>NC_090275.1:45461902-47961902 GCF_040414725.1 Anabrus simplex
ACTTACTATGAAGATTCATGTCACTTCATACTCGACTCCACAGAGGAACGGGACAAGGGTTGGACATACACTAAATATCTAAGCAGGGCTCTAGGTTAGGTGGCCATGAAACCCTTATAAAACATGAATATCCATCAACACTCCATTCAGAATTCTTAAGTACCAGCTGCCACTAACTGATGCATAAAGTATCATGCATTTCATCTCAAGGAAAACAATCAATCAAGAATTTTAATGAAATAACAGCACACAATTAAAAATAAATGGTATATTTTGTTTTTCAAGACACACAGGAATTTTACGAGAATATGTACGAGTACATATCTCTGTTATGGCCAGTAAATACCAGACAATATAATCTTGCAGGTAAACATGTAAACAATAAAATTTGCCAACAAACAGTTTAAAATCGGCCCAAGTTTATGAAAAATATAGTGGGAAGCAATTTATATTACAAACTCCTAGGATGCACACTGATACAGATCAGTTCATAGTAACTTAATAACTTAATATCATGATAAATGGCAACATAACCCAACTTCTAAAAGTTCAATATCACATTATAAAAATATATCTTATGCCCAATTAAGTCACACACCATCAAAAGCTTTTACATCACATTTTTACACGTTCAAACAATTCTCTCTCAATATTTAACATTCAATGGTCGTTAATACTATAATAAAAGGAATATAAGGTAGCTTTAAAAAGTTCTCAGAATACATTTATTTTATGGCAGACGATTCTACATTACATTTCATGTACAAAAGAACCCCATTAATCTGATTATCTAGTTCATCTGGATTGATAATGAATATAATAACACACTTTAATCTAATGTGGACCGGGCAGGGAGACGTGGGTTTGAACCACACCATCAGCAGCCCTGAAGATGGTTTCCATAGTTTCACATTGTCACACCAGGCAAATGCTGGAGCTGTACCCTAATTAAGGCCACGACCGCTTCCCCTAGGTCTTTAATATCCCATCATCGCCATAAGACCTATCTATGTCAGCGCGATGTGAAGCAAATTGTAGAAAATAATAATAATAATAATAATAATAATAATAATAATAATAATAATAATAATAATAATAATAATAATAATCTAATGTGTCACTGAATCTAATGTGCACTCCAATTTTAAGACTTGAAATAAGAGAAAATTGCTTGTGACTAATGTGCAGCTGCAAAACAGGGGCAAAAATTAATTTTCCTTCATACAATAATGAGTTCCAGTTTTAGAATTCCCAGTATTACAATATAGGTATCTTAACATGATTTTTATAAAACTCTGAGCTTATGTTAGTTTTATTTCCTCCTCTCCTTTATGAATTTCAAAACATTTTCGTTTAACCCAATTTCCTCCTTTTCACGTGCCAGTGAATATCAATCTCGTTGCTTCAAAAGCAAATATTGCCATTTTATGCCGGCACCACAATCAAATGTTCCTCTCTAGAGTGGCTTAGGTAGGGGAAGTTCAACTGTAACCACCCGATATACAATAGGCAAGAGAATGATGCAAACTTTTGACACAGTAATGAACCTGATTAAGGAGCAAGTGGCAGTGTTGCTGTCCGACTGGCATGCCGAATACCAGGACAAGTAGGTTGCAAAATGCACTTTGATCACTGCCTCTAGTAGTTCATCTCTTCAACTGTGCAAAGAAACAGACTATCCAGCTGTAAAATTTTCAACTGACCAGGAAATGAAAAAGAAACCTCATGGATTTTCAAAAGAATATTCCACTTGTATTGGCTCTGATGATGTTTCATGTGTTGTATCCAAAGACAACAGCAATGCAACATTTTTATTAACACAAAGATCATGCAATATGACAGGAAGAAGAAGGAACATGTTGAAATTGACTGAGCAGTTGTTCTTCTAGTGTATAATGAAAACATGGGTAATGCAGACTTGCTTGACAGCAACATGGGAAGGCAACACAATGAAGTGAAATCCAGAAAATGGTATTTTCGAGTGTTCTTTCACAGGGTTGACATAATTGTGATAAATGCTTGCATTCTGAATGTACACGAGTGAACTTCTCAACCGAAACAATTTTGCATGGATCTTGCACAAAACCCTGTGTCAAAGTGGAAAGAATTCCAAGCAAGGGCGACCAAGTTCAGATTTCACTGAGGAAAAGAGAAAAAAGTTTCGAGGATCATCAATCTTGCTGATCGACAATCATACTCCTTCCACTCAGGAACTTGTAACAAGCAAGAAAACACTAGGCCTTTTGTTAAAGCAGCATCTGTCGGTGACATTCTATTCAGATTTGAAGACATCATTAAACGTATTATCAAAAGTAATAAGCCAGGAAAGCTATGGCCAAGAGACTTCACAGTAGACTTAAAAAAAAATTTGGTTGAAAAGGCACTACAAAAAAGTAGCTTATTCCAAAGAAAACAAGACCAAAGGGAGACAGGAAACAGTAATCAATAACTTACATAATTTTTAATATAAAAAAATTAAGTTACCATAGGATGCTCAGGATTTCGTGGGTTGCACAACTAACGAACCAAGAAGTACTCAGAAGGGCAAGAGCAAGTCGGGAACTCGTTCAAACAATAAAACTCCAGAAGATCTCTTACCTTGGCCACATCCTCAGAAATGACCGTTACCTCATCTTACAGCGGATTGTACAAGGCAAAATACAGGGTCGAAGAGGTGTCGGGAGGAGGCGAACATCATGGCTTGGAAACATCAAAGAATGGACTGGAATTCACAGTGTTGAAAGACTTTTCCACCTAGCAAGAGATCGTACTGCATTCGCCACAGTGTTCACCAACGTCAGGGGGACCCGATACGGTACTATGAAGAAGAAGAAGAAGAAGAAGGTTACACCATAGCCTTGTATCGCACATATTTTTCAGAATAATTTTGTGAAACTTAAGGCATATGTACCCAGTGATCACACTGAGTTATTGAGAACATTCTGCAGGAGCCAGCAGGTGATAACACAGAAGAAGACTTAAGTGTGCTAGATTTCTTGCTATTTCCAGGATTGTACCAAGTATAGTTACAGACTGTTTTAGTCTGGTTGGTTGCAAAGCAACCGAGCGATAAAATAACTAATGACCAGAACCCGGATTTCCATGCAAATGAATGTTTTTAAATACGCTGGTTTCACTTTTCAAACTTTGCAAATATTTGTTTTATTGCTTAACGATTCCAAATAACTGTTCTTTTTCCGTGCATGTTTGCATGTGTTGGCCTTTTTAGGAGAAATTTCATGTATAAAGCATATTTTTAAGATTTTGGATTTAATAGGGAATATATGAAGATTTAATATTACTTTTCTTCTGACTTTGGCGCATATGTAGTGTTAACTTGCATGATAGTGTCTTTTATGAATGTTGGTGCGCAGAATTTAGGAACATTTTTCCACGTTATATAGTATGTCTATTACTGAGAGGCAGAGACAATGTATTCCTGGCATCCTATGTGACAATCAAAGTTAGTACGTATGGTAGAGGTCATATAATCCAATATAACTTTCTTACCTGTTGCGTGAGTAAACATCGACGAAAGACAGAAGGCCCCACGTCGATCTCTGTAATTCTTAGGAATAAGGTGTTCCAGTTAAACATTGCTATACACTGAACCGTAAATTGTGCATTACTCATTAATGGCTAATTTTTTTTGCCTATATTAGACGAACAAAACAAAACTTTTATCACACTTCTGTGATATCACATTACTGAGATAGCAGCTTATAAACCTTGGTATTGCATTGAAGCTTCTGTTGTTGTCCTGGAATTTCCTACCCAGAACTCTCACTCGTCCAACGTCTTTGTTATCGTAGCAGGCAATCTTTACCAGTTATTGGGGACATTCAAATGTGTCCGCAGTCATCGCACGGAGAAGTAGCTGCAGCAGCTAGAGATAGGTTGAGCAAAGTGATCTGTTGAAATCGGGATTTTGAATTCAGACTTATATGAGACGTATTGTGGTTAAACCCCCCCCCAAAAAAAATCTGACCTCGCTTTGTCCAAAATGTCCTCATTTAAGTATGCACCTGTCACTTTTTGTGATGCAGAAAGATAATTTTCTGTGCTTAAGAATGTGGTGACAGATAAACGGATGAGCTTAAATCAAGACCATTTGGAGAAATGACGGTAGTTGTACAAAGTTTCAAAAGGAACTGAATTTTGATAGTGCATATTTTTCAGGTTATTGTGCATGTCTTGCCACATGATAGTGCATGAATGCATGCATATTTTGAGATTGGATAGTGCATGGAAATCCGGGCTCTACTAATGACTCTGTATATAATTTGTTAATAGGAATCACTCTACACATTTAACACCACAGAGAGGTATTACAACATTAAATAATGAATTTTACCATTCCATATTATCAAACTAATATTACAGAATGTATTCAAACAATATTACACACTAGTAACCACTTGGTTTTTCTCATTTTCCCAAAAACTTGCTTCATGCAACACACAATTGTTTATCAGATCATGATTAAGTTGTTATTCTTCTGGATGTTTCCTTTCAAATGCAACCTTTCAATAATGAAGAATATTTCAAGCATTATCTTGCTCACTACTGAATCTTTAGAGAACAAATTCATTGGCTGGCTGGGGGAGGGAGGGGTGGAAATTTCTCAAATAAACCTTCCCTCACTCTTGTGTCAATGATTTGTCAATACCATAAAATCTTAATGGAGATGTTTGCAAGATAAATAAGTTAGTTTCTTTCTTTCTACTGTGATATTAGCATTATGGTTCCTCCAATTCTCTGACAGAAATTTCTAAAGCAAAACAAAGATTTATTCCCATAAATACCTATAAGTCACTTGGTGAATATCAAGAGGGTGGAAGCAAGAATGTAACACACACACTGTTTCAAATTGTATCATGGAAGGCACCAGGTTATGAAACCATACTTTTCCAGTCAGGGTTCTCATTTAGAACTTCAGGAACCAATTCTGAGAACTTTTTGAAGCCACAGCAAACAGACTTATACCCAACATTCTTACTGTACAATACTGCTAGGCAAATAAATGTGATAACCATAAGCCTAAGAAAAAATTCTAACAAATCCACACAATTCCAACAGAATTGGTCCATTATTGGAAATTATGTCCACACTAATATACCTCACCTGTTTGGCACTTGCTCTGTAACCTACACATTTCTTTCAAATAATTTCCAAGCCTTGACCTATAGTTTAGAAAAATAATCACTGGTAATATCAATGAAATATCAATGATGTACAGAAATTCAAAGCATAAATTAGAATATACTTCAGACTTACACCAGAAGAAAGATACAGTCTTAAATGTACGTTTCGTAGGTCTGAGTTAATTTTGTCGGGAGGGCATAAAGGCCATATACGAACAAGTAAGACGTTAAAAGCCATTATTTGTACCCGCCCTTCAAAAATAGATTACCTTGACCCACAAACTCAGTATTACAAGCTAGGCAGAAAATTGTCACAGTAACAATACTGACATCACATGCTACCCCCACTCCTCCACCCAGGCATCCAACGGCACGGTGTGCTGTCGAGGCTGCCAGTGTGAGCCACAGTTTGCCCTGTGGAGGAATGGGGACAGAGGTAGTTCACTCCTGCACTCATCTTACTGACTGTTCCCTTGCTAGGCACAAAAACATCCCAGCCATATCAGCATTGGGAAGGTAGTCTTTGGATATGTCCACGCGTCATCACAAAGAAAAACTGGCAGGATTTTTCAGGTTGTATTAAATTCTCTGATATAACTCAAAAAGCATATAAATAATAGATATATCCCTTCTCATCCCTCTCCCTTAACATTGGTTTGGGTATGAATTTTAGGGTCACCAGGCTGCATAAACTCAATAATGGTTTGCAGTCTGGCATCACTGTCTGTCTAAATCTACACTGTATAGGATGATTAAAACACTGCTAAATGATCCACTGGAAGGACTGCAAATTACTTTTGATTCCATTAATTCAGGGTGGTTTACATTACATTTTATGCCCAAGTCAAGGGACTGGGATCATTTTTTGTTCAAGGTAAGTTGAGACGAGGTAGAAAGTAAACTATGTTCGTGATAGTTTCAAGAGTTTAAATACTGTAAGCAATAGTCATTTCCCTGTCTCGCTACAGATGAAACGAGTGCTTCTTACATCTAAATCCAAGTTATATGCCATAAACCAAAACATGTTCAATTTGTGGACCAGCAAATGAAAACAATGGCACTTAAATCAGCTGATTTGATCTGGCAGAGCATTTCAGTTGTTTTACTCTTGAACCATTAGTGTAATGGTCTTTCTTCCAAACATCGCACTATAATGCACTCTGTCAGACTTTAGGATTCGTAGCAATGATATGACGAACATTCAAACCCAATTCAACCAGCTGAATATTATAAAAGATTAAAAATAAAATGAACTCAAGGACCACCCTTCACAGGAGTGAAATACTATTCCGCAGCAAATTTTAGAAGAAAATAAGAAATTCACAGCAGAAGAAAAAAGTCTGAATTTAAAACAGTGTGATGGCAACATTCCATTTAAACTCATGACTACCTAGCCCCACATTTACACTGATTTTAAAAACTGTACTGCATATTACAATCAGATAACAGCACTGAAATAAAATAATCTTCCAAAAACCAGAAATTGAAGGACTTTCAAAAGCACCTTAAAATATCAAAGTCAAAGAGTAAAAGAAAACGTGCCCCAGGAAAATTATTAAATGGTGGTTTCACTGTATTTTAATTTGCCTTAAGTTTGGAGCTTCGTCAGAGATCCTGTGATACAAAATGTTGCTTCTCTATACTCTTACTCAAAATGGTAAGTGAATAATCTTTATTTATAATAAATTCAAATTAATCAATAAGTCCAATGTTTCTGTCTTGGGATAAAATCTACAGCCAATAATAACAATAATAATACTAATGCTCAATCAGACTGCTCAACAAGTGGTGGATATTGGACAACCCTCCAGAAGCACGGGCAGCTGCGGAATAAGCAGGGTGACCTGAAGAATAAGCAGTCCTGAACCAACAACGGCTCTGCTACAGGGATGTCATGGGTTTGTAAATGGTACAACAGTCTCTAAAAAATACCACATAGATACAAAGATAGCAATGCGACAAAGCAAGCGAGTGCCACCGTAAAAGAACTCTGTCATAAGTACAATAGTATCTGTAATAGAAGCGGCTACAAAGGGTCTCTGTACACCATGGAAGAGATACTGGAACCAATAATAAATAATGTTATTTGCTTTACGTCCCCCTAACTACTTTTACGATCTCGGAGACGCTGAGTTGCCGGAATTTAGTCCCGCAGGAGTTCTTTAACGTGCCAGCAAATCTACCGACCGACGGTAACGCATATGAGCACCTTCAAAGACCACCAGTCTGAGCCAGGATCGAACCTCTCAAGTTGGGGTCAGAAGGCCAGCACCTCAACCGTCTGAGTCACTCAGCCTGGCAAGACACCGGATATCTATTGGGAAACTTACTACTGAGTTTATAGTTAATGTTGTTGGGCAAACACCAAATGTGTCACCATAGATGCCAACACTGATCAACACGAACTGTCAAATGATCTTTTTCTCAGTCTTGAAAACTTTGACCACCTTTGCCAAGTCTCAGCCTGTGGTTGTTAACAGGTTTGTAAGTATGAAAGATCATAATATGAAGATAAAGTAGGAATTTAAGAGGATAAATTGGAGCAAAAACTTTGTTTATAAGAACAGGAATTACGGGTTGAAAAATTTACCAAGGGAGGTGTTCAATAAATTTGAACTTCTTTGAAATAATTTAAGAAAAAACTAGCTAAGCAACTGACAGGGAATCTAGCACCTGGGCGACAGCCCTAAATGCTGATCAGTGTGACCGTCTAACTGACATGGGAATCAAAACTCTAATACTGATCCACAGAAGGTTCTAACTCTCTGATGAAGACCAAATTTAAGGCAAAATATCCAACACATTTACAATATAAATAAAAATAAGTATTGTTAACATGGCAGTGTACTTGATTCACAGCTGGAACAATGTTGCTGAAATTAGATCCTGGATTGAAAAGGCAAGAAGTGCATTCAAAAGAATGAGTGAACTCCTCTTTAACAGGGGATTTAATATTAATCTCCATCACCATTTACTTCTGTGTTATGTATTCTCTGTCTTGTTTTATGGTACTGAGACTTGGACCCTAACAGAGACCACCACCAAAAAAATATAATCCTTTGAGATGTGGTGCTAATGATACCTGCTCAGAATATCATGGGTTGATAGTACTCCAACACCTGAACAAAGAGCTAGACGTCACGAACAATATCAAAAAGAAGATACTTGAATACTTTGGCCATATCATTCAAAAAGGTAAGTATAGAATCCTTCACCTTCCTTACAATGTAAAACTGAAGGAAGGAGAAGTAGGGGAAGGAGGAGAATGCCTTAACCACAGAATCTGTGAGAGTGGTAAGGACTCTGTACCCCCACTCTTTTTCGACTTGATGAGAACACTAATAAGATCACCCTGATAACAGCCATCATCCGATGAGCATATGGTAAAAGAAGATTGGTAAACAGTTAAATTTGTTTAAATCCTTTACCACAAATAGTTGGTTTGAAGCCATTCTTCGGGATCTTAATATATTCTAACTAGCAAGACACCCATGCTTCGCTTCTGTATTATACTGAAATTTATAACTGAATGCTTAACATTTTATATATAATCCGCCAAAATTTGCAATCTGACTAGTTTTCTGAGAGAATCCGCCAAAATTCGCGATCTGACTCGTTTTCTGAGAGATTACGGCAAAGATCCTCACATTTTTTCAATCTTTCTTTCCAGCAATTAATTTCGTACTTCCCGGGCTAGGTCCAGGCATTCCGCCCGGTCAGTTGGGTCCCTAAATCTTTGCCATCTTTACCTATAAGCATTACTAATATGGATCACATCCTTGAGGAGATCCGGTGTGATGGCGTCTTGGGTGCTTAGGCGGTACTGAATGCGCAGCCGGACTGAATTTGTAGTCATTACCAGGCCAGGACCCGTTTCCAGCGCGGTCCGCATATTTGGACAACGGTCCGGAACATTATTATTATTATTCTGGACCCCGCAGCAAGATGCAAGGCTGCTACTTGGCAGTAAATTACATCTGCTGCCATTGTCATTGCTGACAATGTGACCAGCACCAATGTCACGTGTAGGCAAATGGGCGGGATTTCTGGCGATACGAATGATATACTTCCATGCATTATTGACCTTATTATAGAGGTGAACAACTGCAGGGTCAATGTCATTCCTACCGTTTATTTCAAATGTGTTTAAATTTTTATTTATATGCCAGGAGAGTTTACTGTAATCTAACTTTAAGTTCTCCAAAGGAAAAGATGGCTCTTCAAAACAAACCCAGGAAGGATTAAAAATGATCAGTTTATGATCAGAATTTACATTATGAACAGTAAAATCAATTGGTCTCGACTCCTTTTTCACCCCACCGCCGTTAAGTTAAGAAGGCGTGTTTATGTTCAAAGGAGATTCCAAATACCAATGTTCACGTCTGTTATCTTCAGTTTTGAGATATAAGTATCCCCATAAAATTCACTTCCTTTTACACCCCCCCTTAAGTGAATTTTCCAAAAAATTACTTGTTTCTTTTTAGTAAAGGATCTTCTAAATACCAATTATCACGACTGTAACATCTTCAGTTTTTTTTATATGTGTTTAAATACCAATTTTTACATCTGTAAACTTTTAAAGTTTTGAGATATAGATACACTCACTTTAAAAATGCACCCCTCTTTTCATCCCTTTAGCGATGGAATATCAAAAAATCCTCCCTTAGCGAGCACCTACATTGTAATATAAATGTATCCTCAAAATTTCATTTCTGTATGTCCAGTAGTTTTGGCTTGGCGATGATAAATCAGTCAGTCACTCGGTCAGTCAGTCAGTCATTCAGTCAGGACATGTTCTTTTATATATATAGATTCAAAATCAAAGAATACTTAATTATTCAACAACAAGTCTCCAATTTTAAAGAAATTTAAAAAAGGTCTCAGCCAACTTTCAGATGTATCACAGTTGATCTTCGTCATTACACATACATACATACATACATACATACATACATACATACACAAACACATTCTCTTCACCATGATAAATAATTGTCCACAACACACGAGATAGCTCACACTTCCATTCCTTCATCCGATCTCTTTCCTTTCTTTTGTAACAGCTGCTCCTGATTGAGTTTTGGGGGTTCTGTCCTTGTGTGCCACACATACACCTGTCCAGAAAGAGTTTAACAAATTAAAATAAGGCAGTAAGACTTAGTAACAGTAAAAAAAAAACATGACATATACAACTACCCTCAAATTCTGGAAGGTATTTACAAGAAAAGTTAAATAAGGAATGTAATTACAACATATTCAAGCTGTCCTGTAACTAACAAGGGAACATCCACAATGGTGAAGTCGCCGATCGCGATGAAACTTAGCAAACACATTGAGGTACATGTAAAAACAATGCCAGCATCAATTTTAAGCGCCAACATTCATTAGCGCGTTAACTAAGGGACCTAAAAGTTGCGAGATTTCAAGTTCCGCGCGAACAGCGATGAATTCCTCCTGACCAATGCTTAGCCGAAACACTGCTTTGTGCCACACCTCTGCTCATCCTCCCCTCCGCCCCGCCTGGTTCAGCACCACTCGTTTCCCTCTCCCCGCGCTGCCGTCTGCTTAGCTGTCGAGCAGAACCTGTGCTACACTGAGTACGCTATCAGCCTTTCTCATAGCTCTCCCTTGGAATTTCCACATTGTATAGGCAGTTTACATTTTATGAAATATTTATGAAAACGTTTGCGATGAGTCCTTAAGAGCAATGTCACCGAGCGTGTCAAAAAATATTTTTCATCTTCAAGCAAAGCACGGAAGTCACAGTGAAGAAGGTCCGCTGAACTTTCGGGAGCTGCAGTTTTATGACGCGATTGAGGGTGTGTTAAGCAGTCAACTATTGTCAAATAGGTTTTGACGCTCACGGGGAGATGTCACACTGTGGACATAGGCCGTAATAACGTAGATTGAAGCGTGGTCTTTTGTGCTGCTTGTGAAATTGTAGGTTTACGATATGTTGATACCGATAACTCTGTCCGACTCGCTGGCTGAACGGTCAGCGTACTGGCCTTTGGTTCAGAGGGTCCCGGGTTCGATTCCCGGCCGGGTCGGGGATTGTAATCTTAATTGGTTGATTCCTACAGCACGGGGGCTGGGTGTATGTGTTGTCTTCATCATCATTTCATCCTCATCACGGCGCGCAGGTCGCCTACGGGTGTCAAACAGAAAGACCTGCATTTGGCAAGCCGAACCCGTCCTGGGATATCCCGGCACTAAAAGCCATACGACAATTCATTTCATTACCGATAACACTCTCGTTGTTTTTAAATGAACAGTTGTGTTCTCCGTTGTTCTTGTCAATACATATACACATAACAACATGTATTTTAGTTATTTGTTTTATTTTTTTTCAGAGCTTATAAGTTGCTGTCTTGAAGGTGACAGTCTCTATTTGGAGGACGTTACAAATTTGACGTACAAGTCTGATCAGTCGGAGGAAACTGAAAAGGATATTGAATATAGCGAGCCAGAACCGGGACAAAGCCAAGACAGTGCCAGTTCGGCGGACACCGTAGATTTACAGTATAAAACAAGAGCAGTCAACTTATGGAGGAGTGGAAAACGGAAAAATCTTAAATTTACAACTGTGCAAAAGCAGTTCTGTCGTTTGCATAGTGTGTCACAGCTCTCCGCCTGGAAAAAAGTTGTGGATGAAGGAGGCTCTCACCGAGACAAAAACTTGATAGGGAAAGTGACGTTATGGTGGAAGCCCAAATGTTTGTGGAAAACGTAAAAGAAAAAATACAGTTACACAGCCCATCACATGTTTTTAACAGCGACCAAAGCGGCTTTAATTTGGAAATGTACAGCGGCAGAACATTAGCGTGCCGAGGAGAAAAGTCGATTAGCACGGTGGTCCAATCAATTCCCTCTACTACGCACAGCTACACGATTATGCCTACCATGTCAGCAGAAGGTGAGCTACTCTCCCCGTTGCTAATCGTTTTAAAGGAAAGAAATGGCGTTTTTGGTTCCCTTGTTAAGAAATGAATATTTTCGAACGAAAATATTCATGTTGTGTGCACCACATCTGGAAAGATGGGCAAAGCAGAAGTTCAGAGCTGGTATAATGACATCTTGAAACCAAGTTTACCCGATGGACAAAATATTTTATTGTTAGATTCTTTCTCTGGCCACAATGCACTTGGTCATGGCACGGAAGTTGAAGTTATGAAGATTCCAGCCGGCACTACAGCCGTTTGGCAGCCATTTGACGTGTATGGGTTTCGGATTTGGAAAACATACACCAGACGAATGTATTCCGGGCTGCGACTTATGAATACCAGCATCGTGCTGCATCACCGTAACACCATCTTAAAGTTGCAATCACTGTTACATTTCCAGCTGACATCTCCTCGATTCACAAACATGTGGAAGTACTCGTGGTACCGCAGTGGGTACCTTGATGATCATCCTGGACAATTCGAACACCCGGTAGTGTATTCCTTTGACAGTGTTGGCTTGGTATGTTCTTTGTGCCCGAATACTGGTTTTGTCAAATGTGCGTGGTGTACAAAGGACTTGTGCGTCACACACTTCTACAAGGAACACCACTATTGTAAAGCATACGTCCCTTGAGAAAAGTATGGTGCCTGTTGTTAAGTGTGTTTTGTTTCAGTCGTCTTTTCACTATTTTGTAATGTGTCGAATAGACCATAAATTGTTTTTGCTTACTATTATTGACGGAGAGTTTGCCCGATGTAATGTATATGGAGTCATTTATTGTGGTGCTTTGTAATTTTTTGTTGTTGTACCAGTTCGTACAATAGCCATGTACACTTTTACGTATGTAACTGCCATTGTACCCAGAAGACTGTAGTGTGATACTTTAATATGGCTGCTTGTTGAATACATAGACCTCTGTCAGCTATAGCGCAAAAGTACGAGTAAGTAGGACTACAGCTCTGCCTGTTATTATGGTATATCTACTGCATATATAAATGCACATCTTTATTTCTTTTTAAAGACGTTGCTTATTACATCAATCATTCCATGTCATACTCATATCAAAGTTGTCTATGCATTTAATTGATTTATGTTCGACAACCATGGCTGCAATTGAAATGTGTCGTGCCTTTCACTGCAAAACATAAATACATCGTTCGATACAAGCACAAATAAAAACATTTTATCTAGATTCCTTATATCAGAGTACGTAATACGGGAAATAAAAGGCAGTTTCTAACTCGGAGTTTATAATTGCTGTTGTTCACAATTTCGTTTCGTTATGACACAACTGATAGCGTACACAAAATGGGGGTAGGGGAGTGGACATGAAAAGAAGGTCTGGACCTGTAACCATATTTTGATATCCCGAGGTACAACATCTCATTACATTCATTGAGATCCTCTACCCAGGCACGTAATTTCTTTAAATAAAAGGATATTTAACGTTGTTTCAAGATGGGTGATTTATTTTAATAAATTTCATATGTATGTCCACTCTAAATGACACTACCGACAGCTTCAAGGTGTTTCAGACGTAAATAATAATTTAAGCCTAGGTCGGACGCGGTACCTTATACCACGTTTGTCCACGCCCGATGGTGCTTAACTCGGGGTTGTACCCACTAATTGACAACTCACCGGAATTAGCAGGAATGAAAATATAACATTTGCATAAAATATGAGTAAATACGTTTAGGTTATTTATTACCATTATGTGTGAAACGGAACATTATTTAAAGGATTTCAATAATTATAGTACGTAAAGAAGCAAAATACAGCGCCGGTCTCGTTCCACAGCCAAGCAGCCGGCAAGCGCGAGGAGAAGGGAGGGGAACGTGCCGCGGAGAACCACTTGGAGGGTAAAAGGCGGTGCAGAGGGTGTGTCTCCAGACGGGAAGTGTGTGTGCCGGCTTAGCATTGGCCAGCAGGTATTCATCACTGATCGCGCAGAACTTGAAATGTCACAACTTTTAGGCCCCTTAGTTAACGCGCTAATGAATGTTGGTGCCTAAAATTGATGCTGGCATTGTTTTTACATGTACCTCAATGTGTTTTCTAAGTTTCATCGCGATCGGCGACTTCACCATTGTGGATGTTCCCTTGTAAAATAATTTAACGAGTCCTAAAGAAAATGATATAGATGTTGATTCCCATAGGGAATCTGAAATATTTGTCCTGAATGAGCAAATTTATAATACCAATGCAAATGGTCCGTTATTGGACATTATAAATTTTTTTATATTTTCCAGCTAGCTCATTCTTGGTTGCCAGCGTTTCGCCCTCGTGTGCTAGGGTGGGCTCATCAGTTGGTACCTAGCACACCTACCAATACGCTGGCTGGTGCATACCGTAGAGGCCACTGCGTAGGCTAACTGGAGCCACCGGCAGTGCCAATGCACTAAGAGACTTTGTCTCATCACTAAAAATTGATGCCTGCTTGGCCATCAGATGATATAGATGTTGATTCCCATAGGGAATCTGAAATATTTGTCCTGAATGAGCAAATTTATAATACCAATGTAAATGGTCCGTTATTGGACATTATAAATTTTCCAGCTAGCTCATTCTTGGTTGCCAGCGTTTCGCCCTCGTGTGCTAGGGTGGGCTCATCAGTTGGTACCTAGCACACCTACTAATACGCTGGCTAGTGCATACCGTGGAGGCCACTGCGTAGGCTAACTGGAGCCACCGGCAGTGCCAATGCACTAAGAGACTTTGTCTCATCACTAAAAATTGATGCCTGCTTGGCCATCAGATGATATAGATGTTGATTCCCATAGGGAATCTGAAATATTTGTCCTGAATGAGCAAATTTATAATACCAATGTAATGTGATGAGACAAAGTCTCTTAGTGCATTGGCACTGCCGGTGGCTCCAGTTAGCCTACGCAGTGGCCTCCACGGTATGCACTAGCCAGCGTATTGGTAGGTGTGCTAGGTACCAACTGATGAGCCCACCCTAGCACACGAGGGCGAAACGCTGGTAACCAAGAGTGAGCTAGCTGGAAAATTTATAATGTCCAATAACGGACCATTTACATTGGTATTATAAATTTGCTCATTCAGGACAAATATTTCAGATTCCCTATGGGAATCAACATCTATATCATCTGATGGCCAAGCAGGCATCAATTTTTAGTGATGAGACAAAGTCTCTTAGTGCATTGGCACTGCCGGTGGCTCCAGTTAGCCTACGCAGTGGCCTCCACGGTATGCACTAGCCAGCGTATTGGTAGGTGTGCTAGGTACCAACTGATGAGCCCACCCTAGCACACGAGGGCGAAATGCTGGCAACCAAGAATGAGCTAGCTGGAAAATTTATAATGTCCAATAACGGACCATTTACATTGGTATTATAAATTTGCTCATTCAGGACAAATATTTCAGATTCCCTATGGGAATCAACATCTATATCATCTGATGGCCAAGCAGGCATCAATTTTTAGTGATGAGACAAAGTCTCTTAGTGCATTGGCACTGCCGGTGGCTCCAGTTAGCCTACGCAGTGGCCTCCACGGTATGCACTAGCCAGCGTATTGGTAGGTGTGCTAGGTACCAACTGATGAGCCCACCCTAGCACACGAGGGCGAAACGCTGGCAACCAAGAATGAGCTAGCTGGAAAATTTATAATGTCCAATAACGGACCATTTACATTGGTATTATAAATTTGCTCATTCAGGACAAATATTTCAGATTCCCTATGGGAATCAACATCTATATCATCTGATGGCCAAGCAGGCATCAATTTTTAGTGATGAGACAAAGTCTCTTAGTGCATTGGCACTGCCGGTGGCTCCAGTTAGCCTACGCAGTGGCCTCCACGGTATGCACTAGCCAGCGTATTAGTAGGTGTGCTAGGTACCAACTGATGAGCCCACCCTAGCACACGAGGGCGAAACGCTGGCAACCAAGAATGAGCTAGCTGGAAAATTTATAATGTCCAATAACGGACCATTTACATTGGTATTATAAATTTGCTCATTCAGGACAAATATTTCAGATTCCCTATGGGAATCAACATCTATATCATCTGATGGCCAAGCAGGCATCAATTTTTAGTGATGAGACAAAGTCTCTTAGTGCATTGGCACTGCCGGTGGCTCCAGTTAGCCTACGCAGTGGCCTCCACGGTATGCACTAGCCAGCGTATTAGTAGGTGTGCTAGGTACCAACTGATGAGCCCACCCTAGCACACGAGGGCGAAACGCTGGCAACCAAGAATGAGCTAGCTGGAAAATTTATAATGTCCAATAACGGACCATTTACATTGGTATTATAAATTTGCTCATTCAGGACAAATATTTCAGATTCCCTATGGGAATCAACATCTATATCATCTGATGGCCAAGCAGGCATCAATTTTTAGTGATGAGACAAAGTCTCTTAGTGCATTGGCACTGCCGGTGGCTCCAGTTAGCCTACGCAGTGGCCTCCACGGTATGCACTAGCCAGCGTATTGGTAGGTGTGCTAGGTACCAACTGATGAGCCCACCCTAGCACACAAGGGCGAAACGCTGGCAACCAAGAATGAGCTAGCTGGAAAATTTATAATGTCCAATAACGGACCATTTACATTGGTATCCTAAAGAAAAGATGAGAACAAAAGTTTTATGTCAATATAATATACTGTGGGCTTTATTCAGTTTTATTAGGTAACTGTGATAAGCAAAAAAATGTATTGGCTTAATCTGCTGGTAGTAACAGCACAACAGAAGCTCTGTATTTGTAACTACTGTATGGATCTATTCTGTCCGACTCGTTGGCTGAATGGTCAGCGTACTGGCCTTCGGTTCAGAGGGTCCCGGGTTCGATTCCCGGCCGGGTCGGGGATTTTAACCTCCATTGGTTAATTCCAGTGGCCCGGGGGCTGGGTGTTTGTGCTGTCCCCAACATCCCTGCAACTCACGCACCACACACACCACTATCCTCCACCACAATAACACGCAGTTACCTACAAATGGCAGATGCCGCCCACCCTCATCGGAGGGTCTGCCTTACAAGGGCTGCACTCGGCTAGAAATAGCCACACGAAATTAAAAAATTAAATCTATTCTGACTTGGCTTGGCATCATTGCATTAATGCATTCACTTTTGGTCAGCATTCCAGTCAAGACAGCTCGTGTGGAAAAGAAAACTTATTCATCCCTCCTATTAAATATACGAGGGTCGAGTCATAAGTCATGGCAACTATTTTTTTTTTTCTCGCGAATTGGAGAGAACTCGGAAAATCTAAGATATGCATTTGTAAATATAGGGCATGTACTTATGCACAGTGTCTGAAGATAAATTCTGACTTCAGGAGATTCTCTTAGGAAAGTGACAGAACACAGGCCATTGATAAACATTGTTTTATTATGGTATAGACAGAAAATATACAAGACTATGTACAAAGGACAGGTCTCCACTGGTTACAGACCTTCAAAATAATCACCCAAGGTTTCCACTGTGTATTGCCAGTGGTGGGACAGGCGCCTGAATACCATTTGTTGCATGTGTATCGCTAACGTGTGACACATCTTTCCGAAATGCAGTTACGATGTCCTCTTTGTTAGCAAACTGTTGTCCACGTCATGGCTTCTTGACTTTGGGGGTTAGATCATAGTCTCATGGGCTCAGATCAGGCAAATAAGGTGGGTGTGGAAGAACCTCCCATCCCCACCGTTGTAAGCGACGGTGAATGATGGCTCCTGCTTGTTAACTTCCATTTTGTGACGCTCTCACTCACACACTGAACTTGGGGCCATGCTTAGACCCACACTGTTGTTTACATACACCATTTAGTGGCATCATACTCAAATACATACCGTACATATCATAGATTTTCTGTGTTGTCTCCTGTTTGCGTGAAAATAAATAGTTGCCATGACTTATGACTCGACCCAAGTAAATGAAAGAAGGGAAGTTATGATATAAACTTCAAATTTCAGGTTTTTACATAAGACAAAAGGTGCTAACGATGTACAGGATGTAAAATAGTTTGACGTTCCCGAGTGTAACATATGACATTGGCAGAAGTACAAAGAAGAGTTTAAGAAAATCATTCATAGGGCCAATGACAGGAAAGTTAAGCAAAGTTGATTGGCTTGTTATTGAATTCGTGCAGGAGAAACAAAACCAGGGTTTTCAAGTTATTAGAAAGAGACATTGGAGGTGGCACATGAGTTAAAAGTTCTGGTAACTGCATTTAGGCAAGCATGAGGGGATTAACGAATGATTAGTGTTCTGTGCACTGTTTACAACATCTTAATATATTTGAAAACAAATGTTTCAAGTTCACCAAACAATAAGATAAAATCGGGAGAAATAATAGAATAATCAGGAGGCGGGAAAACTGTCGAAAATCGGGAGTCTCCCACCTAAATCGGGACAGTTGGCAGGTATGAATTCATATGCTGGCCTTTCTTTTGTAACAGGACTAAATATTTGTCCATTATTTTGGCATTTAGCAGCTAAAACATGTACAAGTTCAGTAAATACCACTTATTAATGGCAACCATTTTAAAATGGTTATTTGTTGAAAAATTTGAATAAGCTTGTATTCAAACTGAATATCTGAAATACATCCATACAAAATTTCAGTTCAATTGGCCCAGTAGTTTAGGTGTGATTGAATGAGAAAGAAACGGACATAATTTTATTCTAAACTCGTGTGCTATTTTTAGAAAATAATTTTGCACACAGGTCGGTTATTTTGAAATAAAAATTAGTCACATGTCAGTTGTGCAAAATTTCATGAATTTCCAGTAAGTCAGATGGGAAACTGGTTCAGAAGGCAGACATTTTTATATACAGAGATGTAAGAGCTTACGTACCTTTGTACATTTGTCAGCTTTTGGCTCCAGCTTATCACGAGTAGTAATGTGCCTGAGTATTTCACTTTCTTGATAACCACCCTCCACATCGAACGAGAATTTAGCTTCTGGGTGGTGAAGTAACAGTTCTAGGTTAATGGCAAACCCAGCCATATCGATAGGAAATGGACGCTCAGGTTTCCAGGCACTGTTCCAGCCAGCAACACGACCAGTCGTAGCATTCAGTAATGGTTTCTCAACCATGAGCCCACCTACCAACCCAACCGGCCACACACTCACTCCCTTGGTACTGCGCATCTTTGGAAAAAAAACATAAAGAAAGTACTATATTCTGTAAATGAAATTCATAACAAACATAACTTGTAAATACCAAAACAACAATATCCAGGCATTTTCAAACAATTTTGCATTTGAAAAGTAGGCCCTTTTTGGACACTGAAAAAGTAACTTTACTGTACACTTCATAGCCTACGGTATTACACCACAATGTACGTACATCATGTAATTAGAGATTATTTAAGTAATTTATTTTGATTCATTAATATTGCAATTTCAACTGCAACGTGCTTAGGGTTACATTTACAGTTATGTCAACATTTTGGTCAAGTTTTTTGCACTCTTCATACAACTTTACATTTTACTCAACAACATTAAATTAATAAGATTTTTTTACAACTCTGAATTGTAAATAAACTTGTAGGTATTGACTAGGTGGAACCAATATACTAGTTTTTCAATTTATATAAATTAATCATTGTAAAACTGCCAGAAACCTGACTAGTGAAGCAGTTATTCTGGGAAAAAAACAACAACAAACACTTGGTTCACAGAGCTCATGAATGATTTAAGAAGAATTAAATTTATCAATACTCCAAATTGAGGCCAGAGATGAGAAGAGGATACTAACAAATAATCACTTATGATTCAAACTTACAACATTTGAATGAAGGAAGTACACCATTACTGACAACCAAAGAGCAGCCAGGTCCGACAGGATGAAGAAGTTTTGGGAGTAGAAAAAGAAGCTGAAAAAGCTGACACTATTTAAAACTATTAGCCTTTAATGTATATGGCTGTAAAGTGCTCCAATGGGGGCGTAAACTATGTTTAAAAAAATAATTTATAAATATACATCCAGCACTATAAATCAATAGAGTTTGTGATTTTTAGCATTTGCGATAAATGCGAAATACGTCGAAACTTTGTCAGTATATGTGCCTTCATCTTATATGACCCGTACGAGTGGTTTTTAGCGATTTTGAATTAGCGATAAAATGCAAAATTATGCAATTTATGCGAAATAGATGCAAAATTCTCGGTTTTATACGAAATAAACATATATATTTTAAAAAACGGTGCATTTTTCTTAAAAATACGATATATGTTATTTATTTCAGGAGAAAGAATTATTACAGCACCCATTGCAATCGTAAGGCGGTAACATACTTTGACAGACACTTCCATCCTGGTGCATGGAATATTTATAATTTCATTATCACCGTTAGCTGGTTAGAGAGATTTATTCTGTTTGTTTTGCAGCCTACCCAATTGATGTCAGATGATACCTGAAGCTATTTTATCTGTGAACATAGTAACTCTGAGCTGAAGTATAGAAAATAAAAAGCACCTCAGTTTGCCGCTCTTATATGATCCTCGGCTCGTTGTAAACAATCATGGCGGCATCTAAGCGCGGCATAGATGAGGTTATTCGTAACTGGCTTGAAAATAGTGATGTTGAAATTAGAAATGATTCTCTGGAGAGTGAAAATACTTCTTCTTCAACTGACAGTGATGAAAATGATTCTGATTTCTGTTCCGAGATGATAGTGCCAATTGAAACTATGTGACAAAACCAGAATGCAGCAAGAGCGGGTGAAAAGTCTAGTAAAATGATACTTGGAATTATGATCTTGTTGACAATAGCCTGTTTCTGTAACATGCAAAACAGTTTCTGCAATTCACTCTAGAGTCGGGGGGGGGGAAATAATCCGAAAGAAATGGACGTAGGGAATGAATCTCTAACCCCACAGCTCTGGGATCACGTTACTAAGGAAACCAATGCCTATGCCTCTATATTTCTTGCTAATTGATATGCTTCCCTTGAAACTAATACTTACGAACAAAAACATTAGTTTCCTGTTACAATAGACGAGCTAAAAACTCACTTCGCTCTGTGTATTCTTATGTATGTGATTAATCAAATTTATGTTAAAGTGACAAAAAAATACATAAATGGTACGCAAGGGAATATTTCCTTTCACAAATAATGGTGGGCCAAAGGGTTAAATCATTCAATGTGTGGAATATCTTTCACTGGCCGAAGAGCACTGCAAAGAACAATCAATCAAACAACAAATACACTTTCAAGCACACACATTCATTCTCTTTGTGTTGACCCTTGATCGTAGTCGGTTATTCTTGACATTGGTGTTGAGCAGCAGTTCCTGTTTTAAAGTACGGTAGCGATTTACTTTATTGTCTGGTAACCATGGGTAGAAGTGAAGTGACGATCAAACAGCATGCCGAGAGTCACAAATCGGGAAATTTTTATGTAAGCGATACAGATAGGCCTATATTGATGTGCCGACTTTGCAGTCAAAGACTTGAAGCAAAAAATGTTTTGCCTCAGCAGCACTGCTGTTCATTTAGGCCTCCACGAACAGTGTCTATGTAGAAACTTTTTTAGCAAGTACAAGATAATTGTAACTTATAGGCGGTCTCGAATGAAGGAGGACACCGTTTAAACAATTGGCATGTTGTACTTCAATCATCATTGAAATTCCTGTTCCTTGTATGTGTGTTGTACTGTGTTAAATAAATACAATCAGAATATTATTTTTCACTTTGAAATTGTGTTTGTAAATTTGTAAATAGGCAAATTCGTGTGTGTGCGTTAATACTTCTTGCAGTCTTATGTTGATGTTTGTCTTATTTTCGATAGTGAATTCAAAGGTTGTGGGTTTGAATCCCACTGGTGTCCGTTTGGCCATTTTTGTTCTGTACTTAACATCTCTTCAACACGTACTAAATGTACGTAACACGACCTAATAGGTTGAAAGTCTGATTTGATTAGCAAATTATGCCTATTTTAACCATTTTGCTATAAAACGCTAATTTTGAGAAATTTAGATGCTACGAAAAGCTAAATTTGAAAATCAAAACACTAAATCTCTGATTTTTAAATGCTATAAACCACAAACTCTATAAATCAAGTTCAAAATCAACATTATTTTTCTCAATAGCCAGAAACTCTATTAAATCAAACATTGGTATAATGAACAAATGGTACGTTTTACCTTCGTAAGTCAAAAAACATAACCAAGATAACTAGAAAAAGTCACTGAAAAAAAAAAAGGCCGAGCTGAAAGAGATCTCATTTCCTTGATCTTCTCCACAAAATTTTGTATGTACAGTACAATAAAAAGACATTAAACTACGAAGCCAGCCCCAGTTTCCTGGGTGTGGTGAATGAGTGCTCTTCATTTACTTCTATCCATATAGATGTCTTCTTACATAACCTGCTGCAAATCCAAACCTCATCCAGCTATATCATTTCTAAGCTGATCGATTCATCTCTTCCTTGACCGACTTTTTGATCTTTTGCCTTAAAGAGTTCCTTCTCAAACCACACTCTAGCTGTTCTTTGTGGGTCCATTCTTTTGAGATGACCAAACCATTTCAGCCTGGCTTTGACACAAATCTCTGTAAGGGTTTTTTTTTCATTTGGACAAGAGGGCGTATCTCATCATTTCTTATTTTGTCTCGCCTTGATTTCTGAATCATAGTCCTTAAGAACTTCATTTCCACTTACGAAGACTATTGTCGCCAGATGAAGATAGTCATGAAGAATAACACTGACTGCAATTTTAAAAAATCAAATCTCAAGAGGCTGTATGCGTTGGAGTTGGGACAACAACTCATAAAAGCAATTTCAGAAGACAGGGCAGAGAATGTGTTTGGTTTGGAAAAGACCTATCATTTCAGCTATGGAAAGTGTCTTTATCCAGAGCCACTCCAACTACTGCTTCTACTCTATCACACACAAGAGGAAGATTTCATCAGTGTTTGAAATCCGTTCACACTAAGAAGGAAAAAGACAAGCTAACTAAAGTGACAATGCTTTGCTGCAGATGTTCCAAATATTTCTGCAAGGCTCAATCTACGAAAACTCTATCGAAACCATCTATGAGACTGAAAGTGAAAATGAATGAACAAAAGAATTCCAAGAATATGCGACTTCCCTATCACCATTACATACCAAGCATTACATTATTCTGATTATTGTTTGTGAGAGCAGTCATTGTTAGGTGATTACAACACAGCAAGATAACATGTATTTTGTATTAACACTCAATTAAACTGTTGAAAATAATAGCGGGTAAGTTTTGCTTTCCTTTAAATGTGAAAGTGATGGATCTTACCATGGTAGGTGTGAAATACACCATCGATGTCATCACAGTATATGCATGCTGCATTACTCGCTCTGCCCACTCTATACTACTACGAGGGACTGTGGAAAATCTTCAAATGACACTTGTGATGGTCCGCACTCCACAAGCCTGTGGGATTCTAAAAACCACATACCCTTTTCCCACGATGTTTATCATCACCCCAGAACTGCTCTCGCATTACTACAGGGTGATATCGTGCTTACTTTGTCTTTCAGTCTTCTTCTTTCTTCATTTCTCCTTTATGAACATTCGTACACTTCCAAATCCTTCTTCTTCTGACGAAGGACATCCTCCACATACACTGCCATGCGATCCCAAGATTCCTGGTTTCGTAGCATCACAGAAATAATATTATCTGCTGTCAGTTCTCCAAGTTCAGTTTCCACACATCTTCTCTGTATCATCCAATGGCCGCACACAAAGAAGGTGTAAAAATACTTCATCGATGTCATCACAGTATATGCATCCTGCATCACTCGCTCTGCCCACTCTATGCAGGATTCCGAAAATATCCATGTCATGTTAGAAGCTGTGTTAGGTAGTAATAATAAAAATACTAATAATAATCTGGCCTTAGGTATTCTGTGAAATGATACTGTCTAGTAACCTAATCTAAATATTATATTTTTAAATCATCTAATAGCAAAATCAAGAACTGGGCAATATTGCAAGAAACATTTGTACCTTCAAAAACAAAAATCTCAAAAATAACTTAATTTTTTCCAACATTGAGCATTGATATGAAATGGACGAAGTCCTTCATTGAAATGTGAACAGCATGCCACATTATTGATGTCCAAAATTTATACAAACCTCTTCAAATATTTCCAAACTGTAGGCATTATCATCATCAGCAAAATAAACTACACCTTTGTCCCTATTTGCATCGAGATTCTCCCGAAGCCATTCCAGAGCTCTATTTCTCTGTATCACTCCTCGGGGATACTTCCAGTTAGCATCCTAAAACAAAAAGGCAAACAAACCATCAATTTAAATGAAAATCCATGGCCTGTTAACAGAAAATAATTAAAGTATAATAATTTAGTGCTTGAGACATACATGTACTCTGCTAAACAAAGATCTCAGGAGAATTAAAGCAGCAGAAAAGAGATTCATCAGAACTATGACCAGATGGATAATATCTGAAATGAAGAGAATAGGAAGTGGACAACAACGCTGCTATCTTCAGCATTATAAAGAAGAATTAACTTCAGTGGTACGGAAAGGTAATATGAATGGACAATGTGAGAACTGCAAAGAAATACTTCAAACCTCAAAATAGAACAGTACCTTCATTGCAGACTGGATCACACTTTAGAAACAACGAAAAAATTAAATTTAGATCTTGAATCAGTAAACAACTGGGCAGTAAAGCATGGATTGTTTCTCAAACCTGACAAATCCCAAACAATCCTTATAGCCAATCCATGAATATTATCCAAAGCATATCAAACAACTCTTCCAGTGATACAGATATGGAACAAAGTCATACCTTGCAGTAAAACTAAGAAATCTTGGAAACACTGATGTATTGCAGAATTGCAGTAAATGCAGAAGGTTGCATAAACTAGATTGCAAGGGGCAGTTGGAGCACCAGGTATGATGTATATTCGTCCACATGCCTGTCCTCTTTACATTGCTTAAATGATGTTTACAATGTTGTTAAACACTTCACCTTTTCTTTAAGTTTCCACTTCTTTGGTGTTGCTGCAACAAGCTGTGTATGTGGGATGCCTGAACGCAGGAGTAATTTAGTTACTAGTGAAGTGGGAGATGGTGCATCTTCAACTATAATCCAATGGAAATCAGGTACCAGCATAAAGGTGTGTGATAACCTGAAACAAATATAGCAGGTCATCTAAATATATTCAATAACCCTAAAAATCTTATAAATGACCTTGTTCTCTAATTACAATTACTAACACATACCGGTCTAGGAGCGAGCCTAGCCTGCAGAAGGCTTTGACAAAACATTAAAAATCTGGACTGAACTATGCACTTTGTTAGGGAATTGAAGGACTGACGCACACGTTAGTCATGATGCACCCGTAGTGTGGCAAGATTATCAACGATGGTCACTTGAACAAGCCCAAAGCTGTAGACCAGGTTCAAGACAGGCCCAGAGTACAGACATTTGTCAAGATTGGTGAATTTTTAGGACATCACTGGCAGAGCGTTTGCAGCAGGGATTTGAATGAATATGGTGCTAGGGGTGTGTTCATCAAACACTGGGAACTGTCTACTTGCAGCAGGACTACAAACATGTGTGCGTTTGCCCTGGCTTCCCCTTCTGTCACTACAATGTTGTGCACATCTCCTGTGGTGTCGAGCAAGGATCACTTGAAGAACAGAATGGTACTCTGTTTTGTTTTAACGATAACAGCAGGTTCTGCTTTCATGCACTTGATGGCTGTTTATATGCATGACGTCAAGTGTCATCTCATCCAGAGTGAATTTGTCCCAAACATACAAGCGTAACTCCACACATCACAGTGTAGGTAATGGGCAATAAGCTACAATTCCTGTTCACTGTTGGTGTTTGCAGAGGGTCTGTTCAACAGTGCCCGCTAAATCCAGGACATCGTTCAAGCCATCCGGTGACCATTCCTACAAGAGGAAGATGATGTACTGTTTCAGAGAAGTATAATGTTCATCCACATACTGCTGTTACTAAGTGATATGCTCTCGCTGGTGTTCGACAACTGCCCTGGCTACCATGATTGCCAGATCTCTCTCCCATTGAACATGATTGGGATATGACAGGACATCTGACTGCGTCTCTACAGCCAGATTCTAATCTTGCACAACTGCAACAACAGGTGCAAGAGGTTTGGAACCCTATACCACAGGATGATATTTATCTACAATCGAGAATACAAGTCTGTGTGGCTGCCCAAGAGATGGATGCGCTGTATATTGATGCGACACTAAGCGCATTCAGTACTTGGAAGTATATTGCTTGGTTTGGTCTGTGCTGTTGACCATGTAATGTTATTACCTGCCACTTGAATCATGAATACAGTGACATACACAGTCACAGTGATGCAATTTTTCTCCCCACTATCAGTGCAAGTTCAATGGATGTTGTACTGTAATGGTTCTCAAGTCTCTTTGAATGTTGGGTAACTACAATATGTTACTTGTCAATCAGCTCTTAATAGCAAAGGTCTACAGACCATCAATAAAAACAATATATTTACCTGGTTAATTCAGCTTTCTGGACAGGTCTTGAGTATGTAGGAGTTATGGCATATATTGTAGGACCATCACTATGCAACTGACCGCGAATCTGAGGTTTAGTCTTGTAGCATTCCAGCAGCTGGAAAAACAAGGAACACAGCCTCTATTATTAGAAATAAATTAACCATTACTTGCTATGTAAGCACGCATGGATATTTTATTTTATTCAGTGTATGTCCGAGGATAAGCTCGGCTCGCCTGGTGTAGGTCTCTCTGTTTGACACCCATGGGCGATGTGCATGTCTGGGTGTGGGATGATGATAATGATGATGATGATGAGGTAGGAAGAGGGTGAAATCCAGTATCAGCACATAGCCTATGCCTATCGAATAATACCAAGATGTCTGCTCAGGCTTTACGTCCCCATCCGGCAGATGAACTGCCCAGTGTCATATGACCTCACTCCATATGAACACTGCGGAGAGGTATGGCATTAAATCCAAGCTTTTTTTTTTTTTTTTTTTTTTGCTAGGGGCTTTACGTCGCACCGAAATCCAAGCTTTTGGCATGCAATCTAGTGATTAGTAATTGTATACCACCACCTCGTCTACTCTACTGGCCAACATTCTGATGTTGAAAATGTTTTCTGCCAATGAGACTCAAACCAGCTTACCTTGGTGTCAGGCCATTAAAGAATTGGTGCCTGAATCATAGCTACCAGGCAATTTCATGCATAAAAGAAAGACATAAGTCCAAACTTTTTGGCTTCAGCCTTCATCAGTGGAAGACAGAATAAGAATGGTCCATTATTATATGACTGAATACATATCTGAGGTTTGATGATGATGCTTGTTGTTTAAAGGGGCTTAACATCTACGGTCATCGGCCCCTATCTGAGGTTTAGGTCAGGTGAGAAAAGAGAAAAACTCTCAAACATTTCAAGAAATCTACTTACCGCTTCCTTCAAAAGATCATCAGCACTTGTATCTGAAAAAGGAATGAAAAATACATTTTTAATTTAATAACTTTAAGTAACCCTTAAAAAAATAATGATCAGGTATCAAAATCACAACTATCTACAGGTTTACAATACCATGAGGTACGAACATAAATTATCTCTCTTAGTTCTCTTTGATTAACTGTAACACGAGGTACAACCACGAGAGTATGTTCTGAATTTGGTTCTTTTAAAGATAATAGTAGTGAATTAAACCTAACGGTTATTGATTAGGAGCCTTGACCCTCAAGTAGACTGACTGCTGTTCAAAATTCGCAAGTTAGGCCTAATACCAGGTTGATGAATGGGATTGTTCAAGGGCGATTTCCAGAAAATGTTAAAATTACAGTATTTCATTTCTTCTGAAAACGTAGTTTGAAAATAGCCCTTGTGTTATGAAGTATCTGATGAACCTCACATAGGCTGAATCTGTAATTAGTCTGTTCTCTGCTTTCTTTTGTTAATAAATGGTCATAAAATTACTTTGACTACATAGGACCTACCGAGCGAGTTAGCCGTGCAGTTAAGGGCACGCAGCTGTAAGTCTGCATCCGGGAGATAGTGGGTTCGAACCCCACTCTCAGCAGCCCTGAAGATGGTTTTCCGTAGTTTCCCATTTTTACACCACGCAAATGCTGGGGCTGTACCTTAATTAAGGCCATGTCTGCTTTCCTATCCCGTCATTGCCACATGCATCCATGGAATGTGTCACAAGTGAACAATGTAGTGGAAGTGGAAAGTGTTTATTGAAGACTTTATTATTGTAAAGTGTGGTGATAATGTTTTATTTGTAACGACCTAACCTGTACAGTGTAATATTTCATAACATGTGGTAGAATAGTAGAATTCAGTTCTATATTTACTGGAAGTATCCAGAAATTTTTGTCACATGAATTTTTGAACTGGGTGTGTTGCCTTTTGTTGGTTATGTGTTCTAGAAGGCATTTTCTAACTATTCTGGAAATGGAAGATTCGCGAACGTGCGTATTCAAGAAACTTATTTAAAGTTCGCGACTGAAAGTAGGAGTTGTGATTGGTAAACCTAGGTGGCGATAGGCGGACTCATGCATTCTGATTGGCTACTCCAAGGCCAGGGTTTACCTTTATAAGAGCGCGAGGCACCTTTCGTAATTAATTCTGTCGGTTTTGTCTTGGCCTGGTCTGCCTTAGTCTGTCTGAAGTTTTACGTCCTGTGCGATGCCTCACTACCGGGGTTGGGCCACCTTCGGGTAAGCACTCTTGAATTCCATTCCGGCTAAAATTTCCGTAATGTTCGGTTGCTACTTCGTATAGGAGTCTGCCCTAGCCTAACCTAGATTCGCCAGATTAATTATTTATGACGCCTTAGCTTTTCAGCTGGGCTTGCCTGTTTGTTTTCGAGGCATTCCCATTTCTGGTTTCACCAAATATGTAGATTGTAGTTTAATATATTTAACTTGAGGTTTGCCTCTGGTAGTTCAGTGTCACTTGATGTACGCTAGAGTTTTGGAGAGTATGTTTACTTCACTGTAAATTGCATTGTACAACTGGATTTGTAACTAGATGTATAGTTGGTTTGAAATTTTGAACTTGTAGGAACGTATTATCAAAGAACCACTGAGTTATGTGTATCACAGAGCATACAGTTCGTAAGTTCCAAGTTGGCGGATTTTGTTCGGAATGTATTTGTAAAATCCATTTGCAAATATTATTTTTCAAATTTAAGGATCACGGTTGATTATTTCGGATTCTGCAATCTAAGCCATGTCCATGCCATCGGTAAGTCCTAGCTCCTTCCATCTTCCTGGTTTACTGTCCACTAGTTGGCCCTACTGATATTTACGCATGTTGTTGTCGGCGGAAATCCGCGTAGTTCCAGCTGATGTTCAACTGTGTGTGAAGATTTTTTGGTACTGCGCAATGGCACTTACCTTCCTTTACTGTGTTTACTGTTTTGTTTAGTGTAACCGCTGTAATAAAGGTTACAGAATGAATATAAACAATGAATTGTACTGAACAATACGTTTCGGAGATGACACTGATTTGATAACAGAAAGAGCTAGAAATCCTGTTAAAGAAAATTAATTGTCATCTAGGAGAGCAATTTCCTACTGGTTGTAGTGTGACCACAGAGCATGATTTCACTCTCAGAGAAAAAGCTTGGAGAAACAATGAGAGTAAAGTGAAGAGCTGTGGCAGATAATGTGTTGAGTGTGTGCTTGCAGTTAACTCTGTAGATGTTCTTAATGAATGTTACTGACAGTTTATACTTTCTATGTTGAAGAGCAACTGACACAAAATCTGAAGGTTGTGGGTTCAGATCCCACTGGTGTCCGATTGGCCAGTTTTGTTCTGTACTTAACATCTCTTCAAGACGTACACGTACGTAACAAGAGCTAATAGGTTGAAAGTCTATTCTGATTACAATGCGGTTGTGAAAATTCAATATCCATTGACTTGGCCCACAACAGGCGACTTGCAAGCACTGTACAGTGTGATGGTGGTAGTGCCAGACCTGCAGCTTAGATCCTTTCCAACAGAACAAAGATGGCCTAGGCCACCATAGCTCAATTGGTAGGGCAAATGACGCAAAATCGGGAGGTTGTGTGTTCGGATCCCACTGGTGTCTGGTTTGCCATTTTTGTTCTGTACTTAACATCTCTTCAACACTTACTACATGTACGTAACATGACCTAATAGGTTAAAAGTCAATTTCTATTAATTTTCTCTGTTATGTGACAAAAGACCACAAGAGGCAAGGAGTAACTAATCCCTTGACCAAAGATGGTGCACACAAAGAAATGAGGTTGTCAAACCATCCATCATGGCGAAGTGCATATGCATTAGAAAAACACACTCAGTTTAAAGCTGTATAATCTTCCTGATGCCATATCATTTTTCAAATGATAATTCCAACCTAAAATCCACTGGGATATAAACCTTAGCATCTGGGTGGGAAGACAGGAGCTACACCACTGAGTTAATTATGTTTTTGCATTCCGTATCCCTAGATTTCATATAAATAACCCCTCTGACCATGAGAGAAGCACTCAGCATTCACCAGTCCGAGAGGGTAAACCTGCGACAGTCGACGCCAAGAAGAGAAGAGAAGTTCAAGTACTGGGCAATATGGCTTGAGAGATAGGAAAGGCAAAAGTTGTGAAAACTTTGAGTTAAATAACAGAAATGCTGTAGTCAACGCAGGTGACGGGAATATTGTGACACCGTGCATTAGCGATTTTGAAGGTTTTTAATGAACTTCTGTAAAGGAGATTAAAGTCTGTCTATCTAGTCTGTTAATACGATCTTTGGTTACCTGACCACGGGGAAAACATTTGGTTTGCGGGTGAGAAGGTGAGACGAGCATTATCTCTTCCCACAGATATACAGGGACAAACACCTGGCCGTTAGACATTAGTAGCTTCATGCGGTCCAAGCAATGAGTGAGGTTATAATTTTGTGCACCATATCTTTTCATTTCGGTATGTTTCAAAGTGTTATTGTATTAGATTATAATTTATCAGAAGAAGAATTAATTTGCACTGCATCATCAAAAAGGTGCAGAGTCAGTGTAATTGATTAGTATCTAAGTGAACAATGCCACCTATCATTATGAGGCACTAAGTCGGAGGTTGCTGGCTTGCTAAATGCAGCTAAAATGATGCCACAAAAGTCAGCACAATTACAGGTCTGTCTAATTCCAATATTATGTCTTTGTAGTTGCCTTTCCTACCTCTCTCAAGCCAATACGGCTTTCAAGATCCCAAGTCTGTCACCAAGTTCTTGAATTAGTTAGTTAAACATGACACCGCATTGTGTATGTGACATGTGTAGAATTAAGTGTGTTGTGATGATGATTTTGTGTCACATCCCCAGAAAGCGTGCCAGGAAACACTGTAGGTGCGATTTTCGGTCATGTGTAGCCGCGAGGCATAGAATTTTGTTTATTTTCTTAAAATGTGAAATTAAATATTACAATAAAAATCAGTTAAATATGTTCATGCCAGTAAAAGTTGTAATAATGATAAAGTAAAGATAATAATTGTAAGTGTGAAAAGAAAATCCACAGCCTGTTTCCAGTCATTCGACTGGGCCAGGAATGGAATGAATTAAGCCCCCATCTAGCAGCGAGGATAGGAAATGTGCCAGCTGCCAAAGCCTGTCACACTCCTCTGGGGCAATGACAAATGACAGATGATGAAATGAAATGTTAATGGAGAGTATTGCTGGAACGAAATATGACAGGGAAAACCGGAGTATCCGGAGAAAAACCTGTCCTACCTCCGCTTTGTCCAGCACAAGTCTCACGTGGAGTGACCGGGATCTGAACCACGGTATCCAGAGGTGAGAGGCCAGCGCGCTGCCGCCTAAGCCACGGAGGCTTTATAAATGTGATAAAGTCTAATAATAATAATAATCATAATAATAATAATAATAATAATAATAATAATAATAATAATAATAATAATAATAATAATAATAATAATAATAATAAGGATAACAACAGGCTGACAAAGAAAATTCTAAATCTAGCTCTAACCCTGAAAATCCGCAACAATTGGTTAGCAGAAATTCAAGAAGATCTACAAGAAATGGGTATTGAGGATGAAACCATTCAAGATAGAATGAAATTTAGAAGCTTAGTAAACAAACATAAATTTGCAGAGAAACTAACAAGAAATACAGGCTAGACAGAAACACGCAGAAAGGAACACAGTGAAAAAATGAAGAGATATTGGGAAGAAAAGAAGAAGAAACATTGTGCAAAATAAGTTCAAACGCGCTCCACAGCTGGGCACAACGAATCAAAAAAATAAATAATAATAATAATAATAATAATAATAATAATAATCACGTTAGGCATAAATTGAGATGATAATAATAATGCATTCAGCAGTTGTTTCATATCAAAATCCACAGAAGTGAGATAATATTTGGCATTTGGAAATTTAATTTTGTGACACCGTGCATTTGAGTAGTAGTGTCACGGCATGCTGTTTTGCTCCTGAGGTCTGGGAGAATTTTGAGAAGCTATTTTGAGATTATTATGAAGTTGTCTGATTACAGGATGACTCGTACTTAAAAATTTATCAAGCTCCAGAAGAAAATGGATCAGAATGAGGAATGAAATATTTATGAGGATAATTGGAAAGAAAGTTTGAGGCAGAGTAAGCTCTGTATTTTATGAGTGGTAATTTCTAAACAGGATGCGGAAGAGAAAATGCCCTGTACTTTCATGAAGAGGAATTTTTGTGACAAGGTAATGTGTAATGTTTCCGAGACAGGTTCTATAAGAGGAGCGACATCCTGTAGCGATACTGAAGTATGTTAAACAGAGCGATTGAAAAATGTAAGGGTTGTCAAATCCAAATAAGTGCGTTGTAACACATATTTTAAGTACAAGTGATATTCTGCCATGATTATTTTACGTAAGACTGTAGATAACGTCAGTTACGTCAAGCTGACAGTTCCATTTGATACCAGCGAAGTACATTTTGTTATAACTGACCTCAAAAACAAAATACATTCTTACACACAGTTGAGGTAATACTTGGTTATTGGAAACTGAATTTTATTCTGTATCTTTAAGAGGCGAAAAACATCGTGAACTGGAAATATTGTGGCTGGTGAGCGAGTTTACAATGACATGTTTGGAGTGTTAACACTGCAGGGTATTTGCAGCCTCACACTATGCTGAGAATATCGAGGTGGTTGTGATTATTGTTTTCATTAATATCACGTAATATCAGACAAGATTTAAGTTTACTTTTATTTAGCGAACTTCACTTAACGAGTTTGAATTTTAATGAGTGATAGATTGAACTATTCAAACCCGTTATTAAATTCTGATTTCACACTTTATTGTAGGAAATGAACATAGTAAATAGTATTCAAGATTCAAGTTCATTTCTGTAGAGGATTTTATTTCATGGGTTTGAACGTCAATCAGAATTAGACTGAAATATCCGGACATTGTTTTAAATTTTCGATTTCGCCCGACAGTATCAGTGATATGTTGGCTCAGCATGCTGCATGTACAAGATTACTGTTAGTGATGTGTAGACATTTTAGTGTTGGCTCAACAATAATGTACATGATTACTGTTAGAGGTGTGTAGACACTGTAGCATTAGCTGAACAATAGGAACAGGATGCTGTTTGTACATAGCCAAGTCATAGATAGGTCATTTTCATTAATCGACTTGAACGATCATATTGTCTGAAGTAGTGGATGCAGGTATGGAAGACATTAGCAGATACTGTTTAGGCCATGTTTTGGCATAACCTTTACTAGCTGGAAAGTGCTCCCATAACAGTGTTGCATCAGTATTGGCTTAAATGTAAGGGTTGTCCCACATGGAAACCCGGCTAATGGAGACTGGTCCCTACTACTTAGCCATGTGCGTTCAAGCTCGATGACCTTTCATTTTCTATTTTAAACTGTTTTTCTTTTACTTTGAGATTTATTGTTCGGGTGTACGGTACGATACGCAGTGTGTTGACACTCAGTTAATTTCTTTGTATTGAGGAATTCACACCACGAATACGGTTCTGATTCGTCAGCTGTTATAATATTTTATTTTACATTATTTACATTACTTAGGTGAGACATTGGTCTATCGATCACTTGTAGTTTAGTTTAAGGGGACAAGTATAGGTAGACAGATTTGTAATTGTAGTTATGTAGAATTGGAAAGATTTCTTTATATATATATATATATATATATAGAGAGAGAGAGAGAGAGAGAGAGACACCTCGTAAACAAGGTCTCTGTATTAGAAGGTACTTCAGGTAGAATTGCGCAATTAGTTCTAAAACTCTCTAAGATATACGAAATGCACATTGTGCAAGTATATGCGCCCACATCAAGCCATTCAGACGAGGAGTTAGAATTCTTTTATGAGAGTCTATATGAAACCTGTGAGAAGGGGAGTGACTGTGACTTTCAAATAGTAATGGGTGACTTCAATGCAAAGGTTGGAACCTGTAAGACTGGTGAAACTGTTATTGGAAACTATGGGATAGACGAGAGAAATGAGAGAGGGGAGAGATTGGTCCAGTTTGCCGAGTACACCAACATGCGTAAAATGAACACATTCTTTAAGATATACCCAGGGCGTAAATGGACATGGAGAAGTCCCAATTTTGAATTCACCGATGAGATCGATTTTGTTCTCTCTAACTCCCTCAAATTATTAAAGATGTATCAGTCCTCAACAGATTCAATACTGGTAGTGACCACCGACTAGTAAGGGCTAGAGCCGAGTTAAACATTAGGGAACATCGACTTAAACTAGTGCGGGAGAAAAAGAAACAAATAAATCTTATAAACATCTAGAAGAAAATAAAGAGAAATTCCATCAAGCCCTTCAACAAAGCCTACATGAAACAACTGGTGAAAATCTGGCAAAAATGCTAATGGATACGGCTGAAGTAATTGGAGGGTTGAAAAAGAATAACACTCGTGATAAGAAACTCAGTGACGATACCAGGAACCTGCTAAAGAGGAGGAGAGAAATGAAAATTCAGTCTGACTGTGACAAAATACAGTACTCTGAGCTGTGCAAAACCATAAGAAAGAGAATTAAAACCGACTTAAAGAAATTCAATGAAGATACTCTAAGGACTTGCTTATCTGAAAAAACAAGTTTGAAGTCTGCTAAAAGGAAGCTACAGATCGGGAAGAAGCAATTAATTGCATTAGATGGGGACAACGGACGAATTACTGATAGGGAAGAACTTCTTGAGTTCATCAGGAACTGACTTATCCAACATTTCCCAAGTCCCGGAAGTTCTCCCATCTGAGATCAGACAGACTATAAACAGTATGAAAAAGGAATCAGTCGCAGGTAGTGATAACCTTTCAGTTAGCGTTCTCAAACTTGCTGGTGATGAAACTTTAAGCCACTTGGCAAAAATATTCACGTCTTGTCTACACAATAAATTCATCCCTCCATCTTGGAACAGAGCAATGATAATTCTCCTGCACAAAAAAGGGAATATACATGACATCAGAAACTATCGTCCTATTAGCTTGCTTTCGGTCCTTTACAAGGTTTTCACCAAGGTAATGACAAATAGAATCAGTTCAACGCTTGATTTTGCTCAACTAATTGAACAAGCAGGTTTCCGCCGAGGTTTTGGAACAATCGACCACATACTCAACCTTTGTGAAGTTATCAGCAGAAGTAATGAATATCAAATGCCGCTCTGTCTAGCCTTTGTGGACTTTGAAAAGGCTTTTGACTTGGTGAGCCACGCTGCTGTTATGCAAGCCTTAGCTGAACACGGCGTCGATGCTGCCTACATAAGAGTTCTCCAGCATATCTACGAAACCTCTTCAGCCTTCGTGAACATCAATGTGCCAACCACGGATTTTCCCATTCAAAGAGGTGTTAAGCAAGGTGACCCCATATCTCCCAAGCTCTTCTCAGCAGTATTAGAAATGGCCATGTCAAAAATCAACTGGCAAAGCACAGGAATCAAAATCAATGGGAAAAGGCTGAACAATTTAAGGTTTGCAGACGACATTACACTTTTGACCAATGACATCGATGAACTACAAACTCTAATACAAGATCTTCTCTCAGCCTGTCAAAAAGTGGGACTATCCATGAACCTTTCTAAAACCAAAGTAATGCTCAACAAATGGGCCCCAGCAGGAAAACTGCATGTGGGAAACACCACATTACAACAGGTCAATGAATTTGTCTATCTTGGGCAACTTGTAAACATGAAAGGGGACTTAAGACCGGAAATCTTCCGACGTATCAAACTAGGATGGCAAGCCTACGGAAGAAATTCTTCAATCTTCACATCCAACATGCCACCCCACCTAAAGAAGATAGTCTTTGACCAGAGTGTTCTCCCCGTACTGACTTACGGTTGTGAAACCTGGACATTGAGCGAGTTTGTTAAGCAAAAACTCAGAACAACCCAAAGAGCTATGGAACGGTTCATGCTAGGCTTGACGAAGAAAGACAGGAAGAGAGCAGATTACATCAGGTCAGTGACATTTTAGAAAGGGTGTTTACCCTAAAATGGCAGTGGGCAGGCCATGTTGCTCGGAGAACTAATGGTAGGTGGACAAAGCTTGTGCTTGAGGTGTCCGAAAGATCATCTCAGACCAAGGGGAAGACCACCGGACAGATGGGATAAAGACATCCGGAAGATTACTGGGATCAATTGGCAGAACATCGCTCAAGGCCGTCCCAGATGGAGAGAACTCATGAAAACCTACCTTGCTCCGGACTTAAAGAGGCCACATCGTAAAAACGAGAGAGAGAGAGAGAGAGAGAGAGAGAGAGAGAGAGAGAGAGAGAGAGAGAGAGAGAGAGAGAGTGTGTGTGTGTGTGTGTGTGTGTGTGTGTGTGTGTGTGTGTGTGTGTGTGTGTGTGTGTGTGTGTGTGTGTGTGTGTGTGTGTGTCCAACAGAAAAATGTATACACTCTTTGTTAGACGATATCGGGATATGGACATTGTCAACTGTTATCGTTGTTTTTAAATGTTGTAATATGTTCTTTCGCTCAACAAATGTCAGTACTTGCATCATGATAGTAGGAAAACAAAATGGCCGGAGCACGCTTGACGTTCGAGCAACAAAAGTACATTCTGAAGTGGTTTATCAGGTTTGATAATACTGTTGAAGTCCAAGATCAGTGGAGGAGGGAGTTTGAAACAGAACCCCCCAACACGCCTAACAATTAAACGCATTACTGGGAAGTTAAGATGCATGGTGCAATTTGTGATATTCACAAAGGAAGATCGGAAAGAACGCGCACAGCTACCAGTCCTGCTTCGTCAGCTCACGAGTTGGAAAGTTTTGCTAATTCTCCACAGAAGTCTGCTATGCAATGTGCACGGGAAGTGCGGATTAGCAGTACAAGTGCACGATGAATTTTGAAAACAGCTAAGTGGAAAGTTTACATCCCACGATTACTGCATGCGCTTAATGAGGACGATCCTGATCATTGAATGCAATTTTGTGAATGGTATCAGCAAATGGTAACCCAAGATGAACAATTTCTGACGAAGTAAGTGTGGTCTGACGAAGCCCAGTTTAAACTTAATGGAACAGTGAATCGACATAACTGTGTCTACTGGGGTCCGAAAAATCCGCATGTTCATGTGGACAAGGCGGTCAATCTACCAGGGGTTAATGCCTGGTGTGGACTGTCGTCGAGGGGCTTACTAGGACCCTTCTTCTTTGATGGTACTGTCACTGGAGCAGTGTACTTGGAAATGTTACGCATATTAATTTCACCAGCTGTACGTGCGCTTTATGGAACCGATGATGAAGTCTTCTACCAACAGGACGGGGTGCCACTACCATATAGCAGTACGAGTTTTCCTGGATGACAATCTGTCAGGACATTGGATTGGACGATGAGGGCCCATTGAGTTCCCCCCATGGTCGCCAAATCTTACCCCTACGGACTTTTACTTGTGGGGAACTGTGAAAAGTTAAGTCTATCGACGTAAGCCACGCACACTGGAGGCCCTTCACCAGGAGATTACAGCGGCATCTGCAGAGATCCCCATTGACGGACATAGTTGCAGTGACTGTTCATCGTTCTGCTATGTGTCTGGCAGTCAACGGTGAACATTTTGAACATCTCATGTAACCATATGTTTAACTAAAGTACTACATGTGTAATCAAAATTTAAATGTAAAAAAACCCACACAATAAATAGTATTTATTCCGTAAAGAGTGTATGCATTTTTCTGGCGGACCTTGACTTCAGTGTAAATCTGAAATTCTATATGTTGAAGGTCAGATTTTCCATGGATCGTGTGGGTTAACTCTCAGTTATCATTTGGGCCACTGTTGCCCGATATTCAGGCTTTCTGTTCCTTTTCAGGTTTTGCCGTCCATAAATTTCATATTGTAGTTAATGTACCCCAAACAGATGTTCAGAACCAACAGACGAACCAACAACACTTGATTGCAGGAAATTAGCTTCATTTTCCGTATCAAATTCTATTACAAAGACTTATAACAATAAAAATCTTCCACCTTTTTGATACTTATATTTGCATTTTAGCAAATTAATTCATTATACACAATACATGTTTCGTTCTTTTTTAGAACATCTTCAGCTGTTTATATAGCTTAGGTGATTCACTAAGTGTTTATCTTTAAGTACATTATAATCAGGTACCTTGTTCTTCTTAAATATTACGTAAATATGAATTGAATTAAAATGAATTAAAAACAATGTGGTGGTTAAATGGGTTAGTGAAATGAGATGGAATGGGTGTACTTATAGTTAGCCTATTTTAAAAACTATTTCTATTCATCTGAACAGTTGTTGTTAAAAAGTTTCCAGCATTTTTTCACTAAAATATTTTGCTTGTCTTCAAGTAAAACGTTTTTTAAAAAATTAGTGACTTTCCTTTGACACTGTTCTGAATATTGTTAAGAGTTCACTTCTTTCACTCCCTCCAAGGTGGCTGCTACGGTATTTGTTTTTGAACTTACATATATGTTTAGACCTTATTATTACATCAAATTCTCCACTTCCTAATGACAGTTGGGAGGTGGTGATTATTGTTTTAAGAGGAACTACAACTACAACTGGGTAATCATCCTCTCTCCCCACAATCTAGATAAATCTATATGAAAAATCTCTGAATTGTTTGTAGTTTTCTTCTTGACATGATGTTTCAATAAGCCTATTTTTAATGGGCTGTGGGAATGATTTAGGATGCATATTCCCCCTTTAACAGCAGATAAGAATTACGCTTTCCCAATTAGTTTCTTGGAATTACAGCTGCAGTACTTGCTTTGACAGTGAAAGGTTTCCTGCATTCCACTGGGGATTAGATCCAGCTATCTCAATATATCCACAGGAAAGTACCAGTTTACACTTAGAAAGTGTCTTGGAAGGTTGGTTGTAATTTACTGTGAATTAAAATTCTTTCTAATTACCGACATTTAAAGGTGTTTTAACATTTTCTTTGTAAAAAATGTCCCTTTTCACTTGTAGAAAAATGGACAGTGAGTGACATGTTTTTATAGAAAAAATTACTGATGATTATTTTTATATCTAGAACTGTGGAAAAGTGGTCTGTCTAATGTGTAAAGCATTTTTTAAAGAATACAACATCAGGTGTCATTATGGCTTTTTTTTTTTTTTTTTTTTTTCAATTCGCTTTATGCCATACTGACACAGACAGGTCTTACACTGATGATGGGATAGGAAAGAGTTAGGAGTGGGAAGAAAGCTGCAATGGCCTTAAGGTACAGCCCCAGCATTTGTGTGGTGTGAAAAAGGGAACCCAAGGAAAACCAGAGGTACCAGAGAGCCACTCACTCTGTTCAGATTATAACTCTAAGCACAAATCTGTATATAATAAATACAACTGAGTATATGGAAGGAAAATATTTCAAATTTATTTACAAGTCTCACAAATCTGTATAAATTACAATAAATACAATGGAGTAGTATGGAAGGAAAATATTTAATATTTATTCATCCAGACCTGGTGAATGAGATTAATGGAAATCGACTATAGCCCACTGAGAATGGGAACTAAATCCATACGAATCATGGTAAACCGTCTAGCTTTTGCAAATGACATCACCATTCTGTTGACCGACGTAGAAACCGCTAGGATTCAAATCGATCATTTACAGGAAATTGCCGAACAAACCAGTCTGCAGATATCATTTGAAAAAACAGAAGTAATGATTAACATCAAAGACTCACCACCAAAACTTCGGACGAAATAGGGGGACGTCAGGCGAGTAGAAAAATGTAAGTACCTGGTTGAGATCATCATGAAAAATGGACTAGATAAGGAAGCACTTAGGGAACGAATATGCAAACTTGAAATAGCCTACCAAACATCACATACGATCTAGCCTACAATAAAAAATACCTTTCCCAAAATACTAAGATAAGTCACTATGAAACAGTTCTGAAGCCAGTAGTTATGTATTCATCCAAAACCCTATCACTAAATGCCAGAAATGGACTCCTTGAAGAACTGGAGAAAAAGGAGTGCAGAATAATTACAGGAATCATGGGATCCAACTATAAGAATGGCATCCAGCAAAAAATAATCCAATAAAGAAGTCTATAGCAAAACAGAGAAAATTACAGACAGGATCCGCAAAAAACGGGCACGGTTTTACGGTCACCTCAAATGAATAGACAGAAACAGGTTGACCAAACAGATCTTTCACCTAGGCCTATTTGATTCAAAACCTAAAACCATGATGCCTTGGTTTAGAAACACCAAAGAAGACCTTCAAGTGCTACAAATCAAACCAGAAGACGCCTTTGACAAAAGTCTTATACGAAAAAAAATAGTGACGAACGGGCTAAACCGAGACTAACAACCGAAAAGAAGACATGGTGTCCCTTGGACAGTGGAACACAAGCAGGCCTACTCAGAAAGAATGAGGGAATTCTGGGCTCAAAAGAAAGCAAAGTTCACTGCCAAATGTAACAAGACAATGCGGTCCTCGATGGCCCCAGCGAATAAATAATAATAATTATTGGTCTCACCACAAAATACAAATGTTCACGAAACACAAGAGGAAAATACAGCTGTAGTTCGCATTAGTTACTCTACAGAGTTGCACATTTATTATCCACAAAAGGGGAATCCACTTTCTAATGGGGAGTTTGAAAAGAACTGTCTTGTTTCTGTAACAGAAGAAATATGTTCCAAAGGAACAACTGATAAATTTGGTCAGCTTATTGTGGAGTACAATGATGATGAAAACAGATAAATCTGAGGGTAATTAGTGCTCAAGTGTGCAAAAAAATCAAAATCATTCAAGTGCTTTTTGATGGTTCTGGCTGAAAGTAATGATGTTTGTGATACCACACAACTTTAAATTTTATTTGAGGTACTGACAAAGCATGTAAAATAAGCTGGCATCTTTACAAAGCATCCACTGAATTACAACAGGCAAGGATTTGTTTCTCTAACTGAGTAAAACTTTGAAGGATATGATGGATTGACATCTGTTAATAACAGATAGAACAAAGAATAAAAATGGTCTAAAAACCAGATTAATTGAAAGAATAAGAAATGAACTTACTAACAGAAATACTGATATGCCTCTTGAATTACACTATATTTTGATCAACAAGCACTTAAGTAACGAATTTATAACATGTGATGACCAGAGTGACATCTACAATTAATTACATTTGAACACACGGGGTCAACCATAGTGTGTTCCAATCATTTTTGGCTAAAACTTACAGTATTCTGAATCTGGTGATTTTCTTTATCATAGTGAAGTACACTGATGTAGTCCTAGGCCTAATATCCTGCAATGCTTCTTTCAACTTCATGAACTTGAAACCGAAAGTGGTAGAATTAGATGACGAGGACTACATGTGGGATTTAGTGATACCTAGAGATTTAATACAACCTTTAAAAGTTTTGAAAAAGGGATTAGAAGAGGAAGGCAGGGTTTTAAATTAAGCGTTTGGTTATGTGTTAACGTTCCAAAACCAACTTAAATTTTTTGAAAGTAATAAGAGAACGGAGAGTTCTCACACTCTTCATGTTGTACTGAGCTTGAACAAGTGAACTAAACAGCACAGTGCCACATGATTGATTTATAAAGTTAATTTTGACTTGTTGAAGATGGAGTCTGAAAACAGATTTAAAAACCTTTCTCTGAATGTGGAGAAAATCTGTTTGTTCAAAAATCCACCTGAGTTCAGTGATGCACCTGTACAACTACCGACATATGGAATTAATTGAACGTCAGTGTTGTTCCCAATTAAAGGACAAATTTGCAGAACGAAATCTTATTACTGGTGCATATTTGCAAGTACCCACATTTGTGAACAAACATTTTCAAGAATGAAGATGATAAAACCAAAATAATGTTCCCACATCACTGATGAACACCACACATTCCACTCTGGGGCTAGCTGTGTCAAATCTATCTCCAGATATTTCAACACTATTACTTCATGCAATGACCCAGGACATGTCATTAATTGGCAAGTTTATTCAAAGTTAGAGAGTACTGTTTGCTGTATTGTGCATCTGGTTATTGTTCTCATACTGCCGAAAAGTCATCTGTGAGGGGGGTAGGTGGTTGAAGAAGGGGACAGGGGTGAATATGAATTTGAGGTCTAAACAATCATGACTTATGTCCACATCTTCATCTAGAAACTCAAGGGTTTCCTCTGATTCAGAAGAATGAAAGGGTCAAGAATGACAGAGATACAAACCAGGAAAGATAGGGGAAGAGAGTCACACATGCTGCACTGGCTCAGGGACAAACACCCAGCCTCTCAACACATTAGCCCCTGGAGGCAGACCAATGTGTTGATATATTTGTGTGTTATTGTGTGGGTGGGAGGTAGAGGAGTGAAGGGGTGGGGGAAGAAGCGTTTCTGCCGTTTGTTAAGAAATCTTCCATCCAGCACGCTCACAAATTAAGTTGAATACCCCTGATCTATCATATTTAACTGCTGTCGCATTAGGTTAAAGTAGCTTCGAAATGCAATCCCCAGAAACACCAAACAAGTTTTTATAAGGATATTATTGATTTTATGACAAAATTCTGGACTGAACCTATAATTTAAGCACAATAGCAATGGCAATCAAAGTACTGGAGGCAAACTGAAATAAAAGACAGCCTACAGGATTTTTGTGTTATTTTGTACAGTATAAGGTCAATTGCTATACAAAGCAGATATAACCAAGTAGATTTGTGTCTGCTGATTTGCTCTATTTTTAATAGCACTATATGGTAATGATGTTGACTGACTTATCATTTAAATTTGATTTATCTGGGTACAGCAATCATACCCCATACATAAATTTTAGAAACATTCTAGTCATAAACACATGCTATAAAAGTAATGTAACCCTTACTGAATTTCTACCATAAACACAAATATTCTTTAAGTTCAATAACACTATTCTTGAAGAAATTACACAAAACCCCAAAAAATTATGTCTAATGGATATATTGGTGAAATGTTTTAGAAATCAGAACTCTGGCTTACCAATGCGGTGGTCATACTGGTACAACCAATAAACCATCCCTGCAACTAGTGAGAAGATGACTATTACGAATAACTTCTTCCTGTATCGTCTTCTCATATCCTGGCAGGGCAAAGCTGCGTTTCCTGAACTGTCACTTGACATTGCTATAACAGTTTATTTTTTTTACTACATAAAATTATATTACATAAAATAAACCACTCCAGAACAGTTCACCGAAAGTTATACATGTTAGCCGAAAGGTCTTGTTTGTGTACACAGTCAAATCTTCAACTGTATAAAAAATATTTGTCTCCCAAACACCGAATGCCAAGGTTATGTCGCGGTTCTGAAATGCCAACACATGACATCAACACAACTTATCGCAGTACTCGCCTTCTTTTATTTCTACCTCATCTCTCTTTGTCTTCACGCACTCATCTTCTTTGCCGCCTTAACGCTTAACCTCAGATAAGTATTTATCTAAATCTATAAACATAAATGGAACATGAACAATAGTATTAATATTGTCAGCTGATAACCGCCGTCATAAGCTTGACTAACAGCTGATCATTTATAAGCGAGACATAATACCGGGAACGTAAATAAACGCATCGAAATGTATTCGTTTCGTCGTTCTTGGTCTCTGCGGGTCAACGAACCACACCTGTGCTCATTGGCATCTAGTCACAAAAATTGTGAATGCGCTACATCTTCCTCCCTGTGATCAAATACAGTAGTCTCTACTGATCTCTCAGCGCCTGCTCAAAAGCCCCGCGAAACCCAATGCAGTCTATGAGTTTGGAAAACGAAATATGTACCTATTCTGTTCAACCTGTTTGTTGCGCTTCAGTTTTGAACGATTTTGCACCGTGGTATGCATCGCTTAGCGGAGTGTCTCCTTTTACGCTTCCGAAAGAACTAAGATCCAACCTATTCTAGTAGCATTATTTTTGACCATTATATTTGTTTGTGTGTGTGTGTTTTCTTATTATCTACGTCCTAAGTCACTCCTGCGACACGCATAATTATTTCTGAAGCGTAGGTGGTAAAGAATGGTGGATGGTACTGTAAATAGCGTGGCAACTGGCAAGGGTTTTTAACTGGTACTGGTACCTGCTTGTAACGATTACAGAATATATCCAGTTACTGAAATAACAGCGGCAGCAATACTCGCGACTTCTGTGAACACGGACAATGAGGGTAGTGCGCGGCCTTACTCGCAATCACTTTGACCAGTAGAGTTGGGTCGTTCATGAACTAACTAGTTCATTTGAACGACTCGTTTATTTGAACGAGTTCGAGTTCGTTCAAATATTTTGAACGAGTCGTTCACGCGAGCATACAGCATATTAAAGGAGGACGAAGACGTAAGCAAGCACCATCTATTGTAAATCTTACGTACTAGCTCACGTCCAGCACGGAATACTATCTCTCTTGCGCCGCTGGTGCTGTTGCTAAGATAGCTTTACCTAGTTCATTTGAACGACTTCGTTCATTTGAACGAAATGCCGCGAGGGCTGCTTGCATGAAGACAGCACAAATGAACTACCTCGTTCATTTGAACGAAATGCCGCGAGAGCACAAATGAACTACCTCGTTCATTTGAACGACAAAATAAGCACGCACGAAAATGGCCAATGGCGTGCCGTGTTAATGATCACATGACAGCACATTTCTCAACTGGTGATGGAGCAGGGAGAAGAGTTATAAAAAATTAAGATGTTTACCTGTTTCTCTGTCTCTCGTAGATGACTTTTCTCCACCTAGACAGGCTGGCGGCGCCGCTGGGCACTGGGCAGCTGTTTTCTGCTCGTGCTAGGCGCTCCGCAAGACGATGAAGTACCAAGTTCACAGAATGTCGTACTAGTCGCCTAGCTTTGTAACTGAGCGCATGTTGGTTCGAGTCCGGTCCTATGCAAGATAGGTCCACGAAACACACGATGGGGTGATAATGTCGCTGGTTTACCTCTTATAACAACGATATCCCACATAATATTAACGAACAATACCGTATTCGAGGTTACTCAGAATTCCATTACGAAAAAAAAAAAAAAAGTGTTCACTGTCTGGCACTTGCGTATGCGTTCTATCATACACGACAGTTGTGGGGAATAATACACGGGCACCGGTAAATAAATACTCTGTCTACACACAAAATAAACAATGTCAACAACGAAATCACACGCATTTGGAGCGGAGTAGCAAAACCATGCTAGCACATGGTAACAATTACAACACATCAGTACACATAAGTTATCTTAAGATGCGATTGACACAGAATACGCGAAAGTTTTCATCATTTCCACCATCATAAACCACATAAAAAATACGCCTTAAGAATATTTTCTCTAAACAAATACATCTTAAGGAAATAATACCGTAAACTACGCTAAGGTGAATCAGGAGTGAAAATTTGGCTATTTCCCTTCAAATAGGCCTATCAATATTTCAGTTTTGGGCTTTAAAAACTGTTCAGTTTCCCCTGTATAAAAATGTAATCACTATCACCCTACCACCGTTTTTACAGCTCCAAGCCCAAATTTTAAATTTTAAAAGGAAGTGGTCATGTGTGTAACAAGTGCACTCATTCATTTGCTGTATTATAATAATAATACCGAGCTCGATAGCTGCAGTCACGTAAGTGTGGCCAGTATCCAGTATTCGGGAGATAGTAGGTTCGAACCCCACTGTCGGTAGCCCTGAAGATGGTTTTCCGTGGTTTCCCATTTTCACACCAGGCAAATGCTGGGGCTGTAGCTTAATTAAGGCAACGACCGCTTCCTTCCTACTCCTAGTCCTTTCCTGTCCCATCGTCGCCATAAGACCTATCTGTGTCGGTGCGACGTAAAGCAACTAGCAAATATAATAATAATAATAATAATAATAATAATAATAATAATAATAATAATAATAATAATGATGATGATGCCCACCTCTGTTCTGTGGTGTGGTGCTTAACGTGATTAGCTGCCATCTCCGGAGGCCCGGATTCGATTCCCTGCTCTGCCACGAAATTTGAAGAGTGGTACGATGGCTGGAACGGGGTCCACTCAGCCTCGGGAGGTCAGCTGAGTAGAGGTGAGTTCGATTCCCATCTCAGCTATCCTCGAAGTGGTTTTCCGTGGTCTCCCCACTTCTCCTCCAGGCAAATGCCGGGATGGTATCTAACTTAAGGCCACGGCCGCTTCCTTCCCTCCTCCTTGTCTATCCCTTTTGACCCCCCCCCCCCTACTAGGCCCCTGTTCAGCATAACAGGTGAAGCCGCCTAGGCGAGGTCTAGTCCTTCTCCCCAGTTGTATCCCCCGACCAAAAGTCTCAGGCTCCGGAACTCTGCCCTGAGGCGGTAGAGGTGGGATCTCTTGCTGAGTCCGAGGGGAAAGCCAGCCCTGGAGGGTAAACAGATAAATAAATAAATTTATTATTATTATTATTTTAAGTACGCTTCAACTACCATGTACAGGCATTTTGATTTGATGTTCTGCTTTATTTCACCAGGAGGGTGATCTGGCTGACTTAAGGTAAACACCATATGTGTTACCAGAGATCTTTTACATGCCGATATCGCACGATATAGTTTCGAACGGATTTCTTTCCGCCCTTCAAACATCCGAGTACTTCTGCTGGGTTTGAACCCCCAATCTTGCGGATCGGAAGTAGACTACTGATCTACAGAGGGAGTTTTGCATTCCCATTAACCTATGTACGTATTTATTGTCACTTTGTCGCATACAAAATATTTTTCTATCATATTCCTTCGAAATTACCATACATTCTTATGATCAAGTGAATAGAGCAAATAACTACGCTTTAACAATGGTGTGATGAAGACAAATTGAAATTGTGTATCTTCTACATTTCTTCCCTGACAACGAAACTGTTAATTACCGGTATGTCTGGGTTAAGAATCAGCTGACCGCATTTCAAGTTCATAATGTCAGTCACAACTCACTGTAATATGTTGTAATATTAATGGGGAATGTTTATCGATGAGGGAATTAGATTTTTCATACCAATAGAGCACATCAAAAGTTAATGGGCTTCTGATAAATTCACGTGCATACACCCAATCATCGTCAGTGGATAGGGCCTGACACATTCCACTATGATGAGTGTAATGTCAGGCCTAAGACGAAACTCTAGTTTTATACAGCAAACGCCGTAAAGGACTTACATCTGACATTTTATTAGTTAGCTATTCAGGAACATCCCTTATTAACAGGACGTTTCATACGGTTCGTCCTCCCAGCTCTTTAACAGATAAAAAGGACAATTATCGCCTTAGTGCAATGTTTTCCCGTATATAAAGGCAGTAAATACAGTAGCTTCTTCTCTCTCAAATAGCTGATTCATACGCCCCTTAAAACCACCGAGCTTTAAACAACGTAGGAGGTGGGGTGGGGTCAAGGCTGTATGGTTTGCCATTAAATTAAAGGAAGACGAAGACGTACGCAAGTACCATCTGTTGTAAAATTTACGTACTAGTTCGCGTGCGGTACGGTAAACTACCTCTCCTCACGCCGCTTGTGCTGTTGCCAAGAGAGCTCATAATAAACTACCTCGTTCATTTGAACGACGTGCCACGAGAGCGTTTCCATGAAGACAGCACAAATGAACTACCTCGTTCATTTGAACGACTTCGTTCGTTTGAACGACTTCGTTTATTTGAACGAAATGCCGCGAGAGCACAAATGAACTACCTCGTTCATTTGAACGACAAAATGAGCTCGTTCAAAAATGGCCAATGGCGTACCATGTTAATGGTCACGTGACAGCACATTTCTCCCCTGCTTATGAACTACCTCGCTCATTTGAACTAGTTCATTTGAACGACTCAAGGCGATGAACGGTATCGAATGAACTAGTTCAAGCAAATGAACTGACTGGACCCATCCCTATTGACCAGTATTTTACTAAACAGGGGGCAGCTCAGGGTATAGTGGCACCACTGACACAGAGTCATATCAAATACAGTAGAGACAATACACGACACTTACGGATTTCGCCTTGCTAAAATGGGAGACAATTCGACGGTGGCGCTCCTAGTGACTTGACCTGAACAAATCGCGCTAAATTCAAATATCAATGGAAATGTATATACGGAAATGGATAAATAAATTACGTCTAGAAAGAAAGTGGTATTGAGATATTAACTTTGAAGTTGCTAAAGCAATTCTGGATAAATGAATGAAGAATTATTTAAAAGGTTATTATTTTAAAAGACTGAAATTAGACATATAAACAAGGTGTGAAATGGACTGCTGTGAAATGGCTTGATCTTTCATTTATGCATTACTTTTTTTTTTAGCTTTAGCATACCTGCCTGAAATCTTACGGTTGGATTTGTCTTTTTCCTCATTTAAAAACATTGTACCATCACATTAAGACATTTGTCAATAAAAATATCGGCACATTCCTTACACATATGATGCAATGAATTACCACTTAATAGCTGGACAATTTTCCTCTTAACATGAAGCCTACCAACAGAAAGAAAATCTATAAAATCCCGGCTTTAATCTGAGAAGAGGGATAAAAGAAAGAAAAGTTTGAAAATGTTGTCGATAGTGATGCTTTGAGGAATATTTACATACAATTAGAGTAAAAATGTAACATACCCTTGGCTGTATAGTCGAGGACTTTTAAAGTCGCTGGCCTGGAAATGATCTGAACAGATCTTATAATTCTTATACAAGCGTAACGTCCCTTCTTTCTTGTACACCTTATCCAAATCACTTCTGTGACATTTCAAAACCCACAGATCACACCTACAACAACACATCGGTATTGAAGGTTAACTGCTGCACTATACAATCAAATATGCGTATTATATTTTAAGCCCGTTAAAACATGGGTCGAGCAGGTCAGAAGATTATGAAGTACTATAAAAATCTCTGTCACTGGAAGAATATATATGCAAACACAATATTACTTACATGTTCTTGTCACGAGGGAACCTGAAGAACGACCGCGCATTTTTCTCTACTTCGTAATTACTGCAGCCAAACACAGCACATACCTTTCAACTCATGTTGAGAGGAGATATCAAGGAATGACACACGCTACTATTTAATTATGTCAACTCACTGAGAACGCATAAATAACACCAAAAACTTCACATAAAAATGCACGTGCTCTTATGACAGAATCAGTACCGTTCAGGTCTATTCGCTAGAGTGAGCTCCAATAGCTGTCCCTCGATATCTTGCTCAGTGTCGTGTATTGTCTCTACTGTATTTGGTCATATCACACTCTTTAAGATTAATGAAAAATGAAATAAAGGAAAATATGTGGTTACAACTGCAGTAAGAGATTCCCTTTGCAAAGAGACATGATGAATGTGATACAGGCCATCCTGCAAAAAAAAAAAAAATATATATATACACACACCGGTATATATATTATGTTGTTGGCGTTCTCAAAGAAATTGTATAAAACATATCAATAACACAAGCAAATTGAACTTCAGTAAATACAAACAAAACTTTAATGCAAATTGTATCCCTTTAAAGTAGTGTGTGCAAAAAAAAACTTAATTGTGATATTAAAAAACTAATTAATATATTTTATTTCAATTTTTTTTTTTTTTTTTTTTTTTTTTTTTACTGTGCTCACATCAAAGTCTAATGAAACTAGGCTCATGCAGCATGCTTTCTGGGATGCAAAAGTATTTATGATTTCACTGACGACAGTGGATCTTCCCCTTTCAAGTGGTGGTGGTGGTGATTATTGTTTTAAGAGGAAGTAAACTGGGCAACCATCCTCTATATAACACTAATCAGAGAGAAAAATGGAAGGGATCCGACACTTCGGTCAAAGGACAAGGGCCATGAAGGGCGTGAAAATTAAGAACTCCCTAGGCCATGCAACCTAATTCCGTCAGGGTCAGAAAAGAACAAGAGTTGACTAAGGTTTAATAGGATGGAAGAAAGTGAGGAGACTGGCACAAGTAAGTGGAAGCAATGCCAGAACTCAGCTGAGGGCCCCGTGGTTGCCAACCCACGCTCCCAAGTTCAGATCCACCGGGAAGCTTTTCGCCACCTCTTATGACAGACAGGGGATACCATGGGTTTTATTCTACCGCCCTCACCTACAGGCGGGGGAGACAAGCATTGCTTTACGTCTGTAGGTATAACCTTAAATTACCCTACACGTGTCTCCTGGGTGGTGCTAAGTAAGCAACGAAATTGGCTGCTGGACCTTAAGCTCTGCTTAACGGGATATCCCAGCAAATAGAGGATACATTTAGCTTCGACTATAATGACGGAAAATTATTCCAATCAAAATGGCTCTTTTCAGAGCCAAACAAAGGACATAGGGCCCGCTTTGAAGGTCCTACAACTGAATGTTGAGGGTATAAGCCGATCCAAAAGTTGACTACCTCTTAAAACTGCTTAACGACAACCATGTAGATGTTGTACTACTTCAAGAAACACATTGCAAGAATGAGAACCAACTTCACTCCAGATGTAAACTACCAGGATTCAATCTTGTTGCAGCTACCTTCCATAAAACCTATGGCATCTCTACGCACATTCGAAATAATATTGAGCAAGTAAAAATTCTTGACATCAGCTCTGATAACATTTTCACCACCAGGATTAAAGTTGCAGACTTGGAAATTTACAAACCACCATCTCAACCTTGGTGTAATGAAGCCATCAAGAATGTAAATCATCCGGCAGTCATTATGGGAGATTTCAACAGTAGGAGTACTTCCTGGGGGTATGGAGATACTAATTCAGATGGTCTTGGTGTGTTAGAATGGTCTGAAACAAAAGATGTTTTCCTTGTGTACGATGCAAAAAAGAGAGGCTCCTTTCACTCAGGAAGATGGAAGAAGGACACCAACCCAGACCTCTGTTTTGTTTCAAGGGACGAGCACGGAAGACCTTTACAATGCAGCAGGAAAGTACTGAACAATTTTCCCCGAAGTCAGCATAGACCAATTCTTCTAAAAATTGGCATTGAAGTCCCAATAATAAGATCAACACCTGTACCTCGCTGGAATTTTGAAAGAGCAAACTGGAAAGCGTTTACTAAGGAGTTGGATCACAATATCCAGTGGATTCCACCCAAACTGGACAACTATAAGCGATTTGTTAGTTTAACATGCTCCATAGCAAAGAAACACATTCCCAGAGGATTTAGAAAAGAATATATCCCCGGATGGAATAGAAGATGTGATGAGCTGTACAAAGAATACCAAATCAGCAACAGAACAGAAGTCGCTGATGAACTATTGCAAAGCCTAGATTCTGCCAGAAAAGATAAATGGAACTCAATGACAGCAAGCATGAATTTCCAACACTCAAGCAGAAAAGCATGGACTCTTCTTAGAAAACTTGGTAGTTGTACTCCCAAATATATTAATAAGAGCTCAGAGGTATCTCCAGTAGATGTAGCTAAAAGAATCAGCAAACTGTCCAAAATACCAGAAAATGTCAATAAAGATGAATTAAAAAAACTCAAGAAAGAGCTAAAAACTAGGCTATCCTCGACTGAATCAACCCCCCAGTTCTCAGGGGAATTCACAACTGCAGAAATCTCAACAGCTCTAAAAGAAATACAACCAGGCAAAGCAGCAGGAGTGGATGGGATATATCCAGAATTCCTGAAACATTGTGGACCTAGAACCCTACACTGGTTACTTATGTTCTTTAATGACATCTTAAGAAATGGTAGGCTTCCATCTTTGCTTAAGAGAACTAAAATAGTTGCCATTCTAAAGCCCGGAAAAAGTGGAGATAGTCCTGAAGATTATAGACCAATAGCACTCTTAAGTATTTGCTACAAGTTAATGGAGAGAATGATTTACAACAGAATCTCAACCACAGCCTTCCAACGCATACCAACTGAACAAGCAGGATTCCGACCTAACCGAAGCTGCTGTGACCAGGTCTTGGCACTCACCAGCCACATTGAGAACGGATTTCAAGACAAGAAGAAGATAATCGCTGTTTTTGTGGACTCGACATCAGCTTATGACACCGTATGGCGACAAGGGATGATTTTGAAATTCTTGAAGATCATTCCCTGTAAGAACCTTGCAACACTGCTGAACAACATGCTATGCAATAGAGCGTTCGAAATACATTTAAACGGCAATAAGAGTAAGCCCTATATACTAAACGATGGTTTACCCCAGGGATCAGTTATTGCTCCTCTACTATTCAGCATCTATACTGCAGATCTTCCAGAAACTACTTCCAGGAAATTCATATATGCAGATGACATAGCTCTGGCTGCCCAACTGAGTGACTTCAAAACAGCAGAAATTACACTCACAAAGGATCTCCATAACCTGAACAAATATTTCAGTACTTGGCGACTCAAACCTAACTTGAACAAAACTGAAGTAAGCTGCTTCCACCTAGACAACCAAAAAGCCAACTATGTACCTCAAGTCGAATTCAAAGGCCAAAAACTTAAGTATAACCCATATTCAAAGTATCTGGGTGTCACAATGGATCGGACACTTTCATATAAGCAACATCTCTCTAACACTGCAGCCAAGATAAAAACAAGGAACAACATATTGCTCAGTGGAACAGGATGGGGAGCAAACGCGACAGTACTACGAACTTCAGCTCTTGCCTTGATCTATCCAGTTGCAGAATACTGCTGCCCTGTGTGGCTTAACAGTGTATATACTTCAAAAGTTGATACACAACTGAATGATACCATGAGGACAATATCAGGCACCATCAAATCGACACCCCTAAAATGGTTACCCGTTTTATCCAACATCCACCCCCCTCAATACGAAGAGAACTGGCTCTAGTAAGAGAATGGCAGAAATGTCGCAGTAACCCTCAACTGCCCTTACATCAGGACTGCAACCCTCAGAAACCGAAGAGATTAAAGTCCAGAAACCCATCATGGAAGCTCCTGGAAAGACATTTTGATGCTGATGAGATCTGGCACGAAGAATGGATCTCTTCAAATCCTGACCACCTGGGTTTAATCCACCATCCTTGTAGAGCTCCTCCTGGTTTCAACTTACCGAGAAGGGAATGGACATCTCTAAACAGAATCAGAACAAACCATGGAAGGTGTAAATTCTGGCTTCACAAGCGGGGAAAATCTGAAGACCCATTCTGCGACTGTCATTATGTGCCTCAGACCATCCAGCACATTGTTATGGACTGCCCAAAAAGAAGATTCAATGGATCCATTAAAGAATTACATAGTGCCTCTACAGAAGCTGTGGACTGGCTGAAAAGTCTGGACATTAAGTTTTGAATGCTGACTTGTAAATCACATACTTATTTAAGAAATATGTATTTATATGTACTTATAATGTATCCTTGTTTTGCCATACAAAATAATAATAATAATAATAATAATAACCTACAGGGGGTACTTCCCCTTTCACATTCGATGCTGAGGAGGCCAATTTCAGTGAGTCTGTCTTGTGTTTCTTTTTTCAATTTGCTTTATGTCGCACTGACACAGACAGGTCTTATGGTGATGATGGGATAAGAAAGGGGAAGGCTAGGAGTGGGAAGGAAGTGGTCATTTCCTTAATTGAGGTACAGTCCCGGCATTTGTCTGATGAATGGGAAACCACGGAAAACCATCTTCGGGGCTGGCAACAGTGGAATTCAAACCCACTATCTCCCAAATGCAAGCTCGCTCACAGCTGTGCACCCCTAACTGCATGGCCATCTTGCTCGGTTGAGTATTATCTTTTCATAGTTAGTTCTTTAAAAGTCCTAGTTTTGAAAATGATCGTTCAGCAGAAGAAACAGTACCTAACAGAAAGAGTTAGAAACTGGCAAAACACCATGCATAAGTCTGGGACACTTGCAGCTGTGATTGGATTACTACAAATAGCTTTGTTGTCAGTTACAGAGGTTGTCATAGAGATTTATTTTACGAGAGACGGACGTGCTAGAATCAAAATAATAATATTAAAAGAATGTAGGTTTTTGTGGCCCATTATTAATATTATCATTTATGGATTAAAGCCACTTATATACATATATGTGTTAATTACACATTTATTTATTTATTTGTTTATTCTCCAAGAGAGAATAATAATGTTATTGGTTTTTATGTCCCACTAACATCTTTTACTGTTTCCAGAGGTGCTGAGGTGCCAGAATTTTGTCCTGCAGGAGTTCTTTTACATGCCAGTAAATCCCCCAAACAAGGCTGACGTATTTGAGCACCTTCAAATACTACCGGACTGAGCAAGGATCGAATCTGCCAAATTGGGCTCAGAAGGCCAGTGCTCTACCATCCGAGTTACTCAGCCCAACTCCAAGAAAGATATCAGCTTACAAATAGTAAGTGATCTTGAGGGTCCTGAATTAAAATTATGTCATTTAGACATTTTGACCCTTGTATTGGGTCATCTTCAGCCTTAAAATATGAAAGGGAAAAGGCTACTAGAAACTAGTTTTAATAATTATGTAATAAATAATATTAACATAATATATACTATATTGAATAGGTGGACCTTCTCATCTTTGTTGATAGTTGTTGGATCTAATACAGCAGCTTTTTAGGTGCACCAGTTTACTGCGATAATACCAGCTCATCTAAAAGATTGTTTAGAGGACTCGCAATGTACTTTTTCATAGTTTTCTCATATTAACAACCTCAGGGATTAGATAGCTTGTGTTCACCAGCAATTCACCTTTGGGGCATGAGCCCAGCACATGTCCAAGAGTTTCAAATCTCACCTCACTCTGAGAAAAAACCACAGGTTGTGCTGGAATATCGACCCGGTATTTTGCAAACCGCTGTAGCGTTGCATGATATCATTCGGAGCATGAAATCCCCTTTCCATTGCTCACCTATGAATTAGTTTCAGAGACATCTGAGTATAGAATGACTTCCTTGACTCTCAAGTTATGCCTTGTCCAAGTCTTAAAGGCATCATCTTGAAACTCCTTCCATATTCATGTACCAGTCCAATCACTGGCTTTAGTTGGCATGTTGTTTAGGTTAGATAGGGCTGAAGGCTTTTCTGCTGGAAGATTTCTGAGGAAGCGCAAATGAGAATCTGGACGTGTGTATATTATATTACATTGTAATGTGATGAATTGAGGCTTCCCAGGTGGTCCTTATCAACACTTTGATACTTTTTGAGAGTGTATAACACTCCATCAGAACAATCATGAGGAAGTCCAACAAATTCCTTAGGTGATCAGTCCTCAAACTTATCAATGTCCTCTAAAAATCAATTTGATTTTTTGTTAATGGCATACATTGTAGAGCAGCCCTGTCCAACGCGGCGCCCGCAGGCGCCATGGCGCCCGAGGTGCCCTTTTATGGCGCCCTTCGCAATTAATTTCCAAATTAAATTTTACTTAATATTTGAAAACAATACTTTTGCATTTCAATAAATATTCTTACTTTTCTCTTAAAAATACCGTCCTCAAAGTCAGGAAATTTGTTATATCCGTACCTCCAAATACACAAAGAGCTTTGAGTAAGCCATAAATGTGATCTAGGCCTAACTGACTCGTGTCCGCAATTAGTGAAGAGGTAGAAGAAAGGTTCAGAAAGAGAGCTATTCGACATGTAAGTAGTTGCGACAAAGGGTAATCCTCCACAAACCTCTCACTATGGGGGGGCTAGCGCCAGGTATAAGGCCCTCTCTACTCACAGAGCCAAATATAGCCGCATATTTATTCTGCCAAACAGAACCGCTTCCTTATGATTCACTTGATTGCAATGCCATAAACTACCTACCATGACAGAGTTTCACCAGGACGACAATGGGACACCCAATTTGCCCACTAAGTAACTTTAATCCCAACAAAGCTGTGCCGTAAACAATGAACAAACGATTTATGAAAGTCTTGCAATTGGAATGTTCCCAGTTGCTAGCTTTCAGGCGAACATTCAGTATTACTTGTGAGCTTATGCAGAGCTTATGGAATACGTTTTGAGTGCCTTGTGTTGTGATAAGTTGTACATTCAACATGTTTCGTGTGCTTTTTTCATTAATATTTAAACTTTAAATTATTCAGTTTATAATCAGTTATATTTCATTAAACATAACTCTTCTTAACATGGCTAAAAGGCAAAGAAATTATAACTTTAACAGTGAATGGGAGGACCAGTATTGCTTTATTGAAAACAAAGGAAAGTCTGTGTGTTTATTGTGTAATGCTAGCGTGTCTGTTCCTAAAAGAAGTAATGTACAGCAACATTTTTTGACTAATCACAAAAAATTCGACAGTGAATTTCCTGTTAATTCTGAACTAAGAAAACACAAAGTGAAAGACCTGAAATCTAAATTAGCATTGCAACAATGTGCGTTTAAGAAGCTAGTTCAGCAAACGCGTAACGTGACAATAGCTTCTTACAAAGTTTGTAACGTCTTAGCTAAAAGGAAAAAAGCTTTCAGTGATGGGGAAGTAGTGAAAGAAGCTATGCTAAATGCCGCTGAATCTCTGTTCGAATCTCACAAAGATAAATCTGAATTGATATCTTCAATCAAAGGACTTCAGTTGTCTCACCAAACTGTTGCTAGGCGGGTTGAACAGATTTCTAATAATATGGAATCTCAGTTACGTCAGGATTTTAAATCGTGTGAACATTTTTCACTCCAGTTTGATGAAAGTGCTGATATGTCCGACACTGCTGAGTTGTGTGTATTTGCTAGAATGGTTTTTAATGATTTTACAGTAAAGGAAGAATTTGTCAAGCTATTGCCACTTCATGGACGTACTAGGGGAGAAGACATATTTAATGCTTTCGTTAAATTCACCAAAGAGAGTAACTTACCACTGTCAAAGCTTGTCGCTATGACAACAGATGGGGCACCGTCTATGACTGGTAGAAATAATGGATTTCTTTCTCTTTGCGCTAAGGATGAATCATTTCCAAAATTTCTTTCTTATCATTGTATTATTCACCAAGAAGCTTTATGCGCAAAGGTTTTAAAGTTCGATCATGTCATGAAAATTGTAACTCATGTCGTGAATTATATAAGATCGTCATCTACTCGTCATCGATTGTTCAGAAATATTTTAAGTATGTCAGATTCGGAGTACGGTGACGTCATCCTTCATGCAGACGTAAGGTGGCTTAGTAGGGGAAAAACACTCGAACGGTTTTGCTGCCTGTTGGATGAGATACGAGACTTTATGAAATCATCTCCTGGGAAATATTATCATGAACTTGATGATATATCTTGGCTAATCGAATTAGCATTCTTGGCAGACATTACCTCAAAATTAAATGAGCTAAATCTCGAATTGCAAGGAAAAGATCATAATATTTCAGGTATCATAAGTACTGTCAATGCATTTGAAAAGAAACTTAAGGTATGGATTGTCCATTTAAATAGAAATTCCCTTTCACATTTTCCAAATTTGAAATCTATGGCAGATACAGTAAATGGCGGCAAGCGTGATTTTTCATCTCTTGCTAAACATCTTGGAACTCTTGGGTCCGAATTTGGTAGCAGATTTAGCCAGTTTTCAATGCTTGAACCAGTGATCATGTTTGTCAATAATCCCTTCGCTTCTGTTGACGTTTGTGAACTTGGAGGGAGGGTGTGTGAAATTTTCGAAAATTATAATCCTGAAGAATTAGAAATGGAAATTTTAAGCCTTCAGTCAGACCTTTCTTTGAAATCCTCCTACGCAACATGTGGCAATTTCTGGACTCTGGTGGACGGTAAAAAATATCCCATTGCCCGCAGTGTTGCTCTGAAGATGCAATCTTGTTTTGGTTCAACCTATCTTTGTGAAGTCGTGTTTTCAACTATGAACATAATAAAAAACAAATACCGATCCTGCCTGACAGACTTACACCTGGATGACGCGTTAAGAGCAGCCTGTTCCAGTTACACACCAGACTTTCCTCAACTTGCAGCGAGCATGCAGTGCCAGCTTTCACATTAATTATGTGAGTAAATATATTTACATATAATTTTTAATTCTAGATTTATTATTATTATTATTATTATTATTGTTATTATTATTATTATTATTATTATTATTATTATTATATAGTCGTTGTAGTACCGATAACAGTAGTCGAATTAGTGGAATCGTACCTGGCGCTCGCATACTCTTGGTTATCATGTGAATGTGCTCGCGTAGAAACAAACGTTGGACAGCCCTGTTGTAGAGGATATATGTTGCTGGACCATATATATTGATTCATGATTGAAATCTTCTGGTCTGATTTTTGTACAGGAGAGGGACATAGTTTTGAAATATTCTTTGTTAAGTTTTTGATGGTGCCACATTCATGAAAATTAATTCTCAAGTATGTGATGCGTTCTTGTGAAACTGTTATAGATCTATGATAAAGCCATTGGTGGATACCAGATCCATTGGTGATAGGTTAGTATCTTTAATACAGATCAATTTGCACTTACAAGCATCAATGGCTTGACCAAGAAGTGAAAGATGGTATCAGCTAAACTGATAAGATATTGAATACCAACCTCATTACTGATTATGACAGCAATATCATGCCATAGTTGAAAGATTACTCAGAAAAGGATCTAAACTGAGCAAGCGGCTGTGCAGTTAGGGTCGCGCAGCTGTGAGCTTGCATTTGGGAGATAGTGGGTTCAAACCCCACTGTCATCAGCCCTGAAGATGGTTTTCTATAGTTTCCCATTTTTTTATTTTTTTTATTTATTTTTTATCTTTATTTTTTGCTAGGGGCTTTACGTCGCACCGACGCAGATAGGACTTATGGCTACGAATTTCCCATTTTCACACCTGGCAAATGCTGGAGCTGTTCCTTAATTAAGGCCATGGCCACTTCCTTCCTATTCCTAGCCCTTTCTTATCCCATCGTCGCCATAAGAACTATCTGTGTCGGTACGACGTAAAACAAATAGAAAGAAAAAAAAGGAGTTCCCTGAGTAACAGAACACTTGAAATTTACACATCACACACCAACCTTTTGGTCATGTAGAGTTGCTTGTGCACTAGGATAGAATTTTCTGTCACCCAACATCTGCTGATTTGAGAGTTTACATATCCCAGAAGATGAAACCAAGCTCGACAGTCGTGATAAGTAATAATGGGTCCTAACAACAATAATAATAATGTTATTTGCTTTATGTCCCACTAACTACTTTTTAAGGTCTTCGGAGATGCCGAGGTGCCGGAATTTAGTCCCGCAGGAGTTCTTTTACGCGCCAGTAAATCTACCGACATGGGCTGTCGTATTTGAGCACCTTCAAATACCACCGTACTAAGCCAGGATTGAACCTGCCAAGTTGGGGTTAGAAGGCCAGTGCCTTAACCATCTGAGCCACTCAACCCGGCGGTCCTAACAACGAGTAAACATATTCAACAAATGGTGACAGAAATGTACACATTTATCCTTATACAGACCCTTCAGTTTTGTCAGAGTTGTCATTCAGTATGGCCTCCTCCTGTGAGTGGGGGTAATCCACAGTATCCCCTGCTTGTCATAAGAGGTGACTCATAGGGACCTAGGGCTTTCATCTTGGGAGCAGGAATTGGTAGCCTTGATCTCTTTAGCAGAGTTGCTTCTACTTTTGTCAGGCTCCTCACTTTCAACTTTTATATCCAACCTTCCTTGGTCAATTCTTCTTCTTTTCTGACACCAACAAAACTAGGTTTGCGAGGTCTAGGGAGACCTTCACTTTCATGCCTTTTGTGGCCCTTCTCTTTCTTTTGCCAATGCCTTCATTCTTCGAAGGGTTGGACTACTTCCGTTTTCCCTCTGATTAGTGTTAAGAGAGGATGGTTGCCCAGTTGTACTTCCTCTTAAAACAATAACCACCATCACCACCACCACCACCACCAATACCATTCAGTACGGTTCGAAATTCAAGGTCTTCCGCACTCATTCACAAGTTCTCATACTCGTGCAGACCTGTTGAGCCATACTTATGGCAAACGTATCAAGACTTCTAGATATTATTTCCTTCATTTGCCGCACAAGTTGAGGCATCTGGACAGAAGGTACTCTGCTCTTTGGTGCTTTTGCAATGGATGGAGTTGCACACAATTTCGTCGACAATCTTGAGCGCTGCTTTTTGCGGATGTTAGACAAAGTGGGAATTTGTTCCTGAAAAAATCTGGGTTTTTTTTTTATAGAGCTGAAATGAAATGGCGTATGGCTTTTAGTGCCGGGAGTGTCTGAGGACAAGTTCGGCTCGCCAGATGCAGGTCTTTTGATTCGACTCCCGTAGGCGACCTGCGCGTCATGATGAGGATGAGGACGACACATACACCCAGCCCCTGTGCCAGCGAAATTAACCAATTATGGTTAAAATTCCCGACCCTGTCGGGAATCAAACCCAGGACCCCTGTGACCAAAGGCCAGCACGCTAACCACTTAGCCATGGAGCTGATATCTAAATTATATATACACATATATGATATGAATACTTGCTCTAGTATTGAATACTGTACGTCACGCTTATTTATAACACAAATGTCTTCAGAGCACCGAGCGAGTGGCTGTGTGGTTTGGTCGTGTAGCTGTTAACTTGTATTCGGGAGATAGCGGGTTCCAACCTTACTGTCGGCAGGCCTGAAGATGGTTTCCCATTTTCACAGCAGACAAATACTGGAGGCTGTACCTCAATCAAGGCCACAGTTGCTTTCTTCCCACTGCTAGCCCTTTCCTATCCCATTATTGGACACAAGACCTGTCTGTGTCAGGGTGATGTAAAGCAAATTGTTAAAAAAAAGTCTTCACAGCACAATAGAAATTAACTGTTGAAGTTGACAGCCATAAGCAAGAGAACAAAAGAAGAACTAAAAGCAGCAAGATGATGGACCGGGCTGAAATTTAGTGCTCAGCCCTGTATTACAAATATTTCAATCAGACTTGCTGGACTCTAAAGTTATGAAAATACATTCAATTTTAGACAAGGATACTAAAGGATGTGAAAGCATGTAATAGCCATTCCTGTTTTTATTTTACTTTGTTTTATTTGAATAAATTCTCATTATACAATGCTTAAATATATATACACTGCTCAAAAAAATTCGAGGGATAAGAATTTGACTGTGTGTACCATGTAAGTAGTCCGTGATTAAGATATATACTGTTGCTCTTATTTCTTCGACATATTTTAAGAATGAGACGAATCCTCCCCATTTCGTTGGAAAGGCATGGCTTTGTGGCAGTAGTCAAAATGTATTGTGCTATGCCTCAGAGTGAAATGGACAAGCTATGTCTCACTGTCATCTAGTGAGTGTAAGTAAAGAGTGCATCTCTATAATCTTTGTATATGTTTCATCAGTCAAAATGAAGTATCTGTGTAAGGCAGAACGTGTTCAGGCAGTTACATTACTGCAGGAAGGTTGGACTATTCGCACAGTGTCTACAGAGCTTAATGTGGCTTCATCTATTCTATCTATTGTTGGGAGGGTTTGGAAATGATTTCATGAAACTGGTACTTACACACAAAAACCACGGCAAGGGAGAAAACGGAAAACATCGGCCAGAGAAAACTGATATGTGGTGAATTGTTCTCTTCGCTTGTGCTCTGCAACTGCCCGGGACCTACAAAATAATCTAAGAGCAGTAACTGGTTGCAATGTCAGTGACCAAACAATACGCAGCAGACTTCGAGAGGCAGGTTTAAGACCAAAAAGACCTCATCAGATCCCTCGATTAACTGTTTGGCATAAGAGAGATTGACTTTGATTTGCTGAGAATTATAGGAACTGGCAGCTGCGTCACTGGTGCATTGTATTGTTTACAGACGAGTCCCGCTTTCGTCCAACAGATTGCGATGGACATATACATATATCGTCATCGTGGTGAATGTTATAATGAAGCAGCAGCCCAGTAAATGGACATATTTGGCTGCAGGTCAGTCAAGGTGTGGGTGGCATCCCAATTGATGGCTGGTTGAACCTTCAGATAATCAGAGGCTGACTTAATGCTCAGAGGTATATCAAAGAGATTGTACTGGATCATGTTATGCCCATTGCGGTTGTAATGGGTCCCCAGTTTATCCTGTAACACGACAATGCGAGAGCGCATTCAGCAGCAGCCACCATGGAAACTCTACAGGACTTCACGATTCAAACATTAGACAGGCCTGCTGTGATTCCTGATCTCAGTCCCATTGAGCATTTATGGGATATTTTAGACAGACAACTTAGGGTCCATCCTGTAGCACCTTGGACTCTTGAACAACTTGCAGAAGTCCTTATTGAGGAGTGGGACAAAATTCCACAATAAACTGTTCAAATACTTGTCAGGAGTATGCCTCAAAGATGTGAGGCAGTAATATGGGCACATGGAGGGCCTACCAGGTGTTAAAACATTTCTTTTTGTGCTCTATGCGAATTAATTGAAGGACTTTCCACTTTGGTTTAGGGCAATGTGTTGAATTTCTGGTTATAGCACCAAGATGTGTGATAAGTGAACAGGATATGTACAGTTCAGTTAAATTAAGATCTCATTTTCCAGATAAAATGTCTCTTTCACTCCAACCATTCCTGAAAAAATAATGCAGATGTTTAAAATGTTGTCCCTCTAATTTTGTTCAGCAATGTACAGGGTTTCCATAAAAGAACTCTGGGGTTTTGAGGCAAAATATTGTAATGAAGTAAAAAACTTATATTAATGTTTAATACATGGTTGGAAAGATTGCATTTTCAAGTTTTTTTAACAATTTAATAAACAGTATGTGCCCCTTTAGTGGCACGGCACACATCGTAACGGTATTCCACCTCTTCCCATGTCCTGGCCAGCATGTTTGGGGGGACAGTCGCCACACAATTGATTATTTGTTCCCTGAGATGGCCAACATCATGAATTTTCTCTGCATACACAAGATTCTTGATATGCCCCCAGAAGAAAAAGTCCAACGGAGTCATATTAGGGCTCCTTGGAGGCCATGGAATAGGTCCTCCCCTTCCAATCCATCTGTTGCCGAGTCGAACGTCAAGGGCCTCACGCACACGCAAACTGAAGTGTGGCGGTGCCCCATCTTGTTGGAAGTAGACTAAACCCTTCTCCGCCTCAATGTCATCTAACTGAGGAAAAATATATTCCTCTAATATGTCACAATAGACATCACATTGATATTTCTTTCAACAAAAATGAAGGGAGCTATCACTCTATCATGCATAAGACCACACCAAACATTCACTTTTGGCGTGTCACGTTCATACTCTACGAACTCATGAGGCGGCTCTGATCCCCAAATTCTGCAATTATGTCTGTTTACAGACCCGTTCACATGAAAAGTCGCTTCATCACTAAAAATAACATTTAAAAAAAAACACGTTATTTTCATCGATTTCGTTTAGCATAGAAACAGAAAAGTCAAATCTCTTAATTTTGTGTGTCGGTTTAATGTGGTGTAACAGTTGAAGTTTGTAAGCAGTTAAACAAAGTCTTTTATGAACTATCTTATGAACTGTTGATCTTGGTAACCCCAACTCCAGACTGCGTCTTGTCAGTGATTTCTTAGGGCTTCGAAGGCATGAAGCTCGAATTCTGTCCACATTCTCTTGTGACACCCAGCGACTTTTGTTTTAAAACACTTCCTGTTTGTTTGAAAGCACTTAACCATTGGCGAATGGTTTTATCCATAGGCGGGTCAACACCATAATTACGTCAAAAGTTTCTTTGTACCGTAACAACAGAATGAGTTTCTATTAGCCAAATAACACATTGAGCCTTTTGTTGCGCTGTCGCCATAGCACGGCAATCCAGACAGCACTGACTGCCGCTACGTTGTTTCAAAGTCAGCGCTCCGGAGCGCTGCCAACTGTTGATGAAAACATTCCCAATTGGTATCAGTAAAACTTGATGAGCTACTCATTTCAGAGAAATTAACTACATTTTGCTATCTTCTACAGTTATTAAGATATGAATTTTTAAAACCCCGGAGTTCTTTTATGGAAACCCTGCATATATGAACGAACTAATTCAATGTAGTCTATCACTCCCTGTGGGTGGGGCAGTAGAATTCATCCATGGTACCCCCTGCCTGTTGTAAAAGGTGACTAAAAGGGGGATCCCAGGGGCTCTCATCTTGGCAGTATGGCTGGGCAACCTTGGCATCCATAGCTGAGTCTGGCATTGTTTGCTGCTAGGTTCCTTCTTCTTTTCTATCCAACCTTCCTCAGTTAACTCTTGTTCCTTTCCAACCCCGATGGTATAAAGTTTGTGAGACCTAGGGAGTCTCATTTTCCTCACCTTTCATGTCCGTACCCTTTCTTTTGCCGATATCTTCAATCTTTGAAGTGTCAGACCTCTTAAATTTTCCTTCTGATTTGTATTAAAAGGAGAATTGTTGCCCAGTTGTACTTTCTATAAAAGCAATAAGCACCAATGTAGCTCTTGAAATGAGGCAAAATATGAGTGCATAATGAATTTTTTTTTCTTTTTTTTCTTTTTTACAAGTCATTTTATGTCACACCGAAACAGATAGGTTTTATGGTGATGATGGAGAAAGGGCTAGGAGTGAGAAGGAAGCGGACGTGTTCTTTATTAACACATTCACTCCTGTAGAGGCCTTAAGCCGTTTAAGAGCAGCCCGTGTGTGGGACCATATCCGACTTAAGGCGCTTGGTCGCGCGATGTAAACGTTGCTTCAAATTTAGTGCTAAATTCGTACAAAGTCGTAGTTCTTGTTGAAAACCATAGATGGCATATAAATGAACAGTCCCTCACCCTGACTACCTGAACAAAGGGTACATTCTATTGCTTTCTTTCTTTCTTTTTTTTTTTTTTTCTTTCTTTGAGTGAACACGGACCTAAGCCAGTTGTGGTATTCTTGTGAGGGTGTGTAGTGAAGCGAGTTATTGTGTTGCGATAACATGACGAGTTATAAACACAATATATGAAGTGAGAAAATTGAGACATACTACTGAACGATGGTTCTGGTGATGATCTCATCCCTGATTTCAGTGATAGCGAAAGTAATTCCGATGATGATGTACCAGACTCTGGGCAAAGTGAAATTCAGCACATTCAATTAACCGATACATATCCGTCTTATTGCCTGCCTGCAATCAAGTTCACTGGTCGGGTAGGATTAAATGTTGACATTGAAAATAGCAACAGAATTATTACTTTTGTCAATTTATTTGTAAATGACGATTTCCTTGAATATGTATGCCATCAGACAAACCTTTATGTGGAACAAGTTACTAGTGCAGCACCGCGTCCATTCACTAAATAGGCCTATTCTATTTTCCAGACGTGGAAACTGGTCGATGTAAATGAGTTGAAAAAGTTTTTGATGATGATGCTTGCTGTTTAAAGGGGCCTAACATCGATGTCATCAGCCCGAAAAAGTTTTTAGGACTAATGTTTGTAACCGGAATAATGAAAAAAGAAAAAAACACATCTGAAAATGTTCTGGACAAAGGACACTTTTTCGGCTCACCGATTTTTTCGAAAACCATGGCACGAACCCAGTTCGGAAGCATATTGTCATTCTTGCATTTTAATGACAGCAGTCATTACGAGGGGAATCCTGATAGGCAATACAAAATTAGGCCAATTCTCGAAAGGCTCAGCGACCAGTTTTCATACAGTAATATTTAATGTAAAATAGTGCACTATAGAGATGAGGGGATTTAAAAAGGCTGGGCAGGAGGTTTAAATCACCCGCTGAGGAGCTGGTAGTCAACGTGTTAAGGTACAGTTCCAGCATTTGCCCGGTGTGAAAACTGGAAACTATGGAAAACCATCTTCAGGGCTGCTGACAGTGGGGTTCAAATCCACTATATCCCTGTAAAAGCTGTGTGGCCCTAACCGCACGGCCAACTTGCTCGGTGAATATGTAATAACATAGTATTCACTGCCTGACTGAATATTGACTTTTTTTTTTACATGTATTACTCATCTGATGGACATGTCCAACCCATCTAAGCCAAAACCAAGGATGGAGGTTTCTACAGTACATTGTTAAGATGAGCTATGTTATATGTTATGATAGTTTTACAGTGCATTAGAAATGAGTCTCTGCAACAAGCAGTGCAGTTGCAACCTATCCAAGTTCATGTGGCAGCAGTGTCTGCTTAGGGTCAGATGTGAGCAGACAGATTACACAACACAGTGAACCAAGACAGTAAAAACACAGCAGTTCTGTAATAACGTATTACACAAAGAAAAACTCGCAGTTAACAAATCCCTTACTCTGTCTGCCAACTTCAACACCTGAACAACAAAAAATGTATATTCTAGAGAAATGAATTTCATTTTATGGGTCCGTATTGAACTTTGATTAAACCAAATAACATAATTTTCAATACAAATTAAATAGTGTTTATTAAGTAAACATTTAATGAGACTACCCTTGAGGTGGTAGAGGTGGGATCCATCGCTGAGTCCAAGGGAGAAACCAACCCTGGAGGGGTAAACAGATTAAGAAAGAAAGATCGATGCAACATAAAGCAACTAGCAAAAAAAAAAAAAAAAAAAAGATAAATACCCGAAACAGAAACGGAAAACTAAGTTGAAAGTGCCAACTACTTTGAGCCACTCCATATTTTTGTCCTGATCTGCAGAGAATTCGTGAAATGATAGTGTCCCTTTGCACTTTTTTTCCTGTTTGAAATACAAAAATGCACACATCAATACATATTCAAATATTTCCAAACACAGTTAGCAAATCACTACAACATTAAAAAAACGAATTAGTGCATAAAATAAAATTCTTGTTTAGGACAAAGTTACAGCGAGAAAACACTTTGAGCCACTCATTACATTTGTTCTTGTTTGCAGAAATTTCTGCTCGAAGTACAAACAGGCGCACAATAATGTCACAAATTCCTAGTTGTAAACACAATTTAAAAAATATAATCACCACACTACGCAATAAAAAATTAAACTCACTAGCGCATAACTATCAGCTGAAATTATCAAGCCAACAAGCACCTCACTGCGAACACATTGCGAACATTTATGACAGCAAAACAATATAAATAAATCGAAACCGACTTTCAACCTATTAGGTCGTGTTACGTACATTTAGTACATGTTGAAGAGATGTTAAGTACAGAACAAAAATGGCCAACCAGACACCAGTGGGATCCAAACCCACAACCTCCCGATTTCGCATCGGTTGCTCTACTAATTGAGCTATGGTGGCCTAGGCCTTCTTTGTTCTGTTGGAAAGGATCTAAGCTACAGGTCTGGTACCACTACCATCACACTGTAGAGTTCAAAGTACTCCTTTCATTTTTTTTCCTTTTCTCTCCTTTTATTCTCTTTCACCTGCTTTGTGTTGCCAACATACTAAAAAAATAAAACTGGAAATGCGGCAATTTGTGGTATACAGCTTCCTATCAGTGAGTAGGAGGACAGCGCTCCAGCGGCATTATGGTGAAACTTTCCAATTACAGCTTTATGCTGGGCTTCACAAGCGATTGTCAAGGCCGGTATAAGGAGCGCAGCGAGGGATCCAGTCGGCTCTCTCTTTCTTCCTAGTATTAACAGCATGTCGGTGGCAATGTAGATTGTGTCGCTTGCCACGTGGGGTGAGTGGGCTTTGCCCCCCACCCCCTATCCCCCTGATACAAAAGAAGAAAAAAAGAGAGACCAGAATGGGAGTTGGAGAGTCAGAGTGTAGAGTGTGGGTTAGAGTGAGTGTTACAGTGAGCTGGCAAGTTGGTTAATATTTGAACTTGTCAGAATCGACTTGAGTGAGAGGGTAGTCAGTCTTGCTTTGTGATGGTAAAGTGAATAATCAGTGTTTGGACTTGTTGATATCTGTACTTTTCAGAATCGACTGTGTGATGGTGAAGTGAACGATTAAGAGTGAGTACTTTTTAACATCTGTACTTGACAGAATCGACAGTAAATTGTTTCAGTGTGTTTCCATTAATAGTGTTGTGTATGACTGTGTGTTGTTAAGGAATAGACTTAGCAGAAATAAAGTGGTTTTATACAAGAAAGTGAATGTATCTCGTGTGATATTTATTTACACCAAAATAAAATCGCATTGAGAATGATAATACATCTTATACATCATCTCTTTACACTTCATTGGTACTTTCTCCACACCAGATTTCTCACACTCTGGTAGAATGCATTTCCCTATTGAATTGTTTTACCAATCTCTGTGTCCAGCTCTGCATACTGCATCAGTTCACTTCCAAAGTATTTGAAGCTCTCCTCAATTTCAAGTTTTTTTAAAAATAATTCCTTTCCCTCCCCTTTTTCCTCTAGTCAACACCATTGTCTTACTCTTTTCATGCTGATTTTAATTCCTACACCCCTTTTCACATACAGGAGTTCAAAAAAGTACTCCTTTCATTTTTTTCCTTTTCTCTCCTTTTTTTCTCTTTCACCTGCTTTGTGTTGCCAACATACTAAATTAATACAACAATAAACTCTTAAAAATAATACAATCAAGGTTGAAAATCTTTTATTTATGCCTTCATTGAGACAACATACACAACCCACTGCACAATTTTTTCACCAGTTAAAAGGGTGTCAGAGCTGATATAGCCTGTCGAATTTGAACCATCACCTTGGTAATATATATATTTAATCTTGTCTTGACTTCAGGTCCCTCATTCAACAGATCTACAATTTTAGCAAATGTGGTGGTTACATAGGAGTCCAGAATGGCCGGAGAATAGATAGCATGTCTGAAAGAATAAATACAACTGTTAAAGATTCATACATATCATATATTAAACAGAATTTATTTTCTTGATGCTCATTTTTAAATGTGATTGATTTTGTGAAGACCAGCATGATATATGGTTATGAAGGTTACCTCCTGGGTTTGGTTCCTTGGGGGGAGTCTGGGGACGGAGTTCATGACTTGAGAAATCTGGTGGCCAACCAACTGGGTGGGGTAAGTCGTAGCAATACAGGCCTTCCTTAGGTTGTTGTCATAGGAGACATGGTCTCCCCAAGCATCCAAATTCTATACCCTTCATAACCACATATCATCCTGGTCTCCAAAAATTAACCACATTTTGATGATGATGATGATGATGATGATGATGATGATGATGATGATTGTTGTTTAAAGGGGCCTAACATCAAGGTCATCAGCCCCTAATGAGATGAAATGGAATGACAAATTAAAAGTCCAAAATTCTCCACTGACCAGAATTCAAAATGTGAGGATGAAGAATGAATGGATGGATATGAAATTAAAACAATCAGTGGAACCGACCTGCAATGCCTTACATTCACAGGAATTGACGTAAAACAATAGGATTACTGACCAAGGGACTGCTGCTATAGCATAACACTGAATCGATGATGCTTGCAGTCTAAAGGAGTTCCAAGATCTAAGTTATCGGCCCCTCATAACAGTACTTATCGCTAGGAAAGTAGAACCATGGTATTTGTCATGTTGCGGTACTAATCAAAAGTAGCAGAGACTTGCGGTATTCCACACATTATGGTACTACTCACAGGTTATGAAATTTGACATATAATACAGACCTATGGTTTTTCTCACATTGCGGCACCATTTACAGGCAACGCAACCCAATGATGTTCATCACATAAGAGTACTAACCTCAGGGACCTGCACTATCCCGTGGTGTTCCTCGTATAGTGGGTACTAATCATAGGCAAGGCAGAACCATGGTAGCTATCATCCCATGGTCCTGTTCATATGGTGGTACTAATCACAGGTACTGCAAAAGCCGACCGCACGGTGCTCCTGTGTGCTACTAATCACAAACCTATTTGGTACCTAATATAGTGGTACTACACGCAAGTAAAAGCGACCCATGGTGTTCTCCACGTGGTGGTACTAATCACAAGTAGTTTCATGGTTCCAAGACAATCATCCCTTGGTCGCCCCTTTTAGTCGCCTCTTACATCAGGCAGGGGATACCGTGTGTGTATTCTTCGTCTGCGTCCCCCACCCACAGGGGGTTAACCACATTTTAAAAAGTCCTACAGTTACATTCACATGCCCACCTATCATCAAAAACATTCTTGCTTACTATGAATCACACCAATCCCCACCCATAACTAATAATAATCTTATTACTGATGATGTATATTTTGGGTTTATGCTGTGTAATGAACTAAATAAACACTCAGTGAATTTCAAAAAGAGAAACAGAAAAATGAACATTCATGACTTGAGAAATCTGGCAGTAAACCAACAACCAAATATAACAAAAGATAAAGCCAAACTCACTGCATTTTCCACCTTTAGTTTCTCCCAAAATACTTATAAAATAACTAACATTCCTAAAAACGTAACATGAAAATATCTTTCAGAACAAATAACAGAAATCTTGATTTATTACACAACTCTAACTCAATTAATAAATCTAATGTTTTTTTCTAAATCTGGAGTATATAGATTCCAATGCAATAACTGTAGATCTTCGTATATTGGACAGACAGGATGTAACTTTAAAATACTCTGAACACATCAATGCCATAAAATACAACAAATTTGTTGCATTAGGACAACACGTACAAGATTCTAATCATAATTTCACCAGCATTGATAAAGACTTAAACTTAAAGTTATCAACAACTTCTAAACACTACTGAAAATTGTTTTATCCATCTTGACCAATACTTCAACTCCAATTTAAATTTAAATGACATTTCTGAAAAACCTAATATTTTATTCGGCTTCCGCTTCATCAAAAATGCTAATTTTACAAACCCAAATTCAATATTATTTTTCTATGCATTGTTTTAAACTTATTTGTAATTGGCTGTTGATGACTATGAATACTGGTCAAAACTGGTATCAGTTTTAATTAAACAGGAATGTAAACTTACATTTTTTCTTTTAATAGTATTTAAAGGTGGAACCTTCTTTTAACTGAATGTATATTTCTATATATCGCCCAATTTCTAAATGAACCTAATATTTAAAACATGTTATCTCCATGAAGTGCTTTTTTGTCATGAGAATTATCATCATCGCAATTAACACATAGTATAGGAACGCTTTAAATTCCTTTATTGTCAAATTTAGAAACTGAGGACTCGTTTTGTGTTGAAGGCATCCAGTTGTAACAACTCACTATGAAGATTCATCTTACTTCATATCCAACCCATAGAAAAATGATGATGATGATGATGATGATTGTTGTTTAAAGGGGCCTAACATCTAGGTCATTGGGCCCTAATGGTATGAAATGAGATGTAAAGACAATTTAGAAGTCCAAAATTCATCCACTGACCAGAATTCAAAATGTCATGATGAAGAATGAATGGATGAACATGAATTTAAAATAATCAGCAGCTCCAACTCACAATACTGAAAGTTAAAAATAATTCCAAAATTGATCCACTGACAAGAATTCAAAAAGACAATGATAAACAATGATTATGAACTTAAAACAATCAGTGGATCGGACCCACAATGCCCCACCTTCCCAGAAACTACCGTATTTACTCGTGTATTAGACCCCCTCGCGTATTAGACCCCCCCTGGCTTTTCGGGACGAAGAAAATGAAAAATAAAAAAAATTTTGCCTGTAAGACCCCACAACGTAATTCGTCAGAGAATGACGACGATTCCGCTTCGAAGCATGTTTAAGTCTTATTGCAGCTCTGATGACATCACATAAATTTGTGAATAGTTTCGTTCGTATGACCTATGCAATGAAAATACGTCGAATCCATGCGGTATACCTTTGTTTCGTAGTTAAGAAATGTCCGCCTCTATAGCGTAGGTCTACTGCAGCTCTGATGACGTCGCACAAATAGATGAATAGGCCTAGCTTCGTGTCCAACTCGCGCATTGCAAGCATACATCAGTCATGTTATATGTCTGTGTTTTGTAGTTAATAATGTCCACCAGTGTAATGGTTAGCACAATTAGTTGCTGTTTTCGGGGGTCCTACTTTGATTCCCGGTACCGTACTGCCAGAGATTTATGAATGGCAGGAAGGTTGATATGCGGTAAAAGCGGTACATGTAACACCCCTCCACTGGGAATGTGTCTAAAACGAGCTGTACCACCTCCGGATGAGGAAACGAGTTTACTTTAGTTGAGAAATAATTCGCGGTTGTTGCTATTTATACAGCAGGCGAGATCATTAAAAAAGTGGTCGTTTAATATCTCGTAACTCGGGCCAATATAGGTATATATTTAGAGAGAAGTAAGTTTAAAACGTGATAAAAGCTATCCAACTAAAATGATTGTTTTACCCGCCAACGTACCTAATAATAATAATTTTATGTCCCCGCGTACTTCAAACGATTTTCGGGGACGCCAAACAAAACATACTAGAGTATGCGTTAATAAGAAAGCAGACAACGAACGTACGGAATTAAACATTATGATAATAAAACGCATTACCGCCACACCTGTGGATATCCATAAATGCGGTATATTTTCCTCTTATTTATTTTTATTCTTTCCGTCAAGGAACTTTTGGCATTATCAGGGTGATAATATAGCTAACCTAAACAATGTGGTCTGTCTTATCTCATGGGCAGCTGTTTACATAAATCCGGATGTGATAAATGTAGAGAACAGGCATGAAATTTACTTAAAAATAAGGGTCTGTGTTTCAACAACCGCAGTTATCAAAAGAATGTTTCCAGTTACTCAGTATTACATTCGGAAGTACAACTCGTAACATATGCTAGTTATCAGCTGATGGTTTGGCATGCCATCTACAGTACGGCTTTATTCGGAAGGAGTGGCTTCTGCTACATATACAGCAACTGGGAATATCAGAGATCACCTCCAGAAACCATCTGGGAATAGATTCATACTGTTTAGACTCTATAGACGGGAACAAAATTATTTTTAAAAGGTTCAAAAAGACGGGACCTTGTACGCTCTTGATTGCAGTGCATGGCTCAAAGAGAATGAAGCACGGCTGACGCGACTGGCGAGATGACAGTGAAGATGACGTCACTTGAATTGCCAACACGCCTGTAGCAGGGCAGGGAAGTTGGCAGCGCAAGGCTGAAAGCAGTGATCAGGTTTGCTGTGTGGTAGGCCTACTGCTTAACTGAAAGAGACAAATGACTGGCCATTAAGTTCTTTCGTATCAATATTTAATTATATGATAACACGATATCCTTATCTCTTTTTTCTACGGGGTCGAGTATGAAGTGAGAAAAATCTTCGTAGCGAGTTTTTACGACCGTATGCCCTTCCTGACGTCAACCTCACCAGAGGAATTAATGAGATGTAACGAAAGACGTGATATGAGTAACTAAAACGGGCTTTTATATGTACCGTAGGCCTAAAAGTCTTGCTCACCATTTATTGTCTTTTTTACGTTTAGAAATACTGCCTTCCGACGAAAATAGCCAGTATAACTTATACACATTCTAATTTTGTTAAATAATAATATGGAATGTTTACACATACAATTTATAGCTCTTTATAGCCTAGAAGTCGTGTGTTCGCTGCACAAAATTTTGAGGATATCGCATATTGGACCCCCCTTTACTATTTTTGGTTGTAAAAGTGAGAAAAAAAAGGGGTCTAATATGTGAGTAAATACGGTATCTTAAAACAATAGTAGTACTGACCAAGGGACTGCGTCTAAAGTGCAATCCTGACTCGATGATAAAGGGGACCAAAATCCAGGTCAACAGCCCCTCATAATGGTAGTATCGCTAGGAAAGTAGAACCATGGTATTTGTCATGTTGCGGTACTAATCAAAAGTAGCGCAGACTTGCGGTATTCCACACATTATGGTACTACTCACATGTAATGTAATACACACAGGTATCACAGACCTATGGTGTTTCTCACATAATGGCGCCACTCACAGGCAATGCAAACCACTGTGGTTCCTCATCTAGGTGTACTAACCACGGGCGCTGGTATTCCTGTGGTATTCCTCACATAGTGTGTACTAATTACAGGCAACGCCCAGACCCGTGGTGTTTCCACATAATGGTACAAATCACAGGCAATGAAAGCCCATGGTGTTCCGCATATAGTGGTACTAATCATAGGAACTGGAAATCCACAGTGAACCACTCTCTCCTGCTATTAATCACAAACCTGTTGTATACCTAACATAGTGGTACTAACTGCAAGTAAAGGTGACCCATGGTGTTCCCTGTGTGATGTACTAATCACAAGTAGTCTCATGGTTCTTAATCGATCATCCCTTGGTCGCCCCTTATAGTCCTCTTATGACAGGCAGGGGATACCATGGGTGTATTCTTTCGTCTGCGTCCCCCACCCACAGGGGGGTTGTGTGTTTGGTCCACGAGAGCTATTTTATTTTGCTCACGTCCACCGACAAGCCGGTTAAGACCCCCCTATCTGCCACCCAGGACGCGCCGTTCGAGAGTATCACCTCTCCCCCTGCTATGCAAGCATAGATAGGATCGTGGCATAGAAAAATGGCACAAGGGTTGGGCGCCGCATGCACTCTCTCTATCTCTATCTAAATGAAAGAGCTATGGCTATTTCTGTATAGGATTACTGGTGGGATGAGATAACATTTCTAGCAATTCAGGAAGTGTTGAAAAATAATTCTTACAAATGCTGTTACATAGATTTTCTTACCTCACTCTAAAATTGGATGATTCACCTTCAGGCAGTAGTAAACTGTTTTTTAACAGCATTAACTGGTCATTCAACATCCTTCGTCTTAGTGGCCTGGAAAGAAAAAAAATTGATAAAAAAATATAATTTTCAAAATTGGAATATTGTGTACAACAAACACTTGGTGGGGGTTGCAAGAACATTTTATTCCTTCTTTAGAAGCTAATGGTACTACAAGTTTGAAAGACATGTTGCAAGAAACAACTTTAGTGCTAATGGTCTGACAAAGGCTCCGTTAACTTAGATGATGAGCGTTGATGCCTGCCCTCAGCTGCCTCTGTGGATCAGCGGTAGAGTGTCGGCCTCCGGATCCCAAGATAGCGTGTTCAAACCCGGCAGAGGTAGTCAGATTTTTGAAGGGCGGAGAAAAGTCCATTCGACACTCCATGTCGAACGATGTCGGCATGTAAAAGATCTCTGGTGACACATTTGGTGTTTACCCAACAAAATTCATTAAAATCTCAGCCATAGACGCCCAAGAGAGTTTCGGTTTACTTGGTCTGCCATCTAGTGGGGGCCTAGAGTAAAACGGAACATCGAAATTGACGAGCAGACAGCCAGATGGCGTCAAATAGAAATGTCTGCACACGGCAGCTGAGGCCATAAGATTATTATTATTATTTTTTTTTTTTTTTTATGCCTGCCCTCCAGATGAAGTTGGAAAGCAGAAACAAGCTCGTTGGCGACTGTAAAGAAATGAACATACGAGAGCTCGGATTGATGAGAAGGAAGCCTATGCATTTGAAGACGGCAGTGTACTAAGATGCGAGGATTGCCCTTGTCGTTTTCTGTTTTCCTGTTTGTCCTTATTTCCTCTTTCTATTGCTTCTACACTGATCTGCCATGGTGTTCATCCTACATGTAATAATCATAATAATAATAATAATAATAATAATGTTATTTGCTTTACGTCCCACTAACTACTTGTTAAGGTCTTCGGAGACGCCGAGGTGCCGGAATTTAGTCCCGCAGGAGTTCTTTTACATGCCAGTAAATCTACCGACACGGGGCTGTCGTATTTGAGCACCTTCAAATACCACCGGCCTGAGCCAAGATCGAACCTGCCAAGTTGGGGTTAGAAGGCCAGCGCCTTAACCATCTGAGCCACTCAGCCCGGCAATAATAATAATAATAATAATAATAATAATAATAATAATAATAATAATAATAATAATAATAATAATAATAATAATAATAATAATAATAATAATAATAATAATCTTAATCTTATACTGTCCTCCTTTTCAATACAAAAGACCATCTACATTAGATGGGGTAATTAATGGAGGACAGTATAAGACCTTTTTTTTTTTTTTGCAAAGTTTTACTGTATATGCAGTTAAAATCCTTGGCCAGGCCAGAAATTGAATCCGAGGCCCTCTGAATAGAAGACCGGTAAGCTGTCCACTTAGTCAAGGAGTGCAATGTGAATGTTTCCTGAATACATTTCTTGAATTACAACATAGAAATTAAAGTTTAAATGCTCTTGCCTCAAACCAGTCATTTCTAAGATGTATTGATGTATTGAAATTCAGCATTATTATAAAGATATTGATATCACCATCAGAGTACTGTAAAAGTTACTGTAAAAGATCCTAATCATTCTGCGTCAAGTGTAAGAAACATAATCTAAGTACTGTAAAAGTTAATGTAAAAGATCCTTATCATTCTGCGTCAAGTGTAAGAAACATAACACTAGCCAACATGATTATGCGGTAAAATTGAAAATATGTAATTCTTATGGAAATCGCTGCCCTGATTCCGAAAATGATGCCATTTTTTTCCTATCACGTCTAGTTTTGATGCAATTCAGTGTTTTAGTATCTGCATGAATTTGTAAGATGTAATGTTGAGAGATGTTCTTGCGCAACATTTTTTAGAATACAAGTATGTGATTTGATTTGTTATTGTTTGCATTTTATTACAGGTTTATTTCTCTCTAAATTTTCATTTTGTAGTTGGGGATTTCCTGGTAAATTCATAACAAACTCCCCCAGATACGCAATAGACCGCGAGGTATGTAGAATTGAAGATAAAACAGTTGAGAGTTTGTCTTTAGACCACTTGAATAATCAGACGTGTTAAAAGCCCCAGCCCTTATGCAATGTTTATGATGGACTGATAAAGCAGTTTCCTTTCAAAGATAACAGTCCGAAAGTATTATACTCAAGATGAACTTGTATTTGGTACAGATGTTTCAAATCTTCTACGTCGATTGGGAGAGAAAGAGTATGATCCTAGTAACTGGCGTGTTTTTATTGACTCTTCCAAAATAAGTTTAAAGGCTGTTTTGCTTCATAATACAAATGTTCTAGCATCCATCCACTTGCACACTCCACAAAAATGTCTGAAACGTACGAGCCTTAAAGTTGGTGCTTGAAAAAATTAAATATCATGAGTATGGGTGGCAAATTTGCGGTGATTTGAAGATCATTGGATTGTTGCTGGGACAACAAAAAGGCTATACAAAATTTCCCTGTTTCCTATGCGAATGGGATAGCAGGGCACGGGATAAACATTGGGATACAGTGAATTGGACAGAAAGGAAACAACTACAACCAGAATCCAAAAATGTCTTGAATGTAAGTCTTATTGACCGTGAAAAAATTCTACTTCCACCCTTGCACATCAAATTTGGATTGATGAAACTGTATGTCGAGGCATTAGATGAAAGTAGCCTATGCTTCCAATATTTATCCACTAAATTTCCCTCGCTATTAGATGCAAAAATCAAAGAAGGTGTATTTGATGGACCACAGATTCGTAAACAGATGAAGGTTAAATTTTCACAGACACGATGACCAAAATTGAGAAAGAGGCTTGGCATGCATTCAAAGATGTAGTGACTAAATTCCTTGGCAACATTAAGGACCCTCAATACAAAGAAATTGTAAGGAAAATGTTGGTAAAGTTTAAGGAACTCGGTTGTAATATGAGCCTTAAGCTTCATTTCTTAGCTTCGCATCTGGATTATTTCCCTCTAAATTTAGGAGCTGTCAGTGAAGAACAAGGTGAAAGGTTTCACCAGGATCTCAAAGATGCAGAACGAAGCTATCAGGGACGTTGGGATGTGAATATGATGGCCGATTACTGTTGGTCGAATGTACGAGACGACCCTTCTAGAGATCATTCAAGAACTCCAAAAACCCGGAAATTCCATGGCAAATGGGGAAAGACGGAGGTGTGAATCTAACCTGTACATAATGTAACAAAACTATGTATGTTTAACCATGTAATTTTTATTCAAGGTACGGTTATATTAATTTAAAAGCAACTGTACAGTCAAAACTAAATAGGCGCTTTATGCTTCAGTTTCAAGAAGTTCAATATACATTAAAAATATAATACATACTATCTACTTGCTTACAAAGCATCATTTATGTGTATTCAATGCATGAAAAATATGATTACGTTTTGCAAGCCGAAATTTACGTTAATACATCAAATGTAATCAATACTAAGTATCAACAATTTTACGTAAGAACAAAATAATATTTTGTAAAATTGTCAACAAACCAGACGTGATTCGCCAAAACTAATTTTTTTCCCGAATTCTGCGTTAAGTAATTCATAAAACCCACCTAGTTTCGTTTTTACCGCACAAAAAAAGTTTTATTTTGCAGGCTAGTGTAATCTAAGGCCTTTCGTACAGACATGCAACGCAACCCAACTTGTTTAGTACTGTTTTATGACAGTTGTGCTGTATGTTCTTCGTCCACAGACGCAACTCTACTGTGACGGTCGAATCAAAAGTTTGTCAGTCTGTTCCAGAGTGCAAGCCATACGGTGTGTAATCGAAATGTCATTGTGACCTGGTACTTGAGAAGGCTTCAAAGACGGCGGGAATTTAGGGTTCATCCTTTCATTCGTGAAAATCTTCATGTTCAATTGTGTCAGTCCGAGAAATTGAACAAGACGAAGAAAAGTTCAAAGAATTTTACAGGATGTTCAGGGAACTGTTCAAGGAGCTAGTTGGAAAACTTGGCCCGATAATCAGGAAGAAGGACACAAACAGGAGGAGATGTATTTGAGTGGAAGAAAGACTCCTGATTACTTTGAGATAAGTTGTATTAATTGTAATTATTGTATTTGACATAAATCATTTTAACATAAAGTTTCAAGGATTCAAATGTTCAATATATAGGAAAAATATTATTAATAATTCTTGAAGTTGTTGAAAAAGAAAGAAGAAACCATGAAATATGAAACAGTCTCAAAGTTGTTACTCAAATACCCATTATGAATCATGAAACAAAAGTATTTTTCACTAAAAATATTTGAGTAGAAGCAGTATTTTGGCAAACTATAGTTGAAGAACAAAGGGTGCTTTTCCACTGCTTCTACGAGTTGCATACACAACTCCTGATCATGATCCGACATAGTACAATTGAATTATACGAGTGGTGAACTATGAAAAATAGCAGGAGCGTCTGACTCGAGTTGGGCCACGCAACTGACAAGCCAGTCGTTTGTGAGTTAGTAATTCATGAGTTGATCGACGAGTCGCGCAGGTGGACAAGAACTGCACAGTTAACAGGGGTCCGACTGTGAAACAACTACCGTCCAATGCTCATGTGACATTTGTTTCAGTCGGATCGCAGTTGCATTGCACCGGTGTACGAAGGGCCTAACAGTTTTTTAAAAATGATAATCAACATACAGTGAAAAGTTATCAGTCTTCAATTGTTCAGTCCATACATCAGCAGCCACCACAAAGTCATCTACAGCTCTTCTTAATGGCCCTGTAGCAAGAGAAAACAAGTTTATATAAACAGATTTTGTAACAGCATACTATAAAATTTTTCTCACCTTCCAAATTGGGTACAAGAGGGAGGCTGTTGAGCTGGCCTCCCCAATTCCACTAGAAATTTTGTCTAGTCGAATAGCCTTTATTTTCATCAGTAGTCTCCTATGACCTACCCTGTCAAAAGCCTTGGAGAGATCAATAGCAATACAGTCCATTTGACCTCCTGAATCTATCTGCTATATCTTGCTGGAATCCCCCAAGTTAAGCCTCTGCCCAGTCTATCATCATGAACTTCCTCTTCCCTTACTGTGTGTTCTCCATGCGCTGCTTCAAAGCAGTCCACTAACATCTGGTATATGTCAGCTTCAGGTAGGCCTGAAGCCTGAAGCTTTGCCTTGTTTTTCAAGAGCCAAACAGATTTTTATTTTTTTTGCTAGTGGCTTTACGTCACGACACAGATAGGTCTTATGGCGATGATAGGATAGGTCTAGGAGTTGGAAGGAAGCAGCCGTGGCCTTAATTAAGGTACATCCTCAGCATCTGCCTGGTGTGAAAATGGGAAACCACGGAAAACCATCTTCAGGGCTGCCGACAGTGTGATTCGAACCCACTATCTCCTGGATGCAAGCTCACAAACAGATTTGATGGAACAATACAATAATTCCCTTCTTCCTGTCTTCTGGTGTCTTATTCTCCTTCCATACAACTCCCATCATCCAATATAGCCCTCCTTTCATCTTCCTCAATGCTACTTCCACTTCCTCCTATGTTAAGTCTATTTCCATTTGTAGTTCATCTTCATCTTCCTAAATTACTTCTGCCTCTGAACCAAAAGGTGACTGCTGACCATTCAGCCGAAGAGCTAGACAGTGGTGGGAACATATGAGGTGAATGGAGGAAGATAGGTTCTCTTACAGAAGAATAAGGGACATTGCAATAGAGGGCAAGAGAAGCAGAGGCAGACCAAGGTGACGATAGTTAAGACACTGGATCTATACTCTTATTATCCTCCACTACAATAATAACATGCAGTTTCCCATTCACAGCAGATGGCACAATTCTTCAAAACGCTCCCTCCACATCATTTTGAGTTCTCCCTCTTTCTCCACCTTCTTTCCATATTAATGATTTTGACGTACTCCATGATATATTTTCCTTCCCTCACTTTTAACCATTCAGTATATTAGTTTTATTACTACCTTCACCATCTTCCATCATCTTAGTCTGTTCTTCCATCAACCTTCTTCTCTGTTCTACTACCACCCGTCTTGCTTCTTTCTTTATTGCCTGATACTCTTCTCTCGCTTCCACCATCCTATTTTGCAACCATGTCTTCTTCTGCAATACATCTTTCCATTGTTCTAGTTCTTCCACATTCTAATTCTGCTCCCTCTCTTAGTGTATTTCTGAATATTCTTCCTCTTTTTCCGTTTTTGGTTCATCCATCGGCATGTTTTCCTTACTATCTTCAAATACTCTTCCCTGTTTTTCTCCTTGCTCAGCTTCCATATTCTTATTCATCTTTCTTGAGTTTCTGTCTCTTTCTTGTTCTTAATCCCTCTCAGGTTCATTACCAGAAGTCATTGGCCACTTTCCACTGACTCTGATGTCCATAATACAGCTCTTCATTTTGCTGTCAAAGAGCATTTAGTCCACCACTGATTTTCTAGACCAATTTCTACTGCACCAGGTTATTTTATGGCTCTCTTTCTTTTTGAACCATCAGTTTCCAACCAACACACCACTAAATTTGCATAAGTCCAGCAACTTCTCACCTTCCTTATTTTGGCTCCCTCAAGCCTCTTTACCAAGCACATTTTCATATACTTGCCTTTCTTAGCCAATGTGGGCATTCACATCCCTCATCACTATCATGTTCTTTCCTCGCAGCTACTTCTGTATTTCCTCTTCGAAGTTTTCTCTTTTTTTTAAATCTGATGTGCAGATCTTCTTCTTCTTCTTCTTCTTCTTCTTCTTCACTTAGAATCAACCATCTTTGGGGTATGTCAGATCAATCACTTCTTAGATGCTTTTGCTCTTTTCTTCTGCCAACAGTTCTTCATTCTAACTGATCTCCTCCTCCTTTCCTCCTCTGATATATGAATCGGTTTTCTGGTGTCGATCTTAACTTGGAAACTCTTAGTTTTGTCTTTGGTCGTGGTCTTGGCTGAACCATTCTTTAACATGAGTTTGGTAAGCTTAAGATCTCTCCAATCCTTTTCCAATTCCTTAAACCAATTGAGTTTAGCCTTCTTTTTGTAAAAGAAGTCAAAGATCTGTCTAGTTAATCTGTCAGGATTCATTCAGAATGTGTGTCCATAGAAATCAATCCTCCTTTTTCTCATGGTATCCGAGAATCTCTCCGACTTAACATAGAGGGCTTCGTTTCTATAAAAAAAACTTGTTTGTTATTTTGTAATTTGGGACCGATGATCTTCCTCAAAATTTTCCTCTCCTTGACTTCCAATTTCTCCATTTGCCCTTTCCTCCCCATGACTAGTGTCTCTGCTGCATAGAGTGCTTCCAGCTTAATTACTGTGTTATAGTGCCTTATTTTGGTGTTCCAAGAGGGGGCTTTCTTATTGTATGTGTTCTTGGTTTTCTGGAAAGCTAGTTCCATTTTGGTCCTTCTTGCTTTCCTTTCAAGGTTATTCCATTCATTCCGTTCCCCTAGGTATTTGAAACTCTTCACCACCTCTCTTTTTTGAGCTCCTACTTTAATTCTCTTAGGGGTGTCAAGTATATTTGTCATGATCTTCGTCTTTTCGAAAGAAATCTTAAGTCCCATCTTCCCCACCTGCTCTTGTAATTTGACAATTTGTTCTTTTGCTTCCTTCCACTTTTCTGCGAGCAGCGCCAAGTCATCAGCAAAGGCCAAACACTTAATTGTGATTCCTTTGTTTTTTGTTCCAAGTCTTATTCCCCCTCTCTTTCTTGCATTCCATTCCCTCACAACTTTTTCAAATGCACAGTTGAACAACAGGGGGGGAGAGACCATCCCCTCAATGGACCCCTATTCTGACCTCAAAAGGTTCTGATAATTCACCCATGAATCTGACTTTAGAGGACTTATTCGTGAGCATCTCCATGATGATGTTTAAAGTTTTCCCGCCCAAGCCAAACTCCTCCAAAATACTGAACAACGACTCTCTGTCTATGGAATCGTAAGCTTTTGGGAAGTCTACAAAAGTCATTATATACGGTTTCGACCTCTGCTTCTGGTATGCTAAAATGTTTCTGAGGTTTAAGATCTGTTCAGGGAAAGATCTTCCTTTCCTAAATACTGCTTGATATACTCCCCCAAGTTGGCGATCCAAATTAGGTTCAGCTCTTTGCAGTAATGCTCTGGACAATATCTTGTATGTCACATTCACCAGTGAAATCCCTCTGTAGTTGTTGGGATTTGATTTCAAACCTTTTTTTCATTTCCCATTCTTCTGGAATAACCTCATTCTTTCATATCTCTTCAAACAGTTTTTGGAGTGAGACATTTGCATTTTTGCTTGCATACTTCCATAATTCAGCTGTTATCTGATTTTCCCCCGATGCCTTGAAATTTTCCATGTGAGTTAGTATTGCCTGGATCTCTCTTATAGATGGTGGTTCAGAGTCAGGGTTGGGGGATGACTTTGGTTTACCATCGAATGCTTTTTTTTTTTTGACGTGGTTCATCGCAATTTAGAAGTTCCTTGAAATATTCTGCTAGAATCTTACAATTGCCCCTGTTACTATACGCCATGTTCCCTTTTTTGTCCTGAAGTTGGAGAGTTGGGGGGTAATACCTGTTTATCTTGTCCCTGAAGATCCGATAATAATTTCTCATGTTGTTCTTAAGAAAGTCATCATTTATCTTCGTGAGTACACTCTCGTTGTTCCTTCTTAACTTTCTTGATCCCTTTGGACACCAAGTGTTGCCAGGCACTCTCGTCCTTTTTTGGTTTGCCAGATGTGCCATGTCTTCTTCCTCAGATAAAGTAGTCTGTCACACTCTTCATTCCACCATTTGTGCTTCTTTGTCCTGATAACAGGTGCGCAACCTGCTCTGCCTTGGTTATAAGACTCTTCTCCACCTGTTTCCAGTCCTGACCTCCTAGGTAGCTGGTTAACTTGCTCTGTTCCTCCTTGTTCTCCTTTATTTTTTCTGGATCATATCTCCTTTGTACAAGGTTTTTACTTTGAAAGTTACTCCTGGGGATGATCTTCAATTTCACTTAAGTAGAAGTCTGAGTTGAAATTGGCCCCTTTGAGAACCCTAACATTTTGGATTTCCTTATGAAATTTCTACTTTATCGCAACATGATCTAACTGTAATTCTCCCAAGAGAGGGTTAGGTGATATCCATGTCTTCTGCTTTCTTGGTAATTTCTTAAAGCTAGTTGACTTCAGGACCATATTGTGTGCCTGGCATAATTCGATGAGCATGACACCATTTTGGTTGGTTTTGTTATGTGCTGGATAACATCCCACTATATGCCTGAACCTTTTCTCTCTCCCCACTGGGGAGTCTGCAATGTCACTCAAAGATGAATCGGACCGTCTTGGGACCTCAAACAAAATAAAATACAGGAAAGCAAACTATTTACCCACTTTTAATGCAAATTTGCTTTTGAAAATGCAGGAACTTAAGACTCTAATAGACACATTAAATGAAAACACAATCATCATAACGGCTGTGAAAGAGACCAGGTTCTTGGATGAGAACAGCTTTGAATTGGGAGGATGACGTTATATTTATCGGGTATCTTCTGGATCGTGTCATCTAGTTTATCCCAGAATAGTTCCACCTTCCTTTATTCCTTTTGTTGTCAATGTTTATAGGGACATGAACATTCACAATTTTATATACTGTGTTGGTCAACTTAAACGTGAGTGTGGACAGCCTTTCAGATGTAGACTCAAAGCTTATAATGGAGTCTATTTTCTTGTCAATTATGAAACCTGTTCCAAGATGGGAAACATTTTTTATAACTCTTGTCCCCATCTTCACCTTAAGTACTCTGAATCCTCCCAATTCAAAGCTGTTCTCATCCAAGAACCTGGTCTCTCTCACAGCCGTTATGATGATTGTGTTTTCATTTAATGTGTGTATTAGAGTCTTAAGTTCCTGCATTTTCAAAAGCAAATTTGCATTAAAAGTGGGTAAGTAGTTTGCTTTCCTGTATTTTATTTTGTTTGAGGTCCCAAGACGGTCCGATTCATCTTTGAGTGACATTGCAGACTCCCCAGAATCTGAATGTCTGCTTGTGGATTGACCGCCTGGGATAATTAGCTTCACATCACACTTTTCCATGATTAATAATTCTTAGTGTTCTGGGGGTGACTTCTAGAGTCACCTTTTCTTACAGTCGAGGTTGTTAACGCCGGAGGATTATTACATGGAAACAGATGCTGACCAAAGCCCACCCAGTTTGGGAACGGTCGCTTTCGGATTTTGATTTGATTTTCAATTCATGGTGAATTTTACTAGTCTCTTCCACTCTCTCCACCGTTGGGAATCAGATTCCTCTTCCACCTTTGAGACCATTGACAAGGTTTCCATTTAATGCTATTTAACTTTTAATGTTTTATCACTTATTCTCTTTACGTGGTGGTGGTGGTGGTGGTGGTAGTGGTGGTGGTGGTGGTGCCAAAATTACCAGTTGCAAGAAAGGCAATTTTAAAGATGTCAGGTTGGCAGCACCACCATGCGTTTACATACCCTTCAGATGAGAAATAGCTTTTAATGCAGGCGACCTGTATTGTACATTCTTACCAGTCTTAGAAATGAATACAGAAGCAGAAAATTCTAATTCTGATGTGGTTTAATTGACACATCAAGTCTAACTGAATCCTACAGAGATTTGAAGAGGAAAATTGGGAGCTGCTGTAGACCATTTTTCTATACAAAAAGGATGGTGCAAGTGCCAAGAAATGCTCAGGTTCATGTGTAGAAAAGTGAAAAACTTGTCTGTATTCTGCTGAAGATGAAAGTGCAGAGTATGAAATATGTCCTTTTATGATCTATCTTTTAGAATTGGGGAACCCAAAATATTACATTTCTCCATTTGTGATAATTATGTAACTGTTTGTATAGATAATTAACAAATGCAGCTTCTTCCATTTCAATTCTGAAAGTGTTAATGGAGGAGGTGGCGTTCCTGGTGGTGTGACCAGAATGGTCACCACAATGCCTCTAAAAACACTGGTCACGCGACCATGGTTGCTTTGTGTGAAGGAGTTCTTGCACCCTGGTTCTCTTTACTGTATCTCAATGTGAGTAAATGGTGAAAGAATTTATAGCATAACATCTCTTTCTTAAAGCAATTCAAGAGAAAACTTACCAATATTAACTCCAAAACGTATCAGTTTCAATGAAATTTCTTCTGACGTCAGATGCTCCAACCCTTTCTTCATAACCTGGCCAAGGGATGTTGGATTAAATGGGACTAATGGTGAGTCTGTAAACAGATGCTTGCAATAAATAAAAAGGATAAGAGTAAGAAATTGTCAAACATTACTTCAGCTTACAACAATCAAAAATGCACTTATACTCCGCACGCCTCTACTTCTAATTTGACGTTTAGGCCGATTTTGGCTCTGTCTGGTGGTTGTGCACTGAAACATAGACATCCAACCAATCCCAACCTGCCATTTATATCGATTTATATCGGCAGAGCACGATCTCGAAACTTAGTTGCCAAGTCTAGTATTTACATTCACCACGTGGTTAACCTATCTCGCTCAGCGTATATGGTATTTGGTACGGTTCACGATCATTTGCATTTTCCTCCAGGAATTAGTGTTTTTTCATATTAGTCTTTATCTCTCTAGTATAGTACCGTATAGCATAGTTTACAGTTTAGCATAGCATAAGTACAATATAGGTTTAATTATTAAATAGCTGTAGTTTTATTTACGTCCGTGTATCAGTGTACTTAGTTCGTCGTGTTTACCATGTCTCAGTGTAGATCGGGAAAGACAAGTGGTAAAAATTGAGAGGTATGGGACAAGGCACGCCCTTGAGAAGCCAGGCCCATGAAATTGTGTCCAACGTGCGCAAGTACTTTGAGAAAGAAAAGGAGAACAGTACTACATTGCTTCCTTTAGCACGAGCCACACAGAGAACTGCCAACGCTACCAAAGTAAGTAAATACACAGTAGTGGCAGTTGGAAAGGAGAAATACCATGCTGAGGAACAATCTCCTGGATCCTCTAAGTTTGGAATTCCGGGTAAGAAAAGGAATCGGACCAAACCAGTGACGAACTTGGGCAGTTTCCAGAAAGATGCCATTCGTCGTCATATTTATGACTACTACCGCAGAAAAGACCACCCTACTCTTGCGAAGCTACGCGAGTCTCTGAAGGAAAGTGAACTATTTAATGAAAGTAAGACTTCACTGAATGTTGTGGTAAAGGAACTGGGATTCCGTTACAAGAAATTAAACGGTCGGCAAGTGTTAATGGAGAGAAGTGATATTGTGATGTGGCGCTGCTGGTTTTTAAGGGACGTTTTAAAGGAAAATTTTGATTTGATTGTGTGGTTAGATGAAACATGGATTAACGCAAACCATACCATAGAAAAAGGCTGGACAGATGATTCTGTGGAAGGTACAATGGCAGTGCCCATTGGAAAGGGGGGAAGAATTATTGTGCTATATGCCGGTACCGCAAACGGATTTGTACCTAACTCGTTATATGTTCTGAGGTCTAAGAAGACTGGCGATTACCACGAGGAGATGAATAGTGTCAATTTTCAAAACTGGTTTGAATACACACTAATGAATAACCTGTCTGAATATTGTACAATAATAATGGACAATGCCCCCTACCATTCCATAATTCAAGACAAAGCTCCGACAATGGCAGCAAAGAAGTTGATTCTTGCCGAGTGGTTAAGGAGGCACAACATTCATGTGCAGGACAACATGAAGAAAGGTGAACTGTTGCAGCTTGTGACAGAAAACAAGCCACAATTTCCAGTGTATGTCGTGGACAAAACTGCAAGACGTCATGGACATAATGTTATTCGACTTCCACCTTATCATTGCCATTTCAATGCAATAGAGAAGATTTGGGCTCAGATTAAGGGTTATGTTGCAACAAAAAGTAAGCATTTTACTGTACCCGAGGTGGAAAACCTGTTAGCCGAAGCTGTGGTGAATGTCAGTGCCGATGACTTGAGGAAAGTTGTGCGCAGTACACAAAGATTAATACGTGAGGCGTGGGAAAATGGAGAACTCCGTCGAAAGTTTAATAATATCTTTGGGAGCTGGTGATAGTGACAATGATTCATTGTTGGAGGGTTCCAGTGACTCTGAGATCAGTGGAGTGTTCCCTTTGTAGGCCATAACCTCCTTCCTGTGCCAGCCATTGGCAGTGAGTGTTGTGTTATTTCCTCATTCTTTTTTAATCTTAATAATATATTCTCTTATTAGTGTCAGATGTTGTTTGTAAGTGTAGATTTTATGAATTTGTTTTCAATCCATATTTATTTGTTTTTCTGAGAACGGTATTACATTTTACTATATAGGGCTGTTTAGCACGGTCGTATTGCATCAGCTGTTCTCGCGGGCATAGCATGCTGCTAACAGAGGAAAGACTATGCTCATTTGTTTTGCGAAACTTCAATTTAGAAGTAAGGTCGTGCAGAGTATAAGTGACATTAGTATTTCTGATAACAGTGATAATGTTTCTATTGATTCTTCGGACGATGACCTTCTTAGTATTTCTAGTAAAAGTGAGGAAGATACGTCAGAAGCTAAGTTGAATATACATTCGTGTGGAAAAAGTGTAAGGCTGGGGATAGTGTGCGATCTAGTTTAATTCCATTTACGGGAAATCTTGGTGTGAGGGTTGGATTATTACTGTTTTGAACTGTTTCTAACAGATGAAGTTGTAAATCTGACAGTGACTGAAAAAAAATCCATATGTGAAAAGTGCATTGAAAAACTTGTAAATAAATCTCCGCATGAAATGGCACAGTTTTGGAAAGAAATAAACTCTTATGATATTTGACAGTTTGTTTCATTAGTGTTGTTGATGAGAATAATACAAAAGCCTGAAATTAAAATGTATTGCTTACAGGACAGTATTCACTAAACACCAATATTTAATGAAATCATATTACAGGCCTACTGTAAAAAAAGTGTAAATAGAGTGTAAAGTAAGTTTTAATTAATCTTGAATAATACATGAATGTGTTCCCTTAATAATTGTTACTCATTCTTGCTTCGTAAAAATAAATCATCTGCTCCGATAGAACCTCACTTTTCTGGCACAGGCGGTCTGTGAGAACCCACCACTGAAGGGGTTAAAGTTAAGGAATGTTAATAGTTGTAGACATCTAGTATGTGACAGATTATGATAAATGTGTATACATGTTATATCTTCCCCAAACGATGTATCTAGGCTGAAGATGACCTAAAGGAAAAGTCTAAACTAGTCCCGATGTATAATACATAATAATAATAGTGTAACACATGGTACTGAATACGTGGACCAATACACAATACTGAATAGGTGGACCCGCCCATCCTGTTGGAAGTAGTCAATCGTCAATACGGACCAAAGAAATGAAATTAATTTCATATAACACTAAAACTATTTACTTTAATATTAACATTACCTGCTGCATTTAATATCATCGCAAGACTCAGTTGAGTGCAAGCTTTATGTAAATGGTAATCTGGATCTACGAAATTCGTCATCCGATGAAGCGTATCATAGGCTGTGTGGTACGTTGGGAATTTGTTCTTCCTTTCATTCTAGAAGATAGGAAACATACTGAATTATTATGTATTTGATGATGACAATGATGATAGTAATGATGATATAATACATACTCTATTATGCCTTTCAGTGATCAATCTGTAAGCCTTTGAATTAACTAATCCAGGGTTGCAGAAATTTTCTCTGAATTGAGGAGCCAGCTCAAAAGTTTAGGAGCCTACAAGGATCCCACCAACCTTACACAGTAGAAGTCCGCTATCGTGAGTATTGCATACAATGAGAACCCCGTTATAACGATAGTTTTTGTCTGTCTCTTCAACACTCCTATATTAAACTGTGTATTATCCTTCGGTTACAGCAAAATCCCTATCGCTGATGCATCTGTTGCTGATGCATCCGTTATTATGAGCAATTAAGCATGCACGATTTTTTCCATTATCAATATTTATGCACTCAGCTATTATATTGAATGTGATTAATCATCTTCACTATAGTTTCCTCGCTATGTTCACTAGCGAGCTTTCTCATCGACATTCGGAGGTGATGTCAGAGTCGATTAGTAACACCCGTCGACTGCTGTTCCGTAAACGAAAATGGAAATGAAAGAGGAGAACATGTTTTCATAATAAATGCGCAAAGAACATATCTGACAGCAGTTGTTAACTCATTAAAAATAAACGTGAAGTAAAACAATCGCTTAATTTTAATGCTAAATACTACATCTCAAGATATGACAGAGTGCATCATTGATTTCAGAGGTTAGTTTTATATTTTCTTGCGTCCGGTTAAAGGCTATTATCATGTAAATTTATAGCTTGAAATATGTTTTCATGATACAAATAGTACGGTTAAGTTAGGTTAGGTGACACTGTTTGAAAAAGAAAACTGAAATATCTTCACAACAATATCGTTTTCTCGCTATGTCCACTTGCGAGTTCTCTCATCGACATTCAAAGGCAATGTTGGAGTCGATTAGTAAATACCCTTCAACTGCTGCTCCGTAAAGAAAAATGGAAATGAAAGAGGAGAACATGTTTTCGTAATAAATGCGTAAAGAACGTGTCTGACAGCAGTTGTTAACTGGTTAGAAATGAAGACTAAGTAAACAATCACTTACTTTTAATACTTTACACTGAAATTAAGTGAGAATGTGAAACACCTCAAGATACAGCAGAGTACATCACTGATTTCAGACGTTAGTTTGTACTTTCTCGTATCCAGTTAAATTTCAGAGAGGCTATTATCATGTAAATTTATAGTGAGAATGTTATCATTTCTCTACTGGCACTTGAAATATGTTTTCATGATACATATAGTACGGTTAAGTTAGGTTAGGTGACACTGTTTAAATAAGAAAACTGAAACATTTGCCGCAAAATACGATCAGTCACCTTCAGTACCGTATCATTTTCTCATTATGTACACTTGGGAGCTCTCTCATCGACATTCAGAGGCAACATTGGAGTCAATTAGTAATACCAGTCGACTGCTGTTCTCTAAAAGAAAATTCAAAATGAAAAAGGATAACACATTTTCATAATAAATACATAAATAATGTGGCTGATAGCAGTTGTTAATTCATTAGAAATAAAGACTTGAAATAAACAATTGGTTAATTTTAATGTTATGTACTGAAATTAAGTAAGAATGTGATACACCTCAAAATATGACAGACTACATCACTGATTTCAGAGGATAGTTTATATTTCCTCACGTCTAGTTAAATTTCGGAAAGGCTGTTCCCATGTAAATTTGTAGCGAGGAGGTTATCATTTCTTTACGTGCGCTTGAAATATGTTTTCACGGTACATATTCAGTTCGCCTTCGAATGTCGATGAGAGAGCTTGCAAGTGTACATAGTGACAAATAGATATGGTACCGAAGGTGATCGATCGCAAACGAGTAAGTCGTAGTGTAGATATCATCTGCGAAAACGCAAGTTTTGAACAAAGTGATTGCCATTTCATACAGATTTCAATGTATATGGGGTTTTTCCTGACTTCTACAAAAAATTGGATATAATGACAATCTGTTATAGTGAGTAAACTTTTCACTGTTATGAATTCTCTCAACAACGGTCTTCTACTGTATTTATAAATAATCGAGTTGTGCTACTTAAAGTTGACCTCGCTATTACTTTCTCTAATTTAAATATTCAAAACGTCCAGAAATATTTAATTAAAGAGGTAAAGTAGCTGTAAACGCTAGTGTCAGCTTTATTATACAAAATTTAAAACTATTGAACCATTGCTATCTTACAGAATAATGCTAATTCTTGCATGGTAATTCGTGACCATGGATGTGCCTTGTGGTCTTGCTACTAAAAACCTACTTGCATCAAGGACTTTACTGATGCCTCCTTTAAATATAGATTTTATGACAAGTTGTTTGTTTACTTGTGACCTTGATAAGTGTAAAATTTTGACAAACTCTTAAGCTGTTTAATCTCAGTGAGGACCCTATACCAGTAGTTGTGGAGTATTACTTTAATTATTCATAACCTAATTTACATGTAAAACTGAAATTACATGTAAATGGACAAACAAAATTTATGAAAATCTACCTTAGTCGGATCTGAGTCTAAAAAGAATTATGCATCTCTTATTACCTCACATATAAATTTCACAATGTGACTGAATAGTATAAATTTCACAATGTGATTGAATAGCAAATTCTACTGACTGGTAAACCTTAACAGAGGCAGATATTTCCAGAAGATTTCCTCGCTAAACAAATATAACTAGCATGTTCTCACAATTAGAATGTTCTCATTCTACAAAATATATACTTATACACTACCATACCTGTTAAACCATAACTCCAACTAAGCAATAACTCGTCTCTACCATCAAGACCACCTCCTTATATATATGGCTGGCCAGGCTTCTAGAAAGATATGTTATAAAATACCTTCTCGTAAATTCTAAAGTGCTTAAAGCCCAGATATAACGTAAAGAATATTTTCCATAGTTCTCGTCTACCTATTGATAATCTGGATGTTACAGTGTGTTACTCAGTACTGTAGTGGGTTAAAAATCATATATACAGGTAATAATAATAATTATATACTATTAATTACAGGTTCTTACATTAACTGAACTCATATAAATATCTATATACAGCACAAGTGTCACTGACATAACCTCACAAACAATGCGATCATCCGACTATGTAAATAATAATAACAATACTAATACTAAATAGATGGAAACATACATACATTACAAGTAATAATAATAATAATAATAATAATAATAATAATAATAATAATAATAATAATAATAATACAAGCTTGACACTTGCGTTATTTACCCATGGGCAAGAGTATATTGTTTTCAAGTTATATCAGTTTATCACACTTGCGTCACAGTCCTCGTTGAGTGTACATCAAATTTAAGAAGAGTGTTGTCCATGTGCGCTTCTGTCCCATTCCAAAACTGGTCTTATTTTATTGTTGAATCTCAAATCTGTGAAAGGAAATAATTTTATTTTCATATCCTTTTGGCAATTTCTGACAAGTTTTAGTTTTGGCACACACAGCGAGTCCCTTACATTTCATGGAACAATAACAGCATGATGCTCCCCTCTGAAATCTTCAACCTTATGTTCACAAGCTGTTTCAACCCCATGTAAGTAAAATAATTTTTTTGAAATCAAAATGCCATTTTTCTGATTTCCTTGAACCCATTTCAACACTTTACTTTCTTTTTTCAGCCACATGGCATGTCTTCCGCGTTTTGCACGCTTCCCTTTACAGTTTGTTCATAATGTGTTTCTGACCATGCCATGTTCTAATCATTTTTTTCTGTTCCTCGTGGCCCAAAATGTCTTTCAGCTTCCTATTCCCAAGTTCCTCTGCATATTTCATGGCCTGCAATTTACAGCTTGAGATATCGTGTACGAATGTTTCCTGTTAGTATTTTCCACAATTACCGGTAACTACTGTAATGATAAACACATAGAATACATACACACAAAAATTGATTCAGTAACTGTTAATTTGGGCGAGACTGCTTCAGCAGAATACCCTCTACTGACATCCTGTATTATGTGAGAAGTCCTGGGAAGGTTATGTACTGTTGCATCATATGGCTAAACAAAGTTCTTAGAAGATCAAAAGAAGTGTGTACGACAAAGGTCTTAGAAGTTAAAAGACAGCACATAAAAAAAGTTTTCACAAAAAATAGCACAACAAGTCTGTACCTTTATTTCATAGGATGCACCCTATTTTTAAGGCCTATTTTAAGAGTAAAATAAGTGCATCTTCTACAGTGGAAAATATGGTAAATAATGTATTTACCTACTTTCTTGTTATAACTTCAGGCAGTTCTTAAGATTCTATGTGTGTTCAGACAATTATGTAAGCACTCTAGTCTCTGTGGAGCCTCCGTGGCTCAGACGGCAGCGCGTTGGCCTCTCACCGCTGGATACCGTTGTTCAAATCCCGGTCACTCCATGTGAGATTTGTGCTGGACAAAGCGAAGGCGGGGCAGGTTTTTCTCTGGGTACTCCGGTTTTCCCTGTCATTTTTCATTCCAGCAACACTCTCCATTCTCATTTCATAGCATCTATCATTCATTAATAAATCACTTTGGGAGTGGTGACCCAATCGTACTAACAGCCTATATCTGCTTCATTCATTCCATCCCTGACCCGGTCAATGACTGGAAAACAGGTTGTAGGTTTTCATTTTTTCTAGTCTCTGTACAGATGAAATAGTTTTGTGAAAATGAGCCTGATTCTCAAAGGATTTACTAATATGCAGTAACATAATCAAAACTAATAATATAAAATCAATTGCCATCAGATACTGATTTGAGGTTTATAATCCACTAAGAAATATGACGACCATGGATAATCTTAATTTTCAGCAGCTTACTAAATGAATTTATGAACATTTTTATGATAAGATTTCTCAAACATTACCTGTGTCTTGTTTCTTCTAAACCACACGTTGACACTTGGAATGCCTGCTAGGTAGAGGAATGGTCCAATATCTGAGTCATAACTCAGGTTGTCTGACCTGAAAGATAACAATAAAGCATGGCATTATACTTTCTTTGTCCTTTTCTTCTCCATAATCATGGGGATGAGTGAAACAAAATGGAAGAGAACGGGAAAAAGACACCTCTGGCTAGACTATAAACTATACTGGTCTAGAAATAACTTGGAGTCAAGAAATGAAGCAGGCTGTATACTTCACTAGCTGAATGCCCATTCTTCATAGAGGAAAATGTGTTATATTTCATTTTTGGATAAAAATGAGAAAGAGTTGAAGAATGTTTTGCGCTGAGCTTTCATGACTGTTGTGCCAAAAATGCTTGAGAAAATGACATTGGTAACTGGATCTGGAGATGCATCTGTCTGTGTAGAAACTGCAAGTTCGTAGCAATGTTTTGGATTAATGATGGGCAAGTGAAATAATTTTCGGTCCACACTGATAGCACTCTGGCTCATCATCATCTAGGTATTATGCCTTATGGCAGGTCTTGGCATGGGATGAACCTCTTCCACTGTTGCCTGTCCTGTGCCAAGTTTTTCATGTCCGAATATTTATTTTCTTGGATATTGTCCAACATTTGATATTTTTTCCTTCCTCTTCCTCGTTTGCCTTTCATCATTCCTTCTTTCAGTAAACAGTCCCTCCTCAAACAATGTCCGATCCAGTTCATTTTTCTCCTTCTAATGATTTGTAACATACTTCGTTCTTCTCCAACTCTTCGTAATACCTCCACATTCCTTACCCGTGCTTCCCATTTCACTCGTTCTATTCTTCTCCATACCCACATCTCTAGTGCCTCCAATCTTCTCTCATCTTTCTCAGTGTCCAAGTCTCTGCACCATACAGTGCTATGCTCCTAATGTAACACTTAGCAAGTCTTTTCCTCAAATCTTTGTTTAGTGGTCCACAAAATAATTTTGATTTTTTCTTAAAGCCTTCTTTTGCTATGGCAATTCTTTTCTTAATTTCTGTCATGTAATACATATTATCTCTGATCATACTTCCCAAATACTTGAAGTTACTGACTTGCTCTATTTCTTCTCCCCCTATACTAATATGACAACTTCTACCTTTTCCTTCAATTATCATACTTTTGGTCTTCTTCTTAATAATTCTCATTCCATATTCTTCTAGTTTCATGTTGAGTTTATCTAACATTTGTTTCATTTCACGTTCACTTTCTCCCATCACAACCATATCATCTACAAATCTTATACATTCTACTCTCCTACCTCCAACACAAACTCCACTATTTCCATTAAAACGTTCATTGATTATTTCTTCGAGATAGATGTTGAACAGTGTCGATGATAAAGAGCAATTTCTTCACTCAACTCATCTTCTATTCTCACTCTTACTCTCTGGTTTAAATACAAATTCTTTATTAGCCTTCTATCCCTCCAATCAACTCCATGTTTCTTCAGGATTGTCATCAATTTGTCCCATCTGACACAGTCAAAAGTCTTCTCAAGGTCAATAAATACAGCATAAACCTTCCTGTTTTTCTCTATGTACCTCTCTCCTATCACCCTCAGAAGTCCAATGGCGTCTCCTGTTCCAACTCCTCTCCTGAAACCAAACTGTTCTTCACCTATAAAGTTATTCAGCTTTCCATATATCCTTCTGTTGAGCGTCCGCAGTAAGACTTTGGCTGCGTGTGAAATTAGACTCAATGTCCTATGTTCTTCACATTTTTTGCTGTTCTTTTTCTTTTCCATAGGGATTAACACATTCACGCCCATCATCTGAGCGGCTATTTAAAGGGCTGGCCCAGCTATTCCAGCTGTTAGTGGCAGAGCAAACAACAACGAATTCTTTTCACAATAAGTTCTAAACTGAACAAGATATGGAAACAAAATTTTCCACATACCTTAATGAAGTCCTCTAGTATCTCTGTAGGGTGTGGTAGTTAATGTCAGACTTTCCTGGGTGAATGGGAACACTAAACATCCAAAAAATAGCGTGTTTCACTAATAATTTTATTTTAGAAGCACACTTTGCACCTTCTTCAGGGGAACTTGTCCATATTTGATGGTGGAAATTTTAAGAGAATATACTCTTTTCTCTTTGCATCTAACCTAAATGATGGATCCTTGGCCGGTGCCCTTTTTGGCGGCAAAATTGCAGGACATTGACTTGGAGCTGATGACGTAGATGGAGCTGAGATTTCGGAGAGAGGTGACTGTACTTGTATGTCGGATTCACTTTTTACCCCGTTTGAGAATTGCCTGGTGTTCCTTTAGATCTATTGGTACACCCCTATTCGACCGTATTGTTCCACATACGCCAGTGTTCTGTTCCCGTAATTGTTTCGCGGGTCCAACGCTATTCGTAATAATTGTCCATATAGACTGTATACACCTGGCCAAGATAACTTTCAAGCTGCTGTAAAACTGTGCTTTGTAAATTCGCATCACGTGCATCATTTATATTGTCCCTACATGCCATGGTTATACTTCAGAACGTGATTATACACACGCTTGTGCAATCACAAACCAACTACGCAGCTAGTTGTGCGAGCACTAGGCTACCTTCAGAAACAAAAGAAAGAAAGTGCATTGGGAGGGAAAATCGCCATGGCCATGTGGTTTTCGGTGAGTAGAAACATTCATAAGGGTATTACTTTCATCACTCTCGCACATATTTGTGACCAAAATAGATCCCAGCTGCGTAGGAACAGCTCGAGTTCAAGGTTGCGCCTATCCGGGCTAACTCGGATACGGTCCACAGCATGGTCACGCGCTATAGGCAATAACTCGGATACGGGCGTGAGTGTGTTAAGATGATTTCCCTAAAGTCCTTTGGCCATTTTCCTGACATGTATATTTGATTACATAATCCAATCAACTCCTTTCTTCCTTCGTTACTTAACGTTTTTAACAGTTCAGCAGGATCTTGTTCAGTGATGCTTCGATCTCTCTTCTCAGTATGGTTTCCCTTTTATCATCCCCTTTAACCATATCTTCCTCCTCTAATTCAAGTTCTTCTTCATTTGGTCGATTGTCCCGATCATATAGCCATTCTATGTATTCTTCCCATCTTTTCATTATTGGGGTTCATATATCATTGTGCCATCTGTAGCCTCTATTTCCTTATTGCTGTTGTTTCTTCTCTTTCCTCTGAATACTATATTTGTTGCTTCTTTGTACATCAAGTCATATGTCCCTTCTTTCTCCAGTTGCTCTATCTCATCACACTTTTCTGTCAACCATTTTTTCTTTGCTTTTTCTGTTTCACTCCTTAATTCATTATTTAACTTCCTGTAGTTACGCTTTCCTTCTTCTGTATTTACTGTTTTCCATTTCCTGCATTCCTCCATTTTACTTATCATTTCTGATGTTATCCATTCCTTCTTTGCCCTTTTCCTCTCCTTGACTCCAAGCGTTTTCTTAGCTGCTTCTTTTATCCCATTTTTAAAAGTTTCCCATCTACTTTCTTCATTTTCTGTTTCATTTCCTAATGTATTATTGTTAAAATACTCATCCTCTAGTTCTCTACACTTGTCTTTATCTTTCAGTTTCTCAATATTAATTTTTTCTCTCTTCTTTCCTTTCCATACTATTTTAAATTTAATCTGTACCTCTGCTACAACTAATATATGGTCGGAATAAATGTCTGCTCCTGGGTAACATTTAGCACTCTTTAGGCAGTTTCTATACCATTGTTGTATCATTATTTAATCAATTTGATATTTCTTGTCATCTAATCGAGATATCCAAGTATACCTTCTCCTTTTGTGGTTGTCAAACAAAGTGTTTCCAACCACCATGCAATTTTCATTACAGAATTCAATCAACCTTTCTCCCCTCTCATTTCTGTCTCCCAATCCAAATTTACCAATGGTCTTACCATCTGATCCTTCACTAACAACCGCATTCCAATCACCCATTACAATAATACATGCATTCTTTTCCTCTTTCCCAATGAGTTGATCTATCTTCTCATAACACTCCTCCACCTCTTCATCAGAATGATTACAGGTCGGCATATAAACTTGAATGATCACTAAGTCTTTTCTTTTCCCTTTCAGTCTTATCATCATAATCCTTCCATTGATATATTCAACCTTCATAACTTTGTTCTTCAGTCGTTTTCCAATCAGTATTCCAACTCCATGCTATCAATTTTTATCTTCACCCGAATAGTACATTCGGAAATCACCGCTTTTTAGTTCTCCACTTCCACCCCATCTCACTTCACACATTCCAAATACATCCAAATTATTTCTCTTAATCTCACATTTAGCGTTTTCTAATTTTCCTTCCTGTAAAAGGGTTAGAACATTCCACGTCCCTATCCGCAATAATTCTTCTTTCTTCTTCTCCTTCCTTCCATATTTTTAAAGCCTCATTGTACACCCCTCCCAGAGGTCCGAATGAGGGGAATCTTTACCTCCGGAATCTTTTACAAAGAGGTCCATCTCATGAACGTCTTGGGAGATACTGCCAGTGGTGGTTTCCCGTTGCCTTTCACTGTCCTCCACATCCTGTCGGCTCGCTGACCCAGATTCCCGCTGGGGTTGATACCCAACCTTCCGCTGGGTTGCTCAGCTTAACAGGGGCACCACGTGTAGGTAGAATTGGGGTGAGAGACGCTAAAAGAACTCTCATGTAGAGTTCTTATATTTGCATCTCACCCCCATTTATTAGCCAGAGTCACAAGGTTAAATTAATGACTCCCCCAGGTCATCTCCTGGGCCCCACACTCTGGGTAGCGTTATAAAAATGTTGGGCTGGGAAGACTTGGGAGAAAGCAGATGAGCAACTTGACTAAGCTGTAAGTTAGGCATAAAATCTCAAGGATAATTTAATAAAACCACCTATTCAATACTTCCCATGTTTAATGTGGTTTGAATCTACATGAATTTATGTAGACTTATCAGGTACATGTTTCACCCATTATTTGGGCATCTTCAGCCTGTAGACAACCTTTAGGTCAAGGTTTGGGACCTTATTTAACCATATATAGTATAATATATGAACGTTAATAATCTCTTAGGACTAACATGCCAGGATAATAATTTTTAAAATGTGAACAATACATAAATGTGAGTAACATAAATTAATGGTGTTTTAACACAATTAAAACTTGTCGGTCCTATTCTATCCAACTTAAAAATATGTCCAAAACTAGAATGGATATTCTTCCTCTAACATAAGCCTCGGGTAAAGAGGATATTCATACGGGAGCTCATTTGACCCACCTATATCAATTTTCATGTTCTTGATATAACTAATGTTGAAATGTGTTGTCAACCACAAGTGGAGATTTAGAACTGATTGTTATATGTATACTGGTCAAGATTGCTGTGAATGAAAATATAAATTAACAGTGTTTTTACACAGTTAAAATTTGTCAGTCCTATTCTGTCTTAAAAATATGTTCAAAACCAAAATGGATCTTCTTCCTCTAACATAAGTCTTGGGTAAAGAGGATACTCATACGGGGGTAAGTTCCGAACTGTCAGCAGAGAGATGGTGTGGAATGACATTAGCAGATGAATAAGTCTGAGTTTTTTTTCTTAATAGGAAAGATATTGAAGATAAAGTTGGAATTCAAGAGGAAATATTGGGACAAATATTTCTTTATTGGAATCATTTTCAGAGGGTGATTTTCGATAAATTTCCAAATTCTGCCGAAGGCAGGCATTTATACAAGTGGATAGTATGGTCATGGCTTCCATGTTTCTTTGAATTTCTTTGCTCACTATCGGAAGCAGAACTTAACATGCCCTGATGAAGGCCAATGCAACTTGGCTGAAAACTCGGCTTCATTAAATAAATATAGTGGCTTTAATCCAGTATTCATTTATTTATTTATTTACGTTAAGTGGAGGCACATGCTTCCCCTAATGCACTGTCACTGCATCGTCCTACATATGAGGTGTGTAGTGGTGTCTCAACAGCATGCTGGAAAGGTGTAGCAATCCAACTGACGAGCCCACTGCTACACCAGGACAAAACGCTGGTAATTTCACGATTGAAAAGGCCTACAAAGCTTAAATGTTTTCTTCTTTAAAATTATTTAAGAAAAGACTAAGTAAATGACCAATAGGGAATCTGCCAACAGGGAAACTGCCCTAATTACAGATCAGTGGTGAATAATAGTGCTGTACAGTAGGTGAGCCTAATTGCAATCTGCATATTTGAAAACATTGATAACAGATAACAGTCCGCATTGATAATGGTTAATGTTATTTACTTTACATCCCACTAACTACTTATACAGTTTTCGGAGACACCAAGGTGCCGGAATTTAGTCCTGCAGGAGTTCTTATACGTGCCAGTAAATCTACCGACACGAGGCTGACGTATTTGTGCATCTTCAAATACTACCGGACTGAGCCAGGATCGAACCTGCCAAGTTGGGGTCAGAAGGCCAGCACCTCAGCCGTCTGAGCCACTCAGCCTGGCTTGATAACATTTATGAAAAGACTAGATAAACAATTGATAGGGTATCTGCCACCTGGGTAACAGTCATACACACAGATCAGTGATTGATTACTGATTGATCGATTTATTGATTGACTGAATGACTGACTGACTGGCTGACTGACTGACTATTGATTGAGGAATACAAACTTTTTGCTTAGCCGAACTGTATGCACACTCATTAATGAATATAGGTTTTCGTGGCTCATTGTATTAACATAAAGAAATAAATGAACTGGATTAAAGCCACCCTAGTATATAAAGTTTGAAGGAGAATTTTCACTGCAGACCAGAAGCTCAAATCCTTGTTTCAACCAGTCAAAGAAAAACCACATCTTGAAACACCGGGCGTATATGAAATTCCATGTGGTTGTGGTTGTTCATATGTTGGCATGACAAAAAGGCTTGTTAGCACCAGGGTGAAAGAGCATATCAGGTCAGTAAAGAATGTCGCTCTTTCATCCTCCACGGAGAACGCTATAAGCCCATCTGCCTTAGCAGAACATTTCTACAGTACAGAGCATGAAATCCTCTTTGACTAGGCGAAGGTCATCGCGCGTGTAAAAGACTTCTATGCTCGTCTTGTGAGGGAAGCCATAGAGATAGAGCTGCGCCCAAATAACATCAACAGGGAATATGGCTTCAAGTTATCAAATATGGAGACCTGTACTGCAGAAATACATGCATAACACCACCATGGCACAGCGGGACGCACTCAAACTGTCGACAGAGGGCAGTGAATCAGTAACTTCCCTCCCAACCACCACAGCACAGCACCACGATCCTTGAGTCCAGTTAGTGGGGTAGGCCGTGGATAGTATGGGCATGACTTCCACGTTCCTTTGGAGAATTTCTTTGCTCACTGTCGGAGGCAAAATTTCACATGCCCTGATGATGCCAATGCAATTTGGCTGAAAGCTTGGCTTTATTATTAAATAAATATATATATAGTGGCTTTAATCCAGTTCATTTATTTCTTTATGTATGCACTCTCATTGAGCACTTAAACAAATACAATATGAGAACATGAACTCACCATTCATACTTCAAATCCTCTTCTGCCTTTTTAAAACTATTTGTCAACTCATCAAACAGTGTTGTATTTTCTTTTGAGGGATGTGATACCTAGAAAAAAAAAAAAAAAAAACATATTCATCATTGGTAATGAAAAGGAACAAACAAATGTCAAATCAAGTCATATAGAAAGATAGGGACAGGAAAATGAACACACAATAGGATAAACAAAATATGAGGTCAGTGAAGAAAGAAGGATCAACAAAGATGAGACACAGACAATCAACTAAACACAAAAGGACAAAGACATTCTCCACATCTTCTTGCACTGCTGCCTTGTTTGTCCTTTTTTCTTCTTGCTATCACTTCCTCTTCCCACACTGATCTGTCAATCCTATCGTGTGTCCCTCTTCATGTTCCTCTCTCTCTCTCTCTTCCCCTCCCTCTATAAATGACTTGATATTCATCACAGATTTACAGCAAACTGTAATCTTATAGCATTAATAGTATAGGATATTTCTGGAGAGATCTCACTGCTCTGTCCCTTAATATAATAAACCACCACCATCACAAAGATGATGTTGCTGAACTTCAATCACTGTAGAATGTTGTATACTTTGTGAGGTGGTGGTAATTGCCTTATGAGGCAAAACAGCCATCATAACAAATTAAATAAAAGCATACAAGAGTCCAGGCAATGAGATTGGAGATAACAGAAGTGTGGAACCAGAGCTGTAATTAAGTTAAATACAGAAATCTTTCCCAGATCTATTAAAGTGTCAATAACGACTTCGACATTCATACCGTGTGATTCAACCATGTGATTCAACCGTGTGATTCAACCGCCCCTTCCAATCCAGTTTTATGCAACCCAACTAAAGTGTGACATGGTTATAAGGTGGCTGCTCCCCTGCAGGCGTACTGTATGGTACTAATATCCAGTGAGCATATTTTGCACACGATTCTGAAACTTACCGACAGGTTATATCATCATCATCATCATCATCATCATCATCATCATCTAGGTATTCTGCCTTGTCATGGGATGAACCTCTTCCACTGTTGCCTGTCCTGCACCAAGTTTTTCATGTCTGAATATTTATTTCTGTTTGCAAAATATGACGCCTTGAAATAATGTAGCGACGTTCTTTGACAATGTAACTGTGTTAATGTGTTGTGCCTCATGACCGGGTGTAATGAAGAGGAGAATCAATGCAGAAAACTTGGTAACAATGCAGTAATTAATGTGTTAAATATCGAACTGTATGGCGTATATACTCTACCCTCGTCTTACTACCAGCATGTTCCTAGCAGTGTAGCGTAGCAGATGTGGTTAGGCGTTAGTCTAGCAATTGATAGAATGTGTCAACGGGTGGTTTGAATCCTGCATCGTTCAAATACTTTTGCATTGGTATGATGTTTGAATATGTAAACACAGGCCTACGTTTGCACATTCAAACAGTAGAACAATGCTATTATTCATCTTGTGCCCTGTGCATACTCTGCTGGCTAGGACCTGAATGTAATCTCGGCAGCCATTCGGCTTGTTGTTGTTGACATGCTCCTCATTTATGAGGAAGTAACACAAAATGCTTGCTAGGCACTATGTCTGTACCAGGAATGATATCCCAACAGGCGACACCCGGCTGCTATGACATTCCGCCATGTTGAAAGACGCTTAAGGACAATAGACATAATTTCCAAGCAACCACCAGTCTGCGATAGAAACAGAAGAGGCCATTCTGGAGACAGCTCATAATAATCCATACATCAGTACAAGGGCAACTGCACAACAGGTGCAGCCATCTGTCTGGCGAATACTGCATGAACATAAATTTCACCCAAACCATCTTGAGCTACACCAAGAGCTCCATGGGTGGGATCTTGAAGCTGGAATGGAGTTCTTTCAATGGCTATTAGGCAGGCTGGACAATGATACAGCATTCGTATCGCACATCGTGTTCTCGGACAAATCTCATTTCCACAATAATGGAAACGTCAATCACCACAACATGTACTAACTGGAGTAAGGACAATCCTCACTGAGTACGACAGGCGGCCCACCAAGTGCGATGGGGAGTGAATGTGTGGTGTGGAATCTTGGGGGATCGCCTGACTGGACCTTATTTCTTTGAGGGCCATTGGACGGGCCCACACTACTTGGACTTTCTGCATCAGGAACTCCCACTGCTGCTGGAGGATGTGCCCTTACACGATCGTTTAACAATGTGGTTGCAAAAGGATGGAGCTCTGCCACATTCGACATTACCCGTTCGTAACCATCTGTACCAGGAACTACCAGGGAATGGATAAAACGAGGAGGCCCTGTTTCTAGGCCCCCTAGATTACTGGATTTAAGGCCATTAGACTTCTTCTTGTGGGGGCATTTGAAGAATGTCATTTACACTCAAGTGCCATATAACCCCAACCAGCTCCAGGAACTCATCACGGATGTCTGCCAAGCAATTACACCTGGAATGCTTCAGTGCGCAAGACGATCTCTTGAACACCGGGCTTGAATATGCATAAACCAAAATGGTCGTCACATCAAGCATCTGCGATAAAACATTGTCAGAGGAGTTGTGTTCCCATTATTTCCGATCCGTACGTGTCCAGCCTGCCACAAGCACATTAATTCACACACAATTTGCATGAAAACAGGTATTAAACTTACATTACGTGTGGCATGTATTAAACAAATATTTCAAAAATATGGAATCTTTGCCCCGGACTCGAACCCCCCCACCTCATATGTAAGCCCCTCTGCCGCGCCTTTACAATACGGTTCCGAATAGTACACTGTGCAGCTTCCAGCGTGTATTAGGTTAACTGTGGTACAATATCAATTTAGTGTTTCATCGGCGTATCAGGTTCATATGATCTAGAAGGCACGTGCATGCCTTCCCGTGTTTAATACAAGTATAATATTATGGCGTCCTATCATAGTGAGGCGGTAAATATCAAGATAATCTGGTTGTGTTGTTTGAGCATACTGTAGATGTTTTCAGGGCAGAATTAACATTGCAGGTTGCATAAAACTATATTGGAAGGGGCAGCTGTATCACACGGTATAACTTGTCACAATTCTTCAAATAATCAATCATATATCACAATGTAAACAATAATGTACATATACAGTATACACATGTTTAAAAGTAATTTTACAGAATCTGAACAAAACATGTCATTTTGTTATCAATGTGTTCTTTTACACGTATTCATTCATTCATTCATTCATTCATTCATTCATTTATTTATTTATTTATTTATTTATTTATTTATTTATTTATTTATTTATTTACAAGATACAGCTACACTGAGCAAATTTCACTTGCACTGTCAACAGACTAATTAACAAAGTAATGTAAACTTTCACAGTAAAATATAACAAACATAACAAAATATAACAATATCAGGTACATAGCCTACTAATAACAACTGTCCAAATCGAAAACCATGTGAATGTCCATGTTCATAGTCACGTCGTCGTGGGTGAAGATGACGGCGTAATCCGTTAACATCAACTTATCTTTAAGAGACTGTTTACACCCCCTTCGAATATGCTTTTATTTGATGCTATGTCAAGCTCTTGTCTCCTATTAATATTGTTAAAGAGTGTTGGGAGGCAGATTAGGAAAGATCGTTGAAGTATTGAGTGCTGAGTGTGGGGAATGTGGAGAAGGTCCTTGGTTCTGGTGGAGCGGGAAGGAACACGGAGAGAGAAGAGTGAAACAAGATGTTCTGAGTGGTAATGCCCATTTAAGATCCCGTGGAGGAAACTCAGGTCAGCTACCTGTTGCCTGATGTGCAGCGGTGACACATTTATTGCCCTTAATACCTGCTGCGTAGACAGATTTCTGAGCTTGGGGTTTCCTAACAATTGCAGCAAAGGACACTGCTCTGTCTAAATGGTTAGTATTGGAGGGGGAGGCTGTTGTCCAAATTGGAGAGCAGTAGTTTAAGAGAGGTTGAATCATCGTGAGGAAGAAGTGATGAAGAGCAATGGGGTCAGAAATTTATGTGAAGCGGTAGAGAATGCCTAGTAGTTTCATAGCCTTGGTTGTATATGTTTCTATGTGGGTCTTAAATTATAATTTTATATCGAATATTACACCTAGGTCACACTGTTGCATAGCTACAGTGATGGACTTGTCGAGTAGGTAGTATGATGTTGGTAGAGGAGATTTACGTAGTGTTATGGTCATGTGGCTACATTTTTGTGGATTGGGGATAAGTTTCCAAGTACGGCACCAGTTCAAGAGGGATTTAAGTGAGGACTGTAGCAGAGCTGCATCTGCTGGATTCCTGATCTCCCTAAATATCTTGCAGTCATGAGCAAAAAGTAGGGTATTCGCTGTTTCTTTGAGTTCGGATGGCAGATTGTCCATAAACAAGGAAAACAGCAAGGGGCCAAGAGCACTGCCTTGTGGGACATCGGAGGTGACTGGTAGCCATGAGGGTGAAGTGCCCGATATTACCATTCTCTGCCAACGGTTATGTCGGAAGCCAGCAAGAAGGGTCAGAAGACCGCCATGAATATTAAATCATTCGGAGAGTTTATGGAGCAACAGAGTATTGTCTACAGAATCGAAAGCTTTTGAAATGTCTATGTAGCAGTTATCCAGCTGTGATATAGCTGCAATGGCATGTGATGCAAAGCTATGCAGAGTGGCCAGGTTTGTTAGACAAAAGCCAGCTGGTAGAAAACCATGCTGCTTGGTTGAGATATAGGGTAAGGTGAATGCGAGGAGACACTGGTGTATGATGTTGTATTTGTGCCTTGACAGACTGAAAGGTTATAGAAAAATAAACGTCAAAGACAAGTGCAATGAAGGAATTTGGAAAAGAGAAAGGTATTAATGATATAGATATAATGTTAACATTGATGCTTTCATGGCCCATTTTTTTAGACATGATACGGGCTTTTGGGCTTATGCCATGTCTTTACATTTACATTACAAGATATTATGTTTCGCAGAAAACTTTGCTCCACGTCTTCAGAAGAAAATCTCGACTGTTCCCAAGGAAGTATTCTACAATAACGAGGGTTTGAATTTAAGATTGTTTTACCGTTGGAATTGTAGTGGTACGCTCGTTTTTCACCAGGTAGTTCGCTGTATGCAGGCACCGCACTCCAAACGGGAGCTGACGACAACATTAAGCTCCAATTAAGATGTTCATCATACCGTGTGTGCATGAGGAATAACAGAGAGGACATCAGACGAATCAGGAACGAATGTGGTAGAAGAAATAAATAGAAACTAATAAAATAAAATGTAACAAAAAAACACCAGAATAGAATAGAATTGAGCTTAAGAATGAAAAGAAAGTATGTGGAGAAAACCAGAGGATGATGTGAGATGGTGTGAGAGGGAGGGGGGATCATAGCCAGCATACACACATTATGAAAGTACGACATTAACACATAGCTTGGAATGAACCAACTGGTGATGGCAAACGTACGAATATGGAAAACTCCGAAACAAAATAACAATATCGAAAGGACAGGGAAGGGAACTACCTTCATAAATTCTTAATGGCTGGCAACCACATATTACTTAATTGATAGCCAGTGTTCCTGCTGAAATTGTTAGGACTTTTAAGTATTTCCACAGCTTCCCGTATAATATTAGACCCATAGTGTTCAGTGTGGGTAAGAGCTCAAACATTTTGGAACATGACATCATGACCCAAAGACAGGGTGTGCTCAGAATGCTAACTTGTTTGACTGGTTGAGACAGATATTTCTTTGGTTTTCCTTGATGCGAGTCCCAATGGACCGGCATGTTTGGCCAATGTATAGCTTGCGCGAGTACAGGGAATTTTGTAGACGCCAGGGTGTAATAGTGGGGACAATTTTAAAAATAAACTAGAAACCAATATTTCAAAATGGAACAGAAGTTCCCTACGTAACAACACACTTAAACATTTTTAAAGAGATTAGCAGTACTCTTTTCATCAGATAGTTTAAATTGATTGTTTCTGACAGGTTAAAGGTTTCAACTAAGGCCAGATAGATCCATGTAGTTGGTAAGAAATAGGACCATGGGGAAATCTGCTTAACATGAACATAGTTCCCTCTGTAGGAAATTAGAATGCACATTATCTCTCATGACCTATCCTCAGATTACATAAAACTATGGCCTCTTTCCGTGAAAACTGGGAAAATGAAAATGACAGTCACTTGGATTCCCCAGATGCCAGAATAAACAGCTCCCTCTGTGTATTAATGGTATAGTGTTGTCTCCAAATCCCAGGATCAGAGGGTCCAAACTTGACAGAGGTAGACAGATGTTTAAAGAGTGGAAGAAGTTTGGCACTTAATAATGTACAATAAAGTCTCTAGTAACACATTTGGTGTTCATCTAACAAAATTAGAACTAGCAGTATGTAGCTTATTAAGTTACATTTTCTCTGTCATTTGGTAGAGAAGTTTATAAGTCAAAAACGGGGATACAAATGAAGATCGGCCAGGTTGTATATTTATTTCAAATAATTCACGGTAGGCTCATAAATATTAATTCATTTGTCAACCAGCAATGGTTGATGTTTATCAGTTTTGAATTGCAGAATCAACATTGCTCGTTTTCTTATCAATTGCCAGGATAACTCTACGGGGATTTTTATCGGCTGCAATACAGTGGACTTCCTTGTTCACTCTGAAGTCTCTAATGGCCAGAGAAAATGCTATTTTGCTTCTGATCAGATGATTTTTTGTATTCCTTAGGAGATCCCAATCCTGATAGGAGCTAAGAACTTGCAGTGTCTACAAAGGCGCTATTTGAATGTGCAGTTTAACAATGTCCCGCCATTCAGAAGTACTAAGTCCTTGTCTTGAGTCGTGCTGCCTCTTCGCCTGTCAGTAATAGGTACAGGGGCTAGTCTATGCATAAAACTGACTTCTGATTAATGCTTGAATTAATATCTCAAACTACTGGTCTGTTTCAAAATGGGTAATATTTACTTTTCCAAATTCTTCTGTACTTGTGGAGTTCTACCCTTTTATTTAAATAATCTAGAACTGTCAGCAACCCACTTGACAAGTTCTTCCCCATCCACAAGTAGTAAAGCTGTTCCTTAAGCAATGCATTAGACTCACCATTCTTGTAGCATCGAAAACCATGTATGATAGCAGGGGTGATGCTGAGATCTCCAGATGTGGACCAGACACACAGGTGTCCGTGTTGATGTAGGCAACACCTCGGATTGACAGCTCTACCAAGTGTTCCTGTCAATCAGAGAAGTTTCATATGATCTTAGTCACTGTCAATACCATGGTACATAATGGGGCTTATTGATAAAAACTGGTGGTAGGCTGTCATTATTATAATGGCCACAGGGTAGTCTTACTTTCTTTTGCAAGTTGTTGCCGAATCCTACTCAAATCTTTCTTTTCTATTATTAAATTTGTTATTCTATACAACTGACCACGATGTATTCACAACAACAACTAGCCTCCAACTGAACGCACAAGTCAACACAGCATCATCTTATAACAGAATATGCATATGACATCACGTATTTGGCACAAATTTTGCCTTACTTTGAAGTACTATTTCATGGAAACTACGCTTTTATCATCAATACGGAACGTGAAAATTATGAACTTTGATAGTTTCAATGTCTCAATCACAGACAAAAGAGGAGGCTACACGTTGCAACAAAAATAATTGGAAATCTGAAACCAATTGCTTTTAATTTTATACAAGTGTTCATCAAATTACTTATAGATCTTCAAGACCAAACCAAACCAAACCAAACCCCATGGCACTACAGCCTTTGAAGGGCCTTGGCCTACCAAGCGACCGCTGCTCAGCCCAAAGGACTGCAAATTACGAGGTGTCATGCGGTCAGCACAACAAATCCTCTCGGCCGTTATTCTTAGCTTTCTAGACCGGGGCCGCTATCTCACCATCAGATAGCTCCTCAATTCTTATCACGTAGGCTGAGTGGACCTCGAACCAGCCCTCAGGTCCAGGAAAAAATCCCTGACCTGGCCGGGAATCGAACCCGGAGCCTCCGGGTAAGAGGCAGGCACGCTACCCCTACACCACGGGGCCGGCGATCTTCAAGACTGTGATTTATATTTATTGAAGTATACCAACAGATCATAAGAATTTTCAAGTGTTGTGTTATATCCTCAAGACCGTGACTTATTTTAGTGGATACTAAATATTAGATCAGAACTATTTTCAAGTATTATGCTATCTATTCTTGTTATTTATGGTTGCGACTGGATTAGATGGAAGTTGCTGAAGTATGGGTGTGATTCTCGACACAATATAGGCTTCAATAAGCAAAAGATATGATGATGCTTGTTGCTTAAAGGGGCCTAACATCTAGGTCATTGGCCCCTAATGGGACAAAATGTAATGACAATTTACAAGTGAGTGGACTGGGCAAGGTGGCCACATCGTTAGGGCCGCACGGCTGTGAGCTTGCATCCAGGAGATAGTGGGTTCAAATTCCGCTGTCATCAGCCCTGAAGATGGTTTTCTATGGTTTCCCATTTTCACACCAGGCAAATGCTGAGGCTGTACCTTAATTAAGGCCGCGGCTGCTTCCTTCCAACTCCTAGGCCTTTCCTACCCCATCGTTGCCATAAGACCTATCTGTGTCGGTGCGACGTAAAGCAAAAAAAAAAAAAAATTGAGCAGTGTCTTAAAACTCTCAATTTCTGTGCCTATGTCTCACTTTGGTTCCAAGCTTGGCATGAACTTGAGCACTAACAACGTCTCATCCCTCTCTTGCTGAGACATGGCTCTTTATATGAAATTAATAAACTAATGCTACATTGTAAATCTGCCATGAGTATAGTGTCATTTCATTGCAGACCTCTTTCTTTGATGTCAGCTGAATGTAGACAATTGCAATTTCATCAACGTGTCTCCAAATAATGAAGATATGGCTCAGTGGAGAAGTGAAGTTAATACTGATACCAAACTAACGAGTTACACCTTGCAACATACCTTTTTTTCTTCTTAAGTACGTCTTTTGCGATGCGCTTTACTTTTATTAATATCACCTAATGTATATAACTTGCTTTAATATGTGATGGGTACCATATATAGCTTCCACTGGAGTCTGTCTCATTTATGGTTGCGACTGGATTAGATGGAAGTTGCTGAAATATGGGTGTGATTCTCGACACAATATAAGCTTCAATAAGCAAAAGATATGATGATGCTTGTTGCTTAAAGGGGCCTAACATCTAGGTCATTGGCCCATAATGGGACAAAATGTAATGACAATTTAAAAGTTCAAAATCATCCTCTGACCAGAATAAAAAATGCAACGAAGAATGAATGGATGGATATGAATTTAAAACAATCAGTGGATCCGACACAGAAACTATCATGAACAATAGTATTACTGGCCAAGGGACTGCTTCTAGAGCACAATCCTGAATCGAGGATCCTTGTTGTCTAAAGGGGTCCAAAATCCAGGTCAATGGCCCCTCATAATGGTACTTATCGCTAGTAAAGTAGAACCATGTTATTTGTCATGATATGGTACTAATCAAAACTAGCGTAGACTCACGCTGTTCCACACATTACGGTACTACTCACAAATATTATAAGTCACACAGGTAATGCAGACCTATGGTGTTTCTCACATAATGGTGCCACTCCTAGGCAGCGCAAACCCACGCTGTTCCTTACCTAGGTGTACTAATCACGGGTGCCAGTATTCCTGTGATGTTCCTCATATAGTGGGTACTAATCACAGGCAATGCAGACCCACGGTGTCATTGATATAGTGGTACTAATCACAGGCAACGCCCAGACCCGTAGTGTTTCTCATGGGTTCTGGAAACCCACAGTGAACCACTCTCTGCTGCTACTAATCACAAACCTATTGTGTACCTAACATAGTGGTACTACTCGCAAGTAAAGGTGACCCATGGTGTTCCTCGCATGATGCTACTAATCATAAGTAGTTTCACGGTCCTAATACAATCATCCCTTAGTTGCCCCTTTTAGTCGTCTCTTACGGCAGGCAGGGGATATCGTGGGTGTATTCTTCGTCTGCATCCCCAACCCACAAAGGGTCAAAAGATCTGATGCACAGGATTTGATTAAGTAAAGATTACAAGACATCAAAGAGAACAATTTATTGACCTGTCATGCCCTATAAAATTAAAAAACGAACTACAGTCGAAATCTGTTATACCAAAGGGACTGCCAATCAACGGTTGTTATAGCTGATAGTCGCTAAACTGGGGTATTTTCTGTTTTGTTGCTAAAAATGTCATGTCGTTAAGTTTTAGGCTGCACACTTGAATGGTTAATTAACAGAATTAAGTTAAATCTTTAAAAAACGTAACTGAAAGAAAAACTGTATTTATGGAACAGTAATGGGGAATTTCATTGGATTTCACTTGAAGAATGTCCGGCTCCATGGCTGAATGGTTAGTGTGCTGGCCTTTGGTCACAGGGGTCCCGGTTCAATTCCCAACAGGGTCGGGAATTTTAACCAGAAATGGTTTATTCCTCTGGCACAGGAACTGGGTGTATATGTCACCTTCATCATCACTTCATCATCATCACGACACACAGGTCGCCTACGGGCGTCAAATCAAAAGACCTGCACCAGGCCTCTCCGGAGGCCACATGCCATTCTTCTTCTTTCTTCGTTTTGGCCTGCTGTGGACCACGTTATTTCAACCGTTTGCATCCTTGAGCTTTAATTCTTCCCCAGTACTCACGCATTCTCATTCTGTGAGCCTCCTTTCTTTCATCAGTCCACTTCTTGCCTATTTTCAACTTTGGCCTTTCTAGGAACCGCTTGTATCTCTGGAGCTTTTTCTGGAGAGGAGCACGTTTCTGGATGTCTTCGAGTGTGATTCCTATTTCTTGAAGGTCTTTTTCAACTTTGATAAACCAGGGTCCCTTGGTTTTCTTGTTAAGAAAGTAGGAAAAGATCCTATTGGTCTGTCTCTGTGTGCTCATGCGTGCTATATGGCCATAAAAATTAATCCTCCTTTTCCGAATTGTGTCCGTTATCCTCTCCATATGCTGGTACAGATCGCTGTTGTGTCGTCTCCTGTACTCACCATTTTCTTTGATTGGTCCAAGAATCTTTCTCAGGATTTTTCTTTCTTTAGCTTCTAGATTCTCCATCAGACCTTTTATGTCCATTGCAAGGCATTCTGCTGCGTACAGTGCTTCCGGGCGTACAACTGAACAATAATGCCTAAGCTTGGCATTGATGGACACTGATCTTTTGTTGTAGACATTCCTAGTCAGCTCATATGCCACCTCCATCTTGTTGATTCTGCACATGATTGCTTCTTTCTCAGAGTTGTTAGGTACTATCCACTCGTCTAAGTACTTAAACTTTTCCACCTGCTTGATTTTTCCCTGTTCCACAATGAGCTCTCTGGGAGCTGGCTTGATGTTGGTTATAAACTTTGTTTTTTGGAAAGAGATTTGAAGGCCAGCTTTTGCTGCTTGGATTCTCAGTTGGATAATTTGTTTTTTAGCAGTATCTAGGGAATCAGAAAAGATTACTAGGTCATCTGCAAAAGCTAGGCAGTCTATGATAAGATCATCTTTTTTATATCCTATTCTAAGGCCATTCTCAACCTCTTCCTTGCACATCTCCTTGCGCCATTCCCGAATGATTTTCTCCAGAACGCAGTTGAAGAGAAGCGGTGATAGTCCATCCCCTTGCCTAACACCAGTCTTGATTTCGAAGACGTTCAAAATTTCTCCCATGAATTTCACCCTGGACGTAGTGCTGGTTAAGGTCTGTTGAATGATAGCTCTCATTTTGTTGTCTAAGCCCATTTCCTTCAGAATGCGGAGGAGTGTGTGTAGATCTATGGAGTCGTAGGCTTTTTGGAAGTCAACGAAAGTAACTACAAAATTCTTATTCCTGGAATTTTGGTACGACAGGACAGACTTAAGGTTCATGATCTGCTCTGCACAAGATCGTCCTTTTCTAAAGCCTCGTTGGTATTCACCCAACTGTAAATCAAGCTGCTCTTCTGCCCGAGTTTGAAGGGATTTGGAGAGAATTTTGTATGTTACTGAGAGAAGGGAGATACCGCGATAGTTGTTTACATCTGTTTTGTCACCTTTCTTATGTAGGGGATGAATCAGGGCTGCTGTCCAATCATTTGGGATCTTCTCTGTTTCCCAGATCTCGTGAATGATCTCAGTTAGTTTATTGGCCACATGCCATTATTATTATTATTATTATTATTACTTGAAGAATAAGTCCATTGATCAGCACATTACTTGTTCCTTGCTGCTTAAACCATCTGAGTTAATATTCTTCAATAAATTTATGCTTAGATATTGTGGCCTGCTTGATTTTTAAATAAGTTTCTTTGAAAAGAGACTGGATTTTCTCTCTGACTTTCGAAATTGCGGAAATCATTCAGTGTGATACACACAAACCCTCCACGATGCTGATGTTTGTTTCCCAATTTTCTAATCGCAATATTATGTGTGACCTTTCTATGACATTAAACACTTTCCTTTTACTTTGCGATGTCATCACAGTGATGCTTGCCTTGACTATTTAACAGACAGAGTGATTAGAAATATACAATAAGTAAGCATACAATATTGTTAGCAATATCCAAATACATAACAAACAAAAATCAACACTGGATGTTTTAGATGATATATTTCTCCGAAAGTGTGATCAAAATATGTCATTTTATACGATAGGTCATAATAAGCGACGTCATACTAAACGATTTTTTAAATACAGTGTTTATATAGGATCTGGATGGGACCGTTAGATTTCGTTGTTATATCCAATAAGTCATTAAAGACGATGTCATAATAAACGGTTTTGACTATATTAAGGAACAGTGACATCTTAACAGCGTGAATATTACCACCTTGTCAGACGTCTACTTTGGGATAATAAAGTGCCCATGATGAGCAAGATGACTCTGTATGTCATACTTCGTGCCCATTCTTACATACAGTCTAGAAAAGAAACATGTACTCTGAAAGAGAGAGAAGTTAGCAAATTGCAAGCAAGTGAAATGAAGTTTCTACGAATTACCCTCCAAAAAACATCCAAGAATCATGTAAGGAACGATAACATCAGAATGGAACTGGAAGTGGACTCGACAGAAGAGAAGCTAAGGACTTCTAGGTGGTCTGGACATGTAAAGAGAATGGGTGGCACAAGAACACCACATGCATGTCTAGAAAGAATGGTTGAAGGAAGAAGGCCAGTGGGAATACCTAGGAAGAGATGGCTAGACCACCTGAGAGAGGATGTGGAGAGAAGAGGAAGGAATAGAGAGTCAGTAGTGAGGTAGAAGGCAGTTCTGGACAGACAACGATGGCGAAGACTCGTTCAACACCATCCTACCTGGCACGCTGGAGGGGTTCGATGATGATAATGATGATGACAATGATGATGATGAGGATCTGTTAGATATGAAGGTGGTTGTATCTGGCCTTTGGGGCATTCTAGATTCTCTGTGGAAGGTTCATCTGGAATTTGATCAGGGCTGCTCAGTTCTGTATCTCCTGATTGATGTGTTGTTTGAGGAGAGTACTGTTGGTCAACTTCTTGTTCAAGTCCCATTTGACAATTCTCCTTGTGGGGCCAGATGGTGGGGTGAGACAGTAGTTTCTTGACTTTCTGAAAGTCTTACATATGCATAGTCTGGGTTTGCTTCAGTAGGCTCTACTTCTTCCACCAATGGGTCATATATACTTAAGGAGATGTGCTTCTTCATCAGAACAGGTCCACCATAAGTTAACCACATAGGTAAGGAACTCCCATTGTATGACCTTATAGGATAATGAAACATTCTTTCAGGTAGTGTTAGTACAAGTGCAAAGAAGGGGACAGATTGAGTGCAGAGGGACTGTAAAACTTCTTCCCATTGTTGAATTTTCTCATTTGGTTTGAGCACTAGTTGGACAGTCTTCCAAATAATGCCAGTATATCTCTCAGCTTGGCCATTCCCTTGGGAATTACATGGAGTTGTTCAACTAGTTGCAATGTTTTGGGATATTAAGAACGATTCAAGTTCATGTAACATAAATGAAGAACCTTGAACATAGTGCACACAGGAAGGCATTCTAAAAGTTGAAAAGTATTTGTTTAGTGTTTTATCACTGTGACTAGAGATAGATCAAGACAAGGTATAGCAAAAAGAAAGCTAGAAAATTCATTGACTATGGTAAGCAGATACCAAATTCTTGAATTCGTTGGTAGGGGACCCTTAAAGTCCACATTTAATCTTTCAAATGGTGAGGTTGCTTTAGTTAAACTTCCTTCATTTTTCACAAAGCATGGCTTTAGTTCAGCACATATAGGATATGAGTTTGTAACTTTCCGTATGTCTTTCAAAGAAAAGGGCAAGGTTTTTGTGCAAATCCAGGGAGTCATGTGAGTACCTCGTGGGTGACAAAGGGCATAGTGTAGTGTGGTTAGGTTAGCTCCTAAGCCTGTTGCAGCAGTTATTCTTGATAGGGTGACTGCTGAGGCATTCTTATTTCCTGGGCAGTACATACTGTAATATCAAATTTGTAACATGCCAACTCTAATCTCCAATGAATGAACTGTTATTTCTCAATTATACTTGAATGTTGTTGATCAAACATAAAGGAAACAGATTGTTGATCAGTGAATATTTCAACATGATGGCCGATTAAATAACTTTGCCAGTTACATAATGACTCAACAACTGCATAGACTTCCTTTCCCATAGACGAGTGTCTTTCTTCAGATTTATTAAATATCTGAGAGAAGAATGAGGTGGGACATCCTGCTTGACTCAAAGTTGCTCCTATTGTAAAATCTTATGCATCTCTGGAATGATGAAATCTAAGCTTCATGGTAGTCATAGCAAAGGTCAAAGCCCTAGGATCCCCGACCAATTTGACACATTCAGTTTTACAAAAGTTTAATATCATATAGCATAATTAAAAAACATGCAGTAGAAGGACAAATAAAGAATAGCGTCAGCAAAACATCATTAACCTTAAATTAACACCTGTGTGTGATTAAAAATTCAGCAGAGAAGGATGGCCTGAAAGGAGTGTTAGAGGCATTAACAACTTAACTGGGTTTGACGCCTAAAGGCGTCAACAGCCGTCGCACAAGTATTGGGTTTGACGCCTTTAGGCGTTCTTCTCATTCTAAATGTGTTCTTACATTGGGTTAGCTGCCTATAGGCGTCTGGCTATTCTTAATCACTTCTGCCATCTACCATCGTAATTTAAAACTAATTCCATTCATATTAGATGTGATTATTGCTGTCCTATTCAATTTTGTCCGGTCTCACGCCAGTCGGGTAGTTCGCACCTAATCGCGCCAGTTCGACAGCTCTCTCATGTTACCTCGTGCGGTCCGCGCTAAATTCTTTGTAAAGAATTTATTTGTGTATATGTACATTGAAATTACTAAATTTAGGAGTTGTTGTTGTTATGATACAGTTGTTCTGCGAACTCCATTGTCCATGTTCTGATAACATTTTGTAAATTGGTCTGTGTCTGGTGGTAAACTGTTTCGTGTGACGTGAACATGGCTTGGTTAGGAAAGACGTTGAATTATATTGGTGACGATGAAATAGTGGAACATTTATTACAAGATACTGACACTGACAGTGACGCGTCCACTGATGGGCAAATTGACACAGGAAATAATGATCCTGAAGGAGGAGAAGAAGAAGAAGAAGTAGTAGTAGTAGTAGTAGTAGTAGTAGTTCAACGACTAACTGCACATCGCTTCATATCTGAGAACCCGGCAACCGGAAGTAGGAATCACTCAAGAAAAAGTGTTGTGTGCCTGTCAAACCAGAGGTGACGGGAAACTGTCTACTGCTGTGAGGAATGTGACGTGGCACTTTGTGCTTGCCTGTACTTCTGTATTTACCACACTGTGCACAATTTCTGAATGACCTATAAACCAGAAAGTATGTATAACCTATTGATGCATGTAATCTGTGGTGGGACGGAGAACTGGAACTAAGCATTGTGTGTTGTGAAAGTAATTATTGAGTTTGGAAATGTAAATTACTATTTACCCTTTATTTGAAAATCATTGATTATAGTGTTTTTTAATATGTATACCATTTTATTTTTGGACAGAATGAAGAAGCAAGAAGTATTTTGGAGTGAGTTTTGTATTTAAATTTTATGTAACTAGAAAAAAATGTAATTTAGGGAAACCTCAAGAATGAGACTTATGAACTTTACTGTTAACATTGCAAGAGTGATTAAGTGATCTGTATATCAAGAATTGTAATTTTGTAACATTTGAAAAATGTAAGGTGCTTTTATTTTGGGGCATCCTATACCACACGTGCGGTTACCGCTTTTGAAACAGGTGTCGCAATAGGAATAGTTGAGAAATTGCTACCTATCTTAATATGACCATATATGGTCATGCAATTGGATTGGCCAAAATAACAAGATTTCCAATTGGCAAAAAGAACGGGAATCTAGTGGAATTTGTATCCTATTGGTTGTTTGTGATCTGGCCATTTCCGGTCTTCTGCCGGCTTTGTGAGTGTGATGAGAGTTCTTGGCATCATTTACATCTGACTGCCCTAGCAAGCGCTTGCGCTCGAGGGCTCGCCTCGAGAACCCTTCCTCTTTATTGGAAAGTGCAATTTCTATGCTATTTCCATGTTTTCTGATTATGTTCAATTTTTGTTTAATTCCTTCTGTGTTTCGGTATTTTCTCACTTAATGTAATTTTCAATGTTTTAAATTCAATGTGTCTGAGTTTGCCCTAGATTCCCGTTGTTTGTAATTTCAATTCTTTCACCTGCACACATTGTAATTCTGCATAATCCTACGACATTAAAACTTGTGTTTCACTAAGTTACTTAAGTATCCTGATTATGTCTTGATTTTGGTTTTGTGAATCTGTATCTTTGTTCAAGTCTATTTAAATATCCTTGGTTTTAATATGTTAAGTATCTGCTAATTTGCTATTCTTTTATTTGTTTCTTTTGAAGTTGTATTTCATTAATTTTAATATAGTTGAGCTCGAGGGTGATTCTTGAGAACCTTTTCTTCCCCATAACAGCATAACTTCCTGCAGACCTCAATAGGGCTCCTGCACGTTCCACGTTCCTGTCCTTAGTCATCGTTTATTAGCCCTGTAAGTTTTCCTTCGCATATGGTTTGATTTTGCGTATTTATTATCTACCGTGGTATTCCATGTGTTGATGTGTAACCACCACTACTGTGTCATTTTACTATTTCCCTATTCACATTAAGTGTCAATTATTATTATTGTTTTATTACTTTCTGCGTTATCATTTTATTATTATTATTTATTTGTGTAGGCGTATTTTCCTCGAGCAACGCTACAATACATATCTGAAAACTTGAAAAATGTCATCATAATAGTGAAAGGAACACTTTTTATATTCACTTTTGTATAAACACACTGTGTGTATATGTATATATTTACAGGTTTACAAGAAAAACTGTGATAATATAATGCTATTGAGTTTCTACTATATCACTAATAATTTAAATAAATCAAGTAAAATATATTTTTCTGTTGATTATTTACATCTGCCGCATGCTACTGTACCCGTTCCAAAGTGCACATTGCACTGAATAATTACCCACTGGCTGGTTGACGTTATGAAACTATTCCCCAGTTAAAGGGTTAATTGTAAAGAAATGAAACTTCTCGGACATCCTATAGAGGTCCATCGCATACCCCAGGAATGTGACCCCAATGTGAAGGTCACCACAGTTGTCATCCTCAGTCCCTACATACCACGTCCTACATTTCAAATGAATATTAGTATTAAACTGTCATAGCAGACAGATTCTTTATCTCCTGTTGTTTTAGTGCAGTAAGTTTATCACTAATTAGAATATGACAGTAAATGAATGATATGCTATAACTATAATCTATGTACCTAAATACTCCAGACTTCAACAAAGTTACACTTTAACAGATAAAAGAAAATGCTCACATTACCTCAACCCATTCCTGAGATCCCATTTTGCCTAACTCTTCAGCTCCCCAGCTTGCGAATATAAGAGTCCGTCGTGGACGCCAACCTGTAATGCAAAGATGATTAAGTAATGAGACAATGGTTAAATATAATCTTTTCTAATCAAATTGTATAAAGACATGAGCATGAAAAGGAACATATAATAGGATGGACACAATGAAGGAAAAGGGAGCAACAGAAAGAGAAAACGAGGAAAAAATGAAAACACAAAAGGAAGAGGTCAATCTCTGTACCTTCATACACTACCATCTTCAAATACATAGATAGATACATGGGTTGATTTTTTAATAGTGGCAACTATGCTGTAACAATGCCGTGAAACATAGCCAGGCAATATAACGTATACCTGAGGTAGCTTAGACACTCACCCTCCCTCAGCGTAAATGAACTCGCCCTCCACACGTCATGCACGTGTGCAGCGACAACAACAATAATGCAGTTTTGAGTGCGCGCTCGTGGAGTACAGCTGTAATGATTTTGAAGCAAGATCAAGGGAGCTGGTTGAAAGTTGAGTGCATTAGAGGTCAAAATACAAGGCAGTGTTATGCAGGATTGCAAAAGGCTTGCTGTGAAAGTGCATTACCTTACCGTACTGTAGCACGGTGGGTCAAGGCCTTCAAAAACGGTAGACAAAATGTGACGAACATGCTGTGGCCTGGTCATCCTGCAGTAAGTGATGATTCGTGAATTGACCAAAGATACAGGGCTGGCGCCTTCAACTGTGCTGCAAATCCTGAAGAAGCGGCTGGGAATGCGGAAAATCGCCTCCAAATGGGATCCACATGATTTGACCGAACATCAAAAATGGCTGCAATATGATGCAACTCATACGCACTTGGAGCAATGTGAACGCAAAGGTGAGGCCTTCTTACGGCCGATAATCACTATTAACGAGACTGGGCCAGAGCTTATGAACCGCAGCTGGAACAACCAATCAGACGAGTGGCGTCATCACGGTTCACCGCGAAAAGTAACGGTTCGGCGACTGGAACCAGTGTGAAGGCCGTGGTGGTCGTTACCTACAACTGAGATGGTGTTATCATACCTTTCCCCGAAGACGTACCATTAATGCGGAGTATTACTGTGCATTTTTGTAAACGAACCTGACAGCAGCTCTAAGAAGAAAACAAGAACACTTCCTGAATAACCCACCCATCATTCTGGATGACAGTGCAAGGTCACATGCAGCAGGAGCTGTAACTGAGTTATTCAATCACTGGGGCTTTACCACAGCCCTTATTCTCCAGATATCAGCCCCACAACTATGATCTCATCCCTAAAATGAAAGCACCCCTTTCAGGGGTCTGCTTCCGCACAATGGATGGCATTCTCCAGACCACCGACCGCTCTGCCTGGGACCTCCAGAGATCAGGCAATCTCAACGGCATCCAATGGCTTCCATATCACTGGGAACGAGTGCTACACAATGATGGTGATTACTTCGAAGGCCTGTAAAACGCCTAACGTTGTAAGTATGCAATGTATCTACATAAAAAAAATAGTTGCCACTATTAAATAACTAACCCATGTAGATAGATTCTGTCCTCATCAATCTGTGTTGATACCATCAACATAATCAGCATCTTTATCTCTTGTACTGTTCAGAGATGAGCTTGCAATCGCAACCTTCAAAAGGATCATCCTAAATGTATATTTTCTCGATTAGTTCCAGAACTACTTCCTTAGTCACACACAGACTCTAATTATCTGAAAATGCATATACTTCTACAAACACTAGGAAAATACTAGTTGTATCACAGAGGGAGAGAGCAACTGTGCAAAGGCTTTCCTAGTATCTAGATATTCTCAAGAGTACCATAATCATCAACAACACAGTACGGCCAAACTTTCAGAACACATTCGTAATATGTAGATCACCGAGCTCAATAGCTGCAGTCGCTTAAGAGCGGCCAGTATCCGGTATTCGGGAGATAGTATGTTCGAAGCCCACTGTCGGCAGCCCTGAAAATGATTTTCCGTGTAGGTTCGAACCCCACTGTCGGCAGCCCTGAAAATGATTTTTCGTGGTTTCCCATTTTCACACCAGGCAAATGCTGGGGCTGTACCTTAATTAAGGCCACGGCCGCTTCCTTCCCACTCCTAGCTCTTTCCTGTCCCATCGTCGCCATAAGACCTATCTGTGTCGGTGCGACGTAAAAAACACTAGCAAAAAATATGTAGATCCCACATTAGAACTCCTTTTCTACAACTCTACATACTATATTAATCATGGGAAACACAAAGGAATAGAACACATGGCTGTTTGATGCATGTATCAATGGTAAGACAACATTATATAAATCGTATTATACACCCGACATCAAGTATAGCTTGGAAACTACCACGTTAACGAGACAAGACAACTCAAAACTCCAAGATGCAGAAATGAAGTTCCTATGCATCATGATACAGAAGACCAGGTAGGACAAGTTCAGGAATAGAGTAGAGTAATAGGGTAATAAATAAATTACAAGATTGTGAGCAACTGCAAAATTACCTCGATAATGTTGTGAGATGGACAGTAGGCAATGATATGATGATAAATGGGGTTAAAAGTCAGGTTGTGGATTTCACAAATAGGAAAAATCCTCTCAGCTTTAATTACTGCATTGTTGGGGTGAAAGTTCCTTATGGGGATCACTGTAAGTACCTAGGTGTTAATATAAGGAAAGATCTTCATTGAGGTAATCACATAAATGGAATTGTAAATAAAGGGTAAACATCTCTGCACATGGTTATGAGGGTGTTTAGGGGTTGTAGTAAGGATATAAAGGAGAGAGCATACCAATCTCTGGTAAGACCCCAACTAGAGTATGCTTCCAGTGTATGGGAACCTCACCAGGATTACTTGATTCAAGAACGGGAAGAAATCGAAAGAAAAACAGCTCGATGTGTTCTGGGAGATTTCCAACAAAAGAGTAGCGTTATGAAAATGTTGCAAAGTTTGGGCTGGGAAGACTTGGGAGAAAAGAGACGAGCTGCCCGACTAAGTGGTATGTGACATAGATGTTTATTGTTGATTGATGCCAGCCTGGCCATCAGATGACATAGAAGCAGAATCCACCACCAACCCTGATGATGCCAACAGTTGGCAAGAAAGCATGACTCATATAATCAATTCATATGCACCAAACAATATTTTCAATGCTGATGAAACTGCATTGGTTCCTTTTAATGCCAAGCTCAAACAGACTTACAGTTTTAAAGGAGAGAAGTGCCAGCAGGGAAATAGTACAAGGGTGGGGGTCACTATACTGTATTACAATGCACACGGAAGCGAGAGACTTCCTCCCCTTGTCATATGAAAGTTTGATAATTCACGATGTATTTTTAGGGTGTCGGTCACTTTCAGTGCAACTACAAGGCATCTAAGAAATGCAAACAGTACAGTAATAAAATAAAATAAAAAAAAGCATTTGCACAGGGGAGATAGCATAATTAGTCCTTGTCTCTGAATCGTCTGTTTTTTTTTCTTTCGTTGCATGAGGTTATGTTTGTGAGTTATCCAAATGCATATTTGAATACTGTAAATGCACCTCATTGGATACATTTTGGAAATAGCTTTTTTCCATGGCAATTGAAAGGTTTAAACTGTGAATCAAGGTTAACTGCATGCAGTAACGGATCTTAGAATATTTTGTGACACAGAAAGGGTCGGCATTTCTGAATTACCAGTTGACAGTTAATTCGAAATCACATAATTCGAAGTCTGAAATTTGCATCCCAATGACTTTGAATTAACGAGGTTTTGATGCTTGTTGCTTGTTGTTTAAAGGGGCCTAACATCTATGGTCATCGGCCCAAACGGGGTTTTATTGTACATACTAACTGATAGCTCTGAACTAATAACATGAGAACAGAAAGCAAATACTGACCATTATTCTTCATGTCTGCAAATATTCTCACTGTCTCCAGAAGCTGAGCTGTTCCACTGGATGGGTCTGAACTGCCCTGGCTCCAAGCATCGCGATGATTGCCCTCAATGACATATCTATCTGTAAACAGTAATGATGAATAATATTCCACAATTTATACAGGGTTGGAAGGCCAAGGCCCTGCAAGGGCTGTCGTGCCATGAGGTTTGGGGTTGTCCTTGGAAAAGGTTCCAATATTTACAGAGAAGGCAGCACGCAACAAACGAAGAAAAAAGGTCCTATGAACATTGGTCGCAAAAGCAATATCTTCAGAGTTATGGTCCACTACCAATTACCATCAATGATCACTATGTCTTTGATCTTCTCTTCACAACATGTGCTCCATGTGACCGCTATCCATTGCATTGCAGCCTTCCACCCTATGTCACATGGAACCATTCATTCATTGGAAATACTGACCATTTGGCTGCTGCCAAATTGCATCAGAGGTATTGGACACATATTCTCGTAGTGTATCCACATCGTTTATGGGGATTGCATACACCATCGTCTTTACATGTCCCCAGAGAAAAAAAATGTAATGGGTTAAGGTCAGGCGAACAGGCAGACCAAGGTACTGGCCTTCCCTGATCACAATGCTCATGGAAGACCCATGTTAGGCATCACCTAACCCTCTGATGAAAATGGGCCAGTGACCCTTCAGCAACATGCTAATAAGTTTACAATCAATGTTTAGGTAAACCAAATTAAAATAAGTGATTTGGTTTAATCAAAGTTCAATACGGACCCATAAAGTGAAATTCATTTCTCTAAATGTTTAGGTAGGATTGTATTTCCATCTTTCGTTGCATACGACCCTCCATAAATTACACTGATATGCAACCATTTTGTTACAGAGAAACGGTTTATATTTTTCAGTTCCCCCTATGGGCAATAACAAAGCCTATATATAGTTTTGTTTCACCATGTCCAATTATTTTAAAAACAACTTTTTTGAAATTCATGCAAATGCCTAAATATTGAACCGAGGTACACCTACTCTGTGCATTTAAACCAAGTGCCTTTTAGAAGGCCATCTGTAATATGAAGAAGTTTCAAACTTTACCTTCAGGTGTCTCTACTGTTGACTCATGTGCCCCCTCCGGTGGAAAGATGAACAATTAATCTTCAAAGAAATTTGTAGTTTCTAGGTTTACAAAACTGTAATGTTTGTAGATTCTTTTTTGTGTTCTTAGGTTACTAGCACTGCTATCCCTTCCTTCTTCATGAAAATTTTCCACTAATCACAAATTTAGGATATTTATTGAATTAGCCAATCAAAATTGAGGGTGTTTACAGGGCTTCAGCCCAGAGAGTTCTGGAACCTTCCTCTCTGCTATAAAAGCTGGGATCTTTTGGGTCATGTTGTCTTTTCCATCACTCCAGTCAAGAGGTTTAGAGAGTGTTCGTAGTGGAGGCAGGGGTAAAGCCTTGCCCGTCGTTAGAAGGCTCACGAACTCAAGGTAATGGCAGACATCTTTTAATCATGTGATAGTCCCAGAAAGCTGACTTGAGGGGAAGGTTTTGAAATTCTTTCTTAATGTAAATCTATCATCTTTTCAATGTAAACTTTAAGCTTTATTCTAACTTAGGGAATAAAGAGTGTTTACCCTCTTTTAATTCCCATTCAACTTGGTGTGGGGGTGACTATGATTTTGTAAAATTTAAATTTTATTTCTTCTTTTGGAAGTTAACTTTTCTCCATCTAGTCACCTCTGTAGTATAGGCTTAGCCTCTGTAATTTCGGGCCATAAGCCCATGTAGAGTTTATAAGAGCTTTCAAGAGTATTTCAAAGGAGTGCAAATGTTTGCCTCCTAGCATTTTAGTTTACAGCCGATATCTTAAACCTTTTCTTTTTTCACTAAGGCCATGTAGAATGGTCACTTATTGCCTCTGTTAAATGTGTTAAATGTTATCTATTCATCATGTATCATTACAGTAATGTATTTTATAATGTGTTGAAACGTGTTTTAGATGTTTTAAGAATATGTATATAATTGTTTAATCTGCACTTAAGGCTGATGATGACACATAGATGCCGAAACTAGTACCATTTGACCATTTGACATGTGATTGAATCACAATAAAATGTCATTGTATTGAATAGGTGGACCTTGAAAGAATTTTAATTACTGTAATCCCACTTCAATATGGAACCAAATGAAATTCATAACTATAAATATTAAAAAATTAAAAAAACTAATGCCATTCCATGCCACCTCTCTGCTGACAGCTCAGAGCATACCGCTTAGTCGAGCAATTGTCAAGTGACTTGGATATTTTTTCAATGCAGATATTGGAATAAGATGAAATTCATCAATATAACCATTTCATATGATATAAGTTTCATGTTGCCACTACTGATGATTTCTCAATTCAATCTATAATTCAAAGGAGGGGATATTTCACCTGATCATACAATAATTTATTAAAGTTCAATTTTTTTTTTAACCACAAGGACTAGTTTCAACCCTTTGATTGGGCCATTCTTTTTGCTAGGGGCTTTACGTCGCACCGACACAGATAGGTCTTATGGTGACGATGGGATAGGAAAGGCCTAGGAGTTGGAAGGAAGCGGCCGTGGCCTTAATTAAGGTACAGCCCCAGCATTTGCCTGGTGTGAAAATGGGAAAGCACGGAAAACCATCTTCAGGGCTGCCGATAGTGGGATTCGAACCTACTATCTCCCGGATGCAAGCTCACAGCCGTGCGCCTCTACACGCACGGCCAACTCGCCCAGTGGGCCATTATTAGCAAGATACATGCATAATCTTAAAGACAAAAATATCACTCTTCAAAATAATATGTTAAAAGTTTGTATCACAATTGTTGCTGTCCTTAAAAGTGGTGGTAGTGGTGATTTTTGCTTAAAGAGGAAGTATGACTGGGCAAGGCAACCATCCTCTATTAACATAAATCAGAGAGAAAAAATGGATGGGGTCACACACTTCAAAGAAAGACACAGCCAAAGAAAGACAAGGGTCATGAAAGGCATGAAAATGAAAGACTTCCTAGGCCTCCATACGTAATACCGTTGGGGTGGAGAAAGATCAGCGGTGACCAAGGGAGGTCAGATAGGATAGGTGAAAGTGCGGAGCCTGACACAAGTAAGTGGACGCAATGTCAGGACTCAGCTAAGGGCCCCGTGGTCACCAACCCATGCTAACAAGTTCAGAGCCCCTGGGGCCCCTTTAAATTTCCTCTTACGACAGGCAGGGGATAATGTGGGTGTTATTCTACCACCCCCACCCACAGGGGCGTAGATTTAAAGTAAGGAGACGAGCTGCTCCACTACACGGTATACTCTGAGCTATCAGTAGAGAGATGGCATGGAATGACATTAGCAGACGAATAAGTTTGAGTGGAGTTTTAAAAGTAGGAAAGATCATACAATGAAGATGAAATAGGAATTCAAGAAATTCAAGAGGACTAATTGGTGCAAGTAATCATTCATACAAAGAGGAATTATGGGTTAGAATAATTTACAAAGGGAGATCTTCAATAAATTTCCAACTTCTTTGAAGTAATTTAAGAAAAGCCTAAGTTAACAACTGATAGGGAGTCTGTCACCTGGACGACAGTACTAAATGCACATCAGTTGTAAATAATGATGATGATGATGATGATGATGATGATGATGATGATGATGATGATGATAATAAATCAAGAGTTGACTGTACAATTGTTATAACATTCTCTCGTTTGCTGTACCTGGTTCTTCTCTTCCTTGTATCATGCCAATCACATTATACACTGTTTGTATTTGGTATTTATTATTCACTGTTACAACCAATGTAGGCTCCCTTCCTCTCAGTTTCTCGAAACCAAGTCCCAGTCTGTATTTTCCGAGACCTCCGATCCAGTCCTGTGGAGGTACCCTGCCTTGCATCTTGCTGTCAGAGCATGTAACAGAAGAATGACAGATTATAAATTTTAGTAGGTCAGTGATAGACTATAAATACAAAATATGAGTTGGAGGTTAAACTTAAAATCAAGCAAGTTTGATTTATGTTATTTTAAATGTAAACATATAAAACTGTCTTTCTGTCCATACTTTTTGAATATTAATCTGATACTTGGCTTTTGTACCGGATGGGACAAATAATAGCCTAGGTCAAGATCAGTTTAATTTTTATTGGTTTGTCTCTTTATCCATTGGTTCATATATTGTAACCACTTGTGATATTTGTCTCTGACAGTTATTCTGTGGGTTGAATAAATGAGAGCCGCAGGCGAAAGTTCATAGTTGAGTTACTGTTATTCTTGGATCAAGACGTATAGCTGGGACAAGAATATTCTGTGGACAAGTAAAAATTAGAACATCCGGTGACAGTTCTTTGTTGCTTTGTCGCTATTGTTGCATTTGAATATGTAACTGGGACAGTCAGTCAGTAAATAGTGCTGGAAAACGTTTTCATTACATGTTCAAAAATGATCTGGCTGCGACTGGCTGAGAAAGAAATTGACGAGTGACTCGAAAAATGCAGTCACAGGTTATTCTTTTGCTAGTAGTTTAACGTCACACTACCACATCGAAGGTTTCTTTGATGCCAGATTACGGCCTTAATTAAGGTGTGAAAATAGGAAACCATGGAAAAGCATCTTTAGGGCTGCTAACTGTGGGATTCGAACCCACCATCTCCTGAATGTAAGCTCACTGCTACATGACCCTAACCGCATGGCCAACTCACTCGGTACGTGAAAGTTCATCCTGTGAAACTGAATATAAGTAGGCTGATCAACAAAGATTGAGACTGATTTTTCCTGTAGCTTCCATGATAGTTTCCTATCTGTAACATAAATATTTGAAAACAGCAGGTTTTTATGTATGATGCCCATAGACGGCAGCACTCTCGTATTGGTACGTTGGTAGTAATGTTCTATTGTGTAGACACTACGTGTATTTCACATACCAGACAATGGAGGTGACCAGCATGCCATTCCCCCCTCACACTACTGTTACAGCAGCATACCACACGTCAGTATTGTCTACACTGAGGAAGCACATTGCAAAGAAACGACCAGAGCTTTCTTGGACTGGGTGGTGACTTCATCATGACAATGCACGCAAATCAAGTCATGCAGTTTCTGGCTAGATTCAACATTACCTGTGTACTGCATCCTCCTTATATCCCTGATCTTGCACCCTGTGATTTTTTTTATTCCCATCACTAAAGGCAAAGCTTAGGGGCATTCGATTTGAGAACTCTGAAGCAGTGCTCAAGAAAAGTGAGGCGATACTCAAGGACCTGGCAAAGAATGGTCTGCAGCATGTGTTCAAGGACTGGTAGAGATGCTATAAAAAGTGCAATGAAGTAGGAGGGGACTACTTTGATAATATCATGTAAACATTGAAATGGAGTAATAAACATCTGTGAAAAAAAAAATCAGTCTCAGTCTTTGTAGATCAGCCCTCATATTATTCAAGAAACTAGCTGATAGGTAATGGATACTACTGAGTCATACAAAACTGATGAAGGTACAGATTTAAAAAAATCTTATTCCTTGACTCATTTTTATCAGTGTTCATATAATATTTGGATATCACCAAAGTTTTAGGGCATATAAAGCATCTGTTATACCCTGTTGATAGTAATTCCCTACACTTGCAGCTGCCACACAATACCAGAACTAAATTTTGATAATGAAGAAAGTGTCATTGAAAATTGCTTTCTTCACATCACATTTTATGAAAACTACGTCCATTTACCCCAGGGGTAATAGTCCACAATTGTAGGTTTGGGGTTTTCCACCTGATCAATACTTATATAGTGTTAATTGTATGTATTTATGTTTAAAAGTACATTATGAGTGCAGGAATAGTTTCAATACTCTGTTAAGATCATCTTCAGCTGCTAAATGTATCATGAACATAAATATATCAAGATATCAATACATTAAATTAAAAATATTCCACTATTTAAGATATGTACAGTTCTGAATTATGATGATAATTAGGGCCCGGATGTTTATGACCTAAAAAAGTTAGAAATATGTAAGCATTTATGAGCTTAAAAAGTATTCAAATAAGACAATAAATATGACTTCAAAATATTTTGGTAACTTTTTTGAAATTTTCAAAATCTTGCTGCTGTTTAAATTAACATTATACTGAAAATATACCTTTAAAATATAGCACATTAATTAATTATTATTATATAGTATTTTGAATGTATTTAATTACTTAATCTGGAGGTAACTCTCGACTCTGCACAGAATGAAATAAATGTCGCATTTTGATGGGCGATCACAAAGAATTAAAATAGCAAATTACATACATTTAAAATTTTTCAAATAGGAATGAACTTCTATATTTTCATGCAACATTGACTTGTAAAGGGGAAGAGACCGCTCAACATCGCAGGATGTTAGTAGGACATATATGAAATTAGGGTTCAATTGAGGCTCATTTTTTTGTCACATTCTATGCAACTGTCTTTTTCTATACAGTTTACCCTCCTATTTGACACACATACATATTTCTAAGAAAGAAAATGAAATGATGATGATGATGATGATGATGATGATGCTTGTTGTTTAAAGGGGCCTAACATCGAGGTCATCAGCCCCTAATGGTACGAAATGAAATGACAACAAAAGTTCAAAATAATCCACTGACCAAAAATGTCATGAAAAAGGAATGGATGGACATGAAACAAAAAACAAAAAACAAGCAAATAAAAAAACAGTGGATCCAACTTTTTAAAAAAGATCATAACTAATGGAGTACTGACCAAGGGACCACTTATAAAGCATGATCCTGAATCGAGGATGCGTGATGTCTAAAGGGGTCAAAAATCAAGGTCAAAGGCCCCTCAGAATGGTACATGTCGCGAGTAAAGTAGAACCATGATATTTGTCATATTGGGGTACTAATCCAAAAGTAGCAAAGACTCACAGTGTTCCACACAAGATGGTACTACTCACAAGTATTGCACTTCGTACAGGTAACGCAGACCTATGGTGTTTCTCACACAATGGCACCACTCATAGCCAACGCAAACCGATGAGGTTCCTCACCTAGGTCTACTAACCACAGGGACTCGTACTATCCCGTGGTGTTCCTCACATAGTGGGTACTAATCACAGGCAACGCAGACCAACGGTGTCGCTCATATAGTGGTACAACTCACAGGCAATGCACAGACCCGCGGTGTTGCTCACATGGGTACGACGCACAGGTACTGGAAACCCACAGGAGAACCCCCTCTTCTGCTACTAATCACAAACCTATTTCGTACCTAATATAGTGGTACTACTCGCAAGTACAGGCAACCAATGGTGTTCCCCGCGTGATGGTACGAATCAAAAGTAGTTTCATGGTTCTAATTCAATCATCCCTTAGTCACCCCTTTTAGTCGCCTCGCACAACAGGCAGGGGATACCGTGGGTGTATTATTCTTCTACGTCACCCACCCAGAGGGGGTAAAGGGAGAGAAAATATGAGAAAAATGAAGTAACAGACGAAGAAAGTCAAGGGCCACGAAGGGCGTGGAAATGAAAGACTCCCTAGGCCTCGAATGCTCTAATACCGTCAGGGTCAGAAAAGAACAAGTGTTGACCAAGGGAGGTCAGAAAGGATAGATGAAAGTGAGGAGCCTGGCACAAGTAAGTGGAAGCAATGTTAAGACTCAGCTAAGGGCCCCGCGGTTGCCTCTTACGACAGGCAGGGGATATCGCGGGGGGATTCTGCATGAGCATCCCCCACCCGCAGGAGGTAGTGTGTTTGGTCCGCGAGAGGTATTTTATTTCCCTCAAGTCCGCCGGCAAGCCTGTTAGGACCCCACTATCCGCCACCTCGGATGTGCCACGTGGGATTATCACCTCTCCCCCTGCTACGCCAGCGTAGTAGGTTCGTATATAATGAAATGAAATGGCGTATGGCTTTTAGTGCCGGGAGGTGTCTGAGAACTTCAGCTCGCTAGGTGCAGATCTTTTGGTCTGTAAGGATCTACTTTACGGATGTCCCCCTTCATTCATGGTCATACACCACAGTTTTGGTGACTGCCACAAGTTACAAGCTTCAATCAAAGACAGGTGTTATACATACTGATGTTAAATCAAAACTGTTATAGTTGGAAATTATGACTGTCGGTCTGATCGTCACTGTCAAGATCACCACACAGACTTATTTGGAGTGTTTTTTATAAAGTGTTTTATGTGCGTTTATTTTATCTACGGTTCATGTTTTTAGACAGATTTAGGTGTTTACTGCTTTTATGTACTAATGATTATGATGGCTGATGATGAACACAAAAAGGTCAAAATTAGTACCAAAATAAAAAATGAAGATATAACCGATACTAAAATACAGTTTTATTCACGTGTTTGTATTGAATAGGTGGACCACTTAAAATCAAATCATACACAATTGGTGTCAATACGAATCAAAAATGAAACTTATAGCATATGATGTCACAGTATTGGAAAGAGACACGTATCAAATCAAGAGAGAGAAACACATGATAGGAAAAAACACAAGGCTATGTCAGAGTGGGAAAAGGGAACAACAGAAAGAGGAGACAAGGATAAAAATGAAAAAAAAAAAAGAAGGACCAGATCAATATGGAAATCTTCACAAACCATCGCCTTTGAATACTGTATATAGGCTTACTCGAAATCAATACTACTTCCTCTACAATCATCTCTTCTCAGGCCCCACCGAGCTCATTTCTGCTTCTCAGCTTCATCAACAGGGCGGGCAGATAAATACAGGAAGAGGGAGGAATTGTAAGCAGGGTACTTATTTTCTGGAAAAACTGAGGAAACACAGAGAAATAAAACCACAGTAAATATACAGGGTAATGACTTGTCACGATAAAATTAACCCATTCACATCGCATTTAAATACCGTAGCAGATCACTGAGAAATCGCATTTAAATGCCACTCTATGGCAGTCGTCAGCACAATATTATTTAGAAACCAATGAGTAAAGATTCCTTTCTGAAAATTTGCATGCAAGATAATGAAAGAATAAGCTTACCAATGCCACTTTTCTGGTATGTCTGCTGAGTGGGATACACCTCATAACATTCTTCTAAGTGAAGAGCAACACAACACTTTTTGCACTGCCAGCAATTTTCACTTCTTTTATCTGTAGCACACAACACACCTTTTTGAGACTTTTGTTTTCTTCTCTGTAGGGGGAATATGCATGGGAAAGTGGACCCATGATTTAGCTTGTAATCTGCTAGGGGTGATGCTCGCTGAAGGTCAACCTCAAAAAGAGTACTCCGGCAACTGAACAGTCTCTAGTAGCTGCTTTTCAATGGTAGTTTTGAAGTCAGCATTCTTTCTGTTAGCAGTGATTTTGTGATACACAGTGAAGGAATTCTATACCATTTTACGGGGAACAGAGCTGTCACGAAGGTCAACCCCAACCACTCCCTTCTGATATTCATGGCCACACTTGGACTTTTATCACTTCCTCCCTAGTGGTTAGTCCCCTCTTTTGTCTGAGCTTGCTTGTCCCTGTCATGCCAGCTGATATGTGTTTCACGAAATAAATTTCATAAATTTCATTTTGGATCCGTATTGACAATTATGTTATATAAGTTGAAAAGCTAGTATATTGGTTCCACCTAGTCAATACCTATAAGTTTATTTACAATTAAAAGTTGTAAAAATATAATATTAGAACAACAGGACATGTTTTGGCCACATTAGCTAATCTTCAGCTGTCTAGAAATAACTTAAAATTAATATATATTAAAAGTTACAAAAACCGGGCGAGTTGGCCATGCGCGTAGAGGTGCGCGGCTGTGAGCTTGCATCCGGGAGATAGTAGGTTCAAATCCCACTATCGGCAGCCCTGAAGATGGTTTTCCGTGGTTTGCCATTTTCACACCAGGCAAATGCTGGGGCTGTACCTTAATTAAGGCCACGGCCGCTTCCTTCCAACTCCTAGGCCTTTCCTATCCCATCGTCGCCATAAGACCTATCTGTGTCGGTGCGACGTAAAGCCCCTAGCAAAAAAAAAAAAGTTACAAAACATGAATAAAATTTACATTCATATGATGTACTTATAAATTAAAATAAGACAGGTGTCAGTTCCTTACATTCTGTGTAACATTGTATTAACCATCATTTGTTACAGAAGAGTCATCATCATCATCTTCATTTCTCGTTTCCAGCTTCCCAGTTTGGGTTGTGAATCAAGGACCTCCATCGCTGCCTGTCTCTCCACCACTCTTCTCCTTTTTTAAGTACATCTTCTGGTTTTCCTCCGCTCTTCTTTATGCACTCCTACACTAAATCTGTCCACCTCTTTCGGGGTCTTCCTTGTGGTCTCTTTCTTGTTAACTTCTCTTAAAAAGCTTTTTTTGGCATTTTCTCTTCTCCCATTCTTATCATACGCCCATACAACTTTAGCTTTGTTGTTCAAGATTCCTGTCCTTTTCCTTCTCTCTTCATTCGTAATTCTATCCTTTCTAGTCTTGCCCTCGATACCTCTTAGGAATTTCATCTCCGCTGCCTGCATTCTACTCTTGTTTTGTTGTAGTCCACGATCCAGCTGCATAAGTTAGTATGGGTTCATAATAGGTTGAATATAACACTTTCTTTCATTTCTTCAGGACATCTTGGTTCCACAAAATACCCCTTACACTCTGGTAGAAGCTGTTTGCTTGTTGTATTCTTTTCCCAATTTCCTCGGTTATCTTTCCATCTTCTGTGATCACACTTCCCAATTACTTGAAATTTTAAACACTTCCAGAATTTTATCATTCAGTTTTATCTTTCCTTTTTCTTCCTTCCTTCCTTCCTTCCTTCTCTCTTCTCCCATTCTCATCATATGCCCATACAACTTTAGCTTTGTTGTTCACGATTCCTGTCCTTTTCCTTCTCTCTTCATTCGTAATTCTATCCTTTCTAGTCTTGCCCTCGATACCTCTTAGGAATTTCATCTCCGCTGCCTGCATTCTACTCTTGTTTTGTTGTAGTCCACGATCCAGCTGCATAAGTTAGTATGGGTTCATAATAGGTTGAATATAACACTTTCTTACTTTTCTTCAGGACATCTTGGTTCCACAAAATACCCCTTACACTCTGGTAGAAGCTGTTTGCTTGTTGTATTCTTTTCCCAATTTCCTCGGTTATCTTTCCATCTTCTGTGATCACACTTCCCAATCTCTTGAAATTTTAACCACTTCCAGAATTTTACCATTCAGTTTTATCTTTCCTCTTCCTTCCTTCCTTCCTTCCTTCCTTCCTTCCTTCCTTCCTTCCCCTTGTCACCACTATTGTTTTATATTTCTCTGTGCTTGCTTTCATCCCAAATTTTTCTATCTCTTGATCCCATACATCTATTTGTTTTTGCACTTCCGTTTCATCTACAACATGGCTTTTGTTGCCTGTCTTCCCAATCTCTGTTTAATGTTCTTACGAATTTCATCTATGACTATGATGAATAATATGGAGGATAGTACACTTCCCTGTCAGAGACCAGTTTCAACTTTAAACCATTTTGTACCTGTCACATTTCTCAGAGCTTCAGGCAGAAGAAAGGAACTTGATTCTTAGACTTTCACGCCTGGAGCTGTTGCTGTTGTCCATGTTCTTCAGGCTGTTGTGCCATGTCTTTGGTTTACAAGTGACTATTTTCATTTTGACCGTATTGAAATTCAATATATTAACATTTTTACAGTTAATTTATTGAGAGCCACCTATTCAATACTTTGAAGTCATTATGACTATGATACAATCATTATATTAAGGTTTAAACATATAATGGTACATGTTTCACCTGCCATTGCAGGCATCATCAGCCATAAATTCTATAATCTAGGTTAGAGCTCTGAAGTGGATGTTATATTAAAACTATTCTTAAAAACTAACAGTGGCGGCCGGTCAGTACGTGCTACCGGGCTCCAGCACGTAGCTTGGAACTGTAAGGAATATTATTTATGTACAGTACAATTATCCTGGTGCCTTTTCGTTGTATTGAGTACGATATGAATTTGTGTTTTGTGCAAATCAGGACGAGATCTGTCGAACACCTAGCGCCGTTCTCCCGGGGAACAAGGCTCGTGCTCATGTGAAGTGAGCCCTTGCCTGTAGCCTGGAGGAAACAATACGCAGGCGCAGCCAAGCTTGCAACACTCCCCCTAGCCGGCGGAGTATACCGTAAACCGGGATCAACTTTCACTGATCCCGTTTATAGTTACTTCCTCTCCCGCAAGGGGGTAGAATTACTCGATGTCTCCTGCTACCCTTATGTTCACGGCCGACTTGATGCGTCACTCTGGCTAGCTCCTTGGAGCACAGCGAGGGATCCAGTCGGCCGTGCTTATGTTGAACGTGGTAAGCGAATCTGCCACTAGAGAGTAGCATCGTCTGGCCTCGAAAGTAAAGCGTAAGTGGAGGCAATCTATCTCACACATGCTTATTAAAATATCCATCTACCTTTTGTGTCAAAAATAAGGAATTCGTAGGTGAGTCAAAGAATCTTTGACTGACCCTAAATGTTATCCCGCATTACAATGTCATTTCCTCTGGTGAAATGAAATAGCGTATGGCTTTTAGTGCCGGAAGTATCCGAGGACATGTTCGACTCGCCAGATGCAGATCTTTTGATTTGACACCCGTAGGCGATCTGCGAGTCGTGATGAGGATGAAATGATGATGAAAACAACACGTACACCCAATGATGGTTAAAATTCCAGACCCTGCTGGGAATCGAACCCGGGATCCCTGTGACCAAACGCCAGCGCGCTAACCATTTAGCCATGGAGCCGGACATTTACTCTGGTAATAGGGGAGGTCTCAATGAATCAGTTGGCAGCTCTTTCAGTTGCTTTGTGCGGTTTTTAATCTCGCGGTTATATTACTGGTGCGTGTTTTTTCTGTCATTGTGTTAGTGCTAAAGTTTATACGAAGATTTATAAAATTATTTATCCACTGCAGTGTATATAAAGTGAAATTAAATTAGTGTTCTTAGTGGGGATCTATATTCCCACGATTCTATTTGCACTGATGTAAGTTGCGCCATTAGGTTAGTAAAAACAATATTTCTCCAATGAATTATTTATCTCATAGACAGTTGTCGAAGAATTCATCTGCTTCCAAATTAATGTTGTTTTTGTTTGTTCTGAGTTATAAATTGTGAGAAAAGTTGTATTATTATTATTATTATTATTATTATTATTATTATTATTATTATTATTACCAAGTTTGAAGTATGCGTTGTTCATCATGGCAATATGCAGATTTAAAACAGCGTATTTAGCTTGTTTTTTGTAGCACGTAGGACGATTTTTTCACGAGCCGCCACTGAAAACTAATTGTTTACAATAATATACATTGAAGTATAGGAGTCCGCCTCTGTGGTGTAGTGGTTAGCGTGATTAGCTGCCACCCCCGGAGGCCCGGGTTCGATTCCCGGCTCTGCCACGAAATTTGAAAAGTGGTACGAGGGCTGGAACGGGGTCCACTCAGCCTCGGGAGGTCAACTGAGTAGAGGTGGGTTCGATTCCCACCTCAGCCATCCTGGAAGTGGTTTTCCGTGGTTTCCCACTTCTCCTCCAGGCGAATGCCGGGATGGTTCCTAACTTAAGGTCACGGCCGCTTCCTTCCCTCTTCCTTGCCTATCCCTTCCAATCTTCCCATCCCTCCACAAGGCCCCTGTTCAGCATAGCAGGTGAGGCCGCCTGGGCGAGGTACTGGTCATACTCCCCAGTTGTATCCCCCGACCAAGAGTCTGAAGCTCCAGGACACTGCCCTTGAGGCGGTAGAGGTGGGATCCCTCGCTAAGTCCGAGGGAAAAACCGAACCTGGAGGGTAAACAGATGATGATGATGATGATGATGATGATGTATAGGAACATTGTGGTTACATTTGGAATGAATTCGTTGAACATGTTTTAAAGTTCTGATGGTGGTGGTGATTATTGTTTTAAGAGGAAGTATAACTAGGCAACCATCCTCTATATAACACTAATCAGAGGGAAAAATGGAAGGGATCCGACACTTCGAAAAACGAAGATATCGGCCAAAGAAAGACAAGGGCCTCGAAGGGCGTGAAAATGAAAGACTCCCTAGCCCTCGCAAACCATTTCTTGGCAGAATCATTGCCTGGATTATTGGAAGATGTTACTCTGTATATTTGGCAGTGAATGTGGCTGTCACAATGGTGTTCCACCACATTTTGCTCACCGTGTCACGAAGCACTTAAACGATCACTATCCAGGTGGGCTAATTAAATGGCCCCCGCGCTCAACCGATTTAACTGTAATGAACTTATCTTGTTATGTGAAGATTGACATTGAAGGGGTCAATATTGAATATTTACTGTAATCAAACCACTGAGCATATCGTTTCTTTCATTCAGTATTTAATTCCTTTTATGATGCTGTGACTAAAGGAATGTATGATCGTGCAGCCACAATGGTGCATCTTAACACATGTTAAATAATATAAAGCGTTACTGAGACCAACAAACGAGAGGAGAAATCACCAGGTGCATTTCCTGACTGACAAGTGTGTCTTATTTCTTCTTCTTCTTCTTCTTCTTCTTCTTCTTCTTCTTGCGTTACGGCCTCTGTAGGACCACGGACAGCTCCTTCACGGATTGCATTTTCTTCTTCTCCTCCCAGAACCTCTTCATCCTTTCTCTTCTTCTCTCCCGCTCTTCTTCCGAGATATTCAGTATCCTCTTCTCTTGTCTACTCCACTGGTGACTCTCAATCCTTTTCCTGTATCCATCCCTATCATTGATCTCTGGCATATTAGTCGGTATGTACTTGCTTTTCCAATTTTCCTTTTTTTCCACCTTGATCCCCAATTCTGACCAATCTTTCCGGAGTTCAACTACCCACTTGGTTCCTGTCTTTCCTCGTGTCCTCGCTGTTGTTTCCCATACTCTTTTCGTCATTCTATCCATATTCATCCTGATTACATGTCCCGCAAACCGTGCTCTTTTCAGTCTGATTTCTTCTGAGATTGTCCTCATGTTCCGGTATAGTTCTTCCCTGGGTCTCCTCATCCATCTCTCACCTCCTCTCTTAGGGCCTAGTATTTTCCTCAATATTTTTCTCTCTTCTTTCTCTAGTTGTTCCGCACCATTTCTTCCTAGTGCTATTGTCTCAGCAGCATATAATACAGCATTTCTCACCGTTGCCTTGTAATGTCTGATCTTTGCGTCTGTAGATATATTCTTTTTATTGTATATATCTCTGGTCATACAGAAGGCTGATCGCATCTTCTTTATCCTCTCTGTTATTCCCTCATTACTCCTATTCCTTCCTGTTATAAATTCTCCTAGGTACTTGAATTTGTCCACCTTTTGTACGGTGCCTTCCGGTGTTGTCCAATCCTCAGTGGTATTCAATGTCTTTGTCTTGTTGTAGGCGATCCTCAGTCCTACCCTTCCGGCTATATTGCTTAAGTTGTTGAGTTGTGTCTTTGCATCTTCTTCTGTCTCACTTACTATAGCTATGTCGTCCGCAAAGGCTAGACAATCTACTTGGGCCCTATTGTCCTTTTTGTCCCCAACATGCGTCTTTGGTATTCCCATTGTCTCATTCATTGTTCTCCACTGTCTGATGACTTCATCCAGAGCTATGTTGAACAACATTGGTGATAATCCATCTCCTTGTTTGACACCAGTGTTGATATCAAATTCTTCAGAGAGTACTCCTCTGAATCTCACCCTTGCCTTTGTGTCTGATAGAATTTCCATTATGAGTTCATGTGTAGTGCCATCTAATCCTCTGTTCTTCAGGATTCTTCCAAGAGTTTGTCTGTCGATGGAGTCATATGCCTTAGTGAAATCTACAAAGGTTACCACCGTTTTTTTGTTCTTTAAGGCCCTATGTTCTATCAGTTGTTTCAGTATAAATATCTGTTCTATGCATCCTCTTCCCTTCCTAAATCCTGCTTGGTAGTCTCCAATTGTACTTTCTAACTGTTCTTCCAGTCTATTGAGCAGGACTTTCGACAACACCTTATAGCCAATCTCTAGTAGCGAAATTCCTCTATAGTTGTTTGCATCCCTCTTGTCCCCCTTCTTATGTATTGGTATTATGATCGCATTCTTCCATCCTTCTGGTAACTTCTTTGTTCTCCAAATCTGGCCGATGATGTTGGTCATGTTGTCTACTGCCTTGTCACCTCCCCACTTAATCATCTCAGCTGATATTCCATCTTCTCCGGTTGCTTTGTTATTCTTTAGATCGCTTATGGCCTGTGCGACCTCATCTCTAGTTGGAGGACATGACTCTCTCTCTTCTGTGTTTGTCCCCAGCTCCAGCTCTTCTTCAGGTGGTTCACAGTTTAACAGGTCATGAAAGTATTCTGCAAGTATCCTACAGTTCTCCTTCGCACTAACTGCCAGATTCCCATTCTTATCTCTTATAAAGAGTTCTCTGCCTTTATATCCACTCAGGCTCTTTTTGAATTTCCCAAAAAAGTCTCTACTATTGTTTTTCCTGAAGTTGTTTTCAATTTCATCCAATTCCTGCTTCATCCTCTGTCTTTTGGTCCATCTTATGGTTCTGGCTGTTTCCTTCCTTACTCGTAGGAAAACTTCCCATTTTTCCAGGTTCTTCTTAATGCTCCAGTCTCTCCAGGCTTTCCTGCGATTCTCAACCGCTTCCTCACAGTCCGTATTCCACCACCAGTGTTTCTTTTTCTTTTCTTCCTTTCCCCATATTTCAGCCTGTTTCCTCATATTCAGCTTCATGTCATCCCATCCATTGCCAGTTTCTATTCCTTCCTCGTATTTGGATCGATTGTGCCGTAATTTGTCTCTGTCTATATTTATTTTTCCAGTTGGTCTACTTGTCTGTGGCAGTCTACCCCTGTGCGGAATCCAAAGGCACTTGATTTCTGTAAGATAGTGATCTGATTCTATTCTTGTATTCTTTCTGACCTTTGTATTCATAATCTCTTTAGTGTTTGTCCGATTGATTGCCACATGGTCAATCTGGAATTCCCCAATGTGGGTGCATGGGCTTGCCCATGTCTTTTTCTTATTCGGTTTGGCCCTGAAGTGAGTTGTCATAAGTCTCATTCTGTGTTCTCGACATAGTTCAATTAACCTTTCTCCGTTTTTGTTCGTCCTCTTGTGTGCTGGGTACTCGCCTACTATCCCCTTATGTTGCTTCTCCCTCCCTACCTGTGCATTATAATCACCTACAAGTATCTTTACTTGTCTGTGTGGTATGCTTTTCAGTGTATCATCCAGTTCTTCCCAGAAACTGTCTACAGCTTTCTTGTCTTTTCTGTTCTTGTCATTGGTAGGCGCATGTCCATTTACTATGGTATATTTTTTGTTCCCTGCTCGAATTGATAACGTGGAAATCCTTTCAGACCTACTCTTCATTTCAATTATGCCATCCTCATACCTCTTGTCTATTATGAATCCTGTACCAAAGCATGTAGGTGTGTGTCTTCCTTTTCCCACTCTGATTCCTGGTTTCCCTTTCAGCACTATGAAGCCTTCTGACTCCACTGTGTCTTCATCACTATATCTTGTTTCTTGCATGGCTAGTATCCCAATGTTTCTTTCTCTCATCTCATCTATTACCTGTTTAAGTTTACCAGTCTTTGTCATTGTCTGTACATTTATGGTCCCCATCCTGAAAATCTTTTTCGTTTTGATCCTTTTGGAGGTTCTTGGGAGCTCCGACTCTTCCCATTCGCACATTCTGGCAGGTCCCCCAGAATCCGAATGCCTGCTTGCATCAACTTTGGTTGACGGGGGATTGTCCCCCTGGGGTAATCTCAATTCTACAGTGCGATCCATTCCATGAGCTGAAAGGAATGTTTGTTGGGACAGCTCGGGACTGTCCAATTATACGACTGAGGTTGTTAGCCCCAGAAGATGAAATAAGAGCTTGATGTTCAGCTCAGGCTGGCATTTCCTCCAAACCTCACGCTTCGGTTTTCCCGCCGGTACTCGGGTGGCTGACTGCAGTGGTTTCCCACTGGGCGATGGGTGCGCCACGTCCCTTATTTATTGTATGTCCTTATACTGTGCTGGCCCTGCGGTGTAGGGGTAGCATGCCTGGCTCTTGCTCGGAGGCCCAGGGTTCAATGCCTGGCCAGGTCAGGGATTTTTACCTGGAGCTGAGGACTGGTTCGAGGTCCACTCAGCCTGCATGATTACATTTGAGGAGCTATCTGATGGTGAGATGGCGGCTCCAGTCTAGAAAGCCAAGAATAATGGCTGGGGGAATTTGTCGTGCTGACCACACAACACCTCATAATCTGCAGGCCTTCGGACTCAGCAGCGGTCACTTGGCAGGCCATGGCCCTTCGGGACTGTTGCACCATGGAGATTCAATACATACAGTATATGCCAAAGAGATGTTGAGTACAGAACAAAAATGGCCAGCCATTCACCAGTGGGAACTGAACCCACAACCGCTGTTCAGCCCAAAGACCTAAAGTTTACAAGGTGTCGTGCGGTCAGCACAACGAATCCTCTTGGCCATTATTCTTGGCCTTCTAGACTGGGGCCACTATCTCACTGTCAGGTAGCTCCTCAATTATAATCCTATAGGCTGAGTGGACCTCGAACTAGCCCTCAGATACAGGTAAAAATCCCTGACCTGGCCAGAAATCAAACCCGGCACCTCCAGGTAAGAGGCAGGCATGCTACCCCTATATCATGAGGCCAGTCACTGTATGTATTGAACACAACCAAATAAGCTGAACTTTTTTTTTTTAAAGGAAATTATGGAAGTTTATAAGTATCAATTATTGTATTTCACCAGTAACGACTTGCGACCAAATCAATATCATTGATTGCTGTAGTCAAAGATCATGTGGAAGTGAAAAGACAATCGCTAATGATAATGGTCTTTTCTTATTTTAAATGTACAAAGATGACTTCAGAACCTGTAAAAATATTTACTTGTCCCTTTCGACATACATCATAAAATTGCAAATTGTCCATGAAATCTGTGAGATATGGTAACCCTAGCAACAAACTGTAGTTATGTTTGTACATACTTACTCAAGAATTTTTTCTGCATCGCTATAGCTAATAGGCTGCACAACGATCTTGGGGACTGATGTATTTTCCAACGGTATACGGAACACTCCCTCTAGAATCAAAATATAACTATTAGTAAATAATCTGAAAATCATTAGAAATATTTAAATAATTTTTGTAACACAGTTTCTTTCTTGGAGGCTACGCTGCCCAAGTAATACAACTACTTGCCTCTCTACCTAAGTAGCACGAGCTTGACTTCGGGCTACTTTGGTAGTAAAGTTCCATGGTAGATTATTGTGGTGACAGGAAGATCATCTGGCCTTATACCTTCAGCCAAGTTCTAAACTGAGCTATCTATTGACCTCACACAAAACATGAGAAGATAACAATGTTAGTATTATGGCCACATATTGTAAAATGATGTGTAGTTTTAAATAATGAATTGAACGAATAGTGGCTGAGGACTTATGCCGGTGTTTCAATCTCTGATAATGCTACTATCCTTGAAGAAAAAGCTCTGTTGTAGCTACAGTATTAATACAAAAGTAATAAAACTTAATTACTATTACAAGCTGTTTTGGGATTACCTTTTTTTCAGCAGAATTTTCCACAATTTTTGATGATTCTAGTGTCAAATGCTTTTTCATAGTAAATAAAAGCAAGGTAAAGTAAGTTTACATTTTGCAGTACACACCTCAAATCTTTTTTTGCAGCATATGTTTTGGTTACTCCTGCAGGATTTTCACTAAGGCAGTTGTAATACAATGTAATATCTCCTGTTAGATGCAAAACAATATTCATCATCACCACCAATAGGTGCTTGTGGAAGTACATTGGAATCGGAACATGAACACAAAAAGCACAGAATGCAATTTGTGGCATGTTCGCTGTGTAACCATGCCTCAACGAGTCATAACAGCATTATATCATTACAAGAAATGAAATTCATATGCGCCAGCATCAAGGATATTAGCAGAGATATACGCAGACAACCTTGAACACGACTAAAATCACTAACAAAATCAATGAGATATCTTTTTGGGTATGTTATGTTGATGACATATTTGTGATCATAGACCAACTGACCTGAAATAGTTCCACCATACTTGATTACCTCAACATACAAGGCATGTTTTTTTTAAGTAAGTACCGTTTTGCTATTCCGCCGATGCAGCGCTGCAGTCGGCATTCCGTGCATGCGCGCTGTGTACCTGCATCTATTGGGAAGGCTGAGATGCCATTACGGCAATAGTCGCCCTTGTGTACGTTTGTTGGCAAGCATTTGGAATGGCCTCGCCGATCGAGAGGCCCGCTGACTGTGAAGTTCGGTCTGTTATTCGTTTTCTGAGTGCAAAAGGTTTGAAAGCTTCTCTCACTGTTCGGTCAACTGCCTGCACCAAATCTTCACTAATGACTGAAGGTCGCCCACTCCATTTTTCATCATGCACATCTTTGAGGCCACCTTTAAATGCTCAAACCCATTTCCTAACCATTCCATCACTCATAATGTTTGGTCCGTAAACTGCACAGATCTCACGATGAATATCGGTAACTTTCAAACCTTTTGCACTTAGAAAATGAATAACAGACCGGACTTCACAGTCAGTGGGACTCTCAATCGGCGAGGCCATTTCAAAAGCTTGCCAACAAATGTACACAAGGGCGACTATTGCCGTAATAGCATCTCAGCCTTGCCAATAGATGCAGGTACACAGCATGTATGCACGGAATGCCGACCGCAGTGTTTCATCGGTGGAGTATCAAAACGGTACTTCCTTAAAAAAACATGCCTCGTATTAGATCTGTACATAAATTTTACAATAGAAACAGAATCTAAACTTACTTTTAATTTACTTGATTTATCAATTAGAAGATACAATGGCAACCTCATTTATGATATCTATCGCAAACCTACACAAAGGAAAGGTCATCAAGAAAGACTCCTTACATCCAGGAGCTCAGGAAAAAAGCAACTTTCTACAACCTGGCCTATAGAGCACTCAACATCCCACTATCAACACAAAATTTTAAAAAGGAATTAAATACCCAATTCACCATAGTCCAAGACAAATGGATTTAATAAAACCTTCATTAACAAAATCAGTAATAAAATTAAAACTGTTTTTTTTTTTTGCTAGGGGCTTTACATCGCACCGACACAGATAGGTCTTATAGCGACGATGGGATAGGAAAGGCCTAGGAGTTGGAAGGAGGCGGCTGTGGCCTTAATTAAGGTACAGCCCCAGCATTTGCCTGGTGTGAAAATGGGAAACCACGGAAAACCATCTTTAGGGCTGCCGATAGTGGGATTCGAACCTACTATCTCCCGGATGCAAGCTCACAGCCGCGTGCCTCTACGCGCATGGCCAACTCGCCCGGTAAAATTAAAACTAAACCAAATACTACACTTATTAGATTAAATAAAGAATTATGCCATTTTCCGATTTAATAACAATAACCTGTTTCAAATCATCAACTTGTTTAAGAGACAAAACATCAATATTGCTTTTAAAACTAATAAAACTAATTCCAAAATATTTTTCAATACTCGTATTGTTAAGCTTCAAATAAATTCTGAAAACCAAGCAAGTGGTGCAGTTAGGGTCATGCAGCTATTAGCTTACATTTGGGAGATTGTGGGTTCGAACCCCACCATGAGCAGTCCGAAAAATGGTTTTCTGTGGTTTACCATTTTCACACCAGGCAAATGCTGGGACTGTTCCTTAATTAAGGCCGTGATCACTTCCTCCCCAGTCCTAGCCCCCTTCCATCAATCAATCAATCAATCAATCAATCAATCAATCAATCAATCAATACCAATCTGCATTTAGGGCAGTCGCCCAGGTGGCAGATTCCCTATCTGTTGTTTTCCTAGCCTTTTCTTAAATGATTTCAATGACATTGGAAATTTATAAAACATCTCCCTTGGTAAGTTATTCCAATCCCTAACTCCCCTTCCTCTAAATGAATATTTGCGCCAATTTGTCCTCTTGTATTCCAACTTTATCTTCATATTTTGATCTTTCCTACTTTTAAAGACACCACTCAAACTTATTAGTCCGCTGACAGCTTGAAACATACCAACTGATGAGCCCAGCCTAGCACACGAGGGCGAAACGCTGGCAACCAGGAATGAGTTAGCTGGAAAATTTATAATGTCCAATAACGGACCATTTATATTGGTATTATAAATTTACTCATTCGGAACAAATATTTCAGATTCCGTATGGGAATCAACATCTATATCAACATACCACTTAGTCGAGCAGCTCGCCTCCTTTCTCCCAGTTCTTCCCAGCCCAAACTTTGCAACATTTTTGTAACACTACTCTTTTGCGGAAATCACCAGGAACAAATCAAGCTGCTTTTCTTTGGATTTTTTCCAGTTCTTGAATCAAGTAATCCTGGTGAGGGTCCCATAAACTGGAACCATACTCTAGTTGCGGTCTTACCAGAGACTTATATAAGCCCTCTCCTTTACATCCTTACTACAACCCCTAAACACCCTCATAAGCATGTGCAGAGATCTGTATCCTATATTTACAATCCCATTTATGTGATTACTCCAATGAAGATCTTTCATTATATTAACACCCAGATACTTACAATGATCCCCAAAAGGAACTTTCACCCCATCAACACAGTAATTAAAACTCAGAGGGCTTTTCCTATTTGTGAAACTCACAACCTGACTTTTAACCCTGTTTATCATCATGCCATTGCCTACTGTCCATCTCACAACATTATCAAGGTCATTTTGCAGTTCCTCACAATCTTTTAACTTATTTATTACTCTATGGAGAATAACATCATCCGCAAAAAGCCTTACCTCTGATTCCACTCCTTTACTCAAATCATTTATATATATAAGAAAACATAAAGATCCAATAATACTGCCTTGAGGAATTCCCCTCTTAATTATTACAGGGTCAGATAAAGCTTCACCTACTCTAATTTTCTGAAATCTATTTTCTAAAAATATAGCAACCCATTCAGTCTCTCTTTTGTCTAGTCCAACTGCACTCAATTTTTGCCAGTAGTCTCCTATGATACACGCTATCAAATGCTTTAGACAGGTCAATCGCGATACAGTCCATTTGACCTCCCATCCCATCGTCAGCTTAAGACCTTTCTGTGTTGGTACAATGTAAAATGAATTGTAAAAAAAGAAAGGAAAAATCTTAAATTCGGGAATATATACATTGAAATGCAGAAATTGTGACGCAAGCTATACAGGCCAGACAGGTGGAAGGTTCTTAATTAGATATCAAGTTTAAGCTTTAAGTTATTAATCCTTAAACATGGCAGACTAACACATAAAAATACAAAGGACTTGTACAATTTGGTGTTGCTGATGACAATATTCACTTTGCTATTTACATTTTACAATTTACACGTTTCTTAGAACAGTATTGAAATATAAGTATGCAACAATTGGCTAGTTTAATAAATTTGTATACATAGTGGCATGGCTTGTTTAGTTCATTTTCCTGCTGTCTTTACATTTTGTGATAATCTGTTGTAGTGTATATAAAACTATAAAATCACAATACCTATTGCTATTACTCCTATGTTTTATTTTTCAGAAGGCTAAACACCAGTATATTAACAAGGCCAGTACTAGAAAAATTACCTGGCTCCTAGGTTTGAGTGCTGGCTCCTACATTTAAAAACATTTGTCATGGCCTGATCCATACATACATTTCAACACTGTGGGACCAGGTGCAGATGTATAAGCCAACGGCTGGACTGGAGCCTGGCATCATAGTGTCAGATTGTCTTCACTGTTGAATGCTGAATTTGTCTGTAGTCTGATAATCATCAGAGGCGGGTATAAGAGAGAGCAAGTTACCATCAGATTATATACCATATCATGGGTCCAGCAAGGAGGCAGATTCGTCATGTTTTGGGCTGGCATTATGCATGATGTCAGATGCTGCTCATCATCATCGTACGCACTGTGACAAGTATACGATATCGGGAGTGAATCCTTTTGCACACTGTTTGACCATATGAACTCGTTCTGCAATACAGCAATGCACACATGCACAGCTCCTGTCATATTAATAACCTCAGAAAGGCATACAGAATGGTCTGTAGTATCTGCTGGCATGCCTGGTACCAACTGAAACAGGTGGTGTGAATACGGACGAACCCAACTCTCAACCTGGACGACATTTGGAGGGCTGCTGTCAGAAAGTGGGAAAGGGTACAAAAGGGCAGCCTCAAATGCCAGCTTGGCAACATGTCACAAATGGTCAAAGCATGACTCAACACACGGGGTGGAGTACATGATTTCCAGATTCGACAGGTGGATCAACTTTGCTAAATAATGCATCATGCTTTTTGTAGGTTTGTGTGTATTCTTCAAAACAAACACATTATTTGTAACAGGAAGTGTGTACACTCCTCCAATATTTTCTGTTGGGTTGTAAGCAACCTAGAATCTCAGCAATCCACCAAACTTATTTTTTGGGGTATATTATGACTTTGGGAAGAATGTTTCTCCTAGTGTTTGATCACCGAGTTGTTTGGGAAGGAGGACTTGCCAAATAAGTCTCCATTGTTGGTGAACTTAATAAATTATTCTGTGTTTTTACAATTTGCTTTACGTCGCACCGAAGCAGATAGGTCTTATGGTGATGATGGGATAGGAAATAGCTAGGCGTGGGAAGAAAGTGGCCATGGCCTTAATTAAGGTACAGCCCCAACACTTGCCTGGTGAACTGCAAGGAAAAAGAGAAGAAATATTTCCTGAATTTTACGCTACAGATGCTATGGTCAACAGAGAATGGATGAAACCCAATTACGCATTGAGACACTTCATGACGCGTTTTGCCGTTCATGGTTTTCACCACGGTATCTGCACGAGAGACATCTACCACCAACCGGATGAACTATGCGTGTGTAAACTTTGTAATAACCCATGTGACAGATATCACGTAATGACATGTAAGCGCAGAGAAATATCTCTGACAAAATTCTGTGAAAATGTTTAAGAGTACGTCCTCTAATTATGCACATTGTGCGAAATTAAATTAAAATTAAAAATGGGAAACCATGGAAAACCATCTTCAGGTTTCCCAACAATGGGGGTTCAAACCCAGTATCTCCCGCATGCAAGCTCATGACCCTAACCGCATGTCCAACTCGCTCGGTTTAAAATTCTGTATATCTGAGACAGTAAGAATATGGTTTCCTAATAATAACATACCAATTGAGGGCCAGAATGGAGTTTGAGGATCTCCCATTTCCAACAGGACTGAGCCTCGACGAATGCCATCTGGTGGTAGCATCTCCGAGTACGGGTACACAACCATTTCGTCTGTACCATTAGGAGCTACATCAGCTGGGTCTGGATACAGGATTACTCCTGCAGCATCAGCTATCTCAGCATTCCTAACCTGGAATGAACAATACAGTTAGTAGTAACACTCTGTATAATGCAGTCACAAGGAATTGGGGAAAAGGCAGGAAGAATATTTCTTGAACAATAACAAATAATCATACAAGTAGCAAACTGAAAGTTTTTTTTCCAAAACAGAGTTGCATTTTGTTGTTAATTTAAGATGATACATATTTTACCTTCAAACCAGGAGTAATCTTTCCATATCGGATGATACAGATTGCTCCGGACACATCCACACGATACCGGGCTAACATTTCAAAATCTTCTGCACGTCCATAGTTCACATAGACTGGTCGACCTTTTACTTCACCTGTAAGTTGGATAGATCCAATAAATTTAAACCAAGAATGCGAAGATCATCAAAGACAATACAGTACAATATTAAAATATTTTGTATTTTCTGCTAGATGCAAGACATTTGAGTTGATAATACTTGGGTACTTCAGCATTTTATAAAAATTACCATATTTCTCCGAATCCAAGACAGCGTTTTTTCTCAGAATCTCATGTGAAAAATCGAGGGTCACCTTGCATTCGTGACCTAATAATAACGAACACCACTGACAGCTACCATGGTACTTCTTTTCACCACGTGCATGCACACACAAAAACTTGTTGACAATCGATGTGTGCCTCTTTATTATACATCGCTATCTGCAGAAACCAATTGTACAGTGCCCCTATGTAATGTCACTGGATCTTGGGAAATAGTGAAGAGAGAATGACATTCTATTAGCCTCTACAAAAACATTTCTGAAATCTGCAGAATGGCATTAAAACATGCGAGCCTTCAAATTCTTAGAAAGGCCACGGCTACTCAGTGGCAGAGTTATAATGCTTCTACTGTACGTGACGATTAGTAAAATTAAGTTTTATAGACAGCAGGAATATTTTCGTGATGGATCGTCATATTGTAAAGATATGTGGAACAGGTATTACCGGCAAATTTTTAGTGGGTTCTCTTTGATATTATTATGCCAATTTTAATTTAATGGTTATTAAACCTGCAGAAATAGAGTGTGCAGCAGCAAAAAAAATATGGTATAACTAAAGCAAATGTTTGGCATTGGCATAAAGACACTAAAAATTGCATACTGTACAAGAAAGATTTCATATGATTTTATAGAGCACTTTTTCTTTTCTTTTTTTGCTAGTGACTTTATGTTGCACCGACACAGATAGGTCTTATGGTGACGATGGGATAGGAAAGGCCTAGGAGTTGGAAGGAAGAGGATGTGGCCTTAATTAAGATACAGCCCCAGCATTTGTCTGGTGTGAAGAGCACTTTTTAAGCTTGCTTTTTCTTTTTTTTTAAGGAAAAAGTGGGGGACATCTTGGATTTGGAGAAATACAGTAAGTCATATGTACATAGACTCTCTCCTCATCAATCCCAATTCCTCTACATAGACAACACCCTAGTGTATAAGGTAGCCTCCGTGGCTCAGGCGGCAGCTCGTCGGCCTCTTACCGCTGGGTTCCGTGGTTCAAATTCCGGTCACTCCATGTGAGATTTGTGCTGGACAAAGTGGAGGCGAGACAGGTTTTTTCTCTGGATACTCTGGTTTTCTCTGTCATCTTTCATTCCAGCAACACTCACCAATATCATTTCATTTCATCTGTCAGTCATTAATCATTGCCCCAGAGGAGTGCAACAGGCTTCGGCAGCCAGCACAATTCCTATCCTTGCCACAAGATGAGGGCTTCATTCATTCCATCCTGATCACTGATTAGAAAACAGGTTTGTAGGCTTTTTCATTATATGAAGATGTGGAGACTGTCCTTGTCTTTTTATGTTTCATTCCAATGAATAGATATAATTTTTTAAGTTGTTAAAAGTTTCAACTCTGCTACACTAAAACAACTATAATTTTTGAAGTAGGCTAACTATGTATTCATCCTGTCTCATTTCATCAACCCATTAACCCCCACATAGTTTTAACATCATTTTAATTTAATTTATATTCAAATAGTTTTTAAGAGGAACAATGTACCTGAAAATAATGTACTCAGAAACTTAGCGATTCACCTAAGCTTAAGTATTGAATAGGTTGAACCTCCTTTTCAATTATTTAATTTTTAACATCAATAATTTCAATACGGAACAATGAAGTTTTTATCTTTAAATCACCTAAGCTTAACAACAGCTGACCGGGCGAGTTGGCCGTGCGCGTAGAGGCGCGTGGCTGTGAGCTTGCATCCGGGAGATCGTGGGTTCGAGCCCCACTGTCGGCAGCCCTGAAAATGGTTTTCCGTGGTTTCCCATTTTCACACCAGGCAAATGCTGGGGCTGTACCTTAATTAAGGCCACGGCCGCTTCCTTCCAACTCCTAGGCCTTTCCCATCCCATCGTCGCCATAAGACCTATCTGTGTCGGTGCGACATAAAGCAAGTAGCAAAAAAAACAACAGCTGAAGATGTTCTCAAGTGAGAATGAAACATGTACTGTTTATAATTAATTAATTTGCTAAAAAGCAAATAAAAAGTATCAAAAAAGGTGGAAGATTTTTAATTACTGTAAGTCTCTGTGGTTAGAAGCTCACAGCCGCACACCGCTAAACACACAGCCAATTCGCGCAATATAACATTTTTTTTAACAAATCCTTGACCATACTAACCCACCTGGAGGCCATGATCGTTAACGCATGAAGTCTTTATGGCCTGATATCATGGTTAGCTGGTTCAAGTCCCGTTGATGGAAAAAAAAATCAGAATGTTGGCCAGTAAGGTAGGAGAGGTGATATACAACTTCTAATCACTAGATTGCATGACAAAAGCCTGGATTCAATCCCAAACCTCTCCTCAGTGTTCATATGGAGTAACACTGTTGGTGATTCGTCCATCGGATGGAGATGTTAAGCCTAGAGCAGGCGCCTTGGAGTTATTTGACAGGAGTAGACTATGTGCTGACACCAGGTTTCACCCTCTCCCTACCGTATCATCTTCACCTCACACCCAGATGCGCAGGTCGCCCATGGACATCAACTAGATACACCTGCACCAGGCCTCTCTGGAGGTCACATGGCATCACACCACTACCACACTTCTCCATTAAATGGCATTACTGTTGCAATTACAAAAACTAATTCATCAACAATGAGTACATAACAGCTAATTGTTATTAATTTTTCTCCCCTGCAATGTTTCAAGAGTTTCAAAAGACATTTAATGATACTTGATCAAACTACTTTTGAATTTAATTTGAGTGATACAAACCACTTCTGGAATAAGCACTGTATGCATCGACCGTGTTTTGGTCGATGTCACCTTTCCAATGTCCTTGCTCTCTGTTAGCAGCTATAAGAGAAAACTTCCCTGGATGCTCAATGACTTGGACCTGAAAGAAGAAATTTTTTTTTTTCTTTCAGTAACAATCTGTATTAGATTATCAACTTTCAAATCTCTTCGTGAAGCTTTCTATGCAAGGAATAGGTAATGGATTGTTTGTTTCTATTCTCTGGCCCACCTTTTGAACCAGACTAAAGTGGAAGTTACGCCATTGCTTCATCACACTTGCCTTGGTTGCCAAATGCCCTGGTACATGACTGAAAGTTGTATTCCAAAACTATAACACAGCACAAATTGCAGATTGTAACTTGAACACAGTTAACAGAATTTATGAATTAACGTATTCGTATTAGTGGAGTCCCACTCCACATCGCTTTCTTGGATCTCAAAAACGCCTTTGATAGGCTGTCTCGTGATCTTATTTGGTATGCACTTAGGCTGCACGGTGCACCCCAAAGCAAGTAGTTACCTATGATGAAAACGATATGTTGTTGTGTTGGACCACCCCCGCTGTTATTCTTCTTGCATTCCCACGGCAGGTCTGGGCACAATGAACACCGAGGAATAGCAGCTGGAAAACACAACACATACACAGGCAGAAAGATAATGAAATATGAAAACAAAAAAAATAAAAATCAGTGGAAACTCAAATCAACTAGAGGTAACGGGGCGATAAATAAATACTTACCTATCATGTTCTTGCAAACCGGGTCGAAAATAACCAGATAGAGATGGCCGGGATGTGGCACAACGGTGTACCAGAAGTATATATTCGATAGGGTCCAGCTTCTGTATCAGAATGCCACCACCTCTGTCTGATGTGCTGCTGGAATGTCTGCATCATTTCGCATTCAAGTTGGCATTCATCAGGGATTGACTCTGTCTCCACTTTTATTCATCCTCTGTCTCAACACCATCAGCACAGAAGTGTTAACACTACATCCTTGGATTCTACTCTATGCTGATGACATTATGGTCGCCTGTGAATCCCGTCAAGATTTGAAACAAGTCCAATGTTGGGAAAATTCCTTGACTGGGCTGAGTGGTGCAGACGGTTGAGGCACTGGCCTTCTGACCCCAAGTTGGCAGGTTCGATCCTGGCTTAGTCCGGTGGTATTTGAAGGTGCTCAAATACGTCAGCCTCGTGTCGGTAGATTTACTGGCACGTAAAAGAACTCCCATGGGACAAAATTCTGTCACCTTAACGTCTCCGAAAACCGTAAAAATAGTTAGTGGGACTTAAAGCAATTATTATTATTATTATTATTATTATTATTATTATTATTAAAATAACCAGATAGAGATGGCCTTGGACAGATATGGCCTGCGGCTTAACGTCAGGGAAGACTGAGTACGTAGAGTGTGGAGTACAAAGTGATGGGTTAATTAACATCAACGACATTGAGATTCTTAAAACATATCAATTTAAATATCTGGATCACTTATCTATTCGGATAGTTACACGTTCCCACATGTTCAAAACAGAATCAATGCTGCCTGGATGAAGTGGCGCCAAGTCACAGGAGTCCTTTCTGATCGAAGGGTGCCAATGTATCATAAATATTATAATCTATCAGTTTCATGTCCGTATTGATACTTACAAAGAATGGGTACCGTCTACCTAATCAATACTTTATTATGTCTTGTTACTATGCAGTACCAATTTCAACCTTCACAGAGGTCATCCTCAGCTGGTCATGAGATCTAAAGTTAACATATAATTTAAAAACATTACTAAGTCTAATGAAGATTGTCACATGATATGAGTGATAATATTAAAATATAGAATGATATTATGTGTCCTCTGGTTTAAAAAACAAGTGTCGATATTTTATGACATGTATATGTCATGACATGCTCCTTAACTGTACACATCGACGAGTCAACAGTACTATATTACTAGCATGTCCAACAACACAACTACAAAGAGGGAGCATTTGCACCTATTTAACATCTTATAACGAGATTAGTACCAAGGAAACTAATGACACACAACAATATTTCAATGTAAATCATCCAACATTCTTAACTGTATGAACTCACAAGATAAACAATTCACATCATTGAACATTCTAGAATGCTTGGTACAAACATACCTGTGAACGTATAGCCTACAATGCTTTACCAACATTAATATAACTCCAAAGTGTACCGCAAGAATACTATGAACATTTTATGTTATAGAATATCATATTTTAATGTACTATGTGTTACTAGTTTTTATCACTTCTATTGTTTGGAATATTCTAGAATGCTTGGTACAAACATACCCACAAACATATGCAATGATTTACCAGCGAAGTTAGGACTCATGGTCCTCTCTTACACTTAACCACGTCATTGTACAGAAAAACTGTAGAGAATATTAAATAAAAATCTAATTTGTATCATAAGTTCAAAATAAATACATCATAATTATACCAATATGAATATATAATTTGTCAAACTACTAAATAAATTAAATGATAAATAAGTTTAAATTAATTTTTTAAAAATTAACTAAATTATACACACATCCATACATCACCATTCACCCATCAAGATTCACACTGTGGGCTTATGCATCTAAGAGATACCTTCTGTAGTAAGACATGAAAGACTCCAGTGAGTTACTACTTTGGATGTTATTTGGAACAGAGTTCCATAATCTACTTCCTGTCGCAATAAATGAGCGATTATAGGCAGCTGACCTGCTAAAGGGAATGGCAAGTGTAATACCAGAGCGTGTATTATGCTGGTGAAAAGAGGAAAGGTATGTAAAGTTTGATGACAGGTACAGGGGAGTTCTCTCAATTAGTGACCTGTACACCAACAGGGCTACATGAAGATTTCTGAGTTCTTCAAATTTCAGGAGGGAAAGTTTCTTGTAATAAGGTGTGACATGAATGTCATGGCGTAACGAAAATACAAATCTGATGCAGGGATTCATGGTGCTTTGTATTTTTCTAATTTGTTCTTTCATTGCATCTACGAATCACAATAGCAGAATAGAACTAATGTTTTTATAAGCCTGACTTTCATATTTAATGGTAAAATGTTATGGTGGTATTTCAGAGGATGGAGTGAGGCATATACCCTGTTACAGATACGTGTGACGTGTCCGTTCCAATTTAGGTTTTCATTTATAACAACACCTAGATTATTTACCAAGCTTTCATACAAAATTTTGGTACCAGATAGAGTGAGTGAAGGGATGTCTAAAGACTTTGTCATGTTTATCAATTTCGATTTTCCAACTATAATAGCTTTTGTCTTGGAGGGATTTATAAATATAGAGTTCTCACAAGCATATGATGATATATTTTGTAAGTCAGCATTCATTTTATCAGTTGCTAGACGAATATCTCCCAAATTTGTGTTATAATATATCTGGAGGTCATCCGCATATATATATGATACTTACAATATTTCAGTCGAGATGCTATATTGTTTATGTGAAATGAAAAATGAAAAGCAATGATCCAAGTACAGAGCCTTGGGGTACTCCTGCATGTTTCATTGCCCATTGAGAAGTCTTATTCTTTATAACGACTCGTCTGCGGTTTGTGAGGTAAGAGCTAAAGAATTGTAAAGCAGTCTGATTTAGATGAAGGGATTTTAATTTGGCTAGCAATATGTCTAAGTTAACAGTGCTGAATGCACTGCTAAAATCAAGAAGAGTAAGTAATGTGACCTTCTGTTCACTCATTGTGTATCTAATGTCATCTGTAACCTTCAATAGGGCAGTGGTCGTGCTGTGTCCCTTTTTAAAGCCTGACTGTAATGGGTCAAATATGGAATATTTGTTAAGATGCCGATGGATTATCCGTTCAAAGGGTTTGGAGAGAGATGAAAGTATACACACAGGTCGATAGTCTGATAGGGAAATAGCTGGAGACATTTTTGGTACCGTATTTATGATTGCATCTTTCCATATCCTTGGATATGTTCCAGAACTGAGGCAGAAATTATATATGTGAGTAATTACTGGGTGAATAATATCTAGAATGCATTTAATGATGATGATGGGGAGATCATCAACTCCAGGCATTTGACTTGACCAAAAAGAGTTCACATTTCACCTCAGTTTCATCAACAGTAAGTAATTTAAACATTGTTCTATTTGGTGGCGGTTTAGTCAGTAATGTGTTAAGAGTTATAATCTGTGGTTGGTACTTAATTTTAACGTCAGGGAAGTGTTTATTTAAGTCGTCAAGTGACATATCTGGGTTACAATGGTTAGGTTCAAGTTTCCCTATTCCCATGGAGTGAAGCTCTCACCATGTGCTTCGTGCATTCGTATTATTATTGGCTAGCTGTTGGTAGTGAGAGAATTTCTTATTTCAGATCAATAATTTTGTTGCACAGAGACCGATACTGTTCAAGAACATCAGGAGTGTTGGTTCGTCTATATAGCCGATGTAATGAATCTCGATGGGACATCATGCGTTTGAAGTCATCAGTTAGCCATGGTGAGGGAGGTTTAGATACTTTAACTCTACGTTTCGGAGAATGCTTATTGAGGAGACCAAATAAGAGGGAATTGAACTTTTGTAGTTTCATATCAATCATCTATGTTAATTATGTCCTCCCAAGGAGAATTAGAAGTATCCAGTCCAAAGTCATTCATATTTATATGTTTAATGTCCCTATAAGTGATATATTTCATTTTATATTTTGGTACTTGAGGTGGTTCCGATACTGTGGTTAGTCAGTTATAGTGGTAATACTGTCATGTTACACAACTGGAATATGTTTAGCAATTGCTTCGTTTCATTTGTCTGCTGTAATATGTCAGTATTGAAGTCTCCGAATATTAATACGTGTTCATAAGTCGGTAATAGTCGATGTAGAATGTCTTCAAAGTCAGTTATATGCCCTACTCTGGGGGGCCTGTAGACAACACCAATTAATACCTTTACCGGGGAAATAATTGCCTCCGCGAACATGAACTCAGGTCTCAGCTCAGCAGAGTGTGAACTATTTTACAACGGATATTGTCTCCACAGTATAAAGCTACTCCTCCTCTCCTGTCATCTCTGTTATGCCTGTATAGACGATATCCGTTTATATCTACCATGCTATTAGGTATGGCTTTCCTGAACCATGTTTCACTCACTCCAGCAATATGCACGTTGCTGTCTCAAAGTAGAGCTTTAAGCTCGTCAATATGGGCTGTGACAGACTGTGCATTTGTGTGAATGCGGTTCAAAGAATGGGGTTTAATCACAAATATTTTCTCTAGCGTGTTACAAAGCAATGGGAGGGCGCAAGTGCTGGGAGGGTGGGGAAGGGGAAGGAGCAGGCCCGCTGTCTACCTGAAGGTCATTGCCACACTTAGGGGGAGGCATACCAGTACTCTGTAATAAAGAAATTATCCAGGAGAGAAAACATGCATCTTACCTTCATATCTCTACAGATGTATTGCCAACACACACACACACACACACACACACACACACACACACACACACACACACACACACACACACACACACACACACACACACACACACACACACACACACACACACACACACACACACACACACACACACACACACACACACACACACACACACACACACACACACACACACACACACACACACACACACACACACACACACACACACACACACACACACACACACACACACACACACACACACACACACACACACACACACACACACACACACACACACACACACACACACACACACACACACACACACACACACACACACACACACACACACACACACACACACACACACACACACACACACACACACACACACACACACACACACACACACACACACACACACACACACACACACACACACACACACACACACACACACACACACACACACACACACACACACACACACACACACACACACACACACACACACACACACACACACACACACACACACACACACACACACACACACACACACAAAAAAAATAACTGAACTGAGCCACAAGCACTATAATATAAACCTATCCTAAGATTACTATGGTATAATACAGCCATTGTGGACTAATCAGTTCATCTCTGCACCAAGCATTTGTAGAACAGAATCTAGTTCAGCAGGTGTATTTACAAAATACTTTTTTGCCGCCACTGTCCATTAAAATGAAACATCCATCTTGTGACCAAGCTCGCCTGCCGACACATTCCCTGGCTTTGTGAAGCATCTCCTTCCTCGTCTGAGTAAGAGACTCTGTTATTAACAACTGATTTAATATTATCACTCATATCATGTGACATTCTTTATTAGATTTAGTAATGTTTTTAAATTATATGTTAACTTTAGATCTCATGACCAGCTGAAGATGACCTCTGTGAAGGTCAAAACCGGTACTGCATAGTAACAAGACATAATTAAGTATTGATTAGGTGGATGGTACCCATTCTTTGTAATTGTGAATGTATCTTAAATTCAAAATCTATAGAACACACACACTGTTTTCTTATAGTGAAGAACACAGATAAAATTTTCTCACTGCTGTTTTAAATGGACTATTATAGTAACTGCCAGCCCTGTGGTGTAGGGGTAGCATGCCTGCCTCTTACCCAGAGGCCCCAGGTTCGATTCCCGGCTAGGTCAGGGATTTTTACCTGGATCTGACGGATGGTTCGAGGTCCACTCAACCTACGTGATTACAACTGAGGAGCTATCTGACGGTGAGATAGCGGCCCGGTCTAGAAAGCCAACAATAATGGCCAAGAAGATTCGTTGTTGTGACCACACGACACCTCAATCTGCAGCCTTTGGGCTGAGCAGGGGTCGCTTGGTAGGCTAAGGCCCTTCAAGGGCTGTAGTGCCATGGGGTTTGGTTCGGTTTGGTTTATGATAGTAACTGCACCTGTATGGTCAAGACATCTACTGAGTAATTATGGCAGCCCCACAGTGGCGACACCATTGCCGAAACTAGTGCTGACAGATGGCATGGAACTCACGTACCCTCGTGTCTCTCCTACCATGTGTTAACACTGTTGGCACAGCCCCTCTCACCTGCATCTTCCCCTGCCTTACACCTCCTCTTCTGCTTTAGTCCGCTCAAAAGGTGGCCCGAAGTATAGTTCATTTCAGTTGCTTGAGATTTGACAGTCAACATTTCCATGAAGTTAAGAAATATCAATAGAGGTAGGAACATGAAATGTAACGTATAATAGGAAGAAAAGAATGACAGGTCAGTGTGAAAAGAGGGAGCTACAGAAAGAGGAGACAAGAACCAATGAATATACAAAAGGACAAGAACAATCTCCACATCTTCAAATAAACGGGCTCTCTACGCATCTATCTCAGTTCTTGTACAACCATTTCTTTTCAGCCCCCTGCCCTCGACAAGTTCACTTTCACTTCCAAGCTTCATCAAAAGGGAGATCATCATCAACACTCACTGATGATTGTTAATCCGACAGCATGGAGTGATATGTAGCATATGTCATACATTAGCTGTTTGCTGCTGTGGAATGACATGTCTATTGCGCCGCATCTGCATTGTCGTTCCATCTCGTAAGTTACCTTCGAACTATGTCCGAGCTCTCTTCACAGCCATCTAGATAAAGCTTCATTCTTCTAGTTTCATACATCTATGGATCTATCTATGTACAATTCAGGGCTTGCACTGCCAAGATGGAGCTCCTAAATGGCCCCTTAAAAAGGACCTGCAAAACATTATACCTCCATTACATGTTTCAACTTTAAAAATACCTTCACAAATATGTAAAATCAAACCGAAATTCGCCGTACAACTGTGTACCGCTCCCCTGTCAGTTTTAATTACTGATATGATTACAAAAAAAAATCACCACCTTGACAATCTATTGTGACAGATGCAGATCAGTGGTGACTGATAGTAGAAGTATGGTCTCACTCTTAGCTAATGGTAAGTTCCTCACCATAGATGTCTACTCTTTGAGGCAAGGACAAGAAGAATCGAAAATCCATGTTAAATGATCAGAAATACATATACTGCAGTGAGGTGAGTAGTCATTCTTTGTCTGCTACACACTACTTACTTTATTAGGGCGTGCTGGATCAGGGTAGTTCAGGAGCACGTCATATTTGACTACTTGTACTGAATCAAGTCCTGCATCCGTCCAACGTTTCTCTATCATCAAGGCTAGCTCCTGATCTCTTTCTTGCCATGCTGCATGAGTACTGCCAGATATTTCACTGCAAAATAGACCACACACTGTATCAATCAATACTTATCAGATAGCACCATACAGAAAACTGGAACTTTCCTTATTTAGGTTCTAAAAATTCAGAATGTTCCTCTCCATCTACATTATATTTTCTTGCATGTTCTCTCAGTGCTACACTAGATTATCCATGATAGAACTCTGCATGGCAGAGTATGAAAAACCGTGGGTCAAATGAAATAGAGGTTTTTTTTACAAGTTGCTTTACAATAGTATTTAAATATTTTATTATTAAGGTCCACCTTTTCAATACAAACTGTACAATGTTTTACATTACATTTATGTTCAGGGACTAGTTTTAACCTAACCGTATGTCATCATCAGCCTTAAAGCAAATCAACACAAATAATCGAAGAAAATAAACAGTATATAGACATAAAGGTCTTAAAAAATGTATGCGCAACTCATAGAATTGATGTTAAGATTGTTTACATAAAATAAAATTCCGTTGAAAGCTCAAGCAATTTAAGACACAGTGCAGTGTTAAAACATAAAAAATGAAATATACATACCATGTAAGAAATTAAGGTAAGGTACAAGAGATGCGCTGCATTACGTTAAAAAGTTGCTCTTTGATAGAGATTCATAAAAATCTGGTGCACTGCACTACATTAAAAAATTGATTAAGATAGAGATCCTTAAATTGCTGGTCAAGGATGATGCATAGAAGTTCAATAAAGGCTGGCCCCTTAAATATGTTGCTTTCTATTCAAAGTTCAACTGAGCCGAAGTCACGCTGTCTTTTCAAGATATTCATATAATCAGTATGCATGAATGCGATGTATAATGTTAGAAAGGCTCTTCGGTGTTAAGAATCTTGAAAGATGATGATTGTTGGACATGGAGGTCCAAATACATAATAGTAAATAAACGTGGTTGGATTTTGCAGTTCAATGTGGACTGTACAGTTGACCTGGATAAATGACAGCTAAAATAAAAAGAGTTGAGTTATAAAGAAGAAAATACTTAAATGACATTTGTTGTAAGGGAATCACCTCATGTTGCAACAAGTTGAACAAAGCTGGAAATGAAGCGTGAATGAGTAGTGGAGTGGGTGAGGTTTTAACGAAGCCTTCAGAAGGAGGTTTTGTTTGCTAGTGGCTTTACGTCGCACCGACACGGATAGGTCTTATGGCGACGATGGGATAGGAAAGGCCTAGGAGTTGGAAGGAAGCGGCCATGGCCTCAATTAAGGTACAGCCTCAGCATTTGCCTGGTGTGAAAATGGGAAACCACAGAAAACCATCTTCAGGGCTTCCGACAGTGGAATTCGAACCCCCTATCTCCCGGATGCAAGCTCACAGCCGCGCGCCTTATTGTTATTGTTTATTGTTTATTTTCTTCGATGTATTAGTGTTGATTTGCTTTAAGGCTGATGATGACCTACAGTTAGGTCGAAACTGAACGTAAATATAATGTAAAACATTGTACAGTTTGTATTGAAAAGGTGGACCTCAGTAATAAAATATTTAAATACTATTGTAATCACAGTTCAATACGGATCTATCATAATGCAATTTATATCGTTTAAAGTTGCTTTATTTTGCACCGACACTGATAGGTCTTATGGTGATGATAGGATAGGAAAGGGCTAGGATTTGGAAAGAAGCGGCCATGGCCTTAATTAAGGAACAGCCCCAGCATTTGCCTGGTGTGAAAATGGGAAACCACAGAAAACCATCTTCAGGGCGGCTGGCTGTAGGGTTCGAACCCACTATCGCCCGAATGCAAGCTCACACCTGCGCATCCCTATCCACACAGCCAACTCGGTTTAAAATAGTGTGATGCCTGGCTATATTAGCAAATCACCAAACGTTCCTGTGAAGCCGTACGTACTGTATACTACAACCGAGTATGAACGATCTTGCCAAGTCTGTTTATGCTTGGTGCTTTTGGTCTATGTCAGAGATGTCCCTTCAGGTAATGCCGTCACTTGTTGTACAATTGTACCACCACAGCCAACAACAAGTATCAACAAAAACAACTACTACAACAACATAGTTAGATGGCATTTTGCTTTTATCTGTTTTAATTCCAATTAATGAGTGAGAAAATAATTTTGTCTCAATTATTATACGGTGGTCATTTATTGCTTTAATTATAGTGTTGATGCACAAGTTCATATGGTATTCTTTTGGGTTGGCAACAATGTGGCGTGAAGGGTATTTATCGTTATTCCGTTGTTGTAAATGAGTTTGGAGTTTGTGTGTTGTGAAACACAGGTTTTCTTGATTGTGAACGTATTATTTGTGTATATTTCAGACAAATGGATATGGAATGTCAAGTTGAGAAAAGTGAGCATTTCCAACACATTTTACTCTTTGAGTTTAACCGAGGATCCAGTGCAGCAGAGGCTCTGAGAATACCGTAATTTGTAAAGTGCACAGGAATGAAGCAATTGTTGAAAGAATGGCACAAAAATGGTTTTCCCACTTTCAAACAGGGCGGTCTGACTTGTCTGATGATCCACATTCTGGAAGACCTTCAGATTTTGATGAAAATCGCTTGAATGAGTTGCTTCATGAGAATCCTCGTCAAACAACACAGGAAATGGTACAATTTTTTGAATGTGATCAGTCAACTATTGCACGCCATTTGCATTTGATGGGTAAGGTATAGAATTTGGGTGTATGGGTACAACATGTGCTAAGTGACAGTAACAAAAATCAACGAGTAAATATCTGTTCATCATTGTTTGCCCGGCACAGGTTGGCTTGTGACAGGCACAAAGCATTCCTTTCAAACATTGTCACCAGTGACGAGAAATAGTGCCTGTATGCCAACATGAAAGAGAAAAGAGTGGCTCAGCCCATCAAAAAAAGCAACTTCCCTTGCCAAGGATAGTACCCATCCACAGAAAATCATGTTGTGCGTTTGGTGGAACAAAGATGGCATTCTTCACCACAAATGTCTTCCGAAAAATGTAACGATTACCTCTGCTGTGTATAGTGACCAGCTAAGATGGCTTGCCATTGCTATTGACAACAAAAGACAAAGACAAAAACCAGTCTTATTGCTCCATGATAATGCTCGTCCACATACGGCGCAATTGACCAAAGGTGTGATTGCTGAATTTCCAGTCAAAACCCAAACATTTCTACAGGCGAGGCATTCAACTGCTACCTGAATGTTAGCAGAAGGTCATAGAGAGTGGAGGTGAATACATCGCTGAGTGATTGTGAGATACAGTGGATGACAGTGACAGTAAAATAAAATATAAGAACCGCAAAAACTTATGCATCGACCCTATATTTTTGATAACACTGTGAGAATACAAAAAGGGAATTATTTAAGTCATTCAGAACAAGAGTAGATCCCCCTGTTATAATGTAAATCTTGCATTATGAAATGGCAAATTCCTGTGATAACTATCTATATCAACATTGTGCAGCTGGGTGCCCAGTGAGAGTGTCAAATCAAGTTTGAGAGATCCGATTGGGATCCTTTTCTCCTTTTGTGTTCGTCCTGTGTTCCTCTTCTTTTACCACCTGCATTTACCTTATGTTTATTCTCTTTTCCTGTACTTATCCAGCTTTCTTCCTTGCCTACACTTATGCTACACCAAAACTGAAGATTTGTCAAGATGGCCCATCAGCGAGTGTTGATGTCCGCTCTTCTGACAAAGTTGGAAAGCAGAAAGAAGCTTAGCGGGGGCTGAAAAGAGATCGATATATAAGAACTGGGGTGGATGAGAAGAGAACCTACAGTATCTGTTTGAAGACGGCAATGTATGAAGATGTGGAGATTGTCCTTGCTCTTTGTGTTTCCGCATCTGTCCTTGTCTCCTATTTCTGGTACTCCCTCATCCTACACTGAACTGCTGTCCTCTTCCTCCTCCTGCCATCATCTCCTACAGCAGTCTCATACAAATGAGCGTGTTTCATTTTGTAGTGCCATCCTACATTATTCACGTTTTTATATAACAGAGTGGCCTCATTGCGGGCATTTTGCACAGTCTCCTGCTCATAGGATATAAACTTCATGGTTTGTTCCATATTGAATTGTGATGCTTGCCCCGCCCTTTCCATGTTCGCTTTGAATCTCATAATCCAATCTCAACTCCTCCCCGTTAGTGAGGCACACAGTAGGCCACGCACCACATGCCGCAATGAAAGGTAAGTCTCATATAGCTTGTGCTATTTGATTAGCACTCCTTCTTCTTTTAGTTCATTAATTTTGACTAGGATGAGGTATTTGGACGACCTTAAGAAGAGGCTACGTGTGACAATTACATGGAACTGAAACGAACAGCCGCTGAAAGAAGAAAGTGGTTGCATCGACAAGGCATTAGCCTTTATTTATCATTTATTTAGGTTAACTTCATGGACACCGCATTGAATTGCGAATTTCTACTACCTGCAATCTATGAACTGCCAGCTATTAATCATATCTTCATGTGTTGTTTTTGACAATCTCCATCAGCATTTTTCAAGATATTTTAACAAGAAGCATTAATTACACATTTTAACATGATGCACTGCATCCAAGGACTTTAAAGCCTTATTTTAATTTCATATTTTACATGTTGTGCACATAGTTCATCCCAGATCCATTTACTATCTTTTAACGTCATTTGTGTTTGTACATTTGTTTTAGTCATTACATGTGTTTGTACAGTTTTATATTATGGCTGATGATGGCCAGCCAGGCCAAAACTATTCCAAGATTAAAAATGTAATGTAAACATTGCATAATATAGTTCTGCAGTCTCCTGCTGGCACAATAAAAAAAATTTCAATTGGATTCAAGTCAGGTGATTTTGCAGGCCAATCAAGATGTAATAGGGTGGGGGAGTGTTCATAAAACTAGTCACAAATGCGTCCAGCCCGATGAACTTTGCTGTTGACATCTTGAAAAATTGGTGTACCAATAGCATACTCATAATGCAGATGTTGACTGAAAGGCAACAGCTGATCATCCAGAATGTTTAAAAAAACATGCTGGTTCATGTTATTGGTCACCTCAGTGAGCGAGCCCAATCCATGATATAAAAACACCCCCAGAATGCCTTCTACCAAACACCAGTTAGTAATGTTGTGAACATGTCTAATACAAACAAAAAATACTTTCCCAGAGCTTAAGTGCAACACATGTCAAGCTAGCTGACTGTCCTGTAATTATCTGCTTTATGTTTTTTCACCATTTCCTTTGTACACTGGAACTACTATAGCAACTCTCCATTTGATCTTCATGCAAACAGTAATTAATTAAGTACTTCACATATGGTAACTTCTCCTATCCTACTGCCTTTAGTATATCCCCTGACATCTTATCAATTCCAGCTGCTTTTCTAGCTTTCAATTATTGTATCATCATGAAAATTTATTATTGTAGGTAAATTTCAATACTTCATCAATATTAGTCACCACCCCTGTGTGGACATGATCCTTATGTCCAACTACAGTATCTTTGCATGGATTATTGGTTTGCACCAGGGAATTTCATATTAACTCTCACAAACTGGTAATGTAGACCAGATGCCAGTATATTTTGAAATGCCACTGGACTATACTAATGAAGATTATGATGTGACAAGTTGCTTCATAATTTTACAACTTACTGTAGTCTAGGTTTTCAATATAAATATTTAACAAAGGAGCACTGTACCAACTTTGATATAAATAATACCTACACCTCAAATTATCACAACCATATTTTTTTTTAAATATGCATGAATTTATTCGTGCATGTATGATAATAGGATAAACACAATTTTTTTACAAATAGAAAAGTCTTTATGTCATCCTCCTTTTCTATACAAAAATGTCCGCATGTGTTAGATGGGAATTTTAATTCTAAACAATCTTCTCAGTTTTTTATTGTTAGTGTATATATGTAACATTTTAAGTTTTCTACTGAAGATTGCTTTTAGATAAGCTGAAACATGTCTACTTCGACAGTGTCCCATTTAACACAGGTGGACACTTTTGTACTGAAAAGGACAAGGCCAATCTCTACATCTTTATACACTGCAGTCTTAAAATGGATTGGCTCTCTCCTAATCAATTCCAGTCCTAATAATCATTTCTTATCAAGCCCCAATGAGAAGACAGGAGTAAATTAAGATGTGTAGATGTTCCCTGTAATTGTACTTTTGTCCTTGACAGGACAGAATTGAAGGGAGGGGGTGGGGACATTCATACTGGTGAATTTTGCTTCATGGGCTGTTATCTACTCATAACAGGAGTTTCCAGTATATGTATGTTCAACATGACACAAACCTTCTGTTTGACATGTAAAAGAAGAATTTGCAGTGTATGAAAAGGGTGAGGGTGAGACACATGACATTCTATGTGTACGGCTCATCTCTAAAGACTTGAAGTTTTTTGGGATGTACAGACCTGCAAAGGGTGGCACTAAAACTGACATGGAATTATTTGACACTATAATCAGTTATGTGGGGAGCGACACAGAAAGGAATGTGATTGTAAGTGGGCAATCTCACTTTATCAAGTGTTAACTAGGTAAGTAATGCAAATGACAGAAAGCATGACCAATAAACGGTAAATAAATTAATCTGGGGAGGCCAACTGAATCAGAAGGTGATGTAACCAACTAGAGGGAAGAATATTCTGGATGTGTTGATGATAAAACCACACAAATTCTGTAGATAAGTGATAGATGGTATAAGTGACCATGAAGCTGTTTGAAATAAAGTTTTAAAAAAATGTGAAAGATAGGAAGCTTGTAAAAAGTAAGACTATTAAGCAGTACCTTATGGTTGATAAGAGGGGGAGGAGTGAGTTTAAAAAAGAATTATGATTGGTGGAAAATGGTAAATAAAAGTGTAAACAGCCTACGGGATGGGTTTAAAGCAATTGTTGAGTGTGAAAACAGGTACATACCCTTTAAAGTTCGTGAGGAATGGTAAAGACCCACTATAGTACTACAGAGAAATAAAGACTTTGCACCGACACAGATAGGTCTTATGACAACGATGGGATAGGAAAGGCCTAGGAGTTGGAAGGAAGCGGCCGTGGCCTTAATTAAGGGAAACTACGGAAAACCATTTTCAGGGCTGACGACTTTAAGGAGGTATGGGTAGGAAAGAAACAGAGTTAGGAATGGCTGTGGATGTAAGGAGAAATTGAAGGAACTTACTATGAAATAGAATTTAGCAAAAAAAGGCATTTGACATTCATATGAAGTTTAGTGAAAAATGGAAATGTGAGTATAGGAACTTGAAGGCAGAAATGGGTTCCAGGAAGGACATTCTAGGATTCATTGATGAACAAGTTAGGTGTACATATGTAAGAGGATTTAAAGAAGAAAGAAGTATTTATTCAACAGTATGTAAAGATACTGTAGTTGGACATAAGGATCATTTCCACACAGGGGTGGTGACTAATATTGATGAAGTATTGAAATTTACCTACAATAATAAATTTTCATAATGATATAATAATTGAAAGCTAGAAAAGCAGCTGGAATTGGTAAGATGTCAGGGAATATACTAAAGACAATGGGTTAGGAGAAGTTACCATATCTGAAGTACTTAGTAGTTCCAGTGTACAAAGGAAGTGGTGATAAACATAAAGCAGATAATTACAGGACAGTTAACTTTGCATGTGAGGCTCAACTTGTAGGATTCCAACACGATACAGCAGATACTGTATTTAGGATTAAGGAGATCAAATGGCCTGTATCACTAATGACCTACCTAAAGCTTTTGATAGGGTAGATCACAGGAGACTACTGACAAAACTGAGGGTTACTAAACTAGACAAACAAGTGCCGTAATTAAAAAGGTAGCTAAATTTCGAGAAAATAGAACTCAGAGAATTAGAGTAGCTGAAGGATTATCTGATCATGTAATGATTATGAGGGAGGCTCTGTAAGCCATCTTATACATACAAATGATCTGAGTAAAGAACTGGAATCAGAGATAAGGCTTTTGCAGATGATGTTATACTGTATAGAGAAATAAGTGACAGGATTATGAGCGACTGCTAAAAGACCTTGACAAATTTGTGGGATAGACAGCATACAATGGTATGATGGTAAATTACTGTAGGTGAAAAGTCAGGTTGCAAGTTTCACAAAAAAAGAAAAGTCCTTTTAGTTATAATCACTGTGTTGTTGGGGTGAAATTACCTCATGGGGATCACTGCACATACTTAATTATTTTGGAATAGTAGAACAAAAAAACACATGGTCTAAAGAAATACAAATGGATTTAGATGAACTGAAAATGACTAAAATCAGATTGAAAATAGAGAAGACAAACGGATTCTAAATAACAGGTATACAAGACTATCCCTAAAAAAAAATATCACAGCATAAGCAGTATGTTATATCTGCAGAAGAACGGGCTGCAAGATCATCCAGAATGAAGAAGTTCTGGGAAAGGAAAAAGTTGTCAAGTGTCAAAAGCTGAAGGTATTCTTTGAAGACTCTGTTGTATAAGGTCTTATTTTGGTGCTCAAACAAACAAACAAATAAACAAACAAACAAACAAACAAACAAACAAACAAGTAACATAAATAAATGAATGTTACAGATCCTTCATATGGTTATGAGGGTATTTAGGAGTTTTAGTAAGGTTGTAAAGGAGAGGACATATGTGTCACTGATAAAACCCCAATTAGAGTATGATTCCAGTGTAAGGGACACTCACCGTGATTACTCTACTTGATTCGAGAATCAGAAATGAACCAAAGGAAAGCAGCTCGATTTGTTGTGGATGATTTCTGAAAAAAGAAAGAAAAAAGAAAAAAAGAAACAGTAGTGTTACGAAATTGTTGGAAACTTTGTACTGGGAAGACTTGGGAGTAAAGAGATGAGCTGCTAGACTAAGCAGTATATTCTGAGCTGTCAGTGGAGAAATGCATGGAATGACATTAGTAGATGAATAAGCTTAAATGGAGTTTTAAAAGTAGGAAAGATCATAATATGAAGATAAGGTTGGAATTCAAGAGTAGAAATGGGGGCAAATATTTTTTAACAGGGAGGAGATTAGGATTGGATTAATTTACCAAAGGAGATGCTTTATAAATTTTAAATTCCTTTGTCAATATATAAGAAAAGACTAGGTAAACAGTCGTTAGGGAATCTGCCACCTGGATTACAGCCTTAAATGTACATCAGTGGCAACTGATTATCCTATCTTTCCATTTTCTTCCTCCCACACTGACCTGTCATTGTGTTTATCCTATTATTTATTCCTTTTCATGTTCCCATCTATCTTTATAGGCTAAGACTTCTTAAAAGAATTTGAAGAAAACTTCAAGCACTTACTTTAGGTCACGCTTCAAGTTATCTATTCGAACTTCATGAATTGCAGAGTATGGTATTGTAAGATTGTCGTCGGAAGATATGTAGACAGGAGACAGCTTTATATTTCTCGACTGTACGTTCTTGCTCATATTACTGTCTACCCTAGGACATATCGCCCGTGCATTACTTTTAGTTTCTACTCTGGTCTCTCCACCACTCGGCATGGCAAAGTAGCCGATGAGGAAGCCAGTGACGAAAGCCAGTATACAGATTATGGTACCAATGATGATTCGTACAGCAAGACTGTCTAAGCTCAAGTCATCAGATGGTACTGTGCAACACAATAGTGTGACTTCATCATTTTTCTCATCCTGAAAGAGGGAAATTTCATTTAATGTGTTAATTCATAATTTACACTCTCTAATAATAATAATAATAATAATAATAATAATAATAATGGCGTGTGGCCTCCGAAGAGGCCTTGTGCGGGTCTTTCGAGCTGATACCGTACAGGTGACATGCGCGTCTATGAGAATGGGGCCCTACCTATGATGATTTCTAATGCTGAAGATATCACACACACCCAGCCCCTGAGCCATCGGAATTAACCAATGATGGGTAAAATCCCCGACCCATCCAGGAATCGAACCCAGCACCCTCTGAACCAAAGGCCAGCATGCTAACCATTCAGCTGTGGAGCCAGACATTTACACTTTCTCATGAAAAGTATCTGGACACTTACCCGAAACAGTTTTTTAAGTGTTCCTCGCATACACTGTCCAGTAGCAGACATTAATAATGGGTGGGCTCACCTTCCATAGACAAAACACAACTGATCAAAATGTTCTTTTTTCTGCCTTTAATGTGCTCTGTAGTATTATAAGAGGAACAAGTCCCTTTCATGTAAACCACCTCCTACACTGTCACCCTAACTCCGCCAGATTTTGCTATGGGTATTGTTCAGACAGGCATATATTGTTTATCTGGCATTCACAGCAAACAAACCCTCCCATTTGACTGCCGCATGGTATACCATTATTCATCACACCAAGATACGCGTCTCCAATCACTGATGGTGGCACTCTTTACACCACCAAATGTAGTACTTAGCAATTGCGGACAAAATGTACAGTTTATACAGTAGGTGGGTGCCTGAACCTTCAACCCCTGACCTCTTATCTCCATCTCCTGGCACACTGTATAACTCACAGGTGATGTTATCACATAGTCGTGCAATCTTCCCATATGGCCTTGTCCGTTGCTCACGGTTCCCGTCGGACAACACACGTAGCCTACTGATCTGTAGTTTTGTGTGGTTGTGTTTTCCCATATCTGCTTCACAATTATGTCTGAGACAATTAACTTGGCCAACTTGAGGACAGAAAGGATCCCGATTGCTTGCTTACTGATGTGTCAACCAGATACAATTCCACATTCAAAGTCACTAAGTTCCCTTGCTCACCCATTCTGCAGTTATCTCATAGTCCTGACCACACCGAGCCCTCGGCCACCTTTTATCATAAGCAGTGGTGGATGTAATGGTATCTAGGCTCTAGTTTACATGTTCAGAGGGGTACCCAGACACTTTTGATCAGATAGTGTATCATGCTGTCCGTTCTCTACATGTTTTCTAAACACTTAGACACAAGTAATCGATACTGACTTTCAATATTCATTGACTTAGACACAAGGTTTAGCATATCTATAACAGATTAAACATTGATTTCTATGTTTCTGGAGAAAGTATCATTAATCACGTCATATTTCAAATGCAGTGTTCTCCACTGAAATTTTTGTTGGTGAGGTGGCAGGAATGAGTAGCCAAGTAAGGAAAATAGTGAATATGATAACATTTCAATATATTCCCTTCAGGGCATTAACAATAATATCAGACAGGTAAACATCAAATGCAAAACTGAACTATTTTAGACTTATCAAGAACAAGACAAAACAGAGTATTTCAAACTTCTAGTGTTCTACTGCTCATTCGTAATCATGTAACACTGGGACTTACCACTCAGTTGCTGTGGAGTGTCACACTAATTTGTGATGTCATGCAGAATCAAGTGCTTGCATGTGATTCCACACTAATCCTGACATCACTCGTGCTCGACACTACGTGATAGTCAAGCTAAACGTTTAAACTCCGATGTAACTGATGCAATTATGCTGACAATAATGAAGATTTATCATCTAAATAAAGAGTTTTACAGTATTTACATTTTAATTTGGAACACCCAATGAGTCAAATATGTATTAATATTATGTAACTAGCACATATCTATATCCGTAATATTAAAAGAAATGTTCTGACAGACAGGGCTGGAGGTAGAAACATTACACGTGCCATTGCACAGTGTCGTCACATTCCTGCATTCCTTTCTCCTTCCCTTGTCTGTTCATTCGTTCAGACCACTGTATTCTGTTGTACGTAATTCAGAAGTGAGAGATTTGGCAACTCCAACTACAAGTGGAAAAGAATTCCTACGCCTAACTGCAACTGTGGTGCCTCTAAAGTTAAAAATTTCATTGTTCCATATTGAAGAATATTACAGTTATTATTTTAACTGTGGTGCCTCTAAGCAGACCATCCTGCATATTATCAGCGAATGTCCAAAAAGAAAGTACAATGGTGATATCAGTGACTTTGCACATGTGCTTCCAGAAACAGTTAGCTATATAAATAACCTGGATATAAATATATAGTTTGTTCTTCAAAATCATTGTGTGTTGTATCTGTAAAGCCATATGGTAAATAAAATAAATAAATGACAACTCCAAGCAACATGAATTGGCCACCAGGCTTATATCCATGGCAACCGCAGTGGGTCTGCCCGCATTTCTATGGCAACCATACCCTCTACTCCCTTATCCCCACCCAGGCAGGCAGTAAACTGACCTCCCTCTATGATCTGTCAGAAATCATCTTTCAATATTACGACTATAGGCTATGTTAACCAGGCGGTCTGTAAAAGCAGCAGGGTGGTGGTGCGCCCATTAAAAGAACACTGAAATGTACTGCAAAATTTTTATAAAAGTTGGCGAATGGGAAGATGTTACTCTATTTTACATTGCACTGAGTTTTGAAATTTGATTAGTAGAAAATAAAACTTATAAAGTTCACACAGATATTTTCAAGAATCAGTAGACCTTGAATTTTTGTGCCATGTCATATTTTTATACTGGTCTCCTGATGCTTGCTTGCTTGTTTAAAGGGGCCTAACATCTAGGTCATCAGCTGCCTGGTCTCATTTCATTTGACTGCACGTCAAATCAAGTCATATATATATATATACAGGCCAAAACATGAAAAAGAACACACAACAGGACAAATATAACGGTAGCTCAAAATGACAAGGACAGTCACCACATGAGTGTAGAAGCCTGCCGGAAGCAATATAAACTCATCGGGGGCTTAGAGGAGATGGAGGTAGAAGAACTGGGATTGATTAGAGAGCCTATTTATTTGAATATGGCAGTGTATGAGGATGTGGACAATATTTAATTTCTTCTGCATCATATTTCTAAGTTTTTATGTCTTTGTCCATTTGTGTTTTCACGTTTTTCCTTGACCTGCCATTATATCTTCCTATTCAAGTTTCTGTCTCTATATATAACTTGATTTTGCAAACTTAAGTTATTTTAAATTCATTTCTTGCTTTTGCATAGCTGCCAACTTTTAGAAATCAAAATAGGAAGATATATTAATTCTTGGATTTCACTGCATATATTGCACCACAGTCTAAGTGAAAAAAGGACAGGATAAAAGGCATGCATATCTACAGTTATAATGTGATTTTATCATTAAATTTAAAATCTTAAACTACGAACACTTAAAAATGGTTACAAGACACTTACATACGAATAATAATATTTATATCACGCCAACAAAACACATAATAGTTTCCTTTATTGGACTGTAAAATGAATGGAAATTTAATTTTATAGGTATCTATGTTTTTTGGCCATAACATGATGAGAAAACATCAGAAACTATCATCAACACAGCTCCTTGAAATACATTCAACTCATTAAAATTATGAAGTAAGAATGAACGCAAATGCACTGTAATACGCGAAACTACCACATACAAAATAGATCAATATGTCTCATACATTATTAACTGACAGGGGAAAAGTACAGAAGTGTAAGAAAAAACATGTGGCCTACAACTCCAACAAAATTACGCACAGAAACGATATTAACAGTGTGCGAACCACACAATAACAAACTCATTCTTTCATCCCGACTAACTAAGTTGCTAGCATGCACATGCGCTAGCCTCTCTTGCTTATAGGATGATTGCCATCCTGAATCCCCAGCTGTAAAGCACATGCACTGCCGTAGCGAGCAGGACACGGTACATGAAGGCGACGAACGATACACTCGCAAAACAAAGCATCAAATAAATACGCTTGAAATGAGGTTACGTAAATTACACAAGCACATAAGAATTTATCCTTTATCCTAGGGAAGAGTATTGACGGTACTGGAGATTGTATTGGTCAAAAATAGGAAGAATTAAAAATAAACTGGAAAATTGGAAGAAGAGTAAAAAAAACCGGAAAGTTTCTGGGTAAATTGGAAGGGTTGTCAGGTATGCATTTGTAAACACAATTATATGGTTTCAACATTTTACTATGAGGGTTGGGGCAAAAGTCATTGCAACGATTTTTTTAAAAAGATATGTGAGCGGATCACAAACTGCTATTTATCGCATAGAAGCTCTGCAGGCATAGTGTGTATTCACAACAGCAGATGGCTCTGTGATTGCTGGTAGTAGCACAGAGAGCACTGTGAAATCAGTTGTGTGGTAAACATCATGAGAGATGGAAGTAACCCATGTTGAGCAGCGTGCGTACAGGAAACTGGACCACAAACTGAGACTTGGATATCTTATCCATAGCCAAAGTTTGCTTCTTTACACACACACACACACACACACACACACACACACACACACACACACACACACACACACACACACACACACACACACACACACACACACACACACACACACACACACACACACACACACACACACACGCACACGCACACGCACACACGCGCGCGCGCGCGCGCGCGTCTGTGAATTTACTGAACATTGCCACAATCCTCTATTTGCAACTAATGCTGTGGCCTCATTTAGTTCTATACTTCTTATCTTTAAATCGTTAGCTTAATATACAGTATTCGAGAATATCCACATACATTTTGACCAAAGATTTAATCCTAACTTCAATCTTAATGAACTTTCTGAAAGAGTCGACATCCTTTTTGATGAATATTAACTAAAATTATGTCAGAATCAAAAACTAAAAAGTCAATCAAAGCATGTGACAAGCAATCTATTGCTTCCCCTCCAATTCCTCCCCTTCGCCTTCTCAGCTGCATTGCCTCGATAACATCAGCTCTGAACCATTGCCCGCCAGTATCAACGAGATGTGACTCAGCAAGAATAAGACAGAGTCAGCTCAACGAGAGTGGAGGATGGGGAGTGAGTACATTGCATCATCATTTACCCAATTTGTTTTCTTCAACCACGTTTCTTATTCTCCATCAACAACACTTACTTAGTTTTGCTTTCTTTATTTATTTCCGTGTTGACATTTTTTATTATTATTATTATCAGAAGAGCTTCGTTCCAAAATTAAAATCTGTCCACCACATATGAATAAGATGAGTTCCCCCCAACTTATCCTGATAAAGATTCGGACCAGCTTTATGATGAAAATGTTCCATACAATATTCCCAAATTTTACTAAATATGATGAAGAATGTTCCATACAATATTCCCAAATTTCACTAAGTCTGAAACCAAAAATATTTTAAAGATAAACACTTAAAGCTGCATTTTTAAATAACTCTTTAAGCCATGTTTAGATAAAATATCATTTTGTATCTGATTTTTAATTACAGTACTTTGTGTAGCTTTTAGATGTCTTTTTCAATTGTTTAAACTAGCTGATGATGGCCCAATAAGGGTTGAAGCGTCTGAAGAAGTACTGGGAGGACCACAAAGCCCGAACAATCCTTTCAAAGAGACCTGAACGACGGACTGACTAAAGTGATCCTATGTGATCATAGAAGAAGAAGAAGAAGAAGAAGAAGAAGAAGAAGAAGAAGAAGAAGAAGAAGAAGAAACACTCAGTTTTAGTGTTTAGTCCAAGTTTTATTAAAAAGGTGGACCCGTAAATACAAATTATTTTAAGAATTAATATTTGAGAATTGTAAGTCAATAAGGAATCATAAAATCATTGTTTAAATTTACAAACTCATATGTTAAAAAAAAACCTGAATAATAATGAATCTATGACCTGTATTTCAAACTCATGGTGTACAGAGCTGTAGTCATAACAACATTAATATATGGATGTGAAACCTGGACATTTTACCGTCGTGACATAAAGAAACTGGAACGCTTCCATCAGCAGAAACTTAGATCCATCAGGAACATCAAATGGGATGACTAGATAAGTAATGTGGCAGTTCTTGACTAGGCACATATGAACAGCATAGAAGCCTTCATTATCACTCATCGGCTTAGATAGGTTGGGCACATCCAGTGTATGAATCATAGCAGACTGCCTAAACAACTTCCCTGTGGTGAGATTGGTCATGGCAAATGGCCTCAGGGTGCTCCTTTGAAACGTTATAAAGACCAGCTTAAGAAGACTATGAATAACACCAACATAAATGCTAACATCTGGGCATCACTGCACCAAACTACTGCAGAATGTGTCTCACTGTTTAAGCATGCATTTCACAGACAAGAAATTGAAACCCATGAAAAGGGGAAACTATGTCAGATCCAACCGCGTCCTCCACCCACCTTTAGATGTGACATGTGTGGCCCCATGTTTCATGTAAAGATTGGCTTGATCAGTCATCAGCGACATCTCCACAGAATCACAGAACCAACAGACTTTAAGAAGAATTGCAGGAGAAAAATATATTCTTGGAAATGAGTAGCGGCCGATGATGACCTTTCTCCCTGTCAAGGTTTCGGATACTCTTCCAATAAGAGTTAAGAGATCACAACCCTACTACTTTCTCATTACCTGCAATACATAGCTAATCACAGCTAATATAGTCACAGTCCTAGAAAAACACTGGGACAACAACATACTGAAGAATGTAAAGTCACCTTCTGACATCAACAGCATCATATGCCCTCACTCCATATGAACACTGTGGAAAGGTTCAGAATGGAATCCAGGCTTTTGCCATGCAATCTAGCGGTTAGAAATTGTATACCACCAGCTCTCCCACTCTGCTGAACAACATTCTGATGGTGAAAACTTTTTCGACCAGTGGGACTCAAACTGGCTAACCATGGTGTCAGACCATATAAAGTTATCGCCTTAATGGTCATGGTCACAAAGTGTGCTGGCCTACACAGTTTGAGTTATCATTAGTGCAAAATGTCAGGATGTATCAGACAAAAACTGAAAATAACTGAGCAATTAGAAAAAGGTGTAACTGTTAAATAACTAGCAATACAATATGGAATATGCAAGCAAACAGTACACAGTTTGAAAGAGAAGAATTAATTATTTTTTTTCCATTTGTCTTCCAGTTCAAGTGGGATGAAAAATAGGAAACCAGTCTATGAAGATTTAGATAAGGCAATGCTGATTTGATTCGCTCAGCCAAGGACACAACAGAGAGTTCCAGTATCAGGAATAATCTGTACTTTAAAAAAAAAAAAAATTTCTTTGAATCTTTTGGTTTAGAAGGCTGTTCTGATGCGTCCTCTGGCTGACTAATGATGTTGAAAGAGCAACACGGAATTTGAAAAATCAGCATACAAGGTGAGACATAATTCGGAGATGAAGCTGCACCTAATGAATTTCACACTGAATTTGAACAGTCCGACCGACCGACCAGTAGCTATTTTGCTTTACGTTGCACCGACACAGATATGTCTTATGGCGATGATGGGATTGGAAAGGCCTAGGAAGTGGAAGGAAGCTGCTGTGGTACAGCCCCGGCATTTGCCTGGTGTGAAAATGGGAAAGCATGGAAAACCATCTTGAGGGCTGCCGACAGTAGGGCTCAAACCCAAATCAATCAATCAATCAATCAATCAATCAATCAATCAATCAATCAATCAATCAATCAATCAATCAATCAATCAATCAACCAATCAATCACCACTGATCTGCATTTAGAACTGTTGCCCAAGTGGCAGATTACCTTCAGTTGTTTACCTAGTCTTTTCTCCCCCCTCGTGTGTGCTTCTACAATTGTAGGGGATTAACCTCGGTTACCCTCTTCAATTGAAGATCCTCTTCATGGTGAGGGGGACTAGTAGCTCCTTTCTTGCGATGCCGAATAGAGCCCTACTGGGTAACCATTCGGTATACAAGGAGGAGGAAGCTAAAGCACCACCCAACCCTAAGGTGTAACGCGACCCGTACCGATGGGGTGCATGGCACATGGGAGATGTGTCCTGAACGGAGCCTTTGAGATACTTGGCGCCCTCTCGAAGTAAGTAGCCTTACCCGGGTATGCGGGGCTCTCCCTGGGCGGACATATATTTCCCTAGCTCCTCGTGGGACCTAAATGAGTACTGTAGCTACCCATAAACCGGAGAGCTCTTCTGGGGCCTCCGAGAGAAACACCAGTTCAACAACAACTGATGGGGACTCTTCGGAGATACCCTTGGATAGTACGACCTCGACAGTAAGAGAGCTCACTCTAGAGGTGGGCAATCTACTAGTCCAGAAGAAGAAGAAGAAACAGCACTCCAGCGCTGAGAAGAGGAGGTATAAGAAGGCTTTAAAGGCCCGGGAGCAGGCCAAAGAGGGCCTAACTCCTGGAGCTGGAAGGCCTTCTACTGCCATGATAGCGACGACTGTGGGGGGATCCAATAGGCACAAGAGGCGGGACCCTGAAAAGGGCTCTGCTTCTAGGGCACAGAGGACTCCACCCACCAAGACGCCAGTGGGGAAACGACTTCTGTCGGGGGCAACCCCAGAAGAAGATCGGCCGACCCACAAAAAACCCAAGGTGGAGTATGCTAGGATAGCCAAAGCTGGGATCAGGATGGCCATAGTACCTGTAGGATATCCTGACCAGCAGCTAACCGAGAAACAGGTGGAATCTGTGGAGGAGGCTATCACCGATCTGAAAGACGGGCGTCCGGAGCAGGGGCCTATTAAGCCTCAGTTCCTGGACTGCTATCTGTCGAGAGGTGCGGCCGTCATTATCGCAGAGAATGATGAGACTGTAGCATGGCTTTCTAGTCTTGTTACAGGTATACAACCATGGGAAGGAGCCAGGCTCACAATTGAGGGCATGGATAAACTCCTTTCCTATAAGAGAGTCATGGTCTGGATACCAGGACAACCAAAGGACAATAACGTCCTTTTGGGAAGAATGGCACGCCAGAACCATGGCTTAAATCCCAACAGCTGGAGGGTCTACGACCGCAAGGAGGAGAAGAGAGGTGTCCAACTTATGGTCAGCATGGACTCCAAAGATGTGGAAAAAGTGATGGGGAAGAAGATCTTCTGCGGGGTGCATGTTGCTACCTTCACCTTGGTGGAGGGCAAGCGCAGAGGACCAATGCCACCACAGACAACACTGAGACCAGCAGGGGCGAAGAGCAGGAGCCCGGATAGGAACCGGGGCCAGCCAAGCCTCGAGATCCATCGCGGGAGATGGAGCTGCACGTTCCGGAGACCGCATAAGGTAAAGTATTGCATGAAAGTAAGGAATGATTACTTTCATACAAGCAAACATACAACATTGTATAGTGGCCTCTAGGGTACATATTAGAAGTATCCAGAAAGGCAGGTTTTCGGTTGCCCTGATACAAGAACCCTGGCTTAGACAGGGGTATATCATGGGACTAAAGTGTGCAGGCTTCACCCTATTCAGTGGAATAGCAGAGGAAAAGCCTAGAGCATGTACACTAGTTAAGGATCATAACGCTTGGGCTATACCAGGCTTCGTTACTAGAGACCTTGTAGCAGTTCTAGTGAGATATGAAGAGGCCGGACAGCCAAGAGATCTGATTGTCTGTTCTGCATATTTCCCAGGAGACTCTGAATCTCCACCCCCGCCGGAGGAGTTCAAGAGACTGGTGATATACTGTAAGAAACAAGGACTAAACCTCATAGTAGGATGTGACGCCAATGCTCACCACAGCATTTGGGGAAGTAAACACACAAACTGAAGGGGAGAGCATTTCAAAGAATTTCTTTGTACAACTGATCTTGAGATCATGAACATAGGTGATACCCCTCCCTTCATCAATAACAGGAGTGAGGGGATCATAGATCTTACCCTGGGTTCCATGGGAATCATACAGGAATTTAAAGACTGGAAAGTTTCTTTGGAACCTTCCTTGTCAGACCATAGACACATTGTGTTTCATATAGAGGGCTCCTTCGAGATCCCACCTTATAGAAACCCTAGACGAACCAACTGGACATCTTTCAGGGAGGACGTGAGGAGGGGACTGGAAGGAGGACCCTCAAATATAATTAAGAACAAAGAGGAGCTGGAGCTCAGTGTGAGCTTTCTCACACAGACACTGGTTACATCTTATGAATTAAACTGCCCAGTTGTTAAGGCAAAAAGAGCAACAGGAAGCTTCAAGTGGAAAAGTTATCTTGAACACCTGAGGAGAAACACACGAAGACTCTGGAATAAATACAGGGAACTTCAGGATCAAGAAAGCCTAGATTCTTATAAAGAATCACAAAGAAAGTATAAGTCAGAAGTCAAAAAGGCTTCTAGGAAATCTTGGAGACAGTTTTTTGACTCCATTGAAAGTCAACATGAAGTGGCAAGGCTTCATAAAATTCTAACCTTGGATGGAAGGGCAAGGCTGGGCTCACTGGAGTCACCTTCGGGTGGATATACATCCACAGAGAGGGAGACCCTGAACTTATTGCTTGATGCCCACTTTCCAGGTTCAGCTGTCACGAATAGTGAAGTAGAATTGAGCGGATCCTTCAGACCCGATAGAAGTGGCTGGAAGGAAGCCGCAGAGATTGTTACCCCCAGAAGGGTGAAGTGGGCATTAGAATATTTTGCCCCTTACAAAAGCCCAGGAATGGATGGGATCTTCCCGGCGCTTCTTCAGGAAACGGGTGGGGTCCTTATACCATACCTGGTCAGAATTTTTAGAGCCTGTCTCACTATGGGGTACGTGTACTCCTTGTGGCGCCAGGCGAAGGTAGTATATATACCCAAACCCGGAAGGTTTTCATATACTAGACCTAAGGATTATAGACCCATCAGTCTAACGTCTTTTCTTCTTAAGACCTTGGAAAGACTAGTGGATAGACATATCAGGGAGAAAGATTAAGAGACTGTTCCCTGCATCCTCATCAACATGTATATCAACCAGGGAAGTCGGTTGAGACGGCACTACACCAGCTAGTTTCTAGGCTGGAGATTGCCTTGGATCAGCAACAACTTGCTATGGTTGTATTCCTAGATATAGAAGGGGCCTTTAACTACACATCTTAGGGCTCCATAGAACTTAGTCTAGAGAGAAGAGGAGTGAGCAGGATGCTCATAAAATGGATTATGACCTCACTGCAGGGCCGTCAAGTTCTGTTTACCCTCAACGCAGTTATGTTGAGAGCTAATATAGACAGGGGGTGTCCACAGGGAGGAGTATTATCACCAACATTATGGTGTCTGGTAGTGGATGAACTACTTACCAGGTTAAATGTTGGAGGAATTTACACCCAAGGCTATGCAGATGACATTAGCCTGATGGCAGTGGGAAATTTCAGAGCTCGTACAGAGCTCCCTACGCAGGGTGGAAAGATGGTGCCACAACACGGACTTGTCGGTTAATCCCGACAAGACGGAGCTCGTGGTATTTACCAGGAGGAGGAGGCTAGAAGGACTGTCAGAGCCTTTCCTATTTGGGAAAAAATTAGTCAAGACAACCTCAGTTAAGTACCTAGGGGTAATCCTTGAGGCAAGACTGAGCTGGAAGAAACATATAGATTATAAGGTGGATAAGGCTCGCAAGATTATGTGGGCCTGTCGCAGGGCATTCAGAAAGACTGGGCCTAGGACCTAAGGTGGTCCAGTGGCTCTATATTTCTATTGTACGGCCTACAATCACCTACGCATCTTTAGTCTGGTGGCCAGGTTCAGAGAGTAAAACTGTGACCACCAAATAAAACAGTGTCCAAAGACTTGCGTGTCTAGGAATAACAGGGGCACTGGATACTACACCATTATGTACAATGGAGGCCATCCTAGGTCTTCCCCCCCCCCTTACATTTATATATTAAGGAAATAGCGGGAATGAGTGCCTACCGCCTCTGGTCACTCGGAGGATGGTCCTTCAAGAATCCGAATAGAGGTCATGCCTCTATTCTCACAAGGCTTCATCAGACCTACCCTACGACAATGATGATCGGGGACCTGATGAAGCCTAGTTTTAATTTGAATTATAAATTCACAGTGGTGATACCCACAAGGGAGGAGTGGGCCGCGGATGCTGGGGCCCGTCTTAGGTCTGAGGGCTGTACATGGTACACAGATGGCTCGCAGACAGAGACGGGCACAGGCGCCGGGGTCTGGGAGCCTAAGACAAGGCTCTCCCTACCTATGGGTAAATGCGCTACTGTTTTCCAGGCCGAAGTATATGCAATACTGGCCTGTGCTGTATATATATGGAACATGCCTGGACACAGAAGATGCATCACTATTTGCAGCGATAGCCAGGCAGCGTTAAAAGCACTATGTGCAGTTAAAACAACATCAAAAATGGTATGGGAATGCTAAAGGATGTTAGATCAGCTGTGTGAACTTAGCTCAGTTACCCTATTATGGGTCCCTGGGCACACAGGTATCAGTGGAACTGAAGAAGCTGACAAACTAGCGAAACAAGGCTCAAAAGGTCCTTTCATAAGACCAGAGCCCTTCCTGGGAGTGACACTCCGAAGCGTGAAACTGGTAATATACCAGTGGACAAACCAGTCTCACTTAGACGTTTGGAAGAGGTTAACTATAGCAAGGCAGGCACGTGAACTTATCAAAGGGCCTAGCCAAAGTTATAAAAAGGTCCTGATAAATTTGAATAGGACCAGAATGCGAATGGCAGTTGGACTGTTGACAGGCCACAATACCTTACAGAGACACCTACACATCATGAAAATCAGTCAGAATCCGATGTGTAGAAGATGCGGTAGGAAGGAGGAGACCTCCGCGCATGTGTTATGTCAGTGCGAGGCTCTTGCAAGCACTAGACATCGATACCTTGGCTCACATTTCGTAAGCCTGGAAGACATCAGGAATGCCAACATCTGGACACTGGTATCCTTTATAGGAGCACTAGGGCTGGACTAGGCAAACCCGTTTAAGGGACACAAAGGGTCTTCACAGACCTACGTGTGGAGCCCTGCGAAGGCAGGGTTCACCCATTCTTTATCTATCTATCTATCTACCTAGTCTTTTCTCACTCTTGAGATGTCACATCACACCCGATAGACGTCTGGGCACTTCCAAGACTGACATCTTTACAGTGGTTCTACTGACTATTACCATTTACTTTCGGCCCTGGTTATTCGTATGTGCCACCTATCTCTACCGATAGTGATGCGCTTAATTGCGCTCATCACTCAGTCTGTAATGAGTGTATCAGTTGTGGATTTTAATCAGTACAATTATAATTTATTTGTTTTGTTTAATTTGTGTGTGTGAACATGGAATCGGCCATGCTGTGGCTCTGGCTGACACAATAATTTACATTGTGTATCGGTATGCAGTAGTCCTAGGTGGTCACCCATCCAGGTACTGACCATGCCCAATGTTGCCTAGATATCGCACCGGGACTGTACCAGTGGTGTTTCACAGTGACTGTCACATTTTCGTAGACTGACACGTTAACTTTAATGTGAGTGTGCAGATGTTAAGTTTTGAAAAGCAGCATCACTTTAAGTGTTTGTATGCCTGCCTCGGTTCCTATTTTCTGGTGTATGAAGCTTTGAGGATGGATTTAGCGTTGGGTTTAGAAGGGAAGATAGGAAAGGCGTCGTTTGGTGGTAGCCTGGAAGTGAAAGGGTGGGCTGATAACTTGTTTACTTGGTTGGAGTGAATTTCTTGGCTACAGGGTCTCGGCTACTTGATCCACCAAGGTGGCCCCCTGATGGGTGCATATGAGCCAACCGCGCATGATCTGATCGCAACGCATCAGCCGAACCAATCAAATGGGGTACTGCGGGCCAAAAAGTTAACCGCCATAGCATCCACAGAAAACCATTATTTCACAACTGTGGCAGATCCACTGGATCCATGAGGAAGCAGTGTGAGGCTCATTAGGGTATTCTGTGTCATAGGGACCTGGGATAAGGGTACGTGGGTATTTCCCCATGGGGCCTGGAATGGGGGATGGAGGGGTGCGTTTAAACACCAGAAGGGTCAAACACACTTGGCGGACTGACCTAAATGGCAACCCGACTTAAATGGCAATCCATTGCCTGAGTCGTGGAAGGGGTAGTTTATTGAGTGATTAACACGGCAGACAAGTCACGAACACAGGACACCTGGCTCCCGTGACAAATTGCTTTCTCATATAAGAAATAAAAAGACAAGAGGGCCCTGCCCTGCCATTTTCAGGGCACACCTCATCTAAACATATACTATAACCTGAAGGACATTTACTGCATTCAGTGGTAGGTTCTGGCAGACCTCCTGTGCCAGAAAAGTGAGGGTTTTTTTGGAAGAAATTATTTATTTTTAGAAAGCAAGGAATGAGTAACAATTAATAAGGGAACACATTCATATATTATTCAACAAGGTTAATAAAAACTTACTTTACACTCTATTTACACTTTATTTACAGTAGGCCTGTGATATGGATTCATAAAATATTTGTGTTTTGAGAATACTGTCCTGTGAGCAATACATTTTTAGTTCAGGATTTTGTATTATTCCCATCAACAACACTAACACAATAAACTGCCAAATTTTGTAAGAGTTTGTTTCTTTCCAAAACTGTACCCTTGCATGCGGAGATTTATTTGTAAGTTTTTCAATGCCCTTTTAGCATACGAATTTTTTCGGTCACTATCAAATTTACAACTTCTGTTAGAAACAGTTCAAAACAGTCAATCACACTCACCTCTGGTAATAATCCAACCCTCACACCAGGATTTCCCGTAAATGAAATTATATTAGGTCGCACACTATCCCCAGGCTTACATTTTTTCCACACAAATGTATATTCAACATCTCCTACTATCACCTTAGCTTCTGACGTAATATCTTCTTCACTTTCACTAGAAATACTAAGGAAGAATCAAGAGAATCATAATCAGTACTATCAGAAATACTAATGCCACTTAGAGATTCATCTTTGATGTAGTTCCTTATTTTGTCTTCAGAAAAACATCTCTTCCGTTTCGTGCTCACCATTTCTGTTTACCTCGTCAGCTGGCCACAGATTGTATATGTAAAATAGAAAAGATAAGGCATATTTTAGGTCAGAGACTTCATGAATACATCTGGAAATCCCCCACCATCTGTTGAGAATGCTGGAAAACATTTTCCAAAGACATTACATTACCCGAGAAATTATTGGGCGATTGCGGAATGAACACTGCAGCTAAACGAGAAAGCGAGCATTTCCTCCTCCCCATTGCTAATATTGGAAATGCCCATAATGTTCTACCACATTGTAAGTGCAGTTGAAGAAGCCTAATTGGTGACTTTGTGGCAGTTTCAAATTAAAAGTAAATTATGCTCGGTTCTATTTTCACAGTAACTGTAGTGTAAAATAATGGTCTAAAATTTATAGCAGCTGATGCTAATTTCTTCGGGTGTGGATATGTGATAGTCAGCCACTACCACTGCTGTAAAATATGTACTCTCAAATCTGAAAATGTAGACACTTTTTTGTTGGTTTATTGATTATATATACCATATTTGCTCGCATATAACTCACACTTATTTGACCAAAACTAAGTGTGAACCTTTTTCTGGTGAGTGATAAATGTGGGGATTGCCGTGCGAAAGAGCATATTCCCGAAAAAAATGTAAAATTTGCATTAGGCGATTGAAACAAGACAACTGGAATACTTACCCTATTCATTATCATTGGCTTCAATCTCCGAGGTATTGCCATGTGCATCATTCTGGTCACCATCCCATACTGCATCATCCTGACTTCCGTCCAACGCATTTGTGATGCCCGTTTTCAAGAAACACAATCCCTTTTGTGTCATGAATCTGCGGATCCAACCCCAGCTCACTTTCAGATCCGAACAGCCGATTCCTCCTTTAATTGCTAGTTCGCACACTTTGAAATGTAGCATCTCATGGGAGATACTAAAGCCATTATTTCGCAACTCTGTAACTTAATGAAGCAACTCGTCATCCAGCTTAGGAAACTTACCAGTTTTCGGGCTTCTGAATGCTGTATGTGTTCGGTTGGTGGTTTCTCGAGCAGCTTTTTGTTTACACCAGTAGAGAACATTAAACTCAATCGCACTGAATTCTCGACCGGCAGGCCTGTTATTTATTTGATATAGATGTTGATTCCCATAGGGAACTTAAAATATTTGTCCTGAATGAGTAAATTTATAATACCAATATAATGGTCCGTTATTGGACATTATAAATTTGGGAGGTGTGCTAAGTCCCACTGACGAGCCCAACTTAGCACACCAGGGTGAAACGCAGGCAACCAAGAATGAGTTAGCTGGAAAATTTATAATGTCCAATAACCATTATATTAGGCCTGTTATTACCATGTTCTTCAGAATACTTTATCACTTTGAGTTTAAACCCAGCCGTATAGCTCCCACATTTCTCTATAACTTAAAGATCGACCTACACAAGAAAACTTAACTGAGAAACAACAATGAAACGTGCAGACAGAATACTGGTACTTGTCGACAATACAACACATGGATGATACCTAATATCCTGATCACTCGACTGGCTAGACAGGGAAACACCCCCAGTTCACGTGTTCAGCTCTGCCGCACTGGTAGTGATAAGCATATTGACAAAGATGGAAGAGTGAGAAGGATGGCTAAGTGTGACTGAGTGGCTAGGAATGCGGCCTGGGGCGGGGGTTTGCGAGTTAGGAGTTTTTGTTAAAATAGCTAGCCTCAACCATTCTGCAAGTAGAAAGAAATGCAGCTTCTTCTTGTACTGTCATGTACAAAGTACCATAACAGCAATTGTTACAGTGCCCATATTTAATGTAGGCACATCCACGGAATACCCAAACTTTATTTTGTGTATTTACCATATATCTTTATAATGTCAGAAATTAATGCGAGTTATGTGTGGGGACTTTTTTCTCCTGCAATTTCAAATGTTAAAAATGGGGTGCGAGATATACGCGGTGGCGAGTTATATGCGAGCAAATATGGTAGTGTGCAACAGTAAGTTTTTTTTTTTTTGCAAGTTGCTTTACGTCGCAGCGACACAGATAGGTCTTATGGCGACGATGGGATAGGAATACTGGATACTGGCCGCACTTAAGCGACTGCAGCTATCGAGCTCAGTGCAACAGTAAGTAAGGCCTTTATATCTAGTTTGTAAAACACTCACAAGTCTATTACACTACCATACCCAGACTACTAGAAATTTATATATTCCATACATCTGTGAATTGGGATTCAGCTGATCCTGAAGTATTGGTATCTCTTGACTTCCGTCTTGCAATGTAAGAAGGATGCGGTGAAGGCGGGCGATTGCGAACCGATCGAGTGCCATGGCTGTGATGACGACCTCCGTAGCCAGAAGACATCTTATCTTTAACAGAAGTTAAAGGTCCCATCTAATTAGATTTTACATTAGCAAGATAAAAGAATATAAACAATACACTATCTGATCAAAGATATTTGGACCCCATGTACAGTTATCCATTGTTATAACACCATCCTTTGTTCTGAGTGGAGCTGGTGCAATAAAGAGGGCGGCTGTTAAATTGAGGTCACATTTTAAGACATTAATTTGAACAACTTATGCTATGCATCATAAGCAATAAGTTTCATAGTGATCCGTACTGAAATACAATTAAAAATTAAAAGCTAAGAAGTTAAAAATGATTCTACCTATTTAATACGTTATTAGTAACGCATGTATGTTCAGTCTTCAGCCCTAAGGCTGGTTGGATCCTCAACAGCTTTGCCATCAGCTGTCATACATGGCCTAGGCATTACTGAAGAGGCATACTAGGGAAATGAGGGATGAGGTAGTTTCCTGTTGCTTTCCTCACAGGCCAGAAGTTGCTATTACATATCAGTCTGCCAAGTCCACTGAAATTCATGCACCAACTGATCTTATGAGCAACATTTTCACACCATTCATTGCAGGGACTGGCTGCAGAAGGAATGGCATTACTATCATCGCTCATACCTCAGTCACTTTATTCTCAAAGCCAAGGATAAGACAGAGAGAGATCAATGAAAGTAACAAAATTGCTCTAGCTCATACCAGAAGACAGAGTGCACTGTAAACACTAGGTCTTGCCAGCAAAAGCTAAATTATGGGACTAGTTTTGACCTCATGTGGTAACATTCAACCAAAAGTTTTTATATTGACAAGTCGTAAAAACATACAATGTATGAATGTCATGACTCGTCAGTTTTTATAAAAACATTTGGCTGAAGATGACCACACGAGGTCGAAACTAGTCCCAAAATAATTTAATTCTTATATTACTAATAAAGTATTGAATAGGTGGAACCATTTTTAGCTTCTTGGCTTTTAATTTGTTATGTTACGTAGTGATATACTGTACAGGGAATTTCTGGAATAGTATTAATTCAACATTTATGTAGGTATTCTGTATTCATACAATACCATGACAGATGTTACATGTAAATTTTATACAGTGATCACACGAGTACATTCATTCAGAACTGAAAAATGATTTCAATAGAGCATACAGATACACAAACCGGACTGAAGTAGATCGTAACGGCCCACAGTGAGCTACTGCCAAGCTTTTTATCCTCAAATTGCTCTGTCCAGGTTTCAAAGCTATTCTCAGAAACAGTCCACAGAGTTAAGCCATAAGGAAATTCTCATTGTATGCCGTTATCTCTCATCCAGAGCAGGTACATTAAATGCCTTGGGCTATGGCAGTGGAGATAATGAGCTACTAATAGGGTCAGAAGCATCCGGCCTGTTCACATTCCCAAAGGATGGGGTAAAAGCCACATTACCATTTGAAGATAAATTCTCTGGATTCCTGCTAATTTTTAAATCAACAGCTAGCGATATATTGAGTACACTCGTATGACACTTTTGTACCTGTGCTACCAATGGCGGATGGCAGTAGGCAGAGGTGAAATTATATTGAGTAGTTACTATGCTACTTTCATCAGGAATATCTGTTCATTGCTCATTGTGGGTGATAACCGAGGGTGGTGATGTATACAGGGTTGACTGTATACACATAAACTATAGCCTAGGTGTTGCAACAACTGCCCCTGCTGCTGAAGGCTTGATGTTATTCAAAGCTGTGAGATACCTGCAGAATGAGTGAAATAGGGCAGCTTAATGATTTTGAATGTGGAATGGATATTGGTTGCCAGATGAGCAAGCAAGCAGTCAGGGGTATTTCTACCCTTCTCAAGTTGCCTAAGCCAATTGTAGAGGATGCGATTGAAAACGAAAATAAGGAGATACAACCACAATAAAACCATGATGGCATGCCACGTGTATTGACTGATAGGCATTGTTGAGTAATGAAGAAGGTAGTTGGGCAAAATCGCATGACATGATCTGAACCACCACCCTTGAATTCCATAGTGCTACTAATTGTGTGCTGGGAGATACGAGGACTGGGATTCAAGGCTCATAAACCCCATATTTAACCGGAGAATGCTAAGCGCCATGTTTGGTAATGTAGAGAGTGCTGCCAACGGTCCATGGACGACTGGAGACTCACGAACGGGAGTGAAGAATAACACTATTTCACATGGCAGTCAGGTAAGAGCGTTTGTAGTGGTGAATGCCAGGTGAATGATACATTCCAGCCTGTGCATTTCCCACAATGAAATTTGGTGGGGATGAGTGCTTTTCATGAAAGGGCTTTGGTCCTCTCATAATACTACAGAGCACATTAACACGTTCAGTGCAGATCACGTACTGGGTGCATGACGCTAGTTTACAAGCATGTGTAAAGCACGCACCCAGTGCATCATGGGACCGGTGCTAGAAAATATGAATCACAGGTTTCCCGCATGATAAGAAAGACTCTCCTTGACATCCTGCACATCGTGTACAGCCAATATATTAGCTGGTTCATCCATAGCCAGATTTGTGTATGCATATTCGGTTTCCTGCCTACTTGTTGGCTGAATGGTCAGCGAACTGGCCTTCAGTTCAGAGGGTCCCGGGTTTGATTACCTGCTGAGTCAGGGATTTTAATCGTTTCTGATTAATTCTTCTGGCTCGGAGACTGGGTGTATGTGTCCGTCCCAACACTCTCTTCATCATATTCAGACAACATACCACACTACCAGCCACCACAGAAACACGCAATAGTGCTTACATCCCTCCATATAGAGTTGGCATCAGGAAGGGCATCCGGCCGTAAAACAGGGCCAAATCCACATGCACGACGCAGTTCGCACCTGCGACCCTACAGGTGTGGGAAAAAGCTGTAGGAAAAGAATAAGAAGATTTGGTTTCCCACCTATTTCCTCTCCACAGTTTTTATCATACGTCATCATTCTTTTTAGGATCTTTGAGCAGCAAGACAACTTCAATGTGAGGTAAGACAATGAATTTTCTGTTTATTATTACTTCAACAGAACTATGAGTGATTCCACTTTTGAAATAAATTCCACTGCTGCAATAAGTTCAGTGAAAGGACTGAACTTGTAATTGTCATTTATTCTTGCATCATATTTATGAGTAACATGAAAGAATTTGTAGTAATCATTTCTGACTGTATCATGATGCTTATGCTATAATTTTATTTATATTTTGTCCAAATGGCTGACAATGCAGTTCCTTCAACAAAACAAGACCCACCAATAAAAGGCACGCTTTGAGAGAAGAAATGCCACCTTGGCAGTTTTGCAATGATAAAGACATTGTGTCGTAAAATTCGGTAATATATCAGTGTAAATATGAATACATTTATGTGAGTAATCATACTTTATGTATTTGTTTGTTATCCATGGTAAATAATGCACAGTAATCTACCCATGTGCCTGGAACATGATCCGCCTGATGACCAGTATTACCTCTCAATTTCAACCACACACCAGGCACGAGTGGAATAAGTCCATGAGTTTGATAGAACTGCTCCTACCAGCATTCAAAACTCCAAGTATTACGACTTTTAAAGAGTTCTACGCAAATATTTTGCTCTGGTTGGTAGGTATGTCATCCTCTACTAACATGCAATGAACGTGTTAAAGGCAGAAGGATATAACGACATCTCGAGCAGCTGCATATTGTCTATGGTAGGAGACCAGTTTGGAAATGATCACTATGTGTTTCAACATGATAATGCTCCCTGCCATAAAGCAGGGTCTGTTTGTGAGTATTTTGTGGACAACAAGGTTCCATAATATGGCTGATATGCCCAGAGCCCCTATCTCAATCCTGTTGGACACGCTGGATGAACTGAAATTATGACTTCACTCCAGACCCCAACGCCTCACATCACCAACTGTGCTTGCTACAATGCTGCAGGAAAAAGGGTCTGCCATTCCCCCAGATGTGTTCCAACAAGTAGATAGTCTTCCTTGCAAACTTCAAGCTATAATAAGGCCAAAGTGTTGGAGTGACGATGGGTGCACCCCCACTATTAATGTCCAATAGAAGGCAGTACATCCACGGTACATTTAGAGGACAGTTTTGAATAAGTATCCTTATACATTTGATCAAATAGTGTACACAGTGTAATTCTAAACTCCTATTACACACTTGGAGGGCTTGCAGGGGGAACCGAGTAGATAACATTTTGAATAGAAATTTATAGTTTCTCCGCTGCAAGCAAAACACCACCACACTTTTAAATGCCCCACATCTGCTGCATCAATGAGTGGAACAGAGTATACAGAGTGGTTGGAAACAATGTGAACCAGATATATGAGCGTTAGAGGGCTGGTCGTGCTGATAAATAATTTGAAAAATGTAATTCCTTATCTTGAGCTGTTGACATTTTATCAGTTGCTGAAGTTAGTAAATCAGATTGCTTCATGGGTGAATTCAAATGGGCTTTGCGAGGCGGTGTTGCTAAATCTGCACGCGGCTTAATACCAGCTTGAGAGCACCATAATTCCAATATAAATGGTCCCTTATTGGACATTATAAATTTTCCAGCTAACTCATTCCTGGTTGCCACTGTTTCGCCCAAGTATGCTAAGTCGGGCTCATCAGTTGGTAAATAGCACACCCACCAAGACACATGGCTAGTGCATACCATGGAGGCCACTGCGTAGTCTATTTGGATCCACCGGCATTGCCAATGCACTTTGTCTCATTACCAAAATTTGATGCCTGCCTGACCATCAGATGATATAGATGGGAATCAACATCTATATCAATTGAGAGCACCAATCAAAGAAAAAATTTGCCAGGGGGAGACTTGAACACAGACCTCCAAGTTGACAGGATTGTGCCACAGCAAGTACACTGCGATAACACTGTCTGCAACCCACAGTTTGTTTGTGTTTGATGCTGATTTCTCGGCACTGGTAGCTGCTAGGCAATCTGTCATTTACGGAAATCTGTCATATGTATAGTAGACTTGGACTCGCATAGCAATGCAAGCTTAGACAGTGTCAACAACACCATGCAATGGATCGAAATGTGTTGCTGCATGGAATGACACGGTGAGGAAATCTTTCACTGAAAATTCTGCGTGCCTCTGCTCCGTTTTGCTGATCAGCGCCATAAGCTAAATGCACATCAGCAAACTCTGCATAAGAGAACCATTGCATAGCAAATTGAATATGTTCTCCTGTTCAATAGATTTGCTTTGTAAAGTGAAAACCGTCAATACGAAATGATTTTAATATCTTGTAATCATTGCATGGCGATATTAACACTAACTAAGCTATTAAAGGAACTATTAAAGTTTTATTTTGAGTCAACCTTGTCAATACACCTTATAATGATAGAAAATTATTAATTTAACATACATGTTTCGGGAAAATCATCCATTCTCTTCATCAGTGATGTCACTGTATTGACCTATTATGGTTAAGTTTATCAACACTGACTAAGCTTGCATTGCAATGTGAATCCAAGTCCTCCGTACACATGTCAGATTTCCATAAATGACCGATCCCCTATCAGCTACTGATACCAAGAAATCAGCATCAAACACAAACACACAGTGTGCCTCAGTCGGTGTCACCATAGCATACTTGCTACGGTGCAATCCTGTCAATTTGGAGGTCCGTGCTAAATCCAACCCCTAGCGAATTTTTTCTTCGATTGGTTTTCTCAATACCAATGTAGTTGGTCCGTTATTGGACATTATGAATTTTCCAGCTAATTCATTCCTGGTTGCCAGCGTTTTGCCCCAGTGTGCTAAATTGGGCTCATCAGTCGGTAAATAGCACACCTACCAAGACGCATGGCTAGTGCATACCGTGGAGGCCACTGCATAGGCTACTTGGAGCCACCAGCAGTGCCAATGCATTATGAGGACTTTGTCTCTTTTTCAAAAATTGATGCCTGCCTGGGAAGGACCACAATGAGCATGAAATAAAAAGACACCCTTGGCCTTGCAAGCCTAATGCAGTTTAGTCCTGAAAACTTGACTCCCAGTAAGTAAACATTCTGTAAAACTTGACATGTGTGGAAATTCCTTTTCTTCCCATAGCAGATACATCATTAAATTAGTTTATTATTACATTACTGAGCAAACTGGCCATATGATTAGGGTACATAGCAATGAGCTTGCATTCAGGAGAAGATGGGTTCAAATCCCACCATAGTTCTGCACGGTTTTCCATTTTTTACACCAGGCAAATGGTGGGGCTGTACCTTAATTAAATCCATGGCCGCTACCTTCCCAATTCTAGTCCTTTTCCATCCTTGCATCACCAAAAACCTTCAATGTGTTGGTAACACGTTAAACCACTAGCAGAAAAAAGATTTTTATTTGTGTACTTATACTGGTTGATGGTTATGACTAGGGGCAGTAATTTTTGGAACATACTAAAATACATCTATATATATATATATATAAGACTTTTGTCTGTACATTGCTCAGAATTTAAAAGGAATGGTATTTCTGTATCAGTCATGTCCATAGTAACAAGACAATATACTTTTTACTTTTCCATAATTTCTGTCTGTCTGTCTGTCTGTCTGTCTGTCTGTCTGTCTGTCTGTCTGTCTGTCTGTCTGTCTGTCTGTCTGTATGTATGTATGTATGTATGTATGTATGTATGTATGTATGTATGTACACGCATCACGAGAAAACGGCTGAAGAGAATTTAATGAAAATCGGTATGTAAAGTCGGGGGATGAGTCGCTACAATCTAGGCTATAAATCATTTTATTCACGCTGAGTGAAATGGTAGTTTAGGGGAAGGCCTTAAATTTAATTATCAAATATTTACATTATTAGCGGTCCTATCGATAAATACTATATAACTAAAGTTATATAGAATTCAATTTTCAGTCATTTATGTCTTATACATTTTTACCGTACTGACTCTGATAACAGATATTAATGAATTTGTATTTTTGTTGCCAAGTCCATATCAACGCCGAGCCACAAGAAAATGGATTAACAGAATTTAATGAAAACCGCTATATAGAGTTGGGGATAAGAAACTACAGTCTAGGCAGTAAATAATTTTATTTCCCCGAGATGAAATGGTAGTTTAGGGGAAGGCGCCTAAAATTTAATTTTAAATGCCGGTACCTATGTTATTGGTGCTATATAAAAGTACGGTACTACATAACAAAAGTTATAGATAATACAATTTCCGATCGTTTGTGTTTCATTCAGTTTTACTGTACCGACTATGATAAGAGTGGTATTTCAGAAGGCCTACAATATCCAAAGCGCTTAACACTGATCAACAATTACTTTACATTGACCATTGTTTGTTGTGATGTTCTTAGTTTCTTATGGTGCCGCTCAACTCCGATAGATGGGATTACTACTGCGTACCGAGTATAACAGCCTGACTGAACACTGGCGGGAAATAGCTCAGGAGTTGGAAAATTTTCTACTTTAGCATGTCATTCCTCTGGTCCATACATTTCCTGATACTGCAGGAACGTAACACACTGGTTCATCATAGCATTCACCAGTATCCAGTAATCGGGAGATAGTGGGTTCGAGCCCCACTGTCGGCAGCCCTGAAAATGGTTTTCCGTGGTTTCCCATTTTCACACCAGGCAAATGCCGGGACTGTACCTTAATTAAGGCCATAGACGCTTCCTTCCACTTCCTAGGCCTTTCCTAACCCGTCGTCGCCATAAGACATATCTGTGTCGGTGCAACGTAAAGCAAATAGCAAAAAAAAAAAAAAAAAAAAAAAAAAAAAAAAAAAATAGCATCATAGCATTCGAGCTATTCAATCCCTACTCTGAGGCACTGATTGGAATGAGTAGTGTGCATTTTTAACGGAATAATGACAGAGGAGTGTTCATGGCAGTCTGCGACCCGGTTGTTCCAGTTCCAGCTCTGGAACTTTGGACTGTTAGATCGGCACCGTAGTACTGTTCATTGAAAGTGAGAAAGTGTGCGGTTTTTCATTTGATCGAGTATTTTATATGATAACATTGCTTTCAATTGCTAAATTCCTACTGACGTTTTTGTAATGACCTATGTTGAATTCAGTTAGGAAAACCACCAAGTCAGTCTTTCTGAGAATCCCGTAGCGAAGCACGGGTACATCAGCTAGTAATTACTATACGTTCCTGGCACCAAGTGTCTTCTAGAGGGAAACTGAACCTTCCACCCACAAGTAGCTTTTGGAGGTGGAACGGCTCTTGTCAATTATTCATTAGCCATCATTCACCACATTCCTATCTATTTTTGCCAGTTATTATGATGATAAAGAGTGAATTTCTTTAATTTACATTTACTTTGCTACAAATTTTTTAAAAATGAAATGGTGTATGGCTTTTAGTGCCGGGAGTGTCCAAAGACATGTTCGGCTTGCCAGGTGCAGGTCTCAAGAAGTTAATATAAAGAACCACCTAATCGATACTTTATTTTTTTGCCTCAGGCAAAATTGAATATATATTAACACTTACAGAACATGTTTCGACCACTTAGTGGTCATCTTCAGCTGTATAAAGAAAAAACTAAGGTGAAAAAACATTAGGATAATAAGCACAAGTGATACTCTTAGGTTATAATGAAAAAAATTGCTGTGTTGACTGTTTGGTAAAAGTTCTTTGGTGACTCCTTTGTTATAAAATGGCAGTCACCTGATCAGGACATTTTGCCTCTCATTCTTATTTGGAAAAGATGTTTATTCTGCGCTGTCCAGAACGAGCGGCAAGATGTCCTGATCAGGTGACCGCCAGTTTATAACAAAGGAGTCACCAAAGAACTTTTACCAAACATTGATTATACTCATCGATATGGTCATGAAATTGACGACTTGTAACAGGTGCAGGTCTTTCTATTTGACACCCGTAGGCGACCTGCGTGTCATGATGAGGATGAAATGATGATGAGGACAACACATACACCCACCCCCAGTGCCAGCGAAATTAACTGATGATGGTTAAAATTCCCGACCCTGCCGGGAATCGAACCCGGGACCCCTGTGACCAAAGGCCAGCACGCTAACCATTTAGCCATGGAGCCGGACACTTTGCCACAAATAAAAGTCAGGAATGAATGAATTAATTAATATTCGTAAAAAAATAAATAAAAAATAACCAATGATACGTAGTGGTTCTAATTATATAATTCATTATTTAAGCCTTTCTGCATACCTCTAGCTATTTTTTCACATAATTTCATACTTATTGAAACATTTGTCATAGCGTGGGACAAGATTTTGTAGATGATTGTAAGGTCTACCTCCTGCAAGAAAAAATATTTCTGAGTCATTGTATTCACTTCATTACCATACTGAAAACGTTTGCCACCAAAGAACTTCTTCATATGCAGAAAGAGGTGGTAGTTATTTGGTGCTGTTCAAATGCAGCACTCATCTAGTCTTTTGGCTGGCAGCAGTTAGACCATCCCTGACCTTGTGCCTAGTTCTTTATAACCCTTCCACAAATCCGTAAAACTCAACATTTTCATAACACAACACCATCTCAATCTACATCAGGTCGAGTTTATGAGGCTCTACTCTACCATCAGGGTGGGAGGAGAACAAGAATTGACCAAGGGAGGTCACACAGGAAAGGAAAAAGTGAGGAGCCTTGCAAATATTTTGTTTTACAAGTTGCTTTACGTCACACCGACACAGATAGTTTTTATGGCGATGATGGGATAGGAAAGGGCTAGGAGTGGGAAGGAAGCGGCTGTGGCCTTAATTAAGGTACAGCCCCAGCATTTGCCTGGTGTGAAAATGGGAAACCACGAAAAACCATCTTCAGCGCTGCGCGCCTCTAATCGCACAGCCAACTCGCTCAGTCCTGGCAAATGTAAGTGAAGCTAAAAGCACTGAGGCTGACAACCCACTCTCCCAAGTTGAGAATTTCTAGAGGTCATCACTTTTATGGCCTTTTACAACAGATAGGAGATATTGTGGTGTGTTCTTTACAGCCAGCCACAGGGAGAAAGCTAGGGAGTCTGAATAAGAAAGATTTTGTTGGACGAGCTTGATCCAAGTGAATGGATCCAATGCCAGACTGAGTATGAATTTTGTGATTGTCACACAGATCTCATAAGTTGTAAACCTTTGGGGATAGGAGATAAGTATAGATACAAAAACTTGTAGCATGAAAGATAAAAGTTAATATAAGAATGATACAATTACTGTATATACCTTTTCTGTACCGGTATGGAAGAAAACAAAACAGAACAGCTAGAGAAGTAGATTTCTCCTTCCTCCTCTTACTTTACTTGTCCAGTCTCGCAGATGACCGTGATTACTGTGACACCCAGTGTGTTGCAATCTCCTGCAAAAAAGAAAAGGTTTTAAATGGTTTCTACGCCAGTCTCCAGGCATTTCTTATCAGCCTTTAAGGGGACAGACTGGAGATAAAAAGATATTTTTACCTAATGCATGGATTTTCATGAAACTTTGTGAGAATGTCACCTAAATAAAAGTAGGGATATCACGAAAAATTATTTCATACACAATTAATGGTTTTTCCAAAAAAGTTTTTAAAATATTTTTTGAAATGTTTAATCCCATTTTTTCATGAAATTTAATTGAGATACTGGTGAAAATTTGGAATTAGGTAGATAATACTTCTTTAAGAAGCACTGTAAATTGATTTTTCTGTACAAGATATATATAAGGAGATATACTGTACTAAAGTTTGTGTAATTTTTATGTTCTAAAATTTTGTATTTAAAGATCCTTAGTACTTGAAAAAATTCTGCAATCAAAACTTCCATAAACAGATTTCCTAATATAGCTGTGGTACATATACTACATAAATTTTGTTACATTTGGCAGAATATTATGAGAGAAAAATGGAAATAATATGTAAAATTATAATTGGTGGGAAAATTAAAGCAAACCAGCTTGAATAAGAAAGATTTTGTAGGAGGAACTTGAACCAAGTGAATGGATCCAATGACAAGAAAAAAGAAACACAATCCTTTCAATTTCAGCTATAAATTTTTTGCCAAAATGACCAAAATACTGGGTTTTTTTTCGCCAGATTGTCCCTTTAAGTTTCCATTCACGATATAAGGATATAAGTTAGTGAGATTTTGCAGACCAAAAACTGTGAGAAATGCATTTTTGGGTGCATTCATTCATATGAAGCTAAATGGAAGTTACCATTCAAAACATATCGAGCAGTAATCAAACTGCAAAAATTGAATGGTATATCAGTCTGTAATATGCTTCATTCTGTCCACTCATGCTAAAAAAAATATTATGTTTATAGGAGAAGAAATTGAAAGAAAAAAAACCTTGCTTAGTTAATTATAGAAACAAGTACAAACTTTAATATCAAGATAGATGAAAGTACAATAATTTCTAATAAAACCTGCTTAATACTATATGTATCCATGTTTCTCCTTCAAGGGGGTTGCTTGCAGTCATTTTTTCGATATTGTTGAATTAGAAATTGTGACGACAGGAGAAGGTATTTTCAATATAGTGTTAGCCGCTCTTCAAAAGTATTATATTAAATAATGATGTACCTAAAAAAACCATCAAGTAGGTATCGCAACAGATGGTGTATTAACAATGCTTGCCCCTTACAAAGGTGGTGCTGCGAAAACAATTACATAAGGACTTAATTGGCGTGGATTCCGCAAATTGGAACTAGGTGTGCATGATGTTGTGAGTTTAAAGATAAAAATTTCATTGCTCCGTATTGAAAAGTATTACAGTTAAAATTGAAATAATAGATAAAGAGTTTCAACCTATTCAATACAAAAGAATAAGAAATGCAGTGATTACATTCTTATTTAATAATAAGTAGAAGTGGTACCGGTTTTGACCCTAGTCCAGGTCATCATCAGCTGATTAAAACATGAAAAACAATGCATAGGAAAAAGAAAATAAAAGGTCGAGTTCACTCCGGATCAGTAGAAGAGGCGATATAAAAATGATGGGGGTAGACACTGTAAAATTCAGAAGAAGTAAAATGTAAGTCACTTAAAAGAAACAGTGGGTAATTATCTGAACGGCAGTATGGCACACGCAGTGTTAGGCAAAGTCTTATAATGTTTATGAATAGCGGAGAATGGTTAAATGAGCTAGCTTTTATACACTGTCAGGCACAAAGTCATAACACAATCGACCACATATAAAGATCCATAATCGTGCTGAAGCTGAAGATGAGTAGATCAAATGTTTAATATATCACGCTGATCACTGGGAGCTGGCAAGTTACTTCATTTGATCTACTCATCTTCAGCTTCAGCACAATTATGGATCTTCATATGCGTTTGATTGTGTTGTGACTTTGTGCCTGACAGTGTATAAAAGCTAGCTCATTTAACCGTTCTCCGCTATTCATAAACATTATAAGACTTTGCCTAACACTGCGTGTACCATACTGCCGTTCAGATAATTATACAGTTTCTTTTAAGTGAATTACATTTTACTTCTTCTGAATTTTACAGTGTCTACCCCCATCATTTTTATATCACCTCTTCTACTGATCCGGAGTGAACTCGACCTTTTATTTTCTTTTTCCTATGCATTGTTTTTCATATTTTAATCGACTGATGATGACCTGGACTAGGGTCGAAACCGATACCACTTCTACTTATTATTAAATAAGAATGTAATCACTGAATTTCTTATTCTTTTGTATTGAATAGGTTGAACCTCTTTATCTATTATTTCAATTTTAACTGATGTTGTGAGTGATGTGAAAGACGTGAACCATATACAGTACAGTCTTTTTAGATGCCTTATATTATCATTTACTTAAAGTTCCAAATATCAGAGACTGCTATGAGGTATTTCTCACAGCATTATTAAAGTGATAATTCTTAAAATCCACTCATAAACCCATGGTATGTTTAGTTTGATCTGGAAGCATGATACATTCCAGCAGAATAGGAAAAATAAATTATAAAAAACTGCTTACGTTGCCCAATACTCTGTTGTTTCTCTCCTTTTCTGGCTTAAGAATTGCAACAGCAATGCTAATAATCAACAGCAATAACACAGAATGACATAAATGCTCCATATGGTCCATTTCTGGAAAAGAAAAAACAAGATACATAAATTTTTTCAGACTTTGGCAGACAATATGAACTACTATTTTGAAGACTTTGATTTCTTGTTGTATATGGCTGTACTAACTCCAGATATGTGGCCTTCAGACGAATGTGTGTGTGTTTTACGATGACATGCCAATGCCTCGTTTATGTAAAAAAAAAAAAAAAAACGTGGATTTTAAATTAAGTGAAAGCACGTGAACCAAAAAAAACCCAAACCAAACCCCATGGCACTACAGCCCTTGAAGGGCCTTTGCCTACCAAGCGACCGCTGCTCAGCCCGAAGGCCTGCAGATTACAAGGTGTCGTGTGGTCAACACGACGAATCCTCTTGGCCATTATTCTTGGCTTTCTAGACCGGGGCCGCTATCTCACCGTCGGATAGCTCCTCAATTCTAATCACGTAGGCTGAGTGGACCTCGAACCAGCCCTCAGGTCCAGGTAAAATTCCCTGACCTGGCAGGGAATCGAACCCGGGGCCTCCGGGTAAGAGGCAGGCACACTACCCCTACACCACGGGGCCGGCCTCACGTGAACCATCACTAGTTAAATATTTTTGCACCTAATAAAGAAAATTCTCTATTCATTCCCATTTCATTGAAAGAACTTGTGAAATCAGTCAAAATTATACCTATATCTAAGGCTAAATATGATCATGGATTTAGAGTTGTGAATCATACCCTGAATGATCAGAGAAATCATTTACATATCCCAAAACTTTCAAATTTAATTTTCATTTCAATAAATGGACCTCCAGTGCATTGCTTCACAGCAGAAAGTTTGCAGTAAGATGGGACAAGTCTCAACACTGCAGTGGCCTTGACAAACCAGCAAACCATTGCATTATCAGGACCAGCCTATTCAACTAAACTGCAAGTTAAAATGACGAGTACCGGGAAAGTTGGCTATGCGGTTAGGGGCGCACAGCTGTGAGCTTGCATCCGGGAGATAGTGGCAGCCCTGAAGATGGTTTTCCGTGGTTTCCCATTTTCACACCAGGCAAATGCTGCAGCTGTACCTTAATTAAGGCCATGTCCACTTCCTTCCCACTCCTAGACCTTTCCTATCCCATCGTCGCCGTAGGACCTATCTGCTTCAAAGCAACGTAAATTAAATTTGTAAACTTAAAAAATGGATAGGAATTACATTTGCAAGAGAAAAGTAGGAATGAAGGTGGCAAGAACGTTTAAGTAGGATGAGCCATAAGTTACGTAAGTTATTAATCAGGTAGTTTTTGAACAAAGGAATCAAAAGTTGATATTTTGTCGATAATCAACAATGATAATGATATTCGATTGTTATGTATGTGATCTTCCAATTCCGATTGGACATCTGTCAAAATCAACGACCATGACATACTGTAGGTCGTTAGTTAAAGAAAGTCATTAACTTGCACAGTATGTCAGAAATTGGTACCGGTAACAACATTTCTGGAGCATAAATCAAATGGAGCTTGTGTTACCAATTAGAAAAACATTTGTTTTGTTATGAGCATTCCAGGTTCAAATACCTACTCATTCTGAAGAGTATTTTCTTTACAGTAAGAAATCACAAATGGACAGATGTAAGGAAGAGTTCTGTTGAACTCATAAAAGTAGAGTTACAGTACCGTGTACCATGTAAGTTATCGAAAATTTCAGTTATTCTCGTAAAGAACATTTTAAATTTTTGAAATCCAGTCTAGGTTTTGTTAACACAGCCAAGTTTGAAATATTAAGCAGATATTTTTTTAACAGTTCTGTCTAGTTGAAGTTCAGTGGTACCGGTATCTAAGGCTAAGATAATGCCGAGTAATAATTTTTCCATAATATCTCCTTATTTTCACCTTTAACCTTTAAAATCTGACAGTCTCTCTTAAGGAATTTTCCTTTTTTAGACTCGAGACTAGTACGAGATTCTCAAGATCAGGAATAATTCCTTGAAATCCTTCATTGTTATGAAGTCGGTACGAATGTAGCCTAATAGGTATAGGCCTAGTACTGGCGTACCGGTACCATTATGTGTTATAGGCCGGTACTCAACTGCTTAGGCTTATTTATGTACAGCATACATTACAACCTATATTTAGCTATGCAAGTGCCCACCAGAATGTAATGATCTGTACAATTCCCATAGGCCCTTTGGAATTAAATTAAATTCAGTAAGCTGCATGATGGCTCGAGACACTCGAGTGAGAAGATATGTCATACACAGTAAATCTACTCCCCTACATAATTAGACCAAATGAAATGGAGATAGGTGGGATAAATATTGATGAACATGATGAGTCAGTTTAGTATTATCAGGACAACAAACCATGCAGCAGCACAAGTTTTACAGGTAATCTGCTCACTCTGTAACCTACTTTCTTGCAACAGCATTCTGTCATTTTTCTTGTCTGACATTCCTCACACAACCCTGCCAGTAGATTTGCGGGCAGAAGGAGTGACTTTGTGACTTTTAAAGTTCTGCTTGGAATGCTGACAGGTGACCTCCCTCTTCGTGTTATAGTTTGATTTTTGCTGTGTTGCTGTACTTTATATAGGTACTGTTATTATTTGTCTGGCTCCATGGTTAAATGGCTGCATGCTGGCTTTTGGTCACAGGGGCCCCGGGTTCGATTCCCGGCAGGGATGGGAATTTTAACCATCACTGGTTAATTTCACTCGCACAGGGGCTGGGTGTATGTGTCATCCTAATCATCATTTCATTCTCATCATGTTGCGCAGGTCGCCTACGGGTGTCAAATCAAAAGACCTACACCTGGTGAGTCGAACATGTCCTCGGACACTCCCGGCACTAAAAGCCATACGCCATTTCATTGTTATTATTTGGCACCTGCTCTCTCATAGACTATGGTCCACACTGAACAGAATTCAAACCAACTGTGCACTGTTCCACCACAAGTGGAACAGAATTTCAACACCTGAGTGTGAGTGTGGTGCTACACAACAGATGATTCAGCACATCATCATTGATTGTAAGACAAGAAAGTATAATGGCAATGCTAGTGACTTCACTCCCGCAACCCAAGAAATTATAGACTACATCCAAAATTTAGGTATGCGTATATAGAAGTGTAGATCCTACCTAAGACGGACACTGTCATTCAAAAGAGCTATATTCAATCTAGTGACGAGGATAGAAGACACACAGAATTAGATGCCTTTCCCACTCCCAAGAATGGAAGGTATGCAAACAAGGTTGCATCTTATTGCATTTTTAGTTCAATTGGCCTTAGAATTGAGGTGCTTTTCACCAGATGTCAAGTGAACTTGATGATATAGGTACTGTACCTTATACAGCATTTGAAGCACGTGGAAGGTTGTATCAGTTTATATATATTCTTTCCGTAGCAAGAAATGATGTTCCGGTATTTTATCGTACTATGTCTAAAATTATGTAGGGAAAGGAGGGGTAATTGCATGCATTGAACTTTGTTGCATTGTAACTCTGAAGATAACTGTTGTGTAGTTTCGACACTTCTGGAGACCTTAAAACAGTTGGTCTCCTGCAATATCTTCATGTTAGAAAATAAAATCCCAGATAATTTTTTTTCTCTTGATAGAATATTAAGAAAAAGGCAAGCAGCGTACCGTGGCCTGCACTATATAATGAGATGGAATTACACCACCACTTCATTCCAATGAGAGCTCCACTGCTATCGAAGTCAGTCGGAATCCTTGACAATGCTGAATGCAGTCTTCGGTGAAACGTCAGTACCATCACATGCTCCTGGTGCACGGCCTACAAGCCCGGAAAACACTGACATGGTTTGTTGTAGCGCCGATAGTGAAAGCCTCAATCGCTATATGAATTTCTTAATGCTGTTTAGTTCTCCGTTTTGTTCTCTGTATACCTGTTACCTTTGACATATTCAGCTGTGGTACAGGAGATATTTGCGCGATGGAAACATAAATTGAATTGGAGGTAGCTTGAATTTCATCAATGCAAACATTCGATAGATAAATTCCTGGTTTACCAAATGCCAAAAGAGCTTTTGAAACTCCTGCAGTCTTTTCAAATGATATTTTAAACAACAGTAGAACATCTTCCCGACAAATATTTTGAAATCCTTTTTTTTTTTTTTTGCAAAAAATAATGCACACACTGTTGTTAGATACCTTTTTTTCTTAATCCGTTTAAGCCCCACAGTTGGTTTTTCCCTTAGACTCAGTGAGGGATCCCATCTTTACCTCCTCAAGGGCAGTGTCCTGGAGCGTGAAACATTGGTTTGGGGGATACAGTTGGGAAGGATGACCAGTACCTTGCCCAGGCGGCTTCACCTGCTATGCTGAACAGAGGCCTTGTGGTGGGATAGGGAGATCGGAAGGGACAGATAAGAAAGAGGGAAGGAAGCGGCCGTGGCCTTAAGTTAGGTACCATCCTGGCAGTTGCCTGGAGGAGAAGTGGGAAACCACGGAAAACCACTTTGAGGATGGCTGAGGAGGGAATCGAACCCCCCTCTTCTCATTTAACCTCCCAGGGCTGAGTGGACACCGTTCCAGCCCTCGTATCACTTTTCAAATTTCATGGCAGAGCCAGGCCTCCGAAGGTGGCAGCTAAGCACAATTGACCAAAGGAGGTCAGATCAAGTGGTTGCATTCTGTGAATGGTGTGAGGAGGGAAAGAAACTATCAGGCCGGGATGATTAGCTCAGACGGTTAAGGCGCTGGCTTTCTGAGCCAAAGTTGGCAGGTTCGATCCTGGCTCAGTCCGGTGGTATTTGAAGGTGCTCAAATACTGTACGTCAGCCCGTGTTGGTAGGTTTACTGGTCCGTAAAATAACTCCTGTGGGACAAAATTCTGGCACCTCGGCGTCTCCGAAAACCGTAAGAAGTAGTAGTGGGACTTAAAAACAATAACAGTGTAATTATTAGAAACTATCACAATGCCATTCCTGCAAAACGAGTATGCTGCCAAAGAGGTGTGGTTTTCTTTTGAAGATTAAGTGTGCGAAACAAATCCTCAGTCATCCACCCCTATTTTGACATCTCGTAAATGCTTTCTGGTGGACCACCATGTGTCATCCCAGCTGAAGCTGTTACATCGGGAAATATGAACATCCAAAAACCAAACCCCATGGTGCAAAATCCCCGAAGGACCATGGCCTACCAAGCGACCGCTGCTCAGCCCGAAAGCCTGCAGATTACGAGGTGTCGTGTGGTCAGCACGAAGGATCCTCTCGACCGTCATGCTTGGCTTTTTAGACCGGGAAATATAAACATCAATGGTAAGAATATTCCTGTAACGCTTATAGTACAATACATTGTAATATTTCTTCCACGCTCCAAACTTGTAGCATTTCCTGCTTGCTTCTAACCTTTTGGTCTAATAATTAAAGGTGGTTTTTGAACTGTGGATATCCCTGTTTCGTCAACGTTGAATATGCGTGACGCGGGGAATTTATGAAAGTTCATGGCAGTCTCAAAGTTAAATCAACAACTTCTTCACAGCTTGTTCATTAAATTAAAGGATTCTGTAGAAGTAAACTAGGGTTTCCGGAAACTGAATTTGGAATTCCTCCTAAGGAAGCCTTGTGTCCACTGTTTCCAGCAGGCTTCATTGTTTTATTAAAATTATGTTGAATTTTGTTCATTTCAGCATATTCGAACACCATTCGCCGAAGCTCGATTAACGTCACGCCATAAAAAAATAATTTAGCCCTTGCAATTTATTGAAGATAGCTTTTCTCCCCATCTGTGGGCCTCCTACTAAACCCATTTTACAAATTTTGCGTAATGTAACTTCGAGATTAGAGGCTCCGTGACTCAGTTGGCAGCGCGCCGGCCTCTCACCGCTGGGTTCCGTGGTTCAAATCCCGGTGCTGGACAAAGCGGAGGTGGAAGAGGATTTTTTTCTCCGGGTACTCCAGTTTTCCCTGTCATCTTTCATTCCAGAAACACTCTCCAGTATCATTTCATCTATCAGTCATTAATCATTGCCGCTTCGGCAGCCGGCACAATTCCTAGAAAGTTGTTTTCATTTTTTTTTCAAGCTGCTTAACATCGCAGCGACACAGATAGGTCTTACGGCGACGATGGGATAGGAGTGGGAAGGAAGCGTCCGTGGCCTTAATTAAGCTACAGCCCCAGCATTTTCCTGGTGTGAAAAGGGGAAACCACAGAAAACCATCTTCAGGGCTGCCAGCAGTGTGGTTCGAACCCACTATTTCTCGAATACTGGTTACTGGCCGCACTTAAGCGACTGCAGCTATCGAGCTCGGTCAGTAGAAAGAGAAGCACTCTTAGTGGAATTTTAAGTCACCAGACCGAATAGGCCTACCTGTATTATTTGAAGGGTCGGAACTCCTTCTTCAATTACGGTAGTTTTGCGAGAGAAATATAATCCCGTTGGTTTGTCCCTTAACTCTGATGAGTCGGCGCGGTGTCATTTCGGATCTGTGTGATTTAATCCCTGTTTAATAACACTATAATTTATCTTGTTTGAAACCATTGTCTTAACTACAGAGCAAGTATATTTATCGAAAAAGCACCTGTTAGAAACGGGTATTTACTGTTTATAAATGAAGCGGAATTGATACAGAATCAACAAGAGCTAAATAACTGTTTTAATTCTTTTATCCTGGCCTGGTCTGGGATTTTAACTTTGTCTGGTTGATTCCTTTAGATCGAGAGCTGGGTGTAATGCATGTGTTAGTCTTATATTCATTAAAATACAACACAGCACACTACAAACTCCCGCAGAAACACGCAAAATTGAAATACATCCCTCAATTTAGGGTTGGTTTTGGGAAGAGCACCCGGCCGTAAAACTGGACTAAATCTACACTAAGTGCAGACCCCACGTAAGAGGGAAAAGGCCAGTAGGAAGAATAAAAAGGAGATTTTTTTAGCTATTGGGTTTACGTCGCACCGACAGATATGTCTTACGGCGACGATGGGATAGGAAAGGCCTAGGAGTTGGAAGGAAGCGGCCGTGGCCTTAATTAAGGTACAGCCCCAGCATTTACCTGGTGTGAAAATGGGAAACCACGGAAAACCATCTTCAGCGCTGCCGACAGTGGGATTCGAACCCACTATCTCCCGGATTCAAGGAGAATTTATTAAACAGATGTCAGATAACATAAGATTATAACTTTCCAGTTTTCTCCTGAAAATTAATATATCCCTCAAAAGTCAAAAATCGTCGCTAAGGTATTCATACTCGCATTCTCACCTTCTGCATTCTGTGTCGCTATTAGGTTCCTTACTTCTAGTTCATCTTCACTCTCGCTATTTTTTCACCATCCAAAGTTTTCCTACTCCAGAAGGTTATAGAAGAGTATTTCTTATTTTTCTGCCCCAGGGGCTCTGAACTTTGGAGCGTGGGTTGGCGACCACGGGGCCCTTAGCTGAGTCCTGGTATTGCTTCCACTTACTTGTGGCAGGCTCCTCACTTTCATCTATCCTATCCGACCTTCCTTGGTCAACTCTTGTTCTTTTCCGACCCCGACGCTATTAGGTTTGCAAGGGCTAGGGAGTCTTTCAGTTTCACTCCCTTCGTGGCCTTTGTCTTCCTGTGGCCGATATCTTCATTTTTCGAAGTGTCGGACCCCTTCCATTTTTTTCCCTTCTGATTTGTGTTAATTAGAGGATGGTTGCCTAGTTGTATTTCCTCTTTAAACAATAATCACCACCACCACTCTTATTTTTCTTAAGTTATTCATTATGTTGTCTGGCTCCATGGTTAAACAGTTAGCGTGCTGGCTTTGGTCCAGAGGGTCCCGCGTTCGATTCCCGGCCGGGTCGGTGATTTTAACCTTAATTGGTTGATTCCAATGGCTCGGGGGTTGGGTGTGTGTGATGTATTCAGCATTAGAAATCATCCTAGGTAGGGCCTTCATCTTCACAGACATGCAGGTCACCTAAGAGGCCGTCTACGAGAAACAGACCCGCACCAGGCCTCTCCGGAGGCCATACGCCATTATTTATTATGTATTCATTATGTTCAATAAAGAGCCTCCGTGGCTCAGGCGGCAGCCCGCCGGCCTCTCACCGCTGGGTTCCGTGGTTCAAATCCCGGTCACTCCATGTGAGATTTGTGCTGGACAAAGCGGAGGCGGGACAGGATTTTCTCGGGGTACTCCGGTTTCTCCTGTCATATTTCATTCCAGCAACACTCTCCAATATCATTTCATTTCATCTGTCATTCAATATTATCGCCCCAGAGGAGTGCGACAGGCTTCGCCAGCCGGCACAGTTCCTCTCCTCGCCGCTAGATAGGGGCTTCATTAATTTCGTTTATGACCCGGTCGAATGACTGGAAATCGGCTGTGGATTTTTCATGTTCAATAAATACTCAAGTAGGGCTGCTACCTTCTTTCGGATTAGTACTCTAAAGCATGAACGTAGCCCAGTGGGGGCGGGGGGAGGGGGATACTGGGGGTTAGATAAACCAAATACAGTAGAGACAATACGCTACAATTCCGGATTTAGCCTTGTTAAAATGGGAAACAATTCGCAAGTGGCGCTCCTAGTGGCGTGACCTGAAAATTCGTGCTAAATCCAAATATCAATGGAAATGTACATACGGAAATGGATAAATAAATTACGTCTAGAAAGAAAGTGTTGCTAAAATATTAATTGCTAAAATATTAACTTCAAAGTTGCTAAAGCAATTCTGGGTACGGTACATGAATGAAGAATTATTTAACAGGTTATTATTTAAAGACTGAAATTGGACATATAATCAATGGACTGCTGTGAAAGGGCTTGATCTTTCATTTAAGCATTACCTTTTTAGCTTCAGCTTACCTGCCTGAACTTTCACGGCTAGATTTGTCTTTTTTTCTCATTTAAAAGCATTGTACATCACATTAGGACACTTGTCAATAAAACTATCGACATATTCCTTATACACATGATCCAATGAATTTACGTTTAAGATCTGGACAATTTTCCTTTTAACTTGAAGCCTACTAACAGAAAGAAAATCTATAAATTTAGCCGCAAAAACATTCAAAATACCCTATAAGCAATACTTGCCAATACATTAGGCTAAAGCAAATTTTCATCATCATCACATTTCTTAAATCACCCATATTTTCTTCAGTGCTTGACAACGCATTACGGCATTCCAAATGGGGTAACTTGGAACACAACTAGCCACACACATATGCATTTTTCTGAATTAAATCAAAACCCTCAGATCACACCTACAACAACACATCGGTATTGACGGTTAACTGCTGCACTAACACAATAAAATAAGCTTATTGTATTTTAAGCCAGTTAAAATATGGGTCGCGCAGGTCAGAAGTTTAGGAAGTAGGCCTTCTATAAAAACATATTTGTAACTGGAAGAATATATATGCAAACACAGTATTTAATAACATTTTCTTGTCACGAGGGAAACGGAGGAAAGACCGCGAATCTTTCTGCACTTTATAGTTATTGCAGCCAAACGCAGCACGTATCTTTCCACTCATATTGACAGGAAATATAAAGGAATGACACACGCTACTATTTACTTATGTCAACTTAATGCAAACGCATAAATAACCCCCAAAACTTCACAAACAAATACACGTGCTCTTGTGACAGAATCAGTAACTCTCAGGTCACTCCGTTAGACAGAGCTCTAATCGCTGTCCTTCGATATCTCTCAGAGTGTCGCGTATTGTCTCTACTGTGTTTGGATAAACTCTTACTGGAATATTTACAAAAGAAAATTAACAGTAACTGACAAACAAGTGAAAGTCAACTCAATGGGTTGGCTCTTTTGAACATTCACAGAGACATAATTGTGAAACCAACAGCTCTTGAATCTATTTTCTAAGACGCCTCGAAAGTTGGATTTCAGGAACATACCATTTGCTGAAAAACTGTTGATCATATTGTTCTTGTTGTGTATGTTAATGGAAGATTTTGCAGTGTACCGGTACTGCAATCTGAATATCGACATAATTCACTCGTATCAGATCCTTAGACAGTACCCGATGCAGGCACTGCACCGAGAACGAATCACTTGGCATGTCTTAGGATTCTGTGATAGAGGAATATTATTACGTAATTCACACCATCACATGGTGAGGTCTAAAATCAGTAATGCTTTGCGACAGAAAGGGTGGCAAGTGCACGAAGAAATCCCATGCGTTTCCTCAGTTGGATCTACTGGAAGAGTTGATGAAATGAAAATCCACAGTCATTCGATCGGGTCAGTAATGGAATGAATGAAGCCCCCATCTAGCGGCGAGGATAGGAACTGTGCCGGCTGCCGAAGCTCGTCACACTGGGCCAATGATTAATGAATGGCAAATGAAATGAAACGATATTGGAGAGTGTTGTGGGAATGAATTATGACATGGAAAACCGGAGTACACGGAGGAAAACCTGTCCCACCTCTGCTTTGTCCAGCTCAAATCTCACATGGAGTAACCGGGATTTGAACCACGGAACCCAGCGGTGAGAGACCGGCGTGCTGCCGCTTGAGCTACGGAGGCTCTTTATTGAACATAATGAATAAATAATGGCGTATGGCCACGGAGGCTCTAGAAGAGTTGATATTATTGCATATTCTAACACCTATAGGAATGGCATAATATTTGACCCTTCTCTCCGATTTGAGATTGGTCTTCAACAAGCTGAGGCGGTGGATAAAGAAAAGAAAGCTATCTATAGAGCTACCGTTAATTATTTCAAAAACACACCTCTAGGTGTTGTTTGAAATTTTACATAATATTATTATATTTTAATATTGTAATTATAATTGTAAAGATAATTAATATTCTCATGTGGATATATTGAGTCCTTTGGGGCTAGCTCCATTGGGGGGCAGTTTTGTCAATTAAAAAAGTTATATATATAATGACACTCATGCATTCGCGCACCACAAACGCACAAGCATCTTCATTATGTTGTAACATTATTTTGTAATTATACCCCCCTCCCCCATCGGTCGATCCTAGCTACGCCACTCGCTAGACTCCATCATCATCTCGCACTGCCGACGAGACTGATGACACGGTCTAACAGAACACACACGACTTGACAATAATACCTCTTTATCGAACTTTGCCCTCAGGTAATACAGGAGGACTGTGAGGAAAGGTATATACTGGATTCAAAGGTTATGCTGCGGAATGTGAAAACTACATCTAAATAAAACTGAGACGGGTCACAGAAGACTGCGTTACGAAATACAATAACAATTACCATCCCCACCGCAGCAACTACAGTACGTACCTTCAATGTCATCCGTGCCGTGTTTTACTTCATTGCTGAATCAATCCTTCAGTTAAATGCAAGTTTCAGTACGTTAGCGCTTGTAAGATTAATGCTACTAAAACCAATCATTGAGGTACCATTGAAATAAAATAAATGTCCAAAAACATGAAACTTGACCCTTAAGCCGTATCCAAGCAACGTCTCAAGAATGGTTTTTGATGAAGGGGCTTCTGGACGACGCACTGTTATTCAGTAAAATTGTGGCAGTTATTATTGTTTTACAACTAGGCAACGTTAAGTCTTCAGCAGGCCCCTTGGTGCTATTCGACAGGAGTAGGCTATGTGCCGGCACCCTCTCCTTTCCTACTATCATACATCACGCCATTCATTTCATCTCATTAATTACTCTGTAGAGGTTGACGTCAAGAAGGACATACGGTTATAAAATCCCGCCACGACAGATTCATCTCACCTCATACCTGAACAAGTGTTGGACAAACAAGAAGAGAAAAAGTAAGAGGTCTGATCCCTCCAAGAATGAAGGTATCGGCAAAAAAGGAGAAGTACCACGAAGGGCGCGAAATTGAAAGACTTCCTAGGCTTCGCAAACTTGATACCGTCGGCGTTAGAAGAGAGCAACAGTAGCTCGCGAGAAGTCAGATAACAAAGATGAAACTGAGGGACCGAGTAAGCTGGCTCCGCGGTACGAGCCACGTAGCTGTTCGTTTTCATTCATGAGATAGTGGATTCAAACCCCACGTTCGGCAACCCTAAAGGTGCTTTTCAGCGGATTCCCATTTTCACACCAGGCAAATGCTGGGGCTGTACCTAATTTAAAACTACGGTTGCTTCCTTCCCAACTGAGCGAGTCTGCTATGCGGTTTCGACCACGTAGCTGTGAGCTTGTAATCGGCAGATTGTGAGTTCGAATCCCACTGTCGGCAGCCCTGAAGACGGTTTTCCATGGTTTACCATTTTCACACAGGCTGTACCTTAATTAAGAGCATGGATGCTTCCTTCTCAATTCTATCCCAAAGTCGCCACAAGACTTGTATGTGACGCTGTAATAATAATAATAGTAATAATAATAATAATGACGTATGGCCTCCGGAGAGGCCTGGTGCGGGTCTTTTTCTAGTAGACGGCCTATTAGGCGACCTGCATGTAGGCCTATGTGAAGATGAGGGCCCTTCCTAGGATGATTTCTAATGTTGAATACGCCACACACACGCAGCCTCCGAGCCATTGGAATTAACCAATTAAGGTTAAAATCCCTGAACCGGCCGGGAATCGAACCCGGGAACCTCTGAACCGAAGGCCAGTACGCCGACAATTCAGCCAACGAGTCGGACGACGCTGTGATGTAAAATCCATAGAAAAAAAGGAAGCTTCCTTCCCAATCCTAGCCGTCTTTTACCCCACCGACCCGAAAACCTCAGTTAATGTGACTTTAAAACACAAACGAAAATAGTGCCGGGTACAAGTGGGAGTAATGTTAGGGCCAGTTTTGAGCCACATGGTCGCCATCCATGGCGAGAGCCCCCGAGGGAGATCTGTTTTAGTCGTCTTTTGCGACAGGCAGGGGATACCGTTCGTGTATTATACTGCCACCTGTAGTGACTGTCGTTAGTTCAGAACATCTTCAGTGGAGCAAATATTATCTAGACAGAGAGACGGTCTTGTTTCTATTTCTGTGACTCTAATCTATGTAGTCTACTGTACATACTATGCCAAACCGTACACAGGTAATGGCCAGCTAGCTACATGGCATAGGTAAGCGCTCCTAAATTTTACTACTTTTCCCCCCTCAATATTACACTGAAGAAAATAGAAATTGCAACACCCAGAAGGAGTGGTGCTACACTGCTGCAATTGAACATGCAGGACGAGTGTTCGATTGCGATTCGATGATTACACTTTCAGGTCCCTCTAACCGCAAGTTTGTACAACAATCAATACAGGATGTGCCCACCACGAGCTGCAATACATTGATGAATTCGTCGAGGCATGGAGTCAATAAGCCCCTGGATCGCTTCCTGAGGAATTGTGGCCCATATTTGCTGCACTGCACGGGTCAGTTGTTCCAGAGTTGTGGGTGGCTGAGGACGGTTGGCCAGTTGTCGACCCATCATGTCCCACACATGCACAATAGGACTGAGGTCCGGGGATCTGGCGGGCCATTCTAAGGTTGTGATGTCGTAGAGTGTGTCTCTGGAGATGCGTGCAGTGTGAACCCGGGCATTGTCCTGCTGAAACATCCCATTAGCAATGTTCACCATCATAGGGACAACCACTGGATTGAGTACCCTATCAACGTACTGTCGAGCAGTCATAGTGTCCTCAACAAGCACTAATTGTGATTTCACATTAAAGCCAATAGCTCCCCAGACCATAATGCTTTGTGTTGGCCCTGTGTGCCTCTCGACAATAAGATCTGGGCGGCGCCTCTCCCCGGTACGTCGGCGCACACGATTCCGGCGATCACTGCGGGCAAGACAGAAGCGCGATTCATCACTAAAGCCGACCCTATGCCATTCGTCGACCCATGTCGATCTTTCTCGACACCAGGCCAGCCTTACATGTCGCTGTTGTGGGGTCAATGGAACACCTTCTGCAGGGACACGGGCTCGTAAGCCAGCTCCACGCAGGTGATTACCAACTGTTTGTTGTGTAACGTGGGGTGCCACAGCTGCTCGAATTTGCGCTGCTGTTGCATGGGTTTCCATCCGGGCCATCCGAATGATGCGGCGATCCTCTCTCACAGTTGTCCGTCGCGCTGGGCCTGTGCCAGGTCTACGAGTGTGGGTACCTTCATTTGAAAACTGCTGCCATACACGTTGTACCGTAGATGCCTGTCGGCCAGCACGTGCAGCGACAGTCCTTAGCGATAATCCAGCCTCACACAGCCCAATAATCCGAGCCCTTTCAAACGGCGACAGTTGTTGATGGCGTGCTCTTCTCTGTCGTCAAGGCATGTTTGACGGGGACCACTTTACTGCACAGACTGCAAGTCAACTAAGCTACACCAGAGTCCGTATACTGGAGTTGATTCCTCCGCGACCAATCACGTGGTGAAACCTGTAACAACAATCCAATGGGTCTGAAACTTTGATCGTTTGTATACCTATATGGCATCGTTCCATATCTTGAAAATCAACACAAACGACCAAAGCCTTCATGGTGTTGCAATTTCCATTTTCTTAAGTGTATCAGATATCACTATTTACTGCTATAGTCAATAAGTTCGCGGATTGGCGCCTACAGTGTAGGCAACACGGCGTACACGTATGTACGAACTACAGTCAATATGTTCGTGGACTGGCGCTAACAGTTCATGGATCACACAGTCTTTGGATCTGTCTTTTTCCCGTGGTGGTGATCCGGGCGATTTCGACTTTAGCATCTCAAACATATCGCTAGCGGATTTGCCTTTTTTTTTTTGCTAGGGGCTTTACGTCGCACCGACACAGATAGGTCTTATGGCGACGAGCCTATTTTTTGACAGAACTTGAAATTTTCCCGTTGCTCAAACTACATTCTCAAATTCGGCCGCCGAGATTCAACTATCCTTTACAACCGAGACCGTAGTTCTGCTTATACTGCATGCACGCAACTGCCTCTTGCTGGAACTAGCGAAGAACTGTCACGGCAACATTCTGTGGTACATACCATATCCTCTTTGGTACAAACAAATACAATAGAGATAATACGCGACACTTACGGATTTCGGCTTGCTAAAATGGGAGACAATTCGATGGTGGCGCTCCTATTGACTTGACCTGAACAAATCGCGCTAAATTCAAATATCAATGGAAATGTATATACGGAAATGGATAAATAAATTACGTCTAGAAAGAAAGTGTTATTGAGATATTAACTTCGAAGTTGCTAAAGCAATTCTGGATAAATGAATGAAGAATTATTTAAAAGGTTATTATTCAAAGACTGAAATTAGACATATAAACAACAAGTGAAATGGACTGGTGTGAAATGTCTAGATCTTTCATTTATGCGTTACTTTTTTAGTTTTAGCATTCCTGCCTGAACTCTTACGGTTGGATTTGTCTTTTTTCTCATTTAAAAACATTGTATCATCACATTAAGACACTTGTCAATAAAAATATCGGCACATTCCTTACACATATGATGCAATGAATTAACATTTAATAATAATAATGTTTTTTGTTTTACGTCCCACTAACTACTCTTTTACGGTTTTCGGAGACGCTAAGGTGCCGGAATTTAGTCCCGCAGGAGTTCTTTTACGTGCCAATAAATCTACCGACACGAGGCTGACGTATTTGAGCACTTTCAAATACCACCGGACTGAGCCAGGATCGAACCTGCCAAGTTGGGGTCAGAAGGCCAGCGCCTTAACCGTCTGAGCCACTCAGCCCGGCGAATTAACATTTAATAGCTGGACAATTTTCCTCCTAACATGAAGTCTACTAACAGAAAGATAATCTATAAAATCCCGGCTTTAATCTGAGAAGAGGAATAAAGAAAGAAAAGTATGGAAATGTCGTCGATAGTGATGCTTTAAGGAATATTTACGTACAATTAGAGCAAAAATGTAACATACCCTTGGCTGTATTGTCGAGGATTTCTAAAGTCGCTGGCCTGGAAATGATCTGAACAGATGTTATAATTCTTATATAAGCGTAACGTCCCTTCTTTCTTGTGCACCTTATCCAAATCGCTTCTGTGACATTTCAAAACCCACAGATCACACCTACAACACATCGGTATTGAAGGTAAACTGTTGCACTATAGAATAAAATATGCGTATTACATTTTATTCCAGTTAAAATATGGGTCGAGCAGGTCAGAAGATTATGAAGTACTATAAAAATCTCTGTCACTGGAAGAATATATATGCAAACACAATATTACTTACATGTTCTTGTCACGAGGGAACCTGAAGAACGACCGCGCATTTTTCTCTACCTCGTGATTACTGCAGCCAAACTCAGCACATACCTTTCCCCTCATGTTGAGAGGAGATATCAAGGAATGACACACACTACTATTTATTTATGTCAACTCACTGAAAACGCATAAATAACACCAAAAATTTCACACAAAAATACCGGTACACGTGCTCTTATGAGAGAATCAGTACTGTTCAGGTCTATCCCTAGAGTGAGCTCGATATCTCGCTCAGTGTCGCGTATTATGTCTACTGGATTTCATACAAACTCTCCGCTGTAGTGCCACCACAGCGACACTAGACGACCCGTCCACGAACTTAATGACGCTACTACTTATTTGCAAATAATATACACATCTTAGTATTAAACAAGGATCTAAGCACTTCTAACATTCCAGACACAAATCAGAGCCTCTCTTTTAGGATCTAATTACTACTTACACAAACAAATACCCTGTGATCATTTATACAAATCTTTGTTATACTGCTTGCTGTATGAAGTGGTCATTCATCTCTTCTTTTCAGCACAAATGTTGGCTGAATGGTCAGCGTAGTGGCCTTCGATTCAGAGGGTCCCGGGTTCGATTCCCGGCCGAATCGGGGATTTTAACCTTCAGTGGTTAATTCCAATGGCTCGGGGGCTGGGAGTGGGTGTTTGTGCTGTCCCCAACATCCCTGCAACTCACACACAACACAAAACACTATCCTCCACCACAATAACACGCAGTTACCTACACATGGCAGTTGCCGCCCACCTTCATCGGAGGGTCTGCCTTACAAGGGCTGCACCCGGCTAGAAATAGCCACACTAAATTATTATTATTTGCACAAATGTAGCAAACATTACGGTTTTTTTTCTGATTGGTACGGTTAGGACTCAACAATGTTCAAATTTTCTTCGATCATCAGTATCAGTATCAGGCGTTATTGCAGTCAGGGTCTGACAAGCTGATCGCTAAGCTGAAACAGAATCAATTTCCTAAATACGGGTTTCAGGTGTTTTATTTTATTAGAAAATTATCCAAGAATTTATACATTTCTTTGTGGCTTCCTTGTTTTGTCCACGTCAAATAGTTTCCTTTGTCAAGGTGACCAACAGTTTTAAATAGTACTTTGAAAGCAAAACCCTTAATTCCTTTTTGCACATGCTAGCCGTTTTCAAGCAATACAGTAATTCAGTGCCTTTATTTCTTAAGTATAATAGTTAATAAGCGAGTCTCCATGGCTCAGACGGCAGCACGTCGGCCTCTCACCGCTGGATACTGTGGTTCAAATCCCAGTCACTCCATGTGAGATTTGTGCTGGACAAAGCGGAGGCTGGACAGGTTTTTCTCCAGGTACTCCGGTTTTCCCTGTCATCTTTCATTCCAGCAACACACTCCATTATCATTTCATAGCAGTTATCTCTCATAATAAATCACCTTGGAAGTGGCGACCCCATTGTAATAACAGCCTATATATGTTTCAATCATTACATCCCTGACCCGGTCAATGACTGGAAAACAGGTTGTAGGTTTTCAATAATTAATAATCATATGTAAGTACGTTATTATTAAGGTTCAGATGTTAAGGAAAAGTTATACTTCTTTCCTGAGCTCATTTTACCTGAAATCAGAAAAATAAGTGTGAATGGCGGGTCTCTGGCCCCGTTTAAAATTTTTTTTGTTGCATATAAATGCATATTAGACCAATTTTATTGTTTGGCCATATTTTAATCATTTTGGTGATATACGGTCATATTGTTATTTTATCTCAGACTGCAGACGATATGGAGAAATTGCTGAATGGTATGGACAGAGTCTTGGGTAAGGAGTACATGATGGAAAATAAATAAGTCCAAAACAAAAGTAATGGAATGCAAAAGAACGAAGTCAGGTGATACAGAAATATTAGATTAGGAAATGAAGTCTTAAAGGAAGTAGATGAATATTGTTACTTGGGTAGAAAAATTACTAATGATGGAAGAAGTAAGTAGGACATAACATGCAGGCTAGCACAAGCAAAGAAGGCCTTTCTTAAGAAAAGAAATTTGCTCATTTCAAACATTGATATAGGAATTAGAAAAAATGTTTTTGAAGACTTTCGTTTGGAGCATGGCATTGTATGGAAGTGAAACATGGACAATAACTCGTTCAGAAAGAAAGAGAATAGAAGCTTTTGAAATGTGGTGTTACAGAAGAATGGAGATGGATACTTCCAATCACGTATGAAAAGATACTGAATCAAATTGGTGAGAGGAGATCGATTTGGCTAAATTTGACCAGAAGAAGAGATAGAATGATAGGAGCACTGTATTTGATTGTAGATATATTTTATCTTTCAAACAGACAATGTGCTGCATACAAATGGCACCAAGTTTCATCTTCAGTACCTTAGACCCTTTCCACCAGAACAAACATGACCTAGGCCACAATAGCTCATTTGGATAGAGCATCTGACGGAAAATGGGAAGGCTCTACCGGCTCTACCGTGGCTCTGTATTCGCGAGTCGGAAAAGGGCTGGACCTCACCGTCGTTTGCCCTGAGAATGGTTTTCCGTTGTTTTCTATTCTCCTGCAATAAGGTGAATGCCGGGACAATTCCTAGTATAGGCGTCGGCCGCCAACCCCTTCACCTTCTCCGAGAGACGGCGTTACCAACTAAGAGGCCCGCCTCCCCCTTCAGGGAAGGAATGAAAACATTTTAGTAGTAGTAGTAGTAGTAGTAGTAGTAGTAGTAGTAGTAGTAGTAGTAGTAGTAGTAGTAGTAGTAGTAGTAGTAGTAGTAGTAGTAGTAGTAGTAGTAGTAGTAGTAGTAGTAGTAGTAGTAGTAGTAGTAGTAGTAGTAGTAGTAGTAGTAGTAGTAGTAGTAGTAGTAGTAGTAGTAGTAGTAGTAGTAGTAGTAGTAGTAGTAGTAGTAGTAGTAGTAGTAGTAGTAGTAGTAGTAGTAGTAGTAGTAGTAGTAGTAGTAGTAGTAGTAGTAGTAGTAGTAGTAGTAGTAGTAGTAGTAGTAGTAGTAGTAGTAGTAGTAGTAGTAGTAGTAGTAGTAGTAGTAGTAGTAGTAGTAGTAGTAGTAGTAGTAGTAGTAGTAGTAGTGAGAACTGTTCCTCATCTGTATGAACAGCTTGCTGAATTCTTTTTTATTTTCAAAATCTTCCTCCACTTGGAGACTAGCTAAGACAAAGAATACAGTAAAACAATTTCATAACAAAATTTTAAAAAATAAAGGTAAATTATAAGTCTCAGTCTGGTGAACACAAGTGGAGTATAAATATCAAAAGAGAACCCCTGAGCGCTTTCAATCCCCAGTGCATGCCATGCTTTGAATTTTGTCACACACCAAAGTAAAGAAGCAATGAACTTCTTCAGCTTGTAATAGTACCGTACTTCTTCACTTTAAAAAGTTCAATTAGTAACTTTCATACACACCCTAATTTATATATTCTAGAATTATATTAAACATACATTAAGTTTTGATAACGCCAAAGCGTAGCGACTTCATGGCTAAATGGTTGATGTGCAGGTCTTTAGTCACAGGGGTCCCGGGTTCGATTCTCTTGCACGGGGGCAGGGTGTAGGTGTCATCTTCATTTCATCACGACGCGCAGGTCGCCTGCGGGAGTCAAATGAAAAGACCTGCATCTGGCGAGCCGAACTTATCCTTGGACACTCCAGACACTAAAAACCATATGCATTTCATTTCACCATATGGTAACGGTCAAAATGTTCAACAAATGTTAATTCTGTGCTCAAATGCATTACCGGTATCTTTCGTAAAAAAAACTTACCTGAAACATTTCCAAAGATTTCACAAAAATAAATTCAGGCTTTAATGGGGGTAATTAAGGCCACGACCACTTTCTTTCCACTCCTCGCCATTTCCTATCCCTTCATCGCCATAAGACCTATCTCTGTCACTGTGGCATAAAGACAATTTTTAAAAAATCAACCAGAGGTACAAAGTTCGATACGGTACCTGCAAGTATCAGTGTTCTCTGTCAATTTAGTTCCTTTCTCCACTGACCAATTCAATTAATCTACAAAAAATCTACGACATACTGTACAACCTAGCTGTAAAAGATACCTAGTCGGAAGGGCTTTAGGAAAATGCTGCTCTGAGCTACAGTACATACATTCGAAGGCTAAACATTAATCCCTGTTAGATTTAACTCCCTAGGGAAGCTATATTTGTATTACATCAAATTTTGGTAAGAAGGATAGAAATCAACAGCGAAACTTATGTAGCATTTATTGACTTGGAAAAGGCCTTCGATACTGTTGAGTGGAAATTGCTTTTTCACGTAATGAGGAATATGAGACTTGACTGGAAAGACAGGCACCTTATTCTGAATTTATATAAAACTCAAACCACGTAAGTTAATATTAATGGTACTACAAGAGAAGCAAAATTTAGAAGAGGAGTATGACAAGGTTGCCCACTGTCACCACATCTCTTTAACCTGCCCGTAGAAAATGCAGTCAGAGAAATGAAAGATCATAACAAAGGGATGACATTTTTTTTTTTTTTTGATAGTTGCTTTACGTCGCATCGACACAGATAGGTCTTATGGCGACGATGGAACAGGAAAGGGCTAGGAGTGGGAAGGAAGCGGCTGTGGCCTTAATTAAGGTACAGCTCCAGCATTTGCCTGGTGTGAAGATGGGAAACCACGGAAAACCATTTTCAGGGCTGCCGACAGTGGGGCTCGAACCCACTATCTCCCGATTACTGGATACTGGCCGCACTTGAGCAACTGCATCTATCGAGCTCGGTAAAAAACCTCGAATGAGAATGATGGAAATCTAAAGCACATTATAACGTGAGCATCTGACACAGTGTTCCGTCTACACAACTTGAAAGCAATGAGAAGAAACACTGAATGCATTTCTGAGAGCAAGGCATCGGAAGCTGATTTTGCAGCCCAAGCTCTGCGTCCCTCTCCCCTCTCCCCACCTTGTGTGGCTTGCTCCTGAACGTCCGATAGGTGCGGGAACCAAGGGGATAGGTGTGTTAGGCTTCGCTCCGTCAGATCGCCACTGCTATAAACAATCATGAGCTCCTCATTTCATCGTATATACTTCCTCACCCCATACTTCTCATTTAATAATATAGATAACAAGAGCGCTGGTATTTCACTTCCACTTAATTCTACATCCTTGTAGGAAGACAATGCAGGGGTACTGTTATAGGAGTAATATAGTTTTCTTTTTATAGGTAGATCTGCTAAAATAAAATACAGTCTTTTAGGTTAAATGTTCTTTTTTGTTGGTTGGAACTGAACCCGTGTTCATGGATCTGAAACCACCAGTGATCTCCCGGCGAAGCTAATAAACCAGTGAACAATGGGTACGACCACTGGTAATGCTGTAAAAAAAAATTTTTAATGTAATAATAATAATAATAATAATAATAATAATAATAATAATAATAATAATAATAATAATAATAATAATAATAATGGTCCATGGCATCTGTATAGGCTTGGTGGTCACCTAATGAGGATGAAATGAATTGTGAAGACGTCATAAACACCCAGTCCCCAAGCCAGGTGAATTTACAGTACGAGGGGTTTGATACTGAGAATTGAACTGGGGCAATCAGACCAAAGGCAAGCACTCTATCCATTTAGCCACAAAGCCAGGCTTTAATTTGCTAAAGCTTTGGCTACCGTCTCCACTAATCAGGTGTACAGTACTGACAGTAGCAAAGGCCAGGACAGTAGTGTGTGAAGCAGCCTTGATAACACAGCAGGCTTCTCTGTTGACTATTGGCTGCAGCTCAAAACATTTAAGGCTTGACGTTAACTAAACTAACCATCGAAAAGGGGTAATCTAAGTCTAGTGGAAGCCCATGTTTTGATCCCAGCATACGCCACTGCTGTCAACAACTAATGGAAAATAAATATCCTACATGGATTCTGGGGAAAAAACAAATATTCTAGGAATATCTTGAACCCAGTGGTATATGCAGCAAGACGTAACACATAAGTGGACAAATAACCATCAAAGACAATCCAACAATCAAAACTTACTAGTTTTCTGCCTTTGATGAATATTATTACCACTTCAGATTACTTCGTACTAATGGATACAAAACAACAATTTACTGACGTACTGTAACTACATTCAAGTATACAATATGTCATATACAGTACACGATCAGAATAAAAACATGATCAAAATTAACAATGAACTTGTTTATTGTTTGATGTGATGCATTTTTCTGTAATCTGTTACCATTCCCGTGAAAATCAGCTGTGTCAGTCATCAAGCTTGAGTATAAGGAAGGAGATATAATCATTTTCAATGAGGAAAATGTAGGGGGGGGGGGGGCACATGTTTTTCCAAACGAAACAATACAATAATATTTTCAAATAAAAGCCAGATCAAAATGATGGAAGTCCTTGAAAAACCTGTGTCCAGGAAGTCATCAGTACGTCCAAATTTTCAATACCCTAATAAATTAAAGTGAGGAACATATGTGCTAAGACCATGATGAGGAAATGCTACACCCTGTCTGGTGACAGTTCAGAGGATATGAATTAGAATTCAATGATTTCCATCATTTTTCAGCTAATTCCTATTAATAAACATCAATTTAAGTGGAAGCTAACCAAAGAACAACAGAAGCGTCTACAATCAGAAAAGGTGTTCGTCAGGGTTGTGTGCTGTCACCTCTCTTATTCAACATTTATTCTGAGGCAATATTTAAGGAGGTATTGTTGGAGGAAAACAGCGGGATAGTTATAAACGGACAGGCAATTAACAATATCAGGTACGCAGATGATACTGTTGTCATAGCAAATGAATTACCTGTGCTCCAACGCATGATAGACAAATTAGTCCAGCGCAGTGAAGAGTTTGGCCTGTTTGTCAACGCTTCCAAGACCAAAGTTGTAGTCTTCTCTAAAAGAAAAATTCCAGCAACCCTGTCAATAAACGGCAGTAAGATTGAACAAGTATCCTCCTTCAAATACTTGGGTACTGTGCTAGATGAGGAATGTGATTCCAAGAGGGAGATAAAATCTAGAATAGAACAGGCCAGGAGGCAATTTTTTAGCATGAAACAGCTATTTACAAAATCGGACCTAAGTGTGCAATTAAGAATGCGAATGATTCGGTGCTATGTATTCTCCATTTTCCTCTTTGGATGTGAAAGCTGGACCCTTGACCAAAATCTAGAAAAAAGAATTGATGCTTTTGAAATATATCTATATCGCCGCCTACTCCGAATACCGTGGGTGCTGAAAATTTCAAATGACGAAGTCCTTCATCGCATGAAGAAACAAAAAACTATTACTTACTGTTAAAAAAAGAAAAACCCAATATCTAGGGCACATTTTGAGAGGTGAGAAGTACCAGCTATTACAACTCATCATTGAAGGTAAAATACAGAGGAAAAGGTCTGTTGGCAGGAGGAAGAATTCATGGCTGAAGGACATCCGAAGGTGGCACAACTGCACTTCTTTTTTTTTTGCTAGTTGCTTTACGTCGCACCGACACAGATAGGTCTTATGGCGACGATGGGACAGGGAATGGCTAGGAGTGGGAAGGAAGCGGCCGTGGCCTTAATTAAGGTACAGCCCCAGCATTTGCCTGGTGTGAAAATGGGAAACCACGGAAAACCATTTTCAGGGCTGCCGACAGTGGGGTTCGAACCTACTATCTCCCGAATACTGGATACTGGCCGCACTTAAGCGACTGCAGCTATCGAGCTCGGTCAACTGCACTTCAGAAGATGCTTTCCATGCTGCAACATCACGTCCAGAGCTGGCTATGTGGACCGCCAACCTCCACTAGGAGAAGGCGCCTCAAGAAGAAGAACCATCATATCAATACTTCAATATTTACTTGTTCTACATATAAATTATGGTGATATCTGGATAACATTTTCCATGTTATGGACCAATAATTTTTTACTTTGAAATACTTTTATAACTAAATGTTAAGACATTTTTTTCCAACTACAGTGAAGTCCTCATTAATCTGAAATAATCGAGACCTAGGCCTGTTTGGACTGGCAAACTTTTGGATTGAGATAAATCATTCCTGAAATGTAGCACTGTGCCAAAGATGAGTTTTAAGACTTTGGCTGCAAATGTGTGCCTGAATAATAAAAATAATTTTCATTCCGAAAGGCATCTTTAAACATTCCATTTCTATTTTCGTGTGGTAGCCTCGATTACATAAATAACAACCAAGATTAGAAGCCAAATTAATTCCAACAGATGACTCTGAAAAGTTAATTTTCGATAGGTATCGCTAGACAGTGCTAGATGTATCTTTGAGGCTTGCACCTCAATATTTTACCATTTTAGTTCAAATAAACCAAATCTGCAGATTACTGGGGTTCATATGAGCAGGACTCAAAGGTACAATCATGCTAGAACATTTGTACAGTGAGTTTCTCTTATTGATTGGCCGACAGACACGCCCGGCTTATCTGCCTCCCGTTGACTCATCACTGCCCGCTCCACAGCATAGCAACAGGGACAGCACTTCACTCACTTTATCCGTGCATGACATGAGATCATCATCATCATCATCATCATCATCATCATCATCATCATCTGTTTACCCTCCAGGTTCGGTTTTTCCCTCGGACTTAGCGAGGGATCCCACCTCTACCGCCTCAAGGGCAGTGTCCTGGAGCTTCAGACTCTTGGTCGAGGGATACAACTGGGGAGCATGACCAGTACCTCACCCAGGCGGCCTCACCTGCTATGCTGAACAGGGGTCTTATGGAGGGATGGGAAGATTGGAAGGGATAGGCAAGGAAGAGGGAAGGACGCGGCCGTGGCCTTAAGTTAGGTACCATCCCGGCAATCGCCTGGAGGAGAAGTGGGAAACCACGGAAAACCACTTCCAGGATGGCTGAGGTGGGAATCGAACCCACCTCTACTCAGTTGACCTCCCGAGGCTGAGTGGACCCCGTTCCAGCCCTCGTACCACTTTTCAAATTTCGTGGCAGAGCCGGGAATCGAACCCGGGCCTCCGGGGGTGGCAGCTAATCACGCTAACCACTACACCACAGAGGCGGACATGACATGAGATAACAGTTAAAATTAAGAAAATAAGAATTAAGAAAATTAATAATTAAGGATTAAGAAAATAAGCTCGTACATTATGACAGGAGATGTTGGAAATGTTCTCCTCCTGCATCCACACATTTCTGGCATATCTTAGGAAAAACTGATTCACACGCATAAGTTTGCCTTCGTAATTGAGGCTATTTCTCTCCGGATACGTTCTTGTATGGTTTTAATTTTAACATTTTCGTAGCCCGCCATGCTGAGCTTTTTGAAACCATGGCTTCTTGTCCAAGTCGTCTTAAGAGATTTTGTAGGCGTATGTTCTAATCTTTCTGCGATTTCATGTACTTTTTCCTCGTTAAGTACACGGTTTTTACTTCTTATCGAGTAAAGAACCAGTTCCTCTCAATTTGTTTATGAGTTTCTGCACCGTCTCTATATGTGGAGGGTGTACACCTGGAAATTGTGTTACACATCGCCTAACAACTTCCCTGCAAGACTCTGTTTTCACATAATTATCATACATAAATACCCTTTCCTCTACCGTGTACACATGCGGAGGGAGTATGAGAATTATACCCCAAAGTGACACTTCACAACTCGAGAACAGCTGGAGTGACGGATCAACACTTAATAGCTAGCCAACCAATGAGAGAAATTCACTGTAGTTACTTCTGGACATAATAATTTGAATACAGTTTTCATTGCAAGCTCAAACTATCTACAACATTCTTTTGAAACAGGTGACTGTACAACACTCGTATCCAGGTTCTTGTATTTGTTTGGGTTAATTTTGTGACTTTATTTTCTATTGGTGAGACATTCTAAATTATCTGCTCACTAGCTGTAACCAGGATAGTGTTTCTACCTAAAGAAGGATGGTAGGATATCTCAAAGCTAGCATCTCTATGCAGGTTACAACCGACTAATTTGTGGATGGCAACTATAGGGTCTCAGTTGAATTTAGCATAGCTTCCACTTATTTCTCAGGCCCCTCAATTCAATCTCTCCTGACTATCTCTTGTTCTCTTCAAAATTTACAATAGTTCTGATTACATTATACATTTCTGCTTCTTATTCTTCTTTTTTTAATGTTGTGACTGTGAAGTTAAACTTTTAACTGTCAATTTGATCTGTTAATCAATCCTTAATCTTGTACACATTATTTAATTGTATTTCATACTGCTTCTTGCTGAACAAAAGAGTACCAGTTAGGCATTTCAATTCTTTTTCTTCATTACAAATATGGGAATTAATTTCCTTTTGAATACACATGTATCACCTTAATATTACAGAAGCTGTTCTGTTGAGGTTATTTTCATTGAGTAAATCTATTTTGGCCTGGCACAAGTGATATTTAACACAGTAAAATTTGCAGAGCGCAATGCACTGAGCGAGTGGGATAACGCGACAACTTGGCAGCTGCTTGATTGGACAATTCTGAGTAGCATCTCAAGGCAAAACTGCTTCGTATTTGAAAACGACTGAGTTCTTTTTCTTGGTTGGACCATGTCGCTACTTTATTTTCAGTACAAACCCACTTATCCAAGGTAATTGGGGCCAAGGGTGTCTCAGTTAACACGTGTAGCAAATCGTGGTTTAGGTGATAATATTGTTGCTACTGAAGTCAAATATTAAAATAATTCAACTTATCTTATAAAAATGGATTTCATGTACAATACTTTACAGGATAGGCCCTAATAACCTAATTTTTATCAAATGAAATTTTCTTTATAAAAATTGTCCTGTTTTATTTGTTATTTTGACTTGTAAACCCTCTGGTCACTCTTGTGTTGTGACACCTTAACCAAAGCAAATCTATGTAGGTGAGGGCTGTCTCGATCGTCCATAGGCCATCTAAGTAAGAAATGCATTCAATGTCTTCACTAGCACTTTCATCACAGTCGTTGGAATGTAAAATTTACGTCTTCTTGGTTAACAAGCTCAGCAGCAAGAAGACTGTTTGTTATGGAGCTACAAGTTCGTTAATTTCACTTTTACAGTCACACAAATTTTATCTTTAATTTTATTAATTATGTTGACAAAATGAGAGCATCAGTTAATACAGACCCTCAGATAATCAGGCTTGCAACATATGTACAAATTGTTAACTTTTAAAATTTGATTCTTGGCTAGTCCAAGGATTTTAATTCTGGAGTGAAGGTTAGAACGAGGTTCACTCAGCCTCATGAGACTGACTGGGGAGTTGTTTGATGCAGGACATATGGCTGGGCAACAGTCATACTGGCAGGTTGATATTCCACATATTTGTTTTGCTTTGTTGTACAGGCTACTATATGGTGCAGGGCCACAGATGCCGACAGTTGCCTCCATGAGACGACAACCAGTCTTTGAAATAGGGATCCAAAGGAAATTATTTCTGTTTCACTGACACAAAGGATACAGACACTAAAGTATTAAAGAGAGCTAAAACAGACTGAATGGAACAATGGAAAATGCAATCTTTTGTTCACTTCACGTGAGGAGGTATAAGGGGCAGTCAAATGAAAAGTAAAGTGTCAACACCTGCCATAACACACACATGAAAGGTGGCAATGCTGTTGTTATGTATCAATACTGCTATCGCTGTGGTAGGAGAACTGCACAGTGACAACTCACAGGTGCACGAAATTGTTGCTGGGTTATGTCTTTGTTGGTGCACGGACTGGTCTAATTTGTTCGTCCAGCTGTATAAGTGAAGGCAACCAAAGAAGAGCAGAGAAGTGTGGTTCCTTTTCTGGTGGATAAGGGTGCTGGAGGATGTAAAATTCATCATTGTATGTCTGCTGTGAATGGCGAACACTGCATGTCCATGACGAGTGTGCAAGAGTGGCACAGGAAATTCTGAGAAGGGCGCACATCACTGCAAGACGTTGCGTGCCCAGGACAGGCCTATCAAGTCATTACTCTTGATGTGACAGGGCGGATTGATGGCCTTATCCGGGAGAACCGGTGAATCACGGAGGAAGAAAGACATTTGTGGACATCAGTTTCATTCAGACGAGGAAGTGCAAGAGTGGGTGCGGTTGTGAATCCGTCACTGACCTACCTTTTCCTACAAAACTGGAATTTATATTCTTGTCTCCCAGTGGGATAAATGTATTAACGCTTATCTTAAATAAAACCATTCCATGGTCACGTTGTAGCGGGTGTTCAGTTCTCATTTGACTGACCCTTATAAATACTATCTATAATTGATGCTGCAAGGTAAAATTGCTTATATGAAGTTGAAATAAGAACAACATTGCAGAACAACCTCAAAGAGGATACAACTGCAATGACTACCAGGTATTTTCGTCTTCTTCTTCGAAGCATTTATTCCACCTCAGTCACTGGTTTGCTCCTTGATTCCCCTGTAGGTGGGGGCGGCAGAATTAACACCCATGGTATCTCCTGCCTGTCATAAGAGGCGGCTAAAAAGGGCCCCAGAGGTTCTCAACTTGGGAGTGTGGGTTGGGGACCACAGGGCCCTTAGCCGAGTCCTGGAATTGTTTCCACTTACTTATGCAAGGCTCCTGACTTTCATCTATCCTATTCGACCTCCCTTGGTCAACTCTTGTTTGCCCTTGCCTTCTTTCGACCAACACCTTCATTATTTGAAGTGACGGATTCCTTCCGTTTTTTCTCTGATTAGTGCCCAGTTTTACTTCATTTTAAAACAATAATCACCACCACCTTGTTCCTTGATTTCCATTTTTGGCAATCAAGATCATCTTGAATGATAACTTCCACCGTGGCCATTTTGTTGCGTAATGTGTCAAGCTAACACTTCTTTGGTCATCGGCCAGCAGGGATTGGATTGAGTGCTCTTCTTAAAAACTGAACTGCTGTTATAGAGCAGTATATGTCCATACCATCGTAAATGAATTTCACATTGTCAATGATTGGTGCTTTGTCACACTTCTTACAAACTTTGTGAACGTAAACATGATCTATCATACTGCATCCAAGTGGCCATCAAAGGATCTTGATCTCCATGATGTAAAATATTTGTTTATGTTTGTTAGTGGCTTCTTCTTCTTCTCCTTAAAACCGAGTGGAGTGATTGTGCATGTTAATGCGCTATGGCTATGGAACCAAAGCTCTGCATTCGTGAGATGAGTAGGTTCGAACCCCACTGTCAACTGTTCTGAGGATGATTTTCTGTGGTTTCCCATTTTTGCTTCCATGCAAATCCAGGCATTGGACATTATTAATTTCATCTTCATTAGCTCCTCAACTGAGGTTGGCGTTAGGAAGGAAATCTGGCCATTTAAAAAAAAAAAAAAAAGGGGCCATGTAAATTCATCTCACCTCATCCCTGACACCGCATCAAAAAAATGGACGAAGGTAAGGGGTAGACACACATACATTATTATTATTATTATTATTATTATTATTATTATTATTATTATTATTATTATTGGCTACGGCTGCTTCCTTCACTCTTCCTTGCCTATACCTTCCAATCTTCCCATCCCCCCAAAAGGCCCCTGTTCAGCATAGCAGGTGAGGCCGCCTGGGCAAGGTACTGGTCCTCCTTCCCAGCTGTATCCCCGACCCAAAGTCTCATGCTCCAGGACACTGCCCTTGAGGCAGTAGAGGTGGGATCTGTTGCTGAGTGTGAGGGAAAAACCAACCCTTGAGAAAGAATTTTTTTTTTTGCTAGTGGCTTTACGTCGCACCGACATAGAGAGGTCTTATGGCGACGATGGAACAGGGAAGGGCTAGGAGTGGGAAGGAAGCAGCCATGGCCCTAATTAAGGTACAGCCCCAGCATTTGCCTGGTGTGAAAATGGGAAACCACGGAAAACCATTTTCAGGGCTGCCGACAGTGGGGTTCGAACCCACTATCTCCCGAATACTGGCCGCGCTTAAGCGACTGCAGCTATCAAGCTTGGTGATCTTTTTATTTTTTATTATTCGTTATGCCCAACTAAGGAGCGCGTGTGAACTTATTTAGCACACATTTCTTCTTGTCTTCCTAAAATCTCTTCATCCTTTCGCTGTGCTTCCTTTTGCTTAAAGCCATAAAATAACAGCCAGGAAACATCTTGAGGCAACCTCTAAGCCTCAATACCTTAGTTCAGCGTCACTTAAATGTCCAAAATCTCATGCGTGCAACCTGAGGCGCAGAGTTCCTGTGCATAGTGCATCGGTCTCACTCGGCTCGGACCAACGCTTCGCCTCTGGGCTACTCAGCTAAGCTCAGCTCGGATTTGGAGCGCTACGGAGCAAGTGAGGAGGAGGGAGACAGGCGTGGGGAAGAGAGAGACAGCGCTATTGCTCCAAATCGAGGTGTGGAGGTCTGCACTCTGGTCAACCAAGCGAAGTCGTCTTTTGCACCGTGCACCGCGCAATGCACTGGTGCATACACTGAGAGGCCCTGCCTTAGTTGTATCCCTGAGACTGACTTCGATCGATCTCCCCACTGTCTTCAACTTCTTAGCATGATGGAAATGTCAGTTGACAAAACAATTATTATTATAATTATTAGTATTGACTGGCCAGCACTCTGTCCTGTATAATTCCCTTGGGCAAATAATTGTCTTATACACTTCTGATTTCAAAATGAATGGTATCCTCTGATGAAAAAAGGACTCTCATGACTTGGCCCCACTTCAGTCAGGCTGTGTTGACCCTTTGCCTCACATCTAGAAGTACATCACAATCTGACCCCCAGCAGCTATTTTTGCTGTCAAATTATAGAGCACCTGCGCTTTGGTAAACTGCCAATATTCAAGTGACTGGACACTGCATGGGAAGTTGAAGTGTAGTAACACCTCTGAATTTATAGATGGATCTCTTACAGCTGACTGTGATGATATTTGACTCTGTAAGGTTGAGTGCAGGACGAAAGTGCTTTACCAACCGTGTTACTCCATCTGCCTATAAATTAATTTTTTATTGCTATTCCATAAAATTTTTGACTGATTTGGCATTAACACATTTGTGACCAATTTCAATATTACTATTCCTTATCTCTGCTTTAAGCGGAACTTTGTCATCTTCTGTACTGGTGTGGTAAAAACAAGAAAACAATATTCTTATAACAGCAAAGACAGTATATTTTCGGTGCCTTTCTTGTGTACCACCAGTAGAATTTGACGGCTGACAGAAAAGCTGCTCGAGTACCACCAGTGGTATATACGCAATCTGCCTTTTTTTCTCCTCAGGACGGCTTAAAAGACAGCCTCTCTTAAGGAGCCTTAATTCACCTGGTCATCAAAACGCAGCTGGTAAGACTGCAGAGATTTATACATTCATCACATTTCCTCACCATTATTGATAGTTTCAGATGTTATTTCTCATCTTTGTATGCCCCATTATTGTTACCTAGCATGACTGATAACCAACCCATATATCATGACTCCTGAAAATATAGACAAGAGCTGAATTCTCCACTAACTCTGCTGAGGAAACAGAGAGCTACGAAACAGGATGTAAGTGTGAACGACCAGTGGTACATGCCACTGTGAATGTTTTAAAGATATGTTCTAAAAAATAAGGACTTGAGGAGGAAGGAGCACACAGAAGAAATACACATATATTTTAGTAAGGCTTTCCTTCCACAGATATTTTCACAGCAATTATATCTTTCTCATCAAGCTAAACCAATATGGTTAAAAGAGTACACACATGGGCTGTAGACCTGGAAAAAATAGTGTGGGTTAGCTTTAAATCCTGGTCTCATCAATTTAAAGCAAGTATAGAGAGAAACATTTTCCTCACAATCCTTTTTCTGTACTCCCTCCATACAAATGGTTCCTTGTGCAACAACTCAAGACATTTTTCCTAGTGATAGTCCTGTTCACTCTACAAGAAGTTAGACACATCCAGAACTTGTGAGAATCTACCTGAAACATGAGCAACTTTTGACTGTAGGCCATAAAATACAAAATCTTATTGCTAATACCAGTAATTCAGAATTACACAAGGTCACTACGATGTTGTCTCTCTTTGTAAAATAAAAAAATCACAACCACTGCACATAAATCTTCTCAACCATGGAATACAATACAGGCCTGAAGTAAATGATGCAGTTATGATGATTTAAGCCATCGGAATTGCCTGAGGGGTTTAATTAAAACTTGTATGAGGAACTGTCTTGCAGATTCCACCTTGGATGACGGTTCGCAGTAATGAGAACTATTTTGCTTAGTTTTCCTCACGAGTAAGGAGTTCTTTTTCCTTCGGCTCAGTTCTTCCAGTACACTCCCCAGACAGAGAGATTTCTCATATCGCACTGTCTCATGACTCTGGAGAGGACTGTGGTTTCTTTAGAGGTACTTCTGGGTAGGTTGGGAAATCCACCACTTCAACCTTGTCCACAACCTTGAAGGACGGGTACATGCCGAGCTGATTAGTCCGCAGATTCTTACCCTTGCTGTACCCATTCCAGTGGTTTCCAGCAACACCCACTAGATCACCCACCTGAAAAAGAAATGGAAGAGTTATTCATTCTAAATTATAAAATAAAGTCCCCAGCAGGTGCTTGTGTGCACTAATCTTGTGAAACAATGATAGGATTTTTATGAGGTTATCATCAAAACATAAGAGTATTTATCAAGGAAGCTTTACATGTACGAAACATTAACACTCTCAGGTCAAAGCCTGTATTTTGTACTTGTTCCCAGAATCCAAGTAATTTTAGTGATATTCAAAACGTTCCTGCTTTTTACCTACTCAATGAATTTTAACTTGTGATACACCATCTGAAAGGTGCAGTCTTCTACATTTATACTACAGTCATTAGACCATTCATGTTCTGAACGGTGCAAAAGTAGTACTACTATCTGCGCACTTTTTAGCGATAGATTTGTGTACGGGTTTGAGGAGTAAGGAGGGAGCACTTCCGGTTCCGTTAGCACTGCCAACTGAATGGAAATGAAATCTGAATTGACTCGATAATATGATCGATCGATATGAATTTTCTGAACCTTTGTTATTTTAAGCCAACAACTGTGTCACAAACACATTATATAACATTTCTCGATGTGAATCTTATTCCTAGAGTGAATTCTATAGTTTGGCTTTGCTGTGTAAATAACAACAGTACTAGTACGTAAAGTGTATGCCAAATGTCGCACAGCGATTCACAGTTTGTGTTTCAAAGATTGCCAGTACGAATCTCAAAGATTGCCGAGGTCGACCGTTTCATCACTAGGGTGTAAATCTATCGCTAAAAAGTGCGCAGATAGTATGTTCTTTATCACTATGAAAAATGAAAAAAATAGATAGTCATTTCAACCTATTTGTTTCTCTATTAATGTTTAATAGAGATTATGAAAGAGATACAAACTAAACATTAATGCTGGCTATTAACACGTTCACTGCGTATTAGCAGAGCGTGACATACTCGCCAACCTGAACAAAATATTCATGTGGGACTCTTTAAAAGTTGTAATTATCGAAGTTTTGTACGTTGGTAAGACGAGTTTTATCGAACTCGTGGACTTATCCCACTCACGCGCCTGGTGCGTGACCCGCACGGTAGTTGAAATCGAGAAGTAATACTGGTCACCAGACGGATCACGCGCGTTGGTAGATTACTGTGCATTATTTACCGCGGATAGCAAACAAATGTATAAAGTATGTTACACACATAAATACTGTATATTCATATTTACACTTCTCTATTACAGAATTTGACAAACAAAACTGGAACACTTTGGCTAAACGGGTGGGTCTCGTAACATTGAAGGAACCACATTGTCGGCCATCTGCAAAAATATACAAATATAATAACATAAGCATCACAACGCAGTCAAAAATGATTACTGCGCGTTATTTCAAGTTACTTACAAATATGATGCAGGAATAAAGGACAATTAGAAGTTTTGTTCGTGTTAAACACATATATGATGCAAGAATAAATGACAATTACAAGTTCAGTTCCTTTACTGAACATATTGCAGTAATGGAATTTACCGTATTTATTTGAAAAGCGGAAACACTAGTAATTCTCTCGAAGTAATAATAAACAGAAAATGCAGTGTCTTGCCTCGATTTGAGTGGTCTTGCTGCTCAGAGATCACATAAATGAATGATGACGTATGACGACAACACTGGAGAGGAAATACGCGGGAAGCGGAATACGCATGCGCAAATATGGCTACGGATGAATCTGCTAGTAGACTGGACTTACACGATGTGCGGGATGACAATTGGAGCCTTTCTTACCATGCGGGAAACCTGTGATTCACATTTCCTAGCAACCGTCCCATGACGCGCTAGGCGCGTGCTCTGCACGTGCTTATAAAGTAGCGTCACGCGCTGGAGCGCGTGATCCGTATTGAACGTGTTAACTAATTCTAAGTGGTAAACTGTATCCCTTATTGACATTTTCATTACAAAAGTGACTTAAACTATGGAAAGTTTTATTCAAAAGTGACTTAGGCCTAATCAAAATTATTTATGATACATAACCATTAAACACACGAGCATTACCCACCCAATTTGTCTATTTTGTTACCAGAGTTGTTTATATCACCTTCCGCATTAACTATTTCATATATTTCCTCTTCTCTTAGCATTTCTCATGTCTGAAATCATAGGTGATTCTGATTTTTGCATCGTATTCTTGATTCGTGACAAATAGATCAAAAACAGCTATCAAGTGCCATCTAGAGACAGAACTTGTTACTATAGGATCTCTCTTATAAACCCAGAGCGTCCTGCAGCGTATCTACTCTCCGAGGCCTAAGCAGCTGTACATAGTGGCTGACCTTGCAAGGAGTGTGCACGTGTTTGACCTACCAGTCAGAATCTCAGCTGCAATGTTGCCAACTCAGCGGATTTTCTGCTAAATTTGGCGGATTTTTAAATAGAACAGCGGATAAATTTTCCATTTAGCGGACAGCGGATTTTTTGACGGATTTTCAAACTTCTTTTAGCGATGTTCAGCGGTAACAATATCACCTTTCATCACCACGAGAAAAAAATAATATAGAACTTACTACGGCATAATAGTCTACGTATTCCCGTTGTACTGAACTTATGCTGCACACTACGACTTGTTTTCTAGACCAACTCTGGCCCACAGCCTCAGTCAGAATTTGTTACAATCGTTACTGTACTCTTGATGAGCCGAGTAGTGTCTTGTTTGATAACGTGTTTCTTTTGACATCAGGTTGTTTTTGGTACGTCAATATGTCGAAAGAATAGGTTAAAAGTAGTAAGATATTTTGTAAAAGGTAGTTAAATAACTAAACTTTTAAAGACTAGTTGACTGAGCTTCCCACTAATCCCAAATACCGAAGGTGCATCCATTGGCAGTGCAATATAAATGCGAAACTGTTTGACATTATTTCTTTCCGTACTTATCAAAAACAATGAAAAGAGTAATGAAAGTGAAAATAACTTTCGAAATAGATTTGAAAATTTCCGTATGTGCTTTGCTGCTGTGAACTGCCAGCATACTTTGAAAAAGAATGGTACCCCAGGACCTCAACGCAGCATATCTGCTTCAGAGCACATAATGCGGGGAGTAGAAGAAGATGAACTCCTGTTCTGAAACTGGCGAGTGTTGAGTTAATCTCTTTAAACAAAACAGCTGGTATGTGCTTGTTTGCTTCAGTTCGAAATTTAGCGGAATTTAGCGGAGAAAAGATTTATGGGTTGGCAACACTGCTCAGCTGACAACATGGTCAGACAGTTATCATTGCAACACCGTATTTTCGTATATAAGAGTTATATTAAATAAAAGTCAGTTAACATAAAGAAATTTCATTTTTTGTCCGTATTGAACTGAGATTTACAATGAGTTAACTTCTACTGTCCACCTATTGAATACAATAAATTTTTTTTTTTTTTTTTTTTTTTTTTTTTTTTTTTTTTTTTTTTTTTTTTTTTTTCATCGAAACTAGTACTGTATATAATTAGAATGTTGTAATTACATCTATATAACAACATTATTATTCTACTGAATAGGTAAACTTTGTTGAGCAATTTCCTGGTGAAGTGACAGACACCTTCATGAGCATAGATTCACGTAATTGTAAATAAATTTGAAACTACTGGCTCAGTGCTCAATAAAAAGCATGCGTGCACACGAACAGTTTTAACAGAGGAAAACCTACATGACATTGGTGCAAATCTTGAACGGTCACCGAATAAATCACTCACAAGATCAGTACAACTAGTAGGGGGTTTTGGTTTCTTCTGCAAACAGAGCTACAAAGCTGTTACACATCAAACAGTACAGGTTTACATGGGCGCACTGTTAAAAACCTGATGTTTCTTTATTAGACCCACAGCTTGTGTTCTTTTTGGATGAGGCCTGGTTTCATCTTAATGGTCGTGTGAACAGTCTTACTGTAACTCTCGCTATTGGTGTGCAAAAATTCCTAATGGTGTTTATAAAGTTCCTTATCATGAAGGATGACACTACCAGCATCTTTTATAAGGTAAGATTTCATAATCTATTCACTTTATGTCCCGTATTGATAATTCCAATGATCACAAGTATAAAGATTGGACTTTCCATATAATCAATACTATTTTATATTACAAGGTACTTAAAACATTTTCTAGTACAGTACTGGTTTCGGCCCTATGTATGGGATGCTGAAGAATTTATAACAGTCAAAAAGATAAATGAAATTACATACAATGTTTTTTCTTTAAATCACCTTTACATTAACCAATTTAACATCATAATTAATAAAGAGACTTTAAACCAAGTTTCCCTTTCAACTCTATATAAGAAGCTACACTCGCACCTTCCAGCTAATATTAACACAACTGCTTACCATCGAGCACTCTTCCTCACTCGTACGTGCTTTAAGAAGACTGCAGACTTATCTCTTCACACAAGATTAACAACAAACTAACAACTTTAAATTTTATTATAAACCCCACTTGGAGTGGGGTATAGTGCGCATTCATATCCCTGAAATATCACTATAAAATTTGTCACAAATGGAACATAATAGTTGCTTTTACACATATCAAGTGAAAAATCTGCAGCAAATTAAGAAATATTTGATTTTTGGAGAATATTATGTATACGTACTTTACCACTTTACAAGTACATTTGGTGTTACGCTCAGAGTGACATATGTATGTCTTTTGTCTTATACTTTCAACAATTTCGTGTGTGATGTCTGTGTTCACTGAAGTTCTTTGCTTTCGTTTCATTGCTTCAGTTGTCAATGACATCATTTCCTGAATTGTGTCACGATATGCAATATTTAATAGGCGACAAAATCGTATGGCCAATGTACATAAGAATAATTCTGTGGAATAGCGATTTATTGGTCCAGGGATCGAGCTACTTTCATTCGAACAAAAATAAAAATATTTATTGGTTCAGGGATCATGATATTTTTCTGTTGACCTCCATTTTGCTGTTTGAACTGGCCACTCTAGTCATATGGACAAAGATAATGAGAATCCACAGACATAGCACTCCCATTCCACGGTGCTAGCCTTCGACCTGAAGAAAGTAACAAAAGACGGCACCAGCAGCGGAGTACGACATAAACCAGTCCTGTCTACAAGCCTTAAGTATGTTTTCATATTTCTCAAATAACGACAGTATTTCTTAATTTGCCGCAGATTTTTCACTTGATATGTGCAAAAGCAATTATTATGTTCCATCTGTGACAAATTTTATAGTGATATTTCAGGGATACGAATGCGCATCGTACCCCTTGGAATGATCAGAAATACTTTTCTTCATCATTATTCTAAAGATCAAACTGTTTAACCCATTCACCTCACATTTAAATACCATAGGAGTTCACTAAGAAATCACATTTAAATACCGCTCTACGGGTGTCGTCATCACACTATAATTTAGAAACAACAAAATAAAAGTGGAATGCCACCCAAATATTATAGTTTCTCAACATTTTTGAACCTATAAGCTAACAGATCGCCTCCAGCCAGTTCTTTCTACAAGCTGTTAAGATGCACCAAGCAGAGCCTTTCTACTAATCCATCCTTTAATTCAAGTTTCCCTCTTCTGCTCCTTTTTAAGACAGTTTTGTAATTCATGCAACAGTAATGTGCAAATTAGCTGTACCCATTTTTATATTTGTGCTCTTGGCATCTCCACTTCAATGAACTGAATACAAATTCACAGACAGTTACTAGTGAACTGCAATACTGAACCACTAAAGTTTACATGCGCTTCTAAGAATAGTTAGCGAGTGCTTACCCTGTCTGATGAACCCCTCAGCACCGACCTCTATACGTGGTATAGACCCTGTTTTCTTCCGTAGCCGCCGACCTCTATACGTGGTATAGACCCATACATGGTTTCACATTTACGGCTATAGCGCAAAAAGTTTTGGAGTTATTGATATGCAAATTGTTTTGCTTCCAAGAAGACATTTTCGGGTTTATCATTGTTGTAAATAAGAACTGAAAATCATAATGTAGTTGTGTTTGCAAGGATAAGTACTGTATTTGTCATGTAAGTCTGAGCACTGATCTCTGCTTTTTAAAAAGTCTGTTTTCTTCATTCTTTCACACAGAATAAAATAAAGAAATGATGATTTGAGAAGTTGTCTTTTCGAGTGATGTTCTTTGCTCTATTTGTACATTGGGAGTGTGGTTTATTTATTATATATTTCTCTATTTCTCAGCTCGTAATATTTTCGTAGCTCTCCACGAGCACTCTGTGTAGGCATGAGTTATTGCTACTTTCTGTCATACGATACGAGAACCAGCTGTTCATGGTATATATCTCACTTGAAAGACGATGACTCGACCTTTCATCTGAAATATGTGTCGAGTTGGTTTGTTTCGTCATAAATGTTATTCCCCTCATTCAGTTTCGTCCTGCTGCTTTCGGCCTCACTGCAGCTTCATCAGTCCGTTTGACACGCTGCGCTCAGCCGTGGTTTGACTGACAGTAACGTGCTTGAAATACTGTATAATTCAGATAAAGTTTAGTCGAAAGTAGTAGTGACAGTATGAGCAGCAGTGATAATGAAATAGATGATGTAGCACTGGTAAATGATGAGAGCAACGATGAGGAGGAAACAGTACTTGGAAAGTTCATGTAAGAGACTATAGATAATTATACAGGTCAAAGGGAAGTTTTCAACAGTGAATTCTGATTGCTAAAATAACTAATAATACTCACACAAGTCACAGAGACAAATATTGAGCAATTACCTTATCGGGTTCAGCTGGTGAAAGATTTGTTTACAAAATACGCTCGCTCGGGTGGGCAACGAAATGTTCAAGGCCGGCGCGCATCAGATAATACAGTTCCAAGGTTGCAGGAAAGACATTTTATCAGCAAATTAGCACCCAAGAGTGAGAAATACAAACCTCAGAGATGTTGTATCTAGTATTCAAAACACGGCGAAAAGAAGACGTCAGTGTACTGCTGCCAGGAGTGTGATTTGGGTCTGTCTCCAAGAGTGCTTCGAACTCTATCACACGGAACTAAATTATTAAGGAAATGTGAAACAATTATGTAGTTATCTGCATGTGCATAGTTCTGTCATAACGAATTCCAAATTTTGTGAATATCGGGCTACTCTTATACTTGTAGTAACGCTTTAAGTGAATCAATGTATTTCAGTCGCGCGTAGTTGAAATCTCTTCCGGCCGCGGGGTAGGAAGCTCTTTAAATGGCTGCGACGCTGAGGGGTTAAAAGTATTGGCTTCAAGTTTAGAGGTTTCAAGTACTTGACTCCAGTAAACTATCCCCATGTGAATTAGGCTTAAGTGATGCTCTAGCAGTCTACATGGAAAGCTAGCAGCTAAACATACTGTTCCTCCCCATTACAGTACAATCGTGAGATGTATTAATTTCAAACAATATTCTAATCATGACCAACCTTCAGATCCATCTCGCTGGAACTGCGACTCTGATGGGCGATAGTAGCAATTCTGTTATGGGCCGATTGGCCCCCATAGTAGTATATGTCATCCAAAGATCGGAATCGATCCGCTGCATCAGGATACATAGTTTGCATTATTTCGTATGCTACACGGCACACCTGGAAAAGAGAAGAATGGAAACATTTCAGTTAGTAGGTATTTTAAAAAAAAGAAAAGGTAACTGAGACAGACCACATAAACCATGGTAAATATTAGTCTGTAAATCAGGGGAATTGATGTTTGCAGCAGTCTTAGTACCTTCTCCCAAAAATGGAAGATGCTTCAAGAAAAGACTCCAATATCCTGTAAATTTTGTGTAAATTTCTATTTGATGAGAGTTGTGTTTACAAAGTAAACAGGAATTCATTATACCCCTCTATTATATATATTATTTCCATTGTCAACATCCCTTTCTCTCAACTAATAAAAAGCCTGCAGCGATGAATAAGGTAACAGTGGATATTTTTTTACAGACTTCCGACATAACATACTCCGTTTACATTAACGCACTTTGTTTGTTCAAAATTTAAGTTAAGAAAAAAATTCAAACATATCTATGCAACATTCAGCACTTCCACATGGGTGAATAAAGGTGTTCTTTATCTTGCTAGAGACCTCTATGCAGTGTCTTTCTTTCTCAACTGATTGTGAAGAGAGATCTACTAAGAAATGAGTGTGCACATGTACATAAGAGTGAATGTAAGTGTAGTTTTTGATATTTACAGACTTCCAAGAAGGCATCAAAAACCATCACCAATAAAACATTAGTGTGAAGTATCTATATTGTTACTGCTCCTAGAAAAATCCTCTATGTGATAATATTTCATTTTAGAACTCTGACCAGAAAGGTTCTGTCATCTGAGGTTCAGTACTGCATGAACAGTATCAGCGAACATTCATTATAAATGACACATGTGCTGCGGGCCAGTATTTATTTGCTCAACATCGTCACATAGTGGTATTTTAACACATAATACATTATATTTTTAAAAATGGCTGCCATACATCAAAAGAGTGAAAAAATAACAAAATCACACAATCTTCATGATTAATGACGGTTATTGCATGTTATTTTACAAAATGTGGTGGTGGATACGGATGTTGTTACAGTCTTTGCACTAATATATGGTTCTTTGGTTCTTCGTTTGGGCTGATTTTCTTTTTTTTTTTCAATTTGGGGTAGGGAACTGTTATCATTGAAATGAAAGAACTGTAGAATTGATTTATAATGATAAATGAAATGGCGTATGGCTTTCAATGCCAGGAGTGTCCGAGGACATGTTCGGCTCGCCAGGTGCAGGTCTTTTGATTTGACGCCTATAGGCGACCTGCACGTCATGATGCCGATGAAATTATCATGAAGAGACGATTCACACACCCAGCCCCCATGCCAGCGAAATTAACCAATGACGGTTAAAATTCCCAACTTTGCCAGGAATCGAACGTGGGATCCCTGCGACCAAAGGCTAGCATGCTAACCATTTAGTCACGAGCTGCAAAAATATAGGAGTGTGGATGAATTGATCAGTATCTTATATCTAGGTATTTCTATGGTATATTTGTGTACATGACCCTCAGCATAATTCCTAAAATTCAATGCAGTCCTTTCACAATTACATCAGTCCATTTTTGTACTCAAGCTGAGAGAGGAGTTCCCGGATAATTATTTTCCGCGAACTGTGCACCATACAAATTTTGCACCTCTCTGCAAATGGAGGTTGTAATTCTTTTTAGTTTTAGTCACTATCACTTATTCCTTCACCCTCGATTTTGATATTTTCAGGAATGAAGTCATCATAAACTTCTTAATTCGTATGAGAAAAATCAGAATCCTCACTTACATCATTCGTCAAAATTTCAAACACTTTCTCACTATCCAGTACTACTTCAGTACGTCTGTGAACAGCCATGTTCGTCAGCTAGCAGTTGATTCCCAAAGCCGTAGACATTCACGTACAAAAACTTTTACAGAATTTCCTGTGAGGATACGAAGAAGCACAAGCTTCAGTAACGTAGCCAATAGATGGCAGATAGTGTATGTTTTTGAATCATTGCTCAAAAACATACAAAAGGAAAGAGATGACAATCGGAAGCTCGACACGCAATACATTGTGTCTTAACTGCTGTGGCACTTCCCATAAGATGCAATATATTGAGCCTGACCAGCACTGGGTTAAGAAGACTCATTTGCTCTATCATCCCCCATCTTTATTTTTCACCTCAAACTCCTTCTGCACGACAGATTCATCTCATCTCATACCCGACCCCGTAGAGAAATGGGACAAGGATTAGACAAAAACTCCTTCTCCAAGATTGTATCCAATTAGACACTATGAAGCTGTAATTCTTACTTCATGATTACTTTCTTTTACAGCGATTTTCATAAAACTAAGGGAAGTGAACTACTTGCTAATAGAAGAGAGGGTAATACCTGAGACGAGAAGGTGCACACCAAATAATCGGTCATTGACAAGAAGTGGATGTCAATGATGATTCCATTTAATGAGCTGTCGGAATAACGAGTGGCTACTGCTGCAGTTTTCGCTACCACAGGATCACCCAAGATTTCGTAGTGTGGATACCTGAAAAGAAAGAAACATCAGTAAAATATCATTTATTTACAGTAGGTATGCTTACAATATTATGATTGGTTCTGTCAGAGAGAGAAAGATCTAATAAATGAGGGCAGAACACATCAAAATGGAACAGAGGCCACAGAATCAAATCAAGGTTTATTTCAGAACAATGCCCATGACTTCACTGTCTAAATCAGAGATGCAATGGTGCCGGAACACACCGGAACAGAGTCCGGAACCTATATGGAAAGGCAGAACGCAGTCTGAAACCTATTTCCTTTTAGAGTGATAGAAGTTTCTTTCTTTTGTAAGATTTTAAAATCTCCCATTTCAAAGACCAATAGAGAGTAACTTCCTTATCTAACCAGTACTACCAACTGTATTTCTAATTACAATGCTTCATCAATCTCTCGAATACGTGATGTTGAATAGGCTATTACTTCAAACTTCCAAGTATGACAAAACTTTTTTTAAATCAACGAAAGTACTTGTACTAGCAGTTCTTTGTTGTTGTTACTTGCTTGATGATTTAAAGGGGCCTAACATCTACATCATCGGCCCGTTTGTTCTTGTAGTTGTTCATCTTGATCCTGCTCGGTTTGGATTATGTTTCTGAAAGTCTTGAGTATTTATCAAGTTTATATAATGTTAAATTTAATAAACAGTGAATGTCTATTTTACAAAGATGAAGGGAACTTAATTCAGTTATTTTAACACATTTTTGTATTATGAGGAATCTGGAAAATCTACTCACAAAATTAATTAGTGATGATGGCCACGTCATTAATCTAGGATCTAGATGTCAGTACTAGTTATACCAGTGAATTTAATTACCCAGCAACTGTAAGTGAAAGTTTGTCTTCATTTCAAAATACCGGACTGCTCAACAATTAGAAAAGGTATGTTCAAGGGGACTGGAAATTAGTTTGGACGTTGAAAAAGAATCGGCTGAATATTTAAATTGAAAGGATTAATGTTGTGGTTACATATAATGGAAGCACGAAAGTGGACCAGCAAACATCACTGGGAAAGAAATTATTTAACCATAAAAAGACAAAGGTACACAGAACAATCTCAGACAAAGTTAACCTTGTAGAGAACTAAGAATTACCCCATCCAGTACATCAATAGTAAACAGCATACCAATAAGGTTTTTCGTACTACATACAGTGTAACAAAGAATTGCATTCTGATTAACAAATACAGAAACTAATTGATGGTGCTAATGGTAAATATGTGTTAATAAGGAAAGCAATTACAACTTACAAAACTATTTTAAATAACTGATCAATCCCTGAGTTAAGCCAACACAGCACAATTATTCTAAACTATAGCTGGTGTGCAGTATTCTTGCCCTTCTGATTTTGCATTTTCTTAAAATATACAGTATACTGAGACAATGACTTTGTTTTAATTGGATAAAAGCCTTTCTAAGTAACCATTACACATGCGTTCATTTTTATTTGTCATTTCACAAGTGAGTCTGAAACCTATTTCTGTTACCACTGCAACTCTGGTCCAAACAGGAGTGCCATCCCTTCAATGCCTTTTTCCAAAAGACCAAAAAAGGCACATGTACACTCTCTCTAAACAAACAAACAAACAAACAAACAAACAAACAAACAAACAAACAAACAAACAAACAAACAAACAAACAAACAAACAAACAAACAAACAAACAAACAAACAACCCAGTATAACCACTGTCCTGTTTTCACTTTATCCACCGTTACACAATTTGGTACTTAATAAATAAGGCTTTTCAAGGAAAATAATTATGCACTGTGCCTCATATAAGAATCCATATAAATCATCCAAGTATTTATTCATTACAAAATAAATCATCTAGTCCTACGATAGCTGCTGTTGAGATGAAAATGGGAGGCAGAAATTTAGCATGTGAAAATGGGAAACCACTAAAATCCACATTCAGAGCTGCTGATGGTTGGCTTTGTACCTTGCATGCTTACAGTTACAGGGACCATACTGCACAGTCAACTAGCTCAGTAAAGTTTAAATTACCCAGTAATATTCACCGCAACTTTTGATAGAGATACAAGGGTAGGTCAAATGAAAACTTCAGAAGTATAATTAAAACATGAAATGTTGCATCACAGTACTGTCCATTGGCAGTACTATTATAAAAACTTTAACAAATATCTTACTGTTGGTAGCAGCGTGCAGTCAAGCAAACACAATCAATGTTTTATTCGCAAAACATTTAGCAACACTTTTTTACAGGGGTAAGGAGTAAGGAGGGAGCTAAAACGGTTCCGGTAATACTGCCAGCTGAATGGAAATGAAATCTGAATTGAATCGATAGTATGATCAATCGATATGAATTTTCTAAATCGTCGTTTCCATGTAGGAGTTCTAGGTTGTTCCAGTGAAGTACTTTGATTTTCCTCACTCATGTTCAAGTTTAACCTATATTTTGATTTTGCTGTGTAAATAACAATAGTATTTAAAGTGTTGCAATCATACCGCCTGATGTCTCACGGCGATGCATAATCAATTCATACTTTTTGTGTCAGAGGTTGCCAATACGAATCTCGAAGTTAACCGAGGTCTACCGATTCAGCACTAGGGGGCTGAAGTATCACTAAAAGTTTCGTGGATAGTGCCAGTGTAACCAAGATGTGCACAAAAAAAGAACAACAGCTGTCTGCTGTTTGGTTTCTTTTTTTTGTTTTTAGAAATGAAATTGTGAAACCTATTGAAATTTATCAACGAATAATGATTCAGTATGGTGAAGGATTTTTGTCACAGCAGCAACATGACAGTGCCCATGCAACCATCCAAGACCTCTATTTTGAGTGTCTTCTACATCCAACATATTCATCAGACCTTGCTCCTACTGATCTCGATAGCTGAAGTCGCTCAAGTGCAGCCAGTATCCAGTATTCGGGAGATAGTGGGTTCGAACCCCATTGTCAGCAGCCCTGAAGATGGTTTTCCGAGGTTTCCCATTTTCACACTAGGCAAATGCTGGGGCTGTACCTTAATTAAGGCCACGGCCGCTTCCTTCCTGCTCCTAGTCCTTTCCTGTCCCGTCGTCGCCATAAGACCTATTTGATTGGTGCGACGTAAAGCAACTTGTAAAAAAAAAAAAAAAAAAGACCTTGCTCCTAGTGATTATCACATATTTGGGCCACAGTAACAAGAAACTGAACCGGAGCCCGAACAGCTGCATAAGATATATCTTTAATCTGAGATATGATGTTCATATATCACCTTATTATAAGGAGCGGTCGTGGCTTCGAGTGCACCAATCCTGTGAACTTCACATGTTATCACTTCTGCACAAAATACTTTCCACTAATACACCCAACTATCTTTCTTCACTTTTTTTTTCTTTTTTCACCTCTTGTCATATCATGACCACAATACTAGATCTGCCTCCTCTCTTGTCATACCTATAAACCGCACTGCTGTTTACAACTGCTTCTTCATAATCTCTGCATCCAGGTCATGGAATTCGCTGCCTGCGTATTTTGGAGACAATCCCTCTCAACGCAAGTTTAAAGTGGCTTGCTGCGAATCTGCTGAGTAGATCCTGCTGATTTTCTGGATAATTGTTGAATGAATTGTGATAGGTGTGTCATTAAGAAAGAACAGCAGAATTGCATTTTTGTCGTCAAGAAAGGACAGCAGGATTTCATTTTTGTTTGTAATATTTTGTATTGTGAAAAATGAAGAAATAAGAACTTCAGACTCTGCTGGAATTATTGTTTTATGTAACTGCAAGAAATATTAATTTAAATATGTTTGTAATAATTTTTTTTAAATAGGGAAACAGCAAGATATATGGAACTGTAAATGAACATTGCAAGATGCAAAAGGTATTTTGAAGTGATGGTTGTATTCAAATTTTATATAACTTGACCAAATGTTAATTTGATGTTTGTAATGTGATTGAGAAAATGTAAAGGTGCTTTAGTTGTGAAACATCCTATACCGCACGTGCGGTTACCGATGTTGAAATAGATAATGTAATTCCTCTCACATCAGTAGGCCAGGAAATAATCATATATGGTCATACAATTGGATTGGCCAAAAGTACGGGCATTACAATTGGCAAAAAGTAATGGGAATCTAGTGGAATTTAATATTACTGGTTGGTTGTGATCGGGCCATTTCCGGCCTTTTGCCGGCTTCGGGAAAATGATGCGTGTGCCCGGTGTCATTTCCGTCTGACTGTCCTCGAGAGCGGAGGTGCTTGCCCCTCGGGAACTCCAGCTTTCTGCGGTAAGTGTTATTTCAGTGCTATTTTCATGTTATTCTCAATGTTTTCTGATTTTGTTTGATTTAATTCCTTTTGTATTTCGGTATTTCCTTACTTAATGTAATTTTCAAAGTTTTAAATTTAACGTGTGAGTTTGCCCTAGATTCCCGTTGATTTGTAATTTCCAAATCTTTTACCGGCATTTTTAATCAACAACCCATGTGTAATTCTGCATACGTTAAACTTGTGTTTTACAAAGTGATTTAAGTATCCTGATTATGTTTTCGCTTCGGTTAGTCTATCTGTTTCTGTCGTTGAGTCAAGCATCAGTTGTTATGTAATTTAACTTGCTTCTTGTAAACCTTCTTTGTTATTTTTAATATAGTTGAGCTAGAGGGTGAATCTTGTAAACCTTTTCTCCCCCCTAAGTCATACCTTCCCATTGACCTCATAGGGCTCCTGCACCTTCCACAATTCTTTCTTAGTTGTCATTATTAGGCCTATAAGTTCCCAGCATACAATTTGATTTTGCGTATTTAGAAGTTTCCCATCACGTTTCCAAGTTTTGATATGAATTCACCGCCACCGTGTTATTTTACGATTTCCCTATCCATATTATTAAGTGTCAATATTATTTACTGTTTCTTTTTTTGTATTATTATTATTTTTGTATTACTATTATTGTTGTTGTTATTATTATTATTATTATTATTATTATTATTGTGTGTAGGCGTAATTATCCCGATTACGGTTACATGAATGAAGGAATGAATGAGATAAATGCATGGATTAATATAGTTACATCGTTTAAGTGTACATTATTTTGAGTATTTTAAAATTAAGGATGCTATTATTATTATTAATATTATTTGTGTTATTTATATTTGTAATTATAAATTATGTACATGTCTTCTAGCGGTTAAGTGTAAGAGAGGTCCTTGAGCCCAAACTTCGCCACCAATAAAGACATTATCTTATGGAAGCGCTGAGAGGAAGGATGTTTTGTTTGGATGGGACACAGGGGCTTTTAACTTGGGAGCATAGGATAATGACCACAGGGCCCTTGTATCCACTTACTTGTGCCAAGCCCCTCATTTTCATCTCTCCTATCTGGCCTCCCTTGGTTAACTCTTGTTCTTTGTAATCTCAACAGTATTAGTTTGCAAGGCCTAAGGAGTCTTTCTTTGGCCAATATTTTTATTTTTCAAATTGTTGGACCCCTTCCATTTTTTCCCTCTGATTAGTGTTAAAAGAAGATGCTTGACCAGTTGTACTTCCTCTTAAAACAATAATCACCACCACCGCTTTGTTTCGATGAGGCAAAAAAAAGGATTGAAGGCAGTACATGAGTGGCTGCACAAACAACAAAAGGATTTTTTTTTTTTCAAGAGGAATCCATGTACCGGTACTTCATAAGTGCCAGAGGACTCGCACTGAACACAATGGAGACTACGTAGCAAAAATAACACATTTTTATACCAGTTCTGCTCAATAAAATAAAATGAAAATGAAATTAATTTCATATGACTTGGCCTTGTGCATGTATACATACATACATATTCTTTATAGGCTGTTTTTTTCCCTGTGAGTGGGGGAAGTAAAATAAGATCCACGTTATCCCCTGCCTGTCATAAGACATGACTAAAAGGGGGACCAGGGGCTTTGAACTTGAAAGTATGGTGGGGCGATCACTGTTCTGGCCGAGTCTGGCGTTGCTTCCACTTACTTGTGTTAGGCTCCTCAATCTCACCTATCCTATCCGACCGTCCTTGGTCAACTGTTGTTCTTTTACAAACCCAACGGTATTAGGTTTCCGAGGCCTAGGGAGTTTTTCATTTTCATGCCCTTCATGTCCCTTCCCTTTCTTTTGCTGATACCTCCATTTTTTAAAGGACTGGACCTGTTCCTTTTCCTCCTCTGATTAGTGTTAGAAGAGGATGGTTGCCCAGTTGTACTCCCTCTTTAAACAATAATCACCACAGTGGCACCGACTTTGGGGTGGGGAGGCAAGGCATTTTCTCCTCCCCCCCAAATTATCTTAGGTGGGGTAGAGTGCCATTCCTGTAGTCATGCACTGTGGAAAAGAAAAAAAGAGAAGCCAAGTGAACACAGACAGAGAACGTTTAGAGAATGTAGAACAGTTTACATATCTGGGTAGCATTATTAATGGAAGTAATGAAATCAACCCTGAAATTAATAACAGACTAAGTAAAGGTACATTTTATCATCAAGTCAGAGAGCTTTTATGGGATGACAAAGTACCCAAGAGAACAACATTAACATTATATAAACCATATTACGTATTACATACCAATTGTAACATACGGATTAGAAACGCTGGTAACTAATAAGAAACAAGATAGTAAGATCCAAGCAGTAGAAATGACGTTTTTAAGAACATTGGTTAAAAAGACAAGAAGAGATAGAATTCAAAATATTAAAATCAGAGAAGAGCTAAATATAGAACCATTAGTACAGAACATACAGAAAGCAAGACTGAGATGGTTCGGACATGTAAAAAGAGTGGGAAAGGAACGGGTGGCAAGAAGGGAATTGGAAAGAGAAGTTAAGAGAAAGAGACCAGTTGGAAGACCGAGAAGAAGGTGGATGGATCAGATTTGGAAGGACATTAGAGAAGTTGGATTGGATGTGGCAGAAGTAATGGAGCAGGAAAGTGGAAGGACATAAAGGAGTGGAGGAGGCTTGTTAACCACACCTGGGTGACTGGAGTGGGACTTTGATGATGATGATGATGATGATGATGATGATGCATAAGTTTGTGTGGTTTTTATATTTTATTTTATTTTATTTTATTTTATTTTATTTTATTTTATTTTATTTTATTTTATTTTATTTTATTTTATTTTATTTTATTTTATTTTATTTTATTTTATTTTATTTTATTTTATTTTATTTTATTTTATTTTATTTTATTTTATTTTATTTTATTTTATTTTATTTTATTTTATTTTATTTTATTTTATTTTATTTTATTTTATTTTATTTTATTTTATTTTATTTTATTTTATTTTATTTTATTTTATTTTATTTTATTTTATTTTATTTTATTTTATTTTATTTTATTTTATTTTATTTTATTTTATTTTATTTTATTTTATTTTATTTTATTTTATTTTATTTTATTTTATTTTATTTTATTTTATTTTATTTTATTTTATTTTATTTTATTTTATTTTATTTTATTTTATTTTACTGTTACTGTTACTGTCATGCACTGTAACTCACAATCACAATCACTCAGTGATGTATTCCCCTCCACTCTCTACGACCTTTTGCCAACGTTCAGGTAGCAGTTGAATGCCTCGCCTGTAGAACTGTTTTGGTTTTGACTGGAAGAAATCTGTTATCCATTGGTCAAGAGAAGCTTCGTCAGGAAACACTTGCCCCTGAACGTGGTTAGAAAGGAAGCAGAAAAGATGGAAATCTGAGAGGGCACGGTCAGAGTCATACGGAGGATGAGGAAGAGATTCCCAGCCAAGTTCAGCAATGACACCTTTGGTCAATTGCACTGTATGCGGAAAAGCATTATCGTGGAGCAATAAGACTGGTTGTTGTCTTTTGTCTTTTGTTGTCAATAGCAAAGGCAAACTGACCACTATACACATTAAAAAGCTTGCACCATTTCCCACGTTGTTTGATGAGGATTCTCATGAAGAACCTCATTCAAGCGATTTACGTCAAAATCTGAATGTCTTCCAGAACGTGGATATTCAGACAAGTCAAACCGTCCAGCTTGAAAGCAGGAAAACCATTTTTGTGCTGTTCTTTCAGCAATTGCTTTATTTCTGTACACTTCAAAAATTGCTCTCGCAGCTCCTGCTGCACTGGATCCTTGGTTAAACTCAACGAGTAAAATGTGTCGGAAATGCTCACTTTTCTCAACCTGACATTCCATATCTGTTTGTCTGAAAAGTACACAATAATATGTTCACAATCAAGAAAACCTGTGTTTTACAACACAAACTCCAAACTCAGTTAAAACAAAATGATAAGCAATCCCTTCACACCGCATTGTTGCCAACCCAAAAGAATAGCAGATGAACTTATGCATCGACCCAATACCTTATCATTAAATAAATTGTAATAGCACAAGCTGCTCTCTCCAGTATATGCACAGAAGTGCTTATCATTTGCAAGGGGAATGAGCAACCAGTTACTTACGTCATTATCAAGTCCTGGGTTTTTACCAGCATTCTCTTACACCTTATCAGCATGAGAGGTATCAAATCATACAGTGCAGTCAGTGGGTACATGTGAAGTAAGCAAGTCTTAAATAACTCAAATACTTACTTGCGCTTAGTCTCCACAATTACTTTGGGGTCGTCAGAAGCCAGGTACACTCTGCGCTGAGGGACTGGTTGTCGCATCTCCAAGAGATCAAAATATTCTTCAACAGCAGACATATATTGCTCTATGGGATGAAACGCTGCCTCAGTACCAACTTTATCGGTTCTACGTATGTGGACCCTAAGACAACACAAGAAATACAGTAAATTTAAGGATTGACAGCACAAACTGGACAAGTCCAAAATACTGAAATTTCAGGGAATGAAAAAAAAAAAAAAAAAAAAAAAAACCTCTCATATTTATCAAACAATAACTTAATACGATGACCAATATAATAAAACTAAATAGGTAGATATCTACCAACTTCGGCATAAAGTTTCACTTTTCTCCTCTAACGTTTTACTGGGAAAACAGTTATTACATCTGGACACATTCACTTTTTGTAGAAAATAATATTTATGCTAATAATTTGCAAAAACTATTACAAAAATGTGTTTTGTCTATATTTTTAACTGTTAAGCCAATGTACAAATAAATACTTGATAAGTATTTTATCAAAATGAAATATAAATGGTTTCGAGATGTAGAATATTATTTTATGCTGGTTTGTCTCTTCCTAAATTTCTTTTGTCTTTTCATCTTTGCATTCTTGATATGTCACATACCAAGGACTGTATTCTATACTAATAAAAGGGGCTGATAACAGTGCTGTTTTCCCCTTATAATGGAGGGCATCATTAAGATAAGTTCCAGATTTCAAGTTCCTAAACATAAGTATTCTAAATACTTGAGTGTGATCTGATAGAATCTGATGATGTTCTTTCAAGAACGAAACATCTCATTCTTTGTTCAACAGTGTGTATTTTTTATTCCTTGTTTAATAATGTGTTTTTTTACAGGTGTGTTACAGTGTAATATTTATTTTAACTTGTGTGTTCGACAGACTGAAAAGCTTTTAAGTTACATTCTCATAATTCAGTAATAATAATAATAATAATAATAATAATAATAATAATAATAATAATAATAATAATAATAATAATAATAATAATAATAATAATTTCGTGTGGCTATTTCTGGCCGAGTGCAGCCCTTGTAAGACAGACCCTCCGATGAGGGTGGGCGGCATCTGCCATGTGTAGGTAACTGCGTGTTATTGTGGTGGAGGATAGTGTTATGTGTGGAGTGTGAGTTGCAGGGATGTTGGGGACAGCACTAACACCCAACCCCCGGGCCACTGGAATTAACCAATGAAGGTTAAAATCCGCAATCCGACCGGGAATCGAACCCGGGACCCTCTGGACCGAAAGCCAGTGCGCTGATCATTCAGCCAACGAGTCGGGCATAATTCAGTAATAATAAAGTTATTTGTTTTAATGTCCTTTCAATTGCTATAGATTTGTGCTGATGGGGTGAAACTAGCTCATGGGCATCACTGGAAGTACCCAGGTGTTAAAATAGGGGGAGACCTTCAATGGGGAGTAATCTCACATTTGACTCCTGCTCATTCTGCGTCCTGTCTGTTATGTTTAAAGCAATATGGATTATTGTGTTTTCACATTTCAACTTGTGGGCACTCTATTTTATTTAACGCACATTTTGGACACACCACGTCACATACGTTGCATTTTATTTTCATTTTTCAGTAAGATTGGTGTTCACCTTGGTGCCGTTTTATAGAAAGACATTTACTACTGTTCTTAAGACAAAGATTCAATAATAGTTTCAGACACAAAGTTTTAAATTGACATTGTGATAATTTTAATTGTTCGTGTTATTACGTCTTTAAGAAGAGCTTTAACGTTGTTTCTTTAGATGTAATGTAATTTGGTTTTTAGACTACTGTAATTTTAATATTGACTATTGACTGTTTAATATGCTTACGACTGTTCAAGATCATCATTTAAAGATTAAGATTTAGGCTGAAAACGCTCTTTATAAGAGCGAAACATGTCCCTTTCAGAAGTTAATTGTATAAAAGTGTAAACACCAAAAAGGTGATTTGTATTGAATAGGTGGACAAGAAATACTTCTTATTATAACTGCTGTGTATAAGAGGAATGTTCCGGGCTGTCAGTGGAGAGATGACTTGGAATGACATTAATAGACAAATAAACTTCAGGGGAATTTTTAAAAGTAGAAAAAAATCATAATAAATGAAGATAAAAGTTTGAATTTAAGAGGGCAAATTGGAGCAAATACCCATTTATAGGAAGAGGCACTAGGGATTCGAATAATTTGCCATAAAGATATTTGATAAATTTACAAGTTCTTTGAACTCATTTAAGAAAAGACTATGTAAACAATCACATCAGTGGTGATTTAATTGACATCAAATATTTTGTCCCTTAGAATTCCCTTAACATGGCAAAAGTCAATGACAGAGTTGTTGCATTTAAACACACTGAAATATCATCGAATTTGGCAGGTTTGAACTTGTTATCTTGGAAACAGAATTCATCACCGAGATCAATTTACAATGAAATATGTATCTCTTTCAATTCAATACAAAGACTCTATTTATATCACCAAGAAACCAATCCAACTGCCTTGAACATCTGCAGATTACTTTTGTGATGCAGTATTCAGATTATGGTCATGAAAATATGGTCAACTACACACCCCAGAATTTAAATACGAGGTGCATTCAATATTTAATGCAACACATATTATTTCTCGGTCAATTTCACTTTTAAAAAATTGGAATTTTGTTTAGGACATCTTTGAATATTCCTGCTTCATCTCGTCGAGTTTCATTAATTTCTGGTAGGTAGCAGCACTGTAACTAGCCTTCAAAATGGCGTCTGTAACAGAGAGCAGTTATCGAGTTTCTTTTGGCAGAAAACCAGGGCATCACAGATATTCATATGTGCTTGCAGAATGTCTACGGAGACCTGGCAGTGAACAAAAGCACGGTGAGTCGTTGGGCGAGGCACGTTTCATCATCACAACAAGGTCGAGTAAACCTATCTGATCTGGATTGTTCTCCCCCATCCACCCTACAGCCTGGATCGCGCACCTTCTGACTTCCATCTGTTTGGCCCAATGAAGGATGCACTGGACGGGAAGCACTACCTGGATGATGGGGAAGTTATTGATGCAGCATGATGTTGGCTCTGACATCGATCAGTTGAGCGGTACCATGCAAGCACATAGGCCCTCACATTACGGTGGTGAACAGAGATTAAAAAATGAAAAATATGGTATTGTAGCAAAAAGATTGGGGAATAACAAGATGTGTTCGAATCCTCAATAAAACCAACCTACTTTTAGAAAAAGAAAAAAGTGATGCATTATACATTGAGCTCCCTTTGTAATTTGATACTACTAACCACCAGTGTTGCCAACTTAGCGGATTTTCCGCTAAGTATGGTGGAATTAGAAGACTGTCGGCGGAGAAATATACCATTTAGCGGACAGCAGATTTTTTTGGTGGAATTCTAGATTTATTATAGCGGAATTTAGCGTTTTATCCATTTTACTTTTTTTTTTAAATTTGTACTCCAGTCTGTCTCTGAGCTATTTTGTATTTCTTGTCAGGAGCTAGCAGTCACATGAGGAAAACGTGTTATTTGATTTGATGTTATGAGATCATGGTATCATAAATTTGTAATGCGTGGGGAAAGGGTGCTTATCTCTTAGTTGACGAATGACGACAGATAATGAAACTGTGAGAGAGTAGCATTTATATTTATGCTATGAAGGAAGACTGTTTAATGAACTGGCCTGTTCTGTGTGTGGAACTTGAGGTAGGGGATTCACCTAGTTTGTACCCGGCAGTAAAATGCCTACAAGTTTTAGCTCGCCGGTTCGCAGGTAGGGAGTTAATCCCAGTAAAACTCACAGATCAGGTGTGTGCAGACATTTACTTTTTTTTAATTATTATTATTATTATTATTATTATTATTATTATTATTATTATTATTATTATTATTATTATTATTATTATTATTGCTCATTATTTGAAATCGGGTTTCTTGGCAGAATTTTAGCAGATTTTTAGTAGTATTTAGCGGATCTTGAAAATATAAGTTGGCAACACTGGTAATTTTCCTAGAGCATGTTGCTTGTACAGGTGAACTTGGCAAGAAAATTACACTCAGAACAATGGGTGTCATAATTGGAATGAACTTTAAATTTGTGAACCATGAATCTCCCTAACTCAATAGCACACTGAGTATGAACATGCTCTGCAATGCAAATGGACGACACCATTCATCATTTTTAAAGAACAGCATTCTACTAACCCTACTATGGGTCTCTCGAATCCGTGTCTTCTTTGGGCTTCGTCAAGGAGGGTTTTAGTTGCTTCTTGCGGTCTCAGCAGGTACTTGAGAAACTGGCCGACCCACCACACGATGGGGTCGCCGTGTAGCCTCGTCAGGCGAGGGGCGAGGTCTGCTGGGATAGCCAGCGGCAGGTACGGTGAGCGAGGAGACAGCGAGTCAATGATAGGCAGATCTATTACTTGTGTGTTTGGTTTACCTAAAAAAAGGAATTGCAAGAAATCCGGTTTATTTCCCATATCATATCTTACTTACATTAAATCAATAAAGGTAAACTTCTACCTGTTTGATACTACTGTATATATTTGTTTTAGGCAAATTAATTATTAGTACAACATGTTTCATTCCTTAGGAATCTCTTCAACTGCTTAGGTGAAATTATATAGAATTATCTTCTCCTCAAAAAACAGTCTTAAAATAGTATCATTGTTATGCTTCAGACAAAAATAATTTAAAAAGATAAAAATAATAAAATAGGTGGGAAGGGTTGAATGGGGTGGTGAAGTGGAAAGGGAAGATGGATTGATGATGATGATGATGATGATGATGACGACGACGATGACGATTGTTGTTTAAAGGGCCTAAAAGGTAGGTCATCGGCCCCTATAAGGATGATGGATGTGCTTATGTTCTAGCCTAACTTAAAAAAATAATTTCCTATTCACTTAAATAGATGTGAAAAAATGGGTAGTATATAGCAAACTGGCAAACTAACAAATGTGCAAATTGTCAAGAAATTAGGAAAGCTGAAAGAAGTTGTGATTACGTATGTCAAATCATTTTTTTATATTTAAATATTGGTTTTATGTGTTAGCCATACAGAATGAGCTGCAGATATGAGACTTTGTCAGAGGGTAGACATTTTATAAATAATAAAATCTAGACCAAAACCTTAGAACTACAGGTTGCCTAGTTCATCACTTTCGCCAGTTTGCCATAGTAGGGACGATATGTGATTGTATGTTTTTCTTAGTTGTTCATTTTAAAAAAATGTTTATGAAAAGGACTTTTTGGTGTCAATGTTACACCTTAAACAAAAAAGTTTTCTTCAGCTACTTTTCTTTTTCCAAAGTGAGTGTTGTTGTTTGATTTAACTTGGTGAAATTGGGTCTCTCAAACTTTTGTTTATTAAGGGATCCTCTGAAGCTGATTGCTGTTTTACTGAAGTTAAGGAAAAACTTCCCCAAAGTTTCGGGGAGTCTGAGGCCTACAGTGAGTGTAGCTTTTATGTAGTACAAGTTTCCTGTTATCATTTGTAAGGTCTATTGCATTTTCAGCTCACTTTTGTGCCTTTGCAGTCTAACATATATATGATACATTACCACAAACAAATTAACTAGAAGAAACATAATGATAATATTCCTCTTGGTTTTCAGGACTAGAGTAATCGAGATACCAAAAAATCACAGCCATCAAGTTGACCAAATATATAGGAGGGAAGATTGGACAGTAATGCACAATAACTGTTTTTCCAAACAGTTTAATATGTATCAAAACCAAACAAATCCCAAATTAACTTACATCTTGAGCTATTTTCTACATAGTCACTTTTTTCAAGACATTTCTCCCATCGTGGTAGCAGTTTCAATATGCCCTATTCGTAGAAGTCCATTTGGTTGGAATACAGCCGTCTGTGGACTGCTGATTTCACTTCTGCATCTGTCATGAGGAATTTCTTCATGGGATCAAACAGATGAAAGTCCGAAGGCGCCATGTCCGGACTGTATGGTGGATGCTGGAACAGCTTCCACCCAAATTTGGCGAGTTTCTCAAAAACGGGAGCAGCAAAATGGGGACGGGCATTATCATGAAGAAGTTTGACACCGTCAGCATAAATGTTGCAGTGTTTGTCATAAAGGGCACGACACAACTTAACCACAGTTTTAATGTAGTCTGCAGCATTCACAGTGGTCCCGTGTTCAGCAAAGTCCACCAATAACACACAAAACATGTCCCAGAACACTGTCACAAGCACTTTTCTAACAGACTGAGTCACTTTAAATTATTTTATTTCATAGTGGAGAACCAGCATGTTTCCACTCGATAGAGGCCTGCTTGGTTTTGGGTGTGTAGTGGTACGCCCACGACTCCTTTCAGAAAGTCATGCCCTTCTGTAGCGTGACACGTTAAGTGATCCATGCTTGTCATCTTTTTATCATTTATCATTATAAATTTATTACTCAAACTTAGTTTTTGTCAGGTTCTTAGGCACCCATCGAGCACTAACTTTACGGAATTTCAACGTGTCATACATACGATAAGATTTGCAGGTGCACACTCCTGTTGTTCAAAATTGCTACCTAATTGGGGGCATTCTGCAGAGTTGAAGCTGTTACCGGTCGCCCGTAGCATGGTGAATCACTAAGGTTCGCACAATCCTCTTGGAAGAATGCATACCACCTGGAGACATTGCTACGGTCCAGACACACCACGCACATCCCTGAGAATTTCACTTGGTGTATATCCTTTGGCCCACAAATATTGAACTACACTTCGCTGCTCTTCACATGTGGACGACAGTAACATGCGCGCCAGATTTGTTCATAGTTCAGGCTTCTCTCGCTAGAGCTGCACATGAAAACAAAATACCCTCTGTACTGCAAACTTCAAATTATATCGTTGTGAAATTTCAACATTCCAGCTGCAATACCAAGGGAGAAAAATTGTGCGTTACTTTCTGATCTGCCCTCGTAATATCAAACAAGTGGAAGTTTACTTTTATTGATTTAATGAAAAACGGAAGACAAAGTCAGTTAAATAATCTCAGAAAATCACAAGGGACCATACAAGTAATTAGTTGTCTCAACCTACTAAAAGAGTGTAAAGAAACCAGAGAAATCAAAGAAAAATTTTGTTTCCTTTTCAAGTGTAATTCTGTTACCATATGTTTTTTTTTCCAGGTAGTTTATAAATGTATTACTAAAAATTAGTTTCAGCAGACTGAAGAACCAAACAGTTATAAATAAAATGAGGATCTGTCTGAAAATCTTGGTCATCGAAGATGTTTACTTTACCTCTGAGGATTATTAGTTAAGTCTTGGTTTCTTCTGAGAAAACAAAGCACAGGTTGTCATGGAGTGTCAATATTTCCAAGCAATTTGTCTCCTTTTTTTTTGTTGTTTATTTTCTATGTAATTTGCCTTATTTCACACAGCATAAATTTGGAAAACTTTCTTACTGGATCTTGCAAGTATGCATGCAAATATATTACATTAGTGATAAAATTGTACTTTGCCAGATAAAAGAATTAAGATCTTACCTGGCCAATGACTGTGAGACGAGCCAGATGCATCATGACAGGTGTTGCTGACGGGCAAGAACACTTCCTCCCAGCCTGCTTTATGGTACCGCCAGCCACGGGACTTAAGGATTAGTGTACGTTGTGTACCATAGGCCACCATGAAACAGTACACTGCATGATGCAGCTGGCAACCGTATCCACAGCCCTGTACATAAAACAGTAAATCAATTCATCTTGATGGGCAAAGATGTTGGTAGGCAGAGAAAATACATGAGTAAAGATAAAATAACTTATTACTATCTAGAATTGCAGGATTCTGTAGTCAAGTTCAGTCATCAAAATAAGTATACTACGAAAAGATCACTTCACAAAGAATGTTTCTGATTAATGATGATTTTCTCCAAGAGCTTTCAACTTTGGAGCATAAGGTTTCTTAAGCTGTTCTTCTGACCCTCTGAGTATAAGATTTATGGATGCTATGGTGTCTTTCATTTTCATACTTTTTATGGCTATTTTTTGTTGATTCCTTCATTCTCTGAATGACTGATCCTCTCCTTCTTTCTTCCATGATTGATTGATTGTATGATTAATTGATGCTGTGTGGCCTCCAGAGAGACAGTCTGCAGGTCTTTCTAGTTGATGTAAGTTGATGACAATGGTGATAAGAATGAGGAGGTAGGAGGTAGGAGGTAGGTTGAGGGTGAAACCTGGTGTCGGTACATAGCCTTCTCCTGTTGAATAACACCAAGGGGTCCGCTCAAGGTCCCCAAACAACGGACAAATCACTATCGACAGGGCCATATGCCCTCACGGTTATATGAACACCGAAGGGAGTTTTAGAATTGAATCAAGGTTCTTGGCACACAATCTAGCGATTAGAAATTGTATACCACCACCTCTCCTACACTGCTGAACAACATTCTGACGGTGAACATGGTGAATGGAATTCGAACCGGTTAACCATGGTGTCAGACGTTTTAGACTTGATGCCTTAACGTTCACGTCCACTAGGTGGGCTTTTATGATACTGCGCTAGGGGATTACTACTTGATTCTACAACAAAAGGATTTGGTAGTTTTGATATGCCGGCACTGAGGCAGTGTTCATATTTCTAGAATTGGTCTTTTCTGCTACGAAGAACCAATAATAGGTGACTTTGGTGCATTCAGAATACATCATAACCCTTGCCAGGGAGTGAATGCCTATGATGATCAGGGGATGATTATCTCCTAGTATTTTTGCTTAAAATAACTATCATCCCTGACTAACAATTGAGATGGAACAACCAGGTGGTGGTTTTGGTGGTTTTTTAACGGAAAGTACAACTAAACAATCATTCCCTCTAAATACTAATCAAAGGGAAAACAGAAGAGGTCTGAGCCTTCAAGAGTGAAGGTATCGACCTCAGAAAGGAAGGGAGTGAAAACGAAAGACTTTACGGGCCTTGTAAATCTAATACCATTGGGCTTGGCAGAGAACAAGAACTGACCAACGGAGATTACATGGGAAAGGTGGAAGTAGGGAGCCTGGTACAAGTAAGAAAGAAGCATTTCTAGATCCCAACCTACACTTCTAGTTGAGAACTAAACCTCTTTTAGCCATCTCTTATGACTAGCAGATGATACAATGAATGTATTCTGTGTCCCCACGCACAGGAGACATTGCAGTTAGCAAGGATAAGGTCAGAAATTTTTCTTTTACAGTAAACGGTCTGTTTTAGATAGAAAAGTCTGTAAATTACATAATAATGAATTTAATCCTTACAATGTAAGATGTTTAAAAGCAAAAGGAACTTGTTCTCTTTACATTAGATAGTGCTACTCATTTTTAACTTACAAGTATACAGTTACAATGTTGATTAGTATATCATATTTACATACTGAGCAGCAATGAACAAATATATATCCAAACACAAGGTAGATATCAATGTAACAGGAAGGCTTACACGCCATTTACTTATCGCATATATCTCGCTATAGCTTATGCCATCATGATACACTAAAGGCTAAGCCCTGTCGCTGCAACCATTCTCCTCTCAACCGTGCTGTTCGCTCCACTTCCTTGTAGTTTTTACATCCCATCAAGTTTCTCACATTCTCAAAGTATGTGTTCCTCTTCCTTTCTTTCCTAGTATTTTTCCTTCAAAGACGTTTACTAGCAAATCATTATATCCCAGGATGTGATCCACAAGTTTTGTCTTCCTTCTTTCCATATCCTTTATCAGTCTCTGTTGTTCATCAATTTCCTTTAGAACATCTCGATTCGTCTTTTTTTCAGTCCAGTATGTCCTCGTCATTTTCCTCCAAATTCACATTTCAGTTGCTACCAAGGAATCTCTTTCCTTATTTCCAATAGTCCAGCTCTCACAACCGTAAAGTAGTACACTCCAAATAAAGGATTTTTTTTTTTTGCTAGTGGCTTTACGTCACACCGCCATGGATAGATCTTATGGCAACGATGGGATAGGAAAGGCCTAGGAGTTGGAAGGATACAGCCGTGGCCGTAATTAAGGTGCCTGGTGTGAAAATGGGAAACCACAGAAAACCATCTTCAGGGCTGCCGACAGTGGGATTCGAACCTACTATCTCCCGGATGCAAGCTCACAGCCGCGCACTCCTAACCGCACGGCACAAAGGATTTTATAAAAGCCTTTCTTGTTTTTAGACTTATATGGGCATTTGTTAAAATAATTCTTTCAGTTTGAAAGGCCTGTTCTTCTTTAGATTTCCTTGGTGTATCTATTGTCTTCAGTGATAATGCTTCCTAAGTAACAGAAATGTTGCACTTGTTCTATTTTGGAATTTCCTATTCTTCTGTTTGTATTAACTTTGCTGCAATCTTTGCTCACAACTAAAATTTTCATTTCCTTACTATTGATTTTATCTTTGTAATGTTTCAATGTATCACACAAAACAGTCAACATTCTATTTAATTCCTTCTCTGAGTCTGCTACTGTGGAAATGTCATCAGCAAATCTAATACTGTGGATTCTTTTCCCATTTCATTTTATACCTTTAGACCTTTCTTTAAAACACTTATTGCTTCTTCAATAAACAAATTGAAAAGGTATGGTGCAAGTGAACAACCCTGCCTCATTCCTTGTTCTTGTAAATTTTCTGGATGAGCCTCCTATCTTTCCAGTCAATTCCTACTTTCTTCATATATTTAAACAATAGTTCCCAGTTTATCATGTCAAGCTTATGTCACCCTCATTTTTGTTACGGGATTAGGGAGGAAAATAATCATGCATATATCTTGCATATTTTGGTCTTCAGGAGTCAATATAAATGTGACAAGAATATATCCTGTGGCATGCATGCTTGCGTAGGGTTACCAGATACTTTTGGTGGAATGTAGGACTTAAATGATCTAAAATGTAGGACATCAGGAAATTATACAATGAAAGCAACCAGATATGGACATAAACAGTATTTTAATGCATATTATTCTACCAAGAACAAAATCACTCCTACTTTTACTGTAAAACCTCATTCAAATTTAAGAGACATACAGATTTGGTCCAAAATATCTGGCCTATTTAAAACAATTGTACAACTAAGAGTAGTTTAAGTGTTTGAAGTTATATTGAACTAAAATTATACCATTCACAGACTATCATCTGTCCACTTCCTGTTTTCATGCATAAATCTCAAAGTGCAATTTTAAAACTCAAATTATCATGAAAACATACGAGATAAATGCAAGTAAATATGGTATTTAATTTTTCATATAGCAATATAAGTTAAGATAGAGCAACAAATCTATAAGGCAATAACAATTATGAAAACACAACAAAAGGATAAGGAAAATCTGTACATCTTCATACCTTTCCATCTTTTCATGTATGAGTTCTCTCCTCATCAAAGTACAGTTCTTCTACATCCATTTCCTCTCAGCCCCCCATGAGCTTGTTTTTGCAATATTTAACACTCACTGAGAGCTCATCTTGAAACACCTTCATTCTTTATGTAGGGAAGTTAGGAAAAAAAGGAAGCTGGATAAACACAGGAAAGTATTAGTTAGTAACAAAAAAAATCAAGGTTAATACAGGTGGCAAAAGACCAGGAATGCAAGGCAAACATAGTAGGAAAAGAAAAGCCCAGTAAGTAATGGTAAAACATGTATACAAAGTGTATCTGAAATCCTACAAGAGCTAAATGTTATACTTTATTTTTTGCTTTTTATGATATCACAATGTAACAGCTAAACAGTATTTTTCAAAGCTCGTTATTTAAGTTCAGTTATAGCTGGGATATATATTATTTTATTGGTATACAGTGGCGTAACAATATTAAGGGGATCTAAACAGGAAATGTCATATTTTCTCTGTTAATATTAGCTGTATTGAAAATCTGTAGCCTACATAATAAAAGTTGTAGGGGGAAATACACTGCCTGGAAAAAAAAAGTTAAGCACCCAGATAGAGTGGTTGAAAGTGAATGAAACTAAATATGCTGAAAAACCATGTGCCTTTATTGAACTGATTACAATATGGGATGAAAGAGACTAGGCCGTTGACAGTTACAGGTGGAATGTTGGTGTCAGGTCAGTAGGCTGTCGCAACCTCCACTGGCCTCTGGATTCTCTCCTGAGGCAAGTTTTTCCACAGTTGTTGCAGCTGTCCCAACAGAACCCGCAGGATGGTACTGGGACGATGTCTCCCTCCAATGTCATCCCACATGGTTTCAATGATGGAGAGGTCAGGGAATCTTGCTGGCCACGAGAGGACCTTAACATCCTCTAGTCAGTCCATAGACACGCGTGCTGTGTGCGGATGGGCATCATCTTCTTGGAACACTGTGCCATAAGGGGTAGGATGTGCGGACACAAAATGCCTGTAACGTATCACTGTGCCATCAAAGTCTGCTGAAACACTATTAGAGGTGACCTGAACACATATCCTATGGCTCCCCACACCATGATGCCAGGAATTATGCCTGTGTGTCTTTCTACAATATGGGCAGAGTCTGCCCTTTGCGCCACCAAATGACACAATGGTCATCGGAAGTTATGGGGGCCCATTCCATACAGGAAAATGCACGCCAGACCATAACAGAGACACCAGCGCCCTGGACAACATCTTCGAGGCAGGCGGGATCCATCGCTTCATGTGGTCTGCGCCATACACGGTGCCTCCCATCGGCATGGTGCAACTGAAATCGTGATTCGTCCGACCATATCACGTTACGCCATTGTTCCAGTGTCCATCCCTGGTGACTGGCGACAAATGTGCGTCGTTGTGCCCGATGACGTTGGGTTAACAGTGGCACCCGTGTGCGGCGCCGGCTCCCATACCCCATAGAACCCATGTCCCTACGGATTGTCCACTGGGAGACGTGTCTAGCACGGCCTGTGTTGAATTGAGCCGTGATTTGTTGCACGGTTGTCCGTCTGTCGCTATTGACAATCCGTCTCAGGTGTCGCCGGTCACGGTCATCGAGGGTAGCTGGACGGCCGGTCGTTCGTCTGTTGTGGACGGTGACACCCGCATTCAACCATTCACGATACACCCTGGACACGGTAGATCGTGTGAAGCCGAATTCCCGCACCACTTCCGAAATCGCACTTCCCATCCCTCGGGCACCGACCACCATACACCGTTCGAACGGTGTCAGAACTGCCGCCGGCACATGGGGCGTGTGGTGCGCATCAGTGCTCCGCTATCCCATGACATTTGTTCAGTCAGTGTATATCAGGATTATTGTCTTTATTCCCCCATTTCCAATCAGGTTGTAGGTTGTTTTTTTTTTTTTTTCAATCACTACACTTCTTTTGCGTTACGGACCTGGCGTGGCACTTACACCCTCACTTTCTTCAAATGCTCTTCGCACTCGAGTAACTTCCACTGTCGCTACTACACTAGAATTCTGACTCATTTTCCTAAATGTCATTACTGCCATAATTGCCATCTAAAGCACTACAAGCATTTTCAACTCTCGTAGTCATTACCGCGATGCCGGTTCTACTGGATAATGAATACTGAATGCCGGTGGAAATAAACAATCCCAATGTCGCACCAACCGTACATGCCTCTAGTTCCTAACAGTGCGTATTGTGACAACAGTGTCGGCGATTGGGGAGGAGGCAACTTTGTGGACAAAACATTGCATTTTTATCCATGTTCGCCACCTGAAACTAGGAATTACAGGGTTTTATAAATTGTACAAACACAGTTGTCTTATCAGCTAACTCTTTCCTTTAATTTACTTAATTATAAAGAAAAATAGTTAGCGGAAATACGCAGAAAATGTCGTCTGTTGCGACTAACAGACTCGTACAGCGCCTCAGCAAACAGTGCAGACTCGCGCAGCAGCGTATAGCATGTGCTGTAAGGAAGGGTAGCAGGGGTAAATTTTTGCCAAGAGCCTGGACACTGAGGTATAATTCACCCGCGGCAGTCTTATTCAGTCAATATGTAGAGTACTATCTAGTATCTGTTTCTCCGTTAGTTTTAGTCATCGCTGACTATTGGGTTCTCAGAACCGCCTAATTATTCGTACTTCAAAAGCCTTACTGGTCGTTGTGAGTGGCAGCAAGGAATAGTTAATATTTGTATCAGGTTGGGAAACCCACAGTTTTTCAGAAATAACTACCGTACTCCTATTGACAAAACAAACTCTGCACTACGATGGCCTAAGTTTGGAATAACCCTCATAGAAATGAAAATGAAAATCCACAGCCTGTTTCTAGTCATTCGACCGGGTCAGAAATGGAATGGATGAAGCCCCCATCTAGCGGCGAGGATAGGAATTGTACCGGCTGCCGAAGCCTGTTGCACTCCTCTGGGGCAATGATTAATGAATGACAGATGAAATGAAATGATATTGGTGGAGAGCGTTGCTCGAATGAAAGATGACAGGGAAAACCGGAGTACCCGGAGATAAACCTGTCCCGCCTCCGCTTTGTCCAGCACAAATCTCACATGGAGTGACCGGGATTTGAACCACGGAACCCAGTGCTGAGAGGCCGGTACGGTGGCGCCTGAGCCACGGAGGCTCAATAACCCTCTTTAATACAAATAATACTGTGTTGTGTTCTGTAGCTTTATCAATATGTAAAATCACTCTCCAGCTACTGAAGTAAGAAACAGTCATGGGCCCCCTCACAAGCCATGGGCCCCCCGCGGGGTCATTACCGCCGCCACTGCACGCCGTACTTCTATTTAATCGTAATGCCTGAGCAATTTAGGTATTGTTCCTTTGGTGAAAGCTTCATTATATGGTACTGGATTATTCGATCAAAATCTCAAAAAAGTAGAAATATGGCAATTAAGTTGGTAGACTGTGAACCTTTACCTTTCTGTCGAAATTCGCTCAGTAAGCATCCAGAAACTTACAATGTTGTAGTTTTTTTTTTCTTTCAATTTTGGCGTAAACCCACTGTCCGCTATATCCACGAAACCCTGGCACTTTTTGTTGTATATAAAGTTTTGTGCCCCCTTCTTCCAATTACCAATCACCGCTTCTGTGTGACAACTTATATTCCAAATACGAAGATAAGCGAGGCATTGCGTCATTGCGAGCCGAGTTCGTCATTTGATTCATGCGCCAAAACGCCGCATGCGACCACAGCTCGTCAAATGACGCGAATCTTATCAACATCCCCTTGTGGGTAGGGGTGGTACAATAACACCCACGGTATCTCCTGCCTGTCGTAAGAGGCGACTAAATGGGGCCCCACGGGCTCTTAAGTTGGGAGTGTGCGTTGGCGACCACGGGGCCCTTAGCTGAGTCCTGGCATTGCTTCTACTTACTTGTGTCAGACTCCTCACTTTCACGACCTCCTTTGGTCAACTCTTGTTCTTTTCCGACCCCGACGGTATTAGAGAACATCTGATACCTAGGGAGTCTCATTTACACACCCTTCATGGCTCCTGTCTTTCTTTGGCCGATATCTTCATTTCTCGAAGTGTCGGATACCTTCCATTCCTTCTCTCTGATTAGTGTTATATCCAGGATGGTTGCCTAGTTGTACTTCTTTTAAAACAATAATCACCACCATCACCATCTCATCAACAACGACTGGCTGTTGTTGATAGCTGAGGAGCATTTTGTCACTTCCACTGTCTTTTCATCTCCGCTATATGGCTGTACTGCTGGAATTACAAAAACTATTCCGTCAACAACAACTAGTAGGTAGGCTATTTTATAGAGCTCTGAATAATGTAACATGCTGCTTAATTTTTATCATTAGGCTGCAGCCAGAAACAGGAAATAATCTGTTTAAAAAAGTACAAGTTAATAATATACTGCATGCTCCAGTAACCCTCAAGGTTGGAGCATGTCACGGTGTGTTATTTTCACAACATGGTAGGACATGTCATTCACTATACTTGAAGGACATTCTAAAAATTTCCTTCCAACAACCAACTGCGTACCTCTGACCACATAAAAAGTTTATTGTGGACAATAGGAGCCAGGTCAAGTAAGCATAGAATGGCAGATACATTAAAGAAAGTAAAATCATTCTTAAGAAAACCAAGGTTGTAGTTTTATGTGACTTAGAGTATTGTGATCATATCAATCAATCGTCAATGATCCACATTTAGGCCCGGTTGTATAAAGACATCTGACTGGAGATCAATTAAGAACTTAGTTCTGAAAATGAACTGAGATTACGACTTCATCGCGTTGTATAAAACTGAACTCGGTTTACACATGTGTAGTTCAAATGTAACCGGAGTTCAAAAAGTGGACGTGGCAACACCGCAAAACAAATGAAATACGAAATAGCTCGGCCCTTTGGATAATACATAAATGGCGGGATTGACCTGGCCGTGACTCTAAACAAATGAAATACGCAACTGCCGTGACTGTCGAAGAGGAGAAGAAGAATAAATATTATCTCGCGAAGTAAACATGGAAGGAAATTCACAAGGAGCGTTCTGCGAATTTCACACCGAAATAAAAGGGCGATCTTATGTATATTGTACTATCGAGGTACAAACATATAATAGAAAATAAAAGAACCGATATGTTGACATCAAAGTTGAAAGAGAAAGCCGTTGACTTGTCAATTTAAAGAGATCTCTAACAACCATTTGAAAACTTCTTGTAGCATAAAACATACACATAGGTGACAGGGGATAATTTCTTTGAGTAGGTTTTTGTAGTGTGTTCCTTAACTTCAGTTCCAGTCGTTCCTCAACATCTTTCGAGAAACGAAATCTCATTTTGAACATTTGATCACTAATTTCAATCATCGGATTCCGTTTGTACCGAAAGACGCGAGGAGCTCATCGTAAAATCAACTCTTCTTCATCATACGAAAAGTCGGAATAATCTGACATCCCTGCTAAAGAAAATATATATATCACAGTTGCTTTGTTTTGTAAACTTGAAACATAATTTAAAATAATTAATTATTGAAGCAGTATCATAAAACTAAGTAACAACAACGTGTTGGTATGGCAGTAGGCAATTGTTTATATGATATTCACATAACCTCACTTCTGAAAAAATCGAGCGATCTTTAGCAATATTATTTAACTACTATCATTCAAGATATTTAAAACTCATCTCGATATTATTAAGGTGCGGTATTCTTACGCAGATACGATACAAGGAAACACTTCTCAAGTCTTCAGGGCTAGTTCAATGTTTAATACGAACGATAATGATCTAGGTTCAAGGACATTAACCGACGAATATTCGCCAGTCAAATCTGAACTTAGATCGAGACGAGATGATCTTAGATTAGCGTTTATACAACGGAAAATCGAAGTTCAACTTGACTGGCAGCCATTTTTCCTCGTTAAACTCAGATCAAATGTTTTTTATACAACCGGGCCTTAGAGTTGTCGCCCAGGTGGCAGATTTCCTATCAATTGTTTACCTAGATTTTTCTTACACGTTCTCAAAAAAACTTGGAAATTTATTGAACATTTCCCATGATAATTTATTTCAATGCCTTACTCCTGATTCTATAAATGCATATTTGCCCCAATTTGTCCTCTTCAATTCCAATTTCATCTTCATATTATGATCTCTCCTACTTTTAAAAGCTCCACCCAAGCTTATTCGTTTAGTAATGTCATTCCACGCCATCTCTTCACTGACAGCTCGATACATACCACATAGTCGAGCATCTCTTCTCCTTACTCCCAAGTCTTCCCAGCTCAATGTTTGCAACATTTCCGTAACATTATTCCCTTGTCGGAAAACACACAGAACAAATAGTGCTGCTTTGCTCTGAGTCCTTTCCAGTTCTCGAATCAAGTAATCCTGGTGAGGGATCCATACTCTAGTTAGGGTCTTCCCAGAGACTTATATCCCTTACCGTTACATCCTTATTACAATCCCTAAATACCCTCATAACCATGTGCAGAGATCTGTACCCTTCATTCATCATCCCATTTATGTGATTACCTCAATGAAGATCTTTTCTTATATTAACACCTAGGTACTTACAGTGATCCCCATAAGGAACTTTCACCCCACCAATGCAGTAATTAAAACTGAAAGCCCTTCTCCTATTAGCGAAACTCAGAACTTGACTTGTATCCCCGCTTATCGTCGTACCATTGCCTGATGTCCATCTGACAACATTGTTGAGATCTGTTTTCAGCTGCTGACAATCTTGTAACTTATTTATTACTACTCTATTCGACGTAACATCATCCGCAAAAAGCCTTATCTCTGTTTCCACGTCTTTACTCATAACATTTATATATAAATAAGAAAACAAAGATCAAATAACACAATACTCTAATTATTGTTGCTGCAACAGGAACGGCTTTGACGATCGACAGCGCAGACATCTGGCCATCTCACATGTGCAATATTTGACGCCCCGAAGAGTAGTAAATACGGTTCTAAGAGTGGCTACCTTAATTTGCCACAATTGTAGCTGCTTCATTTGTCGCAGATTTCCAGCAGTAACTGTTGCTCATGTGGTACAACCTTATCACAGATATTTTAAAAAGGCTAAAAATATGAATAAAGCATGTCATTCAAAACCGTACCATGACAATGTTTCTAGGAGGCACAATGGCCAAGCGGTATCATCGTTGGCTTCACACTAAGTCCGCCACGACTCAAATCCGACTTAATCCACGTGGGATTTTTAAATAAAAAGTTACGTCTCTGTGATTCAGATTTCACTCTAGGTCCTATGTCTATGATTTATCAACAGTCATGGAAAACTTCAAATATATTTTATTTGGTAATAAATACCTTATTGAGATTGCACACCAATTTCCGCGCTTGGCTGCAGTCTGGAGGGTTCTGTAGATACTGGAGTCTCCGCTGTACCAGATCGCTTAGGTCGTTAGCTTCCTTCTCTCGCCAAGCCGAATACCCGTCAGCTTCGGACAGTGCTTTGATGTCGTTGAGTAGAGCTCTGAAGGACATGAAACAAACAGTAAACAGATGTAAGTCATAACTGTCCAAGACAAATGAAGAAGTAAAGGGTCGTAGTCGTTCACAGGGTTACCATAAGTCCTCGTTTATCCCTGACTGTTATACGGCGAAATTATATGTTCGCCTTGTGACTTTTATTTTCCTTGCGAGACTGTACTTAAAAACTTATATTTATACAAAGGAACTGGACAAAATATGAGTCGCCCCCTAGATACATCGTTCTAATACTGTGTAACACCACCCCCAACTTTGATTCCGTGAGGACCGAGCTCGATAGCTGAAGTCGCTTAAGTGCGGCCAGTATCTAGTATTCGGGAGATAGTAGGTTCGAACCCCACTGTCGGCAGCCCTGAAAATGGTTTTCCGTGGTTTCCCATTTTCACACCAGGCAAATGCTGGGGCTGTACCCTAATTAAGCCCACGGCCGCTTCCTTCCCACTCCTAGCGCTTTCCCGTCCCATCGTCGCCATAAGACCTATCTGTGTCGGTGCGACGTAAAGCAACTAGCATATGTGTATGATTCCGTGAGGAAGGGAGTCCATAAGTTTATACAGGTACGCCGTATCCAGCTGATTATATCCGGTAGAGCCACCAAATTGCATCGACAATGATGGTCTGCATTTCTCCAAACAGTCCCACGCATTTTCCATGGGATTAAGAACAGAGGACTTAGCGGGCCAGTCAAGGTTTGACAGGGAGTTGGCGTGCTCTTCAGACCAATTATGTATGCGTGCAGCCTCGAATCATGGATATTGTCATCTTGGAAAATGGGAGTGGCCACAGCATACTTATCATTAGGGCTCGGATGTTAATGATATGTCATATTGTATTTCTTTATAGTGTATCATTTCCATGGAAAATACAAGTTAAGCATGATTTTATCTACGGTGACTGCAATTATGCCATTTTCACGGGTCATATTAAGTCACATTTTGGCTCCTTTAACGTTTTATTGTCATATTCCGGTAATTTTTTATATAATGGTCATATATCCCCGTGAATTTTGTGTTTTTTTTTAATATTTTCATCATCTCATTCCATTTTCGCATACCTGCTTTTTCACATCTCCTAATTGCCGTCAGTAATTTATTACACTTATCTTTCTTAGAAATATATATTTATGCGAATTAGGAGTGTAAGCTGTATAGAAAGAAACAGATGCACAGAAAGCGACAAAATAGTGAGCCTCAATTGAACTCTGATGATTTGATGTATTTCAGATATGCCCAATAACATCCTGCGATGCTGAGCGGTCTTTTTTCCCGTTACAAAACTTTAAAATAAATGTAATTTGCTATTGTTATTCTTTGTGATCGCCCATCAAAAGGTGACATTTATTTCATTCTGTGCAGAGTTGAGAGTTACCTCTGGATTGAGTAATTAAATCAATTCAAAATATAATAATAACATTAATATTACTTATTTATTATTGAATGTTCTAGATTTTAAAAGAATATTTTCAATATAATGTTAATTTAAACAGCGGCAAAATTCTGAAGATTTCGAAAATGTGACCAAAATACGTTTAAGTCTTGTTTATTGTCATATTTTAATACATTTTTAGGTCATAAATTCTTGCATATTTCTAACATTTTTAGTTCATAAACAACCGGGCCCTACTTATCATGAAGATGTTGAATGAAGAGCCACACTGACTGTCTCCGAGAATGGTGAAATAAATATCAGCATCCAATAAAAACACGCCGAGGGTTTCACACGGTCACTAGCGCGATCCTGTCAGCTTGGAGGACCGTGTTCATATCATTAACCTGGCGCAGTTCTTTTTCTTCGTTGGGTGCTCTAAAGCTGAGTTTAAGCCACGTGCATATTTATCAACACCGCCTCGCAAAGCTCATTTGAATTCGGGCGCGAAGCGATCTGATTGGCTAACTTCAGCAGCTGATAAAATAATAATAATAATAATAATAATAATAATAATAATAATAATAATAATAATAATAATAATAATGCTTGTTGTTTAAAGGGGCCTGACATCTAGGCCATCGGCCCCTAATGGCACGAAATGAGACGAAATGTTACGACAATTTAAAAATCCATAATCCTCCGCTGACTAAATTCGAATACGTGAGGACGAAGAATGAATGGATGGATATTAAAACAAACAGTGGATCCGACCCGCAATGCTCCACATTCCCAGAAACTAGCGTTAAACAATAGTATTACTGACCAAGCACAATACTGAATCGATTATGCTTGTAGTCGAAACAGGTCCAAAATCCAGGTCATCGGCCCCTCATAATGGTACTTATCGCTAGGAAAATAGAACCATGCTATTTGTCAAGTTGCGGTACTAATCAAAAGTAGCGTAGACTCACGGTATTCTACACATTATGGTACTACTCACAGGTAATGAAATTCGCACATGCAACACAGACCTACGGTGTTTCGCACACTGCGGCGCTATTTACAGGCAACGCAAACCTATACAGGCAACGCAATCCTACGGCGTTCCTCACATAAGTGGACTAACCACAGGGACCCGCACTATCCCGTGGTGTTCCTCACATAGTGGGTACTAAGCATAGGCAAGGCAGAACCATGGTGTCGCTCATCCCATGATGTTGCTCATATAGGGGTACGAATCACAGGTACTGTAAAATGCATCCTGAGCCACACACTATCGCTACTAATCACAAACCTATGTTATACCTAACGTAGTGGTACTACGCGCAAGTAAAAGCGACCCATGGTGTTCTCTGCGTGATGGTACTAATTACAAGTATTCTCATGGTTCTAATTTGATCATAGCTTGGTCGCCCCTTTTAGTCGCCTCTTACGACAGGCAGAGGATACCGTGGGTGTATTCTTCGTCTGCGTCCCCCACCCACAGGTGGTTGTGTGTTTGGTCCGCGAGAGGTATTTTATTTCCCTCAAGTCCGCCGGCAAGCCGGTTAGGACCCCCCTATACGCCACCTGACAACGGCGCCAGATGTCGAACTTAAAAAATATATATATTTATCAGTATGACCAACCTTCTAACGCTCATATACGCGGTTCACGTTGTTTACGACCACCCTGTATTCATTTGAAAGTACATGAACTTTGTAATGTTGCCGACAAATGGAGTGTGGCTGCATCATTCTGGCCTGATCACGCTTCCTAAGTCATCTATCTGATGACAGGGTGATGCATAATGGAAGTAGCCAAAGTCGAGTAGCGTTGGTACATCACAATCTATGTGTCTTCGATCTTATTCCCAAAGTGAAGCAGCCACTGAATGGGAAACGCTTTTCAAACAAACAAGACATCTTCAAAAAAAAAAAAAAAAAAAAAAAAAAAAAAAAAAAAAAAAAAAAAAAAAATCATTTATGACTTTAGGCCTGGGAATGGCCACACAGCCAGCTCAGATACATTTCCTAAAACACAGTAAAATACACTGACATTTAAAAATATATATATCTGGCTTTTGGCCCCGTCAACCATACAGCCAGCAAACCATTGGCAATTCACAAATCACACTGAAATGAACATAACAGATACATGATACATTAAATGTACACAATGAGTTCTTGTTGTTGACGAGGTAATGTGAGAAATAGTCATGAAGTGTGTTTATAAACACAACAATTTGTCGCACTGACACAGATAAGTCCTATGGCGACAACAGGACAGGAAAGGCCCAGGAGTGGGAAGGAAGCGGCCGTGGTTTTAAGGTGCAGCCTCAGCATTTGCCTGGTGTGAAAATGCGAAGCCACGGAAAACCATCTTCAGGGCTGTCGACAGTGGGGCTTAAACCCACTATCTTCCGGATGCAAGCCCACAGCTGCGCGCCCCAAATCGCACGGCCAACTCGACCGGCTGTTATTAAACAGAGGCCAGTTTCTTTAAAGATGTTTGTACAGAAGAGTACACAGCGGCGTGTTTTCTAGCGAGCAAAGTTGACATTCTGGCTGCAGCGGTTTGTGTAATTCTGCTACTGTCTTATTTGTTAAAGGAGTCTAACATCTAAGGTCATCGTCCCTCTACTATTGTCTTCGGAAGTTTTTGTTGCTGGGAAGTATAGGTCTATCGGTTGCATTGAAAAAATACGTGTTCTGGATTCTCTAACGATTCTCCGTCACAGGTACAATCTGGGATGTCGGCAACATGAATACGAAATAACAGTGGCGTGCACTGAACCCCATCTATCCCAGCGCTACTGGGGTAAAGAACTTTGTATTAATTTTTTTCTAATTATTTCTTAGAACGCTTTTTATAATGTTTAAAAATCTGCGAACATCTAAGCCAAACCAAGTACAGCTGTCTCGACAATCCGCTCGCACTACCACAAGCGAGCTGGGTTTCCTTGCCGGCGCAAAAAAGCTACCCCAGCTTGGGTTACGCATGCACTTGAAGACTCCTTGTCCTGGGAGGTGGGCGGAGCTGTAGGCCCTCCCCCGGCAGCAATTTACGGCGACAGGCCAGCTAGCTTAGGTAAGGTAATGTTAGTTTTAATACTTGACATTCGAAGTCTTCAGCGCCACACACTAGAGACTGCAAGAAAAATATCAACATCTTAACAGTATAGCCACTTGCACATCGTCTTGCTAATAAAAAATAGAGGCAGTATATGAAATCAATTGTAATATAGAAGAATATATTTTAATCTTGGGTTTCGGAATGTATACAGTTTTTTCGAGCAATTCAATGATGGCACGTGTATGTAGAGTATGTGTTCCGATAGCCGAAGAAAAATATTTAGGTTGCCCAGCATGAACACAGTGCTAAGCGCGAAGTTAAAGAATTTTGTATTTGGTTGTCTGTGATGGTTGTATATAGTGAATATTTATAGTATTCCTCTTGGATTATAGGTGAAGGTTTCGCGAGTTCTGTGGCATTCTTCATTAATATAACGTGTGTTATACGTCGTGAGAAATATTTTCCCTCGTTTGTCGTTGATTCACGTACATTCGGTATGCGAGTGAAACTATTAAACTTCAGCGACGGTAAAAATACCAGTTAAATTTTGAGATTAGTTTAGATTAGGATTTTTAAGTAAAAAACAAATAGTCCCAGTGTATTTTTGTGAAAATCATGACTGTACTATCACGAAGCGTCACCGGATGAAACTAAGTACATTGTTTAAAACCTGCTACAGATTAAGTTATGATGGTGTCGTTACTGCCGTGGATATCACTTTGGAAGTATGTGCGAGCGTGTGGTTGAAAATATTCTTGAAAGATCTTTCTCAGGTAGAAGTTTCCAGGAAAAACACAGCCTTATAAAATTGTGATGCTGACTTTAGAGAGTGCAGTCGAGCTACGATTGTTTATATTTTTAAAACTTTTATTTATTTATTTATTTATTTATTTATTTATTTATTTATTTATTTATTTATTTATTTATTACAGCTGGGGTAATGAATATGTTCACTGCACGCCGCTGCGAAACAGGTGACTGCGGAAGTTGCCATGATTGAATCTGATTCGGATAAATGATGTGATGTATCACCTGTTCGAATTCCATTCAGAAAACCAGGGCTTTGACGGTGGATGAGGCTGCATCTGGGAGTAATTCCAGTAAATATAAGGTACATTTCAGAGGTTGGCCTAAATAAGCTGGTTGTTTGGCGAGGTTGTCCACATATTGGTTGTGGGTAATTCCGCCGCTGTGGACTGCTGTCCAAAGAGGAATGACACGATAGCCGTGTCGGTTCAGTTGAGTGATTTTCTTTCGTATGCTGATAATATAAACAGTTGGTTTCAGACACGAAATTGGTGTTGACAGAGTAGCTACTACACTCAGTGAATCAGAGGGGATGACGAATTCTGATGGTGGGAAGGATTCAATATACATAGGGGCTTCGAAGATAGGTATTGCCTTCGCGGGGAATATACAAGTACCAGGCGGAAGTGAGAACTGACAAGTTTCTTGATTGCTGGGGCACTAGAAAGCACAAAACAATGACATTCTAGGAGCATTTCGATGTGAATTAGGGCACATTAACGTATCTCATACAGCCGATAGTTCTTCCCTTCTTCCTCATCGATGGTTACGAACCATGACACCCTAGGAGACTATTTTGAAGGACATTACACCGTTTATACGATAAGTAAAAAGGATTATGTTCAGGTTACACGACAATAAAACAATAATTTCAAAATGCCGTCTTTGTCCTTTTACTTTACCAAAGATTCTTGCAATTCCCATGCCAGGTGATGTCCTTTTTACAAAGTTTTTTTTTCTTTTTTGCTACTTGCTTTACGTCGCACCGACACAGATATGTCTTTTTTTTGCAAGGGGCTTTACGTCGCACCGACACAGATATGTCTTATGGCGACGATGGGATAGGAATGGCCTAGGAGTTGAAAGGAAGCGGCCGTGGCCTTAATTAAGGTACAGCCCCAGCATTTGCCTGGTGTGAAAATGGAAAACCACGGAAAACCATCTTCAGGGCTGCCGATAGTGGGATTCGAACCTACTATCACCCGGATGCAAGCTCACAGCCACGCGCCTCTACGCGCACGGCCAACTTGCCCGGTACAGATATGTCTTATGGCGACGATGGGATAGGAAATGTCTAGGAATGGGAAGGAAGCGGCCGTACCCTTAATTAAGGTACAGCCCCAGCATTTGCCTGGTGTGAAAATGGGAAACCACGGTTAACCATCTTCAGGGCTGCCGACAGTGAGGTTCGAACCCACTATCTCCCGATTACTGGATACTGGCCGCACTTAAGCGACTGCAGCTATCGAGTTTTTAAAAAGTATTGAAGCTTTTAAGAGAGAGAAAAAAAAATAGTTGCCATGATTTCTTGAATCAACCCTCGTACCTCACCCCTCACTATGGCTTACACGCCTGATTATAACGCCGCCATAGGTTTTTTATTTCTTTATTTTTTGCTGTTTCCCTATAACCGCAGATATTTTGATGGTGCTAGTTGAGGATCCAATCAGCATCCAGGTTGAAAACTTGACGCATAGAATGTACATTTACGACACAATAATGCACAAGAATAGGAATTATTATCGCAGGATTGAGTGGATGGGACCGTTAAGAATTTTAAACTTTCTTGCTACGTATTTTTGGAAATGTCGTGTCACGTAAACTAAACAGCAACAGCACATAGTATTTCTGTAAAAGACAATCTTAACGTGAGATTTAAAGTTGAAAAATATGAAAGAAAAGAAATGTACAATTCGGAAAGGCACAGAGCCTTGAAGTTCACTCAACTTACATCAAAAATGAGCCCAGGTGAATTCTTGGGAGAATGGCAACCGGACAGATCTTAATAAGTGCCGAGGTTACAAATAGCGGAAGCCTTTACCTTCCATTGCTCCAAGGGCCTTCACTGCCCGTTCGGAAACAGGATGTAAAAATATATGAAAAACATATCATATTTGATATCACAAACACTTAACATCACTGGATACCAGATTTCTTTTCCATTTAATTTACAAAGTTTTCATGCTTCTTACCTTAGAAATGAGCAGCATTTTTGACAAAAATACGTCTTACAGCTGAGGGTCATCCGAAAATTTGTATAACCAAATAGTGTCATGTAACAGTGTAACGCGATGTTACCTAGCAACAGTACCTTGAGAGCTGCAGAGTCCGTGGATCTGTATGTCATGGTCATCCATCAATACTTCACATCACAGCCAGCGCGGCTGCTAGGTAACATCAATCATCCATTTCACTGGAAGACAGACAGTGGTACCTCGATATCTCGAATCACCATGGGAGCTAAATTTTATTTCGAGTTATCGGAATTTCGATATATAGAGAATACCGTTTATGAGCATGTATAGCACAAAATTGAATCACCCAGCCCCCGTGTCCGAGAAATTAACCAATTAAGCCGACCCTGCCGGGAATCGAACTAAATACATTATTTTTAACAGTATTTAAAAATATACAAACAAACCCTGTTTTATGACATCACTTTAATTATAACTCTTATTATAGTTTTTTTTTTTTTTTTTTTTTTTTTGCTCGTTGCTTTACGTCGCACCGACACAGACAGGTCTTACGGCGACGATGGGACAGGAAAGGGCTAGGAGTGGGAAGGAAGCGGCCATGGCCTTAATTAAGGTACAGCCCCAGCATTTGCCTGGTGGAAAATGGGAAACCACGAAAAACCATCTTCAGGGCTGCCGCCAGTGGGGTTCGAACCCACTATCTCCCGAATACTGGACCGCACTTAAGCGACTGCAGCCATCGAGCTCAGTAGTAACTTTTTAGAAGATAGGATACAATACATGCAGTAGTGAAATAAGAAACGTACTTCGGTTAACAACTTTGGGAAAAATCCGTTAGTCTCTTCTGTTTGTTACTGTTAACCTTTCCTCCCTTCACGTTGAAACTTCTCGTCAATATCACGCAGCCGAGATTTCTGAATGGAGCTTGTCATCCGCGACTTCGGGGATTGGTTTCGTACGTGACCAGTAATTAATTCACACCCGAAAAACAGTGAGGCTTCGCCGATTTTCCGATCATTATAAGTTTTAGTTTTTTGTTTCCCGTCATATTAGCTCGCAGCATCAGTGTAACCCTTTCTTTACTTGTTGAATGTTCCTCATACACCACAAATGCCGTACTGCACAGCCAATGTAGCACAAAATCGAGTTAGAGTATGTTTTGCTTCAAAGGGAGGAAATGTTTGCTTCGAGAAATCGAGAAATTTGTGTAACCGAATTTCGCGTAATAGAGAAATAAATACACGTGAAAAATAGGACAAAGGCCGGAAAATGTTAGTTACTTCGAGATACTGAAAATTCGAGTAATGGAGGTTCGAGATATCGAGGTTCGACTGTATTTATGATCATTAGATTTTCCCTTGTTAGGCAGACCCTCCGATGAGGGTGGGCGGCATCTGCCACGTGTGTTATTGTGGTGGAGGATAGTGTTATGTGTGGTGTGTGAGCTGCAAGGATGTTGGGGGCAGCACAAACACCCAGTCCCCGGGCCACTGGAATTAACCAATGAAGGTTAAAATCCCCGACCCGGCCGGGAATCGAACCCGGGACCCTCTGAACCGAAGGCCAGTACGCTGACCATTCAGCCAACGAGTCAGACTGTCTCTAATCATAACACGATATAATAAACATGATTAGGTGAGAACTCTAATACGCAATTCTGGCAGTGTCGTATCGACACAGATAGGTATTATCGAGAAGACAGGATAGAAATGAAGTGGCGTATGGCTTTTAGTGCCGGAAGTGTCCGAGGACATGTTCGACTCGCCAGGTGGAGGTCTTTCTATCTGACTCCCCTAGGCGACCTGCGCGTCATGACGAGGACGGAAACGATGATGAAGACAACACATACACCAGGCAGCCGTGCCAGAGAAATTAACCAATGATGGTTAACATTCCAGACCCTGCCGGGAATCGAACCCGGGACCCCTGTGACCAAAGGCCAGCACGCTGACCATTTAGCCATGGAGCCGGACGACAGGATAGAAAAGGCCTAGGATCGAGAAAGACGTGACTGCATTCTAATTAAGGTACAGCCCCAGCAACTGCCCGGTGTGAAAATGGGAAACAACAGAAAACCCGTCTTCAGGGTTACCGACAGTGGGGTTCGAACCCCATTCTCCTGAATGCAAGCTGACAGTCGCTCGGTATGTGGAAGGAGATCATTAATCAACGTATATGATTCCTATCTTTCGCCAGGTGCACTGAGCGCCGAGTAAACTGTTCTTTCTCGCATCCTTTAGCGCTAGAACAGATTACATCAGTTTCAGGGAAGGTTCTCTTTCCGAGTTCTCAATCTGCAGGATGACCAACTTCTTAGAGAGGTCTACAATCGCCAGAAATTTTGGAAAGAAAATAAGGCAGTCAGCTTCTCAATAATGTCAACAGTTTTATCTACTGGACGGTGCAGGTGATTGATGCTATAGAGAAGAATGTATTAATTAACCAATCACAATGTCATCTCTTACCTCCGATGCTCCACTCCTTCTTCCAGAATGTGAGTGACTTTGGTGCCGAGCTGAGGCGATAAGCTCTGCGCCTGCTTTTGTAACTTCTTCAGTTCCGCACTGACGAAGTACCAGAACTCCTCCACGCCATTCGATATTCTACGTCGGAGTTGTTCGTATTGGGTACTCGGCTCCTCACGAGGTTCTGCAAAAGAAAAGTCATATTGTTAGGTAGTAGAGGGTTTATGAGGCTCTAAAAATCATGTCAAATATCGCTATAAAGTCGCTGAAATATAAATAGTCGATTAATACTGCGTACCATGGTACCAGGCGGCTCACGAGTGCCGTACTTTCTACTTATACATGTCCCGCACGCACAAATAATGAATGGGATGTCTACTGACTGATTTTCACAGGAGCACTACTGCCAGCACGCAGGTTACGTCAGAATATGAACAGATAACAACCGGACGGTAGGGACATCATGTTCCTCAGCGCAAGTCGTCTAATACAACCCCTTGCTTTAGTAAACCTCATTTTCGACCGCATAATACTGGGCTGGTGGATGGTACAGCAGCACTAAATTTCCTGTCTGCACATCGGCAATGGCTAGTGTGGTCAGCAACGACGAATACACAGACATCATTTTAATCTATGGAGAATCTAGTAGGAATGCAGCTGAAGTTCCAAGCAGACGTCTGCCTTCTACACACGTACAGTATTTCGCCGAACAGCATTAGTTTTTGTTTCAAATAAAGAACTCTTTTATTCAGTGGAATGTCTACACGTATATAAATTAACAAGTTATTACATTTTCTTTTCTGCATATGTGGCGTATTTACAAACGCACCCTGTTATGGAACGTGTGCAGTAAAATTCCTGCTGTTTGTTTCACAACATCCAAAATACAGCGCGTTGTAGCGCCCCTTAGAAAAGTGATTAGGCATCCCATGCATCACTAGTGCATGCGGGACATTCCTAAGTAGAAAGTACGACGCTCGCGGGCCGCCTGGTATATAAAAAACACTATAAACAAAGTTCTGAAATAGGGAAACGTTTTCGCAATACATCAAGAGTTCATAACAGAGAAACTGCATAGTTCAGGCAGTTCGTGAGACTCAATATTGTGCCGTGCCGATGTTATTCTCCACTGTCCGGAATAATGAAATTGAAGGACAGTTAATTCACCTCATAACAGTAAAAGTTAAAATTAAGAAATAAGTTAGGCCTACAGTGCGTAAGAGTAAAGCAATACTTCATGGTACGAATTGCATTGAAAGGATTAATGAACTCCCGAACAATCTTTATATCCAAAAACTTCTCTCCAGAAATCGATTAACTGAAAGATGAATGGGTTGCGCCACTGAGAATCTCTGCAACCAATTTATGAAGAAATGTAATCGGAAATGGGGTTTTCGACAGAATTTAGGCAGTTATTTATTAAGAGTCGAGTGGCATTTTCTTCAAAATTTCAAAATTCCAACATCCAAAACCTATTAAAAGCCGATATCCACCAGAATGGCTGCTATATAACTATTAAAATATCCAAAATGACAACTGTCGCTATAAAGAGAATTTGATCATCACACGACAATTTCGCGATTTCGTGTAGCTAGAGTTGGCAACACGGGTTAGATTATAGCATGCATGGACATTTTCAGGTAGACTTCAAGAAATGGCACTGTGGGAATTTAGTGTTCATCCGTCCGTCACTCTTTCGTATCCTAAACTTGAATAGTCAGTGGCAGTTTTGGTTGGAAAAAATGTCAGTCACAATGAAAACCAATGAAATCATCACCTAAACCCACATTTCATTATGAATATATACGGCTCAATGGCTAAATGTTTAGTGGGCTGGCCTTTGGTCCAGAGGATCCGGGGTTCGATTCCAGGCCGGATCGGGGAATTTAACCTTCATTGGTTCGGGGGCTGACGTCTTCATCATTACAATTCTTTGTAGGCAGGGCCCCATTCCCACAGATGCGCAGGTCGCCTATACGGCGTCAGCTCGATAGACTTGCACACGGCCTCTTCGGAGACCACACGCCAAAACCAAACCGAACCCCATGGCGCAAAAGCCCCGAACGGCCATGACCAACCAAGCGACCGCTGCTCAGCCCGAAGGCCTACATTAAATTAAGTTATTATGAATATGAATAACCGTTTTCGTGCATTTTTAAATGAAACAATGGGAATGATGAAATGAAATGTCGTATGGCTTTTAGTGCCGGGATATCCCAGAACGGGTTCGGCTCGCCAGGTGCAGGTCTTTCTATTTGACGCCCGTGAGCCCTGCGCGTCGTGATGAGGATGAAATGATGATGAAGACAACACATACACCCAGCCCCCGTGCCATTGGAATTAACCAATTAAGGTTAAAATCCCCGACCAGGCCGGGAATCGAACCCGGGACCCTCTGAACCGAAGGCCAGTACGCTGACCGTTCAGCCAACGAGTCGGACAATGGGAATGATTTTTACCTTGCACGTCCAACCTGCATAGCTAAGAAGGGATTTGCAGTTGTACTTAATATCGGTGCAAAACGGCATATTTTTTGAACATATGTATTTGGTAAAGGTGAGTAGATGAATATTGCTGTTGCCAAGCACGCTAAATTAAGAGACCGGGGGAGTTGGCCGTGCGGTTAGGGGCGCGCAGCTGTGAGCTTGCATCCGGGAGATAGTGAGTTCGAACCCCACTGTCCGCAGCCCTGAAGATGGTTTTCCGTGGTTTCCCATTGTCACACCAGGCAAATGCTGGGGCTGTACCTTAATTAAGTCCACGGCCGCTTCCTTCCCATTCCTATGCCTTTCCTATCCCGTCGTCGCCATGAGACCTATCTGTGTTGGTGCAACGCAAAGCAAAAAAAAAAAAAAAAAAAGATATTTAGACCAACATGTTGGCTATGTTTTCCTGGCCCGAGGACTGGGCGTTTGTGTTTGTCCCAACACTCTCCTCTTCACATTCGTACAACATGAAGAAGAAGAAGATATGTTGGCTATGTTTGCTTCTATTGTACTTTTCAGTATGAGCAACGGTTTTCAAGTCAAAATACAGATTTCATTTGACTGTAGTAAATGGAAAGACAGTTCTGACAGATTTTAGATGAGGGTCCTTTTACTGCTAGCCTGGGCGGTGAGAAGAGAGTAGGGGGTAGGGTTGCGCGGAAACGTGGGCGGAAACAATGCGGTTGTCATGGAGATGAGCCTGCTAGCCTGTTCGTGTTGCCTCTCACTTCTTAGTTATGTACAACAGAACACAGCTGTCTGAACAAACGGGCAACTGAGACACGAGCGAGGGGAAGGAGAAAAGTGGCAACACCGTGCAATGGTACGTGTTATACTCCTTGCTCCAGCCCTATCAGTCAAAACGCTTCTTTTAATATTACGGGTGTAGCTTACATCTCTTGACGCAGAAAATAGCTTAAACTGAAATAAACCTAGATTTTACTGATACAACTGCAAATCGTCGAATAATTGACGTTTATTTCGGACAGAACTCCTGCCCCAAAAGTCATACCTACCCAGTGGGTGGGGGCGGTAGAATAATACCCACGGTATTCCCTGCCTGGCATAAGGGGCGACTAAAGGAGCTTTGGGAATGTGGGTTGGCGACCACGAGGCCCTCAGCTGAGTCCTGGCATTGCTTCCACTTACTTGTGCCAGGCGCCTCACTTTCATCTATCCTATCCGATCTCCCTTGGTCAACTCTTGTTCTTTTCCGACCCCGACGATATTAGAGCACTCGAGGCCTAGGGAGTCCTTTCATTTTCACGCCCTTCGTAGTCCTTGCCTTTCCATGGCCGATACCTTCATTTTCGAAGTGTCAGATCCCTTCCATTTTTTTCTCTGTGATTAATGTTATATAGAGGATGGTTGATTAATGTTATATAGAGGATGGTTGCCTAGTTGTACTTCCTCTTAAAACAATAATCACCACCACCACCTGTAAAAGATATGTAATTAAAAGAAAAATCTTGTCATTTATTGTTTGGTGTTGCAGTACGTTTACATCTTATTTATAATCCGTATTTGTCTAAGAATGAGCAACAACAACCGTACTCCTTGTCTGTTTCTGCCTCCAGCTTCCAGTTCGTTCCGAACTACGTGGTGTTTGCTGGATCTGCAACTGAAACTACATTTCTGCAGGAAGCCGAACATAAACGTCCGGGGAACAGCTTTTTTTAAATAACGCTATCGTTTGTAAAACACTCAACTGTGAATTATTACCTTCGTGGGTACCCACGAAGAGAACATACCTCCTTTTATTTCGCGATAATTTGTATTTTTAAGTGTCGGAAACCGTGTTTGTAATTACAGCATGTCGTTAACCATGCACTGCGCAGATGGGTTGCGTGACACAGTAATAAAAAAAAGAATGACTCATCCGAGTCCACTTACCACCGAGCAAAGATTAGAGACAATGGCACTGCTTTATGAAAAACTTCGTATCGGCGAAACTGTGGATATCATGAAAATTAAACTTTGAGACCGCTTCGGTATAGAATCGTAGGTAAAGCACAATGGAGGTGTAAAACACGTTCGTTCGAAACGGAAAGAGTGAGAGACCGTTCCCGAAGTGGCAGGCCGACGAAGAGAGGAGAAACATGCCCCACATAATTCGTCTCACAAATTCACTCACAACACGTATGCAGAGCTTGGTATTACTCGTTTGAAGCACATGAAACGATACTGTCGGTAGATGTTGAGTGGGTCTCGGCCCATAAGTGGCCAGCTCTGCACCCTGACCGACCAACCGAGCAGAGGAGGGGTGGCCGCAGCTCTACCGTGGCTCTACGCCTCTGCATTCGGGAGACGGGAAAGGGCTGAACCACATGGCTGGTCGGCTGCCCTGAGAATGGTTTTCCGTGTTTTTACATTCTCAGCACTGAGGCGAATGCGGGGACGGTTCCTAGTATAGGCCACGGCCGCCAACTCCCTCACTTTCACCGTAACAAATCTCCCGGCCTGAGAGACGGCGTCACCGTTCAAGAGGCCCGCCTCTCCCTTCAGGGGAGGGATGAAAATATTTTAGTAGTAAACGAGATTTAACCTTCAACCCTTACCATCCAGTGCAAGCCTGTAATCTGAGTGATTCTGACGCGCTTCTTATACCATTCCTTTCTCCACGTTCCCGTGATTGTATATATTAGTATTTGCTTTACGTCGCACCGACACAGATGGGTCTTACGGCGACGATGGGATGTGAAGGGCTAGGAGTGGGAAGGAAGAGGCCGTGGCTTTAATTGAAGTACAGCCCCAGCATTTGAAAATGGGAAACCACGAAAAAAAACCATTTTCAGGGCTGCCGACAGTGGGCAAGCTCACAGCTGCGCGCCCCTAACCTCACGGCGGTGATTATATCTTCTTCGCAAACAAGTATGTTATCCATCAGAGCATTCATTCTCGAAACGTCATCTTATAGACCAGGGCCTCTCAAACGCCCAAAATCTCACGCGTGCAGATAGAGGCGCAAGAGCTCCGTGCACTGTGCATCGCTGCCGCTCGGCATGGCTCGGATCAACGCTTCGTCTCTGGGCTACTCGACTAAGCTCGGCTCAACTCGCCTATACTCGGCTCAACTCAGCCCGGATTTAGAGCGCTACGGCGCAAGTGGGGCAGAGGGAGACAGGGGGAGCGAGCGAGACAGGCGTGAGGAAAGAGAGAGTAAGCGCTATTGCTCCAAATCGAGGAGTGGGGGGTCTGCACTCTGGTCAACCAAGCCAAGTCGTCTCTTGCACCGTGCACAGTGCATGCACCACGCGCATGCACCACGAGAGGCCCTGTTATAGACTAATGAAAAACCGCGTGTCTTAAGAAGAATATGAGGAAAACTCCGTACACTTCATGGTGTGGGCTGGAATGAGTGCAACATACATTTCTGGTTCTTTCTTTTTTTCCAAAGATCCGTTCCTGGACTTGTTTACCAGGATATGCTTAGTGAATGATTGATGCCACAATTCCAAGAAGCTGGTTCGAAGATATTGTTCTCCTGCAACAAGACGGAGCACCAGCACACTTCGTGTTGCAAGTGAATATGACCTTTCCCGGCCGATGGATTTCAAGAGGTCTTAAGATAATCCACCTTCCTTAGCCTGACCTCCAAGAAATGCCGACCTCACAACTCCTGATAATGCGCTCCGGACTTTTGTCAAGAATAGAATCCTAAAGAAGCGGTATCACTAATTGCGAGCAGCTGTGGAAGATGCTTTCACTAACGTGACCACGAATTATCTCCGTAAAACAGGGCCTCCCAGAGTGCATGCAGCGGTGCATTGCGCGGCGCAAGGTGCGTAAGACGACTTGGCTATGTTGACCAAAGTGCAGACGCCGACTCCTCGATTTTGAGCAATAGCGCAGTCTCTCTCTTTCCGTACGCCTGTTTCGCTCGCTACGCTTGTCTCCCCCCTGCCCCACTTGCTCTGCAGCGCTCCTATATCCGAGCATAATTTGAGCCGACCTTAGCCGGGCTTACCCGAGTCGCCCCGTCACAAAATGCCGGTCCGAACCGAGCCAAGTCGGAACGATGCAAGGTGCATAGAGCCCCTGCGCCTCGGTTTGCATGCGTGAGATTTTGGGCGTTTGAGAGGCCCTGCCGTAAAACATTTGCACGGAATGCAGCTGTGCTTCTAAAATGACGGGTCTTCATGCCGATGTTCAGGACTCTTAAACCATCAGGTAAAATTAAGTGGCCATGCTAATAATTCAACCGCAAGTTCCTTCTGTGGATCAGTGGTAGACAAAAAAAAAAAGTAATTCTCCTCTTCCTGATCGTGTCTAAAAGCCTTTCATTTTCTTCATCCTTGTATAGATCTTTATTTCCCCTATGTTTAAACTCTCCTTCCTTCGTTTTCAATGGTCCCCAAATTTTCCTCAATATTTTCCTTTCTTTTTTTCTCTATCTCTTCTATTTCACCAGCTTTCATAGAGAACATGAATTCTGTGGCATACAGACTCTCTGGTTTGATTACTGTGTTGTAGTGTTTGATTTTAGTTTTCCTAGGAAGATTCTTCTTATTGTAGGTATCTTTAGTGAGTTGGTATGACCGAGCTCATAGCTGCAGTCGCTTAAGTGCGGTCAGTATCCAGAATTCGGGAGAGAGTGGGTTCGAACCCCACTGTTGGCAGCCCTGAAGGCAAATGCTGGGACTGTACCTTAATTAAGGCCACTGCCGCTTCTTTCCCACTCCTAGCCGCTCCCTGTCCCATCGTCGCCGTAAGACCTATCTGTGTCGGTGCGACGTAAAGCAAATTGTGAAAACTGACTTGGTATGCTAGTTCCAGTTTTCTTGTTCTTGATCTGTGTGCTTCCTTACGAGTCCATTAACCTGAATTATTTCACCGAGGTATTTAAATTTATTAACCTTACTGATTTTCCCGTACTCCGTTCTTAGCACTGTGGTGAATCCCTAATATTTGATATGAATTTAGTCTTCTCAAAAGATATCTGAAGTCCAACTTTTCCTGCTATTTCTTTCAGAAGGTTGATTTGCTCTAAGGCAGTCTCTATACTTCCAAAGAGGATTGCTATGTCATCAGCAAAGGCAAAACAGTTTACACCAACCCCTATGTGCTTTGAACCTAATCTTATCTCACGATGGAGTTCCATTTCTTTAAGTTTTTCTTCCCATACTCTTATTACCTTTCCCAAGACGGTATTGAAAAGAATCGGGGAAAGCCCGTCTCCCTGCCTGACACCGATTTTAATTTCAAATTCATCTAAGATCTCTCAAATAAATTTCACTCTGGACTTCGTGTTTCAGTCAGAATTTGGCTAGTTACATTGATTGATTTTGTCAACTTCAAATTCCTCTAAAATGTTCAGTAGCGAAATTCTGTCTACTGGATCGTACGCTTTTTGAAGTCCACAAAAGCTATTACATAGATTTTGTTCTTTGTAACCCTGTCTCGTATTAAAGTTTTCAGGTTTAAACTCTGTTCTGCACATGATCAGCCTTTTCGGAACCCACCTTGGTATTTCTCCAATTTGTTTGTCTATTGGTTCAATTCTATTATGAAGAGCTTTTGACAGTATTTTATATGTAACTGCTACTAGGAAATTCCTCTGTAGTTGTTCACAACTGTTTTTGTCACCGTTCTTATAATGGGTGTATCAGTGCGTTCTTCCAATTACCAGGGATTTTCTCCGTTCGCCATATTTCTTGAATTATGTTTGTCTGTTCCCCCCCGATTACTGTTATCGGAAGGTGACTGCCCATTTGCAAGTCCTCTTAAAACAATATTCAACACCACCACCGCTGTGACAAAAATGGTGCGGCACCACATTCTCTATGCGGTCCGTCCTTAATGTTATAAGTAGCTGCTGAAGTCCGGGATCCTAATTTGAAGGGGGTATGCGAAGTAGCTCCTTTGAGAAGAGCTTTCGCATTACTGGCCATCCACATGGTCGTTTGCAAGACTACTTTTTATTTATTTATTCTCTCTCGACCGCGCGTCGAAATTTCTTTATTATTTTATTATCTTCTCCATTTCCTACCTTGAAAGCCTTGCAGGCGGCCATGGACCGGGGGTGACAGTGGCTCTTGAGCGGCAGTGGTCTAGCGCCGGGGATGTCTTGGTATGACCGCGACAGTGTAACCAGTGCCGAAAGGAGATATGGGATTGCCTGGTGGGTTTAGGGAGGTTTCTCATAACTTCTCCTTTACGGAGGGGTGGAAGTAGCTGGCAGAAGACTAGCCTTTGCACCTCAAGTTATTCTGTACTATTGTACTAGGCTATGTTCCTGCGTTAGTACTCGCTTGTCGGTCATTTGTCCAAACAGGTAGGTCACCACGGGCTGTGAGGCGGGGCGGAGCCTCACGGCACCCCACCAAAGACACATACTAACACAGCTCTAGTGTCTTTATCTCGCCTAGAAAAAGGCAAACATATCGAGCTGGGCTGAGCGATGACCGTCCGACCAGGCCTCCAGTGATTTACATCTCTTCGGTTCGTTGATGAAGCACGAGGATGAACGCCATGACGTGGCTTCAGAACGTGGAAGCAGATTTCAGTCTTGCCAACATCGATGTCTTGATGTAGAGGAACAAGAGCTTGGATAAGAATAGTGAGTATGTTGAATAGCAATGTGTACTACCATATATTATTTTATCTGCCTGTAAAATAAAGGTTTCTCCGTGCAAGATCTTGTTTCCTTAATTTGTTAAAGGTACGTTGTACTTATAACACATGGTGCCCGTCATCGTTGAACGGTCTGCCTTACGAAGGCTGCACCACTCTTAGTAATAAGCCATACAAAATACACCCTGGGGTGTATAAAATTCCCTGTACTTGCGGCAAGGTATACATTGGCCAAACATTCCGATTCCAATGGTACGCGTATCAAGGAACACCAATGTAATATCCGTCTCAACCAGCCAGACAAATCAGCAATAGCTGAGCACGCCCTATCTATGTCGCGTTCCAAGATGTTCGACTACTACTAACATGTTTTCATTCCTGCCTTGAAGGGGGAGGTGAGCCTGTTGGACGGTCACGCCGTCTCTAAGACCAGGAGATGCTTGGAGAAAGTAAGGGGATAGGCAGGAAAATGGAAAACTACGGAAAACAACTTTCCAGACAGCCGAATTCAGAAGCGCAGAGCCGTGGCCATCCCTCCTCTGCTCAGTTGGCCGGTCGGAGTGCAGAGCTGTCGGACCAGCCGTAGCCACTTGTGGGCCCAGACTCACCCTGCATCCGTCGACTAGATGTTCGAGCTCTACCCCATACTAAACACTACAGGTCTGGGATTATATGGGAAGCTATGGAAATACGTATTTCAACAGGGACACTCTCTGCCACTTAAGTAATACGTGGTTGCCAGCCATTAAGGATTTATATAGGTAGTTCTCTTCCCTGTCCTTTCACTATTATTACTTCTTTCCGATTTTTCCAAATTCGTATTCTCATCACGAAAAGGTTCACACTGTGCACAGGGAGCCATCCAGTGGCGAACGAGAGTACCACTTACTACAGACAACGGTAAAGCAAAGTTCAAGTGATTCGAACCTTCATTCATTTTTAGAGAAATCTTGCTCGTGAACAGACGAGATTATCGTTTGAAGACGCAGAGCAAAGTTCTCTGTGAAAAAAAAGCTTATTATCGTATCTACATACAAACTATTATTATCTATGTAATGTCGTCATCATTCATAGTGCAAAATCGTAATCACCAGTGTACGGTACTGTATTTCAAGGAAAAGCCGGGTGGGTGTGGTGCGGGACTCACACTGGGTGACGCCTTGTTGTGACAATCCACACCATATCAACATAAAAAAATACGTGTGCCATAGCACACCTACAACAAATAACTAGAGTACAAAAAACTACCGAAATCACCGGCCAAAGAGTCCCTAGTTGAACTGGTGGCCCGCTCCCAAACGGGGAGAATGAAATAACTACAAGCAGCAGGAAAGTGTGTCGGTAGATGCAGAGTGGGTCTCAGCCCTCAAGTGGCCACGGCTGGTCCGTGGTCTAACAGCTCTGCACTCTGACCGGCCAACCGAGCAGAGGAGGGGTGGCCACGGCTCTCCTGTGGCTCTACGCCTCTGCATTCGGGAGGCGGGACAGGGCTGGACCTCACGGTTGGCCCCAACCGTCGGCTATCCTGAGAGTGGTTTTCCGTGGTTTTCCGTTCTCCTGCACTAAGGCGAATGTCGGGACATTTCCTAGTATAGACCACGGCCACCAACCCCCTCACCTCCGAGCATTTCCTTCACCGTCACAAATCTCCCGGCCTGAGAGACGGCGTCACCGTCTAAGAGGCCCGCCTCCCCCTCCTGAGGAGGAATGAAAGCATTTTAGTAGTAGTAGTAGTAGTAGTAGTAGTAGTAGTAGTAGAAAGTGTGTATTTGGTGGTTACTTACACCAATGCCTGTATTTCATGTAGGCGTACATCATCCTTTAATTAGTGAGTTTCATTTGTAAATGGTTTGAAGGAGTGCAGTTTATCAACTTTCTATTGACTCAAGGGAAAGTATATCTAAACAACCATCCTAAGCAAAATATGAAAAGTTCCAACAATGCTTAGAATGAATGTATTGGCCAAAGAAATAATACAAGCACCATAAAGGGCTTGAAAATGAAAGTTGTAAACTTCCAAAGAATTTCGTCTTCTCCAGTTAGATGGCTTTAACATCGATTTGCTAGCTCACTCTCACGCACTAAAAACGAACCTATAAAACTTAGGAAATTTCATTTTTGTTATTAGTAAACCTTTTTCTGAAGATTGTTTCTTTTAATGTACCGAAGTTGTCAACACGTCAGCTGGTTCCTTCTCTACTGTAATCTAACGATCAGATGCTTGTAAATATGTTCTCTAGCCAATCAAAACCGGTGTTGTGTACAGGAATACAGCCTATCAGCAAAGCGTGGCTCAGTCTAATCGGGAAGCTTCCTCTTAAAGAGCTACATAAGCAGGGCACTTTAGGGCCGTCTTGTCTGAACTGCTCCAGTGCTTGGGAGTGTGACTAGACGGAGGCCTGGGAGGCCTGCTTGAAGAATATCCAGCGATACAAGGTAATGGCAAAATTTTCCGAAACATGTGATAGCGCCTGCGGGTAGTTTGCGGGGAAGGTTTTAACCGTTTTCTTTTAATGTAATTTTGTAAACTGGTAGTTTAAATGTAGGGTGTTTGGCGAAGTCTGAGGACTCGGTTTCTATTCCCTACCGGTGTAATACAACGGAAAGAAGAGTGGTGACCCTCTGCCGTCTCCCATTCAACCTTGCAATTGGGTGACTAAAAGTTTTCAAATTCTAAATTTTGTAAATCTCGTCTCGGCTTTAAAGGTTCCTCCTTTAGTTATCCTCTTGTAGTGTGGGATTAACCTCTGTATCTTTGGGCCGTGAGCTCACTTAGGTTTTCAGTAATTTCTATGAGGAGTATTGGAGTTTCGCCTCCTCGCCTTTTGTTAATGGCCAGTTATGTGCAACCTTTTCTCTTTTACTCTTAAGGCCACGTGGTATGGGTAATTACGTCCCTGTTTATCCTGTATTATCCATAAGGCAACTGTTCTTCGTTGCAGCTGAAAACGCTTAAAAGGCTTGACATTCACTAAACCAACCATCGCAAAGGAGAAACCTAAGTCTAGTGGTAGCCCATGTCTTGGACTCAGCATAAGCCACTGTTAGGAACAGTGAAACTTAGTAGAAAATATGTCGATTTATAAATGTGCTTCTTATCAATATCTGAATGTAACTTCCAAGCCATGATGTGTGTCTCAATGAACAAAGAACATTACCAAATGTATTGCAATATATACTAGGGCTATAAATAAAAAATAGTCGGAGGGAGGAAGGGGTGAATAGTACACCCCAAAGCAACAGAAATGTCCCTATTAAGATATCCCCTACGGTCGATAGTTTACGAGTGACAGACTTTCCAACTTTGTACGAGAAGTATATATATTACTATTTGTTTTTACGTCGCACCGGCACGATGTCTTATGGCAACGATGGGACAGGAAAGGCCTAGGAGTGGGAAGGAAGCGGCCTGGCACATCCCGTAGCTGTCACTACGTTGGTGTACCAGCAGGGATACTGCGGATCAGGAGTAGTGTGTCGGCCTTCGTATCCCAAGATAGCGGGTTCAAACCCGGCAGAGGTAGTCGGATTTTTGAAGGACGGAAAATAAGTCCATTCGACACTCCATGTCGTACGATGTGCGCATGTAAACGATCTCTGGTGACACATTTGGTGTTCACGCGATAAAATGAATTACAAAGTCAGTCACAGATGCCCAAGAGATATTCGGTTTACTCTGCCATCGAGTGGGCCTAGAGCAAAAACGGAACGTCGAAACTGACGAGCAGACAGCCAGATGGCGTCAAATTGAAATGTCCGAATACCATATATGATGCTATAGTAGTAGTAGTAGTAGTAGTATATTAGTAATAGTGGTAGGGGTACTGTATTCTAATACAAGAAGTGCTCAAAATATCCACAATGCAGCTGAATGCACGCCTGAACACGCCATCTCACTGATTGTCGGACACGTTCAAATACTCCAGACGTCGATGGTAACCTTGTTCCACAGGCTGGCTAAGCACTGGGATGTCCGTAACAGCACGCCTGACTCCAAACTTAACCCTAAATATGAACTATTCCCTCATTCTAGATCAGGACCTCTCAAACGCCCAAAATCTCACCGAGGCGCAGAGGTTCTGTGCACAGTGCATCGGTCCGACTCGGCTCGGACCAGCGTTTTGTCTCGGAGCAACTCGGCTCAACTACGCTCGGATGGTAGGGCGCTGCAGAGCCAAGTGAGGAAGGGGAAGACAGACGGAGCGAGCGAGACAGGCGTAGGGAAAGAGAGAGGCAGCGCTATTGCTCAAAATCGAGGAGTGGGGGTCTGCACTCTTGTCAACATACCCAAGTCGTCTTTTGCACCTTGCGCCGTGCAATGCACCGGTGCATGCATCCTGAGAGGCCCTGTTCAAGATAATAACTAGAGCCCGAAGTTCAGTAATTTACTTTAGTTTGGCTAAAATAGGAGGGCAAATGAACACTTAAAATTTAGCAAATAGTCAGTAAAATAACGAAAAACTTTTAAAGATAACAAAAATGGGCATTAAGATAATAAAAATGGTTTAATGTAAACTACGTAATATACATGTGCATCACATTTTAGTACCTAATCTAACATAGCAGGACAATCCACTTTCCATACGGTATTCTACTCTATAAATACCTAACAATATTGAAATTCGCCGCCAGTGATTCAGTAGTTCTCACTACAGAGAAAAAAGAACAGGAGAAACGACGGAGAACAGACTGAAGACTTAACAAGACGTCGTCAGAAGTTTTAGAGAACTACAGGAATTTGTCCTACGGAGGAATTATTAACATATGTTCGCTGTAATATCTGAGGCTAAATTCTTAATGCCAAGTCAAACAATCACGAGTATAACCACTATAACTGAGAAAGTATACATGGCAATTTATAAAGTGTATGCATTCTGATAATGTTTGCCGTGTTTTCGAGTGTCTAGTGTGAATATATGGAGAATGTACAGTATATTTTAGTAGATCTTAGTAGCGAGAAAAATTGAAGCTGGGCCAGGGGCTAATGCGCACGATGGCCGCTATACATTGGGCCTTATGTGGGTAAGTTGGCCTGGGACTAATGCGTAAGTTCACAGTCGAGGACTACAGTCACTACCAAAACCAAACCAAACCAAACCCCATGGCAGTACAGCCCTTGAAGGGCCTTGGCCTACCAAGCTACTGCTGCTCAGCCCGAAGCCCTGCAGATTACGAGGTGTCGTGTGGTCAGCACGACGAATCCTCTCGGCCGATATTCTTGGCTTCCTAGACCGGACAGTCACTACCACCCGCGCTAAAAGGAACACCTACGCGACAGCCTTCACCGCTCACTTCCCTCTCCCTTAGTTTTGGTCGAGCAGGAATTATTTTTACTGAAGGTGGTCCACATATGTGGAATGCTAGCGATTGTAGTCCTCGTCTGCGGACCTGCGCATTAGTCCCTGATCCAGACTCTCCATTTTTTCTCTCTACTCACTCCATTAAACGGAAATCTGCATTTAGCGAGAAAAAATGACCTGATCTTTTGCGATTCCGTTTAAGACAGTTTTTACTGAACAACAATATCAACTCACCAACGCCTGTTCCCGCTAGGTCGTTTTGGTCCAGAAGATTCTCGGCATGTTTCAGTTTCTCCCGAAGATTGTGGTAGAGAGCAATCTTGTCTTCCTGTTGCAGATTTGGGTCCCTGTAACGGATCAAAAAATATCTCGTTCATAAAGTTGTTAAAACCCGAAAAGATACCACATTTATACCTAGAATAGGAGAAACATAATCTTAACTTTGGATTAGTAACACAAGCACGTCAACACTTTAGATAAAAAGTGCATCGAGAAGAGTAAACTTCGGTTTAACGATGGCCATGCCTTTACAGTGGCTCTACAGCTTTGCATTCGGGAGGCGGTGGGATGCTCCCACCGCTGGTCGTTCTGAGGAAGGTTTTCCATTCCCCTCACTAGGGGGAATGACGGGACAGATCATTTTATAGGCCACAGCCGCTATCCCCAACTCCTCACTTCAAATCACAACAGATCTCCTGGCCTGAGAGCGGTCGTCACTTTCTAGACGACCCGCTGTATCCCACCAGGATACGGAATAAAAACTCTATTATTATTATTATTATTATTATTATTATTATTATTATTATTAGCAGTAATATTAGTAGTAGTAGTAGTAGTAGTAATAGTAGTAGTAGTCCGAGTGAGAAGTGGAGCTCTATGTCTGGTCGAACGCTCCAAGCAAAGCTGTTTCAATCAGATGTAAATGTAGAGCTTCTCTTGAAATCTCCGCTTTTCAAAGCCAAGTGAGAGAGAAGACTGTAGTTTCTACTAATTTGCAGAAACAGATTCATTGTACAGGGTGTAACAATAAGTTACGGCCAAACGTTCAAGACACACTGCTCACATATAGAAGAAAATATGTTATATAGACTCTCTCTCTATTGTTCTTGCACTCATGATGAGTATCGTGACCCCAAGGACTTTGTTGCTTCTCTCATAAATTGATGCCATTCTGTGCGATCATGCATTTTCCGGACAATAGTTCTCCATGGCAAGTTAGTGATCCCTCTGATTTGATCAGCCCATCTTTGTGCGACTCGTTCTCATGCCCTTTTGCCATAAACGTTTCCCTGGACAATTAGTTTTGTTTTCCAGGTTGTCACCGTTTCTCCTTATAATGAGGGCAACGAATTTCAGGATTCCCTGGTACATAAGACTGTCTTATACGAGTATTCCAACTTTCTGGACATGAATCTGGAAACGCTTCCATGGCCTCCAAACTCTCCGGATCTAAATCCACCAGACTTTTACTTGTGGGAGCATTGTGTATCGAACCCCGGTACAAGATGTAGACAGTCTTCGCGCTCGTACTGTGGAAGGCTGCGGAGCCATACGGAATACTCCAAGGATACAACAGCGCATCCAGGATTCAACGCGACGGCGGACTGTTGCAGGTATCAATGATAAAGGAGGGCATTTTGAACATTTCATGTAGGAAAGAGTTTCGTATGCTATGCTGGAACTCCCTGTTCCTGTGTCTATGTAGCGTTACAGAAAACAAGTTGTAACAAGGAAATAAAGCGTCTCCGGACGCATATTGATATAACACATTTTCTTCTTCTACGTGTATGGAATGTGTCCTGAAAGTCTGCCCTACTTTATTGTTACACTCTGTATACGCTGGTAGCATTGCCTTAAAAATATACCAGCCTAGAATGAGGGACTTGGTTTGTAATTCACCGCGTCATCGAATGGGCTGCGTTACTGTGATGGCAATGTTTAATATTTATTATACGTTTGTTCCTTAAATTACAGAATGGGGAATATACAAATGTTCATTAAGGTTATAAAACAACTGAGCCACAAGTTCCCTCTGTGGATCAGTGGTAAAGCATCGATCTCCGGAACTCAAGACCGCGGGAATAAATTATAAATTGTATTGAATAGGCGGACCACTTGTTTATAATATTTAAGTTTATCTTAAATATTCACTATGTGATATATAGTCAATACGGTATTATTATTATTATTATTATTATTATTATTATTATTATTATTATTATTATTATTATTAGAAATGAAGATGTTAAAGCTTGTTACATGTAATAATAGAGTATTATTTCTGTGAGTCTGGATATCGTAGTGATGCAATCTACAAATTTCAAAGAGAGATCGCAAACAACCACAGGTGTTTATATACCGTACATCTCATTACAATTCTTTATTACGCAAAAAGATAAAAAGTGTAAGTCCTGGACCAATAGTACGGGTATTTAACAAATTATGGCTATGTCCTTTTAAAATCTTATTTTTCATTTCGAGAATCGGTTAGCAAAACTAAAACAAAGAACTTCACAAGAGCTAGACAGTCTATATTTTAGGACGCAAGGACTGATAAAAGCACAGTTCACCGGTAAAGAAAGTCGTGCGAGATACATTTGAGTTCGTTTGAGCCGCCTGAGGACCACGGTGCTTGTGCTTTAGCTGTGTTTATGTTGTTGTTGTTTCCAATGGTTGCTGCTTCTGGTGTTCTTAATGGTGGGTTTGTATACGTAGGTCGAGTCATAAGTCATGGCAACTATTTTTTTTTTCTCGCGAACAGGAGACAACACGGAACATCCAAGATATGCATTTGGAAACGTACGGTATGTACTTGCGTATGATGCCACTAGATAGTGTATGTAAACAACAGTGTGGGTCTAAGCATGCCTCCAAGTTCAGTGTGTGAGTGAGAGCGTCACAAAATGGAAGTCAACAATCAAGAGTAATGATCGTATATTAAAATAGCAGTACTCCGGGGCAGAAATACACGCCAATGCCATGCAGAGCTGCGGGAAGTGAACCAAACGTCCAGATCTTTTGGACAATGCCCTAATCCTACACGATAACGCGACAGCTCACACAGCAGCCATCGTTCAGCGTCAGTTACAACGGTGGGGATGGTATGTTCGTCCACACCCGCCGTATTCGCCTGATCTGAGCCCATGTAACTATGATCTAATCCCAAAAGTCCGGAAGCCATTATGTGGACAACGGTTTGCTAACAAAGAGGACATCGTAACAGCATTTCGGAGAGAGGTTCACACGTCAGCGATACACATGCAGTGAATGGTATTCAGCGCCTGCTCCACCGCTGGCAACGCACTGTGGAAACCTTGGGTGATTATTTCGAAGGTCTGTAACCAGTGGACACCTGTCCTTTGTACGTAGTCTTGTGTATTTGCTGTTTATACCATAGTAAAACTATGTTTACCAATGGCCTGTGTTCTGTCACTTTCCTACGTGGATCTCCTGCAGTCAGAATTTGTCTCCAGGCACTATGCATAAGTACATGCCCTATATTTCCAAATGCAAATCTTAGATTTTCCGTGTTGTCTCCTACTCGCGAGAAAAAGAATAGCTGCCATGACTTATGATTCGACCCTCGTATTATGTATTATTGTTTGACTTTTTTTAAATAACGTGTGGCTTTCTGATAGGCTGGTGCAGGTGTTTCGAGTTGACGCATACAGGCGATCTACGTGTCTACGACGATGGAGCCCAAGCTGCGAATCGAACCCGGGGCCGCATGGTCAGCACGCTAACCATTTAGCCACTGAGCCGGATAACGTTTTAGTAATAATATTTATGGAAGATACCCTAAATTTTCCCTTATTTTAGCTTCAAACCATTATGATCGTCTATTTAAGATACACAGAAGTATCAAATTTTACCGATATTGATCTGCGGGCTACCAGACCACGTCAAAAACGAGAAGGTGATACACTCTACCGTGCTTGGAAATGCTGAGAAATCACATGAAGTGTTAACCCTCGCAAAATGCAGGGAAGGAGCCCATTTCAATCACATATTCAGAAATGACAGCTATTGCCCGACAGTACTGATCAAGGAAGACAAGACAGAAGGAAAACGAAGACGTTGGGTGGGGGGCAAATTACTTATTCTGGACGCGGAACTTCCGACGGCGGTTCGATATCTTGAGATCCACGATACAACAGTTCTAATACGGAAAACAGGAAAAATAATCCTTGATGGTCGCCACCCTTCTGTGGAGAATCAACAGAAGAAGAAGAAGAAGAAGAAGAAACAGGGCATTCCACTTTTTTAAAGATTTCTTCTCTGAAACAATATCTTACATTCCCGAAGGAATTTTACAGTTCTCATCACAGTGCCTGGAGCACTCAAGAAGTCTTCTCTCCCGTTAGTGCAATTTTCGACTACTTTCAAGGAGAATTAGCAACACGAAGAAATTAATTTACCGTGTGTTTAAACATACTTCCGTGAAAGTGCTGTACCATAACCACGAACGGTTATTACAGCCCACGAAATCCAAAAGAGAGATACAGTAATCCGAAAAGTTATTCTGACAGTAATTTTGTTCTCTCATTACCTAAACTTCATTGATGAGTACCTTGCTTCGTACCAAAATCCACAGGGTGACTGCGACAAGTAATGATTCAGAATAATGCAATAGAACGGTTAAGCAATGTGACAAAAACTAGCAATTTTAGACATGAAAAACAAGTTTTAGGTGCCTACTAATGCACTAAATTAGGAGCTAAACAATAAAAACAATGTATAAGTTCCACGATAAAAATTCATTTTAACAATATGCTGTACTTCTTCCTTCTCTACTCCTTTTCCCATCTCTACACGAGATCGGCATTTCCTTCTTCCATTATTCTCCACCATTCCTTTTTATCTTGGTTCTCCTCTTCTTTTCCCCTCTCTACTTCTCTCTCTCTCTCTCTCTCTCTCTCTCTCTCTGAGTCCAACCCTTCGTAAGAGTGCCGTGGTATCACGCGACAAGCCTTTAGGTGATCTGCCTCTATTTTGTGCACGGTGACTTGCTTGCTGTAAGCTCATCCTGGTCAAGCTCTAGATCTGGTCCATCCATCGTAATGGTGCACGTCCTCTAGGTCTTCGGCCGTCGACTTTTCCCTCTATGATAAGTATTTCCATTGCATAATGTCTTCTGGCAATATGACCAAAATATCTGAGATGTTTTTGGTTGATGAGGATCGACAGTCTTGTTCTGATGCCGAGCTTGTGCAGGATCGATTCATTAGTACGGTGTGTTGTCCGTGGTATTCGCAGTAATCTCCTATAGCACCACATTTCTAGAGCATCAATCCCGCGGCGATCCGCCATCTTCATCGTCCAAGTCGCGATAGGGAAGATCAGAGTTCGAATGAGGGTGAGCTCTGTCTTGGAAGTGATGGTGGTGTCCGAGATGCGAGTAAGTTTCTCTGTTGAATTTCTCGCAATCACAATGCGCTTATGGATCTCAGGTTCACAGTATCCAGTATTTGTGAAAATAGATCCCAGATACTCGAAGCGACTGACAACCTCACAATCAGCAATTCTTGTTATGTCATCCGCATATCTGTGATTGTTAATTTTCATGCCACCAACTGTGATGCCGTCACTCCAATCTTCGAGAATCTCCAACACTGTACACATTAAAAGGAGGGGGGGGGGGGAGGAGAGAAAATTCAACCTTGTCGCACTCCAGCAGTAATAGAAAAGATGTGTGAGAAGTTACTATTAACTCTCACCGTCACAGTGTTCGAAGAGTACAATTGCTGAATCAGGAACACTAAATGTCTCGGCATCCCCATCTCAACGAGTATAGCCCAAAGCTTTGACCATTTCACCTTGTCGAAGGCTTTCTCGTAGTCATCGAAACAGAGGAACATCTCAATATTGTACTCCCCTGTCTTCTCTATGAGCTGCCGGGTGTTTAGGATCTGCTCACGAGTTCCTTTGCCTGGAACAAACCCGGTTTGTTCTCTGATATTTGTGGAAGTAAGAAGGTCTTCAGCCTCTTGTTCAGCACCGTGAGCATGATTTTACTGGCATGGGAGATGAGGGCTATCTTTCGACAGTTTGCACAGTAAAGTGGAGAACCTTTCTTGAACAGTGGTACGAAGATGGAGTGGCACTACTGGAGTGGAGGATGTAAACACCTAGGTTCTTTAGGATTTTAGCAGTGATTCCATCTTGGCCTGGTACTTTCCGGTTCCGGAGCTTTTTGGTTGCACGTTCCACTTCTCTAAGGAACAATGAGGTACGGCCGAACTTTCAGGACATTCCTCACACGTAGAAGAGTATGTTATATGGACATTGGTTCGGAAACCCTTTAATTCTATGTTAGAACTCATTTTCTACAACTACATCTGCATCTGATTTAAGACGGGCTTGAAAGCCATTCTTAGAAATCAGTATCAAACACAAACACATCGTGGGTTTCACTCGGTTTCACAACAGCGCTATGATCCGATCTTGTCATTTCGGAGGTCCGTGTTTAAATCTCTCGCCTGGCGAAGCTCATTATTTTATTTGGTGCTCTGAAGCCGGTCTTAAGTCATGAGCAGATTTAGCAACACCGCGTCGCAAAACTCATTTGAATTCGCCCGAGAAGCGATTTGATCGGCCAACTTCAGCATCTGATAAATACAAAGGCGCGAGATATTGAATTTTTTTTTTCTGATTTATATTAGTATTTCCAACCCTCTACAGCTCATAGAGCGTGTTCACGTTGTTTCTTGTGGAGATCTGCCACAGTGGTAACACTAAACAAGGCACAAACACAGTTAAAAGGGAGGGTAAGAGCACAATACACAATATAAGTAAACACTACACACTCGGGAAAACAGCAGCTAGCATACGCAGATCTCCAACAAAACAAGTACGTAACTATCAGTAGCGCCAACTAGTGAACAACAATAAGGGAAGATGGAAGGGCTGGGAACCTACCAAAGGCATGGACATGGCTTAGATAGCGGATTCCGAAATGAATCACCGTGATCCTTAGTTTTAAAAATATTATTTACAAGATAATTCTACATATACATTCCAAGTTATGAGCTATAAGTTCAGTGACATACATAGGTTATTCGTAGCAGTGTAAATACAAATTACAAATCAACTGTACATCTAGTTACAATGCAGTAGTACAATGCAATTTACAGGTTATCCAAAATCTAGCGTACCTAAAGTGATACAGAACTATCAGAGGCAAACCCCAAGGGAAATACTATTAAACTACAATATACATATTTTAGTGAAACAAAACGGGAATGACTCGGAAACGAACAGGTAAGTCTAGCTGAAAAACTAAGGCGTCATAAGTAACTAATTTGGTGAATCTAGGTGAGGTTAGGGCAGACTCCTGTATGAAAACCAAATCGGAACATTACGGAATTTTTAACAGGAACGGAATTCAAGAGTGCTTACCCGGGGAGTGTGCCATCCCGAAAACCGGAGGGACGTCATCCAGATAGGCTGCTCGCAGACAGATAACCGAGACCAACAGAATTCAGGATACAGAATGCCTTCGAACACTACCTCGCTCACTATATATAGGAATTACTGGCCTTGGAGGCAACCAATCAGCGTGCACGTGTCCCCTATCGCCACCTAGACTCACCAATCACAACCTTACTTTCGATCGAGAACTCAGACTAACATTCTAGAATACGCATGATCGCGAAAGTCGTATTTTTCCAGAATAAACAGAACACACTTTCTAGAACACATACCAACAAAGTAACACACCCAGTACAAAAGTTATGCAACTTTCTAGATCTTTCCAGGAACTACAGACAGAATTCTACTATTTACAAATGCCTATGTTACAACATTATATAGTACAGGTTAGGCCATTAAATTATCTTATGCTCTACAAATAACAGTACAGGTTAGGTCATGATAAATGAAACATTATATGGTACTTCGCCAATAAAGTCTTTAAAAAAATTACATTCCACTCATCCTACATAGTTCACTTGTAACAAATTTCATTGGTTGGGACCTGTGCTCTTCCCATACGGTAACAGCTCCGTAATGTATGATGTCACCATCACTCACGCATGCGCAAAACTTGCCATTGCGAGAGCACAAGACCAATGTGCTCACCCAAGTAATGCTGGAAGTTTGAAGCGTAGAATCCGGCAAATTTTAAATGCGACAGATCAGAATTCTAAGTAATGAGTTAGATACCGAGTAATTGAAGGGTACCATGGGTGCCAGTTCCAGATTCCAAATGCGGCAGATGAGAATTCTAATTAATATGTTAGATACCGGGCAACATGGATCCCAGTTCCATATTCTGGGTGTTCACGTGCACTTGTGCTGCTGTACACGAGCCGCCGCTGATTAGTGGTTGTATAAAATGTACTTTATAGCGCTTTTCAGATATAAATCATTCCGTACCGCAAACAGACCTGATTAAACTGCCACCAGCGTCTGTAAAAACTTCCGGATACCTGTTTTTACGCTGTTAAAATTAACACGGTTATTTTTCCGCTTTTTCACGACTTCATACCACTGAGTATCGATCATAACTTCGCTACAAAGCTATGGCGAATGTCACATCTCTGCTTCAAAACTTACCCAATATCAACGAAAAGACTTCGAAGTTCGGAGTGTTGTTTCTTGAGAATCTCGAGATCATTAAATGCTTGCATGAGCCGCCGGGCTGTTTGGGGGTTTAGCTCTGGCGACGGCGGCCGGAGAATTGGTGAGGCCACCAGTAGCAGCAGGAGTAGCCAAACCACAGCGAGGAGCAGCAGGGCCCGCCGCCATCCCACCTGCCGCAGCAGCTTCATGTCAGCATACTCCTGCAATAACAGAACATTCATATTAGTGCATTTGTGTCATATTCTTTTTGTTAGTCAGACAGGCAATATACATGATACAGATCATTAACAAACACTGCCGGAAAAAAGAACAACCTTTGAGAGGTTACAATTCACTCAAGATTTATTGTAGAAACAATAAACATGGAGTACATGAAATGATTACATTTACAGATCAGTAGCTCAAGCGGTTCTGATGTAAGAGGTATGGACCTATGCTCAAACACCCATAAGTTATTATTACAAGGTGTAGCCTCCACGGGCAGCAATGCAGACGCTGCCTCTGGCATGCAGTCGACCATACGGGTGACAAATACAGTACTGTATTGAGACATGTTATACCACGTCTGCTCGATCCCTTCACGTAGTTCTGTAAGAGCTGTGGACTGACGAATCGCACGAGTCACATGTCATTCCATCATGTCCCACGCGTGCTCGATTCCAGACAAGTCCGGAGATCGTTCTGGCGCTGCACATATTGCAGAGCACGTTGAGTTTCAGGGACAGTGTGTGGGAGAATATTATCCTGTTGGAATAGCACATCACCTTTCTGTTGCAATTACAGCAGAAAAACGGGTCTAACAAAGTTCTGCACGTACCGAGCGCTGGTCAGCGTTCCCTCCACAAACACCGAAGGCGAATGAGAGTTGTAGCTTATCGCACCCTAGACCATATGGCCAGTGTATCTTGGACAAATGCGCTCTAAGATGCAGCGTTCACCAGGTCTACGTCGTACGCACAAACGACTATCACTTGCGTGCAGACAGAATCTGCTGTCATCGCTGAAGACCATGGCGCGCCATTCCATCCTCCAGGTAATCCTTTAACGGCACCAGTCGAGCCATGCACGTCGATGTTGTGACGTGAGTGGAAGACGGGTGTGCGAGCCCGTAATCCCACTACTAGTAACCCGTTCTCAACAGTTCGTGTTGACACTTCTGGGCTCACATTTGCTCTTACCTGTGCTGTGGTAGGTGTAAGATGTGTGACACTGCTGCCCTTACAATACAACGATCTCGGCGGACGTCTGAGCTGCGTGGACATCCAGAACCTCTTCTACGAGTGTGAGAACGTTCACGTGTCCACTGTTGCCAGCGTCGTTGCACAACTGACGCGGACATCCAACTTGTGTGGTAATTCGCCGAAGGGTAGATCCCGCCTCTCGAAAGGCCACAATTTGACCCCCTTTAAGCTCACTCAGTTGGCTATCGCCTCCGTGGCTCTACACTACTTTTTGTTGTTATTTTGTTGGGGGCCAATAGATTGAGAGTCCCAGGGTGAAAACTATGCCCTCTTACTCATCTGTGTCCTGGGGTTACCCAAAGAGTCGGAAAATATCTAACTGCACTGGCGGGGGAGAAAACTATCTGGCTTGGAGGCGGAACTTGCCTTCAAGCCAGAGCTGTATCCCCACCTCCTATACTGTAGTTGAATTTGTAAAATGTAATTATTAAGTTTGTTGGATGTGAAGGGTAACCAAGCCATCGAAGAAACGGTCCTTTTAAGAGTCAATTTTGTTTTAAATTAGTGAGGTAGGGTGCAAATTTGGAAAAGTTCGAAAGGTAACTCAAACCATGCCATAGGTGAGCCAAGGGCCGGGATGATTGAGCCGTGTGTTCGGCTTCTTGATACCTATGGCTTGTTTAGGAATTGAGTTGCCCTGGTCGGTTGACTGAGCTTGCATGATTCTAGACTTGTTCATTTTAGATATTGTGTTTACCGGAGTTATAAGAGTCGGAATACGAAGTTAGGATCGTATCCTTCTCTCAGTTCTCAGGAGAGGAGCCAGTACCATTCTTCTTAGTAGTTTGTTTTGGAACTTCTAAATTAAAAAAAAAATAGTTTTGGGTATACAGCACCAAGCCACACACCCGTACAACATCATGGGCCTAATACATGCTAAATAAATATTTCTCTTTATAGAGGAAGAGTTTGTAGGGCAGCCACGCGAACCTTGGCTCGTTAAACGACCTGTTCTTATTCCTTCTCCATGTGAAACATTTCTTCATTGTTAAGCCGAAATATTGTCAATACCAGGGGTTTCCTGTTTTTTAGTTTGCGAATATTAGCGAACAGTTCGGAGGGGGTGACGAATTTGAAGTCAGGTGGGAGGTGGTGTTCACCTAAGTTGTCAATTTGCTCCTCAACAAGATCGATGAAGTTGTCGTCGGATGGATCAGTGTTGGCATCTGACGCCCTCTCTCACGACAGCTCCTTTTATACCGTACACGGGTCTCATGCGGCATCGCTGACGTGTTGCTGTCCAGCGCCATCTGTTGGCCTTTTTGTGCACTCTTTGTTGGTATCAATAAAACCCCATGTCATGTCAAGCATGTGTGGCCATTTGTACCTGACGTGTTGCTGCTCAACGGCATCTGTTAGTCATTTTTTCTTACACTTTATTTTGGTGTCAATAAAACCCTAGGTGTGTCAATTATTACCTCTTTACCGCCAACATTCACTTAACTACTGCCTCGTCAAATGTTAAACGGACTAAAACGCCAGTAGCGTACCCCCTCACCTCGATCCTGCTGCTAGCAGGGAATGCTAGTGGATCGCAATACATTTCGTTCCTCACTTCAAGGGGACGTTGGCGGGTCATTCTTCTTCAAGTAACTAACGGTCTTGTGTACGCTAGTTTTACAGAGTCTTCGTCCTCTCAAGGTTCCTCTTCTTGCGTGTCGGCATATTCAAAAACCAAGAAGCCACATCTGCTGTTGAACGGTGACCTACTTCTTCATCATCATCATCATCATCATCATCATCATCATCATCATCATCATCATCATCATCATCATCATCATCATCATCATCATCATCATCTCAGAAACCCTGAGTAAATTATTCAATTAGATATTTAAAGACAACAATAACAAGTAGTTAATGTTGTATGAGGAAGCAATTATAAAGTGTAGTGGGTGCTGAAGTTAAACAATGCGCTTAGCTTCCAAATAATACGTGTGCTACAAACTGAATTGCATGTTGAAATTTCAATTCTACATTTCGAATAATGAGATCGCCGAATTATGGAACAGTAATTACTGTGGCAGTGAATCAAGCACTAGTTTTAACTGGGGATCGTGAGAAAGGAAGTGTGTATGAATTTACGTAAAACCTGACAGCTAACTTTGTTGTATTTGTTTGGTGGTAATAGGTTTTTACATACAGTATGGTAGATTTCACATATATTTGTATTGTTACCGATTTATCCTCAAAATCACGTTTCTAGGTGTGAGTGAGGTGAGGCGTGCCATCGTAATTATATTCCAGAAACATCGACACAACTTTGGATCTCACTATCATTTGCGACTATTGTATTTGTGACTATTTTATGTGTATTTGTTGTCATTTGAAAGCATATTTTTTGGAGCCCAACTTACAGTATATTTTATATTATATTTGATGACTGATTGATGCTTGTTCTTTAAAGGGGCCTAACATCTAGGTCATCGGCCCACAATGGTACGAAATGAGACGAAATGAAATGACAAATTAAAAACCAAAAATTCTCCACTGACCACAATTCAAAACGTGAGGACGAAGAAAGAATGAATGGATGGATATGAATTTAAAACAATCAGTGGAACCGACCCACAGTGTCTCACATGCACAGAAGCTGGCGTAAAACAACAGTATTACTGATCAAGGGACTGCTTTCATAGCACGATACTGATCCGTTAATGCTTGTAGTCGAAAGGGGCCCAAAATCCAGGTCATCGGCCCCTCATAATGGTACTTATCGCTAGAAAAGTGGAACCATGATATTTGTCATGTTGCGGTAGTAATCAAGAGAGCGAAGACTCGCGGTATTCCACACAGTATGGTACTACTCACAGGTAATGAAATTCGCACATGTATTACAGACCTACTGTGTTTCGCACATTGCGGCGCCATTAACGGGCAACGCAAAACTATGGTGTTCATCACCTAAGTGTACTAACCACAGGGACTCGTACTAATCATACGCAAGCCAGGACCATGGGTTCCCTCATCCCATGGTGTCGCTCATATAGTGCTACTAATCACAGGTACTGTAAAAGCCGTCGCGCTCTCGTTTGCTACCAATCACAAACCTATTTGTTACCCAAGGAAAAGTGACCCATGGTGTTCCCCGCGTGGTGGTACTAATAACAAGGAGTTTCATGGTTCTAATATAACCATCCTTTGCTCGCCCCTTTTAGTCGCCTCTTACGACAGGCAGGGGATACCATGGGTGTATCCTTCGTATGCGTGCCCCAGCCACAGGGTGTTATATTTTGAGAGGTCACAAATGGAAAGCGGAGCGACCGTGGCCTTAATGAATGTGTATGAAACTGTGAAACCACGGAAAAGTAAATACCATTAAAGCTTTTGGTAATGGCGTTCGAACCCACACTCTCCTGAATGCAAGCGTACAGCTGTAAGTAGGTCATACGTTGTTACAACAATGAAATGCGTGAAATACAGTCCTATGACAATGGAATAAATTCATGTCGGTACACCTATAACAATGTAAATTTTCCCGTCAGTATACGGTAGATTACAGGCATGTGAAAGAACTCCCGCGGGACAAAATTTCGGCATCTCTATTATTATTATTATTATTATTATTATTATTATTATTATTATTATTATATATTTTCATTATGCACTAGCTGTAGTATCTTTCGCTGCTTATGACAAGTTATCTAACTCCAGAGCTTCTTTCCGCCAATATTCAGGCAAGCTGTTTTACTCGGGATGCAGCAGTAATCCCATCTATCGGAGGTGAGCGGCAGCTGAAGAGAGAACTCACATCAGAATAATGGTCACTGTTATTGTTGGTCAGTTGTATACAATACGGTAAAACTCTATAAGGCATAAATTATCGGAAATTGTATTCCCTATAACTTGTGTTACGTCGATACGTCGATAGGACCAACAGCATAGGTATTTCAATTGAAATTTTAAGCACCTTCCCCTAAACTATCACTTCATCCAGCGTGAATAAAACTATCTATAGCCTAGACTGAAGTGCCTTATTTCTGACTTTACATACCGATTTTCATTAAATTCTGTTCACCTCTTTTTCTAGTGGTTCGGCATTGATATGGACTTAGCAAGAAAATTCGAAATGCATTAATATCTCCGTTTTCATAGCGGGTACAGAAAAAATTCATAAAACCGGGCGAGTTGGCCGTGCGGTTACGGGCGCGCAGCTGTGAGCTCACCTCCGGAAGATAGTGGGTTCGAACCCCACTGTCGGCAGCCATGAAAATGGTTTTCCGTGGTTTTCCATTTTCACACCAGGCAAATGCTGGGGCTGTACCTTAATTAAGGCCACGGCCGCTTCTTTCCAATTCCTAGGCCTTTCCTATCCCATCGTCGCCATAAGACCTAACTATGTCGGTGCGACGTAAAGCAAAATAGCAACAAAAAAATTCATGACCTAAATGATCGAAAATTTAATTCTATATAACTTTTATATAAATTTTAGACCGTCCCCTAAACTACAATTTCACTCAGCGTGAATGAAATTATTTATAACCTAGACTGTAGCGCCTCTTTCTCCGACTTAACATACCAATTTTCATTAAATTATCTTCAGCCATTTTCTCGCGATTCGCGTACATGCATACATGATGGAAAATTAAAAAGTGCATTTCCCTGCAGACGACAACCGTTACAGAAATTCCATTCTTTTAAAATTCTGAGCAATGTATAGACAAAACTCGTATTTTATATAGATACAGATTATCCAACTTTAATACTAATCATTCCAGTATATAGGCGTGATACTTCCGCAGACAGACTGACGGAGATAAAAATAAAACCGAAAATGGAAGTGTTCATTACGTTCTTCGTCTCAAATAGACATTCAATATCGACCGAAAATTCAAAATGTACAACGTGGAACGGTAAGTATTAAATGATAACGGGCAGACACAACAGGCTTTGCGACGTGAATTACGCCAAACTGCCTCTGACAATACGAGGCAATACACATGGAAGTAAGTAAAACCTAATTTATGCATGCACAGCGTGGCATCCTCAGCTCATTATTATTAGTCATAAAGATCCCTTATGCTAGCTGCACAGAGTACCTATCAGCGCGATAAAACGGCAGGAAATGTGGTTCGCACATTCCAACTCACGAAGCCTGTAAAGCAATAGAGTTGATACATGAGCAAGCGTAACCTCCCATAACATAACGTTATTTACAACAAAGGTCAAAGAGAGGATAAAGTAAATATATAGATGATGGCATTCTGCCTCATGAGCAGGAATGTTTATTATATACACATAATGGTTAGATTACCTTTACAGCGTATCTAAATTTCTAATACACATTTTGAGGGCTTGTAAGGGGGACCAAATAGATAATATTCTGAATAAGGATCCATGTCCGGACACGTGCCGTTTCCCTGCTACAAGAAAAACACCATCACGTGCTTAAACAGGGTGGCAGAAGGAAACGGAAACTGACACTTTCCTTCTTAAATAAAAAAGATGTACTCCATTTCTGCGTTCACATTCTAATAACCTGTAACGAAAATTCTCGAATGCTCGCTCTAGCACGACTCAAGGAATGGCAGCGATTTCGTCTTCAATCTCCTATGTCAGTTCATGGATAGTTGCAGGATTTCACTTTTAAGATGTCCCCAATGGAAAGAGTCGCGAAGACTAAGATCAGGTGATCTCGTAGGCCATGGAATGTAGCCATTACGTGAAATGACGCGCCTTTGAAATAGTTGGCTTCCATCAGTTGTCGAGCAGTATGTAACGTGGCTCCGTCCTGCTGATGTTTTCGATGTTCACAGCGTGCAGTCTCGGTATAAAAAAAATTTCAAGCATTTCAGCATACCGAGCGGATGTTACTGTTGTTGGAATGTCATCCTCACTTTCAAAAAAGTAAGGCCCAATGACATCTCGACGTGGAACAGCACACGATACTGGCGCTTTGTAATGAACGCTCGTGCAACTCTCAAGGATTTTCCTGTGCCCAGTAACAGAAATTTTTGTTTGTTTACGCATCCGTTAAGATGGAAGTGGGCTTCGTCTGACATCGATATGTTAAGGAAATTGGGTTCCTCGTTGATTTTAGCCAACACCCATTCGCTGAACTCCCTATGCGACACAGGGTCTTGTAGATTTAATTTCTGCACAATCTATAACGCGTAGGGGTGGAACGTGAATTCGCGCAGCATTCTCTATATGCTTCGACGCCCAATTCCTACGCAGATGTATGTTGTCGAACGGAGCGGCGAGGGCTCCTCTCAACTGAAACTCGAACAATTGCAATGTTCTCAGGTGTATGTACCGTTCGAACGCCTCATGGAGGCTTTCGCTTCAAGGCTGAACTAATTTCTTCAAAATTACGCAGCCACATTGTAACCGCATGAGCAGATGGCACACGTCCATGACGTCCGAGCTGGTAATACTGTCGAAATAACCGTTGTGTGAAAGTCACTCTATCACCCTGCTTATAATACGCTCTCTCAGTGACAGCATGTTCCGCAACACTCCAATGCTGCATGATTACTAAACAGCAACGCGTCCACAACTACGCATCGGTTCCGAAAACTTACCGGCACTGCAGTGGTGACAACACCAACGTTCAAAATTTCCCGTTTCCCTGCGCCACCCTGTACGTCCCACCAATATGTACGCTGTTGCAGTGCTTGTGTTCACTCCCATGACGTGGCTCACTGTTTGATACAGAATGCGCTCAGTAACATACGAAATAAGATCGGGACTCTCATTATCTCAGCCATGTTGCAGTCCCAGCAGAAATTTTCAGTCTTGAGTAGTTCCATACCACCTGTCATTTATCCATTACAAGTTATGCCTCTGGACAAAATGCCTCAAACCTTCCTGACTGATGCTGATGCTAAGGAGATATTACAGCTTAGAACAGATGTTCCGGATCACATTATTTATACCGATAAGAAATATGTCTGGTATGTTTTGGGCCGCGTGGAAAGCCAATACTTCAATTTATCAACATATGCAATAAACTGACAATGGCAAATAATAGCTGCATTAACATCACTAGGGATTTGGGTGAAGAACGTGTCATGTGCATACGAGACCTACAGTCATCTACATATATATATATAATTTGATGTCGGTATGTTTGAAGCTAATAGATTCAAAAACTACTGGACCGATTTCGCTGAAATTTTCACAGTTTGTTCTTATTACATCTGAAAGGAATTATGAAGTGGTTTGAACGAAATCTGATTGGTAGTTCGGCACTAAGGGGTAAAAAATAAAATAGGAGAAGATAAGCAAACCGCAAGACAAGTCCGATCAGCGGGTTGCCTACCCAACAGTATGTGAAGATTATGATGTGTTCCTTAAAATTTAATTTCTGCTTTTATCAAATAGTGTGGGGGCAGTCCAAGGGGAGAGGATGAAATGTAAAAGTAATCGAAAACGACCGATATTAGTGTCGTATCCATAGTTTTCGGGATCACTGAGATGAACTATGACACTCAAAATACTGTTTAAGTCAAGTTCATCCCGAATAGCACCTCTAGGGGTGGGGTTGAAAGGGGGGTGAAATATTAATGTAGAACCCATAGTTTTCGGGGTCGCTGAGATACATATATATATATTTCGTATGGCATGAGGATACATTGTTACAATTTGGTTATTTACAAATATGTACAATTACACGAAAAACAGTTTCATCTATAGACACACAACAAGTACGTAATAACCTGAGCGCAAAAATGACTCCCAAATCAGTTATGAAACTCCATTCTAAGAGTAATTACCTAGGTAGGGCCTATGTTCCTAGAAGCCATGACGAGTGCACATCTTGCACTCCTTGAAGAACGTTTTGTTGGGTACGGGTCTGTGTGTGTGAGCAATTGAATGTAGTATTAGCACCGTAAGTAGAATCAAGTGTTTGATAAGTTTAACTGCAGTTTATAATTGTAGCATAACTATTCTTATTAGACAATATCTTGCTTGCTTTTTCTGTCTGCAAGTAGTTGTAATAAAAATCTGCAGAATATACTAACTGGAGGGTAATTGGGAATTAAAACGAGACTATGGAATGAGTATGTGGGAAAGTGGGTGTGAGATTTGTTGATACTAGGGCCGATTGCATAAACCCTTTGAACTTAGAAACGAAATTCATCGAGACAACGTCTGTCGGGTTTTGCTAGTATTATTAAAAGAAAGATTCCGACAACCAGCGCAGGGAGGGTCCGTTTACTGTCTGCCTGGCTGGACTGAAGGGATTAGGAATATGCCTGTCTCCATGGTGAATCAGCGTCATCACCCTATCCGACATAGGATCGCAAACTGCCTCAGAAATAATGGTTTTGTAGTACACGAAGAAGTTTCTGGCCTGGCCACCAATGGTAGTAGACTACCAGGCTTTTCGTATCATAACCTTTCAACCTGGCTGCAAGCATGGGCTGATTTGACACGCAACAATAAGCTTTGAGTCCCAGATTAGTCAGCTAGGTGAAACTCACACTGAAGATAGAGCTATCTATCAGCTAACCGTGCAATAATACAAGAACAAATATCACATGGACGACGATGGACGACGATGTCCGACTCGATGGCTGAAGGGTATGCGTACTGGCCTTCGGTTCAGAGAGTCCCGGGTTCGATTCCCGGCCGGATCGGTGATTTTAACTTTCATTGGTTAATTTCAATGGCTCGGGGGCTGGGTATTTGTGCTGTCCCCAACATCCCTGCAACTCACACACCACACATAACACTATCCTCCACCACAATAACACGCAGTTACCTACACAAGGCAGATGCCGCCCACCCTCATCGGAGGGTCTGCCTTACAAGGGCTGCACTCGGCTAGAAATAGCCACACGACATTATTATTATCTGGACGAAATCTTTGTGTATTGACTCACGGTCGGCGCTCGGGAAACCAATCCTTGTGGAATTCTCGGATCGTCTGAAACTCAACCTGGCCCACCTGTTTGTTATAGTCATCAGTGTGTAACTGATGATGACGATCATCATCATCACCATATTATTATTATTATTATTATTATTATTATTATTATTATTGTAATCAGTTTATTGTACTTTTTCATTCCTGATTTTCTTTATCCCTCTTCCAATACATAATTCTGTGTTGATTATACTGCACTTTATCCTTGAGTCAGCCCCGTTATGGCGGAAGTTGCAATTTCTTCTTCATCATAATCATCATCATCATCATCATCATCATCATCATCATCATCATCATCATCATCTTCTTCTTCTTCCTCTTCTTCTTCTTCTTCTAGCCGGACTGAGTGACTCAGACGATTCAGGCGCTGGCCTTCTGACTCCCACTAGGCACGTTCGATCCTGGTTCAGTCCAGTGGTATTTAAAGGTGCTAAAATTCGACAGCCTCGTGCCGGTAGATTTACTAGCACGTAACAGAAATCCTGCGGGACCATTATTATTATTATTATTATTATTATATTCTTCTGCCATTTATCCTACAGCAGTGGAGTCACGGATGCGACTGGCTCTGTTTTAGGGCCGAAAGCCTTTGCTAACGCCAACCCTATGTGGAGGGATGTAATCAGTATTGCGTGTTTCTGTGGTGGTTTGGTAGTGTGGTGTGTTGCCCGAACAGAAGAGGAAAATGTTGTAACAAGCACAAATACCAAGTCCCCGAGCCAGAAGAATTAATTACACCCGATTAAAATCCCCAACCCGGTCAGGAATCGAACCCGGGGCCCTCTGAACCGAAGGCCTCAACGCTGACTATTCAACGAAGGACACTAACAATTAATTATTAATTAATTAAATACATTAACTAAAAAACTCCCATGATGATGTGTACCACTGTAACACCTCCCGTGACGTGTCCAGCGATAAGATGTCCCGTGATGGGGAGTCTTAAGAGTCGGTCCTGTTCATGGTCGTAGAGAGTCAATATGGCATCCCACAATCTGATTTTTTTAATTAATTAAATTAATTAACAGACCCTCATGATGTTGTGTACCGCTGTAAAATTTCCCGTGATGTGTCCAGCGATAACCTCCGTGGCTCAGGCGGCAGCCCGCCGGCCCCTCATCAATGGGTTCCGTGGTTCAAATCCCGGTCATTCCTTGTGAGATTTGTACTGTACAAAGCAGAGGTGGGACAGGTTTTTCTCCGGGTACTCCGGTCTCCCCCCCCCCCCCACTTTTCATCTTTCATTCCAGCAATATTCTCCAATATCATTTCTAGACTTCGGATTTTTAGGCAGTATTAGGTTAGAATGCAAAGTAATTTCATTATTACTAAGTGTCGTGCAACCCGTTCTTTCATAATGTAGCAAGAGAAACATCAAAAATTATAGTTCTATAGGCCTACCCCTAATGTCTATGCAAATCTCATAGCATAACCGTTGTACGGAGTAGAATGATTATACTTGTTACTCGCGTAAGTATGCTTGCATTCCAACCTATCACTACCAAAAAATCGGGACTCAGATCATTTCATTTAGGGCCGGTATTATAACAGAAGTTTAAACTGTTGGTTAGGTTTAAACTTCGGTTTACCTGTTAGTAGTGTTTGTAAAACTTAAGTTTAACTAGAGATTAATTTTACTGCCACTCACCTACAGTTTAAACTGAAGTTTAAGAATACATAACCTTACATTATGGAAGAACATATGGATCTCGAAGATATTTTTGAGGTGTTTGCTATTGCTATTTTGCTTAACGTCGCACCGACACAGATATGTCTTATGGCGACGATGGGGTAGGAAAGGTCTAGGAAGTGGAAGGAAGCGGTCGTGGCCTTAATTAAGGTACAGCCCCGGCATTTGCCTGGTGTGAAAATGGGAAACCACGGAAAACCATCTTCAGGGCTGCCGACAGTGGGGCTCGAACCCACTATCTCCCGATTTCTGGATACTGGCCGCACTTAAGCAACTGCAGCTATCGAACTCGGTTGAGGTGTTTGAAAAAATACTAAGAGATGACGAAGAAGTGGTTCAAATTATTGAACGACCACCATGGGCACTACGAGTTTTTCGAGCAAGGGACGTCACTTTCATATATGGAATGAAAAATAGTTTTTAAATAGGTTTAGGCTTACAAAACAGACCGCCGTAACCCTACTTCAGCAAATTGGTGCTAGAATAAAACATGCAACGAAAAGGTAAGAATGTAAAAATGACTTTTTGAACTGTTTGAATGTCAAAAGTGTAAATTTTAGAAAATAAAGTAACTTCTTTCTATTTCAGAAATCATGCTGTAGAAACCCTCAGTCAGCTACTAATAGCATTGCGGTTTTATGCCTCCCGTAGTATGTTTATTAAAATGGGAGATTTCAGAGGAATTCATAAGGCCACTGTTTCACGGACTATATAAATATTTCTGTACTAATTGCACAAACAATTCTATTTCCTTACAAGTAAAATTAGGGCAACGTTTATTGATTTTATCCGCCATTTTACCTACAAGAAGTAAACAAAACATTATCGACAGTCATCTTTTCTCGCAAGTCACTGCTACCAAGATCGTATATTTCCTTCTTCACCACAGTTTAACTTAGGCCGGCCATTATAAAACTCAACATCGGTTTAAACTCAAGTTACAGTTTAACTCAATCTTCAGTTTAAACACTCATAATACCGGCCCTTAATCTGCCAGTCATTAATCATTGCCCCAGAGGAGTGCGACAGGCTTCATCGGCAGCCGGCACAATTGCTATCTCGCCGCTAGATGGGGCTTCATTCATTCCATTCCTGACGCGGCCGAATGACTGGAAACAGAGTGAGTATTTTCATTTTCGTCGTGTCCAGCGATAACATATTTAATGATATCGAGTTATAAGAATTGGACCTCTTCATGGTCGTCAAGAGTCAAGATGGCATACCACAATCTGTTATTTTAATTAATAACAAAACACCCATGATGAAGTGTACCACAGTAACATCTTCCGTGATGTGTCCAGCGATAACATTTCCCATAATGTCAAGTTATAAGACTCCGTTGGTCGTCGAGAGTTAAGGTGGCATCACACAATCTGATTTTTACAGTTCAGGTAGATAAAGGCATCCTGTGGCCACACGGCAGCGTTGGGAACGCAAAGTAACAGGCTGTGGACTCGACTGGAGTTACAGCTCGTGGGCGACCCGTAAGAGACTAATTACCTAACAGCATAACTATTTCTATGCCCAGACCTCATCAAGGTGATTCACCTCAACAGGTGTGGCAACCTTCTTCGTTGATAGCCTATCCTGATGTGAAGACCAGCTCAAACTTCGATATTGGCCTTTTTGCTACAGCCTAATACCACACAGTACAATATTTTTAAGAGGACAAAGCTTCCTTTCAAATGGTGCGACTTACCCCTTTAAAGATCGTGTTTTCGAAGCACTAACATAGCCCACTTAGATTTTTGCACGCTCAGAAATAAACCCCATTACCATAGAAGCACACAATACATTAAATTAGAGCCGGAAGTTAGACAAAATGCCTGTTTTATATAGGTGGATACATCGAAGTTTCACATAGAGACAAACATGTTTCCGTACGTTTGGGAACGGTAGGATCAGTTATTATTTTACCTGCTTTAGCTTTCGTAGCCTATTTGATAGCTTAATGCCATTTTTTGTCTTTTTTTTAAGTTTATGTGGATAATTTCTGCTGATATTTATGTATTAACAGGAATAAGACACGGTTGCGGTCTTTCTCCTCTCCTGTTCATAATTTATATGAATGCTCTCATACGAGAATCTAGAGAAACAAGACATGGTTCAAATCCTCATTAACAGAAATCTACAGCTGGACACAATATTATTTGCAGATGACTTAGTGATGGTCGCCACCTCAGAAGATGATTTACAGCGTTCAATGTATAACCTAAACCTCGTCTCAGAAAAGTACTCAATGGAAATATCCCCTGAGAAAACTAACATAATGGCTTTCTGTGGCAAGGAACTAGCAAGAAGCAAGATCTGCTTAAATAACAACATTTTGGACAGAGTAAATGATATTTAAATACCTCGGCTACAAGCTGCGTTTCTTTGAAGAAAAACTCCAAATTCAACAGATGTTTGGGAATCATCAATAAAGTTTTTAGACCCTCATTAGTTCAAATACACACCCGTACACGAATCTACAAAACCTTGGCAAGACCTGTACTTTGCTATGGAAGTGAAGCGTGGACCCTGAGGAAATGCGATGAGAGAACAACTACAGCTGAAATGAAATACATGCGTCGAACAGCAGGTGTCACTAAGTGGGAACACAAAAGAAATACAGATGTGCTGAATGATCTTAAAAGCAGACCTACATTGGAATACATCTATGAATACCAGAGAAATTGGCTAGAACACCTAAACAGGATGGACAGAAGCAGGGTCCCCAAAGCAGTCATAAACTACTGGCCCGGTGGGAAGAGATCTCTGGGAGGCCCCAGCAAGAGATGGCGTGAAAATGCATTTTTTTTTTGTATAGACCGTAACAGTTCTTCTATAGGACTAATACATGAAAGAATGGTGATGATGATTTATGTATTAACTTAATCAGTGGAAAGAATAACTATATAATTCCAATGTAGGGCCTACTGTATTAATAAAGAAGGAAATCATTTTTAGCTTAACAGATAAAAAGTAACATTTACATTAGGGTTGCCAGGTCACATCGTTGCTACGTAAAATTAAGTGCTGGTTGTGATTATTGTTTTGAAAGGAAGAACAACTTGGTAAACCATCCTCTACCAACAGTAACCAAGACGAAAATGGAAGAGGTCCGATACTCCGAAAAATGAAGGTATCAGCAAAAGAAAAGGAAAAATCACGAAGGGCGTGAAAATGAAAGACTCCCTGGGCCACACAAATCTAACACCGTCGTGTTTGGAAAAGAACAAGAGTTGACCAAGGGAGGTCAGACAGGAAAGGTAAGAGCAAGAAACCTGACACAAGAAAATGGAAGCAACACCGGACTCAGCTAGGGGAACCGTGGTCGCCAACCCACAGTCCCAAATTGAGACGTCCTACGACAGACAGGGGATACCGCTGCCGTTATTATAACATCCCCAGTCACAGGGGGATGTAAGATTTAGTACTAAAATGTGATGCAGATGTGTATTACGTAAATTACATTAAAGCATCTTTATATTATTTTAGTGCCCAATTTTTGACATTATAAATGCCTGTTTTAATTATTTTACTAAATGTTAAATGCTTACTTGCCTGCCTATTTTAACAAAATGAAATGCCCGAGCTTCCGGGCTCTATACATTATATTTAAACAAATTGACCAAGTCAAGCATGAAAAAAAAGTGAAATAATCACAAAACCACACAATCTTCATGATTAATAATGTTTTTCCGTGGTATGTCACAAAATACGCTGGTGGACACAGATGGTTTTACAGTACAGTCTTTGCACTAATATATGGCCATTTGGTTTTCGTTTTTGGGAAGATTTTGTCATTTTGAGGTAAGCAACTGTTAACAATGAAATGAAAAAAACTATACAACTGATTTATGATTACAGAGCATAAGCCGAGAAAATGAAATGAAATGGCGTATGGCTTTTAGTGCCGGGAGTGTCCGAGGACAAGTTCGGCTCGCCAGATGCAGGTCTTTTGATTTGACTCCCGTAGGTGACCTGCGCGTCGTTATGAGGATGAAATGATGATGAAGACGACACATACACCCAGCCCCCGTGCCAGTGAAATTAACCAATTATGGTTAAAATTCCCGACCCTGCCGGGAATCGAACCCGGGACCCCTGTGACCAAAGGCCAGCACGCATTGGCGCCCGCAAGGGGGGACAAGGGGGGGCCACTCGCCCCCCCCTGGAATTCTAAAGATGTTGATGTTCAATTGTTTAATCTCATACCAGATTATTTCATAAACTGAAATTACTGACAGTCATCTAGCATATGTTATAACTGGAAGTTTCTGTAAACAATTTAATGTTGCTGACGTTATGTTGGTTTTTATATTCAAGAAAATTGTTAATGTGCCCCCCCCCCTGGAAATGATCCTGCAGGCACCCATGCCAGCACGCTAACAATTTAGCTATGGAGCCGGACAGCCGAGGAAATAAAGGAGTGAATGGATCAGTAGAAAATGAAAACCTACAAGCTGTTTTCCAGTCAGTAACCAGGTCAGGGATGGAAGGAATGAAGCCCCATCTTGCGGCGAGGATATGAACTGTGCCGGTTGCCGAAGCCTGTCGCACTCCTCTGGGGCAATGATTAATGACTGACAGATGAAATGAAATGGTAGTGGAGAGTGTTTCTGGAATGAAAGATGATGGGGAAAACCGGAGTACCCGGAGAAAAACCTGTCCCGCCTCCGCTTTGTCCAGCACAAATCTCGCATGGAGTGACCGGGATCTGAACCATGGAACCCAGCAGTGAGAGGCCGACGCGCAGCCCCCTGACCCAAGGAGGCTTCTAGATCAGTAGACAAGTATTCTTATACTTCTACGGTATGTTTTTGTACATAACCCTCAACACAATTCCTAAAAATCCGTCCGTTTTGGTACTCAGGCTGAGAGAGGAGTTCCCGGATAATTATTTTCCACGAACTATGAACGATACAAGTTTTGCGCCTGTTTGCAGATGGTGGTTGTGATTATTCTAAGTTACGTATTCCTTCATCCTGGATTATGATATTTTCAGGAACGAAGTCGCCATTAAGTTCTTCACCGTTATGGGGGGGGGGGGGGAAATCAGAATTCTCACTTACATTATTCATAAAAATTGCAAACACTTTCTCACTATAGAAGGTGGTCGGCAACAACGCGAACCAGGTATATGAGCGTTAGATGGGTGGTCCTACTGGAAAATAATTGGAAAAATGTAATTAGGTATCTCACTCCGTTGTGATTTTATCAGCTGCTTAAGTTATCCAACTAGTTCGCTTCGCGGGCGACTTCAGATGGGCTTTGCCAGGCGGTGTTGCTGAATCTGCACCTGACTTATGACCGGCTTGAGAGCGCCAGTAGTAGAAATGAACTTCTCCAGGGGAGGAACTTCAACAAGGACCTCCTTGCAGATAGGCTCGTCCTATAGCAAGCACGCTACGGTGGCACTTTCTGAAACCCACGGTGTGTTAGTGTTTAATGCTCATTTCTCGGCATGGCGCGACCAAGCAACGTGGAGATTTAGCAACACCGCCCCGTAAAGCCCATTTCGATTCGCGCGCGAAGCGATCTGATTGGCTAACTTCAGCAGGTGACAAAATGACAACAGCGAGAGATATCCACGTATTTTTTTTTCAAATTACGTATCAGTATGACCAGCGTCCGCCTCGTTGGCTGAATGGTCAGCGTACTGGCCTTCGGTTCAGTGTGTCCCGGGTTCGATTCCCGGCCGGGTCGGGGATTTTAATTTTCACTGGTTAATTCCAATGGCCCGGGGGCTGGGAGTTTGTGCTGTCCCCAACATCCCCGCAACTCACACACCACACATCACGCAGTTACCTACACCTGGCAGATGCTGCCCACCCTCATCGGAGGATCTGCCTTACAAGGGCTGCACTCTGCTAGAAATAGCCACGCGGAATTATTATAGTATGACCAAGATCTAATGCGCATATACTCGGTTCACGTTGTTCGCGACCACTCTGTATATACTTCCGAAAAAGAAGTTGCTTTACGTCGCACCGACACAGATAGGTCTTATGGCGACGATGGGACAGGGAAGGGTTAGGAGTGGGAAGGAAGTGTCCATGGCCTTAATTAAGGAACAGCCCCAGCATTTGCCTGGTGTGAAAATGGGAAACCACGGAAAACCATTTTCAGGGCTGCCGACAGTGGGTTTTTTTTTTTTTTGCTTTACGTCGCACCGGCACAGATAGGTCTTATGGCGACGATGGGAAAAAAAAGAAAAAAACATGCAACATCCTCAAGGACTGTGTTCAGATGCATCAGTGCATAATATGCGCATACTGAGGGATTGTTATGTTAGTGATGCATGTGTCACGCACATCGGCCATCAGACGACGCTCAGAAGGGCTGTTCGTGCGCACTGACTCTGCAGGCAGTAACTTGTGCTAGGGTTAGAGGCGAACAGTGTTTGCAGCGTTCATTATAGGGTAGGGTACCACTATGCCCCGCCGACGAGTTCGTGCTCCTGTTGAACAACTGCAGCCATTTGAACGGGGTCGCATTGTAGGCCTGCGGGAAGCTTTATTCTTTTTCTTACTGATGGCTATTATGTCCACTCTTCTGCGTTTAGAGCAGTCGTCTTGGTGGCAGATTACCTATCATTTGTTTACCTAGCTTTTTCTTAAATAATGTCAAGGAAGTTGGAATTTTATCAAACATATCTCTTGGTAAATTAATCCAATTCCTAACTCCTCTTCTTATAAACGAATATTTGCTTCAAATTGTCCTCGTTAATTCCAAACTTATCTTCATATTAAGATCTCTCCTAGTTAACAAAACAAAAAACAACAACAAAACACTCAACCTAATTTGTCTATTGTCTAGTGCACATACAGCACACCTACAATATCGTTAGTGTACCCTTTCCTTTCCAGAGTTCATGTAGAACTTTTCTTTTTTTAATGCTAGTTGCTTTACGTCGCACCGACACAGATAGGTATTATGGCGACGATGGGATAGGAAAGGGCAACGAGTGGGAAGGAAGCGGCCGTGGCCTTAATTAAGGTACAGTCCCAGCATTTTCCTTGTGTGAAAATGGGCAACCACGGAAAAGAATCTTCAGGGCTGCCGACAGTGGAGTTCGAACCCACTATCTCCCGGATGCAAGCTCACAGCTGCGCGCCCCTAACCCCACGGCCAACTCGCCCGGTTCCTTGTAGAACATGAGGTAAAGAAATCAGAGGAATTTGTAAAGGGAATCACAATCCAAGGAGAGGGAATCAAAACCCTGAGACCTGTAGATGATCTACTGGGCATGCAGTAGGCCTACAATGTTGTTAGTGTCCGCTCTCCTTTTCTGTGTTTATGTAGAACAGGCTGTAAAATAAATCAAAGAGGAATTTGCAAAGGAAATGACAATCCAAGGAGAGGAAATAAAAACCCTCAGATTTGCGGATGATACTGTTTATTTTATCTGAGCGTCCAAGAAATCTGAAGAAATTGCTGAATGGACAGTCTTTGAAAAGGAGTACAAGATAAAACTCTGGAGCGCGGCATTCTATAGCAGTGAAACGTTGACAATAACTTGCTCAGAAAGAACGAGAATAGAAGCTTTTGAAATGTGGTGTTACAGAAGAATGCTCAAGGTGAGATGGGTAGATCGAATCATGAATGATACTGAATGAAACTGGTGAGAGGAGAATGATTTGGCAAAATTTGACCATTTGTGGGTTACTGTAGTCACGTCCTAGTTCGTGAACCATGGGCAACGGCTGAGTGGCCTAGTAAGTGGTCCTGAGAGTCGGGATACCAGTTGCTATGGAATGGGAGTGGGCATCTCGGACATATTCTGAGTCGTGGCCCTCCTTGTGCTCAGGCGGCTAGGACTACACAATTCACCGGTGGTCCATAACCCGTTAGAGGAGAGATCCTCACTTGGACTATGTGCAAGTAGGGCAGCATCCTGCTTCATGAATTTACCGAGCTCAGAACACTTTAAGCAAGCCTCGGACCTATGGGAGTAATGGAGTCCCACTCCCATTTGACAGGCGAGGGACTCCTTGGAAACAACTTGGCGAACGAAATGGAATTCGATGGGGAGCTATCAATATTAATGGGGCTTATGGAAGAAAGAAGGTAGAACTTGCTGAGTCAGCAAAGAGGATGCATCTGGATGTGCTAGGAGTAAGTGATATTCGGGTAAGGGGAGATAAGGAGGAAGAGATAGGAGATTATAAAGTGTACTTGACGGGTGTTAGTAAGGGAAGGGCAGAGTCTGGGGTAGGGCTCTTTATCAGGAATACCATTGCACGCAACATAGTTTCTGTTAGGCACGTAAGTGAGCGAATGATGTGGGTAGATTTGTCAGTGGGAGGAATTAGGACAAGAATTGTGTCCGTGTATTCACCATGTGAGGGTGCAGATGAGGATGAAGTTGACAAGTTTTATGAAGCATTGAGTGACATCGTGGTCAGGGTCAACAGCAAGGATAGAATAGTGCTAATGGGCGATTTCAATGCGAGAGTTGGGAATAGAACTGAAGGATACGAAAGGGTGATTGGTAAATGTGGGGAAGATATGGAAGCTAATGGGAATGGGAAGCGTTTGCTGGACTTCTGTGCTAGTATGGGTTTAGATGTTACGAATACATGCTTCAAGCATAAGGCTATTCACCGCTACACATGGGAGGCTAGGGGTACCAGATCCATAATAGACTATATCTTAACAGACTTTGAATTCAGGAAATCTTTTAGGAATGTACGAGTTTTTCGGGGATTTTTCGATGATACAGACCATTATCTGATCTGTAGTGAACTAAGTATCTCTAGGCCTAGGGTAGAGAAAGTGAAATCTGTCTGCAAACGAATAAGGGTAGAAAATCTCGAGGACGAGGAAATTAGACAGAAGTACATGGATATGATTAGTGAGAAGTTTCGAACAGTAGACAGTAAGCAGGTTCAAGATATAGAAAGTGAATGGGTGGCATACAGGGATGCTGTAGTAGAAACAGCAAGGAAATGCCTAGGAACAACTGTGTGTAAAGATGGGAAAAGGCGAAGATCGTGGTGGAATGATGAAGTGAGAGCAGCCTGTAAACGTAAAAAGAAGGCTTATCAGAAATGGCTCCAAACAAGGGCCGAGGCAGACAGGGATTTGTACGTAGATGAAAGAAACAGAGCGAAACAAATAGTTGTTGAATCCAAAAAGAAGTCATGGGAAGATTTTGGTATAAACCTGGAAAGGCTAGGTCAAGCAGCAGGGAAATCTTTCTGGACAGTAATAAAGAATCTTAGGAAGGGAGGGAAAAGGAAATGAACAGTGTTTTGAGTAATTCAGGTGAACTCATAACAGATCCCAAGGAATCACTGGAGAGGTGGAGGGAATATTTTGAACATCTTCTCAATGTAAAAGGAAATCATCATGGTGGTGTTGCAAACAGTCAAGCTCATGGGGAGGGGGAAAATGATGTTGGTGAAATTATGCTTGAGGAAGTGGAAAGGATAGTAAATAAACTCCATTGTCATAAGGCAGCAGGAATAGATGAAATTAGACCTGAAAAGGTGAAGTATAGTGGGAAGGCAGGGATGAAATGGCTTCATAGAGTAGTCAAATTAGCGTGGAGTGTTGGTAAGGTACCTTCAGATTGGACAAAAGCAGTAATTGCACCTATCTATAAGCAAGGGAACAGGAAGGATTGCAACAACTATCGAGGTATCTCATTGATTAGTATACCAGGAAAAGTATTCACAGGCATCGTGGAAGGGAGGGTGCGATCAGTCGTTGAGAGGAAGTTGGATGAAAACCAGTGTGGTTTCAGACCACAGAGAGGCTGTCAGGATCAGATTTTCAGTATGCGCCAGGTAATTGAAAAATGCTACGAGAGGAATAGGCAGTTGTGTTTATGTTTCGTAGATCTAGAGAAAGCATATGACAGGGTACCAAGGGAAAAGATATTCGCTATACTGGGGGACTATGGAATTAAAGGTAGATTATTAAAATCAATCAAAGGCATTTATGTTGACAATTGGGCTTCAGTGAGAATTGATGGTAGAATGAGTTCTTGGTTCAGGGTACTTACAGGAGTTAGACAAGGCTGTAATCTTTCACCTTTGCTGTTTGTAGTTTACATGGATCATATGCTGAAAGGTATAAAATGGCAGGGAGGGATTCAGTTAGGTGGAAATGTAGTAAGCAGCCTGGCCTATGCTGACGACTTGGTCTTAATGGCAGACTGTGCCGAAAGCCTGCAGTCTAACATCTTGGAACTTGAAAATAGGTGCAATGAGTATGGTATGAAAATTAGCCTCTCGAAGACTAAAATGATGTCAGTAGGTAAGAAATCCAACAGAATTGAATGTCAGATTGGTGATACAAAGCTAGAACAGGTCGATAATTTCAAGTATTTAGGTTGTGTGTTTTCCCAGGATGGTAATATAGTAAGTGAGATTGAATCAAGGTGTAGTAAAGCTAATGCAGTGAGCTCGCAGTTGCGATCAGCAGTATTCTGTAAGAAGGAAGTCAGCTCCCAGACGAAACTATCTTTACATCGGTCTGTTTTCAGACCAACTTTGCTTTATGGGAGCGAAAGCTGGGTGGACTTAGGATATCTTATTCATAAGTTAGAAGTAACATACATGAAAGTAGCAAGAATGATTGCTGGTACAAACAGGTGGGAACAATGGCAGGAGGGAACTCGGAATGATGAGATAAAGGCTAATTTAGGAATGAACTCGATGGATGAAGCTGTACGCATAAACCGGCTTCGGTGGTGGGGTCATGTGAGGCGAATGGAGGAGGATAGGTTACCTAGGAGAATAATGGACTCTGTTATGGAGGGTAAGAGAAGTAGAGGGAGACCAAGACGACGATGGTTAGACTCTGTTTCAAACGATTTAAGGATAAGAGGTATAGAACTAAATGAGGCCACAACACTAGTTGCAAATCGAGGATTGTGGCGACGTTTAGTAAATTCTCAGAGGCTTGCAGACTGAACGCTGAAAGGCATAACAGTCTATAATGATAATGTATGTATGTATGTAAGAAGAGAGAGAATGATAGGACACATCTTAAGACACTCACGACTTGTTCAGTTGGTTTCTGAGGGAAGTGTAGGTGGGTAAGAACGGTAGGGGTATACCAAGGCATGAACATGACAAACAGATTTGAGCACATGTATGATTAGGATGTACTAGTTACTTAGAAATGAAAAAAAGTAGGGTGGCGTGGAGACCTGTAACAAATTAGCGTATGGATAGAGGCATGATTTTTTCGCATTAATTTTTGAACGATTTCGAGAGAAGGATACTAATTTTCGCGTTAGTTCGCGGAATAGATATTGCCATATCGCTTTAATTTCGCTTTAATAAAATTATAAAATTAATCATTAAACGTTTAATTACTATCACTGATCGTTAATTGTGGAGGTTTAATTGATAGACTGTACATACCTGGTACATACTTTCCAAACCATTTCCGGACTGCAGGGTCGTCTACCTTCTCCAGCGAGATGTAGGCTTTGAGTAGCATCGCTGTTGTTTCGTGAATAAATTCTACTATTACACTCTTAGCTTTCTTTAGCATATCTAATGAGAGTTCTATTGTTGCCTGCGGTTTCACTGTTGGAGTGCTAAATTTACGTTCTGAATGTTCCTTATTTTTAAAACCAAGTTTGAGACAGTATCTTCTTTCTCCCACTCGATACGAACATTAAAAAATGTAGGCCTACACATTAAAATATTGCTTTTCGAAACGTATAAACCTTCACTCGCAAACTGTTTAGCTCTGCTGTGCACCGTAACACTTGTCGAGCGACCCATCTTCACTACTGTCTGTGATCACTTTCTTAATTTTACCTGACCACGAAGCCGAAATACACCAGTCAATTTTGCTGCTTGTAGACGTCATTAGGGATTCCAGGATTGCACAATGCCGTGAGGAGACAGGCTGGGGTGGGATTACCAGCCACCACAAGAACAACATCAATCAATCAATCAATCAATCAATCAATCAATCAATACTGATCTGCATTTAGGGCAGTCGCCCAGGTGGCAGATTCCCTATCTGTTGCTTTCCTAGCCTTTTCCTAAACGATTTCAGAGAAATTGGAAATTTATTGAACGTCTCCCTTGGTAAGTTATTCCAATCCCTAACTCCCCTTCCTATAAATGAAGATTTGCCCCAGTTTGTCCTCTTGAATTCCAACTTTATCTTCATATTGTGATCTTTCCTACTTTTATAAACGCCACTCAAACTTATTCGTCATTTCGTTTGGCAAGAAACCTGGAGTCAACTCCTTTTCTTTGATGCAATGTCTTCAAGAGATTTTCCAGAACATTAATGATAATATATTTCTTTCCTGTTGATGAATATTTTTTCACTCTTCCTTTTCTTTTCATACATAATCTTGGAACAAAATTTCAAGTTCATTATTTACTACAGATTTCGCTGTAATATCGCGCTTATCGCGAAATAATTGAATTTCGCTTTAAAATGGCCTTATCGCTTTAATTCGCTTTAATTCGCGAACATAATATCCCTATTTTCTTAAGCAGAAACACATGATTCGTAAAAATATCGCAAAATCGCTTCAAAATATGGTTTGTCGCGTTTATAGTTAATGCGAAAAAATCATGCCTCTACGTATGGAGTAATGACCCCAACAACAACAACAACAACAATAATAATAATATCCCGTAGATATGTTCCTCATGAAGAAAGGAAAGTCAGCGTATATTTTACAGTAAACTCTGTATAGCTACCAGTACTTTTTAGTCAGACTGTTCGACAGGAGAGCCTCTGTTTTAAAACTGGCTAATACCATGCTCACAACATTGGGCGTTTCCAAAGATAAACGATGTGATAAGTCTTCTTGTGTAAGGGAAGCATTCCTTATCGCTACTCTGAAATAACAGGCAAAGCATTAACTACAGAACTGAATATTTCGTGGCAGGCAGCTTGGCGAATTTTGGTCAGCGTTCTTTTAACTTCTGTTTTATGCCCTAAAACTCATGTAAAACTTTGCAAATGCCGCCGGCGGCGTAAGTGTTCAAGTTTTACTGAGCTAATTTCTTGAGCCACTCTGGACTCTGGTGTACTCTGAAGTGAAAATCCACAGCCTGTTTTCATTCTGCCCGGTCAGGAACGGAATGAATGCAGCCCCCATCTAGAGGCAAGGGTAAGAATTATGCCAGCTGCCGAAGCCTGTCGCACTCCTCTGGGGCAATGATTAATGACTGACAGATGAAATGAAATTGGAGAGTGTTGCTGGAATGAAAGATGTCGGGTAAAACCGGAGTACCCAGAGAAAACCCTATCCCGCCTCCGCTTTGTCCAGCACATATCTCACATGGAGTGACCGGGATTTGAACCACGGAACCCAACGGCGAGAAGCCGGCGTGCTGTCGCCTGAGCCACGGAGACTCAATATGATTTTCTTTATTAACAAGGCTAAATTTTAACTTCGTTTTTCTCAAAAATTACGTCATGGCACTTGGTTCCGTATGGTTTTAGACCGGCCAATTAATCTAATATGAAACAACAAACCAACATATTATTATTATTATTATTATTATTATTATTATTATTATTATTATTATTATTATTATTATTAATTTGTTATGCCCAACTGAGGAGCGCCTGTGAACTTATTTAGCACCACGTTCCTTCTTGTCTTCCCAAAATCTCTTCACCTTTCGCTGTGCTTCTTTTTGCGTTCTTCCGTCCATCCTGTAGCTTGTCTTTTAGGTTGATCAGCAAATTTGTGTTTGGTTATGAAATTTCTAGAATTTTTTCTGCCTTGAAATATTTCTTCATTTACACCAATTTCCGGAAGATCTTTATTTATTTCTGTAAGCCAGTTGTGATTTTTCAGAGATACTGCAAGATTTAGTATTTTCTTTGTTAGGCTATCGTTATCCATCCTGAACAGGTGACCATAGAATTTTACCATCCTGAACAGGTGACCATAGAATTTTAATCTTCTTTTTCGAATGGCGTCTGTGATTTTTCCGTTACTTGATAGATTTCTTGTGATTTCCTTTTTATCCAAATGCCATTTTTGCATTTAGGTCCTAGAATTTTGCTGAGAATTTTCCTCTCTTGTGTTTCGATGTTTTTTATTTGTGATCTGACATTAATTATCAGAGTTTCTGATGCACACAAAGACCTTCTGGTTTGACAACAGTGTTGTAGTGTCGTAATTTTGCGTTCTGGGATATAGATTTTTTTGTTGTAGGTATTTGTTCCAGGCAATTTTGTATGCTTTTTATTTTTTTTTATTTTTTTTTATACTTTCTTTGTTTGCTTGCTGAATTATCCCGTTTGGTTGTATAATTTCGCCTAGGAATTTAAATTTATCTATTTGCGAGATTTTCCCACATCTAGTGATTAGAGGACGGTTGTTAAATCCTGATTTTGAACCTTCCATATACTTGGTCTTTTCATATGAAATTTGCAGACCTGTTCTTGCCGCTATTCATGAAGTTTTCCTACGGACTTGAGTGCTTCTTGTATTATAATTTTTTTTATTATTATTGTAGTAGCAATGTATGATATCTCTGCTTGGAGTGAGGTTGAAGCAGAAAAGTAATTTCTGACTAAATAAAAAAAATAGCATTACCAAAATCTCATGTTTGGTTCTTAGGTAATTTTTGATCCAAAATCTCAGAGCTGAAAATTGTTCTGGGGAGGACCAATCTTAGAGTTTTCACGCACTGTTGCTCAGAAACTTGAATTTGGGTATGACTAGCCCATCTTTTACCGGGCGAGTTGGCCGTGCGGTTACAGGCGCGCGGCTGTGAGCTTGCATCCGGGAGATATTGGGTTCGAATCCCACTGTCGGCAGCCCTGAAGATGGTTTTCCGTGGTTTTCCCATTTTCACACCAGGCAAATGCTGGGGCCGTGCCGTAATTAAGGCTACGGCCGCTTCCTTCCAGCCCCTAGGCCTAGGCCTTTCCTATCCTACTGTCGACCTATCTGTGTCGGTGCGACGTAAAGCCACTAAAAAAGGGGTCTATCCTTTATTTCTCATCATTGCCAATAATAACAGCAAACACTCGAACATAAGCAGGTTAATCTTCCAACTTCACCTTTCTTACCGTTTCGGCTAGTTTTATAAATAACACTAAAACGTAAATTTGATAACATTCAAGTTCTGGTAATGTCGTTAGTCTAGGTTGCAAACACGTGTAGGAAGTCAGAAGCAATGAAAATGGAACTGATATTAATAGAACAGACGCAAGAAAATATTAATAAACCGCGAGTCTGGTCACTAGACTGCAACTCACATGTGAGATTCAGACTGAGGAACATGAGAAGAGTAAAAGCAGAGCTCTCACGAAACGCTTAGTTAATGCACCTGAAGGACAAAGTACGTCAGTCTCCCACTCCTACACTCCAAATGCCGTTTTCACCCACTCAACTTCCTGTACATATGGGTACCTTAGCATGACCATATCAATGTCCAATTTCTATGGCTTAGAACCGTAGTCGCTAATTGGTGGGGTGACCAACAACCCGGGACAATGAACTGTCTTTACTATTCAGAAAATCAATCTAGGAGAATAATAATAATAATGCATGATATAGTCATAAGCACCCGTAACTACCGCAAGTATATATTAAAGTAAGAAGTGAATGACAGTTGCAGGAGATGCGGAGAAACAGCTGAGAGGGTAAAGCATATTGGGAATACATGCAAGGCCACGGCAGGTAAAACTCATTGGCATGATAGGTAACGAAAATCGTGCGCCAAGAATTGGGAATCAAGTCGGGACTTAATGGATGAGAAAATCTCATACAGACAATCTGATATACTCGAAAACGAAAGGTTCAAGTGTACTGGAATCGATCGATCTTGGCAGACTGACAGGACCATACGATCAAAAACGCAAGTGATCATATACCTCCATACAGGGTTGGTATCAGGAAGGGCATCCGGTCGTAAAATAGGGTTAAATCCAGATCTGGGAAAAGCGGTGATAGCTCTCAGTTGCTTTTCTAAAAAAAAATATATATATCACATGTGTGCCAGTAAATCGACTGACACAAGGCTGACGTATTTGTGCACCTTCAAATACAACCGGACTGAGCCGGACTCGAACCCGCCAACTTGAGCTCAGTGTACACAGCTACTGTGCAACGCGGAGAAAAATTTAATGAATTTTGTCAAGGTACGTAGAATACCGATGGCCTAGAATGAATACCTCATATCTCACAAAGTTCTTCCTATCCATTATTTCCCTTAAGACTAGTTACGCCTCCCAGCCACACATGAATATGCAGGCCATCAGAACAATGTTCGTTGTGTTCTTTTTTCCTCTGCCGATGTGTGAAGGAAAATGAACCTTGCCGTACCGTACTATAAGAAAGTATGCCTGCGTGACGTATTTACTAACTCCTAGAGTATAATTTTTATAAGGTTCATTTTCCTTTACTCATACGCATAGGAAAATAAACCCAACTAACATTGTTCTGATGGACTGCATATCCAAATGCGGCTGGAAGGCGTGACCAGTCTTAAGGGAAATAATGGATAGGAAGAACTTTGTGACATACGAAGTATTCAATCTAGGCCATTGATACTCTTAACTACCTAGGAATATTGTAACAATCCAAGTGCATGGGGATTGCTCATGCGCCTCTGGAGCTCAAAGTTCGCTACCTATAGTCGTAATATTAAGAGAAGCGTTCTGATAGCGTAGAGGGGGTCCATTTGGTGCCTGCTTGTCTGAACAGAAGGGAGTAGGGATACGGTTGCCATGGAAACGTAGGCCGACCCACTGGGGTCGTCAAGGAGACGAACCTGTTGTCCACTTGGAGTTGCTTGGAGCTGCCAGCCCTTTCACTCCTCAGCAACAGAACTACAGTAGCTCCTCCCTTCTGCGCCACCTGTCAGTATGATTCTTTTAATACCTAATAGACTATAGGTCATTCCATGAACATGCCATCAAACAGCCGATGGCTGGGAATTTTCCTTAGTTTCACAACAACTACAGTTCTATTTCCGGCACTAGCACGATCCTACACTCAGGCAGCGAGCCACCATCCGTGAACAATTTTTTTTCTTCGGAAATTGACAGTTCTAGTATGGTATTTTTACTTCGAATTAAATTATGTAATTTTCAAATTAAACACGAATTCGTAACAATGTGAGGCAAATCGAAGTGAACCGTACAGATCATGAAGGTTTATTGACATACTTGTATTTCCGTTACTCTATTATGTATTTTCTGTTTATGCATTGCCTTATATTTTTTCAGTTTGTATGTTACTTTTTTTTTCATTACGATATTTTTCTCCTTGCTTTTTACCTTCATGCACCAGATTTCTTTTTATTTTACTTCATTTTATGATTTATTTTTATTTTAGTTCATTTTATTTATTGAGCGTTGCTTTCTTTCTTCATAATATATTCTCCAAATCTGTTTTTTAGTTTAGTTACCTTTGATTTTATAATAGAACAACACATTCATTTTATATATATTCATTGTCCTGTAATTTGCGAGGTTAAGAGAAGTTATGACTGAATGTTGCAATTTTTGTCCAAAAAAAAATAGAATTTTCATTTATAACCTTAAAAATCCCCCTATTCTTCCTAGTTTAAATCCCGTCATTAATTCTTCTTTCTTTCTTTCTTTCTTTCTTTCTTTCTTTCTTTCTTTCTTTCTTTCTTTCTTTCTTTCTTTCTTTCTTAATCCGTTTACCCTCCAGGGTTAGTTTTTCCCTGAGACTGAGCGAGGGATCCCATCTCTACCGCCTCAAGGACAGTGTCCTGGAGCGTGAGACTTTCGGTCGGGGATACAAGTGGGGAGGAGGACCAGTACTTCTCTCAAGCTGCTTCACCTGCTATGCTGAAAAGGGGCCTTGTGGGGGGGGGATGGGGAGATCGCAAGGGGCGGACAAGGAAGAGGGAAGGAAGCGGCCGTGGCCTTAAGTTAGGTACCATCCCGGCATTTTCCTGGAGAAGAAGTGGAAACTACGAAAACCACTTCAAGGATGGCTAAGGAGGGATACGAACCCCCCATCCTCTATTCAGTTGACCTCGCGAGGCTGAGTGGACCCCGTTCCAACCCTCGTACCACTTTCTTCACATTTCGAGGCAGAGCCGGGTATCGAATCCAGGCCTCCGGGGGTGGCACCTAATAACACTAACCACTACGCCACAAAGGCGGACTATCAATTTTCCCTACCGCCAATTTTTAAAGCTCTAATTGCCGGATTTCAAGGGTAGCGGCACGGCGTATAAAGAGCAACCCCACGCCATTTCTCGCACGTTGTCAGATAATATTGGCTTCGAAGTTCTTTCGGACTCCCGTTTGTTTGATTTTTTTTTCTAGTTGCTTTACGTTACACCGACACAGATAGGTCTTATGGCGACGATGGAATAGGAAAGGGCTAGGAGTGGGAAGGAATCGACTGTGGCCTTAATTAAGGTACAGCCCCAGCATTTGCCTGGTGTGAAAATGGGAAATCACGGAAAACCATCTTCAGGGCTGCCGACAGTAGGCTTCGAAACCACTATCTCCCGGATGCAAGCTCACAGCTGCGAGCCTTAACCACACCCGGTGACTTCCATTTCAATAAACCCGCTGGAATATATTTACCTTGTAGTAGGCCTAGGCTGTGCAGAAGATGAGACAAAAGTCTGAGGGAGTAACTTACAGTTCAAGGCAGTTCTAAAGCAAGTACGTTTCTTAAAACGTTCAATTGCATTCTTCTAGTTTAAAATATTATCAGCTCACTACCATGTACAAAATGCTCCTTGCGACAAATTTCTTATCAGATTCCCCTGAAATTTTCTGGTACAGTTTAGGCATGCACAGTAATTAAAAGGAGTTCTGTATTTTATTATCAACTGAATATTACCTTCATATTTTTGTTCCTAAAATAGCACCAAATTACAATTTTGCCTACTGAATGAATAATGAAAAAATTGAAAATCTTATATCTCCAATAATTTATACCCGACTGCAACACCCAGAGTTGTTATGAAGTATATGAGCATTTTTGACAAGTCTGTCAAATTATAACCCAAAATTAATGGAAACTGTGCCGGAAGGAGCATTTTCCATGCAACATACAGAAAATAAATATTATTTTGTTAATAACTTTGCAACAAATTAACTAATCAACTTCAAATTTTGTATGATGCTCTAGCTTATTAATATACGATCGTGTTTTAACTTTGGTTGTGATAAGTGGTAAATTGAAGAATTTCCAGATTTCAGTCATGACCCCACCTCAAGTGTAAGAGAGGGCCACGAGCCCTAACTTCAAAAAAAAAAATAAAAAAATAAATAAATAAATAAATAAATAAATAAATAAATAAATAAATAAATAAATAATGCATGCTTGCTTCCACTATCTGTAACCTGGTCACTGATGTGCCAGAGTGGTTAACTCTAATCTCGGTCGCCTTTGCTCCCAGGAATTAACGTGGTACTCATATTTTATGTAGGCTGAGTGAACCTCAGGGCCATGTGGAAATCTCTTTTCTTAAATTTTTCCTCTTCCTGACTGGGAATCGAATCCACGTCCTTCCGGGTGAACCGGTGCCTTTGCTGCCTAGGCCAGGCAGCCCCTTCTTAACATTCTATTGCATAGCACTGACAAGAGACCGCGAGAAAAGTTCGAATTTTTATTCACGATTTGGAATTTGAAACGTTCGAATGTAAGTAAAAAGTAAATTCGTGTCCTCGCCCCGACGTGGAGCAGGTCTTTTCAGGGACACCCCCGATGGAGGTGAGTTGAAAGTACCATTTTAACTACATATTAGCCCTCCTGCCATTCTTAAATTTCTGGCAGTACCCAGAATCGAACCCGGGCTTCCGAGGACAGCAGCTAATAATAGGGCTAATCGTTATGCTGCATAGGAGGACCGAATTTAAATACTACGGTACTTTCATCTTGTATCCAAATCAATTCACAAACTTTTCTGGATGCTGTGTCATCGTCATATCTCAGTATGAGATCCTGTCCATGAACTGTGATCCCATTTGCATAGTTCTCTTTAATTTTCCTTTTAAACTCTGCTAAACAAACATTGCGTAAGAAAGGGGTCAAGCGAAAACTCCGCTTCACTACTGTTCGGATATTTCGTTCGTTCCAAGATTCTTATCACTGACGTTTTATTTTCGAACGGATTACAGATAACCATATAATTTCTTAACTTTATTCCAATTATCTTCAGAATTTCGAAAACCTTGGACTAATCAGCGTTATCAGACGCTTTTTTCTAGGTCTAAAGATGTCAATTAAGTGTTACGTTTATTCTTTATTAAGTTCTATATCATCAGATGTACCAGGATCGTACGATTTTATCTGTTCCTACATTTCTTCGGATGGCAAATTGATTTCCTAGTTCTCCTCAAGTTATCCTTCCAAACTTATGGAAATTATTCGTGTTAAAATTGTACAAACATAAGATACTAAACTAATGGTGAGGTAGCAAACTGAATACAAAAACTTTTCTTCGGAACATAAGTAATGCGTATACATGCAAGATTCAGTCCAGATTGAGGACTGAATTCATAGACAGCACTGATGTATAAGTGCCCCTTATAAGCCAGGTTTCATTTCATATTACGTACTTAAGTGTCCCACTTATTGCTATAAGTGGACCTCCCACACACACTTAAGTGTCTCACTTATGTTGCAGCAAGATGGAGGATAATGATTTTACTGAATATGTTGCATTTCATTCACAGAATGCTTTCCGTGCACACAGCAGAGATGGAAAATCCTGTCGAAATGTAATGTGACCAACAATTTAATCAAGGTTTCGTTTTAGTAAAAGTGAGAGTTATGAATATTCTTGTTCCTTTGATTGAGAGAGTGAACATAACCTCTAGAGGACTCACTATCTCACCATTAGTGAAGATATTGTTTTGAGATTTCATGCCACCTCTTAATTTCAGGTTATTGTTATTATTGTTATTATTATCATCACCATCATCACTACCGGTATTTCGCTTAATTAATTGGAAACGTGTTACAAGTTAATAAGTTATCAAGACTGTAGGCCTACGGAATAGTAAAGAACTGTACTGAGTTATAAATAGTTATAAGAAAAAAGTTTCTGAAATTATGGCGTCATACATCAAAACATACTATTTGCATTTTATTGGGGAAGTAATTAGGCCTATTACAACATAACGGCTACGGACATACTTGTCAAATCATTAAAAGCGTTGTAAGGCTAGATATTCTACATTTCGATGAATATTTGTATAGGTTCGAGTACCTGGATAACTATAAACATATTAACAAGAGAATTAGACTATGGGCATTTTCGTGGTTTGCATTGTCCACAACAAGTTTTTCCCGCGTCATTCATATTCTGATGAGAAACTGCGTCGGTCTGTTTGTTCTATATTATGCGCAAGTTCTTGCAGGTGTCGTCTCAGCTCGCTGTTTTGTTATCCATTCTGATAACCAAATACAATATAGACGATCTTTTAACCTCAAATATTACGCGCGCGGTCGTGCGATGTCCTTCGATAAACAAAGCACAATAGATCATTCCACTATTCGGTAGCCAGAAGTGCACGATCCAGAAAGCATGGGCATAATATACAGCATTGCCACATCTCCAGTAATGCTAACTGTATCAATGATTGTGCTCTTTAAGTGCTGTCTATGAAATGTAAACACATATAAGTGAATACTTATTATAAGTGATCCCTTATTACTTAAGGGTTCCACTTATGTATAAGTGCTGACTATGAATTCGGCCCTGAGTCTCAATATGGATACGGTAAAATCTGGGATCGTTCGAACTGAGTTCCACATACACGCGGACTGTACTCAGATCGTACTGAAAGCGACTGTGTTTGATTTGTCGAAGATAATTTCCATAATCGAATCTATGTTATTAATCATTCATAATCTATAGCCAATTGAATATTTACAAGCAACAGAATCACGAGTAAATTGACATCCACAGAAGTGGTTTCAATACATTTGTAATGAACTTGCTAGGTTACTTCACTTAACTAAGCTATTTTAATAGCACATATGAAAATAGAAACCTTGCAATCGACCACGTCGCGATAGGTTATATCGATCGAAGAATATACGTGATATCGATATCACCGCGATTCTGTATCGTTTATTTATATCGATCTAGCTTGCCAGATTCAATACCATACTCAGTACATGTAGGTTAAACGGGGATCGTATTCAGTACGGTAAATGCACTCAAATCGATTAACCTTGAGAGAGTGGGTTGGCAACCACGAGGCCTCTGATTCCTGGCATTGCTTCTACTTACTTGTGCCAGGCTCATCATTTTCAACGATCCTATCCGACCTCTCTTGGTCAACTCTTGTTTTTCTTCGACCCCGACGGTATTACGTATGGAGGCATAGGGAGTCTCATTTTCACGCCCTTCGTGGCCCTTGGTCATTCTTCGACCGATGCCTTCATTTTTCGAAGTGTCAGACCCTTAATTTTTTCACTCTGATTAGCGCTATAATGATGATGGTTGCCTAGTTGTACTTCCTCTTAAAACAATAATCATCACCATCACCACCTGACAGAGAAAGGGAAAACACTGGAGTAGGAGAAAGATTCCACCTCTATCAGTTACAGTACGTATTCTCTAAGCCGAACAACATTTTCATCGTAAAATGTTCGTTCAAAGTCCAGATTAGTATTCAGACAGATAGTGTCCTATGGCAACGACACCTGTGTGGATTCAGGAAATTCTGGTCCATATGGTAGGGGTAACAAAAACGAAGATAGGGAGGATGTTTGTGGGCCGCAAAGGCTGGAACGAAGTAAGTGTGTAAGTGCATCAGATTCCGCAGTAAAAGGTTGTAGTGATGATAGTTTTAAGGAAGTACACCTGGGTAATCAACCTCTCCTAACACTAAGTAGAGGAATACATGGAAGACGTCCAACACAAGATCAACGACAACATCGAGGGGAGGGTCATGAAGGGCGTGAAAATGAAAGAATCCATAGGTCTCGCAAACCTAATATTGTAGGAGTCAAAGAGAATAATAATAATAATAATAATAATAATAATAATAATAATAATAATAATAATAATAATAATAATTGTACCGGGCGGTACACCTCCACGCCGCTAATTTAAAAATTGCGCCTGTTGAAACTCCTCTGCTGGAGGAAGTCTGAACTTTATCTACGCTATTAATTCTCTACTTTCTCAGAAGATGTCACCACGTGGAAAATTTTGAGTTTTTTAACTGTGTCATTTTTGACGTGTTTTTGTTTCGCTTGAAGTAAGAAGTGTGAACTTTCTCTTCTAGAGGACACTACTGAAGATCAACAATAGTGCACCCTAGTGCGAAGTCAAAGAACTATTTTGTTGGAGAAATTTTTATTTCAAATGTTTGTTCTTTGCTAAATTTCTTTCAGTCTTTAGTTAAGTTGGCAATATTTACCCCTTCTTTCCCCTTGTTTTAAATCTAGCCTATCCCGAATTTCTTAAATTAATTTTCCACCAATTATGTGTTTCTTCTTAGTATTGTGTAGGGGGTTTATTGATGAACCAATAAAATCCTCGTGGGAGGGTGTTTTCATTCCCCTAACGCCTAGAACCTTCCGCGAGAGTATTTAAACTGCTGATTTTAGGGTCTCCGGGCCACTTCTGTTCCATCTTTCAGTGTATAAAGTACATAGCAGGAGGCGGGAAGCGCCTCTTTCCTCGGCAGCGGTCAACAACAAGGTAATGGTCGATTAATAATATCTTTCTTTGCTAGCTCAGCAGTTTAACTCTCGGGGCGGGTTCTAAGCGTTCCACCATGTAACCTTTTCCTAAATGCAACTACTCTTTCATATATTCTCTTTTAAAGCTACATACAGGGATAGAGAGTGCTAATCCTCTCGAGCTCCCACTCATATTGTTTTGAGGTGAACTTATTTTTCTCAACCTATTCTTCGTTAACGTAAAACAAATTGTTCTCTTCTTAAATCACCTCTTTAGTATGGGATTAGCCCTTGTATTAACGGCCTAGTGCCAAGTAGGTCTTAATCAAAGTGTATTAGGAGTGCAAGTTCGCCTCCTCTCAAATTGTTACCTTAGAGGTCATTTAATTAACCTTCTTTTCATTTTATAGACCTCAGTAGATTGGGTATTCTACCCCTGTGTTTAGGTCCGTTGAGGACAACTTGAAGGTGGAGTTTGGTGTGACCTGGGAGAGGCTTAAATTTGAGAGCGAGTGGCTCTTTTGAAAATTGAGTGTTGTACGCCTCGTGGAGGCTTTTCTGTGTAATTTGGAGCAAGGGCTCCTAGGCATGAATGGGGTTTTCTGCCCTTCTGTTGAAACTTGTGTTTGGGGTAAAACTAGGCGGATTGCCCTAGCATTGTGGAGTCAGGGCGCGAAGCCCAAATCTTGTAAATATTGTAACTACCCTTTGGACTTGCTACTTTGTACCTGCCATGCTTGTTATTTCTTTGTTTTAAAAAAGAAAATATAACCTTATTAAATTTTAAATTAATTTTACTTTAGTAGCTTGAGATCTGTTCACCACCCCGCACCTTCTTTCACGCATAACTACCACAAAAACTCGGTAACAAGTGGTAGCAGAGCGTGGTTGAATGGGTCTCAATTTAGCCCCTTTTGACGGCTAAACATTGTTTTGTTCCGAACTCCAACTATTTTCCCAGTTGCTGGAATTTTTTGAGTTTTTCAAAATTGTTCTGTCATCATGCCCGGCCCTCCCGATGTTCTCCATCTTAACTATTTGCGCAAGGAGGAGTTGATCTATGAATTGACTATTAGAAATGTACAATCTGGAGGCACGGTTGCAGTAGACACAAACAAGCTTAGAGAGTCCCTAGATTTGCCCATTTCCATCCCCAATTTGGGAGAGAAAGAAATTGACGACTCTCTTTCCACGATCACGGAGAATATTACGGGGCTAGCTTCTGTAGTTAGTTTTTTTGATGAAAATGATCCTTCTCCTAATCAAATTAAGCGTGTGCAAGCTAGGCTATATCACTTTTCAAATAGAGTTAACGATCTGTTGTCTCTAAAGTTGAATGACGTTCAGAAGAAGGAAGCTAGTACGCTGCTTGAAAATATGTCTGAATTATCTAGCAAGGTCACTCAATTGTTAACTGGGGAAGTTCCTCCCAAATCTGATCAACCCACCATAGTGAATGTAGGTAGTGAGGAAGAACCTCCTAAGGGAGAAGTAAATAGGAAAACCATCGCCGCTCAAACTATCTCTGCCCCATTGGACAACGAATCTGAACGCCGTGCATCGTTGAGTAACATCCGTTCTGAATTAACTACCTTGCCATTGAAATCTTTACCTACTATGTCACCCGGGTTTAGCAGCTTGCCTCATCCATTGGCAATGTTGCTCAGAGGTATCTCATGAAAAGGTTAGGGAAAGGTATGATCGTGGACGGAGACCCACCACTTTGAAGGTAGGTGACCAGGTGATGGTCAAGAACTTTGTTCCCGCGGGCAAGCCTGCCCCCAGATTCCATGGGCCATGCATTATTCTGGATTTCCTTACGCCGGTTACCTTATTGTTAAGTAATCCAGCCACCGAGAGGATATTTAGAGTTCACCTGTCCCAGGTGAAACCGGTGTAATTTCTGTGTTAACTTGCTTCATATTATTTTGAAAGGAATATGAAGGTTATATTTTTTTTGAGTTTCACTTTTAAGGCTTTCTGCCCCTTCTATAATATTTTGTCTTATATGTAAGCTTTTTGTAAAACCTTCCCCGATCCGTTAAACTGCCATTTTGTCCTTACCATGGCCATTACCACGCTCCCGTCTCCTGCTATACACACTGTGGCTTAATTACATTAAATGCCATGGACATCTGCACGCCGCTGACCCCTCATTCTCTCCACTAAGCCTGTGCCCTCAAAAAGATGATGGTCCAACACAATTCTGCCGCCTAGCTTTAATGTTTCAGTGCCCCCGCAGCCGCGCGGCGCCGTGCAGCGACTGGGGCAGAGGACGGGCCCCCTCTTCTCCAGCGAGGACGTCAGGTGCACGGCGAGCCGGAGCTCTCCTCCCGGCCAAGGCTGATGCGCGGCGCACGAGCTGCTACTTGCCCGCAGCCTGTATATGTTCACCGCGGGCGCGGCGTATTTCAACACCTCTGCTCCCCTCATAGTGCGGGCGAGCGGTATCTCAGGGTACTTGAGGGGTCCGAGCGGCCTCCTTTTGGACGCAAGCTGCAACGGTCGGTCTGGCCATTCAACTTAATCAACATCAACTACATGGACAGTTACGATAAGCAATGACTACACTTGGGAATTCAACAGCAATATTTGGTGGCAATTGCAAAATTTTTCTTCTCCTCTAAGTATTAAAAGTTTATCTTCAGAAATTCAACTTCTACAAATATAAAGACTTTACTTCACCTGCAACAACAAATTTTGAAACTGAATCAAACCCAATTAAGAAAATCTTGTAAATGCTTCTGCAATCAATCTTCATATCCACAGCATAACTTGGACCTTGTTTCAAACAGATTTCATGTGTCACCCCTGGAGGTACTTTTAGGGGGGGAGGTCTGTACCGGGCGGTACACCTCCACGCCGCTAATTTAAAAATTGCGCCTGTTGAAACTCCTCTGCTGGAGGAAGTCTGAACTTTATCTACGCTATTAATTCTCTACTTTCTCAGAAGATGTCACCACGTGGAAAATTTTGAGTTTTTGAACTGTGTCATTTTTGACGTGTTTTTGTTTCGCTTGAAGTAAGAAGTGTGAACTTTCTCTTCTAGAGGACACTACTGAAGATCAACAATAGTGCACCCTAGTGCGAAGTCAAAGAACTATTTTGTTGGAGAAATTTTTATTTCAAATGTTTGTTCTTTGCTAAATTTCTTTCAGTCTTTAGTTAAGTTGGCAATATTTACCCCTTCTTTCCCCTTGTTTTAAATCTAGCCTATCCCGAATTTCTTAAATTAATTTTCCACCAATTATGTGTTTCTTCTTAGTATTGTGTAGGGGGTTTATTGATGAACCAATAAAATCCTCGTGGGAGGGTGTTTTCATTCCCCTAACGCCTAGAACCTTCCGCGAGAGTATTTAAACTGCTGATTTTAGGGTCTCCGGGCCACTTCTGTTCCATCTTTCAGTGTATAAAGTACATAGCAGGAGGCGGGAAGCGCCTCTTTCCTCGGCAGCGGTCAACAACAAGGTAATGGTCGATTAATAATATCTTTCTTTGCTAGCTCAGCAGTTTAACTCTCGGGGCGGGTTCTAAGCGTTCCACCATGTAACCTTTTCCTAAATGTAACTACTCTTTCATATATTCTCTTTTAAAGCTACATACTGGGATAGAGAGTGCTAACCCTCTCGAGCTCCCACTCATATTGTTTTGAGGTGAACTTATTTTTCTCAACCTATTCTTCGTTAACGTAAAACAAATTGTTCTCTTCTTAAGTCACCTCTTTAGTATGGGATTAGCCCTTGTATTAACGGCCTAGTGCCAAGTAGGTCTTAATCAAAGTGTATTAGGAGTGCAAGTTCGCCTCCTCTCAAATTGTTACCTTAGAGGTCATTTAATTAACCTTCTTTTCATTTTATAGACCTCAGTAGATTGGGTATTCTACCCCTGTGTTTAGGTCCGTTGAGGACAACTTGAAGGTGGAGTTTGGTGTGACCTGGGAGAGGCTTAAATTTGAGAGCGAGTGGCTCTTTTGAAAATTGAGTGTTGTACGCCTCGTGGAGGCTTTTCTGTGTAATTTGGAGCAAGGGCTCCTAGGCATGAATGGGTTTTTCTGCCCTTCTGTTGAAACTTGTGTTTGGGGTAAAACTAGGCGGATTGCCCTAGCATTGTGGAGTCAGGGCGCGAAGCCCAAATCTTGTAAATATTGTAACTACCCTTTGGACTTGCTACTTTGTACCTGCCATGCTTGTTATTTCTTTGTTTTAAAAAAGAAAATATAACCTTATTAAATTTTAAATTAATTTTACTTTAGTAGCTTGAGACCTGTTCACCACCCCGCACCTTCTTTCACGCATAACTACCACAAAAACTCGGTAACAATAATAATAATAATAATAATAATAATAATAATAATAATAATAATAATAATAATAATCATTGTACCGGGAGGTACACCCCAACGCCGCGCACTCACATTCTGCGCCTAAACGAGCCCCTCTATTGGTAAAACAGTGAAACTGAAACTACACCAACTTAGAACTTTACTCAGAAGATGTTACCACAGAAATATGATGTAATTTTGTTATTATTCAGTTGCCTAAACTGAGTGAATTTATCCTTGTTTTGTTTGCCGTTCATCAAGAAGTTTGGATATTCTTCCACAGATGAATTGACCAATAAAATTAAGAGGGTGGGGCTGGTTTATTCGTGAAAGGTCTCGAACTTTCCCTGACGGTTTATAAACTGCGGCTTTTCACGTTTCATGGCCAATTGATAGTCATCTTACTGAGTGTGTGTGTCAAAGCAGGAGGCGGGCGGCCTCTTTCAACGGTCAACAGAACATCTACAAGGTAATGACCACATAACTTCTTTCTTTCTTGCTACCTCCGCAGTTTAACCCGAGGGAAAGATCCGACTCTTAAGTTATGTAACAAGCTTTTCTAAAATGTAACTTTCTTCCGGCTAATGTAAAAACGTTCATAAAATCTTTAACTGTAAACCGGGGATAAAGAGTGATGTACCCTCTCGAGCTCCCCTTCATCTTGTTTTGAGGTGACTACGTTTTGTAACTTTTCTTCTGTAAGGTGTTAAAAGCAATTCCTATACGAGTCACCTCAGTCGTTTGGGAATAGCCCCTGTTTCATCGGCCTAGAGCACTTTAGGTTTTTAAGTATTCATTATATTGGAACGCCGTGTGCTACCATTCACCTTGTGTTTGGGCCAGTTATTTAACCTATTCTTTTCCATGAAGGCCCGGTAGGTTGGGTATTAAATACCCCTGTAAGTTCAATTTGTAAATGGTGGTTTGAGAGACCAGAGATTGATGTAATGTTGCCTTGAGTAGGCAGTAAGAAACTGAGAGCCTGTTAGCTCTTTCTCAAGTTTTGTAATTGTAAAGAGTGCCTTTAGAAGGCTAGAAATTGTATTTTGGGGAGCAAGTGCTCCGTGAATTGGGGATTTCTGCCCTTAACCAAGTAATTCTTCTTCCATTTGTAATACTGTAAAACTTGGGGGCTTAAAGCCCAAAGAGTTAAGGTTCTGAATCTTGGATTTTTTCTAATCTGGTTTCTAGTTTGGCATTGTCCCTGATTGTTATTTTTCCCTTGTGGGAATTTGTTAAGTTTATTTTTTATAATGAGAAAATATATCCTTTGTTAAAGTTTTAATTTAATTCTTGACATTGTAGTTAGACCCATTCACCCCGGCACCTACTTTCACCTCTGCGTTCCACAGATACCCCGGAGCAATAATAATAATAATAATAATAATAATAATAATAATAATAATAATAATAATAATAATAATCACTGGTTTTACGTTCCACTAACTCTATGTTTACCCAGTGAACGGCTGTGGGGGTTTGGGAGATAGTGGGTTCAAGCCCCACTGCCGGCAGTCCTAAGGATGGTTTTCCGTGGTTTCCAATTTTCACACCAGGTAAATGCTGGAGCTGTACCTTAATTAAGGCCACGGCCGCTTCCTTCCCACTCCTAACGTTTTTCTATTCCATCGTCGCCAATAATAATTTCGTGTGGCTATTTCTAACCGAGTGCAGCCCTTGTAAGGCAGACCCTCCGATGAGGGTGGGCGGCATCTGCCATGTGTAGGGAACTGCGTGTTATTGTGGTGGAGGATAGTGTTATGTGTGGTGTGTGAGTTGCAGGGATGTTGGGGACAGCACAAACACACAGCCCCCGGGCCAATCGAATTAACCAATGAAGGTTAAAATCCTCGACCCGGCCGGGAATCGAACCCGGGACCCTATGAACCGAAGGCCAGTACGCTGACCATTCCGCCAACGAGTCGGACATCGTCGCCAATAAAACCTATCTATATCTGTGCGACATAAAGCAAATTGTAAAAAAAACCCTACATTTTTATGGTCTTCGCAGATGCCAAGGTGTCGGAATTTTGCCCCACAGGAATTCTTTTACGTGCCAGCAAATCTACAGACACAAGGCTGACTTATTTGAATACCTTCAAATACCACCGGACTGAGCCAGCATCGAACCTGCCAAGCTGGACTTAGAAAGCACTCAACCGCCTGAACTATTCATCTCGGGTTTAGTAGGCCTATTGAAGAATGGCCGAACTCAGAATAACCGTCACTTTACGAATTCCTGTAAAATATACAAATAGAAGTATTTAAGTACAGTTTCACAAGACCGAGTGGAGTGACCGCACGTGTTAATGCGTTACGGGGCTTCAGAGCCAAGCTCTGTACACGGAAGATGCATGAGTTCGAACACCACCTGCACTGAGAATGATTTTCCGCGTTTTCCCATTTTCGCTTCCAGGCAAATGCTAATGCAATTTCTACTCATAGGCCGAAACCGATTTATTTCACCTCCTTAACCAATTTCATTCATCATCGTTCATTTCTTCATTAGCTGCTCAACTGAGGTTGGCGTCAGGAAGGGCATCCGGACGTAAAACATGCCACATGGACGATGCGCGAGCAATACCTCTTGTCCCACAATGATCTTCCGATCGTCCGGCTCCATGGCTAAATGGTTAGCGTGCTGGCCTATGGTCACAGGGGTCCCGGGTTCGATTCCCGGCAGGGTCGGGAACTTTAACCATCATTGGTTAATTTCGCTGGCACGGGGGCTGGGTGTATGTGTCGTCTTTATCATCATTTCATCCTCATCACGACGCGCAGGTCACCTACGGGAGTCAAATCAGAAGACCTGCACCTGGCGAGCCGAACATGTCCTCGGACACTCCCGGCACTAAAAGCCATCTTCCGATCAATTATCCTCCTTAAGACTGGCCACGCCTCCGAGCCGCACATGGATATGCGTTCATTTTCCCAGTAGCGGCGATTAGGGGGTGGGAGCGTGAGGGGCAATTGCCCTCCCCCCCCCCCACTTCGAGGGACGGACGAAACTGGGAATTATAGGAATTTTAAAAAATCAATTTGTACAAGCCTTTTTGTTTTATCAGCTAATCCTTTCTTTTATTTTCTTTCTTTATTAACAAAATTATTAGCGGAAATCCGCACAAAATGTCGTTCGTTGCGGCTAAGCGATTTGTACAGCGCCACAGCAAGTAGTGGAGACTTTGCATGTGCTGAGGGGAAGGGTAGCGGGGGAATATAATTTTTTGGGCAAGGTCATGGGCACTGAGGTATGATTCACCCGCTTGCCGCGTGCATTTTTCAGTCTGGTAGTCTCTTTAGTGTCTGTTAGTTTATTAGAGTACTGGGCAAGTTGGCCGTGCGGTTAGAGGCGCGCAGCTGTGAGCTTGCACCCGGGAGATAGTGGGTTCGAACCCCACTGTCGGCAGCACTGAAGATGGTTTTCCGTGGTTTCCCATTTTCACACCAGGCAAATGCTGTACCTTAATTAAGGCCACGGCTGCTTCCTTCCCACTCCTACCTCTTTCCTATCCCGTCGTCGCTATAAGACCTATCTGTGTCGGTGCAACGTAAAGCAACTAGCAAAAAAAGAAGTTCATTAGAGTGCAGTCAAACACTAAATTTCTTTTAATTGTATTTAATTGTAATAAATGGGTAGTCAAAATCTCAAACAACTACTGCTACCGCCCTTAAGTTGATAAACTGTCAACCAGTACCTCTCAGTCGAATTTCGCTCAGAAAGCATAAAAAGAAACCATTTTGTAGCTTCCCCAATTTGTATGTATAACCCCCCGCCACCCACTACTTCCCATAAACCCGGGTACGTTTTGTTTTCTGTGAATTTTTTGCCCTCCTACTTCTAATTCCCAATCGCCACTACTACATTTTCCTTTACTAAAGTGTAAAGGAAATGAAATGAAAATCCACAGCCTGTTTCCTGTCATCTGACAGGGTCGGGAATGGAATGAATGAAGCGCCATCTTGCAGCGAGGATAGGAATAGTGCCGGCTGCCGAAGCCTGTCGCACTCCTCTGGGGCAATGGTTAATGACTGACAGATTAAATTAAATGATATTGGAGAGTGTTGCTGGAATGAAAGACGACAGGGAAACCCGGAGTGCCCGGAGAAAAACCTGTCCCGCCTCCGTTTTGTCCAGCACAAATCTCACATGGAGTGACCGGAATTTGAACCACGGAGCCCAGCGGTGAGAGGCCGGCGCGGTGCCGCCTGAGCCACGGAGGCTCTGTAAAGGAAACTGAACCTTAAATGCATTATACTGTAGGAGTGCGCAATTACAGTACGGTACGATTAAGGTTCATTATCCTTCATATTTGGCGTGGGAAAATGAACGCAACGAACAATGTTCTGATGGACTGCATAATCGTGTGTGGCTGGGAGGTGTGAACGGTCTTGACAATAATGGGTACGAAGAGCATTGGGAGATACGAACCATTATTGCTGGCGCACCATCGATATAATTCGTGTCATCTCATCCCCGACCCCGTATCAAGTAACGGGATTAAGAAGTACACATGTAAGCACAGTTTCACAAAGAAAATTAAGGACATTTGAGTATTTTCCTCTGCGCACGATGTAAAATCGTTCGGGATACACAAGGATGTACAGCAAGCAGCCAACACAAGCATCAACACTCTGGGAAGAAATAATGTACTGGTCTACTAACAGAAGCTAAAAACTTCACACAGACTAAATAAGGTCAGTAATGGTTCATTTGAGTAACAATGTGGTTCTGTTGTTGGCGTAAAGCGTATGTAATGTATTTGGTCAGTTAAATAATGAGAAAAGTACAATACATTTCTTTCTTTCTTTCTTTCTTTCTTTCTCGAAATTAGATTTGAATGACTAAAGACCTTTTAGCACGAGACGATTCCTTTGGGTTTGTTCCAGACCTATGGAAAATATACGCACATACTTGATGGATATTTAAAATTAACAGATTTAAAGAAATGTTCTTACCATCTTCTTCTTTTGTTTCTTTTTTACATTCCTCTTCAATGAAGAATCAATATTATCCTATCTATTTATTTATTAGAAACACACACACAATAATCTGATGCACAAGCCGTGAACTTCACCACTTGTTAGAGCAAGTCACAGAAACCACTATATTTACGCAGTACACCGTTGCATATTAATGTAACAAAACGTCAATTAAAGCAACATTTTGCACAGAACACATTCACACGACACGGGGAACTACAATAATTATCATCAAACCTTGAACACAGTGTCCATTGTTTATCTGTTTCCGCTTATCTCCATGTTATGACACAGTTACGGTCTGCGGACGTCCACTCCATTCACCCGACCGAGCGCTAACTGAGCGAACAGGAACAACAGTGGACCGCGGTGAGAACCTTGAGGGAGTAAGTGAAAGCCAGCACATGCCAGCTCATCTCTCGGTCATGTCATCATCTACCAATAGGAGGAAGAACGTAGCTATTTGAGCTCTGAACTGCAGGCGACATAGTCTCTCGCTCTTTCCCAATTAACATGTGTATAATCAACTGAGAGGAAATAACTTTTGATAAGACGAGGAAGATAATTACTTCTTCTAACATTCTACTGCCGGTGAACTGTGCCCCAGGCTTTCCCAATCGCTGATGTAACAGGCAATTCCATAACCTATGGATGTTGCACGTTCGCAAGATCACTGAACTCACTGCGAGACACTGTACGAAATAATAATAATAATAATAATAATAATAATAATAATAATAATAATAATAATAATAATAATAATAATAATAACTCCTCTTTAATTGCACCCTAGAAAAGATATTTTTTAGGTTAGGGGCGCGCAGCTGTGAGCTCGCATCCGGGAGATAGTGGGTTCGAATCCCATTGTCGGCAGCCCTGAAGATGGTTTTCCGTGGTTTCCCATTTTCACACCGGGCAAATGCTGGGGCTGTACCTTAAGGTCACGGCCGCTTCCTTCCCATTCCTGTCCCATCGTCGCCATAAGACCTATCTGTGTCGGTGCGACGTAAAGCAATATATATAAAGAAAAAGTAATGGAGAATTGAGATTTGCAATGACTGAAAATGAAACTCAGAATGGGGTAAAGTTGGTTGTGGGAAGAAAGCCCTCATGTTGGACTGTCTAACCTTCGCAGATGACGTGACAACACTCACACAGCCAATAAGCAAGTTAAAGTACAAAATGTTGCGCCCAAAACAGGATTTAGAATTTCCTTTCAAAAAACAGACAAAGCAAATGACACGGAGAGAAGTGTAACCAAGTTTGGGGGCATCCACTGCGTTCATAAATTTAAATACCAGGGAGAAACTCTCCCAATGGAAATGGAAAGGAGGCATTAAAAGAGAGGGTGAGGAGGATGGCGATTGCCTTCAGACTATGCCATGACACCTACAAGTTCAAGTCCATCCACATTCAAGCGAGATTAAGGCACTACTGCACAGTCGTGAAAACTGAGTGCCTTTATGGAGCAGGGTGGCAAACTCAGACCTTAAAGAAAGAGAAAGGAAGTTCCTTCGATAAATCTTGCGTCGAAAGAAGTTGCAAAATGACGAACATACTTTCCGGTGGAGATCAAACCAGGAATTCATATAAAAACCATCGAAAAGTTACGACGGCAATGAGGAGAAGAAGAATGATCTTTTATGGACACATGAAAAGGATGAATCAAGAGAGGGCGAGGAGGATGGAGATGGCCTTCAGACTACGCCAGGACACATACAAGTCCAAGTGCATCCCCATTCAAGTCCTTTTCTGCAACAAAAAATGGAAAAAAGCCTGGGTGGCTTACACAAGTGCACAAGGACCTAGCAGAAGTGGGTGTCAAGGAGGAAGAGATGCAGGACAGAACAACGATGATGATGATGATGATGATTATGCTTGTTGTTTAAAGGAGCCTAACATCTAAGGACATCGGCCCGTAATGGTACGAGATGGACGACATGATATGATAATTAACAATTTAAAATGTATCTACTGATTAGAATTTAAAACAAATGAAAATGAACAATGATTGTGAATTTAATATAATCAGTGGATCTAATTCGCAATGCCTCATTTTCGGTAAACTGATAGATGATAGATTATGGTAGAATAAGACATTGCCTTAAAATGCAATCATATATCATGCAAATCACTATTTAAAGAAACACATTACAATATACAGGCACTAACTAAAACAGTCAAATTAATCAAACGTAGAGAACAATAACACAAAGACTAATATGAAACACTAGGTTTATATGCGATAAAACAAACCACTATCCGTCATAAAACCAAATACAGTCTCTACTGTATTTGATAAAACGGATGACGGGGTCTGCTAACTGCCCACGCTCAACGTATCACGGTAAGATGATCCCCGCAAGTACGCACCGGAGGGGGTTCTCACAACATTTAGGAAGAAGGTTGCGGGAGTGAGGGATGCAGCCGAAAAGTCACAGGCCAAGCCAAGGAACATCGCAGCTGAGGACACAGAGAGAGAAAGGAGAAGCCAATGGTTTTCGGAGACATCGACGTGCCGGGGTTTAGTCCCACAGGAGTTCTTTAACATGCCAGTAAATCTACCGACACGAGGCTGACGTATCTGAGCACCTCCAAATACCACAGGACTGAGTCAGGATCTGACCTGCCAAGTTGTGGTCAGAAGGCCAACGGAATTTTTTAATTTGCTTCAAAACGTACGGATTTTTCAGCCAAATACCGATACAAAAACCAATGAAATAAAAATAACTACTTTTCACTGTAGAAGACAAGCTCTTTACTGTGTTTGAGTAGGTTGGTGGGTATGATCCAAAGAGGAATCCCCTCGATCGTTCCCCGCCCTCCAGAACTTTTTGAATTCAATCAGCCGTATTATTTAGGTAGTGTGTTTATATTTTTAGTATGACCGAAGCTACATTCACTTCGCCATGTAACACTGTATTTCTGAGCATAATGTAATAGATTATGAAGAAATGTAAAAAGGAAAACTATAAATAAATAAATAAATAAATAAATAAATAAATAAATAAATAAATAAATAAATAAATAAATAAATAAATAAATAAATAAATAAATAAATAAATAAATAAATAAATAAATAAATAAATAAATAAATAAATAAATAAATAAATAAATAAATAAATAAATAAATAAATAAATAAATAAATAAATAAATAAATAAATAAATAAATAAATAAATAAATAAATAAATAAATAAATAAATAAATAAATAAATAAATAAATAAATAAATAAATAAATAAATAAATAAATAAATAAATAAATAAATAAATAAATAAATAAATAAATAAATAAATAAATAAATAAATAAATAAATAAATAAATAAATAAATAAATAAATAAATAAATAAATAAATAAATAAATAAATAAATAAATAAATAAATAAATAAATAAATAAATAAATAAATAAATAAATAAATAAATAAATAAATAAATAAATAAATAAATAAATAAATAAATAAATAAATAAATAAATAAATAAATAAATAAATAAATAAATAAATAAATAAATAAATAAATAAATAAATAAATAAATAAATAAATAAATAAATAAATAAATAAATAAATAAATAAATAAATAAATAAATAAATAAATAAATAAATAAATAAATAAATAAATAAATAAATAAATAAATAAATAAATAAATAAGCAGTCCATTAGATATAGTTCTAAGTCGGTAATTAATTTTAAAAAAGTACGAGTAGATTGCGTCCGGTAGCGATAATTAATTTATTTTGATGCTTCGTACCCTCATAGAAATTCCTAAACATATGCTATATTTGGTGGTAGCATTACCAAGTACATGTCAGAAAGCTACAAATATATATATATCCAAACCTTGTCCTGATTCCCTATGGGGTTGGGAATGAAACGAGATGAATTTTCGCAGAATTTTTACATTATATATTAGATTTTCCATGTTCAACAATTTTATGGGGTAAGAAGTAGATTCCATAACTTACGGATCAACCCTCGTACATTAAATATAATTACATCTAAGAATAGTTTTATACCTGTTTTACCCATTATTAGATATTTTAAGTCCTGGTTTTTAAAAGAGGTTATATTTTAGGACAAACATGTATCCTCTCTTTTATTATTTACATCCCTGCTTACTTAATGTTCTTTTGAACATGTTGTACAATACAAAATAAACAAGATAGCAAAATATGTTGTTTGTTCTTTCGAAAAAATTCCAGAGATTTGGTTTTAAGAGGTGTTTGTTTTCCAAGTGTCGGACTAACTTTGATGGCTGCATACTTTCGAAAAACACTACACTGTAGCTTAAGCATCCCATGAATTAAATCCATATTTTAAATAACTATCATTGCACAATCCCTTCTTGTTATTCACCGATACGGATATCATTATTATCATTTCCGGGTCGATTGGCTCAGACGGTTGAGTCGCTGGACTTCTGACCCCAACGTGACATGTTCGATTCTGGCTCAGTTCGGCGGTATTCGAAGGTGCTCAAATACGTCAACCTCGTGTCGATAGATTTACTGGCACGTAAAACAACTCCTGCGGGACTAAATCGGCACCTCGGCGTCTCCGAAAACCGTAAAAGTAGTTAGTGGGATGTAAAGCTAATAACATTTTAAAAAATTAAAAATTATCATCATGGTCGTCGCAGTCTACAGCAACCCTGGTAAGAGACAGGAAACCCGTTTCCGTCACTACAACGAGAATGAAATCCTATCCCATCTCTTTGGTTTCTACTGCGAAAGGGGATCTCTTGAGAAGCAACAGACACCACAGGGTCCAGAACTGTATTGCCAGTTGTCACAAAAATTCAAGCAAGTTCGAAGTATTTTATCTGAGGGCTCCCATAAGCGTGCTGAAATCATAGTAATCGACAGAAAGAAGAACGTCGGTTTCGTATGTACTGTATATTATACGGCTGAACAGATCTCTATGACTATGAAGTGAAACAGTAGTAGCTAGCTTCCATAGTCACTGGGGACAGTATTAAGTAACGGTACTATGACCATCCATGTTCTAACAGTGTTTATTATGCCTATTGCTCACGGTAAAATGTTTCGTAAAATTTGTTGTACAATTAATTTTATAAAAATTTGGTGAAAACAAGTTGTGTTGCTCACGGTAAAATGATTTTATAAAATCCGTGGAAACATCAGGATGGCCATCTATGAACTTACTTTTGAACTAAGATGTGTATGTGCTGCTATCTATCGATAAACTTTTAAACCAAGAATCAGCTGTGTTTGAGAGTATGGCCAAATACTTTAAAGTATTTGGTATGGCTCCCACAAACAAAGCAAAACTTGTTGCTTTAGCTGGAATTATATGTTGTACAGTGGTAAAAAGGAAGAAAAGAAATGCCAGGGAATGCTGGACTCGGGATTGGATCAAAAGAAGAGAAGAAGTTAGAGGATTGCTGTCCTTGGTCGAAAATTAGTTGAGGTTAGAAGACCAGTATTCATATAGGAATTCGGCGATTGTGTTTTTTGCCTCTCTTCTTGCATTTCTGCTGTAGTAAAGTGGCGTTTTAACTTCTTACAAACAAGGATATTTCTGGTATTCGTCAGTAAAACACTTCCTTAGTCCACCCGGATCCTGCCATTTTAGAAAGAAGTGTTTGTTTACAATAGAGCTTCGCAATCTTCTCACAACGTAGCGCCAGCATCTTCGTGATGTCAGCTTCGCTGATTGGTTCGTTTCGTAAAATTAATTTTACGGAATAGAACATGTCCTATTTTATGAAAAGTTTTATCAAAGGTTTTATAAAACTTCAATTTGACCGTGAGCAACAGAAATTTTATAAAATTAAATTATTGTACAATAAATTTAACAGAAAATTTTACCGTGAGCAACAGGCATTAGTTCAATATTAGATGTGTGTTAATAAAAGTATCATATTAATTACTAGATATGTACCGGTCCTTCGCACGGAAATTGGTAATCGATTCACGATTCCTTCATGAATTTATGTGAAGTTACATATCTGTATTCAAACGTTTAATGCGGCATGTTAAACAGATATTCGTCTACGAAAGCACATGGCAGTAACGTGAAGTATGACAAAGCAGAACAAAGTGGAGACAGAATGGGGACGATCACACAGTTTATTGAACGGTGCAGTAACTGGTTCGAAGTTGTGCGTAATTCTCCATACTTCTCGGTTACATATTATTGTCAATTTGAAACCGGGACTGGCGTTGTGGCTCAAGACTCATGAAACAGATCGTTGACGATAACGTCGCACCAACACAGATAGGTCTTATGGCGACGATGGGATAGGAAAGGCTTAGGAGTTGGAAGGAAGCGACCACAGCCTTAATTAAGGTACAGCCTCAGCATTTGCCTGGTGTGGAAATGGGAAGCCACGGAAAACCACCTTCAGGGCTGCCGACAGTGAGATTCGAGTCCACTATCTCCCGGATGCAAGCTCACAACCGCGCTCCCCTAACCGCACGACCAACTCGCACGGTATTATCTGTTTTACCGAAAAGAGTAAAATGGCTTGAACTGACATGACAGCCTGTAAAACAGCCCATTAATGACATCTCTCTTATTATTACTCGTATGAAATGATACACATGAAAAAATTACAAATTGATTTTCATTAAGTGTAGTTGTGTATATTTTGTGGAAGTGCAAAATCACGGTTTCGGTTCCGTATAAACTCCCAGTCAATTCAGGGATTTAGAAACAATATTTGCCGTAAAACATACCCAAGGGCAGGTGGATTCTAAATGTGCAGTTTGGTAGAAATATATCCAGTAGTTTTCAAGTTACAAGAACTCAGACAGACAGACAGACACCAAAGCTAAAAAATTTACGCAGATGGTCATTACTACACCTGAAACGGATAACTGTACGAAAATTTCACCAAAATAGTCAATGTACAGACACACGGTCGTTACGATTTTATTTATATAGATTTAGTTTAATTCATTCTGTCGTTAGCTTCAGTAACATTGCGGACAATGACTGTTGAGCATTGTTTGCACTGCACTATGTAGAAAGAGGTCTTGCGGTAGTTAGGTGTTTGGTCTCAGTTTCGACTCTCAGGAATGTGGTCACCTAAATTAACAAACAAAATAATATCGGGGAGTGCGGATTTATTCTTTAATATTATAATTTACAGCTTGTTAAAAATATGTCCCACTCGTTGGCTGAATGGTCAGCGTACTGGCCTTCGGTTCAGAGGGCCTCGTGTTCGATTCCGGGCCGGATCGGCGATTTTAATCGCTTCTGATTAATTCTTCTGGCTCGGGGACTGGGTATATGTATCCGGCCCAACACTCTCCTCATCATCTTCAGACAACCGCCACAGAAACACGCAATAGTGAATACATCCCTCCATATAGGGTTAGCGTCAAGAAGGGCATCCGGCCGTAAAAGAGGGCCAAATCCACATGTGCAAGGCAGTTCGCACCCGCGACCCCACAGGTGTAGGAAAAGCTGTAGGAAAATGATAAGAAGAAGAAGAAGAAGAAGAAGAAGAAGAAGAAGAAGAAGAAGAAGAAGAAGAAAGCTTGTTAAAAATATGAAGACTAAGAAAACTTGAAAACACCGCGATCTTCGAACAATTAGTAACACTCCGCAACTGACAAGTTTTAAACATTAATCACTTAGGTTTGAACAGGTTTTGGACAACAATGGAAATAACAAATCGGTTCTGACAACCTAAGGACTGCTTCAAAATTTAAGCAAAAAACAAAAAACAAAACAAAAAAACAAAAACAAATGGGGTTTATGTGTTAATAAAGCAACCTATACCTCGTATGCTGCGAACGCTCGACGATGTATTGATTGTTCAGCTAAGCTTATCTCGCACGCACATCGCTCTCGTTTCTCTTATCTTTCCACACTTGTAGCTTCAATCACGTGAGGTTATATTTAAAGCTTTTGACTTCACACGTGATAGAAGTTTTCATTTATCTTTGAGATGAGCTGAAATTTGTTATCAGCTCTATAAGCGGGTGTGCTACTACCGGGTGGCCAAAATAAAATTGGCCGGGAAAATATCTACAATAGGATTGACGCGGGATTGACCCTTCTTAATTAATGAAAATCACAGAAGATGCTGGAAATGGCCTCATCTAAAGAAATGAAAAACTGAGAATGCAAAAGTCCTGACTCTACTCCATTCAATACGCGAAGGTTCGTCTGGACGCTTTTAAAGGTCTGCACACACCAACGCGGGACGCGGGAAGCGGGAGCGAAATCTACAATCCCGCGGTCGCTGCGAAGTTCGTCGTTCTGCACACACCAACGCGGGACGCGGGAGCGACACCTACAATCTCGCGGTCGCTGCGAAGCTCGTCTTTGTCTTCACACAGGACCCACTGACGTTCATGTGGACACAGCTAAGCTAATCATTAGAACGTGCATTCTGCACAATTTCTCGAGAGAAAATTCAGCATATTACAAAGATTTAGATCCACCGGAATCAGGACTTGGAGCCTTTGAAAATGTTGTCAATGATGCACGATGAGCACTCGCTGTAGCCTTCACTGATCGTGAGAAATTTGTGGAGTTTTCTGGCATGCATAACAACAGTGTATATATAGTTTTAGTATACATCTTACATGTATCTGGAAGTTTACGAACGGAGAAATGTGTGCAAAAGAAAGTCACAAACAAACAGTGATAATTAAAGAATATATACCAGGTATACGCAGTTCTTTTCCTATTTCATCGCACAACATATCTTTCTTCCTTACATTATTTTACCTTCATTACTCATGTCGTAAAGCATTGGATGTTTCTTAACGCACTCTATCAACAGTTCAGTCGCCATTGCTACTGTCACAATGAATGCGGGACGCGGGAAAACGCTGCATGCTGTGAACTGAAAATGGTTCGCAGCAATCCCGCCATATAGGCGGGAGAGTGACGCACCGGTGTGAATTGATCCATATCCCGCTGTACTCATAATAGTTCGCGACGGGATCGTTCCCGCTCTCGGATCCCGCGTTGGTGTTTGCAGACCTTAAGCATGCACAACAGTAAATCTCTTAATTCCCACTTGCAAAGATAAACGACCTTGAGATTTCGTCGGACTTCCTTCCAGGCTTTCCTTCACTCGAGCGATGTTTTATGGTGTTCGAACGCTTTGCGGATAGATACGGTTTTTATTCGCCACATAGACCGTTTCACGCCATTCTGCCACTTAGGTTTGCATTGCAGACTTTGCTGGACGTTTTGCCAAAACACTTCCAGTCTTAAATTCTTGCGCAAACAGTTCCGCATTAGGTTTTCTACGAATCGTGCTTCACATAACACTCGACAATGAACACGCGCCGTTTTATCGTGAGTACCATTTTGTGTTGCATTCCACTGGTCACTAAACACGTCTGCTTCTCTCTCTCTCCCACTCACTCGCACGTAATAACGAGGGCCCGGATTCATACGCACTAAAAACTAAGAAATTTTGCATGCTTATATGCACTAAAAATGTTGTAAATATGCACTAAAAATAAAACAAAATACACTTACCAGACATATTATTTAATTTTAACTCGGTGTTAAATTGATAAACATGTTTAATTCTTTGCAAAATGATGCATGCCAGCAGGTTTCAACAGCTTTTCAATGTTTTCAGGAGTCAACAACTTTCTGTTGTCGGCCAGAATTAATTTATACGCTAAAAATGATCGTTCTACGTCGACGGATGTAAGTGGGTAAACTTGAACACTGGCACTGACTGTTCGGAACATTCTTCTGGCAAAATCTTCAGGTGTTTTTTCAGTTTAATCTGGTGAAACACTGCAGTAGACGAAGAGCAAGTTAACAGATGAACGCACTTGTTAAGCAAACCTCGGCAGATTACTGAAAGAAGGAAATCGCTATTGTGAAAAGCGTCATTATCTGTCTACCTGCTTGTATTGCGACAATGAAAGCTTTTTCCTTGATCAGGCAAGGTTTCTTATGATGCCAAGGGATGTACAACATATAGAGTTCATTAGATTTTTCATTTCGTTCAGAAATCTCAGATAACCGATCACGCATAAGAGAAAAATATGTCTGCATATGCACTAACGCTCAAAATATGCACCAACGTTCAAAATATGCATTTTCATATGCGCATATGCATTTTTAAAACTCCGGGCCCTGGTAATGACACAGCGACGTACTCGGGAGATGCGCACGCGCAGATATGCGATATCAACTGATTGGTGCATCGAAACCACTGTTTACAGCATTTCCTGAGATGGGCAGTTTTCCCTGTTTATTAATAAGGGTCAATTCCGCCGGATTATATAGTGATGGATGATATTTCACGAACTGTGATTTTTTTCACTGATATCTAAAAATCACGAGTAACGACTGTTACTTCCTACGCTGTCACTGTTATCAGCCGTGATTTCCACTGTGCTTATAGCGCACCCTTATATACCGACCTCGTGAATGTTACTACATAAACTGTGACTGTGATCAGTCCTGATATCACGACATCTGCAGACGTAATGGTACCCACGCGAAGATTGTAAGTATAAAGTATTGACAAAAAATGAGCACATTTCTTCTTAACATAAAAATAACTTAAATCTTGTCATACCAGTTTTAGGAAATCGTCATGTTGACAGGTAATGTGATAGTATTTTTAAGCGCGCGTTCAAATTACATCGTGATTCACGGGATTCGTATAGAATACTAACAAACATGTGTAAATAATGTTTCATTGGCATTTTTGTGGTGATTTATGTATTTTATTTGCTCTGTTCTTTTAAAAATTAACTTTTTACTTTTGGATCATATGATCCCTCTATATTTTCCGAAGTGATTAATGATTTTGTATCTGTAAAATAGAGTAAGGTACAGTGGTAGCCCTAACCTCACTTTAGAATAGAGTTATCCATCCTTATATTTTTCACTTGTGCCAGACAAATGTGTTGAGTTTCATTTTTTAGCCACATACCAAATAGTCGGTTACGGTACAGAACACTACCGTTTCTAATCGTGGCTCTACTACATATTTCTTTTACATATTGGTTGGTTATCAGCATGTCCAAAAAAACGAACGTAGATGCAAAAATTAGTATGTCTGTACGCCTAGAAGTAAATTGACAACCGTCGTATTCAGTACTGCAACCAAAATGAAACCTTAGTGGCTGATTTTCTTATAAACATTTGCACAGAGAGACAGTCACAATTTCAAGGCCCTCTCGTGATCACAAGCTACAAATAGCAAGCAGCACGGGCGGGTCCAGTGATTGTGATCACGTCACGGTTAAAAATCACTAATATAAAATCATCACGGTATAAAATAACGCAGTGACTCACAAATCACGGTATCGCACGTAACAGGTAGGAAGTGGAACTTTAAAGACTGCAGTGTTTTAAATGATGATTTCTTATACATTGATAAGTAACTGAATTTGAGAGAGCTACGGTTTTGGCAAACTGGAGCTGTGATCGGCCTGGCGAATGAAACAGTACGACGTGGCACGTGACTACGATGCCGTCAGACCTTGTATTGGTCGTGCAAGTAACAGCTGAGGACAGGATGGTTAAGAAACGAGATCCCAGTGTATTTGATTGTGTCAGAGGCAAAACCCGATCCATCTTCCAAGTCATGCACGCACTCGGCTTTCCAAAAGCCACCGTGTCAAGAATGAACGTGGATTGGGAAAAACCATCGCCTCCAATGTTAACCGCCGTGGTGTTGAACAAATTGACGACAAGGTTCACCGTGGGCTAAATCGGTTTGTAAGACCAGACAGACGGGCAACGGTGCAACTGATCACTCGCGAATTCAACAATGGACAACAAAGAAGTGTGAGCAGCCATCGTCCCGAGGCACGAAGACCGACATGGACAAAGGAACTCTCGGAGCGTGATCGCTTGGACAGTTGAGTCGAGGCACCGGCTGGTAGACGCTAATGGCACAAGCACGTGAGACAATAGATCCCTCTTGCTAGCGGGGTACAGTTTAGACTGGTGGTCGTGGTAGTGGTGTCGTCGAAACAGGAATGTTCACATGAGATGAACATCTGCGATGTTTATCACAGGCGAATGATACAGGAACCTGCTGTCAGATCATGTCCACACATTTGTTCGCCGCCGACATCCTATAGGAGACCTGTACTTACAGTAAGACAATACACCGGACCATCACATCGTTCTCTAATTACTTCGATGAAAACTCCATGGACATGAGGATGTTTTCCAGGCCCCACAAAGGCAACCCGACCTCAATCCTATTGAGCACATCTAGGATGCTGTTGAGAGAGATATGCGCTACCTCGACCCTACTCCGTCCAATCTCCATGCATTATGGGAGGCTATGTAGCGGTCATAGATCAGTACGGCTCCCCAACACTTCTCGTGTTTTGTGGAGTCCATGGCGCGCAGCACCACTGCTGTCATCAGGGCTCCACTAGCTAAGTATATTTAATTCAACTGATCATCAGTGTATGCTATCGGTAATAAGTTTTGTAAAATAAGTTTTTATCTCTTTTCTCATATGTGAATGCAGGATGGTAGATTTAGAGAAATAATGTGTCCTTTGATGTTTTATGGACTCAAATCTCAAGCTATAATGAGAGGTACATACAAGACCCATTATCATTTAACGAACGTAGATATCCCTCCAATAAAGTTGAATGGAGTCATTATCCCTTTTGAAAACATAGTTAAAGATTTGGGATTATTACTGGACAAAAACACCTTGATTGGACAGAATCACAGAACACGTAAGAAGCTATATGGTATTGAGCATTTTTCTCCCTTCAATCACTTAATGGAGGTACTTCCTTGCAAGGTCAGAAAGTTATTGGTTCAGCAGCTAATAATGCCTCTGTTTGACTACTATGACGTCGTGTACGACAGACTAAGTGGCGCTCTCTCTAGTAGACTTCAAAGAGCTCAGAATGCTGGCGTCCGCTTTATAATGAACACTCCAAAATTTCATCGTATAACTCCTGCATTCCATGAGCTAAACCGACTTTAACTAAACCAGCGTCGTAGCTGTCATTCGTTGCTTCTACATACATACATACATACATACATACATACATACATACATACATACATACATACATACATACATACATACATACATACATACATACATACATTATCATTAAAGACTGTTATGCCTTTCAGCGTTCAGTCTGCAAGCCTCTGAGAATTTACTAAACGTCGCCACAATCCTCGATTTGCAACTAGTGTTGTGGCCTCATTTAGTTCTATACCTCTTATCTTTAAATCGTTAGAAACCGAGTCTAACCATCGTCATCTTGGTCTCCCTCTACTTCTCTTACCCTCCATAACAGAGTCCATTATTCTCCCAGGTAACCTATCCTCCTCCATTCGCCTCACATGACCCCACAACCGAAGCCGGTTTACGCGTACAGATTCATCCATCGAGTTCATTCCTAAATTAGCCTTTATCTCCTAATTCCGAGTACCCTCCTGCCATTGTTCCCACCTGTTTGTACCAGCAATCATTCTCGCTACTTTCATGTCTGTTACTTCTAACTTATGAATAAGATATCCTGAGTCCACCCAGCTTTCGCTCCCGTAAGGCAAAGTTGGTCTGAAAACAGACCGATGTAAAGATAGTTTCGTCTGGGACCTGACTTCCTTCTTACAGAATACTGCTGTTCGCAACTGCGAGCTCACTGCCTTAGCTTTACTACACCTTGATTCAATCTCACTATATTACCATCCTGGGAGAACACACAACCTAAATACTTGAAATTATCGACCTGTTCTAGCTTTGTATCACCAATCTGACATTCGATTCTGTTGAATTTCTTACCTACTGACATCAATTTAGTCTTCGAGAGGCTAATTTTCATACCATACTCATTGCAACTATTTTCAAGTTCCAAGATATTAGACTGCAGGCTTTCGGCACAGTCTGCCATTAAGACCAAGTCGTCAGCATAGGCCAAACTGCTTACTACATTTCCACCTAACTGAATCCCTCCCTGCCATTTTATACCTTTCAGCAGATGGTCCATGTAAACTACAAACAGCAAAGGTGAAAGATTACAGCCTTGTCTAACTCCTGTAAGTACCCTGACCCAAGAACTCATTCTACCATCAATTCTCACTGAAGCCCAATTGTCAACATAAATGCCTTTGATTGATTTTAATAATCTACCTTTAATTCCATAGTCCCCCAGTATGGCGAACATCTTTTCCCTCGGTACCCTGCCATATGCTTTCTCTAGATCTACGAAACATAAACACAACTGCCTATTCCTCTCGTAGCATTTTTCAATTACCTGGCGCATACTAAAAATCTGATCCTGACAGCCTCTCTGTGGTCTGAAACCACACCGGTTTTCATCCAACTTACTCTCAACGACTGATCGCACCCTCCCTTCCAGGATGCCAGTGAATACTTTGCCTGGTATACTAATCAATGAGATACCTCGATAGTTGTTGCAATCCTTCCTGTTCCCTTGCTTATAGATAGGTGCAATTACTGCTTTTTTCCAATCTGAAGGTACCTTACCAACACTCCACGCTAATTTTACTACTCTATGAAGCCATTTCATCCCTGCCTTCCCACTGTACTTCACCATTTCAGGTCTAATTTCATCTATTCCTGCTGCCTTGTGACAATGGAGTTTATTTACTATCCTTTCCACTTCCTCAAGCATAATTTCACCAACATCATTTTCCTCCTCCCCATGAGCTTGGCTGTTTGCAACACCACGATGATGATTTCCTTTTACATTGAGAAGATGTTCAAAATATTCCCTCCACCTCTCCAAAGATTCCCTGGGATCTATTATGAGTTCACCTGAATTACTCAAAACACTGTTCATTTCCTTTTTCCCTCCCTTCCTAAGATTCTTTATTACTGTCCAGAAAGGTTTCCCTGCTGCTTGACCTAGCCTTTCCAGGTTATTACCAAAATCTTCCCATGACTTCTTTTTGGATTCAACAACTATTTGTTTCGCTCTGTTTCTTTCATCTACGTACCAATCCCTGTCTGTCTTGGCCCTTGTTTGGAGCCATTTCTGATAAGCCTTCTTTTTGCGTTTACAGGCTGCTCTCACTTCATCATTCCACCAAGATCTTCGCCTTTTCCCATCTTTACACACAGTTGTTCCTAGGCATTCCCTTGCTGTTTCTATTACAGCATCCCTGTATGCCACCCATTCACTTTCTGTATCCTGAACCTACTTACTGTCTACTGTTCGAAACTTCTCACTAATCATATCCATGTACTTCTGTCTAATTTCCTCGTCCTGGAGACTTTCTACCCTTATTCGTTTGCAGACAGATTTCACTTTCTCTTCCCTAGGACTAGAGATACTTAGTTCACTACAGATCAGATAGTGGTCTGTATCATCGAAAAATCCGCGAAAAACTCGTACATTCCTAACAGATTTCCTGAATTCAAAGTCTGTTAAGATATAGTCTATTATGGATCTGGTACCCCTAGCCTCCCATGTGTAGCGGTGAATAGCCTTATGCTTGAAGAATGTATTCGTAACTGCTAAACCTATACTAGCACAGAAGTCCAGCAAACGCTTCCCATTCCCATTAGCTTCCATATCTTCCCCACATTTATCAATCACCCTTTCGTATCCTTCAGTTCTATTCCCAACTCTCGCAATGAAATCGCCCATTAGCACTATTCTATCCTTGCTGTTGACTCTGACCACGATGTCACTCAATGCTTCATAAAACTTGTCAACTTCATCCTCATCTGCACCCTCACATGGTGAATACACGGACACAATTCTTGTCCTAATTCCTCCCACTGACAAATCTACCCACATCATTCGCTCATTTACGTGCATAACAGAAACTATGTTGCGTGCAATGGTATTCCTGATAAAGAGCCCTACCCCAGACTCTGCCCTTCCCTTTCTAACACCCGTCAAGTACACTTTATAATCTCCTATCTCTTCCTCATTATCTCCCCTTACCCGGATATCACTTACTCCTAGCACATCCAGATGCATCCCCTTTGCTGACTCAGCCAGTTCTACCTTCTTTCTTCCATAAGCCGCATTAATATTGATAGCTCCCCATCGAATTCCATTTCGTTCGCCAAGTTGTTTCCAAGGAGTCCCTCGCCTGTCAAATGGGAGTGGGACTCCATTACTCCCATAGGTCCGAGGCTTGCTTAAAGTGTTCTGAGCTCGGTCAATTCATGAAGCAGGATGCTGCCCTACTTGCACATAGTCCAAGTGAGGATGTCTCATCTAACGGGTTATGGGCCACCGGTGAATTGTATAGTCCTAGCCGCCTGAGCACAAGGAGGGCCAGGACTCAGAATATGTCCGAGATGCCCACTCCCATTCCATAGCAACTGGTATCCCGACTCTCAGGACCACTTACTAGGCCACTCAGCCGTTGCCCATGGTTCACGAACTAGGACGTGACTACAGTAACCCACAAACATGAACCATCGTTGCTTCTACTCCACAAAATAACATACAGGCAGGCAACTCTGTTATCTAACAGATTCTTTCAACTTGCTCTCAACCATTCATAACATCCCAACCAGAGCTGCAGCTAACCTAACCCTCACAATACCAAATCACAGATACACCTTCTACAATAATTCTTTTGTTGTCAGTACAATTCGAACGTGGAATTCGTTGCCCAATGACCTAAGGGGCACCCTATCTGAACCGGTATTTAAAGAAATGTTGGGAGCAGTACTTGGACAGGTCAATTTGAGTGTAAACACATGAATTCTGTAACCTATTCCTGCCGTGTGTCACTACTACGTTCTACTAAATCTGTTTTTATTGATGCATTGAGACAATTTGCTTTATTGTGGGTTATTTTATGAACGTTTCTTCTTCCTCCCATTTAACGTGTTTTTATAACTATGCGTAAAGCTTAGCATAAGTGTGTGTATATGTGTAATATATAGTTAAACTGTATGTACACTATGGAAGGATCTCCTTGATACTTAGGAAAACTACCCTTGGTAACTATGTTTGGCAAAATCCCTCAGGTAAATAATTTCAAACACTTGTCTCTAAACTTAAAAATTCCGAAAAAATCACTTTGAAGAAGTGCAACAACAAAGCTAAATTAAAACATTTTAAATCAATCAATCAATCAATCAATCAATCAATCAATGGGCATTTAAGGCTATCTTAACAATGTAATTACGCCTGAACATTACACGTATTCGAAACCCTGAACAATGGAGGCAGATCACTAAGTAAAAATGTAAAAAGCCAAGAAAGGAAACTCCTTAGGAAAGTCTTTGGCCCGGTATGCGTAGGAGTGTTGATGAAAATAAGGTCTCCTAAGTTATACCAGCATTCTGAGAAAATACCGGTAGACTCTAGAGAGATAATATCCAACAGATAGCCGCCCCCATTAGGGAATCTAAGCGACCAGCCTCCTAATCAGTTCAGACAGAAAAATATGTATGGCATTGAATTTTTGCTACGTTTTATTGCTATTTTTCTTGGAAGCAGGCTATATCTGGTATGGTTATCTGTTCGATCTGTTGGATCTCCTGACCTTTACTTTATTGAAAAGTTGAAATGTCGTGGAATACAGGTGACGTCTAATAATTGACGAGCGAAATTTTATGACCATATTCAAAGAATGGACAATGAAAGACTCACTAAAAGGATATTTAATCACATCGCCTCACTAAAAGTAAAGAATAATTGGATAATTTAAAAAAAATCTAAAATTCAATAGAACCGTATGGGACAGGCTTTGCTTTAGAACGTTGGTTAACAAACATCATTTTGCTAAAACAAATGAAAACCAACACTGCATTAACGGAAGAACGGAAGAACGGAAGAAAAATCATAGCGAGCGGATGAAGAGATTCTGGGAAGAGAAAAAAACGAATTTTCTGCTAAAAAGGTTCAATCACGCTGCTTGGTTGGGCACAACGTTGTGAAATAATAATAATAATAATAATAATAATAATAATAATAATAATAATAATAATAATAAGAAGAAGAAGAAGAAGAAGAAGAAGAAGAAGAAGAATAATCAAATAGGCAACAATGGATGGTATGGGTACTAATTTAGATTCTCTCAGAAGCACTGAGATAATTAAACTCAATACCAATTTTATACTACGAACACGTGAAGCAATCCTGACTTTAGGTCTGATCTTAGAGGATCGAATTACGAAGGACAAGACCACGTACATGGCGTTCGTAGATCTAGAAAAGGAAGGCTTTCAATAATATTGATTGGATCAAGTTATTAGAGATTCTGAAGGTGATCGGGATCATATACCGAGCAAGAAGAATTATCTGTACAAAAGTCAGTCTGCTAGTGGTAAGAATCGAGAGCTTTGGAAAAGCAGTAGCAATCCAGAAACGAGTGAAGCAAGACAGAAGTTTGTCCCTCCTACTTTTCAATGTTTATATAGAAAAGGCGGTATAGGAAATCACTGAGTAATTTGGAAAGGGAATCAAACCCCTGACATTTGCTGATAATATTGTTATTTTATCTGTGACTGCAGAAGACATGGAGAAATTGCTGAATGATATGGACAGAATCTTGGGAAGGAATACAAGATGGAAATAAATAAGTTCAAAACCAAACTAATGGAGTACAGTTCGAACACAGTCAGGTGATGAAAGAACTATTAGATTAGGGAAATAAAGTCTTAAAGGAAGTAGATGAATATTGTTACTTGGGTAGTAAAATAATAATTAACGATGGCAGAAGTAAGGAGGATATAAAATGCAGACTAGCACAAACAAGCACAGAAATTTGCTCACTTCGAAGATTGATATAGGAAACAGAAATATACTTGTGAAGACATTCGTCTGGAGCGTGGCAGTGCTTGGAAGTGAAACATGGATAGTAACTAGTTCAGAAAGGAAGAGAAAAGAAGCTCTTGAAATTTGGTGTTACAGAAGAATGCTGAAGATGAGATGGATAGATCGAATCACGAATGAAGATATACTGAATGAAATTGATGACAGGAGATCGGTTTGGCTAAATTTACAAGAAGAAGAAATAGAATGATAGGACACATCTTAAGACACCCAGGACTTGTTCAGTTGTTTTTTGAGGGAAGTGTATGCGGTAAGAACGGTAAGGATAGAGCAAGGTATGAATATGACAAACAGATACGATGCAGTAGTTACATAGAAAAATAATTAACACAGGACAGGGTGGCATGGAGAGCTTCATCAAACCAGTCTATGGACTGATGACTCAAACAACAACTAGATTCCAGAGGGAAATAATAACTTACTAACATTGTTAAGGTTTATGTGGATCGCCACGAATAACTTTACTGCGATCCCCAGGGTGAGGAGGTCTTATCGGCTTATTGCGGCCCCTAGACACCTTGTACACTCACGGTAAATAATTGTGCAGTGGATCACTTTGGAGATAGCGTAAAAAACTTCACTGCTTATTCTCTTTACTGTGTTTGAAAGACAAGCTTCTTCACCATGAATACTCCTACAATATTTATTACTTCTTTCATGTAGTATTATTTGCTGTGTTCCCGGCAATGAATGCACGGACTACTGCAGAATTTGCCATATCATGCTGCGGAATTACGTAAACTATTGCGGATTTAGCCGAAATATTACAATTACAATGAAGTGGAAAGTAAACTATAGTAATGGTCTGAAGAGTTAAGTAAATCTTGCGTAGGCTAAGTAAAATTGGTTTCAGTGTATGAATATTATTTTGACTATCATTCTCAAAATGAGTCATACTGTCAATCTTGCCTTAATACTGAGTGTGAATTTAGCTGAATCTCCCCTACAGTAAATTAATAGTTGCCTTAAAATGATATTGACATTATCGGCCATGATGACATGGCATGACATGGAAATTAATTTCTTGGCTAAGGTGATGTTAGTGGAAAATTCCCAATACGTTGTACCGAGTCCCTTACAACCTTTTTCATTCGACTCTATCACTGGCATCTTCAGGATTGAGTACTACTTCTCAGATGCCTTACTTAAAAGACACTTTACCCTTCATTATGTTCCTTGATATTTATTTTTATTTTCCTTATTTTCCATGCCGCAGAAAATATTTGCTGTTCTTCCAGTTGTAATCCACTCTTCGTTTAATAAGGTAACAGTTCTATAGAATATATATATTTAACAGTAAGTACATCAGTCTCCCTACATACTTTCAATAGAAGCGTCTCTTCCAATAAACTCCACAAAATTAACAATGACTTTCGTCATATTTCTCTCTCTGACCCTTATTCTTATGAATCCCCATTAGCCACCACACCATACTTCTGACTTATCTCTTTGAAAGCCTTTCTTTCTTAATTGACTTGTTTTGGATAATTTATCATATATACGCTACAAATGATGTTTAAGATATTTCTGGCTCAAACAATGATTGTAACTTATGGTGACTTGTTGCACCATATTTGATACATATGAATTTGATACGATGGTGATGATTACGCTTGTTGTTTAAATTGGCATAACATCTAGGTCATCGGCCCCTGAATGGTACGAGGTGTAACGAAATGTAATGATAATATTACAATTTTAAAATGTATACACCGACTAGAATTTAAAACAAACGATGATAAAAACGATTATGAATTCAAAATAATCAGCGAATCTAATTCTCATTGCCTTATTTTCTTATGAAATGATAGAGAAAATACACTGGCGAAAAAAACACGAAATAAGGAATAAAGAACACGGAAATGTTGGCAATATATTTGTCGAGATAACATACACTGACTGACAGAGCAAATGCAACACCAAGAAGGAGTGGTTCGAAAGGGATGTAAGTTGCGGAAAAAACAGAGACGGCACGGACGAATAATTGATGTTTATTTCAAACCGATATGCAGGTTACACAATGCGCACGGCATCGACTCAGTAGGATGTAGGACCACCGCGAGCGGCGATGCACGCAGAAACACGTCGAGGTACAGAGTCAATAAGAGTGCGGATGGTGTCCTGAGGGATGGTTCTCCATTCTCTGTCAACCATTTGCCACAGTTGGTCGTCCGTACGAGGCTGGGGCAGAGTTTGCAAACGGCGTCCAATGAGATCCCACACGTGTTCGATTGGTGAGAGATCCGGGGAGTACGCTGGCCACGGAAGCATCTGTACACCTCGTAGAGCCTGTTGGGAGATGCGAGCAGTGTGGGGGCGGGCATTATCCTGCTGAAACAGAGCATTGGGCAGCCCCTGAAGGTACGGGAGTGCCACCGGCCGCAGCACATGCTGCACGTAGCGGTGGGCATTTAACGTGCCTTGAATACGCACTAGAGGTGACGTGGAATCATACGCAATAGCGCCCCAAACCATGATGCCGCGTTGTCTAGCGGTAGGGCGCTCCACAGTTACTGCCGGATTTGACCTTTCTCCACGCCGACGCCACACTCATCTGCGGTGACTATCACTGACAGAACAGAAGCGTGACTCGTCGGAGAACACGACGTTCCGCCATTCCCTCATCCAAGTCGCTCTAGCCCGGCACCATGCCAGGCGTGCACGTCTATGCTGTGGAGTCAATGGTAGTCTTCTGAGCGTACGCCGGGAGTGCAGGCCTCCTTCAACCAGTCGACGGGAAATTGTTCTGGTCGATATTGGAACAGCCAGGGTGTCTTGCACATGCTGAAGAATGGCGGTTGACGTGGCGTGCGGGGCTGCCACCGCTTGGCGGCGGATGCGCCGATCCTCGCGTGCTGACGTCACTCGGGCTGCGCCTGGACCCCTCGCACGTGCCACATGTCCCTGCGCCAACCATCTTCGCCACAGGCGCTGCACCGTGGACACATCCCTATGGGTATCGGCTGCGATTTGACGTAGCGACCAACCTGCCCTTCTCAGCCCGATCACCATACCCCTCGTAAAGTCGTCTGTCTGCTGGAAATGCCTCTGTTGACGGCGGCCTGGCATTCTTAGCTATACACGTGTCCTGTGGCACACGACAACACGTTCTACAATGACTGTCGGCTGAGAAATCACGGTACGAAGTGGGCCATTCGCCAACGCCGTGTCCCATTTATCGTTCGCTACGTGCGCAGCACAGCGGCGCATTTCACATCATGAGCATACCTCAGTGACGTCAGTCTACCCTGCAATTGGCATAAAGTTCTGACCACTCCTTCTTGGTGTTCCATTTGCTCTGTCAGTCAGTGTATTTAATTTATGAAATCCATTAATAACCGGTGTAATCGCCCGACGTTTGGATGCAGGCATGCAAACGTGCATTGATTGTGTCGTGCAGGTGCTGGATGTCAGCTTGTGGGATGGATTTCCACGCCTGTTGCACTTGGTTGGATAACGTTGGAGTTGTCGTCCAATGATGTCCCATACATGCTCGATTGGAGACAGATCGGGGGATCGAGCAGGTCAAGGCAACATGTCGACACTCTGTAGAGCACGTTGTGTTACAACAGCGGCATGAGGGCATGCATTATCCTGTTGGAAAACACCCCCGGCTGTTCATGAACAGCAGCACAACAGGTCGAATCACCAGACGGACGTACACATCTGCATCAGGGTGCGTTGGATAACCACGAGAGTGCTACTGCTACCATAGGAAATTGCTCCCCAAACCAAAACTCCCAGTGTAGGTCCAGTGTGTCGAGACCGCAGTCAGGTGGAATGCAGGCGCTCATCTGGCCTCCTCCTAACCAACACACGGCCATCACTGTCACTAAGGCAGAACCGGCTTTCATCGGAAAACACAACGGACATCCATTCCACCCTCCAATGAACTCTCGCTTGATACCACAGAAATCGCAGACGGCGGTGGTTTGGAGTAAGTGGAATGCACGCCGCAGGGCGTCTGGCTCGAAGCTGTCCTTCAAGTACTCGATTTCGAACAGTTCGTTGCGTCACTGTGGTGCCAACTGCCGCTCGAATTGCTGCTGCAGACGCAGTCCGCTGCGCCACAGCCATACGCAGATACGCTTAATACGGTGGTCCTCCCTCTCGGTGGTGCCACGGGGACGTCCGGAGTGCGGTCTTCTTGCGAGTGTACCTTCCCGTGACCACTGCACGCATGCACAGTGGAAACATTCCTGCCAAGTCGTTCTGCAATAGCCCTATTACACGGCCTCTTTCAACCGCAGTGAGCTGTTGGTACTGGCCTCTTCGTCATCACGGCATTCTTGACCCACTCACAGTCACTTCGTCTAATCTCATAGGTAACTAACGCTCTCGCATAGTACAGCCCGTACTTAAAGCAAACCTGATGTGCAGGCAGTCACGCAGCCTCCTACCCTGGCTGTCCTTTCCTAAAGCAGGCAATTAAGGCACACTATAAACACGCACAACACCTGCACACACACTCCACCCCCTCCCCCCAGATTCATCACCGCACAGTCACCACCTCGAACCCAGCTCCTCCGCCTACTCAAATCCCCACCCTGCCCAGTTTTGACAACTCCACCTTCCTCAACTTGCTCCTCATCCAGTTGCTTTCGTCCCTTAACCAGCCTATGCCAAGCCGTCAGCTACTTATTAGTTAATTCCCCCCCCTGTTCAAACACCGCCCTGTTCCAAGACGTTTAACTCCTCATCAGCTACCCCCTGCCAGCAACTCTCCCAGCACCATCATCCACCCTGACTGCCTTAACCTACCTCCCAAAAATTATGCAAAATTTCACAATGATCAATCATGACAGCAACATCGGGCGTGGTCACCTAATGGATGGGTGACCCTCCACCCGACATTGCTTCCCCCTCCCCCTTTGGCCTCTTTCATCAGAGAACCAACGTCCTCCCCCCCCCCCAACATTTGCCCTACTAAGGGTGTAACGTTCCAGACGTTACAGTGTAATTATGTTAATTTTATTATGTGTAATTAATTCAGGAATTTAACGTCATGATATTTATTTGGTATGTAATTGTATTATAATTCATGTTTAATCATTTGCTCACTATCATTTCATTACTTTGTAACTACGACTTATAAACGAGGGCTGAATATCTTCATATTCACTTAGATTCTTGCGACAGTTGGTTAAAATTAACTTGCAGTAGATTTCAGTTATCTTGCCACATCACCGAGGAGGAAGGAAGGACAAATTTAAACATCAAGTTCTGAGAAAAGCGAGCACGTGTTCACGCGTCCTAACGTAAGCTACCGTATTTCGACCAGAATTATTCGAACTGATCAACGCCTATATTTTCAAAGGAGCGTCATGTTGCCATGGATACTGAGTGAAAGGACGAATAGAAGAACAGTTGATATCATGGATATGGCCCGTCAACTCTAATTTCTAGAGTGGGGAGAGAAGTGTCATCTGATTGGACCACGTGTAGCGGCCTGTAATTAGCGCGAGAGAAAGTTATAAAAGGGCGTGTTGGAGCTCCTGGAGGGTCTCTCTACAACGTCTTATTCGCTTCTGCGAGTCTCTCTACATTATTCTACGATCTTCTACGAGGCTTCCACTTGATTCTGCGTCTCGATACTTAGAAATTCTGAATGAGGGGTGTATAGCCACTCTCATGAGGAAGTACGTACAGCACGGCTGCAAGACCGGTTTGAACCAGTCTAAGTCAATAGATAGTTTTAATCTAGATAGAAATGAAACTTCAGAGAACATTTTCAGTAAAGTTGGAAGGATTCTTAATTGAGTATCCTCTCCATATAACCCAAGGTGGTTCTTCTAACTGTGACATAGGGCTTATCTCCAATCTATGGGATAAAGCATAATAGGGAGTGTTAGTTTTGAAGTCATCTTCCAATTAGTGGTAGGTGCAATTTGTAAGGCAGGAATGGTACTGAGCTGCAGATGAAGAGATATCTAAGACGACCGGTGATGTTCCAGCTACAAGGAGGGAAGCTTTCCAAGGACCAGCAGAACAAGACGACATGGTGAGCAAGCGAGTTAAAGATATTGCAAGTTTTCGCGAAGTAGAGTCATTCAATTTTTTATTAAATTCATTTTCTAATTTAAATTCAGTTCTCGTTAAACCGTCGTCATTCATATTAAATATAATAAATAGTATTTTTCTAGTTCACTTTCATTAATTTGCCTTAATTAGCCTTTTGATTTCTAATTCTCCTACTTAATGATTAGTGTACTATCACCTCACCCCTGTGATAAGAGTCTGTCCAAGCTTGATTATAAATTTTATCTTTAAGTCCTCAACTTAAAGATTGGCGCCCTTTGCTTGCTTGGTTGCATTTCTCATTTGATGATTGTTCTCCGAGAGGGGAAGTCACATAAATGCCGCTCCAACGTGTGGCGAGAAAATCATTAAGTACGGAGCAGTTAATAACAGCAACAATATCAGAATTCGTATTATGGGCAAAATTTGGATATCCACGTTTCATTAAGAGTGTTTGATTGTGGGAAGGGTCATGGCTGATCAGACGAAAGAGGAGAGGATGTTGCGCAGTGGACGGGCGATAAAAGGCAATAACGTATTGAGTTCAGAGGAAGAGTTGTGTAGTCTTGTAGAGGAAATTGAAGATAGAAGTGTAAGTAGTATGGAGAGTGAAGGCAAACAGAAAGAAGTCAGTATGGAGTCAGATGATAGTAGGATGGGGGGCGAAGCGGAAGTCAACACTAACAATGAAAGTAATAATAATGATCAGTTAATGGGAATGATGCAGTTAATATTGAGTAAGATAGAGGACAGTAAATCTGAAATAAAAAATGAATTGGAACAAATTAAATCTGAGCTTAAAAGTGAATTAGAGCAAACTAAAGCTGAATTAAGTAGGGAGATGAGGGAAAATAAGGAGGAAGCGAATCGGAGAATGGACGAACACAGTAGGCAGTTACGCGATCTGGTGGTAAAAAATGAACATTTTAATAAGCGATTAGAGGACCAGGAAAGTGAATATGTACGGCAAGGGAAAAAGGTAGAAGAAAAGTTTGCGGAACAGAGAAGTGAATTCCTGGAATTAATGGGGAAGGAAAACAACTCTACTAGGGAGGAAGTAATGAGGCAGGTCACTAGTATTGATAAGAGAGTTGAGACTCAAAGAGGGGAAATACGGGTATTTAAAGACCACGTTCAACAAGAGATTGACACGGTAAAGCTTAGAATAGAAGATGAGACCCGGGCAAGTGAAGAAAGGTTTGCGATAGCGGAAGAGAATAAGATTGAAATTAGGACATTGAAAGAGAAGCAGGTTAATTTGGAGAGAGAAATTGATAGGAGAGACAAAGATGTAGAATGCCGGATGGAAAAAGCAGAAAATAAGTTAAAACAGGTGGCAAAGGATAAACAGGTTTTCACGGGAAGGCAATGTCTAGGAAATAGCTACATTAGGGAAATTGAACTACCTAAATTTAATGGGAAACAAACGAACCCGCTAGATTTCCTTAAGATGATAGAGAAACGGTTTGAAAAGCGTCTAGAGGAAGGGTCTATGGACTGGGAAGACGTAATGGAAAATATTGACCATGCTTTTGTAGGAGAAACTCGGTCTTGGTTCATGGTATATAGGCAGACGATGACGAACCTGAAAGAATTCAGAAATAAATTTAGAGAGAAATTCTGGAATGAAGCGATACAAGCTAGGGAGAGAGAAAGGGTGGTATTTGGGAGGTACAAACAGCATGAAGGAGTTACTATGACCGAGTACTTCCTGGCACATGTCATGATTTGTCAGAACTTAGATGGTATAACCGAAGGGTCTGATGTAGTAAGACTACTTTTAAGACATTTTCCGGACAGGGTGAGAGAAGCGGCCTGCATGCAAAAAGTTGGAACTATACAGGAGGTGGAGAATCTACTAGGCAGTTTTGAAGCTTTAGGTAACCTTAGAAGTAGAACGGAGAATATTCAGAACTTTAGTCATCACAACGCAATGAGACATAACGGTAGTACACAGAATCACGAAACTCGCAATCAGTTCAGACCTCAGCAGAACAGCAGGAGCGGAGCAGCTGAATATAGGACAGGAAATTCCCAACGGAGGCCAGAGCAATGTACTAATGAGTCCAACGTCAATACACAAAGGGAACCTTTAAACTAACGAGAGGCTGTAATGTTAGGTCAGAATTCCAGCCTAGTAAGAAGGTAGCGAAGTGTCTTGCCATGAAAGTGTTACCATATGACCTCGATGTTAGAGACGATTTGTTGTATGAACCCGAGCAGAATAATGGAGATTCAAGTAATAAAGTAGTCAATCCCGTTGTTAAATTGAAAGTTTGGGGGGCGTGGGTTAAAGTTTTGATTGATTCTGGTAGCCAAATATCATGTATTAGTTCTCAGTGGTATGAGTCATTAGTGAAACAGGGTATTCAGTTGGAGGAAATGCCTGTTAAGTCTACTTTCATCATTACGGCTGTTGGAAAGAGGTCTAAGCAAATTTGTAAACAAGTAGCTGTCCCGATCTGTATTAATAATTTTATTAGCGTTCAGATATGTTTGGTAATTCCGCATTTAATATTTGATCTTATCTTGGGATCTGACTGGTTAACGTTAAAATTGGCTCAGTTAAATTACAATGATCTAGTGCTAAATTTGAGGTGGAATAATGAGGATATTAAGGTCAAGTTTGAGGAGGAAATTCAGAGGAAAACGGAAGTTAGTACAGTGTGGAGAATGAAAGAGGTTTCTAAAGTAAATGAAGAGGCTAGTGAGGGCCTGAAGTTGTGTCAGTTGTGGATTCATGAGGATAAAATATGTGGCTTGAAAGAAGCCGTAAGTAGAAATGAGTTGAATGAAGTCCAGAAGGACAAGTTATTTGAAGTGTTATGTGAACACGTGGAGATTTTCTCCGAGAAACCTGGTGTTACCCATCTGTATGAACATTCTTTTTCTGTGCTGGATAAGACTCCATTCAGCGGACCGCGATATCCGATACCACACAAATATGCAAAAGCCGTAGAGGATCAAATTCAAGCTATGTTAGCAGACGATGTGATTGAATTATCAAACAGTCAATATGTTAATCCCTTAATTGTTGTGCCTAAGTCTGATGGATCAATACGTTTGTGTATTGATGGCAGGGAGATGAACCGACGTATTGGTGCTGATCAGTTGAGATCACAAACCATTGAAGAGTTGATACAGAATTTTCAGGGTAAGAGTTGGTTTTCTACGTTAGATCTTAGGAGTAGTTTTTGGCAGATACCTTTAAGATCAGAAGATAGGCCTCTTACTGCTTTCAGCTATAAGCATAGTTTGTACCAATTTAGGCGTGTTCCTTTTGGGACCCGTACGAGTTCGGCAGCTCTTATTCGCGCACTTAGTATTGCCTTGGGAGATGATACTGGAGATTATGCTACTATTTATATCGATGATTTGGTTATAGGATCTAGTACCTTTGAAGAGCACTTGGACCACTTGGAGAGGGTTTTTTCTAAATTAGAGTATGCTGGTTTTACTCTGAAACTTGACAAATGTGTTTTCAGTAGACGAGAGGTGACTTTTTTGGGGCACCGTGTATCGGCAATGGGAGTGACGCCTGAGAGCACAAGAATTGAAAAAATATTGAATACTACGACACCTAGAAATATTAAGGAGCTCAGATCGTATATTGGTGTATGTAATTTTTTCAGACGATTTGTAGTGAGATTTGGTAACTTACTAGAGCCATTTAGAGAACTATTGAAAGCTGGCAGTAAGTGGGAATGGACACAAGATCATGATATAGCTTTCCTAAAATTAAAAGAAGGATTCAGGCAGGCGGTTGTTTTGAGATACCCCATGCCCGATAGGAAGTATGTGTTGCTGACGGACGCATCTCACTGTGGTATCGCTGGTGCACTATGTCAAGTAGATGATGATGGTAATTTAGGGATTGTGTCTTTAGCTTCCAGAGGTTTAAGTGCTGCTGAAAAGCGTTATACTATAACGGAACTTGAATTCCTAGCTATCGTATACTCCCTCAGTAAATTTAGGATGTATGTTTTAGGTACCGAATTTGAAATTAGGACGGATCATCATGCTCTTTCTTTTGTATCCAAGTGTAAATTATCATCTAACAGAGTTAGTAGATGGATACTCGCCCTACAAGAGTATGAGTTTAAGGTAACTCACGTTAAGGGAAAGAATAATGTCCTTGCTGATTTATTGTCACGTGATCCGAAGTTGTGCGAAGAAGGTAGCCTTCTAGAGCCACGTGAGGGCATTATTATATGTACATGTCTGTCTAAGGAAAATGAAACTGCTCTAAATAGACTACGTAACCTATTGGTTGAACAGTCGGTAGACGAAGAATGTCGGGAACCTTTGTCTGTACTTCAGGGAGGAGAGCAGCTCACGGTGTCGCATGGTAGGCACATGTACAAACTGGTTAACGGGTTTCTAGCCAGGAAATGTGGCGAGGATCTCTGGGGGATTTGTGTACCCAAAGCGCTACGTGTGGAATTGATTTGGTTTATCCACAAGGAATTAGGACATTATGGAGCTAATAAAGTTCTGTATGAGATCCGACAGAATTTTATATGGGACAAGATGGGAAGAGATATAAGAAAAATTATTTCCACTTGCGATCTGTGTCAGCGTAGCAAAGTTCCTAACCGCTATTTAGAAGGACCTCGTCAGGCAGTAATCTCAGAAAGACCTGGTGACTTGGTGTGTACTGATTTATTTGGACCTGTGGTTAAGGGACAGTTCGGCTTCCAATATATTTTAGTCATTATTGATGCCTTCTCGAAATTGGTCAGATTATACGGTATGAGAAAAGCCACTGGAAAATCTTGTAGTCGTATAATCAAAGAGAAGTATATCCCTGAATTAGGTACTCCTCTTAGAATATTATCAGACAGTGGACCGCAATTTATTTCGAGAAAATGGAAGTCCATAATTAGAGAGCTAGGTATTACACAGGTTCATTCATCTATTAGATACCCTCAGGGTAATATGTGTGAGCGCGTTATGAAAGAGTTATCTCGCATGTTTAGATGCTTAGTGTTCGATAAGCATACAGCCTGGGTGGCTCATTTATCCCGCATAGAGACATGGATCAATGCAGTTCAACATGAAAGCACGAGATTGACGCCGTCACAAGTTCATTTTGGTTGTAAGCCTCAGAATGAACTAGTGAGAGTGTTAGGTTTGCCTGAGGAACCACCTCGTAATGCTGAATTTTACGTCCGACTGGCACGGGAGAACCTGATTAAATCTGGAGATAAACGTAAAAGACAGCAGAAGCGTAAGGTACTGGATAACTTTGAGGTAGGTGATATGGTTTTGGTGAGAGTTCCCATGTTGTCAAATAGTGAGGATAAGGTGACAAAGAAATTTTTTCTTTTATATCAAGGCCCGTATAAAGTACATAGAAAACTAGGACCCTGTGCTTACAAGTTAGCGGATGGCGAGAGCGTAATGAATGGTTCATATAACATTAGTAGTTTAAGGAGATACCTGTCGGGTGAGGTGGCTGAACCGGATTGTGAGATATAGGTCAGTAACTCGGGGAAGTTGCCACTTGTTATGTCAGACTACGAGCGGTATGTGTTTACGTCTCCATCGTGGTGGTATTTCCTAGTTGTGTTTGAAAACAAGGAAAGTGTTTGTGTGGCGGTAGATTTACGCGTTCATTGACGATAGATCATCTGTTTTCCGTATGTGAGGCCATGAAATTTTATATATTTGTTTTCTGAGATGTTACAGAAGGCTAATTAAAGCTGACGACGGCAAATAATTAATTTTCCCGTATGTGCATTTCTAACTTGCAATAGTTTTACCGTGAGCTTAAATCACGTGTGTATTTGTGTGAAGTGTATTGCATCCTGCTTCAAGATAAGGTTGAAACATTCGAAAGAGTTATAAAAGTGTAAATTGTTTGTATCATATGTTTTCAATTTTTTAATGTAAAAGATTGGAAGAGAACGTGTTACTGCTATCTAGCAAAGAATGTTGGAGAGATGGGGAGGAAAAGGACAGATAGACACTCGGCAGAGTTTGTAATCTGAATTGTATATATTATGTTATATTCTCTAGAATAATCTTGTTTTTTCTTACAAAAGTGAAAAGTTGCTTATGATGGGCATAATTTAGCATCTAAACCTCAAGATGAACTGAAATAACAGACAGTCGCAATGGGAAGCAGTCTAAGAAAGATATGGAAAGAGTGAGATATAATTAATTGTATGAAAATAATGTCGCTCGTTATGGGCAGGTAATAGAGGTATTTCAAGTCAATGTGGGAGTAAGTGTGTGAGTTCTCAACTCATGTGATATTTGTTTTTTTTTTTTTTTTTTTTTTTTGCTAGGGGCTTTACGTCGCACCGACACAGATAGGTCTTATGGCGACGATGGGATAGGAATGGCCTAGGAGTTGGAAGGAAGCGGCCGTGGCCTTAATTAAGGTACAGCCCCAGCATTTGCCTGGTGTGAAAATGGGAAACCACGGAAAACCATCTTCAGGGCTGCCGACAGTGGGATTCGAACCCCCTATCTCCCGGATGCAAGCTCACAGCCGCGCGCCTCTACGCGCACGGCCAACTCGCCCGGTTGATATTTGTTAAGAACTCATGGGGGCGTATGTAACGTTCCAGACGTTACAGTGTAATTATGTTAATTTTATTATGTGTAATTAATTCAGGAATTTAACGTCATGATATTTATTTGGTATGTAATTGTATTATAATTCATGTTTAATCATTTGCTCACTATCATTTCATTACTTTGTAACTACGACTTATAAACGAGGGCTGAATATCTTCATATTCACTTAGATTCTTGCGACAGTTGGTTAAAATTAACTTGCAGTAGATTTCAGTTATCTTGCCACATCACCGAGGAGGAAGGAAGGACAAATTTAAACATCAAGTTCTGAGAAAAGCGAGCACGTGTTCACGCGTCCTAACGTAAGCTACCGTATTTCGACCAGAATTATTCGAACTGATCAACGCCTATATTTTCAAAGGAGCGTCATGTTGCCATGGATACTGAGTGAAAGGACGAATAGAAGAACAGTTGATATCATGGATATGGCCCGTCAACTCTAATTTCTAGAGTGGGGAGAGAAGTGTCATCTGATTGGACCACGTGTAGCGGCCTGTAATTAGCGCGAGAGAAAGTTATAAAAGGGCGTGTTGGAGCTCCTGGAGGGTCTCTCTACAACGTCTTATTCGCTTCTGCGAGTCTCTCTACATTATTCTACGATCTTCTACGAGGCTTCCACTTGATTCTGCGTCTCGATACTTAGAAATTCTGAATGAGGGGTGTATAGCCACTCTCATGAGGAAGTACGTACAGCACGGCTGCAAGACCGGTTTGAACCAGTCTAAGTCAATAGATAGTTTTAATCTAGATAGAAATGAAACTTCAGAGAACATTTTCAGTAAAGTTGGAAGGATTCTTAATTGAGTATCCTCTCCATATAACCCAAGGTGGTTCTTCTAACTGTGACATAGGGCTTATCTCCAATCTATGGGATAAAGCATAATAGGGAGTGTTAGTTTTGAAGTCATCTTCCAATTAGTGGTGGGTGCAATTTGTAAGGCAGGAATGGTACTGAGCTGCAGATGAAGAGATATCTAAGACGACCGGTGATGTTCCAGCTACAAGGAGGGAAGCTTTCCAAGGACCAGCAGAACAAGACGACATGGTGAGCAAGCGAGTTAAAGATATTGCAAGTTTTCGCGAAGTAGAGTCATTCAATTTTTTATTAAATTCATTTTCTAATTTAAATTCAGTTCTCGTTAAACCGTCGTCATTCATATTAAATATAATAAATAGTATTTTTCTAGTTCACTTTCATTAATTTGCCTTAATTAGCCTTTTGATTTCTAATTCTCCTACTTAATGATTAGTGTACTATCACCTCACCCCTGTGATAAGAGTCTGTCCAAGCTTGATTATAAATTTTATCTTTAAGTCCTCAACTTAAAGATTGGCGCCCTTTGCTTGCTTGGTTGCATTTCTCATTTGATGATTGTTCTCCGAGAGGGGAAGTCACAAGGGCACCATCCACCCCGCAAGGGGCACAGGCCATATCCTGGCCAGTTAGATCCCACAAAAAGAGAACCCACCTTCTTCCATATCCGTTATGTTCCACAATACCAGATTCAGAAATAGCACTCAAGGCCTGAAACAACGGTCGATGGGCTATAATCCTTCACTGGTCCCTCGGGATCTTTGAGTATGGTGGTCTTCTTCAACGTCATGGGGCCCCTACTAGCGCCACACTAATGCGATTTGCGGGATATTTGAATCAACATAATCTTTCAGATGTATAAAAAAGCCTGCCAACGTTCATTAATATAGCACAACCCCTTCTTGGTGTTTGGATATTTGTTTTTGCCACCAGTATAGATTACAGTATACTAAGGCATTGCCTTCAAGTGCAATCATATATATAATTCAAATTGAAAGTGTTGAACGTGTTTTCTTAAACACATTAAAATACACAAAACGAACTAAAAAAAGTCAACAGAATAAAACATATGTTGTCACTGATGCTTTCACGGCCCGTACTTATAGACATGATGCTGTATAGGCTTTTGGGCTTATGCCGTGTCAAGAAAATAAGGTGAAATTCTTTAGGTTTCGCAGAGAACTGTGCTCTGCGTCCTCAGAAGAAATCTCGACTGTCCACAAGAAAGGCTTCTTAAACAATGACTCTCTAAAATTTAGACGATATAATAAGTGGAAATGGTACGTTCATTCGCCACCAGATGGCTCCCAGGACGTGGCACAACGCTAGCGTTCGAAGCGGAAGCTGACCGAACCATAGAATCAGTCTAATCGGTTCACATAAACGTGTGTACGTAACATATGAATTTGACAGGTGTATGATATAGACACAAGCCTGGGATCAAACATCTGGCGACGAAGAACGAACGAATCTGGAAAACACCGAGACGAAATAACAGTGAAAGGACGGGGAATAAAACATAAAATTTGAGATGGGGGGGGGGGGTTCTAGGTTTCTTTCGGGGAGATGTTTTGGCGTTTACGCTGCGCTCCACCGGGTGAATTGGTCGTGCGGTTAGGGGCGCTCAGCTGTGAGTTTGCATCTGGGAGATAGTGGGTTCTAACCCCACTGTCGGCAGCCCTGAAGATGGTTTTCCGTGGTTTTCCATTTTCACACCAGGCAAATACTGGGGCTGTACCTTAGTGAAGGCCACGGCCGCTCTTCCTTTCCATTCCTAGGCCTTTCACATCCCATCGTCGCAATAAGACCTATCTGTTTCGGTGCGACGTAAAGCAAATAAAACATAGTTAACAATAACATAAAATTAAAAGCAGATTAAAAATCACTTTTATACACAATAAAACAGGCCACTATCCCTCATAAAATTGATCACGAGGTCTGCTCACTGCTGGTCATGGCGTAGGATGAGGGAGATGGTATCGGAAGTTTTAAACTACGGTGCAGATCAGTGCGGTCCACGCATTCCGTAAAGATGGGTGCCTACCAGGGTATGGTGACCGACGCAAGTACAAACGGGAAAGTGGGGGGGGGGTCCTACCTTCAGTAAATAGGAGTATGTGAATTTGATATATTCAGCACTTTACGATCAGGAGTTCAATGTTTCTCACACACCGGATGAGTGTCAACTGACGATTCATCATCGCTGATAAGGAACTGTCTCCTAGTGAATATCTGGATCGGAGTAAAATGTACAATCATGTCCCCACACCAAAGTCCTGAACACACCCCCAAATCTCATTGGATAATCAAATAAATATAAAACATTCCTGATTGGTCGAACATTTAGAAGAAAAAGGAAGGGATAACAGTGCTGATAACCTAGGAACACAACAAGGAATGTACAACCCTTCAGTGCTGAAAACCTCAAAATTACAAATTTCTTAGAAAATTAATTGTTCATCTTCCCACCAGAGGGAGCACCTAAATCGATAGTAGAGACATCTGACGATACACGTTCAAACTTCTTCCACTAGAGGTTTCACTCTTCATATTATAGATGGCCTTCTAAAAGGCGTTTAGTTTGAATGTACGGGGTTGGTGTACCTCCGGTGTAATAATAATAATAATAATAATAATAATAATAATAATAATAATAATAATAATAATAATAATTCAGCTCTCGTGTGCAGGCATTTTGATGTGATGCCATCAAGGCTGCCTGCGCGTCATTTTCGACGTTCCATTTTACTCCACCAGAGGACAGAGTGAACCAAATTTATCTTAGGCGATCTATAGGTGATTTGTTAATTAATTTTGTCAGGTAAACATCGCCTGCTGTCATTTCTTGATGGATACAGTACTTTTGCATCCATCTCTTGGCACAGGCCAGAATAGAGTGTAGCTTCCACCGAAGTCCCAGTCAACATCCATGGCTGTGACAATATGGAAGTTGCTGGGGTATGAGTAGTGCTGAGTAATGGCATTCATAGCATGACTAGTGCATCTGAGTGTTATGGACGGTGCTGCTCATAGGGTCAGCCGTGCTGCAATAGAACTTTCTGAACCAGTGAGGAAAGCAATGGCAAACTACCTCACTCCTCATCTTGCCTAGTACGCCTCATTTTGGTGATGCCATTGGTTTTTGGGTTTCCTTATAACCGCATAACCTTTGGTGGTGCTATTTGAGGATCCAACCAGCCTCTGGGCTGATGACCTGACAGACAGACAGACAGACAAACATCACATGTGTCACCAGAGAAGAGATGCCGACATCGTACGACATGAATGTCGAATGGACCTTTGCCTACCCTCAAAAGTCCGATAATCTCTGCCGGGTTTAAACTCACGATCTCTGGCTCTATGTATGGGCAATGGGCATGCATATCAATGTGAAAACTATTGGGGAGGAGGAGGTGGGGGGATGGGGATTTGCCGCTGCACAGTCGGAATTTTTGCAAATTTATAAACTCTAGTATCGCATGATATGGAAAATTCCAGAGAGTTGCAATACATAAATGTTAACTGTACTACAATACATGAAGAACAGACTGTTTTACATCGAGCAAAATTTTCTAGGACAGATAATTCCTCTGCGAGGGACGTAGAGTCAGGCTGCTGCAGATGGGGCCGTAAAACGGCTGTGTCCATAAACACAGACGTGTCAAACAGCTCGATGAGCTCCACAAGCACACACTAGGGAGGGATCACCCGTCAGTAAATACGATTGAGTACACTTCCACCGTTGGCGAGCTTGAGTCGCACGCTGTTTTCCTAGAGGCCTGAAATGTAAAGACTTTAATACTTCTACGGAGACGATGACCACTGCCAGTTTATCATTGCGAGTAGATGAACCACTAATCTTCCCAGTAGGACTCGATTGCAAGCTTCTCTCTCACATGATTATCTTTCCTATCGGACCTCACTTTGTCGACGCGTATTATTTTCTAACCCCGACGGTATGAGCCCATTAGCCTTGCGAGTCCCAGGGAGTCATTCATTTCCATGCCTTTCACGGCTCTTGTCTTTCTTTGGTCCATAATTTTTTACTTCGAAGTTTCGGAACCATTCCATTTCTTTCCTTATGATTAGTGTTAATACAGAGCAGTTATCTAGTTGTACTTCCTCTTAAATCAATAATCGCGACTTTAAACATGTATAAAAATAATCAATAATCACCACCACCACCACCCTCTCATGTCTTGGTCACATCATGATGCAACAATATGTTGACGGTTTTCCTCTGATATTCCTTACTGACATAAATATCGATAGCCTAATTGTAATACCTTGTATCTTCCAATGCTCTTCCTCTCCATTATTTCCCTTAAAACTAGTCACCGTTACCGCTCACATAGTACAGGGTCTTTCATATAAACCCACACCGAACGCACGGTGTTTATACTCTGGCGTACGGGAGCTGCGGTATGGGAGGCACGCACATAGTTTTTGAGCTTGCAAGCAGCCTGCACATGTTCGACCTGGCAAGCATAAGTCGCCAGTCTGAATCTCAGGTGTTAATATGGTGAGATAGTTATCATTGCCACACCGCAAAAGTTCTGGTTTCATCTTAATGGTCGCTATTGGTGTGCAGAAAATACTAATGGTGTGTATGAAATCTCTCATTATCATTATGATAGGAAGATTGGTGTTTGGTGTAGTGTTAGTGCAAGACGAATCAATCAATCAATCAATCAATACTGATCTGCATTTAGGGCAGTCACCCAGGTGGCAGATTCCCTATCTGTTGCTTTCCTAGCCTTTTCCTAAATGATTTCAAAGAAATTGGAAATGTATTGAACGTCTCCCTTGGTAAGTTATTCCAATCCCTAACTCCCCTTCCTATAAATGAATATTTGCCCCAGTTTGTCCTCTTGAATTACAACTTTATCTTCATATTGTGATCTTTCCTACTTTTATAAACGCCATTCAAACTTATTCGTCTACTAATGTCATTCCACGCCATCTCTCCGCTGACAGCTCGGAACATACCACTTAGTCGAGCAGCTCTTCTTCTTTCTCTCAATTCTTCCCAACCCAAACACTGCAACATTTTTGTAACGCTACTACTCTTTTGTCGGAAATCACCCAGAACAAATCGAGCTGCTTTTCTTTGGATTTTTTCCAGTTCTTGAATCAGGTAATCCTGGTGAGGGTCCCATACATTGGAACCATACTCTAGTTGGGGTCTTACCAAAGACTTATATGCACTCTCCTTTACATCCTTACTACAACCCCTAAACACCCTCATAACCATGTGCAGAGATCTGTACCCTTTATTTACAATCTCATTTATGTGATTACTCGGCCTATTTTTTTCAAGACGATAGTAAATGCACAGAAGTACCAAGATGACATTTTGACACAGTTCTTTCATCATTCAACAGAAGGAAAATATCGCGTGGATAGTCTGAACAAGATTCAGCCCCTGCGCATACAGTAGAAGATTCCCTTCGTATAATCTCGGGAAGTGTTTGCGGACAGAGTGATCAGCGCTCGTCTATTTCCCGCTCATTATCCAGATATAACCCTGTGTGATTTTTACTTATGGGGTAAACTGAAAGAAAAAGTGTATCGAACAAATCCTCACGTATTGGAGGAACTGAAAGGAAACATTACGAACGAAATCAAATACATTGCATGGCAGAAATAACTCGCGTCAGCAAGAATGTGGTTACCAGGTACAATGCCTGTATAACCCAGGAAGTAAGACACTTCCAGCATCATTTATAAGGTAAGATTTCATATTGGAATGTACACACGCTTAAAGCAGGGCGGCTGCAAGCGACATAAGTTCGGCTGAGGCAGCGGAGAGCACAAATACCGTGCTCTTGGTCTTTCATGTAAGAGACCCTGTATATGAATACGTAGTCCATCAGAACAATTTTCGTTGTGTTCATTTTCCTATGCAGAAGTGTAAAGGAAAACGAACCTTACCATACTGTACTATAGGAATGTATGTTTGCATGACGTATTTACGAATTCCTCGAGTATAATTTGTTTATGGTTCATTTTCCTTCATATGTAAGCATAGGAAATGAACCCAACAAACATTGTTCTGATGCACTGCATATCCATATGTGGCTGGGAGGCGTGACAAATCTTAAAAGATATAATGGATAGGAAGAGCATTGGGAGATACGAGGTATCCCAACTATCGACATACACTGCCAGAAAAAAAAACAGTACACCTGGAAAAACGACATCGATTTTCATCCGATGACGGAAGATGCCACCTGGGAGGATAGTAGATGTACTGATAATGGTTTCAACGTCGTCCGCCAACAGATAGCGTAGTGACATAGCTGCCAGAGCGCCATTTGCGTGTACTCTTTAATAGAGAATGTTTACAGCCATAAGGCTCAATGTGATGTAAACGTGTGAAGCAATAGTAGATGTACTGATAATGGTTTCAACGTCGTCCGCCAACAGATAGCGTAGTGACATAGCTGCCAGAGCGCCATTTGCGTGTACTCTTTAAAAGAGAATGTTTACAGCCATAAGGCTCAGTGTGATGTAAACGTGTGTAGCAAACACATTCGTGCTTCCTACAGCCAACTGAAATGAAATGAAATGTCGTATGGCTTTTAGTGCCGGGAGTGTTCGAGGACATGTTCGGCTCGCCAGGTGCAGGTCTTTCCATTTGACTCCCGTAGTCGACCTGCGCGTCATGATGAGGATGAAATGATGATGAAGACTACACACACACACCCAGCCCCCGTGCCAGAGAAATTAACCAATTAAGGTTAAAATTCTCAACCCTACCGGGAATCGAACCCGGGACCCGTGTGACCAAAGATCAGCACGCTAACCATTTAGCCATGGAGCCGGACTACAGCCAACTGAGCGAATTGGACAGGGGTCAAACTGTGGCCTTCCGATTGGCGGGATGGTCCTTTCGGAGAACTGCCACGCAAGTTTGACGTGCTGCGTCAGTTGTGCAACGATGCTGGTTGCAATGGTCACGTGAACTTTCTCACACCCGTAGACGAGGTTCTGGACGTCCACGGAGCACAGATGTCCGCCAAGATCGGATCGTCGTATTGTAAGGGCAGCAGTGGCAGATCGTACAGCTATCACAGCAGAGATAAGAGGGTGTGTGAGCCCAGAAGTGTCAACACGAACTGTTACCAACCGGTTACTAGCAGTTGGACAACGGGCACACACACCTCTAGCGAGTTATCCACTCACGCCACAGCATCGAAGTGCACGGTTCGACTGGTGCTCTCAGAGGATAATTTGGACGATGGAATAGCCGGCCGTGGTCTTCAGCGATGAAATCAAATTCTGCCTACACGCAAGTGATGGTCGTTTGCGCGTACGACGTAGGCATGGCGAGCGCTGTCTCGTAGAGTGCATTCGTCTAAAACACACTGGCTCCACCCCCAGGCCTTATGGTCTGGGGTGCTATAAGCTACAACTCTCGTTCACTTTTGGTGTTTGTGGAGGGAAAGCTGACCAGCGCTCGGTACGTGCAGAATGTTGTCAGACCCGTTCTTTTGCCATTCTTGCAACAGGAAGGTGATGTGTTGTTCCAACAGGATAATGCTCGCCCACACACCACGAGTGAAACTAAAACGTTCAACACGAAACACAGCAATGCAAAGTCTTTAATATGCAATAACTAAAACGTTCAACACGAAACACAGCAATGCAAAGCCTTTAATGTGCAATAACTAAAACGTTCAACACGAAACACAGCAATGCAAAGTCTTTAATATGCAATAACTAAAACGTTCAACACGAAACACAGCAATGCAAAGTCTTTAATATGCAATAACTAAAACGTTCAACACGAAACACAGCAATGCAAAGTCTTTAATATGCAATAACTAAAACGTTCAACACGAAACACAGCAATGCAAAGTCTTTAATGTGCAATAACTAAAACGTTCAACACGAAACACAGCAATGCAAAGTCTTTAATATGCAATAACTAAAACGTTCAACACGAAACACAGCAATGCAAAGTCTTTAATATGCAATAACTAAAACGTTCAACACGAAACACAGCAATGCAAAGCCTTTAATGTGCAATAACTAAAACGTTCAACACGAAACACAGCAATGCAAAGTCTTTAATATGCAATAACTAAAACGTTCAACACGAAACAGAGTAATGCAAAGTCTTTAATATGCAATAACTAAATCGTTCAACACGAAACACAAAGTAATACAAAGCCTGTAATGTGCAATAACTAAAACGTTCAACACGAAACACAGAGTAATACAAAGCCTGTAATATGCAATAACTAAAACGTTCAACACGAAACACAGAGTAATACAAAGCCTGTAATATGCAATAACTAAAACGTTCAACACGTAACACAGCAATGCAAAGCCTGTAATATGCAATAACTAAAACGTTCAACACGAAACACAGCAATGCAAAGCCTGTAATATGCAATAACTAAAACGTTCAACACGAAACACAGCAATGCAAAGCCTGTAATATGCAATAACTAAAACGTTCAACACGAACCACAGAGTAATACAAAGCCTGTAATATGCAATAACTAAAACGTTCAACACGAAACACAGCAATGCAAAGTCTTTAATATGCAATAACTAAAACGTTCAACACGAAACACAGAGTAATACAAAGTCTGTAATATGCAATAACTAAAACGTTCAACACGAAACACAGAGTAATACAAAGCCTGTAATATGCAATAACTAAAACGTTCAACACGAAACACAGAGTAATACAAAGCCTGTAATATGCAATAACTAAAACGTTCAACACGAAACACAGCAATGCAAAGTCTTTAATATGCAATAACTAAAACGTTCAACACGAAACACAGAGTAATACAAAGCCTGTAATATGCAATAACTAAAACGTTCAACACGAAACACAGCAATGCAAAGTCTTTAATATGCAATAACTAAAACGTTCAACACGAACCACAGCAATGCAAAGTCTTTAATATGCAATAACTAAAACGTTCAACACAAAACACAGAGTAATACAAAGCCTGTAATATGCAATAACTAAAACGTTCAACACGAAACACAGCAATGCAAAGTCTTTAATATGCAATAACTAAAACGTTCAACACGAAACACAGAGTAATACAAAGCCTGTAATATGCAATAACTAAAACGTTCAACACGAAACACAGCAATGCAAAGTCTTTAATATGCAATAACTAAAACGTTCAACACGAAACACAGAGTAATACAAAGCCTTTAATATGCAATAACTAAAACGTTCAACACAAAACACAGCAATGCAAAGCCTGTAATGTGCAATAACTAAAACGTTCAACACGAAACACAGCAATGCAAAGCCTGTAATGTGCAATAACTAAAACGTTCAACACGAAACACAGCAATGCAAAGTCTTTAATATGCAATAACTAAAACGTTCAACACAAAACACAGCAATGCAAAGCCTGTAATGTGCAATAACTAAAACGTTCAACACGAAACACAGAGTAATACAAAGCCTGTAATGTGCAATAACTAAAACGTTCAACACGAAACACAGAGTAATACAAAGCCTGTAATATGCAATAACTAAAACGTTCAACACGAACCACAGAGTAATACAAAGCCTGTAATATGCAATAACTAAAACGTTCAACACGAAACACAGAGTAATACAAAGCCTGTAATATGCAATAACTAAAACGTTCAACACGAAACACAGCAATGCAAAGCCTGTAATATGCAATAACTAAAACGTTCAACACGAAACACAGCAATGCAAAGCCTGTAATATGCAATAACTAAAACGTTCAACACGAACCACAGAGTAATACAAAGCCTGTAATATGCAATAACTAAAACGTTCAACACGAAACACAGCAATGCGAAGTCTTTAATATGCAATAACTAAAACGTTCAACACGAAACACAGAGTAATACAAAGCCTGTAATATGCAATAACTAAAACGTTCAACACGAAACAGAGTAATACAAAGCCTTTAATATGCAATAGCTAAAACGTTCAACACGAAACAGAGTAATACAAAGCCTGTAATATGCAATAACCAAAATATTCAACACGAAACACAGAGCAATGCAAAGCCTGTAATATGCAATAACCAACACGTTCAACACGAAAAACACAAGTAATGCGAAGCTTGAATATTCAATAACCAAAAAGTACAACATGAAACACAGAGTAATACAAAGCCTGTAATATGTAATAACCAAAACGATCAACATGAAACAAAGTAATGCAATCAATACACTGTTCCACGCCGCTGTTGTCGTTATAACCCGAGTAGCGCACACCACTCTTTTCCTATGTCCTTACAGATTAAAGCCCATTGGATTAAGGTGACGAGGCCGGGCAGGCCAATGCACTGAACCTCGACACCCAATCCACCACCGTTCGAATTTTGGCTGTTGCGCATACGCGTCATATTGTATTATTTAGCAGTTCACTAGGAACGAAGGAATCATAAGCAGGGTCGCCAATCTGCATTCTGTTAAAAATGACTGAAATACCATGAAAACAGGCGGTGGTTTTTTTCAATTTGCTTTACGTCGCACCGACACAGATAGGTCCTATGGCGACGATGGGACAGCAAAGGACTGGGAGTGGGAAGGAAGAGGCAGTGGTCTTAATTAGGGTATAGCCCCAGCATTTGTCTGGTGTGAAAAATGGGAAACCACGGTAAACCATCTTCAGGGCTGCTGACATTAGGGGTCTCCCAAATACAAGCTCACACCTACGCGACCCTAACCGTACGGCCAACTCCCTCGGTTTCGACAGTTCGAACACGCGAGTAGTCCATATGCGATGTTAGAACTGACATGCTATGAAATTTTCGATTAATTACGTGTAGCGTAATTCATTTAGAGTACGTAAGGGATGGAAACAAAGAGACTTAGAAGTGTTATTCGTGAAATCAAGTCGCTTCTCAGTGTTACGCACGAAAATCGTATAAATACTGTGGTTATGTTCAAAATTTTCAAGTGTTAAAAATTGGACTGTTCCGAATTCGTGTCTGATTATCAGCATTTATGCACGACTTTTTGGTGACACGATATTATTTTAGGGGATCATGTGAGAAATTTAACTGCTTTAAAACGCATTTACCTCACTTTTATAATCAGTATTTATTTCGATATTTTGTTATTTACGTGTGACGTTATGATTGTCGACAACATACAATTCCCTAAGCCACACTTCGAAAATATGACAATTTAATATAGCGTAGAAATTGAGAAAATGCATTATCTTCGTATCTTAAGTTTATTTTTTGGTCATGGTAGAATTCTGAAACCCGCTTCTCTACCGAATCCCGGAAAACATATTTTCCGAAAAGATACTCCATGATGGTCATCAATCTCGTAATGACACGGCACCAGAAGGAGAAGAAAATAAATAAATAAATAAATAAATAAATAAATAAATAAATAAATAAATAAATAAATAATATCTACATCAAGAGAGTCAAAAGTGTAAAGTACCTTGGGGAATGGTTCTCAGAGGACCTCAGCGAAACAATGGCTCTTGAACACAGGAGACTCAAACTAGATAAGGCTTACCATGCCTGTAGAAAGCTGTATGCTTCAAAAAATCTGTCGATGAATGTCAAACTAAGACACTACAATGCAGTAATCAGACCGTCAGTCCTCTATGCAGCAGAGTGTCTATATTTAACTAAGAAGACCCCACTAAGAGCCCTCGAGGTACAAGAAAGAAAGTTCCTGAGACGGATAGTGGGACCAAGAATTTTACCAGATGGAAGCCGATGGTATCAACCAAATCGTGAGCTATATAAACACCAAGAAAATCTCATAGATGCCATCAGAAGAAGGCGACTGGCTTTTTACGGACACCTATCCAGAATGGACTCAAATAGATTATCTCATAGGATCTTCAAGGCTGCTAACAAGGGCAAAGCTACTGGGTTCGTGTGGATGAAGCAAGTGGAGAAGGACCTTTCGGAACTCCACATAAATCAAAACGACATAGCTGATCGGAGTAACTATCATACAACTCTTAAAACTAAATCCTTTGTAACATCCCTCACAGAAGTTACCCACAGACCAAAAGACGAGACCAGGAAATGGTCTGAGGAACGTAAGATTGAATTTAGCCGGAAAATGAAGGACTACTGGGCCATCAGGAAAGCTCGACGTACCAACAAGAAAACAGCTGCCAAACCAGCCGCTAAGAACACCAATTGTGGCAAACAACGACGATGACTTCAAGAAACAGCTAAAACACAAGCACCGTGGTCCATAGATGGCCCTAACGAATTAAAAAAAAAATACAGTATTAAGAATAGTTACTTCAAAATTAGCTACAAAAGACTTCCTATTCAGCAAATACAACCGAGAAAAACTACGGTTCAAATGCCATTCTGCTTACTTAGCTTCAAACAACTGATGAGAACAATTTTAATTGATCGAAAGAAAGACGATTTCATGACACATTTATGACTATTTTATACTACCTTTTCTTACGGACTACTAGAATTCATGGCTCTTTCATGACGTGTATGACCTTCCAACACCCTTTCTGAACACAATGGATAATGCTGGATTTCGTCCAGGTAACGTGTTCTGCTGAACATGAACTATCAACAACGATACTGACTATAGAGTACACTACGTCTTACAAATTGTGAGACCTTGAATGTACGTCCTCAAGATACCTAGATTCTTTCTCGTAGCTTTGTTTATAGGGAAGTGTCTGGGCGTGGTAGTGCATATATCTCACCCCCGCACTGAATTTATAAGAAAGCATTGTGTTGTTTGGGTCATCAGTCTATAGAGTGGTTTGATGCAGCCCTGCATTCCACCCTACCCTGTGCTAACCTTTTCATCTCTATGTTACTACTACTATACCCTACGTCCAGCGGCGGCCTATGGACTCTCAGGTCGGGGGGGGGGGGGGAGGAGGTACAGTACTTTTTCCCCACAAATCTTTCTTTGCTACTGACCAGTACCACCGCACTCATTAAAGTCTTCCGCGCGAAAATAAAATTCACTGCTGCCAACCCTCACAAAACGCGGGATGAAAGCCAGAGGCCCAATTTCAATCAAAATTCCTGATCTCAAGTGTTGCATTTCAATATAATTACTATTTTTCTTCTTAAAATATAAATAATAGAGCAAACAAGGTCATAAATTATTATTTAATTTTATTGTAAGCAACCATGGAGATTTGGCTGGCGCATGCTCGTATAGGGATTTGTGAAGGGCATCTTTACTGCTACTCTGCTACGGGTTTTGCCAAGTGACAGCCTCTTCCCGCAACCTTTCTCCCCCGCCGTCACCGACACTATATCCTTGAACGGAAGCTCGAGAGTCCGTGCCTTATCTTCAACCCGAAAACATTTACCAGTGAACTGCGCGCTGAAAGGCAGTCACCTAAGTTTGGTAACTTATTGGCGAACAGACTTCCTTATTGATGAGAATTTACAGTTTTACAATGAAATGTAATTTTCTTAGCGTTATTCGAGTCCAATATATGACTTCAAATGCCGAAAGAAAAGAAAAGAACCTTTTCGTTCCCTAGGGAGGACACCATCCGGGAGTCCTTAAGGGCCGGCCGCTACTGCCTACACCCGCTCTAATCTGCTTGTCATATTCATACATGGATCTTCCCCTACCGTTCTTACCGCCTACACTTCACACAAACTGAACAAGCCCTGGGTGTTCTAAGATGCGTCCTATCATTCTACATCATCTTCTATTCAAATTTAGCCAAATCGATTTCCCCTCACCAATTCGATTCATAGTATCACTTCATTCGTAATTCGATCTATCCGCCTCACCGTCAGCATTCTTCTGTAACACCACATTTCAAAATCAACTATTCTCTTTCTTTCTGAGCTAGTTATCGTCCATGTTTCAAGCTGCAGATGAAAGTCTTCAAAAACATTTTTGTAATTCCTATATCCAATGTTTGAAGTGAGCAAATTTATTTTCTTAAGAAAGGCCCCCCTTGCTTGCGCTAGTCTGAATTTTATGTCCTCCTTACTTATGCCGTCATAAGTTATTTTACTACCCAAGTAATAATATCCATCTACTTCCTTTAAGGCTTAATTTCCTAATCTAATATTTCCTGCAACACCAGAGTTCGTTCTATTGTACTCACTTTTGTTTCTCTTTCTGGACTTCTTAATTTTCATCTTGTACTCCTCCCTCAAGACACTCCAATTTCTCCGGATCTTCTGCAGACTCAGATAAAATAACAATATAATCGGCAAATCTTAGAGTTTTAGTTTCCTCACCTTGGATTGTGATCCCTTTTCTCAATTTCCCTTTAATTTACTTTTCCGCTTGCTGTATATAAACATCGAAATAGAGAGGGGACAACATCCAGCCTTGCCTCACTCCTTTCTGGAATGCTGCTTCTTTTACATAGCCTTCGATTATTACCTACGGAGAATGACTTTTAATATATATATACAGACTGTGGCATATGACGCTGTTGATGGTGATTCGTCCGTCGGATGGAGACGTTAACCGTTGAGCAGACGCCTTGGCGCTATTCGACAGGGGTAGGCTATGTGCCGGCACCGGATTTCACCCTCTCCCTTCCTAGTATCATATATAACGTCAGTCAATTTATCTTATGTCCGACTCGTTGGCTAAATGGTCAGCGTACTGGCCTTCGGTTCATAGGGTCCCGGGTTCGATTCCCGGCAGGGTCGGGGATTTTAACCTTCATTGGTTAATTCCAATGGCTCGGGGCTGGGTGTTTGTGCTGTCCCCAACGTCCCTGAAATTCACACACCACGCATAAAACTATCCTCCACCACAATAACACGCAGTTATCTACACATGGCAGATGCCACCCACCCTCATCGGAGGGTCTGCTTTACAAGGGCTGCACTCGGCTAGAAATAGCCACACGAAATTATTATTATTTCATCTCATTAATTCCTCTTATGAGGTTGACGTCAGGAAGGGCATACGGTCGTAAAAATTCGCTATGAAGATTTATCTCACTTCCTACCCAACCCCTAAGAGAAACAGGACCTGTGGTGTTTCTCACATATTGGCGCCACTCATAAGCAACGCAAACGTGTGGTGTTCCTCACATGGTGGGTACTAATCACAGGCAACGCAGATCCACGGTGTCCCTTATATAGTGGTATCATTACGAATAGAACACCTAGTGAGATCACCATCGCCATCTCGATCCTCGGCGGCGGAGATCACTCACCGAGTTCAAGAGCGCTCCCGCAGAGCGGCGCTGGTCGAGCCAATCGCCAATCCCCAACGCTAGACGGTCAGCGGCTTTAGGCCGCTATTAGCCGTGGGCGACTAGTGGCGCAACTAGTTGCTCTGGCGAGTCACGGACCATTGGATCAAATGGAGTCTATTAGTCGCGGGCGACTAGTGGCGCAACTGAGCAACTAGTTGCCGGCCGTCATCTGAGCCGGCAACTGCTCTGGCGACTTTTAGTTGCTAAACTGCGTGACGGGGCATTGCAGTAAATGTAGCCTATTAGCCGTGGGCGACTAGTGGCGCAACTAGTCACCCGATGTACCTCCCCGCGAATACGGAAACGTCACTCAAGTTCGTGTTCTCACACCAGCTTGACGCTATGCGGACGATGGAACGCAAAACTGAGTCAGCGATCCACCTAACCATTATCTTTCTTCATTGCCTTGTTTGGTCTCGTGCTGTGGTAGAGTAAATATTTTACTTATTGTGACAGTTTATTTATTGAACATGGAGACATCAACTAAAGTACAAAAGCAGATGAAGGAGATGGCAAAATTATTTGAAAGTCAAATAAATACTGAAGACCATTTTTGAGGTGGAATGAAAACCGGTCCCTTGGGATTCCAGAACTGAAGCTTACACTGACAAAATAAAAACACTGAATTCTTGGAACAGCATTTTAAAGAACTTTATTCCAGAATTCGAAGCAAAATCCGTAGGCGAGAAGAATACTCTAGGTGAGTATTACACTATTTTTTAGCTAGTGGCTTTACGTCGCACCGACACAGATAGGTATTATGGAGACGAGGGGATAGGAAAGGTTCAAGAGTTGGAAGGAAGCGGCCGTGGCCTTTATTAAGGTACAGCCCCAGAATTTGCCTGGTGTGAAAATGGGAAACCACAGAAAACCATCTTCAGGGCTGCCGACAGTGTTATTCGAACCCACTATCTCCCGAATGCAAGCTCACAGCTGCGCGTTCCTGACCGCACAGCCAACTCGCCCGGTATGTGAGTGTTTTAAACGTTTACCACTCTTACAGTATATGGAAATACTATGTAATTCCCATAAAAATTATATAATCGTTTACATTTACAAGTACCATTGATCCATTAGATGGCTATATTAGTGAATTACAGCTCAACTGGGAAATGTTTAGTCCTATGTCGTTTCCCGTTATTTCTTCTTTTATGTGGCCAAGCAGTTCGCAAAATGACGACTTTGACATGTGCAGGTAATTGAAAAATTTACTGTCATCCTCATTTAGATCGTCAAACAATGTATAATATAATCAGCTAGTCAGCCGAGAAGCAAATATAGGATGTTTCCGCACTTTCCTAACCCTTCGTTTTTTTTTTCTTTTTTAATAGAAGATCAAGAAGAAGTTTTTCGTAGGACGCCATTCTCTCAACTGACTATTCCCCGGTATGAACCGAGCAAGTAATCACAAGTTGCGCCACTGATCGCCCGGTACTTAAATCCACTGGCAACTAGTCGCCCACGGCTAATAGCGGCCTTACTGGAGGTTACGCTGATACGCAAATAAACTAATACAACACCCAACAATCGTTTAGACTTAAGAATAATACTGTCAGAGAGTATTAAATAATATTCTTACTCCCCACGAAGAAATACCTTTGGACTTTAAGAAGGGAACACACGAGATATAATGGAACATTACGAAAAGCGAAAGCAATATTGTGTTTTACATACTTAAAAGCAAAGACTTTTTAAACATCCCGTGTTCTTAATCTTCCTCTGTAAGAAATTAATCACCGAGCTCGATAGCTGCAGTCGCTTAAGTGCGGCCAGTATCCAGTATTCGGGAGATAGTGGGTTCGAACCCCACTGTCGGCAGCCCTGAAGATGGTTTTCCGTGGTTTACCATTTTCACACCAAGCAAATGCTGGAGCTGTACCTTAATTAAGGCCACGGACTTTTCTTCCCATTCCTAGCCCTTCCCTGTCCCATCGTCGCCATAAGACCTATCTGTGCGGTGCTACGTAAAAGCAACTTTAAAAAAAAAACACCTAACTTTGACTGAGGAAAGAGCCTTTTAGCTCGCAATAAGTTACGAGTTGCGTCCTTGCGTCGTCTTTTGAGGGACACTGTTGGCATTTGGGCGTCGGTAGGAGAACTAGACGGGCCGTGAATTTGATTACAACTAGGCTAACCTTGAACCTTACAGCTCATGGTTGCCATCACCGCTTCACTCACATCGTGATTCTTGATACTGTCTTCATTCCTTTTTCTACTGGGTCCTTTCGCGATTTTAGCTTAGTGTATAGGTATTTCGGTAAATTTGAAAAAAATATGAGGCAACACTCCTGGTTTTAATTTCCACCTCACACGAGGAACTTCAACGTTTTTACCGTTACTACACGTTTATAATTAAATCTGCCGAAAAATGCAGGTCATATATTCTGCTTTTGGCTGACAATTATTTTATCTTTTCGCGGAATAATTCTCGTCTACTTCGCAAACAGATTATCTTCTGTTGGCGGTGTAAACAAAATCGTCTACCATCAGGCTTCCTTCCGTAACCCGATTTACAACCAGGAACGAAGCAGTATGACATTTTCTGGAAATATTATTAAACTAGTTAATTGCACACACAAAGCACTGCACAGATATACAGACTTTCCGAAAATATCAAAATAAACAAATTCCCTCGATAGGCGTTAAAAAGTGTTACCATGACTTCACGCACGCACGTTATTACTACAGCGCTGCGCGGATATACAAAATAATATCCACATCCGCTCCGCATCCGTATCCGCGAATGGTTAACCACGGATATTGTAAATATTTAACTACAGTATATTACACCAGACCGCATACAGTCACATGTTTATGAGAAGGGTTTTTCTTGCGACAAGTACCGACGTATTGACCTTTGCTCCTTCCATCCATTAATTGCCGGCAGGAGTCAGCTAGGCTCAGGTCTGATTTACGGCTGTATGGTCTCAAGCCTCTTTATATATCACCATTCTCCCATACCACTGTCAAGGGTCGCCTAATCACAAGAAAAAATAAGAGTATACCTGAGTGAAAATCAATAAACGTCATTATTTAGAAATTATCAGTGAAATTATCCGCACTGCCTTACAGTTTGTATCCGCCAAGACAGTAACTTCGCGGATACCCGCGGGGCCACCAACGACAATGTTGAGAGAGCGGAGTGATCACACTAGGTATTCTATTCGTCATGGTGGTACTAATCACAGATTCTGTAAACCCACAGTGAACCACGCTCTGCTTCTACTAATCATAAACCTATTGTGTACCTAACATAGTGATACTACTTGCAATTAAAGTTGACCCATGGTGTTCCCCGCATGATGGTACTAATCACAAATAGTTTCATGGTTCTAATTCAATCATCCCTTACGACAGGCAGGGGATACCATGGGTGTATTCTTCGCCTGCGTCCCCCACCCAGAGATCTTCCAAAAATGAAGGTATCAGCAAAAGAAAGGGAAGGTCCATGAAGGGCGTGAAAATTGAAGACACCCTAAGCCTCCTAAACCTAACACTGTCGGTGTCGGAATGAAGCAACAAGAGATGATAGGGAAGATAAACGTCAGGAGCCTGGCACAAGTAATGCCTGACTCAGGTAGAGGCCTCATGGTCTCCAACTTGTTATCTCAAGTTGAGAGCGGCTGGAATTTCCCTTACAGCAGCCTCTTGCGACATGCAGCGGATAGTACCTGCCAACTTTACAAAACCAACAATCAGGAGATTTGGATATGAAAGTTAGGAAAAATCGGGAGGAATCAGGAGATAGAATTGGTCAAAACTGCTTATTCTACATGTCTTGCGCAATACAGGATTACTATGTTATATTATAACACTTATTGTCTCAAAACACGACTGTTCCTATACAAGGGTACAAGGTTAAAAATTACACATCTCTATTCCCTCACAGGAAGTATGTGAGTGAGGTGATCGGCCTCAGGTAAGTCTTCCGAAAATAGTATGAACTCATGGTCCACACGTGTGAATCAGTCATTCACTAAGGTGCCATTACTTAGCAAATGCATAGACTATATTGCACCACGCGCCCGCGCTATTATGCGAAGCGCTATGTTATTTTTATCAAGTAATAAATTAAAATTCGCCAGAGAGTTGTCTCCGAATGGCTCCTAAAATCTCTAGAAAAGTTACTAGTCGCTATCCTTGATATTCTGTCACTAAATTATTAAAAAAAGACTCCAAACCTAGCAAAGAGTCTCTAGAATCGACTAGACTGATGTGAACGTACATGAACATAGTAAACGAGAACGAGAGATTGACAATCGATATAAGCGTCGCGATATACAGGTTTCAATAAACATCGCACATTCGCGGGCATTTCTCGTATTCATAAACGTCGATATTTCATTTGAAAGCGGCCAATGAGCAAAGCACTTCCGGCCACTTGCGTACAAGGCTGAAATGACGGGATTTGAAAAAAAAAATTAAAGTTCGCCAAAAAATAGTTAAAATCGAGAGAAATAATAGAATAATCGGAAGGCGGGAAAAACTGTCGAAAATCAGGAGTCTCCCGCCTAAATCGGGACATTTGGCAGGTATGGCGATACTGTGTATTCTATCGCCCCCACTCAAACCAGGAAAATGGCTTTGCTTATTTGTAAAACAAAACTATTACAATACGCTACAAAACATAATTACACTTTGTACTTCCACAGCATGCTCCTGGCTGTCGGCGCAGTATTGACAAGAAACTATCCTATAAAACGAAGTACGAGGAAACAAAACATGAAACACGAACAATACGATACCATCACATGAGCAAGAGGCAAGGTAATATTCCACTAAGCTTGTTATCTGTGACTCAGAACAGGTGAGGCAATTTCAGGAATACATTGTGTAGACGGGGGAATCCACTTGAAGTTAATACACGCGCGATTCACAACGAGGTCAGAGAATGAAGAGATTCTATAAGGTATCATTTACTTGCGTTTATGAATACATAATACAGTAAAACTTGCTCAAAGCGAAATCGCAAGGGACCAACAATACTTTCTGAATTAGACAAATTTCCGCATTACATAAACATCGGGATATGTTTGCCTTAAAACAGCAAACGGTAATTTTAATTATTATTTAGAACTTACCTCTATCTGCCTTCGCACGACGGTCGGCTATCGAGATTGATGTCCTGTAGTACACTGATTTGGTTATTATTATTATTATTATTATTATTGTTATTATTATTGCACTTTATTATTACATACAGAATGATACACAATATATCATTTTGGCACTATCACAACACTATCCACATCAATACGTGTCACTGTTTGATTCATATGATGTGACCTAGCGATTGTTCCGTGCGAGCCCGTCTACACCGTGTGATTCAGCCGCCCCTTCCAATGTAGTTTTATGCAGACCAACTAACGTGCGACATGGTCATAAAGTGGCTATTCCCCTGCAGACGTAATGCATGGTACTGATGTCCAGTGAGCATATTTTGCACAGGATTCTGAATTCTACCGACAGGTTATAACGTCCGCTCGCAAAAACATAACGCACTGAAATTATGTAGCGACGTCCTTAGACCTTGTAACTACGTTAATGTGTCGTGCCTCGTATTATACTATTTCAGAACACTGGATATACGCTCCTTAAACTTCTTTCTATCATAAAACTATAAAATACTACACAAAACTGAGCTTCCTTCCACAGATCAAACAAAGAAACTTGTTTCCACTTCTTTCCAGTTCTGACTTTCTGAATGCAGTCCTGAGCTGAGTGCATCAGTTCAAGAACGGCAGAAAAGTTATATGTAATGAAAAATTGCTTTACGTCACAGAAGCGCTGCAGACCAGTTCATGGGTTCACATCTCTTTTTGATCATCATCTTGCTCGTCTCCTTCTTCCTCCTCCTCTTTCTCGCCTTTCTCACTGCTAGCAGGGCTGTAGCTGATTCGAAAATGTGGTGTGTCGTAGGTTGTCCATCACTTCGAATGAAGTTCTCTGCCTCGCAGGGAACGTTTCTTGCTTGACACAAGTTGGATATTGCCGATGAGTTTTCGAGCACTTCATTCTTTTCACTATCAGTAGTAACACTCTCTCAAAACACGTGCGTCAGTTTGTCTGATTACAGCACCAGCAATGCACACATATTGTACGTAGGACTACAACAGTTCCTAATATTTTTCCGCATTGCACAAGTAGATTTTAAAGAATTCTTTCATTTTTCGTTTCCGTTTCTCCGTCGAGGAGATCCCGAATTATACGAAAGAAAGAACATTATAACGCCGTAAGATTCGCCGGGACCGAGACAATGTTCCGAAATGGATAAGCTTCCGCTTTGAGCACGTTTTACTGTATCATCCTGCTAAAGTTTGCGTACACAAGTATTTTTTTTTAATGGTCAATTTTTGCTTTTATGTCGTATTAGGTCGTATTAGGTATACAAAAGTCATCCGACTCCGTGGCTGAAATGGTCATCGCACTGACCTCCTTACTGCGTTCGATTCCTCATCCGTCCGTCCGTCCATCCATGTTACAAACTGCTATGCCTTTCAGCGATCAGTTTGCAAGTTTCTGTGAATTTACTAATCGCCTCCGCAATACTACATTATTTTGTAACTAGATCTCTGTGACCTCGTTTTGTTCCATACCATTCATCTTAAATCATCAGAAACTTAGTCTAACCATCGTCGTCTTACCCTCTTACCCTCCATGACGGAGTCCATTATTCTCCTGGGTAGCCTATCCTCTTCCACTCGCCTCACATGACAGCAGCATGGAGCCGCTTTATACGTAGGCCTACAGCTTCATCAATAGAGTTTAGCCTTTATCTCCTCAGTCCGAGTACCCTCCTGCCATTGTTTCCACTTATTTTTACCAGCAATAATTCTCGCTACTTTAATGTCTGTTACCTCTAACTTTTGAATAAGATATCCTGAATCCACCCAGCTTGCACTCTTGTACAGCAAAGTTGGTCTGGAAACAGACCGGTGTAAAGATACTTTCGTCGAGGAGCTGCCTTCTTTCTTACAGAATACTGTTGATCGCAACAGCGAACTCACTGGTTAGCTCTAATGCTCCTTGATTCAATCTCACTATACTACCATCGTGGGAGAACACACATCCTAAGGACCTGAGATTATCTACCTATTCCAGCTCTGTATTCCCAACCTGACATTCAATTCCCTTAGGCTTCTTACCTACTGACATCATTTTAGTTTTGGAAAGGCTAATTTTCATTATCATGTTCACTGCACCTATTTTCAAGTTCCAAGATATTAGATTGCAGGCTTCCAGCACCGTCTGCCATTAAGACGAAGACGTTGGCATAGGCCAAACTGTTTACTACATTTTCAAATAACTGAATCTCCCCCTGGCACTTTATACCTATTACGGTTCTCGGAGACGCCGAGGTGCCGGAATTTAGGACCGCAAGAGTTACTTTACCAACCAGTAAATCTACTGACACGAGGCTGACGTATTTGAACACCTTCAAATACCACCGGACGGAGCCAGGATCGAACCTGTCAAGTTGGGTTCAGAAGGCCAGCACACTACCGTTCGAGCTACTCAGTCCGACGCGCGGAGCATAAGAAATCAACCCAATCAGAACGTACTGCTGTTCAGATGTTCGTCAATGGTGTCCATGGATGAAATGCTGGTTGCAATTTGTCATACTCATCCTTGTTTCTATGACAAACATGTATACAAAGATACAACGTTGAAAGCTAACGTGCCGGGCCGAGTGGCTCAGACGGTTGAGGCGCTGGCCTTCTGACCCCAACTTGGCAGGTTCGATCCTGGCTCAGTCCGGTGGTATTTCAAGGTGCTCAAATACGACAGCCTCGTGTCGGTAGATTTACTGGCAAGTAAAAGAACTCCTGCGGGACTAAATTCCGGCACCTCGGCGTCTCCGAAAACCGTAAAAGTAGTTAGTGAGACGTAAAGCAAATATTATTATTATTATTATTATTATTATTATTATTATTATTGAAAGCTAACATCATTATCAGTCAACCGCGAATTAAGTTCTGAAGGAAACTTTAAAAAAAAATCTTGTTTGTTATTGTACAAACTTAATCTATCTCATTTGGCCACAAGCAACCATTTTAAATCGGATGCCAGTTAATGAGTATAGGCCCTGACTTGTTCTCTGTTTTCTTTCTTTCTTTCTTTCTTTCTTTCTTTCTTTCATTCTTAATCTGTTCACCCTGCAGGGTTGGTTTTCCCTCGGACTCAGCGGGGGATTCCACCTCTACCGCCTCAAGGGCAGTGTCCTGGAGCGAGAGACTTTGAGTCAGGGGATACAATTGGGAAGGAGGAACAGTACCTCACGGAGGCAACCTCACCTGCTATGCGGAGAAGGGGCCTTGTGGGGGATGAAAATATTGGAAGGGATAGACAAGGAAGAGGGAAGGAAGGGCCGTGGCCTTAAATTAGGTACCATTTCGGCATCTGCCTGGAGAAGTGGAAAACCAGGGAAAACCACTTCGAGAATAGCTGAGGTGGGAATCGAACCCGCTCTGCTCAGATGACCTTCCGAGGCTAAGTGGACTCCGTTCCAGGCCTCGTACCATTTTTCAAATTTCGTGGCAGAGCCGGGAATCGAACCCGGCTTCTCTGTTCTCATATGGCCAATTCTTACGTTTGCATCGTTCATTGTGAATAATTTCTTCTCCATAAATTAATGTGTTTAAGTTTTAGGTTATAATGTTAAAAGTTTAATTTTCATTGTGAATGTGAGCTAAGTTATCCCGCGGCAAACTGTTACGTTTCTTGCCAATTATTCACCCAATCAGGAACACTTCAATATGGAAAATTCTGACGTTCTGTCTGGCCCCACGTAGTTCGATGGGTGACTCCGCAAGTCAGGGTTGGGTTGGGTTGGGTAAAATTGTCATTCCGTACTCGAACAGAGTACAGCGGACCTCCTAGAATCCTACACAGCCGTCTCTCATATCAAGGAGATTTGTGTTCGTGATTTAAAAGAAAAGTAAACTCGTGTTCTCATCTCGAGGTGGTGCAGGTCTCTTTTCAGAAGCACCCCCAATGGATGTGAACTGCTTGTGCCATTTGAACCACATACCAGCCCACCTGCCATTCTTAAATTTCTGGTAGTACCGGGAATCGAGGCCGGGCCTCCGGGGACGACAGCTAATAGTGCTAATCATTACGTCAAGGAGGCGGACGTTTGCGTTGGTGATGTGATTTACAGAGAAGGTGAGTTGGGTGCGGCCGTGGCAAGTGTTGAAACATGATGGGAAACCCGAGTAGTGCGCGTGGCTAGAACATCGATTATCTTGTCGGAAAATTGCTCAGGGGCACTCGACCAGGAAAGTTTGTACATGTGGTCGCAGGAATAACCCTGCGCACCGCTAACCCTGAGTCTGCAGAATTATTATTATTATTATTATTATTATTATTAATAGCAGCAGCAAATACATCACTTACAGTAGTGTGATAATGAAGTAAAGTTACGACGTAATTACCCTACAGCAGCAACAACAACAACAACAACAACAACCAATTCCATGGAAAGAAAATATTACAAGAACTACTAGTAGTTTAACATACTAAACCAGGGCCTCTCAAACGCCCAAAATCTCACGCGTGCAAATCGAGGCGCAAGAACTCCGTGCACTGTGCATCGATCCCGCTCGGCTTGGCTCGGACCAACGCTTCGTCTCTGGGCTACTCGGCTAAGCTCGGCTCTACTCGGCGCAACTCAGTCGGATTTGAAGCGCAACGAAGCAAGTGTGGTAGAGGGAGACAGGGGGAGCGAGAGAGACAGGCGCGAGGAAAGAGAGAGACAGCGCTATTGCTCCAAATAGAGGAGTGGGGGTCTGCACTCTGGTCAACCAAGCGAAGTCCTCTTTTGCACCGTGCACAGTGCATGCACCCTGAGAGGCCCTGTTTTAAACCCATCATCTATCATCAACATCATCATCATCATCGTATACAAATTCACACACAACATAAGTATTTCCAGTGCTTAACACTACTATAGGCTGAGCAGTACAGTGACTTACTACTAGCTTTTAATATAAGAAATTTCACCTTAATGTATCCGTATTGAACTGAGCTTGTCTGTCTGTTAGGTCATCAGCCCAGAGGCTGGTTGGATCCTCAAATAGCACCACCAAATGTTATGCGGTTATAAGGAAACCGCAAAAACCAATGGCAGCACCAAAATGAGGCGTACTAGGCAAGACGAGGAGTGAGGTAGTTTGCCATTGCTTTCCTCACTGGGTCAGAAAGTGCTATTGCAGCACGACTGACCCTATGAGCAACACCTTTCATAACACTCAGATGCACTAGTCATGCTCTGAATGTCATTACTCAGCACTACCCATACCCCAGCAACTTCCATATTGTCACAGCCATGGATGTTGACTGGGACTTCGGTGGAAGCTACCCTTTGCTCTGGCCTGTGCCAAGAGATGGATGCAAAAGTACTGTATCAATCAAGAAATGACAGCAGGCAAGAACTGAGCTTACAAATACTTATAAAATCTGAAAGGTTCCACCTATTCAATACAAAACAATGTTGTCTGATTGTATTACAATATAATCACGTTTTTTAGCAGTACTATTTTCGATGTTTTTACACCACCACCATAAAATAGGCTAGTAATACTACCAGATAAGAAATGTATAGGTTAAAAACAGTTAAAAAACAAACAACATTAAAAGATTTTCCATCTTAGGATACAGAGTTCGATGACTCTTTTTTTACAATTGGTGTTGCTAAATTACTATTTTTACACCTTGTGTGTCATCCCGATGTCTCTGATAGTAATTTAACAACACCAATAATTGTAAAAAAAAAAAGTGATCGAACTCAGTACCCTAAGATGGAAAATCTTTTAATGTTGTTTATTTAACTGTTTTTGACCTATAAATTTGTTAAATGGTAGTATTACAAGTCAATTTTAACTATTTATAATTTAATGTAATGTTTAAAGGAGCAAGTAGTGTAAATAATGTTGAGATGTATTTTATATTAATTGCCGGTTTCTCTTTACTTTAACCACGAACCTGCTACGCAGGCGTAGCAGGGGGAGAGGTGATACTCCCACGTGGCGCGTCCCAGGTGGCGGATAGGGGGGTTCTAACCGGCTTGCCGACGGACTTGAGGGAAATAAAATACCTCTCGCGGACCAAACACACACCCCCTGTGGGTGGGGGAGGCTGACAAATAATACACCCACGGTATCCCCTGCCTGTCGTGAGAGGTGACTAAAAGGGGCGACCAAGGGATGACTGAATTAGAACCATGAACCTACTTTTGATTCGTACCATCACGCGGGGAACACCATGGGTTGCCTGTACTTGCGAGTTGTACCACTATGTTCGGTACGAAATGGGTTTGTGTTTAGTAGTAGTCATGAGCGTGGCCTGGGGGTTTCCAGTACCCGTGCGTCGTACCCATGTGAGCACCACCGCGGGTCTGGGCGTAGCCTGTGAGTTGTACCACTATATGAGCGACACCGTGGGTCTGCGTTGCCTTTGATTAGTATCCACTATGTGAGGAACACCACGGAGCCCGTGGGACCGGCATCCGTGCCTAGTACACCTAGGTGAGGAAACTCATTGGTTTGCGTTGGCTATGAGTGGCGCCATTGTGTGAGAAACACCATAGGTCTGCGTTACCTGTACGAAGTACAATACTTGTGAGTAGTACCGTCTTGTGTGGAACACCGTGAGTTTCGCTACTTTTGATTAATACCCCAACATGCCAATACCATGGTTCTACTTTACTCGCGACATGTACCATTCTGTGGGGCCTTAAGACATGGATTTTGCATCCCTTTAGACACCAAGCATCATCGTGCTTTATGAGTGGTCCCTTGGCAGTAATCAATTATGTATGATCTTTGTTTGAGTCTGATCCACTGTATTTTGGTTGTTTGTTTCCTTTTTTTTTTCCTGGTTAAGTTCATGTCCATCCATTCTTCATGACATTCTTTTTTTTTTTTGGTCAGTGGATGAATTTGACATTTTTGTTCTTTCATTTCGTACCATTAGGGGCCGATGACCTCGATGTTAGGCCCCTTAAAACAACGAGCATCATCATCATCTTCTTTACTTTAACGCAGCTGATGATGGTGTTGTAAAAACATCGAAACTAGTACTGTTAATAAAAGTGATTATGTCGTAATACAATCAGACAACATTGTTTTGTATTGAATAGGTGGAACCTTTCAGATTTTATAAGTATTTGTACTACTAGCTTAACATTCATTTTAACACAAATTCACACGAACCTTTAAGTATTTCAAAATTTTACACTATGTAGATTGAGCGGTCCAATTATTATTATCGTCTTAGGATTGTAAATACAAATTCAAATAATTCAGATGTCTCAATGCTACAGTTTACAATGGATTAAGCGTTACGTTGAAATATAACACCAAGACAGAAATTTGGAATAATGTAATCTTAAGGAATTCACTGAATTTTTCGCTTGGGCTGGAATAATATATGGTGCGGCAGAAATACCTGACGAATAATAACGTAAATAACTCGGCAACGCAACAAGCCATTTAAAGATTTATTGCACAGTTGGAAAGAGTAGTGTTTGCCATTTGCGTAACATGCACATACACACTAGGTTTTGAAAATAATGCCATTCAAATGATGACCGTTCTGTTCGATGCACCTCTGAAGCCTCTCCCTGAAGTTCCGCATAACTCGCTTGAGCATGTCTTGTGGTATTGCCTCGATTTTTTCACGGATGGCAGCTTTCAGGTCATGTAGTGTTCACGGCTTTCGTCGGAAGACGCGATCCTTCAAATATCCCCAGAGAAAGAAATCGCACGGGGCGAGGTCAGAGGAACGGGCAGGCCATGGAACGTCATCCCGTAAGCAGTCGACATTTTTGAAATAAGTCTCAATCACGAAACCTCGGTGTTCACCACTCCACGCTGGCGACTGACTGGCTGACTGACTAGCCCGGACGAGACGATGCACGTGTTCTCCAAGGCAAAGACCGCGCACACCACGTCTGTAACACTTGTTTGAAAGCTGTGGTCAATACGACCATTACTTCGCTCCAATCTACTGTGTGTGAGATAAATGGCAAACCCTGCTCTTTTAAACTGCGCAACAAAATTGTAAATGGTTTGTTGCGTTGCTGAGTTATTTACGTCTGAAATTCGTCAGGTATTTCTGCCGCACCATGTACAAAAGTTTGCGCGGAAAAGTATATATTAATTTAGTGTGCGCGCGCGCGTGTGTGTGTGTGTGTGTTTTAGCATAGAGGCATTGAGATATGCAAGAAATTGCTGAAAGTTATGAACACAGTCTTTGGAGGTGTACGAGATGAAAATACAAAAATCCAAAACAAAAGTAATGGAGTGCAGTCGAACGAAGCATGCTAACAATTTAGCCATGGGGCTAGGCACAGGAAGAGATAACAAGAAATTAACTTACTAGTAGTACCTGCGACGGTTAAAATAGTCGCCATCATTGCTAATACACAGCATATCTTGTCTATATTCAGATAGCAGCTAATCTCCAATGTCATTTAAAAATGCAGGTACAGTATTGAATTAAATCTAGGGAAATATTACCCTTTCAGTCGCCTCTTACGACAGGGAGGGAAAGCGTGGATGTTATTCTACAGTCCCCACCCACAGGAGGATCTAGTGTTCCGATGTTAACATGAAAACTTTATATTTATTTCTCTTCCCAGTGCTTTTCCTACACCCTTGAGTAGTTTGCAGGAGGAATCTGTGCCGCATGTGTCGACTTGGTGTAGGTTTACGGCCGGATACACTTCCTGATGTCAGCACAACACAGCGGGACGTACTCTACTGTTAAGTGCTTTTGTTAATGGTTTGCAGTGTGGTGTGTCATTTGCAGTAACGGGCTCGATTACAGTTACTTGAGAAATCCTTCTGACCCCAACTTGACAGGTTCATCCTGGCTCAGTCCGGTGGTATTTGAAGATGCTCAAATACGTCAGTCTCGTGTCGGTAGGTTTACCGGCACGTAAAAGAACTCCTGCGGGAAAAAACTTTTCGCAACGATTACAAAAAGATTATTAACAATGTAAATGTTACAAGTAATTCGATTACTTCCCAAGTCTGGTCATTTTTATATGGAGATTTGTGTATTAAGATACAAAAACCAAACCAAACCCCATGGCACTACAGCCCTTGAAGGGCCTTGGCCTACCAAGCGACCGCTGCTCAGCCCGAAGGCCTGCAGATTACGAGGTGTCGTGTGGTCAGCACGACGAATCCTCTCGGCCGTTATTCTTGGCTTTCTAGACCGGGGCCGCCATCTCACCGTCAGATAGCTCCTCAATTCTAATCACGTAGGCTGAGTGGACCTCGAACCAGCCCTCAGGTCCAGGTAAAAATCCCTGACCTGGCCGGGAATCGAACCCGGGGCCTCCGGGTAAGAGGCAGGCACGCTACCCCTACACCACGGGGCAGGCGTATTAAGATACAACCCAGAAGAATAAAACCAAACGCAGCAAAATTCCTCTGACTAGCCGAAAATCACCACGCTGGCCATTCAACCAAAGAGCTATAGATATTCAAATGCTCCCGAACGAAGGAACAGGTTATCTCAATCAAAGTTCGTTTGTGCCCAGGCTCACTGTGGACAATTATCCCCCCTCCTCTCTTAACAGGGGCTCGAAACTACGGAGCAGTGAGAGATGACCATCGTATAATTAACTCAGTCTGACACTGCTTGCACTTGTGCTAGACTTTTCGTTTTCAACATTCCTATCCGACCTTCCCTGTTCAACTAGACGTGGTTACCACAGAACCTCTACCTGATCCTGGCATATCTTCCACTTACTTATGCCAAGCTCCTTACTTTCTTCTTTCCTACACGTCGTCTTTCCATTCTCTGACAGTCCAATATGTTTAAAAATCACTCTACGCTCAAATACTCTGAGGACAATTTCTTCCGACACTTTCAGAATTCAAGAATCCTAGATGCATATACACTATTATTTCCTATAATTTAAGCTTCGTACTTTTAGCATCCAGTTGATTTCTGAATAGGAAGAGATGAAATGAAAATGAAATAATGGCGTATGGCTTTTAGTGCCGGGAGTGTCCGAACACAAGTTCGGCTCGCCAGCTGCAGGTCTTTCAATTTGACACCCGTAGGGAACCTGCGTGGCGCGAGGAAGATGAAATGATGATGAAGACGACACATACACCAAGTCCCCGTGCCGGCGAAATTAACCAATTATGGTTAAAATTCCAGACCCTGCCGAGAATCGAACCCGGGACCCTATGACCAAAGGCCAGCATGCTAACCATTTAGCCATGGAGCTGGGCATAGGAAAAGATAACAAGAAATTAACTTACTAGTAGTAGCCTACCTGCGACGATTAAAACAGTCGCCATCATTGCTAATACACAGCATATTTTGTCTATATTCATATAGCAGCTAATCTCCAATGTCATTTAAAAATTCAGGTACAGTATTGAATTAAACCTAGTCTGCATGTATTTATTTATTCATTCATTCATTCATTCAGGAATGCTTTTTCCTTTGGATCCACCGTGACAATACTAAGCAAGTACAATGTTAATTTATTGTTTATATTAACACACGAGTACATGTTCATCTGGCTCCATGGTTAAATGGTTGGCATGCTGGCCTTTGGCCCAGGGTGTCCCGGGTTCGATTCTCGGCCGGGTGGGGGTTTTAACCTCGAATGGTTAATTCCGATGGCTCGCGGGCTAGGTGTGTGCGCCTCTTCATCATTAGCATTCATCACAGGTAGGACCCCATACTCATAGGTCGCTTGTACGGCGTCAAACCCTCTTAGGAGGCACACGACATTTATTTATTTATTTAGTACATGTGGCTCATAATTTAAAATCACTTAGCATTTCTGAACCTATTAAGATAATCCTAAATGTGGTGGTGATTGTGATTATTGTTTTAAGAGGAAGTACAAGTAGGCAACTATCCTCTATATAACACTAATCAGAGGGGGGAAATGGAAGGGATCCGACACTTCGAAAAACGAAGATATCGGTCAAAGAAAGACAAGGGCCACGAAGGGCGTGAAAATGAAAGACTCCCTAGCCCTCGCATAGCTAACAGCGTCGGTGTCGAAAAAGAACAGCGTCGGTGTCGAAAAAGAACAAGAGTTGACCAAGGGAGGTCGGATAGGATAGATGAAAGTTAGGAGACTGGCACAAGTAAGTGGAAGCAATGTCAGGACTCAGCTAAGGGCCCCGTGGCACGCTCCAAAGTTCAGAGCCCCTGCGGCCCCTTTTAGTCGCCTCTTATGACAGGCATGGGATACCGTGGGTTTTATTCTACCGCCTCCACCCACAAGGGGATAATCCTAGAGGACCCGTGCTACTCTGCAGCATTCGTTATGAATAGCTCAGATAACTCGTCTTGATATGCCTGTCGTAGTCGCCATTTTCAATCATTTTATGAACATTTAATAAGAAGCGCGTTATGGGATGCCGCAGATCGTAGTCAGAATTCATCCATTCCGATGACATCATGTCTTCTATTTAGTAAAAATCTATCCATACTGTGCCCTTTTCAAGGCAACAACTGCGGTGAACTCTTCCTTCTTCTGTGCGCCGGCTGCTCCTGTAATAAATGACATGTAAATAATACTCACCGCTGCATGTAGACTCTTCTTCCTCAGTCGTGCCCGTCCGTTATCCCCGGAGAGAGGCCACCCGTAGATCAGGAGTGAGGAAATGAAAAGAGGGGGTAACTAACTAAAATGACGGTACCCAAAGACTGAATAAAATTTAAATAAAAGACTGATTTATTAAATAAAATGCAAAATGCCAAAAGTGAACGTAAACTGAACTAGTGAAAAATGTAAACAAACTGAAGTCAATGAAACTAAGAAAATTAAAGATTGAAGATCTGCCTTACAAACATCATAATCTGCCTAATAAACTGACTGAAGGCCAAACACCTTAATTAAAATTATTCCAGACTCTGTTGACACTGTCTTCAAGTTAATAACATGACTCAGTTTAAAACTCTGGTCAGAAAGACCACCTTCTTGAAATACAGAATTATATTACGTAGAAAATATCTCTCCAAACTAAATTAAAATGGTTGAATCATAATAAAGTAATTAGTTACGTCATCACTCCACTGACTTAAAGGAGTTATCAAATATTTATCACATGTGGCTCATTTGGTAAAATACTCAAATTTAAAATAATCATGTACAGCACTAACCAAGTGTATCATATAAGGAATAACTCGAAGAAAAACACAGCCATGAACATCACACTTCATTTCCTACATAACCATTGTCTTATTCAAACACCTCATGATTAAACAAAATAAATTATTGAAAAATCAATCTGAGTGTATCAACCACTCATCTAAAATTTTAAACTTCACTTGCATACCTGTGATAGACTGGACTTCTTAATAATGAACCAAAACTTAGGCCAAGTGCCTGATGTTAACATATCAAATGATAGCGATCCTTGTACATTAAAATTTCTATTGAATTTGCCGCTAACTGCATTTCATTATCAATTCATATTTGTGGTACCACCACTAGATGGAGGCAGATGCCATCTTGTTTACCTCATTCATTGCGGCAGTTTTATACAATTGGTTTATTAAAGATCGCTTCATTTAGCAATAAAATGTAGTGGATTTTAAAAGGTTTGGTAATTACTTAAATGCCTGGTATGAGCATACCACTACTATCATTTCGACTGTGATTTAATCGATGATCGATTAACCTAACATCTGAAATCTAATTTACATCATTACATCTGTTAACGGAGAAACACTGCTCCGACAAAGAAAATACAGAAATCAAAAAAACTAGCCTATCTACACCTATCTATTTACATCATTACAAATATAAATAATTCACATACGCTTGCGTCCTACAAATACACGGTAATAAAGTACACTCAGAAAGAAAAACAAACAAACAAACTAGATCCCACCATCGCGGCCTACTGGAAATTAATAAGGATGGAATGCGCAAAATAAAGTCGGAGTCTCCCGAAAAATATACCCCGCTGCGAGTAGCAAAAATATTGCGAATTTGACGGCAATCTCTTACCTCAGACGATAAATGTCTGGACATGATACTATTTAACCTTGACGGACAAATTACTGTTATTTCATGTCATCCATGACTCTACATGATTATTGAAAAACACATTGACTCGTCGCTCTGCTCACATTGTACAATGGCTAGCATTTGCCGAACATCTACTTTCCCTGGAATTATTTAAACAAATACAGGCTTCTGCCTACAATCATAACCCATGTCGTAACTCATTTAACACTCGTGGTTAAATTCTTCATTTCACAATTCTATTTACTCATTAAATCTCGACGTCTTTATTATTCATTATTCTCACAATACGGCCTCGCTCGTATCCGGCGGGCAAATATCTGTCGTGCACATTACGACTTCTTACGACACTTATCATGACATGGTCCAAATCATATTTCCATCATCAACGTAGATCATCAGGGATATTAATCATCTAGCTCGATCTCTCGATCATTCTCTGCTTAACATATCACAAAATCTCAGAGCTGACTCATCAATGCCACTCACAGTTTCTATATATAAAAAAAATGACGAGATTGCCTCTCAAAACACAGATGTTGAAACATGTGTAACCGCAACTACACAGAAATAAATACTCGCGTATACCAAAAATCGTCGCAAAATACACGGGATAAGTACAATCAAAATCGTCGCATCTGAAGGATGATCCCCAACAAAAACAAGCTGAAATGCGCAAAATAAGCAAAAATAAAACATTAAAATCATCGCGGCGGCGTCTACAAGATCAAAACTCAAACAAAAATATAATTCAAAAATCAACGATCTAATCACATGATGAATCATAATAATAATAAACTGGCATTACACACATAGGTCAAATATCAAAGCTGCCTAACTGTCAAAGTGACATACAACAGAAATAATCCAATAAAACACGCAAACAACATCTACCTAAACGAAGTGCACAAATAACTCAGCTGAAAGTGCAACATAACATTATTATTATTATTATTATTATTATTATTATTATTATTATTATTATTATTGTTGTTGTTATTAGTTACAATTATCAACCTGAATTATTTACAATCCTACCTAATACTCTAAACTACATTGATCATCGATTAATCACAGTCCTACATATTTATTTACATTATTTATTGATGCTCATACCTGTGTGATGGGAGCATGTTGGCTCACCCTCTGGACTCGGTCATGGTGAAATTAGAATTCCATCTTCACGCTGCTGTGGTAATCCAAATTTTTACACACGCAAATTTGACACATATTTGCCATGCCGCAACACACGTTTATATTAGCATACAACACTCGCATTTCTCTCACTCCAGTGAAAGTTAGACGATCCCACTGCAGACTCCTGTGGTGTAGTTGGACGGTCGTCTCGCTGTCTACCTGGAAATCACCTGTTGGTCTGCACGCCGGGCTCTCAGCTTTATTTACCTCGCAGCTTACAGAACATTAACCCCAACGGAACATAACTGTTTGCCCAAGGTTTACTGCTGCGGCCTTCATTGAAGAAAAGTCATTCTCCTCCCTGTCTGTCTTTACTCGTTTCTGCCCGTAAATATCTCGCTTGCCAAACAGTTTATTGAAATGGTACAAGCAAGCTAAAATACAGTTTATGTTGTGGAGAAAATTTTATGCTGATAACACATGTGAAACTACCCGTGGGTTAGAGAAGTTTTTTATGTAATTATGCCGAAAACATGGACTTGTTCCTCTCGACTCGTAATGTGAGTTCATTTAAGTTGAACGTGTAGCTCTCGCCTGTCATCTCTCTGCATTTACAGTAAGAGTTTGTTAAAGTGTTCACTACTGAAATGTTACTCTCCCAAGTAAATAATATAAGGCTTTCTCAAAAATGCCTACAAGTGTCTAATCGCTTTTTTACCAGCCAAAAGTAAAGCTGACTAAATGAATTAGCTGTCTCACCCTGTCACTCTGTCAAACGAAGATTCACTGAGAATACTGAAGAAAAACTGAGACTATTACAGAATCACTGCAAAGACTCCAGAAAACACACTGTCACACTGAGAGTACTCAAGACAACACACTGAGGATTCTCAAGACAACACACACTGAGAGTACTCACGACACTGCCAAGACTCAAGAGACACAATGAGAATTCAACCCTCTGGTCGCTGGGTTTTGTCAAGAGTCCTCCCACCACCTAGAAAATAGTTCCGTGGAAGGGATGTGGCGTAATAATCTAGCCCTCGGGAGCGCTTTATCGTACATCCGTAGGTTATAGTTTTCAAAATTTATGTGCAGAACTTCCTAAATTTTGTCCAACTTACATGTGATATTGCGCCGCGGGAAATGATCACAGGATAATCCACACGACGGCGCGCGTCACTGGTGTTATTTTCTTCCGGTGGACGGCTCCATCCCGCCATGACAGCTCATTCTTCTGGGTCCTCTTACTCCTCCGTGCGAAGTTACATTTTATTAATTAGGCACTAATTAATCACAGATTTGCACTGATAATTCACCAAATATTATAAAGAAGTCAGGACACTGTTTTTCACCACCTCACCGGGCTTCAAATAGCGAAATACTGACTGTAGATTCCCGGTTTTACAGTTCATTCAAATTTAGAATTTTGTGATTGGCTGAGACTTTCGTGCCCTTCGTAGCGTGGGTGCTTCCACTTCCTCCCAACGGTTGGCGGGTATTTTCGCTGTCCCTTTTGTCCTAGCTAAGTAGGTCAGGCCTCAACGCGTGATTTTCTCGTGAGAACCAAACAGCAAGTCGCCACTCCTATGCGGTGTCATAAAATTTATTGGATGGACTCCTTAGGGTGGTTTACAATTTGGTCGTGCTTTGAGAAGAGTTTCATGGATTTTACTTGCCGCCTGACTGGCGCCAGAAAGTTCCTTTGTGACTGCTAGTTTCACAGCCTAACTGTGGTATCTCATATGCGAAATATTCAATTTTAATTTGTAAATTAATTGGGTAAATTCGCTTATGGGTGCAATGCTCCCTTACGATCGCGTAAGATTTCTCAATTCAACCAATGATTACTCATACTTGCAGCCATAAGCGAATGTATACTTCTGACTATGAAGTATACCTCTGCTTATGTCTGAGTTTTTCTCTGATTTCTCTCTCTAAACTCTTGTTCTCCTTCTCGAGGTCATCTGCAATCTGTTTCATGACTGCTAGTATCTTGGCTGAGTTCTGTTCGCACTCCGGACAATTCTCTTCTGTTTGTTGACCTGTCTCAATCTTGAAATGACTGTCGTCTCCTGGGTTCGTTGATAGGGTTTCCTGGTCATCTTCTTCTTCTGCTTCGGTACACGGGTCATCATCATCTTCTTCTTCTTCTTCCGTGCCGGAACTTGTGTCTTCTCCTGCGTTTGAGCTCCTTGGTCTTTCCGCGAGATTCACTTGAGCTGCGCCTGGTGCTATTCTATATATTTTAAGATTGGCTGCATTCATAACCATTTCATTTTCTCCATCTAAACTTCTAATTTTATATGCATTGTTTTGCATATCTTGAACAATGCGGTAAGGACCGATGTACAATGGCGCGAATTTTGCGTAATACTTCCTTTCAGGATCGGAGATGGCTGGTCTACGGATCAGTACCATTTCACCTACTCTTAATGGCTTGTGATACTTTCTCCTTCGAACCCTTCTCAGCCTGCGGTCAGCTTGCTCTCTTAAACGCTCCTGTACCTGTTGTGTACACACTTCCGGAGATAATAGGGGTTCTGGCGGACAATTGACGACTGGATTCCACGGTCTCGCCGGTTGTAAGCCATTATGCACTGTGGCCGGGATCTTCGCTGTTGCTTCATGGACCGTATTATTTATGCAGTCAGTGATCAATGGGAGAATATCGACCCAGCGCCAATGCTGTTCTGGGATATAAATTCTGCTGAATTTTGCGATAACTTTCATTACTCTTTCTGCCGGGTTCGACTCTGGGTGACGTGTTGAACTCAGAACATGCTGTATTCCTAGTTGCCGTAAACCTGTTTTGAACTCTGCGGAGGTGAACTGTGTTCCGTGATCTGTTAATAATTTCTCCGGTTTTCCCATGGCCGGAATTATTTCCCTATTAATGCATCTCAAAACTGACCTAGTATTGGCCTTTTGCATTGGAGAAAGGTTTGTAAATTTCGAAAATACATCCATGGTGACTAATATGAACTGATTGCATCTCCGTGATTTCGGGATTTTTCCAATATGGCTGAGCTGTCCGATGGAGTCCTTAATTCCAATTCGGAGGATATTCTTTCTTCCTAGCACCAGTTTCTTTATGTACGGGTGCTTCTGGGTTTAGTGGCCTGCTATTCTGGGTTTCTCTCCTGGCTGGCTGCTGGAATTCGAGGCTTTCGGCTCCCGTGATATCCGGATTCATGTCTTGGGATTCGATTGCCTGTTTCCACGGGTCACGCTGCTGTTTATTATTCAGGTCATTTATATATCGGCGCCCCTCTTGATACCTTGGGTCCGAGTTCCTATCTCGCTGGTAATTTCTTCTCTCGTTCCATCGTCTTTCGGGGTCGCAATAATAAGGCCTATCTCTTCCTCGATCTTCCCATCGCCTTCTATCTCGTGAGAGGTACCTCCGTTGGTATGGCTGCCTGTCCTGGTATCTCGGTCGCCTGTCTGGATAATTAGGTCTTCTATACCACGGACGTTGGGTTTCTTCCTCCTGGCGTCTCGTGTTCATATCTCGCCGCGGTACAGCACCTGCATTCGGGCCGTTTACCTGCGCGTTGCCTCGTGCATTCTCACTTGTGGCATTAGCTAGGTACGCCCTATGTTCCTGCATCTGCCTAGTCACTCTCTGCGGTACATTACTAGTGGATGTGGCGTCTAGCTCCCTTAAAATTGCCTCAACTTGAGCTGGATCATCTACCCTCGCCGTAATGAGCATTCGCTGTACGTCCGACGGAAATTGCTTGATTATTGTCTGCACGATTTCTGCGTCAGACACAGGAGAGTCTAATTGTCTAAGTTTCACGAGCTGTGTTAAGAAGAAGTCTAGATAGCGTGTGGGCTGTGTCGACATGTACTTGCGAGTGTACAAGTCCATTCTGAGTGCTTGTTGTGTGGACAAGGACCAGTACCTTTCGAGGAAAGCCTTCTCGAAATCTTCGAATGTCTTAAAGGTATCCACGAAACCATAGTACCAGGTCTTCGCCTGTCCCTCTAGATATTTTTCTACAATACGTAGTTTCTTGTCTTCTGGGGCTTTAATATCTTGGAAATATTGTTTCAATTCCCTAACATATACTTTTGGGGTAATTTGTGACGTTCCACTAAATTTCTTTGGTTGATCGTCACTCGTACACACAATGTTTATGATCTGGGTAGAAGCTTCAGTTCTTTGTGTACTTTCCGGCATTGTCCTTTCCACGTTAAATACTTGTGTTATCGGCTCGCTCTCTGTCTGCTCACGCTGCGGCTGTATCCTAATTTCTCTGGCTACCTGTGACTCGGCTGTTTGCTTGTCTACTAACAGCTTGACTAAGGTCGACAGGTTTTCGCCCTGGGTCTTGATTGCCTGGATTTTTCCCTCTATGACCTCGTTAAATTCCTGTCTTATTGACTGCTCACTGAGTGTAATCTCACCCTCAGTCTCTGCTATCTTATCCGACAGTTCTGTTAACCTCTTTGTAATGTCCTCGGTTTCCGACTTTAGGGTCATGATTTCGTGGCTCGTTTTCTCCTGAGTCTCTCCAACCTGCACGCATACTTTATTCATTTCTTTCCTAGTCTCGTCCTCAATTTTATCTATTCGTTCTTCCAAGAGTATGATACCTCGAGCTAAATCCTTGCCCTGATCTTGCACCATCACCCTGGTTTCCCTCATACTTTCCTCAACAGTCGCGCTATGGCTGTCTAACTGTTCTTGTATTTGTGCTTGTGCATCTGCTAACCTCTTTATTTCTTCCATTGTCTCCTGCCTGTTCGCATTACACGCCTGCATGACTTTATCCTGGTTTTCCCGTAACTCTTTCTTCAATTCAACCTGGCTCTTTATGAATTTTTCCTCGAGCTTTATCTCACACTGTTTGAATTCTTCTAAGACCTGTCCTTGGACTGCCTCTACTTTATTTGCAAGCTCGGCTTGGCTACTCTCAATCTTATTTGCAAGTTCAGCCTGACTCGATTTCAATTCGCTTTGTGTGGCTTTTAACTCGTTGGCTAACTCTACCTGGCTGGATTTTAATTCGCCTTGTGTGGTTTTTAACTCGTTAGCTAATTCGGCCTGGCTACTTTCTACCCTGTTTACAAGTTCAGCCTGACTAGATTTCAATTCGTCGGCTAATTCTGTCTGGCTACTTTCTATTTTGTTCGATAGTTCGGCCTGACTCGATTTCAACTCATCTTGACTTGTTTTAAGTTCCATAGTTAATTCTGCCTGGCTACTTTCTATCTTATTCGATAGTTCGGCCTGACTAGATTTCAACTCACTAGTCGTTACGCTTAGATCACTAATGGTTTTAATCAACATGTCCCACTGCTCCTGACTAATCGACATTTTATATGCTGAGAGAAACGACTGAGACCTTCAGGCTCCCCAACAATACTTCCAACACATGCAAGACACAGTAATCACCAATACAAACAATTTTATCCTAAATTTGGATAAAATTATACAAAACATGTCATTTATAGTTAATACCACTACTTGTCAAACAGTCCTATCACAGCATTCATATTTATCAACACTCAGTAAATCTATGTTCATGGCTGTCAGTCTGGGTACAAAATAAATGTAAAGTGCCAAGTCCCGGGGATAAGCAAATCTGGCCCCAAAGGTGGGCGCCACGCTTTTCACTCCTCACTCCGGCCCCTGTGCCCTTTTCAAGGCAACAACTGCGGTGAACTCTTCCTTCTTCTGTGCGCCGGCTGCTCCTGTAATAAATGACATGTAAATAATACTCACCGCTGCATGTAGACTCTTCTTCCTCAGTCGTGCCCGTCCGTTATCCCCGGAGAGAGGCCACCCGTAGATCAGGAGTGAGGAAATGAAAAGAGGGGGTAACTAACTAAAATGACGGTATCCAAAGACTGAATAAAATTTAAATAAAAGACTGATTTATTAAATAAAAATGCAAAATGCCAAAAGTGAACGTAAACTGAACTAGTGAAAAATGTAAACAAACTGAAGTCAATGAAACTAAGAAAATTAAAGATTGAAGATCTGCCTTACAAACATCATAATCTGCCTAATAAACTGACTGAAGGCCAAACACCTTAATTAAAATTATTCCAGACTCTGTTGACACTGTCTTCAAGTTAATAACATGACTCAGTTTAAAACTCTGGTCAGAAAGACCACCTTCTTGAAATACAGAATTATATTACGTAGAAAATATCTCTCCAAACTAAATTAAAATGGTTGAATCATAATAAAGTAATTAGTTACGTCATCACTCCACTGACTTAAAGGAGTTATCAAATATTTATCACATGTGGCTCATTTGGTAAAATACTCAAATTTAAAATAATCATGTACAGCACTAACCAAGTGTATCATATAAGGAATAACTCGAAGAAAAACACAGCCATGAACATCACACTTCATTTCCTACATAACCATTGTCTTATTCAAACACCTCATGATTAAACAAAATAAATTATTGAAAAATCAATCTGAGTGTATCAACCACTCATCTAAAATTTTAAACTTCACTTGCATACCTGTGATAGACTGGACTTCTTAATAATGAACCAAAACTTAGGCCAAGTGCCTGATGTTAACATATCAAATGATAGCGATCCTTGTACATTAAAATTTCTATTGAATTTGCCGCTAACTGCATTTCATTATCAACTCATATTTGTGGTACCACCACTAGATGGAGGCAGATGCCATCTTGTTTACCTCATTCATTGCGGCAGTTTTATACAATTGGTTTATTAAAGATCGCTTCATTTAGCAATAAAATGTAGTGGATTTTAAAAGGTTTGGTAATTACTTAAATGCCTGGTATGAGCATACCACTACTATCATTTCGACTGTGATTTAATCGATGATCGATTAACCTAACATCTGAAATCTAATTTACATCATTACATCTGTTAACGGAGAAACACTGCTCCGACAAAGAAAATACAGAAATAAAAAAAAACTAGCCTATCTACACCTATCTATTTACATCATTACAAATATAAATAATTCACATACGCTTGCGTCCTACAAATACACGGTAATAAAGTACACTCAGAAAGAAAAACAAACAAACAAACTAGATCCCACCATCGCGGCCTACTGGAAATTAATAAGGATGGAATGCGCAAAATAAAGTCGGAGTCTCCCGAAAAATATACCCCGCTGCGAGTAGCAAAAATATTGCGAATTTGACGGCAATCTCTTACCTCAGACGATAAATGTCTGGACATGATACTATTTAACCTTGACGGACAAATTACTGTTATTTCATGTCATCCATGACTCTACATGATTATTGAAAAACACATTGACTCGTCGCTCTGCTCACATTGTACAATGGCTAGCATTTGCCGAACATCTACTTTCCCTGGAATTATTTAAACAAATACAGGCTTCTGCCTACAATCATAACCCATGTCGTAACTCATTTAACACTCGTGGTTAAATTCTTCATTTCACAATTCTATTTACTCATTAAATCTCGACGTCTTTATTATTCATTATTCTCACAATACGGCCTCGCTCGTATCCGGCGGGCAAATATCTGTCGTGCACATTACGACTTCTTACGACACTTATCATGACATGGTCCAAATCATATTTCCATCATCAACGTAGATCATCAGGGATATTAATCATCTAGCTCGATCTCTCGATCATTCTCTGCTTAACATATCACAAAATCTCAGAGCTGACTCATCAATGCCACTCACAGTTTCTATATATAAAAAAAATGACGAGATTGCCTCTCAAAACACAGATGTTGAAACATGTGTAACCGCAACTACACAGAAATAAATACTCGCGTATACCAAAAATCGTCGCAAAATACACGGGATAAGTACAATCAAAATCGTCGCATCTGAAGGATGATCCCCAACAAAAACAAGCTGAAATGCGCAAAATAAGCAAAAATAAAACATTAAAATCATCGCGGCGGCGTCTACAAGATCAAAACTCAAACAAAAATATAATTCAAAAATCAACGATCTAATCACATGATGAATCATAATAATAATAAACTGGCATTACACACATAGGTCAAATATCAAAGCTGCCTAACTGTCAAAGTGACATACAACAGAAATAATCCAATAAAACACGCAAACAACATCTACCTAAACGAAGTGCACAAATAACTCAGCTGAAAGTGCAACATAACATTATTATTATTATTATTATTATTATTATTATTATTATTATTATTGTTGTTATTAGTTACAATTATCAACCTGAATTATTTACAATCCTACCTAATACTCTAAACTACATTGATCATCGATTAATCACAGTCCTACATATTTATTTACATTATTTATTGATGCTCATACCTGTGTGATGGGAGCATGTTGGCTCACCCTCTGGACTCGGTCATGGTGAAATTAGAATTCCATCTTCACGCTGCTGTGGTAATCCAAATTTTTACACACGCAAATTTGACACATATTTGCCATGCCGCAACACACGTTTATATTAGCATACAACACTCGCATTTCTCTCACTCCAGTGAAAGTTAGACGATCCCACTGCAGACTCCTGTGGTGTAGTTGGACGGTCGTCTCGCTGTCTACCTGGAAATCACCTGTTGGTCTGCACGCCGGGCTCTCAGCTTTATTTACCTCGCAGCTTACAGAACATTAACCCCAACGGAACATAACTGTTTGCCCAAGGTTTACTGCTGCGGCCTTCATTGAAGAAAAGTCATTCTCCTCCCTGTCTGTCTTTACTCGTTTCTGCCCGTAAATATCTCGCTTGCCAAACAGTTTATTGAAATGGTACAAGCAAGCTAAAATACAGTTTATGTTGTGGAGAAAATTTTATGCTGATAACACATGTGAAACTACCCGTGGGTTAGAGAAGTTTTTTATGTAATTATGCCGAAAACATGGACTTGTTCCTCTCGACTCGTAATGTGAGTTCATTTAAGTTGAACGTGTAGCTCTCGCCTGTCATCTCTCTGCATTTACAGTAAGAGTTTGTTAAAGTGTTCACTACTGAAATGTTACTCTCCCAAGTAAATAATATAAGGCTTTCTCAAAAATGCCTACAAGTGTCTAATCGCTTTTTTACCAGCCAAAAGTAAAGCTGACTAAATGAATTAGCTGTCTCACCCTGTCACTCTGTCAAACGAAGATTCACTGAGAATACTGAAGAAAAACTGAGACTATTACAGAATCACTGCAAAGACTCCAGAAAACACACTGTCACACTGAGAGTACTCAAGACAACACACTGAGGATTCTCAAGACAACACACACTGAGAGTACTCACGACACTGCCAAGACTCAAGAGACACAATGAGAATTCAACCCTCTGGTCGCTGGGTTTTGTCAAGAGTCCTCCCACCACCTAGAAAATAGTTCCGTGGAAGGGATGTGGCGTAATAATCTAGCCCTCGGGAGCGCTTTATCGTACATCCGTAGGTTATAGTTTTCAAAATTTATGTGCAGAACTTCCTAAATTTTGTCCAACTTACATGTGATATTGCGCCGCGGGAAATGATCACAGGATAATCCACACGACGGCGCGCGTCACTGGTGTTATTTTCTTCCGGTGGACGGCTCCATCCCGCCATGACAGCTCATTCTTCTGGGTCCTCTTACTCCTCCGTGCGAAGTTACATTTTATTAATTAGGCACTAATTAATCACAGATTTGCACTGATAATTCACCAAATATTATAAAGAAGTCAGGACACTGTTTTTCACCACCTCACCGGGCTTCAAATAGCGAAATACTGACTGTAGATTCCCGGTTTTACAGTTCATTCAAATTTAGAATTTTGTGATTGGCTGAGACTTTCGCGCCCTTCGTAGCGTGGGTGCTTCCACTTCCTCCCAACGGTTGGCGGGTATTTTCGCTGTCCCTTTTGTCCTAGCTAAGTAGGTCAGGCCTCAACGCGTGATTTTCTCGTGAGAACCAAACAGCAAGTCGCCACTCCTATGCGGTGTCATAAAATTTATTGGATGGACTCCTTAGGGTGGTTTACAATTTGGTCGTGCTTTGAGAAGAGTTTCATGGATTTTACTTGCCGCCTGACTGGCGCCAGAAAGTTCCTTTGTGACTGCTAGTTTCACAGCCTAACTGTGGTATCTCATATGCGAAATATTCAATTTTAATTTGTAAATTAATTGGGTAAATTCGCTTATGGATGCAATACACTCGTTTTTAAAAAAAATCCTGCAGTTCCTGATGTAAAGCTTGGCATTGTGTCGTAGAAGACAATGGTATTTTTAATCGCGGTTCTTCTGTATAGATCGGTTGTCTTGTGAGCTCATTAGTCTGGAAGGAGCGTTTTTTTGCCAAGCAGAGAACGTTTTTAAGATACGTGGCCTTGATTCTTTCTAGTGTAGCTAGGTTATTCTTCGATAGGTGTTCCAAGACAATGTCTAAGGCGTATGTCATGATGGGGTCTGTTTGTATGTAGACTTTTTTCTCTTAGCAGCATGTAAGTTATTAGGAACGCTCTGCCATCTCTTGAATATATTTGGAACCTGGGAAAGGTTAGAGAATCAAAGAGTATCCAGCAGGGAATATTATTATTCTTCCGTGATCCGAGGAAGTGTATACTCTCTGGCTTGGCAGGTAGCAATCAAACATTGGTGCACGCAATGGCATTACTAAGGATGAAAATCACATATATCAGAATATTAATGAAAGTGTTGGGGTCGCTTAGCAACCCGCTAAGTACAGAATGTATTGCGGGTTAGGGTAAGCCTTCGCCTGCAATTACTGGAGCGATCATTTAATGATTTGATGTTATGATTACTCAAAGTTGGCTGAACTAAGAAACCTCTCAATGTCTCCTGATTCATCGGCAGGTATTTCCGGACAGAATAAAGCAAAAATGAAGCAAATCGGTCCAGTAGAACGGACGGACGGATTTGCCAAAGCTGTTTTTAGTAAACTCTCAATATATAGAACATCCTATCTACTTCAAATTATCTAAAAACTATAACCTTAGGATTCTAAAAATAATTCAACATCCATAGTCTGTCTAAAATATTCCAATTAAAACTGCAAATCTAATAATCACATGTGAATTAGTGCATTGCTGGTCAGAATTTGCGTGTGTATGTGATTGGCTAAAACTGCATTCGCCTTCAGCTTTATAACTACCATTTGTTTCTTGATGCATTTCTAAGTCCTTGTCCACGAAGCATTAAAAGCAGGAATAAAGGAAGAGTTTTAATTGGGATATTTTAAACACACTAGGGATGTTAAATTGTTTTTAGACAATTTTAAGAAGACAGGATGATATTATCATAATAGGTTCAGAAATGCTAAGTGATTTTAAATTATGAGCTCAAGAAGGGAATTTACGTTCACGAAACATGTAATTCGATCCGAGATTTCTGTGAAACGCTACGGAATCCAGAGTAATTTCGTAACCTTCATTTAAATTTTAATAACTTCTTACGTCGCACCGATACAGATAGGTGTTATGGCGACGATGGGATAGGAAACGGCTAGAAGTGGGAAGGAAGCGATCGTAGCCTTAATTAAGGTACAGCCTCAGTATCTGCCCGGTGTAAAAATTGAAACCATTGAAAACCATCTCTTCAGAGCTGCCGAGAGTCCGGTTCGAACCCACTGTCTCCCGATTGCAAGCTGATGGTTACGTGGCCCAAAACAGTGCAGCCACTTGCTCGCTAGCTCTTGAATCGCAATTTGGTATCGAAACAATAGGGAAGTTTCAGCATAAACGAATTGTACGAGCTTCGAAGTTTTAACGTCCTCCCTACTTGATGTTAATATGTATTCTAATTCAGTTCCGTATGTGCCGTCACAAGACGGTAATCTTCTCCGTATGATACACAGTACAATTAAAATTTGTAAATTCAAAACGAAACCTCTCATACACAAATTAAACAGTTCAGGGCATCTTCGTTATCGGATCAAAAGTGCTTAATTTCCGGGAAAGATAAGGTGTATCATCTGCCGCAGGAAAATAAGAAACAATCTGGAGATAAGGCGAAACTGAAATGCGGAAGAGATAATTCATTGTACACTCCGGATGCAGGAAGTGTTTGTCAACTTACTGTAGGACGATAAAAACTCAAGGTCGTCGAAGCTAAATGGAAAAACTTCCATATAATATTGCCACACCTGTACTCTACCCGGAGCTTTTCCAACGTTTAGCAGTCCTAGCTCCCTGAACCGAGGCCTTACGGCGTTCTCAGTTCACCCGGAAGTACATGGGTTCGATTTCCCGAAAGGAGTTGAAAAAATTGGAAACGTGATTTTCAATTCAGAAGATAATGGCCATGGTTGATGATGATATTTGTTATGTAAAAGGGCCTAACAGCTAGGCCATCGCGCCTAATTACCATTACCAACGAAATGATAGGGTAATTAAAACTTCAAAATATATCCACTGACTAGAATCTAAAACTGACGATGAAAAAATTACCATGAATCCAAAACAGTCAGTGGATCCAATTCACAAGATCTTATTTTCTGAGATGGTGCTTGTTGTCCAAAGAGGTCCAAAATCCAGGTCAACGGCCTCTCATAACAGTACTAATCACTGGTAAAGCATAACCATGGTATTCCTCACATGGTGATACTAATCACAGGTAAAGCATAACCATGGTATTCCTCACATGGTGATACTAATCACAGGTAACGCAGCATAGACGAACTGTACGAGCTTCGAAGTTTTAATGTCCTCCCTACTTGATGTTAATATGTATTCTAATTCAGTTCCGTATTTGGACTGGAAAGACAGGAGGTTGATACTGCAACTCTATAAAGGATAGACCACAATGGTAGACATCGGAGGAAATATCCAGACAGCAAAAATCAGGAAAGGTATAAGGCAAGGCTATTCTTTCTCACCGTACCGTTTAATGTATTCATTGAAGAAGCCATAAATAAGTATAAGACAAGTGCCAAAGAAGTGAAAGTAAATGGACGCCATATCCAATGCATTCGATTTGTAGATGACACAGCAACTGTAGCAGACTCCGAGTAAGAGTAGTCCAAGATACTGAATGTATTGTCATCACTCATCAGCATTGTCAGATTCACGCTTAAACATTAATGTTAAGAAGACCAAGGTATTAGTTGTGCGTAAACATCCTGAATGAATTCACACCAACATCAAGCTTACTGACAAGATAGTGGAACAAGTCGCCAGTTTTCCTTATCTAAGAAGAGGTGCAAAAAAGCAAAGTCACCTCCATACAGGCCATGGAGTCTTGGAGGAGTGGAAGGTAAAGGCTTCCACCATTGTTAACCTCAGCACGTGATGGGGGTGGAGTGGTTAGCTCTACGCCCGGCCGCCTTTGCCCCCAGGAATTCACCTGGTACTCATTTTTGGTGTAGGGTGAGTGAACCTCAGGGCCATATGCACCTCCGGAAGCGGAAATCTCGTTTCTTAAATTTTACGACTTTCTGACGGGGATTCGAACCCACGTCCTTCCGGGCGAACCGAGCACGCCTTTACCGCCTCGCCTAGGCAGCCCCTGACAAGAGGTGCAGCAAAGAGATAAAAAGGCGAATAGCGCTTGCCAAACAGTAATAAGAGAAATCTTTTAATCAGTGCAAATTTAGATTTTGGAATTAGGAAGAAATATCTGATTTATTTTGTATGGAGTGTGCTATTGTATGACAATCAGAGTCAGGAATGGAAACGACTAGAAGCGTTTGAGATGTGGACTTGGAAATGAATGCTAGGGATTAAATGGATTGAAAAGAGAACAAACAAAAGCGTCCTACAAGAAATTCAAGGGAAGAGAGAACTGATGCTAAAGATACAGAGAAGGATAGCTAAATTCACTGGCCACATCTTGCGACATAATACCTATCTTACCAATCTGCTGGAAGGGAAAATCACGGGGAAGAACGGCCGAGGACGACCGAGGAAATAATTCCTTCAGGACTTGGCACGGAGTCTCCATTAATGTTCGTAGGCTATTATGAAATAAAACGAGGAGCTGAGGACAGAGAATAGTGGTTTCATGGACAAGGGATTGCCTTTAGACATTTTTGGCTTCACGTCCCTCTAACTACTATTACGGTTTTCGGAGATGCGGAGGTGCCATAATATTGTCCCGCAGGAGTTCCTTTACATGCCAATCAATGTACCAACAAGAGGCTGATATATTTAAACACTTTCAAATAACACCGGCCTGAGTCTGGATCGAACCTGCCAAGTTGTGCTAATAAGACTAGTGCTATACCGTTGGAACTACTCAGCCCGACAATAATGCTTTTAACAGCAAGTACAATTTACTGTGAGACCTTGATATTTTGAGTCATTTTGGTGAATTTCCTTTTATTGCTGAAAATTAATCTCTAATTTCTAAATTTGGAATGTGCATTCTGTCTTTGAACCATTTTCCCCCATGGCACAACAGCCCCGAAGGACCACGGCCTACAAAGCGACCGCTGCTCAGCCCGAAGGTATGTAGATTACGAGGTGTCGTGTGGTCGACACGACGAATCCTCTCGGCCACTTGTAAAAAGTGGGTGTAACTTCTCATATTCGTGAGACAGTATAGTATTTCTGCTTTTATACTGTTGTGGTAAGCTTTGAGTAGGCCCTAAATAAATCCTCTTACAATGTGACACCTATGATTGATGTACGTAACTCACTGATCTCTATACATGGATGGCTGGTAGCTTGAGTAGCAGTAAGCCGAATAGAAGATGACTGGCGTAGTAAGATGGCAGCGAGCGCACGGTGCAGTAGACCAAAATGAGCGCGCTTGCTTTGTTTAAGCTTAGTTCAGTGACGCCAGGCCTCCTGGTTGTAATTCCACGGGTGTTCTGTGCTGTTTTATTGCAATACCCCACACATTTACAAAGGAATTAAGATGAAATACATGCATCAAAAATCACTAGTTTAGATATTTCACTCGCTGAATTGAAACCACATGTTACTTTTGCATGTTAGTAAAATATAAACATACAAGGGAGCCATGCTTGTACTACTAAGATTAAGACAAATACGAATTCCAAAATGTAAATAATGCAAATACATAATATATTTAAACTATCAAAGTATGCATGTGTGGTAGATATAAATTGAGTACTATTTGGAAGAGGTGCAACATTCTCTCCGTCAGTTCAAATTACAATATGTCCTAACATAACGTAATTGTATTGATTACGTAGTAAACAAGTGACTGTCAGCATGCCGAAATGTACTTCTACGGAAAATACGCCGCGAAATACTTGAATATCCAGCGAAAAACACACAGTAAACTATCATTATGTCGTTACAGGAGAAGTGGGTGTGGTTCTGGGTTTTTAAATGTCCTGCGGGCTCATATTAAATGGGTTCTACAAGCTTTAAACAAGCCGGAATTACTAAAATAAAAACATTTTCTGAAAGAGGAAGAATAGGGCTATTTTTGTACGAATAAAAAGAAAAACCGAGTTTTTTGCTCAAAATACGAAAAATTCAGTCATACCTCCCCTTAAGAATGCATAATTTCGTGGCATACATGTATAAAATTTACAGTAATGTTTCCAGAAACTGTTTTTCACTCGTATTGTATTGCAGATCGCTAATTGCATGTATTCACCACCTAAGTTAATATTTGTCGGCCGTTATTATACACTCATTTTTATTGCTATTCCGAAGATTTACTGACCTCGGAATGATGTGTCGGTGTTCCCATTGTCCTTATGATTTTAGTGAACATATCCCTATATTTTTAATTATTCCAATGCGCCTATAATTGCGATTTGAATTTGATTATATTATCATTACTTCCCCATAAAGAGAGCTCTAGGATGGGTATACCAACATGGCGGACCGCGCGCTCAACTTGGCGTACTTTCACCTGCAGCAGAGAGCTGCCATCAGCGATCCATGTATAGAGATCAGTGACGTAACTAGATCCTCTATACGACGGCTGTTGCTGAATATGCCACTTCTGTTTGGTGAAATCTTTGATTAACTTCCATACAATAACAACTCAAAAATTCAAATTCATAAGCATGTATTAGCTATATTGTGATGTACCACATAGTTTGGAGTTGAGTATATGAATATCAGACTGAAAACAGGGGTTGCGTGAACCAATCGTATCCACGAAATTTAATTGTAATTCTTGTCGAAATGGAGGATAATAATTGCTTTCACACAAATCAACAGTAAATTTTGCGGTAAAGTAATAAATAGACCTACCATTATTACTAGAGAAATGCGATGTCTGTGAATTCTCAATCTAGCGCAGTAGTTCGAACGGAAAAATGCATATGAAAAGTATATCGTGAATAACACAAAAAATATTTTTGTTGAAAGAAAAATAGCATGATCCCCGGACCAATAATTATATTAATTAATGAGTTATGGGCACAAGTCAACAACTCACCCCACCAAGTAACATGGAGCAAAGCAAAGGAGTTCAAAGAAGTTAAGTGAGCAAAGACTGAACACACAAAATTGTTACATGAACAAAAGAAATGGTGAAGCGCAGTGATGTAGTAGAATTCATAGTCGTAATGTAGCGAAGTATGTATTATTTGCGCACTTTATAGCGATAGATTTACACGCTAGTGCTGAATCGGTCGACTTCTGTTATCTTCGAGATTCGTATTGGCAACCTTTGAAACACAAATTAAGAATCGCTTATGATCGCTGTGCGACATCTGGCGTACACTTTACGTACTCGTACTGTTGTTGTTTACACAGCAAAGCCAAACTATAGAATTCATGCTAGGAACAAGTTTCGCATCGAGAAATGTTATATAGTATTATATATTGTGTGTGTGACACAGTTGTTGGCGTAAGATAATAAAGGTTTAGAAAATTCATATCGATCGATCATATTATCGATTCAATTCAGATTTCTTTTCCAATCAGTTGGCAGTATTACCGGAACCGGCAGTGTTCCCTCTTTACTCTTCAACGCAGTACAAAAATCTATCACTAACAAGTGCGCATACAATATATATTTCTCTAGTAATAATGGCATGTATTAATTTACCGCTAATTTTAATCTTAATTTGCTTGAAAGCAATTATCTTCCATTTACGACAAAAATTATAATGAAATTTCATGGATACGATTCGTTCATTACCTGCGAAGAGGTTATGTTTTATTACAGTGGCTGAAAACAGTAACTTCTGTTTTAGTGGTGTTATTTAATGTGCTGTCCGTTTGTGACTCTTGACTGAGCACATTTGACGTATCTTGATACAACCTCATACTGACAGCCCAGGTGGATTTTAGTAAAATAATACTATTAAAACTTTTAATGAAACTTCGAGCGCAATTTGCTTTATCGTAGTAAATATTAACCAAATTGGATGAAAATTGTACATGACATTACTGAAAAGCTTTTGTATCAGATCAAATGGAATGGCGTATGTCTTTTAGCGCCGGGAGTGTCTGAGGACTGTATCTGATATTTAATCACAGCCGTAGAAAGAAAACTATACATTTAAAAAAAGAAAATATACAATCCTGAAAAATCGAAGTAAAATTTGGAATGTGCATTCTGTCTTTGAACTATTTTCCCCCATGGTACAACAGCCCCAAAGTACCATGGCCTACCAAGCGACCGCTGCTCAGCCCGAAGGTCTGTAGATTACGAGGTGCCGCGAGGTGTCGTGAGGTCGGCACGACGAAACCTCTCGGCCATTATTCTTGGCTTCCTACACCGGTACCGCCATCTCACCGCCAGATAGCTCCTCAAAACTGTAATCACGCAGGCTGAGTGGACCTGGAACGAGCCCACATAATCAGATCCAGGAAAAAACCATTTACCTGGCCGTGAATCGAACGCGGAGTCTCCGGGTGAGCAGCAGGCTCCCTACCCCGACACTTCAGTAAATTATGGAAATTTTTCTGTACTTATCTTCACTCTTATCGTCCGTTATCGTCCGTTACCGTTTGGACAAACACAGTTGCTGCAGGTAACGGACGATGTCAGCGAAGTACAGAAACATTTCCATAATTTACTGAAGTGACAGTAGAGGACTAACACGTTTGTTCATAGCATCAATTCATAATCGCTAACTAGTTTACGCAATGTATATTGTACGTAAAGCCGACCCCCGTGGTGTAGGGGTAGCGTGCCTGCCTCATACCCGGAGGCCGCGGGTTCGATTCCCGGCCAGGTCAGAATTTTTACCTGGACCTGAGGGCTGGTTCGAGGTCCACTCAGCCTACGTTATTAGAATTGAGGAGCTATCTGACGGTGAGATAGCGGCCCCGGTCTAGAAAGCCAAGAATAACGGCCGAGGGGATTCGTCGTGCTGAACACACGAAACCTCGTAATCTGCAGGCCTTCGGGCTGAGCAGCGGTCGCTTGGAAGGCCAAGGCCCTTTAAGGGCTATAGTGGCATGGGGTTTGGTTTGGTTTTTATTGTACGTAAATGAGTACGATTTAAAGTAATAATAATAATAATAATAATCATAATAATAATAATAATAATAATAATAATAATAATAATGTTATTTGCTTTACGTTCCACTAACTACTTTTAAGGTCTTCGGAGACGCTGAGGTGCCGGAATTTGGTCCCGCAGGAGTTCTTTTACGTGCCAGTAAATGTACCGACACGAGGCTGTCGTATTTGAGCACCTTCAAATACCACTGTACTGAGCCAGGATCGAATCTGCCAAGTTGGGTTTAGAAGGCCAACGCCTTAACCGTCTGAGCCACTCAGCTCGGCACGATTTAAAGTTATTTGATAGAATCGGAGATGTTCTTGTAGAACGAAACATGCCATTTTTGTTTAATAGTGTGTATCTTCTTAACAGGTATGTTATAGTGTTAGATATTGTGTTTTGAACTGGTTAGTTCGGTAGACTGAAAAGTTTTTTAAGTTACATCGATACTGAAAAGTACGACTTTTTTGTTAACATACAGTCGAACCTCGATATCTCGAATTTACAGTATCTCGAAGCAACTTAAATATCCCGGCCGTTTGTCCTATTCTTCACGTGGATTTATTTATCTATTACTCGAAATTCGGTTACACGAATTTCTCCATTCCTCGAAGCAAACATTTCCTCCCTTGAATAAAAAAAAAAAAAAAAAAAAGTAAAGGTCAACACACCTAATGGTGTCTTTGTTCGACCTACTGCTATGGTATGTCCTTTGCCTCTCGAATCCTTCCTTGGTTAATGTAATGTTTTCCTTTTATTTTGTATTTTCGCTGCTCCCCAGTGTTTGTATGTATGTTTAGTCCTCAGCCCGAAGGCTGGTTGGATTCTCAGGAGCTTCACCATTAGCTATGATAAATGGCCTAGGCATCATTGACGAGGCGTACTAGAGAAATGAGGATGAAGTAGTTTCCCAATGCTTTCCTCACTGAGCCAGAAGTCGCTATCGCATATCAGTCTACCAAGCCCACTGAAATGCATGCATCAACCGACCCTATGAGCAAAATGTTCACACTATTTGTAACAGGGACTGGCTGCATAAGGAATGGCATTACTAGCATTGTTCATATCTCAGTCACTTCTGTGTTGTCAAAACCGAGGATAAGACTGAGACAGATCAACTCAAGTAACAACATTGCTCTAGCCCATAGCAGCAGGTATAGTGCATTGTAATCACTAGGTTTCGCCAGCAAAGGCATTCTCCCCAGAATGTTAGCGAAAATATCATAGTTTTGTCATTGAAATTACCTGTCTGGGTTTTATAACCTTGCCTTGCACATTTCGCTTCCTTCTGTACTGTGTTTTTTATTAACTTTATTCATTAATTTAGTACATGTTTGCCATTTAAATTATCTATGAATTAATTGAAAGTTAAATACAACTTGGAGTAGTATTTTTAAGTAATTTTTGCCCGAGATCCCTCTCGAAGGTCCGAGGTCATCTTCGCACTGAGTAAATTAAATTTCCCGTCAACTGTCATTGAACTTTTACTGCGTGGAACTGTACGGCACTTCTCTACAGGCCACTCCCAGTCAACGACTCTGTCTCAATGTTTGACATCTCCGTCAGCCTTAGGAGCCCAATTTCTCGACCCAGCAACATGTGGTAGAAGAGAGAAGAAACTTTTTATTTAACTCTGTTTACGGAGGCTTTGCCAATCGTTTTCTCAGAAGACTCTGGTTGTTAACCTCACTTTAGCTGTAACTAAAGTTAAGTGTGATACCTTCTGAAAGCAGTGAACCTTTAATGGAAGTTATTTTGGCAGAATACAACATAAGCACAGTTATTCCTTCAACCATAATTTCCAACAGTCCGGCTCCGTGGCTAAATGGTTAGCGTGCTGCTCTTTGGTCACAGAGGTCCCGGGTTCGATTCCCGGCAGGGTCGGGAATTTTAACCGCTGGCAAGGAGGCTGGGTGTATGTGTCGTCTTCATTATCTTAAACTCTTAACTTAAACTGGTGCTACGAATTGTTAAAAGTTGTAGCTTCAAAATGATCATATGTTCGAGGATTCCCTTTCCAGAGGTCTGTCAAGTAAATATCAGACATGCCATTTCATAGTTTTTAAAACCTGGCGTTTCAGACACATTCTGTGAGCAGCACATAACCTTCTCACTTTTGGAAAAGCCTGTTTTTGTTAGTGCTGTAGGGGAAGGATTTTTACACACTATTACGTTAGAATGCAAACGTATTTAGCCAAGGCGCAAGTATCATCAACCCGCACAACGAATCTGTAGTGAGATTTGCATAGATATTAGCAATTTGAACTATCAGAACCCCTCAAATTGATGCAACTCATCTACATGACTGTAGAGGGGCTAGATGGTACTTACGCTTTGTTCAAATACGTCTGCATTCTAACCCTTCCCCTAGAGCGGCGTAAACTGTTCCGCATTCTCATTTCCACTTGGAAACCTTTCCTGGTGTTACCAACTGTGTTAACTAGCTTTTTATTTTCTAGTCATTAGGGATTTTGGTCCATATAATTTTTGTAAAATCAAGTCAAGACTTGATATCCAAAACTATAAATACATTAATTTTCAATCTATTTATTGTTAGCTAGCAATTTCAATTTTTTTTGCTAGGGGCTTTACGTCGCACCGACACAGATAGGTCTTATGGCGACGATGGGATAGGAAAGGCCTAGGAGTTGGAAGGAAGCGGCCGTGGCCTTAATTAAGGTACAGCCCCAGCATTTGCCTGGTGTGAAAATGGGAAACCACGGAAAGCCATCTTCAGGGCTGCCGATATTGGGATTCGAACCTACTATCTCCCGGTTGCAAGCAATTTCTATACCAGAATTGTTATTATGATTCTTACATCCCCTGTTGTAGTAGTAGTAGTAGTAGTAGTAGTAGTAGTAGTAGTAGTAGTTGTTGTTGTTGTTGCCTTTTGTGATTATTATTCACAATGTTAGTGGACTTCTTTAAGGATTGTTATTTAACACTGTAGCAGAATGCTGGTTTGTTCTTCCTGAATTGATTCACTCCTTCCATGCTTATTCCATCTTTCCTAAGCCCGTGTAATTACAAACAGGTTTAAACCCGATCATGTACGAACTGTTATCGATTGGATATACAGTATAGAGGTCCGCCTTGAGAAAATTCCATGTGCGGAGGATTCGTTGCCTTGAATTAGAGATATCAATGTTCTGATTGACGGAACTCGAATTATAAAGGTTAATTTTCTGCTTGACATCTATGAAAAACAAATATTTTCTCTTCGAATTATCGAGGCCTTTGTCCAGGAGCGGAAGGAATTCGAATTAAAGAGGTTTTACTGTACAACACCGGTATTTGCCTGGTAAGAAAATAGGAAACCACAGAATAGCATCTTCACGGTTCCCGACAGTGGGGTTCAAACCTAACCACCTATCGAAGCAGCCATCTCATTTTTCCCCCTACAAGTTGTTTTACCTCACACCGACACACATAGGTCTTATGGCGACGATGGGATAGGAAAGGGCTAGGAGTGGAAAGGAAGCGGCCGTATCCTTAAGGTACAGCCCCGGAATTTGCCTGGTGTGGAAATGGGGAAACTATGGAAAACGATCTTCAGAGCTGCCGACAGTGGAGTTTGAACCCACTATCTCCCGAATGCAAGCTCACAGTTACGTGACCCAAACCGTATGGCCGACTCGCTCGGTCTTTATTTTTGTAGAAGTCTTCATTCTTCCTGTGCCTGAACTCCCCATTTTCAGTCTATAATGGGCCCCATTTTTCTTAGAACTTTTCCTTTTCTCTAGGTCTTCTATTTCTCCTGCTTTCATGGAGAACCTACACTTAGTAGCACATGCACATTCTGGTTTAAATACCGCGCTGAAGTGCCCAATTTTAGTTTTGATGGAAAGACTCTTCTTATTATACGTATCCTTGGTCAGATGGTAAGCTTGTATTATTATTATTATTATTATTATTATTATTATTAAAAGTAAAAAATGCATACTATATTAAATATTTCTACCTTGTTCGTTTATGTGCGCATGTCTTCAATTACACAATGAAATGGTGGATCGGGTAAGTGTTCCTCTTTAGTACACCGTCCCACGGTCTGCCAGAGAGGCCTGTTGTTCGGATGTACACAGAAAAGGTCGCACGGCTCGAACAATACAGTTCATTTTAATTTAAGTTCAACTCTTAATGTAAGTATTGTACACAATGCTAGAGAGTAACGGAATATGACAGAGTAGTAGAAGTTCTCAAAACCACCAGAACAAGTTCTATTAAAGTACATTCACATCTGGAGGCTAGCATGAGAACTGTCAAGGACAACCAAATTATCTCCTGAACAACAAGTGCGCACAGATGACAGACACACACGCTTAAAAAAGGAAACTAGACGCACGATCTCTCACCTGTAGCAAACGAGGACGACTACAGTGGGTGGTCTCGGAACGCACTCAATGTAATACAGAAAGAACCCTACGCATACAATGTTATGCGTTGAACAATGGCCAGCATGAAATAGGGTCATCATTTGAATTTTATGGACATACAGGTTGGTCGGAAACAACATAAACCAAGTATATGAGTGTTAGAGGGTTGGTCATACTGACAAATAACTTGAAAAAATATAATTTGATATCTCGCACCGTTGTCATTTCATCAGCTGTTGAAGTTAGCCAATCAGATCACTTCGCCCGGACGAAATCAAATGCATCGCAGAAAGGGCCTCAGTCCACATTTTTATATCGGCGTTTTGAACAATCCTAAATGCATGTATTCATGCTGAAAAGGCTTCAGTCCGCCTTCAAGGTGGTCAGTAAACGAGGAGTCGATCAACACTATTCAAGGTAAAAGGCCCTTGGTCACAGACTCTGGCCTCTTCCCCATAAAGCCAAGGTGCTGCTATCTATAGGCGATTTTTGCAGAAGGAGCCTCAGTCCAGAGACTCTGGGAAGTTGAGAGGTTGCAATAATCAATAATTGTAACTATGAAACATTTATTGTATGTGATTAACATGATTGTGTTAACCTTGCCTTTTTTGTCATATTTTCACTTTTGTTTGTGATTTGTGCAGAAGGGACCTCAGTCCAGTGACTTTTACAGCCTCTAAATGGAAAATGACGTATAGTTGGCTCCACGAGAGTTGAAGTCTGACATTTGAGCGGCGAAAGCAGTAACTACGAAGTACGCTGCGTTGACATAGTTACCTGCAGCTGTGGCATATCCCCCTTTCATACAAGCTGAATATTTAATCAACTATGTTGCCTAATGCAATTCAATAAACTTTGATCAGTTCCTAAGCTAATTCCGGCATTCAAGACAGAACATGTCATTGCCGATAAATATGAGACTTCATATTCACTAAACTGGCAATATCCTCAACAAATGCTCGTGTTTAATAGAGAATAGAACTGTACAACCAGCCATTGATTAACTTACAAAAAATAAACTAACAACGAAAATAATATTCAGGAAACAAACCCTTAAATTGTTACATAAACCAGCAACAAGTAACACAGCTAACACAGTACTACTACGAATAATATCACAAAAGCTACTGAGAGCAAGCTAACCCACGTGGCGATAGCATCCTTAAATGTGGCAACTCTGTTATCGTTGCCATAGCAACAGACCATTTTCGAGCAGCGTTAGTCAACTTTTTCTCGCCGGTAGCGCTAAACGTCAGACTTCAACTCTCGTGGGCCCAACTACAGCTGAACATCGAGATGTTCTTACACAACCCATAAGTGAGCTGTTACCTATCTACTGCACTTGTTTTAAACGTGATTCGGGTGATATCTTATTCCAAAATATTATTTTTATGTTTTCCCGGAAATGTGCTATTTTGGACTTAGGCCCTTTCTGCATGAAGCGATTCAAATGCGCGTCAGTGTCGCTAAAATCTCCACGTGACTGAAGACCGGCTTGAGAGCCATACCCAGCAATCAGTATCAAACACAAACACACCGTTGGTTTCGGCCGCTGTCAGCGTAGCGTACTTGTTAGACTATATGGAGCGATCCTGTCAGCTTGGAGGTCTGTATTCAAACCCCTCTCATAGCGAAGTTTCATTCTCCGACTGGTGCTCTCGCGCCGGTCTTAAATCACGCGAAGATTTAGCAACACCGCCTCACAAAGTCCATTACTGACTTCACCATCTGATTGGCAAGTTCGGCAGCTGATAAAATAACAACGGTACGAGATATCGATTTTTTTTTTTTTTGGCTAGTCGCTTAACGTCGCACAGACACAGATAGGTCTTATGGCGACGATGGGACAGGAAAGGGCTAGGAGTAGGAAGGAAGCGGCCGTGGCCTTAATTAAGGTGCAGCCCCAGCATTTGCCTGGTGTGAAAATGGGAAACCACGGAAAACCATTTTCAGGGCTGCCGACAGTGGGGTTCGAACCTACTATCTCCCGAATACTGGATACTGGCCGCACTTAGGCGACTGCAGCTATCGAGCTCGGTCGAATTATTTTTTTCAAATTTATTTATCAGTATGACCAAAGCTCTACCCCGTTCATGTTGTTTCCGACCACCCTGTGCAGACGTGAAACCTGATAGGTTCGTATCTGTTGTTCAATAATCAGTGGCGTGGCGTGCACTGAACCCCATAACTTGGTATTTACATTTTCTTATTATTGCTTAGAACGCTTTTTATACAGATTAAAAAACTGCGAACATCTAAGCCAAGCCAAGCACAGCTGTCTCTACAATCCGCTCGCACTACCGCAAGCGAGCTGGGTTTCCTTGCCGGCGCGAAAGAGAGCTACACCAACGAAATTTAAGCCGCTTGATTGACGCATGCACTTGAAGATTCCTTGTCCTGGGAGCTGGGCGGAAGTGTAGGCCCTCCCCCGACAGCAATTTACAGCGACAGGCCACCTAGCTTATGTAAGGGATGTTAGTTTTAATACTTGACACTCGAAGTGCTCAGCGCCACACACTAGACGCTACAAGAAAAATACCAACATGTTAACAGTACGGCCACTTGCATATCGTCTTGCTAATAAAAATAGAGTCAGTTTATGAAATCAATTGTAATATAGAAAAATATATTTTATTTTTGGATTTCGACATGTACAAAGTTTTTTCGAGCAATTTCTTGATGGCACGTGTAGATTATGTTTTCCGACAGCCGCAGAAAATTATTTACGTTTCCCAGCATGAACACAGAGCTAAGCGCGAAGTAAAAGAATTTTGTATTTGGTTGTCTGTGATGGTGGTAAACAGTGAATTTTTGTAGTGTTCCTCTTGGATTATAAGTGAAGTTTTCGTGAGTTCTGTGCCATTCTTCATGAGTATAACGTGCGTTATACGCCGTGATGAATATATTCCCTAATTTGTCGTTGATGCACATACGCTCAGAAAGCGAGCGAAACTACAAATGATCGGCGACGGTAAAATACCAGTTAAAACTTTAAAAGTAAAAAACAGATAATCCCAGTGTATTTTTGTGGAAACCATGACTGTAGTATAACGAAGCGTCACCGGATTAAACTGTAAGTACATTGTTTAAAATCTGCTATAGATTAAGTTGTGATGGTGTCGTCACTGCCACGAATATCAATTTGGAAATATGTGCGAGTGTGTGGTTGAAAACATTATTGAGAGACCTTTCTCAGGTAGACCTTTCCACGAAAAATGCAGCCTTATAAAATGCTAATGTTGACTATAGAGAGTGCAGTGGGGCTACGATTGCTTATATTTTAAAAAAAATTAAAAAAACTTTTTTGCAGCTGGGGTAACGAATGTTTTCAGCACACGCCACTGCTACCAGGCTACTTGTGTACAGACCCGTTGTAGTACTAATCCTCTTATATGGATGTGAGACGTGGTGCCATATAAAAATACTTGCGAAGTTCAATCAAAGATGTCTCACTTGTCAGAAGTATCGTAAAAATCACCTGGCAGGATATACGCACAAATATCAGCGTTCTGGAGGAAGCTGGAAGTATGAGCATAGGGGAGATATTAGCCAAGCATCAACTACGGTGGGTAGGACACTAAATTCGAATGCTCAATCACTGCTTCCCAAAACAATTATTTTACTGCGAATTAACTGTCACCGACGTATTGGAGGCCAGAGAAAGAGGTATATAGACTGCATTAAAGCCACTCTGGAGAAATGTAACACTGATACTAACAAGTGGGAAGTGCGCGCTCCTTTTTGAAGAACAGAGAAGTATTGCAACGGAACAGAGCACCTGGATAACACACAGGGATGTGCTGAGAAGAAATGGCCAACTACCAGCAGAATCCTCAACACATGTTTACCATCATTGTGGTAGAATACGTAACTCACGGATTAGACTGATCAGCCATCTGAAGATGCAACAGTAGAAAGACTAGGAAGACTAGGAAGACTATCATACTCTCTTGCGAGTGATTGCCGTTGATTTGCTGCTGCTGTTGTTGTTTTTTGGGTCATCAGTCCATAGACTAGTTTGATGCGATCCTCCACCTCACTCTGTTCTATGTTAAAACTTTTCAATTCTACGTAACTCCTAAAGCTACTATAATCTCCCTACACTTTCCGCAAAAACTAACAGAAAAAATCCTGGGTGTCTAAAAACACATTGCTGACCGGATGCTTGAGCTTGTCACATACCCTGTGGACCGGACATTTTTCTACTAAGCATACTAGGGTGAACTTGATTATAAAAACGTTAATAAATATTAAACCAGTCAATATTTTATCTTTAAAGTTGGTATGGGTACTCTCCAATGCCCTTAGTAATAGTGGATCTGCCTTTACAAAACCATATTCAGCGTCAATTCCTAATACATCATTAATGTTTACATCGTTGTCGTCGTCAGAATCACTTGAATAAATAGGTACACTAGGTAAATTACGGCCTGTAGAGGCTTGAATATCACTTCCACTATCACTCTCACATTCAGTTTCCACTAATTCATTACACTATTTCCATTTGAATGATCATCGGCATATAATTCTTCTAAAATATTGTCGTCAGCTAACACCGTATTTCGCGGGCGCTCCATCTTGTCATTGACTGAACCGGCAGAAAGAAAGTCGACGTTTCGAAACTAAATCAAAGAATAAAAGAGGCCGTCAATAAAAGAAAAGTGGCAGATATACATCTACGATTTATTCTACTCAATGTGCACGTCCGAAATAGTTCAAGATATGGTCAAGAGATGTCACAGGAAGACTGAAAACAATGTCGTGAATAAAACCGAGATTTCTCGGAGCCCGTCACCTACCGCTGGCGAGCGTACTACGAGATTTCTCGGGGCCCGTCGCCCATGTGTTAAGACGAGTTCTATAATTCTATCCCTTCTTCTGGACAAATTTCGTCAAGTCGTTCTCCTCTCAGCAAGTCGATCCAGTTTCTCTTTATTCGTGATTTGATCTACCCATCTCACCTTCAGTATTATTCTCAAACACTACATTTCAAAAACTTCTCTTCACTTCCTTTCTGAGCTAATTATAGGCCATGTTTCACTTCCGCACAACGCCACGCTCCATACAAAAGCATATTTCCAATTAGTACATCAATGGCTGAAGTGAGCAAATTTATCTTCATGAAATGCCGCCCTTGCTTGCGCTAATTTGCATCTGCCGACGTCGGTAGTTCTGCAACCCAAGTAACAATATTCATCTACTTCCTTTACGATTGGATTTCCTAATCTAAGTAATATTTCCTGCATCACCTGACTTCGTTATATTTGTTTGGGTTTATTTATTTTCATCTTGTACTCCAAGATTGTGTATATGCAATTCAGCAATTTATCCAGATCTTCTGGAGACTCAGATAAAATAACAATATCATCTCAATGTTTAGATTTTCTCCCCTTGGATTGTGATTCCCTTTCAAAATTCCTCTTTGATTTCCTTTACTGCCTCTATACACACTGAAAAGGAGAAGGGACAATATACAGGCCTGCCTCACTCCTTTCTGGATTGCTGCTTCTTTTTTATAGTCCTCGATTCTTATCATTGCAGAATAATTTTTCTACAGATTGTAAATAATCCTTCTTACTCGGTATCTGATACCTTGGACAAAAACAAAAGTGCGCAAATACTCCGAATATCATTACGCGCTTGTTTACAGGCTGGGGGAGAGCATTTCCAACACGTACTGTAATAGGGTAAATTTTACTGTTTTTCAATTTGGTCATTATCAATTCATCGAAACTGACAGGTCTTCTACCGGCGTACGGGGATGGTGTGACGTCGACCACGGTATCGGTAATACGCAGCATGCAGAAGGACAGCAACTGTTGCAAGACTCGCCTTGTACTTACCAAAAAGGACTTTGAGGCTTTGATGCTGCTTACCTGAAACAAACAGAAATATTCAAGTTATAACATTGATGACAATGATCATCATTCTCCGGTTGTGCTGATTATTATTTCATGAGAAAGTATAACAGACAACCAACTTCGCTTAACATTAAGAAGGCGAGAAAATATGTTATTAAATTTCCCTTTGGGGACATCGAATGACCATAAATATATATATATTTTTTTTTTTCAATAAAATGAGTGACGCGATGTTACCTAGCAACCATGCAAGCAGTGATGTGAGGTATTGATGGATGGCCATGAAATACAGATCCACGGCCTGTGCAGCTCTCAAGATATTGTTGCTAGGTAACATCGCGACGCACATTTTGTGACATGACATCATTTCGTTACACAAATTGGATGCCGTTATGCATCAGTAGACTAAGCGCCATTTGACGAAAATTGAGATTTTAGCCCCATCTTGTAGAGGAAGGCTTGAACTATTTATAAAAAAAATTCCCCAATGCATTACAAGAGGCCGTTAGTTGTTAGTAAACAGAAAACCTAAGCGACAAAGCGGGAATCAGTAGAAATGTAAATTGCATCAGTAGACTATGCGATGTTCCTGTTTGCATCATCAGACCAAGCGCCACATTCCTCACATGGCGCGCGGATGACAGCGAGGGAGCCCGCGTTTTCGATAGTGCTGACATTTTTACGTGGTGATACATTGAGTGGTTTATCAAATGACGAAGTTCAGCGATGTATCAAGTACTTCCAAAAGTAAGGAGAAGGACAATGCTATTAATGCAGCTTGCTAAGAAGGTTGCGTCTGAAAATCATTCTCTAGAATTTGATGGTGAATCTCAGGAAGTAAATCTAAATAAGTCAAGACAGGGACGACCACGGGAAAGTAGAGTTCCCTTTCACCAGGCATTAATACCTCTGTGGTCAAAAGGGGAAAACCTATCTCTGAAGCCAAACTAAGATACTTTTGTTTGCTGATGCACCTAATACCTGCAGATGCCAAACAATTTTACCAGAATCTTCAAGCAGATTCTTACATCGTGGATGACGTACATGGATTTAATGGAGATCCTGATTTCAGGTTTGAATGAACTGAGTGCAACAATCTTATTACCTGTCCAGTGATTTGTGTGTATTTATGGGAGAAAATATCTGGAATCACATTTTCTGTCTCAAGCAGAACAAAACTTACCCACAGGCTTAAAAGTATCACGTCAATACTGTAGGCCTACTCTCAGAATATAATAGGCCTATCGTGAAGGAAAATCCATTCAAAACTTGTACAGACTTCAATGGCTCATGTCTTACCAATGTATTTGACTCAGATAAGTTGAAATTCCTCGAATCAGTAAGTCGTTATAGCAACGACTTTAGAGAATAGCTTCTCATCTAGAATTTTGTCCATCTAAAACTTGAATAATGTACCGGAGTTGTGGCGCTGCTCGCAGTGGATCCAGCACTTAGCGGGCCTTTCCAGACAGTAGGAGATTCAGGTTTTAATCATGGCTGCCGCCACGTCATGTTTTTTGAAGTTTTACTCTGTAGATACTCAACAGTAAGGGGTTAACGGTGTAGCATCGTGATGCATTATTCGTACTTGAGAAAAACCTTAAATTGCATCAGTAGACTAAGCGCCATTTCTTCAAGAAAATCTATGCAGTGCGAGTATAAAAATGTTGAAATTTGGCGAGAAGGTACAATCTATTATCCTACAACACCAGTAATACCATATTTAGCAAAATTATGTTCGCTCGAATTTACACATAGAACCAAATTTAAACGCGATTATCTCGCAACCAAGTTTTGGCGCTTGGTCTAGTGATGCATAACGGCATCCAATTTTCGGATGATTCCCCCCCAGGTCTAAGACACATTTATGTCAAAAGAGGTCCGATCTTTCCAAGAATGAGGTTATTGACTGATGACAGGGAAGGGACACAAAGGAAGTGGGAGACTCTCTAGGCCACGCACACTCAATATACAGTAGTCGGAGGCAGAAAAGTACAAGAGCTGCCCAAGGGAAGTCAGATAGGAGAGGTGAAAGCGTGGAGGCTGGCACAAGTGAATGGAAGCAACGCCAGATCCAGCTATAGGACCCGTGGTCGCCAACTCACGATTCGAGTTGAGAGCGCCTAGGAAGTTATCCCCTTTTAGTCGCCTCTTACGACAGACAGGGATTATCATGGATGTATTGTTTTTCTTTTCTAGTGGTTTAACGCCGCACTAACACGTCGAATGTTTTCGGCGACGCAGGCTGGGAAAGAGCTAAGATTGGGAAGGTAGCGGCCGTGGAATTGATGAAAATACAGCTCCAGCATTTGCCGGGTATAAGAATGAAGACCCACAGAAAACCGTATTCAGAACTGCCGACGGTGGAATTCGAACCCACTATCTCCTGAATGCAACATCGCAGCTACGCGACCCTAACCGCACGGCCAACTCGCTCGGTTGGATGTAATCTAACACCCCCTCCCTGACAAGAGTGATTAGATATTTTTTAAATATTTGCACGGGCCCCATTACGCCATGATAATTATATATCTTCTAAAGGTCACTGTAAAAGATGCACTGCTAAAAGTGGGACGGCGCACGTATCTATCGATCGAGGTCGCTGTAAGATCAGTTACCAGCTGGGAAGGAAACTTCCAAACAATGCAAGTGAACTTGGACAGCTATAGCAACCCGGAGGAAACTCATTAGCGCTTGCTGCAATCTGTTATGATTCGCTGGGCTGGGCTAACGATCAACTTGGTGTTTGCGAGACAAGCCTCCTTCACATTGTTCAAGAACCGCTAACAGCAGAGCTGATCTCAGTCACGTAGGACGGAGTATCCGCTTAAGTAATCAGTATAGAATAGAACAAACTGCAATAAACGATGAGCCAATAATAATAATAATAATAATAATAATAATAATAATAATAATAATAATAATAATAATAATAATAATGAAAATGAAAACCTACGACCTGTTTTCCAGTCATTGACCGGGTCAGGGATGTAATGAATGAAGCAGATATAGGCTGGTAGTACGATGGGGTCGCCACTCCCAAAGTGATGATAATAATAATAATAATAATAATAATAATAATAATAATAATAATAATAATAATAATAATAATGCCTAAACGCGAGTGAATACTGAATTACAAGCCGGGCTGAATGGCTCAGGCTGTTGAGGTGCTGGCCTTCTGACACAAACTTGGCAGGTTCGATCCTGGCTCTGTCCGGTGATATTTGAATGTGCTCAAATACGTCAGCCTCGTGTCAGCAGATTTATGGGCAGGTAAAAGAACTCCTGGGGGACTAAATTCTGGCATCTCGGCATCTCCGAAAACCACAAAAGTAGTAAATGGGACGTAAAGCAGATAACATTATTATCATAATTTACGAGCTGAATAAATTAGAAGTACTGGGGAAAAATATATAAGGAAGATACTCTATCCGCTAATAACTGCAGAACTCTGGAAATCAAGAAGTATACCGGAACATAGAAAACATAACAGAAACAATGCAGAAGAGACGATTAATATCTTTTGGACATTTATACAAAATGGATGACAGGTTAACAAAACAGATCTTCAAATATCTTCGGAAGAAGAAGTCAACAACAACCTGGATTCTTGAAGTCAAGAACAATTTGGAAAGAAACAACATAAGGGAAGAAGAAGCAACAGAGATAGAGATTTTTAGAAATAAAGTGTTAAAAATGGAAGGATTCCAAGGTCGGGAGGGAAAGAGAATAGGCTCAAAATGGCCCGAGGAGAGGATAAGGAGACATAGTGAGCAGATGAAGGAATAGTGGAGAAATAAGGAACAACAAAGGATGAAGCATTGAAATTATAGGGGTAGCATGCTTGCCTCTTACCCGAAGGCTCCGGGTTCGGTTCCGGGTCAGGGATTTTTTCTTGGATCTGAGGGCTGGTTCGAGGTGCACTCAGCCTACGTGATTACAATTGAGAAGCCATCTGACGATGAGATGGCGGCCCCGGTATAGGAAGCCAAAAATAACGGCCGAGACGATTCGTCGTGCTGACCACACGACACCTCATAATCGGCAGGCCTTCGGACGGAGCAGCGGTCGCGTGGTAGGCCCTGGCCCTTCGGGGCTGTTGCGCCATGGGGTTTGGTTTGGTTTTTGGCCCCTAGAATACCGTAACGGAGAATTAATAATAATAATAATAATAATAATAATAATAATAATAATAATAATAATAATAATAATAATAATAATAATATGAAAACGAAAACCTACAACCTGTTTTCCAGTCATTGACCGGGTCAGGGATGTAATGAATGAAGCATATTATTATATAGGCTGTTAGTACGATGGGGTCGCCACTCCCAAAGTGATATATATTAATGACTGTTAGATGCTATGAAATGAGAATGGAGAGTGTTGCTGGAATGAAATATGACAGGGAAAACCGGAGTACCCGGAGAAAAACCTGTCCCGCCTCCGCTTTGTCCAGCACAAATCTCACATGGAGTGACCGGGATTTGAACCACGGTATCCAGCGGTGAGAGGCCGATGCGCTGCCGTCTGAGCCACGGAGGCTAATAATAATAATAATAATAATAATAATAATAATAATAATAATGGTTTTACTTCCCGCTAACTACATTTACGGTGGTGGTCAATTAACTCAGATAACGTTTTGGCGATGATGGAATTAGAATGGGCTAGACATGGAAGGAAATGGCCGTGGCCTTAATTAAAATACAGCTATAGCACGGAAAACCACATCTACGACTGCCGATGGTGGTTTTTAAACCCAATGCAAGCATACAGTTGAACAGCCCTTATCGTGGATCCAGTTTGTTGAATGTCTTCCTAGAATAAACTGCTGAGGGAGAGAAGAAAAGAAACCGGAGGAGGACAAAATTCAACGACGACCTGAAAGAATGAAGTTGCGAGAACATCGAAAAGTAACACACAAGATAGGGAATTAAGGAAGAAGCCACAGGACATTGGATCTGAAATTGTCCGGTTCCGGGTCAGGTCAGGGATTTTTTCTTGGATCTGAGGGCTGGTTCGAGGTGCACTCAGCCTACGTGATTACAATTGAGGAGCCATCTGACGGTGAAATGGCGGCCCCGGTCTAGGAAGCCAAAAATAACGGCCGAGACGATGATGATGATGAAACAGGGCTCGAAAATTGAAGACCTATAAGTTGCCTAAAAACCTGTAAAAGGACCTAAACATACAAAAAAAGACCTAAAAACTGGCAAAAAGGACGTAAATACGCGATCCAAATTCATTCATAATTTTAGTTTTAGTTGCATATTTAATGAAGGAATATAATGTTTTAAAATACAAAATTTTTGTGGTACCCAACTTCTTCTTCTTCTTCTTCTTTTTCTATCTCCATTCCCACACCTGTGAGGTCGCGGGTGCGAACTGCGTCACACACACACACACACACACACACACACACACACACACACACACACACACACACACACACACACACACACACACACACACACACACACACACATGTATGTATGTATGTATGTATGTATGTATGTATGTATGTATGTATGTATGTATGTATGTATGTAAATTTGGCCCCGTTTTACGGCCGAATGCCCTTCCTGACGCCAACCCTATCTGGAGGAATGTAATCACTATTGTGTGTTTCTGTGGTGGCTGGTAGTGTGCTATGCTGTCTGAATATGAAGAGGAGAGTGTTGGGACGGACACAAACACCCAGTCCCCGAGCCAGAAGAATTAATCAGAAGCGATTAATATCCCCGACCCTGCCGGGATTCGAACACGGGACCCTCTGAACCGAAGGCCAGTACGCTGACCATTCAGCCAACGAGTCGGACTTTGGTGGTATGCAACATATAGTGTAAAAATATGAGTGAAATACTACTTCTTTCAGACATACATTTTTAGATTAACATAATTTAAAAAAAAAATGAATTCCGTGTTTGTTAAAAGACCGTACTTGCGGAATTTAGAATGAAATGTTTCTTTCCACTTAGAATGAATTCAGCGACCCCGCAATGGACATCATGGAGAAATAAATTGAAATTAGTACAACTGGAATCATACTTGACTTAACCACACTAGGGTTACAGAATTTGGAATTCGGAAGCCTTACCTCAGATAGGTGTAAAAGATCGTCGGTTTCCAGACAGCACGTTGCGAAACATCGAGAAATTTTTCTCCAGATCAACAGATGTGAAGGGTTCATACTTGAATCAAGCGAGATCTTCCTCTTCAAAAACTCTCTCTCTCTCTCTCCCTCACACCAGGCGAGTTAACCGTGGGGTTAGGGGGGCGCGCGGCTGTGAGCTTGCATCCGGGAGATAGTGGGTTCGAATCCCACTGTCGGCAGCCCTGAAGATGCTTTTCCGTGGTTTCCCATGTTTCACACCAGGGGTTGTACCTCAATGAACGCCACGGTCGTTTCCGCCCAACTCGTAGGCCTTTCCTATCCCATCGTCGCCATAAGATCTATCTGTGTCGGTACGACGTAAAGCCACTAGCATAATAATAATAATAATAATAATAATAATAATAATAATAATAATAATAATAATAATAATAATAATAATAATAATAATCTCATCAAAATTTTATACTTTCAATATTTCACTTTCTTGCACATAATTTGATACCCTATTTTTTCATCATTTCGTTTGATTTTCTCTCTTAAGAGGTTCTGGATGAACTAATGTTGATACGAACTGAGTTAGGGCAGTACAAATGTACTCCAAAGAGGTGAAGTTGCAAAAAAGAGCCATTACGACCTTAAAAGGCTAAATGACATAAATGACAAATAAAATCCTCCATTTTCTGGCCTACAATGACCGAGAATGGACATACATTATGTTGGGTCTCGTCTTCGGACATTCGCGAGAGAGAGAGAGAGAAAGAGAGAAAGGATTTTTCCTGAATTTCTGACCCCTAATGCTGATCAATCTGTGGTTTCTATCCCATCGATAACACTCCTCATTTTATTTCTTTCCATATGAATCGCTTTATAGCATTCGTCAAATCTTAACGAAACGATGTTCTTGAGGTCTTAATAACATAAACTAGCGACAATAAAATGAGAAGAGTAAAAGAGGCGCAAAGAGCAGGTTATAAAACACAAGGACAACCACATCATCATCAGACTCATTGAAGTGTATGCGCTGACCACGTGTTCGGCTGGTATTAACCGGCTGACCACCTCTCCTCGCTTGGCTGACATTTGATTCAAGCAACATCATCTTCAAGAGCCGTGAAATGGTGTAACAACTTTCCGTGCATTAGCCAAGGTAGAGTTTAATCCTAATTACTGACAGCAGTTTCCAACACTGCGCCACAGACCTTTAATACCTTTCAAAATACGGATGAAGCAATAAGAGTTATTTATGTTTCAAGTATGAAAAACAAAACTTAAGCGGACGAATCGAGTGTTGCTTCATACTGCACTTCGTCCGGAAACACTGGATTAAATCCTTTCTTTCAGCTTATCAAAGTTATTTCTGGGGTAGCTTGGAGTCACCCAGACATATTTTGATTTTGGTCGATGCACTTCTCGACGCCACGTGATTTTCGAAATTAAAATCTCGACCTGGGATTGACCGGGATTCGAACCTCATCCTTCCGGGTGGGAAGCCAACAGCAACGCCACTGAGCTAATCACGAAACATCCACAATTCCGAAGCCTGCACTCGGTTCACTGACGAAGCCTTTAGAGTCCAGGCTTTGACACTATAAACCGGCACAGGTAACATAATATTTCATGACAGGTGGTGGTGGTGATTATCGTTTTAAGAGGAAATACAACTAGGCAACCGTCCTCTACATAACACTAATTAGAGAGAAAAAATGGAAGGGATCCGACACTTCGAAAAAAGGAAGGTATCTGCCAAAGAAAGACAAGGGCCACGAAGCGCGTGAAATTGAAAGACTCCCTAGGCCTCGATACTTAATACCTTCGGGGTCGGAAAAGAACAAGAGCTAACCAAGGAAGCTTGGATAGGATAGATGAAAGTGAGGAGCCTGGCACAAGTGGAAGCAATGCCAGGACCCAGCTCAGGGCCCCGTGGTCGCCAACCCACTCTCCCAAATTGAGAGCCCCTGCTGCGCCTTTTAGTCGTCTCTTACGACAGGCAGGGGATACTGTGGGTGTTATTCTACCGCCCCCATCCACAGGGGGACATTTCATGATATACCAGTGAACTTCGAATCTGAAGCCAAGGCTGCATAAAATACATCTGATTTCTAAATCTAGATCTCATTATTCCGTTGCTTGATAGAAGACACCCAACGGCATTTCCGACCGGTTGGTAAGAAATTTGTTCATTTTCTGACTGCATTTAACCACGATATTTGTATTATATATAACAAAATGAATTAAAAATAAAAATTTAAAGGTTAAATACATTTAAATGCCAAACGAATACAAACATTTGATGTTTAAAAAGAGAAAAAAGTAAATCAAGGTAGAGTGTGTGAATATGCAGCAGAGAAGTATTGACGTTAGTGTTGTTGTTGTTGTTGTTGTCATCGAGGTTTGTGGCGCGGGTGAGGCGGACGAGCATGGTGTAATTAACCAGATGTCGCACTCCCAGCGTTGCTCACTGACTAGCCAATCAGCACCTTGTAACTAAATCTCCAAACACGAGGTAGCAAGAAAATGACGCCATATGCTATAAGATCTTTAGATCATTGCGTGGAAATGTGTTACACGTAAATTATTATATTTAATAATTTATATTGCCATCATTTATGTAATTGTATTATGATATCTGATATCATTGTATTTTAATACCGGGCGAGTTGGCTGTGTGCGTAGAGGCGCACGGCTGTGAGCTTGCATCCGGGAGATAGTAGGTTCGAATCCCACTATCGGCAGCCCTGAAAATGGTTTTCCGTGGTTTCCCATTTTCACACCAGCCAAATGCTGGGGCTGTACCTTAATTAAGGCCACGGCCGCTTCCTTCCAACTCCTAGGCCTTTCCTTTCCCATCGTCGCCATAAGACCTATCTGTGTCGGTGCGACGTAAAGCCCCTAGCAAAAAAAATGTATTTTAATAATAAATCAATGAATATACCCTAACAGGCAAATATTTTGTAAAATATTAAAAAATTACGATAATGTCCACCAAATATGGTATTAGTAGACTCCTAAGAAACATTTTCGAAATTGCATCGTCTCTAAGAGCTCTAACAGCATAGACTATCTAGGAACGTTTTAAAATATTATGAGAATATTAAAATATCCTCGGGTCATGTATCAAATATTCTGAACTTCATTTTGAAAATATACCAATTTGAATTAAAATATTTCGTATTTAAATTATTAGGGGTAGCGTCCCTGCCTCTTACCCGGAGGCCCCGGGTTCGATTCCCGGCCAGGTCAGCGATTTTTACCTGGACCTGAGGGCTGGTTCGAGGTCCACTCAGCCTACGTGATTAGAATTGAGGAGCTATCTGACGGTGAGATAGCGGCCCCGGTCTAGAAAACCAAGAATAACGGCCGAGAGGATTCGTCGTGCTGACCACACGACACCTCGTAATCTGCAGGCCTTCGGGCTGAGCAGCGGTCGCTTGGTAGGCCAAGACCCTTCATGGGCTGTAGTGCCATGGGGTTTGTTTGGTTTGTTTTTTTGTATTTAAATTATGTTTTTCCCTTTGTTTGAATGTTTCAATTTTTGGTGCAAACTCCGCTGCCAGGGGGTAATCAGGTAACTCTTGGTTATAAAATAACCTGCAAGTTCTCAGTTCTGCTCTAAATTAAATAGAGGGGGGGGGGCGGGGGTGTACCGGGGTTTAGGGGTCGGGCTCACAGCTGCTCGCTCCTAACCGCACGGCCAACTCGCCACACCGCATCTGTTGCAGCGGGTGGATTCTGAGCAGTTAGCTGCGGAATGAGAGACTGAGGCAAATTGAAACACTGGGTGACAAGGGTGGGACGTGGTGGAGTAAGGGTTCGAGTCTCTGTGTTGGTTTTTTGTGTTGGGTATGCTCGTGACTTACGGGCAGGGTGTCCGGCTCCATGGCTAAATGGTTAGCGTGCTGGCCTTTGGCCACATGGGTCCCGGGTTCGATTCCCGGCAGGGTCGGGAATTTTAACCATAATTGGTTAATTTCGCTGAGACGGGGGCTGGGTGTATGTGTGGTCTTCATCATCTTTCATCCTCATCACGACGCGCAGGTCGCCTACAGGAGTCAAAACCGAAGACATGCATCTGGCGAGCCGAACTTGTCCTCGGACACTCCCGGCACTAAAAGCCATACGCCATTTCATTTCAGGGTTTTTACGCCTGCTCCCAGTCTGTGTACTTGAGTCTTGTCTCTGTCGTAGGAGATGATTAAAAGAGGTAATCCCCAAGGGCTTCGAACTTGGGAACGTGAATTAGACGAGTCCGACATTGTTTTCACTTACTTGCACTAGGATCCTCACTTCCATCTTTCCTATCCGACCTCCCTTTGTCAACTCTTGTTCTCTTGCGACCCAGACGGTATTAAGTTTTTTACGCTCGAACAACTGGCTCGATGGGATAGGAAAGGCCTAGGAATGGGAAGGAAGCGGCCGTGGCCTTAAAACAGGTACAGCCCCAGCATTTGTCTGGTGTGAAAATGGGACCTTGCCCTTTCTTGTGTCGAGAACTTTATTCTTCCAAGGATAAGACATCTTCTATTTTTCCCTCTGATGAGAATTAAGAAATTATGGCTAATCAGTTGTAAGCTACTGCCTCTTAAAACTATAATCATTTCTGAACACTGATTTCACTTTATTCCTAGACCTAGAGATATTTAATTCATAGAAAATTAGATAGTGGTCTATATCATCGAAAAATCCCCGAATTACCCACACATTCCTTAGTGGTCTAGACCATCGAAAAATCTCCGAATTACCCTCACATTCCTAGGACATTTCCGGAATTCAAAGTCGGTTGTGATATAGTCTACAGATTTTCAGAAGGTATCTTACTACCATTCCATGCTAATCCTATTACTCGATGAAGTCATTTCATCCTTGCGTTCCCAATATATGTTACAATTTCAAGTCTAATTTCGTATCCTGAATCTGAAAAATACGCCTTCAAAACCACTCCTTTCATTATTACAGTTGAACACCAACTCTGCTGAAGACGCATTCCTGAATATGTGTCTGTCTAGAAGCAAAAGTTCGACCTCCAGAGAGAGATTACCTTAAAATTTGATTCTCAACATCTGAGACACAGGCACGACCAGCACACCCTTTGAAGCAAGTCAGCCAAGAACTCTAGCGTCTCTTGTGTTTTGCAGTAAACACAGGAGGCGATCTGCTTTCAAAGTTTCACTAAAACTTAGGTAATAAAATCAGTCCAGCGCAGTCAATACTCACTTCCTTATTCCCTCCCTTTCTACTATTCTTTATTGCTTGCTGTCCAGAAAGGTTTCCCTGCTGCTTGACCTAGCCTTTCCAGGTTATTGTCGATATCTTCCTATGACTTTTTGGATTCAATAATTATTTGTTTTGTTATGTTTCTTTCACCTACGAGTAATTCCCTGTCTCCATTAGTCCTTGCATCGAGCCATTTCTATATACCTTCCTTTTACTTGTAAAAGCTGTCCTCACTTCATCATTCCACCAACATGGTTTTTTTTTGCTCATCTTTACACACAGTAGTTTTAGGTAAATCAGGCGAATTCATGGAATCATTGAACACGTGGAAGGAATATTTTGAAAATCGTTTGAACGTAAAAGGAAAACTTTCTGTTGATGTCGCGACCAACCGAGCTCATGGGGAGGAGGATAATGGTGTTAATGAAATTACGCTTGAGAAATTGGAAAGGATGGTAAGCATTTCCTTACTGTTTCTACCATGTATGCCACCCATTCCTTTTCTCTATCCTGAATCTGCTTACTGTCCATTGTTTGGAACTTTCCACTAATCATATCCATGTACTTCTGTCTAGTGTTCTCGTTCTGGAGATTTTCTACCCTTATTCTTCTGAGTACAGATTTCACTTTCTCTATTCTAGACCTAGAGCTATTTAGACCACAGAAGATTAGATAGTGGTCTATATCATAGAAAAATCCTCGAATTACCCACACATTCCTAACATATTTCCGGAATTCAAAGTCGGTTATGAAATGAAATGGCGTATGGCTTTTAGTGCCGGGAGTTTTCGAAGACATGTTCGGCTCGCCAGGTGCAGGTCTTTCTACTTGACTCCCTTAGGCGACCTGCGCGTCATGATGAGGATGAATTGATGATGAACACGATATATACACCCAGCCCCCGTGCCAGAGAAATTAACCAACGATGGTTAAAATTCCCGACCCTGCCGGGAATCGAACCCGGGACCCCTGTGACCAAAGGCCTGCACGCTAACCATTTAGACATGGAGTCGGACGTCGGTTATGATATAGCCTATAACGGATCTCGTGCCCCTACCCTCTCATGTACAGTGGCGAAAAACCTTATGCTTGAAGAACTTATTTGCAACTGGTAATCCCATACTAGAACAGAAGGCCAGTAAACGTTTCCCATTCCCATTAGCTTCCATATCTGGTCTTCATCTGCATCGTCTTCTCATATTTTTCAGTTCTATTTCCAACTCTCGCATTAACATCGTCCATTAACACTATCCTATCCTATCCTATCCTATCCTATCCTATCCTATCCTATCCTATCCTTGCTGTTGATGCTGACTGTGATGTCAGTCACTGGTTCATAAAACTTGTCAACTTCGTTCTCATTTGGACCCTCACATGGGGAATATTCTGAGATCATTCTCGTCCTAATTTCTCCAACAGCTAAATACCTATCGACACCATTCGCTCGTTTACGTGCCTAAAGAAATTATGTTGCGTGCAATAGTATTCCTGATGAACAGTCCTACCCCATACTCTGGCCTTCCTTTTTTTAACACCTCTGTATAATCTCCTACCTCTTCCTCGTTATCTCCTCTTCTCCGAATATCATTAACTCCTAACACATCCGGACTTCTCTTTGCTGACTCAGACAGTTCTAAGTTATTTCTTCCACAACCCCCATTAATACTGATAGCTCCCCACTGAATTCCATTTTGCTCGCCAAGTTGTTCCTAAGGAATCCACTGCCTGTCGAATGGAAATAGGACTCCGTTGCTCCCACAGATCCGAGGTTTGCTCACAACATTGAGCGTGCTCGGTAAAAATTCTGTAAAGCAGGATGCTACCCTACTTACACGTAGTCCCAGTGAGAATCTCTCTACTACCGGGTTAGGGGCCAACGGTGGATAGTACAGTACTAGCCGCCTGAGCACAAAGAATGCCATGACTCAGAATATGTCCGAGATGCCCACTTCCATTCCATAGCAACTGCCATCTCGACTCTCAGGACCACTTACTAGGCCATTAAGCCGTTGCACATGGTTCACGAACTAGGACGTGACTACAGTTAACCCACACCCATTCCTTGCTTATAGATAGGTACAATTTATTCAATTACTACTTTTGTCCAATTAATAATAATAATAATAATAATAATAATAATAACGTGATTTGTTTTACGTCCTACTAACTGCATTTTACGGTTTTCGGAGACGCCGAGGTGCCGGAATTTTGTCCCGCAGTTCTTTTACGCACCATTAAATCTACCGACACGAGGCTGACGTATCTGAGCACTTTCAAATACCACCGGACTGAGCCAGAAGTCCAGCGCCTCAAACGTTTGAGCCACTCAGCCCAGCTTTCGTCCTATCAGAAGGTACATTAGTACCATTCGATGCTAATTCTATTACACTATGAAGTCATTTCATCCTTGCGTTCCCAATATATTTTACAATTTCAAGTCTAACTTCGTGTATCCCTGCTGCAAGTTCAGAAAAGGTTACAAGCCGGTAGTGAAGCCACTGTGCTCAAGCCGGTACGGGAATTGTCCACCAGAATGATTTATAGAAGTCCCCAGACTCCGTGTTCGCACAGCACGTGTCGGAACTAACTTATTCATCAGACATGCAACGCCGCACTGACTATTAATACAGTAACAAGAACAGAATATTGAAGGTCACCCACAAACTGTCATCTCAAATAATAACAACAAAACCACAACCGACGTTATGCAATATTCACATTACGTAAAACACAAGGAGAACAAGTTTATCATGCGCTCAAGTCGGAACAAACAAATCTCTGCGGGGAAATGAGAGAATATCACTTTAGTACAAAATATTTCAGCGATATATTCTGTCGCTCGTTTTCTTTGGTGGTGAATAGGGCTGTGATTTCTATAACATATACGTTTTATCCTCTTCTTCTTTTACAAACTTAAAACACATTTCTATCTTCTGCGGACATGATAACACGGTTCTTGTTTGTCATATAAATGTATGTTTTACTCTATTTTATGACTGAGCCATATTTGACCAAGAACATTGAAAATGATCATCCACAGCATGTTTCCAGGCATTCGATCGGGTCAGGAATGGAATAAATGAAGCCCCCAGCTAGCGGCGAGGATAGGAATTATGCGGGCTGCCGAAGCCTGCCGCACTTCTGTGGGGCAATGAGTAATGACTGACAGATGAAATGAATGATGTTGGAGAGTGTAGCTGGAATGAAAGATGACAGGGAACACACAGTACTCGGAGAAAAAACTGTCCCGCCTCTGCTTTGTCCAACACAAATCTCACATGGAGTGACCGGTATTTGAACCACGGAACCCAGCGGTGGGAGTCCGGCATGCTACCACCTGAGCCACGGAGGCTACCAAGAACAGTACACAAGCTTATTTTTTGGTCATAACATAACTGAAATGGCCGTTGTAAAAACTAGATTTGTTGCAAGACCAAGGTTTTAAGTAATTAACAAAACAAGTGTTAGATGTATGAAATAATTGTCGATGATCTTAACTAATAATGCATGAAACTAGGCTGACGTAACATACGCCCTCCGTAATTCATAATACTGTTTTTCCTTAGTAGTCCAAGCAACAGGGACCATATAGGGACCTCACCTGGAAAAATTCATGGTAGTTCTGGAATTTGGCTTACTTTATGTTTTTGGGTCACTGATTCCGAATTTTTAATTTCCCGCCAAAAAACCTCCCGCAAAGTCCTGAAAGTTTGAGAAAACTCCCAAAAATTTGGATTTAAAAAAACCTTCTTCGTGTGTATTTTTGGGAAACAAAAGAGGCAGGGGCTTCTAGATGCTGAAACGACGAATGAGGGGGCTGGAGGGAGAGTTTTGAAGTAAAAGGTGGAGGATGGAGACGGGAAAGCGAAAAAAAAAAAAAAGCGAACGTAAACGACATGAGTAGTTAAGAGGAGTTGGGTATCTCAGCGCATGTAGCCCCGCGGCACCCCGCAAGCACCCTACCGTTCGTTCCACGTCAAAATATAGTAAGCCAATTTCCACAACTACCATGAATTTTTCCAAGTAAAATCCCCTCTTGTCCGGACTGTTAGTACTGGAACTAATTTTTTGCACTATCTACTTTTACAATGAATTAAGTTAAAGTTCATATTGTTCAATCAATCAATCAATCAATCAATCAATCAATCAATCAATCAATCAATCAATCAATCAATCAATCAATCAATCAATCAATCAATCAATCAATCAATCAATCAATCAGATCTGCATTAAGGGCAGTCGCCTAAGTGACAGATATCTTATCTGATGATTTCCTAGCCTTTTATTAAATGTTTGCAAATTAACTGGAAATTTACTGAAAATCTTCGCTGGTAAATTATTCTAATCCGTAACTTCCCTTCCTATAAACGAATATTTGCTCCAATTTGCCCTCTTGAATGCCAACTTTATCTGGAGTTTATCACTATGACTCAAATTCAAGGAAGTTCGGACTAACCTTTCCTCATTCTTTTGCTTCGTCACTTCAAGTATGAGGGCCGATTCTTCCGTCTCACCTAGGCTCATTACCCGCAGGCAAGCGAGCGAGCTGAATCTGCCAAGACGTGCGATTTCTTAAATACTGTACTTCCTTAAGCGGCGCTACTGATGGAAAATACAGGGTTATTACAAGTGATTTGAGCGATTCCAAAGCTCTACTATAATTTTATTATTTGACATATTGTCACAAGGCTTGGCACACACACAGAAAAATTCAAAAAAGTTTTTTTTTTGACACTTACAAACGTTCAATATGTGCCTCTTTAGTGATCCTGCATACATCAATCCTATAATCAAGTTCGTTCCACACTCGGCGCAGCACCCTATCAACTGATTCGAAAGCACGGTTGATGCGAGCTCGCAGTTCTTGCAGGTTTGTTGGGAGAGGAGGTGCAAACAATGAGTCTTTCATGTAACCCTACACAAATAAATCACATGGGGTTAGGTCAGGAGTGCGTGGAGGCCATGAAATGAATTGCTGATCATCAGCTCCATCATGACCGATCCATCGGTTATGCAATCTCCTGTTTAAGAATTGACGAACATTACCATGGAAGCGGGGTGGAGCACCACCCTGTTGGAAGATTAAGTCCGCGTTGCCCTCCAGTTGCGGCATGAGCCAATTTTCCAGCATGTTCAGATACACGTGTCCTGTAACGGACGTTTTGCAGAAGAAAAAGGGGCCGTACAATTTAAACCGTGAGACTGCACTAAACACATTAACTTTCGGTGAATTTCGAATGTGCTGCATGACAGCGTGAGGATTTTCTATCCACCCGCCCCCCAGATTCGCACATTCTGTTCACTACACAAAATTGTTGCTTCATCACTGAAGACAAATTTCGTACTAAACTCATCCCCTTCCATACACTGTTGCAACCGCGCCAAAAATTCAAGTCATTTGACTTTGTCATCGGGAGTCAAGGCTTATAGCAATTGTAAGCGGTAAGGCTTCTGCTTTAGTCGTTTCCGTAAGATTTTCCAAACGGTCGGCTGTGGTATGTTCAGCTCTCTCCGTCGACTTCTGCGGGCTACGCGTGAAACTTGCCCGCACGCGATCGACCGTTTCTTCGGTCACTGCAGGCAGACCCGTTGATTTTCCCATACAGAGGTATCCTGAATCTTTAAACTGCACATACTGTCGCCGAATGGAGTTAGCAGTTGGTGGATCTTTGTGGTACTTCGTCCTGAAGTGTCGTTGCACTGTTATGACAGACTGATGTGAGTGCATTTCAAACACAAACGCTTTCTCGTCTCCTGTCGCGATCTTGTCTCACTGCGCACTGATCACAGCTGCTGCGCTCTCGTGGCTGAAATCTGAAGTGCAAAGATCAAAGTTTTTCGAGTTTTTCTACATGACTGTTGTATTTCGTGACCATGTGACAACCAACGTGCAGAAATTCCTCGCAGAATAGGTATGAGTTGGACTGCATTCCGAAAAGTAAGATTCATCCTCACCAACAAGGATGTTCCAATTAACCTGAAGACCAAGGTTTATAATACGTGCGTGCTGCCAGTTACTACTTACGGTCTGGAAACGATTACTCTGACGAAGGAAAGTGCTTGCAAGCTTCAGCGAACACAACGAGCCATTGAGCGACAGATGCTAGGGATCAGCCTTAGGGATAAGATCCGTTCAGAGGACATCAGGAGAAGAACGAATGTAACAGACATCCGAGAGAGAGTAGCAAGACTAAAATGGCAATGGGTAGGACACGTAGCTCGACAAGACTACAACAGGTGGACTTATAGGATTGTTCACTGGAGACCATGGGAACACAAGAGAGGCATTGGAAGACCCCAGAAGAGATGGCTCGATGACAAAGCTGTTGGCTGGAACACGCTGGTTCCAAGTGGCTCAAGACCGAAGACGCTGGAAGCATATGGAAGAGGCCTATATCCAGCAGTGGATTGAAATAGGCTAGAAAAGAAGAAAAAGGAGAAGAAGAAGAAGATGATGATGATGAATGATGATGTCAATTCATGGAGATACAGTGAATTTATGAGATATCTTCAACCATTTGTAATAACCCTGTATAATATGTAGCATATATTGTTGATCGTGATGAAATTGCAGTTAATTTTCAGAATATTCTGGAAGTTTTTGCAACATTGGTCCACATATTTAAACTTTTTTTTTGCTAGGGGCTTTACGTCGCACCGACACAGATAGGTCTTATGGCGACGATGGGATAGGAAAGGTCTAGGAGTTGGAAGGAAGCGGCCGTGGCCTTAATTAAGGTACAGCCCCAGCATTTGCCTGGTGTGAAAATGGGAAACCACGGAAAACCATCTTCAGGGCTGCCGATAGTGGGATTCGAACCTACTATCTCCCGGATGCAAGCTCACAGCCGCGCGCCATATTTAAACTAATCCTTTTCAGTATCTGCGCTAACACATGAATGCCCTCGGCCGCATGTTCCAAATGTTAAAAGAGCACAATTTACAAGCAACTCCTTAGAGTTGCGAAGGAAACGCATATGAACATTTATACAGGAACTTAATTCTACATTTTGAATTTATGCTCTGTTTGTTTCTTCACTCTCTCTTTAATCGTGTTGTTCAGGATTAGTGTCAGTATTTTTAGACAGTAATAGATTAGAATGCGAATTTACTGAAGCGAGTAATTGGTATACTGTAGCCTGCACAACGGTTATGCGATGAGATATGCATAATCATTACGGGGTGCGGTCTATCAGCAGAGTTGGGAAGTAACTTAGTAAAAAGTAATAGAATCGCTACTTTTAATAAAATGTTAGTTCTTAAAATAAAATTAAAAAAACAAAAACAAAATTAAATAAAAATTATAATAGTTACATTTTAACAATCGTTACATTCCGGTAATCGATGCACATCGCATCGAGAACTTAACTTCAAAGCCTCAGCGTTCGCAAGGCGTCGTTCCAAGGATATAATTCCAGATACGTCGCATATTCGTTCATTTACTGGCAGGTTATCATGGTTACTGGTTGAAATGTAGATAACCGTGTACACTCGAAATCTTTAGTACCTCGTAGCCTTCACTGGTCACATCCATTAGACGCATTAACACAAGCACACATGTGAAGAGTGAGGGGAGGTGGAGAAAACGAAGTACGAGGATATCTAGCATGAACGAAACACACGCGGAGGGGTAGGTACTTGCTTCCCCACGTCCCACTGGCTCCACAATGAAGGGGGAGGGGAATGAAGGAAGGAACCACACGGCTCTTTCAAGGCAACAGACGTAATGTGTATGTCAACTCGTTGAGGGACAAATTCTCCAATTTCTTTGTCATTCTTGTGTGCGAAGTCTGGTTGACTTGTTAGCGGTTTCGACTATGACTTCATTATCAAATGGCATCGCGGTCAACCCATGTTGACCTTATTTTCGTCAATATAGGCCCTGTTAAATACTACCACTACTACTAATAATAATAATAAAATCATTTTTATCTTCAAAAACCAAAGTAAAAATAACCTGGTATTAAATAATTATGCGTGGTTCCCAATTTTCACACCAGGCAAATGCTGGGGCTGTACCTTAAGGCCACGGCCGTTTCCTTCCCACTCCTAGACCTTTCCTGTCCCATCGTCGCAAAAGACCTATCTGTGTCGGTGCGACGTAGGGCAACTAGCAAATATATGTTATCAGAGACGCAAGGGTGTTTGGAAAATCGTTCCTATGAAGTAATTGTCAGCGCTGATCAGACAATTAAGTGTCATATATTGGGGTGGAATTACATCGTGCACACTTCATCGCAGTTAAATTACAGTTAATTAATTGTTTTCCTTGATTAGGAAAAGCTAGTATAGCCAGAATGTTTAACCATAGAACATCTTAATCAGTTCCCGAAAAAATGGAGTTGGGAGTGACCTCTGAGTGCGTAACGTCGCAAGCCACACCTCCTGGAAGACGAACACATGTGACGTTGCCTTGGTTACTTATCCTTCACGCTCAGGGTTGGCCAAAATCTTCGCCCAAACAATACCTGTTGTGGTTGTACTATATGGTCGAGATGGTAGCGGGGATTACTGTATACAAAGGAAGTACAACACGGCAACAATCCTCTTCTAACACTAATCAGAAGGTCTGACACTTCGAAAAGTGAAGATATCGTGAAAAGGAAGGAAAGGGCCATGGAGGGCGTGAAAATGAAAGACCACAAGGCCACAAAAACCTAATATCGTCGGGGTCAGGAAAGAACGTCAATTAAGCGAGCCACTGACACTGGTAAGTGGAATCAATGCGAGATTCATCGAGCGGAACCGTCGTCGCCAACCCACACTCCGAAGTTGAGAATCCTTGGTCTACCTTTTAGTTGCATATAACCGTAGATGTTATACCACCGCCCCACCCACACGGGTTACGTGTTTGAGAATGGAGCCGGAATAAACACGTGACTGTGAAGGCGTTAAAGAATTTCCCTATTTGAATAAATATTTGTAATTAATTATCTTGAAAATAATGCAAACGCGAAAGTGACATGCAAATTTTGTTTGGGCGCAATAATTGTGAAAGTCTGATTAGTCTCACCACTGAGTGTGTCTACGCCAAAGAACACAAAATGCAGTAATGTATTTTCCCTTGCAAACTTTGGCCTTTTCCCATGAAAAAAAAAAAAAAAAGTCAGCGATTCTCTAAAGATTCGTGTTCTATTAAGTAATTGTAATTTTAATGTTTACTTTTTGAAAAAGTAATCAGTAATTGTAATAAGAGTACATCTTTCTCAGGTCATTGTAATTGAGCCCAATTAGTACTTTTCCCATCACTGTCAATGAGAATCCCTAGAATTTATGTTACACTACATTACGGAAGAGCGGCTGGCCACATGTATTAATAACTAAATTAGTTTGCATTCTAACCTATTACTGCCTGAATGCCCAAGATCTACTCATGCCCAAGCATTCTGACCTCTGCTTCCATTTTTGTCAACTTTCTGTTTCTCATTCGATCTTCCTTATAAGTATCTGGGTGACCTCCCTCACTATTAACCCATCTGCTTGGCGCTCTTCCTCTTGCCCTTTTACCATTGGCTGCTCTCAGAACTATAGAATACTCCATGTCGTCGTGTGATGTGACCGAAGAATTGCAATATTTTCTGGTAGCATATTAAAGAAAGAGGTACCGGGCGAGTTGGCCGTGCGGTTAGGGGCGCGCAACTGTGAGCTTGCATCCAGGAGATAGTGGGTTCAAACTCCACTGTCGGCAGCCCTAAAGATGGTTTTCCGTGGTTTCCCATTTTCACACCAGACAAATGCTGGGGCTGTACCGTAATGAAGGCCATGGCCGCTTCCTTCCCACTCCTAGGCCTTTCCTATCCCATCGTCGCCATAAGACCTATCTGTGTCGGTGCGACTTAAAGCAAATAAAAAAGAGGTCTTCTCATACCCAGCACATACCTGATTGGCACATTCGTTCTTCTCTGTGGCCAAGGTATTCTTAGCATTCTTCGCCAGCACAACATTTCGATGGCGTTTGTAAAACTCCCGTTATTTTAGTTTTATCTGATAGCGTGCGTCAAAACAAAAACAAAAAAACATTTTTCCTAAAAACTGTTAAGAGTTAGGAAGAAAAGGAATGAGAACTTTTCTCTAGGAAATCGAATTATAAATACATTCAGTAGGCTCTATGTTTAACGGGACTAGCTGTTTACACAGCGTATTCAATTAAGGCTCCCAGGTTCGTTTTTCTCTTACTTGCTTCACATTTTCTTTCGTTGCCTGGCCTCCTTAAAATACAGAGCGATAATAATCTTCATCCTCCATCTTTCCTCTTATCCAGCTCCTGCCGGGTCGGGACATTTATGGCACTTCTCCACCTTCCTCTCTCCTTCTACCGTTCCTCTTCTCTCATTTTGTCCCAGTCGAGGTTTCTCCTTCTTCCACTCCTTTCCATTTAATCGAACCACCTTATTCCAGGTCTCCCTCTCACTCTCTTTCCCTCGAACTTCATCTCCATCCTTCTCCATCCTCTTTATACGTCCAAACCATCTTAGTTTACTCCTATCAATTCTCTCATTTAGGTTTTACATTCCGATCTCCTTTCTCACATCTTCATTTCTCAATCTCTCCTTCCTTGTATTTCCTATCATACTTCTTAGTTACAGTGGAACATCGATATGTCGATTCACTCCGGGAGCTACATTTTATTTCGAGTTATCGAAATTTCAAGATATAGAGAATACCGTCTTTGAGCATGTAGAACACATGATTGAATCATATGTATCTACGGACTTTTACTGAATACATGATTTTTAACAGTATTTAAAAATATACATACTAACTCTATTTTACGGCATCAGTTTAATTATAACCCTTATTATAGTAATTTTTTAGAAGACAGGATACAGTACATACAGTACTGAAACAAGAAACATACCTCCGTTAACTTCTACTTCATCATCATCATCATCATCATCATCATCATCATCATCATCATCATCATCATCATCTGTTTACCCTCCAGGGTAGGTTTTTCCCTCGGACTCAGCGAGGGATCCCACCTCTACCGCCTCAAGGGCAGTGTCCTCTGTCCTGGAGCTTCAGACTCTGGGTCAGGGGATGGGAATATTGTAAAGGAATAGACAAGCGGCCGTGGCCTTAAGTTAGGTACCATCCCGGCATTTGCCTGGACGAGAAGTGTGAAACAATGGGAAACCACTTCCAGGATGGCTGAGGTGGGAATCGAACCCACCTCTACTTAGTTGACCTCCCGAGGCTGAGTGGACTCCGTTCCAGCCCTCGTACCACTTTTCAAATTTCGTGGCAGAGCCGGGAATCGAACCCGGGCAGCTAATCACACTAACCACGAGACACCACAGAGGCGGACACCTCCATTAACACCTTTGGAAAAAATCTGTTAGTCTCTTCTGTTTGTTACTGTTAACCTTTCCTCCCCTCACGTTGAACTTCTGGTCAATACCAAGCAGCCGAGATGGAGGCTGTCATCCGCGATTTCGGGGGTTGCTTTCGTACGTGATCGGTAATTAATTCACACACGAGAAACAGCGAGGCTTCGCCGATTTTCCGATCATTAGAACGTTTAGTTTTTCGGTTCCTGTCATATCAGCATCACTGTAAACCTTCGTTTACTTGTTAAATGTTCCTCACAAACCCTAAATGCCGTATTGTACAGTTAATATTGAACAAAATTCGAGTTACAGAGTATTTTTTGCTTCAAGGCAGATTTTTTTTTTTGCCAGTGGCTTCACATGCCTTTGTTGGCGAGATGTAGTGTTTACAGTGCACTATGTCTTCTGGTATGGGCTATATCAAATTTGTTACTTTCACTGACCTGTCTCAGTCTCAACCTTGGCTTTGACAATATGAAAGTGACAGGTATGAGTGATGCTAGTAATACAATTCCTTATGCAGCCAGTCCCTGTTATGAATGGTGTGAACATATCGCTCATAGGGTTGGTTGGTGCATACATTTCAGTGGGCTTGGCAGACTGATATGTAATAGCAACTGCTGGCTCGGTGAGGAAAGCAACGGGAAACTACCTCACTCCTCGTTTCCCTAGTACGCCTCTTCAGTGACGCCTAGGCTATTTATGACAGCTGTTCGCGGAGCTGCAGAGGGTCAAACCAGCCTTCGGGCTGATTACCCAACATATATACAGTGGCTTCACGTTGCACCGACACAAATAGATCTTATGGCGACGATGGGATAGGAAAGGCCTAGGAGTTGAAAGGAAGCGGCCGTGGCCTTAATTAAAGTACAGCCCAAACATTTGCCTGGTGTGAAAACGGGAAACCACGGAAAACCATCTTCAGAGCTACCGACAGTGGGATTCGAACCCACTATCTCCCGGTTGCAAGCTCACAACCGCACGCCTCTAACCACACGGCCAACTCACCCGGTAATGTTTGCTTCGAGAAATCGAGAAATTCGTGAAACCGAATTTCGAGTAGTAATACAGAAATAAATACACGTGAATACAACAAACGGCCGGTACACTTAAGTTACTTCGAGATACTGAAAATTCGTCTAATGGAGTTCGAGACATCGAAGTTCGACTGTGTTTCATCTCACTGGCTTGAATTCTACTTTCGTCTCTACTTGTCATTGTCCAGGTCATTATGGGTGCATAATACATTTTGTACATTATCTCTTTACACTTCCTTAGTACTTCCTTGTTCCAGATAAGATTTTTTACACTCTGGTAGAATGCTTTTTTTTTCTATTTGCTTTACGTCGCAGCGACACAGATAGTTCTTATGGCGACGATGGGATAGGGAATGCCTAAGAGTGGGAAGGAAGCGGCCGTGGCCTTAGTTAGGGTACAGCCCCAGCATTTGCCTGGTGTGAAAACTGAAAACCACGGAAAACCATCTTCAGGGCTGCCGACAGTGGGATTCGAACCCACTATCTACCGGATGCAAGCTCACAGCTGCGCGACTCTAACCGCACGGCCAACTCGCCCGGTCTGGTAGAATGCATTACCCTCTTTCATCCTCTTGCTAATCTCCATGTCCAGCCTTGTATTCTGCATTAATTTACTCCCTAAGTATTTGAAACTGTCAACAATTTCCAGACTTTAACCACCAATTTTCACAATGCCTTAACCTCGTCTTTCTCCTCTTGATATCACCATGGTCTTGCTTTTCTCTGCGCTCATTTTCATACCATACTTTTCAATTTCCTTGTTCAGTCCATAAATTTGTTCTTGTACTTCTTGGCTATTTGCTCCCCAGACCACAATATCGTCTGCAAATACTAATAACTTAATCTCCCTATGCGATAGTAAGGAGCCTATTATGTTAACCGAAGCTGCCAGCTTTAAGTGTGCCGAATTAGTTCGATCGGTAAGAAGCTCTTACGTGAAAGAAAGATAAACAGGCCAATATTCAGATTTATACAATAGTAAGGATATAAAATAATAAAATGTATGAATGAAATAATCAATAGCGGTTCATTGTGAGGGCCTTTCTTTCCTCGTGTTGGTTCGTGACTTCTAGTCCATTTGTTATGGAATATGAGCTGGCATCTCATACATATTTTTTATTTAAGTTGCGACCTTTCTAGTGATACGATACGATCCATTGGGTTTCCCACGCAAACGCTCATGAGCGTAAAATAGAATTATTTTTCCCCATTCTACATTCAATCTATACTGAGGAAACTGTGATTTAAGTGACGGGAGTCTAGTTTCAATTCGTCCTACCAGAGACTTCTCGGAAACGATCCTGCAAACAAACTGGTAATTGATGGGGCACCATCAATATCAATAAAGGAGGAAGAAGAAAGAAATTAGAACTGACTAGGTCAGTAAAGAGGATATTGGGATTTCTGATATTCGATACGAGGAGAACTGGAAGGTACAGGATGTTAAAAGGAATACTCTACAATGTAGTAAAACGCATACAGTAGGTTAGGGGTTGTGCTTATGTGACCTTGCGTTCAGGTGGTGGTGGATGCTAATCACGTGAAGAACGCGATAATCCAGTGGCTTCTCACCAAGACAGCGCGATTCGAATCCCAGCTTATGTGTATGGGATTCTTGAAATGAAAAGTCACGTTCCTGGACGTGAAACTGGAGGTCTCGTGGCTATGATCATGATATTAACAGCCATGTAAAACTACAACCGTCCAACTTCCCTGGAAATGAACACATCACAAGGAACAAAAGAGTAGCCTGCGTAAATGAGTATTTTAAATTTAGAACTTACTAATGAGCCCACTTTCACCCATAAAGCGAGTGACGAAATCAGTAATCTCATCATCGGCTAACATGAGATCATAAGTCTCCACCAGGTTTAGGTTTTATCTGACGGATCTCACGCACTCGGTGATATATGCCACGGTTCGAATCTCCAGAGTTGTAAATAAAGTCAAAAAATCATAACATTAAAAACATCTACCTGTCAAGGTCAGTGAAATGAAACGCATGCACCTAATGTACTATCTGCGTCTGACGAAGTCGTGGCAGCTTCTAGATACGGCACGAGCAATAGACACTACACTCATTACAAACATTAGCCGCGATAGACAGTTTGAACTCTTGAAACAGATGCATGTTCATTATTAAACTATTCATTATACAGTACGTACAGTAAGTGTGTAACTAAAGCACAATCGCCCTACCCCTTCAAAATTTCAAAACAGCACCTCAGTTCGCAAGAATCACCGCGGACGGAACCGATATTTATTGTCAGTTCTTAAGACTTGAGATTGGCGCATGCGCAGAATCCTTGCTTACCCTTCACACAACTTACCCAGCATCAACGTGACTTCTCATCAGACGACCATAGTAAGAAATGTATTCGTAAATCACGGAATCAAGTTAATGAAAAACATTGTTCGCACTGTATCGTCCCGACCGCACAGGATGTGCGAGATGTGATACGGTCGAAATATTTAGTATCTCGTGGTCAGAAATATTCATTTCAGGCAAGAATTCAGTACAGCCCTCAGAACCACCAGTACCTGCTTACACACTCTCTCTCTCTCATTGGTCACATCCATTACACGCGTTAACACGTGCACATATTTGAAGAGCGAGGGGAGGTGGAGAAAAAGATGTACGAGGATATCTACGAGGGCAGATCAAAAAATAAGTTGCACTTCCCAGTTATGGCCATTTAATACACCACCTATACAACAGCAACACGACTATAACGACATACACTGTAAAATCACTTTTCCACATAGTTTCCAAGAGACTCCATACATTTTTGCGAATGCACAAACAACATGTCGATGCCGGATGCATAGAAATTTCCCCTAGCGTTCTGCAACCACTCGGAGACAGCGGCCTTCACCTCCTCATCGGTCTGGAAACGTCGACCACCGAGCTCCGTTTTGAGTTTACCGAACAGATGAAAGTCACATGGCGCTAGGTCGGGACTGTAGGGTGGAAACGCTGCAGCAATTCTCTCGTTTGGCGGGCCTTGTGAGGTGTTGCGTTATCGTGCAACAAAATCACACCGGCGCTCAATTTCCCCCGGCGCTTTACGCAATATGTGCAACGTTTGACAATACGACGCCGCGTTGATCGTCGTTCCTTTCGGCATGAATTCCACGTGCAGCAAACCCTCCATGTCAAAGAACACTGTCGCCATAACCTTACCGGCTGAAGGTTGAACCTTGGCCTTCTTTCTTTGTGGTGATGAGGGGTGCACCCATTCCATTGTTCACTTCGTTTCGGGGGTGAAGTGGTGAATCCAAGTACCTTAATTAAGGCCACGGCCGCTTCCTTCTCACACCTAAGCCTTTCCCATCCCATCGTTACCATAAGACCTATCTGTGTCGGTGTGACGAAAAAAATAGCAAAAAAATGATCATCTTTTGGGCGTATATCTCTTGAACAGAGGGAGATATCTCGGTTATTCTTTCAGTATCTTGTTTAAATTGATAAGGTCTATCTGCATTCAACATTTGAGCAAAATGTATACAATATGAACGTTTGAACTTGTTAGCTTGTCTGATGGCTTGTTTTTTTTCTCCTCCCAAAATCTCTTCATGAATCCGCTGTGGTGCTTTTCCCGTTCTTCTGTCCACTGCTTTTAAGTGATCTTTTTTAAAGCTTTTTTTCACGAATTTGTGATTTGCAACTAGAATTCCAAAGATTTACTATTTTTTACGGTATCGTCTATAGAGTTTATTTCTTGTAAATCCTGCTTAATTTCTTCCAACCAGTTGATCTTGACCTTCTCTGGATTGATTATACACAGTTCAAAAAATTAGGGGAACATGTTTTTGAACGTATGCCATGCTCCACAAAACAATACCTCACACGCAGGTATATTACCAACTAAACCTTTATTCTTTACCGTTGAAGTATACAAAAGAACATCGATGGATTCGCGTTCATTTTCAGAACACAAACGGAAATGTCCAAATAGGGGCGAAAACAATGTGATAACAGTCTTCAAGGGTGGATGTTTATCACAGTTGGAGAGAATCAGTATGTTGTATGTCTTCCACGAACATTTATCACAGCTTGGCACCTATGTGGCATGCTCCTATAAGTCGAGGGAGGTCACGTTGCGGTAACAGGTCCCATTCTTCAATGAGAGCCTGTTCGAGGTCTTGGAGAGTCTGTGGTGGAACAGGACGCCCACGAACACTTCTGTCAAGCCTAACCCACACATGGTCGATGGGATTAAGGTCGGGACTCACTGCTGGCCATTCCATCTCTTGAATGCCCACTTCTCGCAAGGCAGCTCTTGTGATGCGCGCTACATGAGGCCTGGCAATGTCGTTCATGAGTATGAATTCAGGGCCAACACCGTATGCAGCAACCAACACAGCCGTAGCAGTATCTGCTCGATGTACCCCGCAGCGGTAACATTACCACGGACGACGACAAGATCCGTACGGCCATCAATACTGATTCCACCCCACATCATCACAGAACCTTGTCCGAATCGGTCGCCTTCCTGAACAACATTTGGCATGTACTGCTCACCACGACGTCTCCATACACGTTGAAGTCCATCACGCTATGTCAGGGGAAATATGGATTCGTCTGTGAACAACACAGGTCTCCATTGGCGAAGTTGCCAGCTGACGTAGGCACGGGCAAACAGTAGGCGAGCTGCGCGATGTTGCTACGTTAAACGGGGCACTCAAACAGGACGTCTGTGTCGTAAGGACACTTCTCTTAACTTGTTCCTTACTGCCTGGTCAGACACCGCGACTGCAGTGACCCTCCTGAGGTCTTGTTGCAGTTCTCTGGCAGTTGCTGAACGACGCTCAACACACAGATGATCAGATGTCGGTAATCCTGTAGAGTTGCCATGCATCCAGGACCTTGTCCAACCCTCCTTGTGAACTGGCCTGTCTCACCGTAGCGATTCCACAAGCGTTCAATAATTGACGGAGAGACATTGAGATCCACAGCAACACGACGAAAAGTCCATCCTTCCTGGATCAAAGTGACGGCCCTTGCGAACTTGAACGTCGTTAAGATGTCTCATGGGATGTGCTGGTTTATCTACAACGTGCTCAAATGATCGCAGTAGTCTGTGTACCTCATAACGACACACGGACGCACCGCTATTCACTTTGTTTTGAGGGGTCACCTGACAGTTTAATGCATGGTTACGCCTACAGATGGAGTATAACTTCGATTTGACATACCCTGAACAGCTAAGGTCTCAAGGTATGCTGTACGACCATTGGAACCCCATCTACTAAATTAACGTTCACATACCAGACGTTACAAAACATGTTCCCCTAATGTTTTGAACTGTGTAGTTAATAGTTTTAGCCGATCAATTCTGGTTCATTCTACGGATGTGACCATAGAGTTTCAAGCGTATCGTACGTACACCCTACGGCATCAACAAACTTACCTGTTGCTGTGTACAGGTCTGTAGTTTTTGTTTTAATCCATACGCCATTTACATTGGAGGGACATTATATTTTTAAGAATTTTTCGTTCTTGCTTTTCAAGATTTATTTATTTTATTATTATTATTATTATTATTATTATTCAATACGTTAGTCTACATGCTTAAATATCAAATACTGTCTTTATTCATTTACTTCGCTTTCATTTTTAATTAATAAAATATTTCGAAGAGTAAAGTACTACATTCGGGCATATACTGTACATCTTACAGCTACGGAACACCAGCAGCTGAGGAAGAAACATTCCATCTATTGGACCGTGGCCCCTTACATGCAATTTAACAATTAATTACAGTATGGCATACTCGCAACAACGACAATACAATGATACTAATACTCACTGTTCTAATTACCACTAATGAGAGATTCTTAACTAACCGATTCATAACTCAGACATCTATACGTAATCTGCTCTACCCGCATTACACGGTCTTGTAACTTACTTATATATAAATTCCTAAGATTACTAGGCTTATACCATTCTTTGCTTATCATCCTCATAATTTTATATCCATTCCCATTCTCGCTTATCATATGTTGTTCTTTGCTATTCAAAAATTTCCTTCTAACCGCTGGGGTTTCTTTACAGGATTTTAGCCATGTGAAATTCTTCTCTATGTTCACTACAGAGAAGGTATCTTACTGTATCCTTCCCACTAATCCATCCGTTATTCTTATAAATTCCCATCAACCACCATATCAAGCCCCCGTAGCTGTTGGTGTTCGTAGCTATAGGCCGAGTGCATTTAATTCATCTATTCATGCATTCATAAATCCATCCATGCATTCATCGATCGACTCATTCAATTAGGAATGCTCTCTCCTCAGTTGGTGGTTATCCATGACTGGGAAAGAAGTTTTTATTCATTCATGCATGCATGAATACAATTCAGTCACGCAATCATTCATTAATTAATTCAAGCATGTAGCCATTCAGTTATTCAGTTCATGCATAGTGTCTGTTGCATTTGGAGGAGAACTCTGTACAGATTTATGACAAATAAATATTCACCTAGACATACACAGTACATGTGATCGCCAATTTAAACTGTACCTGCTGCATTGTTATGCTTTGTCTACTCTCTGAACCGCTGCTATTGCAACATCTGCCCTGAACATTAATTATGGCACAGTGTGTGTTTTGGGGGCATTTAAGTTTGCCATAACTGGAATCTCGACTGTAGATGCGGCTATCTGAAATGTATTGTTCCCTTGGAGGTTGTTACTCGGTCTCTCCAGGGAAATGTTTTATCTAAGGTTCCGGGATACCTGTGCAGCGATAATTACCGCTATACACACACTTCACGCGACTTCTAAACAAAGTTTTCCAAAATTTCCACATGTACATTTTTTGTCTTCTACTATCAGATGGCATAGGATTGTGGTAGTCTAATCAAATCAAATCTAATCTAATTACTATTTCTCCTTGTGGAGCAAAGGGTATCCAGGAAATCTCTCCGTTCGGAACGTTCTTCAACCAGATATTTCATTTCATCCCATGTTTTCCCAATTCCAAACTCTTCGCCGCCAAGTGTTCCTAGGTCTTCCACGCTTTCTCTTTCCCTTTGAGTTCCGTTCTAAGACCGAAGTTTCAACTGCTCCGTCGTGTTTCTTCTTAATGTGTGCCCTATCCATCACCACAATATTTTCCGTATTTCTAAATCAATGGATTTCTGGTTGGTTTCCTTCCACAGGTTTTCGCTTGCAATCACTTCAGGACAGTAGCGGCAATTGGGAATTAGAAGTGGGAGGGGGGGGGGTAATGTACAGACATCAAAAAGTACCGGGGTTCGTGGTAATACAGCAGGCGTGGTGGTGGTGGTGGTGGTGGTGGTGGTGGCGGCGGCGAATTACATCATCACTGAAAAACTCTACAAAATTATAAGTTTTCTAATGCTATCTGGGCGAATTTTGACAGAAGAAAAATGGCGTATGGCTTTTAGTGCCGGGAGATCTCAGGACGGATTCGGCTCGCCAGGTGCAGGTCTTTTTTATTTGACGCTCGCAGGCGACCTGCGCGTCGTGATGAGGATGAAATGATGATGAAGACAACACGTAAACCCAGCCCCCGTGCCAGGGAAATTAACCAATGATGGTTAAAAGTCCCGGCCGGCCTCGTGGTGTAGGGGTAGCGTCCTTGCCTCTTACTCGGAGGCCCCGGGTTCGATTCCCGGCCAGGTCAGGGATTTTTACCTGGACCTGAGGGCTGGTTCGAGGTCTACTCAGGCCGTATTGGGGTTTGGTTTGGTTTTGGGTTAAAAGTTCCGACCCTGCCGGGAATCGAACCCAGGACCCTTGTGACCAAAGGCCAGCACGCTAACCATTTAGACATGGAGCCGGACTTTGACAGAAAGATAAAGGTTGACAGTGTACGAACTTAAGTGCGGTAATAATAGTTGTTTTGAGGTAATGATTCAATACTACACAATAAAACTTTCACCAAAGGAACAATATTACACCTGTATCACAAATGAACACAAGTCCGGCGTGACTATACAATTAAACATCATTTAGTATTTAACTGCACACAAAGAAACTAACAGACACTAAAGAGACTAGCAGACTGACGAATGCGCGCAGCAAACGGGTGAATTATACCTCAGTGTCCATTACTTTGGCAAAATAATATACTACGCTTGTCACCTGTCCCGTATTATGTACTGTTGTCCAGTAAAAACGAACGTATGTCTTCTTTTTTTTTTTGGCTCTAAATATTTTAAAATCCGTATTTCGTTTCAGCGTCATTGAAGATCAAAGTAACTCCATTATTTTTTTTCTCTTTGGAGCCACAGAAGAAGGAAATATATTTCTAATAACGTTTTTATGCATGTTTTGTCATACCTAATGTATTATACTGTATGTACTGTTAAGAGGGTGTAAGTTAGTTTCAATTATTATCTTATTTTGTTCATGAAACTAATTATAACCTAATTGAAATTGGTACAGTGCATTCCGGAGATAGCGGGTTTGAACCCGACAGTCGGCAACCTGAAGATGGTTTCCTATTTTCACATCAAAATGTTGAGGGGCTGTACCTTAATTAAGGCCACGGCCACTTCCTTCCCACTTCTAGCCCTTTCCTATCCCATCGTCGCCATAAGACCTATCCGTGTCGATGCGACGTAAATCAAACAGAAATATATATATTTTTTTGCTATTTGCTTTACGTCGCACCGACACAGATATGTCTTACGGCGACGATGGGATAGGAAAGGCCTAGGAAGGTGAAGGAAGCGACCGTGGCCTTAATTAAGGTACAGCCCCGGCATTTGCCTGGTGTGAAAATGGGAAACCACGGAAAACCATCTTCAGGGCTGCCGACAGTGGGGCTCGAACCCACGATCTCCCGATTACTGGATACTGGCCGCAATTAAGCGACTGCAGCTATCGAGCTCGGTAAACAGAAATAGAAGAAGAAGAAGAAGAAGAAGATATGGTACCTAACGTTTGATATTCGAGTATTTATGAACTGTCCCTTATTTTTGTGAAAAATCTCGTATTTCTAGGTAAATGTCCTTTTTTCTTAATAAAATACCCATGCTCTTCCTTAAAACACATGCAAATTTTCCACTACTTGCTGTGGCGCTATACAAAATATCTGTTAACCGCGACGAATGACATTCTGCGCGTATTTCTGCTAATAAATTTGTTACTAAAGAAAATAACGGAAAAAATTAGCTCATAAGAAAACAGCGCTTGTAAAAATTGCTTTTTTTTAATCATTCCTAAAATTTCTAGTTTCAGACGGCTAAAATGGAATAAAATGCAATGTTTTCTACACTCCCCTCGGTCTACTAATCGCCGCTACTGCTTCAGGACGTCTTATATTGATGATACGACGCAGATAGCGATTTATGAACAATGTGAAGGAGTGTGTGATTTGTTTAGTGACTTTCCATGATTCACAACCGTAAAGAAGAACAGACATAACTTTGGTAGTGAAAAGTCGGATCTCCTCTATTGGTAAAACAGTAAAACTGAAACTATACCAACTTAGAACTTTACTCAAAAGATGTGACCACAGAAATATGATGTATTTTTGTTATTGTGCAGTTGCCTAAACTGAGTGAATTTCTCCTAGTTTTGTTTGCTATACAGCAAAAAGTTTGGGCATTTCTCCACAGATGACACTACCAAAAAAACTATGCTCACGCACCCTGGTGCAAAGTGTAAGAAGTTATAAGTTAAAGAAGTTTTGTATTTCTAGGTTTTTGTAACTGATTGATGTGCATTTATTTTTGGGTTGGGAATATTTCCTTTTTCTTTCCACCCGTTTTGAATCTAGCCAATCAATAATTTTCCACCTATTACAGGCTTCTTGTTCGATTTTGAGTGGTACTTTTGAATTTAACCAATAAAATTGAGAGGGTGTGGCTGGTTTAGTCTTGAATGATCTCTAACCTTCCCTGGGGGTTTATAAACTGCGGCTTTTCACGTTTCTTGGCCAATTCATCGTCATCTTACTGAGTGTGTGTGTCAAAGCAGGAGGCGGGCGGCCTCTTTCACCGGTCATCAGAAAATCTACAACGTAATGGCCACATAACTTCTTTCTTTCTTGCTACCTCCGCAGTTTAACCCGAGGGAAAGGTCCGACTCTTTTGTTATGTAACAAACTTTTCTAAAATGTAAATCTTCTTCAGCTAATGTAAAAATTTCATAAAGCTTAGACTTTGAATCGGGGATAGAGTGTGATGTACCCTCTCGAGCTCCCCTTCATCTTGGTTTGGGGTGACTACGTTTTTCTATAACTGTTTTTCCTACTGTAATATGTTAATGCAATTTCTATACGAGTCGCCTCAGTAGTTTGGAAATAGTCCCTATTTTATCGGCCTAGAGCCCCTTAGGTTTTTTTTTTTTAGTGTTAATATCTAGGAGTGCAAGTCTACGCCTCCATTCATTTTGTGTTCGTAATTTAACCTGTTATTCTTATTCCACGAAGGCCCAGTAGCTTGGGTATTTAATAACCCTGTGAAAATAAGTTCCATTTGTAAATGGTGGTTTGAGAGACCCGAGATTGATGCTATGTTGCCTTGAGTAGGCAGTATGGAACCGAGAGCCTGTTAGCTATTTTTCAAATTTGGAAGGCTAGATATTGTAAATTTTAGGAGCAAGTGCTCTTTGAATTAGGGGATTTCTGCCCTTTACTAAAGTTGTTCCTTTTTGAATTGTAAATTTGAGCTGGGAGCTCAAGAATTGTAAAACGAGGGGCTTGAAGCCCAAAATCTGTCACGTTCACTAATCTTGTATTTTTTCCAATCTTGTTTAATGATTGCTAGTTGTACCTGTAATATTGTCATGAAAAAGATTGTTAAGTTTGGTTTCGGAAAAAAATATATATATAACCTTATACAATTTTAATTCAATTCTTGATACTGTAGATAGACCCATTCACCCCGGCACCTTCTTTAAACTCGTTCTGCTCCACGGGTATCCCCGGAACAATTATAATTATAATTATTATTATTATTATTATTATTATTATTATTATTATTATTACTGAAAAGCGATCATTCTCGCTACTCTCATGTCTGTTGCTTCTCCCTGATTCCACCCAGACAGTTTCGTCCGGAAGCTGAGTTCCTTCTTACAGAATACTGCATTAGCTTTGCTGCACCTAAATTCAATCTCAATTACTATATTACCATCCTGGGAGAATACACATTCGAAATACGAAGGTGAAAAAATCGGAGTACTGCGTCAATCATGATTTACGGTATAACATAATTTGACTTCTATCTTCGATTAACTACTGGTTAATTACTCCGGATACAAAATTGATTGCCCTTCGATATCATAAGCAATGCTGTGAGACAATCTTCTGTCAACATCCGCAGCATGTCATCAGTAGCGCCAACTTAACTACAGCTTTTGCGACAGGCGCACGAGCATCGTCATTCAGAATTTTGGATTGATTTGGAACGAAATTTGTTCGATTTCTTTATCATATTTTCTCAAAGTCAATCTCAAATTGTGTTCCAAGAATGCTCGTTGAAACACTCACCAATTAAAAAACCCAGGTCAATGATACACAAACTGCGGGTGGCTTGCTCAATCGACGGGGCATTAACTTCCCCGATTTAACTTCAACAAAATATTTCTCAAGAAAAGTACTAGGAGTTTTCAGTAGTACCGTTTCTTTATTTCTTTCTCTCTTTCTTTCTTTCTTTCTTTCTTTCTTTCTTTGTTGTTGTATACGTCGATCCCGCTCGGTTCGGATTTTGCTTCTGAAAGTCTTGAGTATTTATCAAGTTTATAAAAAGGTAAATGAAATAAACAGTGAATGTCTATTTTACGAAGATGAAGGGAACTTCATTATTTTAACACACGGTTGTATTGTGAGGCATCTGGCAAATCGACTGACAAAAGTAGTTAGTGATGATGGTCACGTTGTTAATCTAGGTCTAAGTGATTTAATTTCAGATGTCAGTACTAGTTATAACTGTGGATTTAATTATCCAGCATCTGTAAGTGAAATGTTTTCTTCATATCCAAAATGTTGGACTGTTCAACAATCAGAAAAGGTATGTTCAACGGGCCTGGAAATTAGTTTGAACGTTGAAAAAGAATCATGGTTGAATATGTCAATAGAAAATGCCGAGCACTGAGGTCACGTATTATGGAAGCACGAAAGCGGAACAGCAAACATCACTGGGGGAAAAAAATGTTTGACCATAAAAAGACAAAAGTACACAGAACAATCTCGAAGAAAGTTAACCTTGCAGGGAACTAAGCATTACCCCATCCGTATGTCAATAACTTAGTCAACAGCATAGAAATACCAATAAGGTTTCTCGTACGCCATACAGTGTAGCAAAAAATTGCATTCTGATTAACAAATACGGAAACTAATCGACGGTGCTAACGGTAAATATGTGTTAATAAGGAAATCAGTTACAATTTACAAAACTATTTTAAATAACTGATCAACCCGTAAGTGAAGCCAACACAGCACAATTATTCTAAGCTATAGATGTGGTGTGCAGTATTGTTGCCCTTCTGATTTTCCATTTTCTTAAAATATACAAATATATAGTGGTATATTGAGACGATGAGTTTGATTTAATTGGATCCAAGCCCTTCTAAGTAACCCATTACATCCACATTAAATTTTATTTGTCATTTCGCGAGTGAGTCTAAAACCTATTTCTGTTACCATTGCAACTCTGGTATGTATGTATGTATGTATGTATGTATGTATGTAAGACGCCGTAAATAACAAATTAGCCGCATATCTCTCTATAACCTTAGTTAGCTCTGTTTATGTATCTCCCCCTCTACCTCACCAACTTGTAATTACGCCCCAAGAGGCTCCCAACCATTAAGCCATATCCTACTGCTGCGTTGCAACATTCTAAACACACATTAGTTTCGAAATGTCGCGGGATGGGGCGAGCAAAGCCTCCTGCGCACTGATACACGTTAAATGAGTTGGAATTCTCCACAGCGATCCAGGAAGTGAACAACAAGCTTCCAGAATATATCTCTTGAGTGTACAGTCACTGGATATGCAAAGAGTAACACCGCACACTAATTTGTCTCTCACGTATGTCGATATGCACTGTGAAATTTTCAACATTATGATGTGTGTGTGTGTGTGTGTGTGTGTGTGTGTGTACAGCGTTCTTTAGTCTTCTGTGCGCCTTTTAAATCAGTGGAATTATTCACATGTATATCCGGAAATCTCCCGTTAATGAAATAACTTCAGGTACTGGCCATAAAAATAAAATATATTTGCATTCTTCAAAGTCTCAATGTAAAATTAACTGTGATTCACTCCTTAATAGTGAACCAGACTATGGTATATTTCTATGCGTACTAGGAAAATTTTATGAGTTAATCTACATGGGTACAAAATTAATAGTTATCTGGAAATTATCTGGAATGGGATTTAATTTTTGAGACTTTAGCGTTTCAGGCAAAAGCTGTTGAGATGTTACGTCTGGTCAACACTGCTTTATGGAGTAGAGAACTGGACTGTCAAAGCTTCCTCCATGAGCAGATTAGAGGCCTTTGAAATGTGGTTACACAGGAGAATGCTCAGAATACCCTCGGCAGATTTTGTAACCAATAATGAAGTGTTAAGGAGAACTAGAGCTGAGCGTGAGCTGGTAAACATCACCAAAGCCGGGAATACAGCTTATTTAGGCCATGTTCTACGAGGAAGAAAGTACGGGCTGCTACACCTCATATTGCAAGGAAAGATAGAAGGCAAGCAAGGAGCTGGTTGACCACCGATGTTATGGCTCCAAAACATTAAAGACTGGAATTGCATCAATTACACCGAACTACTCTTCAAGTTAGCTAAGAAACGGGTGGTTTCTCCAGGGTGATCGCCAACATCTGAGGGATCGGATATGACCCTTGAAGTAGTAGTAGTAGTAGTAGTAGTAGTAGTAGTAGTAGTAGTAGTAGTAGTAGCTTTTCGAATTACAAACACAAGCTATAATCCAGCATTCAGAGAAGCGTTTCGTAGCAAGGCATTGACTCCAACGTGCCCAGGCTCCAATCGCCATCAAGTACTTTTTATTTAATTTCGTTTTACAATTACTGTTAACCCCTGGTTGTCTTGAACTGCATATCTCTTTTCCCATACGTCCCGTCATGGATAATTGTTCAGAGGCCCTTAAGATAAATAACTGCGGTACACGATTTTACTGAAACAACATTTGATATACAAGTTTGTATAAGATGTATATTGTAAAAATGAACATTCAGTTTTAATAAAAGTTTTAAAATACGACAAAAGACATTCGAAGAAAATGCAGAAAGGGTAAAGAAAGAAAGAAAAAAAGGGAAAACAAGGAAAGTTGAATGGCGAGTCGAACCCAGAAGGTCCAAACTGATATGGAGCCGACCTCAATAGTGTCAAATCAAAATGCCTGCACTCCTCTTCTTCTTCTTCTTCATCATCATATTATTATTATTATTATTATTATTATTATTATTATTATTATTATTATTATTATTATTATTATTATTATTATTATTATTATTATTATTGCGGAAATGTGAACAACTATTACAATCACATATTAATAGATAGTATATAACCCAAACCAAACCCGATGGCACTACAGGCCTTGAAGGGCCTTGGCCTACCAAGCGACCGCTGCTCAGCCCGAAGACCTGCAGATTACGAGGTGTCGTGTGGTCGGCCGTTATTCTTGGCTTTCTAGGCCGGGGCCGCTATCTCACCGTCAGATAGCTCCTTGACCTGGCCGGGAATCGAACCCGGGGTCTCCAGGTAAAATAGATAGTATATTATACCTGACCCCAATTATTTTTGCACATATCTCGAGTACTTATATGTTCATTTGTAACATCAGGACACTACAGCATCTATCTTGGCACTGAAGAAATGAAGGTCAAGCGTTCGACAGTTCGCTGAACTTCACCAACGGCTGTTAATTCTTCTCTAATTAGGAAGTCCAAAGATTATGGATATGAGATTCTGTTTTGCACTTACAACAGTACGCAGGACCACCTCCATGGCTAAATGGTAAGCGGGCTGGCCTCTGGTTCAAGGGCAGTTTCAACTCCCGGCTTGGTTGGGGATTTTGACTTTAAGTCCCGTGGCTTAGGGAATGGGCGTCGTCTTTAACATTAGAATTTTGTTCATCTAAAACGTATGTTCATTTCATCTTGTTAAGGCGCAATTAAGAGAAAATTACCTATACACTACCTGATCAAAAGTATCTGGATACCACAATGCAATGCGGAATTGAACCCTAGACGTCACGAGAGGCGGAACTGCCAGTATGAAAGGAGGCGATCAGTACTGTATTGTCATTAGAGAAGCAGACAGAGCAGAATGGGTCAGTCAGGAGAGCTCAATAACTTCGACCGTTAACTTGTCATTGGATGTCACTTGAGTAACAAATCCATCGGGCACATTTCAACCCTTCTAAAACTCCCGAAGTCGACCGTTTGGTGATATGATTGTGAAGTGGAAACGCGAAGGAACAAACCGCATCTAAACCAAGACCAGGCAGACCTTTAAAATTCCACACTTTTTTCCACTGCTTGTCAATTTGCCCCCCCCCCCCCTTTTTTTTTTCAGAGTTAACCCGTGAATACAATCGTATCATTGTAGTGTGTCGTCCTCTTAGATATTAACACCTTACTGTGTAAAACGCATGACTGCCATTCTGTAATACAGTAACTTAATTATCATCGTCACGTTTAGTAACAATGCCAAATACTTTTAAAGGAACAAAATCGTTTTCTGCCCTTTCACGCAAACTCGAGGCAGTACTCAGTAAAACAGAACGGACTGTTTTGTTTTTTACCTTCAATATATAAAATTTGTTTTAGTAAGAAAATCATGTCCGCCTCTGTGGTGTAGTGGTTAGTGTGATTAGCTGCCACCCCCGGAGGCCCGGGTTCGATTCCCGGCTCTGCCACGAAATTTGAAAAGTGGTACGAGGGCTGGAACGGGGTCCACTCAGCATCGGGAGGTCAACTGAGCAGAGATGGGTTCGATTCCCACCTCAGCCATACTGGAAGTGGTTTCCCACTTCTCTCCCAGGCAAATGCCAGGATGATACCTAACTTAAGGCCACAGCCGCTTCCTTCCCTCTTCCTTGTCTATTCCTTCCAATCTTCCAATCCCCCTTTCAGCATAGCAGGTGAGGCCGCCTGGGCGAGGTACTGGTCATCCTCCCCAGTTGTATCCCCGACCCAGAGTCTGAAGTTCCAGGACACTGCCCTTGAGGCGGTAGAGGTGGGATCCCCCGCTGAGTCCGAGGGAAAAACCGACCCTGGAGGGTATACAGATTACGATACGATACGATACGAAGAAACTCATACTGTGTAGGAAAAAAAAAACACGTGATCTAGTAAAACTGAACGGGTTGGCGGGAAGGGACTCAAAAATCCACAGTTCTAGCCCTTCAGGCAAGTAACTCAATGTTGAAAACATCCTAGGGATATGAGCTACGAATTACAGGTAAATCAAATATAATCAAGTATGAGAATATATTAAGCCGGCCCCGTGGTGTAGGGGTAGCGTGCCTGTCTCTTACCCGGAGGCGCCGGGTTTGATTCCCGCACAGGTCAGGGATTTTTACCTGGCTGGTTCGAGGTCCACTCAGCCTACGTGATTACACTTGAGGTGCTATCTAACGGTGAGATAGCGGCCCCGGTCTGGAAAGCCACGAATAACGGCCGAGAGGACTCGTCGTGATGACCACACGACACCTCGTAATCTGCAAGCCTTTGGGCTGTAATGCCATGGGATGGGGGTGGGGGGTTGTGAGAATATATTATTTATTTATTCCTAAAAATTACAATCCTTTTCTTAATCATCGTTATCGGGTCGATTAGATTAGGAGTTTGCATTTTTCTACTATTACGAGCGCTAATGTGAGTCAATGCAGAGTTTCACTTAAGCCCTTATAACTATATTCGATAATGCCATTTTTCCAAAAAAAAAAAAAAAGCCTAAGGGTATTGAACTGAGGAACACATTACAGAAATAATTATGAAAATAAGTTAATTTGGCCAGTATTTGAATAAAAAAAACAAAACGAGTAAAGGAACAAGCGATTTTACAGTTTTTTCCGGAACTGCATTTAGGCCGGAAGTGTTTTCGAAATTTGTTTTTTTTTTTTAGTTTGGCACAAAAAAACTCATAATTTGAAACCTTTCCGGTCCCTTTAGCACTTCAACTTTCGGAAGTTTACGTGTTTCGTAGTATGGGGTCCCCTACTTTGTCTGCTAAGATTTTTTTTTTGCTAGTGGCTTTACGTCCCACCGACACAGATAGGTGTTATGGCGACGATGGGATAGGAAAGAACTAGGAGTTGGAATGAAGCGGCCGTGGTCTTAATTAGGGTACAGCCGCAGCATTTGCTTGGTGTGAAAATGGGAAACCGTGGAAAACCATCTTCAGGGCTGCCGATAGTGGGATAAGAAATGTTTTTAACATTAAAAATCAGGGGAACCAGTAAAACCGAACGGGAGTTGGGGAATAGTCTCATAAACGGGTGGTGGTCCGCGGCAAAAACGGGTAATATGGTAACCCTACCCCAATGGATCATTTTTGTCAGGAAGCATACATACATACATACATACATACATACATTACATACGTACATTAGTGAATGACAATATTTCCACTTTCAGGATGCTATTAAAAATAGGAATCAAACAGAGCACACAAGGAGAAGGTCTGAACTGCAGGAACTGCTCTGCCACAGGACTGGAATTACGAACCGACCACATTCTTGAGAAGTAGTCCAGTCAACTGGTTACATTAGATGTTATCGTAACGGCTACAGGTGCACTGACCGCCCAGGTTTGCATAAATGCAGTACTGGAATGTGGAGTAGCACTCGCAGAATAGTGTTATGGATAGCATAAACGAAAATGACATTCAATTCTGAAATGGGTTTAAAGATACGGAGACTTTTTAACATTCATTATTGACTAGCTACTGTGTACCCGTCTAGTTTTGTGTATAGCAACAGAATTGCCATCAGAGAGAGAGAGAGACTGCGTGCGCGCCGCAATTAACAACTATCAAGATGAATGATCAGTTTTATGAGCTTAGGACATTAGGCCTATAGGTCATCACCAGAACTGGGACTTCTTTGTAAATACATATTTGCTTTTTTCACCAGCTACAATTAAAATCTTGTCACATGTTCGTGAATTAGGCCATTTGGAGTGATTAACGACATTTTATTTTCCATACTTGTCATGTTTCAGGTTTTAGTGCATGTTTTTACATATTTGAGGAAAACTAACAATTTATTTATGCATCTGACCCAAGCTAGTTAGGTCTGCTGAATGACACAGAATAGAGCACAATTTGTTTCTTAAAATATACACAAACAGTTTAAAAGAACATTTTTCATACAAACATATGCATGTTACAGATGCAAAAAGCTACAAATTACGCGCTATGTACGCCATACAGATGGTGTCGCGCTATGGAGATGGAATATTTAATAATGCACGCCACGATTTTACCTTGGAGTTTTTTGTTCAATCCATATTTTTGCCGCCAGTTTACAAATGGTTTTGGAAAAGTATCCCTCGCGCCAAAGGAGAGACCTGTCACAACAATCTGCCTTAGATTATATGATTGAAAGATAAAGTTAATATTTTCTCAGCTACGTAGAGAAACATCGAATCACGGATATGTTTTTAGGCTTAGAAGACGAAATAATTTTCTCTTCCTTTCGCAGAGTTCAGAATTTTTATTAAAGTTTTCCCGTTAAAATTATTCGCCAGTGCTTTGTTTACAACCTCTCTTTACAGCTCTAATACGCCCAACACAACGAGCTAGAATAACACAGAGAGGCGGAAGCGCTGCCTGGCAGACGCTAATTGAACGAACATCCGCCATGTTTTCGGTGGTCACATAAGCAATGGAGCGTGGATGTCGGATGACGAATAATATTGAAAATACGCATTATAGAATCACTGGTGAAAAATTAAAGACCGTTAGCTGAAAGCGTAGAGCAGAGCCTCTCAAACGCCCAAAATCTCATGCGTGCAAATCGAGGCGCAGAGACTCCGTGCACAGTACATCGGTACGACTCGGCTCAACTCGGCTCGACTCGGATGGTGTAGTGTGCTGAGAGCGACGAAGCGTTCGGTGATAGACGGCTTGTTTATCTGTGAAATAGATAAGCGCAAGACAACAACATAATAATCGAGCAACCTGTTTCGAAGAAAGCAAAGACTTCCGAAAGTCCATTTCAATCGAACTGGGAACTTCCGTATTTTTTGTCAGTCGTGACGATAAAGTCAAATGCTTAATCCGTGGGACAATAATTACGTGATAAGTTAATCAAAAAGATCTATTTTCCAATACAAAGGCTTTGCTCAAATTCTACGAGAATTTGTCGAAGGAAGATTTTCCTAAGCTGCATCGAGAAGCAGCTCAGATTACAGTATTTCTATGTTTGGTTCCACATGCATATGTAAAAGGTTGTTTCCTGTTTTGACTTGTACGAAAACTAGATTGCGTGCGAGTAGGCCTATTTCTGATTGTAATGTAAAGAAGGCTCTCAGAATTGCTGTCAGCCGGTCTCTTGTTCCAGGCATAACTGGTATCATTGCAACGATAAAGGAAAATAAGAGCTAGAGAAAGTAAATTGTCTGCTCAAACCAAACTGAACGAGTGCTTTAAACACGGGTAACATTGTCCCATACAACAGTGTCACCGCTCACCGCACATAAACATTTCGCAGTGAGGGGAGAATCAGCGGGGAAGGTGGAGAAGGCGAAGACAGGCTGAACGGGTGAGACGGGCAGTGGAGTGGGGGTTTGCACTCTGGTCAACCTAGTGAAGTTGTTAGAGCTGGGGACGGAGCGGAGCGGAGCGGAGCAGTTGTTGTGACGTCATCACCCGGTAGTACCGAGTGAACTACCGAGTAAATGTCCTGACGCGGGACGTTTAAACACGTTATAGGTATGCACTGCGAAGGTATTGCATCCCTCTATTAATACCCTTCTCTCACAACGTAACAACTGTAAATAACTGCATATATATTCACTATAATTGTTATATACGTAACTGCTAGGGAGTAGGAGGTAGTATGTGGAATAAATGTTAGTTACTCGTATAGTTAACTCATTCGAATAGTGAAACAAAGTATGGCGCATACCTACCGAAAGGGTTTGTATACAAGGGGATTGGAAGTTAACAGAAAAGTAATGTATTAACAACTATTTCGTAAGTTCATGTGATACGGTACACTGTTAATGAGAAGAATAACCTGAATATAAAGAATCTTATCAGAATATAATGATAAACACTGACATAATTTCATCTACAGGATGACAAAAGTAATTACGTAAATGAACGTTGACTGGAATGTCCTTCTTTGCAAATGTGATTACAAAACATATCTGACAACATAGTACTACACGTCCCAATGCCAAACAGCTATCAGTAGAATGCTTCTATAAATACAGTTATTATATTATATTATATTATATTATATTATATTATATTATATTATATTATATTATATTATATTATATTATATTATATTATATTATATTATATTTGATGTGCCACCACCTGTCGCGTATGTGCGGCCACAAAATTTGCATTTTGCGTGTTTCCTATTGTCAGTGATGTCAAAAAACTGCCAGGCATCCGACGGTTTTCGTGGCCATTGTGGAACAACTTTCTGTAAAAATTTCTTTAAATTCCTTTAAATGTTCTAAAAATATAACTACTATCTACGAATATGTTTAAATATCACACTAACACCACAAATATAATCTAACAGACTTTACATTATCTACAAAACATAACAAGCGTAGGAAATATATACGTACATTCGAAACAACACAGATTGAATACAGGTACTTTCGTACGTGTTGTGCGCTACACTGTGCTCAGGTCCTCCGCGAGTACTCGCAGTTGTAAGCGGAGGGGATCGGTTGTGCGCTCTACCGCTACAACCGGATTACTCATCGGTATTACTCGCTCCGTCCCCACCTCTAGAAGTTGTCTCCTGCACCTTGCGCCGTGCAGTGCACGGGCGCATGCACTCTGAGAGGCCATGGCATTGAGCAGTAGAGTGCGAATAGCGCCACTTCAAACATGTTGCGAGGTCAACATCACGATTAGCTGATTGTACAGAAGTTCGAAAAGGATATACAGTGAATCGTTGTGACATAAGAACAGACCACGAAATCGCAACACGAACGTTACCTGCTTGACTGTTGTGGTTAAGCGTACATTACAATAAAAACCGTAGACATGAATGAGTATTTAAGAAGGAACTCCTTAAAACGAAAGGCATCTACGACAGGTTATAACCTCATTCTGACCATATTTTAAACGTATTGCATCCGAACAAGTACCACTATAATTGTTTAATGTATTTATTTATTTATTTATTTATTTATGTTTACTACTTGGAGGCAGCTCTACCCAGGGAGTGGCGCCCCTGCCTATGTGAGTCCCAGAGCACACTGACCCGGTGTGTGGTATCTGGTAAGGGTCCCAGCGCAGGGTTACGAGTAAAGACCTCAACGACATCAACGGCGGAGAGGGTGACCTTCGGTACGGCGGAGATGTTGGAAGAGGCAGCCCTGTACTTGGGGATTAATACGAGTACAACACACAAAGGGCACGACGGTTCCACATGTTAGTGGCGGTACCCCGACAGCGTCTGTTCCCCATGTTAGGGGTGGCTGAATCACAAATCACCAACACGTCTGGCAAGCGTGCTGTTTTATTGCCGAACACCTTCCATAAACTCCTATGACTTCGAATTTTCAAACGAAACAACCCCAGGTGAGTAGAGTGAAAGACTCAGAATCTTACACTGACAATACGTCAGTCTGCCTCAAGGATTCTGGGGGAGGCAAAAATTCGAAAAGGACGACTAAAAAAGTAAGAATAGCCACATACAACATAAGAACTATGAGACTAGCTGAAGACCTGGAAAGGCTAGAACAAGAACTGCATGACATAAAATGGGATATTATGGGTATCTGTGAGACTCGCCTTCAAGGAGAAAAAGCTGATACCCTTCCATCAGGCCATGCCATCTTACGTAATAACGGGGATGCTTCTACACATGGGGTTGCTATTCTTGTCAATAAAAATATCCAAGAATTCACACACAGGATGATTTGTGTCTCTTTCAGAGTGATATATATCGTCCTCAAATTGAATAGTAAATTCTCCATACAAGTCATACACGTCTATGCTCCAACCAGTACTTCCGACGAAGAGGAAGTGGAACAGCTGTATGAAGATATCACCAAAGCGAAAAATTCAGAAAAGACACAACTCTGTATCATCATTGGAGACTTCAATGCAAAAGTGGGTCAAAAGGAAATCGGAGACCCAGAGAACACTGGTCAATATGGACTAGGCGATCGAAACGAAAGAGGAGAAAGATTGCTAGAATATCTCAAGCCGAAAATTTCTATTGCATGAATACTGTCTTTAAAAAGCCCATCCAACGAAAATGGACATGGAAGAGCCCCGATGGACAAACCAAGAATGAGATATTATCCTGACCAACAAGAAGAAATATTGTACAGATGTTACTGTTCTCAACAGATTTGACACAGGTAACGACCATAGGCTAGTTCGAGCAATCTTCACATTTGACCTCAAACTTGAACGGTCCAAAATGACAAGGGGGTACACTTTTCCAAGAGCAGAGGACTTAGAAAAACATCAATTATCATTTCAACAAGCTCTTGCCAAAAACCTTCACCCAACAGAAGATTTGAAATACTTGGACGTGAACGAACTTAATGAGAAAATTACAGTCAGTATTCAAAATGCAGCAAAGGAGATCCCAATGAAGAAAACTAATAAGAGGAGCCGACTTTCACTTAATACCATGCAGTTGACTAAGGACAGGAAGACAATGGACAGGGATACAGCAGAATACAAAAATCTTAACAAGACCATTCGCAAGGAAATAAGAACAGATATAAGGAAATTTAATAATAACATGATCATGCAGACAATTGGAAGAAAATAAAAACATGAAGATTTTAAAGAACAACATGTCCACAGGAAGACCAAAAATTACAAAACTTAAGAACCAAAATGAAGAAATAGTCACAGATAGGCAAAACATTACTGAAGTTATTAGAGATTTCTACTACAAGCTGTATACAACAACCATTAATAAACCAACCAGTGATGAACATCTAGCCCAGAATTATACACATGAAGTAACACCGGAAGTAACCACTGCTGAGACTGAAAGTGCACTTAAACAACTAAGGAATAAAAAATCCCCTGGGGAGGATAAAATAACGAATGAAATGCTGAAATTAGGTGGAAGAGATCTGCTAGAAGCCGTGAGAATACTCATCAACAAGTGTATTAACTCTGGAAGAATACCAGAAAATTGGAAAAATGCTGAAGTGATACTTCTCTTCAAGAAAGGTGATAAGGAAAAATTTAGAGAACTATCGTCCTGAGAGTTTGTTATCACACCTTTACAAGCTCCTGATTAAAATTGAAACCAACTGCCTCACAAGAGAATTGGATTTTTATCAACCTGCCGAGCAAGCGGGACTTCATAAAGGTTTCTCAACTGTTGAACACATCCAGACTATTCGTCTTCTTCTTGAGAAAACCACTGAGTACAACATCAAGATTCATCTGGCCTTCATTGATTATAAAAAAAGCTTTTGACTCAGTGGAGATTTGGGCAATCATGAAGGCACCTCAAAATGCCATGATAAACGCAAGGTATATAAAGCTCCTGGAAAACATTTATGATCAATGGTAGTCCCAGTTGGCAAAGGAGTTGGACAAGGTGACACAATCTCTCCAAAGCTGTTTACCCTTGCTTTGGAAGGTGTATTCAAAACCCTTCATTGAGATAATAAAGGAATAAAAATCAACGGGTTATATTTGAACCACCTGCGTTTTGCCGATGACATTGTGCTCATAAGTGAACATCTAGATGAGCTAGAAAGCATGATCCAAGAATTAAAACCTGCTTCTGCTAAGATTGGTTTGGAAATGAACATTAATAAAACGAAAATACTAAGCCCAGACAGTCGACCACTTAAAATGGGAAACCAATATATAGAAGCTGTCGATGAGTACATCTATCTTGGACACAAGATAAAACTTGGAAAAGACAACCAACGTGCAGAAATTCCTCGCAGAATAGGTATGAGTTGGACTGCATTCCGAAAACTAAGATTCATCCTCACCAACAAGGATGTTCCAATTAACCTGAAGACCAAGGTTTATAATACGTGCGTGCTGCCAGTTACTACTTACGGTCTGGAAACGATGACTCTGATGAAGGAAAGTGCTCGCAAGCTTCAGCGAACACAACGAGCCATGGAGCGACAGATGCTAGGGATAAGCCTTAGAGAAAAGATCCGTTCAAAGGACATCAGGAGAAGAATTAATGTAACAGACATCCTAGAGAGAGTAGCAAGACTAAAATGGCAATGGGTAGGACACGTAGCTCGACAAGACTACAACAGGTGGACCTCTAGGATTGTTCACTGGAGACCACGGGAACACAAGAGAGGCATTGGAAGACCCCAGAAGAGATGGCTCGACGATATAAAGCTGTTCGCTGGAACACGCTTGTTTCCCAGTGGCTCAAGACCGAAGACGTTGGAAGCATATGGAAGAGGCCTATATCCAGCAGTGGATTGAGATATGCTAGAAAAGAAGAAAAGACTTGTTTAACGTCGCACAAACACATCGAAGGTTTGTGGCGACGGACGGATGGGAAAGGGCTAGGAGTGGGAAGGAAGCGGCCGTGGCCTTAAGTTACATCCCCAACATCTGCCTGGTATGAAAATGGGAAACCACAGAAAATAATCTTCAGGACTGCCGACGGTTGGATTCGAACCCACTATCTCCCGAATGCAAGTTCACAGCTGCGTATCCCTTACCGCGCGGCCAACTCACTCGGTGTACAATAAACGCTTCACAAATTTCACGAACACCAGTAAAATCCTGCATTTATCATGCTTGGTGTAAATTTGACTGAAATAGGCCTACATCATTATGGAGAAAAACAAAGAAAGACCTGAATATCAAACTGAATATCATACAACTACCCCAAATGGCAACAAAAATGAACTTTCAAGGGCAATGGTAAACAGGTACCAAAAAATTATCACTCTCATAAGACTAAAAAAAAAAAAAAAAAAAAAAGGGGAACATTATCAATCGCCTTACTACAATTAGTGCAGCCGAATGCTACGTACAGCTGGCTGGCATTCTTGAAGGCGAGAGTCTAACTTCTCACTTCTTAAAACTCACGATGTTCAATCGCCACGCAGAATCTCCATGCCATCACATCGTAAGATCTCGCGCCAAATCGCTTTGTTTTGACAACTCGAAACATGACTGCCCTTTATGAACTTGCCTCCGCAAGGAGCGCTGATGTCAGGCATACAGCCCCTCTGTGTTATTCTAGTTCGTTGGCCCAATATCAACATCTTCCAAAAACGCTTTTCCGTCCTTCAAAATGGCGTCTTTCCTCCATCCATATGACGTACACCGGTTGCCTGGTTTCGGTGTCGATTTTTGTCAACGCAAAATTGCTTATGCTAATATTCCAGATAGACCCCCAGCCCCAAAACATGTCCACGTTAAAAGGAGATGAAAGGTTCTTTATCAACATGAGATGGCTGAGAGACAGTTGATCCGAACCGTATAGTTGGATCGATAATCACAGTTTCAACCTTCTCTCTGTTGACTGCAATGATATCAACCCTGCGACTGCTACCTTCATCAACAACTCAGTATATATCTTCGCATACTTCAAGATGTTTGCGACGAAGGGCATTAGCGATCATGGTTCTGACGGTATTGTGGTGCTTAGTCCGAAGTGAAAAAAAATGAAATGGCGTATGGCTTTTAGTGCCGGGAGTGTCAGAGGACAAGTTCCGCTCGCCAGATGCAGGTCTTTCGATTTGACTCCCGTAGGCGACCTGCGCGTCGTGATGAGGATGAAATGATGATGAAGACGACACATACATGCAGCCCCCGTGCCAGAGAAATTAACCAATAATGATTAAAATTCCAGACCCTGCCGGGAATCGAACCCGGAACCCCCGTGACCAAAGGCTAGCACGCTAACCATTTAGCCATGGAGCCGGACAGTCCGAAGTAACTCCCCAGCACATGCGGTAAAGTTGCAAAATATGTTTAAGAGTTATTCTTGTCAGAAAATCATCCCCCTGCGGGTGGGGGCGGTAGAATAACACCCACGGTATCCCCTGCCTGTCGTAGGAGGAGACTAAAAGAGGCCCCAGGGGCTCTGAACTTTGGAGCGTGGGTTGGCGAGCACGGGGCCCTTAGCTGAATCATGGCAATGCTTCCACTTACTTGTGCCAGGCTCCTCACATTCATCTATCCCATCCGACCTCTCTTGGTCAACACTTGTTCTTTTTCCGACCCCGAAGGTATTACGTATGGAGGCCTAGGGAGTCATTTTCACACCCTTCGCGGCCCTTGTCTTCCTTTGTCCGACACCTTCATTTTTCGAAGTGTCGGACCCCTTTCATTTTTTCTCTCTGATTAATGTTTTTTAGAGGATGGTTGCCCAGTTGTACTTCCTCTTAAAACAATAAGCACCACCACCATCTGTCAGAAAATCATTTACAACTTATTTTCCTAGAGTCAATATTTCAAAGCTGGATTCTCGTATATGTATAAAACGTGCAAAGCAAGTCTTGCTCTATGCATATTCTTTTATTTCTTGTTGCCTTTTATGGTCTTCTTAGTCAACCTGCTATGGCCCATATCAAAAAGGTTACGATCTTGTACTGTGGCTTTCATTTAAATTCTTATTTTATGGTTTTCAAGTTTAAGCAATAAATCTTTAACTGCACTCTTTTATAAAACAATAAATTTGATACAATATATTATTTAAATTATTTTGCACTGTTTTCCTAAATACTGAAGTCCATATTTTACTCCATATTTTCAACACTATTAGCTCATATGTATGTACATATAGGGTGGTCGGAAACAACGTGAATCGGGTATATAAGCGTAAGAGGGTTGGTCATACTGATAAATAACTTGAAAAAAATAATTCGATATCTCGCGCAGTTGTCGTCTTATCAGCTGCTGAAGTTAGCCAATCAGATCGCTTCGCCAGGGAATTCAAATGCACTTTGCGAGGCGATACTGTTAAACAACATGTGGCTTGAGACTGGCCTGATAGCAGCAGCCGAAGAAAAATTTTCTCTTGAGTAGGGATTTGAACCCGAACCTCCGAGCTGACAGGATCGTGCCATAGAAGATACAATACGGTGACAATGGCTAAAACCCACGGTGTGTTTGATGGTAATTTCTCGGGATGGCTCTCAATATATAAAGAGAGCTTCCGACATCTTGATATCTGCAATATTTTATTCTCTGAAGTATTTTAATTTTAAATGAAGTGAAACATGAAGCATGATCAACATTATCATGCGTTTTGCTATTATAGCGACAGTTTGATTTTGGTGAGGAGATAGGAGTGCCGGCCCCGTGGCGTAGGGGTAGCGTGCCTGCCTCTTACCCAAAGGCCCCCGGTTCGATTCCCGGCCAGGCCAGGGATTTTTACCTGGATCTGAGGGCTGGTACGAGGTCCATTCAACGTACGTGATTACAAACTGAGGAGCTATCTGACGGTGAGATGGCGGCCCCGGTCTGGAGAGCCAAGAATAACGGCCGTGAGAATTCATCGTGCTGACCACACGATACCCCATAATATGCAGGGCTTCGGGTAGGCCACGGCCCTTCGGGGATTAGCTTTTAATCTCTCAGGAATTCAAGTGTCGTTTTAGCAACGCAAATCCAACAATTAATATTAAACTTTACGATGCTTACGAGAATACAAACATTATAATGTAAGCACGACCCAATGCGTTGGTAATATGCTTTAATCGTCGAATTCTTTTTTAAAACTGATCACGCTTTGTACATTTAGCCAAGTACACAAAAAACATAACTGAAGTTAAGAGATAAGGTGATGAGAGGAAGGTTAAAGAGAAGCCATCGTGTTGTAAGCCACTCCCAACTTGCTTATTATCGCTACTTGTCTGTATCACACATAAAATATACACCACCGTTATCACATTCTCGCTGCGGGCAAGTGAAGTTGAAAACCAACCAACTTTCTCATCAAGACTATATTTTAGCAGCGGGCGAAATGAATCCAAGCGTAGTTCCAAGCCGTGCAGTAATCACCATTTAGCTAACAAAATGGGAAGGCCGGGGGAAGAGGAATGTGTATACCAACAAAACGAAATTAACTGAAACCTGTTTCCACAACGAAAAAAAAAGAGACAAGTATGTTTCTCTACACTGAGTACGAGAGTACTCCACACACCGAGCAAGAAGGAGCAAGAGAGATGGGAGAAATGTTCAACGCTGTTTGGAGCTCTTCATTACCTATATACCCAAGTCATTACGATAACGGCAAATAGTTTTCGTGTCCTACATTTCTGGTTATGGCATCTCAAAATCTGCGCAAGAATCAACCCTAAGTAAGGGATATAAAGGAGCTAATAATATGAAACTAGCATAAGCGCTTGGAAACTGACAATGTAGAGCAAGAAGAAAATTAAATTCCCACTCGTAAATTTTTCTCCACAACACGGAAAATCATTATAGAATCATGGATATGGTTTTGGGCTTAGAAGATGAGAGAGCGGGTGCATATTCTTTTTAGGTTATTCCCCTCTTAGTAGCCTCTTAGGGCTACAACTGCAGGGGTTTACAGATAAAATGCATCTTTTTTCATTTTTTACACTATGCTTTACGTCGCACCTACACAAATAGGTTTCATGGCGACGATGGGACAGGGAAGGGCTAGGAGTGGGAAGGAGAAGGAAGCATCCGTGGCCTTAAATAAGGTACAGCCCCAGCGTTTGACTGATGTGAAAATGGGAAACCGCGGAAAACTATCTTCAGGGCTGCCGACAGTGGGCTTCGAACCCACTATCTCCCGAATACTAGATACTGGCCGCACTTACGCGACTGCAGCTATCGAGCTTGGTTGATAATGTATCTTAATATTAAACTTTACAATAAAGAGTTTCAATAAATAGAAATAAAAATGAGTAGTTTATATCCACAAGAGATTGGTAAGGCTCATAAACGGCGAGAAAATGAAAAGCATTCTAGACCTCGTGAGTGGTGGTGGTGATTATTGTTTTAAGAGAAGTACAATTAGTCAACCATCCACTATAAAACACTAATCAGAGAGAGAAAGCCATACTGACACACCGAATCCCGTGAGATCTCCGAAGTTAAACAACATTGGGCGTTGTCAAGAAGTATTATCCGCGCACTTTCTAGTGATAGATTTTTGTACTCGTTGGAGAAGTAAGAAGGGTTCCGTCAATACTGCCAACTGAATGGAAATGAAATCTGAATTGAATCGATAATATGATCGATCGATATGAATTTTATAAACCTTTATTATTTTAAGCTAACAACTGTGTCACACACACAATATTTAATACTATATAACATTGCCCGTTGCGAAACTTGTTCCTAGCATGAATTCTATGGTTTGGCTTTGCTGTGTCAACAACAACAGTACGAGTACTTAAAGTGTACGACAGATGTAGCACAGCGATGATAAGCGATTCTTAGTTTGTGTTTCAAAGGTTGCCAATACGAATCTCGAAGATAACCAAAGTCGACCGCTTCAGCACTAGGGTGTAAATCTATCACTAAAAAGTGCGCGGATAATAGATGGGTTGCCACGCGCGGTTGGTGGGGATAAGGGAATGGAGGAGCGGAAAGAAACTGGCCACTCTACCGTACGTAAACTCCGGCTCAAGCATATCTCTGTGGAGGTTCGGACCTGCCTTTGGGCAGAATGCGCCCTTACCTTCAGAGAGAGAAAATGGAAGGGATCCGACACTTCGAAAAATGAAGATATTGGCCAAAGGAAGACAAGGGCCACGAAGGGCGTGAACATGAAAGACTCCCTAGGCCTTGCAACCTAATACCGTCGGGGCGGACAAGAATAAAGAGTTGACCCAGGGAGGTCGGATAGGATAGATCAAAGCTAGGGGCCTGGCACAAGTAAGTGGAAGGAATGCCAGGACTCAGCTAAGGGCCCTGTGGTTGCCAACCCACGCTCCCAAGTTGAAAGCCTTTGAAGGCCCTTTTAGTCGCCTCTTACGACAGGCAGGGGATGCCGTAGGTGTTACTCTACCGCCCCCACCCACAGTGAAGGAGCTAATGAATATTAAATGAATGAAATTGGGTACGGAGGTGGAAAGAATCGACTGTGGCCTATGTCTAGGAACTGTCTCGGCATTTGCCTGGAAATGAAAAACGGGAAACCACTGAAAACCATTCTCAGCACAACCGACGGTGGGGCTCGAACCCACGCGTCTACCGAATGCAGAGCTTCGTTCCATAGCTGTAGCGCGTTACCACGCGCCGCTACTCCGCTCGGTATACTGCAAATTGTCCGGCTCCATGGCTAAATGGTTGGCGTGCTGGCCTTTCGTCACAGGGGTTCCGGGTTCGATTCCCGACAGGGTCGGGAATTTTAACCACCATTGGTTAATTTCTCTGGCACGGGGGCTAGGTGTATGTGTCTTCATCATCTTTTCATTCTCATCATGACGCGCACATCGCCTACGGGAGTGAAATCGAAAGACCTGCACCTGGCGAGCCGAACATGTCCTCGGACACTCCCGGCCATACGCCATTTCATTACTGCAAATTAAGAATGCTTTATAAAATTTGAAGGGAATCAGATTAAACCCGATGGACAGGTATGATTTTGAATTCCACAAAACTTACTTTCTAGTTATTTACAATGAAAGCAGGCCCTACATTAACATGAATTTCTGGCATAAAATTAAGGCCACGGAAATTAAGTGTTATCTTCTCAATAACTAATCACGTAATTTCGCTTCTTTCGCTTTTCCTGTCCTTAGACATTCTTCGACAATTCTAACTATACTAGACTTAACTAAAGTTGGCGTCTGACAGGTAAGGTTGGAGGGAGGAGCACTGCACGTGCCATTTCACGATGTTGCCACATTCCAGCATTCCTTTCTACATGCTCTTACCCCTCGCTTCCGGCTCACTTGTTCCCTCCTTCATTCTGACCGCTGTGATCTGTTGTAGACTACCTGGCCAGGCGGTGTCGTCCCATTTGCGATCATTCTTATACAAACAACCAGGTTCTTATCAGAGACACCGACAGGTTTGGCAACTCCCAGCAAGACGAGCTGCCCTGAAGTTTTATCCTCATGGCAACCGCAGTCGCCCCACCCTCGTTTCCATGGCAACCACACAGCCACACCCTTTATTCCGCCTCAGCAGGCAGTAAACGGACCTCCCTCTAAGAAATGTCAGACGCCAACTCTTATTATTAGCAGTATAGAATGCATTCTTTACTTAATCGAACAATAAATCTGGGAAAAAATCGGACCACAGGTGTAATTTAAACGTCTCAATGAGATATTTACAAATGGCCGCTCACTTCCTAGCTGATAGCTAATTTTCCTTCGTATTTTCTATACTATCGCTATCACTCACTACAGTCTTGGCCAATTAACTTTACCACAGGCAGTTGGCAGCAAATAGATAATACTGAACGACAGTTGAGTAACCGGAAGTCGGCGTCATTACAATGTGCATATGTGAGACAACCAAAGAGAAAGTTACAGGAACCAGTGGGGAAATCAGAACGTGGGCATACGACTTGCTGAATCCGCCCAACGCCATTAAGGATATCTCATGATTTCAGTGAGCAAAGACATCTCAGTAACTTGCCAAATGAAGTGGCTAAGAATATTACACGATATCATTACTAAAATGAGATATTAAGAACCATTATGCCTCCGTATGTGTTAAGCATTTCCATGAGAGAACTAGGAAGCTAAAGGTCATTTGTTCGATTCCGTGCCACAGTGAATTTATGGGGATGTCCTGGTTACCATCTGACAACCTTTACCTAACCCTGAACACTAGATTTAACTCCTAGCGCACTTGCGCTTAGTAAGGCAACGGTAAGAGTATTTTCTGAGCCCAGGAATCCATACGTAAGGCGATAAGAAGCTTTAAAAAAATATTAATTCCAAGTGTATACATCCGTACTTATACTGATTTTAATTCAAAACAAATAAAAATGTCACCAAAATTATTTTAAATGTAATTTACTTCTACCAGCTACGCCGTCTAGGGGTAGCGAGCCTGTTTCTAAACGGGAAGCCCAGGGTTCGATTTCTGGCCAGATAAGGAAGTTTAACCAGGATTTGAGGACACCATTCAGGCTACATGATAGAAATATTATTAAGTAGCCATATGGCGGTGATATAGCGGTCCGGCTTAGAAAACCAAGAATAACGGCCGAGAGGATTCGTCGCACTGACCAGGCACCCCCTCGTAATTTCCAGGGCCATACGGCTGAGCAGTGGTCGCTTGGTAGGCCAAGGCCCATCGCGCTGTCACGCCACATTTTTTCGTTTGTGTCGTATGTGATAATTATGTATGTACCGGGCGGTACACCTCCACGCCGCTAATTCAAACATTGCGCCAGTTGAAACTCCTCTACTAGAGAAAGCCTGAACTTTAACAACCACATTAATTCTAAGGTTTCCCAGAAGATGTCTTTACTGTAAATTTTGAAGTGTTCTGAACTATGTCGGTTTCGATTTGTTTTTGTTTTCTCTGTAGTAAGAAGTGTGAACATTCTCTTCTAGATGGCACTACTTAAGAACTACTATTGTGCACCCTAGTGCGAAGTGAAGGAACCTTTTTTTTTTTGAAGAAATTTGCTATTCATAAGTTTGTTCTTTGTTAAATTTATTTCAGTCATTGTTTGGGTTGGCAGTATAACCCTTCTCCTTCCGCCAATTTTGAATTTGACCAATAAGGAATTTCTGTAATTAATTTTCCACCAATAAGGTGTTTCTTCTTCGTCTGGTGTATTAGTTTTTGCCATTATCCAATAAAATTTTGTGGGCGGGTTGTAATCATTCATGAAACGTCTCGAATTTTTCATGAGGGTATATAAACTGCTGATTTTCTGGTCTCCTGGCCACTTCAGTAACATCTCTCCTAGTGTGATTATGTAGCAGGGGGCGGGAAGCGCCTCTTTCTTCGGGCAGCAGTTCATCCATAAGGTAATGGCCTTTTAATAACTTCTTTTCTTGCTAGCTCAGCAGTTTAACCCTCGGGGCAGGTTCGAAACTTTTATCATATAACTTTCCTTTAAAATGTAAAAGACACTTGATATAAATTCTGTCTCTTTAACTACAAATTGGGATAGAGAGTGCCTAACCCTCTCGAGCTCCCATTTATTTTGTTTTGAGGTGACTACGTTTTCATAACAGTTTCCCTTCTCCTCGTAATGTAATAAAGTTTTTCTATCGTGTCACCTCCGTAGTATGGGATTAGCCCTTGCATATGCGGCCTAGTGCCAAGTAAGTTTTAAAAAGGTGTATTAGGAGTGCAAGTTACGCCTCCACTCATGTTGGTATTTCGAGGCCATGTAATTACCCTGTTTCTTTACTGAATAGGCCTCAGTAGGTTGGGTATTTTTACCCCTGTTCTTGTGTGCCTGGAGGGCAGCTTAAAGGTTGAGTTTGGTGTGGCCTTTGAATAGGCTTGAACTTTGAGAGCGGGTTGCTCTTTCTTAAATTTGGTTTCTGTGTGCCTCGAGCAGGCTTAACTGGGTAATTGGGAGCTAGTGCTCCTTGGTATGATTGGGGTTTTCTGCCCCTTTGTTGAACCTTATACATAAGTAAAGTTGGGCTCATTGCTCAAGGATTGTGTGTCTGGGGGCTCGAAGCCCAAATCCATTAACAAATTGTAATTGTACATTCTTAATTTGTTGATATGCTACTGAGTACCTGTTATACTTGTTATTTCTTGATCTTGAAAAGAAAATATAACCTTTGTTAAATTTTAAATTAACTTTAATTTCGTAAGTTGAGACCTATTCATCCCAGCACCTTCTTTCACCTCTGCTGTTCCACAGATACCTCGTAACAATGTAGAAATGAAGAGGGTTAGTACAACATGGGGTGACATGGACGGCTACATTAAATATTTAAAAAATCACGATTGAAAAAGCCACAGACGTAAGAGCTTAATTTGCAATCGATCAAAGTAAATTATGGCTTCCTTCTAGGAACCTTATATTTTTTATATAGGTCAAAGACGGGCATTTATACAGGGTCTTTTTTATGACCTGCTCCGTGTGTCGGGAGAACACGCACGGAAAGCGATAGCGCGGCCGGGTGACTCATTTGCCGAGAGATATTTTGCTTCATGACCGGCTAAGATGATCTACCGCAGTACGGCAGCGATAACCATTGCTTCACACACAGCAATAGTTCAGTTCATCTGCGGCATTGGTGTTCAATGTGTTCGCTTTAAAATAGCGTACTTTCTGTAGGAATACTAATCGTTTGTTTAAAGAGTGATGTATGCAGTAGAACAGCGTGTATTCATAGTGTTGTGCTATGCGAAGCATTCTTCTTATACAGAATGCCGCTTTCGATTCATTCGCAAATTTCCTGGAATTCTTTCTCCCCATAGGAGTACGGTACGTAGATTAGTAAAGAAGTTCCGCACCACCAGGTCCATTCTTAACAAGAAATCACGCAGGAGACGAACCGTTTTAATAGAGGAAAAGCTTGACGAAATAGGAGCTCTCTTGGAAAGAACTCCAACAAAATCCTTGTCGCGTCTCGCCGAACAAGCTAATGTGTCATTATCTTCTGCCCACAAAGCAACAAAACTGTTAAAAGCAAAACCGTACAAACCCACCCATACCCAATATTTAAGAGGACCTGACAGTTTCGCTAGGGTTCGGTATTGTAACTGGTTGCTTCAGTCAGTTCGCGATAGGTATGTTGCTAGTTGCTTTACGTCGCACCGACACAGATAGGTCTTATGGCGACGATGGGACAGGCAAGGGCTAGGAGTGGGAAGGAAGCGGCCGTGGCCTTAATTAAGGTACAGCCCCAGCATTTGCCTGGTTTGAAAACGGGAAACCACGGAAAACCATTTTCAGGGCTGCCGAAAGTGGGGTTCAAACCTACTATCTCCCGAATACTGGATACTGGCCGCATTTAAGCGACTGCAGCTATTGAGCTCGGTGATAGGTATGTTGACCCAAACTTTTATTTTATAGTGATGATGAAGCATGGCTACACTTAAGTGGCTATGTAAATAGTCAAAACAATCGCTAGTGGTGTGCGGAAAATCCCCACCAGCTGCATGTCCGTCCACTTCATGATGTAAAAATAGGAGTTTGGTGCGCAATAAGTGCTCGCAGAATTATAGGGCCTATATTTTTCCGCGAAACAATAAATGTTGATCGATATATAGACCTCATTCTCAGACCATTCTTTCAAAAGCTGACGGAAGAAGAAAGGAGTAATGGTTACTTTATGCAAGATAATGCGACGGCACACATTGCTAATCGGTCTATGGAGGTAATACGGGAAGTTTTCGAAGATCGTGTGGTTAATTATCCCCCTAGATCTCCTGATTTAAATCTCTGTGATCATTACCTGTGGGGGATGCTGAAGGGAAAAGTGTATGTGAACAATCCTCACACAAGAGAAGAACTACAAGAGAACATTACACAAGTTATTTTGAACATCACACGAGCTGAGATTCGTCGAGTGTCTGCAAATCTATTTACAAGGTGTCAGGCGTGTTTGGCAGCTGAGGGACAACATTTTGAACATCAAATGTAATGCCAGGTAGGTTTTAGACTAATAGTTTCACTAGAAATGGATTTCTATAAGTGTGAATTGCCGTGAGTAGCGGGGAGGAAAAGCGCGTATTATACCGGCTAGCGACCGAGTGTCATTGCGCCAGCCGTGCCGTGCTCTGAGTGGTGCTGCTGAACATGCTAAAGAATGAGTGGTGCTGCCGAACATGCTAAAGAAAAGACCCTGTACAAGTGTAGGCACATGCTTCCCCTAGTGCACCGTCACTGCATTGTCCTACATAGGAGGCTTGCAGTGGTGTCTCAACGGCGTACTAGCCGCCAGCATCTTGGAAAGGTGTAGCATTTCAACTGATGAGCCCACTGCTACACTGGGGCGAAACGCTGGTAATTTCACGTTTGAAAAAGCCTAAAGGGCTTAAATGTTTTTAAATATTTTCACTGATGACGGAAATGCAGGCACTTATTTTTGCTAAAATAGACAGGCAAATAAGCACTTAACATTTAGGAAATAGGTAGTAAAATAATTAAAATAGACATTTATAATGACAAAAATGGGCACTAAAATAATAAAGTTGCTTTAATGTAAGCTACGTAACACAGATCTGCATCACATTTTAGTACTTGATCTTACATCCCCCTGTGAGTGGGGATGATAGAATAACGTCAACGGTATCCCCTGTCTGTCGTAAGAGGAGGCGACTAAACGGGGTACCATGACCCATGATCATGGGGTACCATGGGTTGGCGACTACGATTACCCTAGCTGAGTCTGGCGTTGCTTTCACTTACTTGTGTTAGGTTCCTCGCTCTTACCTTTCATGTATATCCGCGCAGGGCTCTAATAATAACTGGTCTTACCATTCCCAAACGTGCGGAAACATGTTTGTTTCTATGTGACACTTCGATATATCCACCCAGATAAAAAAAAAAAAAGGCATTTTGCCTGACTTCCGGGCTCTACAGTGATGACATATAACAAGTCACAGGCTGTATGTTCGCATTCGGAAGACGATATGCTCGAACACCTCCATCGGCGACCCTAAAGATTTTTCCGTGGTTTCCAATTTTTACACTAACTAAATACTGTGGATGCAACTTAATTAAAGCCACCGCCGGTTCCTTCCCAACCCTCGGCCATTTATATTAATTCGGCATCGACAATCTATCCGAGTTAGTGCGCCGTTTAACTACAGGGGGAAATGAAATGAAATGTCGTATGGCTTTTAGTGCCGGGATATCCCAGGACGGGTTTGGCTCGCCAAGTGCAGGTCTTTCTTTTTGACGCCTGTAGGCGACCTGCGCGTCGTAATGAGGATGAAATGATGATGAAGACAACACATACACCCAGCCCCCATGCCACTGGAATTAACCAATTAAGGTTAAAATCCCCGACCCGGCCGGGAATCGAACCCGGGACCCTATGAACCGAAGGCCAGTACGCTGACCGTTCAGCCAACGAGTCGGACACCACAGGGGGAGAAAACATTTCACAAGTCATATAATTTCATTTTAAGTACAGTAAACACCCTCATATACGACTCCTCGGGATATCCGACCGCCCTCCCGGCGAGTTATCGCCGCTTAATTATAACCAAATCATTACCGCTGTACTCGCAGCATGTCCAGGACAGGATGTTAATGACGACGATATGGACAATAAAGATAAAGAAGGAAACGAATGGATCAGACCCTCTGCGTTCACAGAAGTGTTCGAGGTCACGCAGAAATACTGTACATCGAACAACATGGACCTGTGACTTCAGTTTCGTAACCGAAACTGATAATTAACTTCCGTCCTTTTCCACAGACCAATAAACAAGAATTATGGTTGTTGACAATTAACTTCCGTCCTTTTCCACAGACCAATAAACAAGAATTATGGTTGTTGATAATTAACTTCTGTCCTTTTCCACAGACCAGCCTACAAAAATAATGTTTGTTGATAATTAACTTCCGGCATTTTCCATGGATCAATCTACAAAAATGATGTTTGCTGATAATTCTGCCCTTTGCAACGGACCGACACTTCTACCCTTCTTCATGGACCAATCTACAAAAATTAAGTTTGGTGTCAATTAACTTGCACCCTTTTCTACAGACCAAATCTACTGTACAGTACAAGACCTATGTTTGTTGACAATTAAGTTCCACCCTTTTCTACAGATCAATCTACAAAAATTAAGTTTGGTGTCAATTAACTTACACCCTTTTCTACAGACAACATCTACTGTACAGTACAAGACCTATGTTTGTTGATAATTAAGTTCCGCCCTTTTCTACAGATCAATCTAGGAAAATTATGTTCGTTGATAACTAAATTCCGCAATTTTCCACAGACGCAACTGTTTTCTATCTTATTTCCTTTTTTTTAATTTTACAGAATAGAGCCCATTTGCCCAAAACATCGATTTGACATCAACTCAACCGTGAAATATAGACAAACATTTTCTATTGTCCAAGAAAACCCACCAATATAATGACAGATAACCAGGTCAATGTGATTTAGTCGACTGTAAACATTATCATTTATTAATGTTTACGGATTAAGATTAGTCTTCGGAATGGTGTATGATCCCCCCCCCCCCCCGTAGCACATTAAAGAACAAAGGACCAACTGTCGTAAACTGCACGAGCGCCACCTGGTGAGTAACAAATGGAAGTTTGTTGTGACGTCAGAAGAAGAATACTTTAACCTCTCAGAATGTAACAAAATCCATGCCACTGCCTATTGCAATATCAATAACTTCGTGTGGCTATTTCTAGCCGGGTGCAGCAGAATCCTGCAGAGAGGCCCAGCCCATGAGCTGCTTCGGCAGTAGACTGCAATGGGCTTTGAAAGGCTCGAACATACGAAGCCCGTGACGTTATCGCACGGGCCGGTCTGGGTAGCGCTCTGTCATTCGTACGCGGTGAGCCAAGGACAGCGCTGTGGTAGTTCTATGGGCCGACTTAATGCTGGGAGAGGAGGCAGTCCTCCGAGTGATTGAATCGGTAGTAGCAAGTGAAGCGCTCTACCGGTATTCTCCGGTACTACTGCGGAGAATTGCGGTGGTATACGGAGGGTGGCGGAGGAAACGGAGCGAACGTACTCTGCTCATTCAGACAAAACACTCCTTGCTGTCAGTTGCCGCGTGTGACGGGTGAACTTTCTGGCACCGTTAACTTCACTGTGTAGCTAATGCCACGAAAACCATCAGCTGTTTGGAATTTTTTCGATGCAGAAGGCGATCGGCAGAAATCTGCCAAGTGCAAATTATGTGCGCGTAGTTTTTCAACGGGAGGAGGCACATCTAATTTATTTGATCATTTAAAGAGGAGTCATAAGCAGTGTTTGGAACCAACAACTGAGCAAAGTAGCGAGGTGTACGCCCCAGGCAGTAAAGAGCATAAGCGGTTGAATCGGAGTTTGGCTATGTCTGTTTCTATAAATAAGCAACCGCTCGACATTGTCCGGGATGAAGGCTTCAGGAAGTTTGTTAACGATTTAAATCCGAGGTATGAACTACCATGTCGCCGAACTCTGTCTGAGGTAGGTGGAAAATGAACTCATATTGCACCATTTATTGTACAGTATTACAATTAATTGCCAGCTATTTCTGTGATTGATACCTACGTTATATTTATTTTTTCTTAGGGAATTCTAGGCGAAATATATGACTACGCAATAAGCTGAACATCGAACTGGCAGCAGCAAAACATGTCGCTTTAACGACGGACTGTTGGACATCTAATAGACAAGGCCCGTACATAACTGTGACTGCCCATTTTATATCAGAGGCGTCAAATGCACTGATGTCCGCATGTCTGGCAACGGAAATTCTGGAAGGAAGTTATACCGCGGAGCATATCGCTAGCCGCTTGTCAGACATCATCAATTCTTGGCAGCTGTCTGGTAAAGTGCCAGCAATTAGTTGGCTACAGATAACGCTGCAAATATGGTAGCTGTGGTACGAAAGTTAAATATCCGCCATGTTCCCTGTGTAGCGCACACACTTAATTTGGCCATAAGTGATGTGGTAAAGAGCACGTTCCCTTTCCGTACGCTTTTGGATACTTGCTCAAATATTGTCACGCATTTCAAGTAAGTATGCCCACAACAGAAGTAAAAGTAAGATTAGGGTTCTAAGTTTTGAAATGTTAAACTCAAGGTATCGCCGAACTACGGCTTATAAAAGTATATTTGCTCCACGCCTTCTCGCAACGCTGCTACTTTTTGTTTCCTAATTTTTCTTCTAGGCAAAGTACTGTTGCAAGCCATAAATTAAAACATCAACAGTTAGAGTCCGGTAAGCAGCCACTCCGGCTTATTCAGTACTGTTCGGCCCGATGGAACAGTCAGCTTGCCATGATGCGCCGTCTGCTCGAGGTAAAGGACCAACTCATAGTGGCTCAGTCGGAACTTGTGAATGCGCCGCAAGCGCTAACAGGTGAGAATTACGAATACAGTGTAATGTATTGAAAATTCTGTCTTTTTGTAACATTTGAATATAATGCATGACCACAACTTTTTCCAGCTGACGAATGGTTGACCTTAAAGGAGTGTGTAGCAATTCTAGACCTATTCGAAACGATGACTACCATGTTATCTGGAGAACTATACACCACGTGTTCTCACGTGATCCCTTTGGTGCAATGAGTATTTATCTCTCTTTCTACGGAAGCAGAAAAACCAGCTACCACTGTCGGACAGATGGTCCTCGAAGCAAGTCTGGAAGCCGTAGCAACGCGACTTTTAGCATATGAAACTCGTTCTGTGACAAGGGCGGCAACTTATCTTGATCCTAGGTACAAAAAGGATGGATTTCGAATACCAGATCATCCAGAAGAAGCACGAAAACAGGTTAGTGTTACTATTTCGAATGGAACAATAGCACAAAACCAAGCATGTGACAATTTTTCAGGTTGAAGTCGATCTAAGGGCTACGATCCAAAGGCGTGATAGGCTACAAGCAGCAGCAGAAAGTTCAGCATCGTTGGAAGAAAAGCCTGCTTCAGGAAGAAACGAAGGCAGACGTAATCTCTTAGCGTTTTTGGATGCAAAGCTGGCCCAGAAGCGACGTGTTGCGACGCCTGTCGAATACCACTATACTCCTAAGGCAGTACGTGGAATTAGAGCCAGAGCATAGGTTGACTGACCCTGTCAAGTACTGGACTCAAATGGCGCACCAGTCGAATGCGCTTCATGAAATAGCTGGATACTACCTTTGTATTCCAGCTACCACTGTCCCAGCGGAGAGAATGTTTTCTGCTGCCGGACAAATAATCACAGCAAGAAGAAATGCTTTATCGCCAGAACGAGCAAACACTTTGCTTTTCTTACATGGAAACTCAAAATATTTCTTCAAGTAACGCATATAGCCTTGATCATCGTTTCTTCATGACTGAAACATACATTTATTTATTTATTTATTTATTTATTTATTTATGTGTTTGGTGTATAACTGTGTCTCCGAAGTAATTGGGGGCATTTATTATGAGGCTGCCTTTTTATAATATACTTCTCTTTAATATACAAAAAAATTATGAATTATTGTTACATTAAATGATGTATCGGTATTATATGATATACGGTAGTTTCTTCATTCAAAACAACACTACTACATCTGTTGCTCAAAAACGGTACCATACGTAGCAGTCCAACGGCTTGGCCGCGTTAACACTCTACTTAAAATAGGTTATAGTAACACAAACTTCTCCGCTCCTACCGCTCCTTTCCTTGCATAACGGTTTTAGCGGAGGAAGCGGAGGCAACGGAGGTAATCGGAGGTACCGATTAATGTTGCGCGAACAACTGCTCCGCTCCTACCGCTCCTTTCCCAGCACTAGGCCGACTGCTTCAATGTGTACAGTGTACTGCGTGTCAGCGGAGTGCGTTGCATTACGGTCGAGTGGAGCCGACCAAATTTGCTGTGGTTTTCAGTTTGACTTCTCCGTCTATCCTGTTATCGGAAACGAACGTGGACTGTAGTTCCAAAAGAAAAGAAACCGTGGAAAAAAAATCGTGAAGTAAAAATAAAAAGCAACAAACGAACTAAAAACCGCACAATACAAGACTTCTGAACCGGATCCTAAACTTAAAAGTCGTATTTGGTTGGTATTCAAGCCTGCAGTTGACGGTGATGAGAAGGACGTTAATTCTGTGTGCTGTACGATCTGCAGTGAACTTTATATACACACTAGCAGTTCCCTGCGGCTTCTCGCGTGGATTTCGCAATTTGATAAAAGTAATCGTTCCTCGGTACTGTACTAAGACATTATCTGAAAATCCCTGAAGTATAAAACCTCACTGAAAAAGTGTTTCATTTACCCCAGAAACTCTTTGTAAACCAAGTTTGCTATTTGCTTTACGTCGCACCGACACAGATATCTCTTACGGAGACGATGGGATGGGAAAGGCCTAGGAATTGGAAGGAAGCGGCCGTGGCCTTAATTAAGGTACAGCCCCGGCATTTGCCTGGTGTGAAAATGGGAAACCACGGAAAACCATCTTCAGGGCTGCCGACAGTGGGGCTCGAACCCACTATCTCCCGATTACTGGATACTGGCCGCACTTAAGAGACTGCAGCTATCGAGCTCGGTAACCAAGTTTGTGGTGTAGCCTTTTGGTGCTGAGATGACCATGCGACATAGAACTGTACACGGGAGAACGTCTTCTCTCAAGTAAAAAAAGTTTCTTTATTTTTAAAGGAGATTGCAAATACAGTACATATTTCCACATCTGTAACATCTTCAGATTTTGAGATATAAGTATCCGCATAAAAAGAATTCAACCCCTTTATCAGCCTTTCCTCCACCTCCACCTACGTGGATTTTCCGAAAACAAAAAAGAGAGACATGTCTCTTTATTTTTAAAGGACATTTCAAGTACCAAGTTCCATGTCCGTAACATGTAAAGTTTTTGACATACACTGTAGATATACCGGTACTCATTTTAAAAATTCACCTGCTTTTTCAACTTTTTTCAGTCCCTTAAGTGGTTTTCCGAAAACAAAAAATACGTGTTTATTGATAAAGGAGCTGCAAATAGCAATTATCACGACTGTAACATCTTCAGTTCTTGACATATTTGTATCCTCATGAAAAGAATTCAACACCTATTTCAACTCCCGCCCCCCTCCGAAGTTAATTTTACCCCTCAAAATGAGTGTGTTTTATTTTTAAAGGTGATTTCAAATACCCATTTTCACGTTTGTAACATCTTTAGGTTTTTTACATGTAAGTATCCTCATACAAATAATTCAACTAATATTTCAGTCCTTTCATCCCCCCTTAAGTGGATTTTCCAAAACCAAAAGAATGCGTATTTCTTTCTTTTTAAAGGAGACTCTAAATACCAACTTTTATGCCTGTAACAACTTCAGTTTTTGAGATATCTGTACCCTAATAAATTTAATTCAAGGCCCTTTTCAGTCCCTTTTACCCTCCCCCCCCCCCACGTTAAGTGGTTTTCCAAAAACAAAATAATACCTGTTTTTAATTTTAAAATATTAAAAATATCAATTTTCAGATCTGTAACAAGTTAAGTGTTTGAGATATGCTGTAGATATGCTCATCTTAGAAATTCACGTCAACCCACATTTCAGGCCTTTTTACCCCCCCCCCCCCCCCCCTTTAAGTGTCTTTTCCGAAAACAAAATAATACATGTCTCTTTATTTTAAAAAATGATTATAAATACCACTTCACGTCTGTAACATGTTAAGTTTTTGTGATATGTTGTAGATATGCTCAGGGATTTTGTGTACACATTTTGGTTGGCAGCTATGCCCAAACGTACACGCATAATCTGGCTGCTGTAGAATCCTGGAGCTGGCGTTGCCATGGTTACGGGAGTTTATTTCCGTATCCGATTCCGAGAGCAGGGGTAGTGTGGTGCCAATATCTCCATAACGGTCGGTTTTAGGGCCTTGAAACATGGTTTTCGGGCCCATAGGGTTTACCGAGATTTGTTCTTTGGGTCAAGAGCTTAGTCTCGTCCTTGCACGGCAAATGCGATATTTCGCCTATATTAGCCTATTATTTTTATATCTCCCCCGTCGCCCCCCCCCTCGAATTGTTTTGAAAATAAAATAAAGTCCATGTCCCTCAGGGATAATGTATATTTACATTAGTAAACGGATTTTTAGAATCGGTCCAGTAGTTTCTGAGATTACGCTCTCTCTTTATAACATTAGTATAGATTAAAGGAGTCAGACTGATTTTGTTTTTTTATGATTAGATAAAAAACTTACGATGAACGAGGTCTGCTTGAATGACGAGCATTCGAATGTTTCCGTGTCATCAGGCTCCACGACTATGCTACAACCTGCCAAAGTAATGAAGTTTTCTTCGTGGACTGACGTTCATGCTGCTCCTATTCCAACAGATGAGCTGGAAAGATTTTTAAAGCAAAATTGTGGAATGCAAGAAGATAGATATAGCGCCCTATTGGAGAACAAATGGACAAAACTATCCAAAATTTCACCAGATCGCTAAGAAAGTAATATGTGTGCAAGCATCAAGTTCAGCTTCAGAGATAAATTTCAGTTCAGCGGTCTTCATTCTCAACGCACGACGCTCTCTTCTACAATCAGACAATGCTGATGCTCTTGTTTTCATTCACAGTAATTCCATTCCACCACATTAACAATGACCAATAAACTATGCACACTAAGTAAAAGCTACGTTCAGGTTTGTTTTTGTTGTTGGCATATTGCACGTCATTTCTGTTTGCATTTTATTTTGAGGTAAACGCGAATGAAGTCCATTGAATATGCTTCGTGTTACTTAGATTCATTTTCAGTTAACTTGATGTCAATTGCAAACGAATATTAGTTTATCATAAAGTTTCTGTTTGTTTTCAATTATTATTATTATTATTATTATTATTATTATTATTATTATTATTATTATTATTATTACGACAGTGCAGGAGAAATCTCTACCGTTTAATTTGAAAATACGATTAGCCTACTTTAAAATATGTTATTAGCGTACGGGAATTCGTAGAGTGAATGATCCTAATACTAGTGTGACGTGAACATTTCGTTGTGCACGGCGCACATGTTATTGTGGAAAAGTACTCAAGGTTATTCTACTGAGCCCGCCCAGTGCGGTGGACTGCGGTGGGCTGTATGAGACCAGTGCTGTGGGACAGTACGCTGCCGCGTCAGAAGAGAATGGCACTGCACGGACTGGGCTGCCGGAGCCCGTGGGTTTGAAGTGCTGCGCGGTGGGCCTGGCTGCAGGACTCTAGGGTGCAGCCCTTGTAAGGCAGACCCTCCAATGAGGGTGGGCGGCATCTGCCATATGTAGGTAACGTAACTGCGTGTTATTGTGGTGGAGGAGAGCGTTGTGTGTGGTGTGTGAGTTGCAGGGATGTTACGGACAGCACAAACACCCAGCCGCGAGCCATTTGAATTAACCAATGAATGTTAAAATCCTCGACCCGGCCGGGAATCGAACCCGGGACCCTTTGAACCGAAGGCCAGTACGCTGACCATTCAGCCAACGAGTCGGATGCAATATCAATGCTAACACCAAACGACTTTGCCCGCCACTGCACGGAAAGTTCCCCAAATAATACATATTCACTATTGTTGCATGACATAGTTGAAGATTTGAAGGAAGTAATCACCATTGAAAAGTGCAGTATTTTCCATTGTGAGAGGGGTAGGGAGAGGAGAGTGATAGCAGCAAGCTTGTAGTTTTACGTGGCTGTCGATGTCGAGATCATAGCCATAAGATATCAAGTGTTACATGGAATCCAACCCACAGGTAGGTGACTTTTCAGTATTTTTCTCAGAGTTGGATATACACTGAAGAAAATGGAAATTGCAACACCCAGGAGGAGTGGTGCTACATTGCTGCAATTGAACGTGCAGGACGAGTGTTTAGTTATGATTCGATTATTACACTTTCAGGTCCCTCTGACCGCAAGTTTGGACAACAATCAATACAGGATGTGCCCACCACGAGCTGCAATACATTGATGAATTCGTCGAGGCATGGAGTCAATAAGGCCCTGGATCGCTTCCTGAGGAATTGTGGCCGATGCTTGCTGCACTGCACGGGTCAGTTGTTCCAGAGTTGTGGGTGGCTGAGGACGGTTGGCCAGCTGTCGACCCATCATGTCCCACACATGCTCAATAGGACTGAGGTCCGTTCTAAGGTTGTGATGTCGTGGTGAGCTTCTCTGGAGATGCGTGCAATGTGAACCCGGGCATTGTCCTGTTGAAACATCCCATTAGCAATGTTCGCCATCATAGGGACAACCACTGGATTGAGTACCCTATCAACGTACTGTCGAGCAGTCATAGTGCCCTCAACAAGCACTAATTGTGATTTCACATTAAAGCCAATAGCTCCCCAGACCATAAAGCTTGGTGTTGGCCCTGTGTGCCTCTCGACAATAAGATCTGAGCGGCCCCTCTCCCCGGTACGTCGGCGCACACGATTCCGGCGATCACTGCGGGCAAGACAGAAGCGCAATTCATCACTAAAGGCGACCCTATGCCATTCGTCGACCCACATCGATATTTCTCGACACCAGGCCAGCCTTACACGTCGCTGTTGTGGGATCAATGGAGCACCTTCTGCAGGGACACGGGCTCGTAAGCCAGCTGCACGCAGGCGATTACCAACTCTTTGTTGTGTAATGTGGGGTGCCAAAGCTGCTCGAATTTGCGCTGCTGTTGCATGGGGTTCCATCCACGCCATCCGAATGATGCGGCGATCCTCTCTCACAGTTGTCTATCGCGCTGGGCCTATGCCAAGTCTCCGAGTGTGGGTACCTTCATTTGACCACTGCTGCCATACACGTTGTACCGTGGTTGCCTGTCGGCTAACACGTGCAGCGACAGTCCTTAGCGAAAATCCAGCATCACACAGCCCAATAACCGAGCCCCCTCAAACGGCGACAGTTGTTGATACCGCGCTCTTCTCTGTCGTCGAGGCACGTTTGACGGAGAACACTTCACTGCACAGACCGCAATTCAACTACGCTACAGCAGAGTCCGTATACTGGAGTTGATTCCTCCGCGACCAATCACGTGGGGAGACCTGTAGCAACATTCCAATGGGTCTGAAACTTCGATCGTTTACATACCTACATGGCATCGTTCCATATCTTGAAAATCAACACAAACGTCCAATGCCTTCATGGTGTTGCAATTTCCATTTTATTAAGTGTAATTATTGAGTTTACCGTCTTCATAAGTTTATACTCCTTTGTCGATAATATTATTCTAAAACTTTATCTTTGCTAGCACAGCCATTACCGCTTTGTTACAGGTAATCAGATTCGTCGTCTGTTTGAAGTCCTTTCACGCTGCTGTTAGTATCCTGGCTGTCAAATATTCATCCATATTTTCTGCGAAACACGGTTCAAAGAATGACAAAATTAAATTTGTCGTTTGGGTATACTGAACTGACGCAATTTGTAATTTACGTCCAATTACGAATACGCTCAAACTAATAATTGTCACCTGGCTCACACAACAGTCGAAACAGACCCAGCCTACGATGAAAGAATGAAGCTTCTGTTTGAAATGTTCGAATATACAAGCGTGTTACCAACATTTAACGAGAAGAATTTTGTATTTATAAAAATATTATGCCTGGTAATATGATAAAGGCCTTGAACAGTTTCTATGCATAGTTATAACTGTAAGTGTGGATTTACAAGGAATGTATTAATAATTATCTCTTGTTCCTTCTCCTTGGCTTTTATCGCACTTCATTGTGAGGTCCGTTGCTTTGCACTTCGTTCTCCACATCGCGCGATCCTTGGCGTTGCTTGGAGTGCTCCAATCAAGAATATGCCCTCCTTCAGAGCATCGAGCCATCGTTTTTCTGGCCGTCCTCGAAGTCTACGGCTCTCAGTTCAATTCACCCACAGAGGGACATAGAGAAAGATCGCCTGGACAAATGAGTCGTGGCACCAGTTCGTATGTACACGCCAATGGCAGGGTACCACTGCGTCTCCAACCATTCGAGGCAACGGATTCTCTTGTCACCTAAGGTACAATTCAGGCCGGAGGTAGCTGTATCATCGTATGGGGACTGTTCAGGTGGGATGAAATGGGACCCCTGGTACATCTGACAATGTCTCTCACCAACTCCACTCATTTGTTTACCTTTAGAACACTGGAGGAGACCTGAACGTACAGCAAGACAATGCGCCGTCCAGTCGCTCCAGAACTGAGGCTGATTGGTTCGATGAGCACTCCACGGGCATGAAGATGCTTGCCTCGCCCCTAAGGTCACCCGATCTCAATCGTATTGAACACATTTAGCATGTTGTCGAGAGAGATGTGTGGGCCGTTCACCCTGCTCTGAACAAACTCTTTGTATCAGGCCGACCGCAAAATGGGACGCAGGTCCGTGAGGTGAAGCAGGGTGACTCATGGTGAGTTTCTGCGTACCATTAAAATGACTGGACCCACGCACGTTAAAGCTAGGGTGAGGTGGTGGTGATGGTGGTGATTATTGTTTTAAGAGAAGTACAACTACGCAACCATCCTCTATGTTATAACACTAATCAGAGGGGAAATGGAAGGGACCCGACACTTCGAAGAATGAAGGTATCGGCCAAAGGAAGACAAGGGCCACAAAAGGCGTGAAAATGAAAGACTCCCTAGGCCTCGGAAACCTAATACCATCGGGGTCGGAAAAGAATAAGAGTTGACCAAGGAAGGTCGGATAGGATAGATGAAAGTGAGGAGCCTGGCACATAAAGCCAGGGTGAAGTGAGTGGTGGTGGTGGTGATTATTGTTTTAAGAGGAAGTACAACTGGGCAACCATCCTCTATATAACACTAATCAGAAGGAAAAATGGAAGGGATCCAACATTTCGAAAAATGAATGTATCGGCCAAAGGAAGACAAGGGCCACGACGGGCGTGAAAATGAAAGACTCCCTAGCCCTCGCAAACCTAATAGCGTCGGGGTCGGAAAGGAACAAGAGTTGACGAAGAGAGGCCGGATAGGATAGATGAAAGTGAAGAGCCTGGCACAAGTAAATGGAAGCAATGCCAGGACTCAGCTGAGGGCCCCGTGGTCGCAAACCCACGCTAAAAAGTTCAGAGCCCCTGAGGCCCCTTTTAGTCGCCTCTTACGACAGGCAGGGAATACCGTAGGTGTTATTCTACCGCCCCCACCCACAGGGGGAAGAGGGTGACGTGACGCAGTTGCTGCCCGTGGTTGCCCTGCGGACCGCAGTCTCTTTTCCGCAGTTTCCTGCAAGGCTCGCGATAATTTTGGTTGTTCATATTGTATTTTGTAGTTCGAAATGGTATTAAAAAAACTGAAGCCGTGCGTGTTCGCGAAGTCAATTTTCATTCCTGATGAGATCATGCAGTTCTCTGAACTGATCACGGTTTAATCCAAAATAGTTCGTGAATTTTTCATGATCAAATTCCTTAGTTAAAGCGAACTCCCCATGGCTTAATCTTCTTTTCATGTATGTATTTTTTCCTGATTTTTGTTTCATAAGAGTGAAGTAGCATACCGTTTCGAACACAAACTCGGTTTAGGAATCCGATTCTGAACTCAATCTATGAACACAGCTAAAGTATTCACCATCTTTGCTAGAAATAAAATTCCGTAATAAACTGCGCATTTGAAACTGCAATCCGACTTGCGATGACTGTTGTCGTGACTCACTCTGTCGTGAAGAATTCAGTGTGAGTCACCCTGCCTTACCTCAAGGACCTGAGTTTCATTTTGCGGTAAGCGGCCTATACACATACGAACATGGTTCGGCGAACTTCAAAGTTCACGAACCAAGATCGCTTGTGTGTGTTGTCTCACGAACCATGTTCGTGGGGAACATTGTTTCCTGTGGAGTTGGAAAACTTGGTTCGTGGAGTTGTCAGTGACGAACCACGTTCGCGCGTGTGTAGTGGACCAGGGACTGGTGGCGAGCGATTGATAAGTATAGTACAGTAGTCGGGATGGCGGACAATGCGACCTTCAAGCATCTTAGCTTCTCGACAAATTTTGTAGAGTCTTTCAGAGGCTTTCCTTGCCTTTGGAAAGTGAACTCAAGTGATTTTTTTGTTGTTGTTGCTATTTGTTCTACGTCGCACCGACACAGATAGGTCTTTGGCGACGATGGGATAGAAAAGGCCTAGGAAGTGGAAGGAGCGGCCGTGGCCTTAAGTAAGGTACAGACAGCCCCGAGATTTGCCTGGTGTGAAAAGGGGAAACCACGGAAAACCATCTTCAGGGCTGCCGACAGTGGGGCTCGAACCCACTATCTCCCGATTACTGGATACTGGCCGCACTTAAGCGACTGCAGCTATCGAGCTCGGTGAACTCAAGACAGATATAAGCGGGTAGAGGCCTGAGAATGACGCGAGAGAAGATACCCGAGGCAGATTTAGCGTTTTTAACTGCGAGAGTTAATTTGTTGAAACAAAGTTTCCGTAGGGAAGTGAGAAAAGTTAAAGGACCGAAAAGTAAAACGGGTTCGTCCATGTACCAAAACACTTTTAGATACTAGTCCTTGAGGGCCTCGTAGACAGCTTTGCAAGTTTTTGGAATTACCTTTTCCAGATCTTGAGGGGAAATTGCCGCTGAAAACTTTAAATCTTCCATACTTCTTCTCGAAGTCATGTACCGAAGTGTACAAGCGAGCCGTGCTTCTGCAGTGATTGCTTTGTGATCAATGGCGCAAGCATGTTTAACACATTTCTGTATTCTATATCTGGCATTCGCAGAAAAGTTTGAAACTCGTTTTTCACTTGTGTCTGCGAGCATGTTTAAAATATTCAAATGCGACCACTTGTCTCTTTCCCGTAGCCAGTCCTTACAACACGACTTCTTCTTCTTCTTCTTCTTCTTCTTCTTCTTCTTCTTCTTCTTCTTCTTCTTCTTCTTCTTCTTCTTCTTCTTCTCCTCCTCCTCCTCCTCCTCCTCCTCTTAAAACAACCCAACTAGTCAAGCACAATAACAGCAGCCACAACTTTCGAAACGCTCATTTCCACGACAAGTGTGAGACAGTTCTTTGTGCTGGGTGAACGTGTGTGTAGTGAAACAGAAGCGAACTTGGTTCGCGAACCAACTCCAAGACCAAGTTCGCAGAACCATGTTCGTATGTAATAGGATGCCTTACAGAAGACTGTGTAGAGGCCATGGAACAGGATGACTTCTCACGCATCGATTATCTTGTGGAGTCCCTGAGGTGGTGGTGGTGGTGATTATTGTTTTAAGAGGAAGTACAACTAGGCAACCATCCTCTATATACTAATCAGAGTGAAATAATGGAAGGGGTCCGACACTTCGAAAAATGAAGATATCGGCCAAAGGAAGACAAGGGCCACGAAGGGCATGAAAATGAAAGACTCCCTAGCCCTCGCAAACCTAATAGCGTCGGGGTCTGAAAAGAACAAGAGTTGACCAAGGGAGGTCGGATAGGACAGATAAAAGTGAGGAGCCTGGCACAAGTAAGTGGAAGCAATGCCAGGACTCAGCTGAGGGCCCCGTGGTCGCCAACCCACGCTCCAAAGTTCAGAACCCCTGGGGCCCCTTTTAGTCGCCTCTTACGACAGGCAGGGGATACCGTGGGTGTTATTCTACCGCCCCCACCCACAGGGGGATGGAGTCCCTGACGTCCCCGTCACGCCGCAATGCCATTGTCATCAGGGTGAAAGGGGATGCCATAAGTAACTAACCAGGTATCTCTAATTCAACTGCTCGTCAGTGTATTCCCTACTGTACTCGAAACAGTCCATATCACGGGCTCACGAAATATTCACAATTCCACCTCAAACACTCCATATAAGAAATCACCAGCGAGGAAACGACTAGTTAACCACGAGAATTTTGTAAGAAGGAAGCGAATTCGCAGACTAACCTATCCTTGCAATGTTCTATTTTCATACCGACTTAGCCGTACGGGAATGAGCTGCATAAACTCAGAACATGTTATTCAAAGCACGGTGAAATTGCACTATTCTGACCACATTTTGTTCGGAGTACGACCGTCGTCTAACCACAGACTCGCGCTGAACACGAAACAGGGACAGTTTTGTTATACAATTGAACATGTCTCATCCACAGTTTTCGATAATTTTCCAGTTGTCTAAATAACTGACAAGCGCGCCTGAGATGAAATCATGAGTGTGGGAGAGATTCCGTGTGTACCGGGCGATCAATAGTAATAATGTTCCCGAATGAGTTTTATCTGCATGCTATTGGCCGGGACGTAACACGATTATAGAAGCAATAACGGGAGCACTGTCAATGGGGGCAAAAACCAAGCGCTGAGGGTCGTATGTCACTAAGCCTGCCATACTTCTTTCAAAGAAAATCGAGACTTTATTTTGAGTTCGTTTGGGCCACCTGAGAACCATGGTGCCTGTGCTTTAGCTGTATTATTGTTTTTGACTGTTGCCGCTTCTGGGGTTCTTAATGGTACGTTTGACTGCTGCTTTATTCTTGGTACCGTGAGCTTTTCTGTTGGCCTAGTATTCCTTCATTTCCTTGCTGAGCTCTATTTTGCGTTCCTCGGACCATTTCCTCGCCTCATTGTGGTTAGCTTCTGTAAGGGATGTTAGGAAGGATCTCGTTTTGATAGCAGAACGGTAGTTGCTTCTGTTAATTGTGATCGCAATATTAAGTTCTGATAGATCCTTCTCTACCTGTTGAATCCACAGCGTTCCAGTGGCTTTACCCTTGCTAGCTACTTTGAAGATTTTACAGGACAGTCTGTGAGAATCCATTCTATACAGGTGTCCACAGAAAGCCAGCCGTTTTCTTCTGATGGCATCTGTAAGGGTTTCTTGGTGTTCGTAGAGTTCGCGGTTTGCTGTGTACCAACGCCTTCCATCTGATAGGATCCTTGGTCCTAAAATCCTTCTCAAGAACTTCCTTTCTTGTACTTCGAGGGCTCTTATAGTGGGGTCTTCTTAGTTAGAGATAAGCACTCTGCTGCGTACAGGTCTGACGGTCCGACTATTGCATTATAGTGTCTTATTTTGGCATTCATCGATAGGTGTTTTGAGGCGTACAGTTTTCTGCAGTCATGGTATGTCTTGTCTCGTTTGATTATCTTCTGTTTGAGAGCTGATGATGATGATGATTATGATTGTTGTTTAAAGGGGCCTAACATCGAGGTCATCGGCCCCTAATGGTACGAAATGAGACGAAATGGAATGACAAATTAAAAGTCAAAAATTCTCCACTGACCAGAATTAGTGGATGCGACCCGCAATGCCTTACATTCACACAAACTGACGTAAAAGAAAAGGATTACTGACCAAGAGACTGCTGCTATAGCATAACACTGAAAGGATGATGCTTGCAGTATAAAGGGGGTCCAAAATCAAAGTCATCGGCCCCTCATAACGGTACTGATCGCTAGGGAAGTAGAACCATGGTATTTGTCTTGTTGCGGTACTAATCAAAAGTAGCAGAGACTTGCGGTATTCCACACATTATTGTAATACTCAGAGGTTATGAAATTCGACATATGATATAGACCTATGTTTTTCTCACTTTGCGGCGCCACTAACAGGCAACGCAAACCTATGGTGTCCATCACATAAGAGTACTAACCACAGGGACCTCTCTTATCCCGCGGTGTTCCTCATATAGTGGGCACTAATCACAGGCAAGGCAGAACCATGGTAGCTATCATCCCATGGTCCTGCTCATAGGGTGGTACTAATCACAGGTACTGCAAAAGCCGACCGCACACTGCTCCTGTGTGCTACTAATCACAAACCTATTTGGTACCTAATATAGTGGTACTACGCGCAAGTAAAAGCGACCCATGATACTCTCCGCGTGGTGGTACTAATCACAAATAGTGTCATGGTTCCAAGACAATCATCCCTTGGTCGCCCTTTTTAGTCGCCTCTTGCGACAGGCAGGGGCTACCGTGGGTGTATTCTTCGTCGGCGTCCCCCATCCACAGGGGGTTGTGTGTTTGGTCTGCGAGAGGTATTTTATTTCCCTCAAGTCCGCCGTCAAGCCGGTTAGGACCCCCCTATCCGCCACCTAGGACGCGCCACGTGGGAGTACCACCTCTCCCCCTGCTACGCCGGCGTAGCAGGTTCGTGGCTGTTTGAGAGCAACCATTTCACTAAGGTCTTCTGAATAAATAATAATGTTATTGGCTTTACGTCCCACTAACTACTTTTACGGTTTTCGAGAACGCCGAGGTGCCGGAATTTAGTCCCACAGGAGTTTTAACGTGCCAGTAAATCTACAGACACGAGGCTGACGTACTTGACCACTTTCAAATACCACCGGACTGAGCCAGGATCGAAATTGCCAAGTTGGGTTCAGAAGGCCAGCGCCTCAACCGTCTGAGCCACTCAGCCCGGCAAGGTATTCTGAAATCCACTATCCAAGGTACTTCACAGTTTTTGCTCTCTTGATATGCTTGGTGTCACTGACTCTCGTTGTTCGAGGGGTGTTTTTGATTAATGAGCTCGAATGAGCTTGGTCTTTCCGATGTTGATCAGGAGACCTGTTTTAGCCGCCAATGAGTGTAGTATTTATTTATTTATTTATTTATTTATTTATTTATTTATTTATTTATTTATTTACAGTATTCAGGACTATTTATTTCTGTAGGCCCCATTACATAGGTCTCCTTGATGTTGGCTGTCAATATGTCATTTATCCTTGGGGGTAGTGAGATTTTTTTTTTAATTTATTAAAATGCTATTTGTTTGGGGCGTCGACCCACGTGATCTTTTGCCCCTACTGGAACCATATTGTATGAACCTGCGTGTAATTGGAATGGCGGTAGTGTGGAATGTTGCGTGTGAGGAAAGGAAGATTAAGGACGTCACAAACACCCAGTCCCCACGCCAGGGATATTAATAATTACAATTAAAAACCCTGACCCGGTCGGGAATCGAGCCCCAGGCCTCCGGGTGACATGCGGGCGCGTTGCCCCCTACACCGCGGGGCCGGACAGGGGTATTATGATACACTTCATAAATCTGGACATTATTTTTCATCCTGTGCAAATCACATCGGGTAGGAAGTTTCCTCTACAGGTATCGGTCGTTTGCAACAGTCTGAATATCCGTCCAAGGAGACTGCAGTGGTGTTGAGGTCATCCTCGACGTTTTTACGCCATGTTTTCCGAGAACGACCTATTTCCTCTTACCACCAGGCGGAGTCCACCGTATCGATGTTTTTACGTAGATATCGGCAGTCGGACATGAGCAGGATGTGGTCAACAAATAGACCTATCATTCGACCTTCAGTCACGATTGCCGACAGACGATGTGACAGGTCTTTGTAATATTTCTTCATCTGTGACTCGGTCACGAACTTAGACATCTATCACACTGGTGACAACACGGGTGGCGCTGAAGGTGTCGCCAACGCAGAAGTTCACTATCAGACTTTGGTGTCGCCACCATAAATCATATATAGTCATATTAAAAGATGCCGTCAACTAGTGAGGAACTACTTTTGCTACTTCTGCATTTATTTTGGCATTTCTGTCACTGTACTTGTCGCTTATACTGTTCCAGTTTACTGGGTACTTTTCAGCTGGGCTATGAAGTCCTCTGTATTCACTTGCTTATCAATTAAATCAGCAAATTCTTTTCATTCTATCCCCAGCACTACTCTTCTTCATTACATTTCCCTCGACCATCATGAACACAATTGAAAACAACTATTTTGAGAAAAGCAAGAGTGGAACTGATTGACGAATACGCGGGTAGGAAGGGGGGAATGCTTCACAACCAGGTGTCATCACCAGTCCTAAATGATAGGCTACATTTGAAGCAATGCCCAGCGTGTCCCGTAACACCGTCGGCCGAGCTCGATAGCTGCAGTCGCTTTAGTGCGGCCAGTATCCAGTATTCGGGAGATAGTAGGTTCGAACCCCACTGTCGGCAGCCCTGAAAATGGTTTTCCGTGGTTTCCCATTTTCACACCAGGCAAATGCTGGGGCTGTACCTTAATTAAGGCCACGGCCGCTTCCTTCCCACTCCTAGCCCTTCCCTCCCTGTCCCATCGTCGCCATAAGACCTATCTGTGTCGGTGCGACGTATAGCAAAAAAAAAACACCGTTGGTGTCCCGAGCGGTTGCCGGGCTCGTCCACCAGCCGGACACCAGGTTCTAGTAGCGGCACCAGTCTCCCTAATATAATAAGCTCCCTGTAACACACCGCCCATGCCAACTGGTGTCACCATCAGTGTCCTTGTTATAATAGGGACCTTAGATCTTACTGGAGCAGGGGTTTCCAAATGGCGGCCCGCGAAGCCATTTTTGCTGCCAGTGAGAGCACTGTAAGAAATAATGTGAAGCAAAGTCACAAAAAATATTTCATAGCTCGTTGAAAAACGTATTCATTTTTATACACCTTATAGACCCAAATCAGAACTAATTATTCTTTAATACTAGTTCCCCTCTTCAAGTATTCACTTGTTCTCAATAGATTATTTTTGATTTTTAAAATTTAAAATCCAAATTTAAAGTAATAATGTTATTATTTTTGTGTCCCACTGACTACTTTTGATGGTTTTCGGAAACGCCGAGGTGTGGAAATTTTGTCCCGCAGGAGTTCTTTTACGTTCCGTAAATCTACCTACACGAGGCTGACGTATTTGAGCACCTTCAAATACCACCGGACTAAGCTAGAATCCCAGCGCCTCAACCGTCTCGGCCACTCAGCCCGGCTCCGAACTTCACTCTTTTATACAATTATAAAATAATGTTTTCAGCAATTAAAATTATCGAACCCTCATTTCAATTGAACTATGCATATTATTTCATAGCGATGCTTCTGTACTATTTGCAGAATTTTACGAAAATTGGCCTATTCAGGTGTGGCCCGCGAACATGACAAAGATTTCCAAAATGGCCCTCGAGCCCCTACAAGTTAGAAACCCCTGTTCTGGAGTAACACTGCTGGAAAACATTCATTCGCTTAGTCATCTTGACAGTGGATTTCCATGTCTCACAGCCAGTTAATGCAGTTGTTAAAACCGAGTCACATTTCCCACCTTCTACACTCCCAGCTTCTTTGGAAAGCCGATTTATCTGCCATGCACTCTGCATTTCTTCGGGCAGGCTAGATTCTACGAGATTCTCCTGGCTTGAATCTGCATAGGCCAGGTTCAAAGTTCTCAAAGAGCATGAGTTACTAACTTAATCAATAAAACAAAAAATGGAAGTTTATCGTGCTTCGTAATATTTGAACCGACCAATTTTAAAAGTTCTCCAACGTACATCTGCAAGAGAAGATAATCTCTCTGACAAAACGCTCTTTCTAGGCTTAATTGGCTTGGGAATAATTGTCTGCTGTCTGCGGGTAACTATGAACAATCCCGTGTGGTTAGGTATCCTCTTGCATGGATTGTATCAAGTACTGAAACGTATCACTGTCATGCAATGTATGTGCTGACTACATGGATCTTTTGAAATTGAGGCCAAAATCCTAGCCACTCTTCGAGATCTCCATTAACTTTCTTTAATTCTACTTTAGGCAATTTGAAAGTTCTCTTACTATTAAGCTGACACAACATCTTCCATCCTAATACATCGACTTCACTGAGAGGCGAGTTAATTGTACCACTACTACAAATAATTTAATTTGTTCTGACTTTAATAACCTCAAAATCGTCTCGGTACTAGTCTAGCCTAGCAACATTCGATTCAGGTTAGGATTCTCAGAGATTACTTCTGTTGCAAGAAGTAACTAAATTACATTGCGAACCACCTCTGTTAGGTCATCCCATCTTCTGTCGATTGCGACTACTTCACTTTTAATACTGCACTCACCTCTCCTTGGACCAGAAAGCTTGATTAAAATACAAACGTATTCTACCACGTCGGTAGAATATAATATAAAATATAGAGGAAATCGCAAGATTAATTATCAGACCCAATTTCATTCTATTTCTTAACAAATTTATAAGACCTGCCACCATTAGCGTTCATCTTATTTCACATAACTGATAACAATACAGAAGAAAACAAAAAAGTTACAGAATACCTCAACCAAAGACATGTCACTCAATCTAAAGAAGTTTTCTGAAAGAGAATACGGTACAATTCAAAGGATAAAAACAAAACTAATAGCTCTGTTTTAGAACCACTATCATTACAGCTCTCTCTGTGGATCAGTGGTAGCGTGTCTGCCTCGGGATCCCAAGATCGCGGGTTCGAAGCCCGGCAGAGGGAGCAAATTTTTTCAAGGGCGGGAAAAAACATTCGACACTACATTTCGTTTGATGTCGGCATGTAAAAGATCTCTGCTGACATATTTGATGTTCACCCGAAAAATTAAGCCATAGACATCCAGGAGAGATGCTGTACACTCTGCCATCTAGTAGCTCTGAAGTAAAACGAAGCGTCGAAATTGGCGAGTAAGCAGCCAGATGGCATCAAATGAAAATACCTGCACACGATAGCTGAGGGCATACGATTATTATTATTATTCATCTGTTTCTGAGAAATGGAGTCTTGACTTCGAGGTGCTACATATTTAATATTTTATGTACCGGGCGGTACACCTCCACGCCGCTAATTTAAAATGTGCGCCAGTTGAAACTCCTCTGCTGGAGGAAGTCTGAACTTTATCGACGGTATTAATTTTCAAGTTTCTCAGAAGATGTCACTACTTGGAAAGTTTGGAGTTTTTGAACTGTGCCACTTTTGATGTATTTTTGTTTTACCGGTAGTAAGAAGTGTGAACTTTCTCTTCTAGAGGACACTACTGAAGAACTACAATAGTGCACCCTAGTGCGAAGAAAAAGAACTGTTCTTTTGGAGAAAATTTAATTTCAAAAGTTTGTTCTTTGTTAAATTTCCTTCTGTCATTGTTTAAGTTGGCAATATTAACCCTTTCTTTCCCCTTGTTTTAAATCCAGCCAATCCCGAATTTCTTTAATTAATTTTCCACCAATAATATGTTTCTTCTTCGTATTGTGTAGGGGTTTTCTCGGTGAACCAATAAAATGATTGTGGGCGGGTGTTTTCCTTCCTGAAACGCCTCGAACTTTCCGCGAGAGTATATAAACTGCTGATTTTAGGGTCTCTGTGCCACTTCAGTACCATCTTTCAGTGTGTAAAGTACATAGCAGGGGGCGGGGAGCGCCTCTTTCCTTGGGGAGCAGTTCTACACCAAGGTAATGGCCTTTTAATATCTTCTTTTCTTGCTAGCTCAGCAGTTTAACTCTCGGGGCGGGTCCGAAGCGTTCCTACCATGTAACCTTTTCCTAAAATGTAACGTCTCTTAACTCTATTCTCTTTAAAGTCACATATTGGGATAGAGAGTGCTTAACCCTCTCGAGCTCCCACTCATATTATTTATTTTGAGGTGAACTTATTTTTCACAACCGATTCTTCCTTAATATAATGTAAATTGTTCTTTTCTGAAGTCACCTCTGTAGTATGGGATTAGCCCTTGCATTAACGGCCTAGTGCCAAGTAGGTTTTAAATAAAGTGTATTAGGAGTGCGGAGAGCTTCCTTTCAAGTTGGTATTTTAGAGGCCATATAATTAACCTTTTCTCACTTAATAGGCCTCAGTAGATTGGGTATTTTACCCCTGTGTTTATGTCCGTTGAGGACAGCTTGAAGGTGGAGTTTGGTGTGGCCTGGGAGAGGCCTAAATTTGAGAGCGGGTCGCTCTTTAGTGTAAATTGTTGTTGTTGTACGCCTCGAGGAGGCTTTACTGTGTAATTTGGAGCAAGTGCTCCGGGGCTTGATTGGGGTCTTCTGCCCCTCTGTTAAATCTTGTTTTGAGGTAAAGTTGGGCTAGTTGCCCAAGAATTGCGAGGTCGGGGCTCGAAGCCCAAATCCTGTAAATACTGTAATTGTACTTTTGTTGCCTTGCTACTCTGTACCTGCCATTCGTGTTATTTCTGAATTTTGGAAAGAAAATATAACCTTGTTAAATTTTACATTAACTTTAATTTCGTAGTTTGAGACCTATTCACACCCGCACCTTCTTTCACCTCTACCTACCACGGAAATCTCCGTAACATTTTATACAAGATTTACAGACTCTCATGGTATGTTTAAGGCTTTTATTAGAAATTCTAGACTTCGTGTGTTTGGTTATGTGTTGCTTTATGGTGATATTGAAGGCAAAATTAAATTGTACCTTCCCAAATTTAGGACCTAAGCATTGTAGTTGCCACGTCATTAGTTACCACAATTTACCATTTATACATCCACCAATCCACTTGAAGTGCTATTCTACGTAAGTAACGGCGAGAAAGTATATAACAATTTCAACTTTTAAATAATTCTGTGAATTGTGCAATATGCGGGAACTAGTGTACTAAGATAGAAGGAGAATCCACATCGCCAGAAGTCATCTGTTTCCAGAAATCTACAACAGACGCTACTAATCATAACTGCCCTTTGTGTGGTTTACACTTCAGTTCTGTCCACGGATTAAGTACGCATAAATCTAAGAGCCATATTCAACTGTCAAATAAGAATATAATTGATTTATACAGCAAAGTAGGCCTGCAACAGAGAGGTTCCAAGAGGATAGCAGCCCATGTAATTATCAAACACTTTACTACAAGATAGGCCCAGAACTGCAATCTAAAGTAGAAAAGTGTGAAGACTATTTCAGGAAATCCATGTTCAGCTTCCTTCTTTCGATTCTGATCTTTTTTATAACATTTCTGATCTTCTTACGTTTATGTATGAAACCACCTCTAAATTAACAGATCCGTAACACCCTGTCACTCATTACGATCAACTGAGCAAACAACGTAAACAGTCCTCAGTTATATTACCTCACAAAGGCTCGTCTAACCCTTAAAGATCTTCCAATACTCGAAGGAAAAGAAAGCAAGGTTGAAACGAGTATGAAGTTGCTCAGTATAATTATTATAATAGAAGGAGAACAGTAGTTCGTAAAATTATGGATGTAGACCCCCCCCCCCTCTACGCTCAAAAAAAGTGCCCAATTCCACTGACTGAAATAAAGGACTGTTTCCGGAATACATTTGACCCCGCTAATGAAAATGTTAGAGAAGGCTGTGCAGCTAGTGATAAAGGAAAATATTTCTGAAATTTCCGCAAACAAAGTTAAAAGAGCAATTGAAAGCATGTCTTGGACACTTCTAACGAACCAGATCGTGTACAGTTAAGAACGGCCAGAGAGCTCCAATTCTAAGCTATTATAGCTTTAATTATTAACATTATGCCGTTTACTCAGCATGTACAAGAGAAGTTCGGACAAACTAGAGCAGTTCTAATTTACAACGGAAAAGGACATGTTAAAAGTTATATTCCTGGCGTCCTATAACAATCTATTCCACAATCAGAAAGATAACTGAACGAGTTTTAAATTTCGAATTGAAAGTTCAATTAGACCTGTCTACGATCCAGCGTGGACTTGTTTCCAATTTAGCACGTTGCCATATAAATTCAAGATTGATTTCAGATTGTCTTAAAAATGCGAAATCCGCTGGTAAAAACTATGTTGTGGCATTTCTTAACGTTACTCGCGCATATGATAAGATAGGATAGGCGCATATTAAAAATTGTCTGATTGCACAAGGAGTCTCATGGAATCTTAGGAATGTTATTATATATCTCCTTACAGAAAATGCTATTCAGATAGGAAACCAGCGATCCAAAACAATAGCTGTTGGATGTGGAGTGCCGTAAGTCCCAAGAGGGTACTAGCGCATGCAATTATCAGACACTGAACTCGAAGATATGGTCAGAACTCCAATCTGAAGTAGAAGACTGTTTCAGGAAATCCATGTTCTGTTTCCTTCTTTCGATTCTGATAATTTTAATAGAAGAATGTCTAGTTTTCTTACGTTTCTGCATGAAGCCTACTCTAAATTACCAGTTCCATAACGTCGAAACGGGGGAGGTGGTTGTCAATTGCACCAGTCGCTACACGCTGCATGCGGCCGTAGCATCGGAGGCGCTTCTCTATCATTCCTTTCCACAATTTTCAGATCACCCGTCTGTTGCGGAATTGTGTCAAAACATACACATTACTAGGAAGAAAAAATTAATTACATCATACCGTATGCATGAAAGGAAACCGGCCAGTATGGCCATGGCATTAATTAAGGTACAGCTCCCAGCACTTGCCTGGTGTGTAAATGGGAAACCACAGGAAAAACCTTTAGGGCTGCCGATGGTGGATTTCGAACCCACCCTATCCAGATCGCAACCTTACAGGATTTCTTTCTTATTCACCAGCTCTTCAATGCTAGAATTCACAGGCAAAGAAGCAGAAAACTAGCAGGTCTTAGATATGCTGATGATGGGAGTGCTAACTCTTATTTATTCTTCGCCAAGTTCATAACAGAATTTCTTTTCACACTTGTATGTCGACACGAGCCCACGACAATTCGCAAGGTCATTTCTCGTACATCAGAACGAAGAGTGAGGAACCAATGATTCCCGAAGGTAGCAAACATCTGGCTGCCAGGCTGAATTTCAGAGTCTCTCTCCGAATTTGCGACGAAATGCATTGTTGTTCTGAATCTCCAAAATGCCCTTCTGGAGATAATTTGGACATTGAATGTCCTCCAAAGATACTGATAGAGGCTTTGTTAAAAGCAGATATATTGAAAATCTATCCTTAGAGGAACCGTCTTCTTTTCTACAGGTTAACAGATGGAAGATTTTCGGCGACGCACGGGTGGAAAAGACCTAGGATTGGGAAGGTACCAGCCATGGCCTTAATTAAGGTACAGCTCCCAGCACTTGCCTGGTGTGTAAATGGGAAACCACAGGAAAAACCTTTAGGGCTGCCGATGGTGGATTTCGAACCCACCCTATCCAGATCGCAACCTTACAGGCACATGACCCAATCCGCGTTTCAATTCAGAATTAAGAGTAATAATTATTTCAGAATTAAATATACTTTGCCCGTGGCTTTAACGGCATGCATACTGCTGGTTGGCTACCACTGAACAACAAAAACAACAACAACATAATAATAATAATAATAATAATAATAATAATAATAATAATAATAATAATAATGTGTGCGAGGGTGTTGTCTTCCACCTGAGGTCAAACGAGAGCCGAAAAGATCACCGCCGCTATGAAGAAACGAAGGTTAATGTTTTATGGTCACCTGAAGAGAATGAATGTGCAGAAGATCGAGTCTATTGGGCATCTGTGATCTAATGTTATTTGCTTTACGACCCACAAACTACTTTTACGGTTTTCGGAGACGCCAAGATGCCAGAATTTAGTCCGCAAGAGTTCTTTTACGTGCCAGTGAATCTACTGACACGAGGCTGACGTACTTGAGCACCTTCAAATATTACCGGACTGAGCCAGGATCGAACCTGCCAAGTTGGGTTCAGAAGGCCAGCAACTAAACCGTCTGAGTCACTCAGCCCGGCAAGGTCTTCTGAAATCCACTATCCAAGGTACTTCACAGTTTTTGCTCTCTTGATATGCTTGGTGTCACTGACTCTCGTTGTTCGAGGGGTGTTTTTTACATTGGTAATGAGCTCTGTCTTTCCGATGTTAATCAGGAGACCTGTTTTAGCCGCCATTGAAAATGAAAATGAAAACCTACAACCTGTTTTCCAGTCAAAGACCGGGTCAGGGATGGGATGAATGAAGCCCCCAACTTGCGGCCTGGATATGAATTGTGCCGGCTGTCGAGGTATGTAGCACTCCTCTGGGGCAATGATTAATGACTGACAAATGAAATGAAATGATAGTGGAGAGTGTTTCTGGAATGGAAGATGACAGGGAAAACAGGGAGTACACGGAGAAAAACCTGTCCGCTTCCGCCTTGTCCAGCAAAAATCTCACATGGAGTGACCGGAATTTGAACCTCGGTATCCAGCGGTGAGAGGCCAGCGCGCTGCTGCATGAGCCCCGGATAGCCGCCATTGAGTGTAGTATTTATTTATTTATTTATTTATTTATTTATTTATTTATTTATTTATTTATTTATTTATTTATTTATTTATTTATTTATTTATTTATTTATTTACAGCATTTAGGCCTATGTACTTCTGTAGGCCCTATTACGTAGATCTCCTTGACGTTGGTTGTCAATATGTCATTTATCCTTAGGGGTATTATGATACACTTCATAAATCTGGACATTATTTTTCATCCTGTGTAAATTACATTGGGTAGGAAGTTTTCTCTACAGATATCGGTCGTTTGCAACAGTCTGAATATCCGTCCAAGGAGACTGCAGTGGTGTTGAGGTCATCCTCAATGTTTGTACGCCATGTTTTCCGAGAACGACCTGTTTCCTCTTACCACCAGTCGGAGTCCATCGTATCGCTGTTTTTACGTAGATATCGGCAGTCGGACATGAGCAGGATGTGGTCAACTAATAGACCTACCATTCGACCTTCAGCCACGATTGCCGACAGACGCTGTGACAGGTCTTTGTAATACTTCTTCACTTATGACTCGGTCATGAACTTAGACCTCTATTACACTGGTGACCACACGGGTGGCGCTGAAGGTGTCGCCAACGCAGAAGTTCACTATTAGACTCTGGTGTCGCCACCATAAATCATATATAAAGTAGTTTTAAAAGATGTCGTCAACTAGTGAGGGACTACTTTTGCTACTTCTGCATTTATTTGGGCAATTCGATCACTGTACTCGTCGCTTATACTGTTCCAATTTACTGGGTACTTTTCAGCTTGGTCTATGACGTCGTCTGTATTCACTTGCTTATCAATTAAATCAGCAAATTCTTTTCATCCTATCCCCAAAACTACTCTTCTTCAGAACATTTCCCTCGACCATCATGAACACAATTGAAAACAACAACCTATTTTGAGAAAAGCAAGAGTGGAACTGATTGATGACTACGCAGGTAGGGAAGGGGGAATGGGCAACAACCAGGTGTCGTCACCAGTCCTAGTATGATAGGCTACATTTGAAGCAATGCCCAGCGAGTCCCGAAACACCGTTGGTGTCCCGAGTGGTTGCCGCGCTCGTCCACCAGCCGGACACCAGTTTCTAGTAGCGCCGCCAGTGCCCCTAATATAATAAGCTCCATATAACACAACGCCCATGCCAACTGGTGTCACCATCAGTGTCCTAGTATAATAAGGGCCTTAGATCTTTCTGGAGTAACACTGCTGGAAAACATTCATTCGCTTAGTCATCTTGACAGTGGATTTCCATCACTCACAGCCATTTAATGCAGTTGTTAAAACCGAGTCATATTTCCACCTTCTACACCCCCAGCTTCTTTGGAAAGGTGACTTTTCTGCATTGCTCTCAGCATTTGATCGGGCAGGCTAGATTCTACGAGATTCTACATGCTTAGATCTGCATAGGTCAGGTTCATTGTTGTTAATATTTTGCTTTACGTCGCACCGACACAGATAGGTCTTATGGCGACGATTGGACAGGAAAAGTCTAAGAACAAGAAGGAAGCGGTCATTGCCTTAAGTAAGGTACAGCCCCAGCATTTGCCTGGTGTAAAAATGGGAAACCACGGAAAACCATCTTCAGGGCTGCCAACAGTGGGATTCGAACCCACTATCTCCCGGATGCGAGCTCACAGCTGAGCGCCCCTAACCGAACGGCCAACTCGCCCGGTAGGCCACGTTCAAAGTAGGCCCTACACATAAAAGAGTTACTAACTTAATCGATAAAACATAAAATGGAAGTTTATCGTGCTTCGTAATATTTGAACTGACCAATTTTAAAAGTTCTCTAACGTACATCTGCAACAGAAGATAATCTCTCTGACAAAACGCTCTTTCTAGGCTTAATTTGCTTGGGAATAATTGTCTGCTGTCTGCGGGTAACTATGAACAATCCCGTGTGGTTAGGTATCCCTTCCATGGATTGTATCAAGTGCTGAAACTTATCACTGTCATGCAATGTATGTGCTGACTACATGGATCTTTTGAAATTAAGATTTGAGACCAAAAACCTAACCACTCTTTGAAATCTGCATTAACTTTCTTTAATTCTACTTTAGGCAATTTGTAAGTTCTCTTACTATCGCTCTGACACAATATCTTCTGTCCTAATACATCGACTTCACTGAAAAGTGAGTTAATTGTACCACTACTATAAATAATTTAATTTGTTCTGACTTTAATAACCTCAAAATCGTCTCAGTACCAGTCTAGCCTAGCTACATTCGATTATTTCTGTTCCAAGAAGTAAGTAAATTACTACATTATATAGTAACTACATTGCCGAACAGGCGTCCCACCTCTGTTAGTACATTCCATCTTCTGTCGCTTGTGACTACACTTTTAATACTGCACTCACCTCTCCTTGGACCAGAAAGCTTGATTAAAATACAAACGTATTCTACCACGTCGGTAGAATATAATATAAAATCTAGATGAAATTAGATGAATTATCAGACCCAATTTCATTTTATTTCCTAACAAATTTATAAGAACCGCCACCATTAGCGTTCATCTTATTTCACATAATTTATCACAATACAAAAGAAAACAAAAAAGTTACAGAATACCTCAACCAAAGACATGTTACTCAAATTTAAATAGTTCAAATTAATAAAAGAAGTTTTCTGATACAGAATACGGTACGGTACAATTCAAAGGATAATAACAAAACTAATAGCTCTGTTTTAGAACCACTATCATTACAGCTCTCTCTGTGGATCAGTGGTAGCGTGTCTGCCTCGTGATCCCAAGATCGCGGGTTCGAAGCCCGGCAGAGGGAGCAAATTTTTTCAAGGGCGGGAAAAAAACATACATTCATTTCGTTTGATGTCGGCATGTAAGGTGACATTTGATGTTCACCCGAAAACACACGAAAATTTAGCCATAGACGTCAAGGAGAGATGGGGTTCACTCTGCCATCTAGTAGCCCTGAAGGAAAACGAAGCGTCGAAATTGGCGAGTAGGCAGCCAGATGGCATCAAATTAAAATACCTCCACACGATAGCTGAGGGCATATTATTATTATTATTATTATTATTATTATTCAGCTGTTTCTGAGATATTGTGTCTTGACTTCGAGGTACTACATATTTAATATTTATTGCAAGATTTACAGACTCTAATGGTATGTTTAAGGTTTTTATTAGAGACTCGAGATCTCTTGTGTTTGGTTATGTGTTGTTTTATGGTGATACTGAAGTTATAATTAAATTGTACCTTCCCAAATAGAGGACTGAAGCATTGTAGTTGCCACGTCATTAGTTACCACTTTTTACCTTTTATACATCCACCCATTCACTTGAAGTGTTATTCTACGTAAGTAACGGCGAAAAGAGTATATACCAATTTTAACATTTAAATAATTCTGTAAATTTAGCAATATGCGGGAATTAGCACACTAAGATAGAAGGAAAATCCACATCACCAGAAGTCATAATTGTGCTCAGGAATCTATACCAGAATCTGTAAGTGATGAAATAATTAACGCTAATAATGATAGCTGCCCTTTGTGTGGTTTACATTTCAATCCTGCCCACGGATTAAGTATGCATAAATCTAAGAGGCATGTTCAACTGTCAAATAAGAATAAAATTAATTTATACTGCAAAGTAGGCCTGCAACAGAGAGGTTCCAAGAGGATAGCAGCCCATGCAATTAGCAAACACTGCACTATTTCAAGATAAGCCCACAACTGCAATCTGAAGTAGAAAACTGGCGAAGACTATTTCAGGAAATCCATGTTCAGCTTCCTTCTTTCGATTCTGATCTTTCTGATAACATTTCTGGTGTTCTTACGTTTATGTATGAAACCAATTCTAAATTACCAGATCCGAAACATCATGCCACTCGTTACTATCGACTGAGGAAACAACGTGAACAGTCCTCAGTTATATTAAATTACAAAGGCTCGTCCAACCCTCAAAAATCTTCCAATACTCGAAGGAAAAGAAAGCAAGGTTGAAACGAGTATGAAGTTGCTCAGTATAATTATTATAAATGAGAACAGTAGTTCGTAAAATTATCGATGTATATAACTAACCCCCACCCCCACTCAAAAAAATGCCCAGTTCCACTGAGTGAAATAAAGGACTGTTTTCGGAATATATTTGACCCTGCTAATGAAAATGTCAGAGAAGACTGCGAAGCTAGTGACATAAAGGAAAATATTTCTGAACAAGTGAAAGCATGTCTTGGACACTTCTGACGGACCAGACCGTGTACAGTTAGGAATGGTCAGAAAGCTCCAATTCTAAGCTATTGTAGCTTTAATTATTAACATTATGCCGTTTACTCAGCATGTACAAGAGAAGTTCGGACAAAGTCGAGCAGTTCTAATTTACAACGGAAAAGGTCATGTTAATAAGTTATATTCCTGGCGTCCTATAAGAATCTATTCCATAATTAAGTTAGAAGTATAACTGAACGAGTTTTAGGTATCGAATTGAAAGACCTGACTACGATCCAGCGAGGACTTGTTTCCAATTTAGCATGTTGCCATATAAATTCAACAGTGATTTCAGACTCTGTTAAAAATGCGAAATCTGCTGACAAAGACTATGTTGTGGCATTTCTTAACGTTACTCGCGCATATTATACGAGGATATATATATTTTAAAAACTGTCTGATTGCACAAGGAGTCTCATAGAATCTTAAGAATGTTATTATATCTCTCCTTGCAGAAAAGACTATACAGATAGGAAACCAGCGATCCAAAAGAGTAGGAAGTGGAGTGCCGCAAGTCCCAAGAGGATACTGCGCATGCAATTATCAGACAATGAACTCTAAGATATTGTCAGAACTCCAATCTAAGGTGGAAGACTGTTTCAGGAAATCCATGTTCTGTTTCCTTCTTTCGATTCTGATAATTTTAATAGAAGAATGTCTAGTTTTGTTACGTTTCTGTATGAAGCCTACTCTAAATTATTAGGTCCCTTACGTCGAAATGGAGGAGGTGGTTGTCATCTGCACCAGACGCTACACGCTGCATGCGGCCGTAGCAACGGAGGCGCTTCTCTCCCATTTCTTTCCACAATTTTCAGATCACCCATCTGTTGTGGAATTGTGTTAAAACATACACGTTACTAGGAAGAAAAAAGTACATCATAGCGTATGCATGAAAGGAAACCGGCCATTATCTTAGTGAGGTTTTAGGATTTCTTTCTTATTCACCAGCTATTCAATGCTAGAATTCACAGGCAAAGAAGCAGAAAACTAGCAGGTCTTAGATATGCTGATGATGGAGTGCTAACTCTTATTTATTCTTCGCCAAGCTCATAACAGAATTCCTTTTCATACTTGTATGTCGACACGAGTCCACGATAATTCGCAAGGCCATTTCTCGCACATCAGAACGAAGAGTGAGGAACCGATGGTTCCAGAAGGCAGCAAACGTCTGGCTGCCAGGCTGGATTTCCTAGTCTCTCCGAATTTGCGACGAAATGCATTGTTGTTCTGAATATACAAAATGCCATTCTGGAGATAATTTGGGCATTGAATGTCCTTCAAAGATACTGATAGAGGCTTTTTTAAAAGCAGAATATATTGAAAATCTATCCTTAAAGGAACCGTCTTCTTTTTTAGTGGTTAAAGTCACACTCACCGGTGGAAGATTTTCGGCGACGCAAGGTGGGAAAGACCTGGGATTGGGAAGCTACCAGCCAGGGTCTTAATTAAATTACAGCCCCCAGCACGTGCCTGGTGTGAAAATAGGAAACCACAGGAAAACCTCTTTAGGGCTGCCGATGGTGGAATTCGAACCCACCATATCCAGAACGTAAACTTACAGGCACATGACCCAATCCGCGTAGCCAACTCACTCGGTAAAGGGACGTTTCAATTCAGAATTAAGAGTAATAATTATTTCAGAATTAAATATACTTTGCCCGTGGCTTTAGCAGCATGCATCCTGCTGGTTGGCTACCACTGACCAACAAAATAATAATGTGTCCGAGGGTGTTGTCTTCAATCTGAGGTCAAACAAGAGCCGAAAAGATCACAGCAAGCAAGCAAGCAAGCAAGCAAGCAAGCAAAATAATGAACCCGTAAAGATGGACGCACAAATTCTCACTTTGCAGGAAATATGGAAATCCCATCCCCGGTGTCTGAAGGAGCTGTACAAAGACATGCGGATAATAATTGATATAAGATCAGAGGACATAATAGAGAGAACCATCTTTAGAAACAAAGTTGCGGGATTGACGGATGATGCAGAGAAAGAAGCTGCTAAACCGATATCGGCGAATGAATGGCTGAAAAGGAGCGTGGGGTTGAAAAACCTTTAGTTACAATGTAAACACGAAGGTGTAAGCCTAAGAAAAAGAGGCAGATTGTTCGCGTAACCGTAGTCCACAGCTGGTTGCATCGATGTACATAAATTAATAATAATAATAATAATAATAATAATAATAATAATAATAATAATAATAATAATAATAATAATAATAATAATAATCACATGGACTTATCTATCGTGAGCATGCATTTTAATATGACGTATTAAGGCTGTCCCTACTCCCCAAAACAAGCATACGATGTATCATAAAATGGATGGGTGTCCACGTCCCGCAAACATAGGCTATGAATATCCACAAAATCTAACATAAATACAGAGAAGCAGCCAGTAAAGCATTGTCGTTGTGATTAATGTTTTAAGAAGAAGTGCAACTGAACAATCATCCTTTATTACGTTAACACTAATCAGAAGAAAACTGTAAGAGGAACAAAAACAGGTGGAACAAATGGGTTCATTATTGTCTGAAAAATGGAGAAGCACAAAACTGTACCAGTGGTGTGGTAGTTATTGTTTTAAGATGAAGTACAACTAGGCAACCATCCTCTATTAACACTGATCAGAGAGAAAATAATGAAAGGCGTCCGACACTTCAAAAATGAAGATATCGGCCAAAGGAAGACAAGACCACGAAGGGCGTGAAATTGAAAGACTCCCTAGGATTCACAATCTACAAATGCCGTCAGGGTCGAAAATAACATGAGTTCACCCAGGGAGGTTGGATAGGATAGAGCCTGGCACCAGTAAGTGGAAGCAATGCCACGGCTCAGCTAAGGGCACCGTGGTTACCAACTCACGCACCAAAGTTAAGAGCCCCTTGGGCAAACAAAAAACAACAACCCAACAACAACTGTACGACAGAAATCAATTCATGCAGCCTACATTGTGATCAATAACTAAGACAGCACTAAATGGAATAATCGAATCCAGGCAGTCATGGGTCAGTTCAACTAGTCGATGGTGTCTACATACGAATTTCAAACTAAATTTATACCGTACTTCATATGGAAGAAAATATTTATGGACGACTGATCTCGCGATCTTGTCGTATTTTCTCGCTAAAAACTAAAAATGTCCAGCAGTTTTAACTGCTAATATATGAATAACTTAATAAAAGGATAATAATTCTGCTTTCAATAACGTTTTAACACAAAATAACTAAATTATCAAACTTCTTGGGTCAGTATTTGTAAGTTGGGGGTGCTTGAGTCAACGATTATTTAATTATATGAAGATTAAGTGCATTATTACGAACCTCCGTGATTCAGACTGCAGCGCGTCGGCCTCTCACCGCTGGATACCGTGGTTCAAATCCTGATCACTCCATGTGGGATTTGTGCTGGACAAAACGGAGGCGGGACAGGTTTTTCTTCGGGCCCTCCGGTGTTCCCTGTCATCTTTCATTCCAGCAACACTCTCCATTTTCATTTCATAGCATCTATCAGTCATTAATAAATTACTTTGGGAGTGGCGACCTCATCGTATTAATAGCATATAGGCCTATATGATTCATTTCATTACATCCCTGACCCGGTCAATGACTGGAATACAGGTTGTATAGGTAGGTTTTCATTTTCATAAGTGCATTACTATGAAAATTTTGAGATTGATTATGTTATGGTAGTGGTGAAGGATTACCAGGTTCAGAATTCTGTTTGGACTGCAAATTGAGAAGCAGCAAAGGTTTTCCAGAAAATTTAGAATCTTGAGTCTCTAATTTCATTAGAATCAGTAGACTGAGGTGGCTCTGCAATGTCATTCGCACGATCAAAATAAATATCTATACCATTAGGATTAGGCAGAGAAAGATGATTTACATGAAATTTCCAAGAATTCAGAATTAGAGGGAGCCTCCATGGCTCAGGCGGCAGAGCGCCGGTCTCTCACCGCTGGGTTCCGTGGTTCAAATCCCGGTCACATCATATGAGATTTGTGCTGGAGAAAGCGGAGACGGGACAGGTTTTTCTTCGGGCCCTCCGGGTTTCCTGTCATCTTTCATTCCAGCATCACTCTTCAGTATCATTATTTTCATCTGTCAGTCATTAATCATTGCCCCAAAGAAGTGAAACACGCTTCGGCAACCGGCACAATTCCTATTCTCGCCATTCATTCGTAACATTCCTGACCTGGTCGAATGACTGGAAACAGGCTGTGGATTTTCATTTTCAGAATTAGAATTATAAGGAGAAAAACTGAAGCTGAAGGTGATGTAGCTTTCGAAGAGTGAAGATATCGACCAATGAAAGAGAGGAGCTACAAAGAGCGTGAACATGAAAGACTCCTTAAGCCTTGGAAGCCAAATACCGTTGGAGTCAAAAAAGAACGAGGTCATATAGGAGTAATGAAAGTAAGGAGACTGGTACAAGTAAATAGAAGGCTAATCTCTGCCTCAGCTAGGAGTCTCGTGGTCACCAACCCAGGCTCCCAACTTGACAGTCCCCTGGGTTTTCCCCCACCCCACGGCCCTTTACGGCAGGCAGAGGATACCTTGAATGTATTCTACCACCCCCCATCCACATGGGCCCACTCTCAACTCTCATTAGACAAGAAAGTTTTTTGCTAGACACAGATAGGTCTTATGGCGACGATGGGATAGGAAAGGCCTAGGAGTTGGAAGGAAGCGGCCGTGGCCTTAATTAAGGTACAGCCCCAGCATTTGTCTGGTGTGAAAATCGGAAACCACGGAAAACCATCTTCAGGGCTGCCGATAGTGGGATTCGAACCTACTATCTCCCGGATGCAAGCTCACAGCCGCGCGCCTCTACGCGCACGGCCAACTCGCCCGGTAGGCAAGAAAGATGCCCGATCTTTCGAAGAACGAATGTATCGACAAAATAACGGGAAGGCTCACGAACGAGCAGCAAATGTAAACTCAGGCAAGGCAACGTATAAAATAGCCGTAGAATTTTTTAAAATGTAATGTGAAGAAGTATTTATTATCCTACTTTGTGGGAGGGTATTGCTCACGTGCCTGTAATACCGCACGTGGTGGGTGCCGCCCAAATGGAGCACCTTTGTTCGTTAACAGCTACACCTCCACTTTCCATCTTGTCACCTTTGTTTGGTACACCCACCCTTCACTTACCACATTCACTGACGATATTTTGATATCATAAAACTCGTGCCCTCTGGGCTCTTTGCACAGTTGATGCCACAGATGGAAACCAAATCAGAATATCTGACATACATTACATACATACATACATACATACATACATACATACATACATACATACATACATACATAGATTACAGACTGATATTATTCCTTTCAGCATTCATCACTGGCTGAATGGTCAGCGTTGAGGCCTTTGGTTCAGAGTGTCCCGGGTTCGATTCCCGGCCTGGTCGGGGATTTTAATCGCCTCTGATTGATTCTTCTGGCCCGGGGAATGGGTGTTTATGTTTGTCCCAACACTTTCCTCTTCATATTCAGACAATACACTACACTATCAACCACCACAGAAACACGCAAGCGATTATATCTCTCCATATAGGATTGGCGTCAGGAAGGGCATCCGGCCATAAAACAGAGCCAAATCAACATTTTGCGACACAGTTCGCACCCGCGACCCCACAGGTGTGGAAAAAGCTGCAGAAAGAGATTCCTTTCAGCGTTCAGTCTCCAAGCCTCTCTGAATTTACTAAATGCCTCTACAATCCTCTATTTGTGACTGACCCTGTTAAATCCCATACCTCTTAAACTTAAACCATTAGAAACAGTTGTTACAACATGCTTTACGGCGCACCGACACATATAGGTCTTATGGCGACGTTGGGAAAGGAAAAAGGGCTAGGAGTGAGAAGGAAGCGGCTGTGGTATTAATTTAGGTATTTGTGTGAAAATGGGAAACCATGGAAAACCACCTTCAGGGCTGCCGACAGTGGGATTCGAACCTACTATCTCCTGAATGAAAGCTGAGAGCTACGTGACTCAAACCGCGCGGCCACTTGCTCGGTCATTAGAACATAAGTCTAAGCATCGTCGTCTTGGTCTGCCTCTATTTCTCTCACCCTCCACGACCGAACCTCTTATTATCCTAACTAACCTATCCTCCTTCATTCGCCTCACGGGGCCCCATGACCGGAGCCGGTTTATGCGTACCGCTTCATCTACTGAGTTCGTTCCTATCTTTACATATGCATTCCTAGTTTCCTCCTACTATTGTTCCCACCTCTCGTACCATCGATATCATTACTTTCATATTTCTTAACTTTTTTTTTACAATCCGCTTTACGTTACACCGACAACGATGGGATAGGAAAGGGGTAGGAGTGGGAAGGAAGCGACTGTGGCCTTAATTAAGGTACAGCCCCAGCATTTGCCTTGTGTGAAAATGGGAAACCATGGAAAACCACCTTCAGGGCTGCCGACAGTGGGATTCGAAGCCACCATCTCTCGAATGCACGCTCACAACTACGTGATCCAAACCGCACAGCCAACCCGTTCGGTGAGATGGAAGAGGTCTGATCCTTTGAAGAATGGTGGTATGCTAACATAAAGGGAAAGGCCACGCTAGAGCTCGCGAATCTAAATTCGCTGGAAGAAAACAAAAGTTGACCAAGGGAAGTCGAAGAGGAAAGATGAAAGTGAAGAGCCTGGCACAAGCAAGTGGAAGCAATTACAGACTCATCTAGGGTCCCCGTGGTCATCAAGGCACGCTCCCAAGTCGAGAGCCCCTGCATGTTTCCCATTTAGCTACCAGGAACGAGACAGCGTGGTTGTATTCTACAACCCCCAACCACAGGGTAAGCGAAAATGTCATTCGGCTATGACGTCAGAGCTCGAATATCAAGATGAGTTGCGTGGAAATGTAAGAGCGGCGAAGTTATAATGAGATGCACGGTGAACCAAGGAGACAGTTGGGGATAATAAAAAACAATGCGAGTGAAAGACGCTGAAAAAGTATTTCAAAAGAAAAAAAAAGAAGCTGTAAAAAATATTTATGATCAAGAAGATGAGAAAAAATATTAAACAGAAGATATGAGGGTAAAAGGTGTCGCTAATGGCAGAGCATGGAAATGAAAGAGCGAGATAGGACTCTGGAGGTAAGAGTACATAATGAGGAAAAAGATAAGAACCGCCACCGAGTAACAGCTGCACAAGGGTGACAACACTTGATGAGTTTTTAAAGAACCCAAACACTGTAATTTGAAGAGCCATCAATAATATACAGTGGAAAAGTAAATGTGTATACATGTATACACAAACCAGAACCTAAGAAGGAATATAAATACCAATATCACCCTCCATATCTCATAACCAGAGGTCGGATGTTTAGCCAGTATTAGGTTAGAAAAATGAAAATCCTCTGCTTGTATCCAGCCATTTGACCGGGTCAGGAATGGAATGAATGAAGCCCCCATCTAGCGGCGAGGATTGAATTGTGCCGACTGCCATCAATCAATCAATCAATCAATCAATCAATCAATACTGATCTGCATTTAGGGCAGTCGCCCAGGTGGCAGATTCCATACCTGATGTTTTCCTAGCCTTTTCTTAAATGATGTCAAAGAAATTGGAAATTTATTGAACATCTCCCTTGGTAAGTTACTCCAATCCCTAACTGCCCTTCCTGTAAACAAATATTTGCCCCAATTTGTCCTCCTGAATTCTAGCTTTATCTTCATATTGTGATCTTTCCTACTTTTAAAGACACCACTCGAACTTATTCGTCTACTGATGTCATTCCACGCCATCTCCCCACTGACAGCTCGGAACATACTACTTAGTCGAGCTGCTCGTATCCTTTCTTCCAAGTCTTCCCAGCCCAAACTCTGCGACATTTTTGTAACGCTACTCTTTGTCGGAAATCACCCAGAACAAATCGAGCTGCTTTCGTTTGGATTTTTTCCAGTTCTTGAATAATGTAATCCTGGCGAGGGTCCCATACACTGGAACCATAAACTAGTTGGGGTCTTAGCAGAGACTTGTATGCCCTCTCCTTTACATCCTTACTACAACCCCTAAATACCCTCATAACAATGTGCAGAGATCTGTACCCTTTATATACAATCCCATTTATGTGATTACCCCAATGAAGATCTTTTCTTATATTAACACCCAGGTACCTATCGTGATCCCCATAAGGAACTTTCACCCCGTCAACGCATATGTGTTTACCTCAATGAAGATCTTTCCTTATATTAACACCCCGGTATTTAGGGGTTGCAGTAAGGATGTAAAGGAGAGGGCATATGAATATCTGGTAAGACCCCAACTAGTTCCAATGTATGGACTACCGTACTTGGTTCGAGAACTGAAAGAAATCTAAAGAAAAGCAGGTCGATTTGCTCAGAACGATTTCCGACAAAATAGCAGCGTTACGAAAATGTTGCAAAGTTTGGGTTGGGAAGACAAGAGAGAAAGGAGACGAGCTACTCGACTAAGTGGTATGTTCTGAGCTGTCAGTGGAGAGATGGCGTGGAAAAACATTAGTAGACGAATAAGTGTGAGTGGTGTTTTAAAAGTAGGAAAGATGAAGTTGGAATTCAAGAGGACAAATTGGGGAAAATATTGGTTTATATAGGAAGTGGAGTTAGGGATTGGAATAATTTACCAATGGAGAAGTTCAATAAATTTCCAGATTCTTAGCATTTATTTACGAAAAGACTAAGAAAACAACAGATAGGAAATCTGTCACCTGGGCGACTGCCCTAAATGCAGATCAGTGATCACTGATTGATACCGTATTTATAATTCCTTCAACTAGTGTTGCTCTCAAGAATCGATCAGTTGTCGGAATATCCCTTCGGAAAAGCGCTTTTTTAACACGTCATTCGCAGTGACTCAAATTATGTTACGGCGATGATGGGATAGGTAAAGATTAGACTGGAAAGGAAGAGGTCGTGGCCTTAATTTATTAAGGTATTATCCCCAGTATTTGCCTAGTGTGAATATGGGGAAATCACGAAAAATCATCTTCAAGGCTGCCGATGGTGGGCAATAAATCTGACACTTCTAAAGTCTTAAAACGACCGAGTTAGACTGCAATGAGAAACAGAAAGACTTCCATGTAAACTGATGCCTTCTCGGCCCGTATTCGTATTGTGGGTTTTTGTCCAGTTAAATCTCTACCTCGTGGACGCGTTTTGTCTTCTGAAGATGCAGAACAAAGTCTCCGCGAATCGTAAAGAATTTCTCTTTGTTTCCTCTGAAATAGCAAAATCCCAGAATATTATCATGTGTTTAGAAAGTTGTTAGTCGAACCTCTCCAGTCCATCTGATGGTAGCAGTGGTTGTGGTTATTGTTTTACGGCGAAGTGCAATTACACAACTATTCCCCCTTGAAACTAATACCGGTAATGAGTGAAAAAAAAAGAGGTCTGAACCATCAGAAAAGGGGGACCCGTGGTCGCCAGACCATGCCCCCCTTGGAGTAGGAAACGATTCGGATTTGTATAGCCTTTCAACCAAGTGAGTTTGCATTCGGAAGATAGTGGGTTGGAACCCGCAGCCCTGAAGATGGTTTCCCATTTTTATACCAGACAAGTGCTAGGGCTGTATCATAATTAGGGCACGGCGCTTTCTTCTCGCTCCTAGTCCTTTCGTGTCCCATCATTGCTGTCAGACCTACCCGCGTTGATGAGACCTACAGCAAATTGTGAACAAAGAAAAAAACCTTCAACACAATCATAATAAAAAATAATTTTGAATGGTCTCAGCCACCCCAATGCACGTCTTTAAGAGGGATGCCACTTGGAACAATTTTCGCGTCAATGTGGGCGTTTTCTTCTCGTTGACAGTTACTCCGCTGTAGGCAAGCAGAGTCATCACTCCTACTAACAAGAGGAACAAAGTTGACAAGGCAAACAAGGCTTGTATTTGCACGTGGCTGTTCATGTGATCACAATCACAGTAACTCCATCTTTTCCCCTTGATGTTGGCGGCAGTATAATACACTCATGGTAACCTCTGTCTGTTCCAAGAGACCAATAAAAGAGGAGACCTTAGAGGATCGCTTGGGGACCAATGGGCCTCAAAATGAGTCTGACATTTCTTCTATTTACTTGTTCCATCCTCCGGACTTGTATCTCTCCTATACAATCTACCTTCGTCCACTCCTGTTTTTCCCGACCCCGCTGATATTAGTATGGAGAGGCCTAGAATTTCTTCCTTTTCATGCCCCTTTTGGTCCTTTCCTTTCTTCTTGCGACTTTTTCATTCTACAAAGAGTCAGACTTCTTCCTTCTTTTTCTTCTGAGTGGAAAAAAATGAAATGGCGTATGGCTTTTAGTGCCGGAAGTGTCCGGGGACATGTTCGGCTCGCCAGGTGCAGGTCTTCTGATTTGAATGCCGTAGGCGACCTGCGCGTCGTGACGAAGATTAAATGATGATGAAGATGACACATACACTCAGCCCCCATGCTAGTGAAATTAACCAATTATGGTTAAAATTCCCGACCCTGCCGGGAATCGAACCCGAGACTCCTGAGACCAAAGGCCAGCGGACTTCTGAGTAGAGTGAAGGAAGGAAAGTTGCTAACAATAATCACCACCACCATTATACTTGGATCCCACACGACAGACGTGTACCTTTCATTTCAAAACTCCAATATGCAATGGCTGGGATTTAATTCGCAGCGACCTTGGTAAGAAGCCAAGGAAGATGTAACTGGAGTATCATACGGGGCTGAGGAGTAAGGAGGGAGCTCTCCCGGTTATACTGCTAAGTGAATGGAAATGAAATCTGAACTGAATCGATAATACAATCGATCGAAATCCATTTTTTAAACTTTTATTATCTTAAGCCAACAACTGTGTCACACACACATTATATAACATTTCTCGATGCGAATCTTGTTCCTAGCATGAATTCTATAGTTTGGCTTTGCTGTGTAAACAACAACAGCACTAGTACGTAAAGTGTACGCCAGATGTCTCACGGCGAGGCATAAGCGATTCATAGTTTGTGTTTCAGAGGTTGCCAGTACGAATATCGAAGATAACCAAGGTCTACCGATTCAGCACTAGGGAGCTCAGGTATCAAGAAAAGGTTCGCGTATAGTACCTTCCCCTCTGCGCGTGTTTGGTTCACGCTACATCTTCCGTCCTGTAGGCCTACAGTGTCGCGTACCCTCACTCTATACGAGCACGAGTGATTTTTTTCACCAACCGGACTCGAATTGGTTAACGACAGTGTCATACCATGAAGACAGAATTTGAAAGCGAACATCAAAATGTTTACCCCCTGTGGTTTTGGACAGTAGAATAACACCCACGATATCCCCTGCCTGTCGTAAGAGGCGATTAAAAGGGGCCAAGGGGCTCATAAGTTCGGGAGCGCGGATTGCCTGCCACGGGGCTGTTAGCTGAGTCAACTTACTTGTGCCAGGCTCCTCACTTTCATCTATCCTTTTCGACTTCACTTGGTCAACTCTTGTTCTTTTCCGAACCCGACGGTATTATAGAGCATTCGAGGCCTAGGGAATCTTTCGTTTTCATGCATACCTTCATTTTTTGTCGGAGCCCTTCCATTTTCCCCTCTGGTTAGTGTTAGTAGAGGATGATTACCCAGTTGTACTTCCTCTAAAAACAATAATCACTACCACCACCTCTAAACAATCACGGCCACCAGACGACCTAATTCCCCAGAATGTATTCACTAGGATTTCTCTTTTACACGCCGGCAAGAATGCACTACCCGACTCTGTCAGAGGAACCTCACCTGCTAGTTTTAGACAACTTTGTCACCGCTACCTACTAAGTAATGCTATGAATATATTGTAGATTTAGCCTTCCTCAAACTATAGACTTTATATAATCCCACTGTTATTACCAAGGATAATAGAAATTAGCTAATCATGTCATAATTGTGTAAATAATAATCATCATCATTCTATTTTCCCTATTTTCATTTTTATCATAATATTGTATTGTTTAGTAGTTGCAAGATGTTTCAATTGTAAGTGTATTTATTTCAATTTTGCACATGTAGATACTGTATTTTCTGGTTAGATGGAACAGAGGGCCTAATGGCCTTAATCTTGCCAGACAAAATAAATCCATTGTATTGTATCGTATTGTATTGTAAGAAAAACATGCGGAATTATAGATTTTTCCCGGATCCCGACAGGATCGAAGCAGCGACCTTGAACAGAAGTATATTACTGTAATTCCTAGGCCAGGAAGGAAAAAACCCGAAATATTACTTTCATTTCAGAAAGGTTTATGTTCACAGATGAAGAAAACACACCGCTGTGCACGGAATGGTTTAGAACTAAGCCTGTGTTCAACTAGGGAAGCTCTATCGAACAGCTTTATGCTTCTTTGTGAGCATCGCTGGTATTCATATCATTGTTTGTGCTACACCACAGAACAATATGTAACTGAATGCCCGTCATTCACTGAAATCTGATGGGCGATAAATATGGTCTGTAAACGTGTAATAGCTTTTATCGCGCTTAATTCAGTGCGGCTGCATCTCGTTGTGTGAAAGCGTGGTTAATTGCCAGTGCTTCTGTATTGGACTGATCGTTCATAAAGAACTATGGTTAAAAGGTCAAACAGCAACGAGAAGCAAGCAATAAATGTACTCTTTTCAAAGCCGCTTCCTCATTCTCTGTCGTTTTCCGATCACTTTTATCACACAGACGACAGCTTGAGAAAATTAAAAGTTCGACAAAGAGAAATAATTTGTTTGAGATCATGTGTTGTTGCTGACGATGATAAAATGGCTAACTGGTCTTGAAACTGTAAGATTCCATTCGGGAGATGGGTTAGAACTAGGATGGTTTGCGAACTAGTGGCGAGGGACCAAGACTGCATTTGAAACCGACACTGGACTCCACTATCTAATCCGTTGATGCACTAACGCGATTTACCAACTGTTTTCGGAACTAGTAGGATTTATAGTTTCACGTTTATCCCCTGATAAATCTGGTACGTTGTCCGGCTCCGTGGCTAAGTAGTTAGCGTGCTGACCTTTGGTAGCAGGCGTCCCGAGTTCAATTCCCGGCAGCGTAGGGAATTTTAACCATCATTTAACCATCATTGGTAGGTCGCTACGGGCGCCAAATCAAAATACCTGCACTTGGCGAGACGAACATGTCCTCGAACAGGCACCGTCAATGGAGAGCGAAATGCCTTCGGAGCCAGTTTGCTCCCCGCTCTTGAGGAACGAGAGCAGCTTAGCGAGCAAGTAGGGGAAGTGCATGACGTACTACGCACTGGTCAGTGGCGCAAAGGTATAGCACATCTTTCTAGACAGGTTAGACTGCGACACGATACGCGTGAACTCACGTGAGGTGACAGTAGTGTGTTCCCGCCTTTATCCTCACACCACACGACGTTCAAGCCTAGTCGGTTAATGTTGCATTTACTATGGAAGAGAGTTCAGCACAACGTAGGCCATCGACGCCAGCAAGTTTCAAATATTCTTGGGAAGAAGAGTAACACAAAATGTCTAATATGTAATAAAATATTGAACCACATTAAAAAAATTAATCTGCAGCGCCGTTGTTCCTTATGTCATTTCAACAAGTATGAAAAATATGAAGGCCGGGAAAGTATAGCGTTACTAGAAAAACTTTAAAATAACACATTTGAGGATGTACAGTACGTACATTTCATATTATCCTACTCAACTCTGTTTACATTATAATGTTTGATAATTCCTCAGAGATGATTTACTTATGTACCGGTATGTATTTCACTCTGTTGTTCATATGGTACACATTTCCGAGCGGCAAGTATAGTACCGTCACGGTATGCAACCCGCCTGTCCGCTGCTCTCTTGTCACGTGACTGACAGCTGTCCCGAGCGGAGCAAGTAACACCGGCTCCCTAGAGCAAGTACGTGATGACGTCTCTCCTCGGACACTCCCGGCACTAAAAGCCATACGCCATTTCTTTTCAGGCACACTAAATACAAGGAGAATTATTAGCCAGCAAACATTAAATTAATATTGTTTCGGATTATCGTCATTATTGTTAATGTAGCGTTTTTACGATAATAATAACAAAATACTCTAACTGTATACTTTTAAATAATCGCCGATATGAAACCTTAATTACATAAAACAGAAAAACCGGCGAGTGTAGTATGATTTCAAACCAAATAGTTTACCTATTATTATTGATATAGGAATTAGAAGGATATTTTTAAAGACTTTCGCCTGGAGCGTGGCATTTTTCTCCTTGTGGGTGGGGGCTGTAGAATAACACCCACGGCATCGTAAGAGGCGACTAAAAGGGGCCCCAGGGGCTCTGACCTTGGGAGCGTGGGTTGGCGGCCACGAGGCCCTCAGCTGAGTCCTGGCATTGCTTCCACTTACTTGTGCCAGGCTCATCACTTTCATCTATCCTATCCGACCTCCCTTGGTCAACTCTTGTTCTTTTCCGACCCCAACGGTATTAGAGCACTCGAGGCCTAGGGAGTCTTTTTCATTTTCGCGCCCTTCGTGGCCGTTGACATTTTTTGGCCGATATCTTCATTTTTCGAAGTGTCGGATCCCTTCCATTTTTTCTCTCTGATTAGCGTTTTATAGAGGATGGTTGCCTAGTTGTACTTCCTCTTAAAACAATAATCACCATCACCACCAGCGTGGCATCGTATGGAAGTGAAACATGGACAACCAGCTCGGAAAGAAAGTGAATATAAGTTTTTGAAATGTGTTATTACAGAAGAATGCTGAAGGTGAGACAAGTAGATCGAAGATATACTGAATCGAACTGGTGAGATGAGATCGATTTGGCTAAATCTGACGAGAAGAAGAGAGAGAATGATAGGACACATCTAAAGACTCGCAGGACTAGTTCAGCTGGTTTTTTTAGGTGGTAAGAACGGTAAGGGTAGACCAATGTATGAAAATGACAAGCAGATTACAGTAGATGTAGCAGTTACGTAGAAATGAAAAGGTTAGCATTTTGTAGGGTGGCATGGAGGGCTGCATCAAAACAGTCTATGGACTGATGAGCCAAACAACAATAAAAACAGTCTGAATGTAGTCTATACTTTTAAATAATCGCCGATATGAACTGCTATGACAAACAGAAAACCCGCAGAGTACTCAGAGTATGATTTTGAATCAATCAATTATTGTGCATCATAATAGCCAGCCCTGTAGTCTAGGGGTAGGGTGCCTGAATCTTAGCCATACCAAGCATTCGATTCCGGCCAGGTCAGGGAATTTTACCTGAATGTGAGGGTTGGCTCGAGGTCCACTCAGTCCACATGATTACATCTGAGGAGTTACCTGACGGTGACATAGCGACCCTGGTCTAGAAAACCAAGAATAAAGGCCAAGATGTTTCGTCGTGCTGACTACGCATCACCTCGCAATCAGCAGCCCTTCGAGCTGAGCAGTAGTCACTTGGTAGGCCAAGGCCCATACGGCTCATTCGCGTAACTTCATTTATGGGACGAAATTCTTAAGCAGACCCTACACGGTCAATACAACTGTCAGTACCGAAAAATATTGACAGTAATACTGATCGCGTGCAGACTGGAATGATGGAATTAAGGCCAGTACTGAAGCAGATCCGGATTTCCTGATCTGCGAGCGTCAGTACTGTAGAGTGGTGGGGATACTGACAGTCATACTGACCGTGTGAGTGCTCTTGTCATTATTTCTGTCAGTATCAACGAAGCAGCGGTGGACGACAAATGCGTTTCTCACCAAGGCCAAGTACAGGTGCTTGTGGAACCGTCAAGTAGGCCTATTGCAAAAGTTTATCGAGCTATATGAAACGCTGCCAGAATAAACGTAACACAATACTTTACATGTTTCCATAACTGCTGTGTGATGTTTGGGACATCATTGAATGTTTTTAATTATTGAACTATATATTTAATTGAAAATATGTATATATTTAATCACTGATAGGTCATTTTAAATTAATATGTATATATATAGGGCTTTTATCATCCATTTCAATCATCATTTCATTTCTTTGTATCGCGGCTATAACGTATTCTGAACGAACAAATTATTGGGTAAAGTATTTCAACATCACGCATATTTATAACTTGCAGTAAACTTTCCAATAGCCGTTGTGAGGTGACCAGAGTCAGCAGGCTAATTTCAGCCCAATTCCAGGAAAAGTACGTCATCGAGGTTACGAGAGACGTTACCTTCTCCACATCATGAAGAGACAGTTGATACATTATTAACACCCACTTTTCAAACTATGCTTGGGGACGCTTTATTTCAGCGGGAAAGTTCAGCCTATGCGAATGAACGTAATGAAGCAACGTGATGGATTCACAGCTATACATCGGAGAAGGGATGAGACCTCGAATCTTACTGGACCATGTGATATGGCTGATGGAAGGAGACTTTTGAACCAATATATACCACCGACAAGGGCTGGAGAGGAGTTTCTCAGTCAGACTCTCATTCAGACTCACATTCAGATTCAGATTCGGAGATTCGGACATTCTGATTCTGATTCTCACGCTTGGAAGATACTCTTACTACGATTCTACGTCTACACATCGGAGAAGATTTTAACTTAGTTAACTTCGCATCTGAGTATATTCTACTCAAAAGTTACTCTCATTGGGACTTGTTATCTCAATGACGAGAGGTAGTCAACGGGAGACCGGTTCTGACTGGTGTAGGGGAGGAGAGCTTTTATTATGAATTTAGCTACGCTACTGTTCCGTAATACGGAAGAATACGAAGGTATTCTCTCCATGAACATAGCCCATGGTGGTTTTGCACTTAAAATTAGGACTCATTACGACTTTATGTAAGGAGTACAATAGGAAGTGTTAAAGACAGGAAATGTGGATGTAGAACTGGAACCCAACAACAGATGAGGCAGCCTGTACGAGAGATCCACCCATCTTCAGCTTCAAGACAACAGAGTCTACATTTGGTGAGCTTATGGCATAAGTTACTGCAAGTCTTCGCGCAACAGTTCATTTTCTTAAAGTTAATTTCATTCACTTTTTCTTTTGCTTCCGTAAGTTCAGATTTCGTTAATACGCCGTTACGTCACGTTTTCATCTTAATAAATAGCTGTTTTAATTTGTATTTTATGAAATGATTATTAATGATCCTTAAATTCCAAGTTAGTGTACTTAATGATTTGTCTTCCGTTCACCCCACCCCTGGGAGTTTTTTGAGTCTCATTACGTATTTTTATTTATTATTATTATTATTATTATTATTATTATTATTATTATTATTAATTATCTACTTTTGAAGACTGGCGCCCTTGGGATACTGTTTCTGGAGAAACAATGACATATCATTTATTTATTTTAATATTAAAGTGACCCGCCACGTTATAAATTTGTCATACATCTGTGGGCAAAGTGGGTACGTCACAGCTGTACTGATGGAAACTGGTGACATTATAGCGAAAAACTTTAAATCTTCAAAATTTATACCAGTTGTAAGATACCTCACTGTCACCGCTAATCTCTCTGCCACCGATAAACAGCACCGCATGTTTGTATTTTGCCTAATTACAAAAGGCTCTACCATTCGTAGTAATTTCGCAAAAGTACCCTCACGCATTCGGAGATAGTTCTGATGATCTTCTGCTTCGGTATATTGTGTTTCCTCAACACTTCATATGAGAATACTCTTCTCTTTTCCAAAGCCAATCTTTAACCCATCGTTTACGTTTAAAACTGCGTTTCGTGCAGTACTAATATGATAGCTACAAAAAAGCCCGTCTTTTACGATCCATTTGGATAGAATGCCGCAATTGCATGTTATAAATCTCATTCCGTAGTGACGGTTATTGACTTTATTTGTAAAGTGAGAATGCCGCAATGGTAAGCTGGTACTGACCAAAATATTGGCAGTAATAATGATCGTGTAAGGTCGCTACAATATTGATGCGTACTGTCAGTATTATTGACTCAGTATTACTGACCGTGTAGGGTCTGCTTTAAGTGTTTAATGACGCGGAAGCTGCTAGGTACGGTACGAGTTACATATACTACACTCTTAGCTACAAACATCAGTTGTGTCAGACAATACAAGCTCTATGAATCAATGCATATTCCTTATTAAACTGTTCATTACTCAGTATTGAATCTATTAATTATAGTAAATGTGTAATTAAAGTTCAATTGTACCGTCACCCAATGGCGCGCACTGAACCCCATCTACCCCAGCGCTGCTAGGGTAAATATCTTTGTATTCAAATTTTCTAATTATTCTTTAGAACGCTTTTTATAATGTTTAAAAAATTGCGAACATTAAGCCAAGTCAGGTACAGCTGTCTCGACAATCCGCTCGCACTATCGCAGTTCAGTTTCTTCAGCGAGCTGGGTTTCCTTGCCGGCGCAAAAGAGAGCTACCCCAGCGAAATTTAAGGTCGTTTGAGTGACGCATGCACTTGAAGCTTCCTCGAGACGGAATTGTGGTCCCTCATCCGACAGCAATTTACAGCGACAGGCCAGCTAGCTTAGGTAAGGGGTGTTAGTTTTAATACTTGACACTCAAAGTCTTCAGCGCCACACACTAGAGACTGCAAGAAAAATATCAACATCTTAACAGTACAGCCACTTGCACATCGTCTTGCTAATATTTAGGTTGCTCAGCATGAACACAGAGTTAAGCACGAATGGTTGTGATGATATAGTGAATTTTTGTAGTGTTCCTCTCGGATTATAGGTGAAGGTTTCGCGAGTTCTGTGGCATTCTTCATGAACATAACGCGTGTTATACATGACAAATATTTTCCCTCGTTTGTCGTTGATGCACATACACTCAGTATGCGAGTGAAACTATAAAACTTCAACGACGGTAAAGTACCAGTTAAATTATGCTGATTAGATTAGGCATTTTAAGTAAAAACAAATAGTCCCAGTGTATTTTTTGTGAAAACCATGACTGTACTATCACGAAGCGTCACCGGATGAAACTGTAGGTACATTGTTTAAAATCTGGTACAGATTAAGTTATGATGGTGTCGTCACTGCTGTAGATATCAATTTGGAAGTATGTGCGAGCGTGTGGTTGAAAACATTCTTGAAAGATCTTCCTCAGGCAGACCTTTCCACAAAAAATGCAGCCTTATAAAATGGTAATGTTGACTTTAGAGAGTGTAGTGGGACTACGATTGTTTATATTTTTTTAAAAAAACTTTTTGCAACTGGAGTAATGAATATGTTCACCGCACGCCACTGCCGCCACCCGAACTCGCAAGAGTCACCGCAGACGGAACCTATGTTTATTGTCCGGCCTTGAGATTTGAGACAGGCGCATGCGCGGCAGCCATGTTTACCCCTCACACCTGTTACCAGGCATACATGTGACTTCTCGTCAGACGACTACAGTAGCCATCAACATGAATGGGAGTTTACACTGGCGGGTTTTTTTTTATGGATTCATTCACTTAGTTTATTTTTAATGGATTTATCTAGGTTAGAATTTTGTGATTTTTTCTTAGATTTGTTTTCGTCTTTCATGGTTTTAGCCCTGTTAAATTCATAACGATTTAGCATCGATATCTGTTTACCATTTTCCTGATCTCGACAAATAAAGACGTAGAAATTAAATGTCCATTGTCTGTTACGCCGACACTTCCTCATTTGACTCATTGTATTTAAACTACGCTCGTTAACGATATTTCAATCTACAACACTCTTAAAATTCCGCAGGAGATATGAGCACAAACATGCATTATCTATGTTATGATTCCGCGCGGGCCCGCAATGAGCGTCAGATTAGCTTGGAGTCGCCAGGATTCACGCAAACCGACCCCTGTGTTCGGAATCGCTGGAGTAGACACTATCGATTCCAGGCTTCAGTCGCGCAAGTCCCTAGTTAAAATCCTGCCGTTTGCAGCCCTGAACGTAGCTTAACGCGGGCTTCAATGTTCAAGCTAGAAGAACAATCCTGTAGTGCTACGCGAATTACAGAATCTCCAGTTTCACGTGGAATCCGAACTACAAAAAACGTCACTTTGCATTTCTAAAATCTCATATGCATTGTCGGGTAATCGATCTGCGGTCACTGAGAAGGTGAATCATTATCTGATCCTGTAATGAATACGAGATGTGTTCCACAAGACAGTATTATTGGACCTTTTTATTTTCTTACAGTTGCATTTAAATGTCATTAATATGAGGAAAGAACTGGAATCATACACAAAGCATTTCGGGGATGATGCTATACCGTGTAAAGTAATAAAAAAGTTACAGGATTGCGAGCAACTACGACAAGATTTATACGAAGCTGTGAGTTGGACAGCAGACAAGGCATGATGGTGAAAGGGCTGAAAAGTCAAGATGTATGTTTCACCACGAGGACTTTTCATCTTGGTTTTAATCACTATGTTGATAGGTTGAAAATACAAAGAGTACTAGGAAATTTTTGCAATGTGAGTGAACGCTTAAAACTTTTTCAAAATAATTTCCACCACACTCAATACACTTCTCCATACGTCGAATCCAGTCACTCAACCAACTGCCACTTTTCTTCGGTTACATTTTCACACTCTTGAACCCATGCTACCAGAAGCTCCTCGTTGGATGCAAAACGCCGCCCTTTCAGCTTCATCTTCACTTCTGGGAAGAGTGCGAAGTCACATGAGGTAAGATCAGGACTGTATGGAGGGTGATCAAGCACAGTCAACCCTGATCTGGCAAGAAAATCGTCCTTTGTGTTTCCAGCACAACCTAAGTCAGGATGCCCCGTTTAGTGAAGAATACTGCAATCATCCTTTTCTTCACTGACCTTGACTTTCGCACAGTCACAGGAGTACTCTCATCCTCAAACAGCCACACCTTGTTCTGGGATTTTGTTGGGACATGGTAATAATAAAGCCAAGTTTCGTCACCTGTAACGATGCTATTGACGTTACACGAAGTCCCATTTTCAAACTGTTTTAGCATTTTTCGGCACCATTTCACTCGATGTTCCCCTTGTTCCTCTGAAAGTGAATGGGGCACCCAAAGGGAACAAACCTTTCTAACATGGAGATGGTCGTGTAGAATTGAATGAATAGCTGGTGCAGGGATGTGGAGGGTCTCTTCTACCAGCCGATATGTCAACCGCCTTTCTTGCTGCAACATTTTCCCCACAGCATCAATGTTTTCCTCAGTCAGTGATTCAGACGGTCGCCCAGAACGAGGATCGTCTTCAACCCCCAAAATTTCCCCTCTGGAACTTTTTGTACCAGCGGAAAATCTTTGTCCGATGTGGACAGTCTTTCTCCAGCACAGGAGTAATTTCCTCCAGGCACTGGTCAACAGTTAATCCACGAGCAAAATTGTAGCGGATAATTGCGCTATATTCACCTTTAGATCACACCGGCATCTTAACTTGTTTTCAATCCCACTGCTTGGTACCAACTGGTGTGAAGGTCGCGCCTTGCTGTCTTCTAGACCGATTTTCACCCCTCTTTTCATCCCTCATCATAACAGGCGTGTCCAGCCAACCGTTTTTGCGTACTGCAAAACTTTCCTAGTGCCCTTTGTACCTATAGCTGTTAATATGAGAAAAGATCTTCTCCGTGGCGCCATCACATTAACGGGATCGTAAATAAAGAAGACAGATCTCTTCATAAGGTTGTAAGGGTGTTTAGGGATTAGAGTTAGAGCCCTGCACAGATGCTGATATCCGCGGATTTCGGATATCCGCGAAGTTAGTGTCTTGGCGGGTACAAAATGTATGGCAGTGCGGATAATGTTGTTGATATCAAAAATAAGGTTCCTAGAAGGAAACCATAATTTAATTTTATCGATTGCAAATGTTAAAAACATATTTAAGCTCTTTAGGCTTCTTCAATCGTGAAATTCCAGCGTTTCGTACCAGTGTAGCAGTGGGCTCATCAGTTGGATTGCTACACCTTTCCAAGATGCTGGCGGCTAGTACGCCGTTGAGACAGCACTGCAAGCCTCTTAGTAGGACAATGTAGTGACGGTGCACTAGGAGAAGCATATGCTACACTTGTATAAAAGCCTGCCTTGTGATATAAAGGACTTGAGCCTAGAGACCATACAGCCGTAAATATGACCTAAGTATAACTGGCTCCTTTTGACATAAAGGTGCAAATTTTAAATCTAAATACCCCATAACACCTCCCTTGGATACTAAAACATCGCCCTCTCAGTGAACTTCCTATCCCCAGCAGCCAGCACCTTTGTGGACTGAGAAGTAAAGATTACATTCAGAATAGCAGGCCAGTGGACACAGAATGAACTAATCAGTTTGAGCTAGTATAATATCATGGTGTGTATCTTAACACACTGAACTATGACAGTAAAAACAACAAAGTTTTTTTACGAGAGAACGCTGGCGGCAAGGCGAGGAATATCCGTTAAGAATTTATTGAGCGCACTATGATTGATGTTCGTAGTTGTGAAAGCTGAACCGTGTCGTAAGGAGGCGCGCCTTTACTGCGAGCTTTAGTGCGCTCAGCTGACATTGCGTTCTTATAAAACGAGGAGTAAGAGTGGGACAAAATCACGACGCAAACACGTAAATATAAGGAGGGAGGCGTAAAAATCTATCACGGGTGAAAGCGAGACAAAAATGGCCATAGGATTAATAATAATAATAATAATAATAATAATAATAATAATCGCGTAAAGCGAAACTTCGTCATTACACGACAGTTGTTTTGCCGGAAGCATTATGTACCTCAGAAACTACATCTCTAGCAAGTCACTCTAAAATTGATGGAACTGGAAAGCAAGAATAAAAAATTCTTGGGAAATTGGACCCACTCATGTATATGGCATACTACAGACCTGTACACAGCAACAGATAAGTTCACTGATGCCGTACGTAGGACACGCTTGAAATTCTATGGTCATATCAGTAGAATGGACAATAACGGATTTGCTAAAAAACAATTAACTATAATCAATTCAAAGCTAAAAAGACCACTGAAATCAGTAGACAGAAGAACGGAAGAAAGAACACACCGAATTCATGAAGACATTGTAGGAGAAGAAGAAGAAGAAACCGTCGGACCCAGCTAACAAGTTCGAACGCGCTCATCAATTGGGCATAACGAAGAAAGAAAGAAATAATAATAATAATAATAATAATAATAATAATAATAATAATAATAATAATAATAATAATAATAACATTGAGAAAATTCGTGGTCAAAGCCTTGAAATTATTGACAGTTTAAAATACCTACGGAGTGAATTAATGCAGCATACAAGGCTGGACATGGAGATTAGCAAGAGAAGGCAACAGGGCAATGCATTCTACCAGAGTGTAAGGAATCTTGTCTGGAATAATGAAGTGCCATGGAAGTGTAAAGAGATAAGGTATAACATGTATTAGGCACCCACATTGACCTATGAGGCTGAGCCCTGGACAATGACTATCAGGGAGGAGAGTAGAATTCAAGCCAGTGAAATGAAATACCTAAGAAGAAGAATAGGAAAGACAAGGAAAGAGAAATACAGACATTGAGAAACGACGATGTGAGAAAGAAGGTCGGAATGGAAATCCTAAATGAGAAAATGAAAATCAATATCGCCCGCATGCTCAGTCCCTTCACACACAACAGCTGTACGCAGATAGGTTTGAACACGAGGCTGCTGACGCCAACACACGATGACTGTTACTTGGTTCGACTCTAGAGAAAGGCCACCCGTCTCACGTTCAAACATAGTCATCTACTGAACACTGACAACTAAACAGCGGTTACATACAGTGAGCACTATATTACTGTACCGGTACTACAACAACGACAGTTAACATTGCTCCAATTCTATCCATGACGCTGACTCCACGACGGTCTACAGTCCACAGTAGTACACATACAGTACTCTAAGGGTACGAACATGCCGAGTGGATTACTCCTCACTCAGTGCTCATACCAGTGCTCTTCACTCATCATTCAAAGGCGCACATACCGGGTAGGAGACCCTCGATCTTTCTTCATTATGAGGAAAAGTTTTCCATCCAGTTGATTGTGCAGCATTCACGAGAAGATAGGGTTGTGTTCTTTAAATGTAATTTTGTTTCGTGAAAATGTTCATACTCCTCTGTATACATAATAGTACTGGGCGAGTTGACCGTGCGGTTAGGAGCGCGCAGCTGTGAGCTTGCATCCGGGAGATAGTGGGTTCGAATCCCACTGTCGGCAGCCCTGAAGATGGTTTTCCACGGTTTCCCATTTTCACACCAGGCAAATGCTGGGGCTGTACCTTAATTAAGGCCACGGACGCTTCTTTCCCATTCCTAGGCCTCTCCTATCCCATCGTCGCCATAAGACCTATCTGTGTCGGTGCGACGTAAAGCAAAATAGCATACATAATAGTTAAGTATAGTGGCAGAAGTGATGATGAACATAGCAATGATAGCAAGCAAACTGTACTTGATTTCAAGTTCTGACAGAAGATACAGCCCACATCCAATTAATAAGAGAAGGCAGAGATTGAGTGAATTCCATCATTTATACCAAGAAGTGAAGAAAGACCCACAGAAATGTCACGACTATTGAAGAATGTCAATGCAGACATTTCAGTATACGACTCCTTGGCTGAATGGCCAACGATGATCCCTTCGGTTCAGTGAATCCCGGGTTCGATTCCCGGCCGGGTCGGAGATTTTATTGGCGACATTAATTCTTCTGGCTCGGGGACTGGTTATTTGCGTTTGTTCCAACACTCTCCTCTTCATACTCAGACAACACACCACCGAAACACGCAATAGTAATTACATCCCTCCACATAAGGTTGACGTCAGGAAAGGCATCCATCCGTAAAACAGCGTCAGTCAACATGTGTGATACGGTTCGCATCCGCGGCCCCACAAGGTGTGGCAAAAGGCGGTAGAAAAAGAAGAAGAAGAATGCAGACATTTCAATATTTGCTGAAAGGAATTGAAGGCAATATGAAACCATGGAAGTACAGCAGCTATCATGTCAGTCATACTTGCATTGAAGAAGAACTGGTCATTACAATAACGTAAGCAGTAGTAATATAATATTATTCTCCACTTCAATAAAGCAATCTGTACTTCATTGAAAGATTAAATTTACCGAGTATAAAGATAATATTCAACATGGATATTTTACCTTCAGTGAACGCAGGCCGATAATATTATGAGTAGGCGGCCGTGGCCTTGAGCCAACCAATCACAGAGCAGCGCTCAAGAAGCACATCGCTCCAAAATCAAACCGATTTGATTCTTGAGGGAGGAGCGGAGAAAAGAGGGATGAGTGAAGTACCGGCATGAACGCTACTATTGAAATGTATGGGTTTGTTTTGCATCTCTCAGCTTCCTGTGTGAAGACACAGGAGTGATGAGCGCTGAGCGAGGAGTAATCCACTCGGCATGTTCGTACCCTTAAGGCAGTACACAGACAGAACGCTGTTATGCAGTTCGCAAATGACAACCAGCACTAGCCGTCAAGCCTCAATCAATCACTCCACGTCGGTACACACACCGTACTACGCCCAGATACTCTTGTAGGACACTGACGAGAGCCAATACTACTGCCACCCCAGAACTCCAACAAAGAATCTCACTGTTCGCGACTAGCCTCCTTTTTATACCCTGACGATGGAGTACTAGAATATTCGGGGCTTCGGCTAGAGACGGAACATTGCCAATTCGTGTTCCAGAGGGTGCACGGGGAAACCAGACGAAGAGAGCAACAGAGGAGAGAGACTGTCATTAGGCCCTCAGGCCGAGGGTTATGAGAGGGCTAGCACGTAATAATAATAGTAATAATAATAATTTGCTTCAGTGTTTCGTTCCTTAGTTGAATGGATAGCGTACTGGCTTTCACAGTTCAGAGGGCCCAGGGTTCGATTCCCGACCGGATTTTAACAGAGAATGGCTAATTCCTCTAGCTCGGGGACTGCGTATTCGCGTTCGTCTTAATATAGGTCTCTTCATCTACGTACAACACACCATACAACCAACTTCCACAGAAATATTCAATAGTGAATACGTGAGTACGTTTTTCCCGATAGGGTTAGTGACAGGAAGGGCACCCGGATGTAAAACTAGGCCAAAAAGAAAATTTTGCATTTGCTTCTGCAGCGGCACCATCAGAAATGGCTACCTTAATGTAATTTGAAAGAGTTGAACGGGGGCGTCATGACTAGCTCATTGGCTAAGCTGCTGGCTTCCCACCCGGAAGTCTGAGGTTCATATCCCGATCGATCCTGGGTTGATTTTCATCTCAAAAATCACCGGCCAAAACAAAATTGAGCCTCGGTGACTCCAGCGGCCCCAGAATTAACCGGGATAAGCTGAAGAAAGTTTTAATCTAAAGAAGCTGAAAGTAAGAACTGATCGTTATACGCTTTTTTCAGTTAAATTTGAGCAACTACTACTACCACCCGACAATTAATATAGTTTTTTTTTTTTGCTATTGGTTTTACGTCGCACCTACCCAGATAGGTCTTGTGGCGACGATGGGATAGGAACGAGCTAAGAGCTGGAAGGAAGCTGGTCGTGGCCTTAATAAAGGTACAGCCCCAGCATTTGCCTGGTGTGAAAATGGGAAACCACGTAAAAACATATTCAGGGCTGCCGACAGTGGGATTCGAGCCCACTATCTCCCGGATACAAGCTCACAGCTGCGCGCGCCTAACCGCACGGCTAACTCGCCCGGTAATGAATATAGTAATCCGCACGTAAGGAACTAGAAAATAAGCTTTTTCCAGTTAGTGTGTATGTTAGTATGTTGTAGCATTTAACATGAATTAAGCTGTGTATTATGGTTGGGCGTAATAGCAGGCTCTATAGTCTGAGCCACGCCATACAAAACAAGAATAAATAAATAAATAAATAAATAAATAAATAAATAAATACATCAAGCTATATACTAAAAAGCAAATTTTGCCATCCTATTGTCTTCATAATAAACTAATCTCAATGTAATCAATAACGGAGGTTCGTTTGGCCAAGTAAATGATCAGTCAAGATATTCATAATTAAGTCGGTTTTCAAGCTCAACAAGGAATTAAGTAAATAAAAACACTCTGTCGCTCTCACTCAAGTTAATATCATACATTTTTGCTTTGCTGGCGAGATGTAGTGTTTACAGTGCACTATGTCTTCTGGTATGGGCTAGAATAAATTTGTTACTTTCATTGACCTGTCTCAGTCTCATCCTTGGCTTTGACAATATGAAAGTGACTGAGGTATGAGTGATGCTAGTAATACCATTCCTTACTCAGCCAGTCTCTGTTATGAATGGTGTGAAAATATCGCTCATAGAGTCGGTTGGTGCATGCATTTCAGTGAGTTTGGCAGACTGATATGTAATAGCAGCGGCTGGCTCGGTGAGGAAAGCAACGGGAAACTACCTCATTCCTCACTTCCCTAGTACGCCTCTTCAGTGACGCCTAGGCTATTTATGACAGCTGTTGGCGGAGTTGCAGAGGATCAAACCAGCTTTCGGGCTGAATACACAACATACGCATGATTAGAACCGTATTCTTGAAAAGAAAGATACATCTTGAACGATGTAATTTACTTAATTAGTCTTTGATGTGTGATTTTCAAAAGTTCCACAAATTAGTTACTGTCTTTCCTTTTTTCTGCGTGAATATTTTCTTCCTTCTTCAATAATCAGTATTTTTTTTTTTTTTTTGCTACTGGCTTTACGTCGCACCGACACAGATGGGTCTTATGGCGACGATGGGACAGGAAAGGGCTAGGACTGGGAAGGAAGCAGCCGTGGCTTTAATTAAGGTACAGCCCCAGCATTTGCCTGGTATGAAAATGGGAAACCACGGAAAACCATCTTCAGGGCTGCCGACAGTGGGGCTCGAACCCACGATCTCCCGAATACTGGATACTGGCCGCACTTAAGCGACTGAAGCTATCGAGCTCGGTAATAATAATAATCAGTAAAGGAGAGAGGTAGGACATAGGAATTGGGCGAAATAAAACCGTATTAATAAAATGCTGCGTTCGTCATTTCACACCAACTACGTAACTGAATCCGTTATTCGAACATGCCACAATTCTGTAGAGCCCTGCGCGGATATACAAAATATCCGCATCCACAAAATGGTTATCCGCGGTTAAATTAAATATTTAACTACAGTATATTACACCCAAGATATTGAAACGAATAGATCTATTAACATAATACAATAGGTCTGACACCTGGCACCAGAGCCCCCAAAGTCACAGGTTTATGAAGGATTTTCTCTTGCGACATCTACCGCCGTATTGACCTCAGATTTACGGCTTTATGGTGTCAAGACTCTTTAAATATCACTATTATAACATGCCAATATCATGGGTCGCCTAACCACAAGCAAAAACAAGAGTAAACCTAAGTGAAAATCAATAAACATCATTATTTCGAAATTATCAGCAAATTTATCCGCACTGCCATGCAATTTGTATCCGCCAAGACACTAACTTCGCGGCGGATATCCGCATCCGTGCAAGGCTCTACAGTTATCTGGTCTAATCCAAATAAATTTGCAATCCTACAGAAAAAAATATACTTTACTTATTCACGCAAATCTAACAATAGTGTTTTTCACAACACGGCAGTGGCAGTTCGTAGTATATCTCGCAAAACACGAGCAAAATATGAGTACATAGTGCCAACATGCGAGATGAACAGTAACTATAAGACGTCATATCGGCAAGTAGGGTCCCTAAAGTGTTTGGTTAGCGACACTGAATCGAACCCAAAAGTAAGAAACAATAAATCACTGCATTCAGTATTAATAGAGAGAAAGAGTAAGGTTGTTCCCTTAGTATATTCGCTTACAAGACGAGTAGCATGCATATAAAGAGAACAGACAAATTCGCCGGTTCAATAATGTAACTTTCAATAACTCACAGTCATGTCAAGTTCATCGAGAATCTTCTTTCATCTGACGTACTCACCTAGAACAGAGAAAATGTACATTAAAATACGAAAAATTAGTAGAGTTGCAGTACAGAAATAATCCATCAAATAACTCAACTGTTGGTCACACGGAGAAGATACCACTCACCTTGGTTTTAAATATATATTGAACCACAATATTCAACCTTCTCAAATCTTAGAACTAGAACACCTGCCATTTGAAAGTACCCTGAAATATAATGATCCGTATCGAAACGACTTCGGTGATAACATACGGACTGGTTATATTTTAAGTAAGTTCTACTCTATAATGGAGATTGGATTAATATTTATCTTATCTACATGGTTCTAAGGATCCTCTTGATCTCGAAGTATCACAGATAAGACTGACGTGTGTTCCATTAGAATATACGCAATGATTCACTTAAAGTACTTCGAACACGCCCTATAATTCAGCAATCTTCACCGGTTAGATATAGGTGCGCGAATAAAGAACCGGAAAAGTATTGGAGCTTGGGGATATCGCCGTTCTGTGTGAAAATACCGTTATAGGCTACAGTATTTGTAATTACACAAGGAAGTCATGCGCGGAAAGTTTTGTGACGTTCATTGTTTTAGACTCAAACTGGACATCAAATTACTATTAAATAGGTACTGAATACAAGGTGACAGGCATACGTTTGACAATACAATACAGCCTGACCTGTAAGAAATAAAGTCTTGCACTGTTACACCAAGAGGTACAAAAATCTGCTTGTCGCTGTTGTTGTTGTTGTTGTTGTTGTTGTTTGGGTCATCAGTTCATAGACTGGTTTGGTTCAGGTCTCCATTGCATCCTATTCTGTGCTAACGTTTCCGCTTGTCGTATTCTAAGCCTGCTCTACCCCTACCATCCTAACCGCCTACATCATCATCATGACTGGCTTCCAGCGAGCCTACACTTCCCTCAAAAGCAACTGAACAAGTCCTGGGTGTCTTAAGGCAACACTCTGGAGATACAGATATTTTTACCTAATGTATGCATTTTCACGAAAAATTGTGGGAATGTCACCTACATAAAAGTAGAGATATCACGAACATTTCTTTCATATATAATAATAGTTTTTCAAAAATATTTTTTTGAAAATGTTTATTCCAGATTTTTTATGAAATGTAATTAACATGTTGATGTAAATTCGTAATTAGGTAGACAATACTTATTTTAAAAGCACTACGTATCGATTTTTCTGTACATAATTTATATAAGGAGATATATTGTACTGAAGTTTGTGTAATTTTTACGTTCTAAAATTTTGGACTTATAAATCCCTACTACTTGAAAAAATTCTGCGATACCATACAAATTTTGTTACATTTGGCAGAATATTGTGGACAAAAATGGGATTTAAATGTAAAATTACAATTGGCAAACTAAGCAGTATTACAGTGATAAATTGTTTTAATTCAGGGGAATAACTTCGTGAAAAGAAAAAAAGAACCTCAATCCTTTCAATTTCAGTCATAAAAAAATCCACCAAAATGACCAAAATAACTTATCGATTTTTATCTCCGGAGTCTCGCCTTAAGATGTGTCGTATCTTTCTACCTCTTCTTCTCGTCAACTTTAGTCAAATCGTTCTCTCACCAATTCGATTCAGGATCTCTTCATTCGTGATCCGATCTATCCATCTCATCTTCAGCATTTTCTGTACCACCACATTTCAAAAGCTCGTCTTCCTTCTGTGCTAGATAACGTCCATATTTCAATTCCATAGAATGGCACGCCCCAGACGAGTATCTTCGAAAACACCTTTCTTATTCCTCTATCAATGTTCGAAGTGAGCAAATTTCTTTTCTTTAGAAAGGCCTTCCTTACTTGTGCTAGTTTGCATTTTATGTCCTCTTTACTTCTGCCATCGTTAGTTATTTTACTACCCAAGTAACAATATTCATCTACTTCTTTTAAGACTTCATTTCCTAATTTAATATTTCCTGCATCGCCTGACTTAGTTCGACTACACTCCCTCACTTTTATTTTGGATTTATTTATCCCCATCTTGTACTCCTCCAAGAGTCTGTCCATACCATTAAGCAATTCCTACAGATCTAAATGTATCGATTATTATCTAGAAGAGAGAAACTGGGTTAGGAAATAAGTTCGTAGGCGAGACATGCGCAGAGTATCGGAACATCCTTTGGAAAGAATTGGCTCTTTCCTACATGAATCGAGCAGATGATATTTGTCTTTTGTCTTCAAGAATTAGTGATATGAAACACGAGTTAGAAGGAATGCGGAAGGAAGCAGAGGCTGCAGGACAAAATATATAAATGTTGTCAAGACACAGGAAATGAGAGTAAATGGTAAAACTGATGAAAGATTGTTTGTGGCAGGAGAAGAGATTGAAGAGGTTAAAACATTTACCTACTTGGGAAGTGTAGTGACAAGAGATGGAGGGGCGGAAGAGGATGTGAGAGCCAGAATAAGGAAGGCAAATTGAGCCTTCATGCAGCTGTACACAGTATGGAGAAACAACAACATTTCAAGGAAAACGAAAATAAAAATGTTCAATACAAATGTTAATTTTTATTTTTTCTATTTGTTTTACGTCGCACCGACACAGATATGTCTTATGGCGACCATGGGATAGGAAAGGTCTAGGAAGTGGAAGGAAGCAGCCGTGGCCTTAATTAAGGTACATCCCCGGCATTTGCCTGGTGTGAAAATGGGAAACCACGGAAAACCATCTTCAGGGCTGCTGACAGTGGGGCTCGAACCCACTATCTCCCGATTACTGGATACTGGCCGCACTTAAACGACTTCAGCTATCGAGCTCGGTAAATGTTAAATCAGTCCTTCTATTAGTTTGTGGAACTTGGAAGCTTACACGAACTAACACTAACCTCTTGCAGACGTTTATAAACCGTTCCTTACGACGCATCATAAACATCAGATGGCCTATAATTATATCCAATGACGAGTTATGGAGAACAACAAACCAAGTTCCAGTCGCAGTGGAAATCAAGAGGAGGAAATGGAAATGGATAGGTCATACTTTGAGAAAGCCAGCGGGATCTATAGAACGCACAGCATTGGAATTGAATCCGCAAAGGGTACGGAGGAGAGGTCGTCCTAGGAAGACCTGGAGGAGGACTGTAGAAGAGGAGGCTCTTGAAGCTGGGAAGACTTGGAAGGAAGTTAAAGCATTGGAGACGTTTCACGGATGCCTATGTTCCAGTGGGAACGAGATGAATTAAGCCAAGTTAAGTCAAGTCTACAAGAACTGAGAGTTCGATAGTTCTTGCAAGTGTACAGTTTCCAAATGTTTAATTTGCTCTGCACAATTTCAACGTTTATGTCAAAGTAGTCTTGATCTTTCAATTCGAGGAAGAGTCTATTCACATAGGTACTGTGCCGTAGATCCCACAAAATTTCATATTTCTACTAGAGTTCTAAGAACTTAATAACGTCATTTGCTCATCTTTAGGAAGGTAATGCCTTAAAACAACGTGGTGAGGTCGAGTGAGGTGAAGGGAAAGTTGGGGTTTACACATGGAAAATTGTGATGTCTAGTTAGCCCATAACGGGAAAGTGGACACAAAAGTAGACGGCTTGTCAACTTGCTTTCCACTTGAATGAAAGTTAACAACTTGACTCTCCTCTCCCGTTTACATGGGGAACTTTGGAAGCAATTTGCCACTCGACTCCTCTGGGCGTAAATTAGCCTCGGAGATTGAGAGGCAAGCGAGTCATCTTAAGGCAAAATATGCTATAATGACCAGAATCATAGTTTGAAATTAATCACAAAAACACTAAACGTAGTTTAAGACCTCCTCAATCAAACGAAGCAATCAAAAGAAGTAAATGAAACATATGCACGCTTGAAATAATAAAATGAACAAGATTAAGCACATGGACCTACTTGCTCCCGCCACCTTTTGAGCAGACTAAGGCGGAAGGGGAGGTATCGTTCCTGACATCTTCATACATTGTGTAAAAAAATCCCATTTCCTCTCCTCTGATAGATAGGATGCACCCAAAGACGGGGATTTCGTCTTTGTCTCTTTCGGCGCGATGGAATAACGATAACACAAGAATTTGTTCACGATTCATTGCAAGGCTCTCTTGTACGACTAACATCAAGACAAGCACAGAGCTTGCAACGGCAAGAAACCGTTGCAGTGTGAAAACACCTCCACGGCAAAGATGATGATGATGATGATGATTATTGTTGTTTAAACGGGCCTATCATCTAGATCATCGGCCCCACGGCAAAGAGCCGTACGCGTAGTGTGAAACGAGCAATACAGTAACGGTTACGTGCCAGATGCGACCGTGCCGGATGCGACCCGGCCATTATCGTGCCAATAGCGACCGAGCGGATAAGCATCGTGCCGCATGCGACCCATCAATCACTTACATTTGATCTGCATTAAGGGCTGTCACCGAGTGGCAGATTGCTTCTCAGTAGCTAACTAAGTCTTTTCTAAAATAAAGGTCTGAAACCGTTGTTAGCAGGTTCGAGTGCCGTTGGTCGAAAGAAAAATATAATAATGTTGCTGGCTTTACGTCCCAGTAATTACTTTTATGGTTTAAGGAGACGCCGAGGTGCCGGAGTTTAGTCCCGCAGGACTTATTTTACGTGCCAGTAAATCCACCGACACAAAGCTGACGTATTTGAGCGCCTTCAAATACCACCAGACTGAGCCAGGATCGAACCTGCCAAGTTGGAGTCGGAAGACCAGCATCTCAACCGTCTGAGCCGTCGAGCGACTTAGCCCGGATGAAAAAAATTTCACCATGAGAATGTAGGCCGGCAGGGTAGGAAAGTTGGTGTATACAATTTGTAATCACTAGATTGCGTACCAAAAGCCTGGGTTCAAATCTAAACTTCTTCGCAGTGTTCAAATGAAGTGAGGCAATATGATGCTGTTGATGGTGATTCGGCCGTCGGATAGGGACGTAAAGCATTGAGCAGACTCCTTGGTATTATTCGAGAGGAGTAGGGTACGTGCCGACACCGGGTTTCATCTTTCCCTACCTCATTATCATAATCTCACATCCAGACGCGCAGGCCTCCTATGTGCGCCAGGTAGAAATACCTGTACCAGGCAAGCCGAACACGTCCTCGGACACTCTCGGCACTAATAGGACACGATAAGTAAGTAGGCCTAAGTCGTAAATAATTTCAGAGAATTAGGATCATCTTTTTTGCTAGTGGTATAACGTCGCACCGACACAGACAGGTTTTAAGGCGACGATGTCCGACTCGTTGGCTGAATGGTCAGCGTACTGGCCTTCGGTTCAGAGGGTCCCGGGTTCGATTCCCGGCCGGGTCGGGGATTTTAACCTTCATTGGTTAATTCCAATGGCCCGGGGGCTGGGTGTTTGTGCAGTCCCCAACATCCCTGCAACTCACACACCACACATTACACTATCCTCCACCACAATAACACGTAGTTCCCTACATATGGCAGATGCCGCCCACCCTCATCGGAGGGTCTGCCTTACAAGGGCTGCACTCGGCTAGAAATAGCCACACGAAATTATATATATTATAGGCGACGATGGGATAGGAAAGGGCTAAGAGTGGGAAGGAAGCGGCCTTGTCCTTGATTAAAGTACACATCGACTTTCACATTTGCCTGATGTGAAAATGGGAAACCACGAAAACCATCTTCAGGGCTGCCGACAGTGGGATTCGAACCCACTTTCTCCCGGATGCCAGCTCACAGGTGCGCGCTCCTAACCGCACGGCCAACTCGCCCAGTAGGAAATTTATTGAACATCTCCCTTGGTAAATTATTCCAATCCCTAACTCCTCGTCCTATAAACGAATATTTTCCGCAATATGTCGTCTTGAGTTCTAACTTTATCTTTATATTGTGCTCTCTCCTACTTTTTAAAAACCACTCAAACTTATTCGTCTACTGATGTCATTCTACGCCAGCTCGGAACATCCCGCTTAGTCGAGCAGCTCGTCTTCTTACTTCTAAGTCTTCCTAGCCCAAGATTTGCAATATTTTCGCAACGCTACTCGTGTGTTTTGTTACCAAACATTTTCGATTGTTTTCTGAAAGGGATTCAAACGTAATTTCGGAGTCCCCGGTACAGCGTACTTAGATTCTGATACAAATTTAGATATGACTAGCTAATGTACCCGTGCTTCGCTACGGAATTCTACATTGTATTCAGAATTCTAGGTTAAATACTCTACACGTTGTGAATAAGATTATATTAAACTACATAGCTCTTAAAGTTACTCAGAAAAGCGACGGGCAAGTCACCATACGTATTTTCGCATGTGAAGACTTGGTTAGGAAATTATAATGGCAGGTCCTCTTGCCTACTGTCAGTCACAATCAACTTGGTAAATTTTCATTATGATGGTAGGCCCACTTGCCTACTGCCAGTCAGTGGAGTTGGGCAGTTTGATGATAATGGCAGGCACTCACTCTCTACCTGTCTTTTTACATCATCAGAAAGACTGTCTTTGTGGTTTTGCCAACTGAAATCATCATAGGTCATTACAATGAAGTCAACAGAAGTGTCGCAGTTACAAGCAATGCTATCATAATTATGAAATACTCGATTAGATAGAAAACCGCACATTTTCTCATTTTTAACAGAACTATGCTGCCGATCTAACAGTCCAAAGTTCCCGACCTGGAATGACCAGGCCGCAGACAGCCGTGAACAATCCTCTGCCATTATTCCTTAAGTGTGCACACTGCTCATTCCAATCAGTGCCACAGAGAAGGAATCAAATGCGTGGAGTACTATGATAAACCAGTATGTTACGTACCAGTAATACCAGAAAATCGATGAACCAGAGGAAAGTCATGCTAAAGAAGAAAGTTATCTAACTCCACATTCCGCTGTGGAGGGGGGCGGTAGAATTACACCCACGGTATTCCCTGCGTGTCGTAAGGGGCTCTCAACTTGGGAGCGTTGGTTAGTGACCACGGCGCACTGAGTTGAGTCCTAGCACTGCTTCCACTTACTTGTGCCAGGCTCCTCATTTTCATCTATCCTATCCGACTTTCCTTGGTCAAATCTTGTTCTATTCCAACCCCGACGGGATTAGAACTTTCTAGGCCTAGAGAGTCGTTCGTTTTCACGCCCTTCGTGGCTCTTGTCTTTCTTTCGCTGATATCTTCCTTTTTCGCAGTGTCGGATTCCTTCCATTTATCTCCCTGATTAGTGTAAAATAAAGGATGGTCACCTAGTTGCACTTCCTCTTAAAACAATAATCACCACCACCACCACCACCACCACCACCACCACCACCACCACCACCACCACCACATTAACACGTAGCATTTCTCCTCTAATGGTTGGCGTCAAGAAAAGCATCCAGCCGTAAAAGAATGCCAAATCTGCTACACACCCTGACCCGCAGTAAGAACCGGATAGAGTGGGGAGTAATAGAAACGAGCCCAGTGGTATCACTGCTCGCTTCTCACCAAAGCAGTCCGGGTTTGAATCCCGGCCAATATTTGAGGGATTTACGAAATGAAATACCACGCCCATTTTCCTGGAGATGAAAAATGGGAAACCACGAGAAATAATTTTCGAGGATGGCCGACGGGGTATTCGAACCCAGCAGCTTACCGAAGTAGCTGTAACTAGTCGTCCGGCAACGCACTCACCTAACCTGCTTTGTACCTTCTCCCAGACATGGTGGCGCAGCTCCATATATGGAGATATTTTAGGAAAATACTATTTATTTGCTAATGGCTCTACGTCTCACCGACACAGATAGGTCTTATGGCGACGATGGGATAGGAAAGGCCTAGGAGTTGGAGGGAAGCGGCCGTGGCCTTAATTAAGGTACAGCCCCAGCATTTGCCTGGTGTGAAAATGGGAAACCACGGAAAACCATCTTCAGGGCTGCCGACAGTGGGATTCGAACCCACTATCTCCCGGATGCAAGCTCACAGCCGCGCGCCTCTAACCGCATGGCCAACTCGCCCGGTGGGAAAAGACGTAAACGCATCACCATATTTCGTGTTGCAAAACGAGTTTCCCCCAGAAGTGTTATGTAAAGTAGGGACAGTAGCTGCTTATAAGACTTTTTGAAATTACATTGCACTTCGTTTAGCTTACCTTATCTTGGGTGATGACACAAATCAAATGACAATTTGCTTGTCAACGCCGGTCGCATCCTGTCAACGCCGGTCGCATCCGGCACGGTTACAGATTATGCGGTTGCTAGTGGCACGGGTCGCATGCGGCACGGTCGCATCTGGCACGCCACCACAGTAACACGTAACAAACATGATAATATTTACGGGAATGTTCGTAATTTCATTCCCCTTACAATTCCTAGTTTCGTCCCAGGGATGAAATTTGTAACTGACAATACGTATTATTATTAGGCCCCTATTATTATTATTATTATTATTATTTTCAAAGACAAAACGCAAAGAGTGAAATAAGGAATCAATGAAGAAGGCTAGGTAGTGAGAAGGGAAAGAAATGGGTTACAAAAATGCTAGTGAATCTTTTAATGTCCCTCGACCTACTTTGAAAGAGTCCGACTCGATGGCTGAAAGTTCTGCGTACTGCCCTTCGGTTCAGAGGGTCCCGGGTTCGATTCTAGGCCGGGTCGGCGTTTTAATCGCTTCTGATTAAATCTTCTGGCTCGGGGACTGGGTGCATGTGTCTGTCCCAACACTCTCCTCATCATATGCAGACAACATATCACACCGCCACAGAAACACGCAATCGTGATTATATCCCTCCATAAAGGGATGGCGCCATGAAGGGCATCTGGCCGTAAAACAGGGCCAAATCCACATTTGCGCCGCAGTTCGCACCCGCGACCCCACAGGTGTGGGAAAAAGCGGTAGGAAAATAATAAGAAGAATAAGACCTACAGAACTTTGAAAGAACTAGGGGATAAAACTTCAGGTGAAAACCAATTTTACCACCTTCTCTCCCTAAGGCCCGTATTCACCAAAGCGAGTAAAAGGTTTTATCTTGGTTTAAAGCTAAGAAAATTGAGAATACAGTTAAATTTGTATTCTTAAGAAAGATTATTTCGAATAACGGGTATTATCTCGGTTGAAATTTTTACCGGAGAAAAGATGGCCTGTAAAACAGGAAGCCTTTCAAGAAGCCTGCCATATTTAACTCGAAGAGAAAATCACAGCGACGACAATATGACCAAGATTATGCAATAAAACGTCCTAGGTGGATAAAAAGAACGCGCTACATACTTTGAAGACTACGACGACACTGATTTTGAAACACATTTTAGGCTATCTAAAGCTTCGTCAATGTGAGTGTTATCCATGAACGAACATAACCTGGAATTCATACGGGTCTCATGCGACATTACTGACGTGTTGCTGTCCAGCGCCATCTGTTGCCCTGTTTGTGCACTCGCTGTTGATGTCAATAAAACCCCATGCCATGCCAAGTATGTGTGGCCACTTGTACCTTACGTGTTGCTGTCCAGCGCCATCTGTTGGTCATCTTGTGTACTTTATTTTGGTGTCTATAAAACCCCACGCCATGTCAATCACGTGTGTCAATTATTACCTCTCTTTCTCCAATATTCCGTGAAGTATTGCCTCGTCAAATGTTAACGGATTTTGTGGTCACCTGTATATAATTATATATCAATTGTGTAGCCTACATACGATGTAAATCAGACAGCCTGTATAGGTAGACCACTGTGACATACCTTGGTAGTAAGCCGTTCAGGTGGAAATATCCAGGCAGTTGCTTAGGGCTACAACTTACAAACGGAACATTTTTAAAGGTACCCCGGTATGTAAAGATGTGATTGGACGATCTAAGCAGTGGCAGTTTGATCTATTACCAAATAAAGCAACATTTAGCCGTTACTCCAAGAATAGTTCGATAAACGGAAATAAATCTGAATTTGTAGAGGGTATATAAAGGCTTGTGAACAAGGAAGTGGGTTCTTGGTATGCTGCCTTATTCGAGTATGATACTTATGGCCACGGTTATTATGCCATCTGTGGCCGAGCACATTAGTTGCGGTGGGCACTGTTCATAATATCATCGGTGGTCGTGCTAGTTGTCTTGAACACTGGTTCTTACTGTTTCGTCGGTCGTAATGTGTGCCAAACAGTTTGGGCACTCTTCGTAACTACGTCAAAACGGACTGGTTATCAATCACTAATAAATACGAGTTTCTTATCGCGACAAGGAAGTTGGAGATTACGAGTCCTCGCTAGAAGCAGAGAACTACAAATGGAACTGGGAATGTGGCCGTCGTAAGGGAAGTGAACCAAGGACGAGTACTATATCAGAACTTAGTGCTGAAAGGGTTTCATGGAAGGCAATCCATGAGACCCAATTATTTGGTCTTGCTGGTTAACAACTACAGTAGAAGCTCGATTTAACGCGGTCGTCGTTCGTTTCTTATTAAAGTTGTTACGTTGAAGGAAAACATGAAGGAAATTAACCAGAAGCTTCAAAAGGCTCCGAATACAATGCATCACCATCAGGTGGTGGTCATTGTTGTGTTAAGTGTAAGAAACAATAGGCAACCATTCCACTGTAACTCTAATGAGAAGTGAAGAAAGGAAGAGGGATTACCTGCGAATAACGAAGGTGTTTGCAAAGTAAAGGCCGAGAAGGGCATGCAAGTAGAAGACTCCGTCGGCCTCGCAAACCGTCGAGGTCGGAAGAGATCAAGATTTCTTCTAAGGAGATCGGATAAGAATGATGGAAGCAAGGAGCCCGGTGGTCGTCAACTCCCCGCATGCTAGCCGAATACCGAAACGTATCTAATTCTATGACACAGAGTCCTTCAATCTGCGAAATTAAGGCAGCAGTCCACGTGAGCCCGGCTTTGATTCCCGGTAGTCAGAAAATTAAGACCAAGCGAGTTACCTGTGCGGTTACGGTCGCGCACCTGTGAGCTTGCATGGGAGATAGTGGATTTGAATCCCACCGTCAGCAGCTCTGAAGATTGTTTGTCTACGGTTTCCTATTTTCACACCAGGATGCGGCTGAGGTGTAACCTCCCAGGGATCTAAACTTGGCATTAATTGGCGACCACATTACCTCCATCACTTACTTGTGCTAGGCTCCAATCTTCCAGATTCCCTCGGGTTGCTGTGGTGTTTAATATCAGTACCGAGCGAATGGCGACGCGCTTTACGGCACGTCGCTGTTAACTTATATTCGGGAGACAGTAACATCGAACCCCGACTGTCAGCAGCTCTGAACATAGTTTTCCGTGGTTGGTTTCCAATTTTCATCTCTCAAATGCTGCGGTTGTACCTTATTTAAGGCCACGGTAACTTCCTTCCCACTCCTAGCCCTTTACTATTCAATCATCGACATAAGATCTGTGTGGAAGCGAAGTAAAACATATTGTAAAAAAATCTCGAGTAATGGGGCCCCTTTTTTCGTTCTCTGAAGAAAACCTTGGTAGTCCGTGACTATCTTCAATAGGTGACCTTCAAGGTACACTTAAAACTTCTTGAGTGCTTTATTTACTGCTATGACCTCTAGGTCAATTTTTTCCCTCCATCTGTTGTCTTCCAGCTGGCGTAATGAATATAATTAAGGCAGTTATGCCGTCGAACATTTTAATAGTAATATGACGCGAAAGATCTCGTGTCTGACATATATATGGAGTTACAGTTCGCCTCCTTGTTTACACAGGCTGGTCAGGGTGGTCTACCAAAGCTTTCCACATCATACATCTTCTGACTAGTTGGAGACAGCGATAAGCGGTTTTCACCTAGGTGAAAAATTAATCAAGGGTATACAACATACAGCCCCAGCAGTTTTCTGGTGTGAAAATAGGAAGCTATGAAAAACAATCTTCTGGACTGCCGACAGTTTTTATTTTTTTATATTTAAAAAAATGCTATTTGTTCGGGGCGTCGACCTATAGAGATCTTTTGCCCCTAATTGCAGCATGTGATATGAACCTGCGTGTAACTGGAATTGCGGAAGTGTAGAGTGTTGAATATGAGGAAAGGAACGTTAAGGACGACACAAACACCCAGTCCCCAGTTCAGGGATATTAATCATTTACAATTAAAAACCCCTGACATGGCTGGGAATCGAATCCGGGGCCGCTGGGTGACAGGCGGACGCGTTGTCCTCTACACCGCGGGGCCGGATACAAGCCGACATTTACACAATCCAAATCGCGTAGCCATTTTGCTCGGTGGTCCCACAGTTACAGTCACTATAAACTGTACACTCCATTTTCTTAAAAGATCTTGACGAATTTGCAGAAGTGGATTAATGTTCCTTAACTGCACATGTTGACAGATTCTCAACTTCTCTTTGAAGTCTTTAATTTCACTAGAGACACACTAGGTAAGTTTCGTATTCACTTCAACTTCAATTTACTCGTTGAAGCACAGGCTCAGTATTACTTCTTGTAAGGACCATTTACTGGCAGGATCCATCTCGAAGTATTCTTAGATTTTCTTCTTGCAAATATCTCATTAATTTCTTTTATGTTTTAATTTTCTGAAAGCAAGGTTTTCCTACGAAGTTATCTTTTGTTCTCCTTGAACAAACAACGTAGTAAGTCCAGACAAGAAGTTATTGGTGAATACAAATATCTCAGTCCAATTCTACTTGAAGGGCAGTGAGGTGACATCAAAGTCTGCGATCCACTTTCCGATGTTGTAACCTTCATTTCCACCAAATTGGCGACCGTAATTTTCAACATCTTTGAACGTAAGGGGAAACTGTTTGTTAAGGCGATCCTCTGATTTGAGTTCATCTTGATGCGGAGCTTAAAACACTTACGACTTTAAAAAACCAAAAAATTATAAACATTATCCAAATTTTGATAACGTTTTCATTTCATCTGCAGTTTCTCTTCTATTCTTGCTATTACTAGATTGCGAATTCATGTTAATTCTACCGTCATTATTAGTTTCCGGGATACCTGGCGAGTTGGTCGTGCGGTTAGGGGCGCGCATCTGTGAGCTCGCATCCGGGAGATAGTGGGTTCGAACCCCACTGTCGGCAGCCCTGAAGATGGTTTTCCGTAGTTTCCCACTTTCACACCAGACAAATGCTGGGGCTGAACCTTAATTAAGGCCACGCCCGCTTCCTTCCCATTCCTAGGCCTTTCCTGTACCATCGTCGCCATAAGACCTATCTGTGTCGGTGCGACGTAAAGCGAATACGTCCTCGGGGGCCCGGGTTCGATTCCCGGTACTGCCAGAAATTTAAGATTGGCAGGAGGGCTGGTATGTGGCTGAAATGGTACATGCAGCTCACCTCCATTGGTGGTGGGTCTGAAAAGAGCTGCACCACCTCGGGATGAGGACACGACTTTGATCCGGCACCATGGCTAAATGGCCTTTACCGGGCGAGTTGGCCGTGCGCGTAGAGGCGCGCGGCTGTGAAGCTTGCATCCGGGAGATAGTAGGTTCGAATCCCACTATCGGCAGCCCTGAAAATGGCTTTCCGTGGTTTCCCATTTTCACACCAGGTAAATGCTGGGGCTGTACCTTAATTAAGGCCACGGCCGCTTCCTTCCCAGTCCTAGCCCTTTCCTGTCCTATCGTCGCCATAAGACATATCTGTGTCGGTGCGACGTAAAGCAACTAGCAAAAAAAATGGCCTTTGGTCACAGGGGTCCCGAGTTCGATTCCCGGCAGAGTCGGGAATTTTAACCAGCATTGGTTAATTCCGCTGGCACAGGGGCTGGGTGTATGTGTCGTCTTCATCATAATTTCATCCTCATCACGACGCGGAGGTCACCTACGGGTGTCAAATCAAAAGACCTGCACCTGGCGAGTCGAACATGTTCTCGGACACTCCCGGCATTATTTTGAGTCTGAAAGGGAAAGCGGAGGCCCATTGATAGACGTTAACAAAGTCGTACAAAGAACAACAGCAGCGTTAAAGATATCTCAAGCTACAGTAATTAGAATAGTAGGGGGGGGGGGGAGAAAGAAAAGGGCCCTTGGGAAGAAGGTGAAGGGGAAAAAGAGGGAGTGAATGTATCTGGACCATCACATGACGGTGTTTCCAGCACCCTTCGAAATTCTGATAATGTTTATTATTTTTTGTTTCTTAAAATAATATTATACATTCTTCTTCTTCTGTGCTTCCTTCTTATTAAGGTGGACAAAGCATGTGAGATTTTAGAAATTAAGAATCACGACCTGTGGTTATAATATACAGTGTTCTCCCTAGAACATGTGTTAGTTCCATAAAATTAATATATATTTGAGTCGTTCGGTGTTCCAAATGCGAATTTAAATACTATAAAACTGTTTATTTAAATGACGAATCTTCATTATTGTCAAAATTATTGCATCAATTACATCGGAGTTTAGCTTGATTGCCACATAGTGTCGTCCGCAAGCGGTGCCTGGATTAGTGTGGAATCGCATGCGATTCTGCAAGACGTCACAAACCCGTATGGTACTCCACAGCTACGAAATTGTAAGTCCTCGCGTTACATGATTATGGACGAACAGTAGAATACTGTCGGCAGCCCTGAAGATGGTTTTCCGTGGTTTCCCATTTACACACCAGGCAAATGCTGGGGCTGTACCTTAATTAAGGCCTCGGCCGCTTCCTTCCCAGTCCTAGCCCTTTCCTGTCCTATCGTCGCCATAAGACATATCTGTGTCGGTGCGATGTAAAGCCAATAGCAAAAAAAAAGGTTCATAATACTCTGTTATGTCTTGTTTGTGATAATACTAAAATAGTTCAGTTTTGCAGATAATGCTTACCTGTCCGATATTATTAATTCCTAATGCCCTGGGGGTAATAAACTGAAATTTTATCATATCCATGTTGTACGCCATATTTCCCGCCCGGCTACTCATACCTGACACCCGGTTGACGAACATTTCTGGGGAGAACACTGAATGTGCTTCGGATTTCAATAAAAAGAGGTCCCATGACTAATGATCGTAAGTTTAAAGGCACTCGAAGCGATAAGGTGAAAGACGGACTTTTACTTCTCACAACTGTAATTTCAATTATAGCTGGCATCTTAAATTGTGCCGACGCCTATGACAGGGTCTGGCCGATTTCTCCTCTTTATATATACAAAAATCTCTTAGATAGTTCTCCCATCTTCACCCGGATTTGAACCCAAAATGTTGAGCGCAGGCCAGTCAAAGTGCCATTCTGTTACTGAAATCTACCTAAAAATGAAGCCAATCTCCCGAGGATAGACTGATAAAGGTCTGTGAGGGAGGGGAATGGGGAGTATGTCTTACGCTATTTGAGCATCAATATTTAATATTATTCTAACGCTCTCATGATCACCGTACCTGGATATTAATTTCCCCAGCGCAGCACGAGAGCGGTTGATTGCGATGTAGCAACCCCAGCCAGATCATGTTGTAACACAGCACTCCCACTCCCTCCTTTGCTCGGCGCCACGTGCTGCGAGCTGTCAGAACACGCACGTTGTTTTAATCTGACTATACAAGCCATACGCCATTTCATTCAATCTGTTAATAAGCTTACGTCAAGCAGATCATTTAGAATACTTCCAATCCCCTCATCTTCAATCTCTTTGACAATCTAAATACAGAATGACGCTGATAACAATTAGATCACCCTGCTCACAACTATCTAGTACAAATCTATCCTTGTTTCTGCAATCTGCGTCCCCTTCTGAAAGCTGATGACCACTAAACTATGTAAAAGGAACTGCTTACCTACCTCACATACATAACACGACGGATCGTATTGGTAAAATCTTACATAGGTACCATGTACGAACTGTTTTTGGAACATGAATTAAGATTAGGCAACTCCTGCGACCAACTAAGGACAGTTTCTCTAAATTGCAACATTCTGGTATCTACAGAGTTCCCTGTACTTGTTGCAGGGTTTATATTGGGCAGACTTCGGGAACGGTATGCACTCGCATCAAAGAACATACCAGGTGTATCAGACTCAACCAACCTGATAAATCAGCTGCTGCTGACCATGCCTTAACACCTGGTCATGATGTAATGTTCCAAGAAGTGGATGTTCTTGCCCGTATAAAACAATATCGCCCAAGAATCATCAGGGAGGCGGTTGAAATACGTAAACACCCAGATAATTTCAACCGCGATACAGGCTACAACCTCAGTATATCATGGCTACCTATTATCAGAACCATTAGAGAGTAATGCTTTGCTGTTGGCATTCGTTGCCTCTAGCATGGGGGAAAAATGGCGACCCTTTTACGTCGTAGGACACCATTTTAAGTTCCTTGTTGCTTTCTCCTAGCAACCTTTGATGCGTCATGTTTCATTTCTCAGTTGTCTCCTGATGAAGAAAGGCAAGGTTCCTTTTGAAATGCGTCGAGGGTGTTTATATAGTTCATTATACGGCATAAACCAAAAAAATATACATCATGAATAGTTACACGGGCCGTGAAAGTTTAAATGATAACATGTGTTTTACTCGCGCAATTATTCTTGTTACCGAGCGGCTTATCAAGCAATCCAGTTCCGCGTTATCTACAAAGTTCCGTACTGAAGAATGTGTTGTCACTTCTCCTTATACATCGTCGTTGCGCCTGCGAAAACCGCTATGTGATAATGTTGTAGGAGAAATACTGACCCGCAGCACACATATCATTAAGAGCGAGAATTGGGAACATGCATCATTTTCAAAAATATTTTTTTTGAAAAGTACACCAATGAAATAGTACGTAAACGTATTGCATTGTGGTATGTTGCCTTGTTTTCTACCATTAAAAAAATATTTAATAGTGCCTTTCCGCAAGGCGAGTGAAACGGCCTCTGACGTAAGCGGCGCGCTGTGACGTCACGATCCAGTACCGCATGGAGCTCTACCAGCCGTTGTGCATCAGCCGTTGCTAAAAGCCGATTGTTTGTTATTCATGATCGCGAATAACTTCGAAATGACAGAAGAAAGGTTCAAAACAGCACAATCAGACAATCTACCATGTGTAGATGTCATCATTCTTGAAAAATGTGACTTTTGTGGCCGCAGAAATTCGCGGATAACAAGCAAGTTTGTAAGTGGCGTCTTTTATATACGTGCAATGTATTGTAACTCATAGTATTAGGATAACAACAAACCTGGATAGAAATAACATCACTTTCAAAATTTCCTTCTAGACTGATTCCCATATTAAAGAATAACATTACATTTTCGGGCTTTCAGCATTAGTAAAGTAAGAAATCGGATTTTAGCACTAACATAAACATATAGGTAGCATTATAGTACTAGTCCGCTTCTGTGGTGTAGTGGTTAATGTGTGCCACTCCCGGAGGCCCGGTTTCGATTCCCGGCTCTGCCATGAAAGTTGAAAACAAATAGTACGAGGGCTGGAACGGGGTCTACTCAGCCTCGGGAGGTCAACTGATTAGAAGGGTTTCGAATCCCACCTCAGCCATCCTCGAAGTGGTTTTTCGTATTTTCCTACTTCTCCTCCAGGCACCTAAGGCCACGGCCGTTTCCTTCCCTCTTCCTTGTCTATCCCTTCCGATCCTCCCATCCTCCAACAAGGCCCCTGTTGAGCATAACAGGTGAGGCCGCCTGGGCGAGGTAATGGCCCTCCTCACCAGTTTCATCACCATACTCAAAGTCTCACGTTCCAGGACACTGCCCTTGAAGTGGTAGAGGTGAAATCCCTCGCTGAGTCCGAGAGAAAACCAACCCTGGAGGATAAACTGATTAAGAAAGAAGGAAAGAAAGAAGGAAAGAAAGAAAGAAAGAAAGAAAGATCATAGTACTATCATTCCCAAAAAATATATATATTTATGGTTGGGACAACTGGCCTACCCACTTCCGGGGCCCATGAAAGAGAATTAAATATCTTTGTGGAGGGAAAAAGTTAAACATGATAAAGATAAATATGACTTCATCTAGTTTTCACAAGTCGGGCTGAGTGGTTCAGACTGTTGAGGTGCTGGCCTTCTGACCCCAACTTGGCAGGTTCGATCCTGGTTCAGTCCGGTGGTAGTTGAAGGTGCTCAAATACGTCAGCCTCGTGTCGGTAGATTTACTGGCACGTAAAAGAACTCCTGCAGGACTAAATTCCTGCACATCGGCGTCTCCGAAAATCGTAGAAGTAGTTAGCGGGGCGTGAAGCCAATAACATTAATTACATTTGGCTTTTAACAAGCTGCGCATATCAGGAAAGAAAAGTGTCCTGGTGACATTTTAGTCGCTCAATACAGGAATGTCTTTGGGTGCATTTTTTTTTTTTTTTTTTTTTTTTTTGCTGTTTGCTGTTTGTTTACGTCACACCGTCACATATAGGTCTTATGGCGACGATGGGACAGGAAAGGCCTAGGAATGGGAACAAAGCGGCCGTGGCCTTAGGTACAGCCTCAGTATTTGCCTGGTGTGAAAATGGGAAACCACGGAAAACCATCTTCAGGGCTGCCGGCAGTGGGGTTCAAAACCCACTGTCTTCCGGATGCGAGCTCACAGCTGCGCGCTCCTAACCGCACGGCCAACTCGCGCGGTATTTTTACCCTTCGGTTTATTGACTTGGCTTGTATAACCTAAAACTTAGGCGAAGTTGGATAATATTTTAAACACCTACATCACTATTTTCACCTGTGTGCAATTATGTTATTTATTTCATTAATATTATGATAATTATTATAATTGAGCATTGTTAACTTATAAGACCCCAACAGACAAGCATTGGTTTTGTGTAGAGTTATACATTTGTTAAATTCACGTTGTTTCCTTTCATGATGTACACGCCTATTCTTTGTTACATTATAGAGTATTTAGATATAGCCTAAATTTCTTTACCAATTAAGCTCTTCAATAAAGACATACATAACAGTCCCATGCCAAGATATATTGGTAGAATTAGAGCTGTCAAAATGGTTCATAACCCCTTTGATTTATTATCTTGACATGGATCACCCAAAACATAGGTTAGGTTTGGAGAATACTTTAATAATCAGCATTATTTAATGCACTGTTTATTACTTTCATATTCCAAGATGTAATTGAAGCATTTAAATAAAGCATCATACATTAAAATTTAAAGTTTTACCACTAGAACAGCTGACATGGAAAAGGGATTTGAAAATTCAAACAAATTCATCTTACGTTAAAATCTTCAAAAAAATAAACTGTAGACTTTTCCGATATATCACCAGCATTTCTCCGGCTCGCCAAAATCCATTTCTCCCTAGTTTTAGCGTCTTTGGAACGTTTATAAACAATTTGTTTGGTACGGTATGCGATGTGCTATTGCACATCGGAACTCTACACCATTTATAAGTTTTCTGCCTCACTGTCTGCGCAGGATTCATTTTAAGTCTAAAATATACCACTCAGATTATTATCCAATGTATAGACCTCGAATTTAACCATACTAGACACTAATGTAAAGTAGAAATACGCGAAGTGTATCCTGCTTCTCACAGCACACTATGTGTTATTTCGTCTGCTAATTCAGTCAACCTGTACGATGACGTCAGACCAATGAGATCGCGTACTTGCGTGACGTGACATTTTCGTAGATTTTTATCATGTTTGGAGTTATTATTTGTACATTCTGATCACATTTTTGAATTCTGCATGAAATTTTGAATCAGATTAGCATATTTTTAACTAAAACCCCGGATCATGCATGTTCCCTATTCAATGAAGTCCCCGCACAATATTGAACCTTAAATGACAGAATATTACCGACCAAAGTTCTAATCATACTGGAGTACAGACAAAGGAGGACAGCATTAAGGTAAGTTCCAGATCTCAAGTTCCTAAGTATTTAACCCTCAACCGCCGTCGTCAATAGTTCGCACACAACTACAGTTCTGCGATCCCATGGACCGCGTTTGGAAGATGGATAAAATATGTAAAAATCACCTTCCAACACCATTTTTTTGCGTTCTGTACTACACGTTTATTCCTTAATAAACCATAGGTTTACAAAATTTAGATTCACCGTAGTGAAAGTAATTTGTTTATGTTACACTCAAAATTTGCATCAACATTTGCACACATGGACACTCAAATTGGAACTTTGCACTTGCAACACAAGTAGCTTGTTTTTCCTTCCTTTTTTGATGGACAAATCCGACATGTCTTCCTTGGTTCCCTCGGCAGTTTATCCTTGCCCAGGTCTCCATGGAGATGTACTTCGGCTCCCACAACTCGACCGACAGAAAACGCAGTTCCCGTGGAAGGCGTTTGTTCATTATTCTTTCTTGCAGTGTAGGTTCAGTCAGTTGTTTCGCGAGAGTTTTTCTGATAAGTACAGTTCTTTCATGAAGGACTAGCGAACACTACAGGCGCTGATAACCCTCAAATGAAGGATACAACCATGAGCCAGCGATATGTATGGCGGTTTGAAAAGTACTTCGCGCTCTCATCCATCATCTATGATACAAACACCACTTTTGTGTTATTATAGTGGGCTATAATTTTAGATTTTCCCTATTCCTTGTCGCCTTCTATGTCATCAACAGATACGGAAAACAAATAAAAACAATGAACGGGAAAATAATGCTCAGCCCGTCAGTGACATTACACACACACCGTCGTGCGGTCCCCCGGTCGGCGCTTTAACAATACGAGAGACAGCACAGCACTTCCAACATTAACAGTAGACAGACAATGAGCAAGCTACTGAGATGCGCTGATCTCCAAGGCCGATAGTGTTACTAGAATTAGGGGCGTGAAAAGTAGAGGGTTAACCAGAAATAAACATAAATATTTGAGTGTGATTTGATAGAATCTGACAATGTTTTTTCAAGAACGAAAAATGTCATTATATTTTAATTCAGTTGTTTCTTTTTCAGATGTAATAAATACTGTTACCACATGTTTTCTATTTCAGGTAGTTTATACATGTATTTACTCAAAATTAGATTCACCGGACTGAAGGGCCAAACAGTTTTATTTGCTAGTGACTTTACGTCGCACCGACACAGATAGATCTTATGGCGACGATGGTATAGGAAAGACCTAGAAGTTGGAAGGAAGCGGCCGTGGCCTTAATTAAGGTACAGTCCCAGCATTCCCCTGGTGTGAAAATGGGTAACCACGGAAAACCATCTTAAGGGCTGCAAATGCAAGCTCACAGCCGCGCGCTCCTGACCGCACGGCCAACTCGACCGGTAGTTATAAATTAACTGAGTCGAAACTGAAAAGAGATGGTTTTAGATATTCCAAAAGAAATCTAAATGGATAAAAACTGGTCCTGCGTTCTTATCGGTACTACTGAATTTAACTGTTTCATACGTATACAATACTGAAGCACGATTGGCGACAAGCAGTAGCAGCTGCGGGTGCTGAGTAGCACGCTCATTCCGCGTAGAGTAGACATCAGTATGAGGCTGCATTACTGCTTGGTGCACGAGACGGACATACATGAAAATTCGTGTCCTGATCCCGAAGTGGTGCAGCTTTTTTTCAGGCACACCCCCAATAGAGGTGAACTACATGTACCTTCTTTTAAACATATACCAACCCTTCTGCCAATCTTAAATGTCTGGTACGAGGTGTAACGAAATGCAAATTAAGCCCTACGAATTCAAACTGTATCTAATGACTACAATCTAAAACGAACGGTGATGAGAAAATGATCGTGAAACAAAAACAATCAGAGGATCCAATTCACAGTGTCATAATCATTGGAATGACGCTTATTATCTAAAGGAGTCTAAAGTGCAGGTCACCGGCCACTCACAATGGTACTAATCACTAGTAAAGCACAACCATGGTGTTCCTTCTACAGTGGTACTAATCACAGGTAACGTAGACTCATGGTGTTTCCCACATGGTGGTACTAATCACAGGAAATGTACACCCACGGCATGTCACATACAGTGGCAGCACTCGCAGTTAACACAAACCCATGGTGTTTCGCACATAGGGGCACAACTCACAAGCAACGCAAACCCATGGTGCTCATCACATAATGGGACTAATTACGGGCGCCGTGGTGTTCCTCACTTGGTGGAACTAATCACAGACCACATTTACTCATGGCGTCGCTCACATAGTGGTACTAATCATAGGCAATGCAGACCCACGGTGTATAGCACATTATGGTAACGCCCACAGGCAACACAAGCCCATGGTGTTCCTCACATAATGGTACTACTCTCAGGCAACGCAAACCAATGGTTTTCCTGACATAGTGGTACTAATCACGGGGATCAGCCAAACCCATGGTGTTTCTCACATAGTACTATTAACCACAGGCAACGTAAACCCATGGTGTTTCTCATAAAGTGGTAAAAGACCCATTCTGAACATAGAGGAACCGACCAGTGGAATATACATGACCTCTATCATAAGCAACACTCAGACCCATAGGTTCCTCACATAATGGTAAAGCAAAGCAAAGTCACCTACTGCTCCTATATAACGTAGACCCATGGTTTTCTTCGCACGGTGGTATTAGTCGCAAGTAACGTCGACCCATGGTGTTCCGCACGTAATGGTACTAATCACAATAATTATTCTCATGGTTCTAATTTCATCATCCCTTGGTCGCTCCTTTTAGTCGCCTCTTACGACAGGCAGGGGATACCGCGGGTGTAGTCTTCGTCTGCCCTCTCCCCTCCCGCAGGGGATAGAAAGAGAGGAAAAAGAAGAAAGAAATAATCCGACACTTCGAAAAATGAAGTACCGGCAAAGAAAGACAAGGACCACGAAGAGGGTGAAAATGAAAAGACTCCCTAGGCCTCAAATGATCTAATACCGTCGGGGTCAGAAAAAAACAAGAGTTGACCAAGGGAGGTCGGGCAGGATAGATGAAAGTGAGGAGCCTGGCACAAGTAAGTGAAAGCAATGCCACGACTCAGCTAAGGGTCCCGTGGTCGCCAACCCACGTTCCCCAGTTGAGAGCACCTGGGGCCCCTTTTAGTCACCTCTTACGACAGGTAGGGGATACCATGGGTGTATTCTTCATCTGCGCCCCCCCCCCACCCACAGGAGGTAAATATCTGACAATACCGAGAATCAAACCCAAGTCACCGACGACGGTAGCTAACAGTCCTAACCGTTACACGTAGGAGGTGGACAATGATACAGATAAACGCAGCTTATTGGTCGAATGAGATCAAAAAAGAAAACACTTTTTCATAAATATGTGTCTCGGTCATGGCCATCCACCAACGACTGCTAATTTCAGATAACGGCCAGACATAAGACACAGCCTGCACGGTTGCTAGGTAACATTGCCTGACCATCCATCCATACCTTACATCACAACCTGCACGGTTGCTAGGGTTACAATTCCGTCAAGCATTTTGTGGTGCTAACTTCCGTAACGCAAATTTTCAGATCATTCTCAGCCGTAAGACAGGTTTATGTCAAAATTATACCTTCCGATTAAAGGAAATAAATAAATAAATAAATAAATAAATAAATAAATAAATAAATAAATAAATAAATAAATAAATACAGGAAACTCAATCTCTAAAAAGCGCCAGTGTTTCGCCCCAGTGACACTTTCCTCAGAAACAACTGAACCTAAAGCTTTAGTGCCCAGACGTTTAGGAATCTTTAGGTTAGCATGCAAACTTACTGATGTGAATAACAAAAATACTCTAGCACGGACAACAGTCCTGCTATGAGATTTGCATAAATATTGGGGCCCGGCCTATCAGAACCCTTCGAAGTTATGTACAATACGGAAGAATGAGCTAGACGACACTTTCTACTAGCTAAATTAGATTGCATCCTAACCTATTACTGACTGCACATCCATAACTACATGGAAGGTGAATTATATTCTGATAATTATTAAAATTAAGTCTTATCAAATATTAAATGCGAGGTACATATATCATGCGCTCATTCTTTTTTTGAGTGACTAAACATACACGTGATGTTGCAGGGGAAGTCACGTATTATTTTGTTTCTTATCTGCCCTAATTTCCCGTCATCCATACGTCTTATTATATTCCACCATTCCAGACCAGTGTTGCCAACTTATATTTTGAAGATCCGCTAAATACTACAAACATTCCGCTAAGAAATCTGATCTCAAATAAAGAGCAATAATAATAATAATAATAATAATAATAATAATAATAATAATAATAATAATAATAATAATAATAATAATAATAATAATAATAATAATGTAAATGTCTGCACTCACCTAATCTGTGAGTTTCACTGGGATTAACACCCTGCCCGCGAACCAGTGAGCTAAAGCTTGTAGGTGTTTTAGTGCCGGGTGAAAACTAGGTGAATCCCCTACCTCACGGGCCACACACAGAACACGCCAGTTCATTAAACGGTCTTCCAGCATAGCATAAAATAATATAAATGCTACTCTCTCACAGTTTCATTATCCGTAGTCATTCGTCAACTAAGAGATAAGTACCCTTTCCCCATGCATTACAAATTTATTATACCATGATCTCTTAACATCAAATCCAAATAACATGTTTTCCTCATGTGACTTCTAGCTCCTGACAAGAAATATGGAATAGCTCGGAGAAAGACTGGACAACAAATTTTTTTTAAACTTAAAACGGCTAAAGCACTAAATTCCGCTATAATAAATCTAGAATTCCGCCAAAAATTCCGCTATCCGCTAAATTATATATTTCTCCGCCGATAGTCTTCTAAATCCGCCAAATTTAGCGGAAAATCCAACTCCAGCAACACTGTAGAGGAAAGATGAAATTATTTATTAAAATTAAATGTTTTAGAGAATAAAACATACTATCTGATAATTAATACCACTGATCCATTCGTGAACTAATCCAAGAAAATATGACAATTTTAAGACTGTGTTGCCAACAGTGGAATGAGATTAACCATTAAACGGTTGCTTGAAAACCACTAGTAACCAGTACCCCCTTCCCCCTTCTTTCCATCCAGCTTCGTTGAGTTATGAAAATTAAGTGTATCCTTGTACTTCCAAGGTTTCATGATGATGTTAAAGGAAAATAATCGATGGCACAGTGGACAGTAAAAGGTAACAAACTAGACCTTAACTGACACGCTAATCGGTAAAGGTTTGGCATCCGTGCTCTAGGACGTCCTCGTCCTCTCTCTGGTTCCTCGATGGCAAGAGCTCTCTCTACAATCTCGACATTGTACGTGCCCGTACCAGCGCAAATGTCACTCAAGCAGTTTCTCGCTGGGTAGGGAGATGATAAACAATCCTCGCACGTGCTCACTGCGCAGTCGGTCAGAAAATGACACCCGCTGACTATTGCAGCATCCGCACCTCCGTGACGTGCTTTAGCTGATCGTGCTTCTTCTGCCTTGCCCAACATTCACAACAGTGCATGAGGGCAGGTCTGATAACAGTCTCATATATCCAGAGTTGCCAACTTAGCGGAATTTCCGCTAAATTTGGCGGAATTAGAAGACTGTCGGCGGAGAAATATATCATTTAGCGGACAGCGGATTGTTGGGCAGATTTCTAGATTTATTATAGCGGAATTTAGCATTTTATCCATTGAGTGTTTTTTAAAATTTTCTACTCTAGTCTGTCTCCGAGCTATTCTGTATTTCTTGTCAGGAGCTAGCAGTCACATGAGGAAAACATGTTATTTGGATTTGATGTTATGAGATCATGGTATAATAAATTTGTAATGCATGGGTAAAGGGTACTTATCTCTTAGTTGACGAATGACGACAGATAATGAAACTATTTATATTTATGCTATGGAGGAAGACCGTCTAATTATGTACGTAAAGTATGTTTTTGTGTGTTGTAATCAAATTATTATAATCGAGATTTCGGTATCTGTTACTGAGTATAGTTGTGTAGTTACTGAAAAATGAAACTAATTGAAGTTAAGTATGAACATCTAAGCTTAGCCATTAAACCACGGAGATGTCATATAAAACCTATTAAACATAATTTAACAATCTTATAATAAAGGACAATACACAGCATTATTTCTACCTGCTGTAATTAAATTTAAATTAGTTATAACGAGCAAGTGGCTGCACGGGTGGGGTTACGTAGCTTGCATTCGGGAGTTAGTAGGTTCGAACCCCACCGTTGGCAGCCCTGAAACTGGTTTTCCGTGGTTTCCTATTTTTTTGCTAGGGGTTTTACGTCGCGCCGACACAGATAGGTCTTATGGCGACGATGGGATAGGAAAGGCCTAGGAGTTGGAAGGAAGCGGCCGTGGCCTTAATTAAGGTACAGCCCCAGCATTTGCCTGGTGTGAAAATGGGAAACCACGGAAAACCATTTTCCGGGCTGCCGATAGTGGGATTCGAACCTACTATCTCCCGGATGCAAGCTCACAGCCGCGCGCCTCGCCCGGTTTTCCTATTTTCACACCAGGTAAAAGCTGAGGCGGGACCTTAATTAAGGCCATGGTCGCTTCCTTCCCACTCCTAGCCATTTCTTATCCCAATCGTTGCCATAAGACCTATCAGCGTAGGTGCGATGTAAAGCAAAATGTTTTATTAGTTATTCATAGGTTTTACATTTTATTTGAGGGGGCCCGAATTTTCATTTTGGTAGGCGGGCCCGCAGCACATTTGCCACGGCCCTGCCCTCAAAACAATAATCACAACCATAATCCATATGTAGTATTTATGTGCAAGGAAGATAACATGAGTTACTCAGCACTTAAAAATGCATTACCATTACGCTTGATTACATTCCGCGCACAACTTTCAGCTATTCAAGGTCAATGTTACGCAGGAGATAGGCAACATTAATAAATCATGCGCTGGAAGTGTTGACATTTTTTACAATTTGTTTTACGTCGCAACAACACAAGATAGGTCTTATGGCGACGACAGGATTGGAAAGGCCTAGGAGTGGGAAGGAAGCGACTGTGGCCTTAAGTAAGTTACAGCCCCAGCATTTGCCTGGTGTGAAAATGGGAAACCACGGAAAACCATCTTCAGGGCTGCCGACAGTGGGTCTCGAACCCACTATCTCCCGAATACAAGTGCACAGCTCCGCGACCCTAACCGCACAGCCAACTTGTTCGGTGCCAAATTCTTTATCCAGGTTCACACCTCAATCTGACGTCTCTCTCGGATTATCCCCGAGATACTTTCTGAAATATCATCAGCAAAATAGTGCGTTGTAATTTACATCGTTAAGTGCCACGCAGACTTTAGGAAATATCACACTTCATAATTTTGTCACCATCACAACAGACAGAATTATTTCCAATTTGTTCCAAGAGTTTTCCCAAACATCACCAGAAAAATACTTTGTAGTAATGTATTTCATAATAAGTAATAATAATGGCGTCCGGAGAGGCCTGGTGCGGGTCTTTATTCTCGTAGACGGTCTATTAGGCGAGCTGCATGTCTGTGAAGATGAGGGTCCTACCTAGGATGATTTTTAATGATGAATACGCCACACACACCCAGCCCCCGAGCTACTGGAATTAACCAATTAAGGCTAAAATCCCCGACCCGGCCGGGAATCGAACCCGGGACCCTCTGAACCGAAGGCCAGTACGCTGACCATTCAGCCAACAAGTCGGACATTTCACAATAATAATAATAATAATAATAATAATAATAATAATAATAATAGGCTGAAGAGTCAGTGTTGCAGCCTTCGGTTCAGAGGGTCCCGGGTTCGATTCCCGGCCTGATCTAGAATTTTAATCGTGTGTGATTAATTTCTCTAGCTCGAGGACTCTGTTTGTATTTGTCCCAACACTGTCCTATTCATATTCAGACAACACACCACAATACACTACCAATCACCACAGAAACACGCAATAGTGATTACATCCCTCCACATGGGGTTGGCGTCAGGAAGGACATCCCGCTGTAAAACGGAGCCAAATCCACACTTGCTACCCCACAAGGTATGGGGAAAACGGTAGATTAATAATAATAATAATAATAATAATAATAATAATAATTGTACCAGAGGTACAACCGCTCCGTGCATTTAAAACGAGCGCCTTTTAGAAGGCTATCTGTAATACGAACTGTGAAATCCTCTAGTGGAAGAAGTTTGAACGTTTATTTCCAGATGTCTCTACGGTCAACTTATGTGCTCCCTCTGGTGAGAGGATGAACAATTAATTTTCTAAGAAATTTGTAATTTTGAGGTTTTCAGCACTGAAGTGTTGTAAATTATTTTTTTGTGTTCTTAGGTTATTAGCATTGCTATCTCTTCTTCTTATTCTTCTTATATTTCTTCCAAATGTTCGACCAATCACGAATTTTGTATTATCCAATGAGAACTGAGGGTGTGTCCAGGGCTTGGGCCCAGAGAATTATGGAACCTTCCTCTCCACTATAAAAGCTGGGATCTTTTGGGCCAAGTGGTCTTTCGATCGTTCCAGTCCAGGAGTATTGTGTGTTCGTAGAGGAGGCAGGGGAGGGCTTGCCTCGTCCATCTCCGGAAGGTCCGCCAGCTCACGGTAATGGCAGACATATTTTAATCCTGTAATAGTCTCTGAAAGCTAACTCGAGGGGAAGGTTCCAAAACTCTTTCTTAATGTAATCTTGCAATGTAAAGTTTTAATCTGGTGTAAGACCTTAAGCTAACTTACGGAATAAAGAGTGGGAACCCTCTTGTATTCCCCTTCAACTTGGTCTTGAGGTGACTAGGATTTCGTAATTTTTTTTTTTTTTTTTTTTTTTTTTTGTAATTTAAACTTTCTCTCTATCTAGTCACCTCCGTAGTATAGGCTTAGCCTCTGTTACTTACAGCCATCAGCCCAAATAGGATTTTAGGTATTTTTCAAGTGTATTGCAAAGGAGTGCAAGTGTTCGCCTCCTAACATTTTGATTTACGGCCGATAACTTTAACCTTTTCTTTTTACTAAGGCCAGGTAGAATGGGCACTCACTGCCCCTGTTAAATATTCTTATTCTATTTCCTATTTAATGCAATGTAGACCGTCGAATGAGTCAGACAGTGGAAACTATTTCTTGCTTACCTTATGCAATAGTTGAATTGTGCCTTTTGAAAGGTTGGAATTTCGTAAATATTGAAGAGTATTGTATGTGAAACAAAGGCGCTCCTTTTTTAATATAGTATTTTGGAACTGAATCTCCTTGAGGAGTTATTCAAGGGAGCAATGGTGCTCTTGTAAATTTGGCAACTTGGGACCTTCAATTTCATTTTGTTAAATCGTTGTTGGCTGGTTGTTCTAGGCTGCTCCGTGATGCGAGTATAATGGTGTGTCAGTAAGAGAGACGAAAACGCGTTGCTTCTGCGCAGGTGACGTCACGCGGGGAGCACTGCGAGAAACTGGCTCCACTGTTATATGGCTTGCCGCAGTTGTATTTTTAGTGTGCTAAACATGCGTTATGTATTGAAATACGTGCCGTATATAATTTGAAGCTTTGTTATTCTTCTCATTAATCTGAAAATGCCGGGCTATGCAGTAGCAGGCTGTTTAAGCTACTGCAGGAAAACCAAAGGATCAAACACAAAATATTTTTCATCTCCGAAAAATGAACACCCTGCCAGACTGTGGGAAAACGCTTGTCGGCACAATGATAAATTTAGTGTGAAACACGGCACGTATTTATAATATGTGATAAATTATTATTGTCTTTATTCAATACATGGATCGATGACCTTCGATGTTAGGCCCCTTAAAACAACAAGCATCATATTCAATACATGCTTTGTTCAGTTAATACAAAGTTTGTTAATACTTGAGGTCGAGTTTGCTGGCTTCATTTCGCCATGACGTGCTTTGAAATCCCTTTAAGACAACAACTTCTAAATTATCGGAATAAAAACAGCCGGCTATTAAAACCGGATGCATGAGTATATACCTCTAGGAGTAAATATATTAACTCCTAATAGTGTCAGGTGGGTTGAGAGGGAAAAAAACAGATAAATAGACACAAGGATCTAGCTGAGCTTCTAAGATCGCCGGCTGCTGAGTGAAGAAACACAACAAATACATGTTTAAATGTTATATAACATTCCCATTTTTTTCAACTGAGAGAACTAACGAGTTGGATGATTTGAGAAGAAAGACCCTACTACTGGAAAGAGAAAATAGTTACTTAATGAAAAATATGAACAGCTATTGATGAATGAATGGGAATTACTACAACTAAAAAAGGCAAATGACATTTCTGAGATAATTATTTCAATGTTCGGACAAACTTTTTCTCCAGGGCAAATAAAAGTTTTAACGAACCGTGAAAATCAAATCAAAAAAGATTTCGTTGGACTTCAGACGATAAATGTAATGAAATGGCGTATGGCTTTTAGTGCCGGGAGTATCCGGGGACATGTTCGGCTCGCCAGATGCAGGTCTTTTCATTTGACTCCCGTAGGAGACCTGCGCTTCGTGATGAGATTGAAATGATGATGAACAAGACATATACACCCAGCCCCCCGTACCAACGAAATTAACCAATGATGTTTAAAATTCCCGACCCTGCCGGGAATCGAACCCGGGACCCCTGTGACCAAAGGCCAGCACGCTAACCATTTAGCCATGGAGCCGGACGTCAGACGATATATCAGCAGCTGTATCATTGCGAAGTGTCAGTCCAAAGGCATACCGTTGCCTAAGAGCCCACCATTACCCGTTTCTGACTCCTTCAATATTGAGCTCATGGGCAGCATGTATCAATGTAGAACAGGGTATAATACGCGATTTGTTTTAACGGAAACCAAGGCCCGTGAGTTTAGCCGTCAAGAGCGTTTAACTGTTCTGGTATTCGATGAAATGTATTTATCGAATGAAATTTGCATCGATAAGAAACTGCAACAGATAATAGGACCACACAAGACTTGACAAATCGTCATAGCTAGAGGCTTAGTTAAAGTGTGGATGACTCCAGGGCGCATAAATATGGTCGAAGCTTTCGAAGTTATGCTATCAAAAGAAGCAGTTAATCAGGAAAGCTTGAAATACATTGTTGGCTATATCGCTCACAATTTTCGCGACAAATACTCCTGTTTAGGTACAACTGATCGGCAGCCATAAACAAACAAACAAACAAACAAACAAACTGGTTTCAATGTGTCTCAAGAGGAAATTTAATGAATTCCAGTTACGAGTTTCTGAAAGTTACAAACATACTGGAGAAAGAATGTAATGACCTTCACCGTAACTATCTTTGCGGGGAACCCCACATATTTGACAAACTAATAGAGAGAACCATGAACAATTACCGCCAACGGTGAAAATTCCTCGAGAAGTGATTTTAACCTTAGCGCACACAAGATCTTGTATTCGTTTAAAACGGTTAAACGGGAAGAAAAGTAGATAATATACTCTGAGAGAAACGTCCAAGGAAATGTCAAACATTATAAACTGCTAGAGCTATAACGTTTATGTGTAAGGCATTCCTTACTTGAATGTAAGAGTAAAATAGAATATGAATGACATAATAATAAACTGACTGTATTGCCAAATTAGTGGTCTCCCGATTGCAAACGAATACATTTTGAACGACGCGCTCTCTTCACAGAGCGAGAAATGTTACCGCCTTCCTTGCTTTGCTACCAGGGTGACGTCACTGCGGTAGACTGGATGCGCAGTGACACACCATTGTACTTACATCATGGGCTGCTCTAGTATTGTTTCTCGAGCTCACGAGCTAAACGTTGTCCTATTGTTATTTGTTATTGTTTAACAAAGTTTAAAACCTGAAAAACACAAAAATCCTAGGAAAGAAAAGAAAATGTCAAATGTTAGAATTTTAAATTAAAATTTGATCTTCTCTCTATCCACCCATTCATGCCCGCACCTTCTTACACCTTACACGGAATCCCCGCAATAATAATAATAATAATAATAATAATAATAATAATAATAATAATAATAATAATAATAATAATAATAATAATAATAGCAGCAAACAATTGCTAACAGAAGTGAAGAAAGAAATACAGGAAATGGGGGGTAACTGAAAATGACATCAGAAACCGAGCACCACTCAGAAGAATAATCAAGCAAGAGAGGTTTCAGAACAGACCACCCTGAGAGAAAACAGGCGACCTCTGGACAAAGGAGAGAAGGGAGAAACATCCAGAGAATGTGCGAGTACCGGGCAAACATCAAGTCCCTCTCTAAGCGGAGAAGTTTAACATGGTGGTCCTCAGGTGACCCATTCGAAAGAGGAAGAATAACAAACAAGTAAAGGATCTGTAAACTACAAAGAGCGTACAGACACACTTGGAACAGATATAATTAAAAAATCCATATACCGAAATCAATAATTAAGGCGTTACAACACTGTAATCAAGCCTGAAGCACTGATCACTGGGAGCAGATCAGTAATAATTGAAGATGCAGAAAAGCACATTTTTTTCGAACCAGTCTGTACAGGGAGAATATGGATGATAAGGAAATCTCATGACTTTCACCAGCACTTAGAGAAAAAGCTCAGACACATTTAGGACGGGACGTTTGAAATTTTGCGGACATATTCTCATCAGAGGTGACAGTGTATTAGGCAGATCTACAGTATGTTCAGAAAATTAGTCGACAATCGCCACCTTGAAGACCATCCAAGCACTATCACGTCAACAAAACCTGGTCAGGAGATCGCTAGACAAGCCACAGCGAGATGAAGATATTTTGGAAGATGAAAAAGGCAACGTCTGCTTCTGTGGTGTAGTATTTAGCGTGATTATCTACCGTCCCCGGATGCCCAGGTTCGATTCCCGACTTGAAAAAGTGGTACAGGGGCTGGAACGAGTCCACTGAGCCTCGGGAAGTCAACTGAGTAGAGGGAGTTTTCGATTCCCACCTCGCCATCTCTGAAGTGATTTTCCGTGGTTTCCTACTTCTCCTGCAGGCAAATGCCGGAGTGGTACCTAACTTAAGGCCACGGTCGCTTCCTTTCCTCTTCCTTGTCCATCCCTTCCAATATTACCATTCCCACATAAGGCCCCTGTTCAGCATAGCAGGTGAGGCCGCCTGGGCGCGGTACTGGTCTCCCTCCCCAGTTGTATCCCCTGACCCAAAGTCTCACGCTCCAGGACACTGCCCTTGAGGCGGTAGAGGTGGGATCCCTGGCTGCGTCCGAGGGAAAAACCAACCCTGGAGAGTAAACGGATTAAGAAAGAAAGAAAGAAAGAAAGAAAGAAAGAAAGAAAGAAAGAAAGAAAGAAAATGGCAACATCAGCTAAATAAGATCAATCGCGCTCCTTAGTCGGGCATAACGAATAATAATAATAATAATAATAATAATAATAATAATAATAATAATGTAATTAATAACAATAGACAAAAAAAAAACAGAAACAAATTTCAAGACACACACACCAGGCTACAGACCGAGGTCAATAAAAGGTCTAATGGGAGGGTATTTTCAACAGAACAAAGGAAGGCAGCATCTCTCAGAATGAAAAAATATTTGTATGATAGGATTTTTTTTTTTGCTACTTGTTTTACGTCGCACCGACACAGATTAGGTCTTATGGCGACGAAGGGATAGGAAAAGCCTAGGAGTAAGAAGGAAGCGGCCGTGGCCTTAATTAATGTACAGCCGCAGCATTTGCCTGGTGTGAAAATGGGAAACCACGGAAAACCATTTTCAGGGATGCCGACAGTGGGGTTCGAACCCACTATCTCCCGGATGCAAGCTCACAGCCGCGCACCCCTAACCACGCGACCAACTCGCCCGGTGAAAGAAAATCAAGAAATCCTTTGTATAATTGACTAGAGTGGCCCAATGTAGGCCATAAAATGTAAAATAAATATAATAAAATAAATAATAATGTTATTGGTTTTGCGTCCTACTAACTACACCTTTTATGGTTTCAGAGACGCCGAGGTACCGGAATTTTGTCCCATGAGAGTTCTTTTACGTGCCGGTAAAACTATCGACATGGAGCGCCCGTATTTTAGCACCTTTAAATACCACCGGACCGAGCCAGGATTGAACCAGCCGACTTGGGCTCGGAAAGCCAGCGCCGTAACCGTCTGAGCTACACAGCCCGGCAAGAAGAACTGGATGGATTTTATTTTTTGAAGATGTCCACTTCTGGCTTTCATATAGGTTGGCAAAGCTATTTTCAGCAGCATGGTAAGGTTTGTACAAACTACTCATGCGTGAAATTACGACACATACACATTCACAGGCTATTATTGTTCTGTATGAGAATAACCAAAGCATCACTCATCAGACATACAATGTACACAATCCAGATGGCAACGGAAACTGGCAGACGGGACGCGAACTATTTATCTTATGTAAATGACGCGATGATTCAATAGACAAACATTCCAGCAACCCCAATACCAGGAATTAGAGCTCATCTCTATAATTCAATGCTAAATTAAGCACCCAATTACAGAAGCAAATGACAATACGCTTGGAAAAATTAGAATAGCACCATACAACCGTTACAATGATTAATATTTCTTCTAACAAAAAACAAGTGCCGAATAATGGAGTCCATGGGGACGAGAACAACGATTTCAGTGAAATTACGCCCGAAAAGTGGACAAACTGGTAATAAACTACATCATAAAGCAGCAGGAATAGATCAAATTAGGCCTGGAGTAGTGAGAAGGCAGGGATGAAATCGCTTCACTGAGCAATAGGATTAGCATGGAATGTAAGTAAGGTACTTTCTGATTGAACGAAAACAGTAACTGTAAGAGAAACAACTGCGACAATTATAGAGGTATCTGATTGATCAGGGAGTATCCGAGGCTCAGACGGCAGAGCGTCGGCCTCTCACCGCTGGATACTGTGGTTCCAATCCCGGTCACTCCATGTGAGATTTGTGCTGGACAAAGCGGAGGCGGGACAAGTTTTTCTCCGGGTACTCCGGTTTTCCCCGTCATCTTTCATTCCAGCAACACTCTCCATTATCATTTCATAGCATTTATCACTCATTAATATAAATCACCTTGGGAGTGGCGACCCCATTGTAATAACAGCCTATATCTGATTCATTCATTACATCCCTGACGCGGTCAATGACTGGCAAACAGGTTGTAGGTTTTCATTTTTTCTGATTGATCAGATATTTTGAAAAGGAGAGTGCGATGAGTGGTGGCGAAAAAGTTGAATGAAAACTAGTGTGGTTCCAGATCACAGAGGACCGGGCGAGTTGGCCGTGCGCGTAGAGGCGCGCGGCTGTGAGCTTGCATCCGGGAGATAGTAGGTTCGAATCCCACTATCGCCAGCCCTGAAGACGGTTTTCCGTGGTTTCCCATTTTCACACCAGGCAAATGCTGGGGCTGTACCTTAATTAAGGCCACGACCGCTTCCTTCCAACTCCTAGGCCTTTCCTATCCCATCGTTGCCATAAGACCTATCCGTGTCGGTGCGACGTAAAGCCCCTAGCAAAAAAAAAAAAAGATCACAGAGGGGCTGTCAGGACCAGATTTGCTGAATGTATCAAGTAACTGAAAAATACTATGACAGGAATAGACAATTGTCTTTATGTTTTGTAGACCTAGAGAAGTCATGTGAAACAGAACCAAGGGAAAAGTTGTTAGCCTCACTGAGAGGATTACGTGATAAGGAGTAGCTTATTATAATGCGTAATCAAAACGTTTCAGTTTGAGGGCGTTGCTGCAGCGGACATGCGAAGTAGCGCGACTCCGATGCACGGACATATAGGCAAAGGGATTGGTGTGGCAGTCGTGTCATGTCGAGGTGGGTGCGTTAAAAGCGGCCACGTTAAGTATGGCAACGTTATTACCAAATACGTCCAAACAGGACCAACGTGCTGTTATTCTGTTCTTGGCTGCCGAAGGACAAACACTGGTGGACATCCATCGGAGAATGAAGACTGTGTACGGGGCAGCATTTCTGTCGAAAACCATCGTTGTGGAATGGTGCACCGAGTTCCGTGCGGGTGGCGTTTCGACACAGGACGCCGATTGATCTGGGACGCTAGCCTCATCCATTAGGGACAACAACAACAACAACAACAACACACCTCCACCAAATTATTTAAAAATAATTACATCAATGAAAATTGACAGCAAGATATATTGTAGTTAATGATACTTTCTTGATGTGTAGTGCATCTGAGATCGTATTATACACACATTCTGCTGAACATTTAACTTTTAACACACATTTCATCCACAACAAAATATAATGCTAATAAGTGGTAGGAGTAGTGACACTAAGTCAGTTCAATTTCGAACTTGACTTGAACAGTCTTATTTAATTTTGTTCGTACTCTGTTGTAATCGAATAAATTATTAAAACTTAAAACTTATTATTATTATTAAAACTTAAAAAATATTAAGAGTTTGGTATCGGTACAGAGCATAGTTCAATAGTTACTGTTAAAATTAAACCAATTTTAAGTACGAACAACTAAGTGGTGAATGGTTCAAGAGTTTAGCCGTTAAACCACGGAGAACAGCCAAATAAAACATATTAAAATTATATTTTAATAATCTTCAATAGTGAATAATCCCTTTGTTTCTATAATTTGACAGTATACTGCATATTATCTACCTGCTGTAATTAAATTTATATTAGTTATTCGAAGGTTCTGTATTTTATTTGAGGGAGGCCCGAATTTTTATTTTGGCAGGAGGGCCCGTATCACATTCGTTACGCGCCTGCTGAGAGGTCCTGTACTTGAGTAGGATTAACTTTCTATTAGTGATGTAGTTACTGGTTAAGCGCACGTGTCCTTCACTTCGCGAGGTACAAGGAATTATCTATCCTCAATCCGTTTAAACTTAAACATACGAGAGATGCTACACCATTAATTATGAACCCAGTTTCTATGAGTGGTGTGAAGTATGGTCTGTAGGATGTAACTGACGATTACAATTTTTAAAGGGTCACGAAAGCCTAACAATACGGCTGACGACGTGGTCACTCGAAATTCTGCAGGCCATCTGGTTTCGCAGCAGTCTCGACAACAAAAGGCCCTTAAAGGGCTGCTCGTTTAACTGCACAGAGGGTTTCATGCACCTGTTTGTATAGGACTGTTATCGAAACACGCGTTCTTATCTAGACACAGGGCCACACGATAAGCGACGTCCTTGAGGTGGCAATCAGAAAATCTACTACCTTTCACTACACGTAACACTTTAAAGTGTTACCTCCTGTGGGTGGGAGCTGTAGAATACATCCACTTACGCTCTGCCTGTCGTTAAGAGTCGACTAAAATGGGGACCAGGGCCTCTGAACTTGGGAGCATGGATTGGGGACGAGGGGGCCCTTAGCCGAGTCCTGGGATTGCTTCCACTTGTGTTAGGCTCCTCACTTTCGTATTTCCTATCTGACCTCCACTGGTCAACTCTTGTTCTCTTCCGCCCCCGACGGTATTAGGTTTGCAAGGACATCAATTTGTATACGTCAATGCTACCGACATTCTTGTCTTTATATATATATGTACTTTTGTATACTTTCCATACGATAAATAAGTAAAATAAATTGATACATACATCAACCCGTCATCGTACTGAATCCCGAACAAGGGCATTCAATTACCAGGAGCCGACGTGAACACTTCCGTAGCAACTAGCGAAATTAACGTTCCTCCCCTCTCACTCACGCTGCAGCACATGAACACGTCTGCTTACAAAACTCATTTAGTGCGGAGCTAAGATTTTGTGCCATCAGATAGTAATCGCGATCAACAGTGCCTCGGTTGCCGCGCGAGACGTCACTTCCTGTCTCAAATTCCCTCCTCCTGAGAATCACTAGGTGACGTCACCCGCCCCAACTCAAGGTCAGGTAGGATACAATGACTCTTCATCTGCTGTTTTACCTGCCATCGCCAGAAATAATTAATGATTATAGTACCAGATTTGTTATTTTCCTGTATAATTGTCAGTATAATGTATGTTTCAGACACGATTAAACAAATAAATCTGCTGTTTATCACATATTTCAATGGGATGTGTCATACAGTTTATAAATTATAAACGTGACAAAGTGTCTGTCAAATTTCTAAGATGGCACCCTAATACTGAATCAAAATTATAGGCATTTACTTTTTTTTAATTTGCGGACAATGAAAGCTGGCAGTTTTAGCATCTCTCTTCATGCTATTCTGGTCCAGCAACCCCTACGGTGTGAACCGTACATCTACCCTCTATGTACAGTGTACGGTTCGACTGTCAAACCATACGCGTTATATGCGGTTCTTCGAAATTTCAAAATGAACATTTTTTTTATTATTGGAAATGTTCAGATTTTGTATGCAAAATTATTTTTTCTCCTGTTTGAACATACCTCATTTCTTGGACATGTATGACGTGGCCTCCGTTTCTCCAGATGTCTCCCAAGCTTTGAATGTTGTGATTCATGTTTGAGCTGGTTTCAGATCAACCTATGAAACGCCGGAATAGCCTGGTATTTTTCTGTCCCACTCTGCGGCCAGGATTACCCTACTTCCGACTTGATCAACTGTGGACCTCGAAGTCTTACATTTGTTCACAGTCACACTCCTGAATCAGCCCACACCGCACTCCGTCAATCGTTTGTTAACCAGAGTCAAAAATGTGGTGTAACATCAAACATGTAACAGTGCAGCGTCCAGTTGTAAATCTTATGTTTGTTAAACTTCTGAATAATATCGTGATGTATTTACAAATTCTTTTACGTGACAGTGCAATGCTTCAATTTCTTATTGGTTAGTTTAATATATATTAACCCTTTCGCACTCAGCGTGCCGATCTATCGGCGCGAGAGGTTATGGCGAGATAACTCACGGCGCCGATACATCGGCTCTGTCCTATTTACGGATTTTGGTCATTTGCGTGGCTGTTAAATCATAACAGTTGATCATGACGGTACCTTAATGCGTTGCATTTGCGTTTTACTCAACAGATATATCCACCAGCACTACGAAATATTTTTATTTACGACAAATGAAATCTGTTGACCGTGAATATTTATGTTGTGGTTATTTGAAGTTGTTATTGCGTGGATCTGTTTTGGTTGGCTTATGAATACAACAAGTTTATCTTGCTATGAGTTTTGTTTATAGTTTATTTCGTTCCTTTGGTATATCGTGTGTTCTATGTACTTCATAAACTACAATTTTACTCCTTTTCATAACTCCGTTGTTGCATGTGCTTGCGTCATCTTTTTATCGTAACGGCTAGGCCATATTCAAGGCCGAATGAAGCCGATATCCTTGAATTTTCAGATGATTTAGACAGTAATAATGACCTTCCTTTGCCGAAAGTGATTCCCGTTATGTGGGAAGTGACACGGTTGTAACTGCTCACTGTGCATCGGACCGCGAGGACCTGACATCGATGACCGTTACATGTACACTGAATAACTTTGTGCCATGCTTCATGAGTGAATTGCAGCACACACATCATATTGATATCAAATTATTCAGAATTAAATGTTCTTTCTTTCACGTATAACAGTAAAGAAGGAAGACGCAATAATGTCTGATTTTTCTGTCATTGAAAACCATAATTTATTTTTTAAATTTATTTTCGAAATTTAATAATTTGTTTGGACTTTACCAATAACAATACAACCTAGGTATATTCATTTCTGAAATGCTCATATTTTCCTGTATTAGTGTGATTTATTTTATTTTAATGTGTGTTAAACTGTTTACGTGTTGAATTTTTTGTAATTTGGTTTGGAAAATCACAAAAATTAGTCTGAGTGTTTTCGAGCAAACCCCTGCATATAGGCTGAGTGCCAAAGAGTTAAATAAGTACATATTATTTTTTGGTGTTTATTTTGAATGTTAAATAAAAATGCGCTTAGCTTCTGATTTCTCCAAAAATAAAGCAGTTCCTTCAAAACCCCAAAAATTAAAAATTTCTGCTAAAACACCCGGAAGGAAACAAAAGTACAGGCAGTCGTGGGAAAGTATATACAGTATAGAAAGTGGCTGCGTCCTGATCCAACAGGTGAAGAAAGGGCAAGAAGTGTATGTTGCATTTTCTTACTTCTAGTAATACGTTTCAGTTTATATTATTGCTACTTGCCATTATTTCACGCATTATATTGAATGTTAGTATATTTTGGGTGAATTTTAGTACTGTACGGTTTTACGATAAAGAATACGGTTTATTTTCAATTTCTGTACGGGTTTTCAATTTTTGGAGGTTGACTACGCGGCTCTGGTCACATCACCGCCTCTGAATTTCACCGACATACGACTACGACAATCGCGATCGCCGATAGGAAAGGCACCACGCGACTGGTATTTAGTTCAAATGCTCTCTCCGTACTTGAAAAACCGGGCTGAGTAGTTTGGACGACCGAAAACTTACTTTCTCTGTCCAAGATGGCGGGTTCCAATCCGCCTCAGCCCAGTGGTACTTGAAGGTGTTCAAGTACGAAAGCCTCGTATCGACAGAGTTACTGGCACTAACTCCCGTGGGGCAAAATTCCAAAATGTCGGAGTCTCCGAAAACAGTAAATATACATTATTATTATTGTTGTTGTTGTACCGGGAGGTACACCTCTGAGCTGCACATTTAAATCTTGCGCCTAAAAGAACTCCCCTACTGGAGAAATCGTGAACTTGAAACTAGACCTACTTCAACCTTTACTCAGAAGATGTCACTACAGTAACTGGACGTAATTTTCTTATTGTAAAGTTTCATGTACCGTATGAAATTCTACGTGTTTTGTTTACCAGTCATCAAGAAGTTTGGACCTTCTTCAACAGAGGTCACTGCTAAAAAACTATCATGCACCCTGGTGCGAAGTGAAAGAACTTTGATTTGAAGAAGTTTTGTATTCATAACTTTTTTTTAACTAAATTATGTTCATTCATTTTTGGGTTGGCAATATTGATCTCTTCTTTCCGCAAGTTTTGAATTTAGCCAATCATGAATTTCTGTAATTAATTTTCTGCCTATCACAGGCTTCTTCCTCGATTCTGAGCGTCACTTTTGATGTTATCCAATAAAATTGTGAGGGTGTGGCTAGTTTATTCATGAAAGGTCTCGAACTTTCCCCGAGGGTTTATAAACTGCGGATTTTCTCGTCTCTTGGCACTTTGATCAACATCTAAGTGTGTGTGTGTGTGTCAAGCAGGAGGCGGGTGGCGCCTCTTCCTTAGGCAGCAGTTCGTCAGCAAGGTAATGGCCTATTAACATCTTTATTTCTTGCTAGCTCTGCAGTTTAACTCGAGGGGGAGGTCCCAAACTTTAACTATGTAACCTACTTTTCTGAAAATGTAATTTCTGCCGGCTTATGTAAAAACTTCATAAAATCTTTAACTCTGGGATATTGGTTTGAGGTGACTACGTTTTGTAACTGGTTTTCTTCCTTTCCGTAATGTCTTAATTTAGTCTTATACGAGTCACCTCAGTAGTTTGGGAATATCCCTTGTTTCATCGGCCTAGTGCCCCTTAGGTTTTAAGAAATCATATCTAGGAGTGCAAGTACTCGCCTCCATTCAATTTGTGTTTCGGGCCATTTACTTAACCTGTTCTTTTCTGCTACGACCCAATAGGTTGGGTACTATATACCCCTGTTTCTAATTTTGTAAGTTGTGCCTTGATGGCAAGTAATTAAAATTTTCTGATATTGCCTTGTGTAGGCTTGAGAACTGAGAGCACGTTAGCTCTTTTTCAAGTGTTGTAAAAGTGCCTCTGGGAGGCCTGATATTGTAATTGCTGGAGCAAGGGCTCCATGTATTAGGGGATTTCTGCCCTTAAGTAAAGTTGCAATCTTTGTAAATTTGAGGGTGTAGCTCAGGAAATGTAAGCGAAAGAACTTTAAGCCCAGGACTTGTAGAATTCACTACCTGGTATTTTACTCGACTCATTTCTAACTTGCCTATGGGACCTGTTATATTGTTGATTTTTTTAAATTCTAAAAAAGAAAAGAAAATATAACCGTTGTTAAAGTTTTAAATTCCATTCTTGACTTTGTAGTTAGACCCATTCACCCCGGCACTTTCTTTCACCTCTGCGTCCATGGGTAACCCCATAACAATTATTATTAAAATGTAATATTACCCGAGAGAAGACAGGCATACACCTGTAAAAAAAAAAAAAAAAAAAAAAAAAAAAAAAAAAAAGACGTGTGTACGAACGGTGCAAAGTCAGAGATCGAGAATCGGCTTGATCCACTGCAAGAGTCTGGGTACAATATACCTGTTCATTAACAATAAGTAAGATAAGAACTGCCATGAAAACAGCTGCGGCCTTCTTTGTAAGTCTAGGGGCCGATGACCTTCGATGTTAGGCCCCTTAAAACAACAAGCATCATCATCATCATCTTGATAAGTCTTATCTACAATGTCATTAAAGTCTTCGGGCTCAAAGCGATTCTAAAACGACTTTGCAACATTCACGTCGTAATGTGCCGCAGATAATGGGCTGAATTAGTTCACAGAGGCCGTTACAGCCGAGATACATCGTCGAGGCTTCACAACACAGAAGTCGCGGTTCCACTGCATGTGGGATTTACAACATGAAAAGTCATCTTTAAGGTTTGGATTCCATGTAAAACTGTATAATCCGCGGCTATGACAGCGATATATACACTGAGTGGCTAAAATTCATGGGAAGACGCTGAATGTGATGTTAATAACGAGTTGCTCCTCCACGAGCCCTCAAACCGGCAGCATACGGCGAGGCATCGACTCGACAAGGTGTTGGAATCGTTCTGGTGGGATCTGGACCCACACATCTCGCAATGCTACCCACAGTTGGTCTTGTGTAGTTGGTGCGGGGTTCATGAAGCGTGTATCAACATCAACAGCATCCCATAAATGCTCGATTGGATTAAGATCTGGGGACATGGATGGCAAATCCAATATTCGTAACTTCACTGGAGTGCTCCTCCAACCACCTGCGTGCCACCACAGAGCGGTGACATGGCGCATTGTCCTGTTGAAACATGGCATCTCCATCGGGCAACTCTAGGGTCATAAAGGGATGCAGATGGCCTGAAAGAATGTCCATATAACGTGCACATATCAACGCTCACTGCAGCCGGACAATGGGGTCTCGTTGCGAACATGAAAACTCCGCCCAGACAAAAATGAGCCACCTTCCACCTGGACACAACTTTGTTGATACGCATGAGACATACACCACACTCTCACGCGCCCATCAGCTCGATACAACTGGAACCGGGATTCATCGGACCATACCACACGCCGCCACTGGTCCATGGTGTATTGCCGATGTTCGCGGGCCCACGCACGTCACTGAGCTCTGTATCAAGGTGTCACCACAGGAACACGAAATACGCGTCGGCTGGTAAAGCCTATGCGGTGCAGTTGCCTCCGTACAGTCCTGATAGAAATGGGTTCCTGACTCCCAACATTCAACTGAGCGGTGATCTGGCTCACAAGAGCCACCTGTGGTCTTCCCGTGCGGTAGTTTACGCGATACTGAAGATCCAATCTCGACAATGTTGAACTCGAACACCCGAATTCGCGTGTAATCTCCGCAATGATATGACCCGTGCTTCGTGCGCCGATGATGATACCACGATCAAAATCTGTTAACTCACGACGTGTTGCCATCTTCAGGACACTGGTGTCTGTGATAGATTGTTCAGCCACGCCGCAGCTAGCCGCAACACTCAGGGGTCATACACGGCACATTTTCTAATGGACACCCCTTACCGTGACTTTTGGTCACTCAGTGTATAAACACGTTAAACTACAGTCCGATCCTTTGCCAACTGACCAGCTGAGTAACCTTCGAATCAGAGGACACGAGTTCCAATTTATCTGTAGAGGGTTTAAAAGTATACAAACTCTATTTTACGGCATCACTTTAATTATAACGCTTATTATAGTAACTTTTTAGAAGACAGGATACAGTACATACAGTAGTGAAACAAGAAACATACCTCGGTTAACACCTTTGGAAAAATAAATCCCTTAGTCTCTTCTGTTAACCTTTACCCCCTAAACGTTGAAACTTTTCGTCAATACCACGCAGTCGAGATTCGTAAATGGAGCTTGCCATCCGCTACTTCGGGGGTTGGTATCGTACGTGACCGTAATTAATTCACACCCGAGAACCAGCGAGGCTTAGCAGATTTTCCGATCATTAGAAGTTTTAGTTTTTCGGTTCCTGTCACATTAGCTCTCAGCATCACTGTTAATCTTTCTTTAATTGTTAACTGTTCCTCACACATGCCGTATTCCACAGTAAATGTTCGACAAAATTCGAGTTACATAGTTTTTTTTTTTTTTTTTGCTTCAAGGGAGGAAATGTTTGCTTCGAGAAATCGATAAATTCGTGTAACCGAATTTCGAGTAATAGAGAAATACTAGTAATTACACGTGAAGAATATGAAAAACGGCCGGGAAATTTAAGTTACTTCGAGATACTGAAAATTCGAGTATTGGAGGTTCGCGATATCGAGGTTCGATTGTATTTGTGTATGACGCTGATTTCTCGACATGGCTCTCAAGCCGATCCTGAGCCACGAGCAGATTTAGCAACACTGCAGCGCCAAGCCCATTTGAATTCGCCCAACAAGTGATCTCATTGGCTATCTTCAGCAACTGATAAAATGACAAGGGCGCAACATATCGATTTTTTTTCAAATTATTTATCAGTATGACCTACCCTGTAACGCTCATATATATACAAAATTCACGTTGTTTCCAAACAGCCTGTATATCCCTACACATAGGCTTGGTGTTAGGAAGGGCAACCGACCACAGAACTGGGCCAAATCCACACGAAATGTTGACCCCAAGAAATTGGGGAAAAGGTCTGCTTTGTTCAAACAATTCAAAGTCTGACGGACAAATAGTAGGCGCCACCGTACATATTTGACAGTAAGAAAGCAATTATGGTGGCAGTGGTCTTTAGTGTTTAGGAGAAACTACAACAGGGCAACCACCCTCTCTTAATACTAATAAGAGAAAAACTGGAATTTAATCCATCTACCCTCCATGGTTGGTATTTCCCCGGGACTCGGCGGGGGATCCCACCACCACCACCTCAAGGGCAGTGTCCTGGAGCGTGAGACATTTTAGTCGGGGATACAACTGGGGTGGAGAACCAGTACCTCGCCTTGGTTGCCTTACTTGCTAAGCTGAACAGGGGCCTTGTGGGGGATGGGAAGATTAGAATGGATAGGCAAGGAAGAGGGAAAGAAGCGGCCGTGGCCTTAAGTTAGGTACCATCCCAGCACTTGCGTGAAGGAGAGGTGGAAAACCATGGATAACTACTTCCAGGATGGCTGAGGCGGGATTCGAAACCCCTCTACTCAGCTGGCCTCCCGAGTCTGAGTGGACCCCGTTCCAGTCCTCGGACCAATTTTCAAATTGCGTGGTAGAGCCGGGAATCGAACCCGGGCCTCCGGGAGTAGCTGCTAATCACACTAACCACTACACCACTGAAAAGCCACGAAATACGAAATAATAACAATCATAAGAAATCGTATGGCCTCAGCTACCGCGTGCAGAAATTTTGATTGGACGGCGTCGTGTGGGCTGTCTGCAAGTCCATTTCGACGTTTCCTTTTACTCTACCAGATGGCAGAAAAACCGGAGCTCTGTTGGGCGATCCATAAGTCAGTTTTCATTAATTTTGTCGTTCTGCTCCTCGCCTGAATTATCAGCGTAGTGCTCTTCGGTTCAGAAGGCCGTCGCCCGACTCCCAAGCGGGCCGGAGGTTTTAACCTTAAATTGTTAATTCGCTAGCCTCGGAGACTGGGTGTTCGTATTGTCCTCAACATCCCTGCAACTCACACGCCACACAAAACACTATCCTCCATTACAATAACTTGCATTTTCCCACACATGGCAGATGCAACCCTCTTTCGTTGAAGGCCACTCTAATACCGAAAAGGAGGCGAAGGGAGTGAAAGGGTAGTGCTGAGGACACAGTGTGTGTATTGCTATACATCCATCAGCGTGCCCATTTCAATCACAACAGTCTTGTAGCGGGCTGTCTACCTGCTTTGTTTATATCGGGACACCATTTCTGTGCATGCGTGTACTACGACAGATATATCTCTATTACTATAGGCTATGACTAAGGATGATGTAAAAAACGCAACAGAGAAAGAAACACAACACAGTACACTGATTTGAAACATTCTTTACATAATACTCCGCAACCATTCATCTCTTCCTGCATGTCGCTTTTGTTACTGTTCACTATAGCACGAATCCTGCAAACTGCTCCACAAAGAGCCGGAAACGAATAACATAAAGCACCGACACAGGATTACACTAATAAAAATATATGCTTTTTTAGTTGTTCGCAGGGTACGTGCATTGTGATAGAAATATGAAAGAAAAAAAAAAAAACATAGAGGGTGAAGCCAAACTCCACCGATAAACTTTCGGAGGCTGCCTGTCCATAGCCAAGTTGTTCATCTCCGTTTGTTTCTTTCCTTTGATGTTGTCTAGCATTTGATATATTTTCCTTTCTCCTCGTCATCCGCCTTGCGCCAATCCTTCTTTCAGTATGCAGTCCCTCCTCAAACAATGTCCGATCCACTTCATTTTTCTCCTTCTAATGATTTACAACGTAGTTAGTTCCTCTCCAACTCTTCATTCCTTACCCGGTCTTTCCATTTCACTTGTTCTATTCTCCTCCACATCCACATTTCTAGTCCCTCCAATCTTCATTCGTCTTTCTTTCGTACCGTCCAAGTATCTGCACCATACAGCGCAATGCTCCAGATACAACACTTAGCAGAGTGTTTTCCTCAAATCTTTGTTTAGTGGCCCGCAAAGTAATTTAAATTTTCTCTTGAAAACTTATTTTGCCATAGTAGTTCTTTCGTTACCGGGCGAGTTGGCCGTGCGCGTAGAGGCGCGCGGCTGTGAGCTTGCATCCGGGAGATAGTAGGTTCGAATCCCACTATCGGCAGCCCTGAAAATGGTTTTCCGTGGTTTCCCATTTTCACACCAGGCAAATGCTGGGGCTGTACCTTAATTAAGGCCACGGTCGCTTCCTTCCAACTCCTAAGCCTTTCCTATCCCATCGTCGCCATAAGACCTATCTGTGTCGGTGCGACGTAAAGCCCCTAGCAAAAAAAAAAAAGTTCTTTTGTTAATTTTTGTTGTGCAATACGTATCTTCCCATATTATACTTCCCAAATATATTACAGAAGTTAGCTTGCACAATATTTTTACAAAAGATCTTTGACAAATTAGTTTTATAATGTAATACTAGCCTTATACAGCGCGGCGGTTGCCCTGACGTTGGCAACAAGGAAGCAACGGAGCACTGACCTTTGTACCTCGTGTAGGCATTGTCCTTGAACTGAATAGCATTCCAGCTTAGTGCGCAAGTTCTTTTCTTATTTTGCTACCGCTTTTTCCCCACACCTGTGGGGTCGCGGATGCGAACTGCGTAGCATATGTGGATGTGGTCCTGTTTTACGGCCGGATGCCCTTCCTGACGCCAACCCTGTATGGAGGGATGTAATCACTATTGCGTATGTCTGTGGTGGTTGGTAGTGTGGTATGTTGTCTGAATATGATGAGAATGTTGGGACGGACACATACACCCAGTTCCCGAGCCAGAAGAATTAATCAGACGCGATTAAAATCCCCGACCCGGCCGGGAATGGAACCCAGGACCCTCTGAACCGAAGGCCAGTACGCTGATCATTTAGACAACGAGTCAGAATTTTTAAATAATAATAATAATAATAATAATAATAATAATAATAATGTTATTGTTTTTACGTCCCACTAACTACATTTTTGGCGGTTTTCGGAGACGCCGAGGTGCCAGAATTTTGTCTCGAAGGAGTTCTTTTAGTGCCAGTAAACGTACCGACACAAGGCTGACGTATCTGAGCACTTTCAAATACCAAGGGACTCAGCCACGATCGAACCTGCCGAGTTGGAGTCAGAAGACCAGCGCTTCAACCGTCTGACTCACTCAGCCCGGCAGTATGTTTTTAGTGCAGTATGTCTTCAGTGCTAATGGACAAGAATAGGCTATGTGCCGGCAACGGGTTTCACCTCTTCCCTTCCTAATATTATATCATGTCATTCATTTCATCTCAATAACTCCTGTGATGAGGTTGACGTGACAAAAGCATTCGGTCGTAACAATTCGCTGATAAGTTTTATCATAACTTCATACCTGACTTCATAGAGTATTATGTCTTAAGGACTTACGGTGATCTCGATTACTATATCTACCCTTTTCCCCCCTCCGTTGTACATTTTTTCTTCGCAAAAACTACAGGTTGCGAACCGCTGCTCTATGGCCTATTTCTGGTTTTGCCCAACCTTTCGAATCACTCGGTATGTACTCGCATAGATCGTTCCTAATTAGGTTCACTGTTCTATGAAAGTACGACGTGATCTGAATATTTCAGAAGCCTGAATTGTTAAAATGTATCATATCACATTTCATCCCTAGCGATTTAAAATAAGATACAAATACGCAAAAGTAGCGTATTAAAACTATGACAAAACGGACGAATAGAGCTCAGGTCTTAGATTCTTCACACAAAACCAATGACCTCCATTTCCTTCATTGCCCCGCTTTCCTTAGCCCGATATCGCCAGCAATGTTATCGCGAACTTCATGATATATAGCCCAGTGTAGCCAGACTGCTTTGTGTGTTGCTAGTAAAGTCTCCCGCTAGATAGTAAAACATGCACAGGGGCACGGATAAAATAGAATACAAGGCCTTCTAGCTGCCACCGTGCCCAAGGGATTACAAAATAATCTACCTTCCCATACGGCTTCCTCGGTAAGGATTTATTACCCAGAAGAATTGATGCGAAATTTTGCAATCAATGGGTAGATCTAGGGGGTTTCTATTTTTGCGTCGTCAAGTGACAAAACTTCCAAGTCAGCTGAGAATGACATTCCAAAAGACCTTGAGAGTGATATGAAGACAGACTGGCGGATTTTAATTGATGAACTGACAATCACTACTAAATTCACAGATCAGCCCAAAATAAATCGTTACGAATTTTCATTCCCAGTATAATGAACATGTTTTTGACATACTGTATCTTTCTCATCACCAATAAAAAATGCTTTGGATAGAAGAAAAGAAAAATTATAGTATATTTACTAACGTATTTAACTAAAAATCAGGGTTGTTCATACCGTGAACACAAGTCATCCTTATTATTTTTTTTTTTTACAAGTTGCTTTAGGTCGCACCGACACAGATAGGTCTTACGCCAACGATGGGATAGAGAAGGGTTAGGAGTGGCGTTAATTAAGGGACAGCCCCAGCATTTGCTGGTGCTAAAATGGGAAACAACGGAAAACCATCTTCAGGGCTGCCAACTGTGGGGTTCGACGATCGAACTCACTATGTCCCGAATGCAAGCTCACAGCTGCGCGCCTCTAATCGCAACGGCCAACTCACTCGATGAACACAAATCTTAAGTGCACATCATTCAATACCATCCTCTATGTTAAGACGGCACGGTTCAGCAATTTAGAATACTGAAAAAAGAACTATAAACAGGGCACTAATCATTCATCAATATCCATCTTAGGCATTTTGTAAGAATAGAGATTGTTTCCAAGAACCAAGTGTATTTACAAACGTATTTCACTAAAAATCTTGGTTGTTCATAATGTGAACACATTTTTAAAAATACAAGTTGCTTTACGTCACACCGACACAGATAGGTGTTATAGCAACGATGGGACAGGAAAGGGCCACACCCGGCGTTCTCGAGTACCATGGTGCTCTCGCCGTGCGAGTAAAAAGACGCCTGAGAGCATGAACGCTCTCGTTATTTTCGTTTTTCAAAAGCAAATGAACAGTTGTTTTACACGGTATCTAACCAGTGCCGGCAATAAGGACCCAGCAGAACCCGCGGGGCCCATGGCTTGTAAGGGACCCATGACTATTTCTTAATTCAGTAGCTGAAGAATGGTTTTACATATTGATAAAGCTACAGCACACAACACAGCATTTTTTTTTTTATAGAGGATTACTCCAAACTTAGGCCGTCGTAGTGCAGAGCTTCTTTCGTAAATAGGAGTACGCTAGTTATTTCTGAAAGAATGCTAGTTTTCCAACCTGTTCCAATAATAACCATTCCTTGCTGCCACTCACAACAATCAACAAGGCTTTTGAAGTAATTAACCAGTTCTGAGAACCCAGTAGTCAGCGAAGATGCGATATTAGACATCCTCCTTAACTAAACTCTAAATACTGAAGTCTCGAGCCGGTTTATAACTCTCGGCAGTCAGTGTAGGTAAGCAGGCCTACGATTGGCGGATGAGTTTTAAATAGTAGTAAATGATTTAGTCCTAGGAACGAGATTATTTCTTAATAAATTGTTACGGTCAGCGTGTTTTGGTTACTATAACTGGAATTTGCATTTCGTGTGTGTGTGCTCGTACCATATAAGTGTATTATTTTAATTTCATCGGATTTGAAAACAATTGTGTAACTCTTTTATGCAAGTTACTTTACGTCGCACTGACACAGATAGGTCTTATGGCGACGATGGGATAGGAAAGGATTAGGAGTGGAAAGAAAGCGTCCGTGGCCTTATTTAAGGTACAGCCCCAGCATTTGCCTGGTGTGAAAATGGGAAACCACGGAAAACCATCTTCATGGCTGCCGACAGTGGGGCTCGAACCCACTATCTCCCTATTACTGGATACTGGCCGCACTTAAGCGACTGCAGCTATCGAGCTCGGTCAACGAAATTCTGAGGAACATTCAAGCTCAACGATTTCACTAACCTGGCTAATGTTTTATTTCTTATTTACTTATTTTTTTAACGCTTTCGGTTTCGAAGTGTTCGTTAAAAAGGTTGAAACCCCGTGCTCTACATAGTGAAATATTCACACTGACTGCTGAACGGTAGTGAAAGTCTTGTGAATTCAAGATATATCTTATTCATGAACTGGTGATAACAGAGGGAAAGCGAGGTAAGAAATGCAGAGACGAAGATCAGGTTAGAAATGAATACCACTCCCGTCGAGCATTCTGGTCGGCTTAGATGATGTGAATCGTTGAGGTAAGATTACGTAAGTAACGTACTAAATCAGTAGTTAAGAGAAGAGTAGAGTAGAGTAGATGACTAAGATAAGATTCATCAGTTACAGATTTAAGAGTTATATAACTTCATAATGGTAGCTCTGAAGATCAGAATCAAATAACTACAGCAGATCACTGCTACACAGAGTGTGTATGGGGGCATGAAAAAGGCTACTGGGTGCATACATAAGCAATAAATGTAATAATATCGGTAGTAGAATACGCGGGAGGTTATGAATATACCGCTCGGAACATGCACGTTGTCTCCCGGCCCCCCTGGGAGTGCGATACATCGTACTAATGGTATGTGTATCGTCTTCTTCTTCTTCTTCTTCTTCTTCTTCGCGAATGGGTCACGTAGGACCACGCGGAATCAACATTTTTCAGCCTTCTTTTCTGCCCAGTAGTTCTTCATCTTCAATGATTGTGCAAGTCTACGGTCCTCCGACCATGCCGATCGTGTGTGTTTCCTTTCTTCTTATTCAAATCCCCATGTTTGAATGGTGTTGTATATTTCCTTTCGATTTTGTAGATTTGGCGATCCTAATTCGGTGAGATCTTTCTCTAATAATTTGTACCACTTTGGTCTAGTGGCCATGTTTTGTAGAACTTTGTAAATTTGATGTGAAAATCTGTTAGGGTTAATTCGTTCCAAATGCCCTGCAAATTCGATTCGTCGCATTCAAACTGCACCTGTAATTTTAGAAATGTGCTTGTATATTTCACTATTATGTTTAGAGTAATGGAGTTCCGTTTATGATTCTTGGTCCCAAGATTTTTCTCATGACTTTTCGTTCTTTAATTTCTAATTGTTCCTTTAATCCTTTTTTTTGTAGGTTGAGAGTTTCCGCAGCGTAGAGTGCTTCTGTGTATGTGCATCATGTGTTGTGATTTGTAATTTTTTCTTCAAATCGACATTGATTCTGTCATAGAGCTCGGTTTTTGTATTATTCATTTCCTGGGTTCCATAAAATACTATAGGTCTTCACTGAACTTCAATAGCAATCAACAATTCAGTAACCAATTAGATCCATTCTCTAATTTGGCATTTCGCAGGACTACAGGCTGAAGTGAACAAGTTTTTGGCATGAAGCAACAACTATAAAAATTCTCATCATGTATTGGACCTGCCCGCATATGGCGACTTGCTAAAATAGGTGTAGGCTAATGGACACATTTCTGGAGGAAGAAAGTGACTGCTCGATGCAATTAAACATGGTTAAATCTCACACCTGGCATGTAACTATAAAAAGAGCCTAACGTTTCCACGCTATAGAAATCGTCATCTTAAGTTCCCAACTTCAGCCTATCTCGTAAATTACTGTATTAGGATTTGTGGCACTAAGGTATGTTCTGTTAAATCGATGTAGAATTCAACAACGAATATGGATGCACATGTCTTACAAATGTTCATGCAGTTCTCGGCTAAAGACGTAAAAGGAATGTTTACTGCCTTGTTTTATTGATACTAAAGGATGGGTTTCGTTATTGTACAACGTAATTTTATATGAAATACAACTTACTTTGTATGATCATCAATATGCATTGTAATTTTGCCTATTAAATTTTAAAAACCATTCTACATGTTATTTTTATTCAGTATGGCTTCTTAACGCCGGCAGTGTCCAAGGATATGTTTGGCTCGCCTGCTACATGACTTTCTGTTTCACCCCGTGGACTATCTGTGCGTCTGGGTACGGGGATGATAATGAGTAGAGCGAGTAAATACATTGAATGTCATATTCTAAACTATACAGAATATTCAAGTGGGAACCAGATATCTTTACATTTTATGTAGTCAGCAGTAAAAATCCACCAATCAAAAATTTATATTTCATAATATTTTGATAAAATCATATTTTACGAAAATTTTCATATTTAATAATATTCTGGCATTTATGCAATTCTGTACAATTATACATTAAGTAGTTATTAAAATAAATTAGAAACAGTAAAGGCGCGTCTTTTCATTCGTGTTTTTATAAGGAATACATAAAGTAAATGAGAAAATAAATTATAAAAAGAAGTTAATTTGTATAAGTTCAGTGTTAAATCCAATGACAATTATTTACGAAATGTAGAATGTAGAATTGAAAGAATACTCATATCTGTTAACACGGATAACATAATTTATATTTATATATAAATATTATATATATATGTAAACTTTGTCCTCTTCAAGGTTTCGGCCTCTGATCAATTCCAAAATTGCACATTATAAATTACAATAAATAATTATAAATTACAATTTACTTCATTACTTTCTTAAATTACTGGGAGCGGATTAAATAAACAGTCTTTAAAAACTAATTATGTAATAATTTTAAAGTAAAAATTCAATCTAATACTTTTATTATATTGAATTTTGGAATGAATTCCTACCAATTAACTATCAAGTATCTAAATTAAAACCAGCAGGAACAACTTCATATAATTTCATATTTCGTCATTTTCAAACTTCATATTTTCATATATTTTATTTTGGTAAAAATTTCTTCTGGTGTCGGTACGTAGCCTACTCATGTCGAATAACACCAAGGGGTCTGCTCATCAAGGTTTTACGTCTCCATCTGACGGACTAATCGCTATCAACAGTGCCATATGCCTTCACTCCATATGAACACTGCGAAGAGATTTGAAACTGAATCCAGGCTTTTGGCACGCAATCAAGAGATTAGGGATTGTATACTTCCATCTCTAGTCTGTCTGCCAATATTCTGATGGTGATTTTGTTTTCACCAACGGGACTCGAACCCGGTTAACCACGGTTTCAGGCCATATAGACTTGACGCCTTAAAGATCATGGGTACCAGGCGGGCATTCTAACTGTGACATTACGCAATATATTAATTTAAGGCCACGACTCCTTCCTCCTAGGCCTTTCCTATCCCATCGTCGCCATAATACCTATATGTGTCGGTGCAACGTAATAATTTTATTTAATTTTTTTTTTTAGTCAACATAGGAGTACTTAGTCAGGTTTATGGAGGCTTTTCTTCTTTTTGTCAGCCCAATACTGCTTCATCCTTTCTGGCAACGCAATAATAATAATAATAATAATAATAATAATGAAAATCCACAGCCTGTTTCCAGTCATTCGACCGGGCCAGCAATGGAATGAATGAAGTTCCCTTCTAGCGGCGAGGATGGGAATTGTACCGGCTGCCGAGGCCTGTCGCACTCCTCTGAGGCAATGATTAATGAAATGAAATGTTAGTGGAGTGTGTTGCTGGAATGAAAGATGACAGAGAAAACCGGAGTACCCCGAAAAAAAAAAAAAACCTGTCCGGCCTCCGCTTTTTCCAGCACAAATCTCACATGGAGTGATCGGGATTTGACCCACGGAACCCAGCGGTGAGAGGCCGGCGCTGCCGCCTGAGCCACGGAGGCTTATAATAATAATAATAATAATAATAATAATAATAATAATAATAATAATAATAATAATAATATTATTTGCTTTACGTTCCACTAACTACTTTTACTATTTTCGGAGACGCCGAGGTGACGGAATTTAGTCCCGCAGGAGTTCTTTTACGTGCCAGTAAATCTACCGACACGAGGCTGACGTATTTGAGCACTTTTAATTACCACCGGACTGAGTCAGCATCGAACCTGCCAAGTTGGGGTCAGAAGGCCAGCGCCTAAACCGTCTGAGCCACTCAGCCCGGCTCGATGCGACGTAAACCAAATTTATTCATTTACTATTCACTACTCGGCCAACTAGGGACCACGATAACTTTCATCATACATTCTGGCGTTTGCTCAGTTTTCGGTTCATCCGACCACTTTGCAACAGTTGTCCACTTCACATCCTGGAAAGTCGCAAAAGTCACGATGCTTTTCTGAAAAGATCTCGTTTGTGCGCGTCTTCTGGTCGTAGGCCATTTCTTCGAGGTATTTCTCGACGTTAACGTACCAGGGAATTGTTATTTTTTGGTTTTGAATGGAAGATGTTAAAAATGCGTTTGTCCATTATACTCTACAATAAGCCGGGAAGTAGCCGCAAATGCCGGAAGAAAAAAAGTTGAAGAAAATGAGCTATATCCACTACACAGGTACACTCCACCAAAGCCTAGATTGAAATCTAGGAGCAGCTTCCTACAGTCAACATCTCCACTAAATACATCTCCGAAGAAAACCAGATAAACATCGTGGGCAGCCAGAACAAGTCATCTTCAAACATAGACAAAACCAGCTGAATGCTGAATCTAGCAAAGAAGGCAGCTAAGAATAACATGATGGTAAGCATAATTGACAGTCATACAAATTTTAATGAAAAATGGGTATGTATAGGTAATTTAAGGCAGAACCAGGTTCCAAGGACATTCCAGGAATTGTTAATGAACAAGGGGAGTGTGTATGTGAGGATCTTCAAAAGGCAGAAGTATTCAGTCAGCAGTATGTAAAGATTGTTGGTTACAAGGATAATGTCCAGATAGAGGAGGTGAATAATGCTAAAGAAGTATTAACATTTACATATGATAACAATGATATTCACAATAATATACAAAAGTTGAAAACTCGAAAAGCGGCTGGAATTGATAAGATTTCTGGAGATATACTAAAATCAATGGGTTGTGATATAGTACCATATCTGAAGTAGTTATTTGATTATTGCTTGGTTGAAGGAGCTATACCAAATGAATGGAGAGTTGCTATAGTAGCCCCTGTGTATAAAGGAAAGGGTGATAGACATAAAGCTGAAAAGTACAGGCCAGTAAGTTTGACATGCGTTGCATGTAAGCTTTGGGAAGGCATTCTTTCTGATAATATTAGACATGTTTGCGAAATTAATAACTGGTTCGATAGAAGGCAGTTCGGTTTTAAGAAAGGTTATTCCACTGAAGCTCAACTTGTAGGATTCCAGTAAGATATAGCAGAAGGTCAAATGGACTGTATCGCGATTGACCTGTCTAAAGCATTTGATAGGGTGGATCATGGACGCTTACTGGCAAAAATGAGTGCAATTGGACTAGACAAAAGAGTGACTGAATGTGTTGCTATATTTCTAGAAAATAGATATCAGAGAATTGGAGTAGGCGGAGCTTTATCTGACCCTGTAATAATTAAGAGGGGAATTCCTCAAGGCAGTATTATTGGACCTTTATGTTTTCTTATATACAGTCGCTCGCAGAAGTATTCGTCCATGTGTCCATTTCATATACTGAACACCAAAACTGCATTAAAAGGCTTCGGATACGTTCAGAAACAAATACGCAGTGAATATGCAATATATATGTACTATAATACCGGCAGAATATACCTCTTGCACGTCAGTACTCTTTAATAACAAAGAATGAGTGTGGTTGGGCTAGAAAATGGCAACGCAAAAGTATTCGTCCGCCTTGTGCATTATCTTGTGTAACGAACACAGCATTGAGGAAGGGGGGCACATAGCTAGTCCATTAGTGATACGGACAGTGTCGGTGAGACAACATCTAGTGCATGCCTCGAGTACAATGGGAAAGATAAGGAAACGAACTGTTGTTGAACGCCAACGAATTATCCAACTCCACATACTTGGTAAATCGTGAAGAGTAATTGCTGAAAAAAAACAGGAATACCGTGAACTACAGCGCAAGTATCATTCAACGATACAAGACCAGTACAACTTAATCAATAGAGCAAGAACTGGGCGGTCGAGGAAGCTGACAACACGCGAAGAGCGAAGCATAATACGCACCGTCCAGAAAAATCCCCACGTGTCTGGACCTGTGCTTCGAACAGATGTACAAACCTCCACTGGGAAGAACATCAGCACCGACACCGTACGACGTGTGTTACACAGAGCTGGTTTGCAGGGGCGTACAAGCCAGAAGAAGCCCTGGATAAGTGAGGTGAACCGTAAGAAGAGGCTGGCGTTTGCCAAACAGTACGTTATGAAGCCACCAGCATTATGGAAACGCTTGTTGTTTACGGACGAGAGCAAATTCTGTTTATTCAATTGCTCTGGAAAGCGACGTGTATGGAGAAAGAAGAACGCCGAGCTCCAAAGTCAAAATCTGCAACCAACCGCAAAATATAGAGGAGGTTCCATAATGGTGTGCGGGTGTATGTCGGCCGCTGGGGTAGCGAACTGTCATATAATACCTGAACGGATAGATAAGATGGTATATTTGAGTATATTAAAGCAACACTTAACACCCAGCGTGGCAAAGTTAGGTCTTAGTTGTGGGTACTTCTTCCAGCAAGATAATGACCCTAAGCACACTGCCCGTGTTGTTAGGGAATGGGTACTCTACAATTCACCTCATGTGCTGTAGACACCACCCCACTCCCCAGACTTAAACCCCATACATCATTTATGGGCGGAGCAAGCAGCGTATGCCAGATAAAAAAAAAAAAAAAAAAAAACTCTGAAGCAATACTTCATGGAAGAATGGCACGAATTAAGTCCGGAAGTGACAGAAAAACTGGTGACATCCATGCCGAAACGCCTAGAAGCTGTGATTGGTTCCAAAGGACGTTCGACACACTACTGATATTTAGAAAACGACTGAACATTCCTTGACTTCTTATTGTGGACGAATACTTTTGCAACGTGACTTTTCTGCAAGCAGTGTGATTGCTTCTTATTTGTTCCAAATGCCAGTTCTTAGGGCGCTATAAATAAAACATACGATTACTTATTTGCAAATAACTTCTTTATTATATTGGTGCTACTGGCTATTGTCCTCACATGAAGAGCGCGGACGAATAATTTTGCGAGCGGCTGTATATAGATGATATGAGTAAACGAGTGGAATCAGAGGTAACGCTTTTTGCGGATGATGTTATTCTGTATAGAGTAATAAATAAGTTATAAGATTGTTATTATTATTATTATTATAATATAAAATTCACTATTTTACAAATGGGTATATGTGCTTCTTCGGTACAATATACATAGAAGAAGTACTATTTAGTTCATACGCACATATGCTCCATACATATCGGTATATATTTACAATGATGAAAATTTGGCAGATATTCACAGAATATTTACTATACATAGTCGAAATTAATATTATTAACAACAACAGCGAGCGTCCGTGGCTCACGCGGCAGAGCGCCGGCCTCTCACCGCTGGGTTCCGTAATTCAAATCCCGGTCACTCCATGCGAGATTTGTTGGAGAAAGCGGAGGCGAAACAGGTTTTTCTCCGCGTACTTCGATTTTCCCCTGTCAAATTCGATTCCATCAACACTCTCCAATATAATTTAATTTCATCTGTCGGTCATTAATCAATGACCCAGAGGAGAAGGACAGGCCTCGGCAGTCGGCACAACTCCTATCCTCGCCGCTAGATGGGGGGCTTTATTCATTCCATTCTTGACCTGGTCGAATGACTGGAAACAGGCTGTGGATTTTCACTTTCAATATTCTTCTTTCCGATGAAGCATGCCAAGGACCACGTGCCAATTTCAATTCAGTTCTTCATACTTTGTTCTCTCCTGTCCCTTCCAATATTCTTTCGTCCTTTCACTGTGCTGTTTCTTTCTGTCCTCGGACCACTTCGCACCAGACTTCTTGTTCAATCTTCCTTGGAATCCTTCCATACTTACTACCCTCTTTCTAAAACTCTCTCTGTCCATAGTTTCTTCCTGTCTTTCTAAATCTTTCTTTACTTCTTGAATCCAGCTAGTCGTTGTCTTTTAGTCCCAAAGGTACTTGAAAATCCCTTTTGTTAATCTGGAATCATCCATTCTGTAAAAATGTCCGAAAAATTGCAATCTCCTTTCTCTTACGGTTTCTGTTATGTTTTCTATGTTCCTGTATATTTCATCACTGATCTTAATTTCCATACTTCTGCTGTTTTCTCAGGGCTTTTATTATTATTATTATTATTATTATTATTATTATTATTATTATTACCGTGGTTTGGTGGATCAGCAGAGGTGAAAGAAGGTGCTGGGATGAATAGGTCTCAATATACGAAATTAAAGTTAATTTAAAATTTAACAAGGTTATATTTTCTTTTCAAGATCAAGAAATAACAAATATAACAGGTACTTAGTAGCCTAGCAACAATTCGAGAATGTACAATTACAGTTTATTAATGTATATTGGGCTTCGAGTTCCAAAACACAATCCCTGAGCAATGAGCCCAACTTTATTTATACACAAGGTTTAACAAAGGGGCAGAAAACCCCAATCATGCCCAGGAGCACTCGCTCCCTATTACTCAGTAAAGCCTGCTCGAGGCACACAGAAACCGATTTAAGAAAGAGCAACCCGCTCTCAAAGTTCAAGCCTATCAAAGGCCACACCAAACTCCACCTTCAAGCTGACCTCCAAGCACATGAAAACAGGGGTAAAAATACCCAACCTACTGAGCCCTACTCAATAAAGAAACAGGACAATTACATGGCCTCCAAAATACAAACTTGAGAGGAGGCGTACTTGCACTCCTAATACACTTTATTAAAACCTAATTTGGCCCTAGGCCGCTTATGCAAGGGCTAATCCCATTCTACGGAGGTGATACGATAGAAAAACTTTATGACATTACGAGTAGAAGGGAAACAGTTATGAAAACGTAGTCACCTCAAAACAAAATGAATGGGAGCTCGAGAGGGTTAGGCACTCTCTATCCCAATTTGTAGTTTAAAGAGACAGAATTTATGCCAAGAGTCTTTTACATTTTAGAGGAAAGTTACATGGTAAAAAGTATCGAACCTGCCCCGAGAGTTAAACTGCTGAGCTAGCAAGAAAAGTTGTTATTAAAAGGCCATTACCTTATTGATGAACCGCTGCCCGAAGAAAGAGGCGCTTCCCGCCCCCTGCTACATAATTTACACAATGATAGATGTTACTGAAGTGGCCCGGAGACCAGAAAATCAGCAGTTTAAATACCCTCGTGGAACATTCGAGACCTTTCATGAATGATAACACCCGCCCACAAGCTTTTTATTGGACGGCCAAAAGATTACATGTCAAAACTGGAGAAGAAAACCAGGATTGGTGGAAAATTAATTACAGAAATTTACGATTGGCCAATTTCAAAACTGGCGGAAAGAACAGATTAACATTGCCAACTTAAACAATGGCTGAAAGAAATTTAATAAAGAACAAACTTATGAATAGCAAATTTCTTCAAAAAAAAAGGTTCCTTCACTTCGCACTAGGGTGCACCCTTGTAGTTCTTAAGTAGTGTCATCTAGAAGAGAATGTTCACACTTCTTGCTACAGAGAAAACAAATATAAATCGAAAAAGACACAGTTCAGAACACTTCAAAATTTATAGTAATGACATCTTCTGATAAACTTTAGAATTAACATGGTTGTTAGAGTTCAGGCTTCCTCCAGAAGAGGAGTTTCAACTGGCGCAAAGTTTGAATTAGCGGAGCGGAGGTGTACCGCCCGGTACAATAATAATAATAATTATTATTATTATTATTATTATTATTATTATACTTCCTCAACGTCGCACTAACACGTGGGAAGATTTCGGCGACGTCAGGACTGAGAAGGTAGTGGCTGTGGCCTTAAGGTACAATCCCAGCATTTTCGTGATAAGAAAATGGGGAACCACGGAAAGCTATTTCAGGGCTATCGACGGTGGGATTCCAGCGCACTATCTCGCGAATGCAAGTTCGAACATTATCAAGAGTCAAGAGTATAACTCGGATGAACATACTTGGTGTAGCAGGTCTGGGCGAGGACTTCAAGAGATTGAGACAACTGGCCAATAGCCTCCTCGGAGATCACGATCCTCAGATTTGAGAGAACGTTTAGAAAAAAAAAAAAGATAGTCTGTATGACTTAATATAATTTTTATCTATAGCTATTTTCTCAGCATGTGCAGTTGGTCAAAACAAATCCAGAAAACAGTCTAAAATTTTACACACAAAAAAGCACTGATCCACAAACATTGATCCAAATTAGAGCCACTTGCAGGCTTTCACAAATTTTCCTAAGGCAAATGAAGAAATTAAAAAGCTCTGATGCCTGGGTTATTTACCAAATAAGTTTCAAAGTCTTGAATATGTTAAGTGAATATTGCACAACCTAACAACTGCTCAAAACAGCAAATTAAATATGGCAAAAAGAACATAGGAGCCAGCAAGCTAATATCACTTCTACGTGGAGTCCAGACCACAGAAACCAGACTTCTCATTTCAAAAATCCCACATACATAGGCCGAATTGAAATTGTGTTCATATTGGTGAGAAACCAGTGGCGATGTCATGTGGCTATCACACCTTACAAAAATTAGTTGGAAATGGGACTGAAACATAAAGGCCAGACAGGCCTACTGTCCCAGCATTTGCCTAGTGCTGATGAGGTAGTGGAGAGTAAAACTCCTAAAATGGCCGAAAATGGGATTTGTAACAGGTTTTGTTATGACAGAAGAGAGGTATTTAGTTTCCGTTTTAAAAATGATAATGATCGGGCGAGTTGGCCGTGCGGTTAGAGGCGCGCAGCTGTGAGCTTGCATCCGGGAGATAATGGGTTCGAATCCCACTGTCGGCAGCCCTGAATATGGTTTTCCGTGGTTTCCCATTTTCACACCAGGCAAATGCCGGGGCTGTACCTTAATTAAGGCAACGGCCGCTTCCTTCCAAATCCTAGGCCTTTCCTATCCCATCGTCGCCATACGACCTATCTGTGTCGGTGCGACATAAAGCCAATAGCAAAAAAAAAAAAAAAAAAAAAAAAAAAAAAAAAAAAAGGGGGTTATGAAGAAATACGTGGATATCCGCGAAGTTAGGGTCTTGGCGGACACAAAGTGAATGGCAGTGCGGATAATTTTGCTGATAATTTCTAAATAATGAAGTTTAATAATTTTCACTGAGGTATACTCTTAATTTTGCTTGTGGTTAGGTGACTCTTGACATTGGTATGAGAGAATGGTGGTGTATACAGAACCTTGAGACCATAAAGCCGTAAATCGGAACGTAGCCTAACTGGCTCCTGCCCGAAATTAATGGAAGGAAGGAACAAAGGTCAATACGGGGGTAGTTGTCGCAAGAGAAAATCCCTCATAAACCTGTGATTGTGGAAGGGGGGGGGGGGATCTGGTGCCTATTGTATTACGTTAACAGATCTATCCGTTTCAATACCTTGGGTGTAATATATTGCAGTTAAATATCGGTATCCACAATATATGCGGGTGCGGACGATATATTTTTTTATATCCGCGCAGGGCTAGTGGGCTCAGCAGACTGAGATGCAATAGCAAACTTCTGGCTCAGTGAGGAAGGCAACGGTAAACTACATCACTCCTCATTTTCCTAGTACACCTCTTCAGTGACACCTAGGGCACTTATGATGGCTGATGGCAGAGCTGTTAAAGTCCAAACCAGTCTCCGGGCTGAGCACTCAACATACAACATACTTGAACAGAAAGGATATCACATACCCTCCCTCAAAAATTAAATGAAAATCAGATCATGATAATCTCGAAATAATAAGACAGGATCTTTGAAAGGAACACATAATATGATAAATACAGCAGTAGGTCAGCATGGAAAGAGGAAGAAATGGAAAAAAACAAACAAACACATTTTCCTACCTGTACTGACCCTTTGGTATCCTATATTCCTTTTGCATTTATCCTACATTTTTGGTCTTTAACCACCTGTATTCACATCTTTGTCACTTCATTTTTCCTTTTTTCTTTTTTCATTTTTCTTCCCACATCAAGACCAAAGATCTGTTGAGATGGCAGTCCCGCCCTAACGAACTTGGGAAGCAAAAAACGTGCTCATTGGGAGCCAAGAAGAAGAAATGGATATAGAAGAACTGGGATTAGTGGGGGAGAAAGCCAATATATTTGTTTTTATCAGGATTTCTCTTTACCTACAACTTCCCACATCAAGACTGAATGTCCGTCAAGATAGTCATCTCGATGAGTGTTGATGCCTGCCCTCCTGATGAGAATTTAGAAGAACAGAACCTATCTATTCAAAGATGGGAGAGTATGAAGATGTGGATATCGTCCTTGCCCTTTTGTATTTCCATGTCTGTCCTTGTCTTCATCCTATCATAATGTGCTCCTTTTCATGTTCCATTTAATTCTTTACTAAGGATGATTTGATTTACCCATGATTTTTGTTTCCATTACTTGAAATAAGAGATAAGCATGACCTGCTTTTGATATCACCACTTTAATTCTCATACCGTAAGTAACCCTAGCAATAACTGTATGAAAATGACGAATGTACATTAACCAGAGCAGGAAAAAAAAAGTACAGACACTACAATAAAGAACTCGGAGCCCTTTGTAGTTTTCCACTCGTCTGGACAAATAATATACTCATCAACAGGAATTCCTCCAGTTAGGTTATCTATTGCATACTCTTTGGTAACAATTTACTTCAAAATTAAACAAAGTTTAGCACGGGGAAAAATAAAACTCAAATTCATCAGTAATTCATCTATTGATGATCATGCAACATGGCAATCTGGACACTTACCTGTCCCTGGAATGAATACAGTGAAGTATGGAACTAATGGTGTAGGCCTATTGTATATTTAATTAAATCCCAGACTCGATGAAAGCTTGTCAGAATTTCAATAAATTCAAAAGAAATATTAAGGAACATATATGTACAAAATTGAATTTTCTTGAATTTAGTCTGTTTAAATGAACTAGTTATCAGGTTTCATTAGGAGCTAGGCCCTATATGGGTCTGTTTATATAAACTTTTAAACAACAATTTGTATCCTTGAAAAATGTTGTTTTCTACATTTAAATTATTATATACATCTTCAGCTCTCTATTATAATAAGAAATAAGGTCTAATTGATTAAGTGATTCCACCTTTACAACACAACACAATACAATCTTTTTTTTTTTCCTTTTTTAACAGCAGACAACAGTCCCATACAGAGCCATACACGAGCCGGCCGGACAAGGGAGAGAGACAAAGAGGGTGGAGAAATTTTCCAAATAATATATGGTTCGCAAGAATTGTCTGGCCACATAATACAATTCAACTGAGTTATTCCACCTACAAAGAAGCCTTGTTTGAACAGATATTCACGTATTCAAGGCTTCCAACATGAGATCACATCGACGTTTTTCAAGTTTGAACACTGATTTTAGCACGCTATGACCGTCTTTTCAATTCATTTTGTACATTAAAACTCAATGGGAATTTTACTATCCAAATAATTGGTTTTAAGTATTACATGAACTGAGTTTTTTTAAATCCGTTTTTAAATGTGACAGATTGAGTCACCTTGATTCTTCAATATTTTAATATATGTCATTGTTCTTAGTATTAAGATTATTATGTGTTTTTACCATAATAACTTAGGGTGAAGATGTCTCGCAATAGAAGAGACGAAACATGTCCCTTTTCTTAAAATAAATAGAAGGAGAATATTGTATTGTATTGTACTGTAAAGGTGGAGTCACTCAATCAATTAGACCTTATTTCTTATTGAGGCCAACAATACGTATTTACTATGAAACTTATTTCTTCTGCATTATATATAATTCAATTTTTCTTTAATATTATTGTAACTGTAACTCTTTAATGTACTGTCCCATTATGAGCATTAGCTCATGAGATCTTCGGAACAATAACATTTAAAAAATGTGAAGTACCTCGGAGAGTGGATATCGGAGGACCTAAGTGAAATGATGGCTCTTGAACAAAGGAAAATCAAATTAAACAAAGCCTACCATGTCTGCAGAAAACTGTATGCCTAAAAACATTTATCAAATAATGTAAAACTGAGACACTATATTGCAGCAGTCAGTCCATCAGTCCTCTACGCAGTGGAATGCCTATCCCTAACTAAGAAGACCCAACTGAGAGCCCTGGAAGTGCAAGAACGGAAATTCCTGAGAAGAATAATAGGGCGAAGAACCCTACCAGATGGAAGGCGATGGTACAAATCCAACAATGAGCTCTACCAGCAACAAGAAAACCTCATAGATGCCATCAGAAGAAAACGACTGACTTTCTATGGACACCTATACAGAATGGATCCTAATAGATTATCCCACAAGATCTTCAAGGTTGCTAACAAAGGCAGTGCTACTGGATTTTCCTGGACCAAACAAGTGGACAAAGATCTTGCAGAGCTTAATATTAATCAAGCCGCTATTACTGACAGGAATGCATACCATTTAATGGTCAAAACTAAACCTTTCCTAACATCCCTTACATCAGCTAGCCGCAAAGAGCCGAGAAGTGGTCAGAGGAGCGCAGGAAAGAATTCAGCGATAAAACGAAGGAATACTGGGCCAACAGGAAGACTCAAGAGGCCACTAAGAATACAATCCAGTACACTAAAAGGGGCAGACGACGACAAAAACACAGCTAGAACACAAGCCCCGTGGTCCACAGATGGCCTAAATGCAAAGAAAAATAATTAAATAAAAGTAATCAAATTACTTGTAGCAATTATATTCATAGTAATTTTTACTTGTAATTGTTACTTTTTACAAAATGTAATTTCTACTTGTAATTTACTTCTTGAAATAAAATTGTAATTGTTACAATCTAGCAATAGTTACTTTCTAATAATTGATATAAATTGCACGGAAGCAGAAATGGGGAAAAATAAATGATTGTAAGGCAAAAAAAAAAAACCTTTTGTATTTCAGTGCTATATGAAAAAAAAAAAAAAAAATATCAGTTATTTCCTTAAGACTAGCATCCTGTAAAGCAGTTTAAATTTTACTGATTAAGTTTTACTTGTTGAGATTTTAATTTGTAATTGTAACTGAATAAAATATTTCTCAGATAACTAATCAAGCCCTGTAGGCTAATACTGTATACATTTGTTAGAGTATTCTGCATCCTTTCAGCCAGATAATTTTTTTTAAGTGATAAAAGGAAAACATTTTGACAAACATTGCACAGTAGTAAAGATAAACAGATAAGACAGATATTGAACAAGTCTAGATAGCACGAGCACAAGGAAGATGCCATGACATACAAAGCTTATGGCAAACAGTTAGAGTAAATGTAAACTCCAATACCTGTGAAGGGTAGCACAATAATTTACAAGTTGCTTTACATCGTACCGACACAGATAGGTCTTATGGCGACAATAGGATAAGAAACGGCTAGGAGTGGAAAGGAGGCAGGCATGGCCTTAATTAAGGTACAGGCCTAGTATTTGTCTGGTGTGAAAATGGGAAACCACAGGAAACCATCTTCAGGGCTACTGACAGTGGAGCTCAAGGCCACCATCTCCCGAATGCAAGCTCATAGTAGCTGCACATGCCTTAACTTGCTTGGTAAGGGTAGCACAAGACAGAATGGTACAGATGGCTGTAGTCAATAAATTATAGACTAATGCCTAAATGAAGCTTGATCAATTGACAATTACAAAAACTAGCCTAAATGGGGCTTGTGCAACAAATTGTTACCTTGTGTAAGACTCAATGTGCTTATGGACATGTTAATTGGTTTCAATTTCCATGATAATAATTGTTATACTTGATATCATTCCTATTTTGGCATCTATGGCTGAGGATGACCTAATATGTAAAAGAGGTCGAAACTAATCCCTCAATGAATAAAGTATAGACACAACAGATTACCGTAAGTGTATTGAATAGGGGGACCTTTCTTACTTTTGATTATTATTTCCAATCATTCTGAATCAAAAGCAAAAACAACAGTCTATAAGGTAATATTTACTAAGACACTATTTCAATATTACAGAAAATATGAAAAAGTGTTCAACCCGATTGAACACCGTTCGTTGAACATTTATTTCAGTTGTTATATCTTAACTTTTTATTATGTTACAGTATTTAATCAACTAAAAAACTTTTTTACATTCTCACTGTTGACAAATCAAACTGAAAAGCATAGCTTTCAACTAATCAGAGGTCAATAACCGATCTAAATTTTGTTAACTATCAATCAATCATCACTGATTTGCATCGTTGCTCAAGTTGCAGATCCCCCATCAATTATTGTTTACCTAGTCTTTTCTTGAATTATTTCAAAGAACTTTGAAATGTACTGAACATTAACCTTGATAAATCAGCAAAAATCATATAACCTTATTTGCTTCTTCTGTTCATCAACAAAAAGGGAAGGAAAGGGTTTTCTTTTACTACCTCTCTGTTTGTACAAGTATCTTTTACCATGTATATTTAGTGAAATGAACTACTTATTACCTAACATAACAAAAATATACAGCCAAAACAATTTTAAAATTATTCAGTATTAAATTATATTTATTTTAATGAACATGTTTAAATGCTTTGTGTAAATAGATTTGTACCTACTGTTTACAGACTGAACTATAATAATATTAACTTTAAGAAAGCTATGGCACTATATGTATCTACAACTACTGATTATTAACAAAAAACTGAAACTATTATAGTTTTTAAAATGCTGTTGTTGACATGGCATTCTCAGTGTAATTAAATTGTTGTTTCTTACTGGGAACTTAATTTTGTTGTTGTTATTATAATTTTAACATTAAAAATGATTCATCTAATAAAATTAAGTTCATATAAGTAATTTAATTCTTTATTTTATGAATGGATTGTTTCATTTTATCAGCAAATAAACCTCTTCAGGAACGCAGAGCAAAAGTATTTTTAGCAATATAATTTTAAAATGAGCCCACAACTGACAGCTACTGTCATTATGAAACCGAAGTCAAATTTGGATTTTTTTTTTTTTTTTTTTTTTTATAACAGCACTATTAACTAGCGCTCTTTCTTGTTTGAGATAATGTCAACCAAATGCACTTCCACGATTTATTGAAAAATGTGGATGGAGACGAGTTCTAAAATAATACTTCCATATTTTAATGAATTTCCAGCATGTAAAAAATGTATATATTTATTTTATAGTGCCACGCTTGGTATTAGCCAAATGAGGAGTTTTGCACAATCAACTCGAAAACATTATGTTGTAAACAAACCTGTCAAAACAGGAATCAAGGACGTTCAGCTGGCTAAAAGGTGATGTGTGCCTATTTACTCTTATATTAACTAATTACAATAAATTATAATGTATGCATACATCGATAAAAGTGTAAAATTCGCTAAACGACAGTTAAACCATTAAAGCGTTCCATTCGAAAAACGAACAGCTGGCCTGGCCTATAACCTAAAATAAATCAATCTGTCTTCTCTAAAAGAATGATTTAATTCTCCTCTCAACCACCTGTAGGCCTAGACATATTACTAAACAAAATCAGGCACACTACACGACACGCCCACTATATACACTACATCGTAACACTTTCGACATTTCAATTATTTTCATCACTAATAAGGATGTTATGATAGGGGTCAGGCAATCTCTATTTACCTTGATCTAGATGTCATGTTGAAGAAACAGGTCAACGACACTCGACAAAGTTTCATTCATGAAAAACTCACTGGTAAGTGTTCATGCTCTTGTTTATATAAACAACGAAAGAAGCCGCAGAATAACCAACGCACACACAACTTGTTCAAGGGCGACACTAACACCCGCACGACTGCCCTGGACAGACTAACATCACCTAACATCTGGGAGCTGCGTTGCGCTGCGCTTCTCTACGGCAGCCGACATTTGTATTGCAGCAGGCTGACCACAGCACGCAGAAAATTCCCTAAAATTCGCGTTTAAGCTTACATTTGCCGATTCTGTTATACCAATCCGATGTTTACTTTAGTTATTTACAATCTTGTAGTTTGACGTGACTGATGCAATAGGCAATAGACGAACCATAGGACTGTGACTTTTCATGTAAAAAATTCCCATTTGCATTGGCCGGGATTCGAACCGTGGCCAAAATAGTGAGAAGTGCGTGTTGATGCCACTCGGTTATTACGACCCTTTTTATTATTATTATTATTATTGGCTTAACCTCCCGCTAACTGTTATTACGGTTTTCGGAGACGTCGAGGTGCCGGAATTTAGTCCCACGGGAGTTCTTTTACGTGCCAGTAAATCTACCGACACGAGGTTGACGTCTTTGAGCACCTTCAAATACCACTGGAGTCAGGATTGAACCTGTAACATTGGAGTCAAAAGGCCAGCGCCTCAACATTTTGATTTACCCCGGTAACATTCATTTCACGACCTAATATATGATGACTACTTTGGAGGCCTTCAGAGACGTCGAGGTGCCGGAATTTTGTCCCACAAAAGTTCTTGTTATCTGCCAGTAAATGTACCCACACGAGGTTGACATATTTGAGGACCTTCAAATACCACGGTCTAAACCAGTATCGAACCCACCTATTTAGCCTCAGAAGGCCAGTGTTCTGCTGTATAAGCCATTCAGTAAATTGTCATAATTATTTCCTACCCTTGAGGTTTATTGGTATTAATAACTTAAGTGTGCTTTGCAAAAAGTATTCATTATTTGGCAAATCATTTTAATCTCATATCTTTAGTTTTCTAATTGAGAAGTAGAAGAAGAAAAAGACTAGTGACATTTACTACAGTTAAGAATAACATTTCAAAACCAGTCTGAGTGAATATCATTCCATTAAAATTGGAATATAGTATTAACTTTTTCTGAAATTCAAATAAATTGCATAAGGTACCGAGATACTCATTTTACAATTATGATTGCATTAGTTGCACCTGGTGGGCTATAAATGTGGGGTGCTGTCAGTGACTTAGATTTAAATATTTAAATATATTATAAGTAAGTACATTAACAAACTCTTACCAGTACTTTGTCATTTGTTCTAGAATATTTGAATAATAATAATAATAATAATAATAATAATAATAATAATAATAATAATAATAATAATAATAATTTTTACATCCCACTAACTATGCCAACAGAGAGTATAAAATTCCATATGTTGGGTTTTATCACACATGCTTTCTATTACCTGCTGGTTGAACTCAGGAATTTCATCAATTTTTTTCTTCAATAGACAACGTTGCAAGAGTTTTTGAACACCCTTGGGTTTCAAACATAACAAAAAACAAACAAACAAACTCCATGGCACTACAGCCCTTGAAGGGCCTTGGCCTACCAAGCGACCGCTGCTCAGCCCGAAGGCCTGCAGATTACGAGGTGTCATGTGGTCAGCACGACAAATCCTCTCGGTCGTTATTCTTGGCTTTCTAGACGGGGACACCATCAGATAGCTCCTCAATTCTAATCACGTAGGCTGAATGGACCTCAAGCCAGTCCTCAGATCCAGGTAAAAATTCCTGACCTGACTGGGAATCGAACCCGGGGCCTCCGGGTAAGAGGCAGGCATGCTACCCCTACACCACGGGGCTGGCTTCAAACATAACAGGTAGTATAAAATCCAATGCACAGTTTTTTTTTTGCTATTGGCTTACCGTCGCACCGACACAGATAGGTCTTATGGCGACGATGGGACAGGAAAGGGCTACGACTGGGAAGGAATCGGCCGTGACCTTAATTAAGGTACAGCCCCAGCATTTGCCCGGTGTGAAAATGGCAAACCACGGAAAACACCTTCAGGGCTGCCGACAGAGGGGTTCGAACCACCTATCTCCCGAATACTGGATACTGGCCGTACATAAGCGACTGCAGCTATCGAGCTCGGTCCAATACACAGTAAGATTACTTAAGGTGGAAATCCATAGAAACACTAATACACTACATTAGTCTGCCTTTGTTTGATGAAAGATGTATATTTTTAAGATGAAGCCTTGATGACCTTGTAGGAACACTTACCCTAAATTTGTTTTTGAACACAGAATACATCTGTAATACATCAAATGTCATTTACATAAACTGAATGAGTAGGTATCGGTAGCTAAAAGCAGTTTAGTGCTTCACAAGTACGCAAAAGGCAGACACTGTTTTGTGTACAATGTAGGTGATAAAAAAGGCAAAAGAAGGGAACTTTCAACAGAAAAACATGCTGCAATAGTTAACTTAAACACACCAAATCATAAGTATGCATGCAATAGCAAAGCAAGAACATAATGTTCTTGGGAAGAGTACAGATGAACAATCAAAAGTTCAGAAATATAGAAGTTGGATGTTTCCACCTAATCAATACTGTGTACTGGAATTTATTTATTTTATTTTAACTTTAGCCTACATAGGACTACTTAGTCAGGTTTTTGGAGGTTTTTCTCCTTTTTGTCAGCTCAATACTGTTTCATCCTTTCTGAACGTAATTTTCTTTCTGCTTCTGGAATCACTCTTCCTATTCTCTGCTCGTTGATTTTTGTCTGTAGTCTGTGTACTGGTATAATGATAAATATGTATATTTATGTTCTAAAAATATTGCAAGTTATAAATCTCATTCCGTATTGATGGTTATCACTTTACAAATGAAAATATTTATAAAATCCTCCTTATCAATACAAGTCTAAAAATATATCACAGGACTAGTTTCTTTTTTCTGATTATATTAGACATGTTTGCAAAATTAATAACTGGTTCGATAGAAGGCAATTCGGTTTTAGGAAAGGTTATTCCACTGAAGCTCAACTTGTAGGATTCCAGCAAGATATAGCAGATATTTTGGATTCTGGAGGTCAAATGGACTGTATCGCGATTGACCTGTCTAAAGCATTTGATAGGGTGGATCATGGGAGAATACTGGTAAAAACAAGTGCAATTGGACTAGACAAGAGAGTGACTGAATGGGTTGCTAAATTTCTAGAAAATAGATCTCAGAGAATTAGAGTAGGCAAAGCTTTATCTGACCCTGTAATATTAAGAGGGGAATTCCTCAAGGCAGTATTATTGGACCTTTATGTTTTCTTATATATATAGATGATATGAGTAAAGGAGAGGAATCGGAGGTAAGGCTTTTTGCAGATGATGATATTCTCTATAGAGTAATAAATAAGTTACAAGATTGTGAGCAACTGCAAAATGACCTCGATAATGTTGTGAGATGGACAGCAGGCAATGGTATGTTGATAAACGGGGTTAAAAGTCTGGTTGTGAGTTTCACAAATAGGAAAAGTTCTCCGAGTTTTAGTTACTGCGTTGATGGGGTGAAGGTTCCTTTTGGGGATCATTGTAAGTATTTGGTTGTTAATATGAGGAAATATCTTCATTGGGGTAATCACACAATTGGGATTGTAAACAAAGGATACAGATCTCTGCACGTGGTTATAAGGGTGTTTAGGGGTTGTAATGAGGACCTAAAGGAGAGGGCTTATAAGTCTCTGGTAAGACCCCAACTAGAGTATGGTTCCAGTGTATGGGGCCCTTACCAGGATTACCTGATTCAAGAACTGGAAAAAATCCAAAGAAAAGCAGCTCGATTTGTTCTGGGCGATTTCCGACAAAAGAGTAGCGTTACAAAAATGTTGCAAAGTTTGGGCTGGGAAGAACTGGGAGAAAGGAGACGAGCTGCTCGACTGAGTGGTATGTTACGAGCTGTCAGCGGAGAAATGGTGTGGAATGACATTAGTAGACGAATAAGTTGGAACAGTGTCTTTAAAAGTAGGAAAGATCACAATATGAAGATGAAGTTGGAATATAAGAGGACAAATTGGGGCAAATATTCATTTATAGGAAGGGGAATTAGGGAGTGGAATAACTTACCAAGGGAGATGTTCAATACATTTCCAATGTCATTGAAATCATTTAAGAAAGGGCTGGGAAAACAACAGATAGGGAATCTGCCACCTGGGCGGCTGCCCTAAATGCAGATCAGTATTGATTACATTGTATTGTTTTGATGTATATAGATCATCTTCAGCTGATACATCATATTATAAATAACTAAAAGAGTAATTCACTGCTGTTAAAATGTTAAATAGTAAATTCACATTCTAATCCTTCTGTTATTCTAAATGAATGTCATAGTAAAATAGGTCACTAAAACTGTTTGCACCATTCAAGCAAATGTGAAACACAATGATTCTATGTTAGGTATAGTTGTGGAGGCCCACTTGCTAGTTGCTGTTGCTTTTTGAGTAGTTCCATTGAAGTGCTCAGTTGGGTCCCTCGAGCTCCATGCTTGAACCCCATTGAACACGCATGGGTAAGGTGGAAACGCCATACAAAGAAACACTAGCCTCACCCTCCGCAGTGTTTGCATGATGCTTTGTTGGGCATTATGTTGGACACATAGGAGTAATTCGCCATCGACAAGGAATACTTTCAACCAATATGCTTTTTCTTTAGATCCGTCTTGTCATACTTAGCAAGTACACAAGAACCTCGTTTATCCAGCCCTCGTTAATCCGGATCTGTGGTTTATCTGGATCAAAAATAATAAAAAATTTATTTTTACTTGTGCAGTATTTCCTTTACGGTGTAGTCTCTTCTTGAATGTCTTTTCGGCCAAGGATAGTTAAGGACAGGAATTCGAAGTAATTTGGCCATGGTCTATGAAAGGTACCATCCCGGTGTTCGCCTGGAATTGAGAATGGAAAACAGTGGAAAACCATTCCCAGAACTGCCGAGGTGTAATTTGAACCAACGCTCTTCTGAATGCAACGCACTATTAATTCACTGATGGTGAATTCGAAAATGAAACTGGCGCACCATCAGAAGAAACAATGACTCATGAAGTTGTTAGTAAAATATCTTTGTGATCATGCTGTGCACAAACGCTACACAAATGTAAAACAAAAAAACTCACACATTATTTTAGTGCATGAAACAGAGTCGTAAATGTAAGAAAAGTGTTCTTATACTTTTTTGTACGATTGAAAAAAGTATTACTGTACAAGTTATGTTATTAGATTATATAACATATACTGTATTTTTTTCTTAGTTTTTCTCGATTATCCGGATTTTCGATAACCCGGATCAGTTCCGGTCTCACTTAATCCAGATAAACAAGGTTCTTGTGTACAATGTTTATTTATTGTACATGTGTACATGTTTTGAGGATGTAAATTCTCTTCTTCAGCCCGTAATTTAAAATCACTTAGCATTTCTGAACCTATTAAAATAATATAATTCCTATCTACTTAAAATTATTTATAAACTATGACCTTGGAATTCCAAATATGATTTAACATCCATAATGTGTCTAAAATCTTCCAATTAAAATTGCAAATTTGAAAATCACATGTGAATTATTGCACTCTTGGTCAGTATTTGCATGTGTATATGACATGTTAAAACTGCGTTCTCCTTCAGCTTTACAACTACATCACTTGTCTCTTGATGCATTTCCAAGTCCCTGTCCATGAAGTGTTGAAAGGAGAAATAATGTGCCCTTACTTTGTTTACATTTCTAGTAGTGAACTGATGATAGTGAAATGATTAAGCCTGTCAGGGATAATGTAGATCCCTTCTTATGTTCAAATGCAGCGGCCCTGGAGAGACATGTGGTGAACTATACAGTGTCAACTAAGGAGACAGGCCAGTATGGTCAGAATTATAGAAGGAATACTTTAGGAAGCTTGCTGTGTCAATACCACGCCCAGCTCCGACAAGTTGTTCAAGTCGATGCATACTGGACGAGGTATTAAGTAATTTCTAACACAGTCCTTTTCAGGACTAACATAATTAAAAGCTCAATGCTAGATAAAAATACACATATGTTTGTTTAATGCAACACTCTAAATGTTGAAAAGAATAATTTATAGAGTAGGATTTGAACCTTGGTTCTCACCTTGACAGGCAGGTAAATGGCAACATGGTTGAATGGCACTCGCACTCGCATGCTTAATATTGTAAGACTATTCTCCACAGTGCATGGTACGTACCATATTTACACCTCTATAACTGTCCTTTGAGGGGCCAGCGATAATAAACTATACACTCAGTGTAAGCATTCAGAGTGGAAATGCCAATACTGTTAGTATGGTCCAGTTTCACAACAAAGTATCTAACGGAGCCCAGTAAAAATATCATTGCTGATACAACTATTTGAATCTGGATATCCTGACTGATAACCAAGGACCTTTTCCCTACACTAACGCTGACACACCATGAAGTGCTTCACATCGAGCTTCATTTACCATTATGGCAGTTTCTTGTTCATTTCATTATATTCTTTTATGTTATTCTGATATGCAGACAGTTGCATTTCTTCAGGAACGTGTCATTTTACAATAAGCGAGTTGCATCATATTTTGTTATAGCTGTATCACCTCACCTGAGAACGATGGTACCCGATAAATTTTCATATGTCAATTTTTGATTGTTCAACTGTATATGACGAGGTACAGTATATGTCTGCTCAGAGTAACAAGGATCATTAGCACAAGGAAAGGCCTAAGGCAACATAAAAAGTGATTGTAAATACTTGTAGTGACTAGCAAATATGAGCGCTTCACTACAGCGTCCATGCTGACATCAGGTATTAATCATTGAGGGATGAACATGTAAGTATTTCTACAGTAAAGAAACGACTTTAGGATACAAATCTTAAGAACATGAACAGTATTGCAGCTAATAAACCCCTAGTGAGGACAATCTATAAGAGGAAAATGCTAAATTGAGCCTAAAAACTTGAAAATTAAACCGTTCATTATCGTAAGTCGAGTAACTCATTGCTGAGTGTCTTGACCCTATTTGACTTCACACAATATTCTCCACTACAGCTCATGTGATAGTTTTAACATGGTCACAATGTCCACTTTGTGTTACACAGACACTTCATTTAGAAATTGAGAAATTTGACGGTGTTCAGCTTCTCTTAAAGCCTGCCGAAGACTCAGGCTGGTGGTGTGCTTGACTTCATCAATCCACCTATTCAATGTCCTTCCTCATGGTCTTCTACCTTCTGCAATGCACTTCTCCAAATTTTCATCATCCCTTCTTACTATATGCTAAAAGAACTGTATGATTCTCCTTGTGACACGAGAAGAGAGATGCTTGGGAGTATTCAGTTCTTGTATGATAAATGCATTGGTTCTTTTTTTTTCCATCCAAGTTATACAGAGGATCCTTCTTGAACACCACATCTGAAAGGCGTCAATCCAGCTCTTATCTCTTGCCTTGAGGGTCCAGGTCTTGGAACCATAGGAGAGGATGGAGAACACAAGTGATTCAACCAGTCTGTGTTATTTACGGTTGAATAGAAATTCAAGGTGTTTGGCACGAAATACTGCAAAGTTTGTTTAGCATGTAAAAGGAGAACGCATGGCACCTCAGTGCATGTCCACTACAGTCAAGACTGAAGGACATGTGGGGATGGTATGGGGTTGCTTTGACTGCAAAAAAGGCAAGTGATATTGTCAAAGTTGAGAAAATTATGAACAACGAACAGTATCATAATACTCTCCAATGCCACGCAAAACCAACTGCGATGTGTTTAATCGGCAAGGGTTTCATACTCCAGTATCATAGTGATCCTAAACATTCATCTTCACTATGCAAGAAGTATGTTGCACAATTAGAAACAAAGAATAAACTGTAAAAGTATGGTATGGGCCCCTCAAAGCCCCAAATGCAACCTGACTGAAGTTCTTTGGGATCATTTGTCAAGAGGAGACCCTTGACTAATGTCTGGCCTCGCGGTGTAGGGGGAAACGTGTCCGCCTGTCACCCAGCGGCCCAGGGTTCGATTCCCGGCCAGGTCAGGGTTTTTTAATTGTAATTATTAATATCCCTGGACTGGGGACAGGGTGTTTGTGACATCCTTAATCTTCCTTTCCTCACACATAGGGTTGCCAGATGTATGGTTTTGCCCGGAACAATACGTTTTTCTCTCATTTTGGTCCGTGTATGGTGCACCATTTAAACCGTATGCCCAATGTTCCGTTTTTTCAATATCATGGTTTTGACAATAGTACAGTATCAAAAAAGTGTGCGGTTATGATAAAAATATTCTGTACAATGACCTGACCAATGATCAGCCATCATGATACTGTATAGGCTTTTGGGCTTATGCCGTGTCAAGAAAATAAGGTGAAATTCTTAACCTTTCTCAGAAAACTGTGCTCTGCGTCCTCAGAAGAAATCTCGACTGACCACGAGAAAGGCTTCTTAAACAATGACACTTTGAAATTTGGACATTATAATAGAAGTGGAAATGGTACGTTCATTCGCCACCAGATGGCCGCCAGGACGCGGCACAACGCTAGCGTTCAAAGCGGAATCTGACCGAACCATCACAATCAGACTAAGTGGTTCACATAATGTGTTTGCGTAACATATGACATAGACAGGTGTATGACATAGACACAAGCCTGGAATGAAACATCTGGCAACGAGGAACGTACGAATTTGGAAAACACAGAGACTAAATAACAATAGTGAAGGGACGGGGAATGGAACTACCTACGTAAATTCTTAATGGCTGGCAACCAGGTATTACTTAATTGATAGCCGTTGTCCCTGTTGAAATTGTTAGGGTTTCTACGTATTTCCAGAGCTTCCCGTATATTTGTACGTTTCTTGTCGCCTCCCCATGTCATATGTTACGCAAACACGTTATGTGAACTGCTTAGTCTAATTGTGATGGTTCGGTGAGCTTCCGCTTCGAACGCTAGCGTTGTATCACACCCTCGGGGCCATCTGGTGGCGAATGAACCTACCATTTCCACTTCTATTATAACATCCGAATTTCAAAGTGTCATTGTTTAAGAAGCCTTTCTTGTGGTCAGTCGAGATTTCTTCTGAGGATGCAGAGCACAGTTTTCTGCGAAACGTTAAGAATTTCACCTTATTTTCTTGACACGGCGTGAGCCCAAAAGCCTATACAGTATCATGTCTATAAGTATGGGCCGTGAAAGCATTAATGGCAACATCAGCCATCATAGTTGAGAACAGCGCCTCTGGCAGTGTTCTAGCGGCACTAGCGGGCATGTAGTCTCCTTCATTTTTTATATCAGTGGTTTAATTGGCCCAGAAAAACTAAAGAACATTTTGATGGTACTTAAGTTTGTCTTAAGTATATTTCCATCAAATGCATATACTGAAAGAGTATTTTCAGTAATGGCAATAAAATGCAGAGATGACAGAAACAGATGTTCAGTAGATATAATAAAAAATGAACTTCTTGTGTGCTTCAACTATGATGACAATTGTAAGGAATTTCTCAAGAAAGTTTTGTTGAACAAGAAACTGTTAGACATTGCTTCTTCAAATGACAAGTACTTGTGAAATGTTCATTTCAATGTAATGACTAATGCATTATTAGTTTGTAATAGATTAAGTACCTACATAATTCATGCTGACGCTGTTATATTATTACTGGTATTTACTTGTTAATATAACCCTGGTCTTTTCTCTTAATCATGGCTATGGTGGCTTAATTTAGCGCTATATGGCAAGGAAATGGAAGTGTTCCTTATTTGCCATCCGGAAATCTGGCAACCCTACTCACACACAACATTCCACACTACCGCCATTCCAATTACACGCAGGTTCATACAATATGGTGCCAGTAGGCGCAAAAGATCCACATGGGACAAAACACTGAACAAATAGCATTTTAAAATTTTTAAAATTAAAAAAAAAAAAAAAAAAAAGCAAATTCACCATAAAGCCATTTGCAGAAGGAATGGAGGAACATATCTAAAGAAACTTCGGCACACTTGATAGAAAGGATGACTAGTGTGTGCATAGTAGTGATCAAAGCAAGGTGAAATCAAAATTTAGAAAGTATTCCTTAGTTCCATTAAATAACTATTTATGAGTACTGTAAATACTAAATCCTTAGAATGAGAGGTGACTAAAAAACTTTTGATTGGTAGTCTAGTTTGTCTTCCCCGATGTGGTTTCTCAAATTTCTATATTAGCTTTGAAGTTTAGAAGCAACTTTCACTTTGTGAAGTCAACATTCTATCAGGTTTCAACCCAGATGGATGCTAACCTGGCTCCACTTCCCTGCTAATGATTTGTTGGTATTGATCTCTTTCCTAATTGAGCTCTTCTATCTTTCTTATGGATGAGCTTCCATCTTTCCAGTTTCATGTTGATAGAGATCTTAGCTTGTATTAGTCTGTGGTCACTGCCTGTGTCAAATTGGCTTGGGTTAAACATATCTTTCCATGTAGTGAGCACATAATTAAAATTATTTCTAATTCTACTGTCAGGGCTTCTCCACATCCATTTTCTCTGGGGTTTATTTTTGAAAAAATTATTAATGTGCTAGAGGTTTTCACTTCAGAGGTAATCGAGCATCTTTCGTCATTTATATTTCTCTCGCATAGACCAAGTTTTCCAATGTTCTAGGGTCAGCATCTTTATCACGTCGTATCTTGGTGCTAAAATCCCCATCACCACTAAATTGGTATTCTTGGAGTGTATAGCTGCTGTGAGATCTTCATAAAACTGTTCTGCATCCTTTGGTTTGGAACTACTCGTAAATGCATATGATTGAATTACCTGCATGCTATATCTTCTGTTCAGTTTGATCATGGCATAAATGACTTGGTCCAAGATATCTTGAGTTTCAGATTCTGGAACAGCGGGTATCCAGAGCACAAAATTGTCATTGCTTCTCGCACAGACTAGTGTGAGATTCTAAGTTCTCAGCTCTACTTGCCTGGTGTAATAATGTATGAGAATACAATGCTTTCAGAGTAAGTTTAGCAGAACTCAGCAATTAAAACGCTATGCTTGCTGAATGGAATGACAAGTAATATCTCAGCCACATCTAACATCAGGTACAGAAGCTGTTTGTAGCCGCTCCTCTGGAGTACAGATGGTACCTGAAGATACATCTTCCTCCTATCTACTGTTCTTTTTCTAACCTTCAAGTTGATCACTATCTTCTGTAAATTTCAGAGGCATTTCTTCCAAAGTGGATCCTCAATCCCTCCTGGGTTAACTCTCCCACCCGAAGCTATTGGTATCCCCATTGTATCAGAATAGCTCCTGCTGCCTGACACTTGGCGTTGAATTGCTGGCCGAACAGTCTACTCTAATAGCATAGCAGAAATTTTCCTGGCCAGACAAAGAGGATGGACTGAATGCCAGGTAGGAATACAGATCTGGAACAGGCGAATCATGTCAAGTATTTATGATGTGTATTCTCCTAAAGTAGCATTACACTTGAATAAAGATTACAAGTAATAAACTTCATTCCGATTCTACATTGACTTTGAATATCTAAGACGAAATTCTAAAAGAATTAAATTATATTAGGTCCATCTATTCAATATACAATATTTGTGCCATTTGTTAACTTTTAACAAATACAGTGGAGACAATACGCGACACTCCCGGATTTAGCCTTGTTAAAATGGGAGAAAATTCGCAAGTGGCGCTCCTAGTGGCGTGACCTGGAAATTTGCGCTAAATTCAAATATCAATGGAAATGCATATACGGAAATGGATACATAAAATACGTGTAGAAAGAAAGTGTTATTAAGATATTAACTTCAAATTTGGTAAAGAAATTCTGGATAAATGAATGAAGAATTATTTAACAGGTTATTATTTAAGGACTGACATTAGACATATAATCAAGATGTGAAATGGACTGCTGTGAAAGGGCTTGATCTTTCATTTATGCATTACTTTTCTAGCTTTAGCATTCCTGCCTGAACGTTTATGGCTAGATTTGTCTTGTTTCTCATTTAAAAACATTGCATCATCACATTAAGACACTTGTCAAAAAAAATATCGGCATATTCCTTACACACAAGATTCAATGAATTAACATTTAAGAGCTGGACAATTGTCCTCTTAACTTGAAGCCTATTGACAGAAGGAAAATCTATAAATTTAGCCTCAAAAACATACAAAATATCCCTATAAGCAATACTTGCCATTATGTTAGGGTAAAGCAAATTTGCATCATCATTTCCGCCGTCTTCGGATGGAGACGTTAAGGTTTCAGCAGACCCCTTGGTGCTAATCAACATGAGTAGGCTATGTGCTGGCACCAGGTTTCTCCCTCTCCCTCCCTACTATCACATACCACGTTATTCATTTCATTAACTCCTCTGATGAGGTTGACGTCAGGAAGGATATCCGGTCATAAAAACCTCCCACGACAGATTCATCTCACCTCATACCTGTCCCTGTAGAGAAACGGGACAAGGGTTGGACAAACAAACAAATAACTCATTGGGTTAGCTCTGAAAAGAGCCTTTTTTGTTACATCTCAGGATACACAAAATTTCTGCTTTTGACTCAGAAAATTTCTAGTTCATTGCCCAGGAGACACCTGAATGTAATGATATTATTTAGAAGTATATCCCACTGGAGTGTGCTCTCTTCACTTTTGTTCACAGCTGTTGGTGTATCCCAGATACAAGGTAGGACCAACAAACCTTATTGATAAGGTACAGTAGATAGCAATATAATATGTTTTCTTTAGATAAGCAACACTTTATGTTTACATACATGAGAGCCACATGATATAGGACTACTGTTCTTGTACAATCATACGCAAAATAAAATGATCTCTCTAATTACTATTCACTCTTCTCACCATGAACGCACACAGAAATTATTTATTTATTTATTTATTTATTTATTTATTTATTTAATTGTCTTTAATAGTGGCGAAGTTAGGACTCATGGTCCTCTCTTACACTTAACCACGTCATTGTACAGAAAAATCTTAGATAATATTAAATATTTTAAAAGAAACTAATTTGTATCATAAATTCAAAATAAGTACATCATAATTATACCAATATGAACATATCATTTGTCAAACTAGCGAGAAGCCTACAAGATGAGATAGTCGTCTCACTCATCAAGTACTCCGTTTCGATTCTTCGTCACCATTTATATGGAGTTCATGCCATTTAACATGGTTAATTGTAACCTATCATTTTTTAAACATTAATCTTTTTATCTTCCCTCAAAATTGTTATTGTGTATTATTCTGTGTCTTATGGCAAATCTAGGGTGTCCTGGATCAGACTAAATAAATAAATAATAAGTTTAAATTAATTTAAAGAAAAATTAACTAAATTATATATACATCCATACATCACCATTCACCCATCAAGATTCACACCGTGGCCTTATGCATCTAAGAGATACCTTCCGTAGGAAGAGACTTGAAAGACTATAGTGAGTTACTACTTTGTATGTTATTTGGAACAGAGTTCCATAATCTACTTCCCGTTGCAATAAATTAGCGATTATAGGCAGCTGACCTGCTAAAGGGAATGGCAAGTGTAGTAACAGAGCATGTATTATGCTGGTGAAAAGAGGAAAGGTATGTAAAGTTTGATGACAGGTACAGGGGAGTTCTCTCAGTTGGTGATCTGTACACTAACAGGGCTCCATGAAGATTTCTGAATGCTTCAAATTTCAGGAGCAAACGTTTCTTGTAATAAGGTGTGACATGAGTGTCGTAGCATAATGAAAATATAAATCTGATGCAGGAATTCATGGTGCTTTGTATTTTTCTAATTTGTTCTTTCGTTGCATCTATGAATACAGCATCACAATAGTAGAATAAAGGTAGAACTATTTTTATAAGCCTGACTTTCATATTTAACGGTAAAATGTTATGGTGGTATTTCAGAGGATGGAGTGAGGCACATACCCTGTTACAGATACATGTGACATGTTCATTCCAATTTAGGTTTTCAGTTATAACAACACCTAGATTATTTACCGAGCTTTCATATCCTGTCTGTATGTAAGTCAGCATTCATTCTATCAGTTGCTAGACGAATATCTCCCAAATTTGTGTGATAATATATTTGGAGGTCATCCGCATATATTTGATAATGACAATATTTCAGTTGAGATGCTATGTCGTTTGGGTATAAAATAAAAAGCAATGGTCCAAGTACAGAGCCTTGGGGTACTCCTGCGTATTTCATTGCCCATTGAGAAGTCTTATTCTTTATAAGGACTCGTTGTCTGCGGTTTGTGAGGTAAGAGCTAAAGAGTTGTAAAGCAGTCTGATTTAGGTGAAGGGATTTTAATTTGGCTAGCAATATGTCTAAGTTAACAGTGTCAAATGCACTGCTAAAATCAAGAAGAGTAAGTAATGTGACCTTCTGTTCACTCGTAAATGTGAGGGCCCATTGTCGGTGAGTATGTGGTCCACAAATTTTCTGAATCAGTAACAAAGTGAGATGAATTGTAATTTTCCGAGGAAGTTGGCCGTGCAGTTAGGGGCGCGCAGCTTTGAGCTTGCATCCGGAAGATAGTGAGTTCGAAACCTACTGTCGGCAGCCCTGAAGATGGTAGGCCTGCCTTAATTAACGCCACGGCCGCTTCCTTCGCACTCCTAGCCCTTTCCTATACCATTTTTGCCATAAGACCTATCTGTGTTGGTGCAATGTAAAGCAAAATTGTAAAAAATAAAAAAAAAAAATTAAAAAAAAGTACTTGAGAGATTTCCCACCTTTCGATACATTTATTATTGTTTTGTCTATTCTTTATATCAAGAACAAACACTTAATTACAATGATAATTCGAGTAGATGTTTCGTTCCTCTATACGGAACAATAATCTCTATATATAAAATAAGAGTTTTTTCTGTACATTGCTCAGAATTTAAAAATAATGGCATTTCTGTATCTCTTTAACTTTCCATCATTTCTGTCTGTCTGTCTGTATATATGTACACGCACCAAGAAGAAATGACTGAAGAGAACTGAATGAAAATCGGTATGTAAAGTCGGGGAAAAGGCACTACAATCTAGGCTATAAATGTTTTTCACGCTGAGTGAAGGAAAGGACTAAAATTCAATTCTCAAAAATCTATGTCATTAGTAGTCCTATCAATAAATACTACATAAATAAAATTATATAGAATTAAATTTCCGATCATGTATGTGTTATATATTTTTACCGTACCGGCTTGTTGCCAAGACCACATTAGTGGTGAGCCACGAGAAAACGGGTGAACAGAATTTAATGAAAATCGGTACGTGAAGTCGGGGAATAAGGAATTACAGTCTAAAATATAAATAGCTTTATTCGTGCCAGATGGAATGGTAGTTTAGGTGAAGGTGCCTAAAATAGAATTTTTAAATACTTGTGTTATTATCCAACTTAATACAATCTTATTCATGACGTACACTTCATCTAGAATTCTGTATACATTGTAGAATTCCGTAGCGAAGCATGGGTACACCAGATAGTAATAAATAATGTTATTGGCTTTGCGTCCCATTAATTACTTTTACAGTTTTCGGAGACGCCGAAGTGCTGGAATTTAGTTCCGCATAAGTTCTTTTACGGTACGTGCTAGTAAATCTGCCAAAACGAGGCTGACGTATTTATGTCTATACGGAACATATTCAGCTATAGATATAATTTATATCTAAGGAAAGCCAATAGACAAGTTATTTAAAAAACATGGAAACATTTTAAACAAGTAAGCGAATACATCACTGTTACAGAGTGTTACGCCCGGCTCTATGGCTAAACGGTTAGCGTGCTGGTCTTTGTTCAAGGGCTGCCGCGTTCGATTCCTGGCCGGGTCGGGGATTTCAACCTTCGTTGGTTAATTCCGATGGCTTGGGGGCTGGGTGGGTGTGCCGTCTTCAGCTCAGACGAGTAGGTCTCCTGTAAGGTGTCAAGTCGAAGACCTGCACCAGTCTTCACCGGAGGTCACACACCATTAATGTTGATAAACTGTTATGCTCTTCAACATTAGTCTGCAATCCTCTGTGAATTAACTAAAGGCCTCCATAATCCTCTATTTGCAACTAGTTCTGTGACCTCCTTTATTTTCATACCGCTTGATTTATGATTTATTTAATCCGGTTACCCTTCAGGGTTGGTTTTTCCCGCGGGACTCAGCGAGGGATCCCACCTCTACCGTTTCAAGGGCAGTATCCTGGAGCGTGAGACATTTGGTCTGGGATACAACTGGCAGGAGGACTAGTCATTTCCCCGGGTGGTCTCACCTGCTAAGCTGAGCGGGGGCCTTGTGGGGGATAGGAAGATTGAAAGGGATAGGCAAGGAAGCCGGCGTTGCCTTAAGTGAGATAATCCCGGCATTTGTCTGGAGAAGTGGGAAACTACGAAACACCACTTCGAGGATGGCTGAGGCGGATATCGAATCCCCTCTACTCATTTGATCGCCCGAGGCTGAGTGGATCCCGTTCCAGTCCTCGTAGTACTTTTCAAATTTCGTGGCAGAGCCGGGAATCGAACCGAGACCTCGGGGGTTGACAGTTAATCACACTAACCACTACAAAACAGAGGCGTACCCCATACCGCTTGATAAGTAAATACATTACTGAACTGCCAAAAATTACGTGAACCTACAGTTATTTATTTTCATCTGAAAAGGTTCTTGTCAAATTAAATGTTCTACTTCTTTTACTGACTGTTACAGAAGCTTGAAAATCAATTAACTACATACCATTTGTTTGTGAATTTGATGAGGATTTCCCATGTTTAAGCAGTGATCCCACTTCTCCGTGATACGCCACACACGCACTTCACACTACGGTATCACCACAACTCAGTTCTTTCTCCCGAGTTCACTAGAGGAGCTTGCCGACTCAGCTCACCAAACTCCTATTACGGAAATGCAGTGGTCAGACATTCGAGGGACCTACTTGAGTCAGAGGTCGGAAGTGCAATGGTGCAAGTTAAAGGTTTGTTTTGAATATTTTGTGAATGTCGATGTCAGTTTCGTGAATCATACCAAATACATATCTGTCAATCTGAGAAATGAAATGGCGTACGGTATGGCTTTTAGTGCCGGGAGTGTCCGAGGACAAGTTCGGCTCGCCAGATGCAGGTATTTTGATTTGACTCCCGTGGGCGACCTGCGGGTCGTGATGAGGATGAAATAATGATGATGAAGACGACACATACACCCAGCCCCCGTGCCAGCGAAATTAACCAATTATGGTTAAAATTCCCAGCTCTGCCGGGAATCGAACCCGGGACTCCTGTGACCGAAGGCCAGCACGCTAACCATTTAGCCATGGAGCCGGACTGTCAATCTGACGTGCATTTAGGACTGTCGCCCAGGTGGCAGATTCCCTACAAGTTGTTTACATAGTCTTTTCTTAAATGATTTCAAAGAAATAGAAAATTTATCAAACATACGGTACCTGTTGGTAAATTATTCCAAACTCTAATTCGCCCCAATTTGACCTAATAATAATAATAATAATAATAATAATAATAATAATAATAATAATAATAATAATAATAATAATAATAATAATAATAATAATAATAATAATAATAATAGGATGGGTCGGAAATGAATGCCATTAAGGAGCGGACGAGAAAAATAGAAATGGCATTTCAGCTGACGAGGAACACCTACACTAAATGATTCTATCTTATGGGGCTAAATTGAGCCATCTGGACACTGTTGTTAAACCTGAGTGCCTGTATACTGCAGAAACACTGGATATGTTTGGAAGAGATTGGCTTGAAGATATCAGGGAGAGAGAAAGACTAATCTTTAAAATGGAATATAATGTCGTATGGCTTTTAGTGCCGGGATATCCCAGGACGGGTCCGGCTCGCCAGTTGCAGGTCTTTCTATTTGACGCCAGTAGGCGACCTGCGCGTCGTGATGAGGATGAAATGATGATGAAGGAGGAGACTCAAATCTAACAAAGAATTGTGTCAAAAACAGAAGGAGTGGTTGAATTTGTGAGAAAGAGAGTCTTTGAATTCTTTAAGAAGAGAAAGACAGAGCTCAAATAGTTTTGAGAAGTGAGGTTGGGGGTTCCGGAAGATTATATCACGGACAGAAATCGATAGTCCGGGCTCCGTGGTGTAGTGGTTAGTGTGATTAGCTGCCACCCCCAGAGGCCCGGGTTCGATTCCCGGCTCTGCCACGAAATTTGAAAAGTGGTACGAGGGCTGGAACGGGCTCCACTCAGCCTCGGGAGGACAACTGAGTAGAGGGGGGTTCGATTCCCCCCTCAGCCATCCTGGAAGTGGTTTTCCGTGGTTTCCCACTTCTCCTCCAGGCAAATGCCGGGATGGTACCTAACGGCCGCTTCCTTCCCTCTTCCTTGTCTATCCCTTCCAAACTTCCCATCCCCCCACAAGGCCCCTGTTCAGCATAGCAGGTGAGGCCGCCTGGGCGAGGTATTGGTCATCCTCCCCAGTTGTATCCCCCGACCCAGAGTCTGAAGCTCCAGGACACTGCCCTTGAGGCGGTAGAGGTGGAATCCCTCGCTAAGTCCGAGGGAAAAACCGACCCTGGAGGGTAAACAGATTACGAACGAACGAACAGAAATCGATTTAGACAACTCGTCAAAAAGTTACGCGGTTTCCGGGAGACTGGGGAAATTCTAATGAGAAAAGGGAGGTCCTAGAGAGAAGAACAGACGAAGGAAATAGGAGAAAGGATGAAAAGGTACTGGCAGAGAAGGCTAAAAATACCGCAGAGATTGTCCAACGTGGTCCACGGCGGAAACGTAGGAGAAATAATAATAATAATAATAATAATAATAATAATAATAATAATAATAATAATAATAATAATACCGAGTGACGTGGTTGAGCAGTGCGCAGCTGTGAGCTTGCATTCGGGAGATAATGGGTTCGAACCCCACTAGAGGCAGCCATGAAGATAGTTTTCCGTGGTTTCTGATTTTCACACTAGGTATGTGCTGGGGCTGTACCTTAATTAAAGCCACAGCCGATTCTAATAATAATAATAATAATAATAATAATAATAATAATAATAATAATAATAATGGTTTTACGACCCACTAATTACATTTTTTAAATTTTCGTAGACGCCGAGGTACCGCAATTTTGTCCTATAATCAGTAGCGGCGATTGAGAATTAAAAGTGCAGGGGCAAAAAAATATACAGACAACAAACAGTACCTGCATTTGAGGAATATAGCGGACGGGGGGAGGAGGGGTATATACATCAAAACTTAAAAAAAAAAAAAAAAAAAAAGGGCCCAAAATGGTAAGTTTCCTTATGCTTTCTCAGCTAATTTCGGCAGAGAGTTAAAAATTGACAGTTTACCAACTTAAGTGTGGTAATAATAATTTTTTTGACATTTTAATTCAATACTATACAATAAAACTTCCACTAAAGGAACAATATCACACATTTATTATAATTAAAAAGAAATATGGTGTGATTATACAATTACAATAATTTAGTATTTGACTATACATTAAAAACCAACCGACACTAAAGAGACTGCCAGACTGACGAATACATGTGGCAAGGGGGTGAATCCTACCTCAGTGTCCATGACCTTAGCAAAAAAAAAATACAGCTCTGGTACCCTTCCTCATAGCACAGACAAAGTCTTCACCACTTGCTGGGACGCTATACAAATCGGTTAGGCAGGATGAAGGACATTGTGTGCGTATTTCCGCTAATTATTTTGTTAATGATTAAAGAAAGGAATTAGCCAATAAGACAACAGGGCTTGTACAAATGGCTTTTTATAATAATTCCTATAATTCATAGTTTCAGCCAGCTAAAATAGAATAAAAATGTAATATTTTCTCCAACAAAAGTGTGTGTATGTGTGGGGGGGGGGGGGGGCGACTGCCCTGTTCTTCCCCACTAATCGCCGCTACTGCCCATAGAAGTTTTTTAACATGCCTGTGACATGACAGTGACGTGTTTGAGACTTTTCAAATAGGCTACCACCGGACTGAGCCAGAATCGAACCTGTCAAATTGGGCTCATAAGGCTCCACTGCCTTAGCTACTCAGCCCAGTGCCAATTCGTCCCCTTGAATTCCAACTTGACGATACCTTCATTTTTTGAAGTGTTGCACCTTTTCATTGTCCTTCTGATTAGTGTTAGAAGAGGATGGGTAACCAGTTGTACTTCCTCTTAAAACAATAATCACCACCACCACCACTACTCTATCTTCTCTATGATGTTCTACCTGCAGTGATCCATACTGATTCCTCAGCAATACCTCTTCAGAAGTCAATCCCTGGCTGTCTCGTGAGAATTCTGGAATGTTATATGTCATAGCCAGGTGGTGGGAATTGCCCGTACTGTTACGTAACTTGAGGTTCGTCCTGCATGTTTATGTTGTGGTCTGCATCTCCCAATCTATGTATGATAGGCATCCAAGAATTGCTTTTATATCCTTCTTCTACATTAATATTGTTTGGGTGTTTCTTAATTTCAATAGCCTCACAGATTTTCCTTTCGAGATTCCAAAGGGTAGCTGTTAAAATCTTGGTCCTGTCAAATGACAAATTATAATCATTTTGTGTCTTGTTTTGTAGGAATGCTTGACTACAGTTGAAATATATGGGTCTTGGTTCTTGGTGTGTTGGATATGTTCATTAAGTCGGGCAGAGATCAGACATTTCTTTTCACCAACGTAACATGTTCCACAGCCACATTCAATGTGGTATATTTCAGAAATAAAATAGTATATTCTGTGTATAAATAAGGGGATTTCATGCTCTGAATGGACAAATGCTCTGAAGATGTCATGCAACATCATTACAGCGGTTCATGCAATAATGGGTTGATGGTCCAGCACAACCCTGTACTGTTTTCCAGACTGCAGTGAGATGAAACTCTTGGACACATGCTGGGCTCATGCTCAAAAGTTGAACTGCTGGTGAACACAAGACATTACAAAGTGAAAAGTGCTTTAGCTTCATCCTAGAGATTGTTAGGTTGGGAAACCCATGAAGAAGTACAATGCGTTTCCTCTAAAAGGATCTTTTAGATGAGCTGATATATTATCGCAGTAAACTGGCGTAAATACAAAGTATGTTACAAGTGTTAGGTATTTTTAATATCCACCTGTTCGATACAAAGAGACCTAGTAAATTAAGAATTAAATCTTATCATCAGGATGATGCCCTTAAAATGGGTGAAACATGTCCCTTGTAACTTTTTATGATAAGATTTAACTCTTAATTTACTAGATCTCTTTGTATTGAATAGGTGGGTATTAAAAATAAAACTTGTAACATACTTTGTATTTACGTACATTTCAATACGGACTTCATCATCATCAGTTTTCCACTCCAGTTGCCTGGGTGTGGTTTACGAGCACTCTCCACTTCTGTCTGTCCATGTACCACTCTTCTCTCAAGACGACATCCCAGCTGACTCCTCTTGTTCTTATGTCCTCTTTCACTTGGTCCAGCCATCTCTTCCTAGGTCTTCCTACTGGTCGTTTTCCGGCCACGACTGTGTGTAGCCATTGTAATAATCTGGCATTTGTTTTGTGATCCGAGGCTCGTTTTGTAGTTGAAAGCAATCGATATAACCCTTCAGCTGACTTGCTAAGCCTAACACTGCTGGGGATTTTCTGTCAGGGGTATTCTCCCTTAGCCTTTGGCAGTCCCCTACCTCACTGCAAGGCAGCAGCTGATGAATTTATGTGTCATTTCCTACAAACCTTCTAGGGGAAACTCCTCCACCCATAGCTGTTGGTCTTCCCCTAGTTTGTCGGGTTTGGTATCGGCCGCCCAACCCTCGGCCAGACAGTCGCAGGTAATACCGTCTACTGTCGCATACGGTAGCAGGATCTCTCCTGACCTGACTTACGGACTTAACATGAGAATTATAACGTGTAATGTAAACTGGCGTACCGGAAAAGTTGCTGTACTAGATCCAACAATTCGCTCTGAAAGGGATATACATCAGGCATCTGAAGTCAACCAGGAGAAGAGATCCATCTACGAACTCTGTCTACCATACGTCTCTGATTGCTATCATGTTCCACTGAAAAACTGGTGTGTTATAGGACTACTGTTTGACAGTAGAGGTGCTGTGCCATTGTTGACCTGGAAACATATGAAAAGCCTCAGATTTTCTTTAACTTGTCTAAATGACATTGCCTTAAACATTATTAAGATTCACTTAAAATTCTCCATCACCATTTGTATTTCATGTGATAAGGAGTCAATCCTATTACTAAATTAAGCATACTGATACTCAACAACGCAAGTAATTGTGTTCTTGTTTCAGGACCCCCGTGGACATTTACTTGTAAGCTGCAGAACAAATAAGTAAAATATTTATCAGAGGTAATACTGTATAGAATGCAAGGATTTCAGAACAATAAGTCAAGAAGAAGAAGAAGAAGAAGAAGAAGAAGAAGAAGAAGAAGAAGAAGAAGAAGAAGAAGGATGAGAAGATGGAGGATAAGGAGAAGGAGAAGAAGAAGAATAAGTAGTTTGGACATTCACCTTCAGAATCTTAAAGAACTAGAGCTGAATAATATTTTATTCAGAATTAAAGATACTCAGAAAAAAATAAAAATAAGTCGACTGGAAAAGAGGTACACATGTAGCAAAAACAATGGTAGATTACTGCCTGTTTATAAACAAATTTTATTTCTGTGACTATGTATATAATGTCAATAATTAAAAGTTATAAAACTCAATGATGCAAATACATAAGACTACAAAATATTATTTCAATACTGTTACAAAGACTAAAGTACAGGAATGTATACTATATGTCTGTAGTATTAAGGCAAAACTTGATATCGTATGTCAAAAGAATAAAATTTTCAGTTTTGTGATGAAGTGTATGATGGAAAAGCTTGATATAATTCTGGTGGCCGTAGAATACGCTGTTCCGAAATAAAAAGTCTGATATAATCAGTAGAGATATTGAGACAACCGAGTGAGTTGTTCCCTGAACTTGCTGAATAAATAAGAATACAACTTGTTCCTTTTCTTTTATGACATTCACAAATGTATGTCACTTCAGTTTAGAGGTCATTGAAATACAATGTGAATTTCAGTAAGCTTGTCAACTTTCAAAAGTGCCTCCTGAAATATCAAGTTCTTTGACATATCTGGTTCTGCCTTTATACCACAGGTATACAGAGTGATCAGAAACAACGTGAATGTATGTTAGAGGACTGGTCATACTGCTAAATAATTTGATATCTCGTACCACTATTATTTTATTAGCTTCTGAAGTTAACCAATCAGATCGCTTCGTGGGCTAATTGAAATGGGCTTTCCGAGGCGATGTTGCTAAATCTGCACGTGACTTAAGACCGGCTTGAGAGCGATGCCGAGAAATCAGCATCAAACACAAAAACAACGTGGGTGCCACAGATGCGCACTTGCTATGGCGCGATCCTGCATTTCGGAGGCCCGTGTTTCAATCCCTCTCTGGGTGATTGGTGTTCTCAAACCAGTGTTAAATCCTATTCAGATATGGCAACACCGCCTCACAAACCCCATTTGAATTTGCCCGTAAAGCGTCCTCATTGGTTAAGTTCTGCATCTGATAAAATGACAACAGTGTGAGATATCTGATTATTTTATCAATCAAAACCGACTTTCAACCTATTAGGTCATGTTACATACATTTAGTACGTGTTGAAAAGATGTTAGGTACAGAACAAAAATGGCCAACCAGACACCAGTGGGATCCGAACCCACAACCTCCCAATTTGCGTCGGTTGCTCTACCAATTGAGTATGGTGGCCTGGGCCATCTTCGTTCTGCTGGAAAGGATTGGGAGGTTGTGGGTTCGGATCCCACTGGTGTCTGGTTGGCCATTTTTGTTCTGTACCCAACATCTCTTCAATACGTACTAAATGTACGTAACACGACCTAATAGGTTGAAAGTCGGTTTTGATTACAATGCGGTCGTGAAAATTCAATATTCATTGACTTGGCCCTCAACGGGCAACTTAAACACACTCTACAGTGTGATGGTAGTAGTACCAGACCTGTAGCTCAGATCCTTTCCAACAGAACGAAGATGGTCTAGGCCAACATAGCTCAATTGGTAGAGCAACCGACGCAAAATCGGGAGGTTGTGGGTTCGGATCCCACTGGTGTCTAGTTGGCCATTTTTGTTCCTTACCTAACATCTCTTCAACATGTACTAAATGTACGTAACACGACCTAATAGGTTGAAAGTCGGTTTCGATTACAATGCGGTCGTGAAAATTCAATATTTATTTTTTTCAATTTATTGATCATTATGACCAACCCTCTAACGCTCATATACCCAGTTCATGTTGTTTCTGACCACCCTGTATTTGCTACAATATATTAAAAGAGACCTTTACAAGTGCAGGTCTTGACTAGAACATGTATCACATTTCTTAACTAATATTAAACAAAATCAGCTTCCTTGAAATAAAGGTAACAAAATTAAATTCAATCAGTCTGTGCGCTGAAGTCTAATAAGAAAATACAGTAAATCAAATAGACGTGTTACAATCAGTGACAGAGCATTATTAAATTAACTAAAGGTTGGGTGAAACAGAAGGCTCACCGAGGTCAGATCATGCTACCTACCACGGGTGCTGTATCGTGCAATATTGCATCATCCTCGTCAAACAGAACACGAACAGACAAGGTGGAACAGTCAAGACAGTGACAGGCAATCTTCCATTTGTACATTTTTTATAGTGTTTACAGTGGGAAAGCGTCAACGATGACGCCCAAAATGCATAGCTTGAGCCACTATTTGCAGGACATTTTATATTCGTTATGTTACCCGTCTAGTCTCCCTATGCAGTAAGGAAAATTTCACAATTTCCTGAACCCTCTCTCAAAGTTTTTCCTTATTTTTTCTATTGGCTGAAGTAGATGAACTGAGTTTCCAAGCCAGAAGAAGTAGGTCACCTTCCTCATGTTGATAATTTTACAAATAAATAATCTATACAACAAGTGGAATTATGTAAGCTGCCTGTGATTAGTTTGACATTGATCTGACCATGTGGGCCGTATGTCTGATTGAACCTTAATACTTGAAATTTATGAGCATTCACATCAGAGCAAATTCACCCACTACAGACAAAATAGCATCAGTAATATCTAATCTTCTCTTTTATTGCCTTTGTATTGCTTTGGTGCTATGATTTATTCTTAAGCCTAGTATAATTAAGTGACATAAATAGGACAATTTTTATCACAGACTCATGGGATTTGGTGTTGAGGAGGTGAATGTTAAATAAAGGGCAACATATCAATATTATAAGCCTCTGTTACAATAAACTGGTAGAAAAATAGGTGCAACTGCTTGAGGAGTATGAATATCTATTGAAGAAAGGGAAGGGTCATCAGGGGTGTGACATTATACTGGCTTCTCATCTAGGTAGCTGCAGTTTGAATTCCAGTCAAAGCATGAGATATTTTCAGGAATAAAACGATTGAGTATGCAGTTTCCGAGGTGTATCATAAAACAACATGCACGAATCAGCTTTAATTTTGAAGGAAGAAGTATTTCTTGATTTCTATGTTGTAGATACAGTACAGGGCCTCTCAAACGCCCAAACTCTCACGCGTGCAGAGCGAGGTGCATAGGCTCTGTGCACTGTGCATCGGTACGCTTCGCCTCAACTCGGCTTGACTCGGATGGTGTAGTGTGCTGAGAGCGACGAAGCGTTTGGTGGTAGACGACGTGTTTATCAGTGAAATAGACAAGCGCACGACAACAACATAATAATGGAGCAACCTGTTTCGAAGAAAGCAAAGACTTCCGAAAGTCCATTTCAATCGAACTGGGAACTTTCGTATTTTTTTTTGTTTGTTTGTCGTGACGATAACGCCAAATGCTTAATCTGTGGGACGATAATTACGTGCGTAATAAAATCATCTATTGAAAGACACTACAACAGACTACATTCGGAAAATTATTGTGAAATCATAGGAGACGTCAGAGAGAAAGAATTAAGGAAGTTGAAACAGCTTGAAGAAGAGCATTCTATATCCACAAAAAGTTTTGTTCCAGTACTGTAGCATTTTCATCTTGGTTACGGGTTCTGCATTTTTAAAAATTATGTTTACATTCCTCTCAAACATGTATGTGTATTTCTAATTCACTTTTTTAATTTTTTAAATAACACTGGTAACCTTGTCCCATACAACTGTGCGTCTCCGCTCACCACACGTAAACATTTCGCAGTGGGGGAGAAACAGCAGTGAAGGTGAGGAACGCGGAGACAGACCGAACTGGGAGACAGGTGTAGGGAGAGAGGAGTGGGGGGTCTGCACTCTGGTCAACCAAGCGAAGTCGTCTTTTGCACCGTGCACAGTGCATGCACCACGCGCATGCACCCTGAGAGGCCCTGATACAGTAGATGTCTGGTATAACATGGTCTGATATACTGTGGATTTGGACATAACCAGTGGTGGGAAAAGTACGAAATAAAAGTAATTGAGATTAATTACAGTTTGTTTGTTTCTCCAACCCTTGTCCCATTTCTCTACGGGGTCGGGTATGAGGTGAGATGAATCTGTCGTTGTGGATTTTTATGACCGGATGCCCTTCCTGATGTCAACCTCATCAGAGAAGTTAATGAGATGAAATGAAAGACATGATATATGACAGGAGAAAGGGAGAGGGAGAAACCTGGTGCTAGCACATAGCCTACTCCTGTCGAATAGTCCCTAGGGATCTTCTTAATGCTTAACGTACCCATCAACAGCATCATATGCCCTTACTCCATATGAGTCCGACTCGTTGTCTGAATGGTCAGCGTACTGGCCTTCGGTTCAGAGGGTCCCGAGTTCGATTCCCGGCCGGGTCAGGGATTTTAACCTGCATTGGTTAATTCCAATGGCCCGGGGGCTGAGTGTTTGTGCTGTCCCCAACATCCCTGCAACTCACACACCACACATAACTCTATCCTCCACCACAATGACACGCAGTTACCTACACATGGCAGATGCCGCCCACCCTCATCGGAGGGTGTGCCTTACAAGAGCTGCACTCGGCTAGAAATAGCCACATGAAATTAAAACTCCATACGAGCACTGTGGAGACGTTTGGAATTGAATCCAGGCTTTTGGCACACAATCCAGTGATTAGAAATTGTATACCACCATCTCCCCTACCCTGCTGGCCAACATTCTGATGGTAAAATTTTGTCGACCAACAGGACTTGAACCGGCTAACCACAGTGTCAAACCGTTTATACTTCAACACCTTAATGATCACTTATGATTCTGCCTTCTATGATATTTTAGTAAAATAAGTTTAAGACTGTAAAATGTACAAACAGTTTTTTTTTAAGTCATTACTTACGAACATAAACCAACCTTTGAGATTCTAGACTGGCTGATTATGCTCTATAAAGGAGTGGAACAGGGCCTGCATATAACTTCATATTAATGAGGAAACTCTAAATGTAATAACATTTTGATGTATTGAATAGGTGGTTTATAATAAAACATTGTTTGTTGTAATTAGACTTGGACTTGGACAGCAAGAAATGAGCGTAAAATTCAGGCCAGCGAGATGAAGTTTCTGAGGAGTATGGTAGGGAAGACAAATAGAGACAGAGTGGGAAATGTTGAGGTCAGAAAAGAGATAGGGGTAGAAGACCTGAGTGATAGGATTGAGATGTTTCGGACATGTTATGGGGATGCAGGAGGAAAGGATACCAAAACAAGTGTTGGAGGCTACGATAGAAGGAAAGAGGGCAAGAGGAAGGCCCAGAGCAAGATGGATGGATTCTGTCATTGAACAGTATAAGAAAAAGAAGACTTGAGTGGATTACAATTACTGAAGAGGAGTGGTGGAAGGAGAGGCAACGGTGGAGAAGTGCCATCAACACCCCAACCTGGCAGGAGCTGGGCAAGGGGAAATGAAAATGATGATGATGATGATGATGATGATGATGAAGAATGAGGTATGTGATATGAAAGAAGGAAGTATAATTTTATATGCAGCAGACACTTGGACACAGACAAAAAGACAGGACGTGGTGGTGGCTCGTGCTGAATTATGTGACATCCAGTCCATGGCAGTGAGTGTAATAGACACATCTAAATTTGTATTGTATACGGGAAGTGCCAACTGAGCTCGTGTGCATCCGTCCACCAACCCCCCAGAAACGCCTTACTCCATGTCCTATCAGCTTTGAAGTTCCCAAAAATTTACAGAAAAAAATTTGGTAAACATAATTTCAATTTTTAAGACCCCAATTTCGAGGAACTTCGATTATATAAATGAAATGGTGTATGGCTTTTAGTGCCGGGAGTGTCTGAGGACATGTTTGGCTTGCTGGGTTCAGGTCTTGTGATTTGACTCCCTTAGGCGACTTGCGCGTTGTGGTGAGGATGAAAATGATGAAGATGACACATACACCCAACCCTCGAGCCAGCGAAATTAACCAAGGATGATTAAAATTCCCGACCCTGCCGGGAATCGAACCTGGGACCCTTGTGACCAAAGGCCAGCATGATGACCATTTAGCCATGGAGCCAGAAATTATATAAATAACCAACTTGTACAAAAATAAAACAGTTAAAATGTTACAAAAAGATAAAGCCTTTCTTTTGCTTATCAAAAAAATGTTGATCTGGTATCAACACATCCATATTTACCGACATTTTGAGATCTGATTACATCTTTGAGAGCCAGCTTTCTTAATGGAGGGTGATCATCATCTGATAATACTAATGTTCCCATTTTATGTTTTATGACTACCTAACTGTGAAGAATTCACTACCATTATGGAGAAACATTTTCATGATTACTTGTAGAATGTTCATTAATTTACTGGTGTAATTCATTTTACTGCTTATCTCATCTTGCCAGCTGCATTATGACATTTGTTGAAAGGAGGTCTGTTTAAACCCTTGAAATAATTCTCGGCTGCAGTGTTATCTAATAGTAAGGTGCCGACCCAGAGCAGGGACATTTCAATACAAATCCTCAAGCCAGGTCTAAAGAACTTTCTTTCCTTCCACATCCAGCAACCACCCTACCGCACGTAAACTCCGGCTCAGGAACACCTCTGCGGAGGTTCGGACCTGCCTTCGGGCAGAATAACCTTTACCTTACCTTACCTACATCCAGCAAGACAAGGTCATCCCAAAGAGGGTGACAGTCCAAGAAAGGAGAATGTGTGACTTATAGCCACGCTTGGGGAGGAAGTGTCAACGATTCCAAGAAATTGAACATCTCAGTGGCACAGCTCTTCCAATACACACGAGTAGGCCAGGCGTACAGTTCATACAGAACCTTATGGGCGACTCTTAGCCACCTATCGGAGGAAGCTGTAGTTAAGTGCGCTCTTATGCTTTCAATCTACTGTACTGTCATTCGTTCACAGATCCAAGCAAGATTGCCAGATCACCAGTAACTGAATGGGTATCGATCTTTGGCTTGATTGTTCACCGCTGTATATTATATCTTTCATTCTGGTGGTTCTGTAGCTCTGCAGATCATGTTATGAAGCTGCGCCTGGACAAGAGTGTAAAATCCAGGCCGGTGAGAAAAAATTGTTAAGAAGTAAAGACAAGAAGAGACAAGGTAAGAAATGAGAACTAGAATAGAAAAGCTTTGAGAAGAAATGGAAAGAAATAAACTGACGGCTTGGACATGTTAAGAAGATGGAAGAGGAAAGGATACTTGGGCGGATGATGGAGGCTTAGATTGAAGGAAGAAGAGCAAGACGTAGTTTCAGATAAATGTAACTGGACTCCATCAAGAACAGTATAACAAGAAGGAATCTGGATCGGAACACAGTTGAGGAGCAGCAGCAGTGGTTGGATCCGTCATCAATGATCTGCATTTATGTCTGTCGCCCAGGTGGCAGATTCCCTGTCAGTTGTTTACTAGCCTTTTATTAAATGTTTTCAAAGAACTTGGACATTTCTCGAACATTTTCCTTTATAATTTATTCCAATCCTTTACTCCTCGTCCTATAAATTAATATTTCCCCCAAATTTCTTCTCTTTTCCTACTTTCAAAAGCTCCCCTCATGCTTATTCGTCTACTTATGTTATACCACGCCAACTCTCCAATGTCGGTTCGAAACATACCACACAGTTGAGCAACTCTTCTCCTTACTCCCAAATCTTCCCAGTCCAAAGTTTGCATGCCATCTCTCCATTGACAGCTTGGAACGTACCACTTAGTAGAGCATCTTGTCTCCTTACTCTCAAATATTCCCTGACAAAAATTTGGAACATTTTTGAAACACTACTCCTCTGTTTGTAATCATCCAGAACAAATTGTCCTGAAGATGAAAAGGTGTCATTAATATTTCTACCTGGTTGGACGTGGAAAAGGGAAAGTGATGATGATGATGATGATGATGATGATGATCAGTTTTCATAATAGCAACAAAAAACAACTATAATTCATACATTCATGGTACAAACATGTGGGAACACTGAGAAGAGGGCACTAGAAAGATGAAATAAATGCTAGTAGTAGTAGTAGTAGTAGTAATAGTAGTAGTAGTATTAATAGTAATATTCTTTTCTTCTCTATGATACTCACTATCCATGCTCACCAACCATGAAGAATCTTTTGAGTATGTTTTAATCCCAGAATCCCATATTAGAAGTACCATATTTTTTGGACCATAACTCACACTTTTTTTTTTTTTTTTACAAAAAATACAGCCTAAAATAAAGCTGGGTCTTATGGTCTGAAAGTCTATCATACACTGAGTATACGTGATTTGCTACATCAATGCTCAAAATATTTCTTACAATACTGTCAGTAGTTGATGCCTTTTATTACTGCAGTTGAGAAACAGCGGCTATAGTACACCTGCATTTGTCTGATAGGAATGTGACATGCCAGGGAATTTCTAACAAGACGGCTCACAACTCCTTCCCTGCCTGCCTCCTTATCCTACCAGACAAACACAAAGAGCTGCGACCTTAACTACTGTTATAGGTAACTTTCAAGGAAGGGTAGAAAGAAAATCTTTCACTTTGAAATCAGTAGCAAGTTCCAGTAGTGGCAAGTTGCGGTAGTGATAATTTACCGTACACAATGCCAGTGATACAGAAGAGGTTTCTTTATGACTTAGCATTCAAATTTAAGGTTATGGAATATGCAAAATTACATGATAATAGAGCAGCAGGAAGACAATACAGTACCTAGTCATGATTTTTAACAAGCGACAGTATTGCACTATTTACCGGTAATTTGTATTTGTACACAAATGAAACTATTTCTGTAAACATTTTGTGTGAAAATATACAGCAAAATTATATTTTTCCTTAAATTTTGAGCAAAATATCAGGGAGCATCTTATGGTCTGCAACATCTTATGGTTCGAAAAGTATGGTATATTCCTACTTTGTGACGTGTGTCATTTACATTCTTGATGAGGTGAGTCGCTGTAAAGCCCAGTGATTTCTATTTAGCTACAGTGTGCTCCAATATTAAACCTTTCTACAATCTTCTATGAGACGAACATTCTTGACTAGATGATGGGTATCGTACATCTTATATTTGGTCAAAAATATTAGATAATATTTCTTATCTAAAGCAAGCTCTGTACCAAAGTTTATTTATGTTGGAGATGCAGAATCGGTGGTTTTCAGAGACTGGTCCTCTTATGTTTCATAACATTTCTGGATAAAACTTCAGTTCTTTACTTCATCTGAATTCTTGTCAGCTGCCTGAAGATCGCTGATGGGGTCTATCTGTAGAAGTTTCTGCTTCAGGCCTTCCAGAATAGCAACAAACCTGTTTAAAGACAGACAAATGCACATGTAATCAGTTGATATGAAATAACCAGGTGTGCACAGTCTAAGGATCTTGAAAGATGCAACTCAAAAATAATTTTCACACACAGAACAATATCTAAACATTTATGAAAATGTGAATCATCAAGACGTTATAACAGCAGTGGCTATGAATATTACAAACTTTGTGGTTAAAAATACAGAAAAACTGAAAATAAGAACACAATGTAGCAGCAAATGAACACTAGCAGATTTCTGTAAAGTAAAAGTACTAGGGCTCTTTCTTTATTAGTGTCAACACTATCGTATGTACACCAGGAAACAGAACCAGTGTTTCTTGCATATATGCATGTTAGAGTGATACCAAACCTACCTTACAATACATGGACTCATCCATCCAACACTCGAATAAGCAATGAATTTCATTATTAGGACCATATTGATGGATAAGACTTATTTTCTTAATGAAAGTTTTATTGATCACCTAATCAATACAATATATTAAATTTTTTACTAGGACTTGTTTTGACCGATGTAAATGGCCATCTTCAGCTATTCATAGCAAGATAGTTTAAAAGAAGGCCATAGTTGATTAAAATTTAATGTCTTAATACAACATCAAATAGAACTGAATCTTAAAATCACAGAAACACATATATGTGAAAACCTACAACCTGTTTTCCAGTTATTGACCGGGTCAGGGATGTAGTGAAATGAATCACATATAGGCTATTAGTACGATGGGGTCGCCACTCCCAAAGTGATTTATGAATGACTGACAGATGCTATGAAATGAGAATGGAGAGTGTTGCTGGAATGAAAGATGACAGGGAAAAATGGAGTACCCGGTGAAAAACCTGTCCTGCTGTAACCGTACAACAAGGTTACAGATTCCATTCAGTATTTATTATTATTATTATTATTATTATTATTATTATTATTATTATTATTATTATTATTATTATTATTATTAACCCGATTCATTAGATTTTATATATTCTGTTTCTCATCATTTAGACTGTAATAATTAGGTATCACGTATATTATTGTATTTAGTCATAGGTTAAGTGAAATTTGTTTGTAATTATTCTGTATGGTAGTAAGTGAGATTTGTTGGTTTCACATTGTCATGCTGTGGCTTGTAACTCTGGCTAGATGAGCTGGCATAGTATTTTGCAATCGAGGCAATGTTTAACTGTGCAAGTAGATTTCCCGGTGACTCATTCAACATAGTCATTCTCAATTCGCTTGGGTACGCTTAGACGACACATGACTGATGACATCAGTGCGTGGGCACGTGATTGCGACCAAGTGTCAGTATTCACCAGCTACTGTATGTTGAAGTGGAAGGGATGAACAGTGAGTAGGGAGATGAGTCGTCATCGAGAGGTTATATAAGTTGATGCAACGGTGGGGAGAGGTATTCAGTTCATATTATTCAGATCATATCGTTCAGATCATATTGTGCAGATCACATGAAACAGTCAGATGTATCAAATGGAAGAAGTGGTCTTAGTGTGATGGTCAGAGCTAAGAGTTGTGTTTGAAGAAGTAATCATCGAGGAGGTCTACAAGTGGTGGTTGTATCCGAGCAGAGACGGGTACTATGCTGATAAAGAAACATCATCTTCTTGTGAGGATGGACTTCACAAGATGTTTCAATAATATTTTCAAATTTCTTATAATATATTGAGTGGACGTAATTACATTGGAGCTCCCTACACGCGTACATGGTATGTAGGCCAACTCCTTGTTATATAAGAAGATAACAGCAGACGGCTCCCGACTTCAGCTCAGAGGTTTTCCCAAGAATTTCAAGTTCAACAGCGGTGTATGCCGACATCAGGTAATTAAAGCATCAGACATGTTATGCATTCATAACATGAAGAAGAATGTAATCAGCGGCGATATCACATCTCACTTCAAGTTCATGCCAATAGCTTTTTTTGTTTAAATTAAATTTTCCTTTTATTAGTACCGTAAATCTCACGATATATTCTTTTTGTTAAATTAAAAGACGTCAATGATTGTTCATTGTGACGTAAATTATAGTCATAAACTCAGTTTTATTTTAATTATAATAAGTGATTCCAGCTCCATGTACAATCTTCAATTGTGGAAATGCAACAGTAATTTAATATTTTCCTGATCCATATCCCTGTATATTGCCAAATATGTGAGTTTATCACCTCACGCCTTGAGATAATTGATATAAGAGGTATGCTCTACCGAATTTTGTTGTTTTTCTTAAAAAAGCAACTGGCGCTCAAACAAATGTCATTTATATTGTGTGGAAGATATGAAGGTATAAGAATAGTGGTTGGAGTAGCCACAACGTGTCGCTAGCAACGTGGGACTCGAAAGGTTCAGAAAAAGTGTTTCTGAATGGCAATATACATGGATCAGTTCTTTTAATGAGTATGCACATGTTCAATTCACCGAGTAATGTTAGGAAGGTCATTTTGTTGAAGTTTGTATTTAAGGGGTAATGTCAGAGGAAGTGCAAGGGGAAATAGCTTTGAGATCGCGAAAAATTAGTAGGAAACCGAAGATGGACAAGGATAGCAATATGCAGTCAGGTGATGAGGCTGAGGTTATTGTGTCCAAGGAAATCCAAGGTGGTAACATAAATAGGAAGTTGGTGACTAAGGTGGGACCTGCTGAAAGTCAGAAAATAGTAGAAACTGAGGAAAACGCTGTCACGCAAGATCAAAGTAAAGGGGTGATTGACCTGGGTTTATTTAATTTGCTGATGTCCAAAATGACTGAGCAGGATAATGCCATTAGTGAGAAAATTGAATCTCAGAATAATATTATGAGTGAGAAAATTGAAGCGGTCATTAGTGAGAAAATTGAAGCTCAGAGTAATGCCATAAATAGTATTAATAAGAAGATTGATGATGTTAGTAATAAGATAGATCATAAGGTGTTAGAAATAAGTAAGCAAATTAATAATTTAGAAAGTAAGGTAAATAGGGAGTGTAGTGACATCAGAGCTGAGATGGAATTGGGTCGGAGCAATCTCCATACGGAAATAGAGCAAATTAGTGAGACATGCATCAAACAGATTGATGAATTAGGCGCCAAGATCGAGTCTAATAAAGGAGAAATCCATGAGGTAGTAGAAGAAAGGTTTGAAAAGATAACCAATACAGTGGGGCAAGAAACTAGGAAATGTATTAGTAGGGTAGAACATGTGGAAAGAAAACTTGGAGAAGTAGGTGATCTAGAGAGTGAACAAAAATCATTATCACAGAAGGTGAGAGAATCGGAAGAAAAGTTGCAGGAGGAATTAAGAAAAATTCAAGAAAAGACTGAGGAAACAGTGGAAGAAAAATTTCTGAGTTGCCAGAGAGTACTCCAGCAAGAAGTGCGTGATATTAAGAATGTACGTGAGATAATTGTAAATAATGGTTTAATCACTAGAGATCATGATTTACCTAAGTTTTCTGGGAAAGAATTTAACCCGGTGGAATTTATGAGAGTAGTAGAGAAGAAATTTGCTGTTCAATTAAGAGACAATATTATTAGCTGGGAAACTGTATTGGAGATCTTATCTAATGCTTTCGTAGGAGAGACTAAGTCTTGGTTTCAAGTATATAAAAGCTCGATGTCCAGTCTAACTGAATTTAAGGAGAAATCCATGGCTAAATTTTGGAGTGAAGGTGTTCAGAGTAGAGAGAGAGAGAGAGTAATGTTTGGCAGGTATAATTCTACCGAGGGTGTTAGAATGACTGAATACTTTTTGGCTCATGTTTTGGTGTGGAGAAATTTAGAATGTATAGGACCTGAGGCTGATATAGTTAGACTTATGGCTAAGCACTATCCCGATAGAATAAGAGAAGCTGTTTGTATGCAAAGAGTGGAGACTATTAAGGAAATGGAGATTTTGTTGGAAAGTTTTGATGCTTTAGGTAGTAGTTTGAATAATAGTAGGACACTAAATAGGAATGTAGAAGGAAGGGGTAACCAATCTAATAATCAGGACAGGCCTATGAATAATCGTAACTACAGAAGAGAATATCAGGAGAGACCTAATAATAATTTCCACAGGGAGAGAAATTATCAAAATAGTTCGGAAAATTTCAGGACTGGGAGGCGTGATTATGGTAATCAACCAGAAGCTGGGAGGTGGGAGAATACAGGCCATAATAATAATAATAATGACGCTAGAGGAAATAGGCTACAGGGGAGGCCGACTGAGGTGTGTAACCAACAAGTCGTAACCGAACCAAGTACTTTAAACGCGCAACGGACTGTATAAACAGGTCACTGAGACAGTCCGTAAATGGTGAGTTCACGTATAAGGTAGATAAGTATGTTAATGTCGACCAGCCTATAGTTGTAAGTGAACATGATTGTGACCTAAGTAGCAATAATTCAAATGTTTTAAGTGACGACTTAATCGTAGACAATAAATTTTATAAGTGTAATTTAAATTTAGATATAAGGCAAGATTTGTTAAGTGATCTTATATTATGTAATGAGGATAATTTAAGTAGTGTTACTGTTACACCGACGATTGAACTGCTGATATGGGGCAGAAATGTTAAGATTTTGTTGGACTCTGGTAGTGAGAAGTCATGTGTAAATTCCAAGCTGTATGAGGAAGTTTTGAGAGAGAAGTATGAGGTAGCGGAAATTCCAGTGAGGAATACGTTCATCGTCACAGCTGTTGGAAACAAGTCTCAAAGAGTGAATAAACAAATAGCTGTCCCCATTAACATAAGTGGAGAATGTATTTTCCAACCATGCTTAGTTGTGCCTAATTTAGTTTATGCCGTTATTTTAGGTACCGACTGGTTAACGTGTCACAAGGCTAAATTAAATTTTGATCTGTGTAATGTCAATCTTATTTGGGGAAAGAGTAGCAGGGAAGTCAGTTTACCATATGATGTTTTGTCAGAAATTAGTGCGAATAAAGTGTGTTCTAGTACGGAAGGATCTTGTGAAATTCCTAATATTAGGAAAAATATTGATGTCTGCCATGTGTCTATACAGAGAGATTCTAGAGATGAATTGTATGAGACAGTGGAGAAATGTAATTTAGCGGAGAGTCAGAGGGACGAATTGTGTGAATTATTGATATCACAGTGTGATGTTTTTAGTGATCGGCCTGGTAGAACACATCTTTACGAACACAAATTTAATGTTCTTGATAACTCAACTTTTGTAGGACCGAAATATCCCATTCCATTAAAATACGCTAGCGCTGTTGAAGAGCAGATTGACATTATGCTAGATTATAATATAATTGAACCATCATGTAGTCCTAATTTGAATCCACTTGTTATTATACCTAAGAGGGATAACACGGTAAGATTGTGCATGATAATTTTTGTAAGACTAAATTGGATGAATTTGAGCTTGGTGACAAGGTTTTACTCAGAGTGCCACTCCCGTCATCAGCAGAAGCTGGTCAATTTTCTAAGTTTTTCTTGTTATATCAGGGATACTTCACCGTAGTGAAACGGATTGCGAAATGTGCTTATTCATTAGAAGACAAGGAAGGAAATATCGTAGGCACATACAATATAAGAAATCTTAAGAAATATATCATGTGAGTTTGTTGATTAATTTTCATTATTATGTTAATTCACCATGTTTTATGAAGCTGGCATTGCGAACAGGACTTCAGTGAAATTCGCGTGTGTTGTGATAATAAGTGAAGCACGGCAGTGCAATAAACTCCAGTGCTTGGAGACAGTGTATATAATGAAATGTCTTCGAGAATTACTTTTGAACACTAAATGAACGTTTGAAACGACAGAAGTGAGAAAGAAATGTAATCTGTATGTAAATAATACTGTATAATCAAAGTGAAAATGATAAGTGATCAATGTTTTATATGTGTAACAACGAATATCCAGATGGATGATACTATGTACCCAATTTGTAAAGGGCATTTTTATACATGTATCTATGGTGTACTCGATTTCAGGTGATTATGTATATATTTCATGAATCAATCGATTCATTTAATCGATTATTTCATGAGGGAGGCGTTCTGTAACCCTACAACAAGGTTACAGATTCCATTCAGTATTTATTATTATTATTATTATTATTATTATTATTATTATTATTATTATTATTATTATTATTATTATTATTAACCCGATTCATTAGATTTTATATATTCTGTTTCTCATCATTTAGACTGTAATAATTAGGTATCACGTATATTATTGTATTTAGTCATAGGTTAAGTGAAATTTGTTTGTAATTATTCTGTATTGTAGTAAGTGAGATTTGTTGGTTTCACATTGTCATGCTGTGGCTTGTAACTCTGGCTAGATGAGCTGGCATAGTATTTTGCAATCGAGGCAATGTTTAACTGTGCAAGTAGATTTCCCGGTGACGCATTCAACATAGTCATTCTCAATCCGCTTGGGTACGCTTAGACGACACATGACTGATGACATCAGTGCGTGGGCACGTGATTGCGACCAAGTGTCAGTATTCACCAGCTACTGTATGTTGAAGTGGAAGGGATGAACAGTGAGTAGGGAGATGAGTCGTCATCGAGAGGTTATATAAGTTGATGCAACGGTGGGGAGAGTTATTCAGTTCATATTATTCAGATCATATCGTTCAGATCATATTGTGCAGATCACATGAAACAGTCAGATGTATCAAATGGAAGAAGTGGTCTTAGTGTGATGGTCAGAGCTAAGAGTTGTGTTTGAAGAAGTAATCATCGAGGAGGTCTACAAGTGGTGGTTGTATCCGAGCAGAGACGGGTACTATGCTGATAAAGAAACATCATCTTCTTGTGAGGATGGACTTCACAAGATGTTTCAATAATATTTTCAAATTTCTTATAATATATTGAGTGGACGTAATTACATTGGAGCTCCCTACACGCGTACATGGTATGTAGGCCAACTCCTTGTTATATAAGAAGATAACAGCAGACGGCTCCCGACTTCAGCTCAGAGGTTTTCCCAAGAATTTCAAGTTCAACAGCGGTGTATGCCGACATCAGGTAATTAAAGCATCAGACATGTTATGCATTCATAACATGAAGAAGAATGTAATCAGCGGCGATATCACATCTCACTTCAAGTTCATGCCAATAGCTTTTTTTGTTTAAATTAAATTTTCCTTTTATTAGTACCGTAAATCTCACGATATATTTTTTTGTTAAATTAAAAGACGTCAATGATTGTTCATTGTGACGTAAATTATAGTCATAAACTCAGTTTTATTTTAATTATAATAAGTGATTCCAGCTCCATGTACAATCTTCAATTGTGGAAATGCAACAGTAATTTAATATTTTCCTGATCCATATCCCTGTATATTGCCAAATATGTGAGTTTATCACCTCACGCCTTGAGATAATTGATATAAGAGGTATGCTCTACCGAATTTTGTTGTTTTTCTTAAAAAAGCAACTGGCGCTCAAACAAATGTCATTTATATTGTGTGGAAGATATGAAGGTATAAGAATAGTGGTTGGAGTAGCCACACTGCCTCTGCTTTGTCCAGTACCAATCTCACATGGAGTGACCGGGATATGAACCACGGTATCCAGCGATGAGAGGCCGATGCGCTGCCGTCTGAGCCACGGAGGGTCACAGAAACACACATATGTACACAATTATTCAGTATGGTCCATATACACTGATTATTATCTTGATGAACAACTGTTGATTAGAAATGACATTAATTTATCATTGTCTGTTGATGCTCATAAAAGTAGTAAGTTGTGAACATGCATATAAGAAGGTGAGGATGTTTAACAAACTGCTTGTGAACCGAAACTGCTGTATTAAAATTATCACAGTGTTGAGCTTGAATAATGAACTTCAACTATATAGTCCACTGAAAACATTTACTGTAAAAATATGCTGTATAAAAAATACTGTATTGATTAAGTGGCCAATAAAAAAATTTCATTAAGGACTACCGGTAAGTCATCCAACACTCCACGGATACCCATGCCAATTGACCAAAGAGATTGTATTATTCTCCGCATTGAAGCTAATTTTAACATATATGTTTTAGAGATGGGTCTTCAATATTTGTCAAATTTCAAAATATTGTTGCATCAGAATATTTTTTCATTTGTAGAACTTATCTTCACAAACGTATATTTAAAAATTGCTGTACTATTGTGATAATTAAAACTCATTTTTGTGTAGAGAATAGTTTGACCTTTCTAAACATTCCAAAAGTTATTATAATCATTGCTTTCCCTAGCATTGAAAAAATTTCAAAAACCATTAAAATCCTGCAATTTCTGGAGGGTAGCACATTCAAATATGGCCATGTCCAAGGTGTTAAAAATCAACCTATGTTGTCATACCCTTTTCTTCTTCTATCTGAGGAACCTTTTCCATAAGTTTTCCCATTTAGTTTTGATACATGGTATATATAAATTAATATGTCAGTTGTTTGCTCCTTTCCATCACTTAGGCCCGGTTTCACAGTATACGCTTAAGCCTTGGATTGGGCTTAAGCGGGAGCTTAAACTCTGGACGAGTTTCACAGTGGGGAGTGCAAGTGGTAAGCCGAGCTTATCTGTGACTGGCTTAAGCTGTATGAAACTGAGGTTTAAGCTAAGGATTCAGTTCAGATGGTAGAGCGCTGGCCTTCTTATAGCCCAACTTGGCAGGTTCGATCCTGTCTCAGCCCTGTGGTGAAGGTACTCGAATTCATAGTTAGTGGGACGTAAAACCAATAACATTAACATTAAATAACTTATATTTCTGAATATATTTCGAAGCTCGTGAAATAATACAGTTTCCGTCTCCCGATATACAGTAAAAGAGACAAAAATGTCGGTCGGTCACTTGCTTTCTTGGCTTACGCTGCGTGAACCATCAACGATAGACCCCAAGTGTAAGTGTACGAATTGTAGAGCATAGAAACCTCTACAAAAAAGTCCGCGATGGTATATACCTATTTCCAACCGTTTGCCCTCTAGAAGCGATTTTATGCTATACTCAGTGGTAAAAAATATAACTCCTTAACATTAAATAAATATTTCGATATTATCCTCGAATTCTTCGTCGAAATAAATTGTTTGACCTCCTCCAGTATTTTATAAGGATTACAATAACCTTGCCAGGACATTATTTGCATGAATGGTTCAGAAGTTATGGCCATTTTAGACTGTAGTGGTAATACGTGTCAGCAGGACGGGCGAGTGACCTTTTTTAAACTTTATTTTTGTTACTATTATTGGAATCACATTTTCCGTTCATTTTTCTAAATTATCTTGGCTGATAAACGATGTATAACCTACAAGTCAATCAATCATAGGCTACAGATGTAAACAAAGATGAGAATTGAATCATTGCGCATGCGCAAGCATTACCAACTTCGGAGATGTTCAGCTTAGTAAAGCTGCACATGGTCCCCTTACTGTGAAACTCGTAGTGTTTAAGCCAAAGAGTAAGCCTTGCTTAAGTGGCGTGTGTGGCTTACTAAAGCTTCGGCTTAAACTCAAACTGTGAAACCGGGCCTTACAAGTAGACATCCGATGAACCCAACTAGGATAACCTACCGGCTTCTCAACTACTGGAAGAACAGGAAGATAGGGACACCATGGCTAACAGAGGTGAAGAAAGACACACAGGAACTGGGAGAAACTGAAAACGATATCAGAAACTGAGCACATCTCAGGAGAATAATCAAATAAAAGAGGTTTCAGGACAGACTGCCATGTAAGTAAACAGGCGTCCTATGGACAAAGGAGAGAAGGGAGAAACATAGCCAGAGAATGCGTGAGTACTGGACAAACATCAAGCCCCTCTATAAGCAGAAAATTTGAACATCATGGTCCTCAGGTGGCCCAATCGACAGAAGAAGAAGAAGAAGAAGAAGAAGAAGAAGAAGAAGAAGAAGAAGAAGAAGAAGAAGAAGAAGAAGAAGAAGAAGAAGAAGAACTCACATATGTATGCAAATGCATATTTTGTTTGCCAAAATGTAGACCTCAAAAACCTACAAGGAAGTGCATTTGGAGACGAAATTCAATGAATTATTAAATTTAATAGTGCATATATATGCGTGTTTGCATATATTTGAAATTAGTGCATGCACTTCAAATTTTGGATTTATTGTGGATGTTTTTGACTTTTATTGTGCATATTTTATCATGTTTTACAAGCAGTCTTCAACAAAATGTGAACTCTTGTGGAATGAGTGGCCTTGTTCTGAATGAACATTGCAGCTGTTGCAAGATTTCAAGTGAAAACCAAGACAAGAACACAGCATGCGCTCCTGAATTCAAGTACTCGCCTATCACATCCCTGGATATAGAGAGATCATTCTCCACATTGAAGCTAATTTTAACACACAAATGCCACAGATTTATACCAGAAAACTTGGATAAGACCATTGTAGTGTAATATAAAGCAAATTACAGACAGGAAAGTAGGGTGTGGAGTGTAAAATGAAAGAAGAATGTGTAAGTACGGTATTTCTTCACTTTTGAGATTTTTTTTTTTTACACGGTTTTCTCACAGACTTCATAGGTAATTATGATTTATCCTGTATGTTGATTGACATACTGTGTCTTATCTAGGTGATGTACGCATATGTTCTAACAGTGAACACTGATAGATTGATACGTCTCACAAACTATGCACAGATATTTTGTACTAGTGGAACATCTGCAGCTCTAAGCAGAATGAGATATTTTGCTTTTCTTTCAATTCTTTATTCATGATTATCATGTTATGTATTGGTGTAGGTGAATTGCATGAGTGTAGTCAAGGAGTCTTACGCCTGAACTTCGTAAAGTGTTTAATCGCATGAATATAAGAGTATACATAAGTGCATATTTTACCACTTTTTGCAGCATAGTTGCATGTTTATATTGATGACTTATGCAACATATAAATCCAATGTCTACTTATAAAAGGAAATTTGAAAGCTTCAGGAGAATTTTGTCAGTAACAGAAATTTGGTCAACACAAAACACATACCTGTCCTGTAAGAATCTCTGCTCATCTTGGTCATCAAGATTATGATCTGGCGTTTCTTTCCTTTCAGGCAGTACGTCCTCACTCAGACTAGATGCTACGATGTTAGCTGTGTCGCTAGACTCTTGGATGGTAAATTCCGTATCCAGAGTGCCCACGGAACACGCACTCAGTTCCTCGACACTACCCGCGGTGCTGCTTCTCTTTGCATTCACGACTGCTTCCTTCTTGAGATCCTTAACTGTCATGTAACTAGTTAATGAGGACGTGAAGTCTAATGTGGCTGATGTCTTAAAATCACTATTGTTGGTAGAATAGTTTGATGACATATTGACATCATGATTATTATTTAAAATTGACTTACATTTGTCATCTATCTCTTTGTGCTTTAAATCTTTGGTGGTTTCTGACTTAGATTCGATACTTGACTTGACTAGTTTCTCCCACTCTTCTCCCACATTGTAATGTGATACTGACGTACTCACCATTTCACTCATAGCAATATAATTTTTATGACTAGAAATATCTTTGTTTCCATTACTTTGGTTACATTGTTTGTGAGATGATGATTCAGACAATTCTCTTACAACCAAATGATCATTTAGAGTTGTCGTGCCACACCATGCCACTGTTGATAATTTTGAATCATTCTGTAGCACCTCTTTTATCCGCAGAGCAACAGTACGAACTTGTACAAACCACATTCCCAACTGACTTGGCTTTTCAGGAAATGGTGATGTCTTCATTCTGTAGGACAGAATTGGACTTAGCAGATCAGCAATATCCAAGATGTGCTCTCCCATTTCACGAAGCATTTTCTGTAAGCAAAGAAAAATTAATGCATCAGAGAAATCAGAGAAATGGGTAATGAAGGGAAGAGTAGAAATAGAGAGTCTGCTTCACAAGGATTATAACATAAAATGTTAGCTTCAAAGCTGCTATTCTTATCTAGAAATGATTCTGGAAGAGAGATGTGTTCATTATGCTTGACAGGAGCCAACATACATAGGAGTATGTTTACTTTTATAAGCTAAAGTAACGGTCCAGGTACCATTATCCATTGCTTCTGCCAGGGATCACGAGCTATGGTCGAGATATCAGAGATTAAGACATCATTCCTACTAATGAAGAAACAGAGATTTCAGCTAAAGAGGCCTGCGAAGTTTGAAAGTGTCATGGCATCAGACGATAACCTTACACTTTCTTAATTCCAGTGCATACTGTCCGCACAACAAGAAAAAAACAGACTGACAAACAATCAACAGTTGGCAGCAGTGCTATTCTACTTACCTCAGTGCTACTAGTGGAAACCTAAGTATTAAACAAAGGACAGTCACTTTGCATGCGCCATATAGTGGTACCTCCTGTTACTAAGATTAAGGGGCGGAGTCTATAGTTATGCCAAAGGAAGAGATAAAAGGAGGATACATGCCTGTGAAATGAACGTTCTTAGGAGTAGGGTTGGAGTGACAAAATTAGAAAGATGGAAGAATGAGAAGAAGCAGTGATGAGGAACCTATAACAGCTTGAATAGAAAGAAGAAGATTACAGTGGTATGGGCACATGAGGAGAATGAATGAAGAAGAATTGTTGAGAAGCAGTAGCGGCAATTGTGTATTAGAAGTGGGGGAGGGGGGCACAAAAATGTATAGACAACAAAAAGTACCCAGTTCCATGGGATATAGCTATAAAATGGTATTATTTTGATGCTCTCTGAGCGAATTTTGATAGAGAAGTAAAGGTTGACCGTCTACCAACTTAAGTGTGATAATAATCCTACTATACTGTACAGTAAAACATGGAATATCACGTTTACTCACCGAACACTCATAAACAAAATTGCCATAGGAAACCAAGAAATCAAAATTGTAGATAAATTTAAATATCTGGGAGAAATCATTACATGTAACCTTAATGAAAAGCCAGCATGGCATAATAGAATAAATAAACTGACCAGAGCACAATATGTCACCAAGAATACCTACAACAAAAAGGGCCTGTCAATAGCAACAACATTTAAACACTACAAAACAGTCACTCAACCAGAAATAACATATGCAAGTAAAACCATCTTCAAAACAACTAACATTGCACAAATAGACAAAATACTCAAAATAGAGAGAAAAATCATTAGAACGTACATCAACAAATCATACCAAAAAAATGGACACTGGAGAGTAGCTTCTAATGAAACAGTCTACAAGGAAATAGAACCAGTAATGAGCACAATCAGGAAGAAATGCATTTCATTTTTTGGACATCTAATCAGGACATCAGGAGAATAATAGAAAAATTATGGAATAGCAAGTGCAACATTAAGTGGATTACAGAAATGTAGAAGAAATGTAGCAATTATAGAGGGATCACTTTATTGTCTCATGGTTTGAAAATATTTGAGAAAATACTTGAAAAAAGGCTAAGGAAAATAATAGAACCACAATTACAGGAAGAACAATATGGATTCAGAGAACACCGATCAACTACCGATCTCATATTTGCACTTAGAATACTGTTAGAAAAGCATTGGGAGAAGGGCAAAGACTTAACACTAGTGTTTTTGGATCTCGAAAAAGCATTTGATAGTGTTCCAAAAAAGACTATATGGGAATGCTTAAGAAAAATGTACCCAAAGGTCTTATCCAGAAAGTTAAAATGCTTTAAGAAGACTGCTGCAGTTGTTTACAGATAGGAAACGGTAATTCTGATTGGTTCCAAACCACTAAAGGAGTGCCACAAGGCAGTACCCTTTCACCCTTACTTTTTATCACTGTCATGGATGAAGTCATGAAAGAAATTAAGCAGAAGAACAATATGGACATCAATGCATTTGCATTTGCAGATGATGTAGTAATTTGGGGAAATACAGAGAAGGAAGTCCAAGAGAGGCTGAACACCTGGAATGAACATTTGAAAGCACACGGATTAACAGGATTAACAATAAATAAATCAAAAACTGTTACTATGTCTGTCAACAGGCAGAAGAAGAAAGGAAAAATAATGCTGGAAGGTACACAGCTGGAAACAGTAGACCAATATAAATATCTTGGGTGCATCATTTCAAGTGATAACAGAATACAGCACGAGATTAACAACCGCATTCAAAAATCAGCTCAGTTTTACCATCAAGTTCGGAACCTCCTCTGGAACGAACAAGTTCCCTTAAGATCAAAGCAGATTCTATTCCAATCATACTTCACCCCCATACTAACATATGGCCTAGAAACCTGCACAACAACCCAACAAGTGGATAGCAAACTACAAGCCGCAGAAATGAAGTTCCTACGTACTATGGTACAGAAGACAAAAAGGGACAGGGTAAGGAATGAAAGAATAAGGGAGGAAGCTGGTGTGTACCCATCTCTGAATGAAAAAGTGACAGGGGCCCGTTTGAAATGGTTTGGCCATGTCAAACGATTGGACGATGGAAGGACAGCAAAACAATGGCTACACACAGTCGTGGCCGGAAAACGACCGGTAGGACCAAGTGAAAGAGGACAGAGGAACAAGAGGAGTCAGCTGGGATGTCGTCTTGAGAGAAGAGTGATACATGGACAGACAGAAGTGGAGAGTACTCGTAAACCACACCCAGGCAACTGGAGTGGAAAACTGATGATGAAGATGATGATGATGACAGAAATCAAGGAAGATATGGATGAACTACAAATTACAGTGGAAGAGCTAAGAAACAAAACTGACAAAATCAGGAGCAAAAAGAAAAGAAGAAAAACTTGACGATCCTAAATTTATATAGTATTCTCATTCAGTTCAACCAAAATTTTATGTATTGATCATTTTTATAATATATTTTTACTCTTTGATATGGTGTATTAGGACAATACTTCTTTAAATTGTAAAACAAAAGATTGTGTAATAATGTTTTGTTCTTTGATCTGACCACTGAGGAAGGGAATGGTTGAGATTTCCCAAAACATGTTTGGTTTAATAAATAGTTTTTCTTTCATTTAATGAGTGTATTGATCAAGGCAGATTCAAATAAACTATTTTAAATAGTTACATTATACAAAATCAGGAAACTCACAGACAAGCAAACCAGACTGAAAACCAGAATCAACAGACAGACAATAGACAATAGGAAGGGTGATTTCCAATGAAGAAAGAAGGATAAGATCAGAGAGAATGAAGAAGTACTGGGCAGACAGGAAACTGAAAAATTCTTTGTATAAAGTTGGCTAGAGTGGTCCAATGATGGCCATAAAATGTAAATAATAATAAAACTTTCACCAAAGGAACAATAATTATGCATGTAGGCCTATTACAGTTAAATACAAGTATGGCATGATTATACAATTAAAAACTCATTTAGTGTTTGACTGTAACTAACTAACGGACACTAGATAGAACTACACAGACACATTGACTGAGTCAGACTGCCAGACTGAGAAATGCGCACAACAAGCGGGTGTCCCTGGCAAAAATATACCCTTGCTACCCTTCATCGCAGAACATGCTACACATTGCTCCGTGAGTCTCCACAACTTGCTGTGGTGTTGTACGATTCGCTTAGCTGCGACGAACGACATTTTGTGCGTGTTTCTGATAATATTTTTCTTAATAATTAAAGAAATTAAAGGAAAGAATTAGCTGAAAAGACAACAAGTTTTGTATAAATTTAAAATAATTTCCCAGTTTCAGATGGCTAAAATGTAATAAAAATTTAATTTTTACTCTGTGACTGCCCCCTCGTCCGCCCCTAATCGCCACTAATGTTGAAAAGGATGTCTGATCTGAGAATGGATGGAGGGAGTAGCCACTTTGTTCCATATATGGTGCAAATTATAAACCATACCCCAAATGTTCTGATTTTGAAAATTACTGCACAATGGCATGTATTTTTGAATCAAAGTTACCTACCGTGGCAATACCACAGAGATGGCTGTACATTACTGAACTGAATCAAGACTGTGCAGTATCTTACTTTTAAGTATATTTCTATCAATTCATTCACAGAGAGAGTTTCCTCTTTTTATGAGCATTAAATGGAAGGATGAGGAAAATAGATATACAGTTGATCTAATAAAAATGAGCTGTAAACTTATTTCAGTGGCAGTGAGAAAACAATACTTCCTAATTCAATTTTTTTTTGAGAAGTGCACGCTCAGCAATCTGATTTATTCACAACCATAATAAACTAAGTCCATAACACATTTGTTACTACACAGAGGGTGACACTTCCTGTGCAAGGTGAAGGTTATTAAGCATTAGTCACTGCCATAGTGAACTAAGTCCATTAATCTACAGACCATCATTGTTTGTTTGTGAGCGTATGTATTTTATTTAGTCAATAACATGTCTAACGGTTAAGATTACCTTCGTAATTCATCATCTGACACACATCTACACATAATAATAATGTACAACGGGTGATTGATTAGTCCGCCTTGTCAATATATTATTAACATTTGAATTATTTATACGTACATGTTTCGGGAGCCCTAACTCCCTTCATCAGCGTATTTACATCAACATTTTTTTTTTTTTGGTAGCTGCTTTATGTCGCACCGACACAGATAGGTCTTATGACGACGATGGGACAGGAAAGGGCTAGGAGTGGGAAGGAACTGGCCGTGGCGTTAATTAAGGCACAGCCCCAGCATTTGCCTGGTGTGAAAATGGGAAACCACAGAAAACCATCTTCAGGGCTGCCGATAGTGGGGTTCGAACCTACTATCTCCCGAATACTGGATACTGGCCGCACTTAAGCGACTGCAGCTATCGAGCTCGGTACACATCAAAATCAACCTTATCCAAATCTGAAAATACAACATCATATCATATTAACATTCAGCATTGTCCTATATAACAACAACTCTAGAACCAACATATGTACACTTTTCTTTTTTGTAATAATGGCTGTTGTAACCCAACACGTAAGACATGGAACATATTTAAAAACACTCTTGAACAGTTCACTCATTCCTCCTATCCTTTACAATCTTACACCGTGTATCATCACCCTGGGTGGATCCATTAGCTGAGTCAGACACTGATAAAATGTTACTTACCGAGCTCGATAGCTGCAGTCGCTTAAGTGTGGCCAGTATCCAGTATTCGGGAGATAGTAGGTTCGAACCCCACTGTCGGCAGCCCTGAAAATGGTTTTCCGTGGTTTCCCATTTTCACACCAGGCAAATGCTGGGGCTGTACCTTAATTAAGGCCACGGCCGCTTCCTTCCCACTCCTAGCCCTTCCCTGTACCATCGTCGCCATAAGACCTATCTGTGTCGATGTGACGTAAAGCAAAAAAAAAAAAAAAGTTACTTGTCACTGCTTGTATTGTTGCTACCACTAGGAATCTACCATCTTATCGTCCAATTTTGATATCTTGTTGAAGTTAAGACCCTTTATAGGATGCACTGATTTATTACAAAGTTATATACATATTAAAATTTAGCCATGAATGTGCCGTCAGGGCAGATGACGTTATGCTCAACTGTTGCAGGATCGGTCTCTTTAAAACAGAGCGGAACAAACCTCCCGTTATGTTTCTGCATACGCTCCTCTAGTACCATAAAAAAGAAAAAGCTACATTACATAGTTAAAATGTATGTTAAAATACTTTTATAATTATAAATTATTAGGACTTACATAAAATGTTAAAGCGGGGGAAACCTATCTGCTCACCGGTCAGCCAATAACAGAATGTATACTCCCCATGTAACCTGATGGTAGTGGCAGCAAAAATACAAGCAGTGACAAGTAACATTTTATCAGTGTCTGACTCAGGGTGATGATACATGTTGTAAGAGTTTAAAGGATAAGAGGAATGAGTGAACTGTTCAAGAGTGTTTTTAAATATGTTCCATGGTGTATGTATTGGGTTACAACAGACATTATTATAAAGAAAGCAAAGTGTACAAATGTTGGTCTAGAGCTGATGTTATACAGGACAATGCTTAATGTTAATATGATATGATGTTGTGTCTTGAGATTTGGATAGGGTTCATTTTGATGTAAATATGCTGATGAAGGGAGTTAAGGCTCCCAAAACATGTATGTATAAATAATTAAAATATTAATAATATATTGACAGGGCAGACTAAACAATCACCCATTGTACATTATTGTTATTATTACTAAGAGTCAATACAGACCAATTAAGGACCAATATGGTCAAGTCTGTCGACATATCTACACCCAAAAAGACTGGGTGCAAATTATCAAGTCATCAAAGCAGAAGAATCCACATTTTAAAGTCATCAAGATGAGGAGAGAGGAATTCTTATCCACACAGCCTTTGGAGGAAGCAGTCACCAATAGAAAAAAGACCTGATGATAAAGCCTTCAACTGGCTTCAAGTAAGGTGGTTAAGAGATGTGAAAGGTTTCCCTTTCAAAATGTTTCAAGGAAACTCTGAATGAAGATACAGTATGTCTTTCTTGGAGGTAATTCTTGTGCAAAACAAGACTGAAGGGCGATCATTCTTATCATTGTTAATATTGATGCTTTCACGGCCCATACTTGTAGACCTGAATAGGCTTTTGGGCTTATGACATGTCAAGGAAACAATGTTAAAATCTTTAGGTTTCACAGAGAATTTTGCTCTGTGTCTTCAGAAGAAAATCTCGACTGTTCACGAGGAAGACTTCTACAATAATGAGGGTTTGCATTTAAGAATGCTTTACCGTTGGAGATGTAATGGTACGCTCATTCGTCACCAGATGGCTCACTGTATGCTGGCACAGCACTCCAAGCGGGAGCTGACGAAGACATTAATTAAGATGTTCTATCGCACCGTGTGTGCATGAGAAGTAAAAGAGAGGGCATCAGATGAATCACGGACTAATGTGATTGAAGGAATACAGTAAATAGAAACTAAGAAAGTATACTTTCTTTCCATTCTTCAGCTCTGTTCTATTCTGTCCTGGTGTCTTTCACTGCATTTTATTTTATTACTTTATATTTATTTCTTCTACCATATTTGTCCCTAATTCATCTGATGTCCTCTCTGTTACTTTTCACACACACACACACACACACACACACACACACACACACACACACACACACACACACACACACACACACACACACACGGTGTGACAGACCATCCTAATTAGGCTTAATGTTGTCATCAGCTCCCGCTTGAAGCGCTGTGCCAGCATACAGCGAGCCACCTGGTGACGAATGAGTGTACCACTACAGCAAACAATGGTAGAGCATTCTTAAATTCAAACCCTCATTCCTCATGAACTAATGACTGATGAAGGGAATGGCTGAATTCCCAAAACATGTATGGTTAAATAAATAGTTTTCTTTCATTAATAAGTGTATTGACAAGGTGGATCAAATAAAACTATTTTAAATAGTTCTGTAAAACATTTCGATAACTGCAGTCACTTAAGTGCGGCCAGTATCCAGTATTCGGGAGATAGTGGGTTTGACCCCCACTGTCGGCAGCCCTGAAGATGGTTTTCCGTGGTTTCCCATTTTCACACCAGGCAAATGTTGGGGCTGTACCTTAATTAAGGCCACGGATGCTTCCTTCCCACTCTTAACCCTTTCCTGTCCATCTTCACCGTAAGACCTATCTGTGTTGAAGCAACGTAAAACAACTTGCAAAAAAAGAAAAAAAAGAAAAGAAAAAGGAAAAAAAAGAGAGTTGAAATTTTCTTCTGAAGACATAGAGCAAAATTCTCTGCGAAATATAAAGAGTTTCACCTTGTTTTCTTGTCTATTAATGTCTGTTATTATCATTGTCACCTGTCATTCAAAAGCCCCTATGTGGTATTCAACTAAGGATCTCTGCAGCTAAGAAGAAGGACATGATGGAATTCTTGCCCTATACACCTCCAATTCATCATCAATTCTTCTTCTTCTTCTTCTTCTTCTTCTTCTACTACTACTACTACTACTACTACTACTACTACTACTACTACTACTACTACTACTACTACTACTTCTTCTTCTTCTTCAAAATCTCCCAGTTGTGATTACTAGAAAGTTAACTGATATTGTACACAACAAAGAAGATCACAATGATGAATTTGTGCACACTGATCGACTTGAATTTTGATGATATGGTTATGTGGAACCAAAAAATGTCAAAATTGATCTATTTTTGTATTAAATTATGTCAGAAGTACAAATAATGATCTGAATGTGATGTCTATTGCAAAATAAAACTGCCATTTCATATGTATTGCAAAATTTAAGTTAGAAAATATCCTAGTTATTAAGCATTTTCTAAAATTAATTTTAATTTCCATGAATTAATGAGCCAGAAACTTTAGGACTCAGTTTCTCTAAACTATTCCAAACAGACTTGGTTCACTTTAGCTGTGAACCCCTCATTTAACTTTCCTAAGAAATTAAAATGAAGGTCCACCTATTCAATACCATTTATATCATCTCATTTTAATATATGTCTATGATATGGGGAGAGCCAGACAAGTGTAAGGAAAAGGAGATTTTCTAAAATAAAAGATTCTAAAATATAAAAAGTACGGGGTAGATTCAGAAGGAGAAAACTAGTTCTCTTTTATTATAAATAAGTGTGGCAAAAGAAGAGAGAAAAAAGGACAAATTAATATGCATGCATAAAGATAAGAAAAAAGTCAACATCTTCACAATGTATGGAACTATCTTACAGTAGCTAGAAACCTACTTGATAACCATGCTCGATAGAATGGCACAGTTCTCCAAGCTTGATCATTGCTGCCCGAAGTCTTTCTATCTTAGCAGACCTCGAGCCCAGACTCCTCCGTACAGAAGCGATGTGCCGTCGGTATCTCGAACGCGTATGGAACAGTCGATCCTGTAGCTGTTTTTGGTCCTGGTGGTGGGCTTTGATGTGAGCGGACAGCTGGGCAGCTGAAGAGCCATGGCCAGCCCGTTCTTCTGCGAGAGTAGCCTGGAAAATGAAGCGATCAGAGTGTACTCTTGAGGTAAGCGAAATATAGGGGGTATCATGTGCATATTTATTTTGTATCACAAGTTTGGTAATAATAATAATATTTGGAAAATATACTAACTCACTCATGTAAATAGCATATGGATTAAAAGACAACCTACAGATTTGTACACAGCAACAGATAACTTAACTCCTGCCGCATGTAGGAGGCGCTAGAAATTCTATGGTCACAGCTGTAAAATGGATAATAAACTATAATAAATTCAAAGAAAGTCAAGATCAACTGGTTGGAAGAAACCAAGAACGATTTACAAGAAATAAACGCTGTAGATGATATAATTTAAAAAAAAAAGCGTAAACTCTTTGGAATTCTGTAAGTAAAACACACATTCGTGGAAAAAGCTATGAAGATTAATGGAAAACAGTCGACAGAAGAATGGACAAAACTCCATAGTGAATTCATGAGATTTTGAGAGAAGAAGAAGAAGAAGAGGAAGAAGAAGCCCTCAGACCAAGCTAACAAGTTCAAAAGCGCTCTTTAATTGGGCATAACGAAATAATAATAATAATAATACTAATAATAATAACGAATGAGCTGAAAGCTTTCGTTCGAAAGATGGTGGGTTCGGACTCCACCATCGGCAGACCTGAAGGTAATTTCCCGTGGTTTCCCATGTTCACACCAGGCAAATGCTGGGGCTGTACCTTAATTAAGACCACGGTCGTTTCCTTCCCATCCTAGCCCTCTACTCTCCTATTCTCTCCGAAAACCTCTCTGACCTGGTGTAACATCACACCATCATCTTCCTTTGTTTTACAATCTGCCTTACGTCACACCAACACAAACAGGTCTTACGGCGACGATGGGACAGGAAAAGGCTAGGGGTGGGAAGGAAGCAGCCGTGGCCTTATTTAAGGTAGAGCCCCAGAACTTTGACTGATGTGAAAATGGGAAACCACGGAAGACCATCTTTAGGGCTTCCGACAGTGCAGTTCGAACTCACTATACCGGAATGCAAGTTGGTAGCTACGGGACCCAAACTGCACAGCTACTTTCTGGGTTCTTCTTCACCATGACGATCATCATCATCATGATCATGATCGAGCATTCAGTTCACAGACTGGTCTGTTGTCACAGAATGATACCAAGCTGTACGGTTGTTTGCAGCCCTCTTCAATGCAACATAGTTTTCTATTCCGGTATGTTCCAGGATTTGCTTGAGATGTATATCTTGGTCTTCCTCGAGGTGGCTTTCCGTTAATGGATCCTTCCACAATAATTGCCATCAGCTGAGAATGGGGGTAAGGTATGGCCCCTCCAAGAAAGACGACTTTTGCAAATCAGTTCTATCAGATATACCGTATCTTCTGATTTATTTTGGGCAAACCTCGGTATTTGTCACCTTTTCTATCCGTGACACTTTAACGATCCTGCGGAAACACCACATTTTGAAGGCCTCAAGATACTTTACAATTTTTTTATTTTTTAGAATTTGCTTTACGTCGCAATGACCCAGATAGGTCCCATGGTGAGGATGGGATAGGAAAGGGCTAGGAGTGGAAAGGAAGTGGCTGTGGCTTTAATGAAGGTACAGCCCCAGCATTTGCCCCGTGTGAAAATGGGAAACCACGGAAAACCTTCTTCAGGGCTGCCGACACTGGGGTTCGAACCCACTATCTCCCGGAGGCAAGCTGATAGCTGCATCAGCCAAACCGCACGGCCACTTGCTCGATAGAAGGGGTAGATTTAGTTTATTGTTACACAGTAACTTCTTCTTCGGCATACTCTGCCAAACGCCTTCCATCCTCAGTTATTTTCTGGCTGAGACAGGTAAATGTTTGGACTTGTTTGATTTTGTTTGACCATTAGCAAAGAATAAAATCAAAACAGCATTCTTTTCCATTTGTACTTTTTATTGCTAAGAATTGCATCCAACTTTTTTTGTCATCTTTTACAAAATCTACAAATAGGGAACTACTTAAATAAAAAATTGAATTTGAATTCCTGCTTTGATCAATATTTATTCACTACATCTGTTCCAGTGATGGAATGCGTTAAATCTACTATAACATTCGTCATTTAGTACAAAATTAAATAATGGTCAACAAACCGATTTCGGTATATCCCACGTCCCGAAAGACTTTCACACGGAACGCGGGAAGCTTCACTTGAGAAAGTCCCAGGAAATTCAGAAGGCCTGATTAACGAGGCCAACATTATGCAACCATCATGCTCGATCTGAAGGACGTAAATGTTGCCAACATACGCATTTTACAAGACGTAACAATGAAAATCCACACCTGTTTCCAGTCATTCGACCGGTTCAGGAATGAAATGAATGAAGCCCCCATCTAGCGGCGAGGATAGGAATTGTGCCGGCTGCCGAAACCTGTCGCACTCCTCTGGGGCAATGATTAATGAATGAAAGATGAAATGAAATGATATTGGATATTGTTGCTGGAATGAAATATGACAGAGAAAACCGAAGTACCCGCAGAAAAACTTGTCCCGCCTCCGCTTTGTTCAGCACAAATCTCACATGGAGTGACCGGGATACGAACCATGGAACCCAGCGGTGATAGGTAGGCGCGCTGCCGCCTGAGCCACGGAGGCTCTTTACAAGGTGTAACAATTTAAAAAAAATGCTATTTGTTTGGGGCGTCGGCCTATAGAGATCTTTTGCCCCTACTTGCACCATATGATATGAACCTGCGTGTTATTGGAATTACGGAAGTGTAGAGTGTTGAATGTGAGGAAGGGAATGTTAGGGACGATAGAAACACCCAGTCTCAGGCCAGGGATATTACTCATTTAAATTAAAAGCTCCTGACCCGGCCGGGAATCGAACCCGGGGCCGCCGGGTGACAGGCGGACGCGTTGCCCCCTACACCGCGGGGCCGGCCAAGTTGTAACAATAATGTACTGCCAAACTTTCAGGGCATATTCCTCACATGTGGAAGAAGAAAATATTGTGGCGATTTGGCGTGGTTGGTAAATACTGGTAGCTTTCAATTTCTAAAATATATTAAATAATTACTTAAACTACACATTAAAACACAGGCATGCTGAGGTCACAACTCACACTCATAGTACAGGACACACCATTACACAGTTCGCTCTCTCTGTCTCTCTTAGTTTGCACTGTCCATTTGCACTAATTCACTACAGTAGGGCCCACGAGAGTTGAAGTCTGACGTTTAGCGCCACCGGCGAGAAAAAGTTGACTAACGCTGCTCGAAAATGGTCTGTTGCTATGGCAACGATAACAGAGTTGCAACATTTTAGGACGCTATCACCACGTGGCTTGGCTGGCTCTCAGTTGCCTTTGTCATTCATATTCTGACTGATTTATTTTCTCGATGAAGTATCGTCTTCCTGTTGTGCTTATTATACCGTAGTTTATTCCTGAATTGTACAGGTACCGTTAACAATCGGAGTTAAATAATAAAAAACTATCAATGTGGGTAGTGTTGTTCTATTCTGTGATTAACATGTGCATTTGTTGAGGTTATTGTCAGAAAATGATGATTTTGTTAGTGATTATGAAATCTTTTATATATATCGATAATGTCGTGTTCTGTCTTAAATGCTGGAATTATTAACACGAGCTTAAGAACCGGTCAAGGGTAAATGAATTGCATTAGGCCTAGGCCTACATGTTTTATTAAACACTCAGCCTGTCTGAAAGGGTGGTAGACCGCAAATGGAGGTAACTATGACAACGCAGCGTACTTCGTAGTTACAGCTTTCGCCGCTCACCTGTCAGACTTCAACTCTCGTGGGCCCTACTGTAGGTCTTCATTCACTAGCGTCTCATTAATTCACAGAGTTACTTCGTTGCCGCTGTCACGCTCCACAGTTCACAGTCCGAACGCGACAGACTCGCAGTTCGGGATGACGCAAGTTGTCCACTCATTCCAGTAGAACTCCATTCACAGCCCATGCCGGTACCCAGTGTGCTCTTCCACGCTGCACCAGGACATGCGACGTCCACTCACAGCAGCTGGCTCAAGAGACACACATACAACGACAGGCATACAGAACAAATCCTCAATTCTAACAAGCGGACACTCCAACAGACTAGTACATTCAGCTCAGGCTGTAACTCACACTTATCCACTGACTACCTCACAATAGCAACTGAACTCTTAGCTCACTGCTGGCAATTGAACCTGGACCCGTGATTATAGTATTCTTCGATCTCCTTCGCTCACATTGAACTCACTCGTACAGAACCAACCTCGTAGGTCGCGCTGAACTTATATATACCTGGACGGCCCTTCGAGATACATCGGCCACTTGAATCCCCTGGAAACCTCCAGATAATGGAAGGCTCGCGGTCCTCGTCACTTCTGTACCCCTCAAGGCCTCCAGCGACGTAGCGGCTAATGGCGGTAACCGCAGCAGTGTCTGGCCAATGCGCGCCGGTACTCTCTCGTCAGCTTGGCTGTGCAGCGGGTAGTGAGGCTGTCTCACGGGGAGGGGCCATAATGGGTCGCTCTCCCTCCAGCCTTGTTCCCCAAACTAGCAAACATACCACAATATGTTATATGGAAATGGGTCCGGAAACGTTTTATTTTCATGTTAGAAATCATTTTCTACAACACTACATAGCACAGTGATCATGAAAAACACACAGGAACAGAACATATCAGCATACCACAAGAAACTCTTAGATGAAATATTTAAAATGCCGTCGCATTGCATCTCGGATGTACTGACGTATCCCTGGAGTGTTGCGTACAGGCCTCTAGTAACCCCAATGACAAGACCATTGGTCTGCTTACAGAATACATTACGCTAATGGAATTATGTCAAGGATAAACAGATAGAGCAGTCACATCCGGCAGGAGCCATGACAGTTTCAAACTTGTCGGTTACCTTATTTTCATGGAATGTGACCAGATATGATGCGAAGTCTATCGGGGACATTAGGAAACTTGTCTTCATCACAGACTACGGGGCGGCTAGATAGGCCCATGTAGAGCATAAAGGAAAGCTCTCTCCTCTCAGCTACTTCATGGTACCGCTTCACGTCATTTTTCTATGGTTTTTCTCTTTCCTAAACATGCGATCTGAGTAAGGAAGAGCCACCGGATCTTCGAAGTTTTTCGACTTTTTAACACAGTTTTGTTTCAGTTCGTTTTGCCCTACTAGGGACTACGAGGCTCGTCTTAACTCTTAGCTATGGTCTTCTGCTTTTACTTGGCCCAGTACGGTTTAATTTTCTGGCTGTGTGCGTGTTTCCTTCCATCCGTCCATTTAGGTCGGTGGTCCCTGTATTCGTTTTGCTTGTGAGGGACAGTGGAAAGACTTCCTGTAAGATGGCCTGTCAGAACTGAGATCGGTTGTCTGCGGTCTCTGCAGTCCCTCTATGTCTGATTTTACTGAGGTGATCCACTTGGTCTTGGAAGCCTTTCCCCTACTTGTGACTGTGAGTATTCTGTTGGTGAGCCTGCAAGATTTCAGGCGAGTCATGTGTCCATAGATGGCCAGTCACCTTTTCCTTATACACGTGACCATGTCTTCCTGATGTTCGGAGAGCTCGTTGTTGTGCCTGATCCTGTAGGTGCCATCCTCCTCTCTTATGGGTCCTAGTATCTTCCTCAAGATCCGCCTCTCTTTAAGTTCTAGTTTCCTGAGTGGCCCTCTCGATTCATTAAGAGGCACCTAGAGGCGTAGAGTACAGAGGGTCTTACTACTGAGTTGTAGAGCTTCAGCTTTAGGTCCGTGGAGAGGTACTCGGAGGTGTAGATGCTTTTATAGGAATGATAGGCCCTCTTTAACTTGGTGCGCCTGGTATCTGTGGCCAAAGTTTCGCTCTCGCTGCTGAGATCCATTCTCCTAAGTGCACAGTAAAATAAACCTACTTATGTAAACAGATTTTTGCAAGTCGGTGCTTACACCACCACCTGTATAAAGTTGACAAGTGTCCCTTATTCTGAAAATCTGGAAAGTCTAAACAGGATCCATGTTTAAAAGTTAGATGAGAATCGGTAGTTAACATAACGACCTAAACAAATAGTATAGCTTACCTTCGCAGCCTTCAATTGTCTGAGCAATATGGCGCGGCCACGATTTAGTCGGAGTACGTTCTTCTGTTCTCGAGCCACCCCTTCAGCCAGCTGCACCACTCGAGCGTTGAGCACTTCCATCTCCCTCCTCGCTAGTTCACTGCTTCGCTCGTAGGCCGCCTCTAGCACGTCCAGCTTGCCTTGGGCCTCGTCCAGAAGTAATTCCGCTCTCTGCAATAGGGGGAAGAAGTGTCTATAAATAAACTTTCTTTTAGCTTGTTGTTGTTGTGTATGTTGGGTATTCAGCCCGAAGGCTGGTTTGATCCTCTACAGCTCCACCAAAAACTATCATAGACAGCCTAGGCGTCACTGAAGAGGCATACTAGGGAAGTGAGGAGTGAGGTAGTTTCCCGTTGCTTTCCTCACCGAGCCAGAAGTTGCTGTAGCATATCAGTCTGCCAAGCCCACTGAAATGCATGCACCAACCGACCCTATGAGCGATATTTTCACACCATTCATAACAGGGACTGGCTGCATAAGGAATGGTATTACTAGCATTGCTCATACCTCGGTCACTTTCACATTGTCAAAGCCAAGGATGAGACTGAGATAGGTCAATGAAAGTAACAAATTGCTCTAGCCCATACCAGAAGACATAGCGCACTGTACACACCTACATCTTGCCAGCAAGGGCTTTCTTTTAGCTTATCACAATTAATTCTGGGGTGAATCGAGGCAGCCAAGTTCATTTTGGTTTCGGCCGAGGATTTAAGGTCGGGTGCCCTTCCTGACATCATGTGATTTTTGGAATGACAATTCCAGCCTGGAATTGATTAGGATTCAAACCTCAGCCTCATAAATATGTAAATTCACACACATATCAAAACTAATAATACAGGGTCTTTATTTATGCTTGGCAAGGACTTTTTCGCTACCTTGGCCGTCGATGACAGGCCGCTACCGGCCGCTCGCACTCGCGGTTTCCGATACTTCCTGCAATTGCTGAGAGCTGAGCTCCGAGATGGTAGGGTTTTCAATGAAGCTACTGCGTACTGTATGTCGTATTGTATAGTGTTTTATTGTGATTGTGTATAGTGCTGTAATGTACGTGAAATATTCGTTATGTGAACGTGTATATCTGCACAATACTTACATTAAGTGCAGAAAATCGTGCGCTAGGACAAAACAAAAGTTTCGAGCGAAATTTACAGGGAGACCCATTCCTATCAACCGGACAATAAAACAACTGGAACAATAAAAATAGACGTAAAGGTCGTTATCTCCTTACTGAAGCGTGTTTGGTACGAGGATCGTAAGTAAAAATCTGTGGCCCCCTCGTAGCCCAGATTTAACGGCATGTGATTTTTATTTGTGGGGGATGTTAAAAAATGTAGTTTATGGGAACAACCCTCACACACTAGATGAACTTAAAGACAATATAAGAGCTGCAATTGCATCCATCAGTGCTGAAGAACTTGGTAGAGTAACCGAAAACTTCATTAGGAGATGCCGATAATGTTTGGCAATGGATGGGGAACATTTTCAGCATAAAATGTAAACATGGTGAATAGAATGCTTGATAATGATTTCAAGCACCGTATTCTGCCGTACATACGCACGCGCGGTAACCGGCAACTGAACCGTCACTGGCGGCCAAGGTCGAGCGAGAAAGTCCCTGCCAAGCATAAATAAAGATCCTGTACCAAATGATCCCCCGTGTTTAATAATAATAAAAAATGGTACCCTTAAAGTTGAAACCTAGTCAGTTAAATGTATAATATAATTATCAAATGTAGTAATATACAAGGTGGTCGGAAACTATGTGAACCGGGTATATGAGCGTTAAAGGGTTGGCCATACTGATAAATATTTTAAAGAAATAATTCAATAACTTGCACCTCTATCATTTTATCAGCTGCTGGAATTAGCCAATCAGATCACTTCGCGGGTGAATCCAAATGAGCTTTGCGCGGAGGTGTTGCTAAATCTCCACCTGGCCTTAAGAACGGCTTGAGAGCCATAACTAGAAATCAGAATCAAACACAAACACACCGTTAGTTTCAGCCAGTGTCGCTGTAGGGCACTTGCTAGGGCGCGATCCTGTCAGGTTGAAGATCTGTATTCAAACCCCTCCTCTGGCGAAGTTTCATTCTCCGACTGGTGCGCTCATGCTGGTCTTGAACCACGCGCAGATTTAGCAACAATGCCGCCCAAAACCCATTTGAATTCGGCCGCGAAGCAATCTGATTGGCTAACTTCAGCAATGACAGAGGTGGGAGATATCGAATTGTATTTTTCAAATTACTTATCAGTGTGACCAACCCTTTAACACTCATATACGCGGTTCACGTTGTTTCCTACCACTCTATATAAATTGTTGTATTCTCGTGTCATCTTCTATTCTTAATTCAACAGTAATGTACAGGTGAATTGAATTAGAACATCCCTTTATTAATTAATGAATTAATCAATCAATTCATTCACTCAGGTATTCATGTTGGTGGTTATCCATGACTGGGAGAGATGGCTTGGAATCCAGTTCATGCATTTATGCACTCAGTCATTCATCCACTCATTCAATTCAGTCACAAGACATGTTCTAAAGGTAGGATTACTCCAAAAGACTTGTGACACAAAAGTAAGCATTAAATAAGTTAAGGAAAGGGATGATACATGTTGTCCTAGAATACTGTATATAACGCTGTTAACGTTTAGGACAAAACAAATTATATTTAGCGTAGTAATAGTCGAACAATTATATGAGGAGAATGTAATGAATGTGTCGAACTTAATGAACTGTAATAAATGATTACTCTCTCCCCAGTTTCAGGCGATCCGGAACTTAATGAACTGCAATAAATGATTGCTCTCTCCCCAGTTTCAGGCGATCCGGAACTTAATGAACTGCAATAAATGATTGCTCTCTCCCCAGTTTCAGGCGATCCGGAACTTAATGAACTGCAAAAAATGATTGCTCTCTCCCCAGTTTCAGGCGATCCGGAACTTAATGAACTGCAATAAATGATTGCTCTCTCCCCAGTTTCAGGCGATCCGGAACTTAATGAACTGCAATAAATGATTGCTCTCTCCCCAGTTTCAGGCGATCCGGAACTTAATGAACTGCAATACATGATTGCTCTCTCCCCAGTTTCAGGCGATCCGGAACTTAATGAACTGCAATAAATGATTGCTCTCTCCCCAGTTTCAGGCGATCCGGAACTATTCTATTTTATTAAGGTTAAAGCACTTCACTGAAATTGCATAGAGTGAATTTAGCTGTACGGGATACATACGTCTAAATCGGTTGACGGAACATTTGGCTGAAAGATGATGGAGCCAATCAGAATGAAGCACTCGTTGGCCACATCGTGCATGCAGAGTTATTGTAATAGAATGAATGAAGCCCCGGTCTAGCGGCGAGGATAGGAACTGTGCCGGCTCCCGAAGCCTGTTGCACTCATCTGGGGCAATGATTAATGGCTGGCAGATGAAATGAAATGATACTGAAGAGCTTTGCTGGAAAGAAAGATGACAGGGAAAACCGGAGTATCCGGGATTTAAACCACGGAGCTGCCGCTGAGCCATAGAGGCACCTGATCCTCACAATAAAAACCAAACCAAGCCCCATAGCACTACAGCCCTTGAAGGGCCTTGGCCTACCAAGTGACCGCTGCTTAGCCCGAAAGCCTGCAGATTACGAGGTGTCGTGTGGTCAGCACGACGAGTCCTCTCGGACGTTATTCTTGGCTTTCTAGACCGGGGCCGCTATCTCACCGTCAGATAGCTCCTCAATTCTAATCACGTAGGATGAGTGGACCTCGAACCAGCCCTCAGGTCCGGGTAAAAATCCCTGACCTGGCCGGGAATAGAATCCGGGGCCTTCGGGTAAGAGGCAGGCAAGCTACCCCTACACCACGGGACCGGCGATCCTCACAATGTTAAATATTATTAAGTATTAATGCTGTCCACCTCTGTGGTGTAGTGGTCAGGGTGGTTAGCTGCCACCCCCGGAGGCCCGGGTTCGATTCCCGGCTCTGCTACGAAATTTGAGAAGTGGTACGAGGGCTGGAACGGGGTCCACTCAGCCTCGAGAGATCAACTGAGTAGAGGTGGGTTTGATTCCCACCTCAGCCATTCTGGAAGTGGTTTTCCGTGGTTTCCCACTTTTCCTCCAGGCAAATGCCGGGATGGTACCTAACTTCAGGCCACGGCCGCTTCCTTCCCTCTTCCTTGTCTATCCCTTCCCATCCCCCACGAAGGCCCCTGTTCAGCATAGCAGGTGAGGCCGCCTGGGCGTGGTACTGGTCATTCTTCCAGTTGCATCCCCCGACCCAATGTCTCACGCTCCAGGACACTGCCCTAGAGTCGGTCTAAGTGGGATCCGTCACTGAGTACGAGGGAAAAACCAACCCTGGAGGGTAAGCAGGTTAAGAAAGTAAGAAAATATTAATGCTTGGATGTGATTATTCCAGTTAGTACTTATTTAATGTTTTCGTAATACTTAACACAGCAAGTCCGGAGTATCGAACTAAACTCAGAGCTATGTGGATGTAAGTCCACTTTCATTTTATTTTTATGACAATAAAATAATAATTAACCATTTTAAATGTAAATTATATTAATGTATGTGATCCGTGACCAAAATTAGACAAAATATAACTAGAACAATGATGAATATCCATTGCCTAAGTCACAATGCAGCAAACATGCTCTAGAACTGACGTTTCTCCTTCCTTCTGTAAAATTACTAAAATGTGACTTAACGGTGGTTTAGCTCTCAGATACAGGAATAATTATCTGCCCCTGTGGGTCAGTATTAGCGAGTTGGACTCCCGATCCGAATAGCGTGGCTTTAAACCCCACAGATATAGCCCGATTCAGAAAGGCGGGAATAAGTCCATTCCGTACAGCATATCGTTCAGTGGCGGTTTCTGGTATAGCGCAATGGAGCAATGAACCTCCAGTTTATATCAAATTGTACTCAACTACGTAATTTTCATAACTCCCTTGTCAATCTCGAAGCTCTTGCTAAGTCCCTCTATCCGTAATATACTTGTACTGGCTTTCAATTCATGCGAGCTGCGCAAGGTCTGTGGCTGGATACTTGTCTGGAATGAACCCCCTTGCAAAGGCGATCTCTCCGTCCGTACATAGGCAAAGGGAGTGGCGAGGTGCGGGGGGACGAAAGCCAGCACTAAGGCAAGACCAGGATATCGCAGAAACGGATCTCTGTTCTTTACGCATGCGCAATAGGCCACTGTCTCAAGACTAGCTAGTCGTGTTGTTGGGGTTGGGGTATGTGCCTGCCATCTGTTGGCCTTACGGGAATTTGACTAGGCAACAGAGAATAGTGCACTTAACTAGCGCTAGTGTTGAAAAGCATCGTTATTACCAAAAGTCACATTAAACTGTCAAATTCCAATTATTATCTTGTCCCAAATATATCATTACTTACTAAACACCTATTAATTTGCCTTCTTTGGAATAATTACCTTTTGGAGAGAAACTTAACTCAAAAATCATTGAGGCAAAGAATAGCGGCAAGGTAATACCAATGAAAACTTTTAAATATAGTTGTTACTATTCCTGTGACATCGGAAGCAGAAAGGCGTTTCTCTACCTTGAAGAGAATAAAGATTTTCTAGCGCAGCACAATGACCGAGGATAGACTTATTGCTCTTGCTATGTTGTCAATTGAAAGGAACTTTGTTCGAGACTCTGCGGACTTCAATGAAGCAGTTATTTCTTATTTTGCATGTGGTAAAACTCGGCATGTAGGCCTACCGTATTTTCTGCTCCTCTCGTATTTGATCACATTTCTAGAACTTATGTCATCTTAGTTTACGAGGTTACGGCCCACGATGGAAGAGAAGCTGGGGGAGATGGGGAGAGGAGAGGTTGGGGGGGGGGAGGCAATTTTTTCTTCTTTTGAACCCCCAGTGATGAAAGTCACGCGCCGCCACTGATATCGTTCGATATCGATATGTAAAAATTTACAGTTCTAGCCTTTCAGGAAAACAACTCAGTGTTGGCAACATCCTAGGGATATGAGTTACGAATACATACAATATTATAAAGCATGAGAATATATTCTTTATTTATGCCTAACAATTACAATCCTTTTCTTAATCATCGTTATCCGGTCGATTAAATTAGCAGTTAGCCTTTTTCTACCACTACACTAATGTGAATCAATGCAGTGTTCCACTTAAGCACCTCTACGAGCGCTTAAGCTCGTATAACTACATTCGGAGTGGACATTTTTCAATAAATCATAAAACACCTGAGGGTTTTGAACCAAGGAACACATTACAGAAAGAATTATGTAAATAAGTTAATTTGGCTAGGATTTGAATAAAAAAAGAACACGAGTAAAGAAACAAGCGATTTGAGACTGTTTTTCCGGAACTGCATTTAGTTTGATAGAGCTATCCAGGACTCTCAATTTGAAACATTTCCGGGCCTTTTAACCCTTCAACTTTCGTCACAATTGAAGAAATAGCTTAATTTTACGATTTTCGTCTGCTTAGAAACGTTTGCAACATTAAAAATCTCTGCTGACACATTTGGTGTTTACGTAAGGTGTGATGACAATGAAAGTTACAAGCGCAGCAGAGAGATAATATGATGATTGTACAACAAGAGATCTCGGAAATAGCAGATGTGTATGAGTTAATAAGAGTTCAAGAAGTATATGGCAGAAGGAAACGAAAAGATATTAGCAATAACTACAAGTATTGTTACTGTTAAACAAGCACTTGCGTCAAATATAGTAATGGTAAGATACATGGTGGCATTTAAGCATGCAGTGGAACAGATTGATATACCTGTAAAGGTTATTTAAATGCCTGTGAAGGCGCTTTTGTGACTTGCCTGAAAAGGTTTCACATAATATGTAGTATCTGCTGGAAAGTCGGTATTCACACGTATTTAATTTATTTCTGCTGTGAAGTTGAAGTGTGTGCTTTTTGTTAGTTTGCCGCAAGGTGAGCAGTTACATTGTTTGATAATGATCATTTTTTCGTTAATTTACGTGTATAAATAAACTAAGGTAAGATACATGTTGTCCTAGACAATATAGCAATGCTAACGTCTAGGACAAAACAAATTTTATTCAGTATAGTTAAACAAATGTAAGAGGAAAATGTTAAATGTTAAGCATGTATCAAAACTGAACAAATTTGGTGTTTACCCGACAACATTAATTTTAAACTCAGCCACAGAATGTAAACAATACAATAATAGACCTACGGTCGTACTCAGACACAGAACGTAGAAGTTAACAGACCAGGGAAGCTATAACCTTCATATTTTTCTTCATGAATAGTTTGAATTTTGCTTTCTGCTAACAATGATTTGCCTAATTGCTTAATTGTACTGAAAAACTAAAATAGATAAATCTCTTACCTGTCTCCTTTGATTCTCAGCAGCCAATTGGGAGATAAGATCTTCCTTTTCCCAACTTTCGTCTCTGAGATCCAAACGAGGATCTACGCCACCTTGTAAATCACAGGAGGAGCAGCAGCGTTCAGATGATGTGTTAACTCCTACACAGCGTTCATGATCTTGATCACCCATAGCTTTCAGCCCGTCCATAATTTGAGGCATACATAAACATATTTCTTCTACTTTTGATTTAAGACTCGCATCATCTCCTCTGACCTTAGCATCTTCTACAAATTGAGACAAAAGAGAATGCATTTCCGTAATTTTGGACATCAACGGTTGATTAGCCGTTTCACTAATTTTATTCTCTTCCATTAATTTATGTACACAGGTGTTGATTTCCATTATTTTTGATGTCAAGTTCACTTCATTGAATTCGGTGTCTCTTTCTTTCAACCTCTCGATCAAATGAGACACAGAGTCTTGCATTTCATTCATTTTTGAAAACAAATTGGCCTTATAATTTTCAGATTCCTGAACATTTAACTCCTTTGCAAATCGAGAAATATTTGCGGATAGTTCTTCGATTTGATTTCTTAATTTTAGATTTTCAGACAATAATTGTGGCATACAGGAATTAATTTGTTCCGTTTGAGATGCTACGCTTGAATCGTTAAGGTGTTTTTTCAATTGCTCTGTATGCTGTGATACAAGCGATACTATTTTATCAAGCTGCGCTCTAATATCTGCCTGTTCCTTAATGAGAATATCTTGAGATTTTAAACTATCCTTGAGCTGCGAGACAGTCAAATGCATATTTTGGAATTCTCCAATAACGTTTTCATTGTTTGGAAATGTTTCTTTTATGTAGTGTTCCAGATTATTGACGGAAGTAGACATTAATGATATTGCTTTCAATAAATTCTCGTTTTTTCCTTCATCTTTATGTCCCTCCATAAGTTGAAAAATGTTATTATGGATTTCAGATATCTGATGCCTGAGATTAAAGTGTTCTGGTCTATTTATTATCAACTCAGGAATTTGCACAATGTTGGACTGCATGTCCATGAGCATAGTTTTTAAACTCTTATCCTCTTTGGTGCTTCTCACAATTGTTTGCAACTCGGTCAAACAGGAATACATTTCGGACAAATCAGAACTTTGTTTGTTCAAAAGAAAACTAAGTGTCTTCGCCTCTTTCAAAGACTGGGCTACAGATGTTGTCAAATTATCAACTTCTGTTTTAAAATTTAAATCATTCAGCCTTGAGCTTATATCTGTCACATTCTCTGACAGCTCCAAAATATCTGAATGGATCTTCCCAGATTGTGTATTCTGCTTATTTAGTTTCACTTCTTGTGTTAGTAATCGTTCTGATAAATCAGTTATACCTACGTGGATTTCATTTATTTTAATCTTAAGACTCTGGTCATCAGGTCTGGCAAGTAAACTTGAAACCTTCTCTGATAGCTGATGAACTGAATTACAAACTTCTGAAATTTCAACATTCTGTTTTTCAGCCTTTTGATCCTGAGAAACTAGTTTTGAAATTAAATCATTTAAGCTAGAGTGGATCTCTGATATCTGAGCAGTTAAAACTAGATCTTTGGGCGAGTTTTCCATCAAAGTTTTCAAGTCACTTCTCATTTGAGATACACAGGTCTGTATTTCAGAAACTTGGTCATCCTGAGATCTGAACTGGGAATCCCATTGTTTCATCTTTGCCATTAGGTGAGAAGTACTAGAATTAAGGTGGTCGATTTTAGTTTCAAGTTCAGGATGATCTGATTTTGAACTAATAATTTTATCTGATATCTGGGTAACACATTGATAAATATCAGATACTTGAGCATTCTGATCAAGAAGAAGGGCATCTTTTGAAGTGACCTCCTCCATGAGCTGGATTACACACGAATGAATTTCACCGAGTTGAGATATCATGTTTTTATCCTCCGATTTATGCCCTTCTTGAACGTGACCCAATTTATCTCCAATTTCTTGCACATTTGATTCCAACTTTGAAATTTGATTTGAAACAGTACCTTCGTCAGATTTCGTTGATGCTTTGAATTCTGATAGTTTCTCAGACAAATCAGTGATACACGACTCGAGATTAGTGATCTGTACTCGTGCACTTTCTTCAAATTTACGTACCAAATCATCTTCTCGACAAGAAAACCTATCTGACAACTCAGATAGCCAATAATGCATTTCAGATATTTTGTTCTTCACCTCCTCTTCAAGTACTGAGGTTTCTTTTTCTTGATTACTCTCTATAGACATTAACTGATTGGAAAGCTTATAAAGAGTAGAAAGAATATCTGATATTTGCGTTTCTAAGTTGAAGAACTTCTCAACTGTTCCAGTAGACTTCTGGTTGCTAAGAGCATTTGATATCTGGTTCATAGAAGTGAAGATCTCAGCTATCTCCTGATGTTGGGAATCGAGGACCACCTTGATATCCTGTAAAAGGAAAACCCAGGCATATATTACAATGGATGAACTGTTATCATATTGTTAAGAAGTATGCACAATTTTCAGTACAAAATAAGATTAACAACGGTTATTCATAAAAAAGTACCTAGAGTTGTCTTAAGATTCAAAAATATTATAATAGGATTCCTTGAATTTAAAGAGCAAAGAAAAATGGTGATATAATTTCCAGTACACAGCTCAGACGTCTGAGTGTCAGGCATACACACAACAATTCATTTTCATAATATGTAAATGAATTCAGTGAGGGATAAATGCAATATTAAACTCAAAGATCTAGAAGTACTTCAGAAAAGAGCAATTAAAATGATGTACTACTTCTGTTTCACAAAGCCGCCCATTGATATATTTAATGGAACAAATAGTCTGCTTGTTAGAATTGAGTACAGTACTTGCAAGCTTTATTCATGTATATATGTCAGAATAATATGATATCTATCAATACAGAATTACGTTCGACAAAAGATATTGTCGTTGCGTCTAGAAAAAACGCAATGTGATAATATTTCAGCTTTCAGCCAGAAAGGTTCTATCATCTAAGGTTCAGTATTACATGAACTATATAAACGAATTTCCGTTCTAAGCGATTCATGTGATGACGGTCAGTATTTCACCCCTCGACTTTGTCACATAACGGCATTTCGAGGCACAACGACGAAATACAGTCATAGGTCAAATAACCACTACTCCAACTCAAATAAATATGGCACTAATAGTATTACATACCCATAACGCAGAACTTATAATAGCTTACCTCCCTAATTAGAGAATTTAAAAACGGGCTGTACTGTGAGATTGGACGGAGTAGCTGCGAGTGGGTCATGATGACGAAGAGGCCAGTATCAAGAGCTCACTGCGGTTGAATGAGGTCGAATGATAGGGCTACGTGAAGGTGGATTTCCCTTCCGCGCTATTGCAGAATGACTGGACAGGAATGTCTCCACTGTGCATGCGTGCTGGCAGCAGTGGTCACGAGAAGGTACGCTCGCAAGAAGACCGAACTCCGGACGTCCCTGTGGCACCACCGAGAGGGACGACCGCCGTATTCGGCGTATAGCTGTGGCGCAGCGGACTGCGTCTGCAGCAGCAATTCGAGTGGCAGTTGGCACCACAGTGACGCAACGAGCTGTTCAAAATCGTTTACTTGAAGGACAACTCCAAGCCAGACGCCCTGCGGCGTGCATTCCACTAACTCCAAACCACCGCCGTCTGTGTCTTCAGTGGAGTCAAGCGAGAGCTCACTGGAGGATGAAGTGGAGATCCGTTGTGTTTTCCGATGAAAGCCGGTTCTGCCTTGGTGCCAGTGATGGTCGTGTGTTGGTTAGGAGGCGGCCAGCTGAGCGCCTGCATTCCACTTGTCTGCGGCATTGACACACTGGACCTACACCAGGATTTGGTCTGGGGAGTAATTTCCTATGACAGCAGGAGCACTCTCGAGGTTATCCCACACACCCTGACTGCAGATGTGAACGTCCGTCTGGTGATTCGACCTGTTGTGCTGCCATTCATGAACAACATTATCCAACAGGATAACCGAACGTGCTCTGCAGAGTGTCGACATGGCCTTGACCTGCTCGATTGCCCGATTGTCGCCAATCGAGCACGTACGGGAGGGATATCACTGGACGACAACTCCAGCGTCATCCACACCCGGCATTAACCGTCCCTGTTTTGATCGACCAAGTGCAACAGACATGGAACTCCATCCCACAAGCTGACATCCGGCACCTGTACGACACAATGCATGCACGATTGTATGCCTGCATTCAACAGTCAGGCGATTACACCGGTTATTCATGGGCCAGCATGGCACATTTGCGATGGCTTTTCTCGCGCGGATATTAACCCGTAGTCTTGCATCTTTATTGCACGTTATAAATTTCATATTAGAGCCCGTATTGTCAAAGTATCAGCTTGTGAAAATTTAGATTTTATAATTCCACCTTTACTGTAATTACAGTTTTGTAAAGGCGGAATTATAAAATCTAAATTTTCACAACTTACATCTTTAATCAATTAAATATGTTACCTCGACAAATATGTTGTTAAAATTTCCGTATTCTACATTCCTTATTTCAATGTGTTTGGATACTTTTTTCCGCCAGTGTATGTGAAAAATAAAACATTTCATTAACAACAGAATGACATGATTTGTTCTTGAAAGAACTCATCATATTATATCAAAAGTTTATCATGTTACATAAGGGTTGGGTATAAGACATTTTTTAATAATCTGCTTCACGTCGCACCGACACAGATAGGTATTACGGAGACGATGGGATAGGAAATGGCTAGGAGTGGGCAGGAATCGGCCGCGGCCTTAATTAAGGCACAGCCCCAGCATTTTTCTGGTGTAAAAATGGGAAACCCCAGAAAATCATCTTCGGGGCTGCTGACAGTGGGGTTCGAACCCATCATCTCCCGAATGTAAGCTGACAGCTACGTGGTCCAAATCGCGCAGCCACTTACTTGGTGGTATAAGAAACTGCAGGGCCTTAGGTTTGTATGAGGTAACAAAAGAATGGAACATCAAGGCAATAGAAAATACAAAATCTTTTCTGTACTTCTTTTCTTTTCACTATTAATTTCAATAATTTAACAATAACAAGACATTTAATAATTAATTTATAAATGGATAGAAATGCTGTACATTCATTTCTCATCACCCCCGACCCCGTACCAAGAAACGGGACTAAGGGGTAGGTCTACAACAACAACAGTAGATGTAAATGTTTTTAATTTTTTTAACAGTTTCCTTTACGTCGCACCGACAGGTCTCATGGCGACGATGGGATGGGAAAGGTCTAGGAATGGGAAGGAAGCGACCGTGGTTTAAATAAGGTACAGCCCCAGCATTTTCCTGGTGTGAAATTGGAAAACCCCGGAAAACCATCTTCAGAGCTCCCGAATGCAGCTGATAGCTACGAGACGCTAACCGCTCAGTCATTTGCTCGGTAGGTAAAGTTTCCGAAGTTCTTGTTCTCTCGCGCAAAGTAATGGGCTTGGAAATAGCAAGATCGCCCCTTCTGTTACTCAATTCATTGTGTGATCAAACTTATTCCTGTTCATATTACAGAGCTGGTAAAATCATCATCTTCCACACGGAGATTATACTATCAAAAATCACCAATTTATGTCAGTTACTGGATGCTTACTTCCTTCAGCATTACGAACTACACTAGAATATGACATACGAAATGTGGAGACGTATGCCTTAAACTTCATGAATTCATGACATAGGCTACCCTTCATTTTATACCATATATTTATGAACAGACTCTCCTCTTATACGTTTAGAAAGGTTCTAGGTGTCTGGCACAGGACACGATACTTCCATTTAGTACTATGTTGGACATTGATTTTGACATAAATATGTCTTATGGCTGGGGATCATCTGAAAATTTGCGTCTCGAAATCAGCGATACAAATCTGTGTGACACGATGTTTGTACCTGTATACTGTATAACTTAAAGGAAGAATGGTCAATGATTGTACATTTAAAGTAAAATATTGTCCTGAACTGTCCATGCCAATTTCTTTAAATCTATTCTTTATTTTTATGTTATTTTTCCAAATTGTATTTTGCAATATCAACTATATAATGCTTGGTGTACAACTCTGATAAATAAATAAATAAATAAATAAATAAATAAATAAATAAATAAATAAATAAATAAATAAATAAATAAATAAATAAATAAATAAATAAATAAATAAATAAATAAATAAATAAACAAATAAATAAATAAACAGCGACCAAGAAGAAACAACAATGGACGGCTGAAAGAAAAGAAGCAGCAAGCAGGAGGATGAAGGAGTACTGGCGCCAAAGAAAGTTTAAATCATGAGGAGTTATTTACGTGGTCCACAGCTGGCCAAAATCGATAAAAGAAAAAGAAGAAAGAAGAAATAAATAAATAAATAAATAAATAAATAAATAAATAAATAAATAAATAAATAAATAAATAAATAAATAAATAAATAATTTGAGTTTCATTTATTGAAATATATATTTATGATCTTTTGATTTTCCTAAAGGGAAAACGGACGCTTTTTTTTCTTTGTTAGATGTTTGCTGAGATAGGTTTGCAAAATTTTGATGGAACTTTTTTGTTTAATTTCCAGATTCTTGGAGATTGCCGAAAACACATGAGAGAGCTGACCAAGTAATAAGACGATGAGGATGGTGATGATGATTGCTGTTTTAAGGGACCAAACTCTCGGGGTTATAAGGCCCTTGGCTGATCATGTCTGGCGGTCCTACTTTCCTTACTGCCGTCAGTGGTAAGAGTCGGCTGGTACGCTCAGCACGATAAAACAACTTGCAATCCTTCTTCTTCACAGTACCATATCAGGTCCCCCGACGTTGGGAATCACTGTAGCGAATGCAGTACGATCTCTTGCTAGGTGGAGAAGTTTTTCTACACGGTGAATTACAGTCCATTCTTTGATGTTTCCAAGCCATGATGTTCGCCTCCTCCCGACACCTCTTCGACCCTGTGTTTTGCCTTGTACAATCCGCTGTAAGATGAGGTAACGGTCATTTCTAAGGATGTGGCCAATGTAAGAGATCTTCCGGTGTTTTAATGTTTGAACGAGTTCCCGACTTGCTCTTGCCCTTCTGAGTACTTCTTGGTTCGTTAGTCGTGCAACCCACGAAATCCTGAGCATCCTACGGTGATCCACATTTCAAAGGCTTCCAAGCGTTTCACTGATATGTTCTTCAGAGTCCATGTTTCCACACCATATAGCAAGGCTGACCATATATAGCACTTGACCATCCTCTGTCTAAGTTTTAAATTTAAGTAGTCATTGCAAAAGAAAGATTTCATTTTTGTAAATATTCTTCGTGCTATTGTTATCCTCTGCTTCACTTCTTTCTCAGGATCAAGTTGTTCAGTGACAATGGCACCCAGATTTTTAAAAGTGGTTACTCTCTCAATCTGTTGGTTGTTTAGTTGCAAGATTTCCTCAGCATTGGCGCGTCTGCTGAAGATCATAAACTTGGTCTTGTTTACATTTATTTTTATCTCAAATTTGAACACTAAAAACGAGTATTCAGAATCAACACACGACGCCAATCATATATTTTTATTCTCTTTAGAATGGAATAGAATAGAATAGAATAGAATAGAATAGAATAGAATAGAATAGAATAGAATAGAATAGAATAGAATAGAATAGAATATAATGTTTAAGATTTGATTGTTTAAGCAGCCTTTCTTATGGACAGTCGAGATTTTCTTCTGATGACGCAGAGCACAATTCTCTGCGAAACATAAAGAATTTCACCTTATTTTCTTGACACGGCATAAGCCCAAAAGGCTATACAGTATCATGTCTATAGAATAGAATACTCCTATCCCCCAATTTCGGATCACCTGATATTATTTATTGTAATCCAGAATGTGTTTTGATACATTACATTACTACATTCGACATTACAATTACACTTATTAACTATGTCAATCTAATTCCTCAATTGTAGTTTGTTTTTGTTTGAAGTTTATTTATTTATTTTATTATTTATTTTTCCCTAGACGTTAACAGAGTCATAGTGTTCAGGACAAACATGTATCTTACTCTCCCTGAGTTCTATTAGTGCTTAATTGTGTCGTCAGCCTTTATAGAGTTATCCTACGATTGCAACATATATTTCGAATGAATTGAATGGCTGGATGAATTAGTGAGTGAATTGTGCTCGTGCATGAACGAATGAATAAACACTCTTCTCACCCAGTCACGGATAGCCACCAACTAGGGAGAGAACGAATGAATGAATGCATGAATGTTCTCATTCAATTCGCATGCAGTTTAATAAATAACATAAGAAAAAAGAATGAGGACACTACAGTCAAACAATTTACCTAAAAACCTAGTATTATATATGTCTCTTATCCTTCCTTGTTTTCGTTAATGCTTGTTCTATTCTAATTTCCTTTGGCACATACTTCTTAGGATACAAAAATATTTGCAGTTCTTTCCTGTGCAATCCATTCCTTATTCAATAATTTAAAAATTCTGTAAAATTATTTCTCTCTTTCTACTTTTTCCTTATATTCTCTTCCTGTCCCTACAAACTCTTCCATTATCTCTCCACAAAATAAACAACGGTTCTCGTCATGTTTCTCTCTCTGACTCTTATTCTTATACAGTCCCATTAGCCACCACACCATACCTCTCACTTCTCTGTTTAGAAGCCTCTATTTCTTAACTGGCATTCTTTGAGTGCGGTAATTTCACAGAATTCGTGTAAGATATTAAGATATTAACAATGACCTCCGACGACTCAGTATATATGCACAACGAAATTCTCTCATACTAAACTCCACAAAATCTCAGGCAATCATAATAGGAACACGAAAATTACTGAACTGCTCAAACAATATTGCAATCCCGCCTATCCTACTGAATGGTAACATTATTCCCTACAATAAAACAGTTAAAAATCTCGGCGTAATTATGAATGAAACACTTGATTGGTCTGATCACACGAAAATCATCTGTAAAAAGATTTTTGGAGCGCTACACCCTCTTAAACGGCAAAGGGATGTATTTCCATTTGAGCTTAAGGCCAAACTAATACAGACACTGGTTCTCCCTATTCTTGATTATTGTGACGTTGTTCTAGTTGATATGACAAGAGAAGAAACACTTAAACTTCAACGAGCACTGAATTCCTGCCTGCGATTTATTTACAATATTGGGTACGATGTTCACATTACTCCATACTATAAGGCTCTCTCATGGCTGAAGCCTGATAAACGTCGGCAGCTACACATTTTAACGATGGTATTTAGAGTACTAGCGGAAAGTCAGCCACTGTATATTTCTTCTAAATTCACCTTTCTATCATCATTTCACAACTTAAATACACGTTCCAGATCCACTCTTTCTATTCCAGTGCACCGCACAAATAAAATTAATAGATCGTTTGTAGTGACCGGCGCCAGATTATGGAATTCCCTGCCAGCTCAGGTCAGAGAAACTAGCTCTTTACAAAGGTTTAAGGTCACCTGCCGAGACTACCTGCTGAGGACAGCTAACTGAATGGTTGAAGTATGAATGTGTGCGCGCCTGAGGATAAGTCATTATTAAGAGTTCTTACTTTTAATTAGTTTTATTATTAAGTAATGTATTTAAAATTGCTCTCAATTCTATTAATTTTTTGTTTGGTTTTAACTATTTTAAATATCTCATAACTTTATGTATGGTTTTGATTAGTATGTGGTTAAGTGGAAGAGAGGGCCTCGAGCCCTAACTTCGCCACTGAAAAAAGGCATTAATAAATAAAATAAATAAATAACGTCCTTTTAGTCTTACATTCTGCCATAATCATTTGTTTCTCAATATCTTTCACTCTAGTCGTTTCCTCCTTGCACCATTTCTTGTCTTTGTTTTGAATTTCTCTGCCCCAATATTTTCCCATTCCTATTCTATCAAGCATCCTTTTAACTTTCGTTAACCAGTAATGATCAGTTAACGCCGGGGTTAACAATCCTGTCATTTATAACTTAAACCATCAATCATTACCATAACTAACGAGTGTCTGTTAAAAAAGTGCTATTTCCACTTCCAAAAAATAAATTAATCGTCCACATGCATTACAGTAGTTGAGTATTCCATGGATAAGTGGTTAGCGTGCTGGCCTTTGGCCACAGGGGTCCCGGGTTCGATTCCCGGCAGGGTCGGGAATTTTAACCATCATTGGTTAATTTCGCTGACACGGGGGCTAGGTGTATGTGTCGTCTTCACCATCATTTCATCATCATCACGACGCGCAGCCGTCGCCTGCGGGCGTCAAATCAAAAGACCTGCACCTGGCGAGCCGAACAAGTCATCGGACACTCGAGGCACTAAAAGTGATGTGGTGGTGGTGATTATTGTTTTAAGAGGAAGTATAGGCAGCCATCCTCCCAGGCACTAAAAGCCATACGCCATTTAATTTAATTTCTTCAAGGGTCATATCCGATCCCTCAGACATTGGCGATCACCCTGGAGAAATCACCCGTTTCTTAGCTAACAATTCAGAGAAGAAAGATGTAATTCCTTAAAAGTTTTACCAAACCGTATTGTGGGCATGTTCTGTGTGCCTCTCATTTTACGTTTTTTGCGCTTTCCCCACAACTTCCTTCAAGTGAAAACAACACCTTTTGAATAGACACTCCTCAGCTATTCTCTTGAGCAGTAAGTAACATGATTTTGGAAAACTTGTTGATAGGTCATCAGCCCAGAGGCTAGTTGGATCCTCAAATAGCACCACCAAAGGCTATGCAGTTCTAGGGAAACTGCAAAAACCAATGGCAGAATCGAAATAAGGCATACTAGGCAATATGAGGAGTGAGGTAGTTTGCCATTGCTTTCCTCACTGGACCAGAAGGTACTACTGCAGCATGAGTGATCCTATGAGCAACACCTTTCATAACACTCAGACACTAGTTGTGCTCTAAATGTCATTACTCAGCACCACCCATACCCCAGCAGCTTCTATATTGTCACAGCCATGGATGAGACTGGGACTTCGGTTGAAGCTACACACATATTTTTATTATATCAATCCAGTGAACAACTGCCATTAAAATATCAGATAGGAGTTGGGAGTAAATAATAATGAAAACAACAAGATGTAAAAATAAATATTTTAATAACATTTAGTATAGTTTATATTATAAGAACAACAAACTAATATAGTGTAACGTCCCAAATAGCAAATATATTTAAATAAATTTTGTACACTGCTGTTATACCTTTAACTACAAACTCATAAGGAAATAGACAGTACGCACAAGGCTCAGTGAAAAGTAAGATATTACTTTGCCCTAAACTGCGGAGCATTTGGGCAGCTGTTATAAAGGGTTCCGATTTCCGGGATACTTCTGGAGTCTGTTGAAGTCTGCTGAAAAAACTAGGAAAACTGGGGGCGAAATGCTCGTCATTTCACGATTGAAGAGCCTAAAGTGCTTGCATACTTTAATACTCATAGCCGAAATTTAATTGTGGTTTCCTTCTGGGACCTTACATTGTGATGTAATTGATATAAGTGGAGGAACATATCTCCCCTAGTGCACCGTCACTACGTTGTCCTACATAAGAGGCTTGTAGTGGTGTCTCAACGGCGTACTAGCCGCCAGTCTTGGAAAGGTATGGCAATCCAACTGACGGCCTAAAAAGCTTGAATCATTTAAAAAGTGATATTGAACGCCTGGCACTTTAGTCAGAATGTACAGCGATTGAGTTTTGCAGACTGTATAAGTGATACGTTGATCGAATGTTCGAGTTGTTTCAAGGCCTTTAATAAGACAGTTGGAGGGCTAAGAGAAATTGGCATCTATATATTTCAGTTCCATGGAATAATGAAATAATTTCTTGATTATGTATTATTATTATGAAGCCGGCCTCATGGTCTAGTGGTAGCGAGTCTGCCTCTTACCCAGAGGCGCCGAGTTCGATTTTCCGTCAGGTCAGGGATTTTCTGCTGGATCTCAGGGCTATTTCGGGGTCCACTCAGCCGTAAGAATAACTGAGGAGCTATCTGAAGCTGGTGGCTATCCCATTCTAGAAAGCCAAGAAAGCAGGGCTGAGTGGCTCAGGCGGTTGAGGCGCTGGCCTTCTGACCCCAACTTGCAGGTACGATCCTGACTCAGTCCGGTGGTATTTGAAGGTGTTCAAATCCGTCAGCCATGTGTTGGTAGATTTACAGATACGTAAGAGAATTCCTGCGGGACGAAATTCCGGCAACTCGGCGTCTCCAAAAACCGTGAAAGTAGTTAGTGGGACGTAAAAAAACAATATTATTATTAAAGTCCAGAATAACGGCCGAGAGAATTAGTCACGCTGAGCACGCGTTTGCCCATAATCTGCAGACCTTTGGACTGTGCTGCTGTCGCATGGTACGCCAAGGTCCATCAGGGCTGCAGCGCTATATTTTTGTTTGCCCTCTATCTTACAAACTACTATGCTGACAGGCACATTTCCATGGCAACCATACCCCTACTCTGTTCTGTCCAGCCAGACCGGCAGTAAACGGGCCCAGATGGCTACATATTAAACACATGCTGCACCCATACAGTTAGAGACTTGTTGACGTCGTCACCCTTAATGTTCAGAGCATGTTGTGATCTCAGTACTGTTTGTTTCACCGCATACTATATCAACATAAATCAAGTTGATTTTTTAAATTAGAAATTACAGTTGGATACTGCGAAAAGCAAAAGTAAACAAAATATAAAAAGAAAATAATAAACAAAATATAAAAATTAAATCTGCACCAAGAAAGAGGTTAATAAATTTGCAACAGACTTCTTTGTAGAATGACAGATTAAGTTGTCTGGAAGTATACTCATTGTCTCTTACCGTACATTTTTAAGAAGCCTACTGCAAGTTTGCCGAGCTATGTGGGACATAATACTATATTAATAAATACTCTATCATTTACCCAAATCAATGCAAAATAATATTTACAGAATATCATAACGCAAGACTTAAGGAAAAAATCCTGAAAATAACATTTTCAGTACAATGTGACATTTATTTCCTAACACATACATTTCTAGAACTTACTTTCAATTTATTTACTGAAAGTAGGTTTGTGGCAGGCAAAGGAACATGGCTCTATTTTTAGACATTATGACATAAATCTAAGTCAGAACTACGCCCACCACAGCGGATTTTCTATTGCCCACCAGAACTTAAATTATTTTACTATGGAGAATTTTTGAATTTCTGATGGTTATACAGTAATTAGAGCCCGGATTTTTAGGTGCTGATAAGTTAGACTGTAAACTTATTTAAGCCAATAAGAAGTGTACCCTACCGTGTACAACAGTTATGCTATGAGGTTTGCATATACATCAGGAGTACGGCCTATAGAACTCCTAAAATATATGTTACTCTTGCTACAGTATGGAAGAGCGGGTTGTGTGCCACTTCCTATTAACTAATGCATTCTAACCTATTACCACCTAAAATCCGAAGTCTAGTTATAATTAGAGAAAGGTTCTTTAGGTTAGGATGCAAAAGATTTTGTACAAGGCGCAAGTACCATCTAGCCGCTCTACAGCTGTGTAGGTGAGTTGCATACATTTTAGGGGTTCTGATAGTTCAGATCGCTAATACAGTAGTTACGCAAATCTTACTGCGGAACTGTTGTGCGAGTAGAAAACATTTGCGCCTTGGTTACATACGTCTGCATTCTAACCTATTAGTGTCTAAAAATGCTTTCGCTAGACATATAATAGATGGTTTCAGCGAGACTCGAAAGCAAGTAAGGCTATCCAAACGCTATTTCCTCAAAATGTAAGAACATGTAGCGTTTCAGAAATAAGAGGCAGTTTTTGTACATCCTTGTGGTAGAGGACAGCGGAAATAGGCACCCAATAGTCGAGTAGATCACTAACAGGTCACTCATTCCTTATGTACAGCTATTTACCCCCTTTTCACACCCTTCTGCCCCCACTCTTGATCAGTGTTTCTTTCGTTTCGTGATTTTATATTTGCAATAGGTGAATATTTTTTGCATGCGATTTTTCATCGATACCACCAAGTTTTCCACAACTGGGTAATAGACAATATAAATTCATTAGCTGATTTGTCATTTTTCCTTATTCGTTTTGCCTCATAGCTGATGCGTCGTGACTATCATAATTCAGACAGCTAGCTCATGAATCACACTCCGCCATTCTTCTCTACTAAAGCCTTCAGTGTGATTATTCGGAGAGAACTCTAGAAGGGGTCATTCACCAATTTGACATTCCATAAAATAGGCTAAACTCCTGTACATGTGGCCTGCGACTAGTCACCCAAATTAATTTCTGGCCCTGGACGTAAGAATGTTTGGATGCCTCTGATAAAACAAGTTTCATTCGCATCTCCTTATTATTATAATCCTTTATTTTTAGTCCGAGCTCATGATATGCTAATAATTTTTTAAACAAGGGATACGTGGTTTAAAATCCATGACTCTGTACATTCCAACGAAGGTAATTTTATGATAAGTGGTAGTATATTTAATTAATTACTGAATTAACCTATACGGTACTAATATTATAAAAAGACGAAGTTAGTATGCAGAGGCTAATCCTAGAAACCACTCAACCAATTTCAGCAATTCTTTCATCACTGGTAACCTCATTTCTTCCAGAAGGTGATAATATTGGGACGTTATATACAAAAATTATTTTGAACATTATTCTGTTCGTATACTTTGAAAGGATTTTAATAAAAGATTTTCTGAAGTTAATCTTCCGTCAAGATGTTTGGCTTTAATCTTGGAAAAATCTAAAAGTGAATGAACCGAAAAGCTTCATATAAGGATAGTGAAACACAACATTAGATTAGAAACATTCCTCAATGAAAACTCAAACGTATCTTAAGCCTTCTGTACACCATCAACTTTTCATCAAATTCAAGACTTCACAAGAATTTTCAATACGTCACAAATTCACTTGAACTTGTCAAATCGCTTGAAATACTTGAGAAGTCTTGAAAGTGAATTAGAACATGTTCTAACCAGTCAAAGAATTTCCAAGTCTTTGACAGAATAGACCCATGGAAAGAGAGTATTAACGGTACGCGCTAGACCGCTAGGCATGCTGGGATTGCCGGGAATCAAAACAACAAAAATGGTTTCGTGTAATGGCCGAGGGATGTTGTGTGTGCGTTAATTGCTAAGTATAAGGCACATCCCCACATATATTCAGCGGGCTCCGTAGAATACCACAATAAAGTAAATACAACGGCAGCGTCTGAGGAGATTGTAAGGGAAATATCTCAAGGAAGAGGGCAGCATTTATATTAATTACCGTACACTATCAGGAATGTTCGATTTATGACGATTTTCGCGTATTATTATTATTATTATTATTATTATTATTATTATTATTATTATGGAATTCCTATTATATTTTCATGTGGTAAAGATATGAATTTCTGTTGCATTACTTTTTATTCAGTTCATGTAAGTAAATGCAATATCACTTAACATCTGCAAATGATCTTTTTGGCAGTAAATACATTGCAAAATTTTGTTGGAGGTAAACCACATTAATCTTTTTCCGATGTAAATTATGCTTTATTGCGTGTTTCTCTTCGTTTTACGAATATATCCCACTGCTGCTTGCCTTTCCTCCATGTTAAAATAAAACGATATCAAACCTCGCCAAATCTTGTCAAACCTTCAGCAATGTTGAAGAATTTTTGACAATGTTTGACCATTTTTTCTAGTGAACTATTGAATTAAAAGATGATGTACAACAGGCACTAGATAGTGTGTTTAAATGTTGAGAGCTATGATTAGAAGGTCTTCAATTCCGGTATCATCCATGAAAATAGTTTTACAGCGTCACTTTAGGAACAGTCTATATCCAGGTGGTCACTCACAGTGTTGGTCGTGAACGGGAGAATTCGTAAGCAAAGTCCTCGCGATCGGTGAAAATGGCTAAATAAAATAACCCTTATCTTATGAATGTCTTTTTAACTTAACGATGTCTTGAAGAGTTCTATTTTGATGTGACACAAAGTAACTCTCGATTTCTGCTTTCCTGCGGGGCAAAAAGCCAAGTACCATCACGACTCTGGCACTGGTTAGTGGAACACTATTCTTCCATCGCTGTCGCTATTGCCATCATCAGGGTGGAAGTGTACTTTTCCAGTTACATGTACCTTGGACACTCTACTGATGGTTTCCTTGGTGATAGTCCTGCCTGTGCTCTTCGGTTGTTCTGCTTCCCAGTTGTCGCCAAGACCAGCAGGCTCCTTATACTCTGTAGGTGGTGGTATCGTCATAAGTCCCCAGTGAACCGTTTTATCTTCCACTTTGGCTGCAGTTGGTGACGCTGACTGTAATTCATCAGATCTCCTCTGAAAAGTGTGTTGTTCTTCATGTGCATCTTCCTTCTGATTTCCATCATAGTAATAATCTAAGTTGGTGTAATCATCTGTTAATGGACTAAGTACAGAGAATGTAGCATGCTCATGAGATCTCTCAGGTGAATCGGACGACTCCACCTTATAAAACTGTCTGGACGGCTCAGGAGGATCGTAAGAATAAGATTTCCAGTAAGACGGTTCATCTTTCTCTTCAGGTCCCCGGTCCAATCTTTCCGTTGCGTCAAATCTGTAATTTGATATAGGCAGGTAGTCGTCATGGTAACGATCATCTCCACGGCCTTCTATTCTCCTCCGTTCCGGAAAGCGCGGGTTGTAGTAAGGTTGGTCTCTCTTCTCGCCTTGTGCAGGTGATGCGGGCGGGGGATTTTGTTTCTTCTCTGGTGCGGGCAAAGGTCTCGGTGGAGGAGAATTATTCAATTTCGACGTACCTCGTGGATCTCCTCTTGATAATCCCTGCTGTATTCTGGAGTTTCTTTGACTTTCTGGTGCTTGTAAACGAGCACGATCGTTGGGAGGCACTGGTGTTTTAGATTTGACGTTGTTTTGTTCAGCTTGAAGAGGGATGTTTGGAGAAGCGTGCCTATCATTACGTAAATGGTTTAACTCGTCGAATTGTGGAAGATTTAATGATGGCGAGGGCTCACGATTCTTTCCTTGGTTATTGTTATTTGGAACAAACAAACCAGTCAAAGGCGTTGGACTAGCAGAGATTAGCCTCTCTGCAATAGCACTGAAGCCCTTGCCGAATGCCGTGTGAGGAATAAAAAGTGCTGCATAAGCACCAAATTCACGTGAAGTAGTAGTTTGAGACTGAACGTTTGCATTTTGAGGGCTTGATGCCTGTTGAGTTGAAGGCTGCTGGATCGTTTTTTGCGGTACGTCTTCATTTGGTGCGAGATTGGACGTAATTAACTGGGGACTATTGAAATAATTGACTGATGGGTTATCCTGTGGAGGTGTTAGAAATTGGGAAAGAAATATTTGTTCATTCGGAGGGCTAAAATATTGATCTTGAGATGATATGGCTCCTAGTATTGGTTGAGAAAAATGTGCATTTTGTCCTTGTGCACTATAAGAATTCTGTGGAATAGGTATTTGTTCCGATGACACGACTTTTCCACGATTTCCTGCAGCTTTAGATTTAGTGTTCTGTTCTGCATTTCCTGCATTATTGGCATTTTGATTTGAATTGCTGTCTTTTCCAGACAAATTCTGAGAACTAGTTTTATCATCTTCGGGTGCTGCGTATGACAATGAGTTTGCTCCAGGATTGTAGTTGATCAGCAACTGAGCTTTCTCTCCAATGACAGCGTCATTCTTTAACAATTGTTGCTGGCTAGTAGGGGCAGCTGCATTGTTGCCATTATTAAATGTATAATGGAATGGAGCTGGCCACAGCCCATCCTGTTTGGAACCCTCCATGCTTTGATGTAATATCTGAGCCATTTTCGGTTGGGATGTCGATGCTATGGGCAGCTTACCACTAATGGAATTCTGAATATTATCACTTATCTTCCCACCATTCTGTGATTGAAATTCAGGATTTGGAATAAAATTAATTTGATTACCACCGCCTGATGGTTGATTTTTATTCGCTTCATCCTTATCCTCCGTATTTTCATATTGCGCCGTGGGGTCTGTATATTGTTGTTCTGCCTGTGGTGAATCGAAGGAGTACTGTAGAAGTTTCCCATAATCGTATGATGGGTTATCGGATGTAGACTGGAAATTGTTACTCTGAGCTCCGTCATTTCCAAAATAATATAGGTTTTCCCAGGGCTGCGTAGAGGGTGGTGGAATTTGGTAATTGTAATAACCACCGTCGAATTTTTCTTCATCACGCTTCGTCTGTGACTGACCTTCGTCATCCGGAACTTCACTGTACTGATTATAAAGCTGTACATTCCACGGCTGATCGTATACATTTCCTTCATTATATCCCTGATTCTCGCCGTCGTTCTGTTGTCTTACTTGGTTTCCATTCCCATCAAAACCTCTTATACGATCATATTCACTTCTGAAATGATCCCCGGCATTGTTGCGGTAGTAGTTAGCTATTTCTGAATTTTCGTCTGTAACATTCAATTGTTCATTCTGCTGGGCTTCGTCGGTGTTTGAGGAGGCATCTTCATTAGATGGTGTCTGAGATGTTTCTTTAACAGCTACGAGGTCATTGCCTCCAGAATCATTCGTTCCCTTTGCTGTGGTTCCCTCTGCTGTAGCTGGTCTCGTTGGACTTGGAGGTGCTGGGACTGATGACTGAGTTGGTGATGCAGTCACAGGTGCAGGTGCAGTTGGAGTGTTCGTCGTCAGCTTCCGCGGCCTCAATTCATAACCCAAAGCATCGGCCAGACCTTTTAGAAGAATATCCAATGTCCTTTTCTCGCGCGGGCCGGTATAAATATTGTCAAACTTTCCTGCAGATATCTGAGCACGATTTCTCCGCACATTGCCGACGGATTGTCCTAGGGCTGTAGACGTACAATGAACAACACACACAAATAGGAAAAGTAAACACCACTGCCGTACTAAAATACACTTCACTTCCATTGTCCCACTCCGATGGTGAATTATGTCGATCTTTGTAATCCAAATATAGCAGGGTTTGATGATCTACATTACATCAATAATTCCGGAAATTATCAGTAATGGCTGATAAATGCTGAAACAAAATCAATACAAACATTTAGAACACATTACAAAAAAAAAGGTCACTAAGTTTCAACACTAATATGAATTGAAAATTTTATTTGGCAGCCTTTTCAGATTGTCTTTTCGTATAACTGTAGATCAAAATCAGCCAAAATGTCTTTATATAAAATTGAAATGTACTCTGCCTTCCGAAATGTCATTACATAGACCCCGGATTTTTAAATAATACTAAGGTATAATGAAAAATAATTTGGTTGTAAGGGAATGCCGTCTAGGCCGCTCTTCCGTAATGTAGTGAGAGTAACATAAATTCTAGGGGTTCTAATGGGCCGTACCCCTAATATTTTTCAAAGCTCGTAGCATAACCGTTGTGCAGATTAGAGTCACAGTCGTGATAATTGGTATTTGGAAGCTCCTTTATAAAAAAAACACGCATTATTTTCTTTTCGGAAAATTCACTTAAGGGGGAGGGTGAAAGGAAGTGAAAGAATTTAATTCTTCTTACGGGGATACTTATATCTTAAAAACTGAAGGATACAGACTTCAACATTGGTATATGGAAGTTCCTTTTTTTTGGGGGGGGGGGGAAATTAATGATGGGGGGGGAGTTGAACTGGTGATGTTACAGAAATGAAAATTTGTATTTGGAATCTTCTTTCAAAATATTTTTATTCGTTTGTTTTCGGATAATCCACTTAAAGGGGTAGATTGAATTGGAAAATTAGTTGAATTCTTTATATGAGGGTACTTATATCTCGAAAACCAAAGATGTTACAGACGTCAAACTTGGTATTTTGAATTTCCTTAAAAATAAAGGAACACGTATTTTTTGGTTTTCATAAAATCGACTTAAGGTGAGGGGGAAGTGAAAATAAGTAAGGAAGGAGTTAAATTCTGTTCATGAGGATACTTATATGTAAAAAACTGAAGATATTACAGACGTAAACGTTGGTGTTTTGAATCTCCTTTAAAAATAAAGGAACACGTATTTTTTGTTTTCGGGATGTCCACTTTAGGGGGGGGGGGAGAAGGGTGGAATGAAGTGAAGAAGAAGTTGAATTCCTTTTATGAGGATACTTATATCTCGAAAACTAAAGATGTTGCAGACATGAACATTGGTATTTGGAATCTCCTTTAAAACAAACAAACAAACAAACATGCATTTTTTTGTTTTCGGAAAATCCACTTAAGGGTCCGAAAGGAATTGAAGAAGCGGGTGAATTTTTAAGATGAGAACCTGTATATCTACAGTATATGAAAAAAACTTAACATGTTACAGACAAGAAGGTATTTGGAAAGTCCTTTAAAATACAGGAACATGCATTTTTTTTGTTTTCGGAAAAGGCGCTAACGGGGGGGGGGGGGGGTGAAGATGAGTGAAAAATGAGTTGAATTACTTTTTATGAGGATATTTATATCGCAGAAACTGAGAAAATGTTACAGACGTGGAAATAGGTATTTGGAACCTCCTTTAAAAATAAAGAAATACGTATCTTTTTGTTTGTTTTCGACTTGACAGAAGACTGTTTCTCACATGTAGGCCCACAGTTCTATGTCGCATGGTCAACTTAGCCCCAAAAGGCAATACCAAAAACGTGGGTTACAAAGAGTTTCTGGGGTAAATGAAACTCAATTTCTGGGCGAGTTTTTATACTTTAGTGAATTTCAGATAATGTACAGTACCGAGGAACGATTACTTTTATCAAATTACGAAATCACCGGGCGAGATGGCCGTGCGTGTAGAGGCGCGCGGCTGTGAGCTTGCATCCGGGAGATAGTAGGTTCGAATCCCACTATGGGCAGCCCTGAAAATGGTTTTCCGTGGTTTCCCATTTTCACACCAGGCAAATGCTGGGGGGCTGTACCTTAATTAAGGCCACGGCCGCTTCCTTCCAACTCCTAGGCCTTTCCTATCCCATCGTCGCCATAAGACCTATCTGTGTCGGTGCGACGTAAAGCCCCTAGCAAAAAAAAAAAAAAAAAAAAAAAAAATCGAAATCCACGCGAGCGAAGCCGCGGGTAACTGCTAGTACACTATAAAAATATTTCACATAAGAAACTCCGGACAGCAAATAAGATAAATTGATGTCAACTAATAACATTATTAACCTCGCATGAAATACCATTCAACATCGTCATTAACCACAAAATTCCAACTCTCCGGAATCCACCTGAATTGTTGAGTAGGTACAGTGATATTCGTATGGTACTCTTGGACACCTCAAGCACTATTCACCTTAAAACTCAACGGAATTGATGTAATTTATGTATTTTTTAAAAAGGTAATCCTCATTTCAACTCGTATGTTCATATCTCAGTCGTAACGCTGAATCACGATTTTTTGGATCTTTCCCGAAGTGATTTACCGTAATTTTGTACTTAGGCACGTTGGCTGCTTGGGGAAAATGCTAGGATAGGTAGCATTAGATAACTTCGGAAGTTTGCGCGGCACCCGAACGGATCAACATCGTATATGGGTATAACATCTTCCCTAACAATACATTTGATATCAAAATCATTAACGAGGCCGATGACCTTCGATGTTAGGCCCCTTTAAACAACAAGCATCATCATCATCATCAAAATCATTAATGCGTACAATACTATTATCACTTGGTTCGACTTTTTCCCTATGAATACACCTAACCAATTCACCTTAATATTTGGTCTTTTTTTTTCGAAATCTGAACGCTGAAGATCTCGCTCTGCCCCTACAATTGGACTTACATCCGGACACACATCACATACAACCCATCTGATTAAAATATAAACATATACACAGATAACTGAAAATATAACGCAAACAGGTTCGGAGAAGGAAATGAGGGCAATAACCTTATCATTACCGGAATTGTCCGACTAAATATGCTTTTTAATTTAGGACAAACAGCGTCCTACGGCACTGAAAGAAGATCTATAACGTTTATAAGGTTATAAATAAGTATAATTTTGATTAATAATATTGAAATTTCCGTACATATTTGGTAACAACACGAATTCCACTAATCAAAGCAAACAAACAAACCATAATACCCGACCGCACCGTGCTGCTCTGGTGGATGAATTTCTGGCTGGGGAAGACATTCATCGCATGGACTGGCCAGCGAGTCTGCGGATCTGAATCCTATAGAACGTGCCTGGGATGCATTGGGGAGGCGAATTGCACCCCGTCAGCCTCCACCAAGGATCCACCAAGACCTTCGCATTGCCTTTTCGGAGGAATGGGATCGACTGCCACAAGAGCTCTTGGACAATCTGATAGAGAGCATGCCACGTCGCTGCGAAGCATGTGTGGCCGTTAGGGGTAACCATACGCCCTATTAACAGCATATTTTGTTGTGGAAGACATTGCCAAGTTTTGTTAGTTGTTGTCAAAGGTGTACCTTAGCTATCAGAACCTTTCTGACACTGTTTTCTTGGACAAGTTGTGTGACTGGTGTGTGAGTCAGCTTCCGTTTGTTCAGCAATCCGTCTGACAATCCTATCAGGCGGTATGGCCTCGTTTAGAGATTATGCTTAACTTTTGGACACTAGTGTAGTTGCCCTTGGCCCGGCATTAATTCCACTTGTGTCAGGCTCCCCAGTTTCATCTTTCCTAACCGACCTCTCTTGGTCATCTCCTATTCTCCTCCGATCTCGGCGGGATTATTTTTGCGAGGTCTAGGGAGTCTTTCATTTTCACACCCAGCGTGGCCCTTTCCTTCTCTTTTCTCGCTACATTCCTTTATAGAAGTGTCAAGCCCGGTTGCAGAAAAGCCAATCGAAGTTTGACTGGAGTTTGATTGGCAATCAGTGTGGGTTTGATTGGCAATCATCCTATGTGAGTTGCAGAAACAGCAATCAGTGTTTGATCAACGATCAATCTCCCATCAAATTTGACCAGCAAGTACATGCTAATCAAGCACTGATTCTCCAGTCAGTGCTTGCAGTTTTTAAACTCAAGGATGCTTTTCTTTCATTAAATACACCTGATTGAACGTTTAAATGATAAATAAATTCAAGTTCATGTAGAAAGTGCGATGTGAATGACGTACTATTTTGTTTTACGCAGTCATTATTCTCATATATAACCTCAATCTTGATCATGGAACAAGTTAATTTATATCAGTCAAATCTTGAAATAAATACTTGTCTCTGGCATTTTAATATCCACGTAAACCCAGACTTTTTAGAATTAATAAACCCAGACTTTTTAGAATTAATAAGCCAATGTGACAAAACTCCAGTCCATCCGCAGCATGGTTATTTACTCTCTTGCCCACATAGCATCCGTTTTTTACTTTCAATTACACACAAATATCCCTCTACTATATTAAGTAAGAGGGCTCTATCATTCAATGAAAAATTTGGTCCTCTCACTTTCTTAGTGCGGATATCACTCACGTTGTCGAAAATTAATTAAATCAAACGAAAGCCTCAAAATCCGCACTTTTTTTGCCTTTCTCAAACACAATCAGGATCAGCTGTTCCCTGATTCACTGTCACTTTGATGTCTTTGCTAGACACCACAGAGGATAAAATAGGCACCATCCTTAACGAATGAACAAGGCAAGACAAAGGCACAGTCACCTCCGTACAGGCCATGAAGGCACTTGGAGGAGTGGAAGGTAAAGGCTTCCATCATTGTTAACCGCAGCACGTGATGGGGTAGAGTGGTTAGTCTACGCCCGGCCGCCTTTGCCCCCAGGAATTAATCTGGTACTCATTTTGGTGTAGGCTGAGTGAACCTCAGGGTCATATGCACCTCCGGAAGTGGAAATCTCGTTTCTTAAATTTTACGACTTCCTGACGGGGATTCGAACCCACGTCCTTCCGGGCGAACCAAGCACGCCTTTACCGCCTCGGTCAGGCAGCCCCGAATCAACAAGGCAGTGGTGACTAATTGCGCTGTTGCCAAATTTATTTCCTTCTTGGATCTTCAGTCAGTAAATTGGAGAAAGCTGATCGGGGTTTAGGTTCTCTGCAACGCACTCTGGAATTCAAGTTGATTGGCAATCAGCTTATCTGCCATTAAGGACTGATTTGATGGACCTTTCTGCAACCGGGCATTTTAGCATGATCACTGGTTGCTTGGTTACCACGGTCTCGGTTTTCTGTCCTCAGAAACATGTCTACGCTAAACTGATGATACTAATTCCATACAGATTCCCATATCGATGTTAAAAGAAGTAGCGGTCATGCATACCATCGAAATGGGGAAAAAATATGGAATACTTCGGTCAAATGATGAGGAACAAGTGCCAGTTTCTTCAAATTGTCATACGTGGTAGAAATGAAGGAAGAAGAGGCCCTTTACGAAGATGAATATACTGGCTGAAAAAACGGACTGCAACGGCACCAAACACTTCCACATTGTTGTGAGTTAAAAGAATTAACAGTAAATCGCCGTGATGACAGCCGACATCCAATGAGGATATGGCATATGAAGAAGATGCTGACCGTAGTGATCTCAAAAATAACCGGGATAAGCTGAAGAAATTTTATATCGATGCCATTCGCTGGGGCAAGACCTGTACAGCTGCATCTGTAACTGCTATTACGGTGGTCCATAATATCGTGTGTAACTACCGCAATATTTCAGGCAAGATTTATTATGGTTGGCCTTTACTTAAAACAAGGCGCTACTTCCTGCAGGAAATGCTTAAAAACCCGGTTGTAGTCTAGTAGTCTGAGCCAGTTCTACGTAGAAAAGGCGTGCAAGTCATCCTCATTGCCGATAATGTTAACTGGAAAGACAGGTTCAGTTTAGCTTGTTCACGACGACTTTCAAACACAACGGAGGAAGTGATACTTTGGCTTCTCACCAAGGAAGGAAATCCGGCCTTAAAAACATGCCATATAAATTCATCTCACCTCGTTCCCGACTCCCTATTAAGAAGCGGGACTAAGGGGTAGATAAAACAAAACAAACATGAAAAAAACCGTTTTAAGGAAATGCAGGGAAGCGAAAGAAAGAATGGGAGAAAAGTAAGAGAAAGAAAATGATATCCTATTTCAGAGAATTTCCAAATAGGGATTGATTTTGTACCAATAAAGATTAACCTGGCGAAAGATCTAAAACAGTCAGTGTTCGCCAGACTACAGACTCCTCTCTTACGTGTTAAAGTATTTTTTCCTATTTTGCTTTACGTGGCACCGACACAGATAGGTCTTATGCCGACGATGGGATAAGACAGGCCTAGGAGTGGGAGGGAAGCGGCCTTGGCCTTAATTAAGGTACAGCCCCAACATTTGCCTGGTGTGAAAACGGGAAACCACGGAAAACTATCTTCAGGGCTGCGGACAGTGCGTTTCGAACCCACTATCTCCCGGATGCAAGTTCACAGCTGTGCGCCCATAAATGCACGACCGACACGCCCGGTAGTGTTGAAGTTAAGGACAGTCCACGAGTACCTTCTACTCTTTCGTGAACCTTCATGACCTGTAAAGGTTATGGTTTTGTTTAAGAATGTTTTCCTGTAATAGAAAAAAAACAGAACTCACGCACACTTGTCACGACAAGTTCCGTGAAGATGATCTAACAAACCTTCAGACTTTACTTCGAAGACAACACGGATATGAAGTTAGTTTGCGCTGTCATTGACATCCTTCATATACGCAGTCTCAGTTTAGAAACTGAGTGGGTGAAGCTTCTGTAGGTCCGATGGTTTTTCGCGGAAAGACTGAGCGTGACTGGTTGCTATTACTATTAAATGTTTTCATTCCTCCCCTGAAGGGGGAGGCGGGCCTCCTAGATGATGACGCCGTGTCTCAGGCCGGGAGATTTGTATCGGAGAAGGAGATGTGTGGAGAAGATGACAGGGTTGGTGGTCGTGGCCTATGCTAGGAACTGTCTGGGCATTCGACTTAGTGCGGGAGAATGTAAAACCATTCTCAGGACAGCCGACGGTGGAGACCATCTCCTCTCCGTCTCCCGAATACAGAGGCGTAGAGCCATGGTAGAGCCGCGGCTACTCCTCCTCTGCTCGGTTGGAGTGCAGAGCTGTCTGACCACGCACCGGCCGTGGCTACTTGTGGGCCGAGACCTACTCTGCATCCACCGATCTGACTGGCTGCCTGTACCCCTCCTTAAATACCTTTAAATTGTCTTAATAAATGACTCGTTTCGCGTAAAGAGACCTAAAGTCGGATTTTTCATGTTTGAGATTTTGGTGGTTCGAAACTTGGCATAAGATAATGAGCATATTAATTACTGACTTTAAATGTTTCAACAGTAGTTAGTAGGCCATAGTTTTGCACATCTGTGTTTATGTTAGTTCAGCTCATCTCTTGTTCTATTTATCATCTTTCCTATTCAGTTCTGTGTTCCTAATGTACTCAAAATCCAAATGCAAGTCTTGTATTACGTCCTGATTTTTTTAAAAAAATGTCGAGAGGCCCAATTCCTCCTCCATCTCCATCTTTCACATCCTTTTATCCATCTCCGTTCTCCATCACATCTCGTTAACAACCCGCATCTCTTGGTCAGAGGCAGAGTGTTGCCCTTTAGGTGACCCACCCCATTCCATCAGGGTGGGGAAAGAAAGCTTTATAATGATATTAATAAAATGAATCATAGGAAAACTAGGAAGCCTGACCACATCTAACGGAAAATGTAAGAGAGAAGTAAACGCCCGGATTGCACAGATGAAGGAAGCTTTCTCAAAAAACCATCTAAAACCATCAGCATGGAGGAACGAAGGCAATTCGTGTAAATGTTTGTATAGGGTTGCAACCTATGGGTCAGACACATAGCGCTACCGAAAAGCGGAAGTATTGAGATGTGGTGCTGATATCGACTACAAAGAATACCTTGGACTGACAGAGTCACAAACGAGAACTTTTTCAAAAGATCAAATGAGATAAGCACCTTGGTTGAAACCTTTAACAAAAGCTTTGTTTGCTGCTTGTTACGTCATTCTGACTGGTGCGCCACCTTGTTTGAAGGGGAACTGGGAACTAGAAGGAGCAAAGGAAGATCTAGAGTACAATTTATAGACATTACACGCAAGCATACCTATTACCACTTGCAGCTGTGGCCAAAGAAAGGGCCCACTTGGAAGACATGCATGTCACCCGCCAAAGTTAGGGTAAAGAAGAAGGAGACGACGAAGAAGAAGAAGAAGAAGACGAACTGAACAGCAGGGTTTAGAAGTTGCTCCGGTAGACTGATTAGCCAGCATAGCGGTAGAGCTTGTGGTTCTAGGATTGTTTCTTTAGTCTTCTAAGAATCCTTCACCGGCAACCTTAATATTTTTTTTCTATCTCCGTAAAGGCCCTGAAGCTCCTTGGAAGAGAGGAAGGTAAAGTTGTAACATCAGTAATTGGTTCGGTAGAGTGGTTGGTTCTCTGCCCAGCCGCCTTTCCCCAACGAATTAACTGGTACTTATTTTTGGCGCAGGCTGGGTGAACTTCAGGGCAATGCGCTGCTTCAGAAGTCGAAATTTCGTTTCTCTCATTTTTCGAGTTCGTGGCGGGGAAGTGACTCGCCACTACCGAACACCTATGATATGATGAATTTAGCTTGTTTATAGACTTGTAACTCATTCTAAGTAGACACTGCAAAAAAGGGCTTTTCAGCCTCAGTGGTTTGTAAATGAATGAATGAATGAATGAATGAATGAATGAATGAATGAATGAATCAATCAATCAATCAATCAATCAATCAATCAATCAATCAATCAATCAATCAATCAATCAATCAATCAATCAATCAATCAATCACCAGAGTTGGAAAGCAAATTAGTAAAAGTAACCGAATTAATGGTAATCGTCACTTTTTCCAGATAAAAAATCCTGTGTGTGCCAAGTTTGGTTGAGAACTACGCTGGAACATACACACATACATTCATACTATCCACCATTTTGGACCTTTCCTTTTTCACCCTTTCTTACCCCCCATGCCGATAGTGGCTGAGCTTGGACTTAAACGTCATCTGGAGTGTAACTATTCATCTCAGCGACCCCGAAACCCGTCGACTCAGCAATAATATATGTCGTTTGCGATTATTTTTACAAATCACTCCCTCCCCACACCACCCCGAGGGGTGCTACGTGTGTCACTGTATTTCTCTCCAGATAGTATTAAGTCATGTGTACCAAGTTTGATTGAAATTGCGTTTGCCTACAGTCGTCTGCCATTTTTAATCGTTTAGCTTCAACTATATCTTTCCGTCAAGTTATTGCTCCTTAACTTTATGCAACCCGCTAAGCACGGAATGTATTGCGGGCTAGTGTAAGCCTTCGCCTGCAATTATTGGAGTGATCATTTAGTGATACGATTTTAGGATTACACATGAACTTAGAGATCTGTAGATACCTGATGATACACCGGCAGGTAATTCCGGAGAGAATAAAACAAAAACGAAGCTAATCGGTCAAGTAGAACGGAGCGACGGACTGAACAAAGCTGTTTTAGTAAACCTTTTAAGTATATAGATTAGAGGACCCGCGCTGCTCCGCAGCATTCATTATGAATAGGTCAAATAACTCGTCTTGATATGCTTGTCGTAGTCATGTAGTTTTCCCTGCTAATTTCAATAGTTTTATGAACAAAGCACGGATTTTCATGCCGTAACATGTTAGATTGCAAACTAAATTTGGTTAATAGGCAGTGTCGGCCACCCGCTCTTCCATAATGTAGCAAGAGTATCATAAATTATAGGAGTTCTGATGGGCCGTACCCCTAATGTTTACGCAAACCCCATAGCATAATCGTTGTGAAGGTAGCCTATACTTGTTGCTCGCTTCAGAAATTTGGCATTCTAACCTATTAATGCATAAAAATCCGGGCTCTGTTTATGAACATTAAATTCTGGTACATAATTGATTCATTCGTAATGTACGTTTGTTTTTACAATTCGTTTCCGACACAGATAGGTCTTATGGTGACAATGGAATGGGAAGGACCAAGGAGTGGGAAGGAAGTGGCCATTGCCTTAATTAAGGTACCGCCCCAGTATTTTCCTGGTGTGAAAATGGGAAACCACGGAAAACCATCATCAGGGCTGCCGACAGTGGGGTTCGAACCCACTATCTCCCGGATGCAAGCTCACAGCTGCGCGACCCTAGCCGCACGGCCAACTCCCCCGGTCGTAATGTAGTTTATTACACTTTTTTCTTTACAATATTCACTGTGTTTCGACCATTCGGGCGTGTCTGAATCTTATAATTTTCAAACGATCTTGCCCGAGATAGTGCAACATACAATTGGCCATGACTGAATAATGGTTCGGGTAAGTAGAAACCCACTTTTTCAAGAGGCTGTCTCTGCGCTTTATTGCTGGTAACGGTCGTACAGAAGGCTAGTCGACTTGATTCCTTCTCGTCTGTGGTACGTCGACTATTATCTCTTAGTAGCATGTCAGTTATTAGGAAAGTTGTGCCATCTGTTGAGTATATTTAGAAGCTGGCGAAGGTCAGAGAATCAAAGAGTATATAGCACAGAATAATATTATTCCATGATCAGAGAAAGTGTATATTCTCTGTCTTGACAGGTAGTAATCAAACATGACTTCATGCAATCACATTACTATGGATGTAAATATACACAGAATATTACTGAAAGTGTTAATCACTTAGCAAACCTGCAAAGTACAAAGTGTATTGCGGGTTAGAAAAAGCCTTCGCCTGAAATTACTGGAGTGATCATTTAATGATCTGATTTTATTATAACTCAAAGTTGGCTGAACTTAGAGACCTATCAATGTCTAAAGATTCACCGTCAGGTAATTCTGGAGAGAATAAAAAAAAACATGAAGGAAATCGGTCCAGTAGAACGAACGGACGGATTTGCCAAAGCTGTTTTTATTAAACTCTTTTTAATATATAGATTATTCAGAAAGTTTCGAAGCAATTCTGACTATAACTTTACACCTTCCTCTGCTCAGTTACACCAGCATAATATATGACCCTACTTCAAATTCCGATGTATTCTCCCAATTAAAAAAATACACACACAAACAAACACTACGGCGCTACAGCCGTGATGAAACTTGGCCTATCAAGCGACCGCTACTCAGAATTTGAACTGAAGCTAGTTAAAGAAATATTTCAGTTACCAGTAAAATTAAGTGAAAGATACGCGATGATACTGGAATAAAACATATTAATCAAGTCCCCGGTGAAAAAATAATACATGTTTACCTACATGATAACTCTAAACCAAGAAAAAAGTAAAACATCCAATTTTGGGTTAGAAATGTGCGCTGTCTTCAAATTTAGAATGGATTAGTAATCGAGATATGAAGGTAGTATTCACCGTTCAGTAATTATGATAATAATAATAATGCCTCTGTGGTGTAGTGGTTAGCGTGATTAGCTGCCACCCTGGGAGGCCCGGGTTCGATTCTCGGCCATCCACGAAATTTAAAAAGTGGTACGAAGGCTGGAACGGGGTTCACTCACACTCTGGAGGTCAACTGAATAGAGGGGAGGTGGTTCGATTCCCACCTTAGCTGTCCACGAAGAGGTTTTCCGTGGTTTCCCACTTCTCCAGTCAAATGCCGGGATGGTACCTAACTTAAGGCCACGGCCACTTCCTTCCCCCTTCCTTGTCAATCCCTTCCAATCTTCCCATCCCCCCACAAGACCCTTGTTCAGTATAGCAGGTGAGGCCCCCTGAGCGTGGTACTGGTTGTCCTCCCCAGTTTCATCCTCCGACCCATAGTCTCACGCTCCAGGACACTGAGGTGGTAGAGGTGGGATCTCTCGCTGAGTCCGATGGAAAAACCAACCCTGGAGAGTAAACAGATTGAGATAGAACGAAAGAAAGAAAGAAAGAAAGAAAGAAAGAAAGAAAGAAAGAATAGAAATAATAGAAGGCAATTCAGTATATATTGCTCGCAGACCGCTATTAGCCTACGGCGACTAGTGGCGCCCACGGCTAGTAGGTTACATTTACTGCAATGCCCCATCACGCATTTGAGCAACTACGAGTCGCCAGAGCAACTAGTTGCGCCACAAGTCGCCCACGGCTGATAGCGGCCTAACGGTATTCAAGTTTGTTTGTTATCACTAAGTTGTAACAAATGTTCACTATACACAGTTTAATTACTGCGTTGATGGGAGTGAAAGTTCCCTTTGGAGATCATTGTAAATACCTAGGTATTAATATAAGGAATGATCTTCATTGGGGTAATCACATAAATATGATTGCAAATAAGGGGTACAGATCTCTGCACATGATTATGAGAGTATTTAGGGGTTGTAGTAAGGATGTAAAGGAGAGAGCATATTTGTCTCTGGTAAGACCCCAACTAGAGTATGGTTCCAGTGTATGGGACCCTTACCAGGATTACTTGATTCAGGAACTGGAAAAAATCCAAAGAAAAGCAGCTCGATTTGTTCTGGGCGATTTCCGACAAAAGAGTAGCGTTACAAAAATGTTGCAAAGTTTGGGCTGGGAAGACTTGGGAGAAAGGAGACGAGCTGCTCGACTAAGTGGTATGTTCCGAGCTGTCAGTGGAGAGATGGCGTGGGAGGACATCAGTAGACGAATAAGTTTGGATGGTGTCTTTAAAAGTAGGAAAGATCAAAATATGAAGATACAGTTGGAATCCAAGAGGACAAATTGGGGCAAATATTCGTTTATAGGAAGGGGAGTTAGGGATTGGAATAACTTACCAAGGGATATGTTCAATAAATTTCCAATTTCTTTGCAATCATTTAAGAAAAGGCTGGGAAAACAAGAGACAGGGAATCTGTCACCTAAATGCAGATCAGTAGTGATTGACTGATTGATTGATTGATTGATTGATTGATTGATTACGAAGTGTAATTTTAATTGTTATTTAGAACAATCGATATTTTGACATAAATATGTCTTATGGGTGGGGATCATCTGAATATTTGCGTTGTGGAAATTAGCGTGACGGTAGTGTAACTCAAGCAACCGTACAGGCTGTGATATACAGGAAGGATGCATGGTCAGACAACGTTACCTAGCAACCATGCAAGCTGTCTTATGGCTGGTGCTGATTATTATTTTAAGAGGAAGTACAACTGAGCAACCATCCTCTTAATAATCAGAGGGAAAACATTGACGGGGACTGACACTTCGAAAAAATGAAGGTATCGGCTAAAGGAAGACAAGGGCCACGAAGGGCGTGGAAATGAAAGACTCCCTAGGATTCCCTACCTAATACCACCGGGGTCGAAAAGAACAAGAGTTGACCAAGGGAGGTCGGATAGAATAGATGAAAGTGAGAAGCCTGGCACAAGTAGTGGAAGTAATTCCAGGACTCAGCTAAGGGCCCTGTGGTCACCAACCTAGGTCCCAAGTTAAGTGCTTCTGAAACCCCTTTTAGTCGTCTCTTACGACAGACAGGATATCGAGGGTGTTATTCTACCGCCCCCATCCACAGGATGGCCATAACCGAGGGGCATATTTGTGCTCATTTGATTTTCGCAAAGGGAGCAGTTTTTAAAAAACTGAGACACTGGTTTCGGCATCCAGATCCCAAGGCAGCGGGTTCAAACCCGGCAGAGGTAGTCGGATTTTTAAGGGCGGAAGGCAGTCCATTTGACACTCCATGTCACACGATGTCTGCATGTAAAAGATCTCTGGTGACACATTCATTAAACCTCAGCGGTAGGTAACCTAAGAGAGTTTGCCTTCTTGGGTCCAGGCCTTCGGTTCAGAGGATCCTCGGATCGATTCGTAATTTAATCACGAATGATTAATTTATCTGGCCCTGGGACTGGGTGTTTATCCCAACACATCCTTCTTCGTATACGAACATAACATTACACTACCAACCGCCACAGAAACACTTAACAGGGAATAACATCCTTCCCCATAGGGTTGGTGTCAGGAAGGGTATCCAGCCGTTAAACACGACCAAGTTGCCATGTGCGATTACGTTCGCACTCACGACCTCACTAGGTCAAGAGAACAGCGGGAGAAGAAGAAGAAGAAGAAGAAGAAGAAGAAATCACCTCACAAAGATCTGGTTTAATCTTCTACCAGATATGTAAAACGGAACGTCGAAATTCACGCAAAAGCAGCCTAAATACTATCAAATTAGAATGTCTTCACAAATTGAGGCCATGCGATTATTATTATATATCTCGACAATTATTCTCATGTAGGATAAGTTAGACGTCGTCGAACTAGCCCTCAAATTCCGATAAACATCCCTAACCTGATCTCGAAGCGAACCCGGGGCCTCCCGTTAAGAAGCAGGCTCGCTACCCCTTGACTGCATTCTGCTAACTACTCGTTGGCTGAACGGCCAGCGTACTGGCCTTCGGTTCAGTGGGTCCCGAGTTCGATTCCCGGCCGGGTCGGGGATTTTAACCTTAATTGGTTAATTCCAATGGGCCGGGGGCTGGGTGTTTGCGATGTCCCCAACATCCCTGCAACTCACACACCACACATAACACTATCCTCCACCACAATAACACGCAGTTACCTACACATGGCAGATGCCGTCCACCCTCATCGGAGGGTCTGCCCTTATAAGGGTTGGAATCGGCTAGTAATAGCCACACGAATTTTTTAAAAAAATACATTAGTTCATTAAAGTCACCACATCAACACAAATTGTCGAAGGAAATTCATACATATCGTAAACAGTAAATTGCCACCTTAGGTCATAGAATAACGTAATTAGCCCCCTGTTTACACAAGCTACAATACGTAAATTGTCTCCCGTTTACCCGAGAGAGCAAACACTGCTTCCAGTTAATAAATACGCCATGGAGACATATTCCTTCCAATTTGGAGACTTCGGACTGTCAGTAATATTGGCTTTCGTGCATAATTCACACACATTAGCCCACTGTTATGGACAAAAATATTGGCCAGGTTCAGATAGAAAATTTCAGTTAAAAAATTTAAAAATGTATTTAAGACCTTAAAGAAAGACTTAAATGCCACGAACCTACTACGCTGACTTAGCAGGGGGAGAGGTGATACTCCCATGTGACGCGTCCCAGGTGGCGGGTAGTGGGGTCCTAACCGGCTTGCCGGCGGACTTGAGCGAAATAAAATAGCTCTCGCGGACAAAAACACACAAGCCTACGATATCTCCTGCCTGTCGTAAGAGGCGACTACAAGGGGCGATTAAGAACCATGAGACTACTTGTGATTAGTACCATCACGACAGAACACCATGGGTCGCCTTTACTTGCGAGTAGTGCCGCTATGTTAGGTACACAATAGGTTTGTGATTAGTAGCAGCAGAGAGTGGTTCACTGTGGGTTTACAGTACCCGTGATTAGTACCACTATGTGAGCGACACCGTGGGTCTGCGCTGCCTGTGTTTGGTACCCGCTATATGAGGAACACTATGGGATAGTTCGGGTCCCTACGATTAGTACACCTAGGTGAGGAACACCATGGATTTACGTTGCCTATATATGAGAAACACCATAGGTCTACGTTACCTATGCGACGTACAATACTTATGAGTAGTACCATGATGTGTGGAGCACCGTGAGTCTACGTTACTTTTGATCGGTACCGCTATATAAGAAATACCATGGCTCTACTTTACTACCGATAAGTACCATTATGAGGGACCGTTGACCTGGATTTTGGACCCCTTTAGGCAACAAGCATCATCGATTCAGGATTGTGCTTTGGAAGCAGTCCCTTGGTCAATAATACTATTATTTTAAGAAAGTTTCTGGGAAGGTGAGGTATTGCGTGTCGGATCCACCGATTTTTAAAAGTTCATAATCACTGTTCATCGTCATCTTTTTGAATTCTAGTCAGTGGATCGATTCTGGAATTGTTTTTAACTTTCAGTATTGTAAGTTGGATCCGCTGATTATTTTAAATTCATATTCATCCATTCATTCTTCATCATCAAGTTTTGAATTCTGGTCGGTGGATGAATTTTGGACTTTTAAATTGTCTTTACATTCCAACTCATTTCTCACCATTACGGGCTAATGACCTAGATAATAGGCCTCTTTAAACAACACGCATCATCATCATCATCATCATCATCATCATCATCATCATCGACCTTTAAATGGTTAGAAATTTAAAACAAATATCACTTACAAACAGTGTCAAGTAATTTTTCTTACCAAAGTGCAAATATTTATTATTATTATTATTATTATTATTATTATTATTATTATTATTATTATTATTATTATTATTATTATTATTATTATTTAATCCATTTACCCGCCAGGGTTGTTTTCTTCCCCCGGACTCAGCGAGGGATCCCACCTCTACCGCCTCAAGGGCAGTGTCCCGGAGCGTCAGACACTTGATCAGGGATGTAACTGGGGTGAAGGACCAGTACCCCCGAGCAGCCTCACCTGCTGTGCTGGACAGGGGCCTTGTCGAGGATAGGAAGATTGGAAGGACAAGGGAAGGAAGTGGCCGTGGTTTTAAGTTAGGTACCATCCCGGCATTTGCCTGGAGAAGTGGAAAACCGCGGAAAGCCCCTTCGAGGATGGCTGAGGTGGGAATCGGCGCCCTTCTACTCAGTTGACCTCCCGAGGCTGAGTGGACCCCGTTCCAGTCCAGTTCTAATTTCGTTGCAGAGCGGGAATCGAACCCGGGCCTCCCAGGTTGGCAGCTAATCACACTAACCACTACACCACAGAGGAGGACAGAACTTCGTTATATAACTTAAAAATTGTGTTTGAAATATTACAGAACGACTTGTTTAAATAGCTAGGAAAACAAATATCCTTATAAACTCAAGTCAAGTACATTTTTACCGAAGTACTTTATTTTGTAAAAATAATTCTTGTCCGCCTCTATGGTGTAGTGGTTAATGTGATTAGCTGCCACCCCCCTGAAGCCTGGATTCGATTCCCGGCTCTGCCACGAAATTTGAAAAGTGGTACGAGGGCTGGAACGGGTTCCACTCAGCCTCTGGTCAACCGAGTGGAGGGGATTCGATTTCCCGTGTCGTCTCAAAACTCACGAGTTTCAAAACTCACGAGTCTCAAAACTCACGAATTCCAGGAAGAGGATTTGTAAGAACAAGTTTCTCTACCTGGGCCAGTCTCAAAACTCACGAATTCCTGGAGAGGATTAGAAAGATTAAGTTTCTCTACCTGCGCCAGTCTCAAAACTCATGAGCAGGGCCAGTCCTTCTTTGAATCGATAAATGTTCACCCTATTAGTGATGGGATAATCGAATACTTTTAATAATCAAATGACTTCAATCCGATTATTTAAATAATCGAATGAATAATCAAATAAAATAATCGAATGAGTTTCCAAATGAATCTCCAAATGTTGAAATTAAATGAGTGAATTAACTGTCTTGACCTCTAATATCTCTAAAATTCCTTATTCAAGTAAATGCCGCCTTCTGCCCGCATTATGGAACTAAGCCCCAGTACTAACAACTGGCAGTTTCTTTTAACTAGCAGCGGACAATATACCTACTTTAATTTTATGTCGTCCGGCTGCATGCATAAATGGTTATCATGCTGGCCTTTAGTCCAAGGGGTCAAGGGGGTCCTGGGTTCGGTTTCCGTTCGGGTGGGAGATTTTAACTTTCGTTAGTTAATAGCTATGGCTCGGGGATTGGGTGTTCGTGCCGTCTTCAGCATTAGACTTCATCTTCGGTAGGGCTTCATCCTCACAGACGTGCAGGTCGCCTATACGGCGTCAACTCTAAAGACCTGCACCAGACCCCCCCCGGAGGCCACATGCCAGTGTTATAAATTTATGTGAAATGTAAGAAATTCATTATATTAACTTTAAGGCAACAGCAAAATATTTCAAAAAACAATGATAATAATACACCTCGGTCTCTTTCATTCACTAACCATTATTTGTCCCCCGTGGGTTGGGGTGGCAGAATAACATTCACAGCTCCCCTGCCTGTCGCAAGAAGCGACTAAAAGGGGGCCCCAGAGGCCCTTAAATTATTTAAGAAAACACTTGATAAAAAACTGATAGACAATCTGCTACCTGGGTGACTGCCCTAAGTCGGTGGAAAAGCATGGGTTGAAGGGAAGCGTGAGTCATCGCGCACCTCATCCCTCCTGTAGTCATCGCAAGCACCTGCTGTCCGGATTCGTGAATATTGAGACTCATTAGAATGTTTACTTTAGCAACCAGTTTGTAGTCGTGAGTTTTGATACTATTTGTTACTAATTATAGCCCGTGAGTTTTGAGACTCGTGAGTTTTGAGACGTAACCCGATTTCCACCTCAGCCATCCTCGAAGTGGTTTTCTGTAGTTTCTCACTTCTTCTCCGGGCAAAATTCCGGTTCCATGGCTAAATGGCTAGCGTGCTGGCCTTTGGTCACAGGGGTCCCGGGTTCGATCCCCGGGCAGGGTCGGGAATTTTGACCATAATTGGTTAATTTCGCTGGCACGGGGACTGGGTGTATGTGCCCTCTTCATTATCATTTCATCCTCATCACGACACGCAGGTCGCTTACGGGAGTCAATTCAAAAGACCTGCACCTGGCGAGCCGAACTTGTCCACGGACACTCCCGGCACTAAAAGCCATACGCCATTTCATTTCCGGGCAAATGCCGGGATGGTATTTAACTTAAGGCCACGATCTCTTCCTTGCCTACCCCTTCTAGTCTTCTCATCCACCACGAGGCCCTTGTTCAGCATAGCAGGTAAGACCACCTGAGCGAGGTACTGGTCCTCCCTCCCAGTTTTGTCCCCAGACCCAAAATCTCACGCTCCAGAACACTGCCCTTGAGGCGGTAGAGGAGGTATCCTTCCTGAGTCCGAGGGAAAAATCAATCCTGGAGGGTAAACGGATTAAGAAAGAAAGAAAGAAAGAAAGAAAAAAAGAAAGAAAGAAAGAAAGAAAGAAAAAAGAATTATTTACGCTTACCCTTTTTTACGCACGATATATTCCATGTCATTTCAACTAAACACATTAAACACACTGAATGATGTACGTGTATACCCTCATATGATTATTGAAACATCACCTGAAACATCTTCATTTCGGAAAATGAACAAGTGGTGCCGTGCGAGATGCTTCAACATCATAGGCAAACGTGAAGCAATTTACATACAATATCTCTATAATTAGAAGGCAATTTAGGTATTTATAGATAAGTAAACAGTTCTCTTGGAGGCAATTTACATACAGTTAGTACCGAGTATTGATGATCACGGTTTTCCTAACACTTGTAAACAGTTTTTTAAAAATTCACGACTCCAGTGGTAGATCTATTCTGTAGCACTGTTTTCAAAAACTTTCACACATTTTACGAGAAGCCACAATCTGAGAAAACTGCCTTGTTATAAAATTAATAAAGTAATTATAATTAAAAGACACATATTTAAGACTAGCAATAAAGAAACAAAGAACCGTTTCACTGCACTAACGTTAACACATGGTCACACTCACAACTAGATGTTGATTACTTGCTGTCTACTTGGATAAAAGCCAGGCCGCTTGTCAGGGTGCTTCTTATATAGACTTGTGGGTGTGGAGGTAATCCAAAGAGTTTCTAAAACTCACAGCCCCGTAACAGTCACGGCGAGTGGAACTAGTTACACAGCTTTTGATTACTGACTATCCACTACACTTAGCTTCCAGCAAAAAGAGCGTGAGCAAGTTTCGTTTCCAAAGCCGGCTAAATTAGATCACCAGAACTCGCTTCTGCAGGTACAGACACAACCACATGCACTAAGAAACCTGTCAGCTACTTTGAGGAAAAAAGAGGAAAAGGAACTAATCTTTTCTTGCACACGAGAATTCCTAGGGAATGTCGACTAACCAGATTTACTTTATGCATAGTTGGTGTTGAAGACTTTCCAATAAAACCATTACCGTTATACACAGTGTGTAAGAATTGCAAATACAACCTTCAGATGTTGTGGCCAGCCGTGAACCGAACCTCCTCCCGCCAGAGGGATATCAAGCTACAGGTCTTCTTCTTCTCTCTCTTTCTTTTTTACAATTGGCTGTACGTCGGACCGACACAGATAGGTCCTTGTTTTGGAAGTTGCTTTACGTCGCACCGACACAGATAGGTCTTATGGCGACGATGGGATAGGGAAGGGCTAGGAGTGGGAAGGAAGCTACCGCAGACTTATTAAGGTACAGCCCCAGCATTTGTCTGGTATGAAAATGGGAAACCACGAAAACCATATTCAGAGCTGCCGACAATGGGGTCGAACCAACTATCTTCCGAATGCAAGCTTCTTCTTCTTAATGGTGTAAGTAAAACGCAACAGTAGCACTCGGCTGTGGCCTATCAAGCGAAGACCCCTGCCAGTCCGAAGGCCTGCAGAATATGAAGTTTCGTGTGGTCAGCACGACGAATTTTCTTGGCCGTTATTCTACGACTACCTAAACCGATGCACCATCTTACCGTCAGATAGTTCCTCAATTGGAATCATGCAGGTTGAGTGGACATCGAACCAGCCCTCAAATCCAGGTAAAATTCCCCGATATAGCCGAGAATCGAATCCGGGGCCTCCGGGTAAGAGGCAAGCACGCCACCCGAACACCGCGGGGCCGGTTATTATTATTTATTATTGCATTACTGTTTTTAAGAAGAAATAAGCCTACTCATTTTTCTACATAACGTAGTATATAAGATATTTGATATATATACATAGGCCTAGGCAAAATTAATTTAATATAGGGTAGGAATTAGGTTCATATTTCATGTTTATTGTGTATTCACATTAATGGTTAAATGTTAGACAATTTATTTTACGTCGCACCGACACAGATATATCTTACGGCGAAGATCGGATAGGAAAGAGCTTGGAGTGGGAAGGAAGCGGCCGTGGCCTTACTAAGATACAACATCAGCATTTGCCTGGTATAAAAATTGAAGACCAAGGAAAACCATCTTCAGGGTTGCAGAATGTGTGGTTCGAACTCACTATCTTCCGTATGCAAGCTCTCAGCTGCCGCACCCCTAATGGCACGCTAACTCTCTTGGTGTGTCTAACTTTGGCAGTTAAAATAAATCATCTATCTATCTATCTAACATTTGTAATACAGTTATCTATACCTATAGTGAGCCTGTATCTCACCAGGAGGCCCCGAGTTTGATTCCCGGCTAGGTCAAGAATTTTTTTTCAGGCTCTGCGGGCTAGTTCGAGATCCTCTCAGCCTACGTGAGAAGAACATAAAAGCTATCTGACGCTGAGATAGTGGCTCCGGTTCAAAAAGCCAAAAATAGGGAAGGAGGAAGATTCGTCGCGCAGTAGGTCTTCGGGCTGAGCAACGGACGAGCTTGGTAGGACGAAGTCCATCAGAGCTGTAGAGCCATGGGCTTCGTTTGTTTGTTTGTTTGTTTGTTTGTTTGTTTGTATTTCTTGGAACGTCAACGATACAAGTGTTTTATATTCACTACCCAAAAATTAACTCTAAGTCACCCTACATACGCTCAATAGATGAGCCTCTTCCATTACAGTGGAACTTCGATATCTCGAATCACTTTGGGAGATATATTTTATTTCGAGTTATCGAAATTTCGAGATACAGAGACTATCGTTTTTGAGCATGCATAGCACATAATTGAATCATATGTATCTCCGGGCTTATACTGAATACATTTTTTTTTTTTTTTGCTAGTTGCTTTACGTCGCACCGACGCAGATACGTCTTATGGCGACGATGGGACAGAGAAGGGCTAGGAGTGGGAAGGAAGCGGCCATGGCCTTAATTAAGGTACAGCCCCAGCACTTGCCTGGTGTGAAAATGGGAAACCACGGAAAACCATTTTCAGGACTGCCGACAGTGGGGTTCGAACCTACTATCTCCCGAATACTGGATACTGTCCGCACTTAAGCGACTGCAGCTATCGAGCTCGGTACATTATTTTTAACAGTACTTAAAAGAAATACAAACAAACTCTATTTTACGGCATCACTATAATTATAACCCTTATTATAGTAACTTTTCAGAAGACAGGATACAGTACATACAGTAGTGGAACAAGAAACACAGCTCCGTTAACACCTTTGGAAAAAAAAATCCGTTAGCCCTTCTATTTATTGCGGTTAACCTTTCCCCACCTTCATGTTGAAACTTCTCGTCAATACCACGCAGCCGAGTTTCGTAAATGGAGCTTGTAATCCGCGACTTCTGGGCTTGCTCTCGTACGTGACCGGTAATGAATTGATACCCGAGAAACAACAAGACTTTGCCGATGTTCCGATCACTAGAAGTTCGCGTTTTTCGGTTCCCGTCATATTAGCTCTCAGCTTCACTGTAACCCTTTCTTTACCTGTTAACTGTTTCTCACAAACCACAAATGCCGTATTGCGCAGTGTTAATGTTGCCCAAAATTCGAGTTACAGACTATTTTTTGCTTCAAGGGAGGAAATGTTTGCTATGAGAAATCGAGAAATTTGTGCGACCGAATTTTGAGTAACAGAGAAATAAATACACGTGAAGAATAGGACAAATGGCCGGGAAATTTAAGTTACTTCGAGATACTGTAAATTCGAGTATTGGAGGTTCGACTGTATTTCTCCACAAACAAAAAATGATTTTCTTTATGTATCTCTCTGTGACCCTTATTTTCATATATCCCCCATACTCTTACTTCTCTGTTTGAAAGTTGTACTGACATATTTTTGGATAATTTCACAGAATTCCGATAATGTTCTTTTACATCTTGGCATAATCATCTGCTTCTCAATATCCTTCACTCTAATCCAGGGCCTCTCAGGGTGCATGCACTGTGCACGGTGCAAAAGACGACTTCCCTTGGTTGACCAGAGTGCAGACCCCCCACTCCTCTCTCCCTACACCTGTCTCCCCGTTCGGCCTGTCTCCGCGTTCCTCACCTTCACTGCTGTTTCACCCCCACTGCGAAATGTTTACGTGTGGTGAGCGGAGACGCACAGTTGTATGGGACAAGGTTACCAGTGTTATTAAAAAAATTAAAAAAGTGAATTAGAAATACACATACATGTTTGAGAGGAATGTAAACATAATTTTTAAGAAATGCAGAACCCGTAACCAAAATGAAAATGCTACAGTACTGGAACAAACCTCATTTGTGGATATAGAATGCTCTTCTTCAAGCTGTTTCAACTTCCTTAATTCTTTCTCTCTGACGTCTCCTATGATTTCACAATAATTTTCCGAATGTAGTCTGTTGTAGTGTCTTTCAATAGACGATTTTCTTACGCACGTAATTATCGTCCCACAGATTAAGCATTTGGCGTTATCGTCACGACAAACAAACAAACAAAAAAATACGGAAGTTCCCAGTTCGATTGAAATGGACTTTCGGAAGTCTTTGCTTTCTTCGAAACAGGTTGCTCCATTATTATGTTGTTGTCGTGCGCTTATCTATTTCAATGATAAACACGTCGTCTACCACCAAACGCTTCGTCGCTCTCAGCACACTACACCATCCGAGTCAAGCCGAGTTGAGGCGAAGCGTACCGATACACAGCACAGAGCCTATGCACCGTGCTCTGCACGCGTGAGAGTTTGGGCGTTTGAGAGGCCCTGCTCTAATCGTTACTTTCTTGCTGAATTTCTTATCTTTGTGGCATATATTAGCAATGTCCTTCAATTAATCCAGATCAATGAGATTTGACTGTACACTGTATTTATGTAGCAGGGCCCCTCGCCCACTCCCAACCAACGGGATCACTTCAATGCAGCTTCATTTATACACTTGGCTTAACGTCGCACCGACACAGATAGGTCTTACGGCGACGATGCGATAGGGCAGGCCCAGGAGTGGGAAGGAAGCGGCCGTGGCCTTCATTAAGGTACAGCCCCAGCATTTGGCTGGTGTGAAAATGGGAAACCGTGGAAAACCATCTTCAGGGCTGCAGACAGTGGGGCTCGAAGCCACTATCTCCCGGATGCAAGCTCACAGCTGTGCGCCCCTAACCGCACGGCCAACTCGCCCGGTAAAATGCAGCTTCACTTATTGATCATTCAGTATGCTTACAACCTTAATTCCTTGAACTTTTGGCGGAATTTAATGTTAAAACATAATTTGGTTTTTGTGCCTAGGCTATATTAACATCTATTTGTTTTTGGGTTGGTGGTCCGTCTGGAATTAGCGTCATCATTTTCCTACACTATTGTAACCATGGCAACCAGAGTTCGTCTATGTATGCTAGGTCAGTAGCGTCATCTTCTCACTCTGCGCTTTCTTCCTGTAACTAAGAGCTTGAGAAAATTCCGTATCAAGTGAATCGTGTTCTAGTCCTCAGTCTAGTGTAGAATTAAAATCCCTGAACTCGCCGGAAACTGAACCTAGGGCCGTTTCCTCTACACCACACGGCTGGCTAATAATAATAATAATAATAATAATAATAATAATAATAATAATAATAATAATAATAATAATAATAAAATACTGCACCCTGTTTTCCAGTCAGTGACCGGGTCAGGAATGGAATGAATGAAGCCCCCATCTTGCAGCGAGAATAGGAATTGTACCGGCTGCCGAAGCCTGTCTCACTCCACTGGGGCAATGATTAATGACTGACAGATGAAATGAAATGATAGTAGAGAGTGCTGCTAGAATGAAAGATGACAGGGAAAACCGGAGTACCTGGAGAAAAACCTGTCCCGCCTCCAGCACAAATCTCACATGGAGTGACCGGGATTTGAACCACGGAACCCAGCGGTGAGAGGCTTCCTAATAATAATAATAATAATAATAATAATAATAATAATAATAATAATAATAATAATAATAATAATAATAATAATAATATATCACAATTAACAATAACATGAATCTCGCACAGATTGCTTTAAATTACCTGGGAGAATGGATAACGAACAACAGAAAAGAAAAGTTAGCTAGTTAAGAGTAAACAAAATGGAAAGGATTTTTAATATCACAAACAGTTATGCAATAAGAAACCTCTATCCTGGAATTTGAAATTAAGACATTATCAAACAGTGGCCCGGCCAGAAATTTTATATGCAGCAGACACTCTTAAACTTACAAGAATTGTGGATCTTAAAACATTAGAAAAAGTTGAAAGAAGCATTTTGAGAAAAATACTGGGACCAATAAGAAACAACAACATCGAATTTAGACTACGATCAAACAGAGAGATACATTTAAAAGTTGAAATCTGACAACTGTAATGGGAAAAAGAAGACTCCAGTTTTTTGGACACATTTATAGAATGAATAACAATAGACTAACTAAACAAATCTTCAACTTATTGAACAGTTACAAATCCAAGCCAACGTGGTTCACTGAAATTGAATGGATATGAAAAACGCTGGAATTAAAGTAGATACGATAGAAAACAGAACACGTTTCAGAGAAGTAACACGAAAGGAAGGATTTCAGGAGAGGAAAGAAAATAACAACTGGAAGAAAATGGACTCAAGAGGAAAAGGAACAACATTCTCAGATATTTTTTTTTTTTTTTTGCTAGTTGCTTTACACCGCACCGACACAGATAGGTCTTATGGCGACGATGGAAAAGGGAAGGGCTAGGAGTGGGAAGGAAGCGGCCGTGGCCTTAATTAAGGTACAGCCCCAGCATTTGCCTGGTGTGAAAATGGGAAACCACGGAAAACCATTTTCAGGGCTGCCGACAGTGGGTCTCAGAAAATTAGGGAAGTTTAGAAACGAAGAAAGTTAAATGCAAAGAAAAGTAACAAAGGTGATTTATCGTACCCTAAAAGGGTTATTCGAATAATAATAATAATAATAATAATAATAATAATAATAATAATAATAATAATAATAATAATAATAATAATAATAATAATAATAATTAGTATTGTATTTATGAGATCTAAAAAGTCTTTTATTTTCTCACATTTCATGAGCCTTCCATTCTTTTGTGATTACAGACATTTTTCTTCCGATTTATCTGAACTCCTTTGGGTGGAGTTTGTACCCCTGCATGTCGTAAGAGGCTACTAAGAGGGCAAACAGCATCTAATTTCGTTGTGCCGGGCGGAGTGGCCCAGACGGTTGAGGCGCTGGCCTTCTGACTCCAAATTGGCAGGTTCGATCCTGGCACAGCCCGGTGGTATTCGAAGGTGCTCAAATTCGTTAGTCTCGTGTCGATAGATTTCTGGCACGTAAAATAACTCCTACGGGACTAAATTCCGGCACCTCGGCGTCTTCGAAAACCGTGAAAGTAGTTGGTGGGATGTAAAGCAAATAACATTATTATTATTAATTTCATTGTCTTTAATTTCGATTTCAATTGCCTGAGTTGTTTCGCCGAGGCATTCAAATTGTGCGACTCGTTTCATTTTGTCGTATTTTGGTTTCTTATTTATTTATTTACTGCAGATAATGTGTTCTGTTTTTCTTATTTTCGAATATTTGTCGGACACCGATTTTCTCCGTTGTTTGTTTTAGGAGCTCGATCTGTTGTTAGGCTCTTGGGAGTTAAGACTGCTAGATCGTATGCACACGCTAGGCAATCTTTCTCCAAGTTCTGTCTGCCTAATGTAATGGGTGATTTTATGATTCGCTGCTGATCAAGCGGAGACATCATAAAGTAAAACATTCATTCACTGAACATTTGAGTAGAAATGCATGTTAAACATGTTTTGAAAGTTCACGTTTTGGATGAAAAAGATTCGTGGACATTGTAGCCTTCAAAACACTTCTAACACAGCCTTTATAATGGATTCTAGGATCCAACAATCAGGTACGAAATGAACGCTGTCGACCAAGCGGAAGATGTTGACAAAAAAAGAAAAGAACGGAACTTCTCTGTCCATGGCCTGTTGTTGGTGCTTGAGGAACTATCGATTTGTGGCTGATATTTTGACGTCATTAGGCTTAAATAAAAGAAGCCCTTGAAATTGTTGATCTGTAATCTGTATAGGGCTCAGTTAGAGATTAGAGATGTACTACCGCCTGACCAAGCCTACCGAAGTCCTTTCTGACCTGAAACCATTCGCAGTACCTGAAATTTTAGGTCTATTGCCCAGTCTTTTTAACATCTACTTTGTCATCTGCTTTTCATCCATTCTGTATACATGTCCGTACAACTTCAGTCTTCGTCCGTAACAGTTGTAATTGTCCAGTTACCACCTTTGGAGTCTGGTTCCATTGCTAAAAGGTTAGCGTCTTAAGGGTCCCGTGTTCGATTGTCGACAGGGTCGGCAATTTTAACCACAATTGGTTAATTCCGCTGGCACGGGGGCTGAGTGTATGTGTCGTCTTCATCATAATTTCATTCTCATCACGATGTGCAGGTCACCTATGGACGTCACATCAAAAGACCTGCATTTGGCGAGTCGAACTTGTCCCCAGACACTCCCGACACTAAAAGCCATTCGCCATTTCATTCCTTTTTATCACCTTCTGACCCATTATCTTTCGAAGAACCTTAGCCTCTGATTATTATTATTATTATTATTATTATTATTATTATTATTATTATTATTATTATTATTATTATTCAGAACACCGATTTCGTTAGCAAGGATATGAGCGCTAATTCATAGCATCGTCGAGGGTTTATACTGAACCGGATCAATGTGGTATGAAATTACTTTCTTCTCTCTCTGCCTTTCATTCTGTATGGCCACGTGGGAATATTGCGGTAATAAAAGGAGGATAATGAGAGCAATAAAGATTTAACAGTAATTTCAAACAGAGCTTCATGACACCCTACGGCGAGACTGGATTGCTTTCAACATATGAATGGCATGATTGTTGCAGTGCAGTTTCGTTGTAACGTCTGCGATTTCTCTCCGTTCTCAGCGAAGAAACCTGCCACAAATTACTCCATGAACATCATCGAAATCGGAACTTTGATAAATCACAGAATTCATATGAATCTTATTACAACTGCTCCTCTTGCATCCTGTTAGGGTTGCGGGGATGTGTGGTTTCAATCCCCATCGTCCTGTGTTTGCAAGGAGACTAAGTGGAGATCATCGCAGAACATTTTGACAAAAGGTATTTGAAAGTATCTTTATACGAAAGGAACACACTCTCAAAGTTTCATGTCTGAAATTACAACATTAGTGGATTAATTAATCTACAATACGATGTCTTGCAGGATCTACACAACCGTTTCGTTAAAAGTCATCTCTCATGCTCAGTATTCAGAAGAATTTTGACAAAAAGTGCTCAGGTATGAAGCAGATTCAAGATGGTTTTAATGTTGTCTATAATAATTCGACCGGCGTGCATTGGTACGAGTAAAAGAAGACAGTGGGTGTTTTTGACACCTATAGGTCATTCCATGTTAAAAAAACAGTATTGTTCTTATGACAACAGGTTGCCATATCGAACGGTTCTGTTAAACAACATCACGGGAAAACAGCGGCAGAAACAAGTCTCTTCAAATACAAAGTGTTCAAAAGGAAGTTAAAGAATTATCTTATGTAAAAAAATGTAGATTTAATAAATGTCCACACTGCTGTTGCATTTTCCTTCTTGTATATTTAGTAGTTTGTTTGTCTGCTTGTTTACTCTTACAGTGTATCATTATGAAACATTTCAACTATATAAAACAAAACACATACATATGATTATATATAGGATATATTAATATTTTATTATATTAACGTAACTTATGCGTGACATGTAGTACTTAGATCTATTCATGTACCAAATTATTATCAACTAATTTGATGTAACAAACTTATATTACTGGAGTGTATTAATTTACTTTATAAATACTCTGTAGCCATGATAATATTAGAATGTACTGCACCGCAGTGAGCTTTAGCTCAGGTGCCTCGGCTAATAAATAAATAAATAAATAAATAAATAAATAAATAAATAAATAAATAAATAAATAAATAAATAAATAAATAAATAATTAAATAAATTAAATAAATAAATAAATAAATAAATAAATAAATAAATAAATAAATAAATAAATAAATAAATAAATAAATAAATAAATATAAAAAATAAATAAATAAATAAATATAAAAAATAAATAAATAAATAATAAAAATGAATAAATAATAAAAAATAAATAATAAAAAATAAATAAATAATAAAAAATAAATAAATAATAAAAATAAATAATAAAAAATAAATGATTGAATGATTGATTGATTGATTTATTGATTGGTTGATTGATTGAATACATTTGTGAAACTCAGTATTTAATTTCAAGATAAAACGAGGAAGAAACTAAGCTGCACATTTTTTAAAAGAAATCTTGGATTTAGGTTTTTACAGCAACAAGGGTAAAATACTGCGCATACAAAACCTCAGTACTGAAGTTCAAGGCAAACGGGGAGAGAAAACAGATAATTGTTACAGGCTCGGTGGGTGGGGATGCAGTTAATTACATTTAATCATTTTGCCCACGCAACGTCGCGTAATACTTCGCCGTCGTATTCCCCACGAGAAGAATGGTAAAAATGCGGAAAAAATAAAATGTGCTTAAGAAACAACAGCTAAATAACAAAACCAAGCACAGATTGATGTATTAGTACAAGTCGTGCCGTGATGTATCGCTGCACACCACAGAATTAGTATCGTCAGTAACAACTGCTGTATGGTACAAAAATATAAGAACACACACACAAATAATTAGATGCCTTCTCTTCAACACAGATATTAAACAGTCCATTCACAAAATAAAAAATTAAATTACTTATATGAACTTAATTTTACTAGATGAAGCATTTTTAATGTTAAAATTATAAAAATAACAACAAAATTAAGTTCCCAGTAAGAAACAACAATTTAATTACACTGAGAATGCCATGTCAACAACAGCATTTTAAAAACTTTAATAGTTTCAATTTTTTGTTAAAAATCAGTAGTTGTAGATACATATAGTGCCATAACTTTCTTAAAGTTAATATTAGTACAGTCTCTAAACAGTAGGTACAAATTTATTTACACAAAGCATTTAAACATGTTAATTAAAAGAAATAAAATTTAATACTGAATACTTTTAAAATTGCTTTAGCTGGATATTTTTGTTATGTTACGTAATAAGTAGTTCATTTTGCTAAATTTATATCGTAAAAGATACTTCTACAAACAGAGAGTAGTAAAAGAAAACCCTTTTCCTTCCCTTTTTGTTATAATTGATGAACTGAAGAAGCAAATATGGTTTCAATTAATTTATTAATTTTTCAGCACATTTCAAAGTTCTCTAAAATAATTCAAGAAAAGACTAGGTAAACAATTGATGGGGAATCTGCCACTTGAGCAACAGCTTTAAATGCAGATCAATGATGTTTGATTGAAGCTGCCGGCCATGTACAGGGTAACTGATTAAGCGTTACATGTTCTACAGCAACTCTGAAGAAAAAATGAAGGAAGGCAACAAACCGATGGCTGTTTCCTCCATCGTGCTTCCCCCCTGCAAATGTTTTTATGAAATATTGAATGTTAAGTAATTGTTTTAATGTCCGACTCGTTGGCTGAATTGTCAGCACACTGGCCTTCAGTTCAGAGGGTCCCGGGTTCGATTCCCGGCTGGTTCGGGATTTTAATCGCTTCTGATTAATTCTTCTGGCTTGGGGACTAGGTGTTTGTGTCCGTCCCAACACTCTCCTCTTCATATTCACACGACGCACTATATTACCAACCACCACAGTAACACGCAATAATGATTACATCCCTCCGTATAGGGTTGGCGTCAGGAGGGGCATCCGGCCGTAAAACAGGGCCAAATCCACACGTGAGACGCATTTCGCACCCGCGACCCCACAGGTGTGGGAAAAGCAGTAGGAAAAGAAAAGAAGAAGTAATTATTTTAATAACTCACGGGCAAAAAATGTGCCACGTCCTTTTTCTTTCTTTAATAATACAATATAGTCTAAAATACATTATGATATTCATTAAACATGAGGAATTACAGTGTCTAGGGTAAGTTCGCTCCTTGTAGGTCCATACGAGCAGTACTGTTTTCTTAACATGGAGTCAGCTTGTTCTTTGATGGCTGGTAATCATTTCATGTGAAAATAGTGACATCATCTTCATTTAACAAAGATTGAATTATAAATTACGCAGTTCACGATGACAAAGCTTGGTGGAGTGTTCACGAAAATAAAACAAAACTGTAGGGTCGACAATAACAGATTAGTCATTATTGAGTGCATGAATTTCGTCAGCTTGCCTGGATAAAGTTTATGGGGAGGTAAGTTTGACTTCTATACGATCCTCGGCACTTCTCTTGTCGGTACTCTTCCTTTATCCTATGTTTTACAATTTTCATGGCATAGGTACATTTTCTTCTGTGAACTATTCTTTGTTTTTTTTTTTTTTTTTTTTTTGTTTGTTTCTTTTTCAATCCGTTTAACGTCTAGGGTTGGCTTTTCCCTCGGACTCAGCGAGTGATCTCACCTCTACGGCCTCAAGAGCAGTGTCTGGAGCGTGAGAATTTCGGTCGGGGATACAACTGGACAGGAGGACCAATAACTCGCCCAGGTGGCCTAACCTGCTATGCTGAACAAGAGCCTTGTCTGGGGGATGGGAAGATTGGAAGTGATAGGCAAGGAAGAGGGAAGGAAGCGGCCATGACCTTAAGTTAGGTACCATCCCGGCATTTGCCTGGAGGAGAAATTATGAACAACGGAAAACCGCTTCGAGGATGGAAAGGGAGGGAATCAAACCCCCTATACTCAATTGACCTCCCAAGGCCGACTGGATTTCGTTCCAATCCTCTTAACATGTTTGAAATTTTGTGGCCAAGCCGAGAATCGAATCCGGGCTTCCAGGGGTGGCGGCTTATCAAACTAATCACTACACCACACAGACGGACCTTATGAACTATTCACGGGATTTTAATGAAAATGGAAATCCACGTTCAGCATCAGGTAGACTATTATCTTACATTTCAAAGGAGTCTTATTTCTTCCGAGATGGTCCTCATGTTTTGGTACAGTTCGTCCCCTGAACTTCGTTTCTATCTTTCACTTCCTCTTTTTGGTCCAGGTATCTTTCTCCTTTCTTCAGTTGCTCTGTCCCACGCCTTCCTAGTGTCATAATCTCGGCCGCATACAGTATCGCGTTCCTCACTGTGATACTGTTTGAGGATCCAGTCAACCTCCGGGCTTAACAAACAGACTATCATCCTGGGGGAAAAGTAGCCACCTGTCTCAATTTCATATTTCCAATCTGGAATCGTCCGCCTCGATGAATAAATTGTTAGCATGCTGGCCTTTGGCTCAAAGGGCCCCGGTTCGATTCCCGACTGGGTGGTGAATTTTAACTTTCATTGGTTAAATCCTCTGGCTCTGGGTGTTCGTGCCATCTTCAACATTAGAATTTATTCATTCTCACAGGCGCGGGGTTGTCTATAGGGTGTCAACTCGGAAGACCTGCAGTAGGCTTCTGCATAGGCCACACTTTATTGTTATTATTTATTTATTTATTTATTTATTTATTTATTTATTTATTTATTTATTTATTTAATTTATTTACTTTACTTAATCCGTTTACCGTCCAGGGTCTATTTTTCCCTCGGACTAAGGGAGGGATCCCACCTCTACCACCTCAAGGCCAGTGACCTGGAGCGAGAGACTTTGGGTCGGTGGGATACGGTGGGATACAACTTGGAAGGAGGGCCAGTACCTCACCTATGCGGCCTCATCTGCTATGCTGAAAAGGGACCTTGTTGGGGGATGGGAAGATTGGAGGGGATAGACAAGGAAGAGGGAAGCAAGCGGACGTGGCCTTAAGTTAGGTATCCCGGCATTTGCCTGGAGAAGAAGTAGGAAACCACGGAAAACCACTTCAAGGATGGCGGAGGTGGGAATCGAACCCCCTCTCTACTGAGTTGACCTCCCGAGGCTGAGTGGACCCCGTTCCTATTCCTCCTACCACTTTTTAAATTTCGTGGCAGAGCCGGGAATCGAACCCGGGCCTCCGAGGGTGGCAGCTAATCACACTGACCACTACACAACACAGGCGGACATTCTTCTTCTTCTTCTTATTATTATTATTATTTTTCTTAATATTATTATTATCATGTGACACTGAACCCTCCTAAGTTTGTTCCCAAGTGGCATTGCTTAAGTAATAATGTTATTAGTTTTAGGTCCCATTAACTACATTTTTATGGTTTTCGGGGACGCCGAGGTGCCGGAATGTTGCCCTGTGTGAGTTCCTTTACTTGCCAGTGAATCTATCGACATAAGGCCGACGTATTCGAGCACCTTTAAATACCACCGGACTGAGACAGGTTCGAACCTCCCAAGCTGGGCTCAAGAGGCCAGCGCTCTACGATGCAATACTCCAGTCTCGGAAACGCTAAGACATAACGAAAATAGACGTACGGAAGGCAGATTGCAGGACGTAAATATCACTTCCTTTCACCGGCTGCAGCCAAAGGAGAAAGCTGGACCTATTATAAAACATGATAACGGGAATGCATTTCATATTAATAATAAGACCTAAAAGACCCACCCTTTTGATCGCGACGTTTTGCAGTAGCCTACTTCCAACGTTGTAGGTAGATGAGTTACATCATATCGGTGTTACGGTGCGCCGATCACTACTTTCCCCGGCTCTAAATAATACATCGGCAATATTGATGGAGTAATAATGAATATGAATACAGTGTTTGAGGGAGAACGATCCTTGTAACAGACTTGATTATATCTCTTTGTATTCTTACCTTAAGACAATGATTCAAAAGCTTTGTATGATAACGTAATAGGTTACGCACCAGGTGAAAACTAGAAATACAACGCGTGGGGATTAGAATTGGATGAACTTGAGTAAGCAAAATAATAATAATAATAATAATAATAATAATAATAATAATAATAATAATAATAATAATAATAATAATATATTTCGTATGGCATGAGGATACATTGTTACAATTTGGTTATTTACAAATATGTACAATTACAGGAAAAAAAGAAAAGTTTCATCTATATACACAGAACAAGTACGTAATAAAACAAACAATATTTGTAGATTTGAGCTCATCAATATCTGCATTGCTGCTAAAGCTGAATGTTCAGCTTTGTTATCCAACTCACAGCTTCATCACTGGCCTCGTGAATGTCCTTTATTGTCCCACTGAATCTTCGGAGTGGGCACTCTGTGACGATATGTTGAACGGTCTGAGGCACGCCAGAGCAGTCGCAGTAAGGGTCGCTGATAATAATAATGGTTCATGGTGTGGGATACACATCCTAGTCCGTGAACCATGGGCAACGGCTGAGTGGCCAAGTAAGTGATCCTGAGAGTCGGGATGCCAGTTGCTATGGAATGGGAGTGGGAATCTCGGACATATTCTGAGTTGCGGCCCTCCTTGTGCTCAGGCGACTAGGACTATGCAATCCATCGATAGTCCCTAACCCGTTAGAGGAGATATTCTCACCTGGACTAAGTGCAAGTAGGATAACATCCAGCTTCATGAATTTACCGAGCACTGAACATTTTAAGCAAGTCTCGGATAGAGGCTTGCAGATTGAACGCTGAAAGGCATAACGGTCTATAATGATAATGTGTTTATGTATGCACAATAATAATAAAAGTGATAATAATAATTATTATTTATTTCTTAATCCATTTATCCTCCAGGGTTTTCCCTCGGACTCAGCGAGGGATGCCACCTCCACCGCCTCCAGAGCAGTGTTCTGGAGTGTGGGTCGGGGATACAACTGCGATGGAGGACCAGTACCTCGCCCAGGCGGCCTCACGTTCTATGCTCTACAGCGGCCTTATGGAGGAGGGGAAGATTGGAAGGGATTGGCAGGGAAGAGGAAAGGAAGCGGCCGTGGCCTTGAGTTAGGTACCATCCCGGCATCTGTCTGGAGGAGACGTGGGAAACCATGGAAAACCACTTCGAGAATAGCTGAGGAGGGAATCGAACAACCCCTTTATATATTTGACTTTGTGGAAATTTCGTGGCAGAGCCGGGAATCGACCCCGGGCCTCCGGGGATGGCAGCTAATCACACTAACCAGTACACCACGAAGGCGAACATTATTATTATTATTATTATTATTATTATTATTATTATTATTATTATTATTATTATTATTATTATTATTATTATTATTATTATTATTATTATTATTATCTCAGTCTGCAGAAGATCCAGAGAAATTGCTGAATGGTATGGACAGAGTCTTGGGGAAGGAGTACACGGTGAAAATAAATAAATCAAAAACAAAAATAACGGAGGTGACGCATTGAAATATTAGATTATCAAATTAAGTGTTAAAGAAAGTAGATGAATATTGTTACTTGGGTAGTAAAATAACTAACAATGACAGAAGTAAGGAGGACATAAAATACAGACTAGTGCAAGCAAAGGAAGGCCTTTCTTAAGGGTATACGGAAAGCAATTTTGGAGGGAAAAATCAAAAAAAGGTTTTTTGGTTGTTATTAAACTTTGGAATTTCCTCTTTAAAATGACATATAAATCTTGAACAAATAATGTATAGAAGCATTTTAAATTATTTTTTAAAAATTTGTTGTCTTACGCACGGCGAGTATTCTGCCATGGCATGGCGGATGACTTATTGTCAACATTTTGACGTTTCATTATTTTTGTGCATATCGTGCTGATCTAGGAATTATTTCTTTGTTTGAAAGTAGCGTTGTCTTAGATTATTGTATGTTAGTCATATTGTAACAGCTTACATTATTGATAGTCCTTTGTTTGCTGTTTAGCAACAGGTTGGGCCACGTTTTTTCGCAAGATCTTTCTGTGAGGTTATGTAAAGTTTGTGGAAGTTATGCCTCGATTTTCGAACAAAATGTTAAGGAAACGTGTGGCGAAAGATGAAATGTCCTTCTTCAACTCTGCCAAAACCCATTGTTTAGAACCTCCACGATGTGAAGCAGGGCCGAATACACCTAACCTAATAAACGTGAGTGAAAATATTTCTGAAACCCCATCTGATAAGACGGATGCTGGGACTGAGCGCTCATCTAATAGAAAACTGAATGGTGTCCAACAGAAATACGATAACTTTCGTACTGGACGTCAAATTAACGAAGTGATAGATATATCGATTTTATCTGATATATTAAAGCATAAATTATGTTGCAAAGAGTGTGGAAAGTATGGAATTTCCTTGAAAACAAAGAGACATATTGGCCTTGCTACTGACTTAGAACTTTCCTGTGCTTGTTGTTAATACAGTGTCAAGTTGTTCAATTCCTCAGCTATAGATAGTTTACAACAAGACAAGAGCCTTTACACTATAAATATTAGATTAGTTTATGGCACTCGGTCATTAGGGAAGGGCAGAGCAGCAGGTGGGCTCCCGAACAGCAAATATTATGTATTCTATAGACATGGAGAGACTAAGATCATCTGAAAATGCTACCAAGTACATCAGGAACTGTGGAAGAAACAGGAGAGCAACCAAGAAGAAGCTTCTTGATGAATTGCAAGAGGATACTGATTATCTCAGCCATGCACCAGGCATGCATTGATGTTGAAACTTTGGAAGCGATTTCCCACAAAGTTACTTTTTTCCTGCAAAAGGAACATTATCTCAAAAACTATTACAGATATCACTATGAAATTTTCAGTACTCCTTTGTAACAGTATGCCATATATTCTGAAGCAATATAAACAAACATATTGCAAAATTTCTGAGGCAGGCTGGAAAAAATTCAGGAGAATATTAGCAAAAATTTTTGCATTATTAAAAATATATTTTTTTTCCAAAAAATGATCTTTATTTTAATGATCTTAGCATCAGTACACAGCTAATATGCCTGTTTATAATATATAAAATTTTCAAGAGTCTGCGTCAAACAGTTTCTGAGAAAATGTTCCTTAAAGGTGACGTAAATTAACACTGTGAAGATAGGGCTTTCCGTATACCCTTAAGGAAACAAATTTGTTCATTTCGAACATTAATATAGGAAGACTTCTTATCACTGTTGGATGCCTTTGCTGGCAGGACCTAGTGTTTACAGTGCACTATGTCTTCTGGTCTAGGCTAGAACAATTTTGTTACTTTCATAGATCTGTGCCAACGGCCGTAGCCGTGTTGAAACACCGGATCCCGTGAGATCTCCGAAGTTAAGCAACACTGGGCGTGGTCAGCAGTTGGATGGATTGCCACACGCTGTTGGTGGGGGGTAAGGAAATGGAGGAGCGGAAAGGAACTGGCCAGCCTACCGCACGTAAACTCCGGCTCAGGTACACCTCTGCGGAGGTTCGGACCTGCCTTCGGGCAGAATACACACTTACCTTACCATAGATCTGTCTCTGTCTTATCCTTGGCTTTGACAATATGAAAGTGACTGAGGTATGAGCGATGCTTGTAATGCCAATCCTTATGCAGCCAGTCCCTGCTATGAATGGTGTGAAAATGTTGCTCATAGGGCCGGTTGGTCTATGCATTTCAGTGGGCCTGGCAGACTGATATGTAATAGTAACTCTGGCTCAGTGAGGAAAGCAACGGGAAACTACCTCATTCCTCATTTCCCTAGTACGCCTAGGCCATCTATGACAGCTGATGGCGAAGCTGTTGAGGATCCCATCAGCGGAATCGCTTACGGACTGAACATACATACATCACTGTTGGAGTACTGGGACGTTTCGATTGCATTTTTGTAGTTTAAAGTTGGACATTTCGAAAACTTGCCGAAAATTTCACAAAGTATTTTTTCAAAGAGACTGAAATTTCAACTGAAATTGTTCCAAACTGGTTTTTATTTGATGGTATAGACTTAGAAACAACATTTTATGTTTGGAAATCGGACTGACGATTCCGAAATTACCACGACTGCACTTGAGAGCAGTACCGCCACAATGAAGTCTTATTTGGCGGCCATCTTGTTTTGACGGGTGAAGTCGCATACATTTTTTTTTGGTGTCAACATTTAGGCTAGGCGTTCTTCTTCGCAACGATATAATTATGATGGCGGTTATCGTCGTCGACTTTAACTCGTTTCCGAGTAATGAACTTCTTTCAATAAATTCACTTCTGTCAGTGGATGCACTTTCGATGGTTGAACAGACCAAATCTAGCATAGAATAAGCGTCCGCACAGATTGCACATACAGTAATTGTTGGAGGAGGGCGTAATTATGCTGCACGGAGTTTTCGTGCTTCTCTCCTGGCTTCTTCATATCTACGTCGTTCCCCTTCAAACAGACTGACAGCACCAGGGATGGTCTGGCGCCAAATTGTACGGCCTTGAGCAAGCATGTCCCAGGTTTGTGGATTGAGACCTGTCGTCTTCATAGTGTGCTCCACGAGGTCGGGTGCCGGAACAAAGTTTCACCATACAGGATTTAGCGTGGAAATCTGGAATCACTCATCCCAATGGACATGGCCGCTCCATCTAAGCTGATAACCAATGATGGAGGATTCTATATTCTTGGCATCCGCTTTCTCAAGAACAGCAATGTTGGTGACATGGTCTTCCCTTTTGATCCTAAGGATTGATGAAAGTTTTCGTTGGTGAAAGCGCTCAAATTTTTTCAAGTTACGTCGGTGGAGAGTCCATGTTTCACAACCATACAGCAATGTTGTGGTGACAACAGCGTGCTACACCATAAGTTTCGTCTTCACGGTCAGGTCTTTATTCATGAACAACCGGTGGTGGTAGTTGTCCAAATGCTGCGTGGGCACCACTAATTCTCTTCTCCACATCTTCCTCACAATTACAGCGCACAGATAGCATACTGCTTAAGTACGAAATGTGGTCTACCTGCTCCAGTGCAGTATCTGAGATGGAAATGTTGTGCCTAGTGAAGGTTGTGCCAGGACCTTGGTTTCTTTGAACGTTAACGGTGAGACAAAAATGAACACATGCACTCTTATAGCAGTTAATTGACTGTTAATTCCTCTGGTGTGAGCGTAGATGATGCAGCATGGCGGCATCATTAACAGATATGGGGATATCGGCGTTGCAAAATAGCGTCACGTTTTTGTGACGGGCGTTTCAGTGCTAGTATTTGCTCAGTGCCGGACCGAAAAGAAAGAGGTTTTCACATCAAGAAATATTTTCTTCAGTTCTACATAATATTGGCATCCCAGTTCCTCCACCAGTTTACCAACATATTTCAGTCTAGGACTTCCCCTACAATTTCTTCGTTCCACAGAGCCCTGCAGGATGAAGGCTAGTACTCTGATGTCTGATTATATGTCCAGTCCACGCATTTCTCCCTTTCTTCATATTCATTGACGAACTCTGGGTTTCTCCAACTCTTTCCATCACTTCCACATTAGTAACTCTTTCTGTCCAAGGAATTTTCAGTATTCGTCTATAGCACCATTTTTCAAAGGCCTCTACCCTCTTCCTCTCCGCCACCCTTAGTGTCCAAGTCTCACTTCCGTACAGAAATAACGCTCCATACATGTGTCTTAACCAGTTGTTTCCTCAGTGTGTAGCTGATATAGTTTTCAAGAGCTTTCTCTTTTTATTGAAGGCTATCTTTGCCTGGTTAATTCTGCTGATCAGATCTCACTTACTTCGGTTATCAGCTGTTATTTTGCTTCCTAAGTAAGACAACTCTTCAGCGTTACTGAGTTGGTTCCCATGCAGAGTTATCTTTATTTTTCTTTGTTGCTTACTTATCACCATTATTTCTGTTTTGTCTGAATTTATTTTCATGTTATTTATTTATTTATTTATTTATTTATTTATTTATTTATTTATTTATTTATTTATTTATTTATTTATTAAGTGGCGAAGTTAGAGCTCTTGGCCCTCTCTTACACTTAACCACATACATTTATTTTTATTTTTACAGTATTAATTTAAAATATCATTGTGATAAATTACAGTTATTGAGATAAGTAAGTCAGATAAGGAATGACAATAATACAATTAATTAAGATTGCTATTGATATCCCTATGTAAAAGTATTGACCATTACTTCCAGCATTGTCGTTAATATTGTTCTTCACTCTCCGCGATTATTGCTATGTCGTCAGCAAAACGAAATGTATCCTTAAATTTGCCTGTAAAATAAAGTTTCTCCGTGCGAGATCTTGGTAACTCATTTTTTTGAAGCGCCTTAAAACAGCGATCACCACTACCACCTGGTAACTGTATTTGGAACAAGTAAAGTAATCCTAATCAATGTCCAGTAGTGTTTTGTCTGTGTACGAGGGAATTATCACGAGGCGTTGTACCACGCTCGAGTGGGTGCAAGCAGAGCCCGGAAGACAATTCAACTAAACACTTAGTTACACTTTTAAAGGAATGTCTGAGCGGGCGTCAAACTTAATTGACTCCGTCTTCTCGGTTAACGAGCCAGCCCAGCTTAATTGGATTTTGACCGTTCTACTGTGCAGAATGACTGGCGAACTCTCTATGGACTCGAAAACAATTTCCTGGGGCGTAGCCATAACAAACCTTTCCTTTCGTTTGTCTGGACACCTGTTAGCGGAGCCTGATCCTAGTATTACAATTTCGGGAGGTGGGTTGAGGGAGTGTAGCATAAGCGAGAGGTGTAAGTGAATTACTTAAGAGGGTGGGTAAAGTTACAACTAATGAATTTACTACGATATAATAATAATAATAATAATAATAATAATAATAATAATAATAATAATAATAATAATAATAGTATCAAGCCGGCTCCTAGAGAATTAGCTTTAAAACAAGGGAAAAGTTTAAATACTTAGTTGAGTGGATAGAAACTAACGACTCTGAGAAAGAAGCATTCACATCTAAGATCAACAAGATGGATAGGACAAACCAGCAAACTAGAGATATCTACAACAAAAGATCAGTGTCCATCAACATATTGTTGTTCAGCCATTCTTCCAGAGGCTTTGTATGCAGCGAAATGCCTTGCATTGCATAGGAAGCGTCTGACTGAAAAGTTAGAAACCAAAGAAATAAAAATCATGAGAAAGATCCTAAGATCAATCACAGAAGAGAATGAGTACAGGAGATGGCATAACAGCGAACTACCGGGCGAGTTGGCCGTGCGGTTAAGGAGCGCGCAGCTGTGAGCTCGCATCCGGGAGATAGTGGGTTCGAACCCCACTGTCGGTAGCCCTGAAGATTGTTTCCGTGGTTTCTTATTTTCACACCAGGCAAATGCTGGGGCTGTACCTTAATTAAGGCCACGGCCGCTTCCTTCCCAGTCCTAAGCCTTTCCTCTCCCATCGTCGCCATAAGACCTATCTGTGTCAGTGCGACGTGAAGCAAATTGTAAAAAAAAGAAAGAAAAAAGAACCACAACGAAATATACCTGCATGTGAAAAGTATAAGGGATACCATTCAGAAAAGTAGGATTAATTTTTACAGTCAAGTAACACGTAGACTGACCCACCAGATGTTTTCCCACTTTGTAAGCTAGAATAATGCTATTTGCCTTACGTCCCACTAACTACTTTTACAGTTTACGGAGATGCCTAGGTGCCGGAATTTAGTCCCTCAGGAGTTCTTTTACGTGCCAGTAAATCTACCGACACGAGGCTGACGTATTTGAGCACCTTCAAATACCACCGGACTGAGCCAGGATCGAACCTGCCAAGTTGAGCGCCAGCGCCTCAACCGTCTGAGCCACTCAGCCCGGCTTGTAAACTAGAAAACCTAGGGACACTAGTTCGCCGAAGTTGAAAAGACCTTCGAGAAATGAAGACATCCAGGAACGTGTTCCTCTCGAGAAATACTCCGAGCATACCAGCGATTTCAAGTGAAAGGCTGAAGTTGAAAACAGGCAAGAAGTGGACTTATGAAAGAAAGGAGGCTCAGAAAGCGAATGCGAGAATACTGGGAAATAATTAAAGCTCAAGGATGCAAACTGTTGAAATAACGTGGTTCACACCAGGCCGAAACGATAATAATAATAATAATAATAATAATAATAATAATAATAATAATAATAATAATAATAATAATAACAATTTTATTTTTTTAAATTATTAATACAACTTCCCTCATGCGGAGGCTGCCACAAGGACAAAGTATGTCGACTACACAGTATTTTGTCTTCTAAGTTACTGTTGAATTTGTTAGTATGCCAGATAGAAAATAACCACCACAAGGCTCGGGAATAAATTTTCAATGAATTTGGGATATAATAATAATAATAATAATAATAATAATAATAATAATAATAATAATAATAGGGCTATGTAAATACATATTTGTTTGATCCGTCCCTTTCGTGATGCCTAGGGAGTTTTCATTATCACGCCCCTCGTGGCTCCTCCCTTTCTCTTGCCGATACCTTCATTTTTCTAAGTGTCGGACCTCTTCCATTTTTCCTTCTGATTAGTGTTAATAGAGGATTGTTCGGTCTCTTAAAACAATTATCACCACAACTACCATCTCCTACGGTTTGGATTCACAACAGTTACTTAAAGCTATTTACAAGCTTGCTTACTCTAATCATTATGTTTCTCCTTTGTGGATATTCGTATTTTCATTCTTAGTTTTACATCTTTTATTATGCAGAAGAGATTTATTAGAAATTCGATACAAATACCTATCGATACCTCTTTTCCTGCGGAATCCCTAGTGCACACCTGTTGCTTAAACCCAGATGACGAAAAGTTAAAGAGACACGTATTGTATTTTATTTTACAGCTCCGGAAACGTGTTAATCACCCTTGCTCTTGATTACATCTCACTCAATATTGGTTCTGTTTTCTTTAAACAACTGGCGGCATGAAATTTCTCTCACGTACGCCAGAAGCGAATTTAACACGGCTCAGTTCACTTATTACGACAGTGAATTTCTAAAGTTGTGTGAGAAAAGAATTCTCCGTTCTCTTTCTCAAGGAATGCTGATTGAGATAAAAGAGGATTGTGGTTAGGTTTAATATGATTAAATAAAGGCAACCGCAAGAACTGAACGCGTAACCAACAAGGAGACAAATGTGTGAAAACCAGATATTTATTTTCTCACGTAAACACCCTTTTTCTCAGTTACCAAAAATACACTGACTGACAGAGCAAATGCAACACCAAGAAGGAGTGGTCAGAACTTTATGCCAATTGCAGGGTAGACTGACGTCACTGAGGTATGCTCATGATGTGAAATGCGCCGCTGTGCTGCGCACGTAGCGAACGATAAATGGGACACGGCGTTGGCGAATGGCCCACTTCTTACCGTGATTTCTCAGCCGACAGTCATTGTAGAACGTGTTGTCGTGTGCCACAGGACACGTGTATAGCTAAGAATGCCAGGCCGCCGTCAACGGAGGCATTTCCAGCAGACAGAAGACTTTACGAGGGGTATGGTGATCGGGCTGAGAAGGGCAGGTTGGTCGCTTCGTCAAATCGCAGCCGATACCCATAGGGATGTGTCCACGGTGCAGCGCCTGTGGCGAAGATGGTTGGCGCAGGGACATGTGGCACGTGCGAGGGGTCCAGGCGCAGCCCGAGTGACGTCAGCACGCGAGGATCGGCGCATCCGCCGCCAAGCGGTGGCAGCCCCGCACGCCACGTCAACCGCCATTCTTCAGCATGTGCAAGACACCCTGGCTGTTCCAATATCGACCAGAACAATTTCCCGTCGATTGGTTGAAGGAGGCCTGCACTCCCGGCGACCGCTCAGAAGACTACCATTGACTCCACAGCATAGACGTGCATGCCTGGCATGGTGCCGGGCTAGAGCGACTTGGATGAGGGAATGGCGGAACGTCGTGTTCTCCGATGAGTCACGCTTCTGTTCTGTCAATGATAGTCACCGCAGACGAGTGTGGCGTCGGCGTGGAGAAAGGTCAAATCCGGCAGTAAGGCAGTAACTGTGGAGCGCCCTACCGCTAGACAACGCGGCATCATGGTTTGGGCCGCTATTGCGTATGATTCCACGTCACCTCTAGTGCGTATTCAAGGCACGTTAAATGCCCACCGCTACGTGCAGCATGTGTTGCGACCGGTGGCACTCCCGTACCTTCAGGGGCTGCCCAATGCTCTGTTTCAGCAGGATAATGCCCGCCCACACACTGCTCGCATCTCCCAACAGGCTCTACGAGGTGTACAGATGCTTCCGTGGCCAGCGTACTCTCCGGATCTCTCACCAATCGAACACGTGTGGGATCTCATTGGACGCCGTTTGCAAACTCTGCCCCAGCCTCGTACGGACGACCAACTGTGGCGAATGGTTGACAGAGAATGGAGAACCATCCCTCAGGACACCATCCACACTCTTATTGACTCTGTACCTCGACGTGTTTCTGCGTGCATCGCCGCTCGCGGTGGTCCTACATCCTACTGAGTCGATGCCGTGCGCATTGTGTAACCTGCATATCGGTTTGAAATAAACATCAATTATTCTTCCGTGCCGACTCTGTTTTTTTCCCAACTTTCATCCCTTTCGAACCACTCCTCCTTGGTGTTGCATTTGCTCTGTCAGTCAGTGTATTAGAACGCACCGCAGATAAAGAAGTTCAACTCCTTGACTGAATGGTCAGCGTTCGATTCAGAGGGCTGCAGGCTCGTTTCGTGGCAGGGTCTGATCAATTTCTCTAGCTCGGTGACTGTGTTCGTTAGTATACTCATTTACAAACAACACATCACACTCCAAACAACCCCATAAACAATCAATGACGAATATATCCCATGTGCTGCATGTAAGTTTTGGGAGAGCATTCTTTCTGATTACATTAGGCATATTTGCAAATTTACTAACTGGTTCGATAGAAAGCTGTTCGGGTTTAGGAAATGTCATTCCATTGAAGCTCAACTTGAAGGTTTCCAGCAAGATAAAGCAGATATCTTAGATCAGGGTCTCTCAGGGTGCATGCGCCTGGTGCAAAAGACGTCTTCGCTTGGTTGACCAGAGTGCAGAACCCCCACTCCTCGGCTTGGAGCAATAGCGCTTACTCTCTCTTTCCTCACGCCTGTCTCGCTCGCTCCCCCTTCCCACACTTGCTCCGTAACGCTCCAAATCCGAGCTGAGTTGAGCCGAGTAGAGCCGAGCTTAGCCGAGTAGCCCAGAGATGAAGCGTTGGTCCGAGCCAAACCGAGCGGGACCGATGCACAGTGCACGGAGCTCTTGCGCCTCGATTTGCACGCGTGAGATTTTTGGTGTTTGAGAGGCCCTGTCTTAGATTCAGGAGGTCACACGGATTGTTTCGCGATTGACTTATCTACGGTATTTGATAGGGTATATCAGGGGAGACTACTGGCAAAATAAGTGCAATTGGACTGGACAAAAGAGCGACTGAATGGGTGGCTATGTTTCTAGAAAATAGAACTCAGAGAATTAGAGTAGGTGAAGCATTATCTGATCCTGTAATCATTAAGAGGGGAGTTCCTCAAGGGAGTATTATTGGACCTCTATATTTTCTTATATATAAAAATGATAAGAGTAAAGAACTGGAATCAGATATAAGGTGTATTGTGGATGATGTTACACTGTATAGAGTAATAAATAAATAACAAGATTGTGAGCAACAGCGATAAGATCTCGACAATGTTGTGAGATGGACAACAGGAAATGGTATGATGATAAACGGGGTTAAAAGTATGGTTTTGAGTTTCATAAATAGGGAAAACAACTTTCAGTTTTAATTACTGCCTTGATGGGGGGGACGTTTCTTATGGGGATCTCTGTACGTATCTAAGTGTTAACATAAGGAAAGATCTTCGTCGGGGTAATCACATAAATGGGTTTGTAAATAAAGGGTACAGATCTCTGCACATGATTATGAGGGTGTTTAGGGGTTAGAGTAAGGATGTAAAGGAGAAGACATTTAAGTGTCTGGTAAGACCCCAACTAGAGTATGGTTCCAGTGTATGGGTCCCTCACCAGGATTACTTGACAAGAGAAGTAGAAAAAATCCAAGGAAAAACAGCTCGATTTTTTCTGGGTGATTTAAAAAAAGAGTAGCGTTACGAAAATGTTGCAAAGTGTGGGCTGGGAAGACTTGGGAGAAAGGAGACGAGCTGCTCGACTAAGTGGTATGTTCCGAGCTGTCAGTGGAGGGATGGCGTGGAATGACGTTAATAAACGAGTACGTTTGTGTGGTGTTGTTAAAAGTAGGGAAGATCACAATATGAAGATAAAGTTGGAATTCAAGAGGACAAAATGGGGCAAATATTCCTTTACAGGAAGAGGAGTTAGGGATTGTAATAATTTACCAGGGGCGAAGTTCAATACATTTCCAAATTCTTTACAATTAATTAGGAAAAGTTTAGGTAAACAACTCATAGGGAATCTGCCTGGATGACTGCCCTAAATGCAGATCAGTAGTGATTGATTGACTGATTGATTCAACACAGAATTGGCGTCAGGAAAGGTCGTAAAATGGCTAAATACAGACAACCTGTCGTCCCCGGGTAACTGGGAAAAGACCAGGATGAAGAAAAAATAAGAAGAACCACAGATAAATGAAAACAAGAAATTGTCCTGTTTGATATATCGTATTCACTTTCGTAATTCTAACCTGGCACAATTTTGAAGTACGTATTTTAGATTTAAACACTCTCGAGTAAATTTACGCAGATTAAAATATTTTGAATGAGTCAAATTTTTTTTGAATATACTGGTAACGATCGGTTAAAACTCAATAACGAATTGCCGTCAAAAACAGATTTTTTGTGATAATCTGTACAACATAATCATAGAAGCACAAAATAAATTTCCCAGTAACAAAAACAAAACCGATGTAAATATGATTTCTGGATAGTCGCCGACCCAAAAACATTTTATGGGGCTCTTAAAACAAACTCAGACACTCATGGACTTCATCACAAGGTTTGCCAAATGAAGAAGTATCATGTGCCGGATTCATAGTGTATATGATGTGGTGTAATCGGCAGTGTGACAGATATCTCTTAGATGCAAGAAATTGAAGTTTTCTCTGACTGAACTAAGCACAGATGAAATATGTATCTGTACATCTTTATAGTTCATTGTGTATCTAAACACTATTATATATGGCCACTGGCCGCAAGAAAACTTTAATTAATTGCTTCCATGAGCGTGTCTGCCATTGTGTATTGTAGCGGTCGCCAGCCTATGTAGCTAATTAAAACGAAATCGCTGCGAGATGTAAGGCATTAAAGATGGATAATTTGTTATTTACATACCTTTATAAATATATGAAAGAACTTTTTTTTTGAAATTAAAAATATTCTACTTTTATTTGAACAGTCTTCTTTTCACAATAAGAACATCCTATAAGGTCAATTAAATAATATTTAACATAAATAAATGTCCGACTCGTTGGCTGAACGGTCAGCGTACTGGCCTTCGGTTCAGAGGGTCCCGGGTTCGATCCCCCGCCGGGTCGGGGATTTTAACCTTAATTGGTTAATTCCAATGGCACGGGGGCTGGGTGTATGTGTTGTCTTCATCATCATTTCATCTTCATCATGACGCGCAGGTCGCCTACGGGAGTCATATAGAAAGATCTGGACCTGGCGAGCCGAACCCGTTCTGGGATATTCCGGCACTAAAAGCCATACGACATTTCATTTTCATTATTTTACACAAATAAATAAATAAATAAATAAATAAATAAATAAATAAATAAATAAATAAATAAATACATAAATAAATAAATAAATAAATAAATAAATAAATAAATAAATAAATAAATAAATAAATAAATAAACCAATGTATGTATGTATGTACCTTACCGAACTCGTTAGCTGCAGTCGCTTAAGTGCGGCCAGTATCCAGTTTTCGGAACATGGTTTTCCGTGGTGTCCTATTTTCACACCAGGAAAATACTGGGGCTGTACCTTAATTAAGGCCACGGCCACTTCCTTCCCACTCCTAGTCCTTTCCTATCTCATCGTCGCAATAAGACCTATCTGTGTCGGGTGCAACGTAAGGCAACTAGTAAAGAAAGTACCACATCTTGTCCGTGACTGGGAGAGAGACCTCTTTTCATCCATGCATGAATCCAGATCATTCATTCATTCATTCATTCATTCATTCATTCATTCATTCATTCATTCATTCAGTGATGTATTTATCCACATGGAATGTTCTCACACTATCTGATAGAGTTCCGTAGATGTAGGGGGAGAGCGTTCAACTCATTCAATTATTCAATTACTTATTCATTCATTCATTCATTCATTCATTCATTCAGTGATGTATTTATCCACATGGAATGTTCTCACACTATCTGATAGAGTTCCGTAGATGCAGGGGGAGAGCGTTCAACTCATTCAATTATTCAATTATTCATTCATTCATTCATTCATTCATTCAGTGATGTATTTATCCACATGGAATGTTCTCACACTATCTGATAGAGTTCCGTAGATGTAGGGGGAGAGCGTTCAACTCATTCAATTATTCAATTACTTATTCATTCATTCATTCATTCATTCATTCATTCATTCATTCATTCAAATAATTCATAATGTCTAAAGCTAAGGATAACACTGTTTGTTAACATTGATGCTTTCAGGGCCCGTAGAGCCCAAAAGCCCATATCTATATATGTACGTATACAATAAGAGTCTTGTCTGTACATTGCTCAGAATTTAAAAAGAATGTTTTTCTGTATCGGTCATATCCACAGTAACAAAGAAATGTACTTCGTAATTTTCCGTCATTTTAGCCAGTCAGTCTGTCTGTATGTACGCGAATCACGAGAAAATGGCTGAAGAGAATTTAATGAAAATCAGTATGTAATGTCGGGGAATGAGCCAGTACAACCTAGGCTATACATCATTTTATTCACGCTGAGTGAAATGGTAGCTTGGTGGAAGGCTTAAAATTTAATTCTCAAATATTTATGTTATTAGTGGTCCTATCGATAAATACTACATAACTAAAAGTATATAGAATTAAATTTCTGATCATTTATGTTTTATACATTTTTACCGTACCGGGTATGATAACAGAGATATTCATGAATTTGTATTTTTGTTGCCAAGTCCATATCAACGACGAGCCACGAGAAAATGGATAAATGGAATTTAATGAAAATCGGTATGTAGAGTCGGGGGATAAGAAACTACAGTCTAGTCTATAAACAATTTTATTCACCCGGGGTACAAAGGTAGTTCAGGGGAAGGCGCCTAACATTTATTTTTTAAATAACTATGTTATTGGTCCTATCGAAAAGCACTATATAACAAAAGCTGTGGAGAATTCAATTTCCGATCATTTATGTTTTATTCAGTTTTACCGTACTGACTATGATAAGATGGTATTTCAGAGTCGGAAGAAAACTAAATGTGGAGGCCTGCAATATCGAAAGCCCATAACATTCATTAACAATAACATTACATTGACTTTGTTGTAATGTTCTTTGTGACTTATGGTGCCACTCAATCTCCGATACCGGGCGAGTTGGCCATGCGGTTAGGGGCGCGCGGCTGTGAGCCTGGATCCGGGAGATAGTGGGTTCGAATCCCACTGTGGGCAGCTCTGAAGATGGTTTTCCGTGTTTTCTCATATTCACACCAGGTAAATGCTGGGGCTGTACCTTAATAAAATTAAGTCCACGGCCGCTTCGTTCCAACTCCTAGGCCTTTCCTATTTCATCGCCGCTATAAGACCAATCTGTGTCTGTGTCGGTGCGACCTAAAGCCACTACCGTAAACATGGGTTACTTTGGCCCAAAAATACGATGTTTTTGACATTTTGCTTTGTGAACTGGGCCTTACTATAATATATTTCTGTATTTAATGTTCTTTACAGATAAAGTAGGAACTAGGGGACATTCCTAAGCAGTTTAGTTCTAATATTTCTTCATATAGGTCGAACAATGTATTTTTGAAATAATGGGCTAAAGTTAACCTTATTTTGGGTTACTTTGACCCATGCATCTTTCTGTACATCAAAAGCTGCTTTTGCGTGTTTGGGACAAAGTAGGACTAAAGAACAGCATATCTAAGTAAAGCATAACCTGAGAACAGGCGAGAAAATAGCATTTATTGAACGGTACAACAATACTCAGACACAATTTGTAATATTTTGCAAGAAATGTCCATTGTTTACATTTTTCTACAAGCACCTAATTTTTTAGTCCAAGAAACTCTTTAATGTAGATAAGCTTACGGAATGAGTTCAGTCACTGAAAAACAGCCTCGTCCGACTCGTTTTGGGGGATAAATCATCTTCTTGACGTTCCATTTGTAAGATAATGTGTCCTTCCAGCACTTCTTCACCCTCTCCATACACTCAACTTCCGCTCCTTCATTGTTCATGGACACAATAATTCCAGGATATTGCTGTTGTTGCCATGCTACGATAATATAGTCCCCTGTCTGAACCAAGTTCATTAGCTCTCTAGGACGTTCTCCTGACGGACGGGCATGGAAGAGATTCTTCCGGTGCATCTATTGGAGTCAGAGAGGTGGTGGTTTCACCCATTTAACAAAATTATATCAGAGTTTAGTGGTGACATCTTCAGAGTAAAGTTTTAAGTAGGTCTAGTTTCAAGTTCACTGTTTCTCCAGTAGAGGAGTTCTTTTAGGCGCTCATTTTGAACGTGCGGCGTAGAGGTGTACCTCTCGGTACATGTATTACTAGCATTGCTCATACATCAAGTCACTCCCATATTGTCAAAGCCAAATAAAACTGAGACAAGTGAATGAAAGTAACAAAATTGCTCTAGCTTATACCAGAAGACATAGTGCACTGCAAACACTAGGTCCCGCCAGCAAAGGCATACTCTAGGAATATGAGCTACGAATTTTAGGGACATACAAAGGAATATAATAAAGTATGAGAATATATTCTTTACTGATTCCTACAAATTACAATCCCTTTTTGAATCATCGTAGATTAATAGTTTGCATTTTTCTACCACTACGAGCGCTAATGTGAGTTAATGCATTGTTTCACTTAAGGGGAGTCGGAAAGCCCTAACTTGATAATGTTAATTTGACAGAAAAGATGCCACGTTATCTCTGGAAGCATGAAGTTTAGAGCTTTGATATTTTTACTACATGTACTTACACCCTTTCTATACCTACTGAACCGGGATGGTATGGTTGGAGCAAACGATTGTAAAGTCATGAATTTGTTTAATAAGTTCCAAATATTTAACAAAAAATTGTCATTAAAAACGCATGTAAATCAGAAACTATGTAAGTGAAGTGCTTTTATCTGGTTCGGTAGCTGTATCATGGCACAAGGTGACTCTCTGCATACAATGAACTGCCTATCCAGTGTAGTTCCTGAGACAATGGGTCAAACATGTGAAAATCATTTCTCAGAATATGATTTCAAAGTAAAAAAAATGTTCACTCGCACTTTTACCCAGAGCAGTGCCTAAAATCCAACTCTTTTTAATCGAAACTACTGAAATGTTTGTTATGACAGTGCCGGAAACCTCTGCGCATAACATTCAGGAATAGAACATTAAAAACCACAGCCTTCTAGATTAAAGGGTTCCAGACATTTATATTTTCAAAAAATTAACATGTCTAAGTTGCCCAATTTGACACTTGTGCATTGATTTTTTTAAAAATTCTTTAAAATGCTTCCATGTGTCGTATTAAAATAAATTATACACCATTTTAATCAGCAGAGTCCAAATAATTGAATGAGGCAACATTTGGAAAAAGTCATTTTTAAAATATTTTTGGTTTCCGACTCTCCTTAAACCCTTATAACTACATTCGGTGTGGACATTTTTCCGAAAATCACTCATTACAGAAAAAACTATGTAAATAAGTTAATTTGGCTATGATTTAAATTTTAAAAACGCGCAAAGAAACAAGCGATTTTAGGCTGTTTTTTCGGACTGCATTTAGGCCCGGAAGTGATTTTCCATATTAGTTTTTCTAGTTTGATAGTGCTATCCAAGACTCGCAATTTGAAACCTTTCCCGGCCCTTTAGCCATTCAACTTTCGGCCCCATTGAGGAAATTTGTTAATTTTACGTTTTTCGTAGTATAGGGACCACTAGAGATCGGCGGTAATTAGTGAGTAGGCGTAATTGTAATATTTTTGTAGTAATGGATTAAATTAATTGTAAGAAAATCATGCATGTATCAAAATAATGTGAATTGCAATAAATAATTACTCTCTCCCGAGTTTCTGGCGATCCAGATCTACGGGACGGGAGTATTCTACTGTAAATCAGATCAAAAAATTAGATGTGTGGCTTTTCAGGCGTTTGCTCAATTAACCAGCGTTTCGTCTTAGGTCCGACACTAGACTCTTCAGAGTGGGAATTGCTGGGCGGGCATTAATTCCATTGTGGAGTTTTATCTCCCGTATGCAGTTATCAGACTGTGCCTCTTAAATAGGCTTCTGATAAGTTCACTTGCATACACCCCAGCGTCAGTGGGTAGGGTCTGACACATCCCACTCTGAAGAGTCTAATGTCAGACCTAAGACGAAACGCTGGTTAATAGAGCAAACGCCTGAAAAGCCATAGATCCAATTTTTTGATCTGATTTTTGATATGCTCTATTGGTGGAAAAATATCTAATTCCCTCCATGGGAACTTAGAATTTCTATTCTACTGTATTCTAAAAAACTGTACCACATCTCCACCTAAACCACAGGACCGATTTCAACGAAACTTGGGAAAATTATAGTCACTAACTGAGCAAAAATACTGCTGGATGGGTGAAGGATCAGGACCTTAAAATATAATTTAAAGAGTCATTGTAGGTGAGCCTTAAAACATAATAAAATGTTGAAATTCTGGAATAGTTGGGTAAAATTTTTTTAGAACATCCTTTAAAGTGTTTAGAACATTTTTCTTACCGCCTCCTGCGGGAGAGTTGTGGGGTGAGAACCTTAAGGCATAAAATATTTTGGGCTCACCGTCCGCGTATACAGTAAATACGTAGTAGTGCAGGTCTTACCTGCACGTCCTCTGCCGTCTACCGCATGTGTGTTCCACATTTCCACCTACATCACAGCACTTATTTCCCCGATGATCACGGCAATTCATTTATATTACAAAATCAAACCCATATTTAAATTATCTACAGGGTGGCCTTAAAAAATGTTTCAGTGTTTGCAGAGGAGTCAGCACGCAACGAACGAAGGAAAAAAAAGGTCCTGTAAACATTGGTCACATACCTTAATATCTTCGCAGTTATGGTCCGCTGCCATTATTATCAGTGATAATGATCACCATGTCCTAATTTAATCTTCACAACATGTGCTTTATGTGGCCGCCATCCATTGCAATACAACCTTCCACCCTACGTCGCATTGAATCACGCAGTAGTTGGAACATCGCAGGCACTGAATACGCGTTCTCGTCGTGTATCCACATCATTTATGGCAACCACATACACCACGGCCAAGAGGGAATTACATAGGTTTGCGAGGTCTTCGCGGCCCTTTCTTTTTTTGTTTGTTCGCTACCTTCATTCTTCGAAGTGTCAGACCCCTTCGATTTTCCTTCCGATTAGTGTTAACAGAGAGGATGCTTGCCCAGTTGTACTTCCTCTGAAAACAATAATCACCACCACTACCTTCAGAGTAATAGACCGGGCGAGTTGGCCGTGCAGTTAGCAGCTGTGAACTTGCATCCAGGAGATAGTGGGTTCGAACCCCACTGTTGGCAGACAGATGGTTTTCTGTGGCTTTTCCCATTTTCACACCAGGCAAATGCTGGGGCTGTACCTTAATCAAGGCCACGGCCGCTTCCTTCCCATTCCTAGTCCTTTCCTATCCCATCGTTGCCTATCTGTGTCGGTGCGACGTAAAACAAATAGCAGAGTAATAGACCCAGACGTACTTCAAATGACGTTTATTTTTTTTTTTTTTTGCTAGGGGCTTTACGTCGCACCGACACAGATAGGTCTTATGGCGACGATGGGATAGGAAAGGCCTAGGAGTTGGAAGGAAGCGGCCGTGGCCTTAATTAAGGTACAGCCCCAGCATTTGCCTGGTGTGATAATGGGAAACCACGGAAAACCATTTTCAGGGCTGCCGATAGTGGGATTCGAACCTACTATCTCCCGGATGCAAGTGACGTTTATTTTATCACTTCACGAATTGTAGCCGGTTCGTAAGAACAGAGTGCTTTAGGTAATAGCCGCAGCGACTTTCACTTATGCAGAAGAGAATGACAGCACAAGACCACAAGAAATTTATCGAGTCTACGATCTCTCCTTGAACTTCCTATACCTGGTGTTGAATTGTACCAAGTGATACAATCCCACGGTTTTTAACACTTCTTTTGGAGATGGCACTGAACTTGTGCAGCTACCTTGCTAGCCATTTCCACAACAAGGTGTTCATAAAATAAACAATACGCTCGTAAAACCTATTGCAGACTTTCAGCAAGACTTCAATACATTTTGAGAACATTTCGAGAGTCTTCACTATTTTGATAAGAGGTTTGGGGCATAAGTCGTGCGAAATCCTTTTTTTACATTGATCTGTTTTTCGGCTGGGGGTCTATCTGGAACGAGAACCATATACTACCTATTTCAGCAACAAAGGAGCGAGCGCAATTGATTTTGTCTTTTTACAAAGACTATTGAATATACATTAAACAAAGGAAGGGCTCTGGACATCTGGATCAGCTCACATAAGATGATGATGATGATGATGATGACTGTTGTTTAAAGGGGCCTAACATCGAAGTCATCGGCCCCTAACGGTACGAAATGAAACGAAATGGAATGACAAATTAAAAATACAAAATTCTCCACTGACCGGAATTCAAAACGTGAGGACGAAGATTGAATGGATGGATATGAATTTAAAACGATCAGTGGAACCGACCCACAGTGCCTCACATGCACAGAAGCTGGCGTAAAACAATAGTATCACTGACCAAGGGACTGCTTCTATAGCACAATACTGAATCGATGATGCTTGTATTCGGAAGAAGTCCAAAATCCAAGTCATCGTCCCCTCATAATGGTACTTATCGCTAGAAAAGTAGAACCATGGTATTTGACATGTTGCGGTACTAATCAAAAGTAGCGTAGACTCGCGGTGTTCCAAACATTATGGTACTACTCACAGGTAATGACATTCGCACATGTATTACAGACCTACGTTATCGCACAAAGCGGAGCCATTTACAGGCAACCCAAACCTATGGTATTCATCACGTAAGTGTACTAACCACAGGGACTCGTACAATCCCGTGGTGTTCCTCATACAGTGGGTACTAATCATAGGCAAGCCAGAACCATGGGTTCCATCATTTAATGGTGTCGCTCATATAGTGCTACTAATCACAGGTACTGTAAAAGCCGTCGCGCTCTCGTTTGCTACTAATCACATACCTATTTGGTACCTAACATAGTGGTACTACGCGCAAGTAAAAGCGACCAATGGTGTTCCCCGCGTGGTGGTACTAATCACACGTAGTTTAACGGTTCTAATATAACCATCCCTTGGTCGCCCCTTTTAGTCGCCTCTTACGACAGGCAGGGTATACCGTGGGTGTATTCTTCGTCTGCGCCCCCTACCCACAGTGGGTGCTCACATAAGAAAGCATATTCCTGCAATAACCGACATCTTGCTATTAGATCAGACATTGCCACAACAAAAATACAGAAGGAAATTCTCCAGAATAATTGACCAAAAACAGATCAGCCATGAAGATATCACCAGAGCAGATCGACTCATAAATGAAGGAAATTAAATGAAGCACTAAACATCATCACAGACACAGGTACTCTTCTCATGAAGAAAAGAAGGTCCCAAATTTGGTTCCATAAAACACGCTACGCTAAAAGAAAAGAAACCCTACAAGCACTGTACAAAGCAAGAACACAGATCACGAATGAAAATCTACATCATACGAAAAGAAGGCAATTCGGTTTTAGGAAAGATTATTCCACTGAAACTCAACTTGTAGGATTCCAGCAAGATATAGCAGATATCTTGGATTCTGGAGGTCAAATGTACTATATCGCAATTGACCTGTCTAAAGCATTTGATAGGGTGGATCATGGGAAACTACTGGCAAAAATGGGTGCAATTGGACTAGACAAAAGAGTGACTGAATGGGTTGCTATATTTCTAGAAAATAGACCTCAGAGAATTAGAGTAGGTGAAGCTTTATCTGACCCTGTAATAATTAAGAGGGGAATTCCTCAAGGCAGTATTATTGGACCTTTATGTTTTCTTATATATATAAATTATTTGAGTAAAGGAGTGGAATCAGAGATAAGGCTTTTTGCGGATGATGTTATTCTCTATAGAGTAATAAATAAGTTACAAGGTTGTGAGCAACTGCAAAATTTCCTCGACAATGTTGTGAGATGGACAGTAGGCAATGGCATGATGATAAACGGGGTTAAAAGTCAGGTTTTTGAGTTTCACAAATAGGAAAAGTCCTCTGAGTATTAATTACTGCGTTGATGGGGTGAAAGCTCCTTTTTTTTTTGCTAGGGGCTTTACGTCGCACCGACACAGATAGGTCTTATGGCGACGATGGGATAGGAAAGGCTTAGGAGTTGGAAGGAAGTGGCCGTGGCCTTAATTAAGGTACAGTCCCAGCATTTGCCTGGTGTGAAAATGGGAAACCACGGAAAACCATTTTCAGGGCTGCCGATAGTGGGATTCGAACCGACTATCTCCCGGATGCAAGCTCACAGCCGCGCGCCTCTACGCGCACGGCCAACTCGCCCGGTAAAGCTCCTTTTGGGAATCATTGTAAGTATCCGGGTGTTAATATAAGGAAATATCTTCAATGGGGTAATCACATAAATAGGATTGCAAATAAAGGATACAGACCTCTGCACATGGTTATGAGGGGTTGTTTAGGGATTGTAGTAAGGATATAAAGGGGACGCTTATAAGTCTCTGGTAAGACCCCAACTAGAGTATGGTTCCAATGTATGGGACCCTCACCAGGATTACTTGATTCAAGAACTGGAAAAATCCAAAGAAAAGCAGCTCGATTTGTTCTGGGTGATTTCCGACAAAAGAGTAGCGTTACAAAAATGTTGCAAAGTTTGGGCTGGGAAGAACTGGGAGAAAGGAGACGAGCTGCTCGACTGAGTGGTATGTTCCGAGCTGTCAGTGGAGAAATGGCGTGGAGTGACATTAGTAGACGAATAAGTTTGAGTGGCGTCTTTAAAAAAAGGAAAAATCACAATATAAAAATAAAGTTGGAAGACAAGAGGACAAATTGGGGCAAATATTCATTTATAGGAAGGGTAGTTAGGGATTGGAATAACTTACCAAGAGAGATTTTCAATAAATTTCCAATGTCATTGAAATCATTTAAAAAAGGCTAGAAAAACAATAGCTAGGGAATCTGCCACCTGGGCGACTGTCCTAAATGCAGATCAATATTGATTGATTGATTGATTGATTGATTGATTGATTGATTGATTGATTGATTGATTGATTGATTGATTGATTGAAAACATATAAACAACTTCTTCAAACAAAAAATTAGAACATATAGAAAAAGAACCAGACAACCTAGCAAAGAAGACTAAAGTCCATCCTTTTGTTGCACTTCGAAGAAATGCACCGCTTAAATCCAATGAAATTCCCATGCACAAATGGGAAGAACACTTTAAGGCTCTCCTAAAGCAAGAGTTCAAAAGATTTAACTTATCCTCAACTGGACTTCCTCTAGAAGAGAACACAATAAAAATATCCATGGAAGAAATCAAGGACACCATACGGAAACATCAGACAAGCTCCTGGACCTGACCACATTTGTCCGGAGCACCTAAAGCAAACTCTTGATGTACTTCTATCATTTTGGACAAATCGCTCTATTACCTGTATTAAAACCTGGACCATCCCTTACAATTGGAGAACTTCCATCATAAAATTCCTTTACGAAGAAAAAGGGGATTCCAGTGACCTTAGTTCATACAGAGAGATTGCACTTGAGAACAACATCTTCAAAATATTCGTGAAGCTCCTCACAATGAAACTAACACCGATAACACAAATTCCATATTGCCAATTTGGCTTTACGCCTGAAGAAAGCACAACACAAGCGGTTACTTGCCTGCTAAATAAAGTGGAGGAAGCATGAAGAAAACCCATAGGGAGATACTACACAGTATTTGTGGATTACAGGAAAGCATTTGACTCGATACATCGGAATAACTAATACAGAAGATCAAAAGTTACGTCCGATAACAACTCTTTTGGAGCACAACTTGACATACAACCTTATAGAAACTGACGACGGCATTACCACATCATATCCCATCAGGCAGACGAACGTAATTTGCAGGTTGATCGTTTAAGTCCACATATTTTTAATATCACTACGGCAGACATTATCGGTATGATTCAGGACACCACAAGTATGACGCTATTATTCTATGCAGATGACATAGTAATTGGGTCATCAAACAAAGTGGAATTACAAAGAATATTGACAGAAATAGAAAAATGGGTAAATGGAAATCACTTTGAAATTAACAACAACAACAAAATAAAATGGCATTTGGGGAAGGCGGAAAATCTATTAAAGAAACCCTCACGTTGTACAACGAACCATTAATCGTAGTGAACAAATTAAATTATCTGAGTATAACACTCCAGACTTCAGCAAGAACATTCAAATATCATGTACAAGAGAGGTCAGCGAAAGCCATCAGAGCCATCTATAATATCAAAAATCTAACAGCCCCATCTCTCACTGCGGCTTTGACACTATTTCATATATCCATCTCAACCACTGCGACATTTGGTAGAGAAATAATATGGGATCATCGCTCATAATCAATGATTTCGAAAGAATACAGAGCGTCAAGTTGCGTTTCTCAAAATGTACCCTAAGAGTTGGAAAAATGGCGCATATAAGATTAGTTTACGAGCTAGCGAAATCATCCTTCTATATAGAGGACCTTAGGATGAAATCATTATTGCCAGCTACAGGACCATCTACACACCTATTAGACGAGAGAGATGGATAAAGACTTTTATATTACTGACGCCATGATGAACAGAACGTGGACGAACGAGAATCAAGAGCAAAGGCACATATCAATCAATCAATCAATCAATCAATCAATCAATCAATCAATCAATCAATCAATCAATCAATCAATCAATCAATCAATCAATCAATCAATCAATCAATCAATCAATCAATCAATCAATCAATCAATCAATCAATCAATCAATCAATCAATCAATCAATCAATCAATCAATCAATCAATCAATCAATCCACAGCCCGAGTGGCAAATATATATAAGTGTGTGTGTGTGTACTTTGTTATCAAAGATCATCTAACGACGTCCCACAAAAGAACACAATCCCTTAGTGAATGCAGCAAGAATAATTAATGTCCATTCGTGCGATCGTTTTCCCTTTGTGTTTTAATAAAGGATGCATATTATTTACTACGGGGCTGCCTGGCCGAGGCGGTAAAGGCGTGCTCGGTTCGCCCGGAAGGACGTGGGTTTGAATCCCCGTCAGGAAGTCGTAAAATTTAAGAAACGAGATTTCCACTTCCTGAGGTGCATATGGTCCTGAGGTTCACTCAGCCTACACCAAAAATGAGTACCAGGTTAATTCCTGGGGGCAAAGGCGGCCGGGCGTAGAGCTAACCACTCTACCCCATCACGTGCCGAGGTTAACAATGGTGGAAGCCTTTACCTTCCACTCCTCCAAGGGCCTTCATGGCCTGTACGGAGGTGACTTTGCTCTTTTATATTATTTACTACCTATCGTAGTCGGTGGTGATTAGAACATAGATCTGAAGTCAGCACCTGGTCAAGAGTTTTTCTCCTTCATGCGTGATACGTTCGCCCTCGAATTAAACAACGACCCAGCCACTTAACCGCTCATGAGTGATTTGAGGTGGAAAATTTGTTGAATAACCCTGTATATGCGAGGAATCTTTGTGTTAAGTTAATAAATTTCTTATTTGTTGCTACCGAAGGAACTATGAATATAATATGCCTCAGTGTTTCAGTTCCATTTTCTTCAGTCTTAATTGCACTTAGGTATTGTAATGTAACTGTAACTGTAATTGCCACTGTAACGAACCTCCAGGTTGAGTACCAGCCCCTGTTGTATGTTGTACTTGTATGATATTAGATTGTATGATTTATTTATTTATTTATTTATTTATTTATTTATTTATTTATTTATTTATTTATTTATTTTATTTGTGTCTTTATTAAGTAGCGAAGTTAGGACTCTTGGCCCTCTCTTACACTTAACCACATACAATATTTTTATTTTTACAGTATTAATCTAAAATATCATTGTAATCAATTACTGTTATTGAGATATATAAGTCAGATAAGGAATTACAACAATGCAATTAAGATTACTAGTAATGAAAAATTATAGGCTAAATAGAGAGTGGATAATAACAAAAAATATCAACTTATAACCTAAAGAATATATCTACAACTAGCTTAAAGGAAAACTTATTCAAATATAAGGCTTAAATAAATTAACTGAATATTAGTATGTTACAATCTGAGTATACTAAAATTAATGCTACTATGTAGTATATTTCTAGGAACAGTTTATAGCCTTAAGTGAGAGTAGTAAGAACGTAAATGGGATAGCCTAAGAACTTAGATCTAGTACGTAATCTTTGGTTTCATTCACATTCTTACTCTTACATCCATTCGAGTCAACTGTATGTACTCTGGAGGAATTTACGGTAGGCTGTTTTAAATGTCCTAGACGAGCAAGACTTTTTAATATATTCCGGGATCGTATGCCATAACCTTGAAGCAGAGACCAGGAATGAATGGCTGTAGGTATTTGTTCGATGCGGTGCTATTTCAAACACTCGTCATAAAAGTTAGTCATTTTGTTTTTAAACCTACATTAAGTACTGTAAATAACTGGTATCCCGAAGACACACACGACACGGCTAATCACATTCCGTTTATTAATTTATTGCACATCATGTTAACAATCTTTTCTCTGTGTGCTGTTAAAACTTTAAAATTATAACGGTGAATATTATTTTCCCCCACTCCTAATGTCCCGAATCTTCCGAAAAATACTACTAGAAGCAGTTCCATACTGGCCGACCGCGACCAAAGAGTGACCGAGACGATAGTCATATGCTCGTGCTTCCGGTGACTGAATCACAGATAAAAGTCACAGATATTTTTGTGTCACAGATACGCCGGTCACAGATATTCTGAAACATCATTTAAGCTCATCTCTACTCACAAAGTACCGAGCTCGATAGCTGCAGTCGCTTGTGCGGCCAGTATCCAGTATTCGGGAGATAGTACGTTCGAATCCCACTGTCGGCAGCCCTGAAGATGGTTTTCCGTGGTTTCCCGTTTTCACACCAGGCAAATGCTGGGGCTGTACCTTAATTAAGGCCCCGGCCGCTTCCTTCCCACTCCTAGCCCTTCCCTGTTCCACCGTCGCCATAAGACCTATCTGTGTCGGTGCGACGTAAAGCAAATAGCTACTCACAAAGTATGAATTTTGCAATCTCAAGTTTCACAGTGTTGTGTCCCAAATCGTCTGCCATGCAAAAAAAAAAAAAAAAAGCATACGGCTTTTAGTACCGGGAGTTCCGAGGACATGTTCGGCTCGCCAGATGCAAGTCTTTTGATTTGACACCAGTAGAGGACCTGCGCATAGTGATGAGGATGAAATTATGATGAAGATGACACATACACTCAGCCCCCGTGCCAGCGAAATTAACCAATGATGGTTAAAATTTCCGACCCTGCCGGGAATCGAGCCTGGGACCCCTGTGACCAAAGGCCAGCACGCTAACCATTTAGCCATGGAGCCGGACGTCTGCCATGCAAAGTCCTTTCATTTTGAGGATGAGGCCAAATTTGCACGGAGACAGGTCCGGTGACCATGGCGGTGTCTAGTACTTGCTTAATCACATTCATTCTGCACGGAGCCTGACTCACTACTTCAGTCTCATCGCCCTGTGCGTAGTATCTGTCCAAAACACCGGCATCTCGAGCTGTGTCCATGTACTATGAGCGTCATGCTTTGCAGGACATATGACTATTGTATGGTAGCACCGTGTAAATATGAGGGGAAAATACACTGGCGGAAAAAGAAATCACAACACCAAGTAGGAGTTGTGCTAGATAAGCGAAATTCTGTTTGCACATCTCAAAAATGACGCTTGTTCAAATTTGTGCGCTATTTGACGAGGAGTGGACCGAGCAAGTGGCCGTGAGGTTAAGGTCGCGTAACTGTGAGCTTGCATTCGGGAGATAGTGGGTTCGGATCCCATAGCCCTGAAGATGATTTCCCGTTGTTTCTCATTTTCGCACCAGGCAAATGCTGGGGCTGTACCTTAATTAAGGTCATGGATATTTCCTTTCCACTCTTAGCCCTTTCCTATCCCATCTTCGCTATAAGACCTATCTGTGTCGGCGCGACGTAAAGCAAATTGAAAAAAATGACGAGGAGTGGTGGTAGTAGCGCCACTGTCACCTTGCAAAGAGAGTTTGCTTTAAATACGCTTTGTACATTTCGTAAGCGTTGGTCATTGTCCGATGTTGACGCTGTGAGCCAATCATCCCTTTAAGGAGACATAAAAAGCAGTACCAGCAACTTACTGAGTTTAAACGAGGCCGTATAATAGGGCTACGAGAAGGCGGATGTTCTTCCGCGATATTGTTGAAAGACTTGGTACGGATGTATCCACAGTGCATTGGTGTGGCAACAATGGTCACGGGAACGTACTATTTCAAGAAGACCGGGCTTCGACTGCACACTGGCCGCTACGGAGAGGGAAGACCGCCGTATTCGCCGCATGGCTGTGGTGGATCGCTCTACATCTGCAGCAACCATTAGAGCTTGAGTTAACACCACAGTAAAACAGAGAACTGTAACAAGACGAGGGAGAGATCCGAGCTAGACGTCCTGTACCGTTCACGCTACTAACTCCGAATCACTGCCAACTGCGACTTCGGTGGTGTCAAGCTGAAGGTAATTGCGGAGTGGAGATCTGTTGTGTTCTCAGATGAAAGTCGTTTCTCTCTTGGTGCCAGTGACGGCCATCGGTTGGTAAGGAGGTCAGGTGAGCGCTTGAAACCAAGCTGTCTGCGACATTGACAAACTGGATCTACACCAGGAGTTTTGGTCTGGGGAGCGATTTCCTTTGGCAGCAGGAGTATTCTCTTGACAGCAGATTTGCACGTCAGTGTAGATTGAACCGGTTGTGCTGCCACTCATTCTCAGTATTCAAGAGGATGATTTCCAACAGGATAACGCGCGTCCGCATACCGCTGTCACCCAGCGTGTTCTACAGTGTGTCGACCAGTGACCTTGGCCTGCGAGATCACCAGACCTTTCACTTATTGAGCACATTCGGGACATTATGGAACAACATATCCAGCACCACCATACCCCTACCAGCATCAATCGTTCCTGATTTCACTGACCAAGTGCAACAGGCGTGGAACACCACTTCACAAAATGACATACAGCACCTGTACGACACAATACATACAATTTTGCATTCTTGCATTCAAAATTGTGGCGACTACAGTGGTTGTTGATGTACCATCATGTCACATGTCTCCTCGTTCGGCTCCATGGCTAAATGGTTAGCGTGCTGGCCTTTAGTCACAGGGGTCCCGGGTTCGATTCTAGATCTGGTCGGAGATTTTGACCTTAAATGGTTAATTCCCTTGGCTGGGAGACTGGCTGTTTGTAATGTCCCCAACATCCCTGTAACTCACACACCACACGAAACACTATCCTCCACCACAATAACACGCAGTTACCTACACATGGCAATGCCTCCACCCTCATCGGAGGGTCTGCTTCACAAGGGTTGCATCCGGCTAGAAATAGCCACACGAAATTATTATTACAGTCCTCTCGAGCAACCGAGCGAGTTAGGCGCAATGAACAGAGAGAAAACATGGCTCGGACGTAACGTGAGCAAAGCATACAGAAGTGTCGAAAACCCGAGCGACACTTCATAATGTCTTCTTCAAACAACTTGCAAATATTCGAAGACAGGTTGGGTGCAACCTTTGTGGTTGAAAAAGGAAGGAAGTAGGAAATATTCGACGTTTAATTTCCTTGCGATCATTTTCCGAACTTTGTCCTGTACATTTCTATTACAATAATCTGAGCGTTTGAAGTCATTTAATGTCGATACTTTTCGATCTCTTCAAAAAACGGAATATTAAATTCCAAATTGTCACTCATTTTTGTAGTCCTTTATAGCTTGCACTGCACTTTTCACTGAAGTCATACGCAATGTGCCGTTTTCTAGGGCCACTAGAGACTAGAAAGCGACCCGTCACAGCTGTGTGAGTTGACACATTTGCTTACATGGAAGGGAATTGGAAAAGAACCACGTCACCGCCCGATGACCGAGCCACGTCTTCTCTCTGTGCAATGCGCCTTGGCCGTCAGGTTAGGTGCGCGCAGCTGTGAGCTTGTATTCGGGAAATAGTGGGTGCAGACCCCACTGTTGGCAGCCCTCAAGATGGTTTTCCGTTGTGTCCCATTTTCACGCCAGGCAAATGCTGGGACTGTACCTGGATTAACCAAGACCACTCTCGGTCCTTTGCTATACAATCATACCTATCTGCGTCAGTGCGACGTTTTTATGTCAGTAATAGTAGATCACGAAGTGAGGTGGCTGGGCAGTACAGACTGCACTGAGGAGATGGTGGGTTCGAATCCCACCATCGGCAGTCCTGGGCCCCGTTTCATAAAACATCTTTCACTAATATTATTAGTAATAAACCAATAATATTAACTACTACTATTCGCTTTATGTTTCATAGAGTTATTAGCCAATAATATTAGTAATTAGTTTATGAGTCAAAATTATTAGTAGAAATTCCTTTTTTTTTTTGCTAGGGGCTTTACGTCGCGCCGACACAAATAGGTCTTATGGCGACGATGGGATAGGAAAGGCCTAGGAGTTGGAAGGAAGCGGCCGTGGCCTTAATTAAGGTACAGTCCCAGCATTTCCCTGGTGTGAAAATGGGAAACCACGGAAAACCATTTTCAGGGCTGCCGATAGTGGGATTCGAACCTACTATCTCAAGGATGCAAGCTCACAGCCGCGCGCCTCTACGCGCACGGCCAACTCGCCCGGTAGTAGAAATTCCTAATAATATTAGTAAATTGTTTCATAAATAACATGACTAATAAAAGTTACTCATATTATTGGGATTATTTCCATGCGTGAATTTTGACTCATAATCCATATTCTTAGTGAAACCAAAGTGAGTGGTATTTGGATATTTTGGCATAAAATCGAGAACATCAGTGAAATGGTCGATTCTGATTCAAATAGTGATGAGGGGCGAATGCAGGTAGGTACTTACCGTTCAATAAATGTTAGGCCAAAAACAGCCTCTACTGGTATGTAACAAACAAATTAATACAATGAGGGATTTAGGTTATATTACGGATTTTTTTAGTACTTCCTTGATAAGATTGGTAATAGAATGTTCTACTGCAAGGAATGAAGCATAACCTCAAAACATCAGCTTCAAATTGCACTCTACAAGTTGGTAGTGATACACAGTATCATTGTGTTTCCTTGCAGTTCTGCTTGGAGACTCCAGCTATCCTTTAAAATCTTGGCTTATACCAGCACTAAACCAAGATTTTGCTACTCCATCTCACCAGAGATAAAGCACATTAAATAGAAAAAAAAAAAACAAAGAACAAAGAGGGCTATAGTGTGCAAGAGGCTGCGAAGAGTTGACGCTTTTAATTCAATCACTTTCCGCAAAGAAACTTTCTTCTCTCACATTATTTTCACTTCTTTTATACATCCTCATACGTATCAAAGTCACAATAACGAAAATATCAAGTGAGCCTATTGAACACATTATGGATTAATAGCCGGTTGTAGTCAAGTAATAGTCTACGCCTAGGAACAAACACAAAGCAAGAACATATGCAACAAACTGATTCTAACCTCCATGAGTATCAGCTCACTTCTTCTTCTTCTTCTTCTTCTTCTTCTTCTGCTTAGTATTATTATTCTTTATCTGTTCACCCACTAGGGTCGGTTTTTCCCTCGGACTCAGCGAGGGATCCCACCTCTACCGCCTCAAGGGCAGTTTGCTGGAGCTTCGGACTCTGGGTCAGGGATACAACTGGGAGGATGACCAGTACCTCACCCAGGCGGCCTCACCTGGTATGCTGAACAGGGGCTTTGCGGGGGGATGGAAACATTGTAAGGGATACACAAGGAAGAGGGAAGGAAGCGGTCGTGACCTTAAGTTAGGTACTATCCCGGCATTTGCTTAGAGGAGAAATGGGAAATCACGGAAAACCACTTCCAGGATGGTTGAGGTGGGAATCGAACCCACCTCTACTCAGTTGACCTCCCGAGGCTGAGTGGACCCAGTTCGAGCCTTCCTACAACTTTTAAAATTTCGTGGCAGAGCCGGGAATCGAACCCGGGCCTCCGGGGGGTGGCAGCTAATCACACTAACCACTACACCACAGAGGCGGAATTGTATCAGCTGACTAATGAACAAATATTATGAGGGAAGACATTTTATTAGTCATGTGTAAATCTTTGGTTAAATAATTATTATTTTTATGAGTTCTAATAATATGAAACATAGCCCTGAGGATGGCTTTTTGCGGTCCCCAATTTTCACATCTGCCGTATCTTAACTAAGGCCACGGCCATTTCCTTCCCAGCCCCAGCTCTATGTGGAGTTAAGCAACTAACAAAAGGAAAACACACACAAAAACATAAAGACAAAAAGAGAAGATGAAGAAGTTGATTCTTAAACGGGCATCAAACTAGTAAGTTCTGAACAAGTCCATACTGTCTCTCCTCACAATATTGTAGGTGAAAGTGATGCAGAATGACTGTACTGGATGTACCTCAAGGGTATGCGGTCACATAGCCGGTTTATCCGGTAGTTTATATCATGATTTGGGTTCAGCAAAGAACGGAGAAAGCTAATTAGAAACTGGTCAATAACGTTCAGCTACAGGAATTGCCAGCCGGTGTAGTTCAAGAGACAAGGACCTCACTTTCCGGTACAGGGCCGAGTTCCGGCCAGCCAACCAGCAATTACCAGCTTATGAGACAGCGTTCATCTACTCGATCCGACGCCAGAAACAATAGCCCGCCATTCTGCAGGGTGTCGTATGAGTTGCGCCGAGTAAAAGTTGCGCCGTAGTCATTAATCATTCTAGGAACTAGAGGTCTTGTTCTGGGAATTCCACAGGGAATGAAACAACGCTGATAGAATGAACATTTGCGACGGAAAACTGTAAATTTCAGTTATTGTTAAGATTTAAAAAGCTTCTTCATGACGCTGATGGAACCTAGGCTTCCCATCACTGCTCCGGGGGTTAAATCTACGATCACTTTAGATAGCGATTATGCTGACAAAGCTGGCGTTCAAAATTATATTTCTGATTTCTTCATATTTATATCAGCACCACTGTTTGAAACAATTTCACCGAGCTCGATAGCTGCAGTCGCTTAAGTGCGGCCAGTATCCAGTATTCGGGAGATAGTAGGTTCGAATCCCACTGTCGGCAGCCCTGAAAATGGTTTTCCGTGGTTTCCCATTTTCACACCAGGCAAATGCCGGGGCTGTACCTTAATTAAGGCCACGGCCGCTTCCTTCCCACTCCTAGCCCTTTCCTGTCCCATCGTCGCCGTAAGACCTATCTGTGTCGGTGCGACGTAAAGCAACTAGCAAAAAAAAAAAAAAATGAAACAATTTCATTTGTCATTTCTTAATCTTTTATACCCAGGGGAATGCGACAGGCCTCGCCAGGGCACACAATTTCCTTTCTTTGGCAGTAGCTATGTTTCATTCTTGAGCCCTATCACTTCATAAGGGGTGCATGTCGGGGAAACGTAGGGTGAGACAGTTTTTTTCTGTTTTCATTGGTCATTCTTTATTCAACAAATTCGCTACATTTCATTTGCCATCCATTTATCTTTGTCCGCAAAAGCACGTCAGATCTCGCATTCGGCAGTATTTTCTTCCTTTAGCGGTATTTCATTCTTCATTCATTCTATTCCTGACCCTGTCAGTTAGCTACAAACAGGCTGTGGATATTCTTCATAAGACTGAAAGACTGATTCCATGTTTCCACACTTGGTTTGTAAATTAAGTCAAACTACGTAGTTATACACATTTCACCCACTGATATAGATACGATGCAGGTTTTCTAAATGTGCAAGAAACCAACATTGATAGAGTGAATACCGAGCTCGATAGCTGCAGTCGTTTAAGTGCGGCCAGTATCCAGTATTCGGGAGGTAGTAGGTTCGAACCCCACTGTCAGCAGCCCTGTAAGTGGTTTTTCGTGGTTTCCCATTTTCACACCAGGCAAATGCTGGGGCTGTACCTTAATTAAGACCACGGCCGCTTCCTTCCCACTCCTAGCCCTTTCCTGTCCGCCGTAAGACCTATCTGTGTCGGTGCCACGTGAAACAACTAGCAAAAAAGAAGATAGAGTGAATAATATTTTTTATATATTAATTTCAAAATCTCAGTACTACAGATATTCGCAGACATTCCTTGAACTTGGAAGTAACCCCCTGCGGTGCAGCGCAGGTAGCAGATGCTTAAGACAGCTGTCGAACCACTTCTACTCCCGGCGGGGAATCTCCACGGCGCAAATTTTATTCGGCGCAACTCATACAGAACCTTCTGCAGTATTAAGAGTAGTTCTCTGCAAACGAAGGCGAACATGTTGAGATGTTAAATACAGAAATAGTGAAGGTAGCCGAGATCGCCGATTTATCCGTTCTAGGGGTCTGGAAATGTTTCTGCAACTGCGCTTCTACCTTAATTTTTTGTTTGTTTTGTTTTACAAGATGCTTTGCGTCGCACCGATACAGATAGGTCTTACAGCGACGATGGGATAGGAAAGGGCTATGAGTGGGAAGGAAGCGGTCGTGGCCTTAATTAAGGTACAGGCTCAGCGTTTGCTTGGTGTAAAAATAGGAAACCACGGAAACCCATTTTCAAGGCTGCCCAAAGTGGGGTTCGAACCCACTATCTCCCGAATACTGGATACTGACCGCACTTAAGCGACTGCAGCTATCGAACTCGGTCTCTAGCATGAAAGAGAGTACGGAGTTAGATGTAGTATTTGCTTGTCATTCACTCTCTGTGTTCTGCAAATATTAGTTTCACCTTTTTTTTTAACAGTTGGCTTTACGTCGCACCGACACAGATAGGTCTTATAGCGACGATGGGACAGGAAAGCGGCCGTGGCCTTAATTAAGGTACAGCGCCAGCATTTGCCTGGAGTGAAAAGGAGAAACCACAGAAAACCGTCTTCAGGGCTGCCGACAGTTGGATTCGAACCCACTATCTCCCGGATGCAAGCTCACAGCCGCGCGTCCCTAACCGCACGGCCAACTCGCCCGGTAGAGAGAAAGAACGAACAGATACAATCCATGTATACTCTCGTACCTTAATAAACACCACATCAAGAACCTAAAACTAACTGTCGGGGCCTGGATGATGATGATAATGATGATGATAATAATAATAATTATAACAATAATATATTGCATTCGTATTATATTTACAGTACAAGGTCTATAAGTGGCTGAAACTAGTCCCAAGACTGATGTAATATTATTTACTCGATATATTGTATTTCTTATAGGTCTATAATGTCATTCATTTTCTCTGTCCGGCTCCATGGCTAAATGGTTAGCGTGCTGGCCTTTGGTCGCAGGGGTCTCGGGTTCGATTCCCGACAGGGTCTGGAATTTTAACCATAATTGGTTAATTTCGCTGGCACGGGCTTCATTATCATTTCATCCTCACCACGACTCGCAGCTCGCTTACGGGCGTCAAATCGAAAGACCTGCATCTGGCGAGCCGAACTTGTCCTCGGACACTCCCGGCACTAAAAGCCATACGCCATTTCCATTCATTTTCTCTCAATAACCTGAGTGCAAAACCCACACATTTTTATTTCGATCTCCCCTATTGAATTGTTTCTTCGCGTATTTGCAGCACTGTGGTTCTCTACTCATCCACACAAAAAATGGCGTCTTGTATTCTCAGCTCAAGTAATCCGCTGCCATACAATACTGTATAGGTTAATCCATTTCCAAAAGATAAATAACGGTTATAAATTTCGTATTACCTTCATTAAGGAGAGTCACGACTGAAATGAGTAACTTCTATAGTGTACCACTTATCACAACCAAATTTAAAACATAAGAATGTATCAATAAGCTGTAGCACCTCACAAAATGTGGAGTTGATTAGTTAATTTGTTTGCAAAGTTATTTACAAGTAATATTAATCTTTTGGAGCCTCCGTGGCTCAGACGGCAGCGCGTCGGCCTCTCACCGCTGGATACCGTGGTTCAAATCCCGGTCAGTCCATGTGAGATTTGTGCTGGACAAAGCGGAGGCGGGACAGGTTTTTCTCCGGGTACTCCGGTTTTCCCTGTCATCTTTCATTCCAGCAACACTCTCCATTCTCATTTCATAGCATCTATCATTCATCAATAAAATCACTTTGGGAGTGGCGACCCCATCGTACTAACAGCCTATATCTGCTTCATTCATTACATCCCTGACCCGGTCAATGATTGGAAAACAGGTTGTAGGTTTTCATTTTCATTAATCTTTTATGTTGCATGGGAAATGAACCGGTTTAATTATTTTTGGACTATAATTTACCAGACTTGTCAAAAATACTCATATACCGTACGGTACTTAATAATAACTCTGGGTTTTGCACTGTTGGAACGTAATGTAAATTGTTTCTTTCTAAAGTCACCTCTTTAGTATGGGATTAGCCCTTGCATTAACGGCCTAGTGCCAAATAGGTTTTAAACAAACGTATTAGGAGTGCAGATCGCCTCCTCTCAAATTGGTATTTTAGAGGCCATGTAATTAACCTTTTCTCACTTAATAGGCCTCAGTAGGTTGGGTATTTTACCCCTGTGTTTATGTCCTTAGAGGACAACTTGAAGGTCGAGTTTGGTGTGGCCTTTTATAGGCTTGAACGTTGAGAGCGGTTTGCTCTTTTTGAAATTTGGTTCCGCGTGCCTCGAGGAGGCTGTACTGTGTAATTTGGAGCAAGTGCTCCTGGGCATGAATGGGGTTTTCTGCCCCTCTGTTGAAACTTGTTTTGGGGTAAAGCTGGGCTAATTGCTCAAGAATTGTGAGTTCGGGGTCGAAGCCCAAATCCTGTAAATACTGTAATTGTACTTTTGTTGCCTTGCTACTCTGTACCTGCCATGCTTGTTATTTCTTGATTTTGAAAAGAAAATATAACCTTGTTAAATTTTATCTTAACTTTAATTTCGTATTTTGAGGCCCGTTCACCCCCGCACCTTCTTTCACCTCTGCTGTTCCACAGATACCTCGGAACACATACAATAGACAAAAATGTAGTTTCTTACTATTTCTTCTTCTTCTTCTTCGTCTGTTTACCCTCCAGGGTGGGTTTTTCCCTCGGACTCAGCGAGGGATGCCCCATCTACCGCCTCAAGGGCAGTGTCCTGGAGCTTCAGACTCTGGGTCGGGGGATACAACTGTGGAGAATGACCAGTACCTCGGCCAGGCGGCCTCACCTGCTATGTTGAACAGGGGCCTTGTGGGGGGTGATGGGAAGTTTGGAAGGGATAGACAAGGAAGAGGGGAGGAAGCGGCCTGGCCTTAAGTTAGGTACCATCCCGGCATTTGCCTGGAGGAGAAGTGGAAAATCGCTTGTTTCTTTACTCGTTCACTTTTTTATTCAAATCCTAGCCAAATCAACTTATTTACATAATTCTTTCTGTAATGTTTTCCTTGGTTCAATTCCCTCAGGCGTTTTTTTTTTTTTTTTTAAAGTTCACTCCGAGTGTAGTTATAAAGGCTTAAGTGAAACACTGCATTGACTCACATGAGCGCTCGTAATGGTAGAAAACGGCAAACTGCTACTAATCTAATCGACCGGATAACTATGATTAAGAAAAGGATTGTAATTTTTAGGAATAAATAATATATTCTCATACTTTCTTAGATTTTATTTATCTAAAATTCATAACTCATATCCCCAGGTTGTTTATAACACTGAGTTGCTTGCCTGCTAGAACTGTGGGATTTTTCCACAACGTTGGGCCCAACTAACAAACGCGATTGAACGTAATTAGCAGATGAATTTGCTTTCTTCGTTTCCAGAATCTCTTCATCCTGTCGCTGTGTTTTTTTCTTCCGTTCTTCCGTTCATGCAGTCGTGGTTCTCATCTTGGGATTTTCAGCAAAATGATGTTTCTTCACTAATGTTCTAAAGCCAGACCTGTCCCATATAATTTCACACCTGTTATTCTGATTTCTTGAAGGTTATTTAAAAAAAAGATTATTCAATTATTCTTAACTTTTAGTGAGGAGACATACTTAAATTTCTTTTTATTAAGTCTTTCATTGTTCATTCTGTCCGAATCTTTGGCTGAATGGTCAGCGTACTGGCCTTCGGTTCAGAGGGTCCCAGGTTCGATTCCCGGCCGGGACGGGGATTTTAACCTTCATTGTTGATTCCAGAAGCCCGGGGGCTGGGTGTTTGTGCAGTCCCCAACATCCCTGCAACTCACGCACCACACATAACACTACACTCCACCACAATAACACGCAGTTACCTACACATGGCAGTTACCGCCCACCCTCATCGGAGGATCTGCCTTACAAGGGCTGCACCCGGCTAGAAATAGCCACACGAAATTAATTAAATTGTTCATTCTTTGAATAAGGCCTTGAAATTTCAGGGAGTATTTTTTCTAATAGTGTCTGATATTTTGTCAGAATGCTGGTATAAATCAGCAGACCTCCTTTTCATCCGAACTCCTACTGCGCTTACTGAGCAAAAGCGTTTTCTAAGGATTTTCCTTTCTTGTTTTTCTGAAGTTTTAGTTAGTGATCTGCCTCCAATGAACAAGGTTTCTGATGCGTGTAATGCTTCAGGCTTAATTACAGTGTTTGAATTTTGCGTTCCCAGCTACTGATTTTTTCAATCAATCAATCAATCAATCAATCAATCAATCAATCAATCAATCAATCAATCAATCAATCAATCAATCAATCAATCAATCAATCAATCAATCAATCAATCAATCAATCAATCAATCAATCAATCAATCAATCAATCAATCAATACTGATCTGCATTTAGGGCCGTCGCCCAGGTGCCAGATTCCCTATCTGTTGCTTTCCTAGCCTTTTCCTAAATGATTTCAAAGAAATTGGAAATTTATTGAACGTCTCCCTTGGTAAGTTATCCCAATCCCTAACTCCCCTTCCTATAAATGAATATTTGCCCCAGTTTGTCTTCTTGAATTCCAACTTTATCTTCATATTGTGATCTTTCCTACTTTTATAAACGCCATTCAAACGTATTCGTGTACGAATGTCATTCCACGCCATCTCTCCGCTGACAGCTCGGAACATACCACTTAGTCGAGCAGCTCTTCTTCTTTCTCTCAATTCTTCCCAACCCAAACATTGCAACATTTTTGTAACGCTACTCTTTTGTCGGAAATCACCCAGAACAAATCGAGCTGCTTTTCTTTGGATTTTTTCCAGTTCTTGAATCAGGTAATCCTGGTGAGGGTCCCATACACTGGAACCATACTCTAGTTGGGGTCTTACCAGAGACTTATATGCCCCCTCCTTTACATCCTTACTACAACCCCTAAACACCCTCATAACCATGTGCAGAGATCTGTACCCTTTATTTACAATCATATTTATGTGATTACCCCAATGAAGATCTTTCCTTATATTAACACCTAGATACTTACAATGATCCCCGAAAGGAACTTTCACCCCATCAACGCAGTAATTAAAACTGAGAGGACTTTTCCTATTTGTGAAACTCACAACCTGACTTTTAACCCCATTTATCAACATACCATTGCCTGCTGTCCATCTCACAACATTTTTGAGGTCACGTTGCAGTTGCTCACAATCTTGTAACTTATTTATCACTCTATAGAAATATCATCCGCAAAAAGCCTTACCTCTGATTCCACTCCTTTACTCATATCATTTATATATATAAGAAAACATAAAGGTCCGATAATACTGCCTTGAGGAATTCCCCTCTTAATTATTACAGGGTCAGATAAAGCTTTACCTACTCTAATTCTCTGAGATCTATTTTCTAGAAATATAGCAACCCATTCAGTCTCTCTTTTGTCTAGTCCAATTGCACTCATTTTTGCCAGTAGTCTCCCATGATCCACCCTATCAAATGCTTTAGACAGGTCAATCGCGATACAGTCCATTTCACCTCCAGAATCCAAAATATCTGCTATATCTTGCTGGAATCCTACAAGTTGAGCTTCAGTGGAATAACCTTTCCTAAAACCGAATTGCCTTCTATCAAACCAGTTATTAATTTCACAAACATGTCTAATATCATCAGAAAGAATGCCTTCCCAAAGCTTACATACAATGCATGTTGTACCTATTCCGCATATTATTATTATTATTATTATTATTATTATCATCATCATACAGAGTTTATACCTGAATCTAAATATGTACTGTATACGGCATATAAATCTAATGTTAAATATATGAAAATATGCACTATTAACGGCACAACCATTACAAATCGGTCAAGATTTACATAAAAGTTTCTACTGAATCATTGTGAATGGCTTCTAAGCTCAGTTTTTCCGAGACGGTGCCCAAGAAGTACCAGGCAGAAAAAAATTGCCTTCTCGCCTGACTGATGAATGTACTACCGAAGCTCCCACCTGCTTTCTCCTGGACAAGAAGGAGCGAGTGATTACATCATTGCATATCGACCGGAAGACACCATAGTCGCGTGTCGCCTGTCAACTGTTTCTCTTTCTTGCTGCATACGACACTTAGGAAGAGTTCAGTGGGGCATGCATATTAACAATGAAGAGGGTAACTGAATGTGATTTAGAGTAGGGAACGGGAGAGCTGTGTTCTGTTATTTAGCGACCAGGGGCCTGTTCCACGAACGAACTTTGCAACTTTTCAACTTTGCACTTTTCACTTTTCAATTCTTGCAAAGTGCAAAGTCTTTCTGTTCCACCATGAACTAGGCTGTACTTTTCAATTTCTTCGCAAAGTGAAAAGTCTTTGCGAATGAGTGATCCGATCGAGTTTATTCCATGAGCAAACTGTATAGGCCTAATACTCTATGATTTTAATGCTTTACTTTTCGCGGCGAACTTGGCGGTATAATTGTCGTACCGTTAAAGATTTTATCATGGGAAAGAAAGGTTATTGTAAGAAGCTGGCTGTGCTGGAAGTTGTCAAGGAGAAACGTGACATCCTTTTTTGACAACTTTAAAGATAACCTCTCAAATGATGACACACATTAATGTTACCGAGAGTACCGTCAACACATATACACACAGAAAGACATTCACCCTTCATTAGAAATCCCGTCGCTATATTAAGTGGATTATCAGGCCAACGTACTGTTAGGAAATATTACATTTACTATAACATCTACGACTTTGGTAACAGTTCAGCAAATAATTGATTTTGATGTCTCATGTTACACAGTACAGCTGTGCACCATTTACTAAAAAATGTAAACATAAGAATTTGTTCTTTTTCGGAAAGGAATTTACTTCTTTATGTTTCAATAAATGACCGATCATTTCAAGAATATAGTCAGCCTCTTTTGAGATAATACGAAATCACTCGCAATATGACGTCGAAGTGAGGTTATGAAAATTAATCCTGTCTTTGTACGTTCTATTATTGGATTCTTCATCACTGTCCTCACTTGATGCTAAAAAAAAGCTCACCTCATAACGTGTTTATATCACTAAACCAAATCCTACGCCGAGAAACTAATGTACATACTTGTTAATTAACATATGAAAAGGGAATCATCTCTTTGTAAGATTTATGAAAACTTTTCACTTCATTTCTTTGCACTTTGCATTTCTGTACCAATGGAGGAACATAACAGGCTTGAAAAGTGAAAAGATTTCTAACTTTTCACTTCTCATTTTGCAAGCTAAATCTGAAAAGCGATGGTGGAACAAAATCTGAACTGAAAAGTGCAAAGTGCAAAGTGAAAAGTTACAAAGTTCGTTCGTAGAACCGGCCCCTGGGGCCACCATCACTTTTCCGATTTAGCTTGCAAAGTGAAAAGTGTAAAGTGAAAAGCTAGGATTCTTTTCACTTTTCAAGAGTGTTATGTTCCTCCATTGGTACAGAAATACAAAGTGCAAAGAAATGAAATGAAAAGTTTTCAGAAATCTTGCAAAGAGATGATTCCCTTTTCATTTGTCGATTAACAAGTACGTGAGTTTCTCGGCATATAATTTGGTTTAGTGATAAAAACACGTTACTACGAGAGCTTTTGTTTGTATCAAGTGAGGACAGTGATGAAAAATCCAACAAGAGAATGTGCAAATACATTTTCATAACCTCACTTCGACGGAATGTCGCGAGTGATTTCGTATTATCCCAGCAGAGGCTGACTATATTCTTGAAATGATCAGCAATTTATTGAAACATGCAACAAAAGGAAGTCAATCCCTTTCCGAGAAAGCAACATATTGCTTACATTGGTTAGTAAATGGTGCTCAGCTGCACGGTGTAGCAGCAACGCATGGGACATCAAAATCAATTATTTGCAGAACTGTTACCAAAGTCGTAGATGTCATAGTAAATGTAATATTTCCTAATGTAGAACGTTGTCCTGATTATCCACTTAATATAGCGACGGGATTTCTAATGAAGGGTGAATTTCCCTCTGTGTGGGTTGGCGGTACTCACGTTAATACTGATGCGTGTCATCATTTGAGAGCTTATTTTTAAAGTTGCCAAAAAGGTTGTCCCGTTTCTCCTTGACAACTTCCAGCTTCTTTTAATATCTTTTCTTTCCCATGATAAAAACTTTAAAATGAACGGTACCACAATTATACCGTCAAGTTCGCCGCGAAAAATAAAACATTAACATCATATAGAGTATTACGCCTATACAGTTTGCCCATGGAATAAACTTGTTCGGATCACTCATTCGCAAAGACTTTTCACTTTGCGAAGAAATTGAAAAGTACAACCTAGATCATGGTGGAACAGAAAGACTTGGCACTTTGCAAGAATTGAAAAGTGAAAAGTGCAAAGTTGAAAAGTTGCTTAAGTTCGTTCGTGGAACAGGCCCCAGGGTTGAAGTACACAATACCAGTGGCCTACACACGACAAAATGGGTGAACAGAATTTGATGGAAGTCTGCATGTAGAATCGGAGAATAAGACATTGCAGTCTAGAGTATAAATAATTTTACACACGCTGGGTGAAATGGTAGTTTAGGGGAAGGCCTAAAATGTAACTCTCATTGATCTGTGTTTTAGTGGTCCTATCGATAAACACCGCGTAACAAAAGCCATAGAGAATACAATTTTTTGTCATTTATATCTTATATACTTTTATCGTACCGACTATCATAACAGAATGCTAGAATTGATGGTGATGATGCTTCTTGTTTAAAGGGACCTAGCACTAGGTCATCGGCCCCTAATGGCACGAAATGTAATGACAATTTAAAAAGTTCAAAATCATTCACTGAACAGAATAAAAAATGCGATGAAGAATGGATGGATATGAATTTAAAACAATCAGTGGATCCCACCCAACAACTATCATAAACAACAGTATTACTGACCGACCAAGGGACTGCTTCTAAAGCACAATCCTGATGAGTCGAGGATGCTTGTTGTCTAAAGGGGTCCAGAATCCAGGTCAACGGCTCCTCATAATGGTACATATCGCTAACAAAGCAGAACCATGGTATTTGTCATGTTGTGGTACTAATCAAAAGTAGCGTAGACTCACGGTGTTCCACACATTATGGTACCACTCACAAGTATTGTACGTCACGCAGGTAACGCAAACCTATGGCGTTTCTCACATAATGGCGCCACTCATAGGCCACGCAAACCCATGGTATTCCTCATCTAGGTGTACTAATCACGGACGGCGGTATTCCCGTGGTGTTCTTCATCTTGGCTAGTGGGTACTAATCACAGGCAACGCAGACTCACCGTGTCATCATACAGTGGTACTAATCACGGGTACTGGAAACCCACAGTGAGCCACTCTCTGCTGCTACTAATCACAAACCTGTTGTGTACCTAACATAGTGGTGCTACTCACACCTCCAGGGGCTCCCAATTTGGGGGGTGGGTTGATAACCACGGAGCCCTTAGCTGAGTCCTGGCATTGCGTCCACTTACTTGTGCCAGACTCCTCACTTTCGTCTATCCTACCCCTACCTCCCTTGGTCAACTCTTGCTCTTTTCCGACCCCGACGGCATTAGAGCACTCGAGGGTTAGGGAATCTTTCATTTTCACGCCCTTCGTGGCCCTTGTCTTTCTTTGGCTGATACCTTCATTTCTCAAGGTATCGGATCCCTTCTATTTTTTCTCTCTGATTAGTGTTATATAGATAATGGTTACCTAGCTGTACTTCCTCTTAAAACAATAATCACCACCACCACTACTGCTGCTAGATTCAACCTAGTGGCAATTCCTCTGCGTACAAATTGTAAAAAACAAACTACTGTACCATATTTCGACAGATTCTACAAAACCGTCCAGACCAGAATTAGGCTAGGGTATATTATTTATATTTTTTTTTTGCGAGAAGACTGGGGGGGGCCTTTGTAGACCCCCCCCCTGCATTGCACGCCCTAACGTTACGCCCCTGAACAATATCATCGATAAATCTGACTTTTGATTTCCTCTCCTTGGATTGCAGTTCCCTTCCCCAAACTATTTTTTATTTCCCTTACAGCCTGTTCTATATAAATGCTGAAAAGGAGATGGGACATAACTTTCTAATATTGTATATCGATGGCTTTCTTTAAAAACCTCATAAGTCCTAATAATCTTCCTATCCATTATATTCCTTAAGACTGGTCACGCCTCCCAGTCACATATTTATATGCAGTCCAAAAGAATAATTTTCGTTATGGTCATTTTCCTCTGCCAATTTGTAAAGGAAAATGAATCTTAAATGCATTATACTGTAGGAGTGTGTAAATTCGTCATGCAATCAACATCCCTACAATACGGTACGGTAAGGTCCATTTTCCTTTAAACATTAGCAAAGGAAAATGAACACAGCGAAAATTATTCTGATGAACTGTATATAAAAATATGACTGGAAGGCGTGACGGTCTTAAGGAATGCAATGGATAGGAAGAACATTTGGACATACGAGGTTTTAAAAGAAAGCCATCGATATACAAGTTTCCGCTCATCCGGAAAAGCACACAGTGTTTCACTTTTAGAAGCTATTTTGTTTGCGCGCTTTTACAATTCATTCACCTCGTGGCGTAACTCCGAACGAGTAGCGCGGAACAAATGACAAACATTAAGCGTTCGCTAATAAGCGTGGAGGACAGAGTGAGGTGCTAATGGAAAGTGTTCATGCGTTTATTGAGCACTTCCTATTAGGGGACTACTTATGGCACACGTACAGTACACAGAGTGCGAGGTATGAATATATTACCTTACTAACTGAACGAAAAACATTCGCTTGTCTATCATACATCTAACAATATTCAAAAAGTGTGGGCGAAGATACACAGGCCTGAGGTCAAGAGAAAGACAGTGAATCCTACGATTATATCTTGTCTTTTTAATAAAATAAAATAAAATAAAATAAAATAAAATAACATAAAATAAAATAAAATAAAATAAAATAAAATAAAATAAAATAAAATAAAATAAAATAAAATAAAATCATCACTGATCTGCATTTAGGGCTATCGCCTAACTGGCACATTCCCTGTCAGTTGGAAATTTATCCAACATCTTCCCTGGGAAATTATTCCAATCCTAATTCATTTTCCTATAAACGAGTATTTCCTCGAATTTATCCTCCTGATCTTCTGATTTCCTACTTTTTAGAAACTCGACTCAAGCTTATTCGTCTACTAATGTCATTCAATGCTATCTCTCCACTGACAACTCAAGACATTTCCCTTAGTCGAGCTGTTCGTCTCCTTACTTTCAAGTCTTCCTAGTGCAAAGTTCGCAACATTTTCCTAAAACTACTCCTTTTTTGAAAATCTCCCAGAACAAATGGCGCTGTTTTCTTTTGAATCTTTCCGGGTTTTCGTATCAGGTAAACCTGGTGAGGGTTCCTTACATTGGAAACATACTCTACCTGGGGTTTTACCAGTCACTTCTATGTCCTGACCTTTGAATTCTTACTACAACCCAATAAATACCCTCAGTACCTTTATTACTTTACACTCTCGTTTTTGTGATTACCCCAATGAAACACTTTCCTAATGTAAACACCTAGGTTTATAGAGATCCCGATGAGTTACTGCAATCAATCAATCAATCAATCAATCAATCAATCAATCAATCAATCAATCAATCAATCAATCAATCAATCAATCAATCAATCAATCAATCAATCAATCAATCAATCAATCAATCAATCAATCAATCAATCAATCAATCAATCAATCAATATCTGAATTTAGGGCAGTTGCCCAGGTGGCAGATTCCCTATCTGTTGTTTTCCTAGCCTTTTCTTAAATGATTGCAAAGAAATTGGAAAAATATTGAACATCTCCCTTGGTAAGTTATTCCAATCCCTAACTACCCTTCCTAATAAATGAGTATTTGCCCCAATTTGACCTCTTGAATTCCAACTTTATCTTCATATTGTGATCTTCCCTACTTTTAAAGACATCACTCAAATTTATTCGTCTACTAATGTCATTCGACGCTATCTCTCCACTGACAGCTCGAAACATACCACCTAGTCGAGCACCTCGTCTCCTTTCTCCCAAGTCTTTCAATATTTGTGAAACGCTACTCTTTTGTCGGAAATAACCCAGAACAAATAGAACTGCTTTTCTTGGGATATTTTCCAGTTCTTGAATCCAATAATCCTGGTTAGGGTCCCATACACTGGAACCATACTCTAGTTGGGGTCTCACCAGAGACTTATATGCTCTCTCCTTTACATCCTTACTACAACCCCTAAATACCCTCATAACCATGTTCAGAGATCTGTACCCTTTATTTACAATCCCATTTATGTGATTACCCCAATGAAGATCTTTCCTTATATTAACACCAAGGTACTTACGATCCCCAAAAAGAACTTTCACCCCATAAACTCAGTAATTAAAACTGAGATGACTTATCCTATCTGTGAAACTCACAACCTGACTTTTAACTCCGTTTATGATCATACCATTGCCTACTGTCCATCTCACAACATTATCGAGGTCATTTTGCAGTTTCTCACAATCTTGTAACTTATTTATTACTCTGCACAGAATAACATCATCCGCAAAAAGACCTATCTCTGATAATACTGCCTTGAGGAATCCCTCTTAATTATTACAGGGTCAGAGAAAGCTTCGCCAACCCTAATTCTCTGATATCTATTTTCTAGACATATAGCCACCCATTCAGTCACTCTTTTGTCTAGTCCAATAGCACTAATTTTTGTCACTAGTCTCCCATGATCTACCCTATCAAATGCCTTAGATTGGTCAATCGCGATACATTCCATATGACCTCCTGAATCCAGGATATCTGCTATATCTTGCTGGAATCCTACAAGTTGAGCTTCAGTGGAATAATCATTCCTAAACTCGAACTGCCTTCTATCGAACCAGTTATTAATTTCGCAAACATGTCTAATAGAATCAGAAAGAATGCTTTCCCAAAGCTTACATGCACCGCACGTCAAACTGACTGGCCTGTACTTCTCAGCTTTATGTTTACCACCCTTTCCTTTATACACAGGGGCTACTATAGCAATTTTCCATTCATTTGGTATAACTCTTTCCTCAAAATAATAATGAGATAAGTACTTTAGATATAGTACTATATTCCAACCCATTGTCTTTAGTACATCCACGAAATCTTATCAATTCCAGCTGCTTTTCTAGTTTTCAACTTTTATATCTTATTGTAAATGTCATTTTTATCACAGGTTTATTTTAATACTCCTCTAGTATTAGTCACCTCCCCTATATCGACATTACCCTTGAAACTAACAATCTTTACATACTGCTAACTGAATACTTCTGCCTTTTGAAGAACCTCGCATACACACTCCTCTTGTTGATCAATGATTCCTGGAATGACCTTCTTGGAAACTGTTTCTGCCTGAAAGTACCTGTACATACCCTTCCATTTTCCCCTCAAACTTGTATGACTGCCAATTATGCTCGCCATAATGTTATTCTTAGCTGACTTCTTTGCTAGATTGAATTTCCCAGTAAGTTCCTTCAATTTATCCTTACTTCCACAGCCATTTCTAACTCTATTTCTTTCCAGCCTGCACCTCCCTGTTAGTCTCTTTACGTCTCTGTTATAGTATAGAGGGTCTTTATCATTCCTTACCACCTTTAAAGGTATAAACATGTTTTCGCATTCCTCAACAATTGCTTTAAACACATCCCAGAGTCTGTTTACATTTTTATTTACAGCTTTCCACCGATTAGTGTTACTTTTTAAAAACTCCCTCATGCCTGTTTTATCAGCTATATGGTACTGCGTAATAGTCCTACTTTTAAAACATTCCTTTCTATCACATTTATTTGTAACTACGACAAAATAGCTTCGTGATCACTAATACCATCTATTACTTCGGTTTCTCTATAGAACTCATCTGGTTTTACCAGCACCACGTCCAGAATATTCTCTCCTCTAGTTGGTTCCGTCACTTTGTGAGTCAGCTGTCCTTTCCATATTAACTTATTTTCCATATGTTGGTCACGCTTCCTGTCGTTCGCATTACCTTCACAATTGACATTTGGTAAATTGCGATCACTCGCTACAATCACGTTCATTTCTTTATTGTGTCCCAGATGGATGATTAACTTATCATATCACAACATTGTATAGATTTTTATTATTGTAGTCATTCACAATCCTGTAATTTATTTACTACTGTATACAGCATAACACCCCTAAAAAGCCTTATCTGTTATTCTAGTACTTTGCTCGTATCTATATAAAATAACATGTCCTGACTGACTGACTGACTGACTGACTGACTGACTAACTGACAGATTCGTCATCGCCCAGCCAAAACTACTCGACGACCTAAAGAAATACAATTTTGGGGTTACATTTATATTAGAGTGTAGGGGCTCACTAAGGGGCAATTTTTGGATATTCCATCGCTAAGGGGGTGAATTTTTTAAATTAGCATATCTATATCTCAAATACTTAAAAGTTTACAGATGTAAAAATTGGTATTTATAATCTCCTTTAAAAATAAACATGTATTTTTGTTTTCGAAAAATCCCCTTAAGGGGGGTGAAAAATTGTGAATACCTTTCATGAGGATACTTATATCTCAAAAACTGAAGATGTTACAGACATGAACATTGGTATTTGGAATCTCCTTTAAAAATAAACATGTATTTTTTGTTTTTGGATAATCCACTCATGGGGGATGAACAGGAGTGCAAAAGGGGGTGAATTAAAAAAGACTATATTTACAGTATATCTCAGAAACGTAAATTGTTACATACGTGAGAACTGGTATTTGAAATATCCTGTAAAAGTAAAGAAACATAGATAACACTAGCCAACATAATTTTGCGGCAAAATGATTCTGAAAATGCTATTTATTCCCGACAGGGTCGTGAATTTTAACCGTCATTGGTTAATTTCGCTGGCACGGGGGCTGGGTGTATGTGTCGTCTTCATCATCGTTTCATCCTCATCATGACGCGCAGGTCGCCTACGGGTGTCAAATCAAAAGACCTGCACCTGGGGTTCCGAACATGGCCCCGAACACTCCCAGTACTAAAAGTCATACTTCATTTCAGTGAAACTCTGCATTGCCTCACATTAACGCTCGTAGTGGTGCTTAAGTGAAACAATGCACTGACTCATATTAGCGCTCGTAGTGGCAGAAAAAGACAAACTGTTAATCTAATCGTCCGGTCTAGAAAGCCAAGAATAACGGCCGAGAGGATCCGTCGTGCTGACCACACGACACCTCGTAATCTGTAGGCCTTCGGGCTGAGCAGCGGTCGCTTGGTAGGCCAAGGCCCTTCAAGGGCTGTAGTGCCATGGGGTTTGGTTTGGTTAATATAATCGACCGGATAACAATGATAAAGAAAAGGATTGTAATTTTTAGGGATAAATAAAGATTGCATTCTTAGACTTTATTATATTTTATTTATGTAAAATTTGTAGCTCATATCCCTAGGATATTTTCAACATTGACTTGCTTGCCTGAAGGGCTAGAACTGTGGATTTTTGTTTTTCATACTGCACCTCTATTTTAGCAATTCGTTCATGTAATTTAGAGCCTTTTCCATATCTTTAATAAGGTACTTAAAATAATCTACGTAAGAAAGCAGAAGTTCCTCATTCGTTTCAAGGCTGTCAAGTTTCAGGATTCAGCTTGCAGGCCACAGCGCTTGTAGGGACCGCTGTCAACTACTGCTTTTCATATCAAAGGTATATTGTATTTCACCAACTTGCAGTCTGAATCGACAGATAAAACAGCGCATAGGTACAGAAATGTCAACCTTCAAAGCATGTTGTCCGTAGTGATATGGCCCGCCATCTATAAGGGAAAGTTACAGTCAACTAAAGAACGTGTGGAATAGCATTCAGACCGTGTAACACTAAGATAGTCACTCTTGTCTAGCACTGACCACTGACGCTTGTTTCCTTCGATTTCAAATGGTGACACTAGATACTGCGTCCTCCATGTTCAACTAAAAAATCGCATCCGGGAGATAGTGGGTTCGAATCCCACTATTAGCAGCCCAGAAGATGGTTTTCCGTGGTTTCCCATTTTCACACCAGGCAAATGGTGGGGCTGTACCTTAATTAAGGACACGGCCGCTTCCTTCCCATTCCTAGGCCTCTCCAATCTCATCGTCGCCATAAGACCTATCTGTGTCGGTGCGACGTAAAGCAAAATAGCAACTAAAAAATCACGGTTGCATGTGAAATTTTCGATGGTCCTAGGCATGAGAAGTGTGTTGTATATTGCTTTCGGTAATACTGATATTATGATCATAATTTCCACAGTCACTCGGCTGTTCATTGCTTTTGCGTTTGCGTGACGTCTAGATCATGATGATGTTTGTTGCTTAAAGGGGCCTTACAGCTAGGTTTTAGGGCCTTAATGGTACTAGACGCAACGAAAAGAAACGATAATTAAAACTTCAAAATGTATCCACTGACTAAAATCTAAAACAAATGATGATGAAAAATGACCGTGAGTCCAAAACAATCAGTGGATCCGTTTCGCAATGCCTTATTTATTTTCTGGGATGATGGTTGTTGTCCAAAGGGGTCCAAACTCGAGGTTACCGGCCCCTCGTAATAGTACTAATCACAGGCTACGTATACTCATAGTGTTGCTCGCATAGTGGTACTAATCACAGCCTACGTATACTCATAGTGTTGCTCGCATAGTGGTACTAATCATAGGCTACGTATACTCATAGTGTTGCTCGCATAGTGGTACTAATCACAGGCTACGTATACTCATGGTGTTGCTCGCATAGTGGTACTAATCACAGGCTACGTATACTCATGGTGTTGCTCGCATAGTGGTACTAATCACAGCCCACGTATACTCATAGTGTTGCTCGCATAGTGGTACTAATCACAGGCTACGTATACTCATAGTGTTGCTCGCATAGTGGTACTAATCACAGGCTACGTGTACTCATGATGTTCCTCGCATAGTGGTACTAATCACAGGCCACGTATACTCATGATATTCCACAATAGTGGCACTAATCACAGGCTACGTATACTCCTGATATTCCTCACATAGTGGTGCTAATCACAGGCTACGTATACTCATGATGTTCCTCACATAGTGGTACTAATCACAGGCTACGTATACTCATGATATTCCTCACATAGTGGTACTAATCACAGGCTACGTATACTCATGATATTCCTCGCATAGTGGTACTAATCACAGGCTACGTATACTCATGATATTCATCGCATAGTGGTACTAATCACAGGCTACGTAAACTCATGGTGTTGCTCGCATAGTGGTACTAATCACAGGCTACGTATACTCATGATATTCCTCGCATAGTGGTACTAATCACAGGCTACGTATACTCATGATATTCCTCACATAGTGGTACTAATCACAGGCTACGTATACTCATAATATTCCTCGCATAGTGGTACTAATCATAGGCTACGTATACTCATGATATTCCTCGCATAGTGGTACTAATCACAGGCTACGTATACTCATGATATTCCTCGCATAGTGGTACTAATCACAGGTTACGTATACTCATAATATTCCTCACATACTGGTACTAATCACAGGCTACGTATACTTGTGATATTCCTCACATAGTGGTACTAATCACAGGCTACGTATACTCACGATATTCCTCGCATAGTAGTACTAATCACAGGCTACGTATACTCATAATGTTCCTCACACAGTGGTACTAATCACAGGCTACGTATACTCATGATGTTCCTCACATAGTGGTACTAATCACAAGCTACGTACACTCATGATATTCCTCGCATAGTGGTACTAATCACAGGCTACGTATACTCATGATGTTCCTCACATAGTGGTACTAATCACAAGCTACGTACACTCATGATATTCCTCGCATAGTGGTACTAATCACAAGCTACGTACACTCATGATATTCCTCGCATAGTGGTACTAATCACTGGCTACGTGTACTCATAGTGTTGCTCGCATAGTGGTACTAATCACAGGCTACGTATACTCATAATGATCCTCACATAGTGGTACTAATCACAGGCTACGTATACTCATGATATTCCTCGCATAGTGGTACTAATCACAGGCTACGTATACTCATAATGTTCCTCACACAGTGGTACTAATCACAGGCTACGTAAACTCATGATGTTCCTCACATAGTGGTACTAATCACAGGCTACGTATACTCATGATATTCCTCGCATAGTGGTACTAATCACAGGCTACGTAAACTCATGGTGTTGCTCGCATAGTGGTACTAATCACAGGCTACGTATACTTGTGATATTCCTCACATAGTGATACTAATCACAGGCTACGTATACTCATAATGTTCCTCACATGATTCTAATCACAGGCTACGTATACTCATGATATTCCTCGCATAGTGGTACTAATCACAGGCTACGTAAACTCATGATATTCCTCGCATAGTGGTACTAATCACAGACTACGTATACTCATGATATTCCTCACATAGTGGTACTAATCACAGGCTACGTATACTCATGATATTCCTCACATAGTGGTACTAATCACAGGCTACGTACACTCATAATGTTCCTCACACAGTGGTACTAATCACAGGCTACGTATACTCATGATATTCCTCGCATAGTGGTACTAATCACAGGCTACGTATACTTGTGATATTCCTCACATAGTGATACTAATCACAGGCTACGTATACTCATAATGTTCCTCACATGATTCTAATCACAGGCTACGTATACTCATGATATTCCTCGCATAGTGGTACTAATCACAGGCTACGTAAACTCATGATATTCCTCGCATAGTGGTACTAATCACAGACTACGTATACTCATGATATTCCTCACATAGTGGTACTAATCACAGGCTACGTATACTCATGATATTCCTCACATAGTGGTACTAATCACAGGCTACGTACACTCATAATGTTCCTCACACAGTGGTACTAATCACAGGCTACGTATACTCATGATATTCCTCACATAGTGGTACTAATCACAGGCTACGTATACTCATAATGTTCCTCACACAGTGATACTAATCACAGGCTACGTATACTTATGGTGTTGCTCACATAGTGGTACTAATCACAGGCTACGTATACTCATAATGTACCTCACTCAGTGGTACTAATCGCAGGCTACGTATACTCATAATGTTCCTCACATAGTGGTACTAATCACAGGCTACGTATACTCATAATGTTCCTCACACAGTGGTACTAATCACAGGCTACGTATACTCATGATATTCCTCGCATAGTGGTACTTATCACAGGCTACGTATACTCATAATGTTCCTCACATAGTGGTACTAATCACAGGCTACGTATACTTATGGTGTTGCTCACATGGTGGTACTAATCACAGGCTACGTACACTCATAATGTTCCTCACACAGTGGTACTAGTCACAGGCTACGTATACTCATAATGTTCCTCACATAGTGGTACTAATCACAGGCTACGTACACTCATAATGTTCCTCACACAGTGGTACTAATCACAGGCTACGTATACTCATGATATTCCTCACATAGTGGTACAAATCACAGGCTACGTATACTCATGATATTCCTCACATAGTGGTACAAATCACAGGCTACGTATACTTATGGTGTTGCTCACATAGTGGTACTAATCACAGGCTACGTACACTCATAATGTTCCTCACATAGTGGTACTAATCACAGGCTACGTATACTTATCGTGTTGCTCACATAGTGGTACTAATCACAGGCTACGTATACTCATGATATTCCTCACATAGTGGTACTAATCACAGGCTACGTATATTTATGGTGTTGCTCACATAGTGGTACTAAGCACAGGCTACGTATACACATTATATTCCTCACATAGTGGTACTAATCACAGGCTACGTACACTCATAATGTTCCTCACACAGTGGTACTAATCACAGGCTACGTAAACTCATGATGTTCCTCACATAGTGGTACTAATCACAGGCTACGTATACTCATGATATTCCTCGCATAGTGGTACTAATCACAGGCTACGTAAACTCATGGTGTTGCTCGCATAGTGGTACTAATCACAGGCTACGTATACTCATGATATTCCTCGCATAGTGGTACTAATCACAGGCTACGTATACTCATGATATTCCTCGCATAGTGGTACAAATCACAAGCCACGTATACTCATAATGTTCCTCACATGATTCTAATCACAGGCTACGTATACTCACGATATTCCTCGCATAGTGGTACTAATCACAGGCTAGGTATACTCATGATATTCCTCGCATAGTGGTACCAATCACAGGCTACGTATACTCATGATATTCCACGCATAGTGGTACTAATCACAGGCTACGTATACTCATAATATTCCTCGCATAGTGGTACTAATCACAGGCTACGTATACTGTGATATTCCTCGCATAGTGGTACTAATCACAGGCTACGTATACTTGTGATATTCCTCACATAGTGATACTAATCACAGGCTACGTATACTCATAATGTTCCTCACATGATTCTAATCACAGGCTACGTATACTCATGATATTCCTCGCATAGTGGTACTAATCACAGTCTACGTATACTCATGATATTCCTCGCATAGTGGTACTAATCACAGGCTACGTATACTCATGATATTCCTCACATAGTGGTACTAATCACAGGCTACGTATACTCATGATATTCCTCACATAGTGGTACTAATCACAGGCTACGTACACTCATAATGTTCCTCACACAGTGGTACTAATCACAGGCTACGTATACTCATGATATTCCTCACATAGTGGTACTAATCACAGGCTACGTATACTCATAATGTTCCTCACACAGTGATACTAATCACAGGCTACGTATACTTATGGTGTTGCTCACATAGTGGTACTAATCACAGGCTACGTATACTCATAATGTACCTCACTCAGTGGTACTAATCGCAGGCTACGTATACTCATAATGTTCCTCACATAGTGGTACTAATCACAGGCTACGTATACTCATAATGTTCCTCACACAGTGGTACTAATCACAGGCTACGTATACTCATGATATTCCTCGCATAGTGGTACTAATCACAGGCTACGTACACTCATAATGTTCCTCACACAGTGGTACTAGTCACAGGCTACGTATACTCATAATGTTCCTCACATAGTGGTACTAATCACAGGCTACGTACACTCATAATGTTCCTCACACAGTGGTACTAATCACAGGCTACGTATACTCATGATATTCCTCACATAGTGGTACAAATCACAGGCTACGTATACTCATGATATTCCTCACATAGTGGTACAAATCACAGGCTACGTATACTTATGGTGTTGCTCACATAGTGGTACTAATCACAGGCTACGTACACTCATAATGTTCCTCACATAGTGGTACTAATCACAGGCTACGTATACTCATGATATTCCTCACATAGTGGTACTAATCACAGGCTACGTATACTCATAATGTTCCTCACACAGTGGTACTAATCACAGGCTACGTATACTTATGGTGTTCTCACATAGTGGTACTAAGCACAGGCTACGTACACTCATAATGTTCCTCATACAGTGGTACTAATCACAGGCTACGTATACTCATAATGTTCCTCACACAGTGGTACTAATCACAGACTACGTATACTTATGGTGTTGCTCACATAGTGGTACTAATCACAGGCTACGTACACTCATATGTTCCTCACACAGTGGTACTAATCACAGGCTACGTATACTCATAATGTTCCTCACATAGTGGCACTAATCACAGGCTACGTATGCTCATAATGTTCCTCACATAGTGGTACTAATCACAGGCTACGTATACTCATAATGTTCCTCACACAGTGGTACTAATCACAGGCTACGTATACTTATGGTGTTGCTCACATAGTGGTACTAATCACAGGCTACGTATACTCATGATATTCCTCACATAGTGGTACAAATCACAGGCTACGTATACTCATGATATTCCTCACATAGTGGTACTAATCACAGGCTACGTATACTTATGGTGTTGCTCACATAGTGGTACTAAGCACAGGCTACGTATACTCATTATATTCCTCACATAGTGGTACTAATCACAGGCTACGTACACTCATAATGTTCCTCACATGATTCTAATCACAGGCTACGTATACTCATGATATTCCTCACATTGTGGTACTAATCACAGGCTACGTATACTCATGATATTCCTCACATAGTGGTACTAATCACAGGCTACGTATACTCATGGTGTTGCTCACATAGTGGTACTAATCACAAGCTACGAATACTCATAATGTTCCTCACACAGTGATACTAATCACAGGCTACGTATACTTATGGTGTTGCTGACATAGTGGTACTAATCACAGGCTACGTATACTCATAATGTACCTCACTCAGTGGTACTAATCGCAGGCTACGTATACTCATAATGTTCCTCACATAGTGGTACTAATCACAGGCTACGTATACTCATAATGTTCCTCACACAGTGGTACTAATCACAGGCTACGTATACTCATGATATTCCTCGCATAGTGGTACTTATCACAGGCTACGTATACTCATAATGTTCCTCACATAGTGGTACTAATCACAGGCTACGTATACTTATGGTGTTGCTCACATGGTGGTACTAATCACAGGCTACGTACACTCATAATGTTCCTCACACAGTGGTACTAGTCACAGGCTACGTATACTCATAATGTTCCTCACATAGTGGTACTAATCACAGGCTACGTACACTCATAATGTTCCTCACACAGTGGTACTAATCACAGGCTACGTATACTCATGATATTCCTCACATAGTGGTACAAATCACAGTCTACGTATACTCATGATATTCCTCACATAGTGGTACAAATCACAGGCTACGTATACTTATGGTGTTGCTCACATAGTGGTACTAATCACAGGCTACGTACACTCATAATGTTCCTCACATAGTGGTACTAATCACAGGCTACGTATACTTATCGTGTTGCTCACATAGTGGTACTAATCACAGGCTACGTATACTCATGATATTCCTCACATAGTGGTACTAATCACAGGCTACGTATACTTATGGTGTTGCTCACATAGTGGTACTAAGCACAGGCTACGTATACACATTATATTCCTCACATAGTGGTACTAATCACAGGCTACGTACACTCATAATGTTCCTCACACAGTGGTACTAATCACAGGCTACGTAAACTCATGATGTTCCTCACATAGTGGTACTAATCACAGGCTACGTATACTCATGATATTCCTCGCATAGTGGTACTAATCACAGGCTACGTAAACTCATGGTGTTGCTCGCATAGTGGTACTAATCACAGGCTACGTATACTCATGATATTCCTCGCATAGTAGTACTAATCACAGGCTACGTATACTCATGATATTCCTCGCATAGTGGTACAAATCACAAGCCACGTATACTCATAATGTTCCTCACATGATTCTAATCACAGGCTACGTATACTCACGATATTCCTCGCATAGTGGTACTAATCACAGGCTAGGTATACTCATGATATTCCTCGCATAGTGGTACCAATCACAGGCTACGTATACTCATGATATTCCACGCATAGTGGTACTAATCACAGGCTACGTATACTCATAATATTCCTCGCATAATGGTACTAATCACAGGCTACGTATACTGTGATATTCCTCGCATAGTGGTACTAATCACAGGCTACGTATACTTGTGATATTCCTCACATAGTGATACTAATCACAGGCTACGTATACTCATAATGTTCCTCACATGATTCTAATCACAGGCTACGTATACTCATGATATTCCTCGCATAGTGGTACTAATCACAGTCTACGTATACTCATGATATTCCTCGCATAGTGGTACTAATCACAGGCTACGTATACTCATGATATTCCTCACATAGTGGTACTAATCACAGGCTACGTATACTCATGATATTCCTCACATAGTGGTACTAATCACAGGCTACGTACACTCATAATGTTCCTCACACAGTGGTACTAATCACAGGCTACGTATACTCATGATATTCCTCACATAGTGGTACTAATCACAGGCTACGTATACTCATAATGTTCCTCACACAGTGATACTAATCACAGGCTACGTATACTTATGGTGTTGCTCACATAGTGGTACTAATCACAGGCTACGTATACTCATAATGTACCTCACTCAGTGGTACTAATCGCAGGCTACGTATACTCATAATGTTCCTCACATAGTGGTACTAATCACAGGCTACGTATACTCATAATGTTCCTCACACAGTGGTACTAATCACAGGCTACGTATACTCATGATATTCCTCGCATAGTGGTACTAATCACAGGCTACGTATACTCATAATGTTCCTCACATAGTGGTACTAATCACAGGCTACGTATACTTATGGTGTTGCTCACATGGTGGTACTAATCACAGGCTACGTACACTCATAATGTTCCTCACACAGTGGTACTAGTCACAGGCTACGTATACTCATAATGTTCCTCACATAGTGGTACTAATCACAGGCTACGTACACTCATAATGTTCCTCACACAGTGGTACTAATCACAGGCTACGTATACTCATGATATTCCTCACATAGTGGTACAAATCACAGGCTACGTATACTCATGATATTCCTCACATAGTGGTACAAATCACAGGCTACGTATACTTATGGTGTTGCTCACATAGTGGTACTAATCACAGGCTACGTACACTCATAATGTTCCTCACATAGTGGTACTAATCACAGGCTACGTATACTCATGATATTCCTCACATAGTGGTACTAATCACAGGCTACGTATACTCATAATGTTCCTCACACAGTGGTACTAATCACAGGCTACGTATACTTATGGTGTTCTCACATAGTGGTACTAAGCACAGGCTAAGTACACTCATAATGTTCCTCATACAGTGGTACTAATCACAGGCTACGTATACTCATAATGTTCCTCACACAGTGGTACTAATCACAGACTACGTATACTTATGGTGTTGCTCACATAGTGGTACTAATCACAGGCTACGTACACTCATATGTTCCTCACACAGTGGTACTAATCACAGGCTACGTATACTCATAATGTTCCTCACATAGTGGCACTAATCACAGGCTACGTATGCTCATAATGTTCCTCACATAGTGGTACTAATCACAGGCTACGTATACTCATAATGTTCCTCACACAGTGGTACTAATCACAGGCTACGTATACTTATGGTGTTGCTCACATAGTGGTACTAATCACAGGCTACGTATACTCATGATATTCCTCACATAGTGGTACAAATCACAGGCTACGTATACTCATGATATTCCTCACATAGTGGTACTAATCACAGGCTACGTATACTTATGGTGTTGCTCACATAGTGGTACTAAGCACAAGCTACGAATACTCATAATGTTCCTCACATAGTGGTACTAATCACAGGCTACGTTTACTCATGATATTCCTCATATAGTGGTACTAATCACAGGCTACGTATACTCATAATGTTCCTCACAAAGTGGTACTAATCACAGGCTACTTATACTTATGGTGTTGCTCACACAGTGGTACTAATCACAGGCTACGTATACTCATAATGTTCCTCACACAGTGGTACTAATCACAGGCTACGTATACTTATGGTGTTCTCACATAGTGGTACTAAGCACAGGCTACGTACACTCATAATGTTCCTCATACAGTGGTACTAATCACAGGCTACGTATACTCATAATGTTCCTCACACAGTGGTACTAATCACAGGCTACGTATACTTATGGTGTTGCTCACATAGTGGTACTAATCACAGGCTACGTACACTCATATGTTCCTCACACAGTGGTACTAATCACAGGCTACGTATACTCATAATGTTCCTCACATAGTGGCACTAATCACAGGCTACGTATGCTCATAATGTTCCTCACATAGTGGTACTAATCACAGGCTACGTATACTCATAATGTTCCTCACACAGTGGTACTAATCACAGGCTACGTATACTTATGGTGTTGCTCACATAGTGGTACTAATCACAGGCTACGTACACTCATATGTTCCTCACACATTGGTACTAATCACAGGCTACGTATACTCATAATGTTCCTCACATAGTGGTACTAATCACAGGCTACGTATACTCATGATATTCCTCACATAGTGGTACTAATCATAGGCTACGTATACTCATGATATTCCTCACATAGTGGTACTAATCACAGGCTACGTATACTCATAATGTTCCTCACATAGTGGTACTAATCACAGGCTACGTATACTCATGATATTCCTCACATAGTGGTACTAATCATAGGCAATATAGTCTTACGGTATATCACACATTATGGTGCCACCCACAGGCAACACAGACCCAGGGTGCTCTTCATATAATGGTACTACTCCCATAATAATCCTCCCCCGATATTAGTAATCACAGACCCAGCTGGAGGCAGTAGCGGCACGTGTTCCTCCGGTAGTAGTGATTATTGCTCTAAGAGGGAGCACAACCAGGGACATGTAATAGTACTAATCCCAAGTAAGGTCGACCCATGGTGTTCATCGTGTAATGGTACTAATCACAGATTGTCTCATGATTCCAAGAGTATTATCCTTTGGTCGCCCCATGTATTCGCCTCTTGCGACAGGCAGGGGATACGGTGGGTGTTTTCTTCATTTGCGTCCCCCCACCCACAGAGGGTAAAAAAATGATCCGACACTTCAAAAATGAAGTACCGCATAAAGAAAGACAAGAGACACGAAGGACGTGAAAATGAAAGACTCCCGTGACCTCGAATGCGCTAATACCGTCGGGGTCCGAAAAGAACAAGAGTTGGCCAAGGAAGGCGGGACATGGTAGATGAAGGTGAGGAGCCTGGCACAAGCAAGTAGAAGCAATGCAAGGACTCGGCTAAATGCCCCGTGGTCACCAACCTACGCTCCCAAGCTGAGAGCCCCTGGGAGTCGTCTCTTACGACAGGCAGGGGTTACTGTGGGTGCATTGTTCGTCTGCGTCCTCCACCCACAGTACGTACGTGACATCATCTTCTTCATATTCTTCTTCTTCTTATATGGCGCAACAGCCTTGAAGGGCCATGGCCTACCAAGCGACCGCTGTTCAGCCCGAAGGCCTGCGGATTACGAGGTCTCGTGTGGTCAGCACGACGAATCTTCTCGGCCGTTATTCTTAGCTTGCTAGACCGGGGCCGCCATCTCAACGTCAGGTGGCTCCACAATTGTAATCACGTAGGCTAAGTGGACCTCGAACCAACCCTCAGGTCCAGGTAAAAAAAAATCCTTACCTGGCCGGGAATCGAACCCGGAGCCTCCGCTACACCTACACCGCGGGGCCGGCAATGTCGTCCTTCACTGCACCGAAATAATCTCTTGCACTAGACGACACAATGCAACTCATTATTAAATCAGAGGTAACAGAACAGAAACTTAGCACATATGCTGGGAATTTCTATTCAGCAATGAATTATTAAAATTACAGAAACGTTATCCCTTAATTATTTCAAGAACTATTTACCAACAGCCCGCCTCTGTGGTGTAGTGGTTAGCGCAATTAACTGCCACCCCCGTAGTCCCAGGTTCGATTCCCGGCTCTGCCACGAAATTTGAAAAGTGGTACGAGGGCTGGGACGGGGTCCACTCGGCCTCGGGAGGTCAACTGAGTAGAGGTGGGTTCGATTCCCACGTCACCCATCCTCGAAGTGGTTTTTCGTGATTTCCCACTTCACGTCCAGGCAAATACCGGAATGGTACCTAACTTAAGGCCACGGCTGCTTCCTTCACGCTTCCTTGTTTATCCATTCTAATCTTCATATTCCCCCCCCCCCCCTCCTTCACAAGGTCCCTGTTCAGCATAACAGGTGAGGCCGCCTGGGAGAGGTACCGGCCTTCCTCCACAGTTGTATGCCCAGACCCAAAGTCTCACGTTCCAGAACACTGCCCTTGAGGCGGTAGAGGTGGGATTCCTCGCTGAGTCCGAGGAAAAAACCAACCCTGGGGGGTGAACAGAATAAGAAAGAAAGAAAGAAAGAAAGAAAGAAAGAAATACTATTTTCTAACAGCGAATCTCCAACTTACGGAACTATTTTTTTTCTCATTTGTGGCAGGAATCGAGAATTTATAAAGATGATTTTGTATTCGTCAAATACGTAATAATCAGTGCTATTGTCGTATTGCCGTTGTATATGTGAGAAAACCGTAGAAACTACGGAAAATCCGTAGCAGTTGGCATCTCTGAAGGATAAGAATTGACATGACCATTCCGTTGCGAGTGAGCAAGCAAATCGGACGGAGGTCGAGGAATTATACAAACAGAGGACGTGCTGATAGGTTTCAACCCTTATAAGACGGTGAATATAGCTTTCCCTTATGTTACAGCAGCATTCAGCATTTGCATGCAAGGATCACCCACAAGGACTCAGGGAAAGCGACACGTAGTGTCTGTGGTGCGGCTATAAGAGAAGGTGGCAGGACACCTCGCTGTCAGATCCTGTAAGGACTCCCCATCATACCCACCGACATGAAGATACTGGTGAGTGGATATCATATATTTGTTGCGTGTGTTCAGAAATGTGCTCGATAACACAGGCCTGGAAAATTGAAGTCACTCAACACTGTTAGCAATACAGTCGAAACCGTTAATGCAACATCGCTTTTAACGTTGTATCTTCTATATAAATAAAATCGTAACGACCGTGTGTCTGTACATTGACTATTTTGGCGAAATTCCCGTACAGTTATCCGTTTCAAAATATATACACAAAATATACACAACCAAACTTAATGGAAATCTACCTGCCTTAGTGGAAATCAATAATTTCTGAACCTTTTTTCACATGCGCATCATTTCGATACGATGATTAATAAGGGAGATATCATTAATGGACCGTTTTTTGGTAAAAAATCCCACCGGGCTTAAGAGCGGATGCGTGTAAAGCATATTTCTCATAACTTGAAAACTGCTGGAGATATTTCAATCAAACTACATATTTAGCATCCACCTGTCCAAACCTAAGTTTTTAGGTCCATTCCATGTCATATTCCCGGAATGGACTGGGGGTTTATAGGGAACGAAATAGTGATTTTACTCTCCCACAGTATATAAAACACCAACCTGACTGGAAATCGACCAACCTTGATGGAAACCCATTTCTAAAACTTTTTACTTATGTGCATTTTTTCGATAGGGGGATTAATAAGGGAGATGTCATCAACGGTCGGTTTTGTCCAGCGGACATAGCCCAAAAGGTGTTGTACGTAGAGCAGATTCCTTATCTATATAAATAAAATCGTAACGACCGTGAGTCTGTACATTTACTACTTTGGCGAAATTTTCGTACAGTTATCTGTTTCAAGTGTAATAATGACCATCTACATATTTGTTAGCTTTAGTTTCCTGAAAATCCTTATTATACGCCCCCCCCCCCAAACAAGATTGAGGCACAATCTGCCCGACGAGCTAGAAGATTGAAATTTGACAAAATTGTATGTCTTAGCCTGTAATCGACGGAAAGCTTCCAAGATCTTTAAATATTTCATTTTTTACCCCCCAAAAATATCGGAATATTGAGGTAACTTAATAAGGGAGATATCATTAATGGACCGTTTTTTGGTACAAATCCCACCGGAACTTCGGTTCGAGGTATTTCGCAGCTAAGGGTAAGTCGTATCACAATACGGATGGCAGAATCTCATTTCAATTTGGAGTTATCTACAACTTTGGTCCTATGACGTTTCGTCGTATCTCTTCCTTATTTGTTACATTTGACTCTTTTTCTCGATTATATCAACATTCTGCTCTTTGTACACGTATAATTCGTAGTTCGAATCATTTATACGAAATATAGAATCATATAATTCTGCACGAACACTGGCCCAGCTAGAAGCCATACGTGAGCCAAATTCTATGTTTGTAGCTGTCATATTAGTACCCACAAGTAATGCACTGTGAGAAAACCTTACCCAAATTTCACCCTATTCAACGTTTGTAACTCAGTTTTACCCATAAATAGATGAGACAGGAGAAAATATCTCAAGACCAGCTATTTAGACCGCTAAATGAGGCGTCTTATGGTACAATCCGTTTGTCGACATGATGTATCGTTCAGCAGCAGTTAATCTGTAAATGGAGGTTTACAATATTGTAAACATGCATATACTTCGTATGTCGGTCTATATATATTCACTGAAGTCCATTTGTAGCGATGGGGTAGAAATGGTGTGTTTGCCATTATAATTAATACTTTACATCGATAGTGACTCTCAGCACGAGGGCGTCTGCTATTGTAATCATTACTCTCCACATCGACTTTGACTGGCAGTAGGAATGCGATCCTTCTCCAACTACTTTGTTACTAGCATTAGTAAGGAGGAACTACCATTGTAATTAGTAATTCCCTTCTCGATCTGACTTGGCAGAAGTCAAGGAAGCATGCAGTTTTGTTCAAAACTCCCCTAACCGATTGTGTTTGGGAGTAGGCATGTGTGCCCGCCATTATAAACAAATTTACCTATATAAAATGTGACTGGCATTAGGCATAGTGGCCTTGCTATTATAATGCAAACTCACCAACTCCGTGTGACTGTCATTAAGAAAAGGGGCCTGTCATTATGATAACAGCACAACTCAATTTTGACTGGCAGTAGGGAAGGTGCCTGCTATTATAATAAAAACTCCTCAACTTTAATCTGTCTGGAAGTAGGAAAGGGCGCCTGCCATTGTAACGTAAACTCCCTAAAATCGATTGTGACCACGCATTAAATAATGGGACCTCCCATTATAATGCAAGTTTACCTACTCGATTGTGAGGTAAGTGAGCCTGCCGTTATCATCACAACTCCGCAACTCGCACTTTACATTGGAAACATCGTATGGGAACCTCACCCTGCTGTTTCTGGATAACGCTAAAAGACGTGCACCGGGCGAGTTGGCCGTGCGCGTAGAGGCGCGCGGCTGTGAGCTTGCAGCCGGGAGATCGTGGGTTCGAGCCCCACTGTCGGCAGCCCTGAAGATGGTTTTCCGTGGTTTCCCATTTTCACACCAGGCAAATGCTGGGGCTGTACCTTAATTAAGGCTACGGCCGCTTCCTTCCAACTCCTAGGCCTTTCCTATCCCATCGTCGCCATAAGACCTATCTGTGTCGGTGCGACGTAAAGCAACTAGCAAAAAAAAAAAAAAAAAAAAAAGACGTGCAATTTAAAAAAATCCTATTCACTGTATGTACAGTAATTTACTTGATATCCGTATACAATGTAGAGTACCGTAGCGAAGCACGGGTACATTTGCTAGTTGGATATAACGGCGAAATATAACGGTCCCGTCTAAATCCTATACAAACACTGTATTTTAAAAATCGCTTAGTACGACATATCGTCCAAAACGGCGTATTTTATTACATTTTCGGATAAATGTATCGGCTATAACGTCCAATTTTGATTTTGTTTGTTACGCATTTGGGGTGGATTGTTGACAACAATGTAGGGTTTATTTTCATACTCTGATTTCAGTAGATTGTAGATTTCAAATCAGTCCGTGTGTTAAAAAATAGTCAAGGCAAGCATCGCTGTGAACATGTCGCAAAAGAAGGGTAAAGGGTTTAATATTGAAGGAAAATCACAAATAATATGGTGATTACAAAATGTTAAAACAAACGTCAGTGTCGCGAAGGAATTGGGTGAATAGACTAGAACGAGGGAAGGAAGCGGCCGTTAGGTACCATCCCGGCATTTGCCTGGAGGAGAAGTAGGGAAACCACGGAAAACCACTTCCTGGATGGCTGAGGACGGAATCGAACCCTCCCTCTACTCAGTTGACCTCACGAGGCTGAGTGGACCCCGTTCCAGCCCTCGTACCACTTTTCAAATTTCGTGGCAGAGGCAGGAATCGAACCCGGGCCTTCGGGGGTGGCAGCTAATCACACTAACCACTACACCACAGAGGCGGCCGTAAGATTTATTAAAAAATAAATAATCCGTCCTCCACTGAGGGTAATCCGGAATACATAATTTACAGTATGCAATTCTTCTTATTATTTCTTCGATTTTGACCTACTTTGGACCACGGTAACAATTGACTTCCGGGTTAGTCCTTTTCTCTTCTCCCGGAACTTCATCATTTTACTGTGGTTCCTTTTTCTCTCCTCTGAACACATGTTCTTGGACTTCTCATTTTGTTCTTCCTGGAACCCCTTGAATTTATCTATTTTAGCACGAAACAGATTTCTATTCCGCCTCTGTGGTGTTCGACTAAAGGCTACTCACTTGGACTGTACGATGATGGTGACTAAGCGAATGGTTTTCTCTCAAAACAATGTCATTATTTTATGCTTTTCTGAGCACATCAATAAGTTAAAAAACGTATTGTCCAAAATATGACAGATCTTGGTCACAACACTCATTAACTCAGCAGCACACACCCACACTTGTCGCAGGTTTTTCAGCTTTCAATATGGAAACATAGAAAGAAACATCCCTACGATTTCCACCGTATAAAACTACATCTCTGAATCAGATATCAGGTCTCAGTTAATGTGTAGCTTTCCACAATTTGAAAAGTAGTATGATGGTCACTAAGCAAACTGTTGCTGTCTCTAAAATGCTACTTTCGTCGCCATAAGACCTATCTGTGTCGGTGCGACGTAAAGCCCCTAGAAGAAGAAAAAGAAAAAAATGCTATTATATTACACTTATTTGAGCACATAGTGTTATTAATGAATTATTTGTTTATGAATGGCAATTAGGAAAAATATTTGCCATGATATGATAGATATTGGACAAAACAATCATTAACTCTGCAGTTCACACCCACACTTGTCACAGAAATTACTAGGTTTTTCAACTTCCATTATGAAAAAATTGAATTAACGTGTAGCCCTCCATAACAAATCATTTACTGTTCACTAGGCGAACTGTTGTCTCTAAAATGCCATTATTTTATGCTTGTTTGTGCGCACAGTGTTGTTAGTTATTTTTGAGTAATTGTTACTAAAAATGTTTCCCAAAATGTGGCAGATCTTGGACACAATACTAATGAACACCATACCACACACACACATACTCTTATCACAGTATTTACCAGTTTCTTCAACTTTCATTTTCAAAAGGTTTGTAAAACCTTCCCTGTAACTTCCAGTATACAAAAAGGAATCTTCAAAATCAGATATCAAGGTCTGAAATAAAGCGTAGCCCTCCACAACAATTTGAAAAACAAAATCTCTAGGCTGTTTCAACCCCCTCTGTACAGCTTTAGCAAGTGTGAATTTGTTTCATCATTCAGTCCTACTGTTGACAATTCTTTGTCCAAAGCAATAAGTATTTTACAATCAGCACATCCTTTCACATTTCTTAATAAACAATGTGAAATGTAACGTGCTATGTAAAACAATACTGATGCAGTACTGAAATCAATTTCTAAGTCCCTTGATTTAGTGATAACCAAATGCAATTCATTAACTCATTAATACAGTCATCTAGAGTTAATCACATATTTTTTTAACTTGTTAACTGTATCCCCTGATGCAGACGAGTTCTGTCTGTTAGGTCATCAGCCCAGAGGCTGGTTGGATCCTCAAATAGCACCAGCAAAGGTTATGCGGTTATATGGAAACCCCAAAAACCAATGGCAGCACCAAAATGAGGCGTACTAGGCAAGATGAGGAGTGAGGTAGTTTGCCATTGCTTTCCTCACTGGGTCAGAAAGTACTATTGCAGCACAACTGACCCTATGAGCAGCACCTTTCATAACACTCAGATGCACTAGTCGTGCTCTGAATGTCATTACTCGGCACTACCCAAACCCCAGCAACTTCCATATTGTCACAGCCATGGATGTTGACTGGGACCGGTGGAAGCTACACTTTACTCTGGCCTGTGCCAAGAGATGGATGCAAAAGTACTGTATCCATCAAGAAATGACAGCAGGCACTAAAAGCTTTCAAATGACTCAGTAAACACTCAAGTGCTGAACATGTGGTACACAGCAGACTATCTCCTAAAATTCAGCTATATTTTTTAGAAGGTATCTTGCAACCATTTAAGCAAACTGCCACATTGAAAATTGTAACAGATATCTGGACAGTCGGAATGTCGGAATTTCGAGTTGGCCGTGGTTCTACAGATTAAGCAGTTTTGTTAACCGCTAACGACACCTAGCGAGGGAATTCTCAACTTGCCACCTGGAGTAACTTCTTCACAAACTCACAAGGTAGCGCGAGCAGACTACTCTGGTTTCAGAGAGTCGGAACCGCAAGGAAAAAGAAGAAAGAAGCCTTTTCCGTTAATTTGCATTCACGGCCGTAACAGCAAACTCGGCATTGCTGTGCACGAGATTAAACGCTGTGCGATAAGGCTTTAAAAAAAACCCTTTTCGATATAATCAGGGGTGTATGTAGAGGGGAGCAGGGGGAGGAGGGAGGAATTGGGGAAATAAATCCTCCCCCGAAAATGTTGAAGTTAAGAACTTGTGATTAATTGTGGAAACCATGAAAATTTTAGGTAGCTCATTGTTTTGCTTTTAATATGAACTACGTATTTGCCAACAATATGTTGATGCTTTCATTAATAAATATATATCAGTTTTTCTTCTAAAAGCAATCATCCTGAACTAATGGACTTCATTTCTGCACTTAACCTTTATGCCTTTGCTGGCGAGATGTAGTGTTTACAGTGCACTATGTCTTATGGTATGGCCTATATCAAATTTGTTACTTTCATTGACCTGTCTCAGTCTCATCCTTGGCTTTGACAATATGAAAGTGACTGAGGTATGAGTGATGCTAGTAATACCATTTCTTATGCAGCCAGTCCCTGTTATAAATGGTGTGAAAATATCGCTCATAGGGTCGGTCGGGGCATGCATTTCAGTGGGCTTGGCACACTGATATGTAATAGCAACGGCTGGCTCGGTGAGGAAAGCAACGGGAAACTACCTCACTCCTCATTTCCCTAGTATGCCTCTTCAGTGATGCCTAGGCTGTATATGACAGCTGTTGGCGGAGCTGCAGAGGATCAAACCAGCCTTCGGGCTGAATATCCAACATACACTTAACCTTTTGCGAGAGTGATACTTTCCCAACAATACGGTACATCATCGGGCGAGTTGGCCGTGCGGTTAGGAGCGCGCAGCTGTGAGCTCGCATCCGGGAGATAGCGGGTTCGAATCGCACTGTCGGCAGCCCTGAAAATGGTTTTCCGTGGTTTCCCATTTTTACACCAGGCAAATGCTGGTGGGGCTGTACCTTAATTAAAGCCATGGCCGCGTCCTTCCAATTCCTAGGCCTTTCCTATCCCATCGTCACCATAAGACTTATCTGTGTCGGTACGACTTAAAGCAACTAGTAAAAAAAAAAAAAACATCGAGTAGTGAAACTGTTTGCTGTCTTACTAGTCACCAATGTCACACAAGAACGTTCTTTTTCTTCCCTGAAATATTTAAAAGGTTACTTGCAGATTATGACTGCACAGGAAAGACTGCATGGGTTAGCTCATTTGTATATACACAAAGAACATATAAAAACCAAACCCCATGGCACTACAGCCCTTGAAGGGCCTTAGCCTACCAAGCGACCGCTGCTCAGCCCGAAGGCCTGCAGATTATGAGGTGTCGTGTGGTCAGCACGACGAATCCTCTCGGCCTTTATTCTTGGCATTCTATACCGGGGCCGCTATCTCACCGTCAGTTAGCTCCTCACAATTCTAATCACGTAGGCTCAGTGGACCTCGAACCAGCCCTCAGATCCAGGTAAAAATCCCTGACCTGTCCGGGAATCGAACCCGGGGCCTCCGGTTAAGAGGCAGGCACGCTACCCCTACACTACGGGGCCAGCACAAAGAACATATGGCCGTAGAAAATATAATCCTGAGCTGGCCAAAAGAACCCAGGAGATGTCAGGTCTGCTTTTGTAAACATCAACATGAATACAAATGTGTCTTAAATAATTGTGTTATTCTGAAAGTTTTAATTTAGTGTTTCTAATTTCACAATATGTACCCCTCATCATTTTATAGAAGTCCTCAAATTTTAATATTTAATGTCCTCCCCCTCCCTCATCCCGAAAATAATTTCGCGTACGCTTCTGGATGTAATCGCCAGGTATCGGTACCCAGTGTGAGAAATAGCAGCGTGTATTTTAAACGTGCATAAAAGCTCGAATTGCCTTAGCCAAGGAAAGCTTCAACAAGAAGAAAAATCTGCTTTTTGGCTCGCTAGAGAAAGATCTGAGGAAGAGACTTGCAAGGTGTTACATATAGAGTATAGCTCTATATGGCACTGACATGGACATCAAGGAAGGAAGAACAGAGAAGAATAGAGGCATTTGAGATGTGGATTTGGCGAAGAATTGAAGGAGTAAAGCGGGAAGATAAAATATCAAATGAGGAAGTTCTGAAGAGAGTGGAAGAAGAGAGGAGCATGCTAACCGTAATCCAAAATAGGAAGAAAAATTGGATAGGGCGTAATCTAAGACACAACACTTTACTACGAGTAGCAATTGAGGGATGATAAAAGGAAAACGAGGAAAGGAGACGATACCATTATTAGACACCATTAGCGAGAGAGAGAGAGAGAGAGAAAAAAAGGAAGTTTATGCAGAAGTGAAGAAAAGGGCACAAGATCGAGAGATATGGAGGGCACAGCCATGACTGGACCTGGCGGATGGCAGAACAATTTATGATGATGATGATGATGATGATGATGATGATTTTAAACGTATTCATATTTAGAGTAGATAATAATTTCTCATTATACGATCTTTCATCAACTTACGCTTTTTATTCCCACACATACTCATTCTGGTTATACCACTGGTACTGCAGACACTTAAAACTCTTACTTGTATTCTGTATCACTTTACTGATGATGATGATGATGCTTCTTGTTTAAAGGAGTCTAACATCTAGGTCATCGGCCCCTAATGGTACGAAATGTAATGACAATTTAAAAGTCCAAAATCATCCACTGACCAGAATTCAAAACATGACGACCAAGAATGAATGGGTGAATATGAATTTAAAACAATCAGTGGATCCGACCCGCAACGCCCCATATTCCCAGAAACTATCGTAAAACAATAGTATTACTGACCGAGGGACTGCTTCTCAAGCACAGTACTGAAAGATTATCAACCATCATTAGGCCTATGTGTCCGTGCACTCCTTACATTCTTGCCACCACAACCATAACGACAGCCACTGTAACGACCTTCGCCAAAGGTACAGTTCGGTCTACTGTCGCGGTCGTTTACCACACGGCCTTAATATCGGTCGTACGCCAAACCCAACTATTACGCCTGCTACCATCCAGTGGCGCCATCACTCAGAGACAGGACACCCGCATACAATATAAAGAAACAGCTCCACAACCCACCGCCGCCGAAGAATCAGCACCACAATGCCTCGCAATGGCTCCTGACATACAACACCCCAGATCCACAGTCGCCCACTATAAACAACCAGACCACCCCACCTACCCCAACAACCACCGCCACGTCTGATCTACTCGTCTCCGGAACCCACCGACCCATCTCAAACCCTCACCTCTTTCAACCTATCCCTTCCGGCAAACATTCATTCCTCCAACTCCGGAATTCCGTTCGCTGTCCCACATCTTCAAAACCCTCCAGCGATTCATCATGCGGCGGATATTCACGACACTGCCAACGGCGTCAATTACGGTCAATGGCGACGGCTCAACCTGCAAGCTCACCCGATCCATCGGTACAGTTCAACTTCCGACTTCAGCCCTTAAATTAAGCCCTGATTGAGCCCCTCCCACACAACCGTAGTGCAGCCTCTTCAGTGGCCATCCGTGCGGTGGACCCTTCCATTACTGAAGAGACACTACTACTGGATATGAACACCGACGGCGTTCCAGCTAGGATGGCCTTAAGGTTAAGGAATACGTCCGGACCATTGAACTATAGGTTATACTGGAATGCTGACTGTAGTGGTAGCTCTCGGAGAAAACTGCTTCCTGTTCCTTGGCTAGTCACGCCCCCTCGTGTACGGCAAAGTTGACTAGATACATAGACTGGAAGTTAGCTGATGTATTGTGTTTGATGGACTCTTTTGTTAATATCTGACCGTACGTCAAATTTGTGATACAATCAAGATGCCTATTTTTCGTATAGCATACGGTTGCGCTAAGAGGTAGCAGAAGAAACCAGTTGTGACCTCACAAAAGCTTCATTTCCACTGGTAAGCAATCTCAGCATTATCTCACTGCAAAGCTATATATATGGTATTTTGAAACGATAATTACAATTTTTTTCCCGGTTTGACTCTTGTCATTAAGTATTCTATGTTTATGGAGATATCTCACATGATATTTTGACATATTAAATGTCGTACGTTACGTTTTATAGGTTATAGTCAGAATGATATTGTTACATAATTTATAATTTCAATTGCAGATTTCCGTGGAAACGTCCGGAAATATTAAAAAAAGTGGGTTATAGCTGTGAGAAGGAAATACTGGACCCGAACAAAGTGGGAGATGTTCGATACATTTTCAACTTCTTTGAAATCATGTCAAAAAAGACTAAGGAAACAACTGATAGGGAATCTGCCACCTAGGTTGGTGCCCTAAATGCAGATCAATTATTTTGTAACGTGTATATATTTTGTTTATTAAGTGTATATTCCAATGCGAAGTTGTGTATGTGTGTGTGTGTGTGTGTGTGTGTGTGTTCATATGTATACATGCATACGCATGCTGCCTTTGTCCTGATAATAAATATGGTTCAAAACCTGATTACAATGTATTTTTAATTGACCATCATTCGCAGATATTTCCCGTCTAAATTCACTAAGCTATATTTTTTATGCATATGTTTCGTTTGTATGGCGTCTATTTCATTGCCTTTCTAGTGTAGGTATCGGTCTCGAGAGCCAAGAATAACGGCCGAGAGGATTCGTCGTGCTGACCCCACGACACCTCCTAATCTGCAGGCCTTAGGGCTGAGCAGCAGTCGCTTCGTAGGCCCTGGCCCTTCGAGGCTGTTGCGCCAGGGGTTTGGTACTTGTTTTTAGTGTATGTATACGCATTTACTGTCTTGTGATCTCTTGAAGAAAAATGTTTGAGAATAATCAGGCCCAGAAATATTTTCATTTTATCCAATATTCCTAGCCATATTCAGTTTCAAATTGCTATTAATCCTCTGAAATATATATTTCACCGTTAATCAGGTGAAATCTGCAAGAGACATTCCGCCTAAATGTTTAAAATTCGCCAAGATACTTATGTCTCATCGCATGTACGTATATGTCAATCATGCCCCCATGCCGTACAGCTAGTCGCCCAGGAAGCCGCACTTCGCTCCCATACAGTCAGCGTTCCAGTATTACCTACAGTTCAGTGGTCCGGACCAACCTACACAACACTACCTACCCGTGAAGACGTCTATCGCGTCCTGGCAAGCAGCGTCGCCATATTCCGCTATCACCACAAAGTCGATCCCTGTCGGGCCCTCAATCATACCATTGTGGGGAGAGCTGCAGAATACTTCCACAGAATCCCTTGGCTGTCCTAGGAGGTGACTAATCGGGGACGCCGGGGATTTTATCTTGGGAGTGTGGGTTGGCAACCACGGGTCCCTTAGCCGAGTCCTGACACTGCTTCCACGTATTTGCATCAGGCTCCTCACTTTCATCTATCCTATCCGACCTCCCTTGGTCAATTCTTGTTGTTTTCCGAGCCAACGGTATTGCTTTTGCGAGGCCTAGGGAGTCTTTCATTTTCGCGCCTTTCCAGGCTCTTTTCTTTCTTTCCAGGTTCCTTCCGATTAATATTATAATAAAGGAGGGCTGCTCAGTAGTACTTCATCTTAAAACAATAATCACCGGGCGAGTTGGCCGTGCGGTTAGGGGCGCGCGGCTGTGGGCTTGCATCCGAGAGACAGTGGGTTCGAACCCCATTGTCGGCAGCTCTGAAGATTGTTTTCCGTGGTTTCCCATTTTCACACCAGGCAAATGATGGGCCTGTACCTTAATTAAGGCCACGGCCGCTTCCTTTCCAGGCCTAGACTTTTCCTATCTCTTCGTCTCGATGTAAACTATCTGTGTCGGTGCGACGTAAAGCCAATTGTAAAAAAATAATAATAATCAATAAATGTTAAGAGACATATGATTTGTTGGCCACACTCTACCCAGCCACTAGCTTCCTCTGTGGCAGGGCCTCTCAAACGCCAAAAATCTCACGCGTGCAAACCGACGCGCAGGGGTTCTGTGCACCGTGCATCGGTACGACTCGGCTCCGTTCGGACGATCATTGTCTCGGGGTGACTCGGCTAAGCTCGGCTAAACTCTGCTAGGATGGTGGAGCTCTGCAGAGCAATTGAGGAAGGGGAAAAGGACCAGTGCGAACGAGACAGGCGTAGGCAAAGAGAGAGACAGCGCTACTGCTCAAAATCGAAGGGGGGGGGGTCTGCTCTCAGGTCAAACTAGCAAAATTCGTCTTTTGCAACTTGCACCGCGCTATGCACCATTGCACACATCCTGACAGGCCCTGCTCTGTGGGATAAGTAGTGGAGTGCTCGCCTCTGCATCCCAAGATAGTGGGTTCCCTACTTCTCAACGGAACGGCGCATAATGAGCCCCCTGATGCCGAACGAGAGCATAATTTCATCAATAGAACAACGGTCATAACTTTGAGAATTAAACTGGTATTTGACCCTTGATTAAGGGGATTCATGACTAAAATCTGGAACTTCTACAACTTACCACAACCATATTTAAAACACAAGCACATATTAATAAAACAGAGCGAAACACAATATGTGAAGTTCATTAGTTAATTTGTTGCAAGTTCACTACGGAATTCTCAGAAAAATTATCTTTGTTTTCCCAACTTAAGTCAACATAGGACATTACAATGACGTCAGTAGGATTGCACCGATTAAAAGCAATGTTAACATTCAACATTATCAGTGGTCCTGTCGATAAATACTACATAACCAAAGTTATATAGAATTAAATTTTCGATCATTTTTACCGTACCGGCTATGATAACAGTGATATTCATGAACTTGGATTTTTGTTTTTAAGTCCATATCAGCACCGAATCACGATAAAATGGGTGAACAGCTTTTAATGAAAATCGAGTAAATCCAGGGAAATCTCCTGAACTACTATTTCACTACGCGTGAAAAAAATATTTATGGCCTAGATTGTAGCTACTTATTCCCCGACATTACATACCGATTTTTATTGAATTCTCTTCAGCCGTTTTCTCATGATGTGCGTACATACAATACAATACAAGACAGACAGACAGACAGACAGACAGACAGACAGACAGACAGACAGACAGACAGACAGACAGACAGACAGACAGACAGACAGACAGACAGACAGACATTACGGAAAATGATAAAATGCATTTCCTTGTTACTATCAAGAAAGGTCAGCTAACGGAGGAGAATATCATAATTAATGACGACTGTGAAATTAAATCACAGTGCAACGGAAGTGCGATTCGTTACTTAGGTGTGAATTTAATCAATGAACTTAAACTGGATCCACAAGCCGTACTTGACAAGACGCGAAACAAGATTGACACCCTTGTTAGCTCACCATTGCTGCAATCTGACCAGAAATTTTCAATTTTAAATAGTTCAATATTACCTACTCTTATTTACCCACTCCAAGTTACTCCCCTAAAGAAGATACCTCAAACTTTTCTATCAAATAACATCTGAAGAACCGTATTGCAAATTTATTCCTGAGCCTTGTGGTGATTTATCTACCTGGCACACTAGCAAAGTCAACATAGAAGACAAAATACTGTGTAGTCGACATACTTTGTCCTTATGGCAGCCTCCGCATGGGGGAAGTTGTAATAATAATACAATTATTTTAAAATTCTGAGCAATGTACAAACAAAACTCTTTATTTTATAGATATAGATAATGCTTATTTTTTTTTGTATGTTGCGTGGGAAATGCTCCTAGCTTCAGAGTTTTCATTATTTTGGGTTATAATTTGACAGACCTGTCAAAAATACTCATAAATTTAATAACTCTGGGTTTTGCAGTCGGGTATAAACTATTGGAGATATGTGTATGTTGTATGTTGGGTATTCAGCCCGAAGGCTGGTTTGATCCTCTGCAGCTCCGCCAAGAGCTGTCATAAAGAGCCTAGGCATCACTGAAGAGGCGTACTAGGGAAATGAGGAGTGAGGTAGTTTCCCGTTGCTTTCCTCACCGAGCCAGCCGTTGCTATTACAGTACATATCAGTCTGCCAAGCCCACTGAAATGCATGAGCGATATTTTCACACCATTCATAACAGGGACTGGCTGCATAAGGAATGGCATTACTAGCATCACTCATACCTCAGTCACTTTCATATTGTCAAAGCCAAGGATGAGACTGAGACAGGTCAATGAAAGTAACAATAAGTATTTCAATTTCTCATTATTCATACAACAGTCAAAACTCTAGTTTGGTGCTATTTTAGGAGCACAGATATGAAGGTAATACTCAACCGATAATAAAATGCTCAACTACTTTTAATTCCTGTACATATTGAAACTTATCAGAGCATTTCAGGTGAATCTGGTTAGAACTCTTGTCACAAGGAGCGTTTTTAACATGGCAATTTTTGAAGCTTGAAAAATGCAACTGAAAGTTTTTAGAAAAATAGTAACTGCATTAAAATTGCTCTGGACTCTAAGTTACTCCGTCTGACTTCTGTCTCCACTTATGCACAGCCCAGGCCTAATGCAAGGTAAATATATTCCAGCGGAATTATTGAAATGGTAGTCCGAAAGAACTTTGAATCCCGTATAGTCTGACAACTAGAGAGAAAGGCGGGCTGTTTTTTTTTTCAACCTCCGATGGGCTATAAAAGGACACATTAACATAACAAAATGATTTTATCAATGAAAGTTTAGTAGTTTCATACTTATTTTTCCACATAATTGCCAAAAGATTTAGACATTTGTCGTATCGCGACATCAGCTTTCCGAAGCTCTCTGCAGCAAAGAAGTCTGCCGTCAGTGAGGTAAAGTGCATCTGGACAGTCTCCTGAAGTTCTTCGTTTGTTCGCCACAAATGGAGGTTTACGATTAGTGAACTTTCTACAGCAATCTCGGACGTTTCAAGGTCTTCTCTGTACACAATTGTGACTCAACACTTAGAATTCTGGGAACTTTGTTCACGTTGGGTCCCAACAATGTTGACTGACGATCACTCAGCAGTAATGTTTCTGACGCTTTACCATAGTGAGGGAGAAGAGTTTTTAAGGTTATCGTTACTGGCGATGAAACTTGCGTCCTGTATGACACTCCAGAGTCCAAAGAACAGTCTAAGCCAGGGCCTCTCAAACGCCCAAAATCTCACGCGTGAAAATGGAGGCGCAAGAGCTCCGTGCACTGTGCATCGCTCCCGCTCGGCTCGACTCGGGCCAACGCTTCGTCTCTGGGCTACTCGGCTAAGCTCGGCTCAACTCGTCTCAACTCGGCTCGGATTTGGAACGCTACGGAGCAAGTGAGGAAGAGGGTGACAGGGAGAGCGAGTGAGACAGGCGTGGGGAAAGAGAGAGACAGCGCTATTGCTCCAAATCGAAGAGTGGGGGGCTGCACTCTGGTCAACCAAGCGCAGTCGTCTTTTGCGCCGTGCACAGTGCATGCACCAAGCGCATGCACCCTGAGAGGCCCTGGTCTAAGCAATGGATGCATTCTTCTTCTCCAAACAAGTCAAAAACGTTTCAACTGACACTGAGCAATAGGAAAATAATGGCTACCGTTTTTTCTGGGACCATAAAGGCGTCTTGTTGTTGCACTTTTTGGAACAGGAGACTGTCCAGACGCACATTACTTCACTGGCTACAGACTTCTTTGCAGAGGGCATCGAAAAGCTGGTGTTAAGATAAGACAAATGGCTAAATCATTTTGGCGATTATGTGGAAATACAAGTATGAAACTACTAAACTTTTGGTAATAAAAGCATTTTGTTATGTCAGTGTGTCTTTTTTATAACCCATTGGAGGTTGGAGAAAAAACTTCGTATAAACACCGTGCCGCAACTATTTAAATCCGGCATTGACAGCTTTCAAAACGGCTTTAGGGCAAAAGTGATAGCGGGATTTGAAAGAGAAAGAATTAGGGATTTTTCTTTCGGTTAAAACTGAAAATTCGATTAATTGGTAAAAAAAAAAGCGCAACATTCAGTGATCCCTTAGGGCTTGTGGTCAGTGTAAAAAGCTGTAACGGGGAGATTCAGAGATCGACCTTTAGCCCTAACAGGAGTTGAATCAGCTATCAGAATAAAAATATAGCATACTGTTCTAGTAAAACACGATATTCGGCCCTCTCCCAGATCCCCGAGATCTATGTCATGCAGCGGTGCCTTAGACGCGATGACATCAGCAATAAGAAAATAAACAAATCTCACAATGACGTATCGCTCTAGATCCACAAACCTGTTTATCCATTCCGGTCCATTAGCGTACCGTAGCGTTCATTTGTCTTTCTTCCAACGTATAAGGAGGATTAGTAACGCCTTATGTCATTCAACTGTTAAGTGCAGGGCATGAAAATCAGCATTCTCGGAGTTACATCATACACATTCCTATCACAACGACTGTAATGGAGACTGTCAGGTCATTTCACACACCAGTCAGCTGGTGTGTGGTTCAGATGGCAACACGTTTGCTCTACAGGCTGTTTCAAAAATACACGGCATAATTCAAGCATTGGATTCCTCACACATAGAGAAGGAAACAAGTGTATACATGGTGTCTCAGGAGGAGTGGTCAGTATTCCGGGATGTGACAGAAACGATCATTTCAAGCAAAAACACTTCATATGGTCATTTATCCTATTTCAAATAGTTTCCGAGATAGAACATATTTAATGTGTATTTGTTTTTGGGCTAGTGGCGCGCACGTATGTCTTACCCACCCAACCACCTTGACGTTTTGAACTAAATACATGTTTTTCGCATGTAATGTTCGCCATACACGTGTTCGTGGGAGATTGATACTGTATAGAGATGAGAAGAATGCAAGAATGAGAAATGTAGCCTGCAAGCACGAACTTCCTGTTCTGCACAGACTGATCGGCTCCTATCTGCTCTTATCTGCTACACGAAAACATTGACTCACACTTTGCAGTTTGCTGGATTACGACTCACACTTTGCAGTTTGCTGGATTACAACTGACAAGAGCGAAGAGCTGCCACTAGAAGATAATATAAAGTCAGGGGTAGTAGCGGAGTTGCTATGGTAACCATTGTGTCACTGGCTCTGCTGGTGAAAACCCCTTCGCCCCGTGCCTCACCGGGCATGTGCATTCTTCTGATCTCCCAACAATACATGCGGAAAGTCGCCGTGTGCTGGTAGTAGGACTTCGCTGCACCATTTCAACAATGTGTTGCTCGTCCTGCACAGGCTATTGAACCACACGTCTAGAATAAAAATGGAAACTTGGAAGAGTACGTTCCACGCAATGTGCTTGAAAGCTCTGGTAAACACACTACGATCAGGAATTCGACGTGTCGGAAAGCGTTGACAGTATTCCTCGACAGCAGCAGGAGCACGACCATCTCAGGAGCCGTAAACATACATCATATCTGCATATTTTTCATTAGTGTGGATGTATGGCATTTTAGCCAACGCGAGTACAAACACAGTTAACTGATGCTGCTGTCTGACACACTCTCAATCCCTTGCACTACTCCACTCACAACACACCATGGACAACTACGCATTCAACGGACTAGTTTAATGGCAGAAAGACATCCCGAGCAAAGAGGTTGAAAGTAACGAGGTAGGTTGGGTTAGAATAAAACATCAAAGAGGATGGGTGGGTAAGACACATACTTGCGAGGCAGTGGCCCCAAAACAAATGTACATTAAATGTGTTCTTTCTAGGAATAGGGCATATGTCCATAAATGAAGTTTTTTTTGCTTCAAATGATCCTTCCTGTCATATCTCTGAATACTGACACTTCCTCCTGGGACACCATGTATAAAAATTCATACTTTCCGAGATATCAGACTCTGTTCGGTCATGGGCTGAAACCTCAGGTGGTGTGTGCTAGCTTGCATGTCATTACTTCACAAGAGGTGTTAAAATGCTCGCCTCCTGCCATAATACAGGCTTGTACTCCTCGTCGTATGGACTAACGAACACGTTCGAATATGCCCGGTGTTGTAGGCATTATTTGTAAGGACCCTACAATTATGCCCCCACCCACACAGCAGTTGCGTACACCAAGGACTTTGCGTATCCCCACAGAAAGATGTCCAATAGGTTCACGTGATAATGATCACGATTGTTGTTTAAAGGGTCCTCACAGCTAGGTCATCGGCCATTAATGGCACGAGGTGCAAAGAAATGACATGATAATTAAAGCTTCAAAATGCATCTACCAACTAGAATCCAAAACGAATGATGAAGAAAAAACGACCATGAATCCAAAAGAATCAGTGGATCCAATTCACAATGTCTTATTTTCGGAGATGATGCTTGTTGTCCAAATGGGTCCACAATCCAGGTCACTGACCCCTCATAATAGTACTAAGCACTGGTAAAGGAGAATTATGGTGTTCCTCCTATAGTCGTACTAATCACAGGTTGTGCAGACCCATGGTATGTCACACATAATGGCACCACTTACAGTTAACAGAGACCTATCGTGTTTCTCACATATTGTTACAACTCACAAGCAACGCAGTCCCGCGGTGTTCCTCGCTTAGTGGGACTAATCACGGTCGTCGGCTAGATCCGTGGTGTTTGTCACATAGTGGTACTAATCATAAGCAATGTAGACCCACGGTGTATCACACATTTTGGTACCACCCACAGGCAACATAGACCCATGGCGTTCCTCACACAATGGTACAACTCTCAGGCAACGCAGACGCATAGTGTTCCTCACATAGTGGTACTCACTATGGGCAACGCTCAAACCCGTGGTGTTCCTCATATAGTGGCACTAATCACAGGCAACCTAAACCCACAGTCTTCCTCATATAGTGGTACTAATCACAAGCAACCCAAACCCATAGTGTTCCTCACATAGTGGTACTAATCACAAGCAACCTAAACCCATAGTGTTCCTCATATAGTGGTACTAATCACAAGCAACCTAAACCCATAGTGTTCCTCATATAGTGGTACTAATCACAAGCAACCTAAACCCACAGTCTTCCTCATATAGTGGTACTAATCACAAGCAACCTAAACCCATAGTGTTCCTCATATAGTGGTACTAATCACAAGCAACCTAAACCCATAGTGTTCCTCATATAGTGGTACTAATCACAAGCAACCTAAACCCATAGTGTTCCTCATATAGTGGTACTAATCACAAGCAACCTAAACCCGTGGTGTTCCTAATATAGTGGTACTAATCACAAGCAACCTAAACCCGTGGTGTTCCTAATATAGTGGTACTAATCACAAGCAACCTAGTGGTACTACTCATAGGTAATGCAACGCATTCTGAACACAGTGGAACCAACAAATTCGAACGCAGCACTCGGCACCTTTTCGTGCTAGACACTAGTCTATGCAGGCGAGCGTCCGCTCCCTCACCACGATGGAATGCACACGATGGTACTAATCACAGGCAACGTCAAGACCCGTGGTGTTCCTCACATAATGGTACTGCTCCTAGGTAACGTAGATCCATGATTTTCCGCACATAATGCTACTAATCGCAAGTAACGCCGACCCATGGAGTTCCTCACGTACTCGTACTAATCATAAATAATCTCATGGTTCCAATTTCACCATCCCTTGGACACCCCTTTCTGTTGCCTCTTTCGACAGGCAGGGGATACCATGGGTGTATTCTCCGCCTGTGTCCACCACCCAAAGGGAGTGGGTTCAGATCAGGTGATCATGGAGGCCAATAAAGTACGCATTTCAGAACTAAGTTTATATACCCTTTTTCCTTCTTATGTGTGAGGAATTCATCCCTGAAATTATGTCGTGTATTCTTGAAACAACCTGTATACATAACTACAGTGTTGGGAAGAGTGCAAGGAAAAATTATTCCGCTGAATTACGGTTACCCGACAAGTATTTTACTGAATTACAAATAAAATTACTTTTTCAACAAGTAACAGTAAAATTACAATTACTTCACAGAACGCCCCTCTTAAGGAAATCACTTCTTGACTTAAATATGTCTTATGGCTGGGGGTCATTGGAAAGTTAGCGTCAGGAAATTAGCGATAAAGAATGTGTGACGCGATGTTACCTAGCAACCGTGCAGGTTGTGATGTGAAGTCTTGATGGATGACCATGACTGGGAGACATACTGTATATTATCGAAGAAGGAAATTAGAGTAAAGATGCCGGGCTGAGCAGCACGGACGGTACAGCGCTGGACTTCTGAGCCCAATTTGGCCGGTTCGAACCTGGTTCAGTCCGGTGATATTTAAAGGTGTTCAAATACGTCAGCCACGTGCCGGTAGATTTACTGTCACAAACTTCCGGCACCTCGGCGTCTCCGAAAACCTTAAAAGTAGTTAGTGAGACGTAAAACCAATAACATTATTATTATTATTATTATTATTATTATTATTATTATTATTAGTAGTAGTAGTAGTAGATGTGATCTTGCAGGCTGTGATGTGAAGTACTAATGGATGGCCATGACTGTGAGATATGTAGAAGGCTCTTTTATCAAAGAGGCCTCATCTCATCACACTCTAGAGAATACATTATTATTATTATTATTATTATTATTATTATTATTATTATTATTATTATTATTATTATTATTATTATTATTATTTCGTGTGGCTATTGCCAGCTAGTGCAGCCCTTGCTTGTAAGGCAGACCCTACAACGGGGAGGGTAGGGGTATCTGCCGCGTATAGGAAACTGCGAGATGTTGCGTTGGAGGGTAGTATTGTGTGTGATGTGTGAGTTTCAGGGGTGTACGAAACATTACATACACCCAATCCCAGGCCAGGGGAATTAACCATTTGAAGTTAAATTCTCCGATTCCGGCCGGGAATCGAACCCGGGGTCCTCAGAACCGAAGACGACTATGCTGAGCATTCAGCCAGGTACCTGGACAATTTCACAATGAGTATTATTTTCAAAATTGGACTAACGTACTGCCTTCAAACTGGGACACTGGATCATAGGTCTAATGAATTAAGCGTTACACCTCTAAAGTATCGAACAACAGGTCTAATAAGTAAGAAGACATGGTAACAGTAAGTAGTATTAGAAAAAAAAAAGAAAGAAAGCGATGTCCAGTTAGTTTCACTAGCAACGCAGCTGCTGGACATTATTTGTATAGGGATGTTGAAATATGACCGTGGACAAAAAGAAAGTAAATGTTTGAGCTGTATGACGTGTGTGCAATGTCCGATAAATCTTCACTTACCTCACATCTTGTCTGTACGGGTTTCTGCACACTCAATTGATAAAGCAAGCGCTGGAGCCGGTGTTCCCCAAGGCGCTGTATTCGTACCTTTGAAAACCAACCTGTGCCATATGATTTGTTAATTACGAGTCTGTTGTTAGAAGGTGCGGTTACAGAATACATTCCTTGTTATAGATCTCTGACTGTCTATTTCTTAGTTCACTAATTTATGAGTGAATAAAGAACCTTACATAATTCAGTTACAGTAGTTAAAGAACATCACAGCTTATTACATAATTAACTATACTGTTCTTATGCCGTACTTCAACAACACATTTTCTCGAGTGGATATAATAGTTGCTATCATTTTGTCGGCCTTAATGCAGTAGACTGTTGAACTGTTTTCCAATGAACTACAATGTGTATATTGATTTTCAAAAATCATACTCCTCGGTACCAAATGCCTTTTCACCACGTATTTGAAGAACAGTAGGGACAAACCAAGTTATGAATATGCAATTTGCTTTACGTCACGCCGACAAAGATAGGTCTTACCGTGACGATGGGATAGGAAAGGGCTAGGAGCGGCAAGGAAGCGACAGTGGCCTTAATTAATATACAGCCCTGGTGTGAAAATGGGAAACCGCGGAAATCCACTTTCAGAGGTGCTGACAGTGGGGTTTTGAACTCACTATTTATGAATATGACAAACAGAGAAAATGTGAGTAGTAGTTACGTAGATATTAAGTCGATAGCACAGATCTGTATTAAGTTGACCCAAATACACGAAAACAGAAGAAATTAAATATGATTTCGGTGTACTCATCACTCCATGAAGAAAAGTAAAAGTGGACAGTTCTACTATACTACGGCCCAGTTTCTGAGAAACTCTGAATTCTGCTACAAAGACAGGGTTATTTTGTAGCGTTTTAATGTAGTTCTTATTTCTAAAAATTATCGAAAACAAAGGATACCAACAGTAAAGAAAATAAAAATGATGTATATAAATTGCAGTGTGGTGACTGCAACTCCATTTACGTCTGTCAGACAGGTCAAAACTTTAATATCAGAACGAAAGAACACTTGATATACAAAGTATGCGCTAGAGACCGGGGTTCCTCAAGGCGCTGTACTCGCACCTTTGAAAACCAACCTGTTATGTGCCATATCATTTGTTAATTACGAAATTATATAACAACAATAGCAACAAGCATTGTTATGGAAACAAAACTTTACATCAAATATCCAGCTCCAAGGCTGAATGGTTAGCGTGCTGGCCGTTGGATCAAGGAGTCTCAGGTTCGATTCCCAGCTGGGTTGAAGATTTTTATCTTCATTAGTTAATTCCAGTGATTCGGGGGCTGGGTTTGTGTGTCATCTTCAACATTATAATTCATCATAGGTAGAGCTACTTTCCTACTTCCGGGCGCGCGATCCGGGCTCTAATCATCAAATAGAAACGTACACAAATTTTACAGGTTAATAGAATCTATTCTAGAAGCATTTTACATTTTTGCGAAAAGGCTCTAAGATAATTCCTCGATTTACAAACGAATATCTGTCATAGATTTTTTGCGGTCTACCTTTTACTTTACGCTGATGATCAGCTCCGTTTATTCAACACGGTTTTTTTTAAAGGACTGTTCAACTCTTTCCAAGAGGGTTTAACCGTGTTCTTTTCTTTCTACTCCCCAGAGTCTCTCACTCAAGTTTTACATAATATGTTTTTGGTCTGTCTGGAAATAGCATCATAAATAATTTTGCGACACCATTAATTTCGCTGGCACGGGGACTGGGTGTATGTGTCGTCTTCATCATCATTTCATCCTCATCACGAGGCGCAGGTCACCTACGGGAGTCAAGTCAAAAGACCTGCACCTCACGGGCCCAACATGTCCTCGGACACTCTCGGGACTAAAAGCCATACGCCATTTCATTTTCATATTTTATTTGCCTATAATTCGTAACTCATATCCCTGGGATATTCTGAACATTGAGTTGCTTGCCTGAAGGGCTAGAACTGTGGATTATTCTATAGCTGTCTCTATTTTTGTTGCAGGTCTGTTTTCTAATGATCACTGCCGTAATGGCGGCAGAGACAAAACCTGAGGAACTGGATTCTTCAAAAGGCGTCGACTCTTCTACCAGCAAACTGAAGAAACGAGGAGTGCTGGGGCTCGGACTGGGGTATCCTGCACTAGCGTACCCCGGCGTACCCGCTGCATTCCCAGCTTTACCAGCAACATACCCCTACCCAGCCTATGTGCCGGCTACAACATTCCCAGGTTACTTCGGATTACGATACCCACCGTACTACCCAGCCTTCACAACATACACTTATACCTTCAGTGGATAAGATATCAGCATACCAAGATTGTAATTACTATATTTCAAATTAATAAAATGATAAAATATGTTTTGTAAATATTTGAGATTCTGGTAACCTTCATCTTTGACTAGATCCTATTCTTTCCCTTTTTCCTTTTCTTTTTTTGTTAAGAAGGAAGCTATACTTTCCAAAGTCGATATTGTAAAATTTAACAAAAAAATTCCCACTCTGTCAAACACACAAAAATTTCAATTAAAGTACAACATTATAAACAAACCTGTAAAAATACAATTACTTACTTACTTACTTACTTACTTACTTACTTACTTACTTACTTACTTACTTACTTACTTACTTACTTACTTACTTACTTAATCTGTTTACTCTCCAGGATTAGCTTTTCCATCGCCCTCAGCGAGGGATCCCACCTCTACCACCTCAAGGGCAGTGTACTGGACCTTCAGACTCTGGGTCTGGGATACAACTGGGGAGGATGACCAGTACCTCGCCCAGGCGGCCTCACCTGCTATGCTGAACAGGGGCCTTGTGGGGGGATGAGAAGTTTGGAAGGGATGGACAAGGAAGAGGGAAGGAAGCGGCCGTGGCCTTAAGTTAGGTACCATCCCGGCATTTGCCTGGAGGAGAAGTGGGAAACCACCGAAAACCACTTACAGGATGGCTGAGGAGGGAATCGAACCCCCCCCCCTCTACTCAGTTGAACTCCCGAGGCCGAGTGGTCTCCGTTCCAGCCCTCGTACCACTTTTCAAATTTCGTGGCAGAGCCGGGATTCGAACCCGGGCCTCCGGGGGTGGCAGCTAATCACACTAACCACTACACCACAGAGGCAGACGTAAAAATACACACTATTATAAAAGGAACGACATGTTTCGTTCTACAAGAACATCCTCAAATTCTATAAAATCACTAAAATCATGCGTAAATATGTACAGTATTGTTTACATTGCGTAAAGTTGTCAATGGTAGAGAGTAAGGTGATAATATTAACAACTAATGATCTTACAAGTATTCAACATCACCGTATAAATGAAAAACTTATGTACTCATCTAGACTGCCGAAGTTTAGTCCGTTGTCTCCAAGCACTCTATGACCACAGTCCTACTACTGTATTTTGAAATCATGTGTTTGAAACTCGACGCAGGTAACATCTACCTTGTTAAAAACGGCGCTTCAACTTAAAAAAACTGCTCAAAATATAACCAACTATGACCTTATATCATTAAAATTAGCAAAATATGACCAAAAGAATAAAAATTGCTGTATATGCAACATAAACTTGCTTTCAACGGGACCAGGGACCCTTCATTTACAGTTATTTCTGAGATTCCAGGTAAAATGAGGTCAGCAATTAAATATTTCCTTTACATACGAACCTTAATTATTATATAATGAAATTTATTGCGTACGATTATGATACCGTCGCTTTAGCAAATCACTTTGTAACTGTGATCATATTTAATTTATTCACTGCCTTGTAAATAACTTACTAATCGTTAGATAAAAAATAGGAACGAATTGCAAATTGCACTCGATAATTTTCAAATAGTTACCTATCAGCTGTGATAATATCACTTCGATAATATTTTTGTGATAGTCGATCGTTTTTGGGTTGAAATGACAAGAACTGTAAATTGGATTGGTCAATATTTAATGCGTGGTGGATGAGGTAAATAGTCTTGGTAACTCCTCGCTAATGTCTGTGCATGTGGTTTCGCATTAATAGTCCGGCTCCATGGTTAAATGGTTAGCGTGCTGGCCTTTGGTCACAGGAGTCCCGGGTTCGATTCCAGGCAGGGTCGGGAATTTTAACCATCATTGGTTAAGTTTGCTGGCACGGGGGCTGGGGGTATGTGTCGTGTTCATCATCATTTCATCCTCATCCCCACACGCAGGTCGCCTACGCGCGTCAAATCAAAAAGATCTGCACCTGGCGAGCCGACCATGTCTTCGGACACACCCGGCACTAAAAGCCATACACCATTTCATTTCGTTTCGCATTAATTATATTTAGCATTTCAATACAGTTATAACTACATCTAATATTAAATTTGGATGATTGTTGTAAAGTTTACAAATGTGTGTCAGCTCTTTAGTGGCGTTTCTCCATACGGATGCCCTTCCTAACACCGACCTCTGTTGAAGAGTTGATGATGATTTTTTTTCGTGTGGCTATTTCTAGCCGAGTGCAGCCCTTGTAAGGCAGACCCTCCGATGAGGGTGGGCGGCATCTGCCAGTTGTAGATAACTGCGTGTTATTGTGGTGGAGGATAGTGTTATGTGTGGTGTGTGACCTGCAGGGATGTTGGGGACAGCACCCAGCCCCCGGGCCATTGGAATTAACCAATGAAGGTTAAAATCCCCGACCCGACCGGGAATCGAACCCGGGACCCTCTGAACCGAAGGCCAGTACACTGACCATTCAGCCAACGAGTCGGGCGATGATGAAATGAACGATGGTGAATGGAATTGGGTAAAGTAGTGAAAGGAATCGGCTGTGGCCTATGAATAACAACTGTCCCGGAATTTGCCTGGAAGAGAAAATGAGAAATCACAGAAAAAGTTTCTCAGGGCAACCCACGCGTCACCCGAGACTGCACAGCTCAGCGCCATAGCGTGCGGCCATTCCGCACGGGTTGTAAAATTAAAAGTATCCACTGAACATTTCGGAACAGTTCCCTCCGCCACCTATCATTAATTCTACAACTTCGATATTTCCACTAACACCGTACTTTTTCCTTCAGGTAGGGAATTGTGAACTCTTATACTTTTCTTCTCTACATTAATAGTAATAATAATAAAGCCACGAAATTTGAAAAGTGTTACGAGGCCTGGACCGCGGTCCACTCAGTCTCGGGAGGTCAACTGAGTAGAGGGATGTTCGATTCCCTCCTCATCCATCCTCGAAGTGGATTTCCATGGTTTCCCACTTCTCCTCCAGGCAAATGCCGGGATGGTACCTAACTTAAGGCTACAACCGCTTCCTTCCTTCTTCCTTGTCTATCCATTCCAAGCTTCTCATCCCCCTACAAGGCATAGTAGGTGAGGCTGCCTGGACGAGGTACTGGTCCTCCCTCCCAGTTGTATCCACCAACCGAACGTCTCACGATCCAGGACACTGCCCTTGAGGCGGTAGAAGCGGGATTCCTCGCTGAGTCCGAGGGAAAAACCAATAACTATACATTCAAAGAAGGCCAAGATCAACTGGCCAGAAAAAAAATAAGCAGAATTTACGAAAAATAAACGCTGCAAATTATACCATCGAAAATAGTAAAGCCTTTGCATCTTTGGTTGCAAATTGCATATTCGTGAAGAACTTTTTTTTTTTTTTTTTTTTTTTTTTTGCTTTACGTCGCACTGACACAGATAGATCTTATGGCGACGATGGGACAGGAACGGCCTAGGAGTGGGAAGGAAGCGGCCGTGGCCTTAATTAAGGTACAGCCCCAACATTTGCCTGGCGTGAGAATGGGAAACCACGGAAAGCCATCTTCAAGGCTGCCGAGAGTGGGGTTCGAACCCACTATCTCCCGGATGCAAGCTCACAGATGCGCGACCCTAACCGCACGGCCAACTCGCCCGGTCGTGAAGATATACAAAAATACCACGCGAAAACAGTGGACAGAAGTATGCAAGAAACGACACAGCGAATTCATGAAGAGATTTTGGGAGGAGAAGAAGAAGAAGAAGACACCGCCAGACCGATCTAACCATTTCATAAACGTTCTTTCATTGAGCCTAATGAAGAAAGAGTAAATAATAAAAATTCTATATTTTGTCCATCTCCTTGGCTGAATGGTCAGCGTTGAGGCCTTCCGTACAAAAGGTACCGGGGTCGATTTCCGGGCAAGTCAGAGATTTTAATCGTGTCTCATTCTTCTGGCTCGGGGACTGGGTATTTATGTTTGTCCCAAACTTTCCTCTTCATGTTCACACAACACACCCACAATCCCAACCACCACAGAAAACACACAATAGTGATTACATCCCTTCATATAGGGTTAAGTCAGGAAGGGCATCTGATCGTAAAACAGGACTAAATACACACATGCGACATAGTTCGCACCCGGGACCTCACAGGTGTGGGTACAGGTTAGCATGATCAGCTGCCCTGGTTCGATTCCCCCCTCCGCCATCCTTGAAGTGGTTTTCCGTGGTTTCCCACTTCTCCTCCAGGCAAAATGCCGGGATGGTACCTATGTTAAGGCCATAGCCGCTTCCTTCCCTCTTCCTTGTCTATCCCTTCCAATCTTCCCATCCCCCTACAAGGCCCCTGTTCAGCATAGCAGGTGAGGCTGCCTAGACGAGGTACTGGTCCTCCTACCCAATTGTATCCACCGACTCAATGTCTCACGCTTCAGAACACTGCCCTTGAGGTGGTAGAGGCGGGATCCCTCGCTGAGTCCGAGGAAAAAATCCCTGGAGAATAAACGGGCTAATAATAATAATAATAATAATAATAATAATAATAATAATAATAATAATAATAATAATAATAATAATAATAATAATAATAATAATTGTATGTTTTAAATGCCCTTCAACTACTATTTGTCCTGGAAGAGGAATCTTTAACGTGTCAGCTAACTCTCTCTCACCTTTCAAGTACATGTAAAAGACGATCGACTGAGCCAGGATTCGACACTGTCAAGTTGAGCATAGAAGTAATCCACCTCAACTGATGATGATGATGATGATGATGATGATGATGATGATGATGATTGTTGTTTAAAGAGGCCCAACATCTACGTCATCGGCCCCTACGCCTCAACCGAACCGGTTCTTGAGATAGAATCTGAACATAACACGATGTTCTCTAAATAGGATGAAAGTTGTTCTTGCGTTTTGGAACTGAATGTACACTTAACTTATCGAATAGCCCAGCTGTGGCGGTCAGAAGATGACATTAGCATAATAAAGCGATGTCCGTCGCGAAACTGGTGACTCTTGACAGCTACTAAAACGGGTTATAACAAGGCCGAAGGCTGGATATCTTGTCCCCAACACTTTCATCGTATCTGAGCACTTAACACCTGCTGGAGAAGATCAGCTCTGGTCCTCGTTTGTCTTGTCTTTCCTGGTTTCAACATCTGAGTGTCCCTCTTTTAGACAGCGAACTATACCTCAAAGATTTACAAAGAAGGGTATCACATTCTTCTGGTTACTGGTTAATCAAGTCGGTAAAGACGTATGTATGTGGGTTAGATTCCCGCTTCAGCCACCCTGGAAGTGGTTTTCCGTGGTTTCCCAATTCTCCGCCAGGAAAATGTCGGGATGGTACCTAACTTAAGGCCACGGCTGCTTCCTTCCCTCTTCCTTGTCTATCCCTTCCAAGCTTATCATCCCCGACAAGGCCCCTGTTCAGCATAGCAGGTGAGACCGTGGGCGAGGTAAAGTAAGTAAGTAATAGTAATATGTTTTATTTATCCTGGCAAAGTTAGGGATGTACTCCCTTTCTTACACTTAACCAGTCTTAACCTAGAACACTTAATAATAACTACTGATGACAATAATATGATAATATGGACAATAGTAACAGTAATACCATTAACAAAAGTAACCACACTTTTAAAAAAAGATCATATCATCTATATAATATAAATCGTACGTAAAGTGCAGAATATAATTATGAATAATGAGTACTAAGAATATAACTATGAATAATGAGTACTAAGAATATTATTATGAATAATGAGTAGGCCTACTAAGAATATCATTATGAATAATGAGTACTATAACAACTACTTAAGAAAAAGTTTAGAAAATATATACATTTCTACAGTACAACGAAATATCGCCTTCAGTTGAGAGGTGAAGAGAAGGATTAGTAAGAAGTAGAAGAAGAGGAACAAGAAGAATATATGTGAAAGGAAGAGGGAAATGATGATGAAGAGGCGGTAGGAGTAGGTGTTTTCAGGTCATAATTTGATGATTCATGCATGTTTACCTAGTATTTCGACACAGGCATGTTTAAAAGCTAAGCTGCTGGACATGCTTCTGACGTCCACTGGTAAGAGATTCCATTGTCGGGCTGCGGTAACGGTGAATGATTTCGTGTAGATTGCTGTTCTGTGTACAGGAAGGGATAAACACATGGTGCTGCAGGATCGGGTATTTTTGTTATGGTCTGTGGAGAGGAGCTTCATTCGATCACGGAGATAGGCTGGTTGAGAACTTTTAAGAATAGTATGCAAGAAGCAAAGAGTATGAAGTGTGCGTCGTTCTTGCAGGCGAAGCCACCCGAGCCACGTGTAAGACGGTGTGATATTGTCAGCGTAACGAAGTCCACAGATAAATCTTACACAGGCATTCTGAGCGCACTGTAATTTCCTTCTCCAGTCTACTCCTAGGTTGTTGTAAACTATGTCGCAATAATCAAAATGAGGTAATGCGAGTGATTCAACAAGAATTTTCTTTAGTTTAAAAGGGAAAGTGAATTTGAATTTACTGAGACAGCGTAGCGTTCCGTATATTTTCCTACACACAGATATAGTTTGGGCAGACCAGGACAGATGTTCGTCAAATATTATGCCAAGATTTCATACATTTTGGCTATACTGTATGGGAGTACCACTTATGGACAACTGTGGTAACGCTGTAACAGGTCATTCTCCCCAGTTGTATTCCCCGACCCCATGTCTCACGCTCCAGGACACTGCCTTGGGGCGCTAGAAGTGGCATCCCTCGCTGAGTGAGGGTAAAACCAACCCTGGAGGATAAACAGATTAATAATAATAATAAGAAGAAGACATGTACATCCATTTTATCCTTCATAATTTATTACTATTTGAATTGACATTTGGCAGACTTGCTCAAAACTGGTCATAAAGTTTTCCAAGAGAGAGGAATTCGAACTAAAGAAAAAAAACAAGGCAGACTTGTTTATGTTTAGCCGGAATAAAAACATACAGCCTATGGAAAGTGCAAAAAAGGAAGTTCACTTCGATTTTGTAAATCGGGTAATAACGAAAATAACTGACGAACGTACATATTTTCGTACAGACTTCCCCCTCCCATAAATTATCGTACACTTTTGTTGTCACATACTTGTAAGCAGCCCTCGTCCACCACTCGGGCGAGCGAACGCATTTTATGGATGATTTGATAATGTTTAGCTTTATTATCCGTTTTATTAATATTCTGGGATGAAATAGCTGGAGGAAGTATTTGTCAAGGATGCCTCGAAGAGCTCCACTGCCTATGGGTCCACGTAAGGTTTAATCCGGCATTGACCGGAAAACTTACAGTCTGCCTTTTACAGCACTACACTACTCGTATAATAATAATAATAATAATAATAATAATAATAATAATAATAATCATCATCATCATCATCATCATCATCATCATCTGTTTACCCTCCAGGTTCGGTTTTTCCCTCGGACTTAGCGAGGGATCCCACCTCTACCGCCTCAAGGGCAGTGTCCTGGAGCTTCAGACTCTTGGTCGGGGGATACAACTGGGGAGTATGACCAGTACCTCACCCAGGCGGCCTCACCTGCTATGCTGAACAGACGCCTTGCGTGGGGATGGGAAGATTGGAAGGGATAGACAAGGAAGAGGAAAGGAAGTGGCCGTGGCCTTAAGTTAGGTACCATCCCGGCATTCGCATGGAGGAGAAGTGGGAAACCACGGAAAACCACTTCCAGGATGGCTGAGGAGGGAATCAAACCCTCCTCTACTCAGTTGACCTCCCGAGGCTGAGTGGACCCCGTTCCAGCCCTCGTACCACTTTTCAAATTTCGTGCCAGAGCCGGGAATCGAACCCGGGCCTCCCGGGGTGGCAGCTAATCACGCTAACCACTACACCACAGAGGCGGACAATAATAATAATAATAATAATAATAATAATAATAATAATATGTTTTATTTACTCTAGCAAAGTAAGGGATGTGAGTTTGCAAAGTAATTTAGGGTAACCAATAATTATTGACTGGGATTTTGAAGGATTTAATTTTAATCCGTGATATAGGAAGGAGCGAGGAAATTCAGGATAAGAAATATGTAACAAAAACATTAAGTGGAAAAAATATTTTATTCCGTACAATTACAGTAGATTACAATAATGACAGATGGACATAATATACACATGATGCAGCCATGAAGGAGCGTAAAAGAAACTGTCCTGTCAAGCAACAGACACGAATACGTGCTGCTCTCTTGTGGACGACGATGAAAATGAATAACATGGCAACACAGAATAACTTTTTGCTTTAACATCATTTCTGCCCTGAGAAATTATTACATTGTTTCAGGTAACAGTTACAGTATTAAAAACAGTTTCAATCTGCTTATCCTGGAGAGAAATATATCCTAGAAGAACTACTGCCTATCAAGTAACAAATGCAACAAAGTGGAATGGAGTTCAATTTCATAAATTCATTTTAATTTTTTCTCTGTGACATGTAGTGAGAAATTAACTTTGGCAAAGTGTTTGATTTCTTGTGTCCAACAAGATCTCCGGATATTAATCCAAATACAACTTTCACCTTCGATACCCAGAAGTGAATCATGAAACTGTATAGCATAGTATAGTATAGAAATGAGCAAAGTTCATATCAGTCCTCGCATGAACACGATGTTTTTTCTTCGGATGGTTCTCTTCCATCGAAACGCAAAGGGCAGAATTCTAGTTACTTGTAAATAAAAATAATATAATTAATTTTAACTTCACCAAGATACTTGTACTTGAGGCAAAAAAAAAAAGTTTCCTTTTTACGTGAGCAAAGATCTTCTGAGGAGATGTGATGCCTCTACCAGGGGTGACCATACCCAGCCAAAGAAATGGGTGCGGCATGGATAGCAGGTGCAGAATAGATAGGGGCGTGGTAAGCAGGAGCAGAGATGATAGGGGCGTGGTAGGCAGGAGCAGAAATAGCAAGAGGGGCAGCATGGATGGCAGGCAGAGCAAGGCTACTGTAACCAATACCATGTCCCAGGCCAAGGGAGAGGCCCGAACCAAGACCGTAGCTGCCGTAGCTGCCGTAGCCGCCGTAGCCGTATCCACCCAATCCCAAGATTCCTCGCTTCTCTGTCTTCTTCTCGTTCTCTTGGACAGGGGCAGCGAGGGCGCTGGCGACCAGAGCAAGAACCAAGCAAGACTATAAAGACATAACACAAAAAATAAATGAAAGGGTGTCAAGAGAACATCGTTGAAATTATCATGCTAAGAACACAGAAAGAATAGGGAAATACAAAGGATATGAGGAGATTGGTTTGCGTGACTCGTTCTTTCGGGTTGTTTACGATGCCTGAGTTCGATTCAAATGCACAGTTATCTCAAAATTACTATTTTTGTGATCTTCTCGGTAAATTTATGAGCATTTTTAAAATTTGGTTTATTATAACATAATAATTGATTATTAGGAAAATAAAAATTAATATATTTACCGTATGATTTTAACATGTAGAACTATAGTATTGATTGAAAAATGACAAATACAATATATGCATAAATACACATGACAAGAAATAACAACATGTCTATATCCAAACTATCCAGCCACTGTATCACACAATATTTTAATTTAAGTATAATTAAATTAAAATATTATCATTTTTTTAAAAAAAATGACATTTCTCCCTTTTAATGAAAGGACATTCAATTCAAAATAACCCGCTAAATTCTTTCTTCTATGAGAGACTGGAAACAGCGTTCCTGTCAAGAAAACTCCAGTATAAATTTGTTTTCACGGAAGGAATGACGAAAACATTAAATACTAAGGTAACTATGACAACAAACTTGACTCATATCACCGCCTTCTGGAAAAATGTATTCATTTATACTCTTCCAGAAGACTGTGCCCTAAATAAAAATGCTGCGATTTTGAGAGATTCACTGTAAATAGTAAAAACATTATTTGTATAACATAAAAGTTATGTGAATAAATAGAATCTATTGGGGAGAGGGGAATAGCTGACCGAAAATGAAGAAATGTTTCAAAAATCCCAATAAAAATTAATTAAGTGTATTTTCTCACATTCCTTATGGATTAATCAGTTGGCTGAACCTTTATGGTTTACCTAGTATTAAGGCAGCTATCCTCTCCCTTTGGAGTTAGACTTGTATGTGAAGATGTAAGTATATAAGAAGCAGCTATAGCTAGAAAGGTAAACAAATATTGGTTAAGAAAGGGAAACAGGAAGGAAATACTAAAATTAGCTTACCAACATCAGATGAAACATTTAAATGATGATTACTGACTGTCTAAATTAAAAAAATGAAGCTAGACAAAATAGGAATGTGAGATTGCTGGGATGAAGAGATTCATAAGGAAGGTAGGATGAGTAAGAAAGTAACCATTCGAGTGAAAGGTACTGAGAGGCAGATTATCATGGCAGAATGTAAGACCAAAAGAAAATTATTAGAATTCTACGAAATGATTCAAAAACTATCAATAATGATAGAAAGGCTTATGAACAGAGAAATAAGAGGTAAGTTGTGGTAGTTAAAAAGAGTCTAAGAGAGAAATATGTATGTAAGGAGATTGAGTTTGTTAAATATCTGGGCAGTGATAAAAAGTAAAAATAGAAAGAGGGAAATAATTCCATACAATTGTAAATTTATTAAATAAAGAGTGAGTAGAACCGGAATGAACAGTTAACTTTTCCTGTATTTTAAGAAATATATGTGAAGAGAAAATTAGAGAAAACACTAACTTAACGAAAGAAGGGTAGGATACATGCTTGTCCTAGAATATATAACAGTGTACGACACATAAGACAAAATAGAGTAATAATTAGTAGAAAAGGCAGTGGACATTATTAGGTTTAAGTATAATTTAATGTAACAAGGAAAATAAAATGCATGTACAAAAAGTCCACAGTTCTAGCCTTACAGCCAAGCAACTCAATTTTGAAAACATCCTAGGGATTTGAGCTACGACTTTTAGGTACATAAAATATAATAAAGTATGCGAATATATTCTTTATTTATTCCTAGAAGTTACAATCCTTTCCTTAATCATCGTTATCCGGTCGATTAGATCACGTATAAGGAGCGCAGCCAGGGATCCAGTAGGCCGTGATTAGATTAGCAGTTTGCCTCTTGCTACCACTACGAGCGCTAATGTGAGTCAATGCACTGTTTCACTTCAGCACCACTACGAGCGCTTATGAGAGTCAATGCGTGGTTTCACTTAAACACCAGTACGAGCGCTAATGTGAGTCAATGCATGGTTTCAGTTAAGCACCACCACGAGCGCTAATGTGAGTTAATACATTGTTTCACTTCAGCACCACTACGGGCGCTAATGTGAGTCAATGCATTGTTTCACGTAAGCACCACTACGAGCGCTAATGTGAGTCAATGCATTGTTTCACTTCAGCACCACTACGGGCGCTGATGTGAGACAATGCATGGTTTCACTTCAGCACCACTACGAGCGCTAATGTGAGTCAATGCATTGTTTCACTTCAGCACCACTACGGGCGCTAATGTGAGTCAATGCATTGTTTCACTTCAGCACCACTACGGGCGCTAATGTGAGTCAATGCATTTTTTTCATTTCAGCACCACTACCAGCACTAATGTGAGTCAATACAGAGTTTCACTTAAATCCTTATAACTACATTCGGTGTGGACATACAGTATTAAAGAAAAAAAGTCTGGGGGTATTGAACCAAGGAACACATTACAGAAAGCATTATGTAAATAAGTTAATTTGGCTAGTATTTGAATAAAAAAGAAAGCGAGTAAAGGAATAAGCGATTTTAGGCAGTTTTTCCGGAATTGCATTTAGGTAGAGCTATCCAAGGCTCAGAATTTGAAGCCTTTCTGGGTCCTTTGTCCCTTCCACTTTCGGCACAACTGAGGAAATTGATTAATAGTACGTTTTAGGGGGATCCCTACTTTGTATACTAAGACATATTTTCAATATTAAAATTTTAAAAAGAAAGTAATTCACTAAACGAATACTCTCTCCCCAGGTTTACGTGATGCGGGGCTAGGGTATGGGAGTATTATATTCGAAATAAGAAGACTCTCATTCCGAAGTGTATAAAATTCTCTTTGATCTTTTAAAAATTCGATCACCGAGCTCGATAGCCGCAGTGGCTTAAGTGCGGCCAGTATCCAGTATTCGGGAGATAGTAGGTTCGAACCCCACTGTCGGCAGCCGTGAAAATGGTTTTCTGTGGTTTCCCATTTTCACACAGGCAAATGCTGGGGCTGTACCTTAATTAAGACCACGGCCGCTTCCTTCCCATTCCCAGTCCCCAGTCCTTCCCTGTCCCATCGTCGCCATAAGACCTATCTATGTCGGTGCGACGTAAAGAAAAAAAAAAAGATCACTTGCATAGAAACATTAATCTGTAACAGTCTGTAACTGCTGCAAAACTCCTACGACTGGAGTGTTTTTGCTCAATCATCCACACTTATTTTGAATTAGAGCGCTTTCCGCACCTGAGTTTACAATTTACTGCCTACTGCCATTTCTTGATGGATGCAGAACTTTGGCATCTGTCCCTTGGCTCAGGCCAGATCAAAATGTAGCTTCCGTCGAAGTCCCAGTCTCATCCATGGCTGTGACAATATGCAAGCTGCTGGGGTATAGGTGGTGCTGAGTAATGACATTAGAGCACAACCAGTGTGTCTGAATGTTATGAAAGGTGTTGCTCAAAGGGTTAGTCGTATTTCTGACCCAGTAAGGAAAGCAATGGCAAACCACCTCACTCCTCATCTTGCCTAGTACGCCTCACTTTGGTGCTGCCATTGGTTTACGCAGTTTCCTCCGTAACTGTATAGCATTTGTTGGTGCGATATGAGGATCCAACCAGCTTCAAGGCTGATGACCTGACAGACACATGGTGTTATTATTTAATGCTTTCGTTTCTTCACTGAAGTATAGAAGCTTCGCTAGTTAAAACACAACTATTTCACATTTTACTGTTGAAAACATACAATGAAAAACGTAAAATTAACCAATTTCCTCAATTTTGCCCAAATTTGAAGGGCTAAAGGGGACGGAAAGGTTTCAAATTGTGAGTCTTGGAGAGCTCTATCAAAGTTTAAAAAACAAATTTCGAAAATCGCTCACGGCCTAAATGCAGTTCCGGATAAACAGCCTAAAATCGCTTGTTTCTTTGCTAATACTTTTAAAATTCAAATCCTAGATAAATTATTTACATAATTATTTCTGTAATGTGGTCATTGGTTCAATACCCTCAGCGGGTTTTTTATTTTTGAAAAATATCTACACCGAATGTATGTATATGGGCTTAAGTGAAAGTCTGCATTGACTCACACTAGCGCTCGTAGTGGTGCATAAGTGAAACTATGCAATGATTCACATTAGCTCTCTTCGTGATAGGAAAAGGCGAAGTGGTAATCTCATCGACCGGATAACGATGATAAAGAAAACGATTATAAATTTTAGGAATGATTAAAGAATATATTCTCATACTTTATTACATTTTATTTACCTAAAATTGGTAGCTCATATCCTTAGGATATTTTAAACATTGAGTTGCTTGCCTGAAGGACTAGAACACTGGATTTTTGTTAAACTAAATTGTCAGACATCTATCTTCTCATATTTTCCCCCCTTTTCCACAACCCTGGTGAGGTCACTGGTGTGCACTGTCTGGACTTGTCCCAGTTTTACGGTTGGGTGCATTTGCTGATGCCAATCTTATGTAGAAGAGTGCATTTACTATTGCTTGTTTCTGCGGTGACAGGCAATGGGTTGCAATTAGTGTATATGAAGACAGTATACCGAGACAAAGAAGTAACAGCTTGAGAAAATCTCGTATCAAGTAGATAATTTCGTGTGGCTATTTCTAGCCGAGTGCAGCCCTTGTAAGGCAAGACACTTCGATGAGGGTGAGCGGCATCTGCCATGTGTAGGTAACTGCGTGTTATTGTGGTGGAGGATAGTATTATGTGTGGTGCGTGAGTTGCAGGGATGTTGGGGACAGCACAAACACCCAGCCCCCGGGCCACTGGATGTAACCAATGAAGGTTAAAATCCCCAACCAAGCCGGGAATCGAACCCGGGATCCTCTGAACCGAAGACCATTCAGCCAACGAGTCGGACTCGTATCAAGTGAACCCTCTTCGACATGTCTTTACCTAAACATTTAAATTTAGTATACTTGAAAAGTGGAATCTAGTCTCGTGGTGAAAGGGTGGTATCTCTGAGGTGCAGTGGTTCTATTCCAGGTTCGTCTAATGGCTTGAATCCTGATCAGAGGTTGAAAGGGATTTGCTCAGCCTCGTGAAGTCAAATAAGGAGCAGTTTCATTTAATTCGCATCTAAAATTTACTGTGTCTCTGTAGTTGAGTCTAACCATTGATTAAATATTAGGAAGAATAAAAAATAGCTTTCCTACACTTAACAATACCACCAGAAATTTCTTACAATTCATGTTATATGACGGTTCATCATCCAAATACATGACACAGAAAAGGGGATGAAGAGCCCAGAAGATAAGGCGTGTTCGGTTAAGTCAAAAGGACCTCGGTACGATTCCTCGTCAAGAAGCCTTAAGATTTAGAAACCAGAGTATTTCTGGAGAAGTACATGGCACTGAGGATCACTCAGTCTGTACTAAAAATGAGTATTACATTAATTTCTAGGGGGCAAAGGCGTATAGAGCTCTGATTAGGAGTGGTTCCTCCAAGAGCCTTCATGAACCTTGTTCAGTTCTAATCATTACAAAGCTTCACAATTTGTACAATTCTGAGTTACATTTTCAGACATTGAAACAAAATACGTGATATTATTATTACTACAGTCTGGATGTTTAAACACTAATAGGTTAGAATGCAAAGTAATTTGGCTAGTAGGAAGTGTGGTCTAGTTCGCTGTTCCGCAATGTAGAGAGAGAGAACATAACTTCCAGGGGGTTCTAATATGCCGCACCCCTAATGTTTATGCAAATCTCATAGCACAAACTTTGTGCGGGCTAGTTTGTACTTGTTACTAATGTTGGCATTCTTAAGTTGTTACTGCCTAAACTTTCAGGTTCTAGTTATTACTTTTAATGTACTACCCGATATTTTTTTAAATTTTCGGAGGTCCTACTAGGTCAAAAGTGACAGATGGACAGTATAATCAAGAGCCAATAGCGCATGTATGAGTGTTGCCGTTGTCATAGTTACTGTAAACCAGTGTTAAGCCAAGAATAATGGCCGAGAGGATTCGTCACCACGTAATCTGCAGGCCTCAGGGCTAGCTTGTCAGACCAAATATCATTAGGGGTGTATCGACTTGGGGTTTGTTTGTTTATTTGTAATGTTATTGGGTTTACGTCCCACTAACTGCTTTATTACGGTTTTCGGAGACGCCGAGGTGCTGGAATTTAATCCCGTGGCAGTAGAACTACCGACGGGAGGCTGACGTATTTGAGAACCTTCAAACACCACCGGGATGAGCCAGGATCGAACCTTCCAAGTTGAGGTCAGAAGGCTTGTTTGTTTCTTTGTTTGTTTGTTCGTTTGTTTAGGTATAATTTCAAAAGGTGAAAGGTTTCTCTCTGGATCAGTGGTACAGTGTCTGCCTCCGGATCCCAAGATAGCGGGTTCAAACCTGGCAGAGGTAGTCGGATTTTTTAAGAACGGAATAAAGTCCATTGAGCACTCCAAATCGTACGATGTGTCGACATGTAAAAAAATCTCTTGCGACACTTTTGGTGTCAGCCACAGATCACCCAGCAGAAATTTTATTTACTCCTCTACCCGGGAGAGTAAAACAGAACGCAGAAATTGAAGCGCAGGCAGCTAAATTGACGCCATACAATTATTACTGATTATTTAATGAATGGAGAAGTCCGACTCGTTGGCTGAATGGTCAGCGTACTGGCCTTCGGTTCAGAGGGTCCCGGGTTCGATTCCCGGCCGGGTCGGGGATTTTAATCGCTTCTGATTAATTCTTCTGGTTCGGGGACTGGGTGTATATGTGCGTCCCAACACTCTCCTCATCATATTCAGACAACATTCTACACTACCAACCACCACAGAAACACGCAATAGTGCTTACATCCCTCCATAGAGGGTTGGCGTCAGGAAGGGCATCCGGCCGTAAAAAACAGGGCCAAATCCACATGTGCGACGCAGTTCGCACCCGCGACCCCACAGGTGTGGGAAAAAGCGGCAGGAAAAGAAGAATATTTAATGAATGGAGAACCTCCATGGCCCAGACGGTAGCGCGCCTGCCTCTCACGGTTGGATTCCGTGGTTCAAATCCCGGGCACCCCATGTGAGATTTTTGCTTGACAAATCGGAGGTGGACAGGACAAGTTTTTCTCCGGGTACTCCGGTTTTAGCTGTCATCTTTCATTCAAGCAACACTCTCCAACATCATTTCATATGTCAGTCACTAATCATTGCCCCAAGAGGAGTGCGACAGGCCTCGGCAGCCGGCACAATTCCTATCCTCGCCGCAAGATGGGGGTTCATTCATTCCATTCCTGACCCGGTCAATGACTGGAAAACGGAATTAGGTTTCCATTTCTCATTATTATTATTATTATTATTATTATTATTATTATTATATTCAGATAGTAAAAATATATCTATTACTGTATATATATTTGTTTTTATCTCTGTGTATTTTAAACACTATCACGGTAGTAATAAATCAGAATAAAATAATAATAAAATTAATTATATTTTCCAATGGCTCGTGTTTTTTTTTAAACAAGCGTTATAAAAATATTCTCTGCATGCTATATTCAAGAAAAGCTTAAATTTATTTTGTATAAGTGTTAATGATCCAGGTCTATAAGAATGGGATGTTAATGAAAGAGGTAGAAAAGAAATTTGAAACATTGAGAAAGTAAATTACAGAAAGATGGTACTTACCAAGACCTTCATGGCTGCTTTGTTTGTTGTGTTGACTGTGTATGTCCACTTGACACTGGAGCTAAGAGCTTACTGAATATGTTCCACTGGGCACAGAACATCTTATATATACTCCATGATCTTCCCTTCGCTTCCTCTCCAACGAGAGAGAGAGAGAGAGACAGAGAAATGTTGTTCGCCAATACGACAAACCGAAACTTTCGCCGACCACGCCTTTTCGCTCCCATCAGGAAAGTAGTCTATATTACACTTGCTGGATGATTTCGAAGTCGTTTAGCCTCGGGGCAGGTTAAGTAATGTGACAGTTTGCATTCGCCGGACATCCTGACGGTCACCTGTTCGTTACCACCATACCTAGCGTGGAGCAAAGCAGACACAACTTTCGATTTCCAGCGAGGAAAAATAGATTTGGAGCGGTCAGTAAAACTTTGTGATTCATCTGAGAAAAAGTACCAGTAAGCGTTTTCTTAACATTAGGAGAGACTCTGCTAAAAATCCAAAATACCATGGCAAAAATGTATAAAGTATTTTGACAGTGATTATCAAAATTATATTTGTACACAGGAACAACTGTTACTATATTTATTCACTAGGCCTAATTTTTCATTTAATTCACCTTATTGTAATTGTAGTAATTCCACTAAATATGTAGCCTCGGCTACCGTGTGAAGCCATTTTGATGAGACACCATTTAGTCTGCGTGGTAGCCAATTTCGGCCTTCGGTTTTACTCCGCCAGACGTTGGAGAAGAGGATTTCTTCTGAGCAGTCCATGGCTGAGATTTCATTTCTTCTTTTTTAATTTAAACACCAAATATGTCAACCAGAGATGATTTTACATGCCGACATCGTACGACATGGAGTGTCGAATGATATTTTTTGCCCACCTTCCAAAAATCCGACTACCTCCTTACGATATCAAATTGTTGATAATTTATTTAGTGTATATTTAACTCTTCATGTAGGTGTATGTATGGTCGGACGGGATAGCAGGCCGGTTCCTAGTGGGTTAATGTCGCATTAACACATTAAAGGTATTTCCGCGACGCAAGGATGGGAGAGGGCTAAGAGGACCTATAAAGTCGGCCACGCAGTTTGGGTCACGTAGCTGTGACCTTGCATTCGGGAGATGGTGGGTTCGATCCCCACTGCCTGCAGCCCTGAACATTTTTTCCGTGGTTTCCCATTTTGCACCAGCAAATGCTGGTGCCGGACTTTAATGAACGCCCTGGCCGCTTCCTTCTCACTCCTAGCCCTTTTCTATCCCATCGTCGCCATAAGACCTATCTGTGTCGGTGCGACATTAAGCAATTAAAAATATATTAAACTTAAAAGTAGATTTAAATGAAGATTGTCCTTGTACAGATCCTAAATCGAGTAAAATTATAACACACACTATATACTAAATTGGAAACAAAATCATTATTAATTATTTTTTAACTCCCTACACTGCATGATTTTTTTATTTTCTCTTTATTTTAATTCTAGACATGTATAATTATTCCAAATTAAGGGAAAAATAGTTTAAAAATTCTTAAAATGATTTTGAGAGATTTATTGCATGAAAACTAACATGTGCCTAATTAGTCCCACCATGCACTGTCGACATATTTGTTTTGAAGGTTGACTTCCTATTTTCAGGTTGCTCACTTGAGGTGAAAGTCCTTGAAACAGTTCTTTTTGTTTGTAATGCACAATGCTACATCACCCTTTTCGCAAAATATAAGGGTTTTCCCCCTTGCATGAGGAAAATTTGCACCGTTGTCGAGTGTCTTTGTGAATTGGCCAGTATTTCAAACGATCTTGACGGACTGGTTGTGGAGGGTAAACTGCTGCTGAGGACTTCTTCCTCTTCTTTGCGAGGTCTCCTTCTACTTCAAAACTTGGCCGTCCTCGCTTTGGGGTGATTGACAACCCCATCTGACAGAGTGAAAGGGCTAAAACTTCCAGGAATTTCATCCGACAATGCACGTTCCTGCAATATCTCCTCTCTCAAGAATGACATTTTCTATCATGTTTCCCACCTAAAATATTATTCAAAATGGAATTAATATATTCGTTGACATTTACACACACAAAATGCAATAAAGTAGGTAAGCAGCATATCGTCGCTGCCGGGACAGAACCTCCTATGTGATAATATTTTTGGAGATATACTGACCCGCAGCACATGCGTTATGAAGAGCGAGAATGCCTTGACAATATTCACACAATATTGCACCTTAGATGACAGAACCTTACCGGCCAAAGTTCTAAGCTGAAATATTTCACATAGGAGGTTTTGTCCCGGCAACGACGATATGTCATTCCATGTTTGAGGTTATCATACCACCACATGATCAGACTGCATAATGGGACGAATTAGTCACATATTTATTTTTCAAAAATAAATCTATACCAAATATCAAATTGCTTTTTAGTGTATTTGCGTATGAGCAGAAGACTTACTAGTAACAGTATGATTTTTCTTATTTGCACAAAAAAACAAATACGTACTATTATTGCGTGTGATTTTTAGCGCGAATAATGAACTCCCTCCCGCCCTGGAGGACTTACAAATATTTGCTTCCGCTTGTGCTTCCAACCTTATGAAATATAAAAAACGCTTGCTTACATACACAGATGTCACAATCCTTCGTCCCATCAGCTATAAAGGTTCACTTTATCTTGAGTAACTATAGTTACGGTGAAATATGTATTATGTGCCGAAATCGTCCCAACATGCAGTGTAGGGTTCAGCATATTTAAAAATAGCAGTGATGGAAACAATATACGTCTTTCTGATTGATAAACACAAGCTTGCGTGTTGTCAGTACCTTGCGCACTTCTCCAGCAAGAAAGATGTTAAGGACTTAATACGTAGACTTTCACGACCACTAAATGGCATTATAATGATTTGGGGATATTAGGTAGCGAAATACAGTATTACTAATCAGCTGACGCGTTCCGATCCTGCGACCAGGATCGTCTTAAGAGCAGAAACAAATAATGCAAAGGCCACTGTCACTCCATAGTAACCAGACTCAAGATAGAGAGAGATCTTGTTAATAATATACTTCATTCCAGTGCCTCCAGAGTCACGGAGAAAGACGTTGACGAGTTAACTGTAGAGGATAACCATGATATATAGTACTCAGTACATAGCCATGACCTTTGTTAAAATTATTCTGATGTTTAGCAATTTCTATCGCCTCAAAAATGATTCTAGGCATAAAATTTAAATTTAGTGGTTCGATGGATGAGAATTTTAAGGGTAGTCTTTGTTAACCTATTATCTGTCTTATGTAATGACTCCACAGACTTAAATTAATTATAAAGGTAAAATGAAGTCTTTATTACCAAAATTTTGTGCGTGGTAACATCTACTGAAACCTCGCGGCGTTCATAAAGTTTAAACCAATGCAAATATACATTATTAACGAACACATGCTTTTTGCACTCTCCGTAGTTTCAGAGAGAGAGAGAGAGAGAGAGAGAGAGAGAGATTTGCGTAAAGCGTATGTTGCCCAGTACTTTGTGTATGAAACATAATTCCTGGGCGTGCTGTACGTCCCACTAACTACTTTTACGGTTTTCGGAGACGCCGAGGTGCCGGAATTTAGTTCCAGAGGAGTTCTTTTCCGTGTCAATAAATCTACCAACACTAGGCTGACGTATTCGAGCACTTTTAAATATCACCGGACTGAGCCAGGATCGAACCTGCCAAGTTGGGGTCAGAAGGCCAGCGCCTCAACCCTGAGCCACTCAGCCTGGCCTACAGTGGTTGGACGGTCATAATACCTTGTTTTTTTTTTGCTAGGGGCTTTACGTCGCACCGACACAGATAGGTCTTATGGCGACGATGGGATAGGAAAGGCCTAGGAGTTGGAAGGAAGCGGCCGTGGCCTTAATTAAGGCACAGCCCCAGCATTTGCCTGGTGTGAAAATGGGAAACCACGGAAAACCATCTTCAGGGCTGCCGATAGTGGGATTCGAACCTACTATCTCCCGGATGCAAGCTCACAGCCGCGCGCCTCTACGCGCACGGCCAACTCGCCCTGTAATACCTTGTTAAAAATAACTACAGCCGAGCTGAGGGTAAAGCGCAGGCGCGAACCATATACCACAAGGGGACCTGGCCCTGTCTTTTACGGCCGGATGCTCTTCCTGAGGGACATAGGCTATTCTCTACTGCTTGTTCTTGGAGTGGCTGGCAATGTGGTGTGCAGTGTGTATTGGTCTAAACATAGACAACTAGTCCCCAAATAAGAGGTATTATTAATCAGATGTGGTTAAAATCCCCGATGAGTTCGGGGATCGAACCCGGAATCTGTGAACCGAAGACCTTGACCATTTAGCTAAGGAGCAGGAAAATAAATAAATAAATAAATAAATAAATAAATAAATAAATAAATAAATAAATAAATAAATAAATAAATAAATAAATAAATAAATACTGATATTCTTTAAGAGTTCTCGCTCAGGTGGCAAATTCCCAATCAGTTGTTTACATAGTCCCTTAAATACTTTCAAAGAAGTTGGAAATTTATTGAACGTCTCCCTTGATAAATTATTCCAATCCCTAATCCTATTCCTATAAATGAATATTTGCTCCAATTTGTCCTCTTGAACTCCAGCTTTATCTTCTTAGGTACTTTTTAAATCTCCACTCAAGTTTATGTCATTCCAAGCCACTGACTCCTCGGAACATTCCGCTTAGTAGAGCTGTTCGTCTCCTTAGTCCCAAGTCTTCCCAGCCCAGAAATTTGCAACATTTTTGTAACGCTACTCTTTTGCCAGAAATCACCCAGAAGAATTCGTGCTATGAGGAACGGTACAAGAACCATAAGTTTACAGATTCCCTGTGTGATACTGATAAGATCGTTAGTGTTGTATTCGAAGTGCAGATGGCGGAATATTGTTATCTCTGTTCCATCACACGTTCTTCTAGGAGAACGTAACAGATGTCACCGAATTTAGAAGACGACACTGCGAGCGTCGTCGTTTGTCGTCAGGTCTGTATTCGCGTGAGGGATACCGCACTAAGGCAAAGCATTATAACCTATCTTAACATGCTAGCATATCAATTTACAGCGTATAACAGTACAATTCTACGGTGACAGGGAAAAGGCGAACAAGTGGAAATAAAGCTCGGTCGGTAGATTCAGAGTGGGTCTCGGCCCATAACTGGCCACGGCTGGTCCGTGGTCCAATAGTTCTGCACTCTGACCGGCCAACCGAGCAGAGGACCCTACCGTGGCTCTACGCCTCTGCATTCGGGAGACGGGACACGGCTGGACCCCACGGTTGGTCCCCACCGTCCGCTGTCCTGAGAATGGTTTTCCGTGGTTTTCAATTCTCCTGCACTAAGCCGAATGCCGGGACAGTTACTAGTATTACTAGTATAGGCCACGGCCACCAACCCCCTCACCTTCTCCGAGCATCTCCTTCACCATAACATATCTCCCGGCCTGAGAGACGGCGTCACCGTCTACGAGGCCTGCCTCCCCCTTCAGGGGAGGAATGAAAATATTTTAGTAGTAGTAAATAAAGCTCAAAATTAGATAAGCGTACCTAGGGTTAGAGGGCCACATAATCTTCCCTAAAAACAAATCAACTCTCATTTTAGAAGACGATATGAGACTTGATTAAAATCAGATAAGTCAACAGCCATTTTGTTTGGTAGGGAAAAGTGTGGAGAAGTACACTTACCTGCTTGAGTCTAGATGACGCAATTTCCAAATCCATCGTAAGTGGACAAGTCAAAGGCCTGTCTCAGGCTAGTCGCCGAGCGAATTGGATGAGCAGTTGGGGGCGCTTAGTTGTGATCTTACATTCGGAAGATAGTGGGCTCGAACACCACTGCCGGCAGCCCTGAATATGGTTTTCCGTGCTTTCCCATTTTCACACCAGGCAAATGCTGGAGTCTACATTAATTAAGATCACGGCGGCTTCCTTCCAACTTCTACGCCTTTCCTATCGCATCGTCGCCATAAGACCTATCTGTGTCAGTGCGTACAGCAACTTATAGAAAGAAAAAAAAGTATAATCTACTACCGTCGGAGTCGGAAAAGAAGAAGAGTTGACCGACGGAGGTCGGATAGGATAGATTAAAGTGAGTAGCATGGCAAAAGTGGAAGCAATGTCAGGACTCAGCTAAGGGCCACGTGATCGCCAACCCACGCTTCCAAGTTCATAGACCCTGGGCCCCTTTTACTCTCTTCTTACGACAGGCAGGGGCTAGTTGTCGAGGCCTAGGGAGTCTTTCATTTTCACGCCACCGGGTGAGTTGGCCGTGCGGTTACTGTAGCGCAGCTGTGAACTTGCATTCGGGAGATAGTGGGTTCGAATCCCACTGTAGGTAGCCCTGAATATGTTTTTCAGTGGTTTCCCATTTTCACACCGAGCAAATGCTGGGGCTGTGCCTTAATTTTTTTTTTGCTAGGGTCTTTACGTCGCACCGACACAGATAGGTCTTATGGCGACGATTGTGCCTTAATTTAAGGTCACGGCCGCTTCCTTCTCACTCACAGCCCTTCTCTATCCCATCGTCGTCATACGACCTATCTGCGTCGGTACGGCGTAAAACAAATAATAATAATAATAATAATAATAATAATAATAATAATAATAATAATAATAATAAATTACATTTTATGCCCATTGTGATCCTTGTCTTTCTTTGTCCGATACCTTCATTTTTTCGAAATGTCGGACCCCTTACATTTTTCCCTCGCCTATTTGTACTTCCACTAAAAAATAATGACCACCATCTTCTCGGTTTTTGGAGATGCCAAGGTACCGGAAATTTTCCCCGAGGGAATTATTTAAGTTGCCAGTAAATCTAGCGACACAAGGCTGACGTATCTGAGCCGGGATCGAACACACCAATGTGAGTTTTAAAGTCTACTATAAACCCCCACCCCACAATTACTCCCACATTGTCTGTAGATCTATTCGTTAATATGCTCTGTCGAATGGTCTCGATCTGAATTACAAAGCAAACTGATGCGTTCGTGACATTCCCTTATCATCCCACGCTCTTCTACGCAGAGCCGCTTCTACCAACCAGAAACACTCTCTGAATCGAGCAATTCATACGTCAGAATTGATTGACTGACAATTAACCTTTTATATTAAATAAATTATGAACAAAATATTTGAAATTGAGTGAGACTTCCTACAATAAACAACAGCCATTTTAATTAATATTATCTACTTTCTACTGGCTGCACTGAAAACAGATAAATCATGCCATTTCCCCGGCAGTGCGACGACTATTTATGATAATGCCTATAAACTTGTTGCCCCATATTTTATGAATGTGAATGCTCAGCTTTCAATACGCCAATAAAAACTTTTATACGCAGTCGTAAATTCTAGTTTATTACCCTGCGGCTCGCGACAGAAAAATGTTGCTGTGTGCGAAATTTTATCTGTATCTCAATTAGCGAGAGAGGATATGATTGGCTATTCACTTATGGAGGATCCACGATCCACACAATGTGGCCCATTTATGTTTTTCAACACAAATATGTTCTGAATAGTTGCTATTTGCTTTACGTCGCACTGACACAGATATGTCTTATGGCGACGATGGGACAGGGAAGGGCTAGGAGTGGGAAGAAAGCGGCCGTGGCCTTAATTAAGGTACAGCCCCAGCATTTGCCTGGTGTGAGAATGGGAAACCACGGAAAACCTTTTTCAGGGCTGCCGACAGTGGGGTTCGAACCTACTATCTCCCGAATACTGGATACTGGCCACACTTAAGCGACTGCAGCTATCGAGCTCGGTGATATTGGAGAGTGTGATGATGTTTCTTGTTTAAAGGGGCCTAACAGCTAAGTCATCGGCCTCTAATGGTACGAGGGGCAACGAAATGAAAATTAAAACTTAAAAATGTATCCACTGACTAGAATCTAAAAACGAATGATGATGATACAAAAACAATCAATGGATCGAATTCACAATGCCTTAATTACTAGGATGATTTTTATGATCTTAAGGGTCCAAAATCCAGGTCACCGCCCTCTCATATTGGTAAAAATCACTGATAAAGCAGAACCATGGTGTTTCTCACATACATAGTGCTATTCAAAATCAAAATCAAAATATCTTTATTTGCAAATGAGGTGTCTCCCTCGGTGGCAAATGGTACACTAAAATACATTATTGTCAAGCACTAAATATTAAATTAACAAGAAGAAAATTTTCCTATAATACAATATTATACAATTTACGCTAACATTTTTTTCTATTAAACACACTGTTCATCCTTAATAAATTTATATTGTTTACAAAATTCTACTTATAATATCTCCTGTACTACTTACAAATATAGTCAACTGATATACAGTATGTGGAATTACTTCAAATGATACTATACAACTGGTATAAGATTAAAATTTACATTGCATTTATTTACTTTTTTTTTACCCATTCTGGAACCTAAGTAGTATAACGACCTGGTGCGTCTTAACCAGAGCCCCTTTTGCCACCACTTTTCAGAGTTCCTGAAGGGCCTTCACAGCTACCGTAGCGGTCCCAGGGCTCTCGAAGTCCCCACTGTACTTCACCCCTACAGGCAGTCCCCTACTTTGGCTGTCCAAACTCCTTAGACCAGGGGATGGAATTAATTTATTCACACACATTTTTTATTTACATTAACCTGCACTGGCCGGAGTGTTGCTGGAATGAAAGATGACAAGGAAAACCAGAGTACCCAGAGTACCCTGTCCAGCCTCCGCTTTGTCCAACACAAATCTCACATGGAGTGACCGGGATGTGAACGACGGAACCCAGCAGTCAGAGGCGAGCGTGCTGCCACCTGAGCGACGGAAGCTCTAATAATAATAATAATAATAATAATAATAATAATAATAATAATAATAATAATAATAATAATAATAATAATAATAATAATAATAATAATAATAATAATAATAATAATAATAATAATTTTACTTCACTGTAACTATTTTCGCGGTTTTCGGAAACGCAGGATTTATTTTTTACGTTCCAGTAAATCTACTGACACGACGCTGACGTATTTGACCACCTTCAAATACCACCGGACTGTGCCAGGATCGAACCTACAAAGTTGGGGTCAGAAGGCCAGCTCCACTCAGCCTGGCGATACTTCTTTTTTCTTTTCTTCCTTTCTTTCTTTTTTTTCTTTCTATTTGCTGTTTGCTTTACGTTGCACCGACACAGATAGGTCTTATGGCGACGATGGGACAGGAAAAGCCTAGGAATGTGAAGGAAGCTGCCGTGGCCTTAATTAAGCTAAAGCCCCAGCACATGCCTGGTGTGAAAATGGGAAACCACAGAAAACCATTTCAGGGCTGCCGACAGTGTGGTTGGAACCCACTATCTCCCAGGTGCGAGCTCATAGCTGCGCACTCCTAACCGCACGGCCAACTCGCCCGGTGACACGTTTTAGAAAAAGCTTCTGTGAATTTTCAAGTGTTGCTTGTGTGTGGTGTGTCAGTTATATTTGATTTTGAATTGATTTATTGATAGTAAGTAAAATGAATCAGGTGAAATATTTACAAACTAAAACTGTAAGAGGACTAATAACGATCAGAACTTTTGTATTACTCACTTGTTTAGGGATGAAAACAGAACATATAACAGAAACCTCAACAATAAATGGGAACGAAAAATGGGAATGGATGCACGCTTGTCAATTAATGAACTCACTATTTTGCTTTCCTTGTATTTTCTTAGGTGGAGAACAGCCATAGTGCCCCATCGCATGTGAACGCCACTGGTTTTCAGCTAGGTGAATAATAATAAAGGGACGTAGAAGAACGTGAAGTGTGTCTCTTATGTTTGAATATGCATAGAGGTAGCGAAAGCAAGTTTTTCTTTTAAGCGGAATTATATACAGGAAGCATCAAAACTCAACTGCGAAATTCCAGGAATTGATTTCTCGTATAGAGAGAAGAAAAACAGTATGACCACATGAGCCCGGAACAGCATACTTGCAGAGTTATCCGAACTTTTAGTTGGTTTACAGTCAACGGCAGCCGAATACGTATTCCCAAGCCAGGGAAGCGTGATGACCAGACAATTGGTCCACCTATACCTGTCCAGCACCCAGGATAATATGCATTAAGCTGCATGAGGGAAGAAAGACTGAAATGTGAGGGAGCAGCATCAATGTATGAAGTACATTTGTCGACGGGATGCTTGTGGTGTCTTCCAAGTAATCGGGCAATAAAGTACACAAGAAGTATGTGTAGTTCTCTCCAGTAATCGTGTCTGGAAGAACGCAGGATCCCAACAGGTAATCGCCAAGAGCTGGAGAGGACAGGATATCATGTGCGGGGGCTTAAGAGGTAGGTCAGTCCCACATAAAATTTATTCGCTACCTGATTACTTGGGTAACGATTGTAACCGGTGTCTCGAATTTTATTCTGGCAATCAGAACGTCGTGTTTAATCCCGGATGCGTTGAGGGCAAAAGCTGAAGTGGGGGTTGATACATCTCTCAATGGGGCATTTTGAACCTTCCATTTTTTTTTGCTAGTTGCTTTACGTCGCACCAAAACAGATAGGTCTTATGGCGACGATGGGACAGGGAAGGGCTAGGAGTGGGAAGGAAGCGGCCGTGGCCTTAATTAAGGTGCAGCCCCAGCATTTGCCTGGTGTGAAAATGGGAAACCACGGAAAACCATCTTCAGGGCTGCCGACAGTGGGGTTCGAACCTACTATCTCCCGAATACTGGATACTGGCCGCACTTAAGCGACTGGAGCTATCGAGCTCGGTGAACCTTCCATTTAAGAAAGAGTTTCATGTCGAATGCTGCTTAGTTCTGCTCCAGTGTGTGTCGCATGATCAATGTACTACGAAGTGTGGTAGAATTTTTTAATGCTCGACGATGCCGAAATATAAATATTATATGCCAGAAAACTGAATCTTAATGAGGCGCATTATAGTTCAAGTTTTATTATGATACAGGTTCTCCACCAATCAGAGTTCAGATTTTCATTGCGATACAACTCTTTGACCAATTAGGTAAGGATAGCACCGCACCTGCGCTCAACGCACTAGCTTCGCACTTGTTTCCAAAATCAAACATGTCGGACACACATAATAACATCAATGCACATTCTACTTCCAATATTCCACAACCACACGACGCATTCCCGCAAATTCACTTCACCAACTGAACAATAAACAATTTGTGTTTGAAATAAAGCTAGGTTATGATAACCTTCTATCAAAGCTTTGAAAGCATATGACATTGTCAAGGTCTCTGATCCACTCACGGAAAATCAATAACTCAGCGCATGCGCTATGCGCTCTGTTCAGTAAACTCAACTGTCAAGCGACATCGCGACAGAAATTTATGAATATTTAAAATGTAGAGTTATAATTATCGTCGAGCATAAACAGTCATATGCAACTCAACTATAATGGTACTTAAGACATTCGCTTCGCTCGTTTTATAAATATACTCGTGTCTTAATTATTGCCATTATAGGCTTTTTGCATAATGTACTATTCTAGCATGGAAATAAAGCGATTCCGGACTCATGTCCATATGCTATGGGATAGATATGAAGATGGTGGTCACTTCAGAATTCTCATTCGAATAAAGCAAATTATTTACTAGAAGTTAGAGCAAGAAATAGAATACAACATTAGCTGTCACTTACAACCTACTTGTCTAGACCAAATGGATTTCATTCGCGCTAAGAATGTTACATTATAAAACATGGTTGCGTAACAGCGGTTCTAATCCTACAGGATGAATGACTCAAAACTGACATGAACGGACACCCGCTGGTAAACAAGCTGGTCAGTCTGATTGCTAAAGGTTAAACAGACCACTCCCTAGACTCCATGATCAATCGATTAAGTTGCAACTCGTCAGACGAGAAGTCGAAATATGGACGGGGCATCTGATAGTTTCTAAAACGTAAAAAGTTGCTTGTCATAAGCTCTGACTACCCGAAATGAAACCGGGGAGGAAAAGAGAAAGGTGTCACCGTTTCCTTTTCAAAAATCAAATGATCATAAAATACGTCATATAATAAATGAAACTGAAATGATAACGATTAATGTATTTGCATGTAATGAATCCTTTCGCGAGACATCTGTATGAAATTTGGAGTCGATAAGTGTAGGATTCATTGCATCGAAAGGGAAACACTGCTCAGGGCCTATGAAATTACCACAAATGAAATAATTCTCTAGAGTATGATGGGGGTAGGCCTCTTTGATAAAATAGCTTTCTATACGTCTCTCAGTCATGGCCATCGTTAATATTTCACATCACAGCCTGCAAGATCGCATCGACTATCTGTACTGTAAAGCCCTCCTTTGATAATATATATCTCGTTCATGGCCATCGTTAATATTTCACATCACAGCCTGCAAGATCGCATCGACTATCTGTACTGTAAAGCCCTTCTTTGATAATATATCTCTCAGTCATAGCCATCGATAATCCTTCACATCACAGCCTGCAAGATCGAATCGACTATCTGTACTGTAAAGCCCTTCTATGATAATATACTTCTCGGCCATGGCCATCGTTAATACTTCACATCACAGCCTGAAAAATCACACTGACCATCTGTACTCTAACGCCCCTCTTTGATAATATGTTTTTTGCTTTACGTAGCACCTACACAGACAGGTCTTATGGCGACGATGGGAAGGAAAGGCCTAGAAGTGAGACGGAAGCGACCGTGGCTTAATTAAGGTACAGCCCCAGCATTTGCCTGCTGAAATGAAATGGCGTATGGCTTTTAGTGCCGGGAGTGTCCGAGGAAATGTTCGGCTCGCCAGATGGAGGTATTTTGATTTGACTCCCGTAGGTGACCTGCGCGTCTTGATGAGGATGAAATGATGATGAAGACGATACATACACCCAGCCCCCGTGCCAGCGAAATTAATCAATTATGGTTAAAATTCCCGACCCTGCCTGGAATCGAACCCGGGACCCCTGTGACCAAGGACAGCACGCTAACCATTTAGCCATGGAGCCGGACAAAAAACCACGGAAAACAATCTTCAGGGCTGCCGACAGTGGGGTTGAAAATATGTCTCTCACTCATGGCCATCTATCAATACGCTACATCACAGGTTGCACTGTTGCTAGGTAACATCGCTAATTTATTGACCCAAATTTTCAGATGTAAAATCCATGTAAAATAATACGGTAGAATCAGGTGGGAGAGTTTTCGCCACAACGTCACGCTGTGCAAGTGAAATTATAGACACACTTCACAGTCATTTCAGTAAAAAAAAAAAAATCAAGTGTCCTATGATCACTATTTACAGAAAAGCTTCGGTTTCCTCGGGAAGTGGTATCTTAATCTAGCGGCCGTAAGATGACTGTGAATAACGCCACAGAGTAAAACGTAAATGATGACCGACTTGACGGTGAACTATGATGTAAAGTCAGAGCCAAGATTGGTGTGTCCCTTTTAAAAAAATGTGTAACAGAAGCTGAACATTAACTTGTAATGAGCTATCGTTTGCTCTTCCCAGGGCAAGTTAGGCATTTTTACCTGTATCTGGTGGCTGGTTATCATTTAAACTCTGTCTAACCGCGAAAAATTCATAAGAAATGCTCTAAACACTGCCAATCATTTTCATAGCCGAATTACGAAAGTTAAGGGCAAAATATGTATTGGCGGCCAAATGTATATTAAAGGAAAAGATAATGAATATTTTGTTTAAAACCGTAGCATGGGGCTTGCCTATGCTGGCGAGATTTAGTCTTTACAGTGTACTATTTCTTCTGGTGTGGGCTAGTACAAATTTGTTACTTCTATAGATCTGGCCCGTTAATATGAATCTGACTGAGGTTTGAGCATGGTAGTAATGCCATTCCTTAAGAAGCCAATACCTATGATGAACAGTGTCGAAATTTCGCTCATAGAGTCAGTTGATGCTTGAATTTCAGCGGCCTAGGGAGACTGATATGTAACAAACTTCTGGCCCGGTGAGGAAAGGAATGGGAAACGACCTCACTCCTTATTTCCCGTGTACTCTTCTTCAGTAAAGCCTAGACGTCTATGCCAGTTGATAGTCGAACTGTCGAGGATCCGACCAGCTTTCAGGCGGAGTACTTTATAGTACATGGAACAAGGTACGAAAACACCTCCATATAAGTATTCTGTGGTTTTACTTCGCACTAAGCACACTAAAGGATTTTGACGATGTTGGAAAAAGGCTAGTACTGGAAAATAAAAATTAATAATAATAATAATAATAATAATAATAAAATTTCTAGCTTCATACTTTGAGAAAACCTGAAAAATACAGCAATACAAGCCAATCTATTGGAATAAATAGCCAACAGAACAGGTTTAAGAATTTCTGTAGGAAAAACCGAATTTATGACCAATATAAAAAATGCTCCAGAATTTCTAATAACAGAAATATTGGTCGAATAAGGAAGGTGAAGAAACTCAGATACTTGGGGGAAACAATTCAACAAAATAGTGTGGAAAAGTCCGCTGTAAAAGAAAGGATACACAAGATGAAAAGAGCACAGGGTATAACTAGGCATACAGTATATCTACAATAAAAAATGTTTATCTAAATACCTCAAAATACAACACTACTACACAATAGTCAAACCACAATCCTGCACGTGAGTGAATACCTAGTACTCAATTACAAGCTTAATAAATTAGAAGTACTAGAAAGAAAACGGGCTGTCTGGCCGAGGCGGTAAAGGCGTGCTCGGTTCACCCGGGAGGACGCGGGTTCGATTCCCCGTCAGGAAGTCGTAAAATTTAAGAAACGAGATTTCCACTTCGAGAGGTGCACATGGCCCTGAGGTTCACTACACCAAAAATGAGTACCAGGTTAATTCCTGGAGGCAAAGGCGGCCGAGCGTAGAGCTATCCACTCTACCCACTAGCCTTTACCTTCCACCCCTCCAGGGGCCTTAGTGGCCAATCCGGAGATGACTTTGCTTTGTTTTTTTTTTACTGGAAAGAAAATTCATACGGAAAATACTCGGCCCTGTAAGAACTACAGAATAGAAAACATAACAGAAACAATGCAGAAGAGGCGATTAATATTTTTTTGGACGTTTATACAGAATGGATGACAACAGGTCAACGAAACAGATCTTCAAATGTCTTTGCAACAAGAAGTCAACAGCAACCTGGATTCAAGAAGTCAATAATAATTTGGAAAGAAACAATATAAGAGAAGAAGCAGCAAAAGAGACACACAAATATTTCAGAAAGAAAGTATTAAAAATGGAAAGATTTCAAGATCGGGAGGGAAAGAAAACAGGCTCAAAACAGACAGAGGAGAGGGAAAAGAGACATAGTGAGCAGGTGAAAGAGTACTGGAGGAAGAAGAAGAAGAAGAAGAAGAAGAAGAAGAAGAAGGAACAGCAAAGGATTAAGCATTGAAATTGTCACGTGGTCCCCAGAATAACCTAACGGGCGCTGAGGTGCTGGAATTTAGTCCTACAGGAATTCTTTTACGTGCCAGTAAATTTACCGACTCGAGGGTGACGTATCTGAGCACCTTCAAATACCACCGGCCTGAGCTAGGATCGAACCAGCCAAGTTGGGGTCAAAAGGCCAGCGCCTTAACCGTCTGAGCCAATCAGCCTTGCGGGACTGGAAAAATACCGACCATGGCCTTAATTAAATGCACTGCCTAAGCATTTGCCTAGTGTGAAGGTAGGAAACTACAAGGCTGCTGACTATGACATTCGAACCCCCATCTCTCGAATGCAAGCTCAGAGGTGCGCGACTGAAACCGGGTTTTTGGGTAAGAAAATGTCCAAACTTGTATACTGTTAAACAATGAATTCAGTAAAGTAACCACATGCTATCTTTACGGAAACATATACCGTTGCGTCGAGAGTACGAACATTATGTCAGGGCCGATAAGTAAATACGTACTTAAAATCGAAGGCAGGATATTTGGCACAATACAAAGAACATGACAACAAAGACACGTTTCGATCGTGGACCGTGTTGTGTTATTTTGTCTGTGCGTGACCACGGGCGAATTTCACCATTCATTACTGGATGAAGACCTGAGAGAAAGTGCAAACACGATCGCATCGTTACGCAGCGGATTTTTAATAGCCTGGACTATCTGTCAGAACATAGGTTAAAACATGGCATTTTAATACAGGCATACTACGTCCTTTCCTTTCAATAAATTTCCGACAGCCATTAGTTGGACGAGAATTCACAAGAGATCAGATGCGCAGCGTTGTTGGTTGCAGTTTGAAATCCTCACACAGTCGGTTGCCATTTGAGGTTGCTTCAGTAAGAATCAGTAGATTCACTGGCGCGTAAAGGTGTCTGTACGCTGTAAGACTTCTTCCGCTAGAGCTGCCCTGGCTAGACCTATCCAGCGGAACTCTACGTGTGTTCACAGTACTTAGTGCTCTCTAGCAACTCACGCTCGAAGCTAGTGTCGCCAGAGAGAGCAACCACGTGTAGTGTACAAGCTAGCTAGACTGCCAGATCTAGATATATTCAAGCAGTCAAATAGACCTTACACCCTATGAGCATAAGAGTAACAGTATTTTTAAGTTCATGTGAGTGAAAAAAAGTCCGACTCTGTGGTATAGAGGTTAGTGTGATTAGCTGCCACCCCCGGAGGCCCGGGTTCGATTCCCGGCTTTGCCACGTAATTTGAAAAGTTGTACGAGGGCTGGAACGGCGTCCACTCAGCCTCGGGAGGTCAAATGAGTAGAGGTGGGTTCGATTCCCACCTAGCCATCATCGAAGTGGTTTTCCGTGGTTTCACACTTCTCCTCCAGGCAAATGCCGGGATGGTATCTAACTTAAAGCCACGACCGCTTCCTTCCCTCTTCCTTGTCTATCCCTTCCAATCTTCCCATCCCCCTGCAAGGACCCTGTTCAGCATAGCAGGTGAGGCCGCCTGGGCGAGGTACTGGTATCCTCCCCAGTTGTATCCCCTACCCAGAGTATGCAGCTCCAGGACACTGCCCTTGAGGCGGTAGAGGTGGGATCCCTCGCTGAGTCCGAGGGAAAAAGCGACCCTGGAGGGTAAACAGATAAAGAAGAAGAAGAAGAAGTGAGTGAAAAAAGACAAGATGAGTGGAGCGTGGGAAAAGAATAAGACTTACCAGGTGTTTGAACTTGTCAAGACACAATGTAAATTATGGAATTTTTCATTAAAATTGTACATAGACCGTCAACCAAAAGTGAATTTAAAAATAAATGAAAGTATATATATATATATATCTAAATGAATTATTTTACCTTATATATCTGTAGCGAGAAATCTCAGTGTCAGAGTGAATCACTGTGATGGTGAAATTGCTTTTCTGAGACGTGTATCCTAGTTTTTAATTTTTAGAGAAATTAATGCAAGCAAACACTGGAAATCGTCATTAGACATTCGTACGGAATTTACATACGAATTCATTTCTCCATTAGTTAATTCCCTCAGCAAATTTACATGTGGTCCTTCTTTTCTTCTTGCTATCTAGTTCCTCACCCACAGTCTATTCTTTTCTCCCCTTCTTGAACTTTGTAAGCAACTTCAGACCGGGCGAGTTGGCGGAGCGGTTAGAGGCGCGCGGCTGTGAGCTTGCATCCGGGAGATAGTGGGTTTGAACCCGACTGTCGGCAGTCCTGAAGTTGGTTTTCCGTGGTTTCCCATGTTCACACCAGGCAAATGCTGGGGCTGTACATCAATTAAGGCCACGGCCGCTTCCTTGCAACTCCTAGGCCTTTCCTATCCCATCGTCGCCATAAGACCTATCTGTGTTGGTGCGACGTAAAGCCACTAGCAAAAAAAAAAAAAAAAAAAAAAAAAAAAAAAAAAAAAAAAAAAAAAAAAGCAACTTCAGTACGACAATAGCTGCAGCGATGCGTTTCCTTCGGTCGGACACGTCTACCTGTCAGTCTGCACTAGCTAGAACTCTTTCCGACGAGCAGGCCAGTGCACACAGACAGTAGAGCGGTCTAGCTAGCGCTACTCTAGCGATACTCTACTTCCCTCTATCGAGAGTAAATTCTCCCGCTGTGTGCACGCACCAGTAGCGTAGCCTAGCTAGAGAGAGCCTAGTCTAGCTAAATATTTCTCTACGCTGTACAGGCGCCTTTAAAGGACCTTCTTTAGGACAAAACTACAGCACTAATGCTCTGTTCTACGCATAGTAAACGAATTATTGTAATTTAAGACCGCCGAACCCTAATCTCACGAAATTAAATGGACAATTATGATTACCTACTGACAAAGACAGATACGAATTGAGGTAGCCGCGGTTATAATCCCGTCTAACGCATGGGGGATTTTGTTGAGTAGTTCAGATTTCAAGGGGTAACCTAAATATCTTCTTCACCGAGCTCGATAGCTGCAGTCGCTTAAGTGCGGCTAGTATCCAGTATTCGGGAAATAGTGTGTTCGAACCCCACTCACGGCAGCCCTGAAAATGATTTTCTGTGGTTTTCCATTTTCTCACCAGGAAAATGCTGGTGCTGTGCCTTAATTAAGGCCACGTCCGCCTCCTTCTCACTTCTACCCCTTTCCTGTAAAATGGTCGCCATAAGACCTATCTGTGTCGGTGCGAGGTAAAGCGACTAGCAAAAAAAGAAAAAAAAACCTATCTTCTCACCAAGATAGTAGCGCTGATTTATTTTGTTATTGGTTCGGATTCTGTGGGTTATGATATCCGATCCATGTCGCCATTGTCTTCCTACCAAGGCATAAAATTATAATCTACAGCCTGTTTCCGGTCATTTGGCCGGGTCAGGAATGAAATGAATGAATGAAGCCCCATCTGGCGGCGAGGACAGGAACTGTGCCGGCTGCCGAAGCCTGTCGTACTCCTATGGAGGAATGATGAAATGGAATGATATTGGAGAGTGTTGCTGAATTGAAAGATGACAGGGAAATTAGGCGACCCGGAAGAAAACTTGTCCCGTCTCCACTTTGTCCAGTACAAATCTCACATGGAATTACCCGGATATGAACCACGGAACCCAGAGGTGAGAGATTGACGCGCTGCTGCCTTAGCCATTGAGGCTCTCCTACCAAGGCAGATATGGTTCGAATTTAGAGTCCTGCAGAAATTGGTTTAAACTCCGTTCCACTTCGACTATCCAGCCAATATGGTCCGACAGTTATACTCGTTTAACATTTCATAGCTGACCGAGCTTGCCCCAGCGTGGACTGCAACTTGAGACAACAGTGCGTAGCTAAAAGAATATAGCCAAATACGGCGTTTCAGTATTGCGTAACTAGTATGGACAATACTTTTTTCCCTTACTTAAAAATTAGCTGAGCTTTTCATTCTTTTAATACATCATTTATGAAGAGTTAAAACACTATAGGGGACAACTTACATCCCTGCTTCAGTCCTACTTTGGAGAATATATCCCAAATACTTTACCTTCCTTTTAATTGAGTACTTAACTTCTGAGTATATACTCTCAACCACACCTTTTTTTTACAAATGTATGTATTATGTTCTCATCAGAACTGAGCTCTTTCATCATAAGAGACTAAGATTTCTGGACCATATTTCTTTCTGGTGTACAACTGACCCGGTACTGGTTCGCAAGCGACTATACTGTAGGTTGTGACCGTAGACACCCATAATTGTACTTGGAGTGGGAGGGCGTCTATTCTTGTTATAAATGATTTAAATATTGCAAAAGTTATATTCCCACAGTATCATGATTTTGTTACCAAACACCGGGCGAATTGGCCGTATGGTTAGGAGCGCTCAGCTGTGCGCTTGCATCCTTAAGATGGTTTTCCTTAGTTTCCCATTTTCACGCCAGACAAATGCTGGGGCTGTACCTAAATTAAGGCCACGGCCACTTCCTATCGTGGACATAAGACCTATATGTGTCGGTGCGACGTAAAAGCAACTTGTGTTAGGAAACACAATTATATTCTATTAATTAAAGACAACAAACAGCCTCTGTGGCTGAGGCAGCATCGCGCCGGCCTCTCACATCTGGATTTCGTACTTCAAATCCCGGTCACTCCATGTGACATTTGTGCAGGAGAAAGTGGAGGCAGGATAGATTTTTCTCCTGGTACTCTGGTTTTCTCTGTCATCTTTCATTCCAGCAACATTCTCCAGTATTATTTCATCTGTCAGTCCTTAATCATTGCCCCAGAGGAGTGCGACAGGCTTCGACAACCGGCACAATTCCTATCCTTGTCGCTAGAAGGGGGCTTCATTCATTCCATTCCTTACCCAGTTGAAACAGGAAACAGGTTATGGATTTTCATTTCCATAGCTGCTACTGTTTCTCTAGCGACGATACAGGTTGTGCCCATACACATTCGTAACTCCAAAATGCATGCTTTGAGTGAGGGGATCTATTCATGTTATAAATGATTTAAATATTTGCAAATTTTGTATTCTCACACTATCCTAATTGTATTAACAAAATTATAGTCTAGTAATTAAAAACAACCGGGTAATAACATAAACAAAATTATTTTCTCAATGATCATGGCAATTAAGTTGCCCCACGACTAAGATTTTAATTGTTGCTGTTGAACGATTTTACAGCAAACCAGAAAACATTTCACACAGAGTTAATAAACGTCCGTCCTAAAATGAGGTTGAGCGTTCGGATCCGGAATACAATCAGGTTACAATTTCAATAGAATTGCCGGGCTGAGTGGCTCAGACGGTTGAAGCGCTGACCTTCTGACCCCAACTTGGCAGGTTCGATCCTGACTCAGTCCGGTGGTATTTGAAGGTACTCATATACGCCAGCCTCATGCCGGTAGATTTACTGGTACGTAAAAATACTCCTGCGATACTAAACTCCGGCACCACGCCGTCGCCGAAAACTGAAAAAGTAGTTACTGGGACGTAAAGCCAATAACATTATTATTATTATTATTATTATTATTATTATTATTATTATTATTATTATTATTATTATTCCGGGGTATCTGTGAAACAGCAGAGGTGAAAGAAGGTGCCGGGGTGAATGGGTCTAACTACCAAATCAAAGTTAATATAAAATATTAACAAGGTTATATTTTCTAAGTTTTAACAAACAAGAATAACAAAACTTTAACAACAATAACAACGGTATGGCGATTTAGAACCAAGACTTATAAGGATCCGAGCTTTCAACCTTTAAGTATTCTTGGGGTAGCAAGCCCTAATTTTCCAATTCTGAGCTCCTAGTTCAACTTTAACCCAGTAACAATTTGTTCAAAAAGGGCAGAAAACCCCTAATACATGGAGTGCTTGCTCCCGATTATCATATCAGGCCTCCATGAGGCACTTTTACCACACAAGAAAAGAGCTGACACGCTCTCAGTTTTTTAAGCCTCTTCAAGGCAATAGCAGACTTTACAATTGCTTGCCATCAAGGCACAACTTACAAAAATAAAACGGGGGTACCTCGTACCCAACCTACTGGGCCTTAGCAGAAAAAGAACAGGTTAAGTAAATGGCCCGAAAAACCAAAAGGAATGGAGGCGAGTATTTGCACTCCTACACATGCATTTTTAAAATCTAAAAGGCACTGGGCCGATAACACAGGGGCTATTCCCAACCTATTGAGGTGACCCGTATAAGAAGGAAATTTAAACATTACGGAAGAGAAAAATTCAGTTACCAAAACGTAGTCACCTCAAACCAAACTGAAGGGGATATCGAGAGGGTAAATCACTCTCTATCCCCGAATTACAGTTACAAGTTTAATTAAGTTTTTACATAATCCGGCAGAAAATTACATATTTAGGAAATCAGGTTACATTGTAAAGGTTTCGGACCTTACCCGCGGGTTAAACTGCTGAGCTAGCAAGAAATAAAGATGTTAAAAGGCCATTACCTTACAGAAGACCTGCTGCCTGATGAAAAAGGCGCTTCCCGCCTCCTGCTTTACGTCAACACACTTAGTTAGATGTTAATCGAGTGGCCAAGAGATGTGAAAATCAGCAGTTTATAAACCCTCGGGGAAGGTTCGAGACCTTTCATGAATAATTAAGCCACACCCTCTCAATTTTATTGGATACCTTACAGTTACACACCAATTCGAAGAAGAAGCCGGTGATTGGCTGAAAATTAATTACAGAAATTCTGGGTTGGCTAAATTCGAAACTGGCGGAAAGAAACATAAATATTGCCAATCCACAAATGAATGAACGAAATTTAGTAAAGAACAAACTTATGAATACAAAATTTCTTCAAATAAGGTTCCTTCACTTCGCACCAGGGTGCATGATCATAGTTTTTCGGCAGTGACATCTATGAGAGAATGTCCAAACTTCTTGATAAATAGTAAACAAAACAAGTCGAAAATCACACAGTGACATCTTCAGAGGAAGGGTTTAAGTAGGTCCAGTTTAAGTTCAGTGTTTCTCCAGTAGAGGAGTTCCAATTGGCGCAAGATTTAAACGTGCGGCGTAGAGGTGTACCCCCTGGTACAATTATTATTATTATTATTATTATTATTATTATTATTATTATTATTATTATTATTATTATTATTATTATTATTATTATTATTGTACCGGGCGGTACACCTCCACGCCGCTAATTTAAAAATTGCGCCAGGTGAAACTCCTCTGCTGGAGGAAGTCTGAACTTTATCTACGCTGTTAATTCTTTACCTTCTCAGAAGATGTCACCACGTGGAAAATTTTGAGTTTTTGAACTGTGTCATTTTTGATGTGTTTTTGTTTCGCTTGAAGTAAGAAGTGTAAACTTTCTCTCCTAGAGGACACTACTGAAGATCAACAATAGTGCAACCTAGTGCGGAGTCAAAGAACTATTTTGTTGGAGAAAATTTAATTTCAAGAGTTTGTTCTTTGTTAAATTTCTTTCAGTCATTGTTTAAGTTGGCAATATTCACCCCTTCTTTCCCCTTGTGTTGAACCTAACCAATCCCGAATTTCTTAAATTAATTTCTATCCAATCAGATGTATCTTCCCCCAACTTGAATATGTTGCTGTGTCCTACCCAATAAAGTGTTTGTGGGAAGGTGTTTTCATTCCCCTAACGCCTAGAAACTTCCGCGAGAGTATTTAAACTGCTGATTTTTGGGTCTCTCGGCCACTTCTGTTCCATCTTTCAGTGTATTAAGTACATAGCAGGAGGCGGGAAGCGCCTCTTTCCTCGGCAGCGGTCAGCAACAAGGTAATGGCCGATTAATAAATTCTTTCTTTGCTAGCTCAGCAGTTTAACTTTCGGGGCGGGTTCTAAGCGTTCCACTATGTAACCTTTTCCTAAAATGTAACTTCTCTTTTCATCTATTTTCTTGTAAAGCTACATACTGGGATAGAGAGTGCTATCCCTCTCGAGCTCCCACTCACATTGTCTGGAGGTGAACTTATTTTCTCAACCAATTCTTCCGTAATGTAATGTAAATTGTTATTTTCTTAAGTCACCTCTGTAGTATGGGATTAGCCCTTGCACTAACGGCCTAAGGCCAAGTAGGTCTTAAACAAAGTGTATTAGGAGTGCAAGTTCGCCTCCCCTCAAATTGTATTTTAGAGGTCATGTATTAACCTTCTTGTCATTTAATAGACCTCAGTAGGTTGGGTATTTTACCCCTGTGTATATGTCCTTTGAGGACAGCTTAAAGGTGGAGTTTGGTGTGGCCTGGGAGAGGCTTAAAATTGAGAGCGAGTGGCTCTTTTGAAAATTGTATATTGTATGCCTCGAGGAGGCTTTTCAGTGTAATTTGGAGCAAGGGCTCCTAGGTATGAATGGGGTTTTCTGCCCCTCTGTTAAAATTGTGTTTGGGGTAAAACTGAGCTGATTGCCCAAGAATTATGTTTCTGACTTTTGAAGCCCCAAATGGGGTACCTATGTAAATGTATTTTTCAATTGTGTTTCGGCTACTAAGTACCTGTTCTATTTGTTGTTACCTAATTTTGAAAAGAAAATATAACCTTGTTAAATTTTAAAATTAATTTCACTTTAGTAGCTTGAGACCTATGCACCACCCAGCACCTTCTTTCATGCATAACTACCACCAAAACACGGTAACAATTATTATTATTCAATGGAACGTTAAAACATTAAAAATGGACATTTATAATTGTTAATGCTGGTATTGTCTTCTTTCTCCCAGCTGGAGTGGGGGAGGAATGTTAATCACGTTCTCAGGTATAGATGGAAATAAATGATTTGTAGGGAGTCCCTTAGAATCTGTATCGCTATTTTTTTTCTATTTCGCAGAATGGAACTTTCTAATTTTGTAGTAAGGTCGATGTCTGACTAGGAGGGTGAGGTTCCGAATAGCAGGGCTCTGACAATCCACCGATCGATAAGTATTTTGCATTTTTCTGACAGGTAAGACAATCACGGTATATAAATAGCTTGATTTTGCTACGTCTACATTCCGAACCTGATTCGAGTCTCTTTCAAAGCGAATGGTGGGACCTATGCTGTGTTATGCTCTGTTGCAGTATACAGTACTGCTTAGCAGGAGCGTTTGGCGGTTTGCCGATATAGCCAGGCGTCAGACTATGGTCTTCATAACAGGTCACACAGGGCTCTATCCGATTTCCGACCAAAACTACTCACATGGAATTTTTAAATGAAAATCTCCACCACTTGTAATCACGATTCCAGATTCCAAATAAACCAAGAGTAGGGCCTAACCAAAGCTATGATCACGTAAGACTACAAGCTTGTTACTTTATTTCCTCACTTTAAGAAAGACCACCGATTTTGATGAAGATTATATAAACACTGTAATGGTCGATGATACATATTAATCAAATAATATACCGCGCGAGTTGGCCTGCGATTAGGAGCGCGCAGTTGTGAGCTTGCATCTGGGAGATAGTGGGTTCGAATCGGGGCCCTGAAGATGGTTTTCCGTGGTTTCCTATTTTCACACCTGTACCTTAATTAAGGCCACGGCCGCTTCCTTTCCATTCCTAGGCCTTTTATATCCCATCGTCGCCAAAAGACCTATCTGTGTTGGTGCGACGTAAAGCAAGTAGAAAATCGAATAATAAAAATAATATGCTGGGCTGAGTGTCTTGGAAGAAACACTGGATTTGAGAGCCCAAATTGGTGAGTTCGATCCCAACTCAGTCCAGTGGTATTTGAATGTTCTTAAATATACTAGCCTTGTGTACTCAGATTTACCGGCACGTAAAGAAAGTCCTCCGGGCCAAAATTTCGGTAGCTCGGCGTCTCCAAAAACCGTAAAAGTAGGTAGTAGAATTATTATTATTATTATTATTATTATTATTTCTATTAATACAGCAACAAGATGAACCCCAAAACGCTGACCCATTAGATAATGACCCCCAAAAATTGAAAACTCGTCATGTGCGGCTCAGGGAGGTATACAAAGACTTGGAATAAGTAGGACCGAGCGGTTGGATGGTGGGTTTGAATCCCACCGTCGGCAGTCCTAAAAATTATTTTCCATGGATTCCCATTTCCACACCAGGCACATCCTGGAGCAGTACCTTAATTAAGGTCATGGCCACTACCTTCCCGAGAAACAACTTGACAAGGCACGAAACACCTCGGTGAGAGAGCAACAAAGAGGAAATCAAAGAGTTCGGGTACTTCGGTGGGAGTGCGAAGAATACGTCTGAGGGATAGAAGGGCAGGTGGCTTGTCTCAACCTTAACGGTTAAAGAAATTAGTGAATTGATAAATAATTCTAATGATTTTACGACCCACCACTTAATTCAGCGTTTCCCAGAGGCACTGATACCCCGGAAATTTTGTCCTACAGGAATTTTTTTACGTGTAAGTAAATTCACCGAACAAAAGGCTTGAACTTTTTGAAGTACCATCAGACTAAGTATAAATCGAACTCGCCATCATGGACTCCGCCATCCCAGTCACTTAGCTTGGGATTGATCAGGTCGAGAATAGTTAGTATAAGGAACCTCATATTATAGTTATCATCCTATGAACGCTCCCTGGAAAAAAAAGCGTCCTTCAGTTTACTGGCCATTACAGATGCGCCTTCCCCGCCAAGCCAAAGGGCGATATAATTTAGCAGTCTGCCAGCTCCTCTAGAATGAATGTGCCAGCTGACCTTACCGGTGACACTTTCACACTATTAACAACATAAAGTGGCCGCTTTATAAATAGTACTACTAGCGCTCCTCCTACCTCTGAATCTTTTATCATGTCAAAGAAGAAGGTGATTGTAAAACACATACATAAACATGATAAATATTTTCTAACCAACCTGGATGACGTACTCTGTGCATACCCAACACAGCAGTCTCGATCCTTAATCCTTCTGTTCCCAAGACAGTTCTCCATCCCTCGTCTTTCTATTCCTAAAACGGAGTTATCTAACCTTAGACCTATTCCCAAGATAAAGTTTTCTAACCTTATACTTTCTATTCCCTACACAGAGTTCTAAAACGTAATTCCTTCTATTCCCAAGACAGAGTTCTAGATCCTTAGTTTTCTATTCCCAAGACAGAGTTCTAGATCCTTAGTATTCTATTCCCAAGACAGAATTCTACTGTAGATCCATAGTCTTTCTATTCACAAGACAGAGTTCTAGATCCTTAGTCTTTCTATTCCCAAGACAGAGTTCTAGATTCTTAGTTTTCTATTCCCAAGACAGAGTTCTACTGTAGATCCTTAGTCATTCTGTTCCCAAGACAGAGTTCTAGATCCTTAGTCTTTCTATTCCCAAGACAGAGTTCTACTGTAGATCCTTAGTCTTTCTATTCCCAAGACAGAGTTCTAGATCCTTAGTCTTTCTATTCCCAAGACAGAGTTCTAGATCCTTAGTTTTTTTATTCCCAAGACAGAGTTCTAGATACTTAGTCTTTCTATTCCCAAGACAGAGTTCTAGATCCTTAGTCTTTCTATTCCCAAGACAGAGTTCTAGATTCTTAGTTTTCTATTCCCAAGACAGAGTTCTAGATCCTTAGTCTTTCTATTCCCAAGACAGAGTTCTAGATCCTTAGTCTTTCTATTCCCAAGACAGAGTTCTAGATCCATAGTCTTTCTAATCCCAAGAAAGAGTTCTTGATCCTTAGTCTTTCTATTCCCAAGAAAGAGTTCTCGATCCTTAGTCTTTCTAATCCCAAGAAAGAGTTCTGGATACTTATTCCTTCTATTCTCAAGAAGATAAATTTGGAATTCAAAAGGACAAACTGCGGTAACTATTCGTTTACAGGAAGAAGAGTTAGTGATTGGAATAATTTATAAAGATAGATATTCCATTAATTTCTAAATTCTTTGAAATTATTTAAGAAAAGACTAGGTAAACAACAGGTAGGGAATCTGCCACCTGGGCGACTGCTCTAACTGCAGATCAGTACTGATTGATTGACAGGCTGTGCATTTAAGGGTTAAGAATAATTTGAAGACTAATTTTATCTATAATTTTTCTAAGTTGGCTTTACACTACACTTTCTGAACAGGTTGAGAAATTGACTTTCTTTCATTACATCTGTGAAAGTGGTAAGAAATTTTGCATCCATTATATGCTCGGATTGGATCGAACAAGTAAACTGTCACTGGCAGTACCTATGAATATCAATGAACGAAAGCTCCTGCTAACAGGTTTATTAGCGAAGTACAGTAGAACAGCTACTGTAATATAGTTTTACGGCTTGTTGAGGTTATTACGGAAGACAGAATATTTCCCTTCCCAGTTTGCAAGTCGAGAGTGTTCCGCGTTACTATGTACATAAATCCACCACAGTGACGCCCAGGCTTTCTATGATAGTTGATGGTGGAACTGTTGAGGACTCGACTGAAGACTCAGCAAAATTCTTCTTATTTTTCTTTTGCTATCGCTTTTTGCCACACCTGTGGGGTCGCGGGTGCGAACTGTGTAGAACATGTGGATTTGACCCTCTTTTACGGCCGGATGCCCTTCCTGACACCAACACTATATGGAGGGATGTAATCACTATTGCGTGTTGCTGTGGTGGTTGGTAGTGTGGTGTGTCTGAATATGATGAGGAGAGTGTTGGGACGGACGGACATATACACCCAGTCCCCGAGCCAGAAGAATTAATCAGAACCGATTAAAATCCCAGACCCGGCGGGGAATCGAACCCGAACCCTGTGAACCGAAGGCCAGTACGCTGACCATTCAGCCAACGAGTCGGACACTGAAGATTCATCAATAACAACAATTACATGTCGCAGATGTAAAACACTGAGGAGAGAAATTAATTAAATGTAGAACATATCTTCTTCCACCGCGTTTGCCATACTCTAGTCGGGTCTCGGGTGCGAACTGTGTCACAAATATGGTTCTGGGCCTGTTTTACAACAGGATGCCCTCCCTGACGCCAACCTTATATGAGGGTATATATTCACCATTGCGTATATTTGTGGTGGTTGTTGGTAGTGTGCTGTGTGAATATGAAAGGGAGTGCGTTGGAAGAGACACAAACACCCAGTGCCCGGGTCCGACGAATAAACCACGCACGATTAAAATCTTCGACTCGATCGGGAATTGAACAAGGAACCTTCTGAACTGAAGTAACAATTTTTCTTCACCTTTAAGCTGGACTCATAAACGGAACTATTGTGTGAATACAAAAAGGTGGCATTCACGATGTCTGGATGGGAACGATTTTGTTTGGTAAAAATTGAGTCTGTTGCCAGTTTTCCACACATGGCTACATACCCAGGGAAAACTTGTTGACAGTGAAGCTTTCTGTACTTTGATATTGCAAATTTTAATCCCCTAGTTGAGTGTGGATTTTTCCTTCAATTCTGTAGAAAACAAGTACCGTAGTCTTTGAAATCATAGCATTAACTGAGTGTATAGCTTGTTGTTGTTGTTGTTGTTGTTGTTGTCAGTTTTAGACTGGTTTGATGCAGTTCTCCATGCTTCTCTATCCTGTGGCCATGATCGTTAAGGTGGTTCTCGAGTCCCTAAGATTGAAAAAAGTTCACCATCAGGATGTTGGCCGGCAGGTAAAGTAGGAGAGGTGGTGGTATACAATTTCTAATCACTAGATTGCATGCCAAAGGCTTGGATTAAATTCCAAATCTCTCCCCTGTGTTCATATGATTCGTCCGTCGGTTGAGGACGTAAAGCTTTGAGCAGACCCCTTGGTATTATTCCGACAGGAGTAGGCTACGTACCGTCACCAGGTTTCACCCTCTCCCCACCTCATTATCACCCCACATCCAGACACGTATGTCGCCCATGGGAGTGAAAAAGAAAAACCTGCGCCAAGCGAGCCGAACATGTCCTCGAACACTCCCGGCACTAAAGACCATACCACCGGGCGAGTTGGCCGTGCGCGTAGAGGCGCGCGGCTGTGAAAACAAACTGCACAAGTTCTGGGTGTCTTAAGATGTGTCCTATCATTCTATCTTTTCTTCTCGTCAAATTTCGCCAAATTGTTTTCCTCTCACCAATTCGATTCAATATTCCATCATTCGATCTATCGATCTCACCTTCAAAATTATTATGTAACACCACATTTCAAAGTCCGGCTCCATGGCTAAATGGTTAGCGTGCTGGCCTTTGGTCACAGGGGTCCCGGGTTCGATTCCCGGCAGGGTCGGGAATTTTAACCATAATTGGTTAATTTCGCTGGCACGGGGGCTGGGTGTATGTGTCGTCTTCATAATAATTTCATCCTCATCACGACACGCAAGTCGCCTACGGGTGCCAAATGAAAAGACCTGCATCTGGCGAGCCGAAATTGTCCTCGGATACTCCCGGCACTAAAAGCCATACGCCATTTCATTTCATTTCATTTCATTTACCACATTTCATCATCATCATCATCATCATCATCATCATCATCTGTTTACCCTCCAGGGTCGGCTTTTCCCTCGGACACAGCGAGGGATCCCACCTCTACCGCCTCAAGGGCAGTGTCCTGGAGCTTCAGACTCTTGGTCGGGGATACAGCTGGGGAGAATGACCAGTACCTCGCCCAGGCGGCCTCACCTGCTATGCTGAACAGGGGCCTTGTGGAGGGATGGGAATATTGGAGGGGATAGGCAAGGAAGAGGGAAGGAAGCGGCCGTGGCCTTATGTTAGGTACCATCCCGGCATTCACCTGGAGAAGTGGGAAACCACGGAAAACCACTTCCAGGATGGCTGAGGTGGGAATCGAACCCATCTCAACTCAGTTGACCTCCCGAGGCTGAGTGGACCTCGTTCCAGCCCTCATACCACTTTTCAAATTTCGCGGCAGAGCCGGGAATCGAACTCGGGCCTCCGGGGTTGGCAGCTAATCAAGCTAACCACTACACCACAGAGGCGGACTACCACATTTCAAAGGCTTCTAAATTCTCTCTCTCTCTCTCTTTCTGTGCCAGTTATTTTCATTTCCATACAATGACACGCCCCAGTCTCAAAAACATCTTACTAATTCCTATATCAATGTTTGGAGCGAGCAAATTTATTTTCTTAAGAAAGCTCTTCCTTGCTTGTGCTAGTCTGCATTTTATATCCTCCTTACTTCTGCCCTCGTTAATTGTTTTGCTACCCAAGGAACAATATTCATGCCTGGCTGAGTGGCTCAGACGGTTGAGGCGCTGGCCTTCTGACTCCAACTTGGCAGGCTCGATCCTGGCTCAGTCCAGTGGTATTTGAAGGTGCTCAAATACGTCAGCCTCGTGTCGGTAAATTTATTGGCATGCAAACTCTTCTGCGGGACTAAATTTCGGCACCACGGCGTCTCCGAAAACCGTAAAAGTAATTAGTGGGACGTAAAGCAAATAACATCAATATGCACTTCCTGCATCACCTGACGTCGTTCGACTGCACTCCATTACATTTTTTGTGGACTTATTTATTTTCATCTTGTACTCTTTCTCTGCTACTACTACTACTACTACTACTACTACTAAAATGTTTTAATTCCTCCCCTGAAGGGGGAGGCGGGCCTCTTAGACGGTAAGGTCGTCTCTCAGGCCGGGAGATTTGTGACGGTGAAGGAGATGCACGGAGAAGGTGAGGGGGTTGGCGGCCGTGGGCTATACTAGGAACTGTCCCAGCATTCGCCTTAGTGCAGGAGAATGGAAAACCGCGGAAAACCATTCTCAGGACAGCCCACGTTTGGGGCCAGCCGTGAGGTCCAGCCCTTTCTCGTCTTCCGAGTGCAGAGGCGTAGAGCCACGGTAGAGCCGTGGTCATCCCTCCTCTTCTGCAGACTCGGATAAAATATTAACATCATCGGCAAATCTCAGAGTTTTGATTTCCTCTCCTTGGATTGTGACTCCCTACCCACATTCTTTTTTGATTTCCTTTGCTGCCTGTTCTGAATGAAAATGAAAAATCTTCAGCCTGTTTCCAGTAATTCGACCGGGTCAGGAATGGAGTGAATGAAACTCAAATTTACCGGCGAGGATAGGAATTGTGTCGGCTGCCGAAGCCTGTCGCACTTCTCTGGGGCAATGATTAATGACTGACAGATGAAATGAAATGATATTGGAGAGTCTTGCTAGAAGGAAAGATGACAGTAAAAACCGGAATACCCGGAGGAAAACCTGTCACGCCTCCGCTTTGTCCAGCACAAATCTCACATGGAGTGACCGGGATTTGAACCACGCTACCCAGCGGTGAGGAGTCGGCGCACATCTGTCACGGAGGCTCTCTTGTTCTATATAAACGTTGGAAAGGAGAGGGGACAAACAGCATCCTTACCTCGCTCCTTTTTGGATGTCTGTTTCTTTTTATAGACGTCCATTCTTATCACTGCGGATTGATTTTTGTACAAATTGTAGACAATTCTTCTTTCTCGGTATCTGATTCCGATCACCTCCAGAATCTCAAATAGTTTGGTCCAATCAACATCATCTAATGCCTTTTCTCGATCTACGAACGTCACGTACGCGGGCTTGTCTTTCTTAAATGGATTCTCTGGGATCAGACGTAAATTCACTTTAAACTTAATGCATCATATGTGTCATAGCGCAAAGTGCGTGTCATTAAGAAAAACCTACCTTAAAGACAGATGATTACTCATTCTTCCTCTGCTTCCTTCAAAACAGTTTTTTCTACACTCCAGTGGGGCCACGGGTGTTTCGCACATCTGGATCTGGTCCTGTTTACGACCGAGTGCCCTTCCTGACGCCAACCATATATGGAGGAATGTATTCACTCTTGCCAGTATACGTGGTGTATGTATGAATACGAAGGGAAATGTGTTGGGACGAACATAAACGCTCAGTACCTAGGCCAGGAATTCACCAAACGCGATTAAAATCTCCAACCCGGTCGGGAATTGAACCCGGTACGCTCTAAACCGTAATCACGATCAAATAAGTGGAAAAAAGGAAACGTGAGAGTTTATATTAACCTGATTTGTTCATTCTATTTAGTTCAATGAGTAAAGAGTTTCTCTTATTACTAATACAAAACACAGTTTTTCATTAACCATACATCTTAACAGAGTATTTTCTTATCTGAGGTAGCCATGGTCCCCATTATCTCGGATAATCGAGACTTTACTGTCTCAGAAATGCAAATTTTCATATCATACTCGCAGGACCTCTTTTGAAGCTTCAAGGCTCTTAGTACAGTCTTCCACTAAGGCCAAGTCGTCAGCAAAGGCCACATTGAGGAATATATTTCCATCCAACCGATTCCCTCTTTAAAATGCCATACAATTTGTAAGAATGACCGGTGGAGCCACAAGATCGCAGAAATGCTTTCGTGAGAGTTTACATCGGATTAGAATTATTGTTCATTACGCCGAATGATGAAACATATGTTACTACTTTATGTAAGGTAGAGAGAAAGTAGCCAAATGTCATTGGCTATAAAATAACCAGGTGTCCACTTGGAACTTCTTTGAATGGGGTCTTCCAAACTTCCGGATCGGTGTGTCACGTACAGCAGTGATTGTATAATGTTGTAAATCAGTGCTGTCTATGTAGAATCCTAGGAATAAAATGGTAAGAAATACGCACCAATATTAACGTGATGGTAGAGGCTCACAAGGAGATGTTGGCAACGCGATCCAGTTGACTGGATCCATCTTCAACACCCGTGCAAGTCATGTCGAGAACTTTCGCCGGTTCAAATTGCAAGGCACAACTCCCACCTAATTTCCAGAAAATTCAATTAAATATTTCGATAATGTTTCACAAGACTACCACGCGACGTATTCCTAACCTGCAGCCCAACAAGCAAGCTCTCCGCTTTTCACAACTCATGATCCACGGTTCGAATCTAGCCTCCGTAGTGCTTTCGTGGGTTTGTTTTCAAGTTCAGTTTGTACATTATTTGCATTACAAGCATATTAAAAATATGCGCAGTAATGTGTATTTAACAATATTGGTCGGCCAATGTGCGCACTGCCATCCGTTTCTCTGTGTGAAGCCAGAGGATATGTTTTGAAAATATGAGTACCTTAATGTGTACTTAGGTACATGGTTTTACATGACTATGTCTAATAGCTGGGAGTCACCCGAAAATTTGTGTAACGTAACGTGGCAAAATTTGTAGCGGAAGTAACGTCAAATTAGTCGTTACAGTAGGCCTTGGTCGCCAAAGATGCTGCGACTGTGGATTTGAACAAACAGTGTGAGTTGAAATAGGAAGTGTACCGTCAGTGACATCACATTAGGCGTTATCATAGGCCTTGGTCGCCAAAGATGCTGTGGCTTGGATTTGTAAAAATAGTGTGTTGAAATAGGAAGTGTACCGCTAGTGACGTCACATTAGGCGTTACCGTTGGCCTCGGTCGCCAAAGATGCTGTGGCTTGGATTTGTAAAAATAAAGTGTGTTGAAGTAGGAAGTGTACCGCTAGTGACGTCACATTAGGCGTTACCGTAGGCTTCGGTCGCCAAAGATGCTGCGACTTGAATTTGTAAAAATAGAGTGTGTTGAAGTAGGAAGTGTACCGCTAGTGACATCACATTAGGCGTTACATAAGGCCTCGGTCGCCAAAGATGCTGTGGCTTGAATTTGTAAAAATAGAGTGTGTTGAAGTAGGAAGTGTACCGCCAGTGACGTCACATTAGGCGTTACCGTAGGCCTTGATCGCCAAAGATGCTGCGACTTGAATTTGTAAAAATAGAGTGTGTTGAAGTAGGAAGTGTACCGCTAGTGACGTCAGATTAGTCGTTACCCAAGGCCTTGGTCGCCAAAGATGCTGCGGCTTGGATTTGTAAAAATAGAGTGTGTTGAAATTGGAAGTGTACCGCTAGTGACGTCACATTAGGCGTTACCGTAGGCCTTGGTCGCCAAAGATGCTCTATGAAATGATGCAAATACCCCAAATCGTTCGTTATCAATATTTGAGTTTCATTTATAGAAAGACATATTCACGATCATTAGCTTTTCGCTAAAGGGAAAAGTTTTCTTCTTTTTTTCTTATAATTTGCTTTTACGCTTATGACGACTAAGGAAGAGGAAAGGGACTAGAAGTGGGAAACCGCGGAAAAGCATCTTCAAGACTGCCGACAGTGGGGTCCGAACCCACTATCTCCCGAATGCAAGCTGACAACTACGTAACCAAAATCGCGTGGCCACTCGCTCGTGTGTACTTAGGGGCAGTTGTAACGGATGATTATAAGCTTTGAGACCTCTGCTGGGAAAGAAATATATCTCTACAAATATTAAGAGAAATATTTACCTAGCATGTATCAGGCCCATTCTGTTGTATGATTGTACTTTCTAAATTACATTTTTTTTTCAAAATAAGGCACTTAGTATGATGACCAAAGCACCAATACTGAAATGTAACAGGAGTATATGATCTGATCTTCGTATTTTGACTGTTAGATCTGAGATTTTTAAAAAAGTAGTAAAGATAAGCAAAGCTAGAATCCTCCTTAACCATTCAACCGACCTAAAACTGGTCGTAAAAACCAAGAAGCCGAACACCCGTTATAAACATCGCGGCCCTTGGCTCACTTACGACCTGTTTAAACTTTAAATAGAAATCGTTTCGGCCTTTTCCAAATTTAATATAATTCACTAACTAAATTAAACTCGGAATTTAAACCGCTGAAAGTGGCCGTTTGTTAAGAAGGGAAGTTCCTCCCCCTACTCCCCAAACAGCTCTCCGACTCAAAATTAGAACCCGTTCCTCAGCGAATAGGGAGTTTCTTCTCTGACGGGAGTTGAATACCGCCTCTCGGTCAAATCATTTCCGACTCATCAGCATTTCTCGGAAACAGATGAGTAAAAGGGCATAGCTTTCGCCCTGGGGCTCTCCTCAACAACAAAAACAACAAAAAAAATTGGTATTACAATGGAATTCCCAGCATTTGAGCCATTTTGTTCCATGTTTGGTTTAAGAATTGTGGCCAAAGCATTCACAAAAACCTTTTTCACATGCCTTCGTCAATGTATTTGTTGGCTATCATTTATTCACCCGGAAGGTTATGGGTTCGATTCCCCCTTCAGGAAATCGAAAAATTTAAGAAACGACATTTCCACTTCTGGAGCTGCATATCACACTGAGGCTCACCCAGTCTGCACCAAAAATGAGTACCAGGTTAATTCTTGGGGGCAAAGACGGTCGGTGGTAAAGAGTGCCCAGATTATGGATAGTGGAAGCCTTTATATTCCCTTCTACAAGGGTTTTGTTTTGTTTCGCTTTGCTTGGTTATCAGTTATACTAAGGTATAATCGTTGTGGAAAGACGATGGCCACGACTAATGGGAAATATTTCAGGTCTGTGAAAAACAGCAAAGAACAAAAAAACATAACAGAAGAGAATTATGAAAATATACCAACACTTTAAAAGGACACAAATTTATAAACAAAATACGCTGTATAAGCCTAGAGCAACTTAGAACCTATACATATTTATATGAACAATGGCATTTAAAAAAATTCACATAAATACAACAGAAAAGAGAGAGAGAGAGAGAATGGAAAATAAGGGATGAAAAGGAAGGAAAAAATGAAGCTAAGTTGCGTAAGGAATATCATGACGCGTGAATGGATATTAAGATGCAGTAGCTTTCCAAAAATATAGTTATTTTCATACAGATACGTCAATATATGTATTTGGGGACATGAAATGAAGCAAAATAAATCAATTTGCCGCATCTTTTCCACATTTTTGAGAGATTACTGCAAGTTGCCACCTTTTCCCATCCATTTCATGCTTCAGCACTCTTCCCCCTCACTTTTATCTGCGCTTTTAAAAGATTGAACACATTTTTCTCTTCTTCAACAGATTTTCTTGGGTGAAAATTTCGATAGAATTAAATGTTTCATTTGTGCCCCAGACTCAACGGACATAGAAGCCATCAAGCAGGCTCAACAATTACTCAACAACAAAGACCTAGAGTTGGAACTTTTTGCATGGCATGGTTACAAGTATTTGCCTGATGTGATTCAGAGTTTGCAAGAAGCTGATGAGTGTTAAGGAGAAACTTGATGGATTTGCTAAAGACAAATTCGAATTAAATTTGAAGAAGAATCCAGATGTGGAATATTTTGCAACTTTGATTGCACTCCCTTTACGAGTGATGACATTGGTTTCTGTAGGTGTCGATCGAAGTTTCTCTCTCTATAAGTATCTACTGCATTCAAAACGTCAGTGACTTACTGTCAAAAACATTTAAATTGTGCAATTCAATATAACAAGTTTATTAATTATTAGAACGCAGTAAATGAGGTAAGGAAAGATCATGCAACTGGTTTAAACCGTAATAACGTGATTTCATCAACACTTTTTTGCACCATTTTGTATGATGTATGTATGTTCAGTCTTCAGCCCTACGGCTGGTTGGATCCTCAACAGCTCTGCCATCAGCTGTCATAGATGGCCTAGACATCACCGAAGAGGCGTACTAGGAAAATGAGGAGTGAGGTAGTTTCCCCTTGCTTTCCTCACTGAGCCAGAAGTTGCTATTACATATCAGTCTGCCAAGCCCACTGAAATGCATGCACCAACCGACCCTGTGAGTAACATTTTCACACCATTCATAACAGTGACTGGCTGCAGAAGGAATGGCAACGCTCATACCTCAGTCACTTTCATATTGTCAAAGCCAAGCATAAGACAGAGACAGATCAATGAAAGTAACAAAATTACTCTAGCCCATACCAGAAGACATAGTGCACAGTAAACACCAGGTCTTGCCAGCAAAGGCACTTTTGTATGATATAGATATTGATTCCCATAGGGAATCTGAAATATTTGTTTCGAATGAGTGAATTTATAATACCAATATACATGGTCCGTTATTGGAGATAATAAATTTTCCAGTAACTCATTCCAACTGATGAGCCCAACCTAGCACACGGGGGGGGGGGGGGGGAACGCTGGCAACCAGGAATGAGTTAGCCGGAAAATGTATAATGTCCAATAACGGACCATTTATATTGGTATTACCACGTTGTATGCATTTTCAGGACCCTTCCCCCCCTTTTTTGATCATACTTTCCACCTTAAAATTAGTTTCCTAATAATGATAGAAGGAAGAACAGGATAATATTTTACCAAAAAGCCCATTAAGAGATAAGGCATCATACATGGCCGAAATACGGTAAGATAAAGGTAGGAGTAGGAAATATGGAAGAGTGTCTTGATTCTGGTTCCTCGGGTAGAGAAGCTGCTTTATAATATGGTAGTTTTAGGTCAGCTACTTTAATCCGAGCTACTGTAAAAGAGTTCTGATGCTTAATTTTTCAAGCACTTTATTAGTGCTCAAATTGCGATAGACAGGAACCCTGGCACTGAATATTGTGCACGGTGAAGGATGACGAAATTTACAAGAGTAAAGTGATCGCGCATCTCTCTGAAAATCACAAAATCTAATTTTTTCCACTCCGTGTGAGATAGATCCCTCTATTGTTTAAAAAGCATTTTGAATTGATGATTCCATTTTAGTGACTATCCGACTCACTGGCTGTGCAGTCAGCGTTCAAGCCTTCGATGCAGAGGGTCCTGGGTTCGATTCCCGGCCGGTTCGGAGATTTTAAACGAGTCTGATTAATTCTTCTGGATCGAGGACTGGGATTTTGTGTTTGTCCCAACCCCGTCCTCTTCATATTCAGACCACACACTTCACCCACCAACCACCACAGAAACACGCAATAGTGATCGCATCCCTCCAGATAGGGTTGGCGTCAGGAAGGGCACCCTGCCATAAAATAAGGCAAATCCATTCGCATCCGAGATACCACAGATGTCGAAAAATCGGTACAAGAAGAAGAAGAAGAAGAAGATAAGAAAAGATTCCAATTGAATCACTATAATATAAATTTTATTTAAATTTCAAAAAAAGAATCACATAATGTTAAACCACGGTTATACATGGAGGTATTAACATGTAAAATACGCAACCAATATTTTCAACCTCAAGTTTCTTAAAATAGACAGGGAAATATACACTGAATGGCCAAATGTCACGGGAAGAGGTGTCCCACAAGAAAATGTGCCGTGTATGACCCCTAAGCGTTGCGGCTAGCTGCGGCGTAGCTGAGCAGTCTGTCACAGACACCAGTGTCGTGAAGATGGCAATACGTCGTGAGTTAACCGACTTTGAACGTGGGATGATCATCTGCGCACGGTGCATGGGTCACAGTATTGCGGAGATTACACGCGAAATTGGGGTTTCCAAGGTCAACAGTGTCGAGGGTGGATCTTCAATATTGCAGAGTGTTACCACCCGCGTAAACCGTCACACGGGAAGACCATATGTGTTTAACGAACTGAGACCACTTTGCCTCCATACTGGGCGCTCGACGAGCTATTGTGAGTCATATCACCGCCCAGTTCAATGTTAGGAGTCAGAAACCCATTTCTACCAGGACTGTAAGGAGGCAACTAGACCGCGTAGGCTTCACCAGCCGACGATCAACTCTTGTCCCTTTGCTGATACAGAGCTCAATGACGCATAGATCCGCGAATATTGGCAATGGACCATAGAACAGTGGCGGAGTGTGGTATGGTCCGATGCATCCCGGTTCCAGTTGTATCGAGCTGATGGGCGCGTGAAAGTGTGGCGCATGCCCCCATGAAGTTATGGATCCTGCGTGTCAACAAGGTTGTGTCCAGGCGGGAGGTGGCTCAATTCTGGTCTGGGTGGCGTTCTCATGGTCGCAGTTAGGCCCCATTGTCCGAATGCAGGGAGAGCTGACAGGTGCACGCTATGTGAACATTCTTTCAGAGCATCTGCATCATTTGATGGCCCTAGAGTACCCTGATCGAGATGACATGTTTCAACAGGACAATGCGCCATGTCACCACTCTGTGGTGGCACGCAGGTGGTTGGAGGAACACTGCAGTAAAGTTACGACCCTGGATTGGCTCTTCAGATCACCCGATCTTAATCCAATCGAGCATTTATTGGATGCTGTCGAAGCTGGTGTACGCTCCATGAATCCCGCACCAACTACACAAGACCAATTGGGCGTAGCATTGCAAGACGCGTGGGTCCAGATTCCTCCAGAAGGATTCCAACACCTTGTAGAGTCGATGGCTCGCCATACTGCTGCCATTTTGAGGGCGCGTGGAGGAGTAACTCGTTATTAACATCATATGCAGTGTCTTCCCATGACTTTTGGCCACTGAGTATGCATTATTTTTTTATGTCTTTGCCAGGGGGGTAATTATTTTGTTACGGGCCCGCCTGCCAAAATAAAAATTAGGCCCCCACTCAAATAAAATGTAAAACCTATAAATAACTAATATAAATTTAATTACCAAAAACCAAACCAAACCCCATGGCACTACAGCTCTTGAAGGGCCTTGGCCTACCAAGCGACCGCTGCTCAACCCGAAGGCCTGCAGATTACGAGGTGTCGTGTGGTCAGTACGACGAATTCTCTCGGCCGTTATTCTTGGCTTTCTAGATCGGGGTCGCTATCTCACCGTCAGATAGCTCCTAATTCTAATAACGTAGGTTGAGTGGACCAGCCCTCAGGTCCAGGTAAAAATCCCTGACCTGGCCGGGAATCGAACCCGGGGCCTCCGGATAAGATGCAGGTACGCTACCCCTACACCACGGGGCTGGCAAATTTAATTACAGCAGATAAAAATAATTGTCAAATTATATAAGCAACGATATTAATAATTACTGTAAGATTATTAAAAAATAATATTTAACAGGTTTTATTTCACTGCTTCCGTGGTTTAACGGATGAGCAGCTGAGCTGCCACGTAGTTGTTCGTACTTAATATTCAGTAACTACAGAACTATACTTTGTAACCGATAACGACGTCTCAGTTATAATAATTTATTCGGTCACAACACAGAAACATATACGAAGAAAATTAAATAAGAAATTTTTCATATAAAGTTTGAAATATGTCATACCGCACAGCTGATAAGCCTATTATTATCATCGCACGAAGACAACTCGTTGGAAACTGAACTGTCTGTTATGTCACAAATTTCTTAATGGCGTTATACGTAGTACAGTCATTAAGTTCTGAGACTTGACGCCTGGAGGATAGGCACCCACACGCCTCCGTATGTTGCACACGATGCCGCATTACACGGCGTACACCTATACAGAGCCACCCCCACCCTCAAAATAGTCGCCATTGGTCGTTATGCACGTTTGTCAACGTTGATACAGATGCCGGAAGCACCAATGAAGGGAAACACCATGTTTCGTCTCCAGTTGTTATCCGGTTGAGAAACGTCGGATCATCGTCAGCACTACTGATGAGGTCATCACAAATCGTCATGCGATCATCACGTTGTCTTGCGACAGGATTCGTGGCACACTGTGCTGGGTAACACGAGGCATGTTGAGATCATCTGTCGGAACTTCGTGGTACGTACCATGGCTGACCCCTATTGCTGCTGCGAGATCGTCTACCGATTGGGAGCGGTTAGCACGCACCAACGTTGCAACTTCTTGGATCTTGCGTTCCGTTCGAACTGTTTGTGGCCGTTCAGTACGCACATCATCTTCCAAACCGTCCCGCCCTTGCACAAAACGTTTGTGCCACCTAAACACAACACTGCGACTGAATGCGTCCTCACCGTAAGCCTGCTGCATCATTTCAAACGTTTAGGCAGCGGTTTTGCCTAATTTCTGGCAGAACTTGATGTTTGACAGTTGCTCAAACTGTGACATGTCAAAGTCCGACGGGCGCATTCAAATCACCGCCACAACAACGACCGTAAGTCTGCTTCCAGTGCAAGCACTCAACTGTTTCTTGCAGGGACGAGAGACTAACTGACATGGTACCATAACACGGCGCCACCGATGCGCTATAGCGCACCACAGCGCCATCATGCGGTCAGTCTCAGAACTTAATAACTGTACTACGTATATTGCTGTCGAATAATGCGTGGTAAATGTACAGCAAAACATGTGTACAAAAGGATCGCACATGCAGAACACACATATAAGTATCATCTGTTTAACGCCATGTGTATGTTTGTCCGTCAGAGGTCAGCACAATCAGATTGCGACATCCCCAGTGGAAGGGGAGACAGAGTCACGCGCCCCACCGGAGTCCGTGAGTTACGAGACTTGAACTAGCGTGGGTAACGGTGTTGGGTTTGGTGCGCCACATTATGGATCGCAGCGTCCTATGTGTATATTTTGTACAGTCTTGTGAATAAATTAAGTATGTAATGTGCATTATGTTGGCCTTGCACTTAATGATGATAAAGTAAATTGCGTGGACTGTGGGAAGAGCTAGGCCTCGTTCAACAAGAGTAAACAACTCGAACACGAGACCGAACATCATCTTCTAACTAAAATAAGATATTTTGGCATTAATTTTCATCGATGTGATTATTTTTAAATAATTTGGTGCAGGTGTGAGGAGCCTGTCACGGTGTTGCGAGAAACGGCAAGAGTCTGCACTCAACTCAGTTATAATAACTGCTGCTAGATTCAACCAACTGGCAATATTATTATTCGTCTACGAACTAATTGTAAAACAAACTATTTCGACTGATTCTACAAAACCACTCCGACCATTTCCTTGCAGAGTGACATGAGCCTATAAATACACCTTTTTTTTCTTGTTACGATGAGGCCTTAAAAGGGCTGCGGGCCCTAACGTTACGCCCTGGTCTTTGCTCAGTACATACCCTATTTAAGTTGTCCATATTAAAGTGAGAGTCCCTATTATTACCTTTCTGCAGATGAACGGCAATAACTGAATAAAGTCAGGGAAGAATATTAAAGCTGATAACTTTGAACTTTTAAAAAACAAATCAGGTTCAAGTATTTCGGATTGCTCATTTCTTTTTTTTTCAAGAATGGCCTTTGGTTAGACACCATTTGGCCAGTTGGTAGTTAAGGATAAGGATGGCGCTACGTCTTCTCGCCATGAGGCCGGTCATGGCATTACTACAGGGTGGGAAGGCCATGGTAGAAAGGTAGTAGTTAATGGGGTATAACAGTTAGGAGATTATCTTTATTAATTATTTCAGTTGGCGACTTCTGCATCAGGGTTTATAGAGTTAGATTGGTGTCTTGTAGAAACTGGATCAGTGCTCTGTAGATTTTGCTATCGTGGTCTTGAAGAAGAATGTGAACATTTGTGGGGAATGGGATACGTAATGACCGAAGCTGTGCGAATAACTTTGTTCGTTGTTGCTCATACCTGGAACAAGAAAAGACTTATGTGATTCTGCTCGTTTCTTCGGACTGTACTACCACCGCAAGTCGTACGGAACGATGAATAAAACTTGACTAACGATGCGTCAATTTACAGGAATCTTCTTCGACAGAAGATAACATTGAACCTGAAATCAAATATCTATGATAGTCACCCGCCCAGTGGCGTTGTACGAAACGGAATGCTGACTAGTGGAAAGGAAACATGTTATGGAAATGAAGATGTTTCGCTAGCCATTAAGAAGCAGCTGATTGTATCGTGTTACCAACAAGTGTTCGGAAGACGTGAGGTAGTGCCAATTACAAATAAAATGCGCGACATTGCTTATTTATTTATTTATTTATTTATTGATTTATTGCATGTCAAAGAATCAACAGCAATAAAATAAGGGAAGATGTTTCATTTATCCTAGATAAAATAGGGACATAACATACTCCTTGTCTTTCACTTAATCAGTCCTAAACTATTATTAGAACTGCCTGCCATTAAACACAGCATAAATAAATAAATAAATAAATAAATAAATAAATAAATAAATAAATAAATAAATAAATAAGAACAAGAAGTAGGTTGACTTCTTGGCTAAATGACTAGCGTAGGCTACTTAGTCTTCGGTTCAGAGAGCACCAGATTTGATTCCCGGCTTGGTGGAAGATTTTAACTGCGTATTGTTAATTCATTTAGCTCGGGGACTACGTTTTTGTAATAGTCTTAATACCATTTACACACAACACACGTCACTACTAATGGCTGGTTTACACGTGGACAGTGTTTAGTACAGTGGTACATGGCAGTTTGTCACTCAAGCCACGTGATTCAGTCGTTCCTGTGTCGTCAACTACAGCAGAGATAAGATGGACGGCCATCAACAACGTGTTAGATAACATTCTAGAGGAAGTTGAGGATGAGGTGACCAAATTAGGAGAAAAAGAGAATGGGAGCGAAAATAGATTACCAGAAGGAATAATCTCGGGGCAAGTACAATTCTCTTTAAAGAATTAGCCGAGGAGGATCGACAGGAATATTTATGTTATCCTTGCGAATGTCACAAGCAACATTTAATGAGTTACTGCATAAAGTTGAACCGATGATACAAAAGACAGATACCATCAGCAAAGCTGAAACTGCATATCGTGCTGTACATGCTCGCGACGGGAAATAATGTCCGAAGCCTTCATCATTTCTTCAGAGTTTCCAAAGCCAGTATATCTAGTGTTTCCGGAAGTATATGAAGCTATATATATACTGCTCTGAAAGGTTTCATACAGGTAAGGAAAAATACAAACACATATTGGTTACAATATTATATATAAGCAATTGTTTAGCAAAACAACTATAATCAAAGGTTTATTGCTTTTAAATTTCAGTGAATACACATCAAAAACCTATCACAATAATTAAATGTTTCCATTCTGCAGTGACTTAAAAGCTTCTCTCCATCTAGCCATTGTTGTCGGCAATTAGAATGAACGATCAAAAGAAAACAGGAACTCACAACGATGATCAGCTCCATAGCTTTACCCACAACTTATGAACTTGACTAAATTGCGCCCGTTCTCACGTGGTAAGTTGCAAGTACAGTGCTCCCCCACTACTCCGATGGGTGCGCACGCAGCTGGTGAGAAGTCTACTTGAAAGGAAAAATAGACTGGATTCTATTCCACTTGACTAAATTGTTACTTAATCGTTTACTTACCACTTACCACTAAAGTCACAGTTCACACGCTGCAAGTCACTTAAAATTAAGTTAAAAATTAAGTTACCACTAAATTACTATCCGCGTGTAAACAGGCCATAACAACCACAGAAGCAAGCAATATCGAATACATTTCCCCGTATAGGGTTGATGTCAGGAAGGGCTTAATCCACATTAGTGCCAGCTCAAGATGATTGAGAAAAGGTAGGGAAAGAGATAATAATAATAATAATAATAATAATAATAATAATAATAATAATTTTACACTCGTATATGGATGTGTATGTGTGTGTTCTCCAACATAGCTTTGGAAAGCCTACAGCAATTTAAACCAAATTTCATACACGTATGAATTACTATCTGTAAAAGTGCTGTGGGAGTAAGACACCCCTAGAGTTGGTGTGGGGATGTTAAACGACCAATATTAGTGCCGAATTTTACAGATTTCAGGGTTGCTGAGATGAACATTCACACTCTGGATGCAGGTAAATTCCAAGTTCAGCCTCCATCAAGATGCGGGTTGAGAAAACGTGAAAAATAAAAAGAAAATGTCTGATATGGCCGAGATTATGGATGCATGTGTGTATTTCTCTCAACCAAACTTGGTACACATGTGACCTACTAATATGGAAAATATAATGTGGGGTTTAAACAACCCTAGGAGTGGGGGAGGGGAGTGGCGTGTAAAAATTGTCGAAAATGACCGATATTAGTGTCAAATCCATAGTTTTGGGGTTACTAAGATGAAATTTGACACTAACTCGGGATGCAGTTTAAGTTCAGCCTACATCGGCATGGAGGTGGGAAGGGAAATACAATGTCCAAATGACCGATATTAGTGTTGAAACCAGAGATTTAGGGGTCGAAAGGCTGATTAGTGACAATCCCAATGACAGTTGGAATCGCGCACAACATATCTATAGTGCGACGCGTAAATATGTACTAGTACTGTTATCATTTATTTTTATAATTTACTTGAAAGCATCAGCTACTTCCCAGACAAAGTTTGAATCACAACAATATATAAAACTAGAACATAAAAGCAGATAGCAATTACTCTAAAACAACAAAATGGTTCGTAAACTCTCAATCAACATGGCAATAAGGATATCTGTAAAAACTCACTTCTTATATAATCAACAGGTAATACAGTAAAAAGCCTAAAAGTAAACATTCGGAAAATGTATATCCGGGCAGCGCCGAGTACCACAGGTAGTAATTATAAGAAAATAAATTAATCAAGTGATATTAAAAAAAGAATAACATATTAAATTAGAGACACAAAATAAAAGAAGTAACGGTAAAGTAACAATATAGTAGAATTTGATTTGACCACTGATAATTAAAAGAGCATAAGAAGAAATGTACGAATTTCAGAAAGATATTATTTTTTACAAGTTGTTTTACGTTTACAGATAGGTCTTGTGGCGACGATGGGACAGAAAAAAGCTAGGAGTTCGAAGGAAGCGGCCGTGGCCTTAAGGTACAGTCCAAGCATTTGCCTGGTGTGGAACTGGGAAATCACGGAAAACCATCTTCAGGGCTGTCGTCAGTGAGGCTCAAACCCACCATCTCTCAAATAGTGGATACTGGCCGCACTCAAGCGACTGCACATACCGAGCTCGGTGTGTCTTAAATATTGAGGTGAAAAGCAGAAAAGTTAAGAAGAGGAAGACAACGGTCCATAAAAGGAAGAGGGAAATGGTAACAAAGTGTAAGGAGAAGGAGGAGGACAAGTTTTAAGGTCACAAGACTACATGATTAAATCATATTTTCCCAGTATTTCTACAGAAAAAGAGTCATCTCCGTACAGGCCACGAAGATCCTTGGAGTGGTGGAAAGTAAAGGCTTCCACTATCCATAACCTCACCACTTGATGGGGTAGAGTGGTAGAGTGGCCTTTGCCCCCAGGAATGAATAATTTTTGGTGTAGGCTGAGTGAACCTCAGGGCCCTGTGCACCACCAGAAGTGGAAATCTCGTTTCTTAAATGTTACGACTTCTCGACGGGGATTCGATTTCACGTCCTTCCGGGCGAACCGATCACGCCTTTACCACCCCGCCCAGGCAGCCCCTAGTATTTCTACAGAGACATATTTAAAAGCTGAGTTGCTAGACATGCCTCCGATGTCCACTGGTAGGAGATTCCATTGTCTAGCTGCGGTAACTGTGAATGATTTACAGTAGTGAATGATGTGAATCTGTGTACAGGAAGGGATAAACTCAATGTGCTACTTCTTGTTCTTCATCTGTTTACCCTCCAGGGTCAGTTTTTCCCTCGGACTCAGCGAGGGATCCCACCTCTACCACCTCACGAGCAGTGTCCTGGAGCTTCAGACTCTGGGTCGGGAATACAACTGGGGAGGATAACCAATGCCTCGCCCAGGCAGCCTCACCTGCTATGCTGAACAGAGGCCTGCGGGGGATGGGAAATCGGAAGGGATACACAAGGAAGAGGGAAGGAAAGGCCGTGGCCTTAAGGTAGGTACCATACCGGCATTTGCCTCGAGAAGAAGTGGGAAACCACGGAAAACCACTTCCAGGATGGTTGAGGTGGGAATCGAAGCCCCTCTAGTCAGTTGACCTCCCGAGGCAGAGTGGACCCGTTCCAGCCCTCGTACACTTTTCAAATTTTCGTGGAAGAACCGGGAGTCGAACCCGGGTCTCCGGGGGTGGCAGCTAATCACACTAACCACTACACCCCAGAAGCGTACTATAACTCAATATAATAACTGAAAATAAAGATATCTGCTGACATATTTAGTGCATATTGGACAGAATTAATTAAAACTCTGACATAAATCAACAAGGAAAGTTCCACATTTTCTGCCACCTGGTAGAATAAAAGGGAACGTTGTAATTGACATGGAAGCAGTCTAAATGACATCAAATTAAAATGTCTACAACATAATAATACAGGCCATATTATTATTATTATTATTATTATTATTATTATTATTATTATTATTATTATTGCTCAAGAACATTCCATTGTGGGTTTTTAAATAATTTCAACATACCCTAGATTTTATGATCAAATTCGTTTATTATTCTTATATTCAAAAATATTATGCTTTTTAAAAACAATGCGACATTGATCGTATGATGTGTGTATGAATATTACAGCATTGTTCGAGGTGTGAATTTATGAACATTATTAAATCTGTGTTAACAAAATAAATCATGGACTGATATTGTAAACGAATGGATGACGATAGCGGTTACGGTCTTCAATGTAGAAGTGCTTTTCCATATCCCAATGAGAGGCTGGGCAGAGCGATGGGGTGTGCAGCGTATGCAGGGGCATATGCAGGAGCAGCTATTTTAATAGCGGGTGCAGAGAATGCGATGGGAGCAGCGTGGATAGCGGGCGTTGCTATGGAGATCCTAGAATAAGACACAGCGGCTGGGGCGGCAGCAAAGGTCTTCGTGATGATGGGAGCTGCCGCGATCGCAGGGGCAGCATATGTGATGGGGGCTGCATGGATAGCAGGGGCAGCAAGAGTCAGAGGTGCCGCGTGGATAGCGGGAGCAGCAGCCAAAGTTAGTGGTGCAGAGGGCAGACTCAGGGCGCTCAGGCCAAATCCATGGTCTCCTAGATCATAACCGCCTCCTAGACTCAAGAGGCCGCGCTTCTCAACCTTCTTTTGTTCTTCTTCAACTGGGGCTGCGATGGCTGAGGCGACAAGGGCGAAAACAAGGTAGTACTGGAAAAGCAAAGGATATTTATATTACTTGCCACAATTATGGGCTGCCGCATTGGGCAAAGTGTAACATGTGCATATATGATATAAATGAAAAGTGAAACATAACAATTTGAAAGTACAACTACGAGGATCGAGTCATAAGTCATGGCAACTATTTTTTTTTTCTCGCGAACAGGAGACAACACGGAAAATCTAAGATATGCATTTGGAAACATAGGGCATGTACTTATGCATAGTGCCTGAAGACAAATTCTGACTTCAAGAGATTCTCGTAGGAAAGTGACAGAACACAGGCCGTTGGTAACCGTTGTTTTATTATGGTATACACAGCAAATACACAAGACTACCTACAAAGGACAGGTCTCCACTGGTTACAGACCTTCGAAATAATAACCCAATGTTTCTACTGTGCATTGCCAGCGGTGGGGCAGGCGCTGAATACCATTCGCTGCATGTGTATCGCTAACGTGTGACACCTCTCTCCGAAATGCTGTTACGATGTCCTCTTTGTTAGCAAACCGTTGTCCACGTAATGGCTTCTTGACTTTGGGGATTAGATCATAGTTACATGAGCTCAAATCAGGCGAATAAGGCGGGTGTGGAAGAACCTCCCATCCCCACCGTTGTAAGCGACGCTGAACGATGGCCGCTGTGTGAGGTGTCGCGTTATCGTGTAGCATTATGGCGTTGTCCAAAAGATAGGGCATGGCATGCACACCTAATGCTTCCCGCAGCTCTGCATGGCATTAGCGTGCATTTCTGCCGCGGAGAACTGCTATTTTAATATACGATCGTTGCTCCTGTTTGTTGACTTCCATTTTGTGACGCTCTCACTCACACACTGAACTTGTGGGCATGCTTAGACCCACACTGTTGTTTACATACACCATCAAGTGGCATCATACGCAAATACATACCGTACGTTTCACAATGCATATCCTGTTCGCGAGAAAAAAAACAGTTGCCATGACTTATGACTATCAGTTTTCGAACAAAAATAGCTACAGAAAATGTAACATATCCGACAATGGAGGTTCCTAGTCCCTCAAGATAGTGTCTCCTCTTGTGGCTTCCAATGGCTGATGCAGGCGGTGTCTGAGTGTTGCAATAGATCTTTAAAGGGTTGCAAGATCAACTTTCTTCATAAGGCTGCTCAAAAAATGAAATGGTGTATGGCTTTTGATGATGATGGTGCTTGTTGGTTAAAGGGGCCTAACATCTAGGTCATCGGCTCCTAATGGTACGGAACGGACGACATGATATGATGATTAGAATTTTAAAATGCATCCACTGACTAGAATTTAAAAGAAATAATAATGATGAGCAATGATTGTGAATTTAAAATAATCAGTGGATCTAATGCGCAATGCCTTATTTTCGGTAAAATGAGAGATGATAGATTTTGGTAGAATAAGACATTGCCTTAAAATGCAATCATATAACATGCAAATTAATATTTTAAAAAACATTAAAATATAGAAACACAAACTAAAACAGAGTCAATGGAATAAAACATAGTAAACAATAATACACGCCGGGCTGAGTGGCTCAGACGGTTGAGGCGCTGGCCTTCTGACCCCAACTTGGCAGGTTCGATCCTGGCTCAGTCCGGTGGTATTTGAAGGTGCTCAAATACGTCAGCCTCGTGTCGGTAGATTTATTGGCACGTAAAAGAACTCCTACGGGACTAAATTCCGGCACTCGGCGTCTCCGAAAACCGTAAAAGAGTAGTTAGTGGGACGTAAAATAAATAACATTATTATTTATTATTATTAACAATAATACAAGGACTAATACGAAACACGACGTTTATATGTGATAAAACAAACCACTATCCCTCATAAAACCAGGTCTGTTGACTGCTCGTCATCTCGCAGGATGAGGGGGATAGTACTCGGGAGTTTTAGACCAGGCCAGGTCCATGCACTGCGTAAGGATGTGTACCACGGTAAGATGATCGCCGCGATACACACCTGGTGGGGGTTCTCCTTTCAGTAAATAGGAGTGCGTTACTATCCATAATACGACCTAATATCACAGATTCCTTTCGAGAAGCCCCTTGTTCTCTTTATCGTTCTCAGCATATTTGGCAGTGGAGTGGCCTACCACTCCATCTCCCAACGGAACACAATAAATGTCTCAGCTGAGAGCGAATATCACTGGCTGGAACCTTGTAAGGCAATAGGGGAAATGTAACAGCCTCCTTGGCAGTCTTATCAGCTAATTCGTTTCCCTCCACACCTATGTCGCTTGGGAGCCACATAAACGTGATTCTGGTGCCAGCATCCGAAGTATGGCTTTTAGTGCCGGGAGTGTCCGAGGATATGTTCGGCTCTCCAGGTGCAGGTCTCTTGACTTGACTCCCGTGGGTAACCTGCGTGTCATGATGAGGATGAAATGATGAAGACGACAGAAACACTCAGCCCCCATGCCAGCGGAATTAACCAATTAAACATGTTTTTCTTCGAAGTAGTTAGGTATAGTCACATTGTATAACGTCGTTGCCGGGACAAAACCTCCTATGTGAAATAATTTAGCTTAGAACTTTGGCTGGTAAGGTTCTGTCATCTAAGGTGCAATATTGTGTGACAGTTGTCAAGGCATTCTCGCTCTTCATAATGTATGTGCTGCGGGTCAGTATATCTTAAAAAAAATTAACACATAGGAGGTTTCGTCCCGGCAACGACGATATTCTCTTTTTAACATGAATATGATTTTGGGCAGGGATCTATATGGAATCAGAGACCAATTTCCCGACAACACTGTAACCATGGCAACCAGTGTTCGTCTATGCACACTAGATTAGTAGCGTCATCTTCTCACTGTGCACTTTCTTCCTGTAACTCAGAGCTTGTGAGACTCCCGTATCTAGTGAACCCCGTTCTACTCCTCAGTACAGAATTAAAATCCTTGAACTGACCGGTAAACGAACCCAGGGCCTTGGAAAAAGAGAAAGAAAAGCTACCTTTATGCCACAAGTTTTGCCAATAATAATAATAATAATAATAATAATAATAATAATAATAATAATAATAATATCCGAATAGTTGAGTGAACAGTCAGCGTACTGGCCTTCGGTTCAGAGGGACCCGGGTTCGATTCCCGGCCGGGTCAGGGATTTTAACCTTAATTGGTTAATTCCTACGGCTGGGTGCTGGCTGTATGTGTTGTCTTCGTCATCATTTTCATCCTCATCACGGCACGCAGGTCGCCTACTGGCGTCAAATAGAAAGACCTGCAACTGGCGAGCCGAACCCATCCTGGGATATCCCGGCACTAAAAGCCATACGACATTTTTCAATAATAATAATAATAATAATAATAATAATAATAATAATAATAATAATAATAATAATAATAATAATAATAATAATAATAATAAAAATATATACGAGATCTAGAATATCTTTCATTTTCTCACAATTCACGAAACTTACCATTCTCTTGTGTATACACTCATTTTCCTTTCGATTTATCGAAATTCTTTATCTCCTCTCTGGTTGAAGTCAAAGGATGAATTTTCTGTACCCCCTCCCCCCTCCACTTCTGAATGCCAACAGAACGGAATAAGAAGCAGAGTTGTTAACTGCTCCGTCTGACAATAAGGTCTGCCTGCCATATTAGTGAGGAAACCACGGCAAGATATACGACCGCTATCAAGCAGCATAAAAATTGACTATTATAGCAGCCCGATAATCATTAGTACTACTAAGTATTTCCTAGCTTTTACTCATGATCTATATAAAACAGATTTTTAAAGTCATCTTTCCAGACTGATGAGAGGTTATGGGAGGACCTAGGCTGAGTTTAGGACTTTGGCATGGGGTTTAAAAGCCATTTTATGTCCTTTCTATCACCACTCGATATCGTACTGAAATAATAATAATAATAATAATAATAATAATAATAATAATAATAATAATAATAAAACACGGCCCCAGCCACCGTGTGAAAGAATTTTAATTTAACGCCATCTGGCTGCTTGTTTATCAATGTCGACGTTCCGTTTTACTCTAGGCCTACTAAATGGCAGAGTAAGCCGAATCTCTCTTGGACATCTATGGCTGAGTTTGAATGAATTTTGTCGGATAAACACCAAATGTTTTACCAGAGATCTTTCACTTGCCGATATCATACGACATGGAGTGTCGAATGGATTTTTTTCCGCCCTTCAAAACTCTGACAACCTCTGCCGGGTTTGAGCCCGCTATCTTGCGATCGGGAAGCTGACATTCTACCACTGATCCACAGACGGAACTATCGTAATGAAAATATCGCCGAAGTAACTGGAATTCAAACGCGGGACACTCGAGCCGAGAGATGAGCGACTAACCCACTGCACCAACATCCCAATAATAATAATAATAATAATAATAATAATAATAATAATAATAATAATAATAATAATAATAATAATAATAATACGCAGTAATGGAAAACATTTTTCACTTACCTTTCCTTAAATTATGTTTGTAAAATATACCCTTATTTAAAATTCCAGTACCTACCGTTACTTCCATGGCTGCTGGTACAATACGAGTGTATCTCTGACTAGTTGCGGAGAAGAACGCAGGTTTTTATAGTAAATCGCAGACAAGTCTGGCTTTCGCTACGACACACCTCTCTAGGAGAAGAACAACCGTATTCGTGCTTTACAGGCTTTCCTTTCTACAGCAAGTCTAGTTTCCAGCTTCCGCATAAACACGCGAGCGACAATGTCAAATGACAACTGTGTCCTAATAGATCTTGGATTTTTATATTGTTAAGAATACAATGTTAGACACATAAACAGGGCTTTAAAAAGGATAAAAAGAAACACTAAAAATAGAGTATAATTATTGATGTCCACCTCGGTAGCGTAATGGTTAGCGCTTATTAGCTGCCATCCTCGGAGGCCTGGGTTCGATTTCCGGTACTGCCAGACAGTTAAGAAAGCCAGGAGGGTTGGTGTGTGGTTAAATGGTACATGCAGCGGCCTCCATTCGGGGTGTGCCTGAAAAGAGCTGGACTACCTCGATATGAGGAAACAAGTTTACTTTTTTGATTACAAAGAAGAAAAGTATGATATTTCAAATTGGGAAGTCTACACCGGATCTAGAAACACAATTTAAAAATTAAATTATCAAAAAAAGATTTTTAAAAATTGGCATCAGCTCCTCAAAAACTGCTGTCATTTGAGAATTTTCTGGACTTGGCCAGGTTTTAAAGCCAAATGTTCTTACTTTTAGCACAAGCTGGTCCTGCAGTAATTCAACACCATGTATCCGGAATTCGAACCCAGGACACTAAAATATTATACGGCTTTCTAAATTCAGTATTCAATATTGGAAAGATGTTCCATTTCCGGTATTCGTAGATTTATTTTGTTATATCCCAAAACAAATGTAGGATTACTATACCATCTATCTACCCATCCTCATAATACACTGTTATAATTTTCAGCCTGCAAGACTCTGTGAATGCTCTACTTGTAACTAGATTTGTGGCCTTACTTAGTTCCAGACCTTTTATCTTTATATCACTAAACCCTGAGTCTAATCATCGTCAACATGGTCTCTCTCTACTTCTCTAACCCTTCACAGCAGTGTCCATTATTCTCCTAAATAATCTATCCTCCTCCATTCGCTTCACATGACCCCACCACCAACGTCAGTTTATGTGCACCACTTCATCCGTCAGGTTAATTCATAACTTAGCCTTCCGCTCATTCCGGGTACCCTCTCGACATTGTTCCCACCTGTTTGCACCAGCGATCATCCATGTCTGAGTCCACCCCATCTTTCACTCTCGTACAGCAACGTTGGTCCGTAAACAGACCGGTGATGGTTTCTATTGAGAAGTGAATTATTTCTTAGTGTGTTCATTTTCATTTATTTACATTTACGGTACTAATGGAATTAGTAAGGAATTTATGTAAACTACCTTTCGACTGGATGAAAGCAATAACTGCAACCGTCTATAAGCAAAGGAACAGGTATTTCTTTGATTAGTATACTAGGCAAGGAGTTCACAGACATTTCAGAAAAAAATATGTCAATGACGGAAAGGAAACAGGATGAACAACTTCAGTATGCGCCAAGTAATTGAAAAAGCTACGAGAGGAACAGACAGTTATGGTCAAGTATCGTAGATATAAAAAGGGTATCTGACCATGTACTAAGAGAAAAGATGTTAACTATACTGAGGGATTATGGAACCAGGGGTAGATTACCACAGGCACACGAAAACCTTTATGTTCATGATCGGGCTACTATAAGAATTGGTTGTAGAATTAGTTCTTGGTTCGAAATAGTTCCTGGGGTTCCACAGGGCTACAGTCTTTCATCCTTACTGTTTACAGTTTACAAGGACCATTAACAAAAAGGTATAAAATTGCAGGGAGGGGATCAGTTGAGTGGAAATGTACTAAGTAGTTTGGCCTATGCCTATCAGGCATTGTAGCTGGCGCCCACAATTACACAGCAGAGGATAGTGATATGCTCGCTAGCACAATTCGGCACGAGTGTTGTACATGGCTTTACAAGGAGACCGAACCAAGGACATCTCCAGATTTCAGGACGTAAGCCGCCAAACCAGCGGAGGAAGTAGCGATCTACTGAAATGAGTAACCGCCCATTACAAAGGTTAGAAATAAATGGAGAATTCTAAGGAGAAAAGAGTGTTAGGGCTGATCTGATTCCCGCCAGAAACATTGTCAATTCTGATCTGTGACCTGTGTGTCTTTTTTATGGCATACAGAAAATATAATCAAAACAGCTAGTTTAAGTCATATGTGTTAGCCTGATTGCATGCTCCTACAACTGTCTATCGTTTGCAGGGGATTCCGCTCAGAAAACCCATCTAGGAACGTACCCGAAAGACGACAGTCATTTTTGTGTCCTTATGTCAACCTGTGTTGATCAACACGTTCGACAGTCTACAGGGCCATTAATTCGCCATTTTAGGCAGTTTAGAGTGCAAACTTACAGACGCGGGTGACAAGTATAGTCTATCCTGAAAATTAGTTATGCTATGGGCTTTGCATAAACATAAGGAGTACGGCCCATCAGAACCCCTAGAATGTATGCTATTCCCGCTACATTTTGCATTTTAAACCTATTACTAACAAAACAAGAGCCTCCGTGGCTCAGACGGCAGCGCGTCGGCCTCGCACCGCTGGATACCGTGGTTCAAATCCCGGTCACTGCATGTGAGATTTGTGCTGGATAAAGCGGATAAGGGACAGGTTTTTCTCCGGGTACTCCGGTTTTCCCTGTCATCTTTCATTCCAGCAAAACTCTTCATTCTCATTTCATACCATTTATCAGTCATTAATAATCACCTTGGGAGTGGCGATCCCATTGTAATAATAGCCTATAACTAGTTCATTAATTACATCCCTGACCCGGTCAAGGACTGGAAAACAGGTTGCAGGTTTTCATTTTCACTAACAAAACTCTAGATGAACAATACGTGGTGGGCGGTCCGACTCAGTTAGATAGGTGTTACTATCGTCACCTTGCATGTTATAATTAGTGTTGCCAACTTAGCGGATTTCCCGCTAAATTTAGCGGAATTAGAAGACTGTCGGCGGAGAAATATATCATTTAGCGGACAGCGGATTTTTGGCGGAATTCTAAATTTATTACAGCGGAATTTAGCGTTTTATCTATTTTACTTTTTTAAAAATTTGTACTCCAGTCTTTCTCCAAGCTATTCCGTATTTCTTATCAGGAGCTAGCAGTCACATTAAGAAAACATGTTATTTGGAGTTAATGTTATGAGATCACGGTATCATGAATTTGTAATGCGTGGGGAAAGGGTACTTTTCTCTTAGTTGACGAATGACGACATATAATGAAACTGTGAGAGAGTAGCATTTATATTTATGCTATGAAGGAAGACCGTTTAATGAACTGGCCTGTTCTGTGTGTGGCCCTAGAGGTAGGGGATTCACCTAGTTTGCACCCGGCACTGAAACGCCTACAAGTTTTAGCTCGCCGGCTCGCAGGCAGGGGGTTAATCCCAGTGAAACTCATAGATCAGGTGAGTGCAGACATTTATTATTATTTTTTTTTGCTAGGGGCTTTTCGTCGCACCGACACAGATAGGTCTTATGGCGACGATGGGACAGGAAAGGCCTAGGAGTTGGAAGGAAGCGGCCGTGGCCTTAATTAAGGTACAGCCCCAGCATTTGCCTGGTGTGAAAATGGGAAACCACGGAAAACCATCTTCAGGGCTGCCGATAGTGGGATTCGAACCTACTATCTCCCGGATGCAAGCTCACAGCCGCGCGCCTCTACGCGCACGGCCAACTCGCCCAGTATTATTATTATTATTATTATTATTATTATTATTATTATTATTATTATTATTATTATTATTACCCACCTTTATTACTCATTATTTGAGATCGGATTTCTTGGCGGAATTTTAGCGGATTTTTAGTAGTATTTAGCGAATCTTGAAAATATAAGTTGGCAACACTGGTTATAATATCGTATCTTGAAGTTCAGAGCATGTTTGTAATTCCAGAAAGTCTGCGGGTTTTTCTTTCTTTTCACATACTGTACATTAAGTAACGACCGTCATAAAATAAGATATACAGGTTTCCCAAGCTTGAGAGAATCCGCGAATGGCCATTTTATACTTGTCAATTTAACAGCTGGACTTTCCAGTTAGGGAAGTGAAACCGAACACATTTCGCATGTGTCTGTATTACGCGGCTACCGCAATAGCGTCGTAAATACTGAGTATTCCCAGGGAATACTACAAACCACACTTAAAGCATCTGTCACACTCACCTTATGCCAGCAGAGAAACCCGGTAGCGGAGCGGCACTCATGTAAGAACACATTTGGAAGGAACAAGGAAATGTATTCCATTATGCACTGTGGTTACATGGCATGGGAGAGTCACTCTCCCGTAAGATAAAATACAGTAAAAAAAACTTCAATGCACATTAAACCACTATTTTGGAACTGGCGATTCTCTGAACCCTGCAGCACTGGTACTCTATGTTGTGACGTGAGTGCCGGCGCCTAGTCTCACAGAACCATGGATATTCTTTTAAATATCCTAATTTATAAGCAACAAAGAGTTTTAATTATTTTAATATTTTAAATGGTTTATAAACAATGGGTAAAATCATAAATCAAACACTTGTGCTACATTTTAAAAGCGTACTTACAATACTAAAAGATACTGTAAAAATGTGTAATGGTAATATATAAAACGCAAGAAAAAACACTATTGTCTAGAATCTGAAATTTGATATTAAACAACATTCTAAAATAGCAAGACACCAAATGCAAAATGTTTCCTTCAAAAATAATCATACTCGGCTTGAAATTCTACGATTGAATTTACTATTCATAATCTACACTCATCTTCATAAAAAAACAGAAGACCTTGAAAGACTTAGATATAGGTAGTTCATATTCACAGGACATATTCATTAGTACGTTCTGCAGAAACGATTAGCATTTCAGTCACCTAGGTCCAGCATGCGTCCTGTTGCCTAGAAGGCACTGGGTCCTCCATGGGCACTGATAACTTGTTCCATGCGTGATGGCATCGATGATCCATGATGCATTCACCTGATATCAAGTTCATCTTTGGTGGTTGGCACTGGGTCAGAGCGCCGCACTCGTCGTTTCACCATATCCCACACATTTTCGATTGGCGACAAGTCCGGTGATCGGGCGGGCCAGGGCAACAGTCTGACATCCTGTGACAACAAAAAGGCACGTGTTCGTGCAGCAACATGTGATAGCGCATTGTCCTGCTGAAATATGGCGTCTGGGGTGTCGTGCAGAAAGGGTACAGCTACGGGTCGCAGGATGTTATTCATGTAGGTCAAACTGGTCACAATGCCCTGGACACGCACCAACTGTGATTTGTGGTTGTACCCAATAGCACTCCACACCATAAGGTCTTGAGTTGGCGCTGTATGTCTTGGGCGAATGCAGACAAAGTGATGCCTCTCCCCCGGTCTGCAGCGAACCAAAATGCAGCCATCATTTTGAAATAAACAGAACCTGGATTCGCCCGAAAACACTATCTGCTGCCATTCCTGTCCCCAGTGACGTCATTCTATACACCACTGCAGTCTAGCATGTTTATGCACATTAGTCAAAGGCAGGCGGAGAAGTGAACGACGCGCCGGTAACCCAGACCGTAATAAATGGCGACGGGCTGTCACCCCTGATAGTGTACGATGTGTTACACTGTTCCACTGTTGCGCCAGAGCTGAGGAGGACGCAGATATATCCTGCAATGCCATTCGGATGAGGTGTTGATCTTCTTGGGGGGTGGTCTGGGTGGTGTGACCAGACCCATCTCGTCGTATTTTACAGTCTTCTGTGAACCATTCTGTACACACCCGTTGCACTGCCGACACACTTCGTCCCACACGAGCAGCAATTTCCCGGATGGATGCATCACGTTCTCTCAGGCCAATAATGAGCCCTCTTTCAAACTCACTCATTTGACGGTACGGTTCTCACATACGTCTGCGAGGCCTCCTGCCTTTCTGCTCAAGTCACACTGATCCATTACCTTCGGTTTATAGCGACAACGAGAGCCGCAGGTACATTTTACAAGTGGGTGGTGGTGCGCCGAGATATCGATGTGGACCTTGAACCTAAGGGCCGACGTGGTTCAAATGCTAATTATTTCTTCAGAACACATTAATGCACATGTTCCGTAAATATGAACTTCCTATCCCTAGTCTTTCAAGGTGTTCTGGTTTTTATGAGCATGATTGTATTATAAAGTCAAGTAATCGCTTCCAGTAGCACTTATGCGCCTACTTACTTGTTCACTGGCCATAGATCACTAAATGAAATTTCATTAATATAAAGGTTCACACTAAACCCACCAAGAAGTAAGTAATCAACGTTGGAAATATTATGTTAAAAATCGTATGCGCGTAGACGTAATTTTATAGAAATTTGCGTGCACTTAGATGTGTAACACGAATACTGGTGCCAAGTCTGACAGACCCAAACGGCTACAATTTTCCGATCTACACTGATCATGCAACCCGAGTTTGCCAAGTTAAACTAGATAAGGGGAGAGAAAGGTACACAGAGAAATAGGTTTTCAACCCCCATCATTCGCACACCAAGTACAAAAACATGTGGCATGGGTCTGAGAGACCAAGCGAGCGCCAATTCTGGAGGGTTAAGGAAAAGTAACGTACTTTCACTTAATTCCTTCCAAACAAACAATCGACAGTTGCCTTGTTGTCGAAGAAATAATAATAACAGCAATAATAATAATAATAATAATAATAATAATAATAATAATAATAATAATAATAATAGGCCTAATAATAATTCACGTCACACTAACTACTTTTACGGTTTTTGGAGACGCCGGAGTGCCGGAATTTTTCCCGCAGGAGTTCTTTTACATGTCAGTAAATGTATCGACGCAAGGCAGACGTATTTGAGCAATTTCAAATACCACCGGACTGAGCCAGGATTGAATCTGCCAACTTGGGTTCAAAAGTCCAGCGCTGAACCGTCTGAGCCACTCAGCCCGGTTGTTGTTGTCGAAGGGAATCTCGACGAAACTTTCAGCTTAGATCAATAATGGTTCCAGGGTAATTTATTGGAGGAATTAAGGGGATACGGAATGGGTATTTTGCCAAAAAATTGTCATTTTTATATTATTGTTATTTATTAATATGTCAAATGCCCTCTTTAAAATGGTGTATGAATTATGATGATATGATAACTACAAGTGTGCTTTTTAAAATAATTTATATGATGATGCACGCTAGATTTCTGCTGTGAGTAGACATGACGGTCTCTTGCAAGTCACTTGACCAACGTTGTATTCATTGGTACAATGCTAGGTATTTGTATTACTTACGGGATGGTGACTCTAAGGTTTTCAAAGTTGTTCAGGATTCTAAGCCCTATGGAAATGATGTAAATATAACCAAACTGGAATGTGTTGGTCACGTTCAGAAACGTATGGGGACAAGACTGAGAAAACTAAAATCAAGCATAAAGGGAAAGAAACTTAGTGATGGTAGAATATTAGAAGGTAAGAACAGATTGACTGATTCAGTCATTGGTACTCTCCATAATTACCGTGGTCTGACCATCAGGAAAAATACTGATAATGCGGAAGCAATGAGGAAAGCTGTCTGGGCATCATATTTCAACATTTATTCCAGTAATGAAAATCCTGTACATGGCTTGTGTCTTTCAGGGACAGACAGCTGGTGCAAATATAACAGGAGCAAAGTAACAGGGGAGAAATATAACCATCCTCATAGTTTGCCACCAGCTATTATGGATGAAATCTAACCAATTTTCAGGGATCTTTTTGACAAAAATCTCCTGAAAAAATGCCTGCACGGCAGGACACAAAAGCCAAAGGAATGTGTCAGTAGTGTCATCTGGAACCACCTATCCAAAACAGTGTTTGTGGGTATCAGCACTCTTCATTTTGGTGTACATGATGCTGTTTCAAGTTTTAACCAGGGAAACATCACAAGTTGCAAAGTTCTGAAGGTGTTAGGGTTGAATGTTGGGTGTCGTACTGTTGATGCAATGTTGCATAAAGACCTGGTAAGGCTAAGGTTTGCTGAAAATGCCCTTTAAAAGAAAAACTTTTCAAGGCAAAAAGGACAGGAGAGGTGCCAAGAAGAGACTACAGGAGGAATTTGAAGAAGATAAAGGTAATCCAAGCTATGGACCTGGCATGCATTGATGTGGTAACTTTGAAGCCCGTTTCCCGTAAGTTTACTTTTTTAATACTTAAGGTGCATTTTCTCAGCCAGTTTTGAATATATGAACTTGAAATTTGTAGGACATACTTACAAATACCTCTTTCAATTGCTGAAACAACAGTTTTTAATTTGTCTGAATATTACAAATTTTATTAGCAAAAATATATTCTAAAAATACCAAAAATATCTAGTTTCAAAATAAAAAATAATATCTTCCTTAAGTAAGTCGTTATAAAAATTATGCTTGTTTCGGTAGAAGACCAAGATATTCAACTATAAGCTGCAAAAATTTGAAGTGTCTACCTGCAGTGGTTTCAGAGAAAAGGTACAATATAAACAGCCGATTTTATCATTGGGAGCATAGGGCATTCCGTACCCCCTTAAGTTTCACAAATGCCCGTAGCTCCTGATGCAGCCATCGGAAGCCGGGATGAATGCCGCCCATGACGTATTTATTTATTTATTTATTTATTTATTTAATCACTTTACCGTCCAGGGTTTCTTTCTACACCAGACTCAGCGAGGAATCCCACCTCTACCACCTGAAGGGCAGTGTCCTGGAGCGTGAGCAATTTGGACGTGATACAACTGGGGAGGAGGCCCAGAACATCTCCCAGGCGGCCTTCCCTGCTGTGCTGAACGGGAGCCTTGTGAGGGATGAGAAGATTCGAAGGGATAGGCAAGGACGAGGGAAGGAAGCGGCCGTGGCCTTAAGTTAGGTGCCATCCCGGCATTTGCCTGGAGGAGAAGTGGGGAACCGCGGAAAACCACTTGGAGGAGGGCTGAGGTGGGAATCGAACCCCCTCTACTCAGATGACCTCCCGAGGTTGAGTGGCCCCATTCCAGTCCTCGTGCAATTTTCCACCAAAAAATGCAGAGCCGTGAATCGAACCCGGGCCTCCGGGGGTGACAGATAATCACACTAACCACTACACCACAGAGGTGGACATTAAATAATTCAATAAATAAAATAACTTATATTTCATAACATGAACGATCATGTCCCATTATGAACGAACTAAGTAAACTATTTTTAAAAGCTGTTTACATTTTCACACTTACATAGCGATGTGTTTTCACTAAAAATTGATAAGACAATTTCTATCCTCGCCGCTGGACGACGGGGCTTCATTCATTCCATTCCTGACCCGGTCGAATGAATGGAAACGGGCCGAGGATTTTCTAGTGAACCAGAACCAAACTTAGACATTTTAAAAACTTTTGTGCGTGTGTGCATAATAGGCTTTGAGAGAATACAAATATGATAAATTTTCCAAAATTAGAGAAGGGAGCTGGAGGCAAAAGATTTTGGCCCAGGGCCTTTCGGGGATTGCGAGGGAGAGATTTAGGCATTAACACTATTTGTTTTGTGTTTATTTGATGTTAACTCGCAAAGTACGGCCTACTGTAAAAAAAATCAGCATTATGGGAAAATATTTTGGGGAGTTCTGGTTTTTTTTCTTGGTGTTGGTGGTGTTTGGGTGGAGGATGTGTCATATATACGTCCGGATATACCGAGTTTTGGCATTTACACGATACTGCCACCTATACCTTTGAATGCAAACAGAAAAAAATACAGACATAAAGGGCAGAATGTATTAAATATTATACAACAGGTCACTTATTGTCTGATCCAGAAAAAATAAAACATCTGCTGTACACATCGTCACTGCCCCTGCGAAAACAGATATGTGAAATATTTCAGCTTAGAAGTTTGGCCGAGAAGGCTTTGATATATTCAAGGTTCAATATGATGAGAATACTATCAAAGAATCTCACTCTTGACGATGTATGTGCTGCGGGCCAGTATTTCTCCCACAACATTATCTTCAAACTCCGAATTTTTAGGCAGTAATAGGTTAGGATGCAAACATACAGTATTTGCTTACTAGCAAATGTACCCGTGGTTCACTACAGAATTCTACCTTTACCGGGCGAGTTGGCCGTGCGCGTAGAGGCGCGCGGCTATGGGCTTGCATCCGGGAGATAGTAGGTTCGAATCCCACTATCGGCAGCCCTGAAGATGGTTTTCCGTGGTTTCCCATTTTCACACCAGGCAAATGCTGGGGCTGTACCTTAATTAAGGCCACGGCCGCTTCCTTCCAACTCCTAGGCCTTTCCTATCCCATCGTCGCCATAAGACCTATCTGTGTCGGTGCGACGTACAGCCCCTAGCAAAAAGAATTCTACCTTTTATATGGAGTTCTACATAAGTTACTATACACGCAGCGAGTAAGATTATATTAAATTACATGTCTCTTAGCGCTATCCTAGAAACAAAACGCGGAGGATCCCATACGTTGTTTCCGATGTAAGGTGGACGTTTGGGAGGCTCACTTGCTAACTACCATTCGCAACAGAGATGGATAGTTTTAACTGTAATGACACGCCCCTCTCCTAATGCCAGACAAAATTGAGTTGGAGAGGTTTGATTATAATCGAGAAATGCTGCGCTATCTAAAGTACAAATAATCGATTTGTCAATAAGGCATAGGACAAAAGTTGAAGATCTCTCCAAATTCAGCAGCGATTGTGTCATCTGCTTTGTGAAATGACTTAATGTTTAGAAAGCAATTACCACGAAACGAAGATCTGCCACCGTCATTAAAATTGCCTCCTTATTTCGATATTTTCCGATATAATTTGAACAGCCTGGAATTTTCCCTCAAAGTAAAGAGAGTCCACTGACCAACCGAAATTACAGTACGTACATAACAAAATATGTTTAAAATGAAGGGACACTTCACATGTAGTCCACGCAATTTACAGAAAATCAATAGTATAAAATGGAAGAAAAATTTGTTATGGTTTCCCCATAAACCCTTATTCTATTCAGTGATTTTTAAATCATATGCATATCTAAATCTTTCACTGGAGGAGTATGCTATATATTATATGAAGTTTGGTCGAGATCTCTAAAGCCGTTTCGCCGTGGTGGTGGAACAGACGGACAAAAAGACACGAAATTTAAAAACCACTGATACGGTCTTCAGTTGACCTAAATCGGACAAATATCTTAAAAAATGGCAAAACAAACGAAATTACAGACAGCAGATTAGGAAGTGTCGTCTACCACGTTCTTCCGTTATGTAGGAATAGTAACACATTCTAGGGGATCTCACGGGCCGTACCCCTAAAGTTTCAGGAAGACTCGTAACATAAACGTTTTGTTACCCGCTGCAATATGTTTGTATTCTAACCTATTACTGCATAAACATCCGGACTCTAATTATGATAATTATGATTCGCAGGCGCAACGACAATATGACGACTTAATTAGAGAACTGGAAAAAATCCAAAGGGAAGCAGCTCGATTTGTTCTGGGTGATTTCCAACAAAAGAGTAGTTTTACGAAAATGTTGCAAACTGTGAGCTGGGAAGACTTGGGAGAAAGGAGACGAGCTGCTCGACAAAGTGGTATGTTCCAAGCTGTCAGTGGAGAGATGGCGTGGAATGATATTAGTTGATGAATAAGTTTGAGTTGTGTTTTTAAAAGTAGGAAAGATCACAATATGAAGATAAAAAGTTGAAAATGAAAAGGACAAATTGGGCAAATATTCGTTTATAGGAAGACGAGTTAGGGATTGGAATAATTTACCAAGGGATTTCCAAATTCTTTGCAACTATTTAAGAAAAAATTAGGTAAACAACAACAACCCACTCGTCTGTCGAATGCAGAGCTTGGCTCCATAGCCACTCCGCGCGGGTTTCATCTTAGGGTCGGTAGATGCAGAGTGGTTTCGGCCCTTGGGTTTCGTCCCTTAAGTGGCCACGGCTGGTCCATGGTCCAACAGCTCTGCACTCTGACCGGCCAACCGAGCAGAGGAGAGGTGGCCACGGCTCTACCGTGGTTCTACGCCTCTGCGTTCGGGAGACGGGACAGGGCAGGACCTCACGGCTGGCCCCAACCGTCGACTGTCCTGAGAATGGTTTTCCGTGGCTTTCCATTCTCCTGCACTAAGGCGAATGCCGGGACAGTTCGTAGTATAGGCCACGGCCGCCCACCCCCTCACCTTCTCCGCACATCTCCTTCACCGTAACAAATCTCCCGGCCTGAGAGACGACGTAATCGTCTAAGAGGCCCGCCTCCCCCTTCAGGGGAGGAATGAAATCGTTCAGTAGTAGTAGTAGTAGTAGTAGTAGTAGTAGTAGTAGTAGTAGTAGTAGTAGTTTCACCTTATAGTGAATATGAAAATTAAATTTTTATTTGACTTATGTGGGTCCCCAGAAACCCACCCATTGGCCTTAAGTTAAGAACCCTGTGCTAGGACGTCCATGAGAAATTACCAAGGGCTCACAGACATTTTCCTAGCGATTCCTCAAATAATGACCATTGAAAAACTATTATTGTTATTGAAAACCTACAACATGTATTCCAGTCATTGACCGGGTCAGGGATGTAACGAATGAAGCAGATATAGGTTGTTAGAACGATGGGGTCGCCACTCCCAAAGTGATTTATTAATGGATGATAAATGCTATGAAATGAGAATGGAGAGTGTTGCTGGAATGAAAGATGACAGGGAAAACCGGTGTACCCGGAGAAAAACCTGTCCCGCCTCCACTTTGTCCAGCATAAATCTCACATAGAGTGATCAGGATCTGAACCACGGTATCCAGCGGCGAGAGGCCGACGCGCTGCCGTCTGAGACACGGAGTTTATTATTGTTATTATTACTCAAAAGTAAGTATAGGCCTAAACATTGAGGAAATGGACTCACTTGTTTTTTTCTTCTTCTTCTGGCGATAGAAGACAGAGTGCATTCTCCTTTCACAAGATGCCTGTCCTAGAATTGACACTATTGAGAGTGCCGTGATCCAGAATAGGAGTGGCTCACTTGAACAGAATGTTGATACCACTCTAGTTTCTAATAAAGGCTTCTTATGGAAACCTTTGCTTTTGTTACGTAATCTACAACAAATTCTAACATCAAAGACAACTTTCTCAGACATCCACTACGGCAACGACGAGGAGAATACCAGGTGTAATGTCAACTGTAACGATCTGTTATGCATATAGAAGAATAACCTCCATCCGATTATTTAAATAATCGAATAAGTAATCGAATGAGTTGCAAATATTCGGATGCGCCATGAATATTTTTTTCGGTTTAATGAAAAATAGAAGTACGCCTTTTTCCACACTACTTCCAATTGTTGAAACTAAATGTGTGAATTAACTGTCTTCATGAGGTCACTTTTCATCGATTATTTCGAAAGCATTCACTATTCGATTGCTTCATTCATTCGAATGGAGTTTCGAACGAAAAATCGAAAAAATAATCGCATGGAGAAAAATCACTACCGGTATTCGATTGCCTCATCCATTCGAATTAATAATCGAAAAATAATCGAATCGGAAATATAATCGAATAAGCTATTATTGTGTATTGAATTATGCCATCACTAGTGTTTTTCTCACAGAAGAGGTTTGAAGGCTACCAAAAAACCTTGATTCTTATATATGTTAAGTACTATTAGATACCGGACCCACTAACGAGGAACGCATCCCACTTCAAGAGCTGAAAAGCACAAGGTGTTTAATATTATTGAATGCGCCACACAGCGTCTAGTTCACATGCGTAATATTAGCTCATTATGGATCATGTCCGCAAACTTCAGACGGGACAAATTGCGCCGACGAGCTCATCTGCACTATCTGAAAAAATCTGATAAAATTCCCAGATCTAATGACTCGTTTGAATAGATATACTACTTAAATATAAAATGGATAGCGTTGTTTTAGGAAGGTCTAAATTAGTAAAAGAATTGGGAATTTTAAGGGATAGTATATTGTCCTTTTTTAAGGGCTGCGCCGTGCGCGTAGAGGCGCGCGGCTGTGAGCTTGCATCCGGGAGATAGTAGGTTCGAATCCCACTATCGGCAGTCCTGAAGATGGTTTTCCGTGGTTTCCCATTTTCACACCAGGCAAATGCTGGGGCTGTACCTTAATTAAGGCCACGGCCGCTTCCTTCCAACTCCTAGGCCTTTTCCATCCCATCGTCGCCATAAGACCTATCTGTGTCGGTGCGACGTAAAGCCCCTAGCAAAAAAAAAATTAAGGGCTGCCTGGCCAAGGCGGTAAAGGCGTGCTCGGTTCGCCCAAAAGGACGTGGGCTCGAATCCCCGTCAGGAAGTCGTAAAATTTAATAAACGAGTTTTCTACTTCCGGAGGTGCACATGGCCTTGAGGTGAACTCAGCCCTCACAAAAAATGAGTACCAGGTTAATTCTTGGGGGCAAAGGCGGCCGGGCATAGAGCTAACCACTCTACCCCATCAAGTAATAATAATTATTTCATGTGGCTATTTCTAGCAGAGTGCAGCCCTTGTAAGGCAGACCCTCCGATGAGGGTGGGCGGCATCTGCCATGTGTAGGTAACTGTGTGTTATTGTAGTGGAGGATAGTGTTATGTGTGGTGTGTGAGTTGCAGGGATGTTGGGGACAGCACAAACACCCAGCCCCCGGGCCACTGAAATTAACTAATGAAGGTTAAAACCCCCGACCCGGCCGGGAATCGAACTCGGGACCCTCTGAATCGAAGGCCAGTACGCTGACTATACAGCCAACGAGTCGGGACACCCCATCAAGTGCCTTTACCTTCCACCCCTCTAAGGGCCTTCATGGCCTGTACGGAGATGACTTTGCTTACTTTGCTTACATTGTCCTTTAAAGGGCACATCGAAACAATTACAATTGAAGCCCACAGATCCTTAGATTTTGTGGTTCGGAATTCGAGGGAACTAAAAAAATTTAGGTGCAATAACTACTCTCTATAATACATCTGTGAGTAGTAAACTTGAATATGCATGTGTTCTTTGGACACCTCATTATCAGTCCCACATAAATAAGATCGAAAAACTTCAGGAAAAGTTTCTACGCAGCATACTTCACCACCGAAAGAAAAGGTTTCTTATAATAACTTGCTAAATAAATTTTAACTTCCATCATTACGTAACATGCCTTTGCTGGCAGGACCTAGCGTTTACAGTGCACTAAGTCTTCTGGTATAGGCTAGAGCAATTTTGTTACTTTCACTGATCTGTCTCTGTCTTATCCTTGGCAATATTAAAGTGACTGAGGTATGAGCGATGCTAGTAATGCCATTCCTTGTACAGCCAGTCCCTGCTATGAATAGTATGAAAATGATGCTCATAGGGTCGGTCGGTGCATGCATTTCAGTGGGCTTGGCAGAATGATATATAATAGCAACTTCTGGCTCAGTGAGGAAAGCAACGGGAAACTACCTCACCCCTCATTACCCTACTACGCCTCTTCAATGATGCCTAGGCCATCTATGACAGCTGATGGCAGAGCTGTTGAGGATCCAACCAGCCTTAGGGCTGAAGACTGAACATACATACACATTATATAACAGAAAGGACATTTCGCAAAAAAAATATTTTTGTACCTCCACATAAATAATGTGAGTAATGACAATGAGCTCTTTGCTAGCGTGAACTTTAATGTGAACAGTACGAATTTATGAACAAGACAAATGTTTTATTGTGAACACTCTAAAACAGTGACTCATACAATTTCTCCAGTAGTTATAATGTGTCATTTTTTCAACAAAATTGCTGCATGTAATCAGAGAATTGATTTCACTGTGACTCTTCGAGACTTCATGCATCATGTGGGGACTGTAATTTCACACAGATAACATCTTCTGATCAAAAAATAAATATTGTGTTCATTATCTAGTAGTTGACGAAATGAAGAAAAAACGGGTATAATGGGTTTTGTTAAAAATACTGTATTATGTTAGAAAAATTGTAGTTTTGTATAATAACATTAATATTTATACTAGAGTAAATACGCCGGGGCAAATAACAAGCGTGCTAAATTTGTTGTTTTATTAATTATGTTTGTTTTTCATTCTCTTGTTTTTCATTTTTGTTTTTGAATTCTACTTTTTTTTGTTATTTATTCACAAATCCTGTTCTTTATAATGTGAATTATGTCGTACAAAATCCATCTGTAAATGGAGGATGCCTCTGTTGGTGATATATGTTTAAATACATAAAATAAATAATGCTAATCAGATTACTGACTGAGAGAAGACTCTCTGAGAAAATAGCCCCTTATTGCACTTAAGAAAACTCTCAATGCGGAAGGATATGAACACTCTATAAACCATTGTGTACTGCGAACAGCAGAGGACCAGTTCGGTGACGATAATTGTCTGTATCAGCATGACAACGCAATCTGTAATGAAGCTGCATCTGTCAGGCAATGGTTTAATAATAATAATAATAATAATAATAATAATAATAATAATAATAATAATAATAATAATAATAATAATAATAATAATGTTACTTGCTTTACGTCCCACTAACTATTTTTTTGGTCTTCAGAAACGCCGAGGTGCCAGAGTTTAGTCCCACGGGAGTTCTTTTACGTGCCAATAAATCTACCGACACGAGGCTGACGTATTTGAGCACCTTCAAATACCACCGGACTGAGCCAGGATCGAACCTGCCACGTTGGGGTCGGAAGGCCAGCGCCTTAACCGTATGAGCGACTCAGCCCGGCAGGCAATGGTTTGTGGACAATAACATTCCTGAAATGGACTGGTCTGCCCAGAGTCCGACCTGACCCCAATGAAACACCTTCGGGATGAGTTAGAACGTAGACTTCGCTCCAGAATCCGGCGTCCAACATCACTACCTTCTCTGACTTCGGCTCTTGAAGAAGAATGGGTTGCCATTCCTCCGCAGCCATTCAGACACCACACTGAAAGTGTGCCCAGTAGAGTTAAAGACGTCATAAAAGCGAAGGGTGGACCCACCCAGTATTAGTCCAATAACAGGGAACGTGACACGGGTCGTAAAGTCTAAGTGGATTTTCAGATAAGTGGACGGATTCGTTTGATCAGGTATTGTATGTCTCTTTACTGTGCACATAATTTTCTTTTATTATTAGTAGAGTCCGGAATTTTAGTCAGTGACAGGTTAGGTTGCAAACTTACTGAAGCGAGTAGCAAGCACACTGTAGCCCACACAACAATTATGCTATGAGTTTTGTATAAATATTAGGGGTTCGGCCCATCGGAACCTCTAGAACAGGGTCTTTCAAACGCCCATTATCTCACGCGTGCAAACCAAGGCGCAGAGGCTAAGTGCACTGTGTATCGGTCCGACTCGGTTCAGCTCGGCTTGACTCGGATGGTGTAATGCGCTGAGGGCGACGAAACGTTCGGTGATAGACGGCTTGTTTATCAGTGAAACAGATAAGCGCAAGACAACAACATACTAATGGATAACCTGTTTCGAAGAAAGCAAAGACTTCCAAAATTCCATTTCAATCGAACTGGGAACTTTCTTTTTTTCCTCTCAGTCATGACGATAAAGCCAAATGCTTAACCTGTGAGACAATAATTAAATGACCATAAAAAAAACCTGTGTTTCAGAACAAAGGCTTTGCTCGAATTCTACGAGAATTTGTCGAAGGAAGATTTTCCTAAGCTGCATCGAGAAGTAACTAAGATTATTTGCATATTTGGTTCCACATGCATATGTGAAAGTTTTTTTCTGTTTTGACTTGTACGAAAACAAGATTGCGTGCGAGTATTCCTGATTGTAATTTAAAGAATTCTCTCAGAATTGCTGTCAGCCCGATCACTTGTTCCAGATATTAGTGGTATAATTGCAAAGAAAAGAAAAAGGAGAGCTAGAGAAGAAAACTAGTCTGCTCGAACCAAATTGAAAGAAGAGTTTTATAACACCGGTAACATTGTCCCATACAACAGAGTGTCTCCGCTTACCGCACAAACATTTCGCAGTGAGGGGAAAGTAAAAAGGTAAAAATGAAATGCGTATGGCTTTTAGTGCCGGGAGTGTCCGAGGACAAGTTCGGCTCGGCAGATGCAGGTCTTTTGATTTGACAACCGTAAGTGACCTGCGCGTCTTGATGAGGATGAAATGATGATGAAGACAACACATACACCCAGCCCACGTGCCAGCGAAATTAACCAATTAAGATTAAAATTCCCGACCCTGCCGGGAATCGAACCCGGGACCCCTGCGACCAAAGGCCAGCACGCTAACCATTTAGCCATGGAGCCGGACAGCGGGGAAGGTGAGGAAGGCGGAGACAGGCCGAACAGGTGAGACAGATACAGGTTATGAGGAGTCGGGGTTTGCACTCTGGTCAACCTAGTGAAGCCGTCCCCAGCACCTTGCGCCGTGCAGTGCACCGGCGCATGCACCGTGAGAGGCCCTACTCTAGAATGACGATACTGTTACTACATTAGGGAGGAGCAAGCTAGACGACACTTCCTGATAACCAAATTAATTTGCATTTTAACCTAGTTAGTTGCTAGTTGCTTTACGTCGCAACGACACAGATATGTCATATGGCGACGATGGGACAGGAAAGGGCTAGGAGTGGGAAGGAAGCGGCCGTGGCCTTAACTAAGGTACAGCCCCAGCATTTGCCTGGTGTGAAAATGGGAAACCACGGAAAACCATCTTCAGGGCTGCCGACAGTGGGGTTCGAACCTACTATCTCCTGAATACTGGATACTGGCCGCACTTAAGCGACTGCAGCTATCGAGCTCGGTAAACATTTTAACCTAGTCATGCCTAAAAATCCGGGGTCTAATCATCGTCATTGACGCCCAAACTCAGATAATACAGGGACAAGAACAAGAGAATGTCAGCCGTGACGCGACATGGCTGACAACGAATAAGCAACATCATCATCATCATCATCATCTGTTTACCCTCCAGGTTCGGCTTTTCCCTCGGACTCAGCGAGGGATCCCACCTCTACCGCCGCAAGGGCAGTGTCCTGGAGCTTCAGACTCTTGGTCGGGGGATACAACTGGGGAGAATGACCTACCTCGCCCAGGCGGCCTCATCTGCTATGCTGAACAGGGGCCTTGTGGAGGGATGGGATGACTGGAAGGGATAGACAAGGAAGAGGGAAGGAAGCGGCCGTGGCCTTAAGTTAGGTACCATCCCGGCATTCGCCTAGAGGAGAAGTGGGAAACCACGGAAAACCACTTTGAGGATGGCTGAGGTGAGAATCGAACCCACCTCTACTCAGTTGACCTACCGAGACTGAGTGGACCCCGTTCCAGCCCTCGTACCACTTTTTAAATTTTCGTGGCAGAGCCGGGAATCGAACCCCCGGACCTCCGGGGGTGGCAGCTAATCACGCTAACCACTACACCACAGAGGCGGACACGAATAAGCAACATAATTTGATTTTGTTAGTAGCAGAAGATTTGATTGGCGGAAACTTCTTTGTAGCTTCCTAATATGTTCATTAGAGACATTTAAAATACTGAACAAATTTAAAATACAGGGAATTGAGAATGGTTTAGTACGTTTTCTGAATACATTTTTCATCTGGAAAAAATACAAGATATTTGTAAGTCCTTTCTTTATTGAGTTTACTCAAATTTCACAAAGTTTAGTTACAATTGGTACAAACTTGCATGCATCTGTTGAAAGTAGTTATAAGTTAAATTATTTTCTATTATCAGTTAAAACTAGGTACCTGTAGTCGCTTAAGTGCGGCCAGTAACCAGTATTCGGGAGATAGTGAGTTCGAACCCCACTGTCGCCAGCCCTGAAGATGGTTTTCCGTGGTTTTCCATTTTCACACAAGGCAAATGCAGGGGCTGTACCTTAATTAAGGCCACGGCCGCTTCCTTTCATTCCTAGCCCTTTCATGTCCCATCGTCGCTATAAGACCTATCTGTGTTGGTGCGACGTAAAGCAACTTGCCACAAAAAAAAAAAAAAAAAAAACCCAACTAGGTACCCTTCAACATGATCTTCAGGATTCTGGGTAGCCATGTTCTCACTCTCGCGATACCACAGGGTTATATTCTTGCTACAGATCATATGTTTTAACACAGGATTTTCGTTACGTTTCCAATTGTTGAGTTCACAGTTTGTATTTGCGACGGATTATACTTGTTGTTGTTTGAGTCATCAGTCCATAGACTGGTTTATGCAGCGCTCCATTCCACCCTATCCTGTGCTTTTTCATTTCTACGCATTTACCATGTCCTATATGTGCTCTAATCTGCTCCACATATGCATGCCGTACTCTACCCCTATCATTCTTACCGCCTTCACTTCCCCTCAAAAACCAACTCGATAAGTCCTGAGTTTCTTAAGATTTGTCCTATCATTCTATCTCTTCTTCTCGTCAAATTTAGCCAGATCGATCTTCTCTCACTAATTCAATTCAAGCATTTATTCATTCGTGATTCCTTGTACCCAAGTCACCTTCAGTATTCTTCTGTAGCAGAACATTTCACAAGCTATTCTCTTTCTTTCTGAGCGAGTTATCGTTCATGTTCCACTTCCAGGCGTATATTTACAGCTCAACTACTCATGGATATAACAAATTATTTGTAATTCTTAAATTGCTAATAGTAAAGCAAACCTCACAGAATATTGTTCATGTTTTAAAAAAACATCAGTTCGGAGTGATGCAATGAAAGATTATAAAATTCCCACCTCTCTTTCCACAATCACAATATTCCTCCCTGACAGGAGAATCACATTCTAGAGAGCAACGTATCAACTAAGGACCACCAGCATATTTGGAAACAGTAAAATGGGAAGATGTGAATATCGTAGAATATGTTTGAATAAACTCCTGACATAACGACTGGTTTTAGTTTACTTTTAGTCCAGAAATAAGCTCATTTATCCAATAGCGTGGCAGAAAACAGCAAAACAAATCACTGATATCAAATTAGAGACACAATGTAAATCAGATAATATTCAAAGAATGGCCACCAAATACAGTACTTACACGTGCAACCAGACCGAGCTACTGCTGAAGAGCATCATTCAGCTGAACGGTACTTACCTGGAACAAAAACAAGTTCTTCAAAATACGTACTATAACATAACTGCCAATTACTCATTATTCTACGAGTTAGTAGCACGGAAAAACATTCAGCCAATCAGCTGAGAATGTGGCAACTTTCAACTTAATAACACAACGTGTAATCACAGGATATCTGCATTAACAATGTTTCTGATAATAATAATTTAGTACATAACAGTAGAAGTACCGTACGCAATCTATATATATATAAATAAAATCGTAACGATCGTGTGTCTGTACACTGACTATTTTGGCGAAATTTTCATTCAGTTATCCGTTTCAGGTGTAATAATGACCATCTGCCTATTGTTTTAGCTTTGGTGTCTGTTCGTTTGATTGTCTGTAGTCTTGAGTTCTTATAACTTTAAAACTACTGGATATATTGCTACCAAACTTCATATTTAGAATCCACCTGTCCTTGGGTAGGTTTTAGGGCCAATATTGTGTCTAAATCCCTGAAATGACTGGGGGTTTATACGAAACCGAAATTGTGATTTTGCACTCCCACAAAATATATACAACCACACTTAATGTAAATCTACCTGCCTTTTAATGAAAATCAATTCATAAAATATTTTTTTGCGCATCATTTCGATACGAGGATTAATAAGGGAGATATCATTAACGGACCGTTTTTCACTGTAAGTTCGAGCAGACTTAGCCTAAAAGTGGGTCCGTGTAAATCATATTCCTTATGACTGCAAAACTACTGGAAATATTTTAACCAAACTTCATATTTAGCATCCCCCTGTCCGAAGGTAGCTTTTAAGGTCCAAAGCATTTCCGATACCCAGAGTGTTTACAGGAAACCGAAACAGTGATTTTACTCTCCCACAAAATATACCAGACCCACCTGGATGGGAATCAAACAACCTAGATGGAAATCCATTTCTAAAACTTTTTCCTCGTGAGCACATTTTCGATAGGATGATTAAGGGACGGTTTTATAAACAAAGTCCACTGGACATAGCCCAAAAGGTGTTGTACGTGGAGCAGATTCCTTACCTATATAAATAAAATCGTATCGACCGTGTGTCTGTACATTTACTATTTTGGCGAAATTTTCATTCAGTTATCCGTTTCAGGTGTAATAATGACCATATGCATATTTTTAGCTTCGTTTGTTTGTATGTTTGTTTGTTTGTTTGTTTACCGGGCGACATGGCCGTGCGGTTAGGGGTGCGCAGCTGTGTACTTGCATCCGGGAGATAGTGGGTTCTAACCCCGCTGTTGGCAGCCCTGAAGATCGTTTTCCGTGGTTTCCCATTTTCATACCGGGCAAATTCTGGGGCTGTACTTTAATTAAGGCCACGGCCGCTTCCTTCCCACTCCTAGGCCTTTCCTATCCCATCGTCGCCATAAAACCTATCTCTGTCGGTGCGACATAAAGCAATTATCAATCAATCACTACTGAACTGCATTTAGGGCAGTCGCCCAGGTGGCAGATTCCCTATCTGTTGTTTTCCTACACTTTTTTTAAATGATTGCAAAGAAATTGGAAATTTATTGAACATCTTCCTTGGTAAGTTATTCCAGTCCCTAACTCCCCTTCCTATAAACGATATTTGCCCCAATTTGTCCTCTTGAATTCTAACTTTATCTTCATATTGTGATCTTTCCTACTTTTAAAGACACCGCCCAAAATTTTTCGTCTACTGATGTCCTCCTACGCCATCTCTCCACTGACAGCTCGGAACATACCACTTAGTCGAGCAGCTCGTCTCCTTTCTCCCAAGTCTTCCCAGTCCAAACTTTGCAACATTTTTGTAACGCTACTCTTTTGTTGGAAATCTCCCACAACAAATCGAGCTGCTTTTCTTTGGATTTTTTCCAGTTCCTGAATCAAGTAATCTTGGTGAGGGTCCCATACACTGGAACCATACTCTAGTTGGGGTCTCACCAGAGACAAATATGCTCTCTCCTTTACATCCTTACTACAACCCCTAAATACCTCATAACCATGTGCAGAGATCTGTACCCTTTATTTATAATCCCATTTATGTGATTACCCCCAGTGAAGTTATTTCCTTATATTTATACCTAGGTATTTACAATTATCCCCAAAGGGAACTTTCACCCCACCAACGCAGTAATTAAAACTGAGAGGACTTTTCCTATTTGTGAAACTCACAACCTACTGTCCATCTCACAACATTATCGAAGTCATTCTGCTGTTGCTCACAATCTTGTAAGTTATTTATTACTCTGTACAGAATAACATCATCTGCAAAAAGCCTTATCTCTGATTCCACTTCTTTACACATATATTTGATATATATAAGAAAACATAAAGGTAAAATAATACCGCCTTGAGGAATTCCCCTCTTAATTATTACAGGGAGAGATAAAGCTCCCCCCCATGGCACTACAAGGCCTGCAGATTACGAGGTGTCGTGTGGTCTGCACGACGAATCCTCTCGGCCGTTATTCTTTGCTCACCGTCAGACAGCTGCTCAATTCTAATCACGTAGGCTGAGTGGACCTCGAACCAGCCCTCAGATCCAGGCAAAAATCCCTGACCTGGCCGGGAATCGAACCCGGGGCCTCCGGGTGAGAGGCAGGCACGCTACCCCTACACCACGGGACCAGCAGATAAAGCTTCACCTACTCTAATTTTCTGAGTTCTATTTTCTAGAAACAGAGCCACCCATTCAGTCACTCTTTTGTCAAGTCCAATTGCACTCATTTTTGCCAGTAGTCTCCCATGATCTACCCTATCAAATGCCTTAGACAGGTCAATCGCGATACAGTCCATTTGACCTGAATCCAGGATATATGCTATATCTTGCTGGAACCCTACAAGTTGGGCTTCAGTGGAATAACCTTTCCTAAACGAACATTGTTTGTTCGTCCGAGTTCTTATAACTTGAAAACTACTGGATATATTGCTACTAAACTTCATATTTAGAATCCAACAGCCGGGCTGAGTGGCTCATACGGTTGAGGCGCTGGCCTTCTGACCCCAACGTTGCAGGTTCGATCCTGGCTCAGTCCGGTGGTATTTGAAGGTGCTCCAATACGTCAGCCTCGTGTTGGTAGATTTAGTGGCACGTAAAAGATCTCCTGCGGAACTAAATTCCGGCACCTCGGCGTCTCCGAAAACCGTAAAAGTAGTTAGTGGGACGTAAAGCAAATAACATTATTATTAGAATCCACCTGTCCTTGGGTAGGTTTTAGGACTATATTGTTTCCAAATCCCTGAACTGACTGAGGGTTCATATATACGAAACCGAGACCGTGATTTTGCACTCCCACAAAATATAAGCTACCTGGCAAGTTGGCCGTGCGGTTAGGAGTCCGCAGCTGTGAGCTCGCATCCGGGAGATAGTGGGTTCGAATCCCACTGTCGGCAGCCCTGAAGATGGTTTTCCGTGGTTTCCCATTACTACACCAGGCAAATGCTCGGGCTGTGCTATTAAACAGAAAGGGCCAAGTAGTTACAACTTTGGTGTGCTATCGAAATAGTCACAACTTTGGTGTGCTATGAAAACAGGAAAGACCCAGAAGTCAAAACTTCGCTGTGCTATTGAAGTAGTCACAACTTTGTTGTGCTATTAAAATAGAAAGAACCCAGTAGTCACAACGCTGCGCTATTAAAATAGAAGGGACCCGGTAGTCACACCTATGTTTTGCTAATAAAATAGAAAGGACCCAGTAGTCACACCTTTGTTGTGCTAATAAAATAGAAAGGACCCAGTAGTCACAACTTTGTTGTGCTAATAAAATAGAAAGGACCCAGTAGTCACACCTTCGTTGTGCTAATAAAATAGAAAGGACCCAGTAGTCACACCTTTGTTGTGCTAATAAAATAGAAAGGACCCTGTAGTCACACCTTTGTTGTGCTATTAAAATAGAAAGGACTCAGAAGTCACAATTTTTCTGTGATATTAAAATACAGGAAGGTTAGGATAAGAAATATAACCTGGCAAGTGAAAACAAGAAGAAAAGAGGCCACTGTATCGAATTTGTGTTGTACTAAAGAAGCTCAGGACACGGTCATAAACTATTACTTATTCCATACGAATGACTTAAGAATTATTGTTTCCATACAACCGTTGTCAAGTAATTTATACCAACTAAAGCAGACGGAACTGGGAAGGTACCTACTCGAATCTTCTAACTGCTGGAAGTATTATGTCAGCAATACGATGTGATGTGAAAGGCTGGATTACAGAACCAGTCAGTGCTCGCAATGCGATACTCTAGCATTCCACCTGTCGCTGGCCGTTTTGTTATGAAGGTGTGGCCCGTTCTGGGATCGTTTAATTTTCTTTATCTCATGGACTCGCGTCACGTACTGCTCCCACACTCCACTCACCGGAACGAAAAGATATGAGAGCTTAAAAACAAATATTTTCGTACCAGCACTAACGGAGTGACATATCTTGTGTAACAGGATCGTGTAGGATGACTGGTAGGCGATTCATTTCCCTGACAAGAATTCAATGCTTTTAAGTTTGCATATGGGAGAATAGCCGGCTCGAACCCCATTACCGCCGCTCATGAAGATGGTTCTCCGTGATTTCCGATCAAGTAAATGTTGCGTTTGTACCATACCTGAAGAAAAAGTGAGCGGACTCTTTGTACGTAATAATAATAATAATAATAATAATAATAATAATAATAATAATAATAATAATAATAATAATAATAATAATAATACCGGGCGAGTTGGCCGTGCGCGTAGAGGCGCGCGGCCTTGAGCTTGCATCCGGGAGATAGTAGGTTCGAATCCCACTATCAGCAGCCCTGAAAATGGTTTTCCGTGGTTTCCCATTTTCACACCAGGCAAATGCTGGGACTGTACCTTAATTAAGGCCACGGCCGCTTCCTTCCAACTCCTAGGCCTTTCCTATCCCATCGTCGCCATAAGACCTATCTGTGTCGGCGCGACGTAAAGCCCCTAGCAATAATAATAATAATAATAATAATAATAATAATAATAATAATAATAATAATAATAATAATAATAATAACGGAACCCGTACGAGAAATCTCGCATGTTCATAAAGTGTGTGGTGGAGTAGCACCCTGGTGAACTAAGGAATCCACAAATCAGTACAATATTAGACAGTCTTACTTACCACTTAATGTAATCTTTGATTTTTTTTTTACATTAATGGTATCCACTTTAACAGAAGCAAATGCAAGTGCATTATTATACTGGCGAATGTCGGTTTTACTATCATTCTTTTCTTAATTGATAATTACAGCATATTATAATAATCGGGCGTCCCAGCGGCCAAAATGTGAAATGGACAGCAATGATGGCGCGTATTTTCCTACAGCAACAGCATTTGCAAATCGCACACTTCGTACATTTTTAAAACTCATTTTAAAAGAAATTATCGATATGTATGAATTGAGAGCGCAATTCGTCACTGCTAATGTCTATTCTCTTTCTTTTGAATGCAAATTTGTCACGATCGGTTTCTTGTGAGCGCCGCAAAAGGGATCTATAGGCCTACTACTGAGATAATATATACTTTAGGAGGTCATTCTAAAATTGCAGATATTGAAAAACAAGAACGTAAAATTCTTTGAAATATTTTCGGCCCCATACAAGAAAATGGAATTGGATCAAAAGACGAACTGCAGACCTCTCTAGTTATACAGATAGTTTCATGAATGCTGTATTGAGGAGATGTTTGAAATTTTTTGGAAACATTTTTAGGATGGAGAATAATGCACTCACGAAAAGGTTATTCAGTGTTATAAATTCCCAAAACAGGAGAATAAATTGGCTAGAGGAAACAAGGGGAGACCTGAATGAATTGGACCTCGGAGAATAACCTCAGAAAATAAACACACATTTTGTGGTCAAAACTAGCAGCACGACTGATGGTCAGAAGAACGGAAGAGGCAACACAGTGAGTTCGTGATGAAGAGATTTTTGAAGAATAGGAAGGCGAAAGTCATCAAGACAATGAACAAGCTCCAACGCGCTCTATGAATGGGGATAACGAAACAATAAGAAAAAGAAAAAGAAGAAACGTCACAATGAAACGGTTCTGAAGCCAGTAGTCATGTACGCAGCCGAGATCCTAGCCCTAAATGTCAACAAAGGACTCCTTGAAGAACTGGAGAAAAAGGAGCACAGAATCATTAGGGGTATCATGGGATCCAACTACAAGAATGGCATCCACCAAAAAAAATCAACAAGGAAGTCTAAAAAAACAGAGAAAATTACAGAAAGACGGGCATGATTTTACGGTCACCTCCAACGATGGACGGATACAGGTTGACTAAACAGATCTTTCACTTGTTTGATTCAAAACCGTTCTGTAGTGGCACGCAAGTGATAAGAAGATGAGCACTCCAGTGAAGTTACGACCATGGATTGCCCCTCCAGATCTCCTGATCTTAATCCAATCGAGCATTTACGAGATGCTGTTGATGCTGGCATACGCTCCATGAACCCCGCACCAATTACACAAGACCTATCGTGGGAAGCAGTGCAAGATGCGTGGGTACAGAACCCACCAGAACGATTCCAATACCTTGTAGAGTCGATGCTTCGCCTTATTACTGCCGTTTCGAGGGTTCGCTGAGGAGCAACTCGTTATTAACACCACATTCAGTGTCTTCCAGTGGAATGGAATGGCGCATGGCTTTTAGTGTCGGAGGACAAATTCGGCTCGCCAGATGTGGGTCTTTTGATTTGACGCGTCGTGATAAGGATGAAATGATGAAGATGACACATACACCCAGCCCTCGTGCCAGCGAAATTAACCAATTATGGTTTAAATTCCCGACCCTGCCAGGAATCGAAACCGGGACCCCTGTAATAAAATGCCAGCACGAAACCATTTAGCCATGGAGCCAGATAGTGTCTTCCCATGACTTTTGGCCACTCAGTGCTCAAATTAACACATTTAGTTTTGAAGTTAAATTATACGAACAGTCTTAGAAAAGAGAGTACGAAATAAACATGACACAATATGAACAAGAATATTCTGAGAAAAATGTTTAACTTATAGGTTATTTAAAAAATTTGGATTCAAATAGAAGAAGAGTAATTGAACAGTAGAATTAGAGATAAGAAAGAAAAGAACAACTAGAAGAATGAAATCAGACATGCACACATGTCGTGTAAATTAGCCTATCACACCGACACAGATAGGTCTTATGCCAACGATGGGATAGAAAAGAGCTAAGGGTGGGAAATAAGCGGCCGTGGTCTTAATTTAGTTACAGCTCCAGCATTTGCCTGGTGTGAAGGTGGGAAACCACGGAAAACCATCTTCAGAGCTGCCGACAGTGGGGTTCAAACCCACTATCTCCCGAATGCAAGCTGATAGCTAGATGACTCAAACCACACAGCCACTTGCCCGGTGTGTAAACTAGCCTTTAGCGATGTTAAATTATAGCAATGAGGAACATAGACAAAAAAATTAAGAAACCAAGCATTCTAATCCAAATAATACAATTTCTCTCGTAGGTTCACTTTCGTTTTAACCTTCCTAGGATTAATGCAGTAGGGTTATACTGCCAATCAAAGACACTCTTATGGAAGAGAATTCCGGTTTCTTAATGCCTTCAAATGTGATAAATGGATATCATTAACATTTCTCGTCAATTCTCGGTTCGTAAAGGTTTATGTCTAGAAAGACTGCATGGGCAGACAACTATGCCATTATTGTTCCCAAGCAAATAGAAACAGTCATTTGATTTGAACAAAGAAAAGAAAAAGATAGGAAGGAAGAACTAAATTGAAGTCTTGATGTGGATAGATTAAGAGCGATAAAAGTATTCGGGAAGCAAAAACATGTCTGAAATACCTAATGATTTGAAAGACAGTTCTATATAAAAAAAGAACTTACTAAGCAACAATCTCAGGGGTAATAAATGGGGAATAAATGAAAGTTCGGTTTGTTTTCCGCAGTTCATTCTCCACCTCTCTCTTTCAGATGCGCTTTATTCCCTGGAATTCACTTCTAATCACTCTAATACAGCCAACTCGTCGACTTATGTTCCCTAGAAGTTCGTTAATCACATTTTAGAGTAGCGTTTCACATCGGTGGTATTCACTTTGTAATTTCTTAGAATAATTGTTTTATCACATCACTGATATTCGCTTTGTCGTTTATTAGAATTCGCTTATCACATCGCTGTTATTCACTTTGTTGTTTCTTAGAGTTCGCTCATCACATCACTGTTATTCACTTTGTTGTTTCTTAACAGTTTGCTTTATCACATCACTGTTATTTACTTTGTCGTTTCTTAGAGTTCGCTCATCACATCACTGTTATTCACTTTGTCGTTTCTTAGAGTTCGCTCATCACATCACTGTTATTCACTTTGTTGTTTCTTAGAGTTCGCTCATCACATCACTGTTACTGACTTTGTCGTTTCTTAGAGTTCGCTCATCACATCACTGTTATTCACTTTGTGGTTTCTTAACAGTTTGCTTTATCACATCACTGTTATTCACTTTGTCGTTTCTTAGAGATCGCTCATCACATCGCTATTATTCACTTTGTTGTTTCTTAGAGTTCGCTCATCACATCACTGTTACTGACTTTGTCGTTTCTTAGAGTTCGCTCATCACATCACTGTTATTCACTTTGTTGTTTCTTAACAGTTTGCTTTATCACATCACTGTTATTCACTTTGTCGTTTCTTGGAAATCGCTTATCACATCACTGTTATTCACTTTGTTGTTTCTTAGAGTTCGCTTATCACATCACTGTTATTCACTTCGTCCTTTCTTAGAGTTCGCTCATCACATCACTGTTATTCACTTTGTTGTTTCTTAACAGCTCGCTTTATCACATCACTGTTATTCACTTTGTTGTTTCTTAACAGTGCGCTTTATCACATCACTGTTATTCACTTTGTTGTTTCTAAGATTTCGTTTATCACATCACTATTATTCACTTTGTTGTTTCTTAGAGATCGCTCATCACATCACTGTTATTCACTTTGTTGTTTCTTAGAGATCGCTCATCACATCGCTATTATTCACTTTGTTGTTTCTTAGAGTTCGCTCATCACATCACTGTTACTGACTTTGTCGTTTCTTAGAGTTCGCTTATCACATCACTGTTATTCACTTTGTTGTTTCTTAACAGTTTGCTTTATCACATCACTGTTATTCACTTTGTTGTTTCTTAACAGTTTGCTTTATCACATCACTGTTATTCCCTTTGTCGTTTCTTGGAGATCGCTTATCACATCACTGATATTCATTTTGACGTTCAGTCAGCGTAGTGACCTGCGGTTTCAGGCATCGCGGATTGGATTCCTGGTTGCGGAAAGGATTTTAGCTGCGTTTCGTTAATTCTTCTGGCTCTGGAACTAGATGTTTGCCTTCACCTTAATACACAGTTTGTCATGGACACACAATACATCACACTACTGAAGAAACCGGACTAGGGGTTGGCGTCAGGAAGGCATCCTGTCGTAAAACTAGGCCAAGCCCATGTGCATGATACACTTCTTACTCGGCACCTCGTCAGGGCGTAGGAAAAGTGATAGAAGAAGATGATGACGATTATGATTATTTGATTTTCCGTTTCCTGGTGTTATCCCAGAGGATTCACTTCATTCGTCTCTTAAGTTCGCTACGTTTCTCCAGAGGAACGAACTCCTGCCTACAGCTCTGGTTTCCAAGGTTAAAGTAATGGTAATTCTTATCATTTTTAATTACACAAGAGGAAGTGAGCAAGACCTGAAGAGGACGACTTCCTGAGTTTGTTTGTAACTACTTTCTCCTCTTGTAATGAATTGCGCTTGTATTATAGGCCACACCTTCTTACCTTCGCTGAACAGACCATTCATTACAGCAATGAACAGTGCCACCGTCTGCGAATGTAGTGCTGTCCGAGGCGAATTTCCCTCCCAGGCATCTCGTTATAGGTCAAGATTTTCATTATGATTTATCATTCCACTCTTATCTAATATCCCATGCCGTTACAAATTAATATTATGCATGCAGAGAAACTTTCTTTTTGGTCATGTGCAGGACTAGATTTTGGTGACATGTCATCTTTTAATTGGTTCACAACAGACATTGCTAACTTGTACAGAAATCCTGAACATAGTTCCCATATTGCAGAAATGCTAATTTATTAGCTAATTTTTGTCATTTTGTATTTTAGATCGTTTTCCAAAATTATACGGCAGTATTTGGTCATTTTTTGGAATGTATTAGATTATTTTATGCTTTTTGAGTCATTTTCTGCCACGTTCGAGGATTTTAAAGCATTTACGCGTGTGGTATCGGATATTACCGCGAGTAAGTGAGGTTGAATACGGAGACTTGAGAATCTTCACAACGCTTTGTCAATCTGAGGAGTAAAACTTTGTTCACCATTTGCTTCTTGGAAATGTCCGCATTCCAGGAGAGACACCTCCTATTAGAGAAGTCTTCCTCGTGAAAAATCGACATTTTCTTCTGAACATAGGAAACAAAGTTGTCTGCGAAACGTAAAGAGTTTCACCTTCTTTTCTTGTCATAGCAAAAGCCCAAAAGCTTACTATAATGTCTATAACATAAATATAGGCACCAACTCGATTAGTAAATTGATTGCCGGGCTGAGTGGCTCAGACGGTTAAGGCGCTGGCCTTCTGACCCCAACATGGCAGGTTCGATCCTGCCTCAGTCCGGTGGTATTTGAAGGTGCTCAAATACGGCAGCCTCGTGTCGGTAGATTTACTGGCACGTAAAATAATTCCTGCGGGACTAAATTCCGGCACCTCGGCGTCTCCGAAAACCGTAAAAGAGTAGTTAGTGGGACGTAAAAGAAGTAACATTGTTATTAGTAGTAAGTTGATTGTAAAATTTCATTTAAAACTTATGATATTTTTATAAAGTTTTCAGATCATTTTACTGACCTTGAAGTCTCCGTGGCTCAGGCAGCGGCCTTTGGGTTCCGTGGTTCAAATCCCGGTCACTCCATTTGAGATTTGTGCTGGACAAAGCGGAGGAGGGACAGGTTTTCCTCCGAGTACTCCGGTTTTCCCTGTCATCTTTATTCCAGCAACTCTCTCCAACATAATTTCATTTCATCTGTTAGTCATTAATCATTGCCCCAGAGGAGTGCGACAGGCTTCGGCAGCCGGCACAATTCCTGTCCTCGCCGTTAAACTTGGGCTTCATTCATTTCATTCCTAACCCGGTCAAATGATTGGAGACAGGCTGTGGATTTTCATTTAATTTACTGGCCCTGGTCATATGTAATGACATACAGTATTTCAACAAGAACTTGAAAAATTAGGCAATTTGGAAAAAAACGACACACAGCAATTTAAGAAGTGTAAGGCTTTGACTTCGCACAGTACAATTTCTCCATTCTCCAATATTATGGCAGACACAGCGAGGTTGTTACGGTAGCTTCAACATAATTTCATCACTGTGCGCACATAAACATCTGCCCGTCATATGGAACATATGTTGTATGTTGGGTATTCAGCCCGAAGGCTGGTTTGATCCTCTACAGCTCCACCAACAGCTGTCATAGATGGCCTAAGTGTCACTGAAGAGGCATACTAGGGAAACGAGGAGTGAGGTCGTTTTGCGTTGCTTTCCTCTATGGAACATAAAGGAAGTCAAATGCACATCAAACATGTAGCAATATTTACATAAGTATGCAGTTTTGCCAGATCTCCCGAAATTTCAGGAGATCTCCCGATTTTTAGCAACAGATGAGAAAACCCGAAAAAATAAAAATCTCCCGAAATTTCTTCTAATCCAAATTTAAGGAAAATAAATAATAACGATTAATGGTATATAATATGTTTGAGCCGAAAAACTCTTTCCTTGTCTCACTGCGTAACGTTTTATCGATAACATCACACGTTACGTACTTCCCAGCATTCATTTTTGGTTCGAATTACGTAATCTCCTCCCCTTTTGAACTCAAAACTCACGCTTGACTGCATCATTCGAAGGGAAATCCCCGACCCGCATATAGAATACAAAATCTGCATCCTGCTACAGCTTCAAAATTGGCACACAATTTCTCCGCCTGATGATTAACTACATCCAGAGGAAGACTTAGGAGAAAGAGAAGAAGAAGAAGAAGAAGAAGAAGAAGAAGAAGAAGAAGAATAGAGTGGCCAGAGAGTACGGTTGAGTGAAATTGTATATTTTTCTCATAATAACTTCAAATTACTATTGCATTCTTTAATTTAGTTGTATCATAACATTTCAGTGCTCGAGAAACTACCGAAATTTTCATTAAAACACCCGAAATTTTTTCCGTACAATCTACCTATTTTTTTGTAGACCTGGCAACACTGTAAGTATGTCTTATGGCTTGGAACCATCTGAAACTTTGCATCAGGAAATTAGCGACACAAAATGGGTAATGCAATGTTACCTAGCAACCCTGCAGGCTGTGATGTGAAGTACTGACGGATGGCCATGGCCGAGAGACATATCAAAAGGAAACCACTTTTCCCTTTGTGAAAATCTAATGATCATAAGTGTATCTCTCGGTCATGGCCATCCATCAACGGCTGGTAATATTTCAGATGGCAACCAGCCATAAGATATAGCCTTCACGGTTGCTAGGTAACATTGTCTTCCGTCCATACCTTACATCACTGCCTGCACGGTTGCTATCTGGTTGCTATGGTTACACTTCCGTCACACATTTTGTTGCGTTACGTTACAATTTTTATTTATTAACATTTTGGCATTTGGTCTGTAAGACCATACTGCCAGCTCTGTACATTCATTACATTTATTAACACAGGAAGGTCAAAGAGCAACGTCTTTACAACATGGGACCTTTCATGGCGTTGTGACTACTTGGTGATAGAATGCCACGGTACAGGAACTTGGGTTGGATGACAGTTTAAATACATAACTTACTATAGAACATACGTATCGCAATGTTAAATTGGCTTCACTTAAAAATTTGGCTATCGCTTTATATATATGGATGTCATAGCTGCTTAACAACGAAGAAACGGAAGTGGGAAATGGAACTTTGAGTTTTATAAGCGTTTGATATAAGTTGGTTACTTGTGGTTTGTATTTAGTGCATCCTGAAATTGTATGGTTGAGGTCTGCTTCTTGACTGGGATCAGAGGGACGATTTGGAGAGTCTATAACTTTGATTCTGATAATCGACGTGATATGCCGGCTTGTTAGAGATAGAAGATTAAACCATGGTTTCTGTGGGATGTGTCTCTGGATAGCGGCGTAATGCTTGAGTTCAGTTGTTGCCCAGTAATTTGACCATTCTTTTTTTAAGCCTGTTCCTTGATGTGGCTTTGGAAGTCCGTGTATGGTAGGGGTAGTGCTTGGAACTGGCCTTCTGTAATGCTTTGCCAGTTGATCTACTGCCTCGTTATACAAATGTTTGGATAACCCCTAGCCATGAGACATGTTTATGTCAAAAGGGGCGTTAGAGTACAGATAGTCGATGTGATCTTGCAGACTGGGATGTGAAGTATTGATTGATGGTCATACCAGAGAGACATATGGAAGGCTCTTTTATATAAGAGCCCGCATCTCATCATATTTCATTCGAGGTGGTTTCATAGGCACTGAGTCAGTTTCCCCTTTCGGTAAACTGAATCCTATACTTGTTGACTCCAAATTCCATTCATATATATCTTGAAAACGATTCGTTGGATGTAAATAAATTCATCGTTATCGATATGAGTGTCATTTATTGAAAGACATATCTACGATCATTTGATTCTCCCAAAGGGACTTTTCACACTTTTTTCGATGTTGTAGTTTTCTGTAGATTTCTGCACCAGAAATGAGAGTTCTCAAAGGCCTATGTCCCACATACAGAGATTATGGTTATTGCTTTTTTTTTTCTGAGGTAAGCAAACGATTGTTGCGTCATTCATACGATGATCTAGATCTAGTTTATCTCACCTCTGATGTAAGGCTGCCAAGTGTTGCGAGAAGAGTGTGTACGTTGTGTTTGTTTCATTTAAGGAACTCCTCACCATTCGTGTGTATTTAGGTTATACAGGTTGTAGCGGTTAGGCTGCGGTGTTTAAGCCATGCCACGTAACAATGCTCCCTAAGGGAGTAACCTAACTATTTGTCCCCCATTACACTAGAAGGTAGTGATTTATAGTTATTTTCTAACTGTTAGGTTGCATTCTGCGTCGCCAAAACCTCTTCCCAGGAATAGTGTTTTCATCATAATTTTACTTACCATTTCCTTGTTTTTGAGCGAAGTAAACTCGTTGATTATGTCACTGAAGTCAGATTTTGATGATTTAGCGTATTCTACCGACAATACTCAAATGGAATAAAATACGAATTTTAGACAATCTCTCACTTTCAGAGCCGATACTCCAAACAAACGGAGTACTACAGGGTGATCCAAATAGCCCTTTACTTTTCATCCTGGCAGTAGAGGCAAGTATGAGAATAGCCCAAACGGAGGAACTAGTATTATATGCGAACGCCGACAATATAGTGATTGGATGAAAAGAGATCATAAAACTCTAAAAACAATAAACGACATGGAAGAATGGTGCTCCAAGCACAAGTTCGAAATTAATTAGAAATTAATAATTAGACAAGGAAGGAAGGCTCCAGCTTCGTCATAAGTCTTCATCAAGAGGACGAAAATAACGATCGTAAAAGATTTTAAATACCTATGAATTACGGTGCACACAAGCGCTAAATGCTTCACCAAGCATGTGACAGAGAAAACAACGCAAGCAGTACGAGCGATTTATGAAATACGCTACATCAAAATCCTCCGCTTAGAGACAGCAATGGCGCTCTTCAGAACTAAAATCACGCCTATACTAGTGTATGGGGTAGAAATCATATGGTCACACCTCACAGAAAAGAACCTGTCAGCACTAGAAAGCGTAAAAGCATCATACATCAAAAGAGCGGTCAGAGTATCGAAGGCTACAAGATCAAGACTCGTCTACCACCTCGTTCGAGAATCATTCCTCCCTCATTGAAGACCTCAGAACACGTTTGCATCTACCCAACATGAGAGCCTCAGAAAAACTGCTAGCATAACTCAACAAAAAAAGAAGATATACCTCCAGAATTCTATGGAACTGGGGCCATGGTAGATCGGACGTGGACAACATCTAAGTGCGAGATGTGGCACGCATTTACAAAATTGGTAGTACATGGTTCCCACCATATGGCTCATAGTCACGCAGGTTGCCCATAGGGAGTCAACTAAAAAACCTATACCAGGCCTCTTCGGAGGTCACACGCCATTATTACCATATTATTTGTACCAGCACATCTTACAATGAACCAACAGAGTCGTGTGAATGTAAACTATGTGGACATACGTGTGAATGCTACCACTTAGAACTCTGCAGCAAAAGAACAAAATCAATTAAAGACTATGCAAAACAAGGCGCAGGTGCGCAATTTTAGTGTATTCTACCTCTCGTATTTATGGCTATTTGGCTTCAATAAAAGTATTACGTTCCACCGACAAGATTGCTAAATTTGATAGTCTGCTTTCACCTATTCTTGACGTTATGAACCAACAACTCCCGCAATACAGTGACCCAAAAGGCCGTTAAGATTTGACGAGGCAATACTTCACGGAATATCGGAGGTCGAGAGGTAATAATTGATACTCATGACTGGCATGTCATGGAGTTTTATTGACACCAAAATATAGTACGCAAAATGACCAAAAGATGGCACTGGACAGCAACACGACAGGTACAAATGGCCACACATGACATGACATGACATGACATGACATGGGTTTTTATTGACACCAACAACTAAAGCACAAACAGGCCAACAGATGGCGCTGGACAGCAACACGTCAGTGATGCAGCGTGAGACCCGTATACGGTATAAAACGACCTGTCGTGAGAGAGGGAGTTAGATGCGCCTGCAATAGCGGCATGTCGATCTTATCAGAAAAGGCAGTCCGGCCCCGCGGTGTGGGGGACAACGCGTCCGCCTGTCACCCCACGGCCCCGGGTTCGATTTCCGGCCGGGTCAGGGTTTTTAAATTGTAATGATTAATATCTCTGGCCTGGGGACTGGGTGTTTGTGACGTCCTTAATCTTCCTTTCCTTTCCTCACACACAACATTCCACACTACCGCCATTCCAATTACACGCAGGTTCATACAATATGGCACCAGTAGGGGCCAAAGATCCACATGGGTCGACGGCCCGAACAAATAGCCTTTTAAAAAATCAGAAAAGGCACTGTTAGTGAAGTTTTATTTGCTTTATTTTGCTTCCAATAAAAAAGCATGTTATGCCAATAATGTTTGTCAGTTATTACCTCTCTACCTCCAATATTCCATGCAACATTGCCTTGTCAAATGTTAACGGACTTTTGGGCCACCCTGTATCTTTAATCAACTACAGAATGTTTATTCTTGAATTATTTTTAATTTCCAATCCAAATCTTACACCTTCTTTCTTTCTTTCTTTCTTTCTTTCTTTCTTGTGTTTATGGTCATTCTGGGGATCCCTTTGTGCCTGCACACTCTTGAGGGGGGGGGGGGATGGGGGAGTCTCGCCATCCCTTCGGTACGGCCCTGCTGCGAGGACATTATACAATAAGGTACCACGCGCTCGTTTTTTTTTTTTTTTAATAGACTGTACAATCTTCTGGATGAACGTTGTTCGAAGAGAATGAAACTATTAAAGGATATCGTTTGAAATTACCTCCTGTCTGTTCTAATAGCTAGTAAAAGGTAAATAGGTGTGGGCGAATTTTATGATGTGTAATTGTTAAGAGCCTTCGCGATCAGCGTTGTTTGAGAAGAAAGCCAGCGAGTAACTGGGTGGGCTGGACCGATAACAACATTTTAAATCTTACCTAGACGGTCACTTGGCATTGTAATGATAGCCTTTAAAGTTAGCTCCACATTAGCAAGTCACTTCCTCACAGACAGCCTATCTATTACACACTTAGTATCGGCTCTTAACAATACAAATAAACAGGTTTGAAACTTCTCTATCAAACGTATCTCCATTAGCTTCAAGAGGCAATTTCCCAAAATATTAAAACACTTATTTCTAATCAGGCAATCACAACGTATAATTAGACTAGAGGATTAGAGATGGTGGTTGTCTTGTAAGCCACGCCAGCGGATGCAGAGTGGATCTCGGCCCGCAAGTGGCCACGCCGGTTCGTGGCCCGACAGCTTCGCACCCCTACCAACCAACTGAACAGAGGAGGGGTGGCCACGGCTCTAACGTGGCTCTACGCCTCTACGCCTCTGAGAGGGGCTGGTCCCCACCGTCTGCTGTCCTGAGAATGGTTTTCCGTGTTGTTTTTTTGCTAGTTGCTTTACGGCGCAACGTTTCCTTGATTTTCCATTTACCTTCACTAAGGCGAATGCCGGGACAGTTTTAGTATAGACCACGGCCGCCATCCCTCTCACCTGTTCCGCACATCTCCTTCATCGTACCAATCTCCTGGCCTGAGAGACGGCGTCACCGTCTAGGAGGGCCGCTTCCATCTTCAGGGAAGTAATGAAAACATTTAGTAGTAGTAGTAGTAGTAGTAGTAGTAGTAGTAGTAGTAGTAGTAGTAGTAGTAGTAGTTGTTGTTGTTGTAAACCAGATATAATCAACTGGTCAAGTGGCGCCGACATCGGGGGAGGGGGAAAAAGAATTTTCTGCCCCCCGCCCAAAAGTGATCTTACCCCTAGAGGGACAGAGTGCCATTTCCCCTCCCCAAAAAATCTCCTCCTGGATGTTAAGTCCCCTTAAAAGGTGGAGTCTGGTAGTCTTCGGAGGCTGCTGAGACGTTAAAACTGGAGAAGGTGGCAGATGGTTTTATATCAATAAATGAGATTAGAAAGCGGACGTTTCTTCAGAGAACTACATTTCCCAATGGAGACTGTTCCGGCGGTACATCTGGTCGTAGAGCTTTTCACATTTCGTATCATGAAATACATAATCTACAGTACGATAATAGGAAATTTATTAAGGAAATGTAATTATGAAGCAAGTTTTAATTTTGTTACTTGTGATTATTTTTGATAGCTTCCTACATAAAACATTCCTTCAAAATATTTATGAATCAAGTTCTATGTTTCTGTCTACTTGTGAATATTATTGAGAACTCCGTACATAAGACTCGTTCAAGAATGTATTTAAGAAATAAGCTCTATTTACTGTTCTGTTTTTGTCCTCTTTGTGAATATTGTTATTATATAGGAATGTTTACATTAATAGTTGTTCCTCATTTCACACGCCTGTGTTCATGTTACTCATGCCCCCCCGCCCTTCCCCCCAATAACTACTCGAAGTCGGCGCGGCTGAACTTGTCTGCAGTTGTTTTGCACGCTGCGTCGACGGCTGAACACACGGTTATGTCTGTGCATTCGGGCGGAGACAGCCCATTTACTGCAGTGCACGGCGGCGAGTTCGTTGACAGAGCAAATAAAGCGAAGAATCATGCGGTGTCACTGGGACAGAAATTATTGTTAAGAGTTACGACAAATGGCCATTTATTCATTTTTATTAGTTTTACTAATTAATACTACCCAACGTGCGCTCCTGCGCTTCAATAAATAATGTAAAGGTAACGGTGTATTCTAACCGAAGGCAGGTCCGAACCTCGGCAGAGGTGTGCCTGAGCCGGAGTTTACGTACTGTGGGGTAGCCAGTTCCTTTCCGCTCCTCCATTCCCTTACCCCCCACCCCCCACCCCCCACCCCCAACAGCGCGTGGCAGCCCATCCAAATCTTGACCACGCTCAATGTTGCTTAACTTCGGAGATCTCACGATATCCGGTGTTTCAACACGGCTACGGCCGTTGGCGCTTCAATAAATAAAATGTGTTAATTACTGCTACTTTCTTTGATGTTATTAACAATCCTCTTCTCCTTCTTCTTCTTTCGTTTTGGCGGACTATGGACCACGTTAATTCGAATTCAGCCTCATCTGTTTCTGGGCTTTAATTCTCGTCCATTACTCCTTCATCCTTTCACTCTGCAGTCTCCTCCTTTCTTCTGTCCACGGAACGAACCATATAGCACAAGTTGATTTGGACTTATTTTACGGCCGTATGCCCTTCTTGACGTCAACCCTATGTGGAGGGATGTAATCACTATAGCATGTTTTTGAGGTGATTGCTAGTATGGAGTTTTGGGTGAATATGAAGAGGAGAGTGTTGAGACAAATACAATCACTCAGACCTCGAGCCAGAAGAATTAATCAAACGCAATTAAACTCCCCGACCCGGCCGGGAATCGACCCTGGGACCTTCTGAACCGAAGGCCTTAACGTTGACCATTCAGTCAAGGCGTCAGACTACTCACATACAGGTAGACCTCGTTACACGCGATAGTTGCGTTCTCCGGAATTGCCGCGCATACCGAATTCGTGTAAAGCGAAAGTCATTTTATATGTAAAATATAGGGTTAGGTTTCCGTTTACTCAAATAATAATTTTAAAATAGCAGAGATTCTTAGTATTTTTAGAAAAAAATAACCATTATTATGTTTCCGACATGCATTTTAATGTAAAGTTTTTACACTTACAAATTTAACACTGAAACACACAATAAAAACTATGCATACAAGCTCTTGGCTTTAGCTTGAAAGCAGCTTCAGAGAGAGGCATGTGTTGGTTGTGATGCTCAATCCAGTCCATTCTTTCCATCGCTTCCGAGCGAGAATTGGTTACTCTAGTCACACTTAAGTTAGTAGAAGATTGAGCAGGTTTACGAACTGATTCCGCGTCGTCACGAATAGTTCTCACAGTGGATTAACTAAGTCCCAAAGCACGCCGAGTATCAACAATACGCACACATTTCTCATAGAGATCTAAAAGTTCTAAATTTGTTTCTAATGAATACGACTTTGGTACACGCTTCTTTGCTTCGACAAGAACACTTTCTTTCCTGTTATCCCGCGTTTTAAATACGAAACCTGTCAAGTGCAATTTCACAGCTCTACTGACCGGAACTGACGATTCCCGTCTCGACAAACACTACAGAAGATGTGTGTAGATGAGCTTGGCCCGTTTTAACCTTGGCGCGCGACGCAGAATACGTTACAGAGCTCGGCACGCATGCCTGTACCCGCCTTAAGTCATTCTAACTTCCACGTATTGTTAAGAGATGGCAGCACTAGACTTAAAACCAAAATCGCGTATATGCGAAATCGCGGATAACGAATCCGCGTACAACGGGGTTTGCCTGCAATTTATTGTAAACCAACAAAATCATTTCTGAAATATAAATTGTTTAAACGTTTGAATTTTCCTTCGTCTCCTGTTTCTTCATAATAATAATAATAATAGGCAAATGGTACCTAACATAAGGCCTCTTCCTTGCCTGTCCGCCTGTCCCTTCCAATCTTCCCATCCCTCCACAAGACCCCTGTTCAGCATAGCAGGTGAGGCCGCCTGGGCGAGGTACTGGTCATTCTCCCCAGTTTCATCCCCCGACCCAGAGTCTGAAGCTCCAGGACACTGCCCTTGAGGCGGTAGAGGTGGGATCCGGCGGCCGTGGCCTTAAATTAGGTACCATCCCGGCATTTGCCTGGAGGAGAAGTGGGAAACCACGGAAAACCACTTCCACGATGGCTGAGGTGGGACTCGAATCTACCTCTACTCAGTTGACCTCCCGAAGCTGAGTGGACCCCGTTCCAGCCCTCGTACCACTTTTCAAATTTCGTGGCAGAGCCGGGAATCGAACCCGGGCCTCCAGGGGTGGCAGCTAATCACGCTAACCACTACACCACAATCATTTTGTTAATAATTAAATAATTAAATAAAGGAAAGAATTAGCTGAAAAGACAACAGGTCTAATACAAATTGCTTGTCTTAAATAATTCCTATAATTCCACGTTTCAGCCGGGTAAAATGGAATAAAAGTGTTCAGGGGGCGCCCCTCCCACGCCCCTCTCCCTCCGAGTAAACAAATCACGTTTTCAACTTTCTCGGTCTTTTTTGCTTAACTACCTCCCTCCCCCCCCCCCCCCCCCCCCAGCTCATCACAGCTTGGGAGCTACCCAGGTTCGTTTTGGTTTTCGCCGGGGGTTTTTAAGTCCCGTGACGTCATGCGAATTTTCTTTAAATGAAAATCTCAACCATGATTGACCGGAACTCAACCCTCATCCTTATGGTTAGGAAGCTAGCAGCTAAGCCATCGAGATAATCGAACTACGAAGATGCCCCTCTAATTTAACATTTATGAAGTATTTACTAATGAAAGTAGTAAACCAATGCTTACAATACCTTGATATTTCTAATAATTAACTCGTAACAATTAAATTCACTTGGTAAAAATACTCGCTGCGGACAGGATTCGAACCTGTGCGGGCATAGCCCATTGGATTTCGAGTCCAACTCCTTAACCACTCGGACACCGCAGCGCCAGCGTAAGCAAGTCACTACACCATTACTTAAACTAGATATGTACGGCAAAAGCGGGAAATTACGACAGAAAGGTTTGGAAGTAGGTTGATACTGGTAGTACAGACCGTACTAAGACTTGACTAAGGACTTTTAAATTTACTAGCATACGTCTGGAAAGAACCTGTATATTTTCTTGCAGGTATTTAGCTGTATGAAAAAAGCATAACTGACAAATAAGAGGTATTGGTTGTAATTCCGCAACCCGGTTGCATCCATCAGTCTTACAAGCAGAGTTGGAAAGTAACTGAGTATTACGAATTACTCGTAACGATTATATTCTTAATCATTTTTACTTGTAATCGTTACTTTTAACAAAAAGTAATTTTGTAGGTGTAATTTACTTCTTGAAATAAAACTGTAGGTCAAATCTCCAGTTCTTCCACAGACATTCCAACGATGTTACACAGGTATTTACCCCCTTTGGGTGGAGGCGTTTGAATAACACTCACAGTATCCTCTGTCTGTCGTAAGAGGCGACTAAAAGGGGCCCCTGTGGCTCTGAACTTGGGAGCGTGGGTTGGCTGAGTTCTGCCAATGCTTGCATTTACTTGTGCTAGGTCCGTCACTTCCTATCCGACCTCCCTTGGTCAACTCTCGTTCTTTTCCGACCCCGAGCATGCGAGACCTAGGGAGTCTTTCATTTTCACGCCCTTCGTGGACGCTCTCTTTCTTTCGTCGATACCTTCATTTTTCGAAGTGTCGGATCCCTTCCATTTTTCTCTGATTAGTGTTACATAGAGAATGGTTGCCTAGTTTCTCTTAAAACAATAATCATCACCATCTAACACAGGTAATTCTTCAAGTGCCTTTTCAGTAACTGCAAAGATGCACCTTACCCCTTAAGACATCGAGGATTAGCGGTGAGTATTTTAAGAACTAATTAATTTATTTGTAAAGTAAACGGAAAAATCATTTCAAACGCTAAAAGTCATTAACAGAATGTAAATAAAAATGGTGCGAAAATGATAATTTCGAAAATTCCAAGGTATCATGTTTAGCCTCACCTTGTAGATGATAACCTCTATGCTAAAAGAACACACACACACAAAATGAAGTAATATCTTCCACCACAGATGAAAGAACTACCTCCAGAAAAATTGTGTAAAGAGGTAAAAAGGATGTATATATATAATGAAACCTTCCGTACATAATATAATTTTTCTACTGTGTGAATTTTCAGTATGAGTGAGAGGACGGATGAAAGTTTATGTAATCCCGAGTGAGTGAGACTGTACTGTATGTGGGTATGAGTGAGCCGACCTAGCTAAAGTATATGTGGGGATGAGAGAGAGAGAGAGAGTGTGGGCGGGGGGGGGGGGGGGGGGGGGGCGGACCCTTGTGGTCAACCTGTACTACTATCTCTGGTTTGAGGGTGGTTGTAGACGGAAAGGCACATTCCTTACCGTGCTCCTCGCTTATCTGTGCATAAACGATGACGTCATCTCCATGCGGATGCGTATAGTCTTAAGGTTCGTAGCAAAATCTCCAGTGTGCTCCCTGGCATTGTCAGTCGAATCGAACAGCTGTCAGTGTAACGGAGCTTCGATATAAGTCGAATGCTTTCGATCGATTGACAAAATCAGGGATCCATGAGTGCGTGTATATGCGTTACAACTGGGTGTTCACGTGCTCATGTGCTCCTCAGAGCCTACCGCCACTGGTCTTGAACCTCGTTTCTTAAGCAACTTAAGTACAACAATAGCTGCAGCGATGCGTTTCCTTCGGTCGGACATGTCTACATCTCAGTCTGCACTAGCTAGAATTCTGCCTGACGATCAGGCCAGTGTACAGGGAGAGTATAGACATAGCGGTCTAGCTAGTGCTACCCCAGCGATACTCTTTACTTCCGCTCCATCGAGAGTAAATTCTCCCGTTGTGTGCACGCACCAGTAGATTAGGTTAGCTAGAGACAGCCCAGTTTAGCTATATATTTCTCTACAGTGTACAGGCGCCTTAAGGAAGAGTCTGAAATTGTTCATACAGTTGGACTGGGGAATTTAAGATTTCGATACATAACGGTGCATTATCCAATGTAAGTGTCGTGCATCTTCTGTCCTCGAGGCGAAGTCGTACGAGTTCCACCCGCAATCTCACAACTTCGAAGCGCGGAACAACGACCACGGAGACTCTAGTTGAGTCTGGCATACCAGGCGAGTTGGCTACACGGTTCGGGTCACGTAGCTGTGAGCCTGCATGATGGGAGATAGCGGGATCGAACACCACCGTCGGCAGCCCTTGAAAGATGGTATTTCGGTTGTTTCCCATTATCACACCAGGAAAATGCTACGTCTGAGAGATGGTCACTTCTTTCGCAATCCTAGTTCTTTCTTATCCCAACGTCGCCAACATATTTCAGTCAGTGCGACGTTAAAACACTTCAAAAAAATATGTTTTTCTTATTTGTGTCAGGCTCCTTCCTGTATAAACTTATGTTCTCCAATCCCGATGGAATTACACTAGTGATAGAATCTTTCCGGGTCTTTAATGTCTCTTTATTTTCTTTCGCCGATACCTTCAATGTTCGAAGGACCAGAATTTCCCTCTACCTCCTATGATTAAGGTTAAGAGATTATCTCGTTATACTTTACCTTAAAACCATAATTACCATCACAACCACTATCGTCGTATTATTCTCCTGAAGTTAAACGGGAGACCATGGAATCCATCTGGAGAATAGTGCTAGTTAAACATACCTATCATCATCATCATCATCTGTTTACCCTCCAGGTTTGGCTTTTCCCTCGGACTCAGCGAGGGATCCCACCTCTACCGCCTCGAGGGCAGTGTCCTGGAGCTTCAGACTCTTGGTCGGGGGATACAACTGGGGAGAATGACCAGTACCTCGCCCAGGTGACCTCACCTGCTATGCTGAACAGGGGCCTTGTGGAGGGATGAGAAGATTGGAAGGGATAGGCAAGGAAGAGGGAAGGAAGCGGTCGTGGCCTTAAGTTAGGTACCATCCCGGCATTTTCCTGGAGGAGAAGTGGGAAACCACGGAAAACCACTTCCAGGATGGCTGAGGTGGGAATCGAACCCACCTCTACTCAGTTGACCTCCCGAGGCTGAGTGGACCCCGTTCCAGCCCTCGTACCACTTTTCAAATTTCGTGGCAGAGCCGGGAATCGAACCCGGGCCTCCGGGGGTGGCAGCTAATCACGCTAACCACTACACCACAGAGGCGGAAACATACCTATTATAACTAAATATATATAAAATTACAATTGTATTTGTTTTTTTGTTTTTCTGTTTTTCACCCATGAACTTGGTATGGACATGTTGAGAGGATGGAAGAAGGAAGGATACCGAAGCGGACAATGGAAATCCAGATAGAAGGACAGCAAGAGGGAAAGCCAGACTAAGAAGTTTAAAAAGGATCAAGAATGGTATAATTAGAAGAAGCCTGCACTGGAACACAGAATAATGGTGACTGGACAGAGGATGGGGAAATGTACTACAAACATCCCACACCGACGGAAGCTGGGCGAGGAAAAATGATTAGAATATTATATTATATTATATTATATTATATTATATTATATTATATTATATTATATTATATTATATTATATTATATTATATTATATTATATTATATTTATTTATTTATTTATTTATTTATTTATTTATTTATTCCGTTTATCGTCCAGGTTTCATTTCTCCCTCCAGACTCGGTGAAGTAAGCGTGAGACAATTGGTCGGGGATAAAACTGGCAAAGAGGATCAGTACCTCGCCCAGGCGGTCTCACCTGCTATGCTGAACTGGGGCCTTGTGGGAGAAGGGAAGCTTGGAAAGAATAGGCGAGGAAGATGGAAGGAAGCGGCCGTGGCCTTAAGTTAGGTGCTATCCCGGCATTTGTCTGGAGAAGAAGTGGGAAACTACGGAAAAACACTTCCAGGATGGCTGAGGTGAAAATCGAACCCCACTCTACTTACTTGACATCCGGAGGCTGAGTGGACTCAGTTCCAGTCCTCGTACAACTTTCCAAATTTCGTGGCAGAGCCGGGAATCAAACCTGGCCCTCCAGGCGTGCAGCTAATCACACTAACCGCTACACCACAGAGCGGGACATTTTTATTAGTTAACTGTTTTGCCTCATACTTCGTTTTCATCTGGGATTAGGTACATAAAAGTAGAAAACGAGTTCAGTTCAATTTGTGTCTATCTGGTTGGGTTGGTTGGTTGATTCAAGAAATACTTATAATAGATGAGGAAAAATTAAATGTATTTATTAAGAAAAAATGAGAAGGCAAACCGATTTCGAAGATGGTACAAATAACTAGGAATGATTTTTTTTTCTAGTTCCTTTACGTCGCACCGACACAGAGAGGTCTTATGGCGACGATGGGACAGGGAAAGGCTAGGAGTGGGAAGGAAGCGGCCGTGGCCGTAATTAAGGTACACTACCGGGCGAGTTGGCCGTGCGCGTAGAGGCGCGCGGCTGTGAGCTTGAATCCGGGAGATAGTAGGTTCGAATCCCACTATCGGCAGCCCTGAAGATGGTTTTCCGTGGTTTCCCATTTTCACACCAGGAAAATGCTGGGACTGTACCTTAATTAAGGCCACGGCCGCTTCCTTCCAACTCCTAGGCCATTCCTATCCCATCGTCGCCATAAGACCTATCTTGTCGGTGCGACGTAAAACCCCTAGCAAAAAATAATAATAATAATAAGGTACAGCCCCAACATTTGCCTGGTGTGAAAATGGGAAACCACGGAAAACCATTTTCAGGGCTGCCGACAGTGGGGTTCGAACCTACTAACTCAGGAATGATTTTAAAGCAGAACCCATGTTTGAGGACTCCAGTCAATGTCTGCAACGGCTTTTAATATCTGTAGTGAAATTATTGTATCAGATATAGGAACAGCCAGCAAAGCCTCCGTGGTTCAAATTCCGGTCACTCCATGTGAGATCTGTACTCGAAAATGCGGAGGCGGGACAGTGTTCTTCTCCGGGTACTTCGGTTTTCCCTGTCATCATTCATTCCAGCAACACTCTCCAATGTAATTTCGTTTCATCTGTAAGTCATAAACCATTGCCGCAGAAGAGTGCGACAGGCTTTGGCAGCCGGCAAAATTCCTATCCTCGCCGCTAGACGGGGACTTCATTCATTCCATCCCTGACCCGGTCAAATGCCTGGAAACAGGCCGTGAATTTTCATAAGAGTAACCAGTCATGTAAGAATGCATATCATCCCAATGAGAAATCAGCAATGGAATTTAAGAAAATAACGTACCCAGCAAACCTGCGTGCTTTAAATAATGGCTTCATTATTATAAAATTAGACAATTATCTGAATTTCTCTGTAATTATGTTCTACAGTTTGATCTCAAGATTCTAGACATTTCATCAATAGGGTGTGATTCGCTTCTTCTCGAGATTAAATACGACACGTGTGTAGAAATCACAAAGGTCCAGCTAGGACTAGAGTCAGGCACATAGTTTTTTCTTCTAAAATCAGACTCTCTTGTTTAACTCTTGTTCTCTTCCGACCCTGACGTTGATAGGTTTCCGACGGGTTCCATGTCTTTAATCCATACCATAATTCTCCGAGGGGTCAGTTCTTTTCTTTCCTTCTTCAATCGGCGATGTAAGGCTTTAAGCATCACGCTCATTATTCCTTAAAACAATAACCATCAATTCAAAGCAACTCAATGACACTATGAAGAGTATAACTTCCATATGTTCTTGCATAAAATGACGCAGATCTACCTCTCTAGAGTAGTGGTTATTATGATTAACTGCCACCCCTGGAGGTCCGCGCTCGATTCCCGGCACTGAGACGGAATTTGAAAAGTGGTACGAGGGCTGGAACGAAGTCCACAAAGCCTCGGGAGGTCAACTGAATAGAGGAGGTTCGATTCCCACCTCAGCCATCCTCGCGGTAGTTCTCCGCGGTTTCCCACTTCTCCTCCAGGCAAATGCCGGGATGGTACCTAACTTAAGGCCATGGCCACTTCCTTCCCTCTTCCTTGTATATCCCTTCTAATCTTCCCATCGTCCCCCTCCCCCCCACCACCCAGGCCCCTGTTCTGCACACCAGGTGAGGCCGCCTGGGCGAGATACTGGTCCTCACCTTCAGTTGTATTCCCGGCCAAATGTCTCACGCTCCAGGACACTGCCCTTGAGGCAGTACAGGTGGGTTCCCTCGCTAAGTCGAGGGAAAAATCAAACATGGACGGTAAGCGGACTTTAGAAAGAAAGAAAGAAAGAAAGAAAGAAAGAAAGAAAGAAAATGGCGCAGGATATTTACCATAGTCCGCCTCTGTGGTGTAGTTGAGGCCCGGGTTCGATTCCCTGCTCGGCCACGAAATTGGAAAAATGGTAATACGAGGGATGGAACGGAGTCCACTCAGCCTGAGTAGAGAGGGGGTTCTCCTCCAGGCAAATAAAGGGATGGTACCTAACGTTAAGGCCATGGTCGCTTCCTTTGCTCTTCCTTATCTCTCCCTTCCAATCTTCCCATCCGCCACAAGCCCCCCCCCCCCCCCCCCGCCTCCTGTTCAGCCTAGCAAGTGGGGACGCCTGGGCGAGTTACCGGTCCTCCTCCCCGGTTTCATCCCCAACCCAAGGTCTGACGCTCCAGAACGCTGCCCTCGAGTGCACTTACCGTCTATGATAGGTTTTTCCCTAGACCCAACTCTACCGCCTCAAGGGCATGTATCAAAATAGTTGACCTGTACACATATCATTACACTTAATTACATTAAATGGGTCGGAGGATAAAACTGAGAAGGAGGACTAGTATCTCGCCCAGGCGCCCTGATTTGCTATGCTGAACAGGGGCTTGTGCGTGAATGGGAAGAGATAGATAAGGTTTTCTTTCTATAGGAAGAAATGGTTTAAGCTAAAGAATACAGTATTTTACATTTCACCGGTGTTTTGAATTAAGTTGTAATATATATGAACAAATATCACGGAAATGCATCTAGTATAAGCACAGACAATGAGAAATGTTTTAGCTTATAGCGGCTTAAATCTACGTTAAACAAAAACATGCTCTTTCAGACTATCATATGGAAGAGAACATTAATACGAGAGACAGTATAGCTTCAATGACGTTGAAGAAACAACGAGATCTTTCGGTTTGTACTATATCCGCATTGTTACTGTAAACAGCCATTCCGTTTCACATCATTTCACGCACATTCAGCGCTCTGGTAGCAAGATCTGGAATCTACAGGCAACAAAGTCCTATTGATCCAACGCCACCTAGTTGTTTGTTCCTTCCGGTATGTGCTGCACTCACGCAGCAACGATTCAAACCTGTTCCCTGCTCGATAGTACGACCCTCTATTGGAAAATCGAATAACTCGTAGCTCAGTACAGTCAACATGTTCTCACCGCTAATAGGTTGCGCCAACACCTCCTAGATAATAAGGCCTAACAACAGCGTAGTGACGTCACGCTACGGAGGCGATGGCAATGCAGAGAAACGCGGAACATAGTTAAACACAGACATGATTTTAATATTTTTTGCCAATGGAATAATTTATTTACTAACAAATAGCGTTTCAAATTTGAAGGATATTGAATTATACTGTCGTTATTACCGTATTTTAGTGACTCTGCCATTAAAGATAAACAGCAGACAGTTGTAAAACACGACATCATTTTGCAATGTTAACTCACTTAGGCCGAATTGCTAACATCACAACAGAATGTTACAAACATATTTCAATTTAAATAGGCATTACGTGATCTTAAAAGAAAACTAACACGTATAATATTAGCATAGGCCTAACATCTAAGCTGATGTAGCATCACTGGCAGTATATGCACATGAGCCTACAATGTTTCCTCCCTTGAAGTTCATGTATGGTTATGAGAATTTCACCTACCATCGATGTTACTAATTTGTAATTCTGTTCGAAACCTTTATGTATTCCAGAAAGTATGTAAGTTTCTAACCTAATATTGGACTACCATTCGGACTGGAGCCTACTCTTTTAAAAGTATTGACATATTGTGGCAACATTAAATTGCTACTGTCTCATAAATTTGTAAAAATAGCACGGCGCAACAGCCCTGAAGGGCTTGGCCTTGATCCTGCTCAGCCCCAAGGCCTGCAGATTACGAGGTGTCTTGGGTTCCGCAGGACGAATCCTTTCAGCCGTTATTCTTGGCTTTCTAGACCTGGGCCGCTATCTCACCGTCAGATAGCTCGCAAATATAAGCACGCAGGCTGAGTGGACCTCAAACCAGCCCTCAGATCTAGGTAAAAATCCCTGACTTGGCCTGGAATCGAACCGGGGCCTCCGGGTAAGAGGCAGGCATTATATCCCCTCACCACGGGGTCGGCCATAAATTTGTAAACATGAGGAGATATCAGACAGAAGGTTGAACAAATAACAAGAAAATCATGCACATACTCCTTTATGAACTAAGAAATATTTTGACTATGGCTATTAAATTAACTGTGGGGACATCATCCTCGGTGTCCAATTCACCAACTAGGACTAGAATTAACTTATTTATTGAATCTTTCTACACATTGTTACACTCATTTCTTGTGATGCAGCTATGATGTTTTGTAACTAAAGAATATACCGCATTTGTATTAGTAATTTTGTCCACATATTCATTAGAAATATTTTTTACTTTAATAAAACCCGTTTAGAATAAAGGCCATGTCTTATAAGATGATTACATATGCCATGCAGTATGGTTGCCTTGATGTATCGACGTACAGAAAAATTACTTACGTTCCCTTCATCACAGTACAACAACCATCAGGTAACAAAGTGTTTATTGTACTTTTCAGCTGTGTTGAAATTCTGTGTAAGAGATATGTACTATCTTCAATGGCTCTCTTTATTGCTCCTTTCTATTCTACATTTTTGCCTGGTTCTTTTAACTACTCCTCTTCCAAGACCATGATTGTCAGAGACAGCAGTGGCTTATATCTTTTCCAACTGCCCATCATATTTATAGTCACATTCTGGCAGGATCAGTACCAGTTACTTCCCATAAAATATCACCGACTTTGAAATGTCTGTGGCATACCTGTAAAATAATGTATCACCGTGAGCGAAATTCGTGCATTTACAGAGTGAATCGGCCTACACCAGCAGCTCCTGTAGGTGGTATGTTTTAATGCGTATAATAATAATAATAATAATAATAATAATAATAATAATAATAATAATAATAATAATAATAATAATAATAATAATAATAATAATAATAATAATAATAATACCGTTGAAATAATGTATCCCATGATTGTGATCTAACATAACCTTATATCATTGAAGAGTAAATATGCCTACATATCACCAGCTGTTGCATGTAGTTAAATACGTCATAGGCCTATACTCATTATGATTGTGTGAGAATGTAATAATAATAATAGTTACTCACCATTGAGTTATTAGTAAATCTGTAGTCTTGTCTTGGAATTGCACGTAAACATATCTGCCGCATAACCTCGTCTTTCGTAAACATAATGCATGCACTTGGTTATCACTGCCGGAATTCTCCTTAAAGTTGAGTACGCAACACATCAGTACCATTACGTACAACGGTATTAACAATTGGCACCATTAAACGAATTAAAACTCTTCTAATTTCAGCGTTACATGGCCAAACTCATTGCTGTGTTATTACTGAAAAGGTTCAAGCTTGCCTCCCGATTTTGACGTCACAGTATATTCCCAGAACAGTTGTGAGGCCTTATATATCTAGGAGGTGTTGGTTGCGCGCGCTTTCTTCAGCTGATAGCATTCGCGCTTCAGAATACGATGTTTCTTTTGAACGTGATGATGCATGCTTGTTGTTTAAAGGGACCTAAAGTCTAGGTTTAATAATTCAACCGTTAGATGTTAGAAAGTCCGCCTCTGTGGTGAGCGTGATTAGCTGCCACCCCCGGAGGTCCGGGTTCGATTCCCGGCTCTGCCACGAAATTTGAAAAAGTGGTACGAGGGCTGGAACGGGGTCCACTCAGCCTCGGGAGGTCAACTGAGTAGAGGTGGGTTCGATTCCCACCTCAGCCATCCTGGAAGTGGTTTTCCGTGGTTTCCCACTTCTCCTCCAGGCAAATGCCGGGATGGTACCTAACTTAAGGCCACGGCCGCTTCCTTCCCTCTTTCTTGCCTGTCCCATCCAATCGCCCCATCCCTCCACAAGGCCCCTGTTCAGCATAGTAGGTGAGGCCGCCTGGGCGAGGTACTGGTCATTCTCCCCAGTTGTATCCCCCGACCCAAAAGTCTGAAAGCCGGGCTGAGTGGCTCAGACGGTTAAGGCGCTGGCCTTCTAACCCCAACTTGGCAGGTTCGATCCTGGCTCAGTCCGGTGGTATTTGAAGGTGCTCAAATACGACAGCCCCGTGTCGGTAGATTTACTGGCACGTAAAAGAACTCCTGAGGGACTAAATTCCGGCACCTCGGCGTCTCCGAAGACCTTAAAAAGTAGTTAGTGGGACGTAGAGCAAATAACATTATTATTATTATTATTATTATTATTATTATTATTATTATTATTATTATTATTATTATTATTATTATTATTATTATTAAAAGTCTGAAACTCCAGGACACTGCCCTTCAGGCGGTAGAGGTGGGATCCCTCGCTTAGTCCGAGGGAAAAACCGACCCTGGAGGATAAACAGATTAAGAAGAAGAAGAAGAAGAAGAAGAAGAAGAAGAAGAAGAAGAAGATGTTAGAAATTGGTACGAGGGCTGGAACGGGGTCCACTCAGCCCCGGGAGGTCAACTGAGTAGAGGTCGGTTCGATTCCCACCTCAGCCATCCTCGAAGTGGTTTTCCGTGGTTTCCCACTTCTCCTCCAGGCAAATGCCGGGATGGTACCTAACTTAAGGCCACGGTCGCTTCCTTCCCTCTTCCTTGTCTATCCCTTCCAATCATCCCATTCCCCACCAAGGCCCCGGATCAGCATACCAGGTGAGGCAGCCTGGGCGAGGTACTGCTCATCCTCCCCAGTTGTATCCCCCGACCCAATGTCTCACGCTCCAGGACACTGTCATTGAGGCGGTAGAGGTGGGATCCCTCGCTGAGTCCGAGGGGAAAGCCAACCCTGGAGGGTAAGCAGATTAAGAAAGAAAAAGGTGTTAGATGTTTTTAAATAAAAGCAAAATAGAAACATTATTAACACACATCGTTTTTCATATATTGCATCAATTACATTATTTTATTTTTAATTACGGTATGTCGTTTTTGTCAGTGCTTTAGATACAGGGTTGGTGGATGGTATAAATAATACTAAAACAAAATAAAAACCATATTATATTTTTAAAACTAATTTTTCCTTTCATTTCCTTATAGACATAGAGCTACCGAATAAAATGTCCTCTGTAAAGTGGTTAGTGTGATTAGCTGCCATTCTCTGAGGCCCGGGTTCGATATTCGGCTCTGCCGCGACATTTGAGAAAGTTATACGAGGCTAGAATTTGGTTCACTCAGCCTCGGGAGTTCAAATGAATAGAGGGAGCTTCGATTTCCACCTCAGCCATCCTCGAAATGGTTTTCCGTGGTTTCCTACTTCTCCTCCAGGAAAATGCCGGGATGGTACCTAACTTAAGACCACAGCCACTTCCTTGCCTATCCCTTCCGATCTCCTCATCCCCCCACAAGGCCGTATAGTGGGTGAGGTCGCCTGGGTGAGGTACTGGTCCTCCTCCCCATTGTATCCCCCGACCCAAAGTTCAAGCTCCAGGACACTGCCCTTGAGGCGGTAGAGGTGGGATCCTTCACTGAGTCCGAGGGAAAAGCCAACCCTGGAGGGTAAACGGATTAAGAAAGAAAGGTCTAAATACACTGACTTAAATAAATACTCCTACATCCTCACGGAAGGGTAGAGAAAGGCGGAGACGAAAATGGTGGGGGGGGGGGGCATACAATTAGCTTTACGTCGCACCGACACCATAGCCCTTATAGGTACGATGGGATAGGAAAGGGCTAGGAGTGGGAAGGAAGTGACCGTGACAGTGGGATTCGAACCCACAATCTCGCAAACGCAAGCTGACAACTAAGATACTCAAACCACGCAGCCAATCGTTCGGTGGGGGAGAATACCCAAAGACAGGGGAAGAACGGCATGCACCGGCTCGGGGACGCACTCCCAGTCTCTCAACTCATGAGGCGGTAGGGACAGACAGGTGTGTCGTAATACGCGTGTTAGTGGGAGCGACGGAGGAGTGAGGGCGGGAATGATGTAGTCCACCATTCTTTGGACATTCCGCCCGCCCGCAATTGGTTGAATATAATAATATTGGTTTTTCTTTCTTTCTTTCTTTCTTTCTTTCTTTCTCCGTTTACCGTCCAGGGTTGCCTTTCTCCTCGGAGTCAGCGAGGGATCCCACCTCTACCGCCTCAAAGGCAGTGTGCTAGAGCGTGAGACTTTGGTTCGGGGATACAACTGGAAAGGAGGACCAGTACCTCGCCCAGGCGACCTCACCTGCTATGCTGAGCAGGGCCTTGTTGGGGGGGGGGGGGGAAGATTGGAAGGGACAGACAAGGAAAAGAGAAGGAAGCGGCCGTGGCCTTAAGTTAGGTACCATCCCGGCATTTTCCTGGAGAAGTGGAAGCCCACAGAAAACTTCTTCGAGGATGGCTGAGGTGGGAATCGAACCCTTCTACTCAGTTGACCTCCCGAGGCTGAGAAGACCGCCGTTCAAGCTCTCGTACCACTTTTCAAATTTCGTGGCAGAACCGGAAATAGAACCCGGACCTCCGGACGTGGCAGCTAATTACACTAACCACTACACCACAGGCTATTGGTTTTTACGTCTCACTAACTACTCTTTTGACGGTTTTGGAGACTACAAGGTGCCAGAAATTTGTCACGCAATAGTTATTTTACGTGTCAGTAAATGTACCGACACGAAGCTGACGTATTTGCGCACCTTCAAATACCACAGGCTGCCTAAGCCAGGGTCGAACCTGCCAAGTTGGAGTCAAAGGACCAGCGCCTTAACCATCTGAGCTACACAGCCCGGCAAATTTAGTTGAATACCCCTGTTGTCTGCTAAAAGTAGTTGAAGGTGATGTGTATACTACACCACTCCCATGCATTTAAGGGTTAAAGAATGCCATTAAATCAAAACTATGGACATTATATAGGTAAATATTCAACTGGTGGACAGGCCTTGTTTTCCTCGGCAGATAATTCGTTTTCTTTACACTCCCCACGACACTACGGTGTCAGGGCCGGATTAAAGGGGGGGGGGGGGCTAAAGGGACTGCAGCCCCGGGCCCCACGTGCCAGGGGGCCCCGGCCCTTGGCCGAACCTAGAATTGTATAAAAAGGCCTGCTGCTCCACCCCCGTGCATGTATATGAATATTTACACTCGCAAAATATCGAACACGCACACTTCCTTCCTTCCTTCCTTCCTTCCTTCCTTCCTTCCTTCCTTCCTTCCTTCTTATCAGCTGTCCGCGTTAGTATATCATCACTGCTAGAATCAATTACCGTCCGGAGACAAGAATCCTCACTACTTACGCACTGTAATTATTGTAAAGGTTATTGTTGAAGAAAATTTAAATCTGGCAGCTTGCGAGTAATTATTGTAAAGGTTATTGTTGAAGAAAATTTAAATCTGGCAGTTTGCGAGTATGGGCAGAGGGGGGAAGGAGGGAAGAGGTCTAGGAAGTGAGCGGGAGGGGAGGGGGGAAGCATGGTGGAATGCGCAACTTGAGTCTAGGGAATGTCGAACGAGCAGCCATCATCGGCTTTGCTCGTGACTGCTCGAGAAACCTCGGCGTTTAGTACCGCCTACCTAGCTATTGCGCGCCACGTGTGGGGCAAGGAGAAGAAGAAGCTCTGTTTTGTTTGTTGTTTGTTGTTGGTTGCAGCTTTTCGCGAAGCCAGTATTTCTTTTAAATCGTGCTGCTGTGTTCAGTTTCTTTTAAATCGTGCTGCTGTGTTCAGACTGTGCTAATAGACTTCTGCAGTATTTGGAGGTCCACTTCATGAAACAGTGAATTAGTTACGTGCATTAAGTGGTTTATTGCGCATTGTAGTTAACTTTTTGTGCTTGCACAATGGACAATTTCGTATGTAGTGAGTGTAATCAATTTTTCAATTACAAGAAAAATTTAAATCATCACGTAAGAAGAAAGCACACTAACAAAAACCCTAAATTTTCGTGTGATTTGTGTAGTTTTACCTCTCACACAAAATACAATTTAGAACGACATAAAAATTCACAACATAAGACTGCGAAGTGTGAACAACCTCAAGTAAAATGTCCGCTTTGTGTAGAAGAATGTGCTACAAAATCCGAAATGGTGGCACATTTTATTAATTTTCATGAGATTCGTATCGCAAAGGAAAGTTTAAAATTTGCGAATGAAGAGGATTTCCTTAAGTGGAAACGTGAAAAAGAAAGTGAGCAAGTGTGTGAATTTGTTGTATGTCGCTCCAAGTACGAATGTAAAGATGGTTCTTCTAAAATGAAATACAGGTGTCACAGGGATGGGACCTTTAACTCAAGGGGTAATCATGAGCGTCACCAGAAAGTACTTGGAAGCAACAAGATAAGTGGTCATTGTCCAGCAAATATTGATGTTACTTTTCAGTCTGGAGAAGTGCATGTTTCATTTTGTGCAACACATGTAGGCCACCAAGAAGAGTTAGGTCGCATGAGGTTATCGCTGTCGGAAAGAAATGACTTAGCGAGGAAGATTGCGATGAAAATTCCTTTCGATAGAATCCTTGATGAGGTTAGAGATTCTATTGGTGAAACTGACATTGAACGCATTCATCTTCTGACCAGAAAAGATCTATTTAACATTGAGCAAGAGTACAATTTAAAATCTGAAGCTGTGCGGCATGAGAATGATTGTACGAGTGTCGAAGCATGGATTCGTGAAATGGACGAACGTGGAGGAATAGTACGCTTTTACAAGGGTCAAGACATGTCTTCTATGCTGTACCCTCAATTAAAACCAGAGGACTTCGTTCTAATTATAATGAATGAGGCGCAGCAAGAAATGTTACTACGATACGGCGACAAGTTCATTTGTATTGACAGCACACATGGTTTAAATAAGTACGGATTTGAACTAACTACCCTCCTAGTCGTAGATGACAAGTTCCAAGGATTTCCGTGTGTGTTCATGCTATCAAATAGGACGGATGCATTTGTGATGGAAGTGTTTTACAGAGTTATTAAAGAGGCTCTGCAAGTGACACTACAGCCAAAAGTGTTCATGTCAGACATGGCAGAAACATTTTACAGTGCCTGGCTATGCGTAATGATGCCTGCCAAATTCCGCCTGTTCTGTTCGTGGCATGTTGACCGTGCTTGGAGGAAAAACCTTTCTAAAGTTAAAGGCCGAGAGAAACAGGTGGAGGTGTACAAGGAGCTCAGAGTATTGTTGGAGGAAAGAGACGAGGCTGCTTTTTCGAGAATGCTCTATCAAGAAATAAATAAATTAAAAAGTGACCCTGACACAAGAGATTTTGGTATTTATTTCGAGGCCAATTATGAACACTCTGCAAGTAGCTGGGCTTATTGTAAACGTCTCAATGCCGGCCTTAACACTAACATGCATCTAGAGCGCATGCATGGAGTAATTAAACACATATACATGGAGTGAAGAAGCCTAAGAGACTGGACATCGCAATCCATATCCTCATGCGATTTGTGAGAGATAAACTTTATGACCGCCTTATTTACATGAATAAAGGCAAACTTACAAATAAACTCTCACAAATAAGACTAAGGCATGCCAATTCATTATCGTTACAACCAGGAGAAATTATTTGCGGTGAGGATGTATGGACTGTTCCATCCACGAAGAAAAGTGAACTGTACGAGGTCAGAAGAACGGGTGAAATGAATTGCGGCTGTGACCTGAAGTGTACAGAGTGCAATACCTGCATTCATTCGTACGTTTGTACATGCCATGACTCTTCAATTAAATTTAATATGTGCAAACATATACACCTAGTGGCTAAATATATTGGTGGTGCTAATGAACACATTTTAGAATCAGATACAAATTTAGTCATTCAGGAAGCACCTTCAAATGAAGAAAAGGACATTATCCTGAAGGAACTGCGTAATCCCATGAAAAGAAGGCTAAGTGAGGACATAGAAGAGTGCAAGGCCAAGCTCCGAAAAAAGTTTGAAAGTATTCTCGCAACAATAGAATCACGAGAACATGTAGATATAATTGAGAAACAGCTCCAACCAATAATCCCAACTATACAAGCCCATAGCACAAAAGCAATGATCAGCACAGCACCTTCAACTTCAAAGGGGATAAAGTTTGAAACACAGCGACGATTATTTTCCACAAAAAAGCCCCATAAGAAAACTTCTTCGTCCTTGTCAAGGCCTACCGAGAGTGAACAGCAGGCAATTGCTGCAAATTTGTTACTCCAGTAAGAAAAATGTGTTATAGGCCCTCCGTCAGTAGAATAAACTCTTTCTTCTGCTTTCCTCGAGGCAAACCAGTGTAAGTAAATTCCAATATTGTGAAATATTAGTGGCGGTGCAGAGATTGTACTCATAGGTTTGACTTTAATTTGGCTTTTTTTTATGTTTTAGGTGTGATCAATGGAAGGGACCTACCTACATACATACAAGATATGTTGAGATCACTTCCAATCCACAGATTTTAGGAATCCTCGGCACTTTAGTCAGGGGTAAGTCATGAATCAATCACTCAGTCTCTTAATCTGCATTTAGGGCAGTCGGCCAGGTGGAACATTCCCTATTGGTTTTTTTTCCTAGCCTTTTCTTAAATGATTGCAAAGAAATTGGAAATTTCTTGAACATCTCCCTTGGTAAGTTATTCCAGTCACTAACTCCCCTTCCTATAAATGAATATTTGCCCCAATTTGTCCTCTTGAATTCCAGCTTTATCTTCATATTGTTATCTTTCCTACTTTTAAAGACACCAGTCAAACTTATTCGTCTACTAATGTCATGCCATGCCATCTCTCCACTGATGATGATGATGATGATGCTTGTTGTTTTAAGGGGCCTAACATCGAAGGTCATCGGCCCCTAATGGTACGAAATGAAAGAACAAAAATTAAAAAGGCATCCACTGACCAAAAAAAAATAAAAAATGTCATGAAGAATGAATGGATGGACAGGAACCCAACAAAACACAAAACAAACAAACAAAAACAAAAACCAGTGGATCGGATTCAATAGAGAACGAAAAAAAACATTATTACCGACCAAGGAACCACTTATAAAGCACAATGATGCTTGGTGTCTAAAGGGGGTGCAAAATCCACGTCTAAGGCCCCACAGAATGGTACATGTCGCGAGTAAAATAGAACCATGGTATGTGTCATGTTGGGGTATTAATTAGAAGTAGCGAAGACTCACGGTGTTCCACAAAAGATGGTACTACTCACAAGTACTGTACTTCGTACAGGTAACGCAGACCTATGGTGTTTCGCACACAATGGCGCCACTTACAGCCAACGCAAACCGATGAGTTTCCTCACCTAGGGTACTAGTCACGGGTGCCGGTCCCAAGGGCCCCGGGGTGTTCCGCACATAATGAGTACTAATCACAGGCAACGCAGACCCACGGTGTCGCTCATATAGTGGTACAACTCACAGGCTACGCCCAGACCCGCGGTGTTGCCCACATGGGTACAACGCACGGGTACTGGAATCCACCAGACCAGGCTTTTTACTGCAACGAATCACAAACATATTTCGTACCATGTTAGTGATACTACTCGCAAGTACATGCAACCCATGGTGTTCCCCGCATGATGGTACGAATCAAGAGTAGTTTCATGGTTCTAATTCATTCATCCCTTGGTCGCCCCTTTTAGTCGCCTCGCACGACAGGCAGGGGATACCGTGGGTGTATTATTCGTCAGCCTCCCCCACCCACAGGGGGTGTGTGTTTGGTCCGCGAGAGGTATTTTATTTCCCTCAAGTCCGCCGGCAAGCCGGTTAGGACCCCCCTATCCGCCACCTGGGACGCGCCACGTGGGAGTATCACCTCTCCCCCTGCTACGCCTGCGTAGCAGGTTCGTGGTCTCTCCACTGACAGCTCGGAACATAACTGAGATTCAGTATGGACCCAACATGATTTTTATCACTTGTAACATACCACTTAGTCGAGCAGCTCGTCTCCTTTCTCCGAAAATTTCCCAGCCCAAACTTTGCATTATTTTTGTAACGCTACTCTTTTGTTGGAAATCACCCAGAACAAATCGAGCTGCTTTTCTTTGGATTTTTTCCGGTTCTTGAGAATCAAGTTATACGCTGGATCCATACTCTAGTTTAGGTCTTACCAGAGACTTATATGCCCTCTCCTTTACATCCTTACTACAACCCCTAAATACCCTCATAACCATGTGCAGAGATCTGTACCCTTTAGTTACAATCATATTTATGTGTTTATCTCAATGAAGATCTTTCCTTATATTAACACCTAGATACTTACAATGATCCCCAAAAGGATCTTTCACCCTATCAACGCAGTAATTAAAGCTGAGAGGACTTTTCCTATTTGTGAAACTGACAGCCTGACTTTTAACCCCGTTTATCATCGTACCATTGCCTACTGTCCATCTTACAACATTATCGAGGTCATTTTGCAGTTGCTCACAATCTTGTAACTTATTGATTACTCTGTACAGAATAACATCATCAGCAAACAGCCTTATCTTTGATTCCACTTCTTTACACATATCATTTATATATATAAGAAAATATAAAGGTCCAATAATACTGCCCTGAGGAATTCCCCTCTTGATTTTTACAGGGTCAGAAAAAGCTTTGCCTACTCTAATTCTCTGAGTTCTATTTTCTAGAAATATAGCCACCCATTCTTGTTTTCTTCATGGGGCCTCTAAATATTAGTTCCTAATTAGTGTCGACCTCTAAGATCTTTTTTGCTACCATGTTTTTCCTTCATTCCCACCTAGATATACCTGCTCCCTTCACAAAGCAGCAGGTTGTTCTTATTGGGTCTTCTTGGATTTGTCCTCTCACTTCACCTGGTAGTCCTAGAGTAGAGAGTCTGATTCTACCCAACGCCTCACATTCGAAAAGTATGTGTTCAGCTGATTCCTCTGCTTCATTGTATTTCCTACATATGTTGTCTCTTATTACTCCAATTCTATGTAGGTTTTTTTTTTTTTTTTTCAGATGGCAGTATCCTGTCAACAGGTCTACTACCCATCTTATATTTCCTCTGTTGAGTTTCAACAACTCTTTAGTATGCTTCTTGTTTAATCCTTTTTCAGTTCCTTTGCAAGCCTGCATCCTGGAGTAATTTTCCAGTTCTCCATTTGTCTCTTTTGTACCCATTTTCCTATGTAGTGTCGGGCTTGTCCATAGGAAATCCCGCATACAGGTTCCGGGCCTACAAAATGTGTTTCTGCCACTTTCCTGGCCAGTTTATCTGCCTTTTCATTTCCTTCTATACATTTATGCCTGGTACTCATGTTATTTTGACAATGTTGTACTTTGAGAGCTTCAGAAGAAATGAGTGGCAATACCAGACAATTCTGGATATTATCCGGACTGCCTCTAGTGCCTTAATGGCCGCTTGGCTGTCCGTTAAAATGAAAATGTTCTTATTCCTATAGTTCATTTTCAGATGTTCTTCAAGACATGTGATTTATATGGGTTGATTTCAGAATCTTCTGAAGCCTTGCTGTTTCATTGTGTGCTTCCACTTTCTCACAGAACGGTCTCAAAGATTTTCTTTTTGCTTTCCATATCTCTAGGTTATACTCAGTGAGTTTCCTATGATATACGTCCAACATACCATTTCTAGATGATATTCTATACAACATCCTAACCTCTTTTTTCATTTTGGCTAGTTTGTTGTTCCACCACCTTACTTTTTGGTGTGTTTCTTTTCTTTGAGAGGACAGTTGTCATGGAATGAGTCTATTATGGCCTCTTCTAATACTTTCAGTGCCCATCCAATTCTTTCTGTCCTCTCACATTAGTTTGAATTTCTTGTACAGCCTTCCCTAGAACTTCTCTGTATCTATCCCAGTTAGTTCTTTTTTTACTCTGTACATGTCAATCCCACATAGTCTCGCATCTATTGCAAATTGGATGTGCTGGTGGTCTGCCAATCATGGTTTCTCCAGTACCTTCCAGTCTTTAATAAAGTTTGCAATATGCGTAGTGCTGAGTGTAATGTCTATTACCTCCCGACGATTTTTATTTATAAACGTAGGCTTGTTTCTTGGTTTTAGTGTCGTCAAGAGTTCCAATAATAAACTCTAGTAAAGACTCACCTCTTGCATTGCTGCCCCATGCCGTGTGATGTGAATTTGCATCTGCTCGAAGGACTTAGTGTTCGCCTTTCCTCTTTGCGTTGCAAATTAGGTTCTCAACTTCTTCTGGTGGGGACAGATTAGTTGAGTCATATGGGAGGTATGCAGAGCCTATGGTTATATCTCTGGGAGCTTCCCAATTTCCAAGTTTTATCTTTTATCTTGGCTGCCAATAACTCCTTGGAACAATGTTCCTGCATCAGAAGGCATTGTAGTCTTCTGCTCACAAGTAAACATGTTCTAGGCATATTCGATGTAGTATCGTACATTAACTTACCTCCAGATTCCGTGAGTCTTGCTATTCTGCCTTAACTACCCGTTGCTTGTGTATAAAAGCCACATCGATAGCCTCGGACTTGAACTTCCTGACGAAATTGGCAACAGCTGACTTTTTATGTTGTAGGTTGGCCTGTAGAACATTCAGTACCATCCTTGCCAACGCTAGGTTTTGTTTTTCCCTTGATTACTTGAAAGTTGATCTGCCCAAGTCCAAGCTTGGCCTTAAGGCCTCTCTTCTTGAGCTCTTCAAAAGCTCTTTCAATAAGGGCCAGTAGTTGTTGCATTCAGCACTCTCCACTCTTTCGTCGGAAATTTGGTGTCATGCTCATGTATCCTGAAAGGCACATCATCAACCTTCATCTTGTCTTATGGAGGAGGAAACTTGGCGATGACCTTTGTAGTATTCAGCACCTTCTTGACTTCTGCCACCTCCAAATTCTCCCCTTTCCAAGGGTAGCAATTGGCCACTGTCTGTTCCAGCCAGCTTTTAGTTTCTGGATTTACACAGATCAGTACCACTGCTCCACTTTCCAGCCTCGGAGATTCGAAGAAGCCTGAAAGGCATCCATCTGACAGCGGTTTCATTTGCGCTATCAGAGCAAATGTAAGTTCCTTCACGTCATCCTCCTTCAGTTTCCCATCTGGAGAGGTTTAAGGTATTATTGCTACCTTGATTGAAGTTAGTCTTTCCGAAAAGGACATGACCGTCTCTTCTTTCTGGTTTTTGGCGGGCGGTTTTGTAGCCGAACTTGATGGCCTCAGCCTTTTGGGCATTGTCGGAGGGATAGCCTCTCGCCGATCCCTGTTCCTTGGCTTCTTCTCCGTCCAAGTTCCAGTCGCTATTTTGGCCTCCTTCCTCGCTCCCTTCCTTTCCTTGTAATATGCACTGTTGCGAGGTGGTCTGTCGATATGAAATCTGTTGATTTTCGAGGCAGAAATCTTCAGTTCTGTTTCTATGGACGTTCTGCTTCGCTTGTAGTAGCAGTCTGCTCTACTGGAGCTTCTGTTGCCATTTCTTGTTTTGAGTCAGCGACAGCCTGTCCAATTGGGACTTCTGTCTCCATTTCTTCATCTTGGGCTTGCTCCTGGATATGCTCTATTGGAGCTTCCATGGCTTCCCTTGATATCGAAATTTTTGAAATTGGCTCTTTTTAAGCAAACATATTTCAATCAATCATAGGTTTTTTGGCCCTTCTAGGGTCCTGAGCGTCGTTCTTACCATCCGTGGTGAGCCATACAGCCATACATTGTCCTCCCACAACTTAGGCTCTCCGTAGCAGAGACCACGCCCCTCAGTCGTCCATCCAGCGGTCCGCCCATGGCCCGAACCTAGCCAGGTTTGTTCCCCCTTCAGTAGGCCTACTCACGTGGTCTCCACTTGGCATTATCATGACTGAGTTCGGGCCAGGCTACGTAGAGCAAAGTGATGTGTTGGTTCCAGCGCCCCGCAGTGAGCCTTCACCTCAGTCACCAGCCCCACTTCACCTGAACCCAGGTGGAGGAACCAAGGATGCCTCTCTAGCATGTGTGGGCGAGGCCTCCACTCCAAGCCTTGACTTGGGCTTGTAACAAAAGCCACCCATTCAGTCACTCTTTTTTTCTAGTCCAATTGCACTCATTTTTTCCAGTAGTCTCCCATGATCTACCCTATCAAATGCTTTACATAGGTCAATCGCAATAAGGTCCATTTGACCTCCTGAATCCAGGATATCTGCTATATCTTGTTGGAATCCTACAAGTTGAGCTTCAGTAGAATAACATTTCCTAAACTCAAACTGCCTTCTATGAAACCAGTTATTAATTTTACAAACATGTCTAATATAATCAGAAAGAATGCTTTCCCAAAGCGTACATGCAATGCATGTCAAACTGACTGGCCTGTAATTTTATGCTTTATGAAGTTAAATAGTTCTTGTGTATAAAACTTAACTTCCCTTTATTGCTTGAAATAGAGAAAATGAATATTACATACATACATAGCTACAGGCAGTTAAGCCCTTCAGCGTTCAGTCTGCAAGCCTCTGTGAGTTAAATAATAATAATAATAATAATAATAACTTAGTATTTTATTGCAGTCAATGGTCATAAGATTAAATTACAGTTCATAAATCCTTTAAGTTACACTAGAAAAACATGAGCATAATTTGAACATGAATATTTTGCACATTACAGCACAGTATCTTGCAATTTATTATTATTATTATATAATAAAGGCACCAAACAACATTTCACTACTCACAACGGGGAGTAAATATTAGTTGCAGCAGAAACATGTCAGCAATTATTTTCTCTGAGGACAGATAAGTGTGCGATACCTATGACAAGCTCCACCGCATGGAGCACAGATACACTGAGGACTTGGCCCGTGGTAACTGAACGCTGAAAACTGCCTTCACTCTGTCATTCCGACAATATTTTGCTTTTCACTACCTTTAGAGAGGGTTGTTCCTAGGCATTTCCTTCCTGCTTTTACTGCTGCATCACTGTATGCCACCCATTCTTTCTCTATTGTATGCCTGTATCCTGGACTCCGTTACTTCCATAGGTCCGAGGCTTACTTGAAATGTTCCAAGGTAGGTCGATTCTGTGAAGCAGGATGCTACCTTACTTATAGTCCTAGTGACACCGGGCGAGTTGGCCGTGCGCGTAGAGGCGCGCGGCTGTGAGCTTGCATCCGGGAGATAGTAGGTTCGAATCCCACTATCGGCAGCCCTGAAAATGGTTTTCCGTGGTTTCCCATTTTCACACCAGGCAAATGCTGGGGCTGTACCTTAATTAAGGCCACGGCCGCTTCCTTCCAACTCCTTGTCCTTTCCTATCCCATCGTCGCCATAAGACCTATCTGTGTCGGTGCGACGTAAAGCCCCTAGCAAAAAAAAAAAAAAAAAAAGTCCTAGTGACGACCTCTCCCCTGACGGGTCCTAGCCACCTGAGCACAAAGCAGGCCATGACTTGGAATATGTTAGGGTATCTCGAGTCTGAGGACCATGTTATAGGCAACTCAGCCGTTGCCTGTGGTTCTCGAACTAGGCGGTGACTGCAGTAACCCACACCATGGACCACAAGAAATAATAATATAATAATAATAATAATAATACATCTTGGGCTGTTACACAACTACTATGAAATTGATTGGTATTTCATAACAGTTCATCATATTCTTGTAATTTATATGCTGTATTATTATAGCCTACCAGTTTTGCATTTCATAGTACTATAGCATGGACTTATTAAAAAAGCAATGTGTATAATTAATATGAATATTAACTTTGTTTCAATAAACTTTTTTAGGCTAAAACCCAATTCTGTGCCAACACAGAATCTTCCCAGCAGCAGCATGAAGGGCGCTTTGGGATCAAGAAAAAGAGGGAGTCCACACAAGAGGGAGAGAGAAGTAGAAGAAGAAGAAGAAAAAATGGAACATCTCCACCAGTACTGCTCAGGTGCAGCCAACAATTGTACTGAAGTAGGGCCTATAACACATTTTTCTTAGTGGAGTAACAAATTTGCAGCCTGTAGGCCAGTAGGCCTTGACAAGGAAGAAGAAGTTTTCTTATGGGACTTTTTTGTGGAAAATAATCGTCACTGTGTTTCACACTTTATCCCCCTTGAAGTAGAAGGTGGTGTGCTGATCATCGCTTTTGTGCTATGGGCATGTATAGTTGGGATTATTGGTTGGAGCTGTTTCTCAATTATATCTACATGTTTTGGTGATTCTATTGTTGCGAGAATGCTTTCAAATTTTTCTCGAAGCTTGGCCTTGTGCTCTTCTATGTCCTCACTTAGCCTTCTTTTCATGGGATTATGCAATTCCTTCAGAATAATGTCCTTTTCTTCGTTTGAAGGTGCTTCCTGAATGACTAAATTTGTATCTGATTCTAAATAGTGTTCATTAGCACCACCAATATATTTAGCCGCTAGGTGTATATGTTTGCACATATTAAATTTAATGGAAGAGTCGTGGCATGTACAAACGTATGAATGAATGCAGGTATTGCACTCTGTACACTTCAGGTCACAGCCGCAATTCATTTCACCCGTTCTTCTGACCTCGTACAGTTCACTTTTCTTCGTGGATGGAACAGTCCATACATCCTCACTGCAAATAATTTCTCCTGGTTGTAACGATAATGAATTGGCATGCCTTAGTCTTATTTGTGAGAGTTTAGTTGTGTTTGCCTTTATTCATGTAAATAAGGCGGTCATAAAGTTTATCTCTCACAAATCGCATGAGGATATGGATTGCGATGTCCAGTCTCTTAGGCTTCTTACCCTCCATGTATATGTGTTTAATTACTCCATGCATGCGCTCTAGATGCATGTTAGTGTTAAGGCCGGCATTGAGACGTTTACAATAAGCCCAGCTACTTGCAGAGTGTTCATAATTGGCCTCGAAATAAATACCAAAATCTCTTGTGTCAGGGTCACTTTTTAATTTATTTATTTCTTGATAGAGCATTCTCGAAAAAGCAGCCTCGTCTCTTTCCTCCAACAATACTCTGAGCTCCTTGTACACCTCCACCTGTTTCTCTCGGCCTTTAACTTTAGAAAGGTTTTTCCTCCAAGCACGGTCAACATGCCACGAACAGAACAGGCGGAATTTGGCAGGCATCATTACGCATAGCCAGGCACTGTAAAATGTTTCTGCCATGTCTGACATGAACACTTTTGGCTGTAGTGTCACTTGCAGAGCCTCTTTAATAACTCTGTAAAACACTTCCATCACAAATGCATCCGTCCTATTTGATAGCATGAACGCGCATGGAAATCCTTGGAACTTGCCATCTACGACTAGGAGGGTAGTTAGTTCAAATTCGTACTTATTTAAACCATGTGTGCTGTCAATACAAGTGAACTTGTCGCCGTATCGTAGTAACATTTCTTGCTGCGCCTCATTCATTATAATTAGAACGAAGTCCTCTGGTTTTAATTGAGGGTACAGCATAGAAGACATGTCTTGACCCTTGTAAAAGCGTACTATTCCTCCACGTTCGTCCATTTCACGAATCCATGCTTCGACACTCGTACAATCATTCTCATGCCGCACAGCTTCAGATTTTAAATTGTACTCTTGCTCAATGTTAAATAGATCTTTTCTGGTCAGAAGATGAATGCGTTCAATGTCAGTTTCACCAATAGAATCTCTATCCTCATCAAGGATTCTATCGAAAGGAATTTTCATCGCAATCTTCCTCGCTAAGTCATTTCTTTCCGACAGCGATAATCTCATGCGACCTAACTCTTCTTGGTGGCCTACATGAGTTGCACAAAATGAAACATGCACTTCTCCAGACTGAAAAGTAACATCAATATTTGCTGGACAATGACCACTTATCTTGTTGCTTCCAAGTACTTTCTGGTGACGCTCATGATTACCCCTTGAGTTAAAGGTCCCATCCCTGTGGCACCTGTATTTCATTTTAGAGGAACCATCTTTACATTCGTACTTGGAGCGACATACAACAAATTCACACACTTGCTCACTTTCTTTTTCACGTTTCCACTTAAGGAAATCCTCTTCATTCGCAAATTTTAAACTTTCCTTTGCGATACGAATCTCATGAAAATTAATAAAATGTGCCACCATATCGGATTATGTAGCACATTCTTCTACACAAAGCGGACATTTTACTTGAGGTTGTTCACACTTCGCAGTCTTATGTTGTGAATTTTTATGTCGTTCTAAATTGTATTTTGTGTGAGAGGTAAAACTACACAAATCGCACGAAAATTTAGGATTTTTGTTAGTGTGCTTTGTTCTTACGTGATGATTTAAAGTTTTCCTATAATTGAAAAATTTATTACACTCGCTACATACGAAATTGTCCATTGTGCAAGCATAAAAAGTTCACTGCAATGTGCAATAAAGGAGTTAATTCACATAACTAATTCGCTATTTCATGAAGTGGACCCCCAAAACACTGCAGAAGTCTATTAAAGCCGATTATGGCTGCTCCTAGACACAAGTCCGGTATGTTTATTTTGATGATGAGGATGATGCTTGTTGTTTAAAGAGGCGTCACATCGAAAGTCATTGGCCCTGTTTATATTGTGTATTTTAAGGAGTGCTCTTGCAGTTGGTATTTTGGGGTTCATGTTAATCAATTGCAGTGTCTGCTGTTCATTTAACAAGAACTGAGGATTTTTGAGTATTTATTTGAGATTCTTTTGGATGGTATTAGTGCGGTCTTTCTTGGCAATATTGAATTTATCATCTCTGAAAAAATGCTGTCTTCAGTTTTACCCACAATTACTGTACAGTAGTATTGCCTTTATGTAAGTTGTCCTTGATTTTTTGTTTTAGGTGGTTAAATTGTTTGTTAGTTACTGATTAGTTATAAATTTCCTGTTTTTTGTGAAAATGAAGAAATTTATGTTTATATATTATTTGATGAAAAATTTAAAATAAAATATATAAAACAAAAAATATTCTTCTTCTTCTCCTCTTACTGCTTTTCCCATATATGTGGATTCGGGGGTGTGACATGTCTCGCTTCATGGCGCCAACTCTGTGGAGGGATGTAATCACCAGCCCTCAGATTTTAGGGAAAGACGTATTTTGTTCTTAAAGAAATGACTAAAAATGAAGTTGTATATACACGTTTCATGTATTTATTAAGTTAGAAACTGTACTCCTATTGTGCTTAAAAATGTCTGAATTGACGTTAAAACCTATATAATTCTTATTTTTATCCCTAAATCGGTTAAAAATGCCTTTCAGTATATTTCGAGAAAATAAAATATTTGCTGGCTTATGTTCAGTCTTTACGAAAATTTTAAAATCGGGAAGCTATAAACCACTCTCTCCGAAATGCCTTAAGAACCTCCTGCAGTGAACACTCCCGTAGTTTGTCACAAGGCAGAAGATGACACAGTATCCGTTGACTTCTGGGGAAAAGAACTGCATTTTATTCTGTGAGAATATTTTGGTGTTTCCGTTTGTTCAGTGTATGAATTATGCTGAAAGTGTCAGGTTACAACTCGTCTTTAATTAAAAAGTGGTTACAGGAGTTGCTCCTGTGACGTTTGCAGCAAAGAGGTGAATAAAGTTGTTTATTTCCCCGTAACGAGTTATTAACTGCAGTTAAGAATTGTTTAATTCTTGTGCGTTATTCTGTTTGCAGTAATAACCAGCAATTTTCATCCTGTTAGGGTGTTGTAGGAATTTAAAAAATCACACAAATAAGTAGTATAGTAGTAGCCTATATTAATTAACTTATTAACGGGCGAGTTGGCCATGCGGTTAGGAGCGCGCAGCTGTGAGCTCGCATCCGGGAGATAGTGGGTTTGAACCCCACTGTCAGCAGCCGTGAAGATGGTTTTCCGTAGTTTCCCATTTTCACATCAGTCAATCGGCAGCTCCGCCAACTCGGCACTTTGAACGAACCAGCTCAAAGGTGGTGTTAATGCAGACATAATGAAGCTGAGGAGAGTCTGATGTCCTTATATACCTACGCGGGACTCTTTAAATTATGCAAGAAAGCTTTCTAGAAGTGACCTTTTAACTCTGCCCAATTTCCCCTACCTTATAGTACAACTGAAATCCGTCTGCGAGCAAGGCTAACGTTAGCGCAGCCCGTCGCCAGCCGGGCCAACGTCAGCGGTGCCCGCAGTAGCGAGCCCGGCCCCCGTCGCCAACAGTGCCAATTTAATATATATAAAACAATTGTTGAGGAATGTAAAAATAGGTCTGTACCTTTAAAGGTAGTAAGGAATGGTAAAGATCCACTATATTAACCACTGGCTGGCTCGACTGCTGGTACGGATCTCCCAAACATACGCTCTCCAGATAGTCGCATGCAGTGTTGTGTTTTGTTATAGTTGGAGACCTTTGTCTATCCTGATTGTTTTTAAATATTTGATTCTCAACAAACAAGTTCATCTATTTCTTCGGTTGAGTGGTTTATTTTGTGTGTGCTTCCATGTACAGTATACTCATTTCAAGACTCATGCCGCCTATTAGACGCGGGCGGAGCAACTTTGGTCGAAGAACTCCACATACTACAAGCCAAGCTAATTTTCAGTTTAATCGAACTGCACAACAACGTGAAGAGTGAAATGAAACTGAAAGGATTGGGATATTACAAACCCGTGCAGCGCGTCGTTCAGCTAATAATCTTGCAACTTTGAATCGAGCTGCTTTCAGTTACGATGTTTCGATTGAGTACAGTGCCTACCAGTGCGTTGCTATTGTATCTATGAACTCAGTGTGCCAATATCGTAAGGCAATGAAATACAAAAATGAAGCCGCTGGATTGTGTTGCGCAAATGGCAAAATGAAATTAGTGCCATTGATTCCACCACCAGATCCATTGTACTCATTAGTTTCACGAACAAGAACAGATTCCATATATTTCCTTACAAATATCCAAAAAATATAGACCTGCTGAACAGTTCACATCTATGTTAGTCTATCAGGGTAATTTCTAGGTAGTGATATGCTGTGACCTATTTCAGCATTTCCTTATTCACAATCAAGATATTCATATTGCAGGTAATGAAAATACATTTTTCCAGTAGTTTTTTATTAACTTTTGGTAGCAGTAGAAAATTAACTCATTCGATGTTGATAACGTAATCATTTGCATTATTCTGATTTTTGCGTGCAGTACAGACTGAATTCGAGTTCCTTCCATTGTAATTTATTTTTGACAGAACAACATTTGTCAGGTCAGCTAGTTAAAAATAAATGTGTAAGAAAGGAAGATATAAAAATTAGGACTATTAAGCAGTACCATATGGCTGATAAAACAGGCATGAGGGAGTTTTTAATAAGTAACTATGATTGGTGGGAAACGGTAAATAAAAATGTAAACAGACTCTGGGATGGGTTTAAAGCAATTGTTGAGGAATGTGAAAATAGGTTTGTACCTTTAAAAGTGGTAAGGAATGGTAAAGATCCACTATATTACGGTATAACAAAGAAGTAAAGAGACTAGGAAGGAGATGCAAGTTGGAAAGAGATTGAGTTAGAAATGGCTCTGGAAGTAAGGAGAAATTGAAGGAACTTACTAGGAAATTGAATCTAGCAAAGAAGTCAGCATAATTGACAGCCATACAATTTTAGTGAAGAATGGAAGAGTATGTATAGGTACTTTAAGGCAGAAACAGGTTCAAGGAATCATTAATGAACAAGGAGAGTGTGTATGCGAGGATCTTCAAAAGGCAGAAGTATTCTGTCAGCAGTATGTAAAGATTGTTGGTTCCAAGGATAATGTGCAGACAGAGGAGGTAAGTGATACTAAAGAAGTGTTAAAATTTACCTAGGACAAGAATGACATTTACAGTAAGATACAAAAGTTGAAAACTAGAAAAGCAGCTAGAATTCATAAGGTTTCAGGGGATATGCTAAAGACAATGGGTTGGATATAGTACCATGTCTGAAGTACTTATTTGATTATTGTTTGCATTTAGGAGCTATACCAAATGAATGGAGAGTCGCTAAAGTAGCCCCTGTGTATAAAGGAAAGGGTGATAGACATAAAGCTAAAAATTACAGTCCATTCAGTTTGACATGCATTGCATGTAAACGTTGGGAAAGCAATGTTTCTAATTATAAAAGACATGTTTGAAAAATTAATAACTGGTTTCATAGAAGGCAGTTTGGGTTTAGGAAAGGTTGTTCCACTGAAGCTCAGCTTGTAGGATTCCACCAAAATATAGCAGATATCCTGGATTCAGGAGGCCAGTTGGACTGTATCACGATTGACCTATGGTGGGCATTTGATAGGGTGGATCATGGGAGACTACTGGCAAAAATGAGTGCAAGTGGACTTGAGAAAAGAGTGACTGAATGGGTGGCTCTGTTTCTAGAAAATAGGACTCAGAGAATTACAGTAGACGGAGCTTTATCTGTCTCTGTAATAATTAAGAGGGGAATTCCTCAAGGCAGTATTATTAGACTTTTACGGTTTCTTATATGATATGTGTAAAGAAGTGGAATCAAAGATGAGGCTTTTTGCAGGTGATGTTATTCTGTACAGAGTAATAAATAAGTTACAAGATTGTGGACAACTGCAAAATGACCTCGATAATGTTGTGAGATGGACAGTAGGCAATGGTATGATGATAAACGGGGTTAAAAGCCATGTTGTGACTTTCAAAAATAGGAAAAGTCCTCATTTTCAATTACTGGGTTGTTGGGATGAAAGTTCCCATTGGGGATCATTGTAAATACCTAGGTCTTAAATTAAGGAAAGATCTTCATTAGGGTAATCACATAAATATGATTGTAACTAAAGGGTACCCATCTCTCCACTTGGTTATGAAGGTATTTAGGGGTTGTTGTAAGGATGTAAAAGGAGAGGGCATATAAGTCTCTGTTTTTTTAAATTTCGTGTTTGCTATTTCTAGCCGAGTGCAGCCCGTGAAAGGCAGACCCTCCGATGTGCGTGGGCGGCATCTGCCATGTGTAGGTGACTGCGTGTTGTTATGGCGGAGGATAGTGTTATGTGTGATTTGCAGGGATGTTGGGGACAGCAAAAACACCCAGTCCCTGGGCCATTGAAATTAACCAGTGAATGTTAAAATCCCCAGCCCGGCCGGGAATCGAACCCAGGGCCCTCTGAACCGAAGACCATTAAGCTGACCATTCAGCCCACGAAGTCTCTGTTAAGGCTGCAACTAGAGTATGGTTCCAGTGTATGGGACTCTCGACAGGATTACTTGATTCAAGAACTGGCAAGAATCCAAAGAAAAACAGCTCGATCTGTTCTGGGCAATTTCCAACAAAAGAGTAGCGTTGCAAGAATGTTGCAAAATTTGAGCTGGGAAGACTTGGGAGAAAGGAGACGGACGAGCTGCTCGACTAAATGGTATGTCCCGAGCTGTCAGGGGAGAGATGGCGTGGGAGGACATCAATAGACGAATAAGTTTGAGTGGTGTCTTGTCTTTAAAAGTAGGGAAGATCACAATATGAAGATAAAGTTGGAATTCAAGAGGACAAATTGGGGCAAAAATTTGTTTATAGGAAGGGGAGTTACGGATTGGAATAACTTACCAAGGGAGATGTTCAATAAATTTCCAATTTCTTTGCAATCCTTTAAGAAAAGGCTAGGAATTCAACAGGTAGGGAATCTGCCACCTGGATGACTGCTCTAAATGCAGATCAGTAGTGATTATCAATTTAGCAAAATAAGTATGGTATTTTAATTAACTTAATGCCTATCAAAATACGTACAATTGAAGCTGCCTAAAAGTATTTTAGAAACTACTTGACAGTCTTTTAGGCAGCTAAAATGACCTTTTAACACCTAAATATCCGAAGTCTAGTAATCACTATTGCAGTTTCTGTGGTGGTTGGGAGTGCAGTGTGTGTTGTCTGAATTTAAAAAGCTACCTTCTGTTTTCCTTGACCGGATCAAGGATGAAATGAATTAAGCACATTTAGGCTATTAGTACGATGGGATCGCCACTCCCAAGGTGATTTATTAATGACTTATAGATACTATGAAATGAGAATGGAGAGTGTTGCTGGAATGAAAGATGACAGGAAAAAAGCGTAAGTACCCGGAGAAAAACCTGTCCTGCCTCTGCTTTGTCCAGCACAAATCCCTCATGGGGTGACCGGGATTTGAACCACGTTTTCCAGCGGTGAGAGGCCGACGGGCTGCCGTCTGTGACAGGGAGGCTCAGTGCGTTGTCGGAATATTAAGAGAAAAGTGGTGGAACAAACACTAACACCCAGTCTATGAGCCAGAAGTAATTAGGCGTGATTAAAATCTTCGATCCGGATGGAAAACAAATCCGGGACCTTCTGAAATGACGGTCACAGCCAAGGATTCGAACAAAGTGAAATCCTTATTGAGTTTTATTAGTATTACTATCAGTATTAACATTCAACTATTGTAATAGAAAGAAGCAAAAATCATTATTTACTTTATCAATTTTAAACACGTACCGGTAACGTTCCTTGTTCAATCTTGCCGCCTGATTATTTTTTAGGGACTTGAAAACGCTTTAAAAATATAGTTAAGTACCGTACTTAAAACTCTAGGCTTTAAAGTTATACAAACATGTACGGCGTCTGGAGGGACAGATTTTATTTGTACTATTGCTCAAGAATGAAAGAAATTCATACTTTAAAACGTGGGAGCGGCTCCACGCGCTCGACAATGCCTGACAGCAAAACAAAGCTTCTTCTTCTTCTCCTGCTCCACACGTGGCGCGAAATCGCCATGATAGGTAGGAGGTGCTAAACGCCGAGGTTTCTCGAGCAATCACGAGCAAAGCCGATGATGGCTGCTCTTTCGACATTCCCTAGACTCAAGTGAATGCGCATGCTATACTATATCTTTGTATCAGGAAGAGAACTTCGTAAGTTATAACTGTAATGTTCTTGTAAAATGGATTGAAAATATCCTAGTGGTGCCAAAAAAAACGTATATTCTGTTCTGTTTGTCGATTTGATAGTGATGATGAGACAAATGTAAAATATGTTTTGGCATTATGAAATATTAATATGAAAAATAGAGAAAAATTGTAGTCTATTTCAACACTTCCCTATTCATCAATTTAAGATGAAGTAGTTCTATAACGACTTCAGTATGCTAGTCTTACGTGATGTTACGAAGAAGGGGCCCCACATTTTTAAATAGCCCAGGGCCCCCAAACACCTTAATCCGGCACTGTACGGTGCAGTCTCCCGGAACTGACAAATGTAGAGCGCAGTAATATCGAAAGTGAACGGTGTGAATGCGACGTACGTGAGTTCTAACGAGACGTGAGTTCTAACGAGACGTGAGTAAATGCGTGTCCTTCCCAACGCCCTGTTCACGCACAGCAGTAGTGTTAGCATCAGCCTCTAAAATAATGTATTGTTTTAAATCTTCGCCTTGACGTCTCAGTTGGGACATGTGGAGTTTGAGATGAAGACAGTGGATGAGGGTATCATTGTAAATTACGCGAGGTGTTACAGGCAGTGTTGTCAACTCAGCGAATTTTCCGCTAGATTTGACGAATTTTTAAATGAAACAGCGGAAACATTTTTCCATCTAGTGGACAGCAGATTTTTTGACGGATTCTTAAACTTCTATTAGCAGTGTTAAGCGGACCGGCCGAGTTGGCCATGCGGTTAGAGGCGCGCGGCTGTGAGTTTGCATATAGTGGGTTCGAATCCCACTGTCGGCAGCCCTGAAGATGGTTTTCCGTGGTTTCTCACTTTCACACCAGACAAATGCTGAGGCTGTACCTTAATTAAGGCCACGGCCACTAGCAACTCCTAGACCTTTCCTACCCCATCATCACCATAAACCTACCTGTGTTAGTATGACGTAAAGCCATTAGCAAAAAAAAAAAAAAAAATTAAGCGGACTGGTTCTGTAACAATGTAACTTTTATTCATACAGAGAAAATTATTAATCCCTTTGTTAATTGAACTTATGCTGCATACTACACTTACGTAAGATATGGCGACGCAGCAGTCCGTCTTTGTTCAGTCATTAGTCATCACGTGGGACACAACACTTTCTGCATCAATTCTAAAACTACAGGATCTTAACCCCGCATGTCAGCTTCAGAGGATACATTACCAGAAGGAGACGATGGTGTTGAATTAATTTTCTCTGTATAAAAAAGCTTCTATATGCTATTTTGCTTCAACTACAAATTTAGCGGATTTTCAAGTAAACTTTAGTGGATCAAGATTTCTGGGTTGGCAATACTGGTTACAGGACATACCGTTCTAGAAAGCCAAGAATAACAGCGGAGAGTGTTCATCACGCTGACCACGCAACACTTCGCAATCAGTGTCTGAGCAGCAGTCTCTTGGTAGGCCGCGGCCAAGGATTATGATATACAAATGAAAGAAAATACCTTTACAGTAATTATGTCTTTCTTTCTTTTTTCTTTCTTTCTTTCTTTCTTTCTTTCTTTCTTTCTTTCTTTCTTTCTTTCTTTCTTTACCGAACTCGATAGCTGCAGTCCCTTAAGTGTGGCCAGTATCCAGTAATCGGGAAATAGTGGGTTCGAACCCCACTATCGACAGCCCTGAAGATGGTTTTCCGTGGTTTTCCCATTTTCACACCAGGCAAATGCTGGGGCTGTACCTTAATTAAAGCTACGGCCGCTTCGTTCCCATTCCTAGACCTTTCCTATCCCATCGTCGTCATAAGACAGCTGTGTCGTGCGACGTAAAGCAAATGGTCTTCTTTCTTTCTTTCTTTTTTTCTTTCCTTCCTTCCTTCTTTCTTTCTTTCTTTCTTTCTTTCTTTGTTAATCCGTTTATCGCCCAGGGTTGGCTTTTCCCTCGGACTCAGTGAGTGGTCCCATCTCTACCGCCTCAAGAGCAGTGTCATGAAGCGTGAGATATTTGGTCGGGGATACAACTGAGGAGAAGGACCGGTACCTTAACTAGCGGCCTCAACTGCTATGCTGAACAGGGGCCTTGTGGGGGGATGGATAGATTGGAAGGGATAGCCAAGGAAGAGGGAAGGGAGCGGTCTCGTCCTTAATTTAGGTACCATCCCGGCATTTGCCTGGAGAAAAAGTGGGAAACCACGGAAAACCACTTCGAGGATGACTGAGGTGAGAGTCGAACCTCCTCTACTCAGTTGACCTCCCGAGGCTGAGTGGACCCCGTTTCAGTTCTCGTATCACGTTTCAAACTTCGTGGTAGAGCCGAGAATTGAACTCGGGCCTCGGGGGTGGCAGCTAATCACACTAACCACTACCCCACAGAGGCGGACCACTTCATAATTTTACGTATGTTTTTATCGCTTTCTCGTGGTCAGTCGAGATTTCTTCTGAGGACGCAGAGCACAGTTTTCTGCGAAACGTTAAGAATTTCACCTTATTATCTTGACACAGCATAAGCCCAAAAGCCTATACAGCATGATGTCTATGAGCTGATTTTTATCCTTTCTGTAAAGTACAGCTTTATTTTCAAGCTCGATAACAACTAAACCATAATCCTTTTTGCGTGCGACGACCCCTCTCCCCCCACCTGCAGCTTCTAAAGGTCCTTGGCTGTACATCAGGTCATCAGGTACTCAAATTACCTCATGTTTCCCGATTATGCAAAATTGTACAGAACTGTCACCACTCATGAGGGTGTTTTAAATTACAGACTGATATCAATAATATGTATATGTGTAGTAGGAACACCAACATGCATTTTAATATCAATACGTGTCTCACAGTAACCTTTTCGATTTCCGCCAAGGTCGGAAATTTTAACCACCATTGGTTAATTGCGCTAGCACGGGGCTGGGTGTATGTTTCGTCTTCAACATCATTTCATCTTTATCACGACGCGCAGGTTACCTACAGGCGTCACATTAAAAGACCTGCAACTGGCGAGCCGAACATGTCTTCGGACTCTCCCGGCACTAAAAGTCATACGCCATTTAATTTCATTTCAGTTCAAGGAGTAAATCTATAGTATTATATACTAAAAGAATTGGGAATTTTAATGGATAGTACATTGTCCTTTAAAGGGGACACTGAAAAATAAATTAGAAGTGCAGCCTACAGATCCTTAATTTTTGTGCTTTGGAATTCGAGGGAACTAAAACATGTTGGTGCATTAATTGGTCTCTGTGATACATTTGTGCGTAGTAAACTTGAATATGCATGTGTTGTGTGGACACCTCATTATCAGTCTCATATGAATAAGATCGAAAGAATTAAAAAAAAAGTTCTTTGCATTTTGTATGATACTTCAGCACTGAAAGAAAAGGTTTCATACAACAACTCGTTAAAATAATTTTAAACTTTCGTCATTGTGTAACAGAAGGGAAATTCTTCGACAAATATCCTTGTACATACCCATAAATAATGTGAGTGATGACAATGACCTACTTGCTAGAGTGAACTTTAATGTGATCATTACGAATTCACGGACAAGACAAACGTTTTCTTGTGAACATTCTAAAACAGTGAGACAAAAATTCTCCAGTAGTTAAAATGTGTCATCTTTTCAACAAAATTTCTGCATGTAATCAGAGAGTTTATTGACCTTACTATGACTCTTGGGGACTTCATGCATCATGTAAAAGCTGTAGTTTCACACAGGTAACATTCTCTAATCTTCAAATATTACGTCATTATTTTGTAGTTAGTGTAAATAATAAAAAACTGGTATAAGAGATTTTTGTGATAAATATTATATTAGACTACTGTATAATAACATTCATACTTACACTATGTATGCTGGTGGAACAACAAGCGTACTAAATTTGTTGTCTTATTTATCATGGTTGTTTTTCTTACTATTATGTTTTTAATTATTTTTAAATACTACTTTCTTGATATTAATTCACAAATTATCTTCTTTATAATGTGCATTATGTTGTATAAAATCCACCTGTAAATGAAGGATGTCTCTGTTGGTGGTATATATGTAAATAAATAAATAAATAAATAAATAAAAACATTTTGGAAAATAATTATTCTCGTCCCTTTTTCCAGCGTGGTTCTCACATTTTCCGAATATTACTGTAGAGCTTGGTACTCGATGATACTTACACACACAGTTTGATGATATCTTTAACGGTTTAGGCAGGGTTGAGTAGAGCCTCAGAAATGCTCTTCCCATGCTGTTCTGTTGTTAATAAAATATAAAAACTGTTAGTGATCTAATAGGTATGTGGTCCAGCATACGTTTTGTAGAACTTTTTATACTCTAGAGGTCTTTCGTACATGCTGTAGTTTGTGGAAATCTTTAACGATTTGGGCAGCGTAAGTCGAGGAACTCATATAAAAAAATCATTACCAATCTGTTTCCCATACAAAAACGAGCTTGTATAATTCTTTTATTACAATAGCTGTGATCCGGTTGGGAAGGTTCCCTTGTTAAAGAACAGTTTTACGTTAGTTCACTTGTCTACCTTCCCTACTTGGTTAGAGTACACTCATTATCTTTATGTGTGCTTGTGAGTTATTTCGATCAAACTGACCGTGGCACACTTGTTTTCGACCCAGTTGTCAACATGAGGGGGGAAAGTGTTACCGAAGCTGTATCGCCATGCCTACTCGTGCCATCTGATAGAGCTTGTCTCTTCCTTTCCGTTGCTTCCAAGCCCCCCTAGGAGAAAGTGTTTAATCGTTTTACTTCCACGAAGGACCCCACCTTTATTTGACATTGCGATCATCATATAACAATTAACTGCCAAATGAAAGTCACTCACACGCGTCGTACGAAATGACTTGCATGAGGAATGAGACTTTAAAATGATAAGCTATTTGGTTCATTTGTCGTTCACGAAAATATCCAGATTACAAGGTGCATCAGTAACCCTTGGACAATTGACACAACATGGTTTCTAGTTTATATAAAAATAGTGAGACTATGATTATATATATTACAATTTGCTTTACGTCGCATCGGCACACAGAGGTTTTATGGTACGATGGGATAGGAAAAGGATAGAAGTCGGAAGGAAGCGACCGTGGCCTTAATTAAGGTAGAGACCCAGCATTTGCCTGGTGTGAAAATGGGAAATCACAGAAAACCATCTTCAGGGCTGCCGACAGTGGGGTTCGAACCTACTATCTCCCGAATACTGGATACCGGCCGCATTTAAGCGACTGCAGCTATCGAGTTCGGTGTAACAGTGGAGAAATATATAATGCATAAAGTTTCAACAGTTGAATAACCCTGCGTCGTCAAATTTATGGGGACGTGAATAACGTACTAGTCCGTCTCTGTGGTGTAGTGGGTAGTGTGATTAGATGCTACTCCCCGAGTTCGATTCCCGGCTCTGCCACGAAATTTGAAAAGTGGAACGAGGGCTTGAACAGCGTCCAGTCAACCTCAGGAGGTCAACTGAGTACACGGGGCTCGATTCCCACCTCAGCCATCCTCGAAGTTGTTTTTCGTGGTTTCCCCCCTCTCCTCCAGGCAAATACCAGAATAGGATCTAACTTAAGGCCACGACCGCTTCCTACTCTCTTCCTTGTCTATCCCTTTCGATCTTCCTATCCTCCAACAAGACCCCTGTTCAGCATAGCAGGTGAGGCTACACCGGACGAAATATTGGTCCTTCATCCCAGTTGTATCCTCTAGACCCAAAGTCTCACGCTCCAGGACACTGCTCTTGAGGTGGTAGAGGTGGGATCCCTCAATGAGTCCGAGGGAAAAACCAACCCTGAACGGTAAACGAATTAAGAAAGAAGGAAAGAAAGAAGAATGATATACCAATAGCGAATAGTGGATAGGAAAGGCCTAGGAGTGGGAAGAAAGCGGCCATGGCCTTAATTAAGGTACAACCCCAGCATTTGCCTGGTGTGAAAATGAGGAAACCACGGAAAACCACCTTCAGGGCTGCCGACAGTGGGGTCTGAACCTACTATCTTCCGGATGCAAGCTCACACCTGCGCGCCCCTGATCTCCCAGCCAACCCGCACGGTGATTGATTGACTGATCGACTGATTGATTGATTCTATGTAATATTATTTTTACCACTGTAAAGAAACACATGTCCTATCTTTAATAGTTCGTTCTGAATATATCTGTAAAAGGCTGACTCTCGGAAAAATGCGTTATCTAATCTTCTAGTCTTCTTCTATAGTCTATAGTAATCTATACTAATATATAAAGAGGTAAACTTTGTTTGTATATAATGCCTAATCTCAGGAACTACTGGACCGATTCTAAAAATTATTTTACTAATGTAAATATTCATCATCCCTGAGGGACATGGGCTTTATTTTATTTTCAAACCAATTCGAGTGGAGGGGGGCACGGGGGAGATATGAAAATAGGCTAATATAGGCTAAATATCGAATTTGGCGTACAAGGACGAGACAAAGATCATTTTAAGCCCCTTGACGTAAAGAACAAAACTCGGTAAGGCCTACGGGCACGAAAACCATGTTTTAAGGCCTTAAAACCAACCGTTATGGAGATATTGGCACCCATTGGCACACCACTACCCCTGCTCTAGGAATCGGGTAAAGAAATGAATTGCCGTAACCATGGCAACGTCAGCTCCAGGATTCTACAGCAGCGAGATTATCTACAATATCTCGCAAAAATCTAACATGTGACAGACGTTAAAACTGGTACTTGGAATCTCCTTTAAAAATAAATTAACACTTTTTTTTTTGGAAAATCCACTTAAGGGGGTGAAAAGAATTTAAAAAAAGATGAATTTTGAAAATGAGTATGTTCTTCTTCTACAGCTTTTCCCGCACCTGTGGGGTCGCGGGTGCGAACTGTGTCGCGCATGTGTATTTGACCCTGTTTTACGGCTGGATGCCCTTCCTGACGACAACCCTATGTGTAGGGATGTAATTACTATTGCGTGTTCCTGTTGTGGTTGGTAATGTGGTGTGTTGAGCGAATATGAAGAGGAGAGTGTTGGGACAAACACAAACAACCTGTCCCCGAGCCAGAAAAATTAATCATACGCGATTAAAAACCCCGAACCAGCCCGGAAGCGAAGTCAGAACCCTGTGAACCGAAGGCCTCAACGCTGACCACTCATCCAAGGAGTGGGGCAGTTTTAAAAATGAGTATATCTACAGTATATCTCATAAACTTAACATGTTACAGACATGAAAATTGGTATTTGTAGTCTCCTTTCAAAATAAAGAAACACGTACTTTTTGTTTTCGGGAAATCAACCCAAGCTGGAGATCGAAAATAAGTGAAGAAAGAGTTAAATTATCTTTATGAGGATACTTGTATCTCAAAAACGAAGATGTTAGAGACGTGAAAATTGGTATTTGGAATTTCATTTAGAAATAAAGAAAACTCTTTTTTTCGACATAAAAGAGGACTGTTTCTCACATATAGAGTTCCATGTCACATGTTCCAGATTTAGGTCTCCCAGTAGCCTGGTCATATTAGCCCTAAAAGGCAATGCCACAAACGTGGTTTACAAAGAGTTTCTGAGGTAAATGAAATGCAACTTTTCGCCGAGTTTTTATACTTTGGGGATGTACAGATAATATAATGTCTTAGTGCAATACCGACGAACAAGTAATTTTTATCAAATTACGAACTTCTCGCGAGCGAAGCCGTGGGTAACAGCTAGTCTAATATATAAAAATGAATATTTGTTTGTTCGTCTGGACTGGACTCAAAAACTACAGGACCGATTTCGCTGAAAATTTCACAATGTGATCTTATTACTCCTGAGAGGGTTTAGGAAGTTGTTTGAACGAAATCCGATGGGGAGTTACTTTTATTATGAGTAATATTATGTAATTACTGTAATTTAATTGCAAAGCCGCACCAAGATTGAATCAACTTGATGGACAGATTGTTGCTAGGCGACAGTGACTTACGCTGTATCATGATAGTCCGGTAAGAAATTATGTATATAGGAAGATGGGAACACGCCGCCATGTTTTATAAAGTATGTTTCTTGCTAGGAGGTTCATGACCATGCAAATAAAGATGGCTGAAAGTATGGGCAGGCGCTGCAACCTAGGCAACGCCGTGAATAGAAGGCAGAGTGCACATCATCTTCGTGGTTTCCACGGTAGTGATGGCGAAAGAAACAAAATGGGTGCAACTGATAGATATACCAACGGAGTACTAATTAAATACTGTTAAAAAGTACGTAGTTTATTTGTACGTTGATTGTAAACTGTGCTCTATTACAGTTACGAATATATAATTAGCAATATTGTTGCTTTGCTTGCAGTTGCTATTGCTTTCTTCGTCAAAATAATAATGTCTACTAATCGCGCATCAATTAGTAGATCTACTAGGAATAAGCGACTACGAGCTTCTCAAACAAGCGAGGAACGACAGACAAACAACGAAACAGATCGTTTACGAGCGTCTCAGTCGCGTGCATCAGAATAAGAAGAGGAAAGAGTAAGAGTCGAAGCACGAGAAACTCGATGGCATGCATTGGAATCAGAAGAGCAACGAACAGTAAGAGACGAAGCAGAGCGTTTAAGAGCTACTCGATCTCGAAGAACCATGTAAGTTGACTTGAAACTTGGTGCATTCCAGTACAATGAAAATTACGACTACAGTCTGCATCCAAGTGTAGACATCGGCAAAATGGATTAGGTGTGTGGGCATTGTGGTGCACGAAAGTTCAACAATGAACTGCGCAAATGGCAAAGTTAGACTCCGACTTTGCATCCACCATCTGAAGCCATTGCTTTCGGGCAACTTAGCCGATTCGAAGCACTTTTTACAAACCATTCGTAAAAACAATTCGACGTTTCAAACTGGCATCCTTTGGACCTGATAAAGTATTCCAAGACCAATATATGCCAACTTTCAAAATTCACGGACAAATATATGATGGTGTAGGATCATTTCTGCCAGTTCCCGACGCTGAACATAAATTTTTACAAATCTACTTCTTGGGCGACGGTAATGTGCAAGTTCATCAGCGATGGAATGCGATTCCAGGCACCAAACGTCATTTTATATCAACTTTACAAACTTCATTTGCACCAATACAGCGCCCTGATGAAATTGCTCAAAACATCAATTGATAACTTGCCATCAATATAAGAGCAGACCAGTCGGACAGCATGCCAGACGCTACAACGCACCTATCATCAATGAAGTAGCGATTGCTATAGTTGAAGAAGAACGTGATACGCGTGACATAATTATTCAGCGACGGGATAACACAAGAAATTATATATCCCAGAGCAATAGAATAAACGTTTAACAAAATTTAATTTAATGCACATGTTTATCATTGTCTTTAATTTATGTTGTACATATAAATGTGTCTGGTTTCTATATGTGTGCCTACTTAGAAAGAGAAAGAGGCATTGCAAAAGCGAGTAAAATCATGGAAAATAACCGATATTAATGTCAAATCCATTGTTTTTGTGTCGCTGAGTTGAATTGTGACACACACATGTAGAATACACCCGCGGTATCCCCTGCCTGTTGTAAGAGGCGACTACAAGGGGCAACCAAGGGATGATTGAATTAGAACCACGAACCTACTCTTGATTCGTACCATCATGCGGGGAACACCATGGGTTGCATGTACTTATCCCTAAATTGGTACGAAATAGGTTTGTGATTAGTTGCAGTAAAAAGCCTGGCCTGGTGGATTCCAGTACCCGTACGTTGTACCCATGTGAGCAACACCGCGGGTCTGGGCGTAACCTGTGAGTTGTACCGCTATATGAGCGGCACCGTGGGTCAGCGTTGCCTGTGATTGGTACCCACTATGCGAGGAACACCACGGGAATACCGGCGCCCGTGACTAGTACACCTAGGTGAGGGACCTTACCGGTTTGCGTTGGCTATGAGTGGCGCCATTGTGTGAGAAACACCATAGGTCTGCGTTCCCTGTACGAATTGCAATACTTCTGAGTAGTACCATCTTGTGTGGACCACCGTGAGTCTTCGCTACTTTTGATCAGTACCCCAAAATGACAAATACCACGGTTCTACTTTACTCGCGACATGTACCATTTTGTGGGGCCTTAGACGTGAATTTAGCACCCCTTCAGACATCAAGCATCATTGTGCTTTATAAATGGCCCCATGGTCAGTAATACTCTAACTCACTACCTTCTTTTTGAGTCTGATCCACTGTTTTTGCTTGTTTGTTTGTTTGTTTGTTTGTTTGTTTGTTTGTTTGTTTGTTTGTTTGTTTTTGTAGGGTTCATGTCCATCCATTCATTCTTCATGACATTTTTTAATTTTTAGTCAGTGGATGAATTTGAATTTTTTGTTATTTCATTTCGTACCATTAGGGGCCGATGACCTTTAAACAACAAGCATCATCATCATGAATTGTGACACTGGATACCGTTTTCATCCACGTCCAGCCTCTATTGGAACGGGGGCTGAGATGGGGTGAAAAGTAAATAGACCAAAATGGCGAGATTAGTGTTGCGTCCACAGTTTTCGGGTTCGCAAGGCCGATTGGTGAGTGTTAACGAGAGTTGGAGTCATGTACACCGTATCTAGAACGCAATTGGTAAATATATACAATTATCACTTATCATTTTTTTGAAATAATAATATACTTCCTAGTCAATTCGGGCTTCAACATGGACAAAGTTTTACTTGAAAACGAAATAACCTAAAACTTGAAATCGAGCACATAATAAGTTTGAAACGCCATTATAATAATAATAATAATAATAATAATAATAATAATAATAATAATAATGTTATTTGTTTTATGTCCCACTAACTACTCTTTTACGGTTTTCGGAGACGCCGAGGTGCCGAAATTTAGTCCCACAGGAGTTCTTTTACGTGCCAGTAAATCTACCGACACGAGGCTGACGTATTTGAGCACCTTCAAATACCACCGGACTGAGCCAGGATCGAACCTGCCAAGTTGGGGTCAGAAGGCCAGCGCCTTAACCGTCTGAGCCACTCAGCCCGGCAAAACGCCATGATAGATCATAAAATATCAATCAAAGTCTCCATAAGGAATTCTACAATAAAATCACTTCACACATAATTAGCAAGTAATACAAACCTTGAAGGTAAACATTCAAAAACTATCCGGGCAACGCCGGGTACTACAGCTAGTTTTTAATATAATGAAGACTGCTGAACCAAAGACACTGTAGAAAAAGTATCTCCAATCACTTCATTTTTCTAAGATATTACTTGAATTTTTTTTTCTAGTTGCTTTACGTCGCACCGACGCAGATAGGTCTTATGGCGACGATGGGACAGGAAAGGGTTAGGAGTTGGAAGGAAGCGGTCGTGGCCTTAATTAAGGTACAGCCCCAGCATTTGCCTGGTGTGAAAATGGGAAACCACGGAAAACCATTTTCAGGGCTGCCGACAGTGGGGTTCGAACCTACTATCTCCCGAATACTGGATACTGGCCGCACTTAAGCGACTGCAGCTATCGAGCTCGGTGAAAAATTAATTAAGGAAAGGTTTTTGCTGTACGATTTCACATGCCTGAATATATACCTTCACGACGATAACGAAGCTATTCAAAATTTCATTCGCCTCATGAATTCTAACACAGGAGGCGGATCCCAAGATTATTTGCACCACCCAGCCGGTCAGTCATGTTGAAGATGATGATACGATAATTTATGTAACTTACACCTGTCTCAAAACTTCTCTGCCATGTCCAAGAAGGCGGAACAGTTTTCGTAGTGTTGGTCAACTGGTCCTGCTGAACTTTGACCACCAGAGAAAGTGTCCAAGCTATCCTTGTTACTTTATTGCTGACATCCTATTCTCCAGACCGGTTGCATCATAATAATTATGTGAGTTACTGGCGGTTGTTTAACGCAGATACCATCCAGAGCGTAACGAAGTTTATATCTCGGCGTTGTTCAAGAATGAAGAGAATGAACGGGGCGAAACACAGTGATTATTAGCTTTATACGATTTTTGGAGATTTCGAGGAGCGGGAAATTTGTCCCGCACAAGTTCGTTTACGTATCCATAAATCTTACCGACACAAGACTGACGAATTCGGGCACCTTCAAATACCACCACACCAAGACAGGATAGAACCCATTAATTTAGGCTCAGAAGGAACTGCAAGGTGCTCAAATACGTCAGCGTAATGTTGGCATATTTTCGGGCATGTAAAATAACTCCTCTGAGCAACATAATATTCTGGCACCTCACCGTCTCCGAAAATGACAAAAGTTATTAGTTAGACGTAAAATATTATTATTATTATTTATGTTGTTGTCATCTGAGTAATCAGTCAACATATTTGATGCAGCTCTCCATGCCAACATATCCTGTGCTAATACATCCTATATGTGCTCAGATCTGCTTGTCATATTCATCCCTTGGTCTACCCCTACCGTTCTTACCGTCTATACTTCCCTCAAAAATCAACGGAACAAGTCCTGGGTGCCCTAAGATGTGTCCTTTCATTCTATCTCCTCTTCTCGGCAAATTTAGCCAAATCGATCTCCTCTCACCAATTCGATTCAGTGTCTCTTCATTCGTGATTCGATCTACTCATCTCACCTTCAGCATTCTTCTGTAACACCACATTTCAAAAGATTCTATTCTCTTTCTTTCTGAGCTAGTTATCGTCCATGTTTCACTTCCGTGCATTGCTACGTTCCAGACGAAAGTATTCTAAAACATCTTTCTAATTTCTTTATCAATGTTCGAAGCGAGGACATGTTTTTTCCCTTTTTTAATGAAGTGCCTTCCTTGCTTGTCTTAGTCTGCATTTTATGTCCTCCTTACTTCTGCCATTGTTAGTTATTTTACTACCCAAGTAACAATATTAATCTACGTCCTTTATGGCATCATTCCTTAATATAATATTTCCTGCATCCCCTGATTTCGTTCGACTGCACTCAATTACTTTTCTTGTGGACTTATTTATTTTCATCCTGTACACCTTTTCCAAGACTCTGTCCTTCTTATTCAGCAAATTTTCCAGACCTTCTGTAGACTCAGATAAAATAACAATAGTATCGGCAAATCTCAGGGTTTTGAATTCCTCTCCTTGGATTGATTCCCTTTCCAAATTCCTCTTTGACTTCCTTTACTTATTATTATTATTATTATTATTATTATTATTATTATTATTATTATTATTATTATTATTATTATTATTATTATTATTATTATTATTATTATTATGTTCCTGGCCTTCTTTTTTATTTTATTGGAAGTGACACGTGATATAGTTTTGGGCCAGTTTTAGAGTGGGGTGTCCTACCAAACTTATACGGAGGAATGCATTCATTATTACATGTTTACGTGGTACGTTGTATGAAAATGAAGATGTGCTGTAATAAGATCAACATAAACATCCAATCCCCGAGCCAGAGGAATTAACTATACGCATTTAAAATCCCCCACCCGTCCGGGAATCGAACTCGGGGCCCTTTGAACCGAAAGTCAGTACGCTGACCATTCAGCCAAGGAGAGAGACTATTATTATGTTCATTGCTGATAATAATAAATCATGTGTTTCACCTAATTTGTCAAAATGTTTGTGTGGAGTGTTTTGCTGTATTGTTGCGAAACATGGTTCTTAGCAAAACAGGATATAAAACGCCTAGAAGCAATGGAAATGTGGATATGGAGGAGGATGCTGAAAATTAGTTGGACAGAGAAAAAGTCAAACAATGGGGTCCTTAAGGAAATAAACGATACAAGGGAATTGATCAACACTGTAGAAAAGAGGAAAACCAAATTCTCTGGCCACACACTTCGACATAACACATTCCTCAAGACTATGCTGGAAGGAACAGTTCTGGGTAAGAAGGGAGGAGGAAGGCCGAGGAAGAAGTATCTGGATTCCGTGATGGATAGATTGAATTTGAAAAAAATATGTTGACCTGAAACGCTCAGCAGAGGACAGACAAATGTGGTTGCAGCGACAAGGCCTTGCCTTTAGGATATGAATGAATGGTGTTTCACCTGTTGGTGAGGGCGGTAGAATACATCCACGGGATGCCCTGCCCGTTATAAAAGGCAACTGAAAGGAGACCTCAGCGGCTATCATCTTGACAAAATCGGTTGGTAACTAAGAGGCACCTAGCTGACCATAGAGCATTGCTTCCACTAATGTACCAGGCACCTCACATTCATCTTCCTATCGAACCTCCCGTAGTCGACTCTTAATCTCTCCCGACCCCAACTCCATGGTCGGTGAGACGTAAAAGAAAACAACAACTCTGAGACCCTTCTCTTTCTTTAGTCGATACCCACATTTTTCTAAGAGTCAGACTTCTCCCATATTTCATTCTGATTACTGTTAAGAGGTTTTTTTTTTTACCAATATGCTTTACATCTCACCAACATAGATCATATGGCGACGATGGTACAAAAAAGGGCTAGGAGTTGGAAGGAAACGACCGTGGCCTTTAGGCTGGTGTGAACATGGAAATCCACGGAAAACGATTTTCAGAGCTGTCGACAGTGGGTATCGAACTCACTATCTCCAGAATATAAGCTGATGGCTACGTGACCCAAACCACACTGCCACTTGCTCAGTTGTTGTTAAGAGAGGATGGTAGCCCAGTTATACTGCCATTAAAACAATAATCACCATTTACATCATGATGCTTGTTGTTTAAAGGGGCCTAACATCTAGGTCATCGGCCCCTAATGGTACGAAATGAGATGAAATGAAAGGACAAATTTTTAATCGCAAAAACATCCACTGACCACAATTCAAAATGAATGGATGGATGGATGGACGGACGGACGGACGGACGGACGGACGGACGGACGGACGGACGGATGGATGGATGGATGGATGGATGTGAATTTAAAACGATCAGTGGAGTGGAGTGGAGTGGAACCGACCCACAGTGCTTCACATGCACAGAACCTGGCGTAGAACAATAGTAGTACTGACCAAGGGACTGCTTCCATAGCACAATACTGAATCGATTATACTTGTAGTCAAAAGGAGTCCAAAATTCAAGTCAGCGGCCCCTCACAATGGTACTTATCGCTAGGAAAGTAGAACCATGGTATTTGGCATGTTGCGATACTAATCAAGAGTAGCATAGACTCGCGGTATTCCACCCATTATGGTACTACTCACAGGTAATGAAATTCACACATGTATTACAGACCTACGCTGTTTCGCACATTGCGGCGCCATTTACAGGCGACGCAAACCTATGGTGTTTATCACGCAAAGGGACTCTTACCATCCCGTGGTGTTCCTCATATAGTGGGTACTAATCATAGGCAAGCCAGCACCATGGGTTCCCCCATCCCATGATGTCGCTCATATAGTGCTACTAATCACAGGTACTGTAAAAGCCGTCGAGCTCTCGTTTGCTACTAACCACAAACTATTTAGTACCTATCATAGTGGTACTACGCGCAAGTAAAAGCGACCCCTGGTGTTCCCCGCGTGGTGGTACTAATCACAAGTAGTTTCATGGTTCTAATTTGATTATCCCTTGGTCGCTCCTTTTAGTCGCCTCTTACGACAGACAGAGGACACCGTGGGTAAATTCTTCGTCTGCGTCCCCAACCCACACGGAATTTTACATCATGTATGGTTTTCTTTTTACGTCGCACCGACACAGACAGGTCTTATGACGACGATGGTGTAGGAAAGGCCTAGAAGTGGTAAGGAAGTGGCCGTGGCCATTATTAAGTTACAGCCCCGGCATTTGCCTGATGTGAAAATGGGAAACCATGGAAGAACATCTTCAATGCTGCCGACAGCGGGGTTCGAACCAACTAAGTTATCTCCCAAAACCAAGCTTACAGCTGAACGATCCCAACCGCACGGCCGACTTGCTCAGTCATGTGTTTTCATATGTGCAACAAAACAGCAAATGTTTCCCTTTATACCGATAAATCCGAAGAATATTCCTAAAAGCCACTGTTGAGTTGCGCCAGGTAGGTCCAGCCCAGTCGGGAGAAAGTTGGTTTTGCGAGACGTGATGGCGCGATGGTCAAACACGTGGCCATTGTCAAGGAGGAGCTCTACCACACCTATGGCCATCAGAATCGCGATCAAGTAAAGCCTTATAACGACACGGACTGCATTTGGAATGAGCCTGGAACAGGTGTTGCGTTCCGCACTGGCAACGGATGAGGACTTTACAGTTCCGCAGTTTCAGTTTTCCCATGAGATTCTACCGGACCTTCGCTGATGACCAAGTAATCAATCCCAGCCTCACGTTCAGAGTCTATAGACTTTTCAGAGACGTAATCCATGTCTCGCTACATCTTATTTAACTGCAGATAACTTTCGCACACAGTTCTCCCAGAATTCCCAAGATTATTATTATTATTATTATTATTATTATTATTATTATTATTATTATTATTATTATTATTATTATTATTATTATTATTATTATTATTATCATCATCATCATCATAGACGTTTACGGCCATTACAGTCCACAATAAGCAACATTAGCAACATTTACACATTTTTAGAATTCTTTGCAGCCCAGTATCATTGCATTCTCTCTCTCTGGCCACCTGTCTCCTTTCTGCTGTCCACCCGCTGTTTTGCTGATCTTCACGAAAGCCCTTGAAGTTATTGATCTAGTGTCGGTACTTGGGTCTGTTAACAATGTTTTCACGATTTAGTCCAATTTTTTTCAGAAGGAGGTCACTCACTGAACGTTGTGTTATGTCTACTATCGAGTATGGTAAACATTTTCTTAGTCAACCTTCGGTCATCCATTCTAAATAGGTGGCCATAGAACTTGGAGTCGTAGTTCTTGATGGATTCAATCATTCGTTCGGTTTTCTGGTATAGTTCTTCTCGTCCTCGCAACCCATAGTGTCCAGCCACAATCTTTGGGCCCATTATCTTTCGAAGGATCTTCCTCTCAAACTTCTCAGCTTCTCTCAGAGCAGCCTGTCCAGTAATTCGGAGGCATTCACTCCCATAGATATTCGGGTTTAATTACCGTGTTGTAATGTTTGAGTTTAGCTTGCATTGAAATAATAATAATAATAATAATAATAATAATAATAATAATAATAATAATAATAATAATAATAATAGTACTGACCAAGGGACTACTTCTACAGCACGATACTGAATCGATGATAGTTGTAGTCGAAAGGGGTCCAAAATTCAAGTCAGCGGCCCCTTACAATGGTACTTATCGCTAGGAAAGCAGAACATGTTTATTATTATTATTGTTATTATTATTAATAATAATATTATTATTATAAGTTCTTCTTTTTTCTGCCGGTAAGTAACGGTACGCAATACTGGTACCTTATTTTCTCAAGTTAAAAAAAGATTTGCGATTTATTGACAGATAAATTTAATTTAAATATTCCAGCAGATGGTACAGTGTTCACGAATTTCTTTTCTTTTCTTTTTTTTTTTTTTTTTTTTTTTTTTCTCGCAAAGGCTGATACCAGGCTTACATGTTTCGTAGGCTGAATAAATTGGTAACACAGCCGGAAACAGGAAATTGTGTTCACTTCCGATTGTTTCCAATGCCATATTATCAGTTCTATATCCGTTGTGCAACATGCAGCTGTTCACGTAAGTTTTGAATTAATTAATCTACTTCTTTTCTTACGTCGCACCGACATGGATAGTCCTTATGGCGACGATAGGATAGGAAAGGGCTAGAAGTGGGAAAGAAGCGATCGTGGCCTTAATTTTGTACAGCCCCAGCATTTTCCTGCTGTGAAAATAGGAAACCACGGAAAAATATCAGTGATTCCGGCAGTGGGGTTCGAACCCACTATCTCCCTAATGCAAGTTGATAGCCACATGAGCAAGCCCCGCAGCCACCTGCTCGGTAATTGATCTACTGTAAGTTAAATAAGGTCTGCCTCTGTGGTGTAGTGGTTAGTGTAATTAGCTCCCACCCCAGGAGACCCGGGTTCGATTCCTGACTCTGCCACGAAATTTGAAAAGTGGTACGAGGGCTGGAACGGGGTCCAGTCAGACTCGGGAGGTCAACTGAGTAGAGGTGGGTTCGATTCCCACCTCAGCCATCCTGGAAGGGGTTTTCCCTGGTTTCCCACTTCTCCTCCAGGCAAATGCCCGGATGGTACCTAACTTAAGGCCACGGCCGCTTCCTTCCCTCTTCCTTGTCTATCCCTTCCAATCTTCCCATCCCCCGCAAGGCCCCTGTTCATAATAGCAGGTGAGGCCGCCTGGGTGAGGTACTGGTCATCCTCCCCAGTTGTATCCCCCGATCCGATATCTGAAGCTCCAGGACACTGTCCTTGAGGCAGTACAGGTGGGATCCCTCGCTGAGTCCGAGGGAAAAACCGACCCTGGAGGGTAACCAGATTAAGAAGAAGAAGAAGAAGAAGAAGAAGAAGAAGAAGAAGAAGTGCAATTGTTGTTCAAAATGAATCACATAAATAATTACGGTACTTTATGTCAATGAGTAAATTAATGAAGGCATAAGTAGTCTCATGGTTTTAATTTGGTCATCCCTTGTTCGCCCCTTTCAGTCGCCTCTTACGACAGGCAGGAGATACCGTGGGTGTATTCTTCGTCTGCGTCCCCCACCCACAGGGGATCGTGTGTTTGGCCCGCGAGACGTATTTTATTTCCCTCAAGTCCGCCGGCAAGCAGGTTAGGACGCCCCTATCCGCCACCTGGGACGCGCCACCGGGGAGTATCACCTCTCCCCCTGCTACGCCAGCGTCGAAAATGTAATTTCCAGGCCCGACGAAGCACTTTCATGATACTGTAGTCGATGTAGGACAAAAACTGCAGGTTTCGGACACACGCCTGTAAATTCCACTACAAGTACGAAACGGTAAAATATATCAAAATTAATAGTATCCCTGGAGTGACTCGGGATTTCATGCTGTGTTCTCACCAAATTTCAGCTCAGTCGGTCCAGTAGTTTTCGAGACTATCCGGAACAAACAGATACTACTTGATTTTTATTAATAAGATATCAAAGATTTCCCTTTCTCATGTCCTTGGCAATGTTTGGATGAAATTTCATGTCCATACAACTTCTGGTTTTCCAAACAGAGACAGCTAAGTAGGAAAAGTTAAATTATAACCACCTGGCATATTACGACGAACACAAACACCCAATCCAGAGTCAGAGTAATTAACTCTACACAATTAAAATCCCCCAGCTTAGCCAGGAATCGAAGAACTTGGATTCCCCTGATCCGAAACCCAGTACGCTGAGCAATCAGCCAGAGAGCTGGACTGAATAAAATTAGTCTATCAATCCGAATCCAAGACCACAACTTCAAACCTTGCAGCACAACCCTAGTCGGAATTTTTACTACTACTACTACTACTACTACTACTACTACTACTACTACATGTTTTCATTCGCCGAGCTGAGTGGCTCAAACGTTTGAGACGCTAGCCTTCTGATCCCAACCTGGCTCAGTCCGGTGTTACTTGAAGGTGCTCAAATACGTCAGCCTTGTGTCCGTAGATTTACTGACACGTAAAAGAACTCCTGCGGGACAACAATTCTGGCATCTCGGCGTCTCCGAAAACCGTCAAAAAGTACTTAGTGGGACGCAGAAACAATAACATTATTATTGTTTTCATTCCTGCCCTGAAGAGGGAAGCGGGCCTCCTAGACGGCGACGCCGTCTCTCGGGCCAGGAGATTTGTATCGGGGAAGATGAGAGGGTTGGTGGCCGTGGCCTCTACTAGCTACTGTCCCGGCATTCGCCTTAGTGCAGGCGAATGGAAAACCACAAAAAACTATTCTCAGGACAGCTGACGCGACAATGGGGACAAGGCCCCTCTCCGTCTCCCGAATACAGAGGCGTAGAGCCGCGGCCACCCCTCCTCTGCTCGATTGCCCGGTCGGAGTGCAGAACTATCGGACCACGGACCAGCCGTGGCCACTTGTGAAGAAACACCCACTCTACATCCACCGACTGAATTTCTAATCTGGTTTCCAAGGGTGTCGTGGAAGTTAAAAAGACGGATATCTATCGGCCTAAAGAGATGGGTGGGCTATTAGCTACTGTACGTACAGCACTAATGTGTTCAAGACATAACCTACCAATACGTACCATTTGTAGCGGCGATCGATATTACGTGCAGAACCTAACCTGTACTTAAAGACAGTACGAAAGAAAGTAAATAAAAATTATTTCAACCAATGGAGGATCTCTGAAAAGGTATTCAAATAGTCCTTTTGATATGTAGCAAGCAAACTTGTAGCATATACTTCGACAGTGCAGAAAGGAAGTAAATGTCTCAACATGCACATCTTACTCAAAATATGCGTAAAAACGCTGTCCAACAATATTTCCTTTCCCTTAAGATACACGGGCACTTTTTAAAGTTTAAGTTCCAACCTTATGTCCATACTGTGTGTGTGTGTTGAGAAAGTTAGGCAGAAAAATACGGAACTGGCAAATAGAAATTAACATGGAGTACAATTGGGAAACCAAAAAATGTGCTAAATAACCAGATATTTCGTCGCCAAAAGTATACAATATATTTCAAATTGCCCTTAAGTGCAAATAGCACAATCCAAATTGACAAAAAATTACTCACCTCTCTGCCAATGAAACAAATGACTATACGATTCTACTAAGTTCTTCAGCGAAGTTGGAAAGCAGCTCCTTTAAAACACTCTTCAATACAACGTTGTTAGGCCTAGCTGTTGCCCGTTTTCGGCTAACTTTATAACACAATTCCAAAGCCTCCAAACCAAGGATTAAACTGCTATTTCAGAAGCCTTGCAACACAAATACAATAAAAACGCGCACCATTCACTGCTTATTTCCCTAACATTAAGTACGCAATCATTCCCCCCTTTTACTTTCATTATTCTGGTTATTTTCGACTCGCTCTGGGACCGCTACAAAGACGTAAGCTTAAGCTGTAGCCGGCTGGAGATGACAATGCGGACTGAATTTCATTTCTAAGTCGGCCCAGAATATGCGACTTCCGCAAAAACAATTGAAATACATATAGCGTAGCGCTCGATTTGGAAAGGAGTCTGAAGCATCCGTACATCGAGATTGGTATTTTATAAACACCTCTTAGAATAGATACCATTACTTCGTTTAAAATTCTCCCACGATTCATACACTTATTTTGCAAAACTAGTGTGATTTAATTGTCCGACTCATTGGCCGAATGGTCCGCTAGGCCTTCGGCTCAGAGGGGCCCGGGTTCGATTCCTGGCCGGGTTGGAGATTTTAATCGCCTTTGATGAATTCTTCTGGCCCGGGGACCGGGTGTTTGTGTTTGTCCCACTTCTTCATATTCAGACAGCACACTACACTACCAACCACGACAGAAATACGCAATAGTAATTACATCCCTTCATATAGGGTTGCGTCAGGAAGGGCGTCCGGAGGTAAAACAGGGCCAAATCGACAGACAGACAGACAGACAGACAGACAGACAGACAGACAGACAGACAGACAGACAGACAGACAGACAGACAGAGACACATCTCCACAGGTGTGGAAAAAACAGTAGAAAAAGAAGAAATGTGATTTAATTCTGGCGATTGCAGAGTAGCCTTCTGCCCACAAGTGGCCACGGCTCGTCCGTGGTTCGACAGCTCTGCACTCCGACCGACCAACCGAGCAGAGGAGGGTTGGCCACGGCTCTACCGTGGCTCTACGCCTCTGTATTCGGTAGACGGAGAGGGGCTGGTCCCTACCGTCGGCTGTCCTGGGGATGGTTTTCCGCAGGTTTCCGTTCTCCTGCTTCAAGGCGAATGCTGGGGCGGTTCCTAGTATAGGCCATGGGCGCCAACCTCCGCCACCTTTTCCGAGTATCCCCTTCAGGAGAGGAATGAAAACAATTAGTAGTAGTATTTTTTTTGGTTTTTTTTACGATTTGCTTTACGATGCATCGACACAGATAGGTCTTATGGCGACGATGGGAAATGACTAGGAGTGAGAAGGAAGCGGCCGTGGCCTTAATTAAGGTACAGCCCCATTTGCTTGGTGTGTAAATGGAGGAACCACGGAAACCCATATTCAGGGCTGCCGACAGTAGGGTTTGAACCTACTACCTCCCGAATGCAAGCTGACAGCTGAGCGCTTCTAACCGCACGGCCAACTCGCTAGGTGACGATAGTTTAAACAGAAGCTAGAGAACAAATATGTTACAATTGGCTTCACTTAAATACAGTATTTAAATATTTGGCTATTGCTTGATTCATTTGAATTCATGGTCATTTTTTAATCATCATTGGTTTAGGATCTAACCAGTTTTAATTAACGTTTCATTTCGCTGCACCTCGTACCATTAGGGACCGATGACCAAGCTATTAGTACCCTTTAAACAACAAACATCATCATCAGCAGCAGCATCATCATCGTCATTGAGGTCCACTCAACCTACGGATTACAATTGAGGAGCTATCTGATATAGCGGTCCCGGTCTAGAAAGCCAAGAATAATGGCCGAGGGGATTCGTTGTGCTGACCACACCTCGTAATATGCAAGACTTTTGAACTGAGCAGCGGACGCTTGGTATGCCATGGCCCTTAGCGGCTGTTGCACCATGGGGTTGGGTTTGGACATGTTTCAATCTTGATCCATCTCTTAGCTGGACATCGAACAAATCGACGTCCTCGTAAGATCTGCTTTGAGATTCTTTATTTTAATATTTTCTTGACATGGTATTTTCCTAGGTGTTTAAACACGGGTCCTATCTTCAGTTCTTTCGCCACACCCTTGTTCCTCTAGTGGTCCCATGCGTGTATACTGCTGAATCTCATCTCAGCAGCTATGATTAGGGTTTCGCCTTTTTTCCTGATTGCCCATGCTTCACTGCACTACAAGAGAAATGGTCTGCTTAGTGATGTGAAAATGTGTATTATGTATAGTCTTGTATTTTTTCTTGACAGTAACGTTTCTTTTATTTGCCGTTCATTCAACCAAATGTACTTTTCCAGGACATTCAATGAAGTGATTTCTCGTGAAATATTTGGAGTGTTACAAGTCAGAGCATGTCATGTAAGTAAGGAGATCGTGAATCTCGCGGAGTCACGCGGAGAGACCTGGTCTGTTTACAGTTTCACATCATACACCTAACATTAAAGAGAAATCGTATAGCTGAAAGATAAAGATGGCTACTACCATTAATTTGTGACCTCTAAGAGGAGTCTGTAGTTAGAACAAAGGATAAAAAATAACAAATGTCTATCACAATTACCTGCAAGATGCATTCTTTATGGTGTATTTCAGTGGTGGGCGATAGAGTGGTGTTTTATTTGTACGTGAAGAGGTGTGTAAGCAGCTACATTGCACAGTCCCCAAAGGAGGTTCACTCCTATTACAGAAGACTCTCAGTCTATGTATGTACATATTTGTGTATTTATGCATGTACCAAGCCAAACCCCATGGCGTAAGAGTCCAAGGCCATGGCCTACCAAGGGACCGCTGCTCAGCCCGAAGGCCTACAGGTTACGAGGTGTCGTGTGGTCGGCATGGTCACGGTAGCTAGAAGGGAGACGGTAGGTGTCACGAGACGGATTCGCAGTAGAATGCCGTGGTCGTGACGTCACTGGACCGTCGCTCCTATTACACTACGCATTGTTTGGCGCGTTAATATCAATCTATATACTCTTGGGTAGGGGCTGCCTGGCCGAGGCGGTAAAGGCATGCTCGGTTCGCCCGGAAGGACGTGGGTTCGAATCCCCGACAGGAAGTCGTAAATTTAAGAAACGAGATTTCCACTTTCGGAGGTGCATATGGCCCTAAGGATCACACAGCCTACACCAAAAATGTGTACCAGGTGAATTCCTGGGGGCAAAGGCGGCCGGGCGTAGAGCTAACCACTCTACCCCACCGCGTGGCGCGATTAACAATGGTGGAAGCCTTTACCTTCCACTCCTCCAAGGACCTTCATGGCCTGTACGGAGGTGACTTTGTCTTTTTGTATACTCTTTGGTGTCGGTGATTTTATTCTAAGCAGTGAATTCCGGTGTATATGTCCTGTTCGTGCTGTTAAAATGCTGTGCTGTGCGGTGACAGGCTGTACAAACCATCCCAGCCCTAATATACTTTTGTCAAATAGGACTTCATGCGCTGCTGGATATTCAATATTATATATATATATATATAATTCGCTGGGGCCATCAAGGACCACGTTAAGTCTTGTTGCATTTGACACTGAACTTGGCCTTCTTTAGAGCCCAAATTTCCCTCATTCTTTGTGAGTGGTCCTGCTGACGCTCCTCTGTCCAAGGGGCTCGTCTCGTCTCGGTTTAGCCCGTTCGTCAATATTTTCTTGCGGAAGAGATCTCTGTTAAGGGCGTCTTCAGCTGAGATATGTAGCATTTGCAGGTCTTCTTTGGTATTTCTAAACCAGGGAATTGTGGTTTTGGGGTTTGAATAAAAAAAGTCAAAGATTTCTTTAGTTAACTTTCTTCCGTCCATTCTTTTCAGATGGCCGTAAAATCGTTCCCGTCTTTTTCTGATTGTGTCGATAATTTTCTCTATTTTGCTGTAGACTTCCTTGTTGGATCTCTTTTGATGGATTCCATTTCTGTACTTTGATCCCAAGATTCCTCTCACAATTTTGCGTTCTCTTTTCTTCAGTTCTTCAAGGAGTCTTTTGTTGGCATTTAGAGGCAGGGTTTCGGCTGCATACAGAACTACTGGCTTCAGAACTGTTTCATAGTGACGTATCTTGGTGTTTTGGGAAAGGCATTTTTTGTTGTAGATTGTGCGGGATGTTTGGTAGGCTATTTCCAGTTTGCGTACTCGCTCCTGAAGTGCTTCTTTGTCCAGTCCATTTTTCATAATGATCTCACCCAGGTATTTGAATTTCTCTACTCGGGTGATGTCCCCGTATTTTGTATGGAGTTTTGGTGGAGCCTCTTTGATGTTAGTCATTACTTCTGTTTTCTCAAACGATATCTGCAAACCAGTTTGTTCGGCAATTTCCTTTAAAATATTAACTTGAGCTCTAGCGGTTTCTATGTCGTTTGAGAGAACAGCAATATCATCGGCAAATGCTCAGCAGTCTGTTGCGATCTCCTTGGATTTGGTTCCTATTCTCAATGGACTGTAGTTGGTTTCCTGTAATCTCACCCGCCAGGTTCTGATGATCTTTTCAAGAACACAGTTGAAGACTATCGGGGATAGCCCATCACCTTGTCGGACTCCTGTTTTGATGTCAAAGGAATGCGAGAGACATCCGTGGAACTTTACCTTGGATTTTGTATCGGTCAGGGTGGTTCTAATTAATGCCAGCAGTTTCAAATCAACTCCAAATTCATTTAAGATGTTTAATAGGACTTCCCGGTCAATGGAGTCGTACGCTTTCTTAAAGTCCACAAAGACAGACACATACCGCTTGGACCTTGGTGTACAGTATCTGATGATCGTTTTGAGATTTTGGATCTGTTCAGCTGTTGAGCGACCTTTTCTGAATCCTCCTTGGTATTCACCTATTTGATGTTCGACTTGTGCTTCCAAATGCTCCAGGATGGCAAGTGATAGCATTTTGTAAGTCACGGGTAGCAAAGATATTCCTCTGTAGTTGTTGATGTTCTTCATGCTGCCTTTTTTGTATAATGGGTGGATCAATTATTATTATTATTATTATTATTATTATTATTATTATTATTATTATTATTATTATTCCGAGGTATCTGTGGAACAGCAGATGTGAAAGAAGGTGCGGGCTGGAATGAGTCTAACTACAAGGCCGAAAGATGACTTAAAATTTTAAATAAAGGTTATATTTTCAACAGACAACAAAATTCAACAAATTTTAACATAGAATTAGAAAACTTAACGAGTACAAAAGTCAACAGCTATCAAATAATAAGGTACACGACCAGAAAAGCAAGGATTTAGCGACAAATTAATGATCTGGGCTTCAAGCCCCACCTTTTACAATCTCTGAGCTCTCAGCTCACAACCACAAATTACCAAAGGGCAGAAAATCCCTCATTACAAGGAGCACTTGCTCCCATCTAGTTATGTAAAGCCTCCTAGAGGCACCTTTCAACATACCAGAAAGAGCTGACCCGCTCTAAATCTTTCAAGCCTGTTAAAGGCATTACCAGACTTTACAATTAACTGCCATCAAGGCACAACTTACAAATATAATCAGGGGTACCTCGTACCCAATCTACTAGGCCTTCGCAGGAAGGAAAACAAAACGGGTTAAGTTAATGGCCCAAAATACATAGATGAATGGAGGCGAGTACTTGCACTCCTACATGAAAGCTTGTTAAAACCTAAAGTGGCACTAGGCCGATTCAACAGGGGCTATTCCCACACTAGGGAGGTGACTCGTATAAGAAAATTTTAATACATTAGGAAAGAGAAGAAAATCGGTTATGAAAACGTAGTCACCTCAGATCAAAATGCAGGGGAGCTCGAGAGGGTAAAGCACTCTCTATCCCCGATTTACAGTTAAAGTAACATGAAAATTTTATATCGAAATGGAATAGGTTACATCAAAACGGTTTCGGACCTTCCCCGAGGATTAAACTGCTGAGCTAGCAAGAAAATAAAGATGTTAAACGGCCATTACCTTTTTGAAGGGCTGCTGACTGATGAAAGAGGCGCTTCTCGCCTCCTGCTATTCTTCCATACACTAAGCTAGATGTTGTACGAGTGGCGGAGAGCCAGGAAAATCAGCAGTTTTTGTACTCTCGGGGAAGATTCGAGACCTTTCATGAATGATTAAGACACACCCACAGTCGTTTATTGGGTAGCTTACAGTTACACATTGACATTGGTAAAGAAAGACGCTATTGGCTGCAAATTAATGACAGAAATTTACGATTGGCTAATTTCAAAACTGGCGGAAAGAAAAGATTTATATTGCCAACCTACAAATGAAAGAACGAAATTTAGTTATAGGAAAACTTATGAGTATAAAATATCTTCGAGAAAGGTTCCATTACTTCGCACCAGGGTGTATGATCATAGTTTTTGGGCAGTGACATCTGTGAGAGAATGTCCACACTTCTTGATAATTGTAAACAAAAACAATTCGAAATTCACTCAGTGACATCTTCTGGTAAACGGTTGAATTAATTCCGTTTTAAAGTTCAGAGTTTCAGCTGTAGAGGAGTGCTTTAAGGCGGAAAATTCAAATGTGCGGTGTATAGGTGTACCAACCGGTACAATTATTATTATTATTATTATTATTATTATTATTACTATATTTTGTTAGCAATAAAAAAGCAATAATGTTAGTACAGTACTCACTATTTTCAGGAAAAGTAACAACATGCAGTATTTAATCTTGTGTATTTTATTTAGACTGAAAATCCACAGCCTGTTTCGGTTAATATTATTTCTTGATTGTTAAGCTCTAATTTATTTAATATGTACGTGTATAGGATTGGGAATTGTAAATAATAATATTTCCGGTATATTGGAACATTTAATAATGATTTTTCAACATATTAACGAAACGTCTCACTATTCTGGATTTCAAAGTATATCTGCAATATTTACGAAAGCACACAAACAAAATAATAAAAATAATAGTTCTCTGCAATATTTTAGTGGTTTTCACGTGAATTTTTTTATTACAACACAAAAGCAATTGTGATAAGGAACATAAGCGGGGTGCTCGGCACGCTGGTTTGCAGTGAGTTACAGGGCCCGGCAGACGGTCCACGGTCCGCTGACGTCACACGCTCCTGGCCGGCTGCGCGTGACACCTACCGTCTCTTTTTAGCTACCGTGAGCATGACGAATCTTATCGGCCGGTATTCTTGGTTTTATAGACCAGGGCTGCCATCTCACCAGGCAACAAGTGTACATCATATGGATGGAAGAACGACGCCATTTCTGTGAAAGGAAAGGAATGTTTTTGGAAGGTGTTAATGTTGGACGTATTAAACCTATAAAGAGAGGCTGTAAACAAAGCAGTAGCAAATACAGAGGAACCTCGATATCTCGAATCACATCGGGAGCTAAATTTTATTTCGAGTTATCGAAATTTCGAGATATAGAGAATACCGTTTCTGAGCATGTATAGCACATAATTAAATCATACGTATGTACGGGCTTAGCCTATACTGAATACATTATTTTTAACAGTACTTAAAAATATACAAACAGTCTATTTTACGGCATCACCTTATCTCATTAGTCCGACTCGTTGGCTGAATGGTCAGCGTACTGGCCTTCGGTTCAGAGGGTCCCGGGTTCGATTCCAGGCCGAGTCGGGGATTTTAACCTTAATTGGTTAATTCCAATGGCTCGGGGGCTGGGTGTTTGTGCTGTCCTCAACATCCCTGCAACTCACACACCATACATAACACTATCCTCCACCACAATAACACGCAGTTACCTACACATGGCAGATGCCGCCCACCCTCGTCGGAGGGTCTGCATTACAAGGGCTGCACTCGGCTAGAAATAGCTACACGAAATTATAAATTATCACATTTATGATAGTAACCTTTTAGAATACAGGATACAATACATACTGTAGTGAAACAAGAAACATATCTCCGTTAACACCTTCGGGAAAAATTCCGTTAGTCGCGTCTGTTTATTAGGTTAACCTTTCCTCCCTTCACGTTGAAACTTCTCGACAATACCACGCAGCCGAGATTCGTAAATAGAGCTTATTGCCTATTGCTCACGGTAAAATGTTTCGTAAAATTTGTTGTACAATTAATTTTATAAAAATTTTGGTGAAAACGTTGTGTTGCTCACGGTAAAATTATTTTATAAAATCGGTGGAAGCATCGGGATGGCCATCTATGAACTCACTTCTGAACTAAGATGTGAATGTGCTGCCATCTATCGCTAGACTTTTAAACTAACTTAGAGTGTGTTTGAGAGTATGACTCCAACAAACAAAGCAAAACTTCCTGCTTTAGCTGCAATTATATGTTGTACAGTGGTAAAAGGAAGAAAAGAAATGCCAAGAAATGCTGGACTCGGGATTGGATCAAAATAAGAGAAGAAGGTGGGGGATTGCTGTCCTTGGTCGAAAATTATTTGAGGTTAGAAGACGAGCATTCATATAGGAATTCGGCCATTGTTGTTTTCTTCCTCTCTTCTTGCATTTCTGTTGTGGTAAAGTGGCGATTTAACTTCGTACAAACAAGGATATTTCTGGTATTCGTCCAGTAAAACACTAACAGCTTCATTAGTCCACCGGGATCCTGCCATTTTAGAAGGAAGTGTTTGTTTACAATCGAGCTTCACAGTCTTCTCACGACGTAGCGCCAGCATCATCGTGATGTCAGCTTCGCTGATTGGTTCGTTTCGTAAAATTAATTTTACGGAATAGAACATGTCCTATTTTATGAAAAGTTTTATCAAAGGTTTTTAAAACTTGAATTTGACCGTGAGCAACAGAAATTTTATAAAATTAAATTATTGTACAATAAATTTGACAGAAAATTTTACCGAGAGCAACAGGCATATGATTCACGACTTCAGCGGTTGTTTTCGTACATGACCGATACTGAATTCACACCCAAGAAACAGCGAGGCTTTGCCGATTTTCCTATCACTAGAAGGTTTTGTTTTCCTGCTCCCATCATATTAGCTCCCAGCATCACTATAAGCCTGTCTTTACTTGTTAATTGTTCCTCACAAACCACAAATGCCGCACTGCACAGTTAATATTGCACAAAATTCGAGTTATAGAGTATTCTTTGCTTCAAGGGAGGAAATGTTTGCTTCGAGAAATCGAGAAATTAGTGTAAAAGAATTTTGAGTAGTAGAAAAATAAACACACGTAAAGAATAGGACAAATGGCCGGGAAATTTAGGTTACTTCGAGATAATGAAAATTCGATAATGGAGGTTCGAGATATCGAGATTCGCCTGTAATTTTAACGGGAAAACATTAAATAAAATTCTGGAAGGAAAACAAATGTATTTATTTATTTATTTATTTATTTATTTATTTATTTATTTATTTATTTATTTATTTATTTATTTATTTTCCATTTATCGGAACTCTTCTTCTCCCCTGTGGGTGGCGTGAAATAATACATCTGTATCTCCTGCATGTCCTAAGAGGCTAATAACAGGGGAACAACCAAAGAATCTGTACTCGCTCTTTCGTGTTCTAAGCCCTAAAACAAATCTATGAGGTAAGTTTTGACATAAATATACCTTATGGCTGGGGATCATCCGAAAATTTGTGTAACATTACGCGACAAAATGTGTTACAGAAGTGACCATTAGCAGCCGTGCAGGCAGTGATGTAAGGTATGAATGTATGGTCAGACGATGTTACCTAGCAACCGTGCAAGCTGTGTCTTATGTTTGGTGGACATCTGAAATTAGCAGCCGTTGATGGATGGCCATGACGGGGAGACACATTTTTTTATGATCATTTGATTTTCAGAAAGCGAAAAGTAGTTTCATTTTTTTCCGTGTAGGCCTAGTGGAGAAATTTAAATTTAAATATATTGTTAGCATTTTGTATTCGCGGTTATATTGATAACACTGGTATGCAACCATTTTGATACAGAGAAACTGTTTGTATTTTTCACCGCCTCCCCCTATGGGTAGTTACAAAGCTGGTAATTTAAACGTAATGAAATTACTAAAACCTTATAAAAAATTGAAATTAAAAATTATGAACAAAGTGCCCTATAATTATTTTTTCTTGCTTAATATTGCAAGGACACCTGTAAAAAAATAATTTAAAAAACCTAAATTTTATTTCTACATTCCTTGAAACTGGTAGGTAGCAGGGTGAAAGATGTCATCAAGATATTAAAACGATGGAAATAAGATACCACGGCAAGTGGAATGAAGCATTGTTAGCGGATTATTGCTGGTGCTTAAAGAGTACATCTCAAAATCACAACGGGGCATCAAAATGGCGCAACATTTCGACCGATAAATTGAGCATATGAGTGACTGTAAGTACATTTTATTAATATAATTAAGTGTCTTATAATTACTTTCACACACTCGAATTTTATATTCCGATGTTAAAACACGTTAAAAAAAATATACCTCATTTGACGTTATTGAAATTCTTGTTTAAATTTGGAAGTTTTTCGTTCTGATTTTTTAAAATTACATAAAACGGGGTACGATAGAGAAAATCTGAATACAGACTTATTGTGTTATTAAATTACGCCTATATGTATATTTTTAAGTGATGGACTTTATCAATTTCGATGTTTTTTCAATTTTCTTTTCAGAATTGCAAAATGCTGACGTGATACAGCAAATATGAACACAGGTATGGATTCAGGGCAGTTTAGTTTACGTGTATGTACGTTCAGTCCTCAGCCCTAAGGCTGGTCGGATGCTCCTCAGCGCTGCCATCAGCTGTCATAGATGGCTTAGGCATCACTGAAGACACGTACTAGGGGAAATAAGGAGTGAGGTAATTTTCCCGTTGCTTTCTTCACTGAGCCACAAGTTATTACAATATCAGTCTGCCAAGCCCACTGAAATGCATGCACCAAGCGACCCTATAAGCAATATTTTCACACCATTCATAACAGGGACTAGCTGCAGAAGGAATGGCATTACTAGCATCGTTCACACCTCGGTCACTTTCATATTGTCAAAGCCAAGTATAAGACAGAGACAGATCAATGAAATAACAAAATTGCTCTAGCCTATACCAGAAGACATAGTGCACTATAAACATTACGTCCCGCCAGCAAAGGAATTTTAGTTAACAAGAATTAGTAATATTTTCCCCTGTAGAAAAGTTGTAATGCATATCAGTGTAATTTGATTCTGATGAAGATGTATACAATACTATTCATTGTTTGTTTTGTTCTTGACCCATCATTCTCATTGAACATCCTGCAATAGGACATCGCAATTCTAACAACAGCTAAGAAATAGGGAACAATAAAATATTGTTCATTATTGTTTTTTGCATAGCATTATCCCACATTCACTGGCGTGTACAGTGTGAGAGGCTAACATTTATGAGAAAGCAATACACCAAGGACAGCGGAAATATACTTGTAGATTTAAAAAAAGTTTAGACCTCGCACACAGATTGAGATGTTGACCTTTCGAAAATGTATACAGTATGCGACAAAACAAACAGTACTGAAATTACAAACACGTTCTGAACAATGAACAGTACTAAATGCCGCCAGAAACCTGCCACCGAAACGATGATAGCTGGACCATGAGCGAGTAGGCTGTGCGGTTATGGGCGCGCAGCTTTGAGTTGCATTCGGAAGATAATGGGTTCGAACCCCACTGTCGGCAGCCCTGAAAATGGTTTTCCGTTGTTTCCTATTTTCACACCAGGCAAATGCTACGACTGTAATAAAGGATAACGTCGCTACCTTCCAACTCCTAGCCCTCTCCTATCTCATCGTCGGCATAAGACTTATCTGTGTCGGTGCGACGCAAAAAGCAAAATTATTGTAAACAAATCCATACTAAAAAGATAAGTAATATATTATTTTCTGCAGACTTTTATATTATTTCAGCCCCGTGCTGAAATAAATTATTTCCTTGAGAGTGGCTTTCTTTGAAGTAATTATTTTCTTCTTCTTAATCTGTTTACCCTCCAGGGGTGGTTTTTCACTTCGACTCAGCGAGAGAACCCACCTCTACCGCCTCACGAGGCAGTGTCCTGGAGCATGAGACTTGGGATCGGGGGATACAACTGGGGAGGACCAGTACCTCGCCCAGGCGGCCTCACTTGCTATGCTGAACAGGGGGCCTTGTGGAGGTGATGGGAAGATTGGAAGGGATAGACAAGTAAGAGGGAAGGAAGCGGCCGTCACCTAAAGTTAGGTACCATCCCGGCATTTACCTGGAGGAAAAGTGGGAAACCACGGAAAACCACTTCGAGGATGGCTGAGGTGGGAATCGTACCCCTTCTACTCATTTGACCTCAAGAGGTTGAGTGGACCCCGTTTTAGCCCTCGTACCACTTTTCAAATGTCGTGGCAGAGCCGGGAATCGAACCCGAGCCTCCGGAGGTGGCAGCTAATCACGCTAACCACTACACCACAGAGGCGGACTGAAGTAATTGTAACATCATTATTACTTGTTGAAAAAAGTAATTTATAACTGTAAGTGTGTATAATATTTCCCAGATAACTATGATTCAGCCCAATAACTTTTGACGTAACTATTTCTTAGGGCTGGCGTTCATCTGAAAATTTGCGTTACGGAAGTTAGCGAGACGGAATTTATGTGACAGAAGTGATATAATGTATGGGTGGATGGCCAGACATTGTTACCTAGCAACCGCGCAGGCTATGTCTTATTGCTGGCGGTCATCTGAAATTAACGTCCGACTCGTTGGCTGAATGGTCAGCGTACTGGCCTTCGGTTCAGAGGGTCTCGGGTTCGATTCCCGGCCAGGTCGGGGATTTTAACCTGCATTGGTTAATTCCAATGGCCCGGGGGCTTGGTGTTTGTGCTGTCCCCAACATCCCTGAACTCATATAATACTGTCCTCCACCACAATAACACGCAGTTACCTACACATGGCAGATGCCGCCCACCCTCATCGGAGGGTCTGCCTTACAAAGGCTGCACTCGGCTAGAAATAGCCACACGTAATTAATTAATTAAAAATCTGAAATTAGCAGCCGTTGATGGATGGCCATACCCGAAAGATATATTTATGATCATTTGAATTTCGCACAGGTAAAAGTGGTTTCTTTTCCTTTTCTTGTACTTTCCCCATTACTGATTATAATCATCTTGAAGTCGAGTCTACCATTCCCTTGATAAACAAATCTGGTCCATGAGAAACAAACGAAGGTTACACCTTACACGCGAAGTAACTACATTTCGTAAACAGGCCAACAATCACACGACACTGCGCAACGCAACAAAAATGTTGTCTGTCGGTTATAAAAAAAGAATAGCGCAACTTCCTACACCATTGAGGTCTTTTTATTATGTAACGCAACCACATTTTCACATGTTATTTACTGGGGTCAACAAGCGGTATTAACATAGGAAAGTGAACATGAAATAAACAAAGATAAACTTCCCATAACGGAGCGCTTTGTTTGTATTTCTGAAACGCATCATTACCACCGCACTGGTGAGATAAGAAGAAGAATCGAGTTTCAGACAGAAGCCAAACAAGACTGTGGTCTCTGCGATTATTGTTTAAACCTTTAAAGGGAGAGTGATACGAGAGAATCGCCTCTCTTAAATCTAATCATAGGAAAACGAGGATGAAGGTATCAGCATAAAAAGGGGAGGGTCACAAATGGCAGCGAAATGTTAAAAAGAACATCTTAAGGCCGCGCAAAACTAAGCCTGCTGTGAAAATAGGAAACCATGGAAAACCAACTTCAGGGTTGCCGACACAGTGGGGTTCGAACCCACTATCTTCCGAAAAAGGGTTAAAATTGGGAACTAAGCGGCCATGGCCCTAATTAAGGTACAACCCCAGCATTTTCCTGATGTGAGAACGGGAAACCACGGAAAAATCTTCCTACGGTGGGATTCGAACCCACCATCTCCCGAACCAACCTTATGTGAAGGGATGTGTTCACTGTTACTTGTTACAGTGTGTTGCGTGGAGATGAAGAGAAGTGTGTTGAGACGAACACACACACCCAGTCGCCGAACCAGAAAAATTAACCATATGCGGTCAATATTCTCGACTCAGCCGGGAATCGAACGCGGGGCCTCCTGAACCGAAGACCAGTACCGATACGCTGACCATTCATTCAAGGAGCCGGATTTCTTTGAGTCTACATATTGTTCATATAAAAATTAAAAGGGTAAAATACACGTTGTAGCTGAAGACCACTGGTCTATTAGAACAACACATTATGGTTTTCAACACTCATCTTCCCTGAATGTCAATGTTTCTTCAGCAAGGACTGAGTTTTTGCTACAGCAGATGTTTGAGGTTAATCTTCTTGTTTCCTTGTCCCTTATTCGATAAGATCCTTTCTCTTGGGATTAATCTTTACTTGTCCATGCTCTTTAAAAGAGATTATGAAAGTGCAAAACAACTGAGATACAAGGCCTAGTTCAGAAAATCATTTCCCAAGAAATAAGCTGCCATGGTCAGTGTTGCCAACTCAGCGGATTTTCCGCTAAATTTGGCGGATTTTTAAATGGAACAGCGGATACATTTTCCATTTAGCGGATAGCGGATTTTTTGACGGATTTTCAAACTTCTATTAATGATTTTCAGCGGTAACAATATCACCTTTCACCACCAGGAAAAAAAAAAAATATATATATATATATAGAACTTGCTACGGTATAATAGTCTACTTAATCCCATTGTATTGAACTTATGCAGCATACTACCACTCGCTTTCTAGTCCAGCTCTGGCCCACAGCCTCAGTCAGAATTTGTTGCAATCGTTACTATACTCTTGATGAGCCGGGTAGTGTCGAGTTTGATATCGTGTTTCTTTTGACATCAGATTCTTTTTGGTATATCAGTATGTCGAAAGAAAAGGTTAAAAAGTACAGTCATATATTTCGTAAAGAGTGGTCAAATAATTAAACTTTAAAAAACTAGTTGGTTGAGCTTCCCAATGATCCCAAACACGGAGGGTGCATCTATTGGCAGTGCAACATAAATGCGAAAGTGTTAGGCATTATTCCTTTCCGCACTTATCAAAAACAATGAAAACAGTAATAAAAGTAAAAATAACTTTCGAAATAGATATGAATATTCCCGTGTGAGCTTTGCTGCTGTGAACTACCAAGATATATTTTGAAAAAGAATAGTATCATGTGGCTTCATATGAAACAACAGGACCTCAACCCAGCACATCTGCTTCAGAGCATATGGTGTGGGGAGGAGAATATGATGGCCTCCTGTTCTGAAACTGGTGAGTGTTGAGTTAATCTCCTCTATTAAAACAGCTGGTATATACCGTTTTGCTACAGTTCGAAATTTAGCTGAATTTAGCGGATTTTCAACTAAAATTTAGCGGAGAAAAGATTTATGCGTTAGCAACACTGGTCATGGTCAACTTCATATTCAAGACATAATGGTTTTTTTGTTTTTGTTTTTTGTTTCTTTGTTAAGGCGGAAGTCATACTTTCCCGTGTCGATTGAGTTAAATGTAACTTTAAAGCTTTTCAGTCTATAGAACACACAAGTTAAATGTTAATAGCGTTTCGATCGCCGTTCAGAGCATGAGCCACATACGCCATTACGGAAGCATTCGCCCGTATTTACGTTTGTTTTCGCGTACTGAAAATGCCTCTATGACAATTAACGGTTCCGCCGAGTATGAAGTACGCGCTGTGATTCTACGTTTAAATGGAAAGGGCGTGAAAGCAGTTGAAATTCATCGTCAGATTAGTGAAGTGTATGGAGAACACAGTATGAGCAAAGGAATGGTAAGAAAATGGGTTAGAGCATTTGCAGAAGTCCGTACTTATATCTACGACGAGAAGCGTAGTGGGCAACCGTCTGTCAGTACTGAAGACTTGGCGCAAAAAGTTGATGCAAAGGTTCGAGAAAACAGATGCTTTAAGAATTCGTCAATAAGTTATGAGTTATGCTTAGCTTATCGGAAGTTGTGCTCACACAATCCAAAACAAACGGCTTTTAAAGCTCACAAGGGGGATTCTTTTGCTTCATGACAATGTGTGATCTCACACAGATAATCGAACGCGAGATCTCATCGCTTCAAATGGTAGGGGACAATTTGGTCATCCTCCGTATAGTCGTGGCCTAGTGTCTACTGACCACCACCTGTTCCTGCGCCTGAAAAAGCATTTAGGAAGTCAGCGCCACGACGATGATGATGATGACCTAAAAAGGTCCGCGCGGCAATGGCTGACACGTATCAGGCGGCAGATTACTATGCGGATGGAATTCAAAAGCTGGCTTCACGATATGACAAAAGCTTGAAAGAAACATATGTTGATCAGTAGTTTAAGGTACATACTTACATGCAAAAATAAATAAATAAATAAATAAATAAATAAATAAATAAATAAATAAATAAATAAATAAATAAATAAATAAATAAATTCATTAATTAATTAATTAATTAATTAAAAATTAAAAATTGCATTACTTTTTTCTATATCAAAACGGTATTTACTTTTAAAGAAACGCTTCGTATCAAGTCACACTCAAATATTTAGAAATAATGTCCGGCTCCATGGCTAAATGGTTAGCGTTCTGGCCTTTGTTCACAGGGGTCCCGGGTTCGATTCCCGGCAGGGTCGGGAATGTTAACCATAGTTGGTTAATTTCGCTGACACCGGGGCTGGGTGTATGTGTCGTCTTCATCATCATTTTATCCTCATCTCGACGCGCAGGTCGCCTACGGGTGTAAAATCAAAAGACCTGCATCTGGCGAGCCCAACTTGTCCTCGGACACTCCCGGCACTAAAAGCCATACGCCATTTACGTTTATCTCTGTTTCATATTTAGGAACTTAAATTCTAGGATTTGTCTTAATAATGTCCCGTTTTGTGTCCAATCCAGCATTAACTGAAGAACGAAACATGTCGTTCTTTGTTTAATAGTGTGAATTTATATCCCTTGTTTAATAATGTCGTGTTTTATTTTTTTACGGGAATATTGTAGTGATGGTTCATGTTTGTGGGTTACTGTAGTCACGTCCTAGTTCGTGAACCATGGGCAACGGCTGAGTGGCCTAGTAAGTGGTCCTGAGAGTCAGGATACCAGTTGCTATGGAATGGGAGTGGGCATCTCGGACATATTCTGAGTCGTAGCCCTCCTTGTCCTCAGGCGGCTAGGACTATACAATTCACTGGTGGTCCATAACCCGTTAGAGGAGACATCCTCACTTGGACTATGTGCAAGTAAGGCAGCATCCCGCTTCATGAATTTACCGAGCTCAGAACACTTTACGCAAGCCTCGGACCTATGGGAGTAATGGAGTCCCACTCCCATTTGACAGGCGAGGGACTCCTTGGAAACAACTTGGCGAACGAAATGGAATTCGATGGGGAGCTGTCAATATTAATGGGGCTTATGGAAGGAAGAAGGTAGAACTGGCTGAGTCAGCAAAGAGGATGCATCTGGATGTGCTAGGAGTAAGTGATATTCGGGTAAGGGGAGATAATGAGGAAAAGATAGGAGATTATAAAGTGTACTTGACGGGTGTTAGAAAGGGAAGGGCAGAGTCTGGGGTAGGGCTCTTTAACAGGAATACCATTGCACGCAACATAGTTTCTGTTAGGCATGTAAATGAGCGAATGATGTGGGTAGATTTGTCAGTGGGAGGAATTAGGACAAGAATTGTGTCCGTGTATTCACCATGTGAGGCTGCAGATGAGGATGAAGTTGACAAGTTTTATGAAGCATTGAGTGACATCGTGGTGAGGGTCAACAGCAAGGATAGAATAGTGCTAATGGGCGATTTCAATGCGAGAGTTGGTAATAGAACTGAAGGATACGAAAGGGTGATTGGTAAATGTGGGGAAGATATGGAAGCTAATGGGAATGGGAATGGGAAGCGTCTGCTGGACTTCTGTGCTGGTATGGGTTTAGCTGTTACGAATACATTCTTCAAGCATAAGGCTATTCACCGCTACATATGGGAGGCTAGGGGTACCAGATCCATAATAGACTACATCTTAACAGACTTTAAATTCAGGAAATCTGTTAGGAATGTACGAGTTTTTCGCGGATTTTTCGATGATACAGACCACTATCTGATCTGTAGTGAACTAAGAATCTCTAGGCCTAGGGTAGAGAAAGTGAAATCTGTCTGCAAACGAATAAGGATAGAAAATCTCCAGGACGAGGAAATTAGACAGAAGTACATGGATATGATTAGTGAGAAGTTTCGAAGAGTAGACAGTAAGCAGGTTCAGGATATAGAAAGTGAATGGGTGGCATACAGGGATGCTGTAGTAGAAACAGCAAGGGAATGCCTAGGAAAAACTGTGTGTAAAGATGGGAAAAGGCGAACATCTTGGTGGAATGATGAAGTGAGAGCAGCCTGTAAACGTAAAAAGAAAGCTTGTCAGAAATGGCTCTAAACAAGGGCCGAGGCAGACAGGGATTTGTACGTAGATGAAAGAAACAGAGCGAAACAAATAGCTGTTGAATCCAAAAAGAAGTCATGGGAAGATTCTGGTAATAACCTGGAAAGGCTAGGTCAAGCAGCAGGGAAACCTTTCTGGACAGTAATAAAGAATCTTAGGAAGGGAGGGAAAAAGGAAATGAACAGTGTTTTGAGTAATTCAGGTGAACTCATAATAGATCCCAGGGAATCACTGGAGAGGTGGAGGGAATATTTTGAACATCTTCTCAATGTAAAAGGAAATCATCATGGTGGTGTTACAAGCAGCCAAGCTCATGGGGAGGAGGAAAATGATGTTGGTGAAATTATGCTTGAGGAAGTGGAAAGGATAGTAAATAAACTCCATTGTCATAAGGCAGCAGGAATAGATGAAATTAGACCTGAAATGGTGAAGTATAGTGGGAAGGCAGGGATGAAATGGCTTCATAGAGTAGTAAAATTAGCGTGGAGTGTTGGTAAGGTACCTTCAGATTGGACAAAAGCAGTAATTGCACCTATCTATAAGCAAGGGAACAGGAAGGATTGCAACAACTATCGAGGTATCTCATTGATTAGTATACCAGGCAAAGTATTCACTGGCATCTTGGAAGGGAGGGTGCGATCAGTGGTTGAGAGGAAGTTGGATGAAAACCAGTGTGGTTTCAGACCACAGAGAGGCTGTCAGGATCAGATTTTCAGTATGCGCCAGGTAATTGAAAAATGCTACGAGAGGAATAGGCAGTTGTGTTTATGTTTCGTAGATCTAGAGAAAGCACATGACAGGGTACCGAGGGAAAAGATGTTTGCCATACGGGGGGAATATGGAATTAAATGTAGATTATTAAAATCAATCAAAGGCATTTATGTTAACAATTGGGCTTCAGTGAGAATTGATGGTAGAATGAGTTCTTGGTTCAGGGTACTTACAGGGGTTAGACAAGGCTGTAATCTTTCACCTTTGCTGTTCGTAGTTTACATGGATCATCTGCTGAAAGGTATAAAATGGCAGGGAGGGATTCAGTTAGGTGGAAATGTAGTAAGCAGTTTGGCCTATGCTGACGACTTGGTCTTAATGGCAGACTGTGCCGAAAGCCTGCAGTCTAATATCTTGGAACTTGAAAATAGGTGCAATGAGTATGGTATGAAAATTAGCCTCTCGAAGACTAAATTGATGTCAGTAGGTAAGAAATTCAACAGAATTGAATGTCAGATTGGTGATACAAAGCTAGAACAGGTCGATAATTTCAAGTATTTAGGTTGTGTGTTCTCCCAGGATGGTAATATAGTAAGTGAGATTGAATCAAGGTGTAGTAAAGCTAATGCAGTGAGCTCGCAGTTGCGATCAGCAGTATTCTGTAAGAAGGAAGTCAGCTCCCAGACGAAACTACATCGGTCTGTTTTCAGACCAACTTTGCTTTATGGGAGCGAAAGATGGGTGGACTCAGGATATCTTATTCATAAGTTAGAAGTAACAGACATGAAATTAGCAAGAATGATTGTTGGTACAAACAGGTGGGAACAATGGCAGGAGGGTACTCGGAATGAGGAGATAAAGGCTAATTTAGGAATGAACTCGATGGATGAAGCTGTACGCATAAACCGGCTTCGGTGGTGGGGTCATGTGAGGCGAATGGAGGAGGATAGGTTACCTAGGAGAATAATGGACTCTGTTATGGAGGGTAAGAGAAGTATAGGGAGACCAAGACGACGATGGTTAGACTCGGTTTATAACGATTTAAAGATAAGAGGTATAGAACTAAATGAGGCCACAACACTAGTTGCAAATCGAGGATTGTGGCGACGTTTAGTAAATTCTCAGAGGCTTGCAGACAACGCTGAAAGGCATAACAGTCTATAATGATAATGTACAGTATGTATGTATGTATGTATGTATGTATGTATGTATGTATGTATGTATGTATGTATGTATGTATGTATGTATGTATGTATGTATGTATGTATTGTAGTGTAATATTTATATTTAACCTATGTGTTCGACAGACTCAAGAGCGTCTAATTTACAGTTACAAGACACAATGCTCAAACGTTTCGTGAATTTAGTGCATGTGAACTTTTTACACTGGTAGATAGCATTACAAATTCCTTTGTATGTCCATGACTCAAAAGCTTGCAAACTTCCTATATAAAGCAGTGACGGAAATTATGCCAACCCCACTTCAGAACTATACCTTTTCTGGCGAGACGTAGTGTCTGCAGTGCACTATGCCTCTCGTATAGGTTCGATTAAATTCGTCACTACCATTGACCTGCCTCAGTCTTATCCTTGGCTTTTACAATATGAAACTGACTAAAGTATGAGCGATGTTAATGATGGAATTCCTTATGCAGACAGCCCCGCTGTGGGTGGAGGCGGTAAAATAACACACGCGGTATCCCCTGCCCGTCGTAAGAGGTGGCTAAAAGGGGGTTTCAGAAGCTGTTGACTTGGAGAACGTGGTTTGGCGAACACGGAGCCCTTACCTTTGTTTCCACTTACTTGTGTTAGGCTCCTCAGTTTCATTCATCCTATCCGACCACTCTTGACCAACTTTTGTTCTTATCCGACCCCGACGGTATTAGGTCACAAGGGCTATGGACTCCTTCATTTTCACAACTTTCGTAGCTCTTGTCTTTCTTTCACCGATACCTTCATTTTTCGAAGTGTCGGACACCTTCAAATTTTTCCCTCTGATAAATGTTAATTGATGATGGTTGCCCAGTTGTACTTCCTTTTAAAACAATCACCACCACCACCACCACCACCACCATGCAGCAGTTCCTTGTTATAAATGTTGTAAACATGTTCGGCTGGTTCCCTTTGTGGGTGAGGGCAGTAGAATACATCCACGGTATTCCCTGCCTGTCGTAAGAGTAGACTAAAAGGGGCCCATGGCCTTTCAACTCGGGAGCGTGGGTTGGCGACCACGGAGCCCTTAGCTGAATCATGGCATTGTTTCCACTTACTTGTGTCGGGCTCCTCACTTTCACCTATCCTATCCGATCTCCCTTGGCCAATTCTTGTTCTTATCCGACCCCGACGGTATTAGGTCACGAGGCCTATGGAGTCCTTCATTTTCACGCCTTTCGTAGCTCTTGTCTTTCTTTGGTAGATACCTTCATTTCTCGAAGTGTCGGACTTCTTCCATTTTCCTTCTGACTAGTTTTATTTTCATTACGTTGCACCGACACAGATAGGTCTTAAGGCGACGATGGGGCAGGGAAGAGCTAGGAGTGGGAACGAATTTACCATGGCCTTGATTAAGGTACAGCCCCAGCATTTGCCTGGTGTGTTAATGGGCAACCACGGAAAACCATCTTCAGGACTCCCGAATGAAAGCTGATCGCTACGTGACTCAAAGCGCCCATTGCACTCGCTAGGTCTTCTGATTAGTGTTAATAAAGGATGATTGGCCAGTTGTACTCCCTCTTAAAACAACAATCTCTACCACCACCTACAATGGTGCCAGATCCCCCGAAATTTCAAGAAATCTCCCGATTTGATTTCAACACACCTAAAAACCCCAAAAAGCAAAAAATCTCCCGAAATGTCTGTTAATCCAAATATAATAATAATAATAATAATAATAATAATAATAATAATAATAATAATAATAATAATAATAATAATAATCTACTAGCAGTTTCCCGCTGGCTCCGCCCGCAATGTACAAAGTGTGGTGTTGTTCGTTACTATCCTCACGGATGAATTTGCAAAGTTTCTAGTTAATGAAATAAAGCACATGATCTGCTGTGGTAATAGAATGTAATATTATGTCAACAAAACACACGAAAATACATTACACAAAGAAATTGAATTAAACTTTCCTTGGAACAACACTACGCGCCGAACTGTTAAAAAGTCCTTCAAAGATCTTCGTCATGGAGACAATTGTATTCATAACCTTTCTCAGAATCTACCAATTTAAGTAGTTATTACCTCAAAAGAAAGCGCTTGATCCACTGAGTGTGTTTAGATCAAAACGAACTGCGTTACCTCAATTAAAACGAAAGATATGATAGCTTCAAGGAGAAAAAATGTTGAAGAAATGAGACGTCAAATTGAATGTGCACTCATAACTTTCCTCAGAATCAACCAATTTGAATAGTTAAGAGTTGAAATGCAATACCTTGATCCACTGAGTGTTCTTAGGCCAAAACGAACTCCGTACCTCAATTAGAACCAAAGATGTGATTGCTTCAAAGGGACAAAAAAATGAAAAATCAAATAATTTGAAGGCGAGAAGTTAAGTGATTTATAGTACCTGATGACAAATCTGTGCATGAATACCTTTCAGTTAAAAAAAAAAGAATGAAGGAAATCGACCGGATAGAATGGACGGACTGACTTACTTACGTTTTCATAATTTTTTAAATATTTACATCTATAATAGCCAACAGAATTCTGCAACAATGCGAGGAAAACCACATCATTGCCGAGGAGCAAAAGGGTTGCAAGAAGAATACAAAAAGGGTGCAAGGAGCAACTGATTATCGACGCTGTGGTCCTGGAACAAGCACACCATAAATCCAGGAACCTATACACGTGCTTCATCAAAAGGCTTTTGATTCAGTACCACACACTTGGCTCATACATGGGTGTCGTGCCAGATGCGACCGTTCCGCATGGCACCCGTGCCACTAGCGAGCGCATAATCTGTAATCCTGCCGGATGCGACCCGTGTTGACAACCCGTTTTAATTTAATAAGCTATGTCATCATCCCAGATAAGGTAAACTAAATCAGAGCAAGAAAAGGTTAGAAAATAGGCCGAACATTTATAGCACTGCTGACTAGATTGAGCATGAAATTGTTCTTTGTTCTGTTCAAATAGCGAACTACTATAACCATAAACCGTGCACAACATTTAATTATGTACACTGAATTAGTCGTTGGTAAAAAAAGAAATGAAATGGCGCATGGATTTTAGGGCCGGGAGTGTCCGAGGACATGTTCGGCTCACCAGATGCAGCTCTATTGATTTGATGCCCGTAGACAACCTGCGCGTCTTTATGAGGATAAAATGATGAAGACGACACATACATCCAGCCCCGTGCCAGCGGAATTAACCACTGATGGTTAAAATTCCCGAACCTGCAGGGAATCAAACCCGGGACCCCTGTGACAAAAGGCCAACACGCTAACCATTTAGCCATGAAGCCGGAGTCTTCCGTTAATTTAATTTAATTTCGTGTGGCTATTTCTAGCCGAGTGCAGCCCTTGTAAGGCAGACCTTACGATGAGGGTGGGCGGCATCTGCCATGTGTAGGTAACTGCGTGTTATTGTGGTCGAGGATAGTGTTATGTGTGGTGAGTGAGTTGCAGGGGTTTTGAGGACAGCAAAAACACCAAGCCCCCGGACCAATGAAATTAACCAATGAAGGTTAAAATCCCCGACCCGGCCGGGAATCGAACCCGGGACCCTCTAAACCGAAGGACAGTACGCTGACCATTCAGCCAACGAGTCGGACGGAGTCTTCGGTAAAGACAGCCGATATAAATCTTTACGGCGAACAATCGTAAGGTTTATAAATAATAATTAATGAGATCATTTCTAAGACGAAAGTTCAAATAAAACATGCATACACACGAAGACAATATCTAAAACCAACTCAAGAACTCGTCGTTGAAAACTAAATCAGTGTAATGTATAGTTTGGAATGCCATAAATAGAGGTATTCCTCTCCAACAGAAAACACGTATGGGTCATAAATATTGCAAGAGATATTTTAAGGTCCAAACCCTAAAAATGCGGGGGGAAATGCACAATAAGGTAATTCTATTCTGAATACTACAATAACACAAGTTCGGTTATATTTTAACAAAGATTATGTTTGAAATAATAATAATAATGTCCGCCTCTGTGGTGTAGTGGTTAGAGTGATTAGCTGCCACCCGCGGAGGCCCGGGTTCGATTCCCGGCTCTGCCACGAAATTTGAAAGTGGTACGAGGGCTGGAATGGGGTCCACACAGCCCCGGGAGATCAACTGTGTAGAGGCGGGTTCGATTCCCAACTCAGCCATCCTCGAAGTGGTATTCCGTGGTTTCACACTTCTCCTCCAGGCAAATGCCGGGATGGTAGCCGTAACCTACCTAACTTAAGGCCACGGCAGCTTCCTTACCTCTTCCTTGTCTATCCCTTCCCATCTCTCCACACCCCACACAAGGGCCCTGTTCAGCATAGCACGTGAGGCAGCCTGGGCGAGATACTGGTCCTCCTCCACAGTTGTATCCCCGACCCAGAGTCTGAAGCTCCAGGACACTGCCCTTGAGACGGTAGATGTGGGATCCCTCGCTGAGTCCGAGGGGAAACCAACCCTGGAGGATAAACAGATTTAAAAATTAATAATAATAATAATAATAATAATAATAATAATAATAATAATAATAATAATAATAATAATTAGAGGGCCCATGCTGCTCCGCAACATTCGTCATAAATAGGTCACCTAACTCGTCTTGATATGCCTGTCGTCATATTGTTTTACCTGCACATTTAATACAGCACGTTATGGTACGCCGCACTTCGTAGTCAGAATTCATCCATTCTAACGTCATCATGCCGCCTGTTTGGTAAAAATCTATCCATATATTCGCTTTCTTATCCTGCAGTTCTTGATGTAAAGCTTGGTATTGTGTCGAAGAAGGCAATGGTATTTTAATCGCAGTTCTTCTGTATAAATCGGTTGTCTTATGAGCTCATAGGTTAGTCTCGAAGGGGCGTTTTTCTGCCAGGCAGAGAATTTTTTTAAGATTCATGACCTTCACTCTTTTTAGTGTAGCTAGGTTATCCTTCGATAGGTGTTCCCAGATAATGTCTAAGGCGTATGCCATGATGGGTTTTGTTTGTAAGTAGACTTTTCTCTCTTAGTAGCATCACCGAGCTCGATAGCTGCAGTCGCTTAAGTGCGGCCAGTATCCAGTAATCGGGAGATAGTGGGTTCGAGCCCCACTGTCGGCAGCCCTCAAGATGGTTTTCCGTGGTTTCCCATTTTCACACCAGGCAAATGCTGGGGCTGTACATTAATTAAAGTCACGGCCGCTTCCTTCCACTTCCTAGGCCTTTCCTATCCCATCGTCGCCATAAGACATATCTGTGTATATGTGTCGGTGCGACGTAAAGCTAATAGCTAGCTTAGTAACATGTAAATTATTAGGCACGTTCTGCCATCTGTTGAATATATTTGGAAGCTGGGAAAAGTTAGAGAATCAAAGAGTATCTATCAGGAAATAGTATTCTTCCGTGATCAGAGGAAGTGTATACTCTCTGGCGTGACAGGTAGTAATCAAACATGGCTGCATGCAATGACATTAATAATAATAATAATAATAATAATAATAATAATAATAATAATAATAATAATAATAATATCCGCCTCTGTGGTGTAGTGGTTAGCGTGATTAGCTGCCACCCCCGGAGGCCCGGGTTCGATTCCCGGCTCTGCCACGAAATTTGAAAAGTGGTACGAGGGCTGGAACGGGGTCCACTCAGCCTCGGGAGGTCAACTGAGTAGAGGTGGGTTCGATTCCCACCTCAGCCATCCTGGAAGTGGTTTTCCGTGGTTTCCCACTTCTCCTGCAGGCGAATGCCAGGATGGTACCTAACTTAAGGCCACGGCCGCTTCCTTCCCTCTTCCTTGCCTATCCCTTCTAATCTTCCCATCCCTCTACAAGGCCCCTGTTCAGCATAGCAGGTGAGGCCGCCTGGGCGAGGTACTGGTCATACTCCCCAGTTGTATCCCCCGACCAAGAGTCTGAAGCTCCAGGACACTGCCCTTGAGGCGGTAGAGGTGGGATCCCTCGCTAAGTCCGAGGGAAAAACCGAACCTGGAGGGTAAACAGATGATGATGATGATGATGATGATGATGATGATGATGATAATATTAATAATAATAATAATTTCGCGTGGCTATTTCTAGCCGGTGCAGCCCTTGTAAAAAGCAGACCCTCCGATTAGGGTGGGCAGTATCTGTCATGTGTAGGTAACTGCGTGTTATTGTGGTGGAGGATAGTGTTGTGTGTGGTGTGTGAGTTGCAGGGATGTTGGGGACAACATAAACGCATTGGAATTAACCAATGAAGGTTAAAATCCCCGATCCGGCCTAGAATCGAACCCAGGACCCTCTGAACCGAAGGCCAGAACCCTGATCATTCAGCCAACAAGTCAGACATTACTAAGGATGAAAATCACATATACGAGTATCAAAATATTAATGAAAGTCTTAGTCGCTTTGCAACCTGTTAAGTACAGAATGTATTGCGGTTTAGGGTAAGCCTTCCCCTGCAGTTATTGGAGTGATTTTTTAGTGCTTTGATTTTATGATTAAAATCAAAATCGGCTGAACTTAGAGACCTATGAATGACTCATGATTCACCAGCAGGTAATTCCGTAGAGAATAAAACAAAAATGAAGGAAATCGGTCCAGTAGAACAAAAGGACGGATCTGCCAAAGCTGTTTTTAGTAAACTCTTTTATATAGATAGATTTTACGGTTTTCAGAGACGCTGAGATGCTGGAATTCAGACCTGCTTGAGTTCTTTTACGTACAAGTAAATCTATCAACACGAGTACCTTCAAATACCACCGGACTGAGCCAGAATCGAACCTGCCAAGTTGGGTTCAGAAAGCCAGCGCTTCAGCCGCCTGAGCCACTCAGCATGGTGATTATATTTGTTTTACAGTTACCTTATCTATAATCACAGTTCTTGGGATCATGAAGTCATCATGAAGTTCAGTCCCTGGATTTTCGGCAAACAGAAATGACATAGCAGCATCTTCCTAAGTTGCCTTTGAAGAATTTATTGCGAGAAACTTGCAGTTTTTTACAACACGAAATATGGTCATGTGTTTACATTTTATCCTACAACATGCCCATATATGGAGCTGCGTTTCCATGTCTGCGGGAAGTTACCAAACATGTTATCTCATTGCGTTACGGCTATTTCGGGAGACAGCTGGGTTCAAATTCCCCGTCCGCCATCCTCGAAAATGGTTCTTTGTGGTTTCCCATTTTCATTTCCAGCTAAACGCCGGGATGGTACGTTTCTCATGGCCACAATCACTTCCTTCCCACTCCTAGTCCGTAAAATTATAATTACAGCCACAGACAACACCCTCACACAGTAGTACATGTAGCTCACTCCCATGGGGTGTACCGGGAAAAGGAGCTACAGATCTGGCGAGCCAAACTTGTCCTCGGACCTCCCGGTACTAAAAATCTTGCGCTAAAAAAATAAAATTTGAAAACGTTCAAGGTAATTATAAGAAGTGGTAGCATTTCGTTTCGTGAGATCATGTTACAAAATCAAACCACATTCCAGTATATACAGCATGGAAGGTAACTGATGCACAGTAGATCTTGGAGAGAAGATCACAAAGCCGTAATTTTCAGGTCCCTTGCTTGCACCGTTATGTTGAGACTTGGGGAAATGAGACGAGCTGCTCGAATAAACGGTATGTTCCGAGCTGCCAGTGGAGAGATGGTGTGGAATGACATTAGTAGATGAATAAGTTTGAGTGGTGCTTTTAAAAGTAGGAAAGATCACAATATGAAGTTGGAATTCAAGAGGACAAATTGAGGCAAATATTCGTTTATAAGAAAGGGAGTTAGGGATTCGAATAATTTACCAAGGGAAATTTTTGATTAATTTCCAAATTCTCTGAAATTATTTGAGAAAAGACTAGGTAAACAACCGATAGGCAATCTGCCACTTCGGCGATTCCCTAAATACAGATCAACGGTGACTGACTGACTGACTGATTGACAGATTGGTCGCATGTGGCACGATATCAGCGTGGTCGCATCCGGCACGGTCGCTTCTGGCACGTAACCCATACATGTTCTGGAACTATATAAAGTTGACCCCTCAATCATTCACTTCCTGAAGACGGTAATGGCAGATTGGAACACCTCACTTTACGTTTCTCTAAAAAAAACTGCAGTGTTGCAACAAGGCCCATACCAATACGACGAGGGATCTTCCAATGGTACTCACTGAGTCCATTATGGTTCTGCATGGCATTAAATCCACTATCCTACCTATTGAACACAAGTGGGTATGGATTTAGCATTAAGAACAAGCGAGAAGAGCTATTCAAAATCAGCCACCTACTCTACATGGTTAACATTAAGCTGTATGCCTGTACCAAATCCCATCTCGAACATCTCTTCTCAATTACCAAGATGTTTTCTTCAGATATAGGCATGCTGTTTGGACTGGACAAATGCAGAACCCAAACTGTCATCAAGGATCCTATTCAGCACGAGGGACACCTTCTAGTTTAAGCGACAAATCCATACAACAGCCGGAGGAAGAAGAAATGTACAAATATCTCGGTTTTCATCAGAGCACTCGTATGAAATATGCCGACATCAAGAGAAATGTCACGCAGCAATACGTAACACGCCTCAACAAAGTACTATAATCAAAACTGACAGCTAAACATCTTACCAAAGCAGTCAATACGTACGCCGTACCACTGCTCACATACTCCTTTCGCGTCATGAAATTGACCCAAACAGAACTTCAGCAGTTTCAAACGAAAACAGCAGTTTCACTCAGCCGGTACCATATGCATCATCCTAAATCTCAACTGCCTTACCTAAATCTGCAACCGAACGTCTTACACTCCCGAGATCAGAAGGTGGTGGGGGCTTCTTATCCATTGTCAATTTACACAGCAATCTGATATCAAATCTAAGAGAATATTTCCACTCGTGTCTTCGTGAAGCTGTTTGTACAGCTGATATAAACTACTGTATACATTTCTCAATCTGTCGTCGCGGGAAATGCCTGTTTCTACCCCATCTACAAAGGAGATGAATATGGCCACGTGGAAATACCCCCACGAACTGGATCAGCCTCATATCGACAAACTTGCGTCGCACGCTTGGCTGACCTACTCTGGTCATTTCCCAGAAACAGAAGGATTTGTTCTGACCATCCAAGATCAAGTAATTGCTACACAGAACTACCGTAGATTCATCTTGAATGATCCAACAGTTGTCTCAGACAACTGCACCCGCTGTTCCAGAACTAAAGAGAGCATACAGCACGTCATCTCTGGTTGCCCACATTTGGCCAACACTGATTATAAGCACCGACACGATCAGTTAGCTAACATCATTCACCTGAAACTTTCTGTAAAACGTGGATTTCTTCAGTCATCAACTGCATATTGGAAATACAGCCTACACCTCCACGCGTTCTCGAAAACTCTTCATACAAACTACTATGGGACCGAGAAGTCATAACGGATGTCACTCTCAGCAACAACAGGCCAGATATTATTCTAATCGATAAATCAAAAAAGATCCGCATCTCTTACAGAAATTGCTTAGCCAAACACCTCCAATCTGCAAACAACAATAGCCACAAATATATCAAAATACACAGAACTAGCAATAGAAATACAACGCCTGTGGAAACTAGAACCAGTCACAACCGTTCCAGCATCAATATCATGTAGCGGTGTTATTCCAAAAAGCTTGCACAGCTCTCTGATTAAACCTGCATCATCACACATACGGTGAACTACAGAGAGCCACCCGCCTGAGCACCTGCCGCATTGTGAGAAAGTTTCTAGGAACGACTTTTCCTCTGACTTACAGCAAACAGCATGAAGTTCCAGGCCGCAGTTCCAGTAATACTGAAGAACAGATTCATAAAACGGGGAGATAAGAAGTTGTTTAGCGACATCATCTGTGCATATTTATTGTATAAATGTATATATTGTAATTACTTCTGTTGTAAATATTTGTAGATATATGTACCTATAGTCTCATAATCACGAGGCTGACTCCTTGCTAAGGCCGAGTCAGCCCATTAATGTTACCGGCGCAAGCCGAGCCTTCTTTAATTGATGTAACAATAATAATTGTACCGGTTGGTACACCTATACGCCGCACATTTGAATTTTCCGCCTTAAAGTACTCCTCTACAGCTGAAACTCTGAACTTTTAAACTGAATTAATTTAACCGTTTATCAGAAGATGTCACTGTCTTAATTTCGAATTGTGTTTGTTTACTAATTATCAAGAAGTGTGGCCATTCTCTCACAGATGTCTCTACCAAAAACTATGATCATGCACCCTGAGCGAAGTGATGGAACTTTTCTTGAAGATATTTCATACTCATAAGTTTTCCTATAACTAAATTTTGTTCTTTCATTTGTAGGTTGGCAATATTAATCTTTCTTTCCGCCAGTTTTGAACTTAGCCAATCCCGAATTTCTTTAATTAATTTTGAACCAATCGTGTCCTTCTTCTTCACATTTGATGTGTAAACTTTAGCCGACCAATAAACGCATGTGGGTGTGTCTTAATCATTCATGAAAGGTCTCGAATCTTCCCCGAGAGTATAAAAACTGCTAATTTTCCTGGCTCTCGGCCACTCGTACATCATCTTGCTTAGTGTATGGAAGTATAGCAGGAGGCGGGTAGCGCCTCTTTCATCAGCCAGCAGCTCTTCTACAAGGTAATGGCCTTTTAACATTTTTATTTCTTGCTAGCTCAGCAGTTTAGCCCTCGGGGAAGGTCCGAAACTTTTTCAATGTAACCTACCTTTCTAAAAATGTAACTTGTGCCGGCTTATGTAATGTTTCTCATTACTTTAACTGTAAATCGGGGATAGAGAGTGCTTTACCCTCTCGAGCTCCCCTTCATTTTGAGTTGAGGTGACTACGTTTTCATAACCAATTTTCTACTCTTAATGTATTAAAGTGTTCTCATACGAGTCACCTGTCTAGTTTGGGAATAGCCCTTGTGTCATCGGCCTAGTGCCCCTTAGGTTTTATAAGGTTTCATGTAGGAGTGCAAGCAACGCCTCCATTCATCTTGGTATTTTTGGGCCATTTCATTAACCTATTAAATTTCTGTTAAGGCCCTGTAGGCTGGGTACGAGATACCCCTGTTTAATTCTTGTAAGTTGTGCCTCGATGGCAAGTTACTATAAAGTCTGGTATTGTCTTTAATAGGCTTGAAAGATTGAGAGCGGGTCAGCTCTTTCTGGTATTTTGAAATGTGCCTCTAGGAGGCTTGACATTACTAGGTGGGAGTAAGTACTCCATGTAATTAGGGGTTTTCTGCCCTTTGGTAAATTGTGGTTGTGAGCTGAGAGCTCAGGAATTATTGATCTTGGGGCTCGTAGCCCAGATCCTGTAATGATCCCCTAAAACTTGTGTTTTCGCTTCTAAAATTATCATTGTACCTGTGTTTTTGTGGGTATTTCACCTAGTAAAAGTTTGTTAAATCTTGTTGTCTATTGAAAATATAACCTTTATTTAAATTTTAATTAATCTTTCGGCCTTGTAGTTAGACTCATTCCAGCCCGCACCTTCTTTCACCTCTGCCTTCCACGGATAAGTCCGTAACAATAATAATGATGATTATCGGCGCCTAATATATTTGTGCGGAAAAATTCTTTTCTCGTCTCACTGCGTGACGTTTTATCGATAACATCTCTCGTTAGGTACCTCCCCGCATTCATTTTAGACTCGAATTACGTAATTTCTCCCTTCTTGTTGAACTCAAAATTGACGCTTGACTGAATCATTCGAAGGGAAATGCCCGATCCGCATAGGCTATAGAACACAAAATTTGCATCCTGCTACGACGTCAAAATTGGCACACAATTTCTGCGCCTGATAAATAACTACATCTACAGGAAGAGTGGGAGGGAGAAAGAGAAGAGGAAGAATAAGAAGAATAAGAAGAAGCATAGAGTGGCCAGAGAGTACGGGTGAGTGGAATAGTACATTTTTCTCATAATAATAATAATAATAATAATAATAATAATAATAATAATAATAATAATAATAACTTAAAATGATTATTGCATTCTTTAATTTACTTATATCATTTCAGTGCTCAAGAAACTTCCGAAATTTTCATTAAAACTCCTGAATTTTTACGTACAATCTACCGAATTATTTATTTGTAGACCTGGCAACAATGACCACCTGTTCGGTTGGTGTGTGCAACTCGGTAGGCTTGGTAGCAATTTCTGGCTCGGTGAGGAAAACAACGGGAAACTTCTTCAGTCCTCATTTCAATAGTATTCCTCTTCAGTGATGCCAGTTGATGGCAGAGCTGTTGAGGTTCTAACCACACTTCGGGCTGAATACTTAACATACAACTTCAGACCTCGAACTGCGGTCTTCCATTTCTTGGCCATGCTCCTTGGACTGCACTCGGATTGAATTCTTTGAACTCACGCAGAACATGTGTGTGACTGCAGCACGCAGGAAACACATTCGTGCGCACGTTCGCTGTAACTTAACACTTTCTCAGACACACCCGCTATTCACTATTGGCACAGAGTCACGCTGTGAGAATGCCTTAAACATGGGCTCACCAGCACTTTACTCCATGGCGGTGCATGTTAAATGCACTTATCGACCGCCCCGGAGAGTAGAGGTAAAGCGAACACCTGGGTTACGGTTATTTATTTATTTATTTATTTATTTATTTATTTATTTATTTATTTATTTATTTATTTATTTATTTATATCGTGTCAGAAGCATACATAAGTTTAAAATTAAAGGTAAGGAAAAACATAAAACATAATATAAATACTCCAATGGCGAAGAGCTTCATTAAAGTATTGAGCCCTAAACCTTGCAACATCAAGTGCATTTGGCTTCGCTTTAACCAGGTCTTTTGTTGTGCAGCTGAATGGGCATGAACTGCATTGCAGCAAATGGGCTGTGGTCTGCTCTTCTCCACATACACACAAGGTACTGTCCACTTCGAATGGGCAATGTCACGCAACTTTCCAAGCTGACTTCTCCTGGACTTTTCTGTAGGAATCACTACTGGAAAAATGCATAAAATAAAATAAATGGACGTAGACCTTATGGGGTGGATTAAATATTTTATTTCAATAATAATCCAGCTGGACATTGAAAAAGCCTACGACAGTGTACCAAGGAAAAGAATTTGGCAATGCATTATCAATCAATCAATACTGATCTGCATTTAGGGCAGTCGCCCAGGTGGCAGATTCCCTATCTGTTGCTTTCCTAGCCTTTTCCGAAATGATTTCAAAGAAATTGGAAATTTATTGAACATCTCCCTTGGTAAGTTATTCCAATCCCTAACTCCCCTTCCTATAAATGAATATTTGCCCCAGTTTGTCCTCTTGAATTCCAACTTTATCTTCATATTGTGATCTTTCCTACTTTTATAGACGCCATTCAAACCTATTCGTCTACTAATGTCATTCCACGCCATCTCTCCGCTGACAGCTCGGAACATACCACTTAGTCGAGCAGCTCTTCTTCTTTCTCGCAATTCTTCCCAACCCAAACATTGCAACATTTTTGTAACGCTACTCTTTTGTCGGAAATCACTCAGAACAAATCGAGCTGCTTTTCTTTGGATTTTTTCCAGTTCTTGAATCAGGTAATCCTGGTGAGGGTCCCATACACTGGAACCATATTCTAGTTGGGGTCTTACCAGAGACTTATATGCACTCTCCTTTACATCCTTACTACAACGCCTAAACACCCTCATAACCATGTGCAGAGATCGGTACCCTTTATTTACAATCCCATTTATGTGATTACCCCAGTGAAGATCTTAACACCTAGATACTTACAATGATCCCCAAAAGAGAACTTCAAGTGCGAGACAGCCTCATAGACAAAGTGTTGTAAAGTGGGAATAGAAGTTGTATTGAAGTAGGACGTGGTTTGTCGGACTGGTTTGAAACAAAGAGAGAAGTGCAGCAGAGCAGCTCATTGTCACCACTTCTATTTATTATTGTGACAGATGTAGTAATGAAATCTATTAAAAGGAAAGAACATGGAGATATCAAAGTATTCACATTTGCAGATGATGGTTGCGATCTGGAGTGACTCAGAAGAGGAATTGGGAGATAGAATACAAAGCTGGAATGAGGAGTTTAAGAAATATGGTTTAAACATCAGTAAGACCAAGACGATGGTGGTGATGAAAGTGTATGGGGAAGGAGCAGAACCAATAGTCATGTTAAATGAAGCCTAACTGGACAGCGTTCCAGTTTTCAAATACTTGGGTAGCGTTCTATCAAATGACAACCTAGCAAAACACGAGGTGAACAATCGAATCAATAAGGCAACACAATTTTATCACCAGGTAAGACACCTGCCATGGGATGAGCGAATACCTATAAAAACAAAAATTGACACTGTACAAGTCGTATTATACACCAATTCTTACATACAGTCTCGAAACTACAACACTGACCAATAGAGATAATTCCAAACTCCAGGCAGCTGAAATGAAATTCCTACGCACTATGATCCAGAAAACCAGGAAAGACAAGATTAGGAATGAAAAAATTAGAGAAGAAGTAGGAATAGATGATTCTATCCTCAATAAGATTCAGATATCAAGACTGAAGTGGTTTGGTCACATGAAGAAGATGCCAGTTAACAGAACTGCAAGGAAGGAATTTGACAGAAAAGTAGAAGGAAGACGACCCGTGAGAAGGCCATGAAGGAAATGGATAGATTTACCTAAGAACGATGTACTGCTGAGAGGCCATGATTGGAACAAGTTGGTGGAGAAGTGGCAGATGGGACGATGGGACAGAAAAGACCTAGGAATGGGAAGGAAATCGGCCGTGGCCTTAATTAAGGTACAGCCCCAGCATTTGCCTGGTGTGAAAAGGAGGAGATGGAGGAGACTCATATATCACATCCGGGAAACTGGAGATGGTTGGGATGATGATGCTGATGCTGCTGCTGATGATGAATAATCCAGTTTAGGGGCTTCGTTGCCGAGGCGGTTAAGGCGTGCCTGGTTCATCCGGAAGGATGTGGGTTCGATTCCCTGGCAGGAAATTGAATAATTTAAGAAACGAGCTTTCCATTTCCGGATGTGCACATGGCTCTGAGGTTTGCTCAGCCTACACCGAGTACCACGTTAATTCCTGGGGGCAAAAGTGGAGCTAACCACTCTGCCGAACCAAATACCGAAGTTACGGATAGTGGAAGACTTCACCTTCCACGCCTCCCAGGTCCTTCATGGCCTGTACGGAAATGACTTTGCTTTGCCGTGCTTTTAATAATTCAGTTTGGTGATAATAATAATAATAATAATAATAATAATAATAATAATAATAATAATAATAATAATAATAATAATAATAATAAAATCACATGGTAAAGCATAGAATCATGGGCTTTTGGGCTTAGAAGACGACAAAGAAAGTACAGATTCTTTGGTTGTTCCCCCCCCCCTTTTTTTTTTTTTTTTTTTTTTGCTAGTTGCTTTACGTCGCACCGACACAGGTAGGTCTTATGGCGACGATGGGACAGAAAAGACCTAGGAATGGGAAGGAAATCGGCCGTGGCCTTAATTAAGGTACAGCCCCAGCATTTGCCTGGTGTGAAAAGAGGAAACCACGGAAAACCATTTCAGGGCTGCCGACCCACTATCTCCTGGATGCGAGCTCACAGCTGCGCGCTCCTAACCGCACGGTCAACTCGCCCGGTGTTTCCCTCTTAATAACCTCTTACGACATTCCCTCCATCCACAGGGGAAATAAAGAATTCTGATATATCGAAATAAATTAAATGAAATTGCGTATGGCTTTTAGTGCCGGGAGTGTCCGAGGACATGTTCGGCTCGCCGGGTGCAGGTCTTTCGATTTGACGGCTGTAAGCGACCTGCGTCGTGATGAGGATGAAATGATGATGAAGACAACACATACACCCAGCCCCCGTGCCAGCGAAATTAACCAACAGTGGTTAAAATTCGCGACCCTGCCGGGAATCGAACCCGGGACCCCTATGACCAAAGGCCAGCACGCTAACCATTTAGCCATGGAATCGAAAGAAAAATGAATGCATCCACAAAAGAAAAAGAAAAAGTACGGCTCTTGAATAGTGACTAAATGTAAACCAATCTAGACCTCGTAAATATAATACTAATCAAATTAATATTATTATTATTATTATTATTATTATTATTATTATTATTATTATTATTATTATTATTATTATAAGCGAGCCCTGTGGTGCAGAGGTAGCGAGCCAGTCTCTTTTTCCAAGGTCCTGGGTTCGTTTTCCGGTCAGTTCAAAGATTGTAATTGTGGACTTACGAGTGGAATGCCGGCCCCGCGTTGTAGGGTTAGCGTGCCTGCCTCTTACCCGGAGGCCCCGGCTTCGATTCCCGGCCAGGTCAGGGTCTGACGGTGAGATTGCGGCCCCGGTCTAGAAAGCCAAGAATAACGGCCGAGAGGATTCATCGTGCTGACCACACGACACCTCGTAATCTGTAGGCTTTCGGGCTGAGCAGAGGTCGCTCGGCAAGACATGGCCCTTCGGGGCTGTTGCGCCACTGAGTTTGGTTTTTAATACCTTCATTAAGGCTACGGTCGCTTCCTTCCCATTCTTAGGCCTTCCCTATCCTATAGACACCTAAGACCTATCTGCGTCGGAGCAACATTAAGCAAATAGGAAAAAAAGGACTATATTAACGGTTTCACCCAAACCTGCTGTAAATCAGGTTTTATTAACAAAGATGGACATTTCAGCAGGGTCTTCATCGCAACAGTATCGCCGGGAGTTGGTTTTAAAAAGCACTTCGTCAACAGCCCACGAGGAACTTGGTGGGTCGCCGCTAAACTCGCCTGCAAGACACAGAAACGCGCCAGCTTACTCTGGTCGGCACCATACCACATAATAGTGGAGTTCAATCTGACCTGGCATCGCACGAGATTTGGCTTACAAGTTGCTGCAATCAAATTTCCTTTCCGTGAAACTAGCGGCCACGAGTGTGTCAATGGTGATGGGCAAGGTCGTTGTGGTGGGGTCACTGTAGTAGTGGGAGAGGAGCCATTGTCTTCACCTGACCAGGGAACATATAAAAGAGAAACTTTCTAAGCACATGTTATTACACATTCTGCACCAGTATACTGTAGTGTGTGAGTGGACACCTTCCATCGTAACACCATCATGAAGGTTCTGGTAAGTAAACGTTAAATCAGATATGGTTCTTCGCGACTTCAGTTGCGCAATCGGTTTGTTGTTGTGCTGTTACCGCATAGGGTGTTCTATACCGGACACGGAGAGTGGCATTTCAGTGAAAAATCCAGTCTGTTTCCATTTTCAACCGGGTCATAAATGGAATGAAGGAAGATCAAATCTAGCGGCGAGGATAGGAACTGTACCGGCTGCCGAAACCTGTCGCACTCCTTTGGGGCAATGATGAAATGAAATGATATTGAAGAATGTTGCTGGAATGGAAGATGACAGGGAAAATCGGAGTACCCGGACAAAAACCTGTCCTGCCTCCGCTTTCTCCACCACAAATCTCATATAGAGTGACCGGGATTTGAACCACGGAAACCAGTGGTGAGAGGCCGGCGTGCTGCCGCTTGAGCCACAGAGGCCTGACGGTGGAATTGTAAAATACCGTAACATACAATTTGATAATTCTGAAATGTTCATCCCGCAAAGATATTTACAGTTTCCTGATGAAATTGGTGTACGCCTATCATTTGTCAAGAAACCTCTTTCGAGGTTTTTGATGTTTACAAACTTACAGTGTAATCCATTTTTAATATCTTCTTTTTCTTATTCTGGTGCAGTTTTTCTCGGAAAAGATTGCCGTGCATCATGGAGATCTTTTCCTTTTTGGTGTTTCACGTATCAGAGTTGCCGCATCGTGAATGTAGAACTACTTTCCGGAGTTCCATGCCCAGAATCATCTTCTCCGCCTACGTCCGAGTTTCCCTCTATCTTGCCTTCTACAATCGATTGTATCAGGCTGTAGGGTAAACATGGGTAATTTTGCGATAAGTTTTTGAGATTCCCTCTCGAAGTTATCCTTCATCCTAGAAGTACAAAGTTTCGCTCACAACTTTTTTTTGCTAGGGGCTTTACGTCGCACCGACACAGATAGGTCTTATGGCGACGATGGGATAGGAAAGGCCTAGGAGTTGGAAGGAAGCGGCCGTGGCCTTAATTAAGGTACAGCCCCAGCATTTGCCTGGTGTGAAAATGGGAAACCACGGAAAACCATCTTCAGGGCTGCCGATAGTGGGATTCGAACCTACTATCTCCCGGATGCAAGCACACAGCCGCGCGCCTCTACGCGCACGGCCAACTCGCCCGGTCCGCTCACAACTATCCTGATGTAAACAAATAGGCGGAGCACCTTGGCTTTGCACGTGGACACAGACGTAGTTGATTGGAGAAGCAACCGTCGTACTCACTGGACTGTATGCGAGCTCGAAGAAAATTAGTAGGTGGCATTAATTTAATTTTATCTTAGTTTATTACATTTAGATAGTCTGAAAGAGTACGTAATCAAAGTAAAATATGGTTGTCATATATACCGGTGTGTATCTATAATTTTTTTAAATTAAACAGTGATTAAATAACGAGATATGAAGGCAGAAGGCGTGGTGTAATGCAGGAAGTCTTCTCATAGCGAGGGAAAGTCCCAAGCTGTACAGCGTGGAGATAAGGTGTTGCATCTTGCAGCAGCTGTAAAGTGTCAGTATTCACAGTGAGAGAAATGGAGCAAGAGGTGCTCTAGCCTACGATAGCTTTCTTTAATATTCAGAAATGAATAAATAAATAACGTAGGCCCTAATCTTCAGCAGTAGATCTCCCTTTAGACCCCTCTGTTTAGTTTCGCACAGCTCAAAATCTGTTCCTCGTCTATTTTAGGTAATATGCTCAGCACTGTATGTCCGAACACGAGACATTGACGGGGCGGAGGTCGATAGTACACGCTCAGCGAATCACAACTCTTTCTTTGGCTGAGGCGTGGACATGCCTTGTTTACATCAGGATTAAACTCTCGTGAAAAATCATATAGTGCTGTATGTATTGTGTCTAGAAACATCCCCTTATGCTTTCTACAGTCACCCAGCATAGGTCACTGAGAATTATTACCATGTGGGGGAAGTCTGTTGTCTTTTGTGCTGTGAATTTCCTGCCAGCTCAGGTCAGAGAAACCTAGCTCTTTATCAAGGTTTAAGGTCGCCTGCCTAGACTACCGGTAGAGGACAGCTGACTGAATGGTTGAAGTATGAATGTGTGCGTACCTGAGGATTAGTCATTTTGAAGAGTTTTTTTTAAAATATTAATTAGTTTTATATTAATTTAGTTAGTAATTTATTTAATTCGTTTTCATTTCTATTAATTTTTGTAGTTTTAACTAGGCCTATATTTAGTATCTTAGTATTTTATTTAAGATTTTGGCCGGCTCCATGGCTAAATGGTTAGCGTGCTGGCCTTTGGTCACAGGGATTCCGGGTTCGATTCCCGGCATGGTCGGGGATTTTAACCATCATTGGTTAATTTTACTGGCACGGGGGCTGGGTGTATGTGTCGTCTTCATCATTTCATCCTCATCACGACGCGCATGTCGCCTACGGGAGTCAAATCAAAAGATCTGCATCAGGCGAGCCGAACATGTCCTCGGACACTCCCGGCACTAAAAGCCATACGCCATTTAAGATTTTGAGTATAATGTGTTTAAGTGTAAGAGAGGGCGTCGAGTCCTAACTTCGCCACTATAAAAAAGGCACTAATAAATAAACAAATAAATACATGTAAAATTGACGTAAAATTTGTGGCATTCACAATGGAGGAACGTAACGTGGACGTAAAGAGTACACAGCAGCCAATCAAAACAGTGCCATGTTATTTAGCACGGAAGTCGGGTTTTAGGCTATCTCGCAGTTTTATATTTTAAATAATATCTCGATGGAATCAAACAACGTGGTAGCGGAATTCATATTACTTCAGGACATCTCTTGCTTTGCTCCTGGGAGCTATGTAAGTTAACATGAAAAGGCGAACTAAACAACGGTGCAGAAAATGGGTTCATCCCTTGATTCAAAGCAGGTTATTTCAGGGCGATTTCGGTAATCTACTCTAAGAAATGACCCTCATCAGTTCGTTTTGTTCATGCGGTGACACTATCTTACGATTTGATTCCCCTTTCCTAATAAAAAGAAGTGTAAAAAGGTCTCCTTTACAGACATCTATGCGCTTAGCTATCACACTCCGATGAGATCTTTGGATAATATTGTTTTCGTAAACGAGTACTCTGTCATGATGTTAAGAAATATACAGGGACACTGTTTCATCTACGACAGGGATTGTCTCCCGTCCGGTCGCCAGCGCTGGGAGCTTGTCACCCGCCATTTATCGTCAGATTTTCCGGCTCCATGGCTAAATGGTTAGCGTGCTGGCCTTTGGTCACAAGGGTCCAGGTTCGATTCCCGGAAGGGTAGGGAATTTTAACCATAATTGGTTAATTTCGCTGGCACGAGGGCTGGCTGTATGTGTCGTCTTCATCATCATTTCATCCTCATCACAACGCGCAGGTCACCTACGGGCGTCAACTTAAAAGACCTATATCTGGCGAGCCGAACTTGTCCTCGGACAGTCTCGGCACTAAAAGCCATACGACCGGGCGAGTTGGCCGTGCGGTCAGGGACACGCGGCTGTGAGCTTGCATCCGGGACATAGTAGGTTTGAATCCCACTGTCGGCAGCTCTGAAAATGGTTTTCCGTGGTTTCCCATTTTCACACCAGGCAAATGCTGGTGCTGTACCTTAATTAAGGCCACGGCCGCTTCCTTCCAACTCCTAGGCCTTTCCTATCCCATCGTCGCCATAAGACGTATCTGTGTCGGTGCGACGTAAAGCCCCTAGCAATAATAATAATAATAATAATAATAATAATAATAATAATAATAATAATAATAATAATAATAATAATAATAATAATTAAGGCCACGGCCGCCTTCCTTCCAACTCCTAGGCCTTTCCTCTCCTGTCGTCGCCATAAGACCTATCTGTGTCGACGCGACGTAAAGCAACTAGCAAAAACAAAAACAAAAAAAACAAAAAAAACACGCCATTTCATTTCATCGTCAGATTTCATTGCTACAGCATATAATAATAATAGGGACCTGGTGCATGTCTTTTGATTTGACTCCAGTAGGTGACCTGCGCGTCGTGATGAGGATGAAATGATGATGAAGACGACACAACACCTAATCCTCGTGCCAGGGGAATTAACCAATCATGGTTAAAATTCCCGACCCTGCTGGCAATCGAACCCTGGACCCCTGTGACTAAAGGCCAGCACGCTAACCATTTAGCAATGGAGGCGGATTACAGCATATTTATTTCCACGTATTCTTGTTCGGTACAGCGTCATTGTAATTCTTTTTCCTTTTATCATACACACAAAGATTATTTTGAAAGAGAAGTGTTTCGTCGAAAGAAGTCATTATATCGCGCACAAAATACAATGTTTATGTATGCTCTGATTGACTGGTTCTTAAACCTAACGTAAAATTAACCGCAAGAGCTTGGAGTTTGCAATCCCGTAATTTTACGGACTCGCAGTGAAGTTTACGTCGGCGTTTTGTGAATGGTTCCATTAGATAACATGGCCGCTAACTTCTAAGTTAACGTTCATGTTAAGTTTACGTTACGTTACGTTACGTTACGTTTGCATTATGAATGGGGCTTTATAATTTCATATACGGGTACATTCAACATTGCCGTATTTTTTGAACACATTTTAATACTGTTATGGACATTGGTTTTTATTTAATATCCTTAGATTTTCAGATAAGAAATTCAACATTTTGCCGGAAAATTTTGACCAGAATGGCGTTGATAAAATATGTTTCCGTGTTTGCAAATTTAATACAATAATTTTGCCATGTTTGACTTTTATATAAATAATGCTGTTAATATACTATGTTTTAAACACAATATCTATTTAAATTAAAATATAACGAATTAACCGACGTATCACGAACTTGCAATACAGATTTTTCTCTTGCACGTTAGATGCTTCCGAAGTACCACCAATACAGAAACGAAAATTTGTTTATATCGATAAAGCTGGTAAACGAGGAAAAAATTGCTGTTTTTATAAAGCTTGTGAGAGCTTATAAAAAGTGTGAGGTGTCATGATCCAGTCTATTTTTTTTTAAAACGGACTAAAGGTAAAGACGATGCCAGGCAAACCGTTTGCTTTGTCGGTGGGGATGGAACGAAGAATATGCACATACAATGAGTGGCCAAAAGTCACGGGAAGGGCTGTCACATTAGAAAATATGCCGTGTGTGACCCCTGAGCGTTGTGGTTAGCTGCGTCGCAGCTGAGCAGTCTGTCACAGACACCAGTGTCGTGAGTTAACCGACACTTAACGTGGGATGATCAACGGCGCACTGCAGAGATTACACGCTAATTCGGGTTTCCGAGGTCAACAGTGTCGAGGGTGGATCTTCAATATCGCGGAGAGAATATTACCAACTGCGTAAACCGCCGCTCGGGAAGACCACAGGTGTTTAAAGAACGGACATCACGTCGCCTCCGCAAAACCATACTGGGCGCTCGACGGGCTACTGTGAGTCAGATCACAGCTCAGTTGAATGCTAGGAGCCAGAAACCCATTACTACCAGGACTGCAAGGAGGCAACTGCACCGCATAGGTTTCACCAGACGACGACTAACTCGTGTCCCTTTGCTGACACCTCGACACAGAGCTCAACGACGTGCATGGGGCTGCGAACATCGACAATGGACCATGGACCAGTGTCGGCGTGTGGTATGGTCCGATGAATCCCGCTTCCAGTTGTATCGAGCTAATTGACTCGTGAGAGTGTTGGCGTATGTCCCCATGAAGCTATGGACCCTGCGTGTCAACAAGGTTGTGTCCAGGCGGGATGTGGCTCAGTTCTGGTCTGGGTGGCGTTCTCGTGGTCATAATTAGACCCAACAGTCCGGCTGCAGGGAACGCTGACAGGTGCATGGTATGTGGACATCTTTCAGACCATCTGCATCCCTTTCTGGCCCTAGAGTGCCCTGATGCAGATGCCATGTTTCAACAAGACAATGTGCCATGTCACCGCTCTGTGGTGGCATGCAGGTGAATGGAGGAGCACTCTAGTGAAGTTACGACCATGGATTGGCCCTCCAGATCCTCCGATCTTAATCCAGTCGAGCATTTATTGAATGCTGTCGAAGATAGTGTACGTTCCATTAACCCCGCACCAACTACACAATACCAATTGTGGATAGCAGTGCAAGGTGCGTGGGTTCAGATCCCTCCAGAACGATTCCAACACTTTGCAGAGTCGATGCCTCGCCGAACTGCTGCCGTCTGGAGGGCTCACGGAGGAGCAACTCGTTATTAACATCACATTCAGTGTCTTCCCATGACTTTCGGCCACTCAGTGTATATTCTCGATATGCAGAAACTGGAAATCGGTTTGACAGTTTGCAAATACGAAAGTTTTCGATTATTTATGAATCCAAGGATACTGCGACATTACAATATTTGTGACGGATACCTGTCTCAAGGTCGTTCATTTCCTCCTCCCCCCTTCCGGCAAAAATATGTTTTGTTCCTGTCTTTGCAATGGCTGTTTGGTAAAATACGGGATATTTTAATTTTATAGAATATATAACGGTGTTAATACTATTTTTATAGACTTATTTAAGCATCGCGAACTTGCCAAGGTACTATCACGAATTATAAAAAAATATCACAAAATAAAAAATGGCAGTCAGTTGTAAAAAAAAAAGGTGTAAATTGCAGAGAACAGGTAAGTTAAACTACTGTATTATTTCATCCATAAATATTAACAACCGAAATGAACTGTCAACTTTTTAAATCTTTTCACGATTTGACGGTATTTAAAAAAAATCCAGGTTGGCCTCTGTGGTGTAGTGGTTAGTGTGATTAGCTGCCACCCCCGGAGGCTCAAGTTCGATTCTCGGCTCTGCCACGAAATTTGAAAAGTGATACGAGAACTGGAACAGGGTCCACTCAGCCTCGGGAGTTTAACTGAGTAGAGGGGATTCGATTACCGCCTCATCCACCCTCGAAGTGGTTTCCCGCTTCTCCTCTAGGCAAATGCCGGGATAGTACCTAACTTACGGTCACGGCTGCTTCCCTCCCTCTACGTTATCAATCGCTACCAATCTTCCCATCCCCCACAAGGCCCCTGTTCAGCATAGCAGGTGAGGCTGCATGGGCGAGAGGTACTGGTCCTCCTTTCCAGTTGTATCCCCAACCACCGAGCTCGACAGAGGCAGTCGCTTAAGTGCGGCCAGTATCCAGTAATCGGGAGATAGTGGGGTCGAACCCCACTGTCGGCAGCCCTGAAGATGGTTTTCCGTGGTTTCCCATTTTCACACCAGGCAAATGCTGGACTGTACCTTAATTAAGGCCACGGCCGCTTCCTTCCATTTCCTAGGCCTCTCCTATCCTACAGTCGCCATAAGACATATCTATGTCGGTGCGACGTAAAGCAAAATAGCAAAAAAAAGAAAAAAAAGGTATCCCCGACCGAATGTATCATGCTCCAGGATACTGCCCTTGAGGCAGAAGTGAGATCCCTCGCTGAGTCCGACGAAAAAGAAAAAAAAAACCTGGAATAAACGGATAATGCAAACAAATTAAATTTTGGGCCAATGGTCTTTGAATCATTTCCAGATTATCACGAAATTACCAAGGTTTTCCATACTTCCTTAGAGTATCTCCGTGTTGGTGATGTGGTCTATCCAAGGGATCTTGAATATTTTGCGAAATGGGAAACACCCACGTCTCAAAAGCCTGCATCAATTCACTGATGAAACCCTTAGTGACCATCCTTCGACATCGTATAGAAGAACGGGTAACACATAACATTCAAACACGCCACAGAGTAGAGGTGTGACAAACGGTTATTTTTGTGTAACTGCTACAAGAAAGTAACTGTGAAAAGTAACAGTTAAATAACGTCCAACGTTACTCACCTTTTATTGGTCACAGCCTGGTCACGGCTTCAAGCTTGTCTCCTTACAGCTGTGTTGCGAAGTCCCATTCATCACTCGCACACGCACGCATCACTACACTGTTGAAAGTCGGTGCAGAAAAACAGGCGTTCCTATTTACTATAATGTTAACGAGAGGCAGACATCGGATGAAATGAGAAGACAGCATAGCGTCTTTTGTGAAATCTAGAGGAGTGAGTTTGACAATGCCCCGATCAAGGATAGAAGACAAGAACACATGATCATCTGACTGCCAAACCTCGACACAAACCGGTACCAGAGGATCGTTAAGTAAAATGAAGCAATGTTATGTTATCTATAATATCAATATGGAAAGTCAGCGTACTAATTTATTTATGGTACACAAAAAATTATACGGGTAAAACTTATAATAGTGTAGGTAGCCCTGCGCGATGTCTTGAGTCAACGATTACCCCTGAATAGCTGAATGTGTCATACTCATAACTCATAACAGTTTACACTTTAGTTACCAGCTGACAGCAGCAACTTAAACAAATACACCATAGGAGGGCTGTAGAAGCAAATCTCACATTGTCCACTTTTCTTGATTTACGGTAAAGCGGAAAAAACTCTCAAATGTGCACACCTGAACGAATCTTGCTATATACGTTTCTATTTACATCTTGAATGTGTTGATAAATGCCAGAGATAATCTTTTCTTGTGGAAAGTAAACGTGAAGACGGCAAATTACATTTTAAATTTGGAGAATGTGAGTTTTGCTCCACGTTTTTGGATAATGTGAGTTATGCATCACAAGGCTTTGGATAATGTAAGTTTTGGTACAAACAATCTTATGTTTAGTAGGCTATATGAAGCTAAGAACCAGGATTCAAACAGTGAACGGAAGCAAATAAATAAAAGAAAAACGGACACTCGGAGAATAATAATAATAATAATAATAATAATAATAATAATAATAATAATAATAATAATAATAATAATAATAATAATAATAATAATACAGTTTATTAAACAGTAATGCATAGTGATAATACATGTTTATTAAGCGGAATGATAGTGCTGTACCTGAAGATGTTAACATGAATGACCTACAGTTCCACAAATCAAACGGCTGATAGTTCTTAAACTATTTAAATGAACAGATGCTGAGCTTCTTCTTGTGGCTGGCAATGAAGAACATTGTCTTCTTGTTCATCCTCATTGACATCTGCATTTCCATCCACAATGTCTTTATAAAAGGCCAAAGTGTGAATACTCCGCCATTCTTCACCATAATGCTTTCCCGTAAGAGCGTTGACATCACGTTTCTCTTCCATACTTAGACTGTGGACCTCTTTCTCTTCGTGGCTACAGACTCAGTAAATTTTAAAACATAGTTGTCTTGAGAAACTTTGTCCTGGTGAAAATAGAATCTCTCACTTAACCTGCGAAGGTCTTGAGCTCCAATTGTACGACATAACAAGGCTCCCTGACTGTGATTGCATTCTGGAAAATTTGTTAACCTCTTTGAAGAATATCTGGAAGAAAACAAATTCAAAACATGTAAATACGAAAACTTGAAATGGTGAAACTTTCTCTTAATACTCCACCTCCAGAGCAAGAAAGTGCACATCCAACTCACCTCATTTGTTTAGGTTTCTTTTCCAGTTAGCTTGATCTCTACTCCTCCTCCGACCTCTTTCCTCTGGGGGACATTGTTTCACACTTTATTCCATTTATAACCCTTATTTTGGGGAACTATTTATTTTAATTCAACAACTGATGGACGGTACTACTGAAGCCTTCACCTAACAATATGACATTACCTGTAACCTAATGTGAACATGGGATACCCACAATACACTCGGAAACAAGTGTAGCAACATGATTGGTGTAATCGGTGAGTGTGACTTTTGCTTCGTGCTGGAAAGTGGATAATGTGAGTTTTGCAACTAACCCTGAATTTCAGAATGATTTTATACAAGTGAAATGTTAGTTTCGCTACAAGTGTTTCATTGGAAATGATGCCCATTAAGGTAGAGAACATGCCTGCACACAGAACTCAATATTGAAAAAAGTGGAGAATGTGAGTTTTGCTTCTACACCCCTCTGTCTGGAGTATCTTATACACTATAGTGTATTTGACTTCAAGCAATCTCCTACGAAAGCGCTCTCACTTGGAAGACATGCGTACTATCTGAACGCTGAAGGTTACATTCTGTGTCTGTAAGTTGCTACTAGTGACAGTTCCCACTTCCCAGTTACTCTTTTCACTAGTACGTTATTTTGTTGTCGTTACTCAGTAACCTGTTATTTTTGTCCTCGTTACATTTGTAACAGTGACAGGTATGTAACTGTGACAAGATAACTGCTACGTTATTTTTCAGCCATCTCTACCACAGAGTTTCGAACTGGAGATCACGATTCGACAAAACATGCTATAATTTCAGAAACACTAGGTGCAGTCTGTAGTGGAGCTCGCGATCCTCCCGCGTACTTGTGATCAGTCACTCAATATGGCTATAGACGCGTTAATAATCCCAATTTGACGCGACGCACGGAAAGCTGCCGTAACGAAATTCAGCCTGTTTATCACCCGCGTTTTACTACGAGTGATACGTTCGATATTCCTATCTTCTTCCTCGCCTTTTGCAGCACCTGATCGGCAATTGGCTTAGTTTTACGGTTGGATGTCCTTCCTGACGCCAGCTCTGTGTAGAGCAGTGTTTACCGCTAGTAGGCCCTGGGATCAGTCAAACCGGGCCGCAAGATACTTTCCTGGAATTTGTCATTTTACTTTTCTACGCATTTTTCACGAATAAATATATTATAATCAAAATTTTCTTAGAAGAATAATTTTCGTGGCTGTCTTGGAGCTGAATACTCAACATAAATAAAATGGTATCAAATTTCCCTATGAAAAAAATCTAATGATCATTAATATGCCGTATGTATCTCTCGATCATGGCCATCCATCCATACTTCACATCACAACCTGCACACTGCTAGGTAACACTGTCTGCCCATCCATCCGTACTTCACACCACAGCGTGCACGGTTGCTAGGTAACACTTCCGTCACACATTTTGTTACATAACACTATTACGTTATAATTATTTTTAAAGATCCAACCTTTGATATTAAGCTTACAAATCTCGAATTAGCTGCTTGATAATCTTTGTTAATGGCTTTCTGGCAAAAGAAAGGATGATAACTGTGTTTCCTTAGTGAATGATCTGTTGGTGAAATACAGGAACATTGGGTGTAGAATGTTGCTTACAATTCACTTTCTACATTCACATCTTGACTTCTCCCCATTAAATTTGGGTGCTGTAAGCTATGAGCAGAGTAAGCTCTTTCGCCAAGACATCCTTACTATGAAAAATTGTTATCAAGGGCACTGGAATCCTTCAATCATGGGCAACTACTGTTGGTGTCTTGTTAGGGACTGCTATGAAACAACAAAGAAAAGAAGACCATCATCTACATCATCCACACACTTTTACAAACAAAATAAAGATAATCATTGAAATTATATTGTGACACTATTACATCAATGTTTGCCAGTACTAGTTTTCTTTTAATTATGCTGTGTACTTAAGTACTGTGACCTCATAGCAAAAACCTGATTTTTCCACTGCATTCAGCAATCCAAGATTAGATAAATCCACATATTTATTAATTCTCAGTATTATTGTTTTGATTCATTCAGTATCATTAATGTGCAGCCACAATGCAAGTGTGTTAGTATTGTGTATCTAGGAAATGTGATGTGATAAAGAAAGACTGCTTTTCCACTGGTTTCACCACCTAATATTTTAGGTATGATCACTATATTTCAAACCACATATGGAAAAAATGTTGAAATTTGTAGACTAGTATAATTTACAAAATTCATAAATTAGACACGATTGAGAAATGCTGTACTAATATTAACAAATACTCTCCTTTTTTGTTCACAGGCTCTGGCTGTTCTGTTTGCTGCTGTAGCAGTTTCCATGGTTCACTGTGGAGAGGCTACCATTGAGAAGCGAAGCCTGCTCGGGCTCGGCGTTGGTTACACTCTGGGCTATGCTCACGGACACCACAGTGCTCCCGTCAGTAGTCTCACCTATGTCGCTCCTGCACCCGTAGCCTACACAAAGTACGTTGCTGCACCGCTTACCTACTCCTACGCCAAGGTGGCGTACCCTGCAGTACACACTCTGCCCGTCGCCAAAGTAGCGTACGCTGCACCTCTCGCATACACCAAGGTGGTTGCACCTTTGCACTACTGGTGATCTCTTTCTTGAACATCCATTCAATTCAAAAGATGTGATTTCAAACATTTCACACAATTAAGAATGTTTAATATTACTGGGTGAAACCTGACCCCTCTGGTTCAACCTTCATGTGCTTTCCTTTAGCCTATACACAGGCAAATATGAGGGAATTTCTATCTTGAGATGCTTCATAAAAGTGAATACGATAACCTATACATTCCAACTTTAAAAAATCACACATTTATCAAATCATGCAATATACATTGTTTTTTTTTTTTTTTGAATGCCAAATTCCATAGACAATGTAGGAATCCACATTGGATCTAAAATAAAATATGTTTGTTTATGAAGTTGACACAAAAGTTTAGAAGTGCAAACCATGTAATGAAGAGGATATTTTGAGGTAAAACTAGGGTGACCAGCCATCCCAGCTTTGGCCGTAAACTCCCGTATGCCGGCTAACCTTTCCTTTGGACTCCAAAAGTTTCGATTTTAGATTTCAAAACAGGTTTCTTGTCAACTGAAGTAAACTATTAAGAGATAATTAATGTCATACTAAAGTTCCTATGTGACAAAGTTGGCAAGCATGCCTATCATGTGTCCAGTATGCTTCCTATTTTAAACCTAAGAAAAAGCAACAGATAGCTTATTTAAGTAAACTGTAATAATATAATTTAATCCTGCTTAAATTTCAAGTTTGTGCAATTCTTCTTCTTCTTCTTCTTCTTCTTCTTCTTCTTCTTCTTCTTCTTCTTCTTCTTCCTCTTCTTCTTCTTCTTCTTCTTCTTCCTCCTCCTCTTCTTCTTCTTCTTCTTCTTCTCATTACTCCAGATTGATTTTTTGAACACAGGTCTTTGTCCCAAGGATTATCTTAAAAACCGGTTGCCCTAGGTAAAACATTACCTAGCACATTTGCATTCTGGTAGGAATGTTAATTAAAAAACACCTATTGATTGAGACCACATAATTATAGATTATGATATTAAATATCTTCCATGAATGACTGAAGACATGCAAATGAATATTTTTTCCTACATTGTCAAATTCTTCCTTATTATTATATATATAACTGGATAACTTAAAAATGTTAATCTATGTTCTGCTGTATATATCTTTTTTGTTTCTTTCCAAAAATTGTAAATGTGATTCCTAAGAGGAGTGTATCTTGTAAATAAATTATTTATCATCAGTGTATCTGAAAGTTATCATTTTGAATGCTACACTTATCCTGATCCAACCACTTTATAAACATAGACCTACTGGGTCAAAAGCCACAAACAAAATGAGCATCACCCTTATCATTTCATGTTTCTCATCCTTAACTTTTTCATACTTTACATATTCTTCTTTCACCGGTACAAATACTTCCATTCTTTTGATTCTATCCTACCGGGCGAGTTGGCCGTGCGGTTAGAGACGCGCAGCTGTGGACTTGCATCCGGGAGATAGTATGTTCATATCCCACTGTCGGCAGCCCTGAAGATGGTTTTCCGTGGTTTCCCATTTTCACACCAGGCTGTACCTTAATTAAGGCCACGGCCACTTCCTTCACATTCCTAGGCCTTTCCTATCCCATCATCGCCATAAGACGTATCTGTGTCGGTCCGATGTAAAGTAAATAGCAAAAGTAGATTCTATCCTGTCTCTACGATAAACACTCTAGTTCAAGGAGGAAATATCCACAACCATAAGATGATTTCTCAGCCATGATTCAACATCTCCTATTACAATATCTGGTAAATACATATTCAATTACTTAATTCCATACCCTTCCTTACAATACTTCTATAGTTTAACAATAACAACTTTGTGTCATTCTTATTTGACTTCCAATTCCCTGTACTCTCATCACTCCTCCATAGTCCGGCCTGTTTCCCTGTATGTATCTCCCTATAACTCTTCTACAAAAACTACCTAACTTATATGTACTCGTGCACTTCCAAGTATTGATCATCTGAGTGCAGATCCCTATCTCCTACCCACCAATTAGGATCTAAAAATCTCGCTCACAGTTTCCCACTTACCCACTCCATAGTCTCATTTAAATCCCTCCATCCAATATCCCTCCTATACAATATACCACTGAAAACAATCTCTGCTCCCTTAAACTTCTCCCAGGCTGCCATAACCAGATCCCACACATCCCCAATTATGCTGGTACTTTACATTATTCTTACTTGCCTTGCATTCTGGCCACCTCTTGAAACAACCAGGAGATATTTTGGATGTAGAATTTGGCCACAGTGTCATAATATGGCATGTTTGTAAATTGGTGTCAAATATTTTGGGGACATATTCCCAACAACAAAACATTCAAAAGCTTTCATATAAACATCGTTCTGAAAATGTTTTTGTTTTCTGAGTTATCATAAAGTTTGTCTTTGGACTGATCCCAATCATATCAAACTTCTTTCATGTTGTGGTTCCTTAGAGTAGCCAATGAAATTTGTTTTCCTCTACTTGATTGTCTTTTGGTTGCTTACTGGTTGTTTGCAGTAACAAAAATGTATTCAATGAGTGAAATCAAAGATTTCCACTTTATTTATGGTCTCTCATATCAGGATGTGTCAAGAGCATGAGAATGTTATGATGAAAGGTACCTGAACAGCTAGTTACCTCATACAAGAACATTCTCATGAATTCACCAATGTTTGGGAGCGATGGGTACATTTGACGGGAATGTTTTAAATGTTGGAAGACCGAGAGAGGTACAAAATTGTGAGCTAAACAAACAAGTTCTTTGTAATAGGGACAAATATCCATCAGATAGTACAAGAAGAATTGCTTCAAGGGACGGGACAACTCCTGTACCCAATGTTGTCTTGCTGAGAGGGCATATCCTATATGAATTTGAACACATACGAAGCACTGCAGGCGTTTCAAACAGAGTAATTTTTGTAATAACTTACTTAGTAGTATCGCTTGTTCTATTAGCATCTTTGTTAGCAATGATGTAACACAAATATGAAACTAATTATTTTCAGGATCATGTCATATCAAAGTTTGTTTAAACCTTCTTTTAACATTTTGTTGTTGGGAATATGTCCTCAAAATATCCGGCACTAATTTACATAAACACTGTATAGTGTTAGTGCATACGATGACAAACTTCTTTCGTAAATTGACTATCCTCTGGGCCAGATTTTGAAGAGACTAAAGTGGAGGTAACATCACTGCCTCATCACACTTGCCTTAATTTATTGAATTAAAGTATGTATTAACCACAATTTCATGCTCAAAGCATTGCTAACAAATTATTTTGTCATCCACAATAAACATAGTTTACGAGCTTGCGAAAGAGTCCTTCTACATAGAAGACCTTAGGATGAAATTATCATTGCCAGGTACAGGACCGTCCACACAACTATTAGAGTGTAGACAAGCAAAGAGAAGAGAGATAAATCAAGACTTCTATATTACGCATTGATGGACAAAACCTAGACCAACAAGAATCAAGTCCAAAGGCACATAATAACGAGACTCACCATTTATCGTTTCCACCAGAAGATATGTTCAATCAGAACATTACACAGCCCTAGCGACAAATGTGTATGTATACTACGTTATCAAAGGTGTACCAAGAATCATCTTAACAACGTGCCACAAAAGAACAAAAACTTTAATGAAAGCAGTAAGAATTAATGCCCATTCGGGCGATCCTTTTCCTTTGTGTTTCAATAAAGGGTGTATATTATTAATAAACATTACATTCATTGAATTATTATCATAATATATTAGGCCCACGTTATTTTATTATTTATCAGTTGGTAATATCTGAAAATATGGGATGATTCTAGTCGAAGTCCGGGCCAGGAATGGAATGATGCCCCATTTAATTCCAAGTATTTTAATTGTGCCAGCTGGAGAGGTCTGACATAGTAATCCTGCTGACAACAGTTTTCACTTGGAAATATTTATAAATAGACAGAATTATTTCTCTCTCACTGGACGTAGAAATCTTGCCCTTGTTTTCTAACTGATGACAGTCTGCTGTGTTGTTGTTCGAATCCACTGCACGAAGGTCTATGCTCAGACAATAATATTCAATATTGAGAAAGTGTAAGAACAAAACCAACAAACATACAAGAGACTCGAAGAATTAATAATTAGCATACAATGTGCACCTACACTGTTTTTTGATAGTGAAGCAAACTGCTAAAATTCTCTCACTGCTGTTTTAAGTGGACTATGATAGTAACTTATCGTTCTGCAATGCAATTTTATTCAACGGAAATAAATATCACACGAGAACACGTTCACTTCCTTGTATAAATTTCCTTATTTACACAGCAAGTCACAACACACAATTATATATACTAGCAAGTGACACTGCAACTCCTAATAGCGGAGTACCCTGAAGTCGATTCTGACAAGTACAGATATCAACAACACTGACTCGTGCACTATAACATACACTCTCTTGAACTCACTGACTCCACTTCAGAGCCCAACAGTTACTCGCAGTCCATCACTTGCCTTTGAGTCCAACCCTGATTCCGAGTCCAACACTTGACTGAGTCCTGACCTGACTTGACTCTCTCATTGACTGACAGCTCGATATATATACTATTCGATCAACCATCTAGAATTATCGATTTCTGGAAGAGTTCTTACAACACTCTAATGGAACACACTCGAAACATCGATTGACCAGCTAGTCGAATGGGTACTCGAACTTTCGTTTACTGTTTACCAATACATATGGAAATCTCTACAACATTCCTAATGTCTCTACATGTACCTGGATAATAAAACCTTACGGTAAGTTTCAGAACCCTTCATATATACCAAACTATAGTACAATAAGTCTAATATACGAACATTACAGAATTTTCTACCGCTTTCGACTATATAGATTTTGAGGTTAAACTTATACACCATATGTATTTGAGGTTATACATATTTATACTACATATTTACAGTTAAACCATGCATTAGTCATATTTAAAATTTAATAAAAGATAATTTAGCATTAAATAAACTACAACTAAAATATATTAAACACAATAATTAAAGGTTTTAGCCTCCGTGGCTCAGACGGCAGCCTCTCACCGCTGCATACTGTGGTTCAAATCCCGGTTACTCCATGTGAGATTTGTGCTGGACAAAGCGGAGGCAGGACAGGTTTTTCTCCAGGTACTCTGGTTTTCCCTGTCATCTTTCATTCCAGCAACACTCTCCTTTCTCATTTCATAGCATATATCAGTCATTAATAAAAATCACTTTGGGAGTGGCGACCCCATCGTACTAATAGCCTATATATGATTCATTCATTTCATTCCTGACTCGGTCAATGACTGGAAAACAGGTTGTAGGTTTTCATTTTCATTTTCAATTAAAGGTTTTATACCAGTTACGATGTCGTACCTATGACAAACTGCACCCACGGGGTCAAAACAACTACTGAGTAAGTATGCCAGCTCCGCATTGGTGACACCATCGCTGAAACTTGAGCTGATAGTAGGCACGAAACGTATGCACCCTTGTCCCTCTCCTACCATGTGACAACACCGTAGGCATCTTCCCCTCCCCAATACCCTCTCTTCCACTTTAGTCTGCTCAAAAGGTGGCCTGGTGTATAACAGAATAATATTTCCTTATGCCAATGAGTCTGCATAAAAACATACTGTATATTTTGCCAATGGGAATCACAACCAGTTAGAAAATGGATCTGGTACTCACCAACAGCCTGGAGTCTAAGGTTTTATTTTGATATTGAAGTGATTCATTTTGAGGTAGACCAGTAGTTGTTTCCTAAAACAGAAGAAAAATGCATCAGCTTTAAAGAAAAGAACATTTCATCTTACTCCATCTGAATAGAACAACCTTTTACGGTAGGCCTACACAACCAGCTAATATCAGGCAACATGGCTCTCTCAATGCCCACGGCAATCACAGGGCCACCTACTTCTGTGGCTATGTCATAGACTTCCTCACAGCATAATTCCAATATAAATGATCTGTTATTGAACATTATAAATTTTCCAGCTAACCCATTCTTGGGTGCCAGCATTTTGTCCCAGTGCACCAATTAGGGCTCATCAGTTGGTAACCAGCCTAGTCGCAGCCCCTCCTGTAAAATGTTCACAATTTCTACTAAAACTTTTCTAAAGAAAGATTTCCATGCTTACACAGACTGGCTGCTAAAATCTTCAGTATGTTTGGTACTACATACCTGAGTGAACAGCTGTTTTCTTACAGTTTATTGAATTAAAATACATTCTGCATCATTACAATTTGTTTAACTCATTTAGTACAAAACCAGCTTTCAGAACTTATATTTCATCTTCATATACTGCTGTCTTCAAATGGATGGGCTCTCTCCACTTCCTGATGAGTTCATTCTTGTCTCCTCTTTCTGTCATTCCTTCTTCCCACACATACATGTCATTGTGTTTATCCTATTATGAGTTTCTTTTCTTATTCCTATCTTTCAAGTCTGTCTATATACAGTTGACATTGATTGATACATAACTCAGTTCTGCATAATTGTGTTTTATATATTTACAGTACATTTCCGTAGGTCCAAGCAAAATGTATATATATTAAAAAGTTTTAACTTACTAAAAACAGCTTTGTCCAATCCGTCCGGCCGTTCTACTGGACCCAATTGCTTCATTCATGTTTTGTTATCTCCAGAATTACCTGCTGATGAACCATCAGACATTTATAGGTCTCTAAGTTCAGTCACCTTTGATTAGTCCTAAAATCAAATCACTAAAGGAAGACTCCAAGGCAGTAGACAACATGACCAACATCATCGGCCAGATTTGGAGAACAAAGAAATTACCAGAAGGATGGAAGAATGCGATCATAATACCAATACATAAGAAGGGAGACAAGAGGGATGCAAACAACTATAGAGGAATTTCGCTACTAGAGATTGGCTATAAGGTGTTGTCGAAAGTCCTGCTCAATAGACTGGAAGAACAGTTAGAAAGTACAATTGGAGATTACCAAGCAGGATTTAGGAAGGGAAGAGGATGCATAGAACAGATATTTATACTGAAACAACTGATAGAACATAGGGCCTTAAAGAACAAAAAGACGGTGGTAACCTTTGTAGATTTCACTAAGGCATATGACTCCATCGACAGACAAACCCTTGGAAGAATCCTGAAGAACAGAGGATTAGATGGCACTACACAAGAACTCATAATGGAAATTCTATCAGACACAAAGGCAAGGGTGAGATTCAGAGGAGTACTCTCTGAAGAATTTGATATCAACACTGGTGTCAAACAAGGAGATGGATTATCACCAATGTTGTTCAACATAACTCTGGATGAAGTCATCAGGCAGTGGAGAACAATGAATGAGACAATGGGAATACCAAAGATGCATGTTGGGGACAAAAAGGACAATAGGGCCCAAGTAGATTGTCTAGCCTTTGCGGACGACATAGCTATAGTAAGTGAGACAGAAGAAGATGCAAAGACACAACTCAACAACTTAAGCAATATAGCCAGAAGGGTAGGACTGAGGATCGCCTACAACAAGACAAAGACATTGAATACCACTGAGGATTGGACAACACCGGAAGGCACAGTGCAAAAGGTGGACAAATTCAAGTACCTAGGAGAATTTATAACAGGAAGGAATAGGAGCAATGAGGGAATAACAGAGAGGATACAGAAGATGCGATCAGACTTCTGTATGACCAGAGATATATACAATAAAAAGAATATATCTACAGAAGCAAAGATCAGACATTACAAGGCAACGGTGAGAAATGCTGTATTATATGCTGCTGAGACAATAGCACTAGGAAGAAATGGTGTGGAACAACTAGAGAAAGAAGAGAGAAAAATATTGAGGAAAATACTAGGCCCTAAGAGAGGAGGTGAGAGATGGATGAGGAGACCCAAGGAAGAACTATACCGGAACATGAGGACAATCTCAGAAGAAATCAGACTGAAAAGAGCAAGTTTGCGGGGCATGTAATCAGGATGAATATGGATAGAATGACGAAGAGTATGGGAAACAACAGCGAGGATACGAGGAAAGACAGGAACCAAGTGGATAGTTGAACTCCGGAAAGATTGGTCGGAATTGGGGATCAAGGTGGAAGAAAAGGAAAATTAGAGAAGCAAGTACATACTGACTAATATGCCAGAGATCAATGATAGGGATGGATACAGGAAAAGGATTGAGAGTCACCAGTGGAGTAGACAAGAGAAGAGGATACTGAATATCTCGGAAGAAGAGCAGGAGAGAAGAAGAGAAAGGATGAAGAGGTTCTGGGAGGAGAAGAAGAAAATGCAATCCATGAAGGAGCTGTCCGTGGTCCTACTGAGGCCGTAACGCAAGAAGAAGAAGAAGAAGAAGAAGAAGAAGAAGAAGAAGAAGAAGAATAAGAAGAAGAAGAAGAAGAAGAAGAAGGAGAAGAAGAAGAAGAAGAAGAAGAAGAAGAAGAAGAAGAAGAAGAAGAAGACGAAGAAGAAGAAGAAGACTCCAATAATTGCAGGTGAAGGTTTACTCTAGTCCATTCTAGCACATCCTGTACATAGTGGGTTATTAAGCAATTACCATGTTCTTAAATATTCTGATATACGGTATGTGACATTTTATCCTTAGTAATGTGATTGCATACAACCATGTATGATTACTACCTGTCAAGCCTTCCTCTAATCACGTAGACACATCACCTGGCCCAGACCACGTCCTCGTCAGGGTTATCAAAGACAGTATTGCAGTTCGACATAATATCTCACACTGCCACATGTATGTTGAAAACTGGGGTTGTACCTTCTATCTTCAAAAAGGCCAGGACTGTTCTAATCCATAAATGTAGAGATACACTCAATATTCAGATTAAGAACTGGAGACCTATCACAATCTGTTCAGTAACAAGGAGAATAGTTGAGCGGGTCCTTGACAGGCGTCTTCATGAACATGTTGTTTTAAACCCCAATCAACGAGGATTTACTGATTCCTCTGGAACACACGTCAACACTGCGATACTTGACTCTCTTCTCCGTGAAGCCAAAAACATACAAGCCAATCTGACAACTATATTCTTAAATATACAGAAAGCCTTTGACAACGCTGGTCATGCTCATTTAAATGAGGCACTAAAGTCGTCACCAATTCCAACCAAACTTACAAATTTAATCATGAATCTGCAAACAGGAAATGTCACACAAATTCAGACGCAGGGAAGTAAAACAAGACCTCTCTTGATAAGCAGGGGAGTTATGCAAGGTTCTCCTCTGTCGTCAATCCTGTTTAATCTCACCATCAATCATATTCTGGATGACCTTAACGAAACATCAATATCTACCCAATATGGCTTCCAGTTGAGTCCAGGTCGTGAAGCTCTAACAGTATTAAGTTTTGCTAATGATGTAGTTATTGTTGGAAAAGATTCTGAGTCAGCTTTAGTACTTGCTCATGCGGCCATACATCAACTACAAGAAATTAGACTTAACATCAATACTGGAAAATGTAAAGGAATATGCATCAAACATGGTCACCTATCAGAAGAAAAACTATTCACAGCAGATGAAAAACAGATACGATGTCTGAAAAAAGGAGAATATATTAAGTATTTGGGTGTAAATTTCTCCAATGAAATTGCTTTCCAGTCCATTGAGGTCCTAAATAAGCTCAAAACACCCTAGTGCTCCTCATTTCTTCACCGCTTTTGCATTCAAATCAAAAATTTGTAATCATAAACACTTCAATCTGTCCCAGTTTGGTATATAAATTCCAGACAGTACCACCACAAAAGATTCCAGTCAAATTTATAAATGACGCTGGTATTATGGTTAGGCGAGCATTAAAGGAAATTTTGCACCTTCCCATGGATGTCTCGAATGATATGATATATGCTGAAATGAAATTTAAAGGTCTGGGTTTATTTTGTGTGTATCATGGGAAATATATCTGCAACATATTAATGCATGCAAAATTTTGAAATCTTCCAATAACATTTTTTTACACTCAATGAGAAACTTATGTCAAGAAATCAGCACGAGCCTCGCCGCATTGAATGTAGCAGAAACAGACTCTATTCGAGACAAAAGGCACGGTTCTGTAGATACAAAGAAAGTTTGACTCGAATTGAGAAGAAGAGCTTTTGACAACTGGAGCAAGAAAGAGCATAAAGGCAAAGGTGTAGTCCTGTTTAAACAGTATGCTCCAGCGAATACATGGATTCGTGATCATAAAGGATTGTCTTGCAGTGAATGGCGTGATGCAATAAAAATAAACACCAGTGTTTCTGCTGTGCGTACTGTACCTGGCAGATACCAGGGCAACAGCCTCTGTCGGCGTTGCCACAGAGAGTTCGAAACTCTTTCACATGTCCTGGGAGCCTGCCCACATGGTGTATTAGTATGCACCTCACGCCATAATGTAGCCAGATCAATGATTGCTAACGCTTTGAGAGGACAAGGTTATAATGTCTATGAAGAAATGCACAGTCTCTCTAACAGAGGAAGCAACCGACGCGTTAACATTATTGCTTTTAAGCCATCCTGTTCTGAAAGTTTCATCATTGATCCAACAATTAGATTTGAGAGCAATGAAAACCAACCAGAAGAGGTCGATGGGGGAAAAAATAAGAATTTATGAAGAAACGGTGGACTTCTATAAGCGAAAGTATAAGCTCTCATCCATCTCGGCTTGATGTTAGGTGTTCGAGGAACCATACCTACATTTTTTGTCAACTTCTGCAATACCTTTGCGCTGAATAGAGATTTCATCTATAACATCGCGATAGTCCATCATGATCTTCAAGAACAATGCTTACGGACCTGAAACAAATGTTTGACATGCCTCACTCGCTTGCCTACACGTAACATCATATGATCACATTATCTACTGTATCCATATACATTATTGTTGTTAAGGTACTCTTTGTCTTTGGGCAACCTGCAGCTGTTGCAGGAAGATTGTACAATAAATAATATTCTGTGAGAAGTAGACAATAATCGATATGAAACTAAAATTGGAATAGCTGGAAATATAGGAACTGCTTACACTGCATTTTGCCCAAACATTAGTAAAAGAAATGCTATTTTAGATGAATTTTTAAAAATTGGGTGCAAAATCAACAAAGTTTATTAATAAACCTGATATATTACTGAACTATTTATTTATTCACGAAGCACAAGATACAGCTACACTGAGCAAATTTCTCTTGCACTGTCAACAGACTATTTAACAAACGTAAACTTTCATAATAAAATATAACAAAACAAAATATAACAAGATCAGATACACATCCTACTAATAACTGTCCAAATCGAAAACCATGAGAATGTCCATGTTCATAGACAAGACGTCGTGGGTCAAGATGGCGGTATAATCCCTTCACATCAACTTATCTTTAAGATACTATTTACACACCTCTCGAATACACTTTTATTTGATGCTATATCAAGCTCGTGTCTCCTATTAATATTGTTAAAGAGTGTTGGGAGGCGGATTAGGAAAGATTGTTGAAGTATTGAGTGCTGAGTGTGGGGAATGTGGAGAAGGTCTTTGGTTCTGGTGGAGCGGGAAGGAACGTGGAGAGAGAAGAGAGAAACAAGATGTTCCGAGCGGTAATGTCCATTTAAGATCTCGTGGAGGAAACTCAGGTCAGCTACCTGTCGCCTGATGTGCAGCGGTGACACAATAATTGCTATTAATATCTGCTGCGTAGACAGATTTCTGAGCTTGGGGTTTCTGTTCCTTACAATTGCAGCAAAGAAGGACATTGCTCTGTCTAACTGCTTGGTATTAGAGGGGGCGGGTGTTGTCCAAATCGGAGAGCAGTAGTTTAAGAGAGGTTGAACGATCATGAGGAAGAAGTGACGAAGAGCAACGGGGTCAGAAATTTCTGTGAAGCGATAGAGAATGCCTAGTAATTTCATAGCCTTGGTTGTATATGTTTCTATATGGGTCTTAAATTGTAATTTTGTATCGAATATTACACCTAGGTCACGCTGTTGCGTAACCACGGTGATGGGCTTGTCGAGTAGGTAATATGATGTCGGTAGAGGAGATTTACGCAGTGTTATGGTCATGTGGCTGCATTTGTGTGGATTTGGAATAAGTTTCCAAGTATGGCACCAGTTCGAGAGGGCATTAAGCGATGACTGTAGCAGAGCTGCATCTGCTGGATTCCTGATCTCCCTAAATATCTTGCAGTCGTCAGCAAAGAGTAGGGTATTCGCTGTTTCGTTGAGTTCGGACGGCAGATCGTCCATAAACAAAGAAAACAGCAAGGGGCCAAGAGTACTGCCTTGTGGGACACCGGAGGTGACTGGTAACCATGAGGATGAAGTGCCTGATATTACCACTCTCTGCCAACGGTTATGTAGGAAGCCAGCAAGAAGGGTCAGTAGACTGCCATGTATATTAAATCGTTCGGAGAGTTTATGGGGCAACAGAGTATGGTCAACAGAATCGAAAGCTTTCGAAATGTCTACGTAGCAGATATCCAGCTGTGATTCAGCAGCAATGGCGTGTGATGCAAAGCTATGCAGAGTGGCCAGGTTTGTTAGACAAGCACCACCTGGTAGAAAACCATGCTGCTTGGTTGAGATATACGGCAAAGTGAATGCGAGGAGACGCTGGTGTATAATTTTTTCAAAGATAAAGGATAGTGTGGGGAGAATAGAGATTGGTTGGTAAGATGAAACATTAAATTTGTTGCCTGATTTGAGAAGTGGAACAATATTTGCCTGTTTCCAGGTAATAGGAAAATAGCCCGCGGCAAAACATCTGTTAAATAATTTAGAGAGAGGGACGCAAAGAGTGCTGGCAGTATTTTTTAGGAAAAGAGGACCTATAGTGTCGGCACCGGTAGCTTTGTTGGTACGAAGAGTTTGAAGAAGGTTATGAACTTCACTTGGTGTGGTAGTTATGCTTGATAGGGTTCTGTTTGAAGCTGTACCAACGGGAGGGGGCGGTTGGTTTTGTAAGGGAGGGGAGAAGTTGGAGAAGAAATACCTGTTGAACAATTCATTGCGATCGGTGCCATCTGCTGTTGTATCGTTGTGGTTCACGCTGTCAGGAATCCGCTCCGTCCTTCTCCGTGTGTTGATGAGACTCCAGTAGTGCTTGGGATTGCTGCGGACGTTTTCAGTGACAGTGTCTACGTGTGTTTTGTAGTCTCTTCTGACCATAAACCTTGCGTGGCGGCGGATTTTAACGAAGGTATTGTGAGTGTGTGGGTTAGGGAAGTCTTTCCACAGGCGCCAAGCTCTCTTCTTATTAAATAGTATCAGTCTGGTCTCTTGTGATATCCAGTGTTGATGTTTGCTAGTAGTATCCCGTTGTGCAGGTACAAAGTCTTTAATTGCAGCTTGCAGCCAGTCGTACAGCAGGTCAAGAGCCGATTCGATATCAGCTATTTCGAGCAGACTCCAGGGAAGGCATTCCAGGGCACGACACATTGCAGGGCAGTCGGCACGGCGCCAGATGTAGGTAGGGCGGTAGGATGTCCTGCTGTGAGGCTTTGAGGAGGGGTGGGGAAGGAGGAATGTAGCATCGAGGGACTGGTGGTCGCACAGGAAAAGGTTTCTGCCTGGGGTTATTGTTTTAAGTTCTAATGAGGAGAATATGAAGTCCAGGGTGTTGGGTCCACGGGTTGAGTACATATTAAACTGTTTCAGTCCGAGGCCATTAATAAAACTGTCTATAAAGTATGTGTCACAGTTGTTAGCTGACAGTCCGGTAGTTGGAGAAGACCACTTTATAGACAAGTTAAAGTCGCCCATTAAAATTACTTCACCATGAGGGAGAGCTGCAATGACTGAGTCCAGGCACTGCTCAAGGTCACTGAATGGGCTGTTTGGTGGTCTGCAGTAACATCCTACAAGTACAGGACGACGAGGAAAGAGTAGCTCCACCCACACTAACTCACAGTTCTGTTCAAGATCTGTCCTTCGTTTACATGGTAAAGCACTGTTCACTGCTAGCAACACTCCACCACCTAGAGTAGCGCAATCACGACGGAATATGCTGTAATTAGCACTGAGTGGTAGTTCACTGTCACTAGCCCAAGAGAGCCATGTTTCAGTAAGTCCAATCACGTCAACTTGTCTTAAGTCTGGCAGGGATAGTTCACAATCAGACAACTTATTGTTTAGGCTTTGCACATTCTGACAATAGATGTTTATGTCTGTTTTCATTTCACAAGTGGTGGGACCGGGGTTTAAGTGGACATCTCCAGCCAGTAGTAGGAGGCAAAGCAAGCCCCTAATCGCTGAGCGACCAGGCCTAGGCTTGTTCGGCTCCGAGCTAGTAGGGAGGCGCCTGTAAGTCTGGAAAATGGTACATCCAGTCAGAGAGAACGCCGGAATGTAGTAGTTTCTCTCTGCTAGTAGCCATGCAAAAGGAGAACTCACTTCTTCACTTGCACACACCGCTTCCTTAACTCGAATAGACCCGTGCAAAGAACCGTAAAACGCAACAACCCTGATTATTACCACACAAACAACACAAACTGCAGCAGCACTAAGCTTGCACATGTCTCCTCCAGCCGCCAAAGAAAATTATTTTAATTATATGACAGTTTCTAAACCTGATTTGTAAGTACAGTGGACTCTGGTTAATTCGAGATTGGGTAATTGAAATAAAAGTTAATTCACCTTGAAATTCCTACTCTAATCAATGCAAAAAAAAAAAAAATCCTATTTCATTAATATTTTATAAGCTTAAATTTGGATGATTTGAAGTCAGGATTTTATTGCCTACTTGTACAATGGTTCCATGAACTAAAGTCTTCAGATAATTCCCAAGAATTCTCTATTTTATTGTAGATTCCTAGTTATGGTTAGGTAGTCACTATTTTTCGTCGCCATAAGACCTATCTGTGTCAGTGCGACGTAAAGCAAATAGCAAAAAGAAAAAACAAACTATTTTTAACAAACTTAACGTTCATCTCTGTGACTGTCAATGAGTGTAGGATTGGCGTGGCATTGACCATCACTTGTCTACGGGCATCCGCACTTGGCTACCAGAAATCTTGCCCTTCCCCCATTCTGAAATCATCAACCTTTGAATGTGAGCAAACAACTCCAAACTGTTTCCGTAAAGCAGATTTCAAAAATAAAGAAACCATTGCAGGAATTGTTCCAGGAGAATTAGAAATGCATGTGGAATCTCAGCGATGGCAAGAAGTAGTGATGAGGACTGACAGGAGAAGAGATTCTGCAAGAAGTGCTACAAAATTCCAATCCATCCAATGATAGAGAGGAGATAAGTCATGACGTCATAGAAGAGCCTGTACCAACCATGTCTGAAGCTTTCAAAATGGTAAGAAGTTTAAGAAGATTTGCTGGAGCTCAGTCACGTTTCAAGCTTCAAATGAAATTGAAGATTTTGTCAATCATGTAAAACTAAACAAACCCAAACAAACAAAAAATACTAACTTTTTAAAGTGAACAATGGAATTAGTGTATTGTTACATGTGTTAAATTGTGTGTAAATGCTGTTGTTTTACCGGTGTTCATACAGTATATTTTTGTGTGAAAACTTTAATCTACAGTGCAGGACAACATGGCAGCTGTTAAGGTACGGTAGAATGTATAATACTGTAACAATTATTCATTATAATGAATTTAATACATTTTATGTATTTATACAGTAACCTACTGAAATATATTTTCAATAAAATAATCATTCTTGGTTAATTTGAATTTTAGATCATTCAAACCTTTTCTAATTCCCCTTGGAGTTTGAATTAAAAAAAGAGTCCATGGTAATTCTCAGTTATTACATGTTATTAATGCCTTTGCTGTCCGACTCGTTGGCTGAATGGTCAGCATACTGGCCTTCGGTTCAGAGGGTCCCGGGTTCGTTTCCCGGCTGGGTCGGGGATTTTAACCTTAATTGGTTAATTCCTACGGCACGGGGGCTGAGTGTATGTGTTATCTTCATCATCATTTCATCCTCATCACGACGCGCAGGTCGCCTATGGGCGTCAAATAGAAAGACCTGCACCTGGCGAGCCGAACCCGTCCTGGGATATCCCGACACTAAAAGCCATACGACAATTCAAAAACAAAACAAAATGTCTTTGCTGGCAGTACCTAGTGTTTACAGTGTACTATGTCTTCTGGAATAGGCTACAGCAATTTTGTTACTTTCATAGATCTGTCTCTGTCTTATCCTTGGCTTTGACAATATGAAAGTGACTGAGGTATGAGCGATGCTAGTAATGCCAATCCTTATGCAGCCAGTCCCTGCTATGAATGGTGTGAAAATGTTGCTCATAGGGTCAGTTGATGCATGCATTTCAGTGGGCTTGGCAGACTGATAAGTAATAGCAACTCTGGTTCGGTGAGGAAAGCAACGGGAAACTACCTCACTCCTCATTTCCCTAGCATGCCTTTTCAGTGCTGCCTAGGCTATCTATGACAACTGATGGCAGAGCTGTTGAGGATCCCACCAGCGAAATCGCTGACAGACTGAACATACATACATGTTATAAATCTCATTTGTGGTCCGTATTGAAAATTTATAGTTCAAAAACAATAAAGGCGACCTTTAATCCACGTATTCAATACATTAATTTCTACTTATAGTGGTTACATAAACATACTATCAGTTAAATGGGATATGTTTTGCCCTCAATTCTGGGCATCTTCAACCTAAAAACAATCTTCAAGAGTACACCTTATATTAATATCGAAGCTAAAAGTATAACCACTTACTAAAATTCAGTATGTAAAAATGTGAGAAATTATACATTATACAAACATGTTGATGGAAACACTATCAATTATTGAACCATAAAAATATTTTGTCAGAGACTAAAACTTATTCTGTTACAAAATTTCTAATTAAAACGGTTCAATAAAACATTAGTGGAAAAACAGTGTGACAATGATATAATGCCTACGACACAAGGGCGTGGAAAACAAGCACCCATTTAACTGATAGTATGTTTATGTAACCACTATAAGTGGAAATTAATGTATTGAATAGGTAGATTAAACATCGCCTTTATTGTTTTTTAATTCTCAGTTATACGGTACATAAAAAATCTGCTCTTCACATTGATATACAAGGTGTATCCGTGATGATGTTACAAACTTTCAGGGATGATGGAGGATAGAAAATGGATCAATTTGAGATAAGAAACCATAGTCCAGAAACATTCGAGTCAAAAGTTAATAATAATCCATTCTTAACAGCAGCAGCAGTGGTGCTTGGGGATGTACAACCCAAGTTCCTGGAACACATCCCACTTGCCCTTCATCTAACACGATGGAGCCCCACCTCACTTAGGACTGAGGGTTCGTTAACATCTGGATCAAACATTCCCTGCAAAGTGGATAGGAAGAGGAGGTCCTGTTTTGTGGCCCGCTCATTCACCTGATCTCACCCCACTTGATATCTTCTTGTGGGGTCCATGTGAAAAGCCTTGTGTATGAGACATCTGTTGAGACTGAAGAGGATCTCTTGGCAAGAATTCTTGATGTCTGTGACGCTGTTCAAACAACACCAGGGATATTCAAATGGGTACAACAGAACTTTGTGCGATGATTCCATGCCTGCAGTGATGCATGGGGACGCCATTTCAAACAGGTAAATGGACTTAAATGAGTAGAATTTTGTTCAACTTTTGACTTAATCGCTTCTGGAATATGGTTCCTTACCTTAAATTGATCCATTTACCATCCTCCATCATCCCTGAAAGTCTGTAACATCATCACGGATACACCTTTTATGTATAACTCAGGTTCAACTGTATTTATCCTATGTGTGCATTCCTTTTTTCTTCCATAAATAAATACATAAATTTAACTACGCTTACCTTCATTTCATCCTTGAAGGTTGTCCCAAGAAGTTCATTTCCAGCAACAGCTCTATCAATTACACCATTAGTTAAATATCTTCTGTCTAGTTCCAAATATTGTGGAGAGCTTGCTTCATGTTTCATTTCTGAATAGCTGTCTATATCATCTATGAGAATAGGTGATTTAATGTTCTCAGATTGACCTGCAAATTCATTTTCTGTCATTGCAGTTTCCCAAGGACATAATATTGAGTGTCTAGATTTGGACTGACTGCTCCATATGGAATGTACTTTATGTTCAACCTCTCTGCAACTAAATTTTGATTGGGATGACTTAGAATATTCTAAATCCAGCGGTAAGCTCTTCGATGAAGTAGGTCTAAATGCCTGAGACTCCAGGCTGTCTCCTGTTACTGTTTTGAGAGGAGAATCCCACAGGTCACTGAAAGATGTTTGAGTGCCAACTTCTTGAGTAGATGTTTTACGTGACGAGGCTACACTCAGGCAGTACTGTTCGATAAGCTGGTCGCAGGTAGCAAGACTGTTGTTTGTGGCCTGAAACATAAAAGTTGTAGATATTTAGGGATCGGACAAATGGTTACTTTCTATTATAATGTTCCAGTGTATCTGTTATAGAGTAGTATTGGGTTGGAGTATTAGGATATAAAAGTAACATAACACTATAAGCTGCAGGTCAGCTTTTGAGAGAAACATTTATTTAGCCCTGTTGCCTCTTTCAGCCCCTAGCCAGAACTAAGTATATAAAGAGACGTACTATATTACCGTCTTGCTTTCTATAATCCAACTGTTTCTTTCACCATGTTGTAATTCACTCTTCCACAAACATTTTGCAGTGACTCTTTAGATTACTACTACTACTACTACTACTACTACTACTACTACTACTACTACAGCTGCATGACATGCATTTTTAAAATTTATATAACTGCTACTACTAAACTTATAGTGCAGTCATAGATAGTTTTATGCATTCCTAGATGTCCAAGCTGGAGTTATACAGACACTAAAGCCCAACATTAAATGTTGACAAATGAGTGTCATAAACTTTTCGTATGCTGCTGGAAAGAAAGACAAGGTAACGATCTTCCTGTCAGACAAAACATTAGCAGGGTTTAATCTAGTACAAAAGGCTAAAAAACTCTTGATCTTCCATCATAGAAAAGGGCTGGAAATCTGCAGTGAACAACAGCACTAGTAGCCTGTCAAGCTTCTTTTTCTGTCCACCATTCATTTTCCTTTGTACTGGTAAAAATGATGACAGTGACAATTGGTTCACTGCCCCACAATTTGCACTGCTGACGAAGATTCAGAAGGAGGGGCAGGTACATGAGATGGTACTTGCCATGGCTTTTCAACACTGATATTTGAGTTCTATGAACACTATCAGAAGTACATGCCTTTTCAAGACTGATATTTGAGTTCTATGAACACTATCAGAAGTACATGCAACGGTAGAATTTTGAGAATTTCTTTATTATTTTTCATTAGTATTTATTGTTGGGTGCCTTCTTTCTATGAGTTTCTTTAAATTAGGAATTATTTCTTTGTAACTCAATTTTTGTCCACAAAATAAATCACATCAAGCAGATTCAGTTATATCCTCTGTGGGAGTGAAATGAGACCACACAGGACTCGTCTTCTGTCTTTTACTCACTGTGCACAAGACAGCATAAAATTTAAAGTAGAGAGACCACATGAAACTGTTTTGAAAACGCTACTGTATGTGTTACAATCAATAAGCATAATAAAACAAACTTCAGACAACTAAAATTATCTGTAAATGGGCCAAAAAGTAACAGAGTAGGAATATCAGTAATGCCACCAAGCTGTTCCAAAATGATCATCTGAGCCTGCACGGGAGTGCATGTTCAAAGAGAGCTGCTCAGCTTGCTTACGGGGTCTAACATCTGTTAGCCAATCAGAAACTCCCTTGTTTTGACTGAGTGAGTTACATTTGTATGGAACATATTTTTCTAACAGCTTACTGTGATGGAATAGCATATATGATCATGTTTTGATATTTTGCTTCTATCTCTAGATATAACTATTGAGTACAATAAAAACCCTCCCTAATGACACCCCCAAGATACAGATAGATTTTAATGAAGTAATAAATAATGATTAAATAAGGACTCTTTTAAAAACACGGGCAATACCATTGCAGCTAATGACTGGACCAAGATACTTGAACTTTGTGGTCTTCATCAGTTGTTCATCACTGATGCTGAGGGTGGTGTCATTAGTCTGCAGTGACACAGGTGAAACCCGATGTCCAGGAACTAATGTTTAGGGAAGCCAACCTCTGCCTGTCATAAGGCACAGAAAAGAGTGAATGATAGAGGAGTAATACCTCCTTTAAAAACCTTGGTCCAGCTAGTGTGGCTGGTAGCACCTTGTAAAGACCCCTATCCAAGGTTACAGAAGAAGGTGGTCAATGATTCTGAAGGCAGTGTGCAGTTGTTGATAGTGCTTCTTCAGCTCTGGCCAGCATTTGGGGCCATACATGAGTCCATTTGTTCCTTCTCTTTTTAGACCAGCCCTAAAAAGAAACACTCAAGACAAGTACTGGTAAGCGAGTGTTTAGGTGTAGAAAGCCTACCTCTAACCCAGAGACCCAGGATTTGATTCCTGAACAGGATAGGGTTTTTTACCAGGATCTGAGGAGTGGTTTGAGATCCACTCAGTCTATGTGCAAACAACTGAGAAGTTATCTGACAGTGAGATTGTGGCTCCCGCCCAGAAAGCCGAGGATAATGGCTGACAGGATTTGTTGCACTCAGCATGCGTCTCTTCATAATCTGTAGGCAGTCACTTGGTAGGGCAGTAGCACCTTGGGGTTTGGTTTGGTTTAGTTCAATGATGTTTGGTTTTTGAAAGCTGAGTAAGTCCATCTGATTAAAAAATTAATTACTTACTTGCAGAGTCTTCCACAGAGCTTGAATCTTTTCCTCAATGGAAAAGTCCAGCCCTGAATGACTTGACACGGAAGGGGTAGCCATATTAAAGTTCACAGCACCATTCTCAAAGAGATCTGAAAAAGAAAAAAATACAATAATCAATTAAAAGAATGAAGCAAGTGACAAATTAAGTCATGTATAGAAAGAAAAGTTGTCAGAGAGTGGAGAAAAGCACAGGTACCGATGTCACCGATTAAGATAAAAAATGAAGGGTGTTGACTCTCTAGCGTTTACTGGTGATATGGCACTAATTCCCAAATATATCTCTGATGCACAGAAACAGATTGCTAGGTACTGGAAGAGAAAGCAGCTAAAATATGAAAACACTAAATTTATGACAAATATGAAAAGACTGCTCCTTCTGAACTTACCATTGATATAAATAAAATTGGAAGAGTAAAGGAATTTAAGTACTTAGGTGAATGGATCACTAAAAATCGCATTGAAAATAAACCAGTAGCTTCAAGAAATCAGAAAATGGAAATTGCTTTCCACCACACAAACAATGTTTCTAACAAAGATTGATTGTCCTGACAGTGAAATTTGTTATTACTTAACAGTGATGAAACCAGAAGCTCTTTATGCTTCAGAAAGGCTCAATTTACATCATAAGCACTGAAAGGAACAATTAGAGATAGGAAAATCATTAGAAAAAATCATAGGGCCCAAGAATTAAAAATGGAATACATTACCCCAAACCCAACTCAGAAATATACTTAAAAGTAATTAAATTTACTGATACAATGAGACTGTGATGAATTCAATTTATAAGAAATCTGGAAAGAATGAATAACAACAGACTTACTTATCAAATATACCAATTTTTGCAAATCAAACGTACGAGATCAAAATGGCATAAGCAAGTAGAGAAAGACCTCATTGAATTAGGATCACCAAATCTGCAGGATAGAAATGTAATAAGGAAAATTGTTCAAACAAGGGGATTCGAGGAAGATGAGAAGAAACCGACGTACTTGGTCGGAGGAACAGAAATTATAACAATCGATGAAAATGAAAAACTATTGGGCAAGGAGGACAGCGCAACAAATATTGATTTTGCGTGGTAGTAAGTGACCCATTCGCACAGAAAAAGAAGATACAGAAAGAAAGGAACATACAATAGGATAAACACAATAACAGGACAGTGTAGGAAAAGGGGCAATGGGGGAAAACCTCATCGTCAAATAGACGGGTTCCCTCCTCATTAAACACTGTCCTTTATATCCACGTATTCTTACTCCCTTGTTTCTGCTTCCCAGCTTAATCACGAAGGTGGGCAACAATGTTTATTGAGGGACTATCTTGACAGATATTTAGCCTTGATGTGGGAGCCATGGGATAAGGTAAACACAGGAAAACAGAAGGTCAAAGTCATTTCCGTTTAGGTCATGAAGGCCCTTGGAGTGGTGGAAGGTGAAAGAAAATAGAACTCATAGAATTAGACTGGGTGAAGCTTTATCTGATCATCTAACCGAAAAGAGGAGAATTACTAAAGGCAGTATTATTGGACCTTTTTTGTTTTCTTATATACACTGTGGCCAAAAGTCACGGGAAGACACTGAATGTGATGTCAATAAAAAGTTGCTCCTCCGCGAGCCCTCAAAACAGCAACAATACAACAAGGTATAGACTCTACAAGGTGTTGGAATCATTCTGGAGGGATCTGGACTCGCGCATCTTGCACTGCTACCCACATTTGGTCTTGTGTAGTTGGTGTGGGGTTCATGGAGCGTACACTAGCACCGACAGCATCCGATAAACGCTCGAATAGATTAAGATCGGGGGATTTGCAGGGCCAATCCATGGTCATAACTTCATTGGAGTGCTCCTCCAACCACCTGAGTGCCACCACAGAGTGGTGATTTGGCACATTGTCCTGTTGAAACATGGCATTTCCATCAGGGTACTCTAGGGCCAGAAAGGGATGTAGATGGTCTCAAAGAATGGCCACATAACATGCAGCTCTAAGCGCTTCCTGCAACCGGACAACAGGGCCTAATTGCCACCATGAGAACACCTCCCAGAACAGAATTGAGCCACCTTCAGCCTGGACACAATCTTGTTGACACGCAGGATCCATAGCGTCAGGGGGCATACACCAAAACTCTCACGTGCACATCAGCTAAAATACAACTGTAACCGGGATTCATCGGACCATACCACACGCTGCCACTGTTCCACGGTCCATTGCCGATATTTGCAGGCCCATGCACGTCGTTGAGCTCTGTGTCGAGGTAGCAGCAAAAGGACACGAGTTGGTTGTCGGCTGGTGAAGCCTATGCGGTGCAGTTGCCTCCTTACAGTCCTGGTAGAAAGGGGTTCCTGACTCCCAACATTAACTGGGCGGTGATATGAAACACAGTAGCCAGTGTTGAGCGTCTAGTGTGGTTCTGCAGAGGCGATGTGATGTCTGTTCGTTAAACACCTGTGGTCTTCCCGTGAGGCGGTTTACGCAGGTGGTAACATTCTCTCTCTTCAATATTGAAGATCCACCTTTGATACTGTTGACCTCAGAAACCCAAATTCGCATGTAATCTCCGCAATGCTATGACCCATGTGCCGTGCGCCAATTATCATCCCACGTTCAAAGTCAGTTAACTCGCGACATGTTGCTTTCTTCACAATACTGGTGTCTGCGACAGACTGCTCAGCTATGCCGCAGCTAGCTTCAATGCTTAGGGCACGTCACATTTCCTACTGTAATGGAACAGCCCTTCCCGTGACTTTTGGCCACTGAGTATATATAAATGATATGAATAAAGAACTGGAGTTAGAGATAAGTGTCCGACTCATTGGCTGAACGGTCAGCGTACTGGCCTTCGGATCAGAGGGTCCCGGGTTCGATTCCCGGCCGGGTCGGGGATTTTAACCTTAATTGGTTAATTCCAATGGCACGGGGGCTGGGTGTATGTGTTGTCTTCATCATCATTTCATCCTCATCTCGACGCGCAGGTCACCTACGGGTGTCAAATAGCCGAACCCGTCCTGGGATATCCCGGCACTAAAAGCCATACAACATTTCATTTCAGAGATAAGTCTTTTTGCAGATGATGTTATACTGTATAGAGTAAGTTACAAGATTGTGAGCAACTGCGAAAAGACCTCGACAATGTTGTCAGATGGACAGCAGGCAACGGTATGATGATAAATGGGGTTAGAAGTCAGGTTCTGAGTTTCACAAATAGGAAAAGTCCTCTCAGGTATAAATACTGTGTTGATAGGATGAAAGATCCTGATGGGGATCATTGTAAGTACCTAGGTGTTAATATAAGGAAAGATCTTCATTGGGGTAATCACATAAATGACATTGTAAACAAAGGGTACAGGTCGCTGCACATGGTTATGAGGGTATTTAGGGGTTGTAGTAAGAATGTAAAAGGGATGTAAGTCTCTGGTAAGACTCCAACTAGGGCAGGGATGGCGAACCTATGCCACGCGTGTCACTAGGTGACACGCGAACACGATTTCGGTGGCACACCGCATTAACATAATAATATCTTATATATACGTCTTGCACTGCAGACAATACATATAAATTTTCACGTGTAAGAAATAAATATCGAAAATCTAAATACTAGTTCCATTCGGACGTGCAATATGGCAACACTGCTACACTGATAGGTCCGAAAGTCAAGTGAGATAGTGTCATTTTCTGGTGGTTTTGTATACGGACATCGCAAACATGTTTTCGGTGCCGAAAAGAGCAGGAACTTAACAAAGGTGGTGACCGTATTTTTCAAGAACTCTGGCCAAGGGAATTCGGACTGATAAAAAGATGTGTTGCCTGTGTTCGAAAACAATTGTATCCTCCACATTTAATGCAAAGCGCAACTTCGGGACTGATCATTCGAATATTTGTTCCATTTCAAATGAAGAAAGAAGAGAGTTTGTTTAACAAAATATCGAACATTGCACAAAACAAACTAATTCTTTTGTATCATCTTTTCAGCCAAGGAATATAATCAGTGCGGCTGTTTCTGTCTCACTGCATAGTACAGCATGCATGTGAAACAGATTTCTGACGGTGAGTTGTTGAAAGAAAGTTTCTTATTGACGTCCGACACATCATTTGACAACTTCCCTAACAAACAACTGATAATTAACAAGATTTAAGGAATCCCAGCCAGCTGAACTGCTGTCAAGGATAGAATACAAAAAATGAGTGAAGAAGTTTCGGAGCAGTTGAAAGCTAATTTGGATAACTCCCACATGTATGCAGTATGTTTTGATGAAAGCAGAATGTGACCTTACAAAAAAGATACCTGTTTTTTTTTAATTTTCCATTTCGTTATGGAAATGTGATGAAGGAGAAATTAGTTTAATTGTTGAGCATACAAACTACAACATGGAATGATAATGAAGCTAATGGAGGAAGTTAAGTCCATTCGCAATATTAGTACTTTTGAATTTTGTATCTAATAACTATTTTTTTACAATTTGTTTTACGTCGCACCGACATAGATAGGTCTTGCGGAGAAAATGGAATTGGCGTACAAGTGGGAAGGAAACGGCCGTGACCGTAATTGAGGCACAGCCCCACGGAACATGCAATCAAATGTATTTATCAGATATATATGTTAATAAATAAATAAATAAATAAATGAATCGGTAAATGAATAAATAAATGACATATTATGAAACATAATCGGGAATTTATGAAGGAAGTCCGGGGGGGGGGGGGTTGTAGATATCCCCTAATGGAAAATAACAAGTGGCACAGTCAACAGATGATAGCAATAAACCAGACTTAAAATGACACACTAGTTGGAAAAGGTTCGCCATCCCTGAACTAGGGTATGGTTCTAGTGTATGGGACCCTCACCAGGATTACTTGATTCAAGAACTGGAAAAAATCCGAAGAAAAGCAGCTCGGTTTGTTCTGGGTGATTTCTGACAAAAGAGTAGCGTTACAAAAGTGTTGCAAAGTTTGGGCTGGGAAGACCTGGGAGAAACGAGACAAGCTGCTCAACTAAGTGCTATGTGATAAAGATATTGATTCTCATAGGGAACCTGAAATATTTGTTCCGAATGAGTAAATTTATAATACCAACATAGTTGGTCTGTTATTGGACGTTATAAATTTTCCAGCTAACTCATTCCTGGTTGCCAGCATTTTGCCCCAGTATGCTAAGTTGGGCTCGTCAGTTGGTAAATAGCACACCTACCAAGACGCATTGCTAGGGCATACCATGGAGGCTACTGGTACTTGGAGCCACTGGCAGTGCCAATGCACTATGAGACACTTTGTCTCATTTTCAAAAAACTGATGCGTACCTGGCCATCAGATGATAAAGATATAATGTCCAATAACGGACTAACTATGTTGGTAAGTGGTATGTTCCGAACTGTCAGTGGAGAGATGGCGTGGAATAACATTAGTAGATGAATAAGTTTGAGTGGTGTTTTTAAAAGTAGGAAAAATCACAATATGAAGATAAAGTTGGAATTCAAGAGGATAAATTGGGGTAAATATTCGTTTATATGAAGGGGAGTTAGGAATTGGAATAATTTACCAAGGGGATGTTGAATCAATTTCCAAATTCTTTGCAATTATTTAAGAGAAGACTAGGTAAAAGAACAGATAGCGAATCTGCCACCTGAGCGACTGCCCTAAATACAGATCAGTGATGATTGATTGAATGACCAACTGTAATTCGGCACTTGGTGGGATAGAGTGGTTAGCTCTACACCTGGTCACCTTCAAACCAAACCCCATGGCACTACAGCCCTTGAAGGGCCTTGGCCTACCAAGCGACCACTGCTCAGCCCGAAGGCCTGCAGATTACGAGGTGTCATGTGGTCAGCACGACGAATCCTCTCAGCCGATATTCTTGGCTTTCTGGACCGGGGCTGCTACCTCACTGTCAGATAGCTCCTTAATTCTAATCACGTAGGCTGAGTGGACCTCAAACCGCCCTCAGGTCGGATAAAAATCCCTGGCCTAGCCGGGAATTGAACCCGAGGCCTCCAGGTAAGAGGCAGGCACGCTACCCTTACACCACGGGGCTGGCCCTGGTCGCCTTCGCCCCCAGAAATTAACCTGGTAGGCTGAGTGCAAGTAATAAAGGGAGAAATTAAAAAAAGATACATTTGCAGATGATATTGTGATCTGGGGAACAAACTGTAAAGACGTACAAGAATGACTTGATGCAATGAACAAGAAAATTGAAAAGTATGTTATGAAAATCAGCACAGAGAAAAGCAAGACCATGGTGATATCAAGAGGAGAAAGACAAGGGAAAAGCATTATGAAAACTGGTGGTCAAAGCCCTGAAATTGCTGACATTTTCAAATACCGAGGGAGTAATTTAATGCAGAATACAAGGCTGGACATGGAGATTAGCATGAGGGTGCAATAGGGCAATGCATTCTACCAGAGTCTAAGAAACCTAGTCTGGAATAAGGAAGTGGAAGGAGATAATGTATAAAATGTTTTATGCACCCATATTGACCTGAACAATGACAAGTAGTGAGGAGAGTAGAATTCAAGCCAACGAAATTAAATACCTAAGAAGTATGATAGGAAAGACAAGTAAGGACAGATTGAGAAATGAAGATGTGAGAAAGGATGTTGGAATGGAAAGCATAAATGAGAGAACTGATAGGAGTAAACTAAGATGGTTTGGACATGTAAAGAGGATGGAGGAGAAAAGAATACCAAAAGAGATGATGGAGATTATAAAGAGGTTGATGATACTTGTTGTTTAAAGGGGCCTAACATCGAAGGTCATCGGCCCATTATAAACAGGAGTGCAAGAATAAGAAACATGGACTGGAAAAGAATGATGGAAGAGGAACAGTGGAAGGAGAAAGGAAGGTGGAGAAGTGTTATAAATTTCCCTACCTGGCAGGAATTGGATAAAAGAAAAGAAGGATGATGATATTTTAAAAAAAGATGAAATCAGGTTCTTTTTCTTCTTCTTTCTGGGTTTCTCCTCTTTTCCTAGTTCTCTGCCACCTGTATTCATCTTTTCTCTCTTCCTTTCTTTATTCAGCTTTCTCCTTAACCTACACTTCTCACATCAAGACTGAAGATCTGTCAAGATGGCCCTGAAGGAGTGCTGAAGCCCGCCTTCTGGTAACGATGGGAAGCAGAACGGAGCTTGTCAGAGGCTGAGAAGAAATGGGTATATAGGAACTGGGACTGATGAGAAAAGAGACCATTTATTATGAGGATGTGCAGATTGTCCTTGTTCTTTTAGGTTTAATGTTTTGTCTCCTCTTTTAATGTCGAAAACCTTTCTTAGCGGACAAAGTAAGGGTCCCCATACTATGAAAGACGTAAAATTAAGCAATTTTCTCAATTGTGATGAAAGTTGAAGGGCTAAAGGGCCTGAAAAGGCTTCAAATTGTGTCTTGGATAGCTCTATCAAACTAAAAAAAAACAAATTTCGAATATCATTTCCGGTCTAAATGCAGTTCCAGAGAAACAGCCAAAAACTGCTTGTTTATTTACTCGTTTTCTTTTTTATTAAAATCCTAGCAAAATTATCTTATTTACATAATTATTTCTGTAATGTGTTCCTTGGTTTAATACCGGGTGAGTTGGCTGTGTGGTTAGGGGCGCGCGGCTGTGAGCTTGCATCCAGGAGATAGTGGGTTTGAATCCCACTGTTGGCAGCCCTGAAGATGGTTTTCCGTGGTTTTCCATTTTCACACCAGGCAAATGCTGGGGTTGTACCTTAATTAATTAAGGCCACAGCCGCTTCCTTACAACTGCTAGGCCTTTCCTATCCTACCGTCGCCATAAGACCTATCTGTCTCGGTGTGATGTAAAGCCACTATATAAAAAAAATACCCTCATGCATTTTTTGATTTTTTAAAAAATGTCCACACCAAATTTAGCTATAAGGGCTTAAGTGAAACTCTGCATTGACTCACATTAGCACTCATAGCGGTAGAAAAAGGCAAATCAAATCTAATTGACCACATAATGATGATTAAGAAAAGGATTGTCATTTTTAGAAATAAATAAAGAATATATTCTAATACTTTATTATATTTTATTTACCTAAAAATCATAGCTCATATCCCTAGGATGTTTTCAACACTGAGTTGCTTGCCTGAAGGGCTAAAACTGTGCATTTTTATTGCTTCCTCTCCTCCCAATGAATAACAAGATAAGAGCTGAGGAAAAGAGGTTTTTAAAATACTTATACTGGCGAGACCTAGTGTTTACTTTGCACAATGTCTTTTGGTGTGGGCTAGAACAAATTTGTTACTTTCACTGATCTATCTCAGTCTTATCCTTGGCTTTGACAATATGAAAGTGACCAAGGTATGAGCGATGCTAGTAATGCCATTCCTTATGCAGACAGTCCCTGCTATGAATGGTGGGAAAATGTAGCTCATAGGGTCGGTTGGTGCAGGAATTTCAGTGGGCTTGGCAGACTGATATGTAATAGCAACTTTTGGCTCGGTGAAGAAAGCAACGGGAAACTACCTCGCTCCTCATTTCCCTAGTACGCCTCTTCAGTGATGCCTAGGCCATCTATTGACAGCTAATGGTTGAGCTGTAGAAAATTCACCAGCATTTGGGCTGAGGAGAACATACATGCATGCTGGTATAAAACAGAAAACAATAATTATTACCAAGGTCATCTCAATTATCTGGCCTATTTGTAAAAGCAAAATTAAAAAATTAAAGAAGACAGAAGTTTAGTTAATGACTGACAGAAATAAGTGATAAATTGGCACCCACTTGCTGGCCTTGTGTGTGCGCCAAGGATGGAAACAAGTCAAGGTTACAAACTTTACAGGAGTAGACAGATCATTGTCAGTGTCAGAAGCACAGGTTAGCCATCAGGAGGACAAAGAAACGAGGTAAGCTATTTATCAATAGAACTGAGGACTTAGCTAAGGTAACATAATTATAGTCTCTATAGCAGATTAGGAAGCATAATCTCCTCTATTCTTTTGAGAACAACCTGTCTTCTTCTTCCTGGCCTTTTTTCAATTACTAGTGGTTGGTAGGAATGGGGATTTGGCCAAGTTTTATGGCAGGATGCCCTTCCTGAAACCAACCCTATATGAAGGGATGTAATCACTATTGTGTTTCTGCAGTAGTTAGTAGTGTGACGATGTGTGTTAAGACAAACACAAACACCCAGTCTCCAAGTCATAGGAATTAACGGTACAAGTTAATTCCCTGATCTGGCCAGGAATTGAGCCCTGAGCCCTCTGTACCTGTATATACATATTTTTTTTTTTTAATCCATGTGTTTTTGAAAGTGGTGGTGATTGATGCTTTAAGGGGCAAAATTATGTAATCATCAGCTCTACTTGTTCTAATAAAAAAATATCCAAAATCTTATATAGTTCATAAATGTCAGTAGTGGTCTGCTAATTTCAGTATACTGTACAATACAAAAATACTTAGAAATCTCTCCTTTAAAACCTAGTATATATTTTACATTAGCTGGCAAGGTATCTTCTCACTGGCACAGTAGAGAGCTGGTGCGTGTGACAGTGGCAGCAACTGGGAATTAGAAATGGAAGGGTGGAGGGGAGGGGGAGGCACAACAATTTATAGACAGCCAAAAATATACTGTGAGTCTGAGTGATAAGGAGGCGGATAGACAACAAAACTGAAAATAAAAATAAAACCTACAAAATATTAAGTTTCTGAGTGAATTTTGACAGAGAAGTAAAGTCTGACAGTTAACCTTAACTGGAGTAATCATCAATTTTTGAGATGTTAATTCAATACTATACAAGAAAACTTTCAAGGAACAATTATACATGTTTTACAATTATGGATACAGTGTGATTATACAATTTAAAAAATTCATTTTGTGCTTGACTGCACACTAAGAGAGTAACAGAGACTTGACAGAACTACACACACACTGACTGAGTGATACTGCCAGACTGATGAATGTGTGCATCAAACAGGTGAATCATATGTCAGTGTCAATGACTTTTGTTAAAATATAGCCCTGCTATTCTTGCTCACAGCACAAGGCACATGCTGCTGTGCCAATCTCCATTACTTGCAGGGTTTATATAATGTTTTGAAAGATAATTCCTAATTCTTGGCAGCTAAAAAAAGGATTTTTCTTTTCAACAAATCACCACTACCAGCATGAGAACAAGTGAAGATGCAAAGGCAAGGTTGGCTACTTGTTCAACTATAAATGAGCTGCTTGTCATAATTCCACCAACTCCTCAGACAGGGGTTGAAATTCAATTCAACTGGGAATAAACTTATTTTCATTTGCTCCCTTGAAGGGAAGGAAGTATGAGCTTTAATTACAGGCAATGAATTACAGTTTTGAAGTTAATCATTAATTTCTTTCTTTTTTCTTTTTTGCACAATCTTCTTTACATTACACCGACACAGACAGCTCAGATCGTGATGATGGGAGAGGAAAAGGCTAGGAGTGGGAAGGAAGAGACCGTGGCCTTAATTAAGGTACAGCCCCGGCCAGAAAACCATCTTCAGGGCTGCCAACAGTGGGTTCGAAACCACTATCTCCCATATATTTATTTATTTATTTATTTATTTATTTATTTATTTATTTATTTATTTAATCATTCATTCATTCATTCATTCATTCATTCATTCATTCATTCATTCATTCATTCATTTATTTATTTATTTATTTAAAGGAGGTTGGAATGGAAAACCTAAACAAGAGTACTGATAGGAATAAACTAAGATGGTTTGTACATGTAAAGAGGATGGAGGAGGAAAAGAATAGCAAAACAGATGATGGAGATAAGTTCGAGGGAAAGAGAGCGAGAGGAAGATGTAGAACATGGTGGATTGATTCAATAAAGAACAGTGCAAGAAGAGGAAACCCAAACTGGGACAAAATGATGGACAAGGAATGGTGGAAGGAGAGAAGAATGTGGAGAAATGCCATAAATGTCCTGAACTGGCAGGAGCCAGGTAAGGGGAAACGGGGGTTAGTATTATTATTTATTTATTATTTAATCTGACCCAAACTGAGTTTGCCAAAGCCACACTCGGTAACTAAATAGATCTGCTTCGCAAAATGATACTAGAGTTCTACTGGTATTGTAACTTTCTTCAAATTCCAATGAAAATTAATAAATTTAAATTTCTATTTTCTTCAGAGATTAATTAGTAGACTGAACTTTTGTGTGGTTTCCCTAGTATTAGGGCCAGTACTGGCGATTAGGAGTGGGAGGGGGGGCAACAGGGGAATCAATTCCCTCCCCCACTTTGTGGAGAAACATATACATTTTTATTCCATTATAGCCACTTGAAACTAGGAATTACAAAAAGAATGTTCAAACCCTGTTGTCTTTTCAGCTAATTATTTCCTTTAATTTAATTATTGAGAAAAATACCAATTAGACACCTTTAAATATGTGATAACTCCAGAAAGTTAACTTGAGGGGAAGATTTCAAAATTCATTCTTAATGTAAATTTATGAAGTACAATATCAACTTTTAAACATAAATTTTCAGGCAAGTCTAAGGACTCTATTCAAATCCCTGCTGGGAAATATGTAACTGAGGGAATAAGGAGTGTTCACCCTCTATTAATTACCATTCAACTTGGTCTGGGGGTGACTATGATTTTCTAAAACTCTAAATTCTTCAAACATTTTTGGAACTTAATATTTTTGCCATCTAGTCACCCTCTGTAGTATAGGCAAATACAGTAGAGACAATACGCGACACTGAGCGAGATATCGAGGGACAGCTATTGGAACTCACTCTAGCGGATAGGCCTGAACAGTACTGATTCTCTCATAAGAGCACGTGTATTTTTGTGTGAAGTTTTTGGTGTTATTTATGCGTTTTCAGTGAGTTGACATGATTAAATAGTAGCGTGTGTCATTCCTTGATATATCCTCTCAACATGAGGGGAAAGGTAAGTGCTGTGTTTGGCTGCAGTAATTACGAAGTAGAGAAAAATGCGCGGTCATTCTTCTGGTTCACTCGTGACAAGAACATGTAAGTAATATTGTGTTTGGAGATATATTCTTCCAGTGACAGAGATTTTTATAGTACTTCATAATCTTCTGACCTGCTCGACCCATATTTTAACTGGCATAAAATGTAATACGCATATTTTATTGTATAGTGCAGCAATTAACCTTCAATACCGATGTGTTGTTGTGGGTGTGATCTGTGGGTTTTGAAATGTCACGGAAGTGATTTGGATAAGGTGTACAAGAAAGAAGGGACGTTACGCTTATATAAGAATTATAAGATCTGTTCGGATCATTTCCAGGCCAGCGACTTTAAAAATCCTCGACTATACAGCCAAGGGTATGTTATATTTTTACTCTAATTGTACGTAAATATTCCTCAAAGCATCACTATCGACAACATTTTCATACTTTTCTTTCTTTTATCCCTCTTCTCAGATTAAAGCCAGGATTTTATAGATTATCTTTCTGTTAGTAGGCTTCATGTTAAGAGGAAAATTGTCCAGCTATTAAATGTTAATTCATTGCATCATATGTGTAAGGAATGTGCCGATATTTTTATTGACAAGTGTCTTAATGTGATGATACAATGTTTTAAAATGAGAAAAAAGACAAATCCAACTGTAAGAGTTCAGGCAGGAATGTTAAAGCTAATAAAGTAATGCATAAATGAAAGATCAAGCCATTTCACAGCAGCCCATTTCATATCTTGTTTATGTGTCTAATTTCAGTCTTTGAATAATAACCTTTGAAATAATTCTTCACCCATTTATCCAGAATTGCTTTAGCAACTTCGAAGTTAATATCTCAATACCACTTTCTTTCTAGACATAATTTATTTATCCATTTCCGTATATACATTTCCATTGATATTTGAATTTAGCGCGATTTGTTCAGGTCAAGTCACTAGGAGCGCCACCGTCGAATTGTCTCCCATTTTAGCAAGGCGAAATCCGTAAGTGTCGCGTATTGTCTCTACTGTATTTGGTATAGGCTTAGCCTCTGTGACTTCAGGCCATAAGCTCATATAGGATTTCAGGTGTTTTTCAACGTGTATGTCAAAAGGAGTGCAAGTGCTTTGTCCCCTAGCATTTTGTTCATGGCCGATTTTTTTAAACCTTTTCTTTCTCTACGTGTAGGCCATTTAGCACAGGCACTTACTGCCCCTGTTTAATTTCTAATTATTTATACACAATTGTGGATCAGACTGTTGAGCAGAAATCACAGTAGACACTGTTTTCAAAGTGATCTGATGTAAACTTTGGATAAGAAAGTTGTGCCTTTGAGAAGGCAGACTGTAGTAGATTTTGTAGCTTAGTCTCCTAAGGTGTAATTGAGTGGAACAATTGAAAAAATTTCTTTTAGAGCCACCATGCTCATTCGGTTGTAAACTATTGGTAAAATTATTTCAAGAATAAAATTTACTGTCTCCACTATTCAATACAATTATATTCTGTAGTGATTATATCCTACAGGAATTACAAACACTAACTAGGAGCATGTTTCACCCTAGTTTTGGGCATCTTCAGCCTAATAATAATCTTAAGGTCAAGTCTTTAAATCTATTAAACATTGGAACTTAAAACTAAATACATGGTCTTATGCTAATTTTTTTTATAAAAAGTTGTGCTTTAGGTGATATTTACATAGTTTACAATGTGTACATTAATTAAAGAATTTGTGACAAGGAAGCAATTCACTGTGGGCACTTTCGTAGGTGTTCAGGTTTACCTGCCTGTCAAGTCTTCAGACTGGATACTGGTTGGATCCTCAAAAAGCACCACCAAAGATTATGTAATTATAGGGAAACCACAAAAATCAATGGTAATCACTAGTTAGTAATAGTTATTCTTTAATTAATGCACACATTGTAAACTATGTAAATATTACCTAAAGCACAACTTTTTGTAAAAATTTTTAGCATAAGACCATTGTATTTAGTTTTAAGTTCCAATGTTTAATAGATTTAAAGACTTGACTTTAAGATGCCCAAAACTACGGCAAAACATGTTCCTAATTAGTGTTTGTAATTCATGTAGGATATAATCATTACAGAATATAATTGTATTGAATAGGTAGACACAGTAAATTTTATTCTTGAAAGAATTTTACTTTTGTTATCTTCAATACGGAACAAAATGACATTAGTTACTTGTAAACTATTGTAAACTATTGAATCAAAAACCTTCTCAACTGTAACTAAATTTTGACTTTAAGTCACTGTTGTGAGCAGAGCTGACAAGCTCATCATTTTTCCATTTAACTGTTATTTGTTGTTGTTCATTCAGATTATTTATCAAAGTTTAAAGTCAGAAAAAAAAAAGAAAGGAATGAAATAAAATTTCAAATTATAGTGTTTTAAATGATGCTTTGATCTTTGCTTTGTCTCACCCTGGCACATTCTTACACCTCTAAAAACTAGCAAAACACGATGATAATAATAATAATAATAATAATAATAATAATAATAATAATAATAATAATAATAATAATAATAATAATAATAATAATAATAATAATAATAATAATAATAATAATAATAATAATAAATAATAATAATCATAATAATAATAATAATAATAATAATAATAATAATAATAATAATAATAATAATAATAATAATAATAATAATGCCTTTGGAGCTGGTATCTTTCCAGCCCTGTTTGAAAAAAAATTAAGTTGTGTGGTATGAAGTATTTGCAATCTTCTTCTTCTTCTTCTTCTTCTTCTTCTTCTTCTTCTTCTTCTTCTTCTTCTTCTTCTTCTTCTTCTTCTGAGGCCTGCTAAGGACCACATGCCAATTTCAATTCAGTTCTTCATACTTTGTTGTTTCCTCTTCTGCTCCTTCTTCCCTTCCAATATTCTTTCATCCTTTCATTATGCTATTTCCGTCTGTCCTCGGACCACTTCGCACCAGGCTTCTTGTTCAATCTTCCTTGGAATTCTTCCATGCTTACTACCCTCTTTCTAAAATTTTCTCTGTCCATAATTTCTTCTTCTCTTATATTATTTCTTTCTAAATCTTTCTTTACTTCTTGAATCCAGCTAATTGTTGCCTTTTTGTCCCAAAGGTACTTGAAAATCTTTTTTGTTAATCTGGAATCATCCATTCTGTAAATATGTCCAAAAAATTGCAATCTCCTTTTTCTTATGGTTTCTGTTACGTTTTCTATGTTGCTGTATATTTCATCATTAGATCTTAATTTCCATACTTCTGTTGTTTTCACACGTCCTAAGATTTTTCTCATGATTCTCTTTTCTAGTACCTCAAGTTTATCTAATCTATAGTTTAGTACCAGGCATTCACTTGCATATAAGCATTCTGGTTTCACTACTATAGTGTTGTGCCTTATTTTAAGATTTTTAGATAGACACTTTTTGTTATAAAAATTCTTTGTGATAACATATGCTCTTTCCATCTTGTTTACCCTTTCTTCTACTGCAGATTTGTCTAAACCATTTTTCTTGAATTATTTCTCCCAGATATTTGAATTTTGTTACTCTTTCTACTGGACCAATATTTGTTGCCAACAATTTTGGAGCATTCTTGATGTTTGTAATAAATTTTGTTTTTTTCTACTGATTACTTAAGTTATTAACCAATCGGATATTTTTGTATATATTTTTACTGAGCTCGATAGCTGCAGTCGCTTAAGTGCGGCCAGTATCCAGTAATCGGAAGACAGTGGGTTCGAGTCCCACTGTCGGCAGCCTTGAAGATGGTTTTTCGTGGTTTCCCATTTTCACACCAGGCAAATGCCGGGGCTGTACCATAATTAAGGCCACGGCAGCTTCCTTCCAACTCCTAGGCCTTTCCTATCCCATCATCGCCATAAGACCTATCTGTGTCAGTGCGACATAAAGCAAATAGCAAAAATGTATATATTTTTATAGCCAATTAAAATTGGGGGTGTGCACAGGCCATCTGCCTAGAGCATTTAGAAACTTTTATTCTGCATTTTCCCCACCACTGGAACTGAACATACCGAGCTCGATAGCTGCAGTCGCTTAAGTGCGGCAAGTATCCAGTAATCGGGAGATCGTGGGTTCGAGCCCCACTGTCGGCAGCCCTGAAGATGGTTTTCCGTGGTTTCCCATTTTCACACCAGGCAAATGCCGGGGCTGTACGTTAATTAAGGCCACGGCCGCTTCCTTCCATTTCCTAGGCCTTTCCCATCCCATCGTCGCCATAAGACCTATCTGTGTCGGTGTGACGTAAAGCAAATAGTAAAAAGGAACTGAACATGCTGTTACTGGCAGCCACTAAACATTCTCTATTGAGACTCAATCCTTGAGTATAGAAGGCAAGTGCTTTACCAGCTGAGCTACAAAGCCAGCCAGAGGATGAAGTGGTGGTGGTCCTATGCCCTGGGCACAAAATTTCATTAATTGTCTCCTAACTTATTTGAAAATACAACTGTTCGGTTGCAAAGGAAAGTGAAAAACTTTTCCTAGCACTGAAATACCATAACATTGAAGAGGATGACATAGTGTCAACTATATGGCACTGAGGTGGAAATTGCTAGTGATAAGGTCTGCTATTTCTTTAACTTCTTTCTACAAAATGCTCATATCTTGTGCCACAGACTGTATAGGTGAATTGAAGGAGAGTGACAAGTCAGGCGTATTAGAGTCAAGGCTACTGCTTTTAATTAGATGCCCAACAGGCCCCCATTGTGCAGTTCAACTCCAGTAACTCCTCAATGAAGGCACGAGTAAAATTAGAGGATCTCTAGGATTAGTCAGAAAAGGTATGTATTCTTAGTTTACTACCAGCTATACTATATTCTACACTGTGGCAACTTTCATAGGTGTTTAGGTTTATCTGTCTGTCAAATCTTCAGGCTGGATACTGGTTGGATCCTCAAAAAGCACCACAAAAACCAATAGTAATCACAACACTGAAAAAAACACATGATGTTATGTGTCCAACTTGTGAATACTAACCATTACATTCTCTTCATTTGCAACAAAAATTTCACTAAATATTCCGTACGCTTGATCAAGTTACTTACATATTCAACAGTGGTGGCTAATGGGAATTTATAAAAATAAGGGTCAGAGAGATAGAATCAGTGTCTACTCTGTGGAGAAAAAATGGAAGAAGAAGTGCATCTATTAAAAGTTTTAGGGCAACCAAAGGAATGAGAGTAAAATATCTGGGAAGTGAATAAAATATAAAAACAAAGTGAGAGAGAATTCTATACAATTGCTAAACTATTAAATAAAGAGAGGATTACACCAGGAAGAATAGCAAAAGTTTTTGTATTTAAAAAGTATACTATTGAAAATAAAGCATATGTTCATATAATGTTTTCACTTTAGAATGACCAATACTATCACCTTTTAACATATGGCTCCTTCCTCCTGGGATACTCTGTATAATAATAGCAGTAGTAGTTACATTGTTAAATTATGTTACAAAAACCAACATCATTAAAAGAAATAAGCATAAATAGTAATAAAGTCAAAATTGTTGCCCAATTCAAATACCTAGGGGAAGTAATAACAAACAACCTAAACGGAAAAATAACCTCGATCTAAATAAGAACAAACAAGCTATCTAAAGAACAAAAATTAACCTGGGATATCCACAAGAAGAAAACAAAAACAAAAAACAACGCCTATCCATACACACACAAAACTACAACGCAGTTATAAAACTGGAAGCAACATATGCAGCAGAGACCCTCTTTCACCTGAACGATCAAAGACCAACAGACTTCAGGAGATTGAAGAAAGAATTGGAAGAACCTGCATCAACAGAAAATACAAGAAAGATGGACAGTGGCAGATAGTACCCAACAAAGTCATGTACAAAGAGCTGGAAGCCATTACTGATACTATGCATAAGAGGAGACTTGGATACTTTGGACACATAATGAGAATACAGGATTCGAGACTTCTGAAACAACTGATGCAATATAATCTCAACTTTAAAAAAAATAGCACAACAGGTTGCAAATGCAAGTGGATCAGAGAAATAAGAGAGGATCTGAAGGAAATTGGCCTTACACCAGAAGGCACCACAGATAAGATAATTTTTTTTAAAAAATTCCAGGGCACAAACATCCACTTCACATTCACAAGATAGAAGCTCACAACACAAATATTTTTCAGCACCAGAAAGAGCACGAACTCAGCACACATAAAAGAAGAAGTAGTAGTAGTAGCAGTAGTAGTAGTATGTGTCAGCAACGATATTCATCATTTTGATGGATATGACTTATTTTCTTAATGAAAGTTTTATTGACCACCTAAGCAATACAATATTTTTTACTAGGACAAGTTTTGTCCAATGTAAATGATCATCATCAGCTATTCATAGCAAGATAGTTTAAAAGGAGGACATAGTGTCATTAAAATTGAATGTCTTAATACAAACATCAAATAGAACTGAATCTTAAAAAGCTATGACCACAAACAGGGTCACAAAAACACACAGATGTACAAAATTTAAATATGGTCCATATACAAGGATTTTTTCAATCTTGATGAACACTTGTTAATTAAAAATGACATAATAAGGTGAGGACATTATAATACACTCCTTGTAACACCAAAACTGCTGTATTAAAATTATCACAGTGTTGGGCTTCAGTAATGAGTTTCAACTATATACAGTAATCCACTAAAAACAATTAGAAATATACTGTGTGCTGTACATGTGATTGAAGTACTTGGATAAATCTTCTTTTAAAAAAATACAATATTGCTGTATTAGACCGAGGAATATCCTAATGTTTACGAAATTAAGTCAAGTCCAGCATCCCTTGAGGTTCCGGTAGTACACCTTATATTGGACGAAACCAGTCCTAGTAAAAAATAATAAATATTGTATTGATTAGGTTGTCAATAAAACTTTCATTAAGAAAATAAGTAGCAGTATTTCTATATTCTCAGGAAAAAGTACTCCCCTGCAGCCTTCACTGGCAGGGCTAGGGATTGACTCAGGGTCCCCCAGAGAACGCAGATTGCTAGACAGGAAGGTAGTCAAATATAACAATTTTTGTAACGTCCATCCATCCGTCCATCCGTCCGTCCATCCGTCCGTCCATCCGTCCGTCCATCCGTCCGTCCATCCGTCCATCCAATCTAATCTAATCTATCTATCAATCAAAATATTTTATTTGCAAATGAGATCTCTACCTCGGTGGCAAATAATAGGCCTACACAAAAATATATTGTTCTCAACATCTAAACTTTAAATTAAAAAGAAAAGAAGACATTTTCCTAAAATACAGTATTATACAATTTACATTAACAATTTCTCTATTGAACACACAGTTCATCCTTAATAAATTTATATTATTTACAAAATTCTACTCATAATATCTTCTGTACTTTCACACACACTCAACTCGTATACAGTATGTGGAATCACTTCGAAAAATACTATACAATTGCTATAAGATCTAAATGTACATTGCTTTTTTTTTAAAACCCATTTTGGCACCTAAAATGCATAACGACCTGCTGCGTCTTAACCAGAGCCCATTTTGCCACTGCTTTTCAGAGTTCCTGAATGGCCTTCCGAGCTATCATACTGGTCCCAGGGCCCTCGAAGTCCCCACTGTACTTTACCCCTACAGGCAGTTCCCTACTTCAGGTGTCCAGTCCCCATAGACAAGGGGATGGAATTATTTATTCACAAAAATTATTTATTTACAATAACCTACACAGGTCAAATGCCCTCTAACATTTCTTTTCTCTGTTGCTGTTTATTCTTTTTTTGAATACCTGTACAGATTTTGGTAAAGGGTCAAACACTTCCCCAGGTAAACTGTTCCACTCCTTCACGCCCTTCCCAATGAATGAAAATTTATCCCAATCATTTCTGCTAAAATCCCGTCTAATTTTATACTTGTGATCAGCCCTGCCAATATAATTATTTTCCAACTGAAGCCTCTAATGGATTTCTCCCCATGCTTTCTCTTCTGTATAGGCTCTATATAATCCTATAAGTCTAGTTTTCTCCCTTCTCTTACTGAAGACTTGTTTGATTCTGATGTTAATAATCCTCTAATTCTGTTACACAGTCTACAGACTTCTTTTGTCTTTGCACAAGATAATTCATGCTAATTGAACTCCTTCGCTCGCTACACACTGGGTGGTTCCAACTCTGTGATGATAAAATGATATCAGTCACAATTCTTTTCAAAGACTGTACAGCAATCACAGTGGAACAAAGTGCTTCCTTCTAACTCCACCCAGAGGTTACATTTACATTAGGTTACTGTGTTAGATGTGGAGTGTGCAGTGACTCTGTCCAAGTGCAAATTCATATTGTGTGGCTGTTGCAAAATTAAAATACAGAGCAGGAACCTTCTGATGGGGTAAGGTAATCAGCATTATAGTTTTTTTTTGCATAATGCCCAAAGCATAGGGCCATGATCAAAACAGACTACTTAAAATTACTACAGTACTGTGGTACAGCCCAAGTTGTTTTTTATAAGGCTGTTCTTCACTAAAATCTGTCTACCTTGTTTTGGGTCTTCCTCAACCTCCCTTACACTCCAGTTGCAGTTCCAAACTCTGTTTTCTTGACCTTTCATTGTTTATCTCTTTGGTGTATCCAAACCATCTCCACTCGTTCCTTTCTATCTTATCATACAACTTGTCCACCCTAATTTTATTGCTTTCCTTCTGTCCTCATCATTTTTAGCTTAGTTCCTTCTTGTTTTGTGAGCCAGCTGTCTGGATAAGGCTTTTCTCTCTTTTTGTCATAGGCTAAGTCTCTGCCCCATACATTCTTCTTCTTCTTCTTCTTCTTCTTCTTCTTCTTCTTCTTCTTCTTCTTCTTCTTCTTCTTCTTCTTCTTCTTCTTCTTCTTCTTCTTCTTCTTCTTCTTCTTCCGTCACCCTTATGCAGGGGCCTGGGTTGGGCTGTGGATCATTGCCTTCCATGCACTTCTTGCACTCCACTGAAGACCCAGGATATGCACCTTGCTTCTGGGATATTCCTTAGATCTTTATTCTGATCCACTTTGACGCTTCATTTAGGCTGTTATTACGATGTGCTCATCACATCCAAAGGCAAGTTATAAATACTTAACTGCCAGGTTTCAACTAATTCATCCCTGACCTGGAGAACAGGCGCTGCCTGCCAGGTTTCAGTGGAAAACCTCCCATGGGGAAACAGCAGCCTCTTAATGAGCTCCTCCACCCAAAGCTGTTGGGCCCTTCAGAAAGTTGGGTTATTTCCCGCCGACCAATACTTGGCGTTGTTACAGGGATGTAATAAGTCTTTCATTCTTTCCTTAGCCTTTGTTGGTGTATAGTCTGGCTACGTCATCTCAGTACCGTAATCGAGTAGATTATGTAGCCATTGACTCAATGCTGAGTTTACAAGTACAGAAATCAGTTTCATGGTCCGTATCAAAATTTGTGATCACAAGAATTCCATAATAAATATGACTTTCCACCTTTTACTATATATTTGCTTAAAGCTAGCTATCTAGTAGTACATGTTTCATTCCTTAGGAACATCCTCAGCTACTTATTTCATTGCTTAGGGGAAAACGTTTTACAAACAATGATAATTTTTGTTAAAAACATCTCTTGTACCTTAATTATTCTTGAAATAAAACCTGTAAGAAAAGGGGAGGGAAAGGACCTTTACGTTATTGACCTAAGTTTGAAGATAAGTATAACTAATCTTCCTTTCCTTACCCCATTGTCCCATTTACCTTCTCACCCCCCATTTCCTTATTAGTTTTATTTTCAGTGTAATTAAGGTTCAATTCTTTGTAAAAAAAAAAATGTTCACTTAAGCAACGAAATAAGTAGCTGATGGTGTCCCTAAGGAATGAAACATGTACTACTAGATAGCTTGCTTTAAGCAAATATATAGTATCAAAAAGATGGAAAGTTGTATCTCCTGTAGAAATCTTTAGTTCAATGCCGATTGTTGAGCGGCAGAAAATTAACTTGAGAGTATTTAGGAACTGTAGTAAGGATGTAAAGGAGAGGGCATATAAGTCTCTGGTAAGACCACAGTTGGAGTATAGCTCCAGTGTACAGGATTCTTAACAGAACTACTTGATACGAGAACTGGAAAAAATTCAAAGGGAAGCAGCACGATTTGTTCTGGGTGATTTCCGACAAAGGAGTAGTGTTACGAAAATGTTTCAAACTTTGGGCTGGGAAGACTTGGAATAAGGAGACGAGATGCTCGACTGTGTGGAATGTGATACAGGTGTTGCTTCCCATGAGGAACCTGAAATATTTGTTCTGAATGAGTAAATTTATAAATGTGGTATTATTTGGTAAATTGGTGTTATGATTATATTATATATATATATATATATTATATTATATTATTATATTATAATTATTAAATTTATAATACCAATTTACCAAATAATACCACATTTATAAATTTACTCATTTGGAACAAATATTTCAGGTTCCCTATGGGAATCAACATCTGTATCATCTGATGGCCAGGCAGGCATCAATTTCTGAAAATGGGACAAAGTCTCTCATAGTGCACTGGCACAGCCGGTGGCTCCAAGTAGCCTACACAGTGGCCTCCACGGTATGCACTAGCCATGCGTCTTGATGTGTGTACTATGTACCAACTGATGAGCCCAATTTAGCACACTGGGGCGAAACACTGGCAACCAGGAATGAGTTAGCTGGAAAATTTATAACGTCCAATAACGGACCAACTACATTGGTATTGTGTGGTATGTTTCGAGCTGTCATGGAGAGTTGGCGTGAAATGACAAATTTAGAAGAATAAGCTTGAGTGGAGCTTTTAAAAGCAGGAAAGATCATAATATGAAGATAAAGTTGGAATTGGGGTAAATATTCATTTATAGGACAAGGAGTAAGGAATTGGTATGAATTATCAAGAGAAATGTTCAATAAATTTCCAAGTTCGTTATTTAAAATATTTAAGAAAAAAAGCTAGGTAAACATTATAAATAAATGAAAATATTAGTAAACAATTAATAGAGAATTTGCCATCTGGGCGACGGTCCTAAATGCAGATCATTGATGATTGATTGATTGATTGACTGGACTTGGCCAATAGCTTTGGAAGGAGCAAAAGCCATCAGGGCTCATCATGCAGTGTTTCTTCTCTGTGTCAGGAGCAGCCTAGCTTAAACCTGGTAGCAGATATAAAATGCCTTTGGGAGTAGTGAACCCCCCCCCCCCCCCCTGCAAATAATAACAACCTACAATTAATTTTTATTTGTATTATTTATTCACTTATTACAATTAAGGGCTGCCTAAGTGGTATATAGCTCTAATATTCATCCAGCCTTGTCCTTTTATGTTTCCAAGTTTGTCCTCTTCTCCTATTTCTGTTGCTCCTTCTTCTTCCTACACTGATCTGCTATTGTGTTCCTTTCTTACTCCTCTCTCTCTTTCTTTCTGACTTATTTATCCTATTATGCATTCCTTTTCATGTTCCTATGTTATATGACTGATACGCCAGATATATTCCATTAATGATTTTGAGTAAAAAGATGTCATTCTCTCCCCAAAATAATGTGCAACTGAACACTTCATTCTCTTTCTTTAGCACATCGTAATGGGATCGTCTAAAGTTGGAATGCTGGTCCCCATGGCCATTATCATGCAGTTTGTGGGCATAAAAGCAGCCAATATACTCGCGATTCTAACCACACCAACTCGCAGCCACCACAACTGGAACACGCCTCTGATGCTCAGCCTGGCTAGTCGAGGACATCATGTTACCATCGTTAGTCCAGTGGCTCTTACGGTTCCTGTGCCGAACATAACTGACATTGTTCTGGAAGGATCTTTGGACTACACAAATGAAGAAGCTGACTATGCCAGTATGACTAAAATAAATATTTTAGAAAAGCTGAGTCTTGTAAAGGACTGGTATTTATCTTCATGCCAATACTCTCTTTCTACAAATGGTGCTAAAACGCTAATGGAATACACCAAGAATACAACATTTGACCTTTACATTATAGAAGCATCTGGTGGAGAGTGTTTCTTTGGATTTCTGCATAAATTTGGAAGAGCTCCCATTGTAGCTATCAATGGTTTTGGAAGTCCAGAATGGATCAATTATAATATTGGAAGTCCCTATAATCCTTCCTATATTACTAGCTCATTTCTAAATTATGACTACCCTTCAGGTCTTTGGCAAAGAATACAGAATACATTAATATATTCAGCTGCAATGTTCTTATACCATTATTCGTATCTACCAAGTCAGGACGCTCTCATCCGCAAACATTTCGGTGAAGGTGTTCCACCAGTAAAAGAAACTCTAAATAACGTCAGTGTGCTCCTGGTGAGTTATCACCACAGCTTCGACGGGCCGAGACCTCTCGTACCAGCCATGATACCTGTTGGTGGGATTCACATCAAGAAACCCAAGCCACTTCCAAAGGTGAGTTCACATTGTTATGACTAGACCCAGTAGCGTAGCCAGGATCGGCCGACGGGGAGGGATCTGTAGTTACAAAATGATGGTATAATATAATAAAGGTACATGAATGACTTGTCATTATAAGGGCAATGATACAAGTAGAACACAATGAAGGTACACGAATGACTTGTCATTATAAGGACAATGATACAAGTAAATTACACATCTCTTGGTTCAACAGTTATGTCTCTGAATGTTTATTTAGTTTATTGTCAGTTTATGTATATTTTCTTTCTGTAAAAGTTCCATGGGGGGGGTGTTCTAACTCCCAGTAACCCCCACCCTGGCTATGCCACTGCCTACACCTAAGATTTTAGGCAAAAACCTACTTTGTTCCTGAACAAATAACTTAAAATTGAAGTTGTATTTACATGTTACATATATTTATAAGGTTAAAAAACGGTGGTCTCATCCATCCCATCCATTATCTAAAGGCTAAGCCTTGTTGCTGCAGCCACATCCCATGGTCTTCAGCAGTCCTTTCCATCGCGACATAGGAAGCAAAACCCAGCTGAGTGATTATTGTTCATAAGGTATGAGAGACGTGGTCTTCTTCTCGACATCTTCCCTAGAACCTTTCCTTCAAAGACATTCTGGAGAAAGGTGTCATGTTGTAGGATGTGTCCAAGGAATTTAACTTTTCTCTGCTCTATAAAATAAATTAAGGCCTGTTTCTCATTAATCTCATTCAAGATCTGGATATTAGTTTTTTTTCTTCTGTCCAACTCATCCCTGTCAATTTTCTCCAGAACCACATTTCTGCAGCTTCTAGTACTGATTGTGCTTGCTTTCCCAAAGTCCAGGTCTCACAACCTTAAGTTAGCACACTCCAAAAAATGGTCTCATAGTGCCTAAAAATGCCTAAATTGACATTAGAACCATTATTTGCCTATACACCCAACTCTCGATTAACCAGGATAATGTAGAGTTAAGGCTTCTCAGATAAGTAACATCGCGGCTAACCCGCAAAAACTTAAAAATAGAACAGGCGTACTGAAAGTACAGTAAAAAATGATAATAAATGATACTATTGTATTGTTTTTTTTATTAACTTACCCAATACGTTACAGTAAAAGTAACACTCTGCACAAGTAATAAGTGGAAAAAATAAACAGCACTTTTCACAGAAATGAATAAGGTAAAAGAAAAATATTCAGACTACCTAACTTTACTGTTTCTGAAAACAATCAGTCATGGTTTTCTGCTTTTGTACCAAGAAACACTTTTTCTTTATTTTGCTCCTCAAGTTTCTCAAAACAAGTTTCTCGGTGATGAGAGCATCATCCTGGCAATACTATCCCGACCCTTTGTAATTCTGTATTACTGTAACTCCTAACACTTATGCATTTTTAGTGTTTTCGATATTGCGGTTAAGCCAAGACGCAGTTGATCCGATTACGGTAAATCAAGAGTTAAGTGTATTGCTATAATTCCTTCCCCCTCCCCCAAATTATTTCAAAATGTTTTTAATTTATTCTGAGAAACTGAAATATTTGCCAACTCGTTTTCAGTATCTTGAACAGTATAACCTTGAAATACTTTTCAAACAATATCTTAAAAGCAGGAAGCTGTAAACCACACTCTGTGGAGGTCCTTAAGAACCTCTCGTGGTAAACACAACTACAGTCTGCGTGTCACGAGGTGGAAGACAGTGTTCATTGACCTGCTGGAACATTTCACTGTGTCCGTTTGTTCAGTGTGTGCATTATGCAAGACCGACCGACCAACACTTATTTGCATTTAGGGCAGTCCCTTGGTAAATTATTCCAATCCCTAACTTCCCTTCCTATAAACAAATATTTGCCCCAATTTCTCCACTTGAATTCCATCTTTATCTTCATATTACATCTTACCTGCTTTTGAAAACTCCACTCAAGTTTACTCTTCTACTTACATCATTCCCTGGATCTCTCCACTGACAGCTTGGAACGTGCCAATTACTTGAAAAAATTGTTTAACAGGTACTCTGAGGTTTTACCTATTCAATACAACTGATATTCTTTATTTTCTTTTAATATTAGCATATTAATATAGTTACAGTTTAATATAATTAAACAATTTTTTCAAGTATTATTCTATCAATACGGACCCAAAAATGAAGTTGATAGTATGCACGTATCACTTAGTCGAGCAGCTCATCTCCCTTCTCTCAAGTCTTCTCAGCCCAATGTTTGCATCATTTTTGTAACACTACTTTACAATTGATAATCTTAACCATAATGATCAATAGTAAATTGATCCATATTTACAACCAGTATAGGTTATACCGTTATAAATAAGTTCTGAGATTTCTAATACTGTAGTAGTTTATACAAGTAAGTTCTGAGATTTGTAATGGTAGTTTATACAAGTAAGTTCTGAGATTTGTAATGGTAGTTTATACAAGTAAGTTCTGAGATTTGTAATGGTAGTTTATACAAGTAAGTTCTAAGATTTGTAATGATAGTTTATACAAGTAAGTTCTGAGATTTGTAATGGTAGTTCAAGCCGCTGAAGAAGAGAACTTTGGTTCTTGAAACATTTTCAGTGTATTGAAATTGTAATAAATTTCATATTAGTGTTGACAAGGTGGACATTTGTGTTGAATTGATCTTTAATGTGATAAACTACTCCTTTGTCGGAAATCACCCAGAATAAATCGTGCTGCCATTTTACATCAGATGGTAAAATTTATTCTGTGATATTTGCAGCAAAGAGGTGAGTGAAGTTGGTTTTATATTTCCCCCTAACGATTCATAATCAATTTAGCACAATAAAAATTGTATTTTAATTGATAAATGCCTAATAAAACACGTAAAATTAAAGCTGCCCAAAATATATTTTCAAAATCTATTTTTTCATATTTGAGAGCCTCTTTTCGGCACCTAAAACAAAAATTGTACAACTTAAAAATCTGAGGTCTAGTCATGAACAGAACATTAATTATGCGATTTGTGTCACAAAAATGAGCTAATTTTAACAAATTACAGAGGGCATCTTTTAAGTAAGGACCATCTGGAAATAACTACTGAAAGTCCATATGTTCAGGACTTGGCAGCAAGTCAGGGAGGAGGGAGGTGGTTTCGCGAATAAATCCTGTGACTCCAGTTTTAAAGACCTCTATCACATGGACAAAGTGGTGTGGTTGTTCCTGGAGTAGGGTATGTAGTTGATTGTTATTCATGTGGAAAAGCAGAAAAGTGTGCACAAAAAGGAATCTCTATTAAAATGTTTGAAAAATGAGTTCAAATTGGTACAATGCTATATTTGGATGTAGTAATACCGAAAGGAAACAATCCAGGCCAACATTTTTGTTGATTTTTGGAGGGAAGAATATGAGGTTAAAAATTAATATTTCTGCATTTATAAGGAGTAAAAGATGAAAATAAATAAGTCCAGAACAAAAGTAATGGAGTGCAGTCGAATGAAGTCAGGTGACGCAGGCAATATTAGATTAGGTAATGAAGTATTAAAGGAAGTAGATCAATATTGTTACTTCGGTAGTAAAATAACTAACAATGGCAGACGTAAGGAGGATATAAAATGCAGGAGACTAGCAGAGGCAAGGAAGGCCTTTTTTAATAAAATCAATTTGCTCACTTCGAACACTGATATAGGAATTAGAAAGACGTTTTTGAAGACTTTCGTCTGGAGCGTGGCATTGTATGGAAGTGAAACATGGATGATAACTAGTTTAGAAAGAAAGAGAATAGGTGCTTTAGAAATGTGGTGTTACAGAAGAATGCTGAAGGTGAGATGGACAGATTGAATCACGAATGAAGAGGTACTGAATTGAATGGGTGAGAAAAGATTGATTTGGCTAAATTTGAAGAGAAGAAGAGATAGAATGATTGGACACATCTTAAGACACCCAGGACTTGCTCATTTGATTTTGAGGAAGTGTAGACAGTAAGAATGGCAGGGGTAGACCAAGGTATGAATATGACAAGTAGATTAGAGCAGATGTAAGATGCAACAGTTATGAAGAAATGGAAAGGTTAGCACAGGATAGGGTGGCATGGAGATCTGCATAAAACCAGTCTATGGACTGATGACTCAAATAACTTAATAAAAATTTATTTACAAAATCGTCCCACAGTTGAAGGTTGCCACAGTGTACAAGACAATGAAATTTATAATTTTAGCTTACAATGGTAATTTTGGTTATTACATTATTCTTGTAATGTTGTTAAGATTTTCATATTCTAAATGTAACATCGAAATGATGCAAACTCTCTCATCTGTCATTTGCTATCCTTTTCAGTTTCATGTAATTGTCACATTCCAGTCTGTCCACATTGTCTTCTTCCAAGACTGTTCTTGGCCTTTCTTCCGCAATGCTTACCCTTTAAGAATGTTAATGATGATGTATTTCATTATTTGTCCAACATGTTGTTAAGATATAAAAATCATAATTGATACCAATGATTTCTCAGCAATGAAATTGAACCTCATAAAGCTAACAGTGTTATAGTTAGCAATTCTAGAAGTCAATTAAACCATTTCCGAAAATTCACTGTGAATTGTAGAATAGTCTCCCAAGCTCCTATCACTAATCCTTTCTTTTATGTTTCTTGATTTTCAATTCAAATTTATCTTTGTCATAAAGCATGTTCAGCTTTTTCTTAATCACTGTCTTCTGGCTGGTCTGTGGAGATCTCAAAACAAACTGTGGGGGTCAATATTTTAATATTTATAAAAAAATCATGGTTTATTTTATATGTCATAATACTATCGCAGTCATAAAGACGCACACACGAGATGTTGTCAACAGTGTGCACTGTTTTATTTACAAATTATACACTCACTCCACTCCGCTCCGCTCCCCTCCGCTCCGCTCCACTCCACTTCACTCCACAACCCAACCCAACCCAACCCTATCACATACCTTGCCCGGCCAGGCTTCTAGAAAAGTATGACACAACATACTTTCTCGTATCTTCTCGAGTCTCCAATAACCTATGTATGAACATTCTGTAAAACTCGAGTGACAAAGGTGCGTTGTTTTGGAATCTTATCCTGTATTGCACAACATTACATTGCATTTATACTCCATATTTACAGGCAATTATAAATTATATAATATTTATTTTATATTCGTACTTTAAATAAAGTCGTATTAATATACATACAGCAGAAGTATCGTGACATAACCTCACATGTTTTGTTACAGAAGACAGATCATACAACACACAAATACTAAATGATACAACTATGATTTATACCAAATTGAGCCCATACTGACAAACTGCCGTACATAACTACGTAGATAATAATAATAATCATACCTACAAATCGAGCTCAATATTTTCACTATTTACCCATGGGTTTAGAGAATTGTTTCCAAGTTATACCAGTCCATTATAAACTTGCATCAATACTCATTCTTTCTTCCTTTTTTTCATTTATACTTACTGCTTAACCTTTAATCCTCAACTATAGATCTGTCTGTGTGACTGTGGCATCAGTTATACCTCTCAGTGTTTACTAGCGTATAACACCTTCCTGACTTAATCATGTCTCTCACCCATGTTCATTTTGTTGCTGTTAGTATTAATGACTTCTTCTTCTTCCCTAAGTCGTAAGTGAACGGAAAATTGATTTTTGTCCTTGCGAGCGACGTGTCTGAACCACATCAACTTTTCTTCGACCATTTTATCAGTTATTGCAGAAACTTGCATCGAGTTACAAATGTGATCATTTCTGATCTGATCTTCCCATGTCACAATCACTGACCAACGTAGCATTATCATTTCAGCAACATGCAGTTTCTGATTATGCTTGACCCATGTATTTTCACTGTATGTCATTCCTGGTCTGATAACAGTGCTATAAACCACCTCCGCGGGCATTCTTTTATCATACATCACACCTGTTACTGATTGTTACTTTAGCCATACGACATTGATTTGGTGTCAAACATCAGCATCCACTGTTGTCTTGTTGTTGAGATGGATCCAAGGTACTTGAATTCATCTACCTATTTTAATGGCTAATAATCCAGGAAAACTATACACTGTGGACTGGAAGAGTTTATGTGCATATACACCATCTTTGCCCTACTCACTCGGAGGCTCTGTGCCTCCATCTCTCATGAACTTCTTCAACCTACTCTCTTGTTTCAGCAGTCATGGCTAGGTCATCCACACAGGAAATGCTGCATGCTAACTCATGCATGACCTGTTCAAGACCAAATTAAATAACAACGGGCTAAGCACTGAACCCTGGTGAACACCAACCTTAACAGGGAAACTCCCCAGCTTTGCTCTTGATCTTAGTAAGTGGCATTTTGTAAGCCTTTTTCACAGCATTTACCAGCTTCTCCAGCACATTTTGGCTTTGTAAGGCATTGCAAGCCAATTTTCTGGGATCTTGATCATATGCTTTTTCCTAGATCAACAAACACTTTCTTTAATTTCCCTCTTCTTTTCTGTTATGGTCTGAACTGCCTGGATCACATCAGTAGTTGACCTTCCTCACACAAATCTACATTGGTCTTTTTATTCAGCACCATTAAACAAACTTAATAACGATTATCATATGGCCTCAGTTACTGTGTTAAGGCATTTTAATTTGGTGCTATCTGGCAGCCTCCACATCAATTTTAATGTACGATTTTACTCCAGGCCTAGTAGATAACAGAGTAAACCGAATCTCTCTTGGGTATCTTCGCCTACATTTTAATTCATTTTGTCGGGTGAACACCAAACGTGTTACCAGAGATCTTTTATATGCCAACATCGTACGACATGGAGTGTCGATTGGACTTTGGTCCGCCCTTCAAAAACCTGACTACAGTACCTCTGCCAGGTCTGAACCCACTATCTTAGGATCCGGAGGCCGACACTCTACCACTGATCCCTGATCCACAGAGGGAGCTAGCTACTAACTTTTATTTTACAAATCCATTAATATCCAAGTAGTCATAATCAAATAATTTTTAGTTTTTTCTCAAATTAACTTGGGATTTTGCAATTAAAGGGGCAAATTTTTTCTGTTTTCCTAAATGTAGGGGTATTCTGTACCGTAGTGCAGGGGCTGGTGAAAGTCAATCACAATCTACCAGTAGATCATAAAATTAAAGGTGAGAAGAAAGGTCTAAAAAAAAAAATTTTTTTAAATCCCGCTCGCTGCAAGCGCTAGGAGAGTTTGATTTCCATTGTGATTTTCACTTCTTTGCAGATGAACAGGTTCTTCCCTTGCTTATGTAATGTGATAAGGTTGAACTTTATCCATCTTGCCTTAATTTAACCATTCTAAACAAACGAACAGTAAACAAAGCGTAATGATAAGTCATCCCATGATTTTTCATAGTGTGAACTGACACTGTGACTTTGTGATACTTTAATCTGTAACATGATCACAGAAGAACACAGCAATACTCGTAAATGAACAAATTATGTAAAGTTTTTCCTCAAGAGAAGGCATACTTCGTTAGCTTCAACTTTTCTTCGAGAATATTTAGAACAAAGAATTTCCACAAGGAATTTTTTTTAAAATAAACATCTACTGTTCAATACTGTACAACTGGCTTAGTTATAAAAATAGTCAATACAATCTCAAATTAGTACATGTTTCGGTCCTTGTATGGACCATTTTCAGTGGATATCAACAATACAAGATAAAATTAAAGCTTACAGAAGCATTCAAACAAAAAAGATACATTTTAAAAATCTTATAAAATAATTGCTGTTTTATGTCTTTGATGTTATTTGAAAGTCACAATAAACAAAGTATAAGGACAGTTAAATGAAGGACAGGTTCAGAACATCTTTTAACATTTCTTGCTGAATATTGTCTAGAAAGAAGATGAAAAGGGAGGATAAAAATGAATGCTTATGACATTCAAAACATTACGATCACAGGTGAAGAGATTGAAGCTTAAATGTTTCTTTGTTATGGCTAAACGTAATTGTCATTATGTAACACTCCTGCTGGTTCTTCAATATGGAACATTCGAGATGATCATTGTTTAAAATCCATATATAAAAAAAAAAAAAAAAAAAAAAAAAAAAAAAAAAAAAAAAAAATTGAGAATCCTAATTTTCAAACATAAACTTAAAACTTAATTTAAAAGAGGTGCAGAACTACGTTAACCAATTAATATTTATTATTGCACATTTGACTCCAGCGTTACCAGTTATTCACCCAACACAAAGGCTACTGTTGAGAAGTTGTGGCAAGTTTCACACTGAGAATGGTAATTATAAAATTGTATATTTTTGCAACATTTTGCCGTACAATTTATTTCCATGTATAAATCTTAGGATTTGAAAACAAATTATAGAATATGTGCAAGGGATGTATACAAAAATTGTCACGGGGACAAAGGAAAAATATGAAGACAGGGAGCTGAAGGTAATGCTGTTTGCATATTATGATATAGTTGTGTGAGGAGCAAACAGAGAGGAAATACAAGGGCACTTCAACACATTGAGTGTGATTATTGAAAATTGTGGAATGAAAATCAGCATGAAAAAGAGTGCAGACTAGAAGAGAAACAGAAGGGAAAGAAATGAATCACATTAGGGGATAAAACCATGAAATTGTGGAGAGCTTCAAGTACTTGGGAAATGAACGGTTGAAGGACGTGGAGATCAAAAAAAAAGATTCAACAGGGAAATACATTCTACCAGAATGTGAGAAACCTGGTGTGGAGGAAAGGAAGTACCAATGAAGTGTAAAGAGGTGATGTACAGTATAAAATGTACTATTGCTCAATACTAGCATATGCAGCAGAGACCTGATCACTGACAAAAAAAGACAGGAGAATAAAGTTCAGGTCAGTAAAAGGCAATCTTTAAGAAGTATGTTAGGGAAAATAAGAAAGAGCCGAGTAAGAAATGAGAATGTCACGAAGAAAATTGGAGTGGAAAAGCCATACAACAGAATGGAAAAAAAATAACTTAGATGGTCTGGACATAGAAGAAAGAAGGATACCGAAGTGGACAATGGAGACCCAGGTAGAAGGAAATATGGCCACACTAAGGTGGTTGGAAATGATCAAGAATTGTACAATTAGAAGAAACCTCGAGGAGGAGGAGGAGGAGGAAAGATAGTGGTTGGACAGAGGAAAATGAAAAGGTGTCATATACATCCCAACCCAACAGGAGCTGGACAAGGGAAATTGATGATGATGATGATGACGATGACGACAATAACGATGATGATGATGATGATGATGATGATGATGATGATGATGATGATGATGATGATGATAAAGAAAAGGAAGATGTAAAACTTAATTTCATTGTCTAGATATGTTATACTGTTTCATTAGTTGACTTTTTTTTTTAAGTTGTAATTTGCAGTTGTTTAAAAGGTAAAATGTAAAAACTTCCCAGTAAATCATTGAGATATCTAGGTTGCTGAACTCTGCCCTCCTGGCCCCTGAAATATAGAAAGGTACGGGGGCAGCTGAGGACAACTTTAACCCTGCCACCATGAATAATGTCTCCACCATCAATGCCAGTATCCCTTGCACAAAGACACCATTATTTTGTAGCTATGGTGGCAGTGCATGTGGTTGATACTGTTTTGTTTACTGCTGTTTCAGGATATACAAACTTATCTAGATGATGCAAAAGATGGAGTTATTTTCTTCAGTCTGGGTTCGATTGTACGCAGTGACAGGATGTCAGAAGATAGGATACAGCTATTTCTCGAAGCATTTGCTGAATTACCACAGAAGGTGTTATGGAAATGGGAGTCTGATTCATTACCTGGTCAACCCAAAAATGTGAAACTTGGAAAGTGGTTACCTCAGAACGACATTTTAGGTGAGAAATTATTCTTATTACTTTTTTTTTGAGTTTGTTTGGGACACCTAAGGACCACAGTGTTTGTGCTTTAGCTGTGTTGTTATTTTCGATGGTTGTCGCTTCTGGTGTTATTAATGGTAGACTTGGCTGCTGCTTTCTTCCAGGTACCTTAACCTTTTCTGTTGGCCCAGTAATCCTTCATTTTTTATTATTATTATTATTATTATTATTATTATTATTATTATTATTATTATTATTATTATTATTATTATTATTATTATTATTATTATTATTGGCTGTAACATTGTGAGAACAGCAAGCCATTCCATTTTGCTTTCCGGGACTATGAAAATGCCTTTAATGGTGTAATGCATAACCTCATATGGCTAGCACTGCGAGAGCATGGCGTACCAGAATACCTTGTCAATTCGATGCAGTGCTTCCTTGTTAGACAGGCAAGGAGAGAGGATGCACCACTGAGCTATTCACTAAGATGAGTTAAAGGATATAAACAGAATTTAAACATAAATGTTTTTACATTTCTGAACAATTTTCATTAATTTATAATACTTAAAAAAAACGGCATAATTTGATAGAATCTAAATAAGTGATGTAATTTCAATAGTCCACCTTGGTCAATACACAAAAGTTGATTAAAAACATGATTAAAGATAGGTTCATGTTTCAGCTCTATTTCTGTTCTTGTCATAAGTTATGGACTTTTAGTGTGGTGTTCTTTTTAGAACATTACTATAAATTTTATATTCTTTTTCAAGACAAACATAACCATTTCCTAACTTTTATACAGCATGATATTTCTGATACAATTGATACTTTCCTACAAGACTTCAAGAACATTTTTTTTTTTTTCCTTTTATATATTCTCCTTCAAGATTTTTTGTTATGTTCGTGTTTTTTTCATTATTACAAGTTGAAACCCTTCGGGAACAATTCTTTCTTATGGACTTTTAGTGTGGTGTTTTTTCTAGAGCACCCATTTCTATAAACCTTATATTCTTTTTCAAGACTGAAGAAGGATAAACAGGCACAAAACATGTATCTTTAATTCTGTTTTTAATCAACTTTTGTGTACTGGCCAAGGTGGACTGTTGAAATTACATCATTACTTTACTGTACAGACAATACGGAACAATTATGAGATTTTTAAACTGACAGAATCTGACGATGTTCTTTTAGGAACAAAACATGTCATTCTTTGTTTGATAGTTTTTTGTTTGCAGGTATGTTATAGTGTTGTAGAAGTTTTGATTGGTGTTTGGCAAACAGAAAAGCATTAAAGTTGCATTAACTGCATTGACACTGGAACGTGTGGCTTCAATTCTGGACTTCAGCCCTTTTAACATATAATGTAATATAATGCAGTAGCCACTAAAGAATGAATGCATATGGGTTCTGGCAACATAAAACGATGCAGCTATCGTCAAAGAACATATTTCAGCACAAAGGTGAATTTCAAAACAAATGTGACTTTGGCCCTTTTAAAAAATGGCTGTATGTCTATCTCTTAGCTCTGTTTCCTACTGTGGGGTCGGGGATGAGGTGAGGTGAAGCTGTATGGCAAATTTTTACATCCGGATGCGCTTCCTGACACCATAAAAATGGCTATTCAAATATATGGCCCAATTATGAAGGAAACATTGTATCTCAGGTCCATTTTGAATACCGTAATTAATGAGTTCAATATTGCTTATTTAGAACTAGTCTTTATAATGAGACAGATTATGGAAAAGAACTGAGAATAAGGGGAGGACCTGGTGATAAAATGAAATGGCGTATGGCTTTTAGAGCTGGAAGTGTCCGAGGACAAGTTCGGCTTGCCAGGTGCAGGTCTTTTGAATTGACGTCAGTAGGCGACCTGCGTGTCGTGATGAGGATGAAATGATGATGAAGACAACACATAGATCCAGGCCCTGTGCCAGCGAAATGAACCAATTATGGTTAAAATTCCCAACCCTTCCGGGAATCGAACGCGGGACCCCTGTAACCAAAGGCCAACACGCTAACCATTTAGCCATGGAGCCGGGCGATCTAGCAATGACTTTTATTGAAGTAGAAAAGGCCTTTGACAGGGAGCCCACAGGAAAGGTTTGGGAAATAATTGATGGAGACAAATCTGGGTAAAAATATAATAAGATATAATTAGAACAATGTATTACAAATGTTGGAGTTGTGTATAAATGAAAGCTGGGAACACAGAAGGGTTTAAAGTAGAAACAGGACTGAGGTAAGGAAGTATTCAGTTACCATTGTCATTTATATTGGTAATGGGACAAGATTTTGAAGGAAGAAATAAAAGCCTATAGGAGAACAAAAAATGAATGTAATGCTGTTTGGTGATGATAGTGTGATCTGGAAAAAGGATAAGTCTGAGGTACAGGAACAGATGGACATCATAAGTGGAAAAATTGACCAACAGGGAATGAAAATCAGTGCATAGAAGAGTAACCCCTCCCCCCCCCCATGGTGTAACAGCCCCAAAGGACCATGGCCTACCAAGATACCGCTGCTCAGCCTGAAGGCCTGCAGATTACGAGGTGTGGTGTGATCAGCATGATGGATCCTCTCGGCCGATAGAAGAGTAAAACAATGATAATAACAATAACCAGAGAAACTAGGAAAGAGGAAAGAAATAAGGGGAATAAAAGCTGATGGCAAAGATCAAGAAGTAATAGAGCATTTTAAGTACTTCACAAGTGAACTAATGGCAAATGCTCGACTGGATGTGAAGAATAGTGTTACAAAAATGTTTCAAACTTCGGACTGGGAAGACTTGGGAGTAAGGAGGCAAACTGGTTGACTAAGCAGTATGTTCCAAGTCGTCAATGGAGAGATGGCTTGGCATGACTTTAGTAGATGAGTAAATATGAATGGAGATTTTAACAGTAGGAAAGATTATAATATGAACATAAAGTTTGGAATTCAAAAGGACCAATTGGGGCAATTATTTGTTTGTCGGAAGAAGAATTAGAAATTTTAATAATTTACCATGAGAGATGTTCAATAAATTTCAAACTTCTTTGAAATCACATACACTTTCGACATATTAGGTTGAAAATTAAATATTCATTCTTTGAAATAATTTATGAAAAGACTACATAAACAACTGATAGGGAATCTGCCACCTGGGCAACAGCACTAATGATTGACTCGGCAGCAGAATATAAATGAGAAGTTCTATTACAGTGTAAGAAACGTACTGTTGAATAAAGATATACTACTGAAGGCTAAAGAAATAATTTACAGGACATATTTCATCCCTATAACAACAGATGGCTTATGACAAAAAGGATACGAAAGAAATGAAAAGAAGTTTTCAAGGAGCTTGGTTCAGAAGATGAGACAGTGTTAAAAATGAGAGCAAAAGAAAAGCAATTAAAGTGAAGAAGTTGTACATTAAGACAGAGAGGAACAGATTGAGATGGTTTGTACACACAGAAGAGATGAACAATGAAAGGATGACAAAACAGGGTTTGGAACTGCAACCAGAGAGGGAGAGAGCTCAAAGAAAATCAAGAACAAGATGGATGGATTTAATGAAAACACAACATGCAGTGAGTGGGGAATGGTGGAACAAATGAAAACAGTGCAGAAGAACCATATTAGCCCCAACCTTGAAACAAATGGACAAGGAAAAATAATGATGATGATGATGATGATTATTATGTCTGAAATTAGCAATCCTACTGTAAACTAGTAATTTTTTAATTTAATAAGATTCATTTCTGTAATATGTATTAGGAACCACGATTAAATAAAGTGATCAATTTTTGAAGCATATAACAACCCCATTAATAATGCTGTATCTATCTGTTATGTAGCACATCCTAACATTCGGCTGTTCATCTCCCACTCGGGCTTGCTCAGCACACACGAAGCAATTTACCATGCTGTGCCTGTAGTTGGCATGCCCTTTATAGTGGACCAACATACTAACATCGAGAAGATCGCCAGTCTTGGTCTAGGAGAAAAGTTGGACTACCTCACACTCACCAAGGATATGATTCTCTCAAAAATACGCAAGGTCATAGAAGACCCAAAGTAAGTAAAAAACTTATAAAATAGATCATATCTATGAAATGTTCATGTCAATGATACACTGATTTGAAGATGCATAAAACTCTCAAATATATGTATGGTATTCACTACATTCAATACATAAAAATTAAAACTTTAAATTTAATTTGGAGTGTCTGGAGTGTTGATTAGAGAAAGTCTTTTTGTTCGCTTGTATAGGCATACATGATACACTCTTGAGTGATGTGGTGGACAGTTTTGTCTAGCAATACCACATTCGCACTGTGGATGATATTTTTTTTAACATGAATATATCTCATGGCTGGGGGTCTTCCGAACATTTGTATAATGCAACGTGACAAAGGGTGTGACGGAAGTGATGTCACATTAGTTGTTACCGTAGGCCTTGGTTGCCAAAGATGGTGCGGCTATGGATTTGTATAAACAGAGTGTGATGAAATAGAAAGTGTACCATCAGTGACATTACATTACTCGTTATGTACATCATGATGGCAGTGCGTAGGCCTTGGTCGCCAAAGATGTTGCAGCTGCAAGTTAAATACCTTCGACACAGAGTTGCAGTTCTCCTTGATATAACATTCAGATTCATTTACTGAAAGACATAATCATGTTTACTTGCTTTTCACAACGGGAAACGTGATTTTTTTCTCCTCCCACCCCCACTTAAACAGAAAATCTCAACATCTCCATGCACAGTTAAGAGTTGACCAAATTCTTTGAGGTAGATCAAGTTCAAGGATATATTCCATGACGCAAGGCATACCATGAAGTTCCAGGGATAAGAATATTTTCCATGCACATGAACATTGGTTGTTTAGGCCCAAATTGTTGCCAATAAGGTCCTTACTGAATTGAAGCCAAGGATGTCTCGAACACAGTCTGCAAGGCGTATGCCTGTAAGATCTTCATGAATATGTTGAGTGCTCATCCCGGAAGCTGGTTTGAACCTCAAAAGCTCCAACATCACCCATCATAGGCGGCCCAGGCGTCACTGAAGAGGCGTACTCGGGAGATGAGGTTGTTTCCCGTTGTTTTCCTCACTGAGCCTGAAGTTGCCATTACATATCAGTCTGCCAAGCCCACTGAAAAGCCTGCACCAACTGACCTATGAGCAACATTTTCACATTATTCATAATAGGGACTGGCTGTATAAGGAATGGCATTACTAGCATTGCTCATACCTCAGTCACTTTCATATTGTCAAAGCCAAGGATGAGACTGAGACAGGTCAATGGAAGTAAAAAATTTGTTCTAGCCCATACAAGAAGACATAGTGTACTGTAAACACTAGGTCTTCCCAGAAAGGGCGTTTTTATGAATGGGGAGTTGTTATTGTTAATTATTTTAAGATATTCTGAAATTTGAGCATTGCTTCTGTGAAGGTACAGAGGAAAGATATATGCCAGTTCTTGATAATTCCAATGATCAAACACATGGAGTGTTTCAGCTGAGTGTCAACCTTCTTCACATAAGGACTGTTTAACCATATTTTTCAATTAGAAAGTTTCAATGCCATACGTGCAGTACCGGTAGTAGCTGATATAATCATTAAATTAAAAATCACTCATTTGTGAAGATTGTAACATGTAAAATTCCCCCTAATAATGTCGTATCTATCTGTTGTGAAGTTGGGTTGAAGTTGCTCGTGTCTATAGCTATAGTCTAAAGTGGCTTACACGTGCTATCTGAGCAACAACAATTTGGCACCCAGACTTGCAATCTCTTGGATACAGTAGGTACATCAGAATGCAATCCATAAAATGTTCTTTTCAGGCCACAAACAGTTGAGGACACTTGGTTCTAACATCCAAAATTTCCAGTTAAATGTAGAAGGCATGAGTAAACCAAAATGACAGTGTTGGTCAAAAATATTACTAGGATAGGGTGATTTAATCAAAATTGATTATAGTACATAGACTATATTTTTGTCACAAGTTGGTAGCATTCTCTTCATTTGTAATCCAATCTACCCACCTCACTTTCAGGATGTCTGACTCATTGGCTGAATGGTCAGCATACTGGCCTTCGATTCAGAGAGTCCCGGGTTCGATTCCCGGCTGGGTCGGGGATTTTAACCTTCATTGGTTAATTCCAATGGCCCGGGGGCTGGATGTTTGTGCTGTCCCCAACATCCCTGCAACTCACACACCAAACATAACACTATCCTCCACCACAATAACACGCAGTTACCTACACATGGCAGATGCCGCCCAGCCTCATCGGAGGGTCTGCCTTACAAGGGCTGCACTTGGCTAGAAATAGCCGTACAAAATTATTATTACTTTCAGGATTCTACTGTAATACCATATTTCAAAAGCTTCCATTCTCTTGCTTTCCTCACAAGTTATTGTCCATATCCCACTTCTGATCTTCTTCTTCCTCTTCTGTTTTGGCTGACTATAGACCACGTTAATTCAAACTCAGCTTAATCTGTTTCTAGGCTTTGATCCTTTCACTCTGCAATCTCCTCCTCTCTTCTGTCCACAGTGCTTGGGTACAGGATCTAACTTTGTCTAGAAAACTCTTGGTGTCCATGATCCTCAACTTGTGAGCATCCCTATTGCTGATTTCCATTCCTTGGATTTCCATTTCTTCCAGGTCCTTCTTCACCTCCTCATACCAAGGCACCGTAGTATTCAAAATCTTATTATGCTCGACGATGCCAAAATATAAATATTATATGCCAGAAAACTGAATTTTAATGAGGCTCACTATAGTTCAAGTTTCATTATGATACAGGTTCTCCACCAATCAGAGTTCAGATTTTCATTATGATTCAGGTTCTCCACCAATCAGAGTTCAGATTTTCATTATGATACAGCTGTTTGACCAATTTGGTAAGGATAGCATCGCACCTGCATTCAACGCACTAGCTTCGCACTTGTGATTACTTGGAAGGTTTCAAATTACTCAAAATCACAGTAACTCTTGTAGATTGGCATATGATATAATTAATGCTGGCAATTCATATTTAACAAATGCATTTCCTTGCTTTGCAGATATCGAGAAAACATGAAGAGGATATCAGCTCAATTCCGAGACAATCCCGAACCTCCACTAGAGAGAGCTGTGTATTGGACGGAGTACGTGCTCAGACATCAGGGAGCGGAGCATCTGAGAGCAGCGTCACTAGACATGCCTCTGTACCAGTATCTTCTGCTCGATGTGGTGGCTGTTCTCCTCGGAAGTGTTGTTGTGGTTCTGGTGGTGATATGGCTGGCAGCAAGAACCATTCTGAGAGCAATTCTAAGAACTGACAAAGTGAAGCAGCAGTGAAAGTGTTAAGATACATTCTTACTATAAGAGTATTGCAGACACAAAAAGATACACAGCATTATAGGCAAAGATTCTACTTCATGGTCTGTACCTTATTCCACACTACACAGAGCATGGATGGCAAACCTTTACCGACTAGCATGTCAATTAAGGTCGTGTATATTATTTTTTTCTGTCTAGTGTGCAATCGGTTATTTTCTTTTAAAATCATCATGAAATCCCTCATTTGTCTTCAGTTAGGTATTAGATTGGATAACATATAAATGAATGTTTCATGATATTATTTTTCAAAAATCACTGAAAAAACACGTAAATTTTAAGAATAAGGTATATTTTTGCTTTAACCTAATAGCATTTGTATAAACATCTTTCTTTCTTAATCTGTTTACTAGTGCGGCGTAAAGCAACTAGCAAGAAAATAATTTTAAAAAATCTGTTTACCCTCCAGGGTTGGTTTTTCCCCCAAACTCAGCGAGGGATCCCACCTCTACCACCTCAAGGGCAGTGTCCTGGAGCGTGAGACTTTCGGATAAAACTGGGAGGAGGACCAGTACTTTGCCCAGGTGGCCTCAGCTGCTATCCTGAACAGGGGCCTTGTGAGGGGATGGGAAGATTGGAAGGGGTAGACAAGGAAGAGGAAAGGAAGCGGCCATGGCCTTAAGTTAGGTATCATCCCGGCATTTGCTTGGAGGAGAAGTGGGAAATCCCGGAGAAACCACTTCGAGGATGGATGAGGTGGGAATCGAACCCAACTCTTGACCTCTCGAGGCTGAGTGGACCCCGTTCCAGCCCTCGTACCAATTTTAAAAATTCGTGGCAGAGCCGGGAATCAAACGCGGGCCTCTGGGGTGGCAGCTAATCATGCTAACCACTACACCACAGGGGCAGCATTTGTATAAAATACGGCCGATAATGAATTAAGACATACTTTTTAATAAAGCGTAATGTTAAAATAGGCTATATTGCTAAATCTTTTACCTATTTATTATATGTTAAAAACATTCAAATACATGGTATGTATGCTCTATCCCACAGAAGTCGTGTTCGCGTGTCACCTAGTGACATGGGTTGGCCATTCCTGACTTACTTGTTAGTGTCTCTTCCATCGCCCTCCGTTGTGGGCTACTTCAATATTCCACCAGATACACACACCCACTTGTTCTTTGTGATGGAAAGAACAATCAAATGCAAATCAAGTTATATATCAATCAATCAATCAATCAATCAATCAATCAATCAACATTTAGTCTGTCATTACGCAAAGAATATACAATAGATGTCGTCACATAAATGTTGTATAGGTACACATAAATAGCGTGATTGGCAACAACGCGAACCGGGTATGTGAGCATTAGAACGTTGGTCAAACCGATAGATATGATGATGATGATGATGATGATGATGACGATGATGATGCCTGTTGTTTAAAGGGACCTAACATCTAGGTCATCGGCTCCACTGATAAATAAATTGAAAAAAGTCTGTTGTCTCGCACCGTTGTTATTTTATCAGCTGAGGAACAAGATCGTTCGGAAATTGTCTGGAACCAATTGGGGTACACATCCAACATGACGAGAACTACAGTCCTGGCTCTGTGTTACTCCGCTGCAGAGTACGCTTGCCCTGTATGGTACAGATCCAGTCATGCTAAATAAGTTGATATTTCTCTAAATGAAACATATCGACTTATCACTGGCTGTTTGAGACCAACACCACGAGATATAATCTACAGTTTGGCTGGAATCGCCCCACCAGATATTGGAAGAGAAGTTGCATCCATGAATGAGAGAACTAAAAAGCACTTGCCTCTTGTGCACACCCATTGTACGGATATGAACCTGCCGACTGACGATTGAGGTCTAGGAGGAGTTTCCTCAATAAAACCGAAGATCTAAACGAATCTGCTCAATCCACAAGGTTGAGATTATGGGGAACTAGAAATCCTCAACTTGCTGGCTGGATGCTACCAATTGAACATCTCCCTCCAGGACACGAGGAACACTGGTCTACTTGGAAATCGTTGAACAGGCTTTGCACTGGGTTTGGTAGATCAAGAATCAATATGGTAAAGTGGGGCTTTCCTGGCACATCCGGGCTATGTAAATGTGGTGAAGACCAAACCGCAGCCCATTTCATGAACTGTAGTAAGTGCCCTGTAAGTTGCACAATGGAGGACTTGATGGCTGTGAATACCATAAATAACATGCCTGAAAACACGAATTGAAGAAAGCTTGCGTTGCAATGTAAGTCCAAGTCCACTGTACGCATGCAGTAAATGACCGATCGCCTAGCAGTTACCGATGCCGAGAAATCACCAGCAAACCCAAACACACTGTGGGTTTCAGTCGGAGTCACCGTAGCGCACTTGCTACGGCGAGATTCTGTCAACTCAGAAGCCCGTGTTCAAATCTCTACCATGGCTAAGTATTCTTCCTTCGATTGGTGTTCTCAACCCGGTCTTAAGCCATGAGCAGATTTAGTAACACGGCCTCGCAAAACCCATTTGAATTCACTGGCTAAGCGATCTGATTGGCTAACTTCAGTACCTAATAATATTACAATAGCGCGAGATATCGAATTATATTTTTCAAATTATTTATCAGTAAGTTCAATCGTCTAACACTCACCCGGTACACACTCCTTGTGACCACCCAGTATGGTACATAATATGTACAGTATTCTACGATTAAATACTGATTATATCCATTTCAACAAACTCCATTGTTGATTAAAAAGGATGTTGGAACATCCAATGCTTCAGTATAGTTTGAAGTATATTATTAGGAAGAAACTGTACCCTGATTGCTACTCTGTTGAAGAGCTTCAAAATGGATAAATTAGATGTTCTGCCTTTGTTTTCTGTAATCTACAATAGGGTAGATCCACCTGGTTTCTACTCCTCATGTTGTGATTGTGGAAATCGTTTTAAAATTTAATATCTATGATATGTTTTACTTAAAATATGCATTAAAATGTACAGATTAACTATGGTCATAATATAATTATCAGTTATCAATAAGCAAGAATTTACAGTGAGTACTGGTGGAGATTTGGATATGAGACGTAGAGCTTGCTTTTAGATTACAAGAACCTCTGAGATTCTACTGCAGTTTCCCCATAGTAAAATTCCATATTGCACAATGCTATGAAAAAAAATGCAAAGCATGCATTTATCAGGACCTTCATTGGGTCTGTAGAAGAAAGGGCCTTTAAAAAATACAAAATATTTGACAAATTCCATATGCATTCGAAGTCAGCTTGGCATCCAAATAAAATCTACCAACTGAACTGAACTCGCTCCCAGGAAACTGCTTGCGCGTCAGTATGTCCTTGCCCGACTTCACGCCGTCTGATGCGGCATGCAAAACCATGCATGCTGTTCTTATTTGTATGTCAAAAAGTAATTGTTCGATTTTGAAAATACTTGCATATATGAACTTGTACGCAGTTGAACTTTTAGGCCAGCTGTATGAATTTGTATCATTCCATTTAAAAATATGGAGTTAGTATAAATATCTCTGTTATCAATCACCCCATGAGACTAAGAAGCGCGTTATTTTACAAGATCCTGGGTACCATTAATGAATATGAAACAGAATGTCGATATCTTTAATGGTTTAGAAGTTATTTCCGTGTAATATGTTAGGTGAATAACCCTGTATAATGACAGTTCAGTGTGGGAAGATGAAAACCTAGAATGAAAACACAAAAGAGAAAGGACAATCTCCATATCTTCAAATAGATTGGCTCGCTTCTCATCAGTTCCTATTATTTTGCATCCATGTCTTATCAGACTTCAATGAGCTGTTTCCGCTTCTCAGTATCATTAGGACGGGAGGCTTCAACTCTCTTCACTCTCGCATCTTGGTAGATCTTCAGTCTTTGTTTGGGAAGCGTGAGATAAGGAAAAAATGCTGAATAAACACAGGAAAACGGAGGATACAAAATGATAGAGATAAATGCAGGTGGTTTAAGAGTAGGAGCATAGAATAAACACAAAAAGGGAAAAGGAATCCAACGGCTCAATAACAGCAACAAACAAGTGCAAATCACGTCATACATAGAAAGGTAGGAAAACATAATTGATAAACACAATGACAGGTCAGCGTGGACAGAAAAAGATAAAAGAACAAGGACAATCTCAGAAGCAGGAGGCTGAGCAGAAATTCGTTAAGAAGAACTGGGATTACTGAGAGGAGAACCAATCTATATAAGATGGTAGTGTATGAAGATATGGAGATCATCTTGCTTTGATTCCACTCCAACATCTCCATCCTGGTCTGCAATCGATCCCAAGTAACACGACTCAGTAACCATCTTGATGGCATCACCTTGCATTTCAAGGTCTTGAACTTGTCTCTCTTCTACTTTAAGCAAAATGCTGTGTGTTACTTCGGCTCTACTTTATAATATACACCTCCCTATTTCTTCTACAACTCTTCTCCAAAACATATTATTTGACAGTTCTGCAGTGCAGATGTGAAAAATATTATAGACTGTCGAGCGGTATTCAACCATTAGTCTTGAGTTCATATTTTGTTGTGGAAGGTTCGTTTAACGTTTTGTGCATTTGGCAGTTCATATATTTAAATAGAAACTTCATAGAGAGTGGATTCGTCATGTCAGTTGCTTTCTCCAGCCTTGGTGAGTTCAGACAGATAAAAAAGCCTTTATTTTCTGTGACTAAGTTAGGGCTCCTGGCCCTTTCTTACACTTACCACACACATATTATTACTCATTAATACAATGGCACTGATAAACTTAAAATACTAAGAACTACAAAGAACACTAATGTTTAGGATAAAAATATGATTATATACACATAAAGAAGAAAGAAAGAAAAAAGGAACTGCCTAAATAACACAGATTTGAAAAAAAATACTCATTTCAATACACAACAAAATACGAAAGTAAAAATACTAGTAAATTTAATTCAAATATTAAATGAAATTTAACTAATAGTGTATTCTTGCAATACTAGATATAAGTTAAATACTGTAATTACTACTATCTATGTTTACTTTTCATTGGTAAATACAGTACGGATGTTTTTAATTTAATTAAAATATCATATTAACCCAATATTTTATTTAATTGTACAATAATTTCATAACATCATTTTCACGCACAATCACTCGTTCCACTCATACAGGTACCTTGCTGGAAGCACTTAACGAGGAAGTGCTGGTAAGAGGTTTTACATATACTTTTTCATGCAGCATCCTTCATGTATTTGGGAAGAGCATTCCACCATCCCGAAGCGGTGATAGTAAATGATCGATGGTATGTGGTTGTTCGGTGGACAGGTATTTCTAAGAGGGACACTGAGCGGGTATCATGGAGATGTACAGAACCAAGGTGACGAAAATTGCTGGAGAGATAAGCAGGGATGTCTTTCGTACCTGGTATACAAGAGTATTTGAATGTAGTTTACGCCTGTTATCTAATCGTAACCAAGATAATTGTTTATAGTAGGGATAAACTCGAGCGACATACCGTAAATCCATAGCATATCTAAGGCAAGCATTTTGAGAGCATTGTAGTTTCAAGCTTAACTTATTTGTTATATCTTAAAAATTGCATCACAGTAGTTAAAAATGGGAAATAATAAAGACTGAACAAGTCGAATATTTAGTAATCGAGGGAATACATTTCTGAACCATTTTAAGGGGTGCAAGCCACAATACACCTTTTTACAGATATTCTTCACTTGCGCTGACCAGTTTAGAGTTTCCATTATAATAACTCCAAGGTTAGAAACTGATTCACAATAAGGTATAACAGTATTATTTAAAGTTACGAGAGGAATGCAATTTTGTTTTAAAATGCGAAGATACTTTGATGTACCGATGATAATGGCTTGCGTTTTATGGGGGTTTAATTTAAGGCTGTTTTTAATTGCAAAGCAATTAATTAGCTCAAGGTCAGCACTTCCATTACATATTGCTCGTTGTATATTATTAGTTATAGTGTAGTAATAAATATGCAGATCATCAGCATAAAGATGGTGCTTGCAGTGCTATTTGATCTGGTGATATAATTTATATATATTAAGTGAACAGGAGAGGGCCCAGGACTGACCCTTGTGGGACGCCAATATTTTTTGTTCGCCACGTTGATTTATTATTTTTGCAACCATACACTGCCGGCGGTTGTTGAAATAATAGAAAATTTCCAGCACTATCTGGCTAAAGTTTATTATACTTCTTACCCATCAGTACCTTCCAATGGACTCGTCCACACTTCTGTCACACCATTGTTATCCCTCTCCACTCCTTCAGTGAGTGACAAACAAGCTATCCGGTCGTTTCCTTCGCACGCGACTCCTCACGTTACCTGTATATGTTCTATTCAACCATACGCGACTCATGGAGTGGAATTATTTATATTGCGGAAAGTGCATTGTTAATATTTATTGTTGAGTAGAGGGAGAAGGAGCATGGCCTAGATGTGTCTTAAATGAACATCATTTTAAAAGTATTTTCCATAAATTATTTTCAATTTCATCAGCAAAAGGCAATTGCATAATTACTATGTTAAAAAGTGCTTGTCTGTGTTTAAATAGTATTATCTTATATTATTGTAACAATATATAGCGTACCGGTATTAAGTAAGAGTTTGGTGTGTTATTTATTTCCGGTCGAAACGACCGTACGCGACTCCTGACGTTAAACTCGGCACGCGACCCCTCGTGCGTAAAAATAACTTGAAATGACTATTGCATCCTTTAATTTAGTTATATTACAACATTTCAGTGCTTAAGAAACTACCAACATTTTCATTAAAACTCCCGAAATTTTTACGTACAATCTACCGATTATGTATTTGTAGACTTGGCAACACTGTGCATGCCATACACGCAACCTGCATTATGTCTATCATCATTTTGTAACTATAACCTTTCCTATCGGTACTGCTCAAGATCTGTCAGGGTGGCCACTCAACGAGTGTTGATGTCCGCCGTCTTCGAAAGGAGAAACTAGCTCGTCGGAGTTGAGAAGAAATGAGCTGGTTTAGGTGAGAAGAGTATCTACTATGCAAACACAGCGGTGTACGAAGATGCGGAGACGTTTTCCAGCTCTCATTCCTATTGTAGACTTAATTTGTCACTTGCTCTTTTGTTCCCATTGTTTTTGCTTATAAACCAAGTCACACGTGAATGAACTTCACTCTCTGCCCCCCTCTCTTAACCAAGGACTGCTGAGAACCTTGGAAGTGGAAGAAAGAGAGAACGATTATTGCAGTTTACTTTTTGCTCTCAAAGCAAGTAACTTTCCCATTCAGGAAGCACGTCACACTTTTCCAGTGCAACGCAGGAGCTCAGCCGGTGCAGAGTGTACATTCAGTATGTGACAGCTGTAAGTACAGTATTACCAAATATTCTATTACCTAGATCACAAACACACTGATCAGAATAATATACCACATCTTCATATAATTCATTAATGAGTTTAAGTGCAAGCTATTTTCTTTCCAGTTTTAACACAGTTAATATCTACTACATGTCCGCCTCTGTGGTGTAGTGGTTAGTGTGATTAGCTGCCACCCCTGGAGGTCCGGGTTCGATTCCCGGCTCTGCCACGAAATTTGAAAAGTGGTACGAGGGCTGGAACGGGGTCCACTCAGCCTCGGGAAGTCAACTGAGTCGAGGTGGGTTCAATTCCCACCTCAGCCATCCTGGAAGTGGTTTTCCGTGGTTTCCCACTTCTCCTCCAGGCAAATGCCGGGATGGTACCTCACTTAAGGCCACGGCCGCTTCCTTCCCTCTTCCTTGCCTATCCCATCCAATCTTTCCATCCCTCCACAAGGCCCCTGTTCAGCATAGCAGGTGAGGCCGCCTGGGCGAGGTACTGGTCATTCTCCCCAGTTGTATCTCCCGACCCAAAGTCTGAAACTCCGGGACACTGCCCTTGAGGCGGTAGAGGTGTGATCCCTCGCTGAGTCCGAGGGAAAAACCGACCCTGGAGGGTAAACAGATGAAGTAGTAGTAGAAGAAGAAGAAGTAGTAGTAGTAGAAGAAGAAGAAGAATATCTACTACATTATCCTTAAGTTTCCAGTCTGTCGAAACAAATAAATAAATATAGCCTGAAAGTTGTCCCAAATAGTTTCGACAGACTGAATATATTAATTAATGCATTATTATTATTATTATTTACTTGTCATCTCCGTACAGTCCATGAAGGCTCTTGGAGGGGTGGAAGATAAAGGCTTCCTCTATTTGTAACCTTGGCACTTGAAGGGGTAGAGTGGTTAGCTCTACACCCGGCCGCCTTTGCCCCCAGGAATTAACCCGGTACTAGTTTTTGGTGTAGGCTGAGTGAACCTCAGAGCCATATGCACCTGCAGAAGTGGAAATCCCGTTTCTTAAATTTTAGGACTTCCTGACGGGGATTCGAATCCACGTCCTTCCGGGCGAACCGAGCACACCTTTACCAACTATAATAATAATAATAATAATAATAATAATAATAATAATAATAATAATAATAATAATAATAATAATAATGTCCGCCTCTGTGGTGTAGTGGTTAGTGTTATTAGCTACCAACCCCGGAGGCCCGGGTTCGATTCTCGGCTCTGCCACGAAATTTGAAAAGTGATATGAGGACTGGGACGGGATCCACTCAGCCTCGGGAGGTCAAATGAGTAGAGGGGGTTTCGGTTGCCACCCCAGCCATCCTCGAAAAGGTTCTCCGTGATTTCTCACTTATCCGGGGAAATGCCGGGATGGTACTATTTAAGACTACGGCCGCTTCCTTCCCTCTTCCTTGTCTACCCCTTCCGATATTCCCATCCCCACACAAGGACCCTGTTCAGCATAACAGGTGAGGCCACCTGGGCGAGGTACTGGTCCTCCTTCCCAGTTGTATCCCCCGACACAAAGTCTCACGTTCCAGGACCTTGCGCTTGAGGCGGTAAAGGTGCCCTCGCTTATTCCGAGGGCAAAACCAACCCTGGAGGGTAAATAAATAAATAAATAAATAAATAAATAAATAAATAAATAAATAAATAAATAAATAAATAAATAAATAAACACTTCCTTCTTCTTATGAGGGGGGAGATGAGTTCACTGGCCATCTGAACTAAGGTAAAAGCAAACGAGTGGGGACATTTCAGTACCTCGGCGAGTGGATTGAACCCAGCTTGTCAGAGAAACCAGCTCTCTCTGCGAGAGTGAACAAGCTGGATGACTCTTAAGATACCTACAACAAGCAATGCCTGTCACGCATTCTGAAGTTGAAACACTAGACAACAGACATCCGCCGGGGAGACCCTATATGCCATTAAATTAATGAACTTATTTATCAACTAAATAAATAGAAAAGTCATGACTGAAAGACTGGAAGTCGAAGAGTGAATAATTCTGCGGCACTAAGAGTGATAGAGTGATTAGATCTATACCCAGCTTCTTTGCCCCCAAGATTTAACGTGTTACTCATTTCTGGTGCAGGCTGCGTGGACCTCAGGTCTAAGTGCCTCTCTGGGAGCGGCAGGTTCACTTCAAAAGCGAGAATGGAACCCATATCCTGCCAAGTGAACTGAATACATCTTCTGCCCCCTTGAGTAGGTACTACCGCTCTTCGATCCATCCATCTATCCACCCATAGGCGGCTATAAAGTGGGGATGAGGGGTGTCTCCCTTTTTGTATACTATATATTTATTCATGTGTAAGAGTGAAGTTTTTAAGGTTGTCGAAACTAATATTTGAAATGTATAACATTTTATTAAAAATATAATGACATGTTTCATTCTCGAAAGAAGATCATCAGATTCCATAAAATGTGCTTACCATGAGACACAGGATAATACACAAGTGATTTACATGCCTTTGTAATCAAGTTTCGAGCCATAGGTTCAAGAGGTGTGATATCCGTTCGGATTATTTCTGACGATTACTACTGTGGATTTTATTATGATTGTTAAAATCTGATACTGAAATTGTTTTTCCAATTTATACGTTTACCTCCACTCTACAAATCGTTTCAGAATCGTTCTTATGGCTCCTAAGAATAGGTTTATTACGGTTATTCTGTCGACGCTATGTTTATGATCTTTGAAAGAAGTGAATTATTGACTCATATACATTTTGACATAAGTATGTTTTACGGCTGGATGGGTGAGGATGGGGGAGGGGGGGGTGTCATTTAAAATTATCGATACAGAATGTTTGACGCGATATTACCTATAGCGCTATAGCTCATTCCACGTAAGAAAACAGTATTGCTCTTACAAGGAATGAACACACCCCCTCTTAGACACTCTTAATTCCTCGCGATTAAGGAATATTATAATGAATGCACTTTATATTGTATTATGAAAGAAAGAAAATGGATGGGGTATGTTTTTGTCCACGAGTTATTAAAATAACTACTGAAGATTTTCTATTTCATAAATACATTCGCAGGGAGGAAGCACAATGGCTGGAACAGCCATCGCTTTGTTGCCTTCCTTCATTTTCCTTCTGAGTTACTCTGGTACATGTAAACGTCTAATCCGTTACGCTGTGAATCGCCCGGAGCTTATCACTGTTGTAGAGAAGTCATCTATTCATTTGTGTATGTTTTCTATTATTCTCGTACTGTACAGCAGTGGTTACTGAAGTTTTTGATGCTGTGGTGTGCAGCGATACATCAAGGCATGACTTGTACTGATCCAGGCATTGGCTATTTTTTATAAGCGCTTGGTTTTGTTATTTCGCTTTTGTTTCTTACGTGCGTTTTTTTTTTTTTTTTGGCCACAGCTTTACCACTTCTTCATAAGCGCATTTAATTGTTATCATTCTTTTCGTGGGACGATATGTCGACACAGTAGCACACGGCGTTGCCTGGGCAAATTTATTAGATTTTATTAACCGCATCTTCCACCCCGAGCCTATAAAAATATCTGTTGTATATTTTCTACCAGTTTGACTTGAACTTCAATACTAAGGTTTTCTATATGCAGTAGTTTACCCATGTTGCTCTAAAAACACAAATAACCGCGTCCGAAGCCCTGTACCTTAGATGATTAAAAATGCTGCTTAGTTTTCCCCTTTTATTTTGAAAAATATTGAGTTTCATACCAATATGTACATCCCATCGTTTTCCTTAATGCTGTACAACAGAGCCGTTCGATATGGCAACTCTGTTGTCATAAGAGCAATACTGTTGGAAAGACCTTGTAGCACCGGAAGAGTTGGCCGAGCGGTTAGGGGCGCACAGCTGTAAGCTCGCACCCGGGAGGTAGTGGGTTCGAACCCCACTGTCGGTAGCCCAGAAAATGGTTTTCCGTGGTTTCCCATTTTCACACCAGGCAAATGCTGGGGCAGTACCTTAACTAAGGCCACGACCGCTTCATTCTCACTCCTAGCCCTTTCCTCTCCCATCGTCGCCATAAGACCTATCTGTGTCGGTGCGACATAAAGCAAACAGCAGTGAGTGAGGATACCTTATAGCAACCGTGCAGGCTGTGATGTGAAGTAATGATGGATGGCCATGACTGAAAGACACCTCATCACATCATATTGTAGAGAACTGAGTATTTGTTCGTAGAAGTTGTATAGGCCATAAATCAGTTTCCTCCACTCCCCCCTCCCCCACCCCACCCCTTTCGACGCTCTGAATACTACACTTGTCTACCCCAAATTCCATATACATGTCTCTCGAAAACGATTCGTTAGATGCAAATAAATTAATGGTTATCAATTTGAGTTTCATTTATTGATATATATATTTATGAACATTTGAAAACGATTCGTTAGATGCAAATAAATTAATCGTTATCAATTTGAGTTTCATTTATTGAAATATATATTTATGATCATTTGAAAACGATTCGTTAGATGCAAATAAATTAATCGTTATCAATTTGAGTTTCATTTATTGAAATATATATTTATGATCATTTGAAAACGATTCGTTAGATGCAAATAAATTAATCGTTATCAATTTGAGTTTCATTTATTGAAATATATATTTATGATCATTTGAAAACGATTCGTTAGATGCAAATAAATTAATCGTTATCAATTTGAGTTTCATTTATTGAAATATATATTTATGATCATATGAAAACGATTCGTTAGATGCAAATAAATAAATCGTTATCAATTTGAGTTTCATTTATTGAAATATTTATATTTATGATCATTTGAAAACGATTCGTTAGATGCAAATAAATTAATCGTTATCAATTTGAGTTTCATTTATTGAAATATAGTCTATATATTTATGATCATTTGATTGTCCCAAAGGAAAATTTGACACAATTTCTTTTTTCTTTCTGTGTCGACCTATTCAGATTGCAAAATTGAGTTCTCAAATTTGAACAGGAGGATGTATTATTTCAGCTGAACTTTCAGCTGGGCTAGTGAGGAGAGAGAAGCAGCATAACAGTAGTACATCATTAAGACAAGTTCAAATATTTCCATAATTATTAAGAAAGTGTACTCGGAATTTTAACGTGAATGTTTTTACACTTGTTCATAATATTAACCAATTCTTAAAAATATAAAAATTGTGATTTAAAATAAATAATAATTATAATAATCGTATGGCCTCAGCTACCGGGTGCAGACATTTCAATTTGACGCCATCTGGCTGTCTGCTCGTCAATTTCGACGTTCCGTTTTACTCTAGGCCCACTAGATGGCCGAGTAAACCGAAACTCTTTGGGCGTCTATGGATGAGATTTAAAATTGTGATTTGATATAATCTGACGATGTTCTTTTTAACTGAATGCTATATTTCTCTTCTATAATGTTTCCTTTTTCAGGTATTACTAATTGTATTAATCATGCATTAGTTTCAGTAGACTTAAGTTTTAAGACGAAAGTTAAAAGAAATGGCTTCCACTATAAAAAAAAAAGAAAAAAGAGTGAATTTACCATTTATATTTAGTCAATGTATTTAGTTAGGTACATTATTTTAAATATTAATTTGTAGTGTTTGTCTAAAATTTACGTGGTTTTCTTGTTAGTACAGTTATATCGTGATACCTAATCTCCCTCCTAAACACAGGCAGTGAGGCGCTTCGGGCAGATATGTAGTTTCTACTCGAGGGGCATTATAGGAAAACAGACACCTTCTGTTCTGTTGCTACATGACAGCCTGAGTACGTGTCGTTGTCTTGACAATGAAAGTCTATTCGCCATGTCGTAGTCTGCAGGTGGCTGAGACCCAGATTGAAGACAGTGGCTGGTAGAAACGAACTCATCTATATACATAAAATCGTAACGACCATGTGTCTGTATACTGAATATTTTGGCGAAATTTTCGTACAGTTATCCCTTTCAGGTTTAATAATGACCATCTGCATATCTTTTGGCTTTGGTGTCTGTTTGTCAGATTTTTTTGCTATTTGTTTTACGTCGCACCGGCACAGATAGGTTTTATGGCGTCGATGGGATAAGAAAGGCCTAGGAATGGGAAGGAAGCGGCCGTGGCCTTACTTAAAGTACAGCCCCAGCATTTGCCTGGTGTGAAAATGGGAAACCACGGAAAACCATCTCCAGAGCTACCGACAGCGGGGCTCAAACCCACTATCTCCCGGATGCAAGCTCACAGCTGCGCACCCCTAACCGCACGGCCCGGTGTCAGTTTTTCTCTTTGAGTTCTTTTAAGTAGAAAACTACTGGATATATTTCTACCAAACTTAATATCTACTTGTCCCTGGGAAGATTTCAGGGTAATATTATTTCTAAATCCCCGAACAGACTGGGGTGTATAGGAGAATCGAAATAGTGATTTTACACTCCCACAAAATATACATGACCAACCTTAATACACTGGCGGAAAAAATATCCAAACACCAAGACGAGATTGTGCTAGATTAACGAACGTTGGTGGACGTGCTTATACTGGAAGATGACGTGGATTCAAATTTCCCGCAAATCGCAGTAGCTTGGCGCTAGTAGGGGCCCCATGACGTTGAACAACAGATTTGCTTTAAATACGGGCTGTACTGTGAGACACCAACGCCCACAACAACACTTAACACTCTTTAACCAAAACATCGAATGGGTCCCCAAACATAAATACCTGGGAATCACACTAGACGCTAGACTTAACTTGCAAGAACACGTAAAACTGACACTCAACAAAGCTAAAAAACAAATTTTAACACTATACCCACTCATACACACCCGCAGCTCACTATCCAGGAAAAATGTACAGCTAATCTACACTTCATTTATAAGACCAATCATAACCTACGCACTACCAGCAATCGGTTTCCTCTCACGAACAAACCTTCAGAAATATCAATATATACAAAACTGGGCGCTAAAACTGGCAGTAAAAAAACTACACAACAAGCATTAAGGACCTACACCAGATTACGAAAATACCATACATACTAGACTTTGCACTTGAACAAGCAACAAAACTCTACAACCAAACACAGTCCCACAACAATCCCCTAATCAGATCTCTAAGCCAATATGAACCAGATAGACGCGACAAAATTCACCGCCTACCTAAATACATCTTCCTCATTAAAGACATTCTCAGAAATCCAGACTAATACTTAACTACACATTGACTACTCATTCACATAAACGTATGAACACACACAAAAAGATAAGGACCGTTTCTGCTACCTCTGCTACCTGCGAACCAAGGACCGCCAAGGCGGGTCGCACACATGCTAAACTTGATTTAAATAACATCCCCATGCTGTACACAATTCAAAAGTGTCACTAATAACTGACACGCAAGAATAAAATTAATATTCTTGAGAACAAACTAGCGCCAAGACCCGGGAGTACTTAGTAACACTGGGCGTGGTCGGAGACGGTTGGGTAACCAACAAAATCAGACCCTTGACGCAAGTCCTAACAATAACTTAAAACACTGCTCAATACATGGTCAAAACGGTCGCGAGTGTTGCTGTAAGGCTATTCTCACCACCGTAATTACGATACAGATCGCATGACTGCCACCTTCTTTATTTATTATTATTATTGTTATTATTATTATTATTATTATTATTATTATTATTATTATTATTATTATTATTATTATTATTATTATTGTTAGCGGCGTGGAGGTGTACCGCCCGGTACAATTATTATTATCATCATTAATATACTGTAATTAATATTATCAGTATAAATTTATTATTCTTATTGTTATTTTCCCGAACAGACCAGGTGAGGAGCGCAATAGCGCACCGGTACTGGTACTACAATAGGCGCCCCTCGGGGGTGTCCAAACACGAATCTGGCGAGAGCGTTAGTTACGTGTGAGACTGGACAGAGTGACTGTGAGTGGGTCAAGAATACCTTTACGACGACGACGACGAGGCCAGTATAAACCTCTCCCTGCGGTTGAATGAGGTCGAATGATAGGGTTACGTGAAGGTGGATTTTCCTTCCGCGCTATTGCAGAACGACTTGGCGGAAATGTCTCCACTGTGCATGCGTGCTGGCAGTAGTGGTCACGAGAAGGTACGCTCGCAAGAAGACCGGGCTCCAGACGTCCCCTTGGCACCACCGAGAAGGAGGACCGCCGTATTCGGCGTATGGCTTTGGGGCAGCAGACTGTGTGTGCAGCAGCAATTCGAGCGGCAGTTAGCACCACAGTGACGCAACGAACTGTTCGAAATCGGGCACTTGAAGGACAGCTCCGAGGCAGTCGCTCTGCGGCGTGCATTCCACTTAGCCAAACCACCGCGGTCTTCGACTTCAGTGGTATCAAGCGAGAGCTCATTGGAGGATGGAATGGAGGTCCGTTGTGTTTTCCGATGAAAGCCGGTTCTGCCTTAATGGCCGTGTGCTGCTTAGGAGGAGGCCAGCAGAGCGCCTGCATTCCACCTGTCTGCGGCGTCGACACACTGGGCCTACACCGGGAGTTCTGGTCTGGGGAGCCATTTCCTATGACAGCAAGAGCACACTCGTGGTTATCCCTCACACCCTGACTGCAGATGTGTACGTCCGCCGGTGATTCGACCTGTTGTGGTGCTATTCATGAACAGCATTCCCGAGGGTGTTTTCCAACAGGATAATGCACGCCCCCATGCGCTGTTGTAACCCAACGTGCTCTACAGAGTGTCGAGATGTTGCCTTGACCTGCTCGATCCCCCGATCTGACCCCAATCAAGCACGTATGGGACATCACTGGACGACAACTCCAGCGTCATTCACAACCGGTTACTAACCGTCCCTGTATTGGCCGACCAAGTGCAACATGCATGGAACTCCATCCCACAAGCTGACATCCGGCACCTGTACGACACAACGGATGCACGTTTGCATGCGTGCATTCAATCGTCAGGCGATTACACCGGTGATTAATGGACCAGCATGGCACAACTGCGGTGGCTTTTCTCACGCGGATATTAACCTGTAGTCTTGTACCTTTAATCAATTAAATACTTTACCTCGAGAAATATATTGCCAACATTTCCCTATTCTACATTCCTTATTTCATGGTGTTTGTTTTTTTTTTCTCCGCCAATGTATATATTTGTTAGATTAGTTCTATCAAAAGATTGTATATAACAAACGTTTAAGTATATATTATTTCTGTTATTTTACGTCGTAGACCTACACGTATTTAACGCACGACTGTAAATAACGGAAATGCTTACAAGAAACCGGATTTTTAGTGCAAGTCCCATGGAGTACATGGTGCATGTCACTTCAAGGTGCGTGAACGGGAAGAACTCAAGAGCCATTTTATTTTTTCGATAGAACAGATAGTAAGGGAGGTAATCATCAGCGATGGGTTTCATGAGCCATTAGCCACAGCGCCATCCCAGTGGTCAGAGAAACAACCCTATGTAACAAAGAATTTCCCACAAATCTAGACCAGAAACTGTAATCGTCGTGATTCTGTCTCTAGTTTGTTAATCTTTATCGTACTTCACGTTACAGCCACGTGCTTTCGTAGAAAAATATTAGTTTGACAGCCATATTGAACGTTTCAATATAGACATGTAACTTCGCATAAATTCATAAAGGAAACATGTAATCCATTGCAAATTCCCGTGCGAAGAGTGGGCACAACTGACTACCTCACTCCTCATTTCCCTAGTACGCCTCTTCAGTGATGCCTAGGCCATCTATGACAGCTGATGGCGGAGCTGTTGAGGATCCAACCAGCTTTCGGGCTGAGGACTAAACACACACACACACACACACATGAACATGGATATGTTTTTGTGTTGGGGTATATCTGGAATTAGCGTAAGCAATTTCCCCGACACTACTGTAACCATGGCAACCAGTGTTCGTCTATGTACACTGTAGTGAATAGGGTGTAGATTAAAATGAAAAGGGGGATCACTTCCAGTCAACTATGTGCTACCATTTGATTTCAAAGAATCTATATCCTGGATGCTACAACAACATATCCTAACAAGAGCACAAGTCACAGTCAGAGAGAATGAAAAGTGGATCAGTTTCAAACTCTCACATCCTCCCCACCCTGGTCGACCTCCAGTGGGATGACTATTGTCGCGGCCACCAAATTAGGCGGGTGAGAAAAACTGCGCTGTCGTCAGATATGGGAACGGCAAAGCGACATATGGTCGAGAGTCGCTTATCTCCGAGCACGGATTGGCAACGCTGATCGTGCAGCGTGCAGTGCTGTCTAGTTGAAGCCCATCCGCTCCAGGCCATCTTACCCATGCCATTCCCTGCCATGCAGCTGTTGAGCTCGCACCGTAAGTGCAGTTAAAATGGATAGTGAATGTGAATTGATTTGGGCTCAAGTCAAGAGAGAAGTGGCAGAGAGGACCAAGACATTAAAAATAAAGGACGTAGAAAAACTCACATCAGAAGCCATCGACCGTGTGACTGCTGCAAATTGGGAAACGTGCTTCAGTCGCACGGAAAATCTTCAATCAGACGATTGGGCCAAGGAAATAGTAAGGGAGCCATTCATCATCAGTGTAAATGACGACTCGACAGATAGTGAGATGTGTCATGACAGTGACTAAGAAATCTTAGACGGCCTTCAAGCTAGAACCTGATTCTTAATTCATTGTAAATTAATGTTAACCTATTTTTTAAAGTAGTTCTTTTTCCATATTACTCAGTACAATATACAGTATTCAAATATTAAAGTTATAATGTAATAAAACTGATACGGATTAATATGTAATCCGAAAGTATTTACGGCGTCCTGCAGTCCGTGCTGGCGCGCGCGCTCCGAACTGCCTCAGCCAGCGACATTTACATGATCGCTTTCCGGGCCATTTTCCAGGAAAATTACAAGACTCACGGAAATATGTTTCAGATAAAAAATATAAGTCAGGCAATTTTTTACATTTTTCCCGCAGACAAAATGTCATTGGCTGAAAAAATAAAAACTTGGCGGCTTACTGAAATTTTCAATACATGATTCTACGGATTTAAATTTACTCGTTCAAGATTTTATTTTTAATAATTATTTGAAGTGGTTTATATGGAAAATAGTTATACCACTGAAATCAGCAATATTTTCTGAAGCTTGTGGTATAATTTATTTTGAAACATTATATGAAGTAACATCAGGAGCTTGATAGAGAACAACTTGCCTCGCGCTCCGAAATGATGTGTTCAGTTAGACATTTCTTCGTCAGTTACTACATAACCTTGGCAACAGCGTAATTTCTCTGACCCGCCTAATTTGGTGGCCGCGACAATAGCTGCACTGGACGTGTAATCTGATGTCTGTGAGTCGTGCGGAGTATCAGCGTCCTGATGTGGCCGCCTCGTCCTTGTCGTAACTCTTGGATGAGTGCTTTCTGCCACATATGACGGCGGTGTGAGTATATCTCATAAACGTAACATGTTACAGACATGAAAATTGGTATTTGTAGTCTCCTTTAAAAAAAAAAAAAAGAAACACGTACTTTTTTTTTTTTGCTATTTGCTTTACGTCGCACCGACACAGATAGGTCTTATGGCGACGATGGGACAGGAAAGGGCTAGGAGTGGGAAGGAAGCGGCCGTGGCCTTAACTAAGGTACAGCCCCAGCATTCGCCTGGTGTGAAAATGGGAAACCACGGAAAACCATCTTCAGGGCTGCCGATAGTGCGGTTCGAACCTACTATCTCCCGAATACTGGATACTGGCCGCAGTTAAGCGACTGCAGCTATCGAGCTCGGTACACGTACTTTTTGTTTCCGGAAAATCAACTTAAGCTGGAGATCGATAAAAAAAAAATTGAAGAAGTAGTGGAATTATCTTTAGGAGGATACTTGTATCTCAAAAATGAAGATGTTACAGACGTGAAAATTGGTATTTGGGAATCTCCTTTAGAAATAAAGAAAACATTTTTCCGGTATAAAAGAGGACTGTTTTTCACATATAGAGTTCCATGTCGCATGTTCCAGATTCAGGTCTGCCAGTAGCCTGGTCATCTTAGCTCCAAAAGGCAATGCCACAAACGTGGTTTACAAAGAGGTTCTGGTGTAAATGAAGTGCAATTTTTCGGTGAGTTTTTATACTTTAGGGATTTACTGATAATGTCATAGTGCAATACCGAGGAACAAGTAATTTTTATCAAATTACGAAATCCTCGCCAGCGAAGCCGTGGGTAACAGCTAGTAGTATTATAATAATATGGTTTTAGTAAATCATTCTACTGTTTGTTTGGTTTTCTCTCATCCTTCTTGTCTTTATTCTAAACAGGTCATATAGACAATGAAGATCCTACCTGCCATTGGTACACTATGGTTATACTGTGCGAGTATAATTAATGCCGCCAACATCCTGGCTCTTCTGAGCACAGTATCACCAAGCCATCATATCTGGAACAGTCCTCTGCTCGAAGCACTGGCTAAACGAGGACATAATGTCACAGTGCTTAGCCCTCAAGCTCGACTGAAACCCGTCACGAACCTCACCGATCTTGTCCTCACCGGTATGTATAAGAAGAAAGAAGAATTCAACGAAGGTTGGACACCAGAAATTATGGTTGGAACATCTCGAGTTGAGAGCATTCCTATGGTAATGGAGTTCTTTGGCACAATGTGCGAGTTATCCTTGGAGACAGATGGAATGAAGACTCTCATGAGTTACCCAGATGGTACAAAGTTTGATCTAGCTATTACTGAAACCACCGGAGGAGAATGCTTCCTGGGAATACTCCATAAATTTGGGTTGGTAGAACTTTTACTAATTTTTTCTTATACTTTTTTACAAACTGAGGCATGCATTGCCATTAATGACCATACCCTGTAGGACTGGCTTAGTTGGAGCTGCTATAGAGTCTGTATAACGTATGTCTGCCCTTTTCCGTTTTAACAGCCTCTACCTTTATACCTAGTTGTGTGCAGGTATTTTCTTTCATTCTTCCTGCAAAGCAATTGGGAAATATCCCGGTGGCAATGGTCACTTACTAATGTGAGAATAAAGTAAAGTAAAAGCATAATTGCCCAAGAAAAACTACTACTGCAACAGGCAATTTCATGGAAAGAAAATATTACAAGAAATACTGCTAGTTTTTAACATTCTAAAACCAGCATTATCATACACAAGTTCACACCGAATTTAAGTATTTCCAGTGCTTGGACTGCGGCTTACAGCATTATAGGTATTGTGACGGTCTGGTCTGACTATATTTATCTTTATATTAGTTTTTCCCGTATTCATCCGGCTTTCCTCTTATCCTACACTTTCCACATCAAGAATGAAAATCTGTCCTGATAGCACCTCAATGATTGTTGAAGCGCATCCTTCTGATGGGTCCATGTAAACATGTTGAAGACAACTGGGCTGGATGAGGAGAAAATAAATATATTTCTTGGCAGCAGTTTGTGAAAACTGTCCTTTTGTGTTTTCATGTTTCTCTCCTCTTACTTCTGATCTCTCTGCACTCTGACTTGTCATTGTGTTCTTTTACGTCTCTTTATTTATGTCTTGAATTGACACTTGCTTGTTCCTTTCCAACCGTTATACACTGCGTTAGAAATGAGTCTCCGCAGTGATCTTGGTTGGCGGTGATACTGCGTATGTTGGCAACACTCCAGCCGAGCCAAGCGCGGATGTAATGCTGATAATGTGAAGCTTGGGGGAGGTGGTTAGCAGTGGCGGCTCGTTTGGGAGGCGCTAAGGCGCGCGCCCCCCACGGGGTTCCATTAAATTAGGGAATTTTAATCTTAAATGTTAACAAGCGAAATATTTTACTATTATTATCAAGGGCGCGAGTTGTACTGTACTGCGGCCCGATGCGCTGCTGGCCCGGCGCAGGAGGGCGCTCTCTCAGAGCGGACCAAATACTCCGAGTCTCGCTTGACTGGCCTTGAGGGAGCCAATCAGAGGCACAGTAGAGATGTGCTGTTCTAACGGAGATTCCGGCGCGTTTCTGCCGCGGCCCATGGTTGCAGCCAACCTACCCGAAACATTGCTGATTTGATTTCTATTTAACAGGGGTCAGTTTGTGCCATTTCTCTCCTAAAACTAGGAACTATTTTACTGTGGCACTTACCTGAGTTAAATGTGCCGGTATATATTTAAAATAGTCTTGTAGTTTTTAGGATTATTAACCAACGAAACGAGTAACGACTGTAACTACTGTTTCCTCGCACTTGACTCATGTTGGCCATACTCACTGGAGAGCGCGATGTTTAGCTGTGTGTTGATGAATGATCTCGTGCGGTGACTGTGACGAGGTGAAATTAGGAGAAAGGTTGTGATTTATATGTAGGCGTAGTGTTATGTTTGCATTTCGTACAGTATGATTACCATCGAACATATTAAAGAACTAACGTTTTCTTCTCTTTCTATCGAGAAGAAAGTCGAACTGAAGGAGTGTGGTAGGCCGACACCAGACTTCTCGTTGAAAAGACCGGAGACCAAAGGAAATGAAAATAGAGCTTTCCAAAGACAAATTAATTCTCCTGACGTATATAATAAGAACGCGCGGATATGTGGAAGTGATATCTCAGAAACCTTTTACTGCATTCCTTGCCTGCTATTCTCCCGTTCTGGGAAAGGAGATAAATGGATCACCACAGGGGTGATATCAATAGTACCATGGACTTTGAAATGCTTGGTAAAGTCAATGTCGTGTCTTGTTTGAGTGATCACTACAGCGAAACTATTCGTAAACGTAATTCGATCGTGGACAAGAACAGGAAAATGTTAATAATAATAATAATAATAATAATAATAATAATAATAATAATAACAATACAAACAAAAGCGGACATGAAGAACGCACAAATTCAACCCGAAGACATTTTGAATCGAAACATATATAGAAAGAAAATTGACACGTGGGAAGTTACTCCAGAGAATGAAGTACCAAAAAGAGCAGGTACCAAATGGACGTAAGAAAGGAAGAGGATCTTTAGTCAACAGATGAAAGCATATCATAAATAAAGCTTCGTGTGTTCCAAAAGGGACCATTCACGCATAATAATAATAATAATAATAATAATAATAATAATAATAATAATAATAATAATATATGCATTGCACCGTATAGTGTTCGAAGTGTGTATCTTGATGACGTGGTTTGAAGAACTTGAGATATATTATGGAATTATGAAACTAAGGCGCGCCCCCCAATGCTCATATCCACGAGCCGCCACTGGTGGTTAGTAGAATACGATAAGATGTTAACTACGGAGAAGCGACCGTTTTAAGTTGAATGGGTTTTCCGAGAAGGTGGCAAATACAGATGAAACCGTTTATTGCAACATCGCTTATTACGACATATCGTATACAATATTTTCTGAGAAATGTATCGACTATAACGTCTAAAGTTGATTTTTGTTTGTTTGGAGATTGCTGACAACAAAGTGTAGCTTATTTTCAAACTCTTGTTTCCAGTAGATTGTAGGTTATATTTCAAATCAGTCTGTTAAACAGTCAAGACAAGCATCGCTGTGAATATGTTGCAAAAGAAGGGAAAGTCATAAGTAATATGTTGATTGTTAAGGGGGGGAGACCCAGCTTAACAAAGGAAAAAAGAAGGTTAATATTCATTCCATTGTTAAATATGTTACAATTGTTGTTGACAATTCCTGCACATATCCCAGTGTTTACATGCTTCCTGGCAACCGGAAGCCACTTCGATGTCAGAATTTTAATAATTTTAATATTTTAAAATAAAATGTTCAAAATGTCCCGCTTTTTTAACAATATATCACATTCCGAGCACCAGAAAATATTAATATTTTTGTAAATAAATATGTTATATAAAATCTAATTTCAATCCCATTGATCTGAATGAGGTACAGATTGTAGTACAACACTACGGGAGGAAACTCTGGAAAATTCATAATTATCCGTGAAACAGTAAGGGAGTTATGAAGGAAACCGTTAAAAAGGCGGGAAATTTTGAACATTTTATTTTTAAATGTTGTAATTAGAATTTTGACATTGTTGAAGTTACTTCTGATTGCTCTGAAGCATGATAATACTGGGTTATGTGCAGCATTTGTCAACTACGTTTGTAGCATATATAACAATCGAATGAATATTGGCCTATTTTCCCTGTGTTAAGATAGGTCTCCACCCCTTAAATGGAAAAACCAACGTCAGCGTCGCCAATGAATGGGGTGTATCACACTTATCGATTTCTACAATTTGGAAGGACGGAGAGAACATCTCATTTATTAGCCAAGACCGTGCACGACTTTATTGGTCAATTTACATTGTTGCTACTTCTTTACTCTCTTATTATTTCATATTTTGCTGACATACTATTGCTGTACGTAGTGTGTAGACATTAGAAGAAAAAATCACTTGTTCAAATTCCGCGTCCCACGTAGCCAAAAAGTAAGGTTAGGACCTGTCAAGTTGGCAGCTATCATCTTGACAGCTGTTTAAATTCCGCGCCCACGTGGTTAAGATGGCAGCAGTGAGGCTATCCACGTTCACTTGTTCAAAAATGTAAGGTAAGGACCTGTTAAGATGGCAGCAGTGAGGTTAGTCACGTTCACTTGTTCAAAAAAGTAAGGTAAGGACCTGTTAAGATGGCAGCAGTGAGGTTAGCGACGTCCTCTTGTCCGAAAAGAGTGAGGTTAGGGTCCGCCTGACAGCTGTCAAAAGCACGTGGCTTTGTTTACTCTGTTAACATTAGAAGAAAATTTCCTCTCAGACCCACTCCACAAATGCTGTATCGCAAATAATGTACTTATTATACTTTTTTTAAATTTTAACTTTATTCTTTTAACTGACCATGCTAGTGTTCAGCCTAAATCTTACAGAGTTGACACTTTTAGCAACAAACAAGCCGGGTAGTACGACTATCACCTATAACAATTATTAATTAGCGGTCCCTTCGGAGTCGCTATAACCTATTTCAACTGTACTTGGACGCAATGAAGAGAAGATTTCGCGAACGGTTTCCTGACTCAGTTCTACCGCATCGTGATACTGTATGAGATTTCGTAAGTAAATTCCGTAGCTACGGTGTCATATCCAATGCTCCGAAGAGCAGTAGACCACAATTGAGGAATTAGAAGTAGTCATAACACATTTTGTGAACTCCATGCGTAGTGAAACACTGGTGAAAGTTTTTGATAATAAGTTTAAACGCGTTGCCCTATGCTTCGAGCTTCGTGGTAAACAAATTATCAACATCTGCTGTGAACCTGGTAAACGTAGAGCAATCATTAGGCTTTCGATTCGCACCTTTTCAAGTTGTTTTGTTAACTGTCTGTGTAATATGTTATTACAAAAACGTTGTTTCTCGATTCACTGTGTTTCGCAATCTCTCGAGCTATCCCCTCGCATCTGACCCGGAGCTGACACTATGCATTCGGATAGGCTGCAGCTGCACAGCTTGCTGCGAAGAGTAATTTCTAACGCACTCTAGTACTCCATTGGGATGCTTTTCCCGTTTCGTGTTTTTTCTTTGTTTCTAGTCCTCTGTCATATCTATTCATCTTTATATTTTTTTCTTTCCTTTTCCTGTGTTTATTTGGCATTCTTTTTTCTTCTCATCCTATACTATCCACATCAAGACTGACAACTTTCTAAGATGGCTCCTGCCCTCTGATGAAGGTAAGATGCAACAGATGTAGAACTGGCATCGATGAGAACAGGCTATCAATTTGAAGACACCAGTATATGAAGATGTGTTTCTGTGTTTTGATGTTTGCCCTTGTCGCCCCCTTTCTATTTCTCTCTCTTCCTACGCTGATCTATCATTGTATTTATCCTCTTGTGTGTTCCAATTCATGTTTCAGTCTTCCTATAAATAACTTATCAGTCAGTTGCTTGTTCATCTCCTTTACTGATTTAGTAAACATGTTAACTACAAATTTTGCCAAATATCGCACATATAAATATCCTTTTAAAATATAAATTTGTTCTTATGTGCAGGTTGCCTCCAGTTATTGGAATGAGCGCCTTTAGTAGTCCACAGTGGATCCATGGTTACGTAGGGAATCCACATCACCCAGCGTATATTCCAAATTTGTTTCTACCATATTCTCATCGGATGACATTCACTCAAAGGCTATATAATACGTTAATAGATATTTATATAGAATATCTATGGAGTTTCCATCATCTTCCAAAAATGAATGGTATGTGTAATAAATACCATTATTTCTCTAGTACTATTAATATTATAGTCCGACTCGTTGGCTGAACGGTCAGCGTACTGGCCTTCGGTTCAGAGGGTCCCGGGTTCGATTCCCGGCCGAGTCGGGGATTTTAACCTTAATTGGTTAATTCCAATGGTACGGGGGCTGGGTGTATGTGTTGTCTTCATCATCATTTCATCCTCATCACGACGCGCAGGTCGCCTACGGAAGTCAAATAGAAAGACCTGCACCTGGCGAGCCGAACCCGTCCTGGGATATCCCGGCACTAAAAGCCATACGACATTTCATTTCATTATAATTATTATTATTATTATTATTATTATTATTATTATTATTATTATTATTATTATTATTATTTCTTTCTTTCTTTCTTCCTTTCTTAATTTGTTTACCCTCCAGGGTCGGTTTTCCCCTCGGACTCAGCGAGAGATCCCACCTCTACCGCCTCAAGGGCAATGCCCTGGAGCGTGAGACTTTGAGTCGGGGATAACTGGAGAGGAGGACCAGTACCTCGCTCAGGCGGCCTCACCTGCTATGCTGAACAGGGGCCTTGTGGAGGGATGGGAAGGTTAGATGGGACAGGCAAGGAAGCGGTCGTGGCCTGAAGTTAGATACCATCCCGGGATTTGCCTGGAGGAGAAGTGGGAAACCACGGAAAAACACTTCGAGGATGGCTGGGACGGGGTCCACTCAGCCTCTGGAGGTCAACTGAGTAGAGGTGGGTTCGATTTCCGGCTCTGCCACGAAATTTGAAAAGTCACGCAGAAGGACGTGGATTCGATTCCCCGTCAGGGTCGAAATTTTTAAGAATCGAGATTTCCACTTAGCGTGCACCAAAAATGAGTAGGTAGCAGGTTAATTCTTGGCAGCAAAGGCGGCCGGGCATAGAGCTAACCACTCTATCACACCAAGTGCCGGGGTTACGTAACGTGGAAGTCTTTACCTTCCACTCCTCCAAGGGCTTTCATGATCTGTACAGAGATGACTTTGCTATGTAAAGGGAGAAGATGGTTCTGGGAGTATCCTCTATGTTGAAAATATGCTATCTCATGAATTTAAGGGATAATACAACTCATCTCTTTTTCAGCCCTGTCAAGACAATACTTTGGACCATCTGCTCCATTGCCGACAGAAATACTAAAAAATATAAGTATGATCCTTGCTAGCACACATCCAGCCTTTGATTATCCTCGGCCTCAAGTTCCTTCTCTGGTATCAGTGGCAGGAGTACACATTAAGGATCCAGAACCACTGCCAAATGTGAGTGTAGTCAAGCACCTTTCACAAGTGTCTCATCTCCAGAAATTACCTCTCTTTTCTTATGCCTGCTTATGCCATCTTTCCAGATTTAACTAGGGTCAGTAAAGCACCCAGAATACTTTATGACCGAATGTCCATCTAGTCGCCATACGCTAGTCACTGTAGTTCCGAAGGCACGACCTTGAGGACACCAATTATATGTAAATTGATTGCGTTCAAACAAGACCGCCTCAAATCCTCAGATATTAATGCTACTTTCGATCATTCCAAGATGGCGAATCTAGTAACCGGCGTGCTGGAAACGGGGGTTTGTTATTTTCGCAGTCGGTGTAATTTCATGAAAGTTGACGATAAATATTAATTTCTTTGTAAAATATACGTGAACGAGTGTATTTATATGAGTCAGTACACACTGAGGATCTGTAATTATACGCAGTGATGTGAGAATGTGTTTGTTTTGATCGTGTTGTGAACCGAGTCGAATTACGGCAATGCCTCTCATTCAACTATTCTTAAGTTTTCTAAGGAATGAAACACTAAGAGGGGAGTGGATTAGGAATACACATCGTGACAGAATCTCTTTGAAAAAAAAATAGCTCAATTGATAAATGTACATTATTACACAGAAGAAATAGTGAGTTGGAGGAACTGGCTGGGTTTGTAACGCAGGGTCTTACAGTACCAATATCTTCCGATTCATGACGTGCTAATCTGTTATCAAGCAGACTACACCAAACTGAAACTCGTCCATGAGGGTTAAAGTCTTGGATTCATATCCCTCAGTGGGTATAAATGCTGCTCTGCCGTATGTCAACATATGTTTTACTGCAAGAGTTTCCAGAAAGAAAATCTTAGCATCACCAGGGCCGTTAATTGGATTAGCATCATCATTTCGGGTGAACTTTCCTTTCATTGAGTGCTGAACATTAGAAATTGTTCACCACTTCGAAACTAATGCAACAAGTTAGGTTTCATAGTTCTCATGAGAGTGAATCAACTAAATAATTTCGCACCGTAATGTATTTTTAAACGTTCAAAATGATGTTATGCCTGATAGACGACTTTCACGTCTGTGAGAATGGGACCCATTCTAATGCTGAAAACGGCACACCCAGCCCCCGAACCATTGGAATTAACCAATGAAGGTTAAAATTCCCGACCCGACCCGATCGGAAATCGAACCCGGGACTTTTGGTATCATAGAGCAGTACGCTAATTATTTAGTCATGAAGCCGGATTTTACACGTACAGACAGTGTTTCTGGATAGATTGAGTCCAGCATTTCGATTCGAAGGAAAATGCAAATACATAGCCTGATATATTTTTACACTCATGTTGATGTTATATGGCCCCAATCGGTTCGCGCTGCGCAACAAACCTGCTCCAAGGAAACCACTGCTTTACAAGGCAACAATTTTCACTTTTTCACAACCCCTTCGTACATACTGTAGGAAGTGCTACAGAGAGATAAATCTTTTCCCTTCAAGACTGTAGTGAAGTCTACGTAGTTTACGTCTACGTAATTTACGGTGCATTTTCATTTCAAGTATAATTAATCAATAAAAACTGCAAACTCAGAAATTAAATAACAACAATAAATATTTCCATTAACAGCATTTTATGGTTCTTTCCAGGATGTACAAAAGTTCTTAGATGAAGCAAAAGAAGGAGTTATTTTATTCAGCCTAGGAAGTAATCTCGAATGTGATATTATGGCAGAAGATAAACAGCAAGCATTCCTAGAGGCCTTCTCAGAATTAAGTCAGAAGGTACTGTGGAAGTGTACAGCTGAATCTTTACCAAGACAATCCACAAACGTTAAACTAAGCAGGTGGCTGCCACAGTCGGACATTCTGGGTGAGTTCGAAGTTTAAACTATTTATCATTTACTCTAGATGGCCCGCTCCACTCCTTTAGGGTGGGGAATGAAAACTTTTGAAAGTAGTCATGCAAAATTCCACTGACTCATCCTATAGACAATGAGTACTGGCTGACTACAGTAACGTTTGGTTCATCTTTAATTCCTCAACAATTTTTAGGTGGTAATTTCCCTTATAAAATTTTATACTGTATTTATATTCTAATTGGCAGCAAATCCAAATGTACGTCTTCTCATCACACATGCGGGGTTGTTGAGCACACAAGAAGCAATACATCATGGAGTGCCTGTAGTAGGGATACCATTCTACGCTGACCAGTACATCAATATCCATAAGATGGTGGACCATGGAGTTGGGGTCAAGTTGGAGTATGAAGACATTTCAAAAGAGAACGTGCTTAAAGCAGTAAGCACAGTAATCAATGACCCAAGGTAAGTCTATATATATCAATGAATGTTTGTTTGTTTGTTTGTTTGTTTGTATGTATGTCTCGAATGGACTCAAAAACTACTGGACCGATTTCGCTGAAAATTTAACAATTTGTTCTTATTATCCCTGGGACGGTTTAGGAAGTAGTTTGAACGAAATCTGATAGGTAGTTCGGCGTAAGGGTTGAGAAGGGTGAAAAAGAAAAGAAAGAAAATAGGGGAAGGTAAGTAAACCGCATGAATAGTCACATCAGCGGATTGCCTAACAAACAGTACTTAAAGGTAATGATGTATTTCTTAAAACTCTTCTTCTTCTTCTTCTTCTTCTTCTTCTTCTTCTATAAACGGTATATAAAAATGAAAAGTCCAAGTTCAGTCCCCATGGAACAGGGGGTGAGGAGTGAAGAAAGAAAATGTCGAAAATGACAGATTACGGGTGAATGTATGTGTATGTTTCAGCATAGCTCTGAACCAAATTAGATGCACATACTGTATAACTTAATATCTGGACAAATTAGTGGAGGGGCAAGAAGCCCCTAGCACCCCTAAAGGAAGGGGCGAAATATAAAAATCCGAAATATGACCGATGTTAGTGGCGAGTTCATAGTCTTTGGGGTAGCTGAGATGAACCGTGACACTCTGGATTCCGTTTGAGCCAAAGTTCATTCCCAATCGGGATGGGGGTTAGAAGGGGTGAAAAGAATGCCAAAATGACCAAGATCATGGATGTGCGTGTGCATGTACCAGCATAGCTCTCAACCAAACATGATAGTCTTATGACTTACTGTTTGGGAAAGAAAACTGTAGGGTAAGACACCCCTACGGGCGGGGGTTGAAAGGAGGAGAAATATTAAAATAATAACGACCAATATTAAAAGTAAAAACGACGTATGTTAATGAATATAGTTTTTCTTTTGCATTTAATTAAACGCTTTAGAAAAATCTAACGTGGTTGAATTAATAAACGCGAGAAAAGCCGCGAGCACCTGCCAGCAGGCTACAAAACAGTAAAGAGAAGTTGACAGTAAGTATTGCAAGGGGGTGAGCAGAAATATTCGAATTAAAAAGAACATATCCTAGACAGATTGACGTGGAATACAAAAGTCTAAAGAAATGATGGTCATTATTATCAATGGATAGCCCTATGTAAACGGCTGCGGCTTCACAGCATATAGCATTTCTTTAATATTCATCAGTTTCTGGGATATATTAAAATAAAGAACACACGACTTATTTAAATAGATTTTTTTGAGAAAGCAACTTTTTCTTTTTTACAGATACAGTGAGAACATGCGTGAACTGTCGGCTAAATTCCGTGATCAACCAGAGACTCCTCTCGAACGGGCCGTGTTCTGGTGTGAGTACGTCTTGAGACACAAAGGAGCTCCTCACTTACGTTCTGCAGCCGTCGACTTGACGTGGTACCAATATCTACTATTGGATGTCATCCTTGCCAGTCTGGTTATAAGTTTTATTCCTATACCACTCTTATACTGTTGTTGCAAGCAGCTCTTTAGAAAGCCAACTGTGATTATGAAACGAAAACGAAGCTAGATAAGTTTGTGAGTTCTCAAAAGTTCCTATTCCAAATATCTATAAGTCTACTGACAAAGTTTTCTGGCAGTTCAAATCCTAAAGGCAACGCCTTTGTGGACGCAAACACTCACCTTTGTCATTTGCTGTCCTTTCCAGTTTCACGTAATTGTCACATCCTAGTCTCTTCTCGAAGTCTTCCAAGTACTTATTCCCAGGTCGTCCTCTTCCTTTCTTCCGCACTTTCCCTTCAAAAATGTTAATAATGTGTCTAGGCATCTTAATTAAGGCCACGGCCATTACTTTTATCAACCTTGGGTCACTGAAACCCTTTGATGTGTTAGTTCGGCATAAAATAAATAAATAAATAAATAAATAAATAAATAAATAAATAAATAAATAAATAAATAAATAAATAAATAAATAAATAAATAAATGTTTTGTATCTGATTATTATATGTACAATAAAATTCGTTTTTCACTTTTCCATTTCCTTTAATAATCTTCCCTCTTCATGGACTTCTCTTAAAACTTAAAACTCACATGACCTTAGGCTGGCTCTTTGTTCAGATTTAACCTTATACATCTTAGGTTCGACCCACGCTTCCTATTCGGGTCGACGATTTTTAAATTTCTTATTGCTCGAACGTTGGGTGTTTTTTAATTTAAAGCACGCTTTCAATGCGTGGACATTTACATAGCATGATGCTCAGCAGTCCAAAGGGAAGAGCCCTGGGTTCCATCACCAGTCGTGTAAAGCGCAAGCTTTTTTCGGTTCTGAACACAAAATTTTAATCGATAAGTAATGTCAGCATTACAGTAGCCAACTGAAGGTCTCTAAAGTTCAAATCTATAAACTCAAAATGTTACAAACAAAAATTCAGTGTTTCAAACACCAAAAACGAATAGCGCGTTACGCAACAGCTCACACGCTAGCATCTTTGACTCTGCAGCCGCTCAGCTTCAAGAACTTGAAGTAGCTTTCTAAAGTTATGTCCCTATCAATAAAGCACATTATTAAGCTTTACACTATCCCCCTAGTCTTAACAGTACAATGCGTAGCCGCTATATCCTTATGAATAAATCACAAGTATTAAACCTTACACCATCTTCCTAGTCCTGTGTCACCATCTTGTTCCAAGTTCAGCTTTAAGCCCTAGACCATAACCTCTTTCTTCTATGTCTATGAGAAGGAGAATAAGCAGGAGGAAGTCTAAGTCCTTGAGGAGGAATAGGTCGCCATTCGCTACTAGGTTTATGTGGAGGAGGAGAAGGAATTAATTTTAAACTGCTAGTTCTATGAGGAGGATCGACCTTTCTGTTAGGAGACGAGGAAGATGAGGAGGAGGTGCCCTTCTACCCTTTTACATTTTAGACCCTTTGTGCCGTTTAGCCCGTTTGCTCTTTTGTCCTTTAGCCATTTAGCCGTTTTTCCCTTTCGACATTTAACCCTTTTTACCCTTTTTGCCATTTATGCAGTCGCTCAGCTTTGAGACCTAGGGTCGCCTTTCTACGTTATGCCCCTATAAATAAAGCATATGTATTAGGTCTTACACCGTCTCCCTAGTCCTATTAGTACAACCTTATGGCGAAGATAGTATATTCATTAGCACGGTGAACTTTTCGTTTTAGGACAAGACGGTTATCAGTTTCCGTGTACTTGTAGTGAGGATAGTATGATCATTAGCACGGTGAAATTTTCCTTTTTAGGACAAGACGGTCATCAGTTTCCCGTGTACTTGTGGTAGGAATAATACAAATGCTAAACAGTTTAGGGTGTGACTGCTCATAGTAGAATGACTATAACAATACCATAAGTCTGGTAGATCATTCAATGAAGTTGTTTATCGAAAAATAATCATAGATATACACAACACGAATATTATTACATTACTGTGAGGTACATTGTAAACAGTCTTTGATCATAGGGTTTGGTCCATCCCAATCGTCGAACCCATCTCTTCCTCTCCAATTGTAATGTTGATTACGAAGTCAAAAAGCAGCGACTTCCGTTGCTATTTTAAGGTGAAGTGATAGCAGGTTTCATGAATATTCTACATCGTTAGAGGTATCGTTTGCCACAAAACTAGATGGCAGATAGGGTATTAAATGCCTTTGTCATATACCACAAAAACTTACGCTTATAAAAGACATCACTAGCCTCACTCACTAATGTGCTGTTCACTTGTTTAAAGAAGCTGGCCTCACACTCACTTGTAGAAGACAGGTCGGTAGGTAGACCTGCTGTGTTAATAAAACTTTGACTGTCTTCTTCCATAACCGTACAAAGGGAGCAGTTCATGTCTCTTTAAAGAATGAGATCTGCATTGTCTCTCTAAGTGATGTCAACATTACAGTAGACAACTGAACGTCTGTAGGGTTCGAATCTATACGCTCGAAATATTACAATCAAAATAGAGTGTTCCAAGCACCAAAAACCATTAGCGCATTACGCATCAGCTCACACGCTAGCATCTTTGACTCTGCAGCCACTCAGCTTCAAGAACTTGAAGTAGCTTTCTAAAGTTATGTCCCTATGAATAAAGCACATGTATTAATCCTTACACAATCTCCCTAGTCCTATCAGTACAAAGTGTATCCGCCATCTTGTTTCAACTTCAGCTTCCACTAAGATCAGCATTAAAGTCCCTTGCAAGGTTAAGCCTAGGTCGAATCCAGAGCCTGTGAGGTTAAGCTTGGAGACAAATCCGTGCCTGTTAGGTTAATATTGACTTAGGAGGAGGAGGAGGTAGTCATACGCTACTAAGTCTATGAGGAGAAGGAACCTTTTTGCTCTTTTGCCAGGCGAATGTGGAGGAGGGCGCGATCAAACCTAAGGTCGCCTTTCAGCGTTACGCCTATATGAATAAAGCATATGTATTAAGTCTTACACTATCCCCCTAGTACTATGTGTAGCCACCATCTACACGGGTTCCCCCTCTGCCCTATTGCCCTTTTGCCCTTTTGCCCTTCTGCACTTTTGCCCCTCTGCACTTTTGCCCTTCTGCCTCTCTGCCCTTTCGCCCTTCTGCCCGTTTGCCCTTCTTCTCTTCTGCCCTTTTGCCCTTTTCGTCCTTTTGCCCTTTGGCTCTTATAGCATCAAGTAAGAAAAACCGCAGCCTCCCACTACAGTTGCAGCGCGAACTGTTTTACAGTTCTGAACATTAAATTTCAATCTCTAAGGGATGTAAACAATACCATACGCAATCAGAAGTCTCTAAATTTCAAAATCTATCAGCTCGAAAAGTTAAAATAAAAAATTTAATGTTCCAGACACTAAAACAACAGAGCGTTCCACATCAGCACAAACGCTAGTGCAGTTGACTCTACAGTCACTCAGTTCCGAGACCTTGAGATCAGCCTCTAACGTTACGTCCATAAGCAATGCAAACCTATTAGACCTTATACCACCTCCCTAGTCCCCTACAATGTATTGTCACCATCTTTTTCGGAATTCCAAGTTCAGCATCAATATAAGCAATGCAAACCTATTAGGCTTTATACCACCTCCCTAGTCCCCTACAATGTATTGTCACCATCTTTTTAGGAATTCCAAGTTCAGCTCCAAGCACCTGAGGTTGCATTCCAACATTACGCACCTATGAATAAAGCAGAAGTATTAAGCCTTAAGTCATCTCCCTAGACCCGTGCCGCCATCTTGGTCCATCGATTGACACCTTGATACAGGGTGTACCTGCAGTTGTTTGGAAATTAACATTTTGGCACTTTAAAGGCTGGTAGCTTTGCCATTATGGTTCATATAGGCAATATGTTGACATATTTCTGATAGAATCGAGCCTCATGCGTCGATGACACCTTGATATGGGGCGTAGCTGCAATTGTTTAGAAGTCAACATTTTGGCACTTTGAAGGCTGATAGCCTTGAAGTTTATGAAAAATAGTAAATTTGTTGCGATAGAAATATCGATGTAAGGGTTGATCTTTCGAATGGCATATTTATATTGATGATCTGATGATGGGAAAAGGGTAAAAACATTTTTGATGGTAAACTTTCATGGCTGATAGCCTTGCCGTTATGGTTCATATTGGTAATATGTTGATATATTTCTGATTTAATCGAGCCTCCTGCGTTGACTGACACCTTGATATGGGGTGTAGCTGCAATTGCTCGGAGTTGGTCCCATAAGAGCCCTTGTATAGCGACGTTTACTAAATTCCGAGACCGACCTGAGACTCCTCTTAAAACATCCATGTCTTGGTGCGAGTATGGCATAAAACACAAAAGGGCATCTCATTTACATTCTGCGGCAAAGGACTTATATTTGTTCCAGTATCTACTACTGGACGCGATCGCCTTCCTGGCTGCAGCAACACTTGTACCAGTCATACTACTATGTAACTACTGTAAAAAACATTTTCAGAAAAAATAGTAATAGATCAGCTATGTATGTTCTAAAACAACGGGTGCTGAGTCAGCATTTTCCCCACGAGGTCACTGACCCCTAGTTGAATGGTAAGTCAATGTACATTCTAACACGAGGTCATTGACTCCTAGTTGAGTAGTAAGGCAATATAGGTTCCAAAGTACTGAACGCGAAATAACGCCATAACCTTGCGTACGAGAACACGCCTAACCTCATAAACTCCATTGGAGGGTCCTAATGGCCAGGGAATGATCTGGGGCGCTTTTGACCCCCTAGGTGAGGTTATGAAGTCATACGTACGAGGCCAATGCTAACCTCACAGGCCACTTTGGAAGAGCCAAATCGGACGGGTCCCCCATGGAAGAGCCGAGTGGGAAAGGTCACGGGCCACTTTGGAGGAGCCGAAACGATCGGGCGCCCATGGACGAGCCACAAATCGGTTAGGTGACCTGCAGATGAGGTTAAGATGTCATTATGACGTGTTAAACTAACCTTGCGCACGAACGCTAACCTAACCTCACACACACAAGCTCCCCATGGAATAGTCCTCGTAGCGAGGTTAGGTTAACACGTCATAACCTCAACTAACAGTCATCTAACCGATTTGACTCCTCCATGGGTAGCCTGTGTACTATATGTTAGGTTAGCGTTCGTGCTCAAGGTTAGGTTAACACGTCATAATGACATCTTAACCTCATCTGCAGGTCACCTAACCGATTTGTGGCTCGTCTATGGGCACCCGATCGATTCAGCTCCTCCAAAGGGGCCCGTAACATTTCCGACTCGGGTCCTCCAGGGGGCCCGTCCGATTCGGCTCCTTCAAAGTGGCCCGTGAGGTTATCATTGCCATCGTACGTAAGGGTATGACGTCATAACCTAACCTAGCGTTCAAAAACACTCCAGGTTGGCCAGTGAGGTTAGCATTGCCCTCGTACGTATGGTCATAACCTCACATAGGGGGTCAAAAGCGCCCCAGGTCATTCCCTGACCAATTAGGCCCCTCCAATGGAGTTTGTGAGGTTAGGCTTGCTCTCGTACGCAAGGGTATGGCGTTATTCCGTGTTCAATGGTTTAGAACATACATTGCCTTACTACTCAGCTCGAGGCAATGACCTCGCGTTAGAATGTACATTGCCTTTCCAATGACATCGTGGCAAAATGCTAACTCAGCACCAATTGTTTTAGAACATATATAGCTCAACTACTATCAGTACAAAAGAAGATCAAGAAAAACTTTTTAGTAAAACTTATGATGTCCATATACTGTATATACTGTATTTATCTTTCAGTATAAACAATGCAAAAATAAAACAGTTTCTTCGAATTCTGTCCTTCTAAATAATTTAACTAAAAGTGAAGCTCAGCAGTGGCGCAATGCAAGCCTTAACGTTGTTTGTTCCATACTGCAACCGAGACACGTTTTAGCATTACAGTCGAACCTCGATATCTCGAATTTTCAGTATCTCGAAACAACTTAAATTTCCCGGCCATTTGTCCTTTTCTTCATGTGTATTTATTTCTCTATTACTCGAAATTCGGTTACACGAATTTCTCGATTTCTCGAAGGAAACATTTCCTTCTGTAACTCGAATTTTGTGCAACATTAACTATGCAATACGGCATTTGTGGTTTGTGAGGAACAGTTAACAAGTAAAGAAAGGGTTACAGTGACGCTGGAAGCTAATATGACGGGAACATAAAAACTAAAAATTCTAGTGATCGGAAAATCGGCGAAGCCTCGCTGTTTCTCGGGTGTGAATTAATTACCGGTTTCGTACGAAAACAACCCCCGACGTCGCGGATGACAAGCTCCATTCACGAATCTCCGCTGCGTGGTATTGACGAGAAGTTTCCACGTGAAGGAAGGAAAGTTTAACAGTAACAAACAGAAGAGACTAAGAGATTTTTTCCAAAGGTGTTAACCGAGGTATGTTTCTTGTTTCACTCCTGTATGTACCGTATCCTGTCTTCTAAAATGTTACATTGATAAGGGTATATAATTAAAGTGATGCCATAAAATGGAGTTTGTTTGTGTATTTTTAATTACTGTTAAAATAATGTATTCAGTATAAGCTCGTAGATACATATGATTCAAGTGTGCGCTATACATGCTCAAAACCGGTATTATATTTATATAGAAATTCCGATAACTCGAAAAATGTAGTTCCTGAGGTGAGTTTGAAGTGCCATTGTCTAAGGAATAAAATTGCAATTTTTCAGTGATATCTTGTTGGGCAGTTCCTAAAGAATTTTAGCAGTAGGTTGTCACTATTGTAAGGGCCGCAGGATTTTGAGGGTTTTGTAGACTTATTTATTAGAAATAAAAGACAAATATCATGTGGATAGTAAATTTTATTCAATACAACGTCGTACACTTGGAACGTGGGTAATCACTCCTTGTAGTATGGGCCTGCGATATGAGAAATCTTTCTTTTCCAATATTACATTTTTGTTATTCTATACAACTGACCACGGTGTATTCAGAACAACAGCTAACCTCCTGTCTTCTAAAATGTTACTGAGTGCGCGAGTCAACACAGCACCACCTCATAACAGAGTATGCAGGTGACGTCACGTATTTAGAAAAAATATTTGCCTTACTTTGAAGCCCTATTTCATGAAAATTACTTTTCAGCTTTTTTTTTTTTTTTTTTACAACAGGTAGATTCTTCTTTCAACTGCCAATTGAAACATTGAACATAATCGTATTTTAAATACTCTCGGTGATATACGTGTTCTACCCAAACACTAAAAGCATCTTAATTTTTTTTTTCCATGTTCCCGTTGTCGAGCAACGTAAGTCCACGTTAAAACAATTCGCCGGGCTGAATGGCCCAGGCAGTTGTAGTGCTGGCCTTCTGACCCCAACTTGGCAGGTTCGATCCTGGCTCAGTCCGGTGGTATTAAAGGTGCAAAAATACGTCAACCTCGTGTCGGTACATTTACTGGCACGTAAAAGAACTCCAGAGGGACAAAATTTTGGCACCTCGGAGTCTCCGAAAACAGTAAAAGTAGTTAGTGGGACGTAAAGCAAACAGCATTATCATTATTATTATTAAAACAATTAAATATGGGTTGGGAGTGTAGAGAGCCACCTCCCCCTTTTTTTACAGTTATGAAATACACTAGGTCTCCAGTATTCCACTCGATTTTCTTCTAATTTTGAATAAAACTGTTTTCCCTTCCTCATTGTATATGCAAATAATAAACTACACATATAGAAGGCAGTGACTTGTGTTTACTAAGTTTCCATTGCTGAGTTCAGAAATCGCTATATTTACTGCCATTTACAGTGAATTTACTTCTTATAGTGAGTTTTGTTAATATTTGTAACAATGGAATTAAAAATGACTGGGAAAGTCGGAGTACCCGGAAAAAACCTGTCTCGCCTTCTCTTTGTCCAGCACAAATCCCACATGGAGTGACCGAGATTCGAACTACGGCGTGAGCCACGGAGGGACTACACAAGAACCTCGTTTATCAGGCACTCATTAATTCAGATCTCCGGTTTATCCGGATCGAAAATAATACAAATATATTTTTACTTATACAGTATTTCTTTTACGGGGTAGATTCTTCTTCATTGTCTTTTCCGCCAAGGAAAGTTAAGGACATGAATTGGAAGTAAGTCGGCCGTGGTCTATCAAAGGTACCGTCCCGGCATTCTGCTGGAACTGAGAATGGGAAACCATGGACTCTTCTGAGTTCCTTGACACATGTGCACGCATTCCCAGATGCTCAGACGTAGATGTGAACGACGCAAAATACCGGTTGAAAAATGACAGTAATTCAGGCTGCGGCATAATGACAGATGAAGAAATTATTGCCTCTTGTTCCTCGGCAGGTAACAACGAGAGTGATGGTGAATTCGAAAATAAAACCGGCGCTCCATCAGAAGAAACAGTAACTCATGGAGATGCAACGATGCAGCTGGAGAAACAGATGGCCTATTTAGAATCCCAGACTGAAACCCCTCCGGCAGAAATGACGTTAGTAAAACCTCTTTGTCATCGTGCTGCGCGCAAATGCTATACAAATGTAAAACAGAAAAAGCTCACACATAGATAGATAGATAGATAGATGTCTCTACAAAAATTGAGGTCATGCACTCTGGTGCAAGGTGGAAGAATGAGTGATTTAAAGAAGTTCAAACTTCTTGAAGTCCACCAAAACAAAACAAATAAATCCAATCAGTTTAGGGAACTTTAAAATAACATATTACTCAGTTATACAGTAGTGGCATCTTCTGATGCATTAGCATTAGCAGTTTCATGTTTTGTTCGATAGATAGTGTTTCTTAAGGCGCTTCTTTTAAATGTGCGGGGTTGAGGTGTACCTCCCATTACAATTATTATTATCATTATTATTATTATTATTATTATTATTATTATTCATAGCGCCGATGACCTAGCTGTTAGGCCTCTTTAAACAACAAACATCATTATCAATATTCTTATTCATCTAAAAGTATCTTGGTGCTGGTCAGTGAAAACTTGACCGATTGGGGAGGGAAAGAGATGACGGCACAGCCCTGCCAGAGTAAAATGTCACGAACCGCCTCTGTATGAGATAGGTTTCTCTGTTTGTCTTTTCCTTGTCCCTTGTCCCTAGATGCTGCAACCAGTGTTGCCAACAAAATTTTCATTTAATAAGCTAGATCATCATCCAATATATATGTTGGGTATTCAGCCCGAAGGCTGGTTTGATCCTCTGCAGCTCCGCCAACAGCTGTCATAAATAGCCTAGGCGTCACTGAAGAGGCGTACTGGGGAAATGAGGAGTGAGGTAGTTTCCCGTTGCTTTCCTCACCGAGCCAGCTGTTGCTATTACATATCAGTCTGCCAAGCCCAATGAAATGCATGCACCAACCGACCCTATGAGCGATATTTTCATACCATTCATAACAGGGACTGGCTGCATTAGGAATGGTGTTACTAGCATCACTCATACCTCAGTCACTTTCGTATTGTCAAAGCCAAGGATGAGACTGAGACAGGTCTATGAAAGTAACAAATTTGATATAGCCCATACCAGAAGACACAGTGCACTGTAAACACTACATCTCGCCAGCAAAGGCATCATCATCCAGTATTAGCTAAAAAAAGTTAAAAAATACGCAAAGTATTTGTAATACTGCTCTCCGGGTAGAGAATGAAATTGTTCTGTTCAATTAGCAAACTACTACAGTATAACTGCAAACAACGGATATTTAATTATGTAAACTGAGCTAGTCCTGACAGGTGGAAGTGGTGGTGATTATTGGTTTAAGAGGAAGTACAACTGGGCAACCATCCTTTATAAAAAACGAATCAGAGAGAAAAAGTGGAAGGGATTCGATACTTCGAAAAATGAGGATATCGGCCAAAGAAAGACAAGGACCACGAAGGGCGTGAAAGTAAAAGACTCGCTAGGCCTTGATCTTATACCGTCGGGATCGGAAAAGACAAGAGTTGACAAAGGGAGGTCGGATAGGATAGATGAAAGTGAGGAGCCTGACACACGTAAGGAAGTTTTGTGAGTTGATCGGACGATAGTAAAACTGAAGTATGAGAAGTGATGCCATAATATTACATTATAAAGGCACATTCCGTGCTCCCGCTGGACCTGTGGTGAGTCACCTATCATGATCATAACTACTTTCTCTGTTGCTAGCACATCATACAAGTAGAGAGAGATAGGTAGTGGTGATTATTGTTTTAAGAGGAAGTACAACTTGGCAACCTTCCTCTACATACTACTAAACAGGGAGAAAATATGTGAGGGGTCCGACACTTCGAAAAATGAAGATATCGGCCAAAGGAAGACAAGGGCCACGAAGGGCGTGACAATGAAAGACTCCCTAGGATTCGCAAACCTAATACTGTCGGGGTCGGAAAAGACAAGAGTTGACCAATGGAGGTCGGACAGGATAACCGAAAGTGAGGAGCCCCCACAAGTAAGTGGACGTGACGCCAGGACTCAGCTGAGGGCCCCGTGGTGGCCAGCCCACGCTCTTAAATTCATAGCCGCTGGAGAAAGAGAGAGAGAGATAGAGTGTTCGTTCATACTGGCGGGGGGCACATCACATGAGACACGTTGAAGGATATAAGCTAGATTTAGCGGGGAAGAAGCTATAGCGGGAATATTGTTCTTTTGCCGCTAAACGTTTGATATAAGCTAGATTTAAGGGTGGAAAAGCTAAGTTGGAAACACTGGCTGTAACCGCATAAGCCATTGGCTGTCCATAATTACATAGCTCTGCCATCTGTTGATAATATTATGAACTACAGTACTATGAAGCTTTATTAGGTGAGTACTACACTTTGGGAGTGGCGACCCCATCGTACTAATAGCCTATATCTGCTTCATTCATTACATCCCTGACCCGGTCAATGACTGGAAAACAGGTTGTAGGTTTTCATTTTAAAAAGAGCCTCCGTGGCTCAGGCGGCAGCGCGTCGGCCTCTCACCGCTGGATACCGTGGTTCAAATCCCGGTCACTCCATGTGAGATTTGTGCTGGACAAAGCGGAGGCGGGACAGGTTTTTCTCCGGGTACTCCGGTTTTCCCTGTCATCTTTCATTCCAGCAACACTCTCCATTCTCATTTCATAGCATCTATCATTCATTAATAAATCACTTTGGGAGTGGCGACCCCATCGTACTAATAGCCTATATCTGCTTCATTCATTACATCCCTGACCCGGTCAATGACTGGAAAACAGGTTGTAGGTTTTCATTAGGTGAGTGAGACACACTAAACGAATTTACTAATAAATGACGTAAGGAGAAGCTTTGTCAGGCTTCATTACTTCATTTGAACGAATCACAGCAAAGAGTGTGAATGAGTGAAGTAGTTCATACGAATGTACTGGTTCGACCCATCGCTATTACAGATTCCGCACATGGTTTTCATACTGGAGTTCCACCAATAAACCACTTCCTCTTTCCCCTCCCTTTTGCTGCCACACACTGTGGCCTTGAGTTACTGCGCTCATCAAGTTGTCTGGTTCTTGTTCTTGCTGCGGCTTCCACTACAGTAGTATTCATACTGATGTTCTCTTGGTAGCAAGGGTTAGACAGCCGCATAGGTCCTACTCTTCCGAGGGCCCGGCTCAGACTGATCACTGAATTAGTGATGGGCGATATTTCACGAACTGTGATTTTTTCACTGATATCAAGAAATCACGAGTAACGACTGTTACTTTCTACGCTATCACTGTGATCAGTCGTGATTTCACTTCAAGTGATCATCGTGCGCCCTCTTAACTCCATATACAGAACTAGAATGTTGCTATCTAACAGTAGCGTAGCCAGGATCGCCCAATGGGGGGGGGGGTTACAGTTACAAAATTAAGATATAACATAATGAAACTGCTTGTGCGTGTCTGGTACGCGCATGTATGACTGTCATAAGGATACGCCCCAAGGGCTCTGAACTTTGGAGCGTGGGTTGGCGACCACAGGGCCCTTAGCTGAGTCCTGGCATTGCTTCCACTTACTTGTGCCAGGCTTCTCACTTTCATCTATCCTATCCGACCTCTCTTGGTCAACTCTTGTTCTTTTCCGACCCCAACGCTATTAGGTTTGCGAGGGCTAGGGAGTCTTTCATTTTCACACCCTTCGTGGCCCTTGTGTTCCTTTGGCCGATACCTTCATTACCTTTGGCGCTTTGCTATACGAGGAATGGTAATTTGTGTGTCCAATTGAGAAGCTTTCTTGCTTGCTTGCATAAATATGTTTATGAACTCCTCTTCTGCGTTTCCTCTGATCTTGATAATTCTGTCCTCCACAACATTAGCATATGAAAATGCTTTTGCAATGTCCAACTCTTCACTTTGAAAAAATCTGCTAAGAAGAGCACTTACATTAAATACTTGATTTAGTATATGTAGAGCATTAGTGCAGGCTTCTTTATTACTCCATTGTACTATATTTTCAAGAACTGCAACGACGGCATCAAACAGTTCTAGAAATACTGCAATTGAGTCATGGCGCTCCACCCATCTTGTTAGACACAATGCTTTAAGCCTCGTTTTGTCACTTTCAGGAACAGTGGCATCTATCGATTCTTTAAATGCATTTAACCTTTTAGGAAAACTAAGAAATTAACAAATATTCCCCACAGTACCCAAACAGTTTCTGATTCCTTGGATTGAGCATGCATGGGTTATAGCAAGATTGAGAACATGTGAACTGCAGTGCACGTACAAAGCCAACGGGTAGGTCTCCCTTATTATCGCTTGGACGCCATTAAACTGCCTACTCATAGCGTTAGTTCCATCATATCCTTGTCCTCTTAAATAATTTAAGTTGACTCCTATCTTCTTAAGCACATCAATTATTTTGGCAGCCAAACCTCTTCCAGAGGCGTCAGTGATCGGTACAATCTGAAGGAAGTCCTCCCTGAGTGTCTGAGAGTCAGGGTTGACATATCGAACACAACGTGACATTTGTTCCATTCCAGAAATATCACTTGTCTCATCGGCCATTATAGTGGAACACTGTGATCTGTTCACTCTGCGCACGATGTTTTCAACAATAAAGTAATTGCATACGTGAATGATCTCGTTTTGAGTTTGTGGGCTAATGTACATAGCATTGCGGCTGCTTGTAAGCAAATGAGTTTTTAAATCCTCATCCCCATTTCTTGCACGAAAATGAAGGAAAGTACTAAAATTTCCATCATTTTCAGTAGGCTCTTCATCATTCAATATAATGGGTCCATCGTCTCTATGTCCTCTAAGGGGTAAACCTTGGCGGCCACACAAAATGATAGTTTCGATAACAGGAATAATCTTCTTTCTGTTGTCTTCAATTTCCTTTTTCATGTTCTTCTTACAATTTACTTTTCGTCGCACCGACGTAGATAGGTAGATACGTAGATGGGACAGGGAAGCAACCATGGCCTTAATTTAAGGTACAGCCTCAGTATTTGCCTGGTGTGAAAATGGGAAACCACGGAAAACCATTTTCAGAGCTGCCGACAGTGAGGTTCAAACCCACTATCTCCCGAATGCAAGATCACAGCTAACTGTACGGCCAACTCGCTCGGTTTTACGTACATGTAACCATGTAGTTACGAAAGCATGGTAAGATAGTTAACAACTAAGTGAACTAATTTTATGATTATAAAATGAGTAATTCATCTAAGAAGAGTCGAATATCGGTATTATTTTTATTTTATTTTCAAAATCCACTTGGTGGCTGCGTAAAGACAAAGAATACACTATAACAACTTCGTTAAATATAAGGATTTTTTTTTTGTAAATGATAAATCCATGATCTTTGTCTGGCGAATATAAGTGGTGTCTGAATGAGTGTCAGAAGAGAATCCCTGAGCGCTTTGAGGTCCTTGGTACTGATGTTGAAACTCGTCTTCTTAGGGATTGTCCCTCTTGCACCGATCATGAGACCCCTCACTTCTACGTCGTCAAGCTCGTATTTATTGTTGTTATATGGCTCTGTAGGCAGGTAGATATACTTCTTTTCTCTGTCTACTTCATCTGGTTGGTCGTACAGTAACAGATTTGGCCTAATCCAGTTTTAAAATCTAGTTCAATTTGAAGTTTAAAAACATAATTTTCGAAACGTTTGCACTTGACAAATGGGAGCATAGTATTGTAACGGTTCAAATCCCGTTACAAGATGATATCTGTATTTTTATTATTGTATGACTTTATCTGTATTTTATTATTATTATTATTATTATTATTATTATTATTATTATTATTATTATTATGTCAGTATTATTATTATTTTATCTGTGATATTGTACTATTATTGTAATTATCCGTTTTATTCAATTTTGCAATTGCCTGTTGCTTGCAAGATTGCACTTAGATGTATACATATATACGTATGTGTAGTATAACATTCAATACCTGTACAGTGAGAATTGTTGTATATATCAGGGATGGGATGTGACGTTGGTGCATTGTGCAATATTGTTGGCGATTCTGCCAAGTCATCGCCAGGCCATGGCTACGTCATCGTATTTATTTAGAATATGCGCGCACGGTGTCATCGCCGCGGGGCTATTTCACCACTGTATGTAATATCTGTCGCGTAGGTGGGAGTATGTCATTGTTATTTTTGGAGATTACGTAGCTGTGTCAACCAAGTCTATATAAGGTGGATGCACATTGTAGCGTCAGTCATTACTTATACGGATGCAGTACAGTGAAGTAGTCTACTAGATCAAGAGGCCTTTGTTGGCCAGTCAACCAGTGTGAACGAGAGATGGAGAAGACTCAGTGAGCCAATATTGGTCATTGAGAGAGTGAGACCAAATGGTTGGTCCGTCACTTAGTGGAAGACGCGGACGCAAGGCTTACCAAGGAGTCAGAGAGGGCAACCCTGGACCTACCAAGAGGTCATACCATATTGACTTACAAAGAAGTCAGATGATATGGAGAAGAAGCAGTCTCAAGGATGTATCACCACGTTAGGCGTGACACATCTACAGTAAACACCGGAGCAATGGATTACGTCGTAATTACACTCAAAGTGTTGAAGGTACAGTCAAGTGAATCAGTGAGGGAAATATTTCGTATAAATTGTTAAATGTCCGGTCAAGAAGAATTCAAATTCATGCCTAGTTTCTGTCAGTTGCAATGTCATAATTTCATATTCTCATCTGTTTTATCGCAACAAGACTCACTATTTTTTGATATATTATTTAAAGAATATATATTGTTCTATCAAACGAATTCAGAGTTTCATTTCATTGACAGTAAAATATCTTAACCTCAAAATTAATGGGGAAACCGAACGCCAATCTCCTTTTCCCAGAACTTATATGGTATGTTGTCAAAAGTAAGCTTATTACCCCACACCCTAGAGATGGTCAAGAGTCTCATTCTATTATTGCTGTACTGAGTGACAGCTGGCGCCCTTCAAATAACGTATGTGTAAGTAAGCAGGTAACTAGTAAGTGTGAGTACAAGGTTCGACGAGTGTGTATTTTATTTAATAAATGTTAATTTTCATAATTTCCATTTTAAATGCAGATATTCAGATTTTCAAGTTAAAATCCAGATATATATATATGTTTGTAAATTTAGTCAGCGAGTTAGGAAGTTCTCAATGTGTCGACGCAACGTGGGACTCGAATAAATTCAGAATTTGGTCTGAATGACAGCATATCATAGGTTCATTTGAGAGGAGTATGCGCATTTAAGCGAACGGAAATTATTACCGGTAAATTTCAGGACTATAATTTTGTGATATATATTTGTATTTTGGGGATATGTCAAGGGATTTGAAGAGGGAAATTAATTTGAGATCGCGTACTATCACTAGTGAACCAAAGATGGACAAGGAAGACAATGGCAAGTCATGTGAGGACGAGGTCATTGCTTCTGCGGACATCCAAGGTGAAATTCAGAGTAGGGAACAGGTGAATACGATGAAAGCTTCTGTGGTAATTCAGCAAAGTGCAGAAATTGAGAAGCATACTGAAACCCAAAAGGAAAGCGTAGGGGGAATGAACCAAGATTTTTTAAATTTTTTTAAGGCCGAAATGACCGGGCTCAAGGAACAAGTAGTGAAAATAATAAGAAAGAGATGAAAGAGATGAAAGAATTAATTAGTAATAGTAATGAAAATAGTAATAAACAAATGGAAAAGATGAGTGAAAATAATAAGAAAGAGATGAAAGAATTAATTGATAGTAGTAATGAAAATTGTAATAAACAGATTAACTCTCTAAGTAGTAAAATGGAAGAATTAATTGGTAGTAATAAAGAGAATTTTGATGGGATTAATGATAAAATAGATGGGCTAAGTGAATCACTAAATTATAAAATAGATACTAAGATAGTAGAGGTAACTAGTCAAATATGCAAGTTAGAAAATAAGTTAAACAAAGAGTGCGTTGACCGTAGAGAAGGTGAAATGAAGTTGAATCGGAGCAGTCTTCATATTCAGACCGAGCAAGTCAAAGAAATATGTACAGAGGACAGTAACAAGATCGTACCGGTAATTATTAAGTTGTCAGAAATGTCTAGTAATCGGGAAGAAATTCATGAGGTAGTCGAGAAAAGATTGGACAAGATTTGCAATGTAGTTGGGGAAAAGATGGGGGAACAGATTAGTAGAAATGAACAAATTGAAAGCAAACTTGTGGAGGTCACTGAACTACGGAACGAACAGGAAACGCTATCACAGCAGGTGAGAAAGAGAGAAGAAGAATTGCAGGAAGACGTGAGAATAGTGGAAGAGAATTCTGAGAGAGCAGCGGAAGAAGAAGAAGAAGAAGTTGTAAACTGCCAGGAAGTGATACGGCAGAAAGGTAGAGGTAAGACAGATTTAGACGTGATAGTAGCGAGTGGTTTGTTCAGTAGGGATCGTGATTTAACCAAGTTTTCTGGAAAACAGTTTAGTACTATAGAATTTGTAAAAGTAGTTGAGAAAACGTTTGCAAGTAAGTTGAGGAATAATGTTATTGAATGGGAATACGTGCTGAAAATCTTGTCGAATGTTTTTATCGGTGAAAGTAGAATATGGTTTCGAGTATACTGGAATAATATGTCTAATTTGGGAGAATTTAGAGAAAATTTCATTGACTGGCTTTGGAAGGAATGTGTGCAAGGGCGCGCGCGAGAGAGAGAGCGCATGATAGCTGAGGAAAGTAGCATAGTAGAGAGAGAGGGAAAAATGTTAGCCGTGTATCAGAGGAGAGGGGGTGATCATGATCCGCAGAGGATTAATAGTTGTGTTGATGGTGATAGTGGTCAGAAGAGTAAAGAGAGAGAATCAGAAAGTGGGAGGCGTATGGATTTGAGTTGTGAGAGAGAGGATCAGAAGAGTAATCAGAGAGAATCGGAAGATGGGAGGCGTATGTATTTGAGTTGTGAGAGAGAAGATCAGAAGAGTAATCAGAGAGAATCGGAAGATGGGAGGCGTATGTATTTGAGTTGTGAAAGAGAGGGTCAGAGGAGTAATCAGAGAGAATCGGAAGATGGGAGGCGTACGGATTTGAGTTATCAGAGGGATGATGATAGTCTTAATATGAAGGTTATCAAGGTGTCGTTATCGAGCCAGAGTATTTCAGATTCACAGGGAATCGGGTAAGTTATGTGGACAGGCTGAAGGTAGTAGTTGAACAGGTATTTAGTATAAGTAGTTATGTAGTGAAAGTAGAGTTAAGAGTAGTGTGATTGTGACCTAAGTAATGTTAAGTGAGATATTTAAGTAATGACGTAGTCGTAGGTGATGAAGTAATTAAGAGTAGTAGTAAGGTAGACGTAAGAAGTGTTCTGTTAAGTGATGTAATTACTTGTAATGCCGAGAATATGACATAAGTAGTGAGATAGTAACTCCGATGATGGAAATTGTGATGTGAAGAAGGAACTATTAGATATTATAACAGCCGTTGGGTAAGTCACAGTGAGTAAATATGATAGCGGTACCGATCATAATTGAAGATAATTGTAAGTTTCAGCCACGCCTTGTTGTACCAGAACTTGTATATTCAGTTGTTTTAGGAGCTGACTTGGTTACAAATCATGGAAGTAGAGTAGACTTTAATTTAGGTAGTGTGTGTTTGTTCTGTGAGGAAACTAGCAAAGAAGTACGTATTAATTATGATGGTCTGAGGTAAGTGGTTGGTGACGTGTGTTCTTTGAAATATATGAGAGGTAAGTGAAGTTGTTCCTAGTGAGAGGAAATGTTTTGTTGGGTGTGTTACGTGCCATAACGACCAGTATCCGCGGGATAGTCGGTATGAGGCAGTGACGTGAGGTAATTTGAGTGAATTACAGGAGGAGTAATTGTGTTCGATGTTAGGTAAGCATCGAGATGTATTTAGTGGTAAGTGAGGAAGAACACGTATATGAACATAAATTTGTGGTACATGACCATTCATCGTTTGTGGGAGGTAAGTACCCCATTCAACTTAAAAATGCTAGTGAAGTCTAAGAACAAATAAACATTATGCTGGATTACGGAATAATTGAACCATCTTGTAGCCATAGTATTGATTCTTTAATTATTGTTGCCAAGGAGGATGTGATTTCTTGAGATATGTAAGTTAATAAGGGCAAAATTGATTCAGTTGAGTGACAGAGTGCTACTCAGAGTTCCATTTCATCATCTGCAGAGGCGGGAAAATATGTTGAAGTTATACTTTTATCAGGGGTATTTCACTATTGTGAACCGTATGGGGAAGTGTGCATATTCCTTAAAAGATCAGGAAGGGGATATTGTCGGTATTTATAGTATAATGAATGTAAAGAAGTACGTCACGTGAGATTTGTTGAGATAATAATAAGATGATTAATTTTGTGAGAAACTGGCAAAATAAAATTAACATACATGAATTAGCGTGTGAACCAAGTGTCGTATTGGTGCATTGGAAGAATAAGTGCTACATTGTCATGTTCTGTGTGACAAAACTGAGAACAGGACATTGGACAGTTATGTGCGATAACCATATGCGAGAAAAGTTCTCATATAAGTGATATTTCACAAAATATTTTGATATGTTAAAAAAAAAAAGGAGAAGAATGTTGTATATTGATTGAAAATTATTTGTATGTGTTAAATTGAGTGCTGTACTCTTGTGATTTGTATGAGAGAAAGAGAGAGAATAGGACACTGGACAGTTATCTACGATGGCAATGTGCGAGAAGAATTCTCATATATGTGATGTATTATAAAATGTATGGATGTTGAAAAAGAAAATTATTGTTGTATACTCATTTAAAGTGTTTATCTGTGTCAGTGTTATATATATAATTTTGTTCATAAATCAATCGATTCTTTGTTCTTCGATTTATTTATGAGGGAGGCGAATTGTAACGGTTCAAATCCCGTTACAAGATGATATCTGTATTTTTATTATTGTATGACTTTATCTGTATTTTATTATTATTATTATTATTATTATTATTATTATTATTATTATTATTATTATTATGTCAGTATTATTATTATTTTATCTGTGATATTGTACTATTATTGTAATTATCCGTTTTATTCAATTTTGCAATTGCCTGTTGCTTGCAAGATTGCACTTAGATGTATACATATATACGTATGTGTAGTATAACATTCAATACCTGTACAGTGAGAATTGTTGTATATATCAGGGATGGGATGTGACGTTGGTGCATTGTGCAATATTGTTGGCGATTCTGCCAAGTCATCGCCAGGCCATGGCTACGTCATCGTATTTATTTAGAATATGCGCGCACGGTGTCATCGCCGCGGGGCTATTTCACCACTGTATGTAATATCTGTCGCGTAGGTGGGAGTATGTCATTGTTATTTTTGGAGATTACGTAGCTGTGTCAACCAAGTCTATATAAGGTGGATGCACATTGTAGCGTCAGTCATTACTTATACGGATGCAGTACAGTGAAGTAGTCTACTAGATCAAGAGGCCTTTGTTGGCCAGTCAACCAGTGTGAACGAGAGATGGAGAAGACTCAGTGAGCCAATATTGGTCATTGAGAGAGTGAGACCAAATGGTTGGTCCGTCACTTAGTGGAAGACGCGGACGCAAGGCTTACCAAGGAGTCAGAGAGGGCAACCCTGGACCTACCAAGAGGTCATACCATATTGACTTACAAAGAAGTCAGATGATATGGAGAAGAAGCAGTCTCAAGGATGTATCACCACGTTAGGCGTGACACATCTACAGTAAACACCGGAGCAATGGATTACGTCGTAATTACACTCAAAGTGTTGAAGGTACAGTCAAGTGAATCAGTGAGGGAAATATTTCGTATAAATTGTTAAATGTCCGGTCAAGAAGAATTCAAATTCATGCCTAGTTTCTGTCAGTTGCAATGTCATAATTTCATATTCTCATCTGTTTTATCGCAACAAGACTCACTATTTTTTGATATATTATTTAAAGAATATATATTGTTCTATCAAACGAATTCAGAGTTTCATTTCATTGACAGTAAAATATCTTAACCTCAAAATTAATGGGGAAACCGAACGCCAATCTCCTTTTCCCAGAACTTATATGGTATGTTGTCAAAAGTAAGCTTATTACCCCACACCCTAGAGATGGTCAAGAGTCTCATTCTATTATTGCTGTACTGAGTGACAGCTGGCGCCCTTCAAATAACGTATGTGTAAGTAAGCAGGTAACTAGTAAGTGTGAGTACAAGGTTCGACGAGTGTGTATTTTATTTAATAAATGTTAATTTTCATAATTTCCATTTTAAATGCAGATATTCAGATTTTCAAGTTAAAATCCAGATATATATATATGTTTGTAAATTTAGTCAGCGAGTTAGGAAGTTCTCAGTATGACCCTGCTTTGAGAACAATAATGTCATTTTTCTATGTACAACAAATACCTTACAATGCGGAGTACATTGTTCTTTTAGTAACTTGACTTGCGGTGCGGAATATGAAGCGTCTATTAACGAGTGTCAGTTCAACTTCAGGACAATGTCAAGCGGAGTGTTTCTATTGAGGCGAGAAGATAAACAAACCACCGTCACCGTTTCAAAAATCTTTTCTGTTTCAAAGCATCGATGTAGCTGACATGTACGGAAGGACTGAGCTTCTGTTCACGCAACACACGGTACATGAAACGTTGTGGTGTCGAGGCATCGAGACAGCTGATTGAGCCGGCGGTGTTTCGAAACACACACACACTACGACCAAAGAGCCGGCGCGGCAGTCATGCAGACACCTCCATACTGACTTTGCATATTCCAACAGTTAATAGACATTATCTATTTTCTATTATCTATTATCTATCTATTTTAAGCAATGTTTATTTAGTTTATTGTTAACTGTCAGTTTATATTTATTTTCTTTTTATCAAAGTTCCATGGGGGGGGGTTCTAACCCCCAGTAACCCCCCCCCCCTGGCTACGCCCCTGCTACCTAAACTGTGACTGTGATCGATGTTGTGATCAGTCGTGATATCACGACATGTGCTGCCGCAACGGTATCCATGCGAAGCGATGCTTTCAAGGAAGCAGCATCGCCATGATTACCAACAGTATGGACATTTGTTGATTTAATTTTTTAAGGACGTCAACATATCGTTCAGTATATAATGTATTTGTAGGAATTGAGAACATTCCTCCCGAATATATTAACAACTGAAACACTTATAATCCTCGGCATCGCTTACAATATCAGTTTCAGGAAATTGTCAGCTGACTCGCAGTGTGGTATTATTTTTAAGCGCGCGTTCAAAAAAATCGTGGTACACGGGACTCTCCTAGAATAGTAACAAACATGTATTTCTCCTGTATTTTGGAATGCCCGGGGGCATATTGTCACTGAAGCTCAGTATTAGGAGCAAGTTGACTGAAATGGCGTTTTCTAGAAAAAGGAAGAACAGTGACCTGTAGCAGTCCTTTAAAGAAGTGGATGAAAATTTCACAATATGTAATATGAGCAAACAGAAATTGTCTTAAAAAGAAGTACTTCAAATCTGAATAAACATTTGGAATGCGAGCACCTCTCACGTGCTTTGCCAGAAAGCAGTAGTCAACAATCGGCATGTATCTGATGATACAGACCTGGGATTTTAGACTCTAAAAAAATGTTTTAGGCACCTAAAATGGCTTTTTAAACAAGTAAATAGGTTTTTAAAAGAGAATATAGGCACTTCAAATATGCTTTAAAAATAGGCAGAAAATCGACTTTAAAATATGACAATATAGACCTACACTGTAATGTGATTTTTTTTTTACGTTAAGTACAGTAATGTGGTATAGGCTACCCTTTCTGAATAGGAATAGTTGCAAAATGAAGGCATAATTAAACAGGCGTTTATTACAAACAGCTATGGATTAGGAAACAAAAAATTTTCATCAGTACTGTACTAAAATTAAATTAAATGCGTAGTACTGGTATGCATATTTATCTGTGAGGAACATTCCTACTGCACTTTTCAGTCGTAGTTTGCTTTACAGCACATAACAATAATCTTCTCCAAATTTTCCACAGTCAGGCTGCATCTTTTGTCTGTTAAAACAATTTTTAAAGCAGAAAAAATGTGCTCTACACTTACAGATGTTGGAGGGGCATAGCAAAATTTACCTACATTTTTCAGTTCAATTTCACTAGGTAGGTCTACTTTTCCCCATCCATTACCTGATATATCCTTTCCTGCACTGAATTACCTAGATTCTTCTGCAATACACTAGCCCACCTGTCTTTTATTTTATCCCTTACTTTACCCCTAGTACTTTGTGTAATATTCTCAGCTTCCTCAATTACAAAATATATCTGTTTGAGACTCTACTTTTTTTCCTATTTTTGTAATGATTGACTGGAAGAAATGAAAAATTTGCCTGAATATATGCAATGTCTCTCTGAACACTGGAATAATCCTTTAGCAGATCTTTGCCCATACGACACACATGCAGAGTTGTCTGTTAAAGGCATATTGTCTATCACAGATGTTCGATATAATACAGGGCAGCTTCCATTGAGGAACCCCAACGGCTGTGGTGGAAAAGAATAGAGTGGAATTTCTCTCAGAAGATGGCTATTCTTGATGGAAGCTCACAGAACACTCTCTTCGTTGTTGAAATCAGATTATTTACTGCAGGCAAGTTGGCCCTAACTATTTCTGTGAGTCTGTGCAAGGCATGGGGCATGCAAGTAACATGGACATTAAAGAAGGGTAGAAAGTTTTAATGAGAGGTAGAGTAGCAATCATGTAGGAAGCAGCATTGGAGACAAGGAGAAGGTCTTTATAATCATCAACACTCCCAGGAATCATCAACACTCCCAGGATACAACAACTAGAACCCCTTGTTGATGATGTACACAATGCTTTGCTCTATTTTCTGAAGCTGCTTAGAACAAAGGAGAGCAGTAAATGCCAATTGGGTTCCAGTTTTCCTACTATAAGATTAGCCATGTACCTGCCCACAGAGTTGCTGGTTTTGTCCACATACAACTCTATGTAAGGACTCCCAAATATCCTCTGTGACTGGCAAAATTACCTCCTATATCTAAGTAGTTTTTCTTTAATGTAGATGTTGAAAGTATGTGTTGTTGGTGTATTTCTGTAAACAAATCTCTGAAAACATGACTATGCACAGAATTCCAGGGGATATTTTCAGCAACTAGGGCTCTAAACATATGAGCATAGAAACTACTGTGGATTGTGGGAGGTATACTTTGTGTGAGCAGAGTCTGTCCAGTGTTACTTTTCATGGTTGATTTTGCTTTGTGACTAGCACTATCAGCATGCTCTTGTGAAATCTAAAACACAATAATGTGATGAAAATTAGACTAAGATAAGGAATAGCTAATGAATAAAATTTGTAATTTTGAATTATTTCATTTAAACCACTACTACTCTAAAGTTAATTAAGAACAAGAATACTCCAGGCCTCGAAAGGTCTTGGCTTTCATTTACAGCTGCTGTGCTGCTTGCAGATATTAGATAGCCGTGTGGTCAGCACGTCACATCCCTCAAGTGTATTGCCGTGCCTCTTAGACCGCTCCTCATTGTAGCTTCCCAATTGCCCTCACGCAGCTGGGTCAACGCCTTTCCATACCATATATTTTTTTACTGCCGGTACTGGTATCTAGGGAAAGGTGCACTGGTATCGTTAACCTTACATTAGGTGGCTGGGAATAGTCATTCATCATTATATTTTTCACTTGTGCCAGATAAATGTGTAGAATTTCATTTCCTAGCACATACCAAATAATCGGTTACAGTATAAAACACGACTGTTACCAATGTTGAACCTGTTTTTTTCCTTGACATATTGGTTGAACTTCGGCATGTCTACAAAAAACGAATGTAAATAATAAAATGATTATGTTTGTACGCCTAGAAGTAAATTGGCAACGACCGTGTCTGTAATGCAACCAAAATGTAGGCTGTTTATTAAATGCAAACCCTTAGGTGGCTGATTTTCTTATAAATGTTTACACAGAGATAGCCTAATCACAATAACAAGGCATTCTCTTGATCAAAAGCTACAAATAACAAGCACCAAGCAGCACGGACGATGCGGTGATTGTGATCACGTCACGACTAAAAATCACTGATATCAAAAAATCACGATATCAAATCACGCTGTGACTCACAAATCACGGTATCGCTCATCACTACACTGAATACCTTAGCCCTCCACTCGCGTGGGTGCGCTGTTGTACATCACGTCACTCAACCTTAGCCCACGTGACGAATACGGCAGCTCCTATTGGTAGAAACATCTCCTGATTGCTATTGGTCGATTTGAGTTTGACAACTTGGACCACGTGGGACGACCACGTTTGTGACACTTTGCTTCACTTTGATTTGTATGCATTTATCTGTTGTCTTCGTTTTCGTGTTTGAAGAAAAAGTACAAGATATTTGAGGTAAGCATCCTTATGGTTCCTGTTTTACTAATCTCCTGGGGCCAGAACATGAAAATATGCCACACCTAGGCAAGTGACTTTCGGATAAATTGAATCATAATCCCCTAGTCCTAAATTTGCTATTTATTTTATTTAACGTTTGAATATTGTTTGCAGGATATTCCATTCTATTTTTAAACAAAATCGTATTAAAAGGATAGTAGGTCGCAGGAGGTTAAAAGTTACAAAGTTGATAGCTGCTCATGTTCCCAAAAATTTCTTTTTGGCTGTTACCTTTTTGCAGGGTGGTTGATATGATAGTTACATAAGCCTACTTGAAACAGACACCTTAAAATTCAGTTGATGTAATGTTATATTATTTATGATTAGCCACTATCGTTTTGAGGGTATTGAAATGAGCAGTAAAAATATAAACTGATACAGTGTCCTTAATTACTTTCTTCTATTTCCTTTCATGTCTCAGACCATGCACGAAAAGTGTCAGATCTGTGGCATTTACACAGATAGCAAAGAAGGCCAGCAACAGGGAATCTTATTTCATCATTTCCCTGTTGGTAGACCTGATATTTGCATAGAGTGGTTGGACGTTGTGGGAGGTCGAACGCTTGCGGCAGCTTCCTCCAAAGCAGCTGAAGAACCGCACTGTGTGTTCTAGGCACTTTCGCCACTCAAGATATCCAAGACTGCTATCAAAGTTGCTGTATAAAGATGCTGTCCCAGAAAGAGGTAAGTAGTAGTAGTAGTAGTAGTAGTAGTAGTAGTAGTAGTAGTTGTTGTTGTTATTCATTGCACAGTACTGTGACCTATCAAATTTTCCTCGGTTTCATTTCAAATTGCTCTCCAGAGGTAATGATGATAAATTCATCAGTGTCAGATGAGGGGGAACCTCGCTTCCCATAATGAAATTTAATATAATGCCTGTCACACCTGGTCTTGCCTTACCTGTAAGTTGAAATTTGTACATTTCTTAGAGGCAGAGTGTAGATGAAATGCCTAACATTTATTATTAACAGAATAGTGCACAAATGTGCAAATTTTATAATTTTATAATTTTTATAATCCATCAGTGGCTTTACGTTAGCTGACTTGTGATGGCGAGGTATTTAAATGAGCTCGCTATCTTAACTCTCTCTTTATCTGAAAACCATTTGTACCTTTTTGTCCAGGTTAATTTTAAGGGTACCTGGTACACATTTTTTTTATTTTCCACAATTTTTGAGCAATCACAATGAAACTGTTATGGAATATGTAGGACTATTATAGAAATAACATATCTTATTTTCAGCTAAATGTCCTTATTAGTTTATGAGATATGATGTACTTTGTGTTTATGACACTCGCAAAACAGGCAACTTTCAAAAAGTTCACTGTGGGATGGATTTTTACCTGAGAGTTTGAAAACTTCTTCCTTATGACATAAAAAAACTCAAGGATGGAATTTTCGATTCACCCTATGTCGCTTAATTAACTCCTGTTTCAATTTTGTAATTTTATTTCATGTAATTTTCCACTAATTTTCTGTTCATTTTGCCTCATAAAATGAGTATATTGAAGAAGAATGAAAAATCTATCCTCAATTTCCTTGGTAGGTCACATAGAAGCTACATACCAACTTTGGCAAATATAGGTTTAGATTTGATCTGCATGGAACAGTGCAGGTTACAAAAAATGGTGTTTTGAGTTAAATGAATTTTCTAAAACCATTACAAATTTTCATAATGGCCTTTCCAAATCTCTTAAAATTCATCAGCACTATAACTCCTATCCCCCTGCTTCTTCTTGGCTTCCTCCCTGTGTACCTTTAAGAGTTTCAGTTTTATCTGGCTGTTTTCTTTTGTTGGGTGACTGACCGCTGACTGTCAAATTTTCTTCTTTCATCTCTTTGTGTGGAAAGTTTGGTGGATGCTGGTGAAATTTATAATTCCTTACAGCCATTTTCATTTCTTGTGTTGCATTACATCCTATGTTGTATTCTGCAACTGCATTACAAACAGATATTCCAGGTCTTTTTGAGGACACAAAGGTCTCTTTTGGGCACTTTTTCCACATACATGCATGAATACTTTCATTGGCATTTTGAGTATCCCCTTTACAACATCTAGATAGAAGTTCTGTTGGTGCCAGCCTTTGGTATACAGGCACAATTTTCAGCAGCATTGCAACTGTGAAGTGAACTGACAGTTTTTGTGACTTTGAGGGGTTTGTCCAGTTGCGATACTCTTGTTGTAGAAGCACCATGATTCAGGTCCTTGGGGGCATTTCTTATGCTTAGGATCTTCATCTGTGGAGCAGGAATGGTATAGTGTGACATATATTGCAGATTTCATATTATCTACAAAGGGAATATTTGCACATATTGCCTGCCTATAATAATTTGTGAGCTTCGCAGTAGTTGCTTCCTTCAAACTTCCAGGCCCCCTTCCCCCAAGTGTAGTTCCTTCATGGTTGACTAAATTGTAGGATGAAGTAGTTCATAGCATAGCTAACAGTTGGCAGTATATATTGCAATATTCAAAAATAGTATAATCTCAATGCTACTGTAAAGAGGGAATTAATGGTAACAGAAGGGACACGGATAGCTGAGCATACTGTACCGGTAAAAGAGCCCGACTCTCAGATTAAATGTTAAAGTAGCATGACTATAGTTCTCAGGGCGAAAAACTGGATTAATTGTAGCTAGGGCTCGGTACAGGAGGTAGGTCCTATCTACAGAAAAACTTTGACTCTGATTGCACAAGAGTTTATTCAAATAAGTCATGAATTGGCACATCACCTCTAAGTAGAAATGGATTGTCCTTCTCGTATTCCAATAGTATGGCTCGGGTTCTCCAGCTCACCAAGCCAAGCTGGTTGAAGCACGTTCCAGAAGACTCCAGGGATTCCGGGGACTCCAGATACTCCAGACAGAGGCAGCTGGACTGTCTGGATTGGCGGCAAGTAGAGATGTCTCGAACTCTGAGGCCCGGGTCGAACCCCGGTGATCCAGGCGATGAGGCAATGAGGCTGAGAGGATTGATGTTCCCAAGGTCACTAGTAGCACTGAGTCCATGAAAACCTTGGATGATCAAATTATAAGCAGAGTTCTTGATAATCGTACATCAAGACTTCCAACACTCCTAAAACGATATGAGTGGTATTAATAATTTTAGAGTTCATCACTAGGAAAATCCCCTTCCCTGAATAACTTTTGGCAACGAAAAATACAAGTCCCTTCTTGTGAAATTATAGTTAAACTCAAAGTTCATTACTGGCGAAGGTGCAAGTCTTTGCCTAAACTCGAATGAAAACACAAGTCCATTCACTTGGAAGTTTGAATATATTTAAAGTTAATCACTGGTGAAATTCATAAAGTCTTTGAGTGACCACTGACGGAAACACAAGTCCTTCCACATAAATAAATTCACTGACGAAATTTATAAGTCTTTTAAACCAACACTGGCAAATGTACAAGTCTTTGAGTAAATGCAAGTGAAATCCTAACTTTGTTTAGAGCCGTTGGAAAGTTAAAGTTCATCACTAGCAATGTTAATCAATCATTGTCTATTAGAAGGATGAGATCCTCAACAGTCGCAAATATTCCACGTAAATAATACAAGTCCATTTCACGAACACTTAGAAAAATTCCAATCTCGAATACTCGTAAATAATACAAGTCCATTCAATGATCACGTAGAAAAGTTCTGGTCTCGAACACATGAAAATAATATAAGTCCATTCAGAGAACACTTAGAAAAATTTCAGCTTCGAAGACACGTAAATTATACAAGTCCATTTAGTGAACACTTAGAAAAGTTTCAGTCTCGAAGGCACGTAAATAATACAAGTCCATTTAATTAACACTTGTAAATATTCTAAGTTCATTTACGAAGACTTAGAAAATTTTCTACAACACACGAAGTCTTATGAGTCCACTTATAGTACTTGGAAGAATCGTCTTCCCACACTTGTATAATGACAGAGTTCCACAATGATAGTAGCAGCAAGAGTGTCCCCGCTGACTACTCAGCTGAGACTGTGTGAATAGGCTACAGTAGGTCCTCCTTTTATTCAATCCGGGATGTCTACGTCATAATACGGTTTGATTGAATATCTCCCGAATCCCTCGATGGATTTGCTTGAAACTCGAGCATTGGGACGTTTAGGTGATCCCAAACAAGATGACATATCGCTCGATTCGCTAGCATCATTATTATAGAAATTTCAAAATTTTCTCCATCGAACTCTCTAGAACAAGTGACGTGGAATCCAGAAAATACCAGTCAAGGCTGGTAACACGTGTTGAGACGAGCGGGCGGTCTAGCTAGCCCCTGTGGCTACGTCACAGTTCACAGTCGTCATACACTCGCTAGCTGGTCCTCGCTGCTGGTAAACAAACCAGGCGCGCTCGGAACATTACGCGTGGTAAATAAACGTAACTTATGCTCAAAAAATACTTATGTACAGGTCGTAACCGGTACAATACAGAGGAAAGGGGGCGTGGTGGATAATTAAATGACCGTGCAGAGCCATTTAAAAACGACCGTAACTACGTCAAAAACAGTCACAGCGGCACAAAACCACTTTTGTTATTTAGAGGAAGGTCAATATAATTTATTTATGCCAAAATTCAAATTTCGACAATTTCATCCATTTATCCAAAAAAATGTGTCTCAGGTCCCCGTAAGTTTGTTGTCTTCGGAATATTTTTCAAGCCTGACCACAGTTGCTTGAAGATCATCTTTGTTGTTAGAACCTATATGTAGGTCATCAGCATATACCGTTATACCGTTCTTAGTGTGTGTGTTTTTATTTTCATATAGGTGTGCCTCGACACAAGGCTGGTCCACGGCCAAGTCCTTCCGCTGCTATGACTGCTGCTGCTCCCACCACCTGCACCACCGGCACTCCTACTGCTTCTGCTACTACTACCACCGATGCTGTTGCTGCCACCACCATCTCCATGTCTGCTGCTGCTACTACTGCTACAACTATGGATAATGGTGCTGCTGCTATTACTACTACGACCTCCACTCCTGCTGCTCCTGCTTTCACATATAAATACTGTAAAACTGTGAATTTAAATGATAAATCATTAGCAAAATTGCATAAATTACATCGGAGATCAAATGTTTACCTTGACTACTACGTAGTCGCGAGCTGGGGTCTGGATTAGCGTGGAATCGCATGCAAGCCCTCTATTCTGCATAACATCACAAACCTGTATGGCAGTCCACGTGCCCACAGCAACTGAGTGGGAGGCCTAACTCCACTGTTACATGATTTGGAAGGAGCTATAGAACACTAGAAGATCAAAGTAGGCCTACTCTGTTATATCTTGTTTGTGGTGATAACATTCAAATAGTTCAATTGTGCAGTTAATGTTTACCTGTCTGATATTTTTGTAACGCCCTGAGGGGAACGAATTGAAATTTATTTTCATATTGAAGTTTTACGTAGTATTCCCCACCTGCCTACTCATTCTTGCCACCCGGCTGACAAACATTACTGGGGAGAACACTGGTGCTAATGTTATTATTGTTCATTTTACATTCAAATTAAACAATTTCAATTTGTGAATGCAAATGATTGTTTATCAAAATATTTAATTTTGTATTACAAAACACCCAGCACGTAGACTTGCAGTGGGGTCATGCATCTATGAAATTGCGCTTGGGCAGTGGTGGGTTCGAACCCCACTGTCCGCTATCTTGAAGATGGTTTCCCTTTTTCACAATAGGCAGGCAATTACTAAGGCCATACCTTAATTAAGGCCACAGTTGCTTCCTTCTGAGGCCCATTCCATCGTTGCTATGAATCGGTGCTATATGAGCCTCATAGGCAAAAAAATGAGATCATTATGAAGCCCAGAACATCATTATAATTGTTCATAAAGGTGGAAAACAAGTATGTTCAGTTCAAGTTCAGTGTTGTAATTCAAAATATGCCATACATCTGCATGTTTCAGACACCCATTTGTCTTAATTGCATTCCTAATGACTTTTATGAATTCCTGCCCTACAGTTGTTATATAATCAAACACTTTATTTAAACTTCATGGGACATGTATTATTATCATTAATATTAGTATTAATATTATTATAGGGGGATTAAGTACAGCAGGAAGCATATCTGCTAAATGGGAAGTGAAAAACTGTAATGTGGAGTTATTTTCAAGAGCAATGAACCTTTCAAACATGTGGTTTACTGTACTCATAGTCTGTTCCTTTATATGAACTCATCGTTTGTGTATAATTGTATGATAATAATCAAATACTGAAGTGGAAGTGTCGTGTGATAGTGTGAATTATTTTTGTAAAGAAATCATAGTTTTGGTTAAGCATCCATTTCTACCAAAGGAGGTTTCACTGAAAATCTTGTATTTTGGACACAATTTCTCATCAGAACACAGGAAATATATTATGCTCTATCCTCTCTTATTTGCAATTTGTAAGCACATCCTCCTATACAAAAGTATGTACTGGTATGTATGCAATGTCCAAGTAACTAAATTAATATTTGTGAATTTTGTGATGTTGGTAACCCATTCATTTGATGTGATGGTAACAGTTGTACAAACTTTCCTTATCATAGTACTGGGCGAGTTGGCCATGCGGTTAGGAGCGCACAGCTGTGAGCTCGCATCCGGGAGATAGTGGGTTCAAACCCCACTGTCGGCAGCCCTGAAAATGGTTTTCTGTGGTTTACCATTTTCACACCAGGCAAATGCTGGGGCTGTACTTTAATTAAGGCCACGGCTGCTTTCTTCCCATTCCTATCCCATCGTCGCCATAAGACCTATCTGTGTCGGTGCGACATAAAGCAACTAGCCTTATCATAGTTGTCCCCCTGTGGGTAGGGGCAGTAGAATAACAGCCACGGCATCCTCTGCCTGCTCTAAGAGACGACTAAATGGGATCCCATATAGGCTCTGCACTTGGGAGCTTGGGTAGGCGACCACGGAGCCCTTAATTGAATCTTGGCATTGCTTCCGCTTACTTGTGCCAGGCTCCCCACTTTCATCTATCCTATCTGATCTACCTCGATCACCAGCTGTTCTTTTCTGCCCCCGATTTTATTACGTATGGAGGCCTAGGGAGTCTTATTTTCAAGCCCTCCATGGCCCTGGTCTTCCTTAGCCGATACCATCATTTTTCCTAGTGTTGGCCCACTTCCATTTCTTCTCTCCAATTACTAATATATATAGGGGATGGTTGCCTAATTCTACTTTATCTTAAAACAATGACCTAGATGTTGGGCCCTTTTAATCAACAAGCATCATCATCTTAAGCAAGGAGATTTGTGGTGAGAGCGAGATGTTTGGTGGCCATGAAATATACTAGGAACTGTCCCATCATTCGCCTTACTGCAGGCAAAAGGAAAACCATTCTCAGGACAGCCAGTGGTAGGGGAACAGCCCGTTTCTGTGTCCCAAATGCAGAGGTGTAGAAACACGGTGGAACCATGGCCACCCCTCCTCTGCTTGGTTGGCCGGTTGGAGTGCATGCTGTCAGACCACCGACATAGATTTCTGCCTTCGATATACAGTAGGTACAAATGGCTCTGTCTGAAGTGAGTTTCCACTGTCTACAACTGGCATTTCGTCTAGGCAGCAAAGTCCCTTGCACACTGTAATGTTGTGGAAGGTAGCAGCATATTGTTCATAATACTGTACTAAATTAGCAAACAATTCCTTGGACGTAGCTCTTAATAGGTGGAGCTATGTTGTGACTTGGCATGGGAATGTTTTGTGCTGGATCAGCTGCCATATTATTGTACGTAGATCCTGATGCTACATATTTCTATCAATTTATTGGAACTCCTCTCCTGTGGATGGACTGAAAGGAAGCATTATTTGTACCTCCTGCATGTTGTAAGAGGGAACAATCACAGAATCTGTACGCGCTCTCTTGTCTTTTAAACCCATAAACATATTCATGATTTCATCGTTTTCCATGTAGCAGAAACATTTAGATACATCCTACTGTCACATAAAATAGAACATTTTTAAGTATTGTAAATAGTGCTGATCAATGAATACAAGGGATGCATACAATTTTGTAGCTTGACATTGTTTATCATCTAAATGCAGATGACTGATTGAATGATATGTTATGTTTTGGTGCAGTATCTAGGAACAGAGTATGTGCTATCTTGTTTTGGTTTCTTCAAACACTACTCTGCCAGAGATTTGCCATCCTCTAGTACAGGGATGACGAATCTATGCCACGCGTGTTATTAGGTGACACGCGAACGCGATTTCGGTGGCACACCACATGACCTTCTTAACATTTTTATGTACGTTTTGTACTCTAGACTATACATATCTCATCCATCGTATAGTCATAGTGTTTCAGCTTTAAGAAATAAATACCGAATATCTAAATTCTAGTTCCATTCGAACGTGCATTATGGCAACACTACAACACCCACAGGTTCGGAAGTCAAGTGAAATAAATGTCAGATGCAGCCGACGAGCCATTCGCTCACAAATACCAAGTGAATTAGTGAAATTTGGCTTGTGTGTGGTTGCCAGCATCGCGTAGTTTTTCTTAGTGAGTAACTGTTTATTGTTGTGAATTTTGTAAGACAAATAGTTGCCAAGAAATGATCCCAATATTGAGATATGGGGAAAGTATCGCACTTTATTTCCAAACCTCATATTGCACAAATGAGGTTTTTCTTTTTGAGTGGTTAGATATTGGCAGTTTAGAAATGGAGTTGACTGAATTTTAAGAAAGCATGTATGGGTGAAAATTTCGTACGACTTAATGAAGCATTAGTGAAAATCGGGTGTACTGTGGATGGTGAATACTCTCTCCAGAAGCCGGAGAACTCAATACTTGAACAGTGGAACAGTCTCCCACAAAAGTTTTCGGCCATGAAGAAACTTGCTACAGCGCTACTTACTTTGTTTGGGTCATCATAGCCTGCAAGTAGATATTTTCTACAGTGAACCTTGTGAAGACAAGTTATGAACCTAACATAAATGACAAAGCTACTAACTATTTTTGCGGTATTCGCAAAATACGACCATGAAACATGCAATCACATGTATTTGGTATTTTACAATATATATATGTAATATCATATTATGAAACACAATTTGGAATTAGGGATGGAAGTCGGTGGTGAGTAGGGGTGGAGGTTGTATCCATTACAAACGAAAATAACAAGTGGCACAGTAAACAGTTGAGAATAATAATCCAGACTTAAAATGGCACACTAGTTGGAAAAGGTTCGCCATCCCTGCTCTAGTAGATGCAAAAGAAGTACAAATCTCAATATTTCTCAGTGTGTGGCCCTAGGTGCCTCATCTGACAGACTGAAAGATGTATCATATAGTAAGTTCCTTGGGAAAATACAAATGGTGTTGCTGAAAACTTTTGACATGTCAGTGCAATGTTAGACTGCAATAAGAGAGAAAAGTATTATGTTGTAACTTGTCAGTTCCAGTCTTTCTTTCATAAATGAATGATTTTGTATTTGTGCTGTATTGAATAGTTTTCTGGCTGATGAATATTAATTGACGATTAACACTGCTTAATGTAATGTCATGAGATTATGATATACTATGATCACTAAAACTTTTGTGCAAATTTCTACACAATTTTATACCTGTAACACTGTGGATAGTAGGTAGAATATAGCTCCATAAATCAAAAGATCATGTTTCATTTCAATTTACCTTTGAATCCTACAAACTCCCTCCTTAGCATATGAGTTTCCTTTAATCATTTTGGTTCCTGTGTATGGTTTTCTTTCTTACATTGTATTTATATTTTATTTCCTGCATAAGTGGCATATCTTGATACTATTGACTGTTACGGTTGGCTTAAGTAGTGTTAAAGAGGACTGATGTACGAGGGGATGTTAGTGTCTATTTCTGTCATAGGTCTTAATCTGAGATAAGGATTGCCAATCCCACTCACCTGGTCACTTCCTTCCTCCCTTTGTGAGTTAGCTTCCTTTTTCCTCAGCAAAAACAAACAAAAGCAGCACAGGCAAGGCCAGTCACTCCCATCCTTCATAGCTTTGTGAATTAGTAAAAATAAAAAATAGTTCCATAAATCAAATAAGTATAATAAGCAGCACAAGCTGGTAAGCTTCTTTTTCCAGCAAAACAATTAATAATAATAATAATAATAATAATAATAATAATAATAATAATAATAATAATAAAGCACAGGCCAACCTCCAGGTGTATTGTTGTTCAGAATGCAGTATTTCAGAAAAAGGTAACAGAAAGAAAATGAAATGAAAGAAAAATATAAGAGAAAGAAAAAAGAAAAATATTTAATATAATAATTATGAGTGGAAGGGGGGGGGGCGAGAACCTGAGGACCCTCCGCGCGCTAAACGATTTAAATCGCCCGCCCGGTAATTTTAGTTCAGCCCTGTTTACACTAGAGGCGCTAGTGTGCAATTCCGGGCTCTCTTTGCGCAGCCGTTGCGTACAGAAGTGACAAATAATGTTGAGAGTCATCTCTTACTCATTCTCTTTGCTTGGTAGTAGATAAGAGATATCAAGGGCAACAAGATAAAACCGACAAAATATTAAGACTTCTACACTTTTCTCATTCACTCTCTGGCACAGCACAAAATATCAGCAAGTGCAGAAGCTTCTGAGTGTATTACAGAAAGAACGGTAAGGATTTATTTTCATATACCGGTATATATTATTTCAATGGTATATCCCTTTTGCGGCGCTCACAAGTAACCGATCGTGACAAATGGGCATTCAAAGGAAATAGAATAGACGTTAGCAGTGACGAATTGCACTCTCATTTCATAAATCGAAAATTTATTAAAAATGAGTTTAAAAATCGTACGAAGTGTGCGATTTGCAAATACTATTGCTGCAGGAAAATACGCGCCAACGTTGCCGGCCACTTCACATTTTGGTCGCTGGTACGCCTGTTTTATGTCATTATAATATGCTGTGATTATCAGTTAAGAAAAGAATGATAGTAAAATCAAAAATTACTTCCGGAAAATTCGTCAGTATAGTAATGCACTTGCATCTGCTTCCGTTCAAACATTACATTAGGTGATAAGTAAGTCTGTCTAATATTGTACTTATTTGTGCATTTCTTAGTTCACCAGCAGTTAGTACTCCACCACACACTTTATGAAGATGCAAGATTTCTCGCATGGGTCAAAAGTGGTCAAATTGATAACTGAAGCACAATTTAACACATTTAACTTTTATAGGATCTAAACTATGTTTTTCCTTCCTTAGTATAAAGGCTATCCCACTGACGTAATTAGCCCACTTGGTAACCTTGATCGTTAAGGCATCAATTATGTATGGTCTGACGCCGTGGTGAGCCGGTTCGTGTCCCGTTGGTGGAGAAAATGCCACCGTCAGAATGTTGGCCACCAGGGTAGGAGAAGTCGTGGCATACAATCTCTAATCACTAGATTGCGTGCCAAAAGCCTGGATTAAATTCCAAACATTTCCGCGTTGTTCATACGCCGTGAAGGCATATGACCCTCTTGATGGTGATTCGTCTGTCGGATGGAGACGTTAAGCATTGAGCAGATCCCTCGGTGTTATTCGTAGGAGTGGGCTACGTGCCGATACCGGGTTTCATTCCTTTCCTGCCTCATTATTACGGCTTCGATGTTAATGAAAAGTCATATTTCTTTCCTGAGCTCATTTTACCCGTAATCTGAAAAAATGTCTATGAATGATGTGTCCCTGACCGCGTTTAAAACAATTTTATGTTGCATATAACTGCATATTTCGGTCATTTTTGATGATATTTTGAGCATTTTTTGTTTAAATTGTGGTGTTATGTTTTAACAAGTTACTTGTTATCTGAGTCGAGTTTCTAACACAGGATTTGCAAATATTATAGTAGATGTATTTTTCTTTCTTTTCCCTAAACAGATAGAGAGCAGGTTTACAGGACATGATTCTGAGAAAGAGATGCTGTACAAAAATACGCCGACAGATACCAAAAGGCATGCTAATACTTCTTTTCTGGACTTTTTAAAGGGAAACAGAGTGAGAACAGCGCCGCAAGGCTATGTTATTGAATGAACATACAAAGTTTCAGCGTACCTACTGTAGCTCTGCCAGTCTGCATGATTAATTGAAGGTGCTCAAATACGTCAGCCTCGTGTCAGCAGATTTACTAAAAAACCAAAAACCAAACCCAAACCCCATGGCACTACAGCCCTTGAAGGGCCTTGGCCTACCAAGCGACCGCTGCTCAGCCCGAGGGCCTGCAGATTACGAGGTGTCGTGTGGTCAACACGACGAATCCTCTCGGCCGTTATTCTTGGCTTTCTAGACCGGGGCCGCCATCTCACCGTCAGATAGCTCTTCAATTCTAATCACGTAGGCTGAGTGGACCTCGAACCAGCCCTCAGGTCCAGGTAAAAATCCCTGACCTGGCCGGGAATCGAACCCGGGGCCTCCGGGTAAGAGGCAGGCACGCTACCCCTACACCAGGGGGCCCAGCAGATTTACTGGCACGTAAAAGAACTTCTGCGAGACTAAATTCCGGCACTTCGGCGTCTCCAAAAACCGCAGAAATGTAGTTAGTGGGACTTAAAGCACATAACTTTAACTAGAGCTTATCTACTTGCATACTTTGTCTTCTTCAGGTCACACTAAGAGCATATCTGCTTGCATACTTTGTCTTCTTCAGGTCATACACTTCCGCACCCTACTGATTACTATCATCTCACACCCGTGCATGTCTCCCATGGAAGTCAAAGAGAAAGTTCTGCGTCAGATGAGCAGATATTGATGGGCGATATTTCACTTATATCTAAAAATCACGAATAACGACTGTTACTTCCTATGTTGTCGCTGTGATCAGCCGTGATTTCAAAGTTTCACTCCAATGTGATTATCGCGCGCACATGTACCGACCTCGTGAATGATAAACTGTGACTGATCAGTCGTGATATCACGACAGTCCTGACGTAACTGTATCCACGCCAAGCAATGTGATCAATGACGAAGCATCACCATGACTGCCAGCCGTATCGAGATGGTGTCGTCGCGATTGCGAACACATATTTGGGAGATAAGCTTTCGTGAAATAAAGTATCTACGTATATTGTACTTGTATTACTTTTTCTTTGCTATTTTGCTTTACGTCGCACCGACACAGATAGGTCTTGTGGCGACGATGGGACAGGAAAGACCTAGGAATGGGAAGGAAGCGGCCGTGGCCTTAATTAAGGTACAGCCCCAGCATTTGCCTGGTGTGAAAATGTGAAACCACGGAAAACCATTTTCAGGCCTGCCGACAGTGGGATCCGAACCCACTATCTCCCGGATGCGAGCTCACAGCTGCGCGCCCCTAACCGCGCGGCCAACACGCCCGGTGCTTTTATTACTTGCGCAAGTGCGTAAAGGTTCATAGTTAGCGCTACCCGGGACTGCGTGCCCTTTTTTTTAGAGCACCTCGCTTATTTTCGAGGTAGGCCTGCCGTGTAGCTCCGCACATGAAGTAAACAGCAGGGGTTCGGAAGACCCACGGACGCCATGAACCCGCACGGTTAACCATACTCGGCCTTAAAAATAATTAAGACCTAGTCCCTTAATTAGCTGCTATTTTTTGCTTTGTCAGAATAACTGTTTGCACTTTTTAAGAAGTTTGTCTTTTTTACTATTAATTATTTACATATTAATTTAGGCATATAATTATTTCTCATGTATAAGATCGTCATAATTTTACATACATCCTGTTAATAATACACTCTTATTTACAACATACGTTTTTTTGAACGAACGTCACTTACGCTCACTCCATTCTGAGGACAAATGACATTACGTCCAAAAACCTTTCCAAGTTGCCATCCTCATTGTACTTCCTCGTGCTTCGAGCAATTCTTTCGTCCAGTTTACAGTGCTTTCTTTTCCTTTTAGTTCCTTCCAAATTTAAATCCATCCGCATAATTGAATGATCTGAATTCTCTGCTTACAGCTTTAGACAGGTGATGAGATCTCTCATTCTTGGGTGAGGCCTTCCAATTTTACTATTGATTTTGTAATTCCACCCTTCAATGGTATTGTTTGTTCTGTTTCCAACGTTAAAACAGTTCAACATCTCCAGCGGGATAGACTCATTCAGCAGCCATTGCTCAACAAAATAGTCGAAGAATTCTGTTAATTTCACATCCGGCGGAGCTTGACTGTGAATTAAAATCCATCCACTCTCTACGTCTTCAGGCTTCAGAAAAGCAAGTGCAGCACATTTCCTTACATTTCGTCTGATTTCTTCGTTTTTCTTGTAAAGAGTCGTCATTCCTATTTCCTGAACCTTCCTCAACAGACACTGCGTGAAATGGAAATAACATCCGTGAATCTCAGATTTAGGAAATGTTTCTCTTAGAGCAAAAATAGCACCAGTCTCAAAGTCTACTGTGAATTTCTCTGGTTTCCATTCTGGGACAACTTGCACAATGTTTTCGAGCATCCGAATATAAGTTCCCTTTTTCTTGTCAGGAAGAAGTGCAAACACAATAGGAGTGATGTTAGTTTCATTTTCACTACTTCCCAGGTCCACGTGTATCGTGAATAGTTGGGCGAACTGGCTGCTTACACTCTTAAATGTACCGTCAACGAAAAACAACGTTTTTTCTCGCAACATTTCCTTAGCTAAAGAACTGGAGAAAATTATCATTCTGCCATCTGTGCAGTCATCTGAAAGGAGAAAGGTCTTTCCGTCAAACATTTTCAACAATTCTTCACTGAGGATGATTTCTGACGCTAACTTCGGTTCTTTCTGGACTCCGTGATACTTATTCCTTCCATAGTACATTGAATGTTTAATATTTGCAAACTCAGGAATGTGTGTAACAAGTTCATATCCTTTATTATGCAAATTTTGAAATTCTTCTGAATAAATCTGAGGTATAGAAGAACTAGGCTCTTCTCTAGCCCGTTTCTTTGCATGAAATATTGCTTGTTTTACATCCAGTTGAGCGTCATCAGGTATGCAGTCATGATTTACAATTCTCACGACTTCATTACCTAAAATAAGTAAGCAAACAAATAATAATTAGTAATTAAATATTAATAACAATAAGAATAAAATATATTTAATAATAAAAACAATTACTTTGGTTGCTAATAAATACAGCCAAATTAAGTTAAAAACTTTTCTACACGCTTCATGACACGAGCAGAGACTTCAAGTTTGTCAATCTGGAAAAAAATATTTTTCTTTTTTTGCTAGTTGCTTTACGTCGCACCGACACAGACAGGTCTTAAGGCGACGATTGGACAGGAAAGGGCTAGGAGTGGGAAGGAAGCGGCCGTGGTCTTCATTAAGGTACAGCCCCCCATTTTCACACCAGGCAAATGCTGGGGCTGTACTTTAATGAAGGCCACGGCCGCTTCCTTCCCACTCCTAGCCCTTTCCTGTCCCATCGTCGCCTTAAGACCTGTCTGTGTCGGTGCGACGTAAATCAACTTGCAAAAAAATGGGAAACCACAGAAAACCATCTTCAGAGCTGCCGACCGTGGGGTTCGAACCCACTATCTCCCGGATGCAAGGTCACAGCTGCGCGCCCCTAACCGCACGGCCAACTCGCCCGGTAAAAATTACATTGGATCACAAATAGTAAATATAATGTATTTTAATATAATTTAATACAAATACAGTTTAAATGAAACAGAGTTGAAACTTAATCGAGAGGTATATATATTAAAATTATTAAAATCTGTTAAGAGTAAGTTCTGTTACATACCTTTAGTAAATAATTTTCCTTTGCACTTCTTCGTTTTCTCCTTCGAACAAATCCATGTGGTAACACCATTTTTACTAATTCTCAACTGTCTGTAACTATAACCATGCAATAGGGCACATGGCTTACCTTTCTCCGTCTCAATGAATTCCATATTAGCACAACGATTAATGAACAGAAACAAGCAAACGAACTAAAAACTCAACACAGTGGTAAAGCTAACACAGTGGTAGGGCTAACGTTCTGTATGACATCTAGAGCAGAACTGGATTGGTATTTTGTGTCCGCAATGGCGACTGATAATGAGGTGTCCGCAATCGACACTGTCCGCAATCAACACAGCTCCATGGAGTTTTATAATTTAATTGTCAAAATATAATCAAATTATTATGAGATTAAGTAATTAGAAAAATTGGGAATATTCCTTTCTAATTTAATATCAGTTTTAAGAAATTGGCACGTTGATTCGTAGTGTGGTATTATTATTTTTTAAGTGCGCATTCAAATTGCATCTTGATTCACGGGATTCTCCTAGAATACAAACATGTATAAATAATTGTTTCATTGGCATATTAGTGGTGATTTATGTACACTGACTGACAGAGCAAATGCAACACCAAGAAGGAGTGGTCAGAACTTTATGCCAATTGCAAGGTAGACTGACGTCACTGAGGTATGCTCATGATGTGAAATGCGCCGCTGTGCTGCGCACGTAGCGAACGATAAATGGGACACGGCGTTGGAGAATGGCCCACTTCGTACCGTGATTTCTCAGCCGACAGTCATTGTAGAACGTGTTGTCGTGTGCCACAGGACACGTGTATAGCTAAGAATGCCAGGCCGCCGTCAACGGAGGCATTTCCAGCAGACAGACGACTTTACGAGGGGTATGGTGATCGGGCTGAGAAGGGCAGGTTGGTCGCTTCGTCAAATCGCAGCCGATACCCATAGGGATGTGTCCACGGTGCAGCGCCTGTGGCGAAGATGGTTGGCGCAGGGACATGTGGCACGTGCGAGGGGTCCAGGCGCAGCCCGAGTGACGTCAGCACGCGAGGATCGGCGCATCCGCCGCCAAGCGGTGGCAGCCCCGCACGCCACGTCAACCGCCATTCTTCAGCATGTGCAAGACACCCTGGCTGTTCCAATATCGACCAGAACAATTTCCCGTCGATTGGTTGAAGGAGGCCTGCACTCCCGGCGTCCGCTCAGAAGACTACCATTGACTCCACAGCATAGACGTGCACGCCTGGCATGGTGCCGGGCTAGAGCGACTTGGATGAGGGAATGGCGGAACGTCGTGTTCTCCGATGAGTCACGCTTCTGTTCTGTCAGTGATAGTCACCGCAGACGAGTGTGGCGTCGGCGTGGAGAAAGGTCAAAGCCGGCAGTAACTGTGGAGCGCCCTACCGCTAGACAACGCGGCATCATGGTTTGGGGCGCTATTGCGTATGATTCCACGTCACCTCTAGTGCGTATTCAAGGCACGTTAAATGCCCACCGCTACGTGCAGCATGTGCTGCGGCCGGTGGCACTCCCGTACCTTCAGGGGCTGCCCAATGCTCTGTTTCAGCAGGATAATGCCCGCCCACACACTGCTCGCATCTCCCAACAGGCTCTACGAGGTGTACAGATGCTTCCGTGGCCAGCGTACTCTCCGGATCTCTCACCAATCGAACACGTGTGGGATCTCATTGGACGCCGTTTGCAAACTCTGCCCCGGCCTCGTACGGACGACTAACTGTGGCAAATGGTTGACAGAGAATGGAGAACCATCCCTCAGGACACCATCCGCACTCTTATTGACTCTGTACCTCGACGTGTTTCTGTGTGCATCGCCGCTCGCGGTGGTCCTACATCCTACTGAGTCGATGCCGTGCGCATTGTGTAACCTGCATATCGGTTTGAAATAAACATCAATTATTCGTCCGTGCCGTCTCTGTTTTTTCCCCAACTTTCATCCCTTTCGAACCACTCCTTCTTGGTGTTGCATTTGCTCTGTCAGTCAGTGTATCTTATTTGTTCTCATTTAGAATAATTCAGGTTCTTTTAACACGTAACTTTTTACTTTCGGGTAATATGATGCTTATATACTTGCTGAAGTGATAAATGACATACACTGCCACCCGATTCCAGGATTCCTGGTCTCGTAGCATCACAGAAATAATATTATCTGGTGTCAGTTCTCCCAATTCAGTTTCCACACATCTTCTCTTGATTATTCAATGGCCGCACACAAAGAAGGTGTTAAATAATAATAATAATAATAATAATAATAATAATAATAATAATAATAATAATAATAATAATAATAATAATAATAATAATGCAACTGTCGCCAGCCTGACTGTCCCCGACTGTCATGTGCAAGGACAGCTAGAGGGCTGCAGTAGTAAGAGTCTATAAATCAACTATGAACATGGAATTTTCCACTACACACGATTCCCGCTGTGGACAATTCCCCCACTCTCCCTTACCTTGAGTATTATCGCACCATTGTAAATACAACACGTTCATACATAAATTCACACATACCTCAAATAATCCAGATGCCTTAATAGCCTACCTTAACACTACGAATTACTGTAGACTGAACGTTACATAAAAATATGCACCATTATATAGAAATTTACACACAATTTTCAGAATACCTCACTCTCTGCTTTTGCCTGTTATTACGCATTTTCTTTTCCAGGCAGTCAGCAGCTATGAGACTTCATTTGTCACTAGTAAGCCTGCTGCTGGGCTGGGTGAGTGCTACTAGAGCTGCTAACATTCTGATGTTACTGAACGTCGCATCGCGAAGTCACCACATCTGGAACAGCGCTCTCGTCACCGCGCTAGCGGAAAGAGGCCACAATCTCACTGTTATAGACACGTTGCCTATGAAGAAGCCCGTTCCCAACGTCACGAGCTTTGTCCTGGAAGGAATTTACGACTTTGTAGAAGAACAAGATTTCGACATAGAAAATCTGAGTGAGGACACGGCATTCAAAATGATAGACCTTTTCTTTGACTGGGTTTTTAAAACATGCGACTTCGCCTTCAAGAACAAAGGAATGAAGACTCTGCTAAACTACCCAGACAATTTCAAGTTCGACTTGATTATATATGAATCTTCGTGTGGGGAATGTCTTCTGGGATTAACAAAAAGATTTGGGTAAGTACATAATTCTGTTAAGACTGGTCGCCATTTGTAACTTTACTTATTATACTTGACTCAAACTATATAAAATAATTATATCAAAAATAGAAAATATCGAAAAACAAGGCAGGAAGAAATTCAGAAGAATCTTTTTTTTTGGCTAGGGGCTTTACGTCGCACCGACACAGATAGGTCTTATGGCGACGATGGGATAGGAAAGGCTTAGGAGTTGGAAGGAAGCGGCCGTGGCCTTAATTAAGGTACAGCCCCAGCATTTGCCTGGTGTGAAAATGGGAAACCACGGAAAACCATTTTCAGGGCTGCCGATAGTGGGATTCGAACCTACTATCTCCCGGATGCAAGCTCACAGCCGCGCGCCTCTACGCGCACGGCCAACTCGCCCGGTTTCAGAAGAATCTTAGGACCAAAATGCGAAATGGGAATTTGCTTGAAAAAGAAACCACAGGATGTATATCAAATCACGGGGGGAAAATCACAAATATAACTAGAAAAACGGCGATTAAAATTTTGCGTTCACGTGTATAGAATAGCAAATAGGCTAAGAATGACATTATAAACCTACGACTAAACAAACAACCACCCAACTGGCCAGAGGACATAAAAAAGGCGTACAAGAAATTCGTATTCGGATTAACTAACAAACCATTCAAGATAGAACAAAACTCAGAACCGGGCCGATGACCTTATATGTTAGGCGCCTTTAAACAACAAGCAACAACAACAAATTCAGAACCCTAATAAACAAACATACATTTGCTGAAAAACAGAGACGTAAAGATGCAAATGAAATGGCGTATGGCTTTTAGTGCCGGGATGTGTCCGAGGACTTCGGCTTGCCAGGTGCAGGTCTTTTGATTTGACACCGTAGGCGACCTGCGCGTCGTGATGAGGATGAAATGATGGTGAAGACGACACATACACCCAGTCCCCGTGCCAGGGGAATTAACCAATTATGGTTAAAATTCCCAACACTGCCGGGAATCGAACCCGGGACCCCTGTGACCAAAGGCCAGCACACTAACCATTTAGCCATGGAAGGAAGGGGAAAGAGTGTGTTAATTAAGTTCAAACGCCCTCTCTAGTTTGGCATAACGCATTAGAATATTAATACCACTACTTTTACTTAAGGCACTGTGAAAGTGACTGAGGTATAAGCGATGATAGTAATACCATTCCCATGTATCATACAATTTTGCTAATTATTATTATTATTATTTTTTTTTCTTTTCGTTATGCCCAACTAAGGAGCGCGCGTGAATTTATTTAGCAAAACGTGTCTTCTTGTCCTCTCAACATCTCTTCATCCTTTCGCTGTGCTTCTTTTTGCGTTCTTCCGTCCATCCCGTAACTTGTCTTTTAGACTGATCAGCAAATTTGTGTTTATTTATGAGATTTCTGATTTTTTTCTGTCTTGCAAGATTTCTTCATATATACCAATTTCCGGAAGATCTTTGTTTATTTATGTAAACCAGCTGTAGTGATTTTTTAGAGATACTGCGAGATTTACTATTTTCTTTGTTAGCCTATTGTTATCCATCCTGATCAGGTGACCATATAATTATAATCTTCTCTTTCTAATGTTGTCTGTGATTTTTTCTGTTACTTGAAAAATTTCCTGTGATTTCCTTTTCATTCAAATACCATTTGTCATTTACGTCCTAGAATTTTCCTGAGAATGTTCCTCTCTTGTTTTCTATTTGTGATCTGCCACCAATTATCAGAGTTTCTGATGCGTAAAGGGCTTCTGGTTTGACAACTGTGTTGCAGTGCCTTAATTTTGCGTTTTGGGATATAGGTCTTTTGTGGTATCTGCTCCAGACAATATAGTATGCTTTTTGTAATTTTGTAATTCTTTCTTTCTTTATTTGCTTGCTGATTTATTATTTAATATTCTCTTTTCTGTTTTTCTTTTACTTCCAGGTCGCCGCCTGTGATAGGAGTAAATGGATTTAGTCATCCCCACTGGATTGACTACATGTTTGGAAATCCAAATAATCCTTCTTACATCTCTAATCTAATGTTGCCGTATTCAGACCACATGACATTCTCAGAAAGAATGCACAACTTTATCTTTAATCTGTGGGTGGATCATCGTTGGAATTCTCTATTAATGCCAACTGTTGATGGTAAGGATAAATTTTACACGTAACATTATTTCTAGGAAAGATTTGTATCCTACAGTGAGCTCAAGGACTTTCTATACAAACGGGAAACAGCAAAATAGTGACTGAATATATTGTTAATGTAGAGAAACTTCAGGTATATAGCCACCACCAAGACGTATAAATTCTACATCAGGGTTGCTTGCCAGTAGCCAGTGCCGCTTTGTGGAGAAAAATATAAATGCTTATTCCGTTATGGCGCAATTTGTACAAACCCTGCTATCTTTTCAGATAATTCTTGCCTTTGATTTCTTTTCTTATCAAGAAAAATACTTAGCGGAAATATGCAGAAAATGTCGTTCGTCGTGGCTAAACGATTTGTTTGTCGTTTTCTTGTGAATATGACCACTGAGATTTGTTGGGTGAAAGTGTGAGGTCGGTCCGCCTTACCAATTGCTTTCCATCGGTAAACACATCAACAAGTAACACATCCTCCCACCAAGCACTGGGTTTTCTTACGTACGTTTTTGCGAACTTTAAGCCGCTTCTTTTTATTTACTGCACTAATGTATGGTTTCCTTTTAACTCTTCTCCCAAAGAACTCATTCCTTCGCAGTGCTCTTCGCACGGTTTCAGCACCCAAATTTCAATCAATCAATCAATCAATCAATCAATCAATCAATCAATCAATCAATCAATCAATCAATCAATACTGATCTGCATTTAGGGCAGTCGCCCAGGTGGCAGATTCCCTATCTGTTGCTTTCCTAGCCTTTTCCGAAATGATTTCAAAGAAATTGGAAATTTATTGAACATCTCCCTTGGTAAGTTATTCAAATCCCTAACTCCCCTTCCTATAAATGAATATTTGCCCCAGTTTGTCCTCTTGAATTCCAACTTTATCTTCATATCGTGATCTTTCCTACTTTTATAAACGCCATTCAAACCTATTCGTCTACTAAAGTCATTCCACGCCATCTCTCCGCTGACAGCTGGGAACATACCACTTAGTCGAGCAGCTCTTCTTCTTTCTCTCAATTCTTCCCAACCCAAATATTGCAACATTTTTGTAACGCTACTCTTTTGTCGGAAATCACCCAGAACAAATCGAGCTGCTTTTCTTTGGATTTTTTCCAGTTCTTGAATCAGGTAATCCTGGTGAGGGTCCCATACACTGGAACCATACTCTAGTCGGGGTCTTACCAGAGACTTATATGCACTTTCCTTTACATCCTTACTACAACCCCTAAACACCCTCATAACCATGTGTAGAGATCGGTACCCTTTATTTACAATCCCATTTATGTGATTACCCCAGTGAAGATCTTTCCTTATATTAACACCTAGATACTTACAATGATCTCCAAAAGGAACTTTCACCCCATCAACGCAGTAATTAAAACTGAGAGGACTTTTCCTATTTGTGAAACTCACAACCTGACTTTTAGCCCCGTTTATCAACATACCATTGCCTGCTGTCCATCTCACAACATTTTCGAGGTCACGTTGCAGTTGCTCACAATCTTGTAACTTATTTATCACTCTATAGAGAATAACATCATCCGCAAAAAGCCTTACCTCCGATTCCACTCCTTTACTCATATCATTTATATATATAAGAAAACATAAAGGTCCGATAACACTGCCCTGAGGAACTCCCTTCTCAACTATTACAGGGTCAGACAAAGCTTCACCTACTCTAACTCTCTGAGACCTATTTTCTAGAAATATAGCAACCCATTCAGTCACTCTTTTGTCTAGTCCAATTGCACTCATTTTTGCCAGTAGTCTACCATGATCCACCCTATCAAATGCTTTAGACATGTCAATCGCGATACAGTCCATTTGACCTCCAGAATCCAAGATATCTGCTATATCTTGCTGGAATCCTACAAGTTGAGCTTCAGTGGAATAACCTTTCCTAAAACCGAATTGCCTTCTATCGAACCAGTTATTAATTTCACAAACATGTCTAATATAATCAGAAAGAATGCCTTCCCAAAGCTTACATACAATGCATGTCAAACTTACTGGCCTGTAATTTTCAGCTTTATGTCTATCACCCTTTCCTTTATACACAGGGGCTACTATAGCAACTCTCCATTCATCTGGTATAGCTCCTTCGACCAAACAATAATCAAATAAGTACTTCAGATATGGTACTACATTCCAACCCATTGTCTTTAGTATATCCCCAGAAATCTGATCAATTCCAGCCGCTTTTCTAGTTTTCAACTTTTGTATCTTATTGTAAATGTCATTGTTATCATATGTAAATTTTATTACTTCTTTGGCCTTAGTCTCTTCCTCTATCTCGACATTATCCTTGTAACCAACAATCTTTACATACTGCTGACTGAATACTTCTGCCTTTTGAAGATCCTCGCATACACACTCCCCTTGTTCATTAATTATTTCTGGAATGTCCTTCTTGGAACCTGTTTCTGCCTTAAAATACCTATACATACCCTTCCATTTTTCACTAAAATTTGTATGACTGCCAATTATGCTTGCCATCATGTTATCCTTAGCTGCCTTTTTTGCTAGATTCAATTTTCTAGTAAGTTCCTTCAATTTCTCCTTACTTCCACAGCCATTTCTAACTCTATTTCTTTCCAGTCTGCACCTCCTTCTTAGTCTCTTTATTTCTCTATTATAATAAGGTGGGTCTTTACCATTCCTTACCACCCTTAAAGGTACAAACCTGTTTTCGCATTCCTCAACAATTTCTTTAAACCCATCCCAGAGTCTGTTTACATTTTTATTTACCGTTTTCCACCGATCATAGTTACTTTTTAGAAACTACCTCATACCTGCTTTATCAGCCATATGGTACTGCCTAACAGTCCTACTTTTAAGACCTTCCTTTCTATCGCATTTATTTTTAACTACCACAAAAACAGCTTCATGATCACTAATACCATCTATTACTTCAGTTTCCCTATAGAGCTCATCTGGTTTTATCAGCACCACATCCAGGATATTTTTCCCTCTGGTTGGTTCCATCACTTTCTGAGTCAGCTGTCCTTCCCATATTAACTTATTTGCCATTTGTTGATCATGCCTCCTGTCGTTCGCATTTCCTTCCCAATTGACATCTGGCAAATTCAGATCTCCCGCTACAATCACATTTCTTTCCATGTCGTTTCCCACATAGCTGACTATCCTATCAAATAATTCCGAATCCGCATCAGTGCTACCCTTTCCCGACCTGTACACTCCAAATATATCAAGTTGCCTATTATCTTTAGAAATGAGCCTTACACCTAGAATTTCATGTGTCTCATCTTTTTCGTAGCTTACAAATTCTTCTTTCACCAGAATGAAAACTCCCCCTCCCACCTTTCCTATGCTATCTCTACGATACACACTCCAGTGCCGTGAGAAAATTTCTGCATCCATTATATCATTTCTCAGCCATGATTCAACTCCTATTACAATATCTGGTAAATATATATCTATTAAATTACTTAATTCTATTCCTTTCTTTACAATACTTCTACAGTTCAGCACTAACAATTTTATGTCATCCCTACTTGATTTCCAGTTCTCTGTTCCCTTATCACCGCTCCCTACGCCATCCCGTTTCCCTGAATGTACCTCCCTATTACCCTTCCAAACAAATTTCCTAACTTATACGTACCACTGCGGTTTAAATGAAGGCCATCCGAGCGCAGATCCCTATCTCCTACCCGCCCATTAGGATCTAGAAATTTCACTCCCAGTTTCCCACATACCCACTCCATAGTCTCATTTAAATCCCCAATCACCCTCCAGTCAGTATCCCTCCTACACAGTATTCCACTAATAACAATCTCCGCGTACCGAGCTCGATAGCTGCAGTCGCTTAAGTGCGGCCAGTATCCAGTATTCGGGAGATAGTAGGTTCGAACCCCACTGTCGGCAGCCCTGAAAATGGTTTTCCGTGGTTTCCCTTTTTCACACCAGGCAAATGCTGGGGCTGTACCTTAATTAAGGCCACGGCCGCTTCCTTCCAACTCCTAGCCCTTCCCTGTCCCATCGTCGCCATAAGACCTATCTGTGTCGGTGCGACGTAAAACAACTAGCAAAAAAAAAAAAAAAAAAAAAAAAACAATCTCCGCTTTCTTAAACTTCACCCGTGCTGCATTTACCAGATCCCACACATCTCCAACTATGTTGGTACCTATATCAGCTTGCCTTACGTTGTTGGTACCAACGTGAAACACTACCACCTTCTCCTTCCCCTCCTCCCTCTCTTCTACTTTCCTCAACATCTGCCTCAACCTAATTCTTGGATAACATTCTACCCTGGTTCCCTTTCCTCCACACACTTTCCCCACGTGTCTAACGATGGAATCCCCCATGACCAGAGCCTCAACCCTACCCACCTCATTTGATCCCCTCCCCTCCTGGTCAGCCCTATCTTTCCTGATAGCTGCAGGAGCTACTTCCTCCTCCCTTTTCTCCTTCCCATGACCCTGTTCCACCTGTCTTATCCTATCCTCTACTTTCTTTCCACACGCTTCTCTAAAACAGCTACTGCCAGTTTCGGGGCACTAATTTTCGGATTTCGTTTCACATTCCGAAGCATAAACCGCTTCTCTCGTTCAGTCAGCCTTCTTGGTCTGCCTGTCTGGGGAACTGAATCAATTCTGTCTTCATTTTCGAAACTCCTTATTATATCCCCAGCAGTTGTTCGCCGCATGTTAAGCATCTTTGATATCTTTCTATGCGATTTACCTCGAGCATGATGGAATATCACGAGCTAGCGTTCTTCAAACGTGGTACTGTGTTGTATTTTGCGCCCGATTTGATATCAGTCCGCAACACTGCAGCAAGTGACTTCGGCACGACGCACAGTGTTCTAAACACCTATTGTAGCCGACAATAAATCATATCATCTCTCCGGGTTTACAAAACCCGACGAAAATTCATAAGGGGGGTTTTCGAGGTCGCTGATTACGAATCCGTTAACGACTTTTCGATTAACGAAGTAGCGGATCCACTACGCGTCCGCTAACTCGCAAAACTTAAGGTAGGCGGACAAAATTTAGTATTCCGCGAATGGATTCATGTTAAATTGCGTGCTGCGCTCCCGTTAACTCTTTAATGAAATTGTGAACAGGGTTTAGAAAGAAAAACATATAGAATCCTTGTCAAATGTCATGATTTTATTTTCATAAGAATCGGTCGTCTGATTCTATGATCTAAAACATATCAACGATTGTAAAAATTAGGCCAGGTTGGCGAGGAATGTGACCTGAAAAAGGAATAAGAATATATTACGTTATATTTGAAATGCTTGGTTTTTTAGCGCCATGTTACTTATTAGTAAAACTTCTTACGAGCCATGCCTTGGGTTCAATATCTGTATTTGACATTTCAACGTCCTTTTCTTCTGCTTTGGAAGTCTCTTCTTCGGAGTCAATTCATCCGAAGCCTCCTCTTCATCTGTGTCCTCATCGAATACGAGCAAAGCGTGTACTTCAAGGGCCAGTTAATTCCAGTGAATTTCGGCTTACATGAGGTGCCTTGTAACTACTGGGTCCGACAAAAACAGGGGACTGTGTATTAGATCAGTTGTTGTGTCCTTTCTGGAAGTCTTCCCGGTTTGGTGCTCCCGGAAGAACCTGTAATCCTTGTTTCGGGATTCTTGAGCCTCCTCGGACAGCTTTCCGATTGGCAGAAGGTCGCATCTGATCGCCTGAACATCATGAATTAAGACTTTGTGGACGGTCGGAGGCATAAGATACCAATTATATAAGGACACGTACAATTTTGCAGTGTCTAAAGCGTGCGCGCTGAAAGCCTCATCGTTCACCTGATGACCACTGGACAAAATCTAAAACCCAGATAAGAGTATAAATATCGTGAAGCGAAGGAACTAAGTCCAAATATAGTTGAATTGGGTTTCGTTGTTGTACCTGCAATGTAACAGCAAATCTGTTGATTAATTCTTCGTTGACTCCGGTTGCTTCGGCTGCCTTTTTCGGATTGCGAAATAAATTTCTTGAGATGTTGCCGGTGTTCAAGGTCCCAGTCCCTTAAACAACCCTGTCAACTTTCCGGCCCAGCTCTTTCCACAAAGCCTCCTGAATAGTGGATTTTCGATTTCTGACATCTTACTTTTGTTCATCCGTGGTGTTTCGTAAACTACATTTAAACAACAAATTTCAGTGTAAAGATATACAGTCAGATCCATGGCATTCTTTTAAAGTTTACAGTTTAAATTACCTTTTTGCAACTCCAGTTTGTAAGCTACGCGGGGAATGCATTCCAAAAACTTGATCCATGCGTGCAGATCTGAAACTCCATACTTTAGGTTTCCCTCCCTAATACAAAATCTGGAATTTAATTGCAGATCATTCATTTGAAATAGTAAGCACCCGCAGATACAGCAGGTGGCACTCCCAGTATTTGTCAGTGTTGAAGTACCCTTTGTGTTTACCATGGTATAAAAGTTGCAAGAAGTGGCACTTGATTTTTGGTGTAAAATCTTTAGTATAGTGTATAACAGGGCCTCTCAAACGCCCAAACTCTCACGCGTGCAGAGCGAGGTGCATAGGCTCTGTGCACTGTGCATCGGTACGCTTCGCCTCAACTCGGCTTGACTCGGATGGTGTAGTGTGCTGAGAGCGACGAAGCGTTTGGTGGTAGACGACGTGTTTATCAGTGAAATAGACAAGCGCACGACAACAACATAATAATGGAGCAACCTGTTTCGAAGAAAGCAAAGACTTCCGAAAGTCCATTTCAATCGAACTGGGAACTTTCGTATTTTTTTGTTTTTGTTTGTTTGTCGTGACGATAACGCCAAATGCTTAATCTGTGGGACGATAATTACGTGCGTAAGAAAATCGTCTATTGAAAGACACTACAACAGACTACATTCGGAAAATTATTGTGAAATCATAGGAGACGTCAGAGAGAAAGAATTAAGGAAGTTGAAACAGCTTGAAGAAGAGCATTCTATATCCACAAATGAGGTTTGTTCCAGTACTGTAGCATTTTCATTTTGGTCACGGGTTCTGCATTTTTTTAAAATTATGTTTACATTCCTCTCAAACATGTATGTGTATTTCTAATTCACTTTTTTAATTTTTTTAATAACACTGGTAACCTTGTCCCATACAACTGTGCGTCTCCGCTCACCACACGTAAACATTTCGCAGTGGGGGAGAAACAGCAGTGAAGGTGAGGAACGCGGAGACAGGCCGAACGGGGAGACAGGTGTAGGGAGTGAGGAGTGGGGGGTCTGCACTCTGGTCAACCAAGCGAAGTCGTCTTTTGCACCGTGCACAGTGCATGCACCACGCGCATGCGCCCTGAGGGGCCCTGGTGTATAACATCGATTAAATCAATTAGTAACTGATAAGCACCTATAACTTCGGTTTCCGGCCCTGAAAACGCCGTAAAATCGGAGTACAGTGAAGTCTAAAATATGGAGAAGTTAACTGGTTGATACGGTCGTTTTAGCGCGTGCAGAAGGACTTGTCCTTGTGAATTTACTCAAGAAATACCCTCCAAAAAGGGGTTCTTCAATATCCTGGTTGGTCCCGATAAGGTATAAATGTTTAATTTTTTCCAAGTTTTTAAAATTGTCAGGTTTGTGATTCATTCCCCGCCACTTACACACTCCAAGCACATTATGAAGGGCAGATATGAGGTACCTGGGGTGTATAGAATGAGTTCCCAAACTGTTTTCAGCGACTTCTTGACTTCATTTTTATCGATTTTTTGTCGGCTAGAATCGGTGTTTAGATCAGTGTGCGACGTGTCTTTCGGCACCACGCTATTGAACTGAACGTTTTTAACGCTACATGGGTAGCTCTTTCTTATAATGGTCACCGAATACAAGGACTTTAGTAATGTAACACATTCTGTACTAACTAGCTTATTTTATTTTTCTAGCCATTTCAAGAAAATACCTTGGACCTACATCTGCCGTTCCTTCGCAAGAAGTTCTCAAAATGAGTGCAATCATGTTGAACACACATCCCAGCTTTGATGACCCAAGACCGCTGGTGCCATCAGTGGTCTATGTGGCTGGCATTCACATCAAAGAACCCAACCCACTACCAAAGGCAAGTACCTCCTTTATTTCAGTCACAGTCCCTGACACATTCCTAAATGTGAATGTACTAGTCACTGGAATCGCATTCACTAGTATAAAGCAAGGTAAGGAGCTGAGCCATGTTTATTCATGGGAATTACCTGCGGAATGTCCGGCTCCATGGCTAAATGGTTAGCGTGCTGGCCTTTGGTCACAGGGGCCCCGGGTTCGATTCCCGGCAGGGTCGGGAATTTTAACCATCATTGGTTAATTTTGCTGGCACGGGGGCTGGGTGCATGTGTCGTCTTCATTATCATTTCATCCTCATCACGACGCGTAGGTCGCCTACGGGCGTCAAATCAAAAGATCTACACCTGGCGAACCGAATATGTCCTCGGACACTCCCGACACCAAAGCCATACACCATTGGAATTGGAAGATCATGTTTAATACCAAGGATCGTCAAGGCTGAAGATGTTTCGTTTCTTTAAAAGCCAGATGAGTGAAACCATCACCCGTAAGTTTCATAGTGCTTCTAATTGTCCAGACAGCACCACGACTGTGTAGGCCTACGTCGGTGTAGAAAGTAACATCTGATTCGTGCAGTTGGTACGTTAATTTCAACGCTTAATGATGATAACATAAGGGTCGATCAAAAAGTATCAGTTCGGCGGCCGTACAGTCCCGAATCGGGATGCCAATCGGGCAAAATCACTGTGAGCATCGGGGCACTCAAGACTCATCCCCCGACGCACCAGGTTGAAGATCCCCTTGTGGTAAAACACCGTGTCCTGCTGCATGATAAAGTCTGTAACCGCCTGCTGTACATCCTTTTCCGGCAGGAAACGCCGAAACTTCAAGGCCTTTTTGAGGGGATTGAAGGCGTCGAGATCCATTGTTAGTGCCTGAATGGTTATGCGTCGGTCCGCTCTAATCCCCTCATCCACCGCCCGCTTGTTGTTGTCCGGAATGGATGAGGCTGGCCTCCCAGATAGACCGACGTCTTGTGTCGAAACGCGACCCGCAAGGAATTTAGTGCACCATTCAACAACGGTGGTTTTGGACAGACATGCTGCCCCATGCACAGTCTTCATTCTCCGACGGATGTCCACCGGTGTTTGTCCTTCGGCAACCAAGAACTGAATAACAGCGAGTTGGTCCTGTTTGGACGCATTTGGTAATAACGTCGCCATAGTGCACGTGGCTGCATTTAACGTACGCACCTCGACACGACACGATTGTCACACTAACCCCTTTGATAACTAAGTACACAAGTTTTCATTCCATCCCTGAAGGGGACGGCGGGCCTCCTAGACTGTGCGCCGTCCCTCACACCGGGAGATTTGCAGCGGTGAAGGAGATGCTCGGAGAAGGTGAGAGGGTTGGCGGCCGTGGCCTATACTAGGAACTGTCCCAGCATGGAAAACCACGGGAAACCATTCTCAGAACAGCCGACGGTGGGGACCAGCCCCTCTCCGTCTCCCGAATATAGAGGCGTAGAGCGACGGTAGAACAGTGGCCACCCCTCCTCTGCACAGTTAATCACTTAGCCCGCATCGGAGTCGCGCTACGTTACATGTCCGCTGCAGCAACGCCCTCAAACGGAAACTTTTTGATTACGCCATGCAATAATAATAATAATAATAATAATAATAATAATAATAATAATAATAATAATAATAATAATAATAATAATAATAATAATAATAATAATAATAATAATAGTGCCTGCTGCCATTTCTTGATGGATACAGTACTTTTGTATCCATCTCTTGGCACAGGCCAGAGTAAAATGTAGCTTCCCCGAAGTCCCAGTCTCATCCATGGCTGTGACAATATGGAAGCTGCTGGGGAATGGGTGGTGCTGAGTAATGACATTCAGAGCACGACTAGTGCATCTGAGTGCTCTGAAAGGTGTTGCTCATAGGGTCAGTCGTGCTGCAATAGCACTTGCTGACCCAGTGAGGAAAGCAATGGCAAACTACCTCACTCCTCGTCTTGCCTAGTACGCCTCATTTTGGTACTGCCATTGGTTTTTGCGGTTTCCTTATAACCGCATAACCTTTGGTGGTACTATTTGAGGATCCAACCAGCCTCTGGGCTGATGACCTAACAGACAGACAATAATAATAATAATAATAATAATAATAATAATAATAATAATAATAATAATAATAATAATAATAACCACCGAGTGGAGTGGTCGTGCGTGTTAAAGTGCTACGGCTGTGCAGCCAAACTCTGCATTCAGGGAGACGCGTGGGTTCGAACCCCATCGTCGGCTGTTATGAGAATGGTTTTCTATGGTTTCCCTTTCTCACTTCCAAGCGAATTCCGGGACAATTCCTATTCATGGGCCACAGCCTATTCCTTCCACTTCTGTACGGAATTTTATTCACCATCATTCATTTCATCTTCATTAGCTCCTCAACTGAGGTTGGCGTCAGAAAGGGCATCCGGCCGTAAAACATACCATATAAATTCACCTCATATCATCCTCGACTCTGTATCAAGAAACGGGACTAAGGAGTAGATACACAATAATAATAATAATAATAATAATAATAATAATAATAATAATAATAATAATAATAATAATAATATAATAGTTTGGCCTCAGTTACCGTGTGCAAGCACGTTAATTTGACGCCATCTGGCTGCTTGCTCGTCAATTTCAACGTTCCGTTTTAGTCTAGACCAGGGCCTCTCACGGTGCATGCACCAGTGCATTGTGCGGCGCAAGATGCAAAATACAACTTCGCTCGGTTGACCAGAGTGCAAATCTACACTCCTCGATTTGGAGCTATAGCCATGTCTCTCTCTCTTTCCCTACGCCTGTCTCGCTCGCTCTGCCGGTCTCCCTCTTTCTCACTTGCTCCGCAGTGCTCCAAATCTGAGCCGAGTTGAGCCGAGCTTAGCCGATTCGCCCCGAGACGAAGCGCTGGTCCGAGTCTAACCGAGTGGGACCGATGCACGGTGCACAGAACTTTTGCGTGGCTGTTGTAATGGCACCAGATCACCGGAGTGCTTTGTGCTATGAAAAAAATCTAACTACCTGAAAGGGAAAGCACGTCTCAGGTATTACGGGTTTAGGGTGTAAGTGATGCAATACTGTTTCTTTTATGTACACTGCTGTGAGGTATGGAGAATCTAATACAATTGGCTAGTAATGAAGTACAAGCGCATGCCATTGTGGCAGATTTGTTGGAAATTTGCTTTCTTTTATGGTTATAGGAAATTATTCTGTAAATTAAGGAGAAAAATGAGTACTTGCAGTGCGGTCCGCAGGCGGATGGAATCATTCAGATAGATGGCCAAGATCTCAATAAAGTAGAACAGTTTAAGTATCTTGATTCTTTGGTCAACGCCGAGTGTGACGCTATTCCAGACGCCCGTGCAGGAGTAAATTCGGTCTGAATGAAGTGCCGGCAAGCTACTGGTGCTCTCTGAGACCGTCGGACCCAGACCAGCTGAAGTCCAAGGTTTACAGGACTGATGTTCGCCCAGTCACTCTGACCAGCAAGAGTCAAACACAAACAATTACTTCATGGCATGGAAATGCGAATGCTTCGATAGTCACTAGGCCTGACCCACTGCCCTAGTGATGTCCAGGCCGTATTGTAGCTCTAATGACGTCACGCTTTGGGTGGGACTTGGAGGCGATACGCATTCGCTCCACTTGAATAAAACACTCGTTTAAATTACTTGAGAAACTGTTAACCAGGGGCGTATTCTCCTTGAATGCAAGGCATTCATTGCATGCGTTATGATAACAGAAAGAACTGTCTGATGTACGATTTTAGGTTGTTTCAAGTCAAATATTAACGATTTCATCTCTCAGAAGTTCAAAAGGTCCGCGTAACTGTACTGGTTCCGTTGTTTGACTACTTGTGGTGCTGGTGTAGTCTCGCCGTCTACACCACTCTAGGAAGAAAGAGACAGCGAATGGAGGAGTTAAGGATGTAAGGCATTCAATCTTAAAATTGCATTCGGTGGCAGACGTAGTTCTGAAACCCTCCGAACGATGTCGCTGCAATTGAAACTTGGTCAAAATTTGTCACCCCAAACCCGTGCTACCCTCTGCCATCTGTTAGCAACTTGGAGAAAGTCGGCATCTTGACAGCGAACGGGACCCACAGATTACCCCCCCAGCGAGAACCCAACGTGACGAAACTGACCAATGCCACTGGGGTGACTTACCTCCAGTGCTTGAGTTGTGGCTAACTAGTGAGTTAATTAATTGTGTTTTCGGTGTTTTATTATATTTTGCGCACATGTGGTATTAACGATGGATAAGTCTAAAACGGATATAATTGTAAATCAGTTTGAAAAGCCATTTACTGGCCGTTCGTTTGATGAAAAGATTCTAACTAGGGAGGATGACCAGTACCTCGCCCAGGCTGCCTCACTTGCTATGCTGAACAGGGGCCTTGCGGGGGATGGGAAGATTGGAAGGGATAGACAAGGAAGAGGGAAGGAAGCGGCTGTGGCCTTGATTTACGTACCATTCCGGTATTTGCCTGGAGGAGAAGTGGGAAACCACGGAAAACCACTTCCAGGATGGCTGAGGAGGGATTCGAACCCCCCTCTACTCAGTTGACCTCCAGAGGCTGAGTGGACCCCGTTCCAGCCCTCGTACCACTTTTCAAATTTCGTGGCGTAGTCGGGAATCGAACCCGGGCCTCCGGGGGTGGCAGCTAATCACACTAACCACTACACCACAGAGGCGGACCCTCGTAAATTTAAAAACAGAAAACAAGAATTGTGTACGCACGTTCAATCCAGAAACTTACAGTAAAACTGTTTGGCTCGAGTTCACCTACATGTAATTAGGGTGAGTAGAATTGAAATTTACTTAATACATTGTGTTAACTGCATGGTTACTAGTTGGATGCCTCAGTGGAGATTCCAGGATACGCCACTGCTGTTAACATTTTATAAAACCCAAAACTATTCATAAATATTTGTTAGTTATGACATACGTTCTATTTCTCGCGTATATCCATTCCTATCCGCGAGTACAGGATACCACTTTGAGACATATTCTTGCGATTTCTATCCATTTCTAGTCAACTGGAACATTCACATCGCACACACTGATATAGAACAAGCAACCAAGAAAGATTACGAGTAAGCTAACCTCCAGCAATAACAAAACATTTACTGACACTGTCACTGTCATGAAATTCAGTTATTGTTTAAAAAATGTAGATTTTTAAACAGCAGATAATGTCTATACAATTATTTTCATATTAAATTTTCATGGAATAACCCTGTTCCATTGCCTATGATATGAAATTTGATAGGAAAAATCTCAGCAGTGTTATTTCACAATACATTTCTACCTAAAATGGTATAATGGATACAATGAACTTGAATTTTCAGATAAACCGAATTCAAATAAGCCGTAAGTCTTATTACATAAAACTATATTATCTAATGTTACCCATGTTTTTGACACAATAAGAAATTTTAACTCACCATCTTGACGGGGCACTTATTTCCCTCAGGATTTACTCTTCAGGAAATTGGTTGATACACACAACTATGTGGTGATTAACTATTAATTTCTCCCTAGGAATAGCCTTCTTCCATAACCTAACTCTTTCGTCATCAGAAAGAAACACAAATACTGGAGTGTACTGTCCTCCTTTATTATTTGCTTTGCCCCAGGCACACAGCAACTCTTAGCATTAATTCATTAATTCATTAATTCAATTATATACACATCGTGGTTGATAATAAAACGCTGAATGGACTAACTCAATTCATTTTACACCAGAATATAAATAACATTACACAAATAAACTAAAAAATTAAAACACGGCAGAGCGATATTCTTAACCTATAGCCTCACATGAATATACGCTCACACTAAGTTTTCTTCACTAATTAAGTCGATAGCGACTCAGTCTGATATATATCCGAGTAAACATGCGGCCAACGTTAACAATTTCAATAACACAGCGAAGAATTCACATGTAACTAACTCACGTACTAAACTTCCCCCCTAACGATCTGCTGATTGCATTTCCGCGCTTGCTACAGTACGGCCTGCACTTCACGAAGGCAGTGCCTGAACCCACTAGAACATATAACCAACGCAGAAATCCGGATAATCATGGGATTTGCTCCGATTGTAGACAAGATGCGTGAGACTGCAGTAGTCATCATCATCATCATCGGTTTGCCCTTCCAGCGAGCCGGGTAGGGTGTTTGAAAACGAGCGTCTTCCAAAGTTGCCTATTCAAAAAAGATTTCGTTGTCCAAGACAGATTCCCAATTCCATCCTCTTCTCTCCACGTTTTCCCTCAGTTGGTCCATCCTTCTTCTTATTGGTCTTCCAGCTGGTCTTCTACCTGTTATTCTCTTTTCCAAATAAGCACATGATAACCTTGTGCTATTCATTCGTTTAACATGCCCAAACCATTTAAGTCTAGATGACCTAAGTCTTTCTTCCATCGATTCATTTAGACCAGGGCCTCTCAGGGCGCATGCGCGTGGTGCATGCACTGTGCACGGTGCAAAAGATGACTTCGCTTGGTTGACCAGAGTGCAGACCCCCCACTCCTCTCTCCCTACACCTGTCTCCCCGTTCGGCCTGTCTCCGCGTTCCTCACCTTCACTGCTGTTTCTCCCCCACTGCGAAATGTTTACGTGTGGTGAGCGGAGACGCACAGTTGTATGGGACAAGGTTACCAGTGTTATTAAAAAAATTAAAAAAGTGAATTAGAAATACACATACATGTTTGAGAGGAATGTAAACATAATTTTTAAAAAATGCAGAACCCGTGACCAAAATGAAAATGCTACAGTACTGGAACAAACCTCATTTGTGGATATAGAATGCTCTTCTTTAAGCTGTTTCAACTTCCTTAATTCTTTCTCTCTGACGTCTCCTATGATTTCACAATAATTTTCCGAATGTAGTCTGTTGTAGTGGCTTTCAATAGACGATTTTCTTACGCACGTAATTATCGTCCCACAGATTAAGCATTTGGCGTTATCGTCACGACAAACAAACAAAAACAAAAAATACGAAAGTTCCCAGTTCGATTGAAATGGACTTTCGGAAGTCTTTGCTTTCTTCGAAACAGGTTGCTCCATTATGATGTTGTTGTCGTGCGCTTGTCTATTTCACTGATAAACACGTCGTCTACCACCAAACGCTTCGTCGCTCTCAGCGCACTACACCATCCGAGTCAAGCCGAGTTGAGGTGAAGCGTACCGATGCACAGTGCACAGAGCCTATGCACCTCGCTCTGCACGCGTGAGAGTTTGGGCGTTTGAGAGGCCCTGATTTAGACCTAGGTTAGATCGGATATCATCATTTTTCACATGATCAAGTCGGGTCTTTTGGAGAGCAGTTCTAAGAAATTTCATTTCACAGGCTTGAATCCTACTACAATCCTTTGATGTTAGTGTGCAGGTTTCCAGAGAATATGTAAGGATGGGAATGAAATATGACTTGTACAGGGTCATTTTTGTTCTTTGTGGGACCTTTTCATCCCATAGTAGGTGTCTAACGATACTGTAAAAGTTAGAGCCTTTGGCCACGAAATGCGTAGAGAAGGTACATTTACTGTACGGACGGAACTTCGCATCACGCAATCTGGAGAAAGAACACGTGGTCGGTCCAAGAAACGCTGACTTCACCGCCTTCAAAGACATGCGCTATGTTCATCTTGTTCAAAACGACGTACTCAATAGAACAAAGTGCAGATTGGCCTGCAAAACAGTGGACCTTGCACCAATGCCGGACAAACGCTAAGAAGATGATGATTCTGAAAATTAAGGGACCTAATAGAGAACAAGTCTTGTCTGTTAAGCACATGCTAACAACCGCGTTTGTTTCAAATTTGCAATTTTTCTGCAAATTAATTTCAAATGTACACTGTGCAATATTAATTAAACATTGGATTTTACGTAACGATAATCTCCTTATTTGTTTATATTTCTACAGGATTTGCAAGAATATCTTGACAACGCTAAAGAAGGAGTTATTTTCTTTAGTCTGGGCAGCAACCTTCAAAGTCAAAAGTTAAAAGAAGAGAAGAGACAAGCTATTTTGAGTGCCTTTGCTGAGCTGCCGCAGAAAGTACTGTGGAAATGGGAAGCAGACACTTTACCTGGACAGCCAAAGAATGTCAAAGTGGGGAAATGGCTGCCACAATCAGATATTCTTGGTAAGTATTTACATTTGATATGATACACTCTGACCCCTTCAAAGTTTGCTAGTGTACTGTACATGCCAAAAGTAAAAATCGTATGATCGCAGATTAATATTTAAGATGCACTCATCATAGGTCGGCATTTACATTCATAAACTGATATGAAGCAAATTAAGAAATTCTCGCCACCACCACATAACATCGGCACCTTCACATCCGCCTCAGAGAGAGATTTCTAACAGAAATATGGAAGGCAGGGCAGCCTTCTACCAGATAGTTCTTCATCTGTTCATACAGTGCAACATTCAGTTTGGTTGCAATTGAGAAATTTCGCGAATTTAACGCATTTAAATCTGCACTGCCAAAAAAATCTGCAACATCCTCAAGGGCAATGCCATTTTATTCGCAAGCGATGTGCCAGATAGTTCATCATACGATTACAAATTCGGACCAAATGAAACGCATATGTCACAGTGAAGGGTGGGTATCCAAACAGTCACATCAATATACAGTACAAACAAACCCCCTCCCCTCTGGCGGTAATGCAGACGTATATTTGCGCATGCAAACTATCATAAAGGTGCCAAATGGCATCCTGCGGTAATTTGTCCCAAGCATCTTGCATCTTGTGATGTAATTATGCAATGGTTTTTGCAGGCTCTTGAGAACGCGTAAGTTTCCGCTTAATCATGCCCCAAACGTGTTCAATCGGCGAGAGATCCGGTGATCTTGCTGGCCAGGGCGGTTGTTGTACACCACGCAGAGCACGTTGCGTCGCAGCAGCTGTATGTGGACATGCAATGTCCTGCTGAAAAAGCACATGACCTTCCTGTCGAAGAAACGGCAGTAGTACGGGAACAGCAACCTGTGCAATGTAGCGAGCACTGGTTACTCCACCCGCAGAAACACCAACTGCGATCTCGGTGTCGTGGGCGAAAGCACTCTGGAATAGGCCGCTCACCAGGTCTACGCCAAACATGTGTACGTCCATTACCTGCATACAGACAGAACGTATTCTTGTCACTGAAGACAACAGAGCACCATTCCTCTGTCCAGTCGACGTGTGCAGCAATCCGTCGGTACGTCCGTACAGCTTCCAGCAGGCGCACAATGCGACTCCGGAAAATGGCTGCAGCTGTCAAACAGGAGCACGTACTCGTCGGAGCGGCATGCTTGTACCCTAAAGTGAAGTCGCAAACACTCTTCACCTCTAACCTCAGCAACTGTCTGCAGAGTTAAAATAGACTGCGCACGGACAGACCTCCTGAACGCCATCTGATCACCGATGTCCGTGACAAACTAATCACTGACACAACAATCCCTCAGTCTGCTGCCACTGAGCACAGTCCTTCAGGATGATGCATGCTTTTTGGTCCGCAGTGTATTTGATAAGGCATCCCCAAAAATAAATATTTTTCATTAAATTTGTCTGTTAGAAGCCCTTTAACTCAAGTACGGTTGAATGGTTTAGAGTATAAAACGGTATTACATAGTGGCATTACAACTGTTTCAAAAGTGACATGTATTAATAATTATAATGGGCATTTTGCTGTTCTTGTGTCCACCAGCTCATCCGAACGTTCGTCTCTTCATCACACACTCTGGACTGCTAAGCACACAAGAGTCAATCCATCGAGGAGTGCCCATGTTGGGAATTCCGTTCTTCGCAGATCAGCGAATCAACATTGAGAAATCAGTGCGTCATGGAGTTGGACTCCGGCTGGATTACAAAGACATTACCAAAGAAAATTTAGTGAAGGCAATACGCACTGTACTTGATGACCCAAGGTAAGGTATATTGATCAATATTATGTACAATATTCTTAACTCTTTAAAGTAGACTGTATCTATTTACTGATGGATGCAGTACTTTTCAATTATCTTTTAGCACAGGCCAGAGCAAAATGTGGCTGCCACTGAAGCTCCAGTGTTTTTTTATGGCTGGGACAGTATTGAAGCTGCTGATAAGGGAACTATTAATTAGCACACAAAGGAACCTACCTTGAAATTTTACAAAAATCATCTACGCACTGTAGGACTTTGGCTAACAAAAAAAAAAAAAAAAAAAAAAAAAAAAAAAAAAAAAAAAAAAAAAAAAACAGCTGTGAATTTTAACTGAAAGGTTAATTAGCAGCAGTTCAACATGTCTTGGGGAGCCCGCTTGACAGCATTATGCGTGAATGTATTCCACCAGAGATTCGGGCTGTCCAAACGTAATTGTAACGCCCCACTGAGTTATACTACTAAGCTTTTCCCCATACCCGTAGCCGCATCAAAAATGAAACGGAATACGGGGTCAACATACATACATACATACATACATTCATACATTCATTCATAAGTCTACATACACTGAACTTATTTTCTTGAGTCCTGGCAAAAATGAAATGGAGTGGAATGCGATTTCTATGAACTTAGCTATATGTTTCTTCCATTCAGACATATCGTTTGTCTTAAAAATGATCATTTTAAAATCATATTCACTGCAGTTGAATAGGTTATTTATAAAGGGGCATAAGTCAAAACGTCAACTGCTCAGAAAAGTGAAGAAATAACTTAATAAATCTCTCGATCATCATTAATGAAAACTAAGTCCGTAAACTTTTTCCGCTCCGTATGTGGCAAGTTTGCACTATGAAAGTTTGTACCTCAGCAATGGAGTTTAATGAAAGATGCATACAAACATTTTGGAAGGATAATGGCAGAAGCATATACCGGTAAACGTTTTTGAAGAAGAATTGACTTATGCGTTTTGATAAATAAAACTGTAAGAATCCATTAGAATCTATACTTCTACACAATTAGTAAATTTAACAATGTTTCCCTCCACATTAGAACAGATTTAACAGTACCTCCAACTGCGAAACGAAGAATTCAGAAATGATCTTCCCAAAGATGAGCACACACATGCGTTTATTTATGTAAAACCCTAAGTCTGTTGACTTACGTTGTTATATAAACGGCAGATGGTTTCATGCACTTCTAAGGGTCAGGCTTACATCCTTTCGCATCTAAAATATTCATCTATACCCAAGGAATTGTTTATCACCATAAACTAATGTTCGCCAAAATATGACTTTAGTCCTTTTGTAATAACCGATTCAATCATTTCCATTCTCCAATATCTATACAGCTATGATATAATTTAAACGTGTAACACAAAATTGCGAGAAAACCGCAGTTGTAACGCCTGTGTGTTATACATCAAAAGAAAGGTCTCCATCTCAGGATTACTAGAAAAATGTCATGTATATCATTAAGTCCTTTATTTGCATAAAATAGTCATTAGTCGAATAATATCATACCTAGGTCATTGCAGTTAAATGTATCGCCACTGCCTTTGTAGTTGTCTCCGCTGATCTTTCTATGCCAGCCCGTCAGAGGGCTCTGTAATGTCGTCTATGCAGATCTTTCTATGTTAGTCCGATAGATGACTGTGAAATCAAGTTATCACCAGAATGAAAGTTGTTGCTCCATATGACAAAAGTTAGAAGTCATTAAAGGTTCTTGCTTCCAAGTATGAGGTAATTTATCTACCTAGGATTGGTTTGGTGTCTGCTGGCAGTAAGCTGCATTTCAGATTCAAATGGAGGCAGTTCCCGTTACGTCTTGCTTTCGCAATGACCAGCACAGCGTCACAGGTTTTACGAAACAGGTATTTACTTAATAATAAAACCGGGGGCAAGGGATATATTTCCATATAATAACTGTAAAAACAATACGTTGGAGACAAATCATCACTAACACAGCAAGGAGAATTAAAAACGTAAGACCAAGATTAACAATGTTAAAAACAAATTGTAAAACACCAAAATTGTAAATTGTAAATATTCTGTACATACTGAAAAAAATCAATAAATACTTAGCCAAGAGGTCGAAACCCCCTCCCAACTCCGTCACCGAATCAAACCTATCCCCTCCACCCACAAACCCAATCAATCCTCCAAACCCGCCAAATCTCCTGGCCAGAGAGAAGGCGTTACCTTCTAGGTGGCCCGCCCCTCCCCGTGGGGGAGGGGAATGAAAGCATTTCCCTTTGTCCTTATTTACTTATCTCGGCATGTTTTTCAGCCATGGTCAGTTTACATACATACATACACGGATGCATACTGTACATTACGTATACATATATTGAACTGAAGTTCCTGGCAACAGTGAAAAGAAATGAGATTTTATCCCCTCCTCTATTGGTACAGATGTTTCTTCCCACTGACATAATTTTAGACTTGGAAATGGTCATTTTCATCTCATATTCACTGAAATTCATTACTTGCTCCAAGATATCATATCGTAGAGTTTCAGCGCACGATTCCACCGGGTACAGGTCATCGGCACAGATCAAACCGCTTGCTATATTTACACCCAACAGGATTTCTCCCTGTCATTTAATATCTGTAAATGATCCATGTAGACTATGATATTATGTTAACATTATTTTAGAGCTCAACACTGTAGAAAATAACAAGTTTCATTATTTGTTCCAGCTATGCAAAGAACATGCGAGAGCTGTCCAGTAAATTCCGAGACCGACCTGAGACTCCTCTTGAAACAGCCGTGTTCTGGTGCGAGTATGTCATGAGACACAAAGGGGCATCTCATTTACGTTCTGCAGCAAAGGACTTGAATTTGTTCCAGTATCTACTGCTGGACGTGATCGCCTTCCTGGCGGCAGCAACACTTGTACCAGTCTTACTACTATGTTATTGCTGTAAAAAGATATTTTCAAAAAAATCTGCACAAAAGAAGATCAAGAAAAACTAACTTTTAAGAAACACGTGTTTGTAATGTCCTTTTGTATGCATATATTTATCTTTCAGCATAAAAATATAAAAATAAAACAGAGTCTGAAATTCTTAATTTCAATTTATTGTCTTTTTACATGGTATATTATTTGAAATGGGGGCGATGGTCTCCGGCGAAAATTCAATTGACGTCTTTCATATAACACAAACGGTAACTGACCGCTGCCAAGTCAAAATGTTATAAGTATCAAAAGGAGGCGAAACAAGTTTGCTTGTGGTTGTATTAGTAAGTGCCTCGCTTTACAACACACAAGATCCTAATATAGATAGTGCTTCTCCAAGTGAACAAAGACTGAAACTCAGTGGTGGTTCAAGCCATAACGTCGTATGTTCCATACTGCAACTGAAACGGGTTTTGGAGTTGTTCTCATTCCACGTTTTGGATATTGTAGTTATGTTTTCTATCTGTAGTGCTGAAAAAATTTGACTCATGGATAATGATAAGGATCATTGTAGGAAACTTATCTTGTTACCCAAAGGAATAAAGGACGGTCTGAAATCCCGCAAGGAATCTAGTATGTGAGTACTACTCAAAAGTTTGTAAGGGCAAATAAAATGAATATCCTTTCATTTTACAACTCGCAAAACCAGGAATAATCCGCCCCTTCATATTCCGTATTCCCGCCTCTCTCTCGGCCAAATAAGCTTATCCGCAAACCAACCCTCCTTAACTCTTTTATCTTCTGACAGGAACTTGGACGTTTTCTCTTCGTATGCCTCCTTTAATCGATTCCTCCTTAACTTAACCCAGTTCATTTTCTTCATATTCCTTTTTTCCTCTCCTCATTGCTGCCCCCTCTTTTGTATACTGTACCGGGCGGTACACCTCCACGCCGCGAATTCAAATATTGCGCCAGTTGAAATCCCTCTACAGGAGGAAGCCTGAACTTTAACAATCTGTATTAAATCAAAGGTTTCTCGGAAGATGTCTCTACTGTAAATTTTGAAGTGTTCTGAACTATGTCTGTTTCGATTTGTATTTGTTTGCTCTGTAGCAAGAAGTGTGGACATTCTCTTCTAGATGGCACTACTTAAGAACTATAATTGTGCACCCTAGTGCGAAGTGAAGGAACTGTTGTTTTGAAGAAATTTGGTATTCATAAGTTTGTTCTTTGTTAAATTTCTTTCAGTCATTTTTTGGGTTGGCAGTATAACCCTTCTCTTTCCGCCAGTTTTGAATTTAACCAATCTGTAATTTCTGTAATTAATTTTCCTCCAATCATAGCTTTCTTCCTCAGGTTTCCATGTGTAATTCCTTGTCTACCAATAAAGTTGAAGGGGTGTGTCTTTTTCATTCTTGAAAGGTCTCGAATTTTCCACGAGGGTATAAAAACTCCTGATTTTCTTGTCTCGGTGCCACTTCAGTAACATCTTTCGCAGTGTGTGAACATATATAGCAGGGGGCGGGAAGCGCCTCTTTCTCCAAGCAGCAGTTCATCTACAAGGTAATGGCCTGTTAACATCTTTATTTCTTGCTAGCTCAGCAGTTTTAACCCGCGGGGGAAGATTCGAGTCCTTTTAATGTAAACCTTACTGTATTCATGTAAATTAGCCGCAATTTGGGATAGAGAGTGCTTAACCCTCTCGAACTCCCCTTCATTTTGAATTTGAGGTGACTATGTTTTCATAACCGTTTTTCTCTTCCTTCTTAAAGTCTTAAACTTATTTGCCAACTAGTCACCTCCCTAGTATGGGATTAGCCCCTGTATAACTGGCCGAGTGCCACCTAGGTTTTAAGAAGTTTCATGTAGGAGTGCAAGCTACGCCTCCAGTCAATTTGTTTTTTGGGCCATTTAATTAACCCAGTGTTTGTTTTCTTCATGTGAAGGCCCTGTAGGTTGGGTACAAGATACCCCTGTTTCACTGTATGTGTGCCTTAAGGGCAGTTAGGAATAAAGGTGGTTGTAGCCTTTGACAGGCTTGTAAAATTGAGAGCGGGCCTGCTCTTTTCATCTTAACATTGTAATTAGGAGCAAGTGCTCCTTGTAATTAGGGATTTTCTGCCCTTTACCTATTGTGGTGGTGAGCTGAGAGCTCAGAAATTAATCTTGGGGCTCGAAGCCCAAAGTTTGTAACAATTGTAATTTCTTAGATTGTTTTCCTGCTACTTGGTACCTGTTACTCTGTTGTCGTTATTTGTTGATTTTGAAAAGAAAATACAACCTTTGTTAAAGTTTTAAATTAACTTTAATCTCGTAAGTTGAGACCTATTCCCGCCCGCACCTTCTTTCACCTCTAACTACCACGGATAACTCCGTAACATATATAATGTAATATTTATTTGTTTATTTATTTATTTATTTTTTATTTATTTATTACTGTACTATATCGTTACTTCAGTGTTAGATCTGTATTTATCTTACTGTGCCTAGCTATAAGTTCTTCTTTTCGTTTTACGTTCAATCTTCAATTTTCCTCGTTGTTTCCTTTGCCATTATGTATTATTGTTAATTGTTGCGTCTCTACAGTTATTTTTTATGTTTGCAATGTGCTACTGCATTGTAAATATATTTTTCATTGCAGAACTCGGCTCCTCGCTGTTTTGGTTTCCTAAATAAATAAATAAATAAATAAATAAATAAATAAATAAATAAATGGACTGTATCGTGTTTGACCTATCTAAGGGATTTGATAGGGTAGATCATGGAAGATTACTGGCAAAAATGAGTGCAATTGGACTAGACAAAAGAGTGACTGGAATGGGTTATTTCTAGAAAGTAGAACTCAGAGAATTAGAGTAGGCGAATTTTTATCTGACCTTTTAATAATTAAAAGTGGAATTCTCAGATGGGCACCTCTGTTCTACACCCTTCACCGGTCACAACAGCTGAGGTCAACAGCGCTATCATCAGGGGTAAAACATCAATGCTCTCTAAAAGATACTTGCACACTTAAGAAAATACTTTAGCCTTGAGTGAAGCACGTACATGGTGTTGCCAAAATGTATTATCTTATCAAAAACGAGCGTTATCACATCAATAAAATCTTCTTATCTACCGCTGAAAGTAGTAAGTAGAGTATTACATCACCTCGCACTATATAAGGATCTCAACTTCATCAATCCAAATATTCGCGGTGAGGTAATAAGCGTCTCAACATATAGTGACTGTTATCTATGGCCAGAAGTTAAAGCAGAAAACAAAATTTATTAACAAAAAAGAAAAAAAAGTTGCCATTATCAAAAGTGAGTGGTGAGACGCCATTTTTTTAAAGCTGCAGGCAGATTATCGAACCAGATAATATCGGTAAGTTAAAACGACAAAGAATATCTTCTTCTCCTTTTGCAGAAATTGGCACAATTGCTCCAAGGGCAGATGGTTTTTATTAATGAATGAGTCAGTTTGTGGCGATCTCTTGATGGATGTTGTATTTTTACGTCTATCTCTTGCCACAGACTAGAACAAAATGAGCAAATCACTGTGCTTATGAGATGCACGTGCCACTACTATGTCACAGTTGACATTGCTTGCAATTATGAAAAAAAGAAAAAAAAACTTTGGGACAGCATGCAACGGAAACGTTGGAAGACGCCAGCGAGAGAATAACCTGTGTTTTGTATTGGCTCTGTCAGGCTGAGTATAGCCTAAAGAGCTGAGTCCAAGGTGCCGGTTTCGATCCCCATTCAGTCCGATGGCATTTGAAGGTGCTTAAATACGGTAGCCTTGTGTCTGTAGGCTTATCATAAAATAACGCCCACGGAACAAAATTTCTGCTCACCAGCGTCTCCGTAAATCGTGAAAGCAGTAAGTGGTGCGTTAGACCCATCACATTATTATTATTATTATTATTATTATTATTATTATTATTATTATTATTATTATTATTATTATTATTATTATTATTGTCGGTCCCGCGGTGTAGGGATAGCGTTCCTGCCTCTTGCCCGGAGGCCCCGAGTTCGATTCCCGTCCAGGTCAGGGATTTTTACCTGGATCTTTGGTTCGTATTGACATATCCTATATTTTAATTCATTCTCTATGATGTTAAAGCTTTCTGCCGCCATTATGATTCTCTCTTCGTTTCTGGTCAACAGCGATCAGAATTTATCGTAAATTATTATTTGCAAACACCGTGCAATTAAAAATTTGTTTACATTTCGATAATAGCGGCAGAACGTAGTCTTTCGTATTCCGTGCGTCAGTATGAAAATTTTAAGGTTCAAATTCAAATCCAAACGAAACAATTTTTGGTAAACCGAGATAATAAATTCTGTAGTAAATACAAAAGTGTGCATTATCCGAGATAATGACACTATCCGAGCTTTGGAAATCTAAGATAACAGCAAAATTAACTGGCATTGGTGAAAACGGGCTTTAGTGGACGATGCATGAACATAAAGAATATCAGTCGCCCTTCGTTTCTGCATAATGCTAATAAGGTTCGTAAGATCTTGTCAAAATCACCCAAGTATGTTAAAATTATCTTTCTTATCCTTTGATCGGGACTACCAATTGATGTTTCCTCTTGGAAACACTTAGAACATTTCTTAAAATTACCTCAATGCTACTCGCTGAAATATCTGTTGCCCTGGTCACACGCTGTTTAATTAAATAAGCAGATTCTTTACTATGCTCATAGTCTGGCTATGAAGAACTTTCCTATCACTCTGCTTCCCAACAGTCCACTGAGGCAACATTTGGGCGACATGGAGCATGCGACAGTGAAGCATGCTGCAGTCGACTTTCAACTGAAGAAACACGGCACGATATGTAGCATGCGGCTGTGTGACATGAGACATGTTGCCATCTGTCGAACACTCTCTGGTGCCGCATGCCTCAAAAATATGCTTGTCGAACAGTGTCTCCCGGGATCGGACAGTGTGCGGATCGATGCTACAATTCCCGTGCGACAAGATGAAGTGGGCTATTCAAAACACTGCGAATTTAATTGGGGATTATCACAATCCTCCAGAATTGCGGAATGTAACATTGAGTTATTAAAAAAAACAATAGCAAAGAAAGCATACGTTAAAACGGCCCCCAGAAAAATATGACTGCAGTGTCCATGAACTGAAGAACATTTAAAAGGATTCAGAAAATGAAAACTGGTGGAGCTTCTCCATTTCTTTTTGACATCGGTGCTCCAAACGTCAGGTGACAATGAGGAACGTGAGGTGAATTGATTTTAAGCCACCGTTTTCCTCTAATAAATGAAATAAGTTAACTGCTTATGAACTTTTTAAAATAAGATTGTGATTTATTCAATGCCTGCCAGGCTGAGTGGCTCAGACGGTTGTGCCTCTAGTCTTCTGACCCCAACTTGGCAGGTTCGATCCTGGATCAGTCTGGTGGTATTTGAAGGTGCTCAAATACGTCAGCCTCGTGTCGGTGGAACGTAAAAGAATTTCTGTGGGCCTAAATTCCGGCACCTCGGCGTCTCCGAAAACCGTAAAAGTAGATAGTGGGACGTAAAGCCATGATTATTATTATTATTATTATTATTATTATTATTATTATTATTATTATTATTATTATTATTATTATTATTATTATTATTATTGTTGTTGTTGTTGTTCAATGCCTAGTTTTCTCGTTATTAGTACTGGAAATAGTTTGCACTAGAAATAAATAAATTAGAGATAATTAAAATAGAATTTAATGACATCATAGTACTAACTACTGCAACTACAATGATGATAAACTTCGCAGGTTCGATTCTAACTCAGTCCGGTGGTATTTGAAGGTGCTCAAGTACACCTACGTCAGCCTCGTGTCGGTAGATTTACTGGCACGTAAAATAACGCCTGCTGCACTAAACTCCGGCACCTCGGCGACTCAGAAAACCGTAAAAGTAGTAATGGGACGTAAAGCCAATAACATTATTGTATAATAATAATAATAATAATAATAATAATAATAATAATAATAATAATAATAATAATATATTTTACATATCAGTATCTTATGGCATTTCCATATCTATGGATTTCTCATAAATACGTCGTTTAATAGCATAACAACAAATGGTTCTCTTTTCTACACTGTTAACACACAACAATTAATCTACTTTTTATTTGGATATCCTTCGCCACTACTCTCATTACGCGAAGTCTTCCAACACTGTTTCATCACAGTCTTTTTTTTTTACACACTATGTCTGCGTATTGCCGGCCCCGTGGTGTAGGGGTAGCATGCCTGCCTCTTACCCGGCCAGGTCAGGGATTTTTACCTGGACCTGAGGGATGGTTCGAGGTCCACTCAGCCTACGTGATTAGAATTGAGGAGCTATATGACGGTGAGATAGTGGCCCCGGTCTAGAAAGCCAAGAATAACGACCGAGAGGATTCGTCGTGCTGACCACACGACACCTCGTAATCTGCAGGCCTACGGGCTGAGCAGCGGTCGCTTGGTAGGCCAAGGCCATTCAAAGGCTGTAGTGCCATGGTTTTTTGTCTACTTATTGTAATAGTTGCCACGAGTTATCTTTCATTTTCCTAGTATAACTGTATTAGAAATGTGAACTATAAGGGGGTAAAATAATCAGAATAGGGTTAGGATATTCTGCTCAAAACTAATACATTTTAATTTATAAAAATATCATTAAATTCCAGCGAACAAGAAGTTACTAAATCTTTTCGTACCTCTAGGCCAGGGATGGCGAACCTTTTCCAGCTAGTGTGTCATTTTAAGTCTGGTTTATTGCTATCATCTGTTGACTGTGCCACTTGTTATTTTCCATTAGGGGATATCTACAACCCCCCCCCCCTCGGACTTCCTTCATAAATTCCCGATTATGTTTCATAATATGTCATTTATTTATTCATTTACCGATTTATTTATTTATTTATTATACATATATATCTGGTAAATACATTTGATTGCATGTTCCGTGGGGCTGTGCCTCAATTACGGCCACGGCCGTTTCTTTCCCACTTGTACGCCAATTCCATTTTCGCCACAAGACCTATCTATGTCGGTGCGACGTAAAACAAATTGTAAAAAAATAGTTATTAGATACAAAATTCAAAAGTACTAATATTGCGAATGGACTTAACTTCCTCCATTAGCTTCATTATCATTCCATGTTGTAGTTTGTATGCTCAACAATTAAACTAATTTCTCCCTCATCACATTTCCATAACGAAATGGAAAATTTAAAAAAACAGGTATCTTTTTTGTAAGGTCACATTCTGCTTTCATCAAAACATACTGCATACATGTGGGAGTTATCCAAATTAGCTTTAACTGCTCCGAAACTTCTTCACTCATTTTTTGTATTCTATCCTTGACAGCAGTTCAGCTGGCTGGGATTCCTTAAATCTTGTTAATTATCAGTTGTTTGTTAGGGAAGTTGTCAAATGATGTGTCGGACGTCAATAAGAAACTTTCTTTCAACAACTCACCGTCAGAAATCTGTTTCACATGCATGCTGTACTATGCAGTGAGACAGATAGAAACAGCCGCACTGATTATATTCCTTGGCCGAAAAGATGATACAAAAGAATTAGTTTGTTTTGTGCAATGTTCGATATTTTGTTAAACGAACTCTCTTCTTTCTTCATTTGAAATGGAACAAATATTCGAATGATCAGTCCCGAAGTTGCGCTTTGCATTAAATGTGGAGGATACAATTGTTTTCGAACACAGGCAACACATCTTTTTATCAGTCCGAATTCCCTTGGACAGAGTTCTTGAAAAATACGGTCACCACCTTTGTTAAGTTCCTGCTCTTTTCGGCACCGAAAACATGTTTGCGATGTCCGTATACAAAACCACCAGAAAACGACACTATCTCACTTGACTTTCGGACCTATCAGTGTAGCAGCGTTGCCATATTGCACGTCCGAATGGAACTAGTATTTAGATTTTCGATATTTATTTCTTACACGTGAAACTTTATATGTATTGTCTGCAGTGCAAGACGTATATATAAGATATTATTATGTTAATGCGGTGTGCCACCGAAATCGTGTTCGCATGTCACCTAGTGACACGCGTGGCATAGGTTCGCCATCCCTGCTCTAGGCATACCGATTCTGCCATGGTACACGACCTCCATCTGACAAAGTACTCCATAAACTCATCAGCTCATCACTAATGGCTTTCGCCTCTTAAGAATTCCGACGTGGTTTGTTTGCCAAAGGCTCCACGCCTTATCAGCTTGGATCACTCAGCTTACAGATAAGTGATGGCGCTGGGTAACTTGTGAATGAGTCGTTCAAAATGAGCGCTTCACTCCTATGAAGTGTGAACTAACTACTCAATTCCAATGAACTGGTAGTTCAAACACTTCACAGTTCTCACACTTCGTAACATTCACAACTCATTCGATCCGTCTGTTGCTTGCTCGCTCACTCGCTTCTTTCCGCTCCCACTGTGTCATTCATTACCCCTTCACTCCCAGGCCCATTCTACCTGTCAACTGTGTTCTTACGCGTATTTCCTTCTTTATATGAGACAGGTTTCTCTGTTTGTCGTTTCCTTGTCCCTATCAACAATCATCTATATCAACTTGTGAAAATTTAGAATTTATAATTCCACCTTTACAATACTGTAATTGTCTTTATTACAAAGACTACATTAAATTACACTCGTGAAACATGTTTCGTCCTCTTATAGGACATCTTCAGTCACAAATACAAATACATAACATTAAAAATAAGGCGAGGACACATTAAAATAAGTAAATGCAAAGTCTTTGTATACTGGTCTTGTCAATATACAAAGACTTTGCATTTACTTATTTTAATGTGTCCTCGCCTTATTTTTAATGTTATGTATTTGTGACTGAAGATGTCCTATAAGAGGACGAAACATGTTTCACGAGTGTAATTTAATGTAGTCTTTGTAATAAAGACAATTACAGTATTGTAAAGGTGGAATTATAAAATCTTAATTTTCACAAGTTGATACTTTGACAATACGGGCTCTAATATGAAATTTATAACGTTCAATCATCTATATGCTGTAACCGCATAAGCCATTGGCTGTACATAATTACATAGCTCTGCCATCTGTTGGTAATACATCATGGTATTATAAAGTACAGAACTATGAAGCTTTATTGAGTGAGTGATACACTGTGAACGAAGTTGCTAATAAAAATGCCATAGTGAGATAAAATCTAGAATAGAACAGGCCAGGAGACAATTTTTTTAGCATGAAACAGCTATTTACAAAATCGGACCTAAGTGTGCAACTAAGAATGCGAATGATTCGGTGCTATGTATTCTCCATTTTTCTCTTTGGATGTGAAAGCTGGACCCTTGACCAAAATCTAGAAAAAAGAATTGATGCTTTTGAAATGTATCTATATCGCCGCCTACTCTGAATACCATGGGTGCTGAAAATTTCAAATGACGAAGTCCTTCATCGCATCTAGAAACAAAAAGAACTATTACTTACTGTTAAAAAAAGAAAAACCCAATATCTAGGGCACATTATGAGAGGCGAGAAGTACCAGCTATTACAACTCATCATTGAAGGTAAAATACAGGGGAAATAGTCTGTTGGCAGGAGGAAGAATTCATGGCTGAAGGACATCCGAAGATGGCACAACTGCACTTCAGAAGATGCTTTCCATGCTGCAACATCATGTCCAGAGCTGGCTATGTGGACCAACAACCTCCGCTAGGAGAAGGCGCCTCAAGAAGAAGAAGAAGAAGAAGAAGAAGAAGAAGAAGAAGAAGAAGAAGAAGAAGCTTCATCAGGCTCCATTACTTCATGAACGAACTACTTCATTTGAACGATTCACAGCACAAAGTGTGAATGAGTGGAGTAGTTCATACGAATGAACTGGTTCGACCTATCGCTATTACAGATTCCGCACGGTGTCCGGACAATTCGTACCACGGACATTCCGTACCACTTGATTTTTGAGGACATTTCGTACCATCTAGGTTGTTATCTATCTGCGTACGGTTTTCCAGTAATTCCAAAATATTTACGCCAGGACAATCCATACTACTTGATGTCAAATTGGAATTACATTTCCACGCCAGCGGGTGTAATGAGCCTGACAGACGCACTTCAGAAATCAGAAACAAAAATAATTTACAACATTTACTAAAGAAAACTTCTATAATATTTTAATAATTGCCTTTTAAACTATACTTATCACTTATATTTACATAAATATTATCAGAAGAAAGTCCATTTTTAAAAGTATAAATCCTGACACAAAATAATACGACAGATATATACTGTACATCGTGTTCAGGCGCAATGTGCCTGACGAGCATAAGGATGGATAATATTACTATTACTGTGAATATTTATGAACTACATTCATTCATTATCAAGTAGTAAAATAAAAGATTCTGGTGAACTGGAAGATGTTGGCTTGAAGGTCATGCATAAACAAGAAACAACTGAAAGGTGGAAGTAGCTAGGCCCCAGCGAATGACGAATACAAGATACGAATTAACATGTGTGCCAGTCAGATCAGTTGGGCCCTGCGGAAGACAGTAGTGGTCACACCGTGCGGAGACTTCTACTCCAGTAGTGGACAATGGATATACAAACGAATACATTCATTCGGATATCGTTTTTACTTCGCAATACTTCCCACTATTTCAAGTGGTACCGAATGTCCTCTCCTAAATACTTTAAAGTCATTAGGTGACACTTCGCAGGTAATCAGCCGGTCAAGTGGTACGAAATATCCGATGGTACGAAATGTCCTAGAACCATTCCGCGGTTCACATGCTTTTCACACTGGAGATCCACCAACACACCACTTCCTCTTTCCCCTTCCCTTTGCTGCCGCAACACTGTGGCCTTGAGTTACTGCGCTCATCAAGTTGTCTGGTTCTTGTCCTTGCTACGGCTTCTACTACAGTAGTACTCATACTGATGTTCTCCTGGTAGTAGATAAGAGCGACAGATTGGTATCAAAGGCAACAAGATAAAACGGACAAAATATAGACTACTAGACTTTTCATTGACTCTCTGGCACAGCACACGATATCAGCAAGTACAGAAGCTTCTAAGTGTATTGCAGAAAGAACGGTACGGATTTATTTTCATACCATAAATATTATTTCTGTAGTATAGATCCCCTTTGTGGCGCTCACAAGTAACCGATCGCGACAAATGAGCATTCGAAAGAAAGAGAACAAACATTAGCAGTGACAAATTGCACTCTCATTTAAAAAATATCGAGAATTTCTTTAAAACATGAGTTTAAAAAAAGTACGAAGTGTGCGATTTGCAAATACTGTTGATTTAGGAAAATACGCGCCATCATTTCTGTCCACTTCACATTTTGGCCGCTGGGACTCCTGTTTTATGTCATTATAATATGCTGTAATTGTAAGTTAAGAAAAGAATGATAGCAAAACCAAAAATTACTTCCGGAACATTCGTCAGTATAATAATGCACTTGCATTTGCTTCCGTTCTAGTAGATACCATAAATGTTTTAAAAAAATCAATTATTACATTAAGTGGTAAGTAAGACTGTCTAATACTGTACTGATTTTTGTATTCCTTAGTTCGCCAGTAGTTCACCAGGGGGCCTCACCACATACTTTATGACCATGCGAGATTTCTCGCACGGGTCCTCTAGCATCACACATATTATTTCAGTAGTATAGATCCCTTTTGCGGCACTAACAAGTAACTGATCGTGACAAATGAGCATTCAAAAGAAAGAGAAAAGACGTTAGCAGGGACGAATTGCACTGTCATTTCATAAATATCGATAATTTATTTTTAAAACGAGTTTAAAAATTGTACGAAGTGTGCGATTTGCAAATACTGTTGCTGTAGGAAAATACGCGCTATCATTGCTGTCCACTTCACATTTTGGCCGCTGGGACGCCTGCTTTATGTCATTACAACATGCTGTAATTATCAGTTAAGAAAAGAATGAGACCAATAATTACTTCCGGAACATTCGTCAGCATAATAATGCACTTGCATTTGCTTGCATTCAAGTGGATACCATAAATGTTTAAAAAATCAAAATTACATTAAGTGGTAAATACGATTGTCTAATATTGTACTGATTTGTGTATTCCTTAGTTCACCAGGGGACTGCTCCACCACATACATTGTGAATATGTGAGATTTCTCGCACGGGTCCCCTGGTAACATATATCCTGATTACAAAACTGGTCAAATTGATAACTTAAACACAATTTAACACACTTAACTTTTATAGGATCTAAACCATGTTTTCCTTCCTTAACGTAAAGGCTATCCCACTGAAGTTATCAGCCCACTTGGTAGTCCTAATCGTTAAGGCATCAAGTATTTATGGTCTGACACCGTTGTGAGCCGGTTCGCGTCCCGTTGGTGGAGAAAATGCCACCGTCAGAATGTTGGCCACCAGGTTAGGAGTCGTGTTGGTATACAATCTATAATTACTAGATTGCGTGCCAAACCCCTGGATTCAGTTCTAAACCTCTCCGCGTTGCTCATACGGCATGAGGGCACATGCCGCTCTTGGTGGTGATTCGTCTGTTGGATAATAATAATAATAATAATAATAATAATAATAATAATAATAATAATAATAATAATAATAATATTTTTACGTGGGAGTGTGGGAAATCTTTCATGAGATACTTGTGAGGGTGCGCATTCCACAAGCGTGAGAGATTCCTACTCACTAAAACCCACACACCCTTTTCCCACGACGTAGATCTCCGCCCCGGAACCGCTCTTGCATTACTTACTGCTTTTTGGTTTCGTAGCATCAATTCTCCTTGCTCAGTTTACAAACATCTTCTCTGTGTTGACCATGTGTGAAGAACATTGCCAACATCATTGCAATAAATACACGCCGGGCCACTCGCTCTACCTACTCTGTATAGAAATTCCCGGAATAATAATAACAATAATAATAATTTTAATAATGCCAGTGAACTTGAAAGGTTGGAAGTACTAGAAAGAAGAATTATAAGAAAAATATTAGGCTCTCTAAAAACTACAGAATTTTGGAAATTAAAAAGTAATAACAAAATTTATCAGAACATAGAAAATACATCTGTAACAGTACGGAAGAGGAGACTGCTGTTTTTTGGACATATTTACAGAATGGACGACAATAGAATAATCAAGAAGATCTTCACGTATCTTTGGAAGAAAAAGTCAACAAGCACCTGGATTCAAGAGATCAAAAAAGACTTGGGAAGAAACAACATCAAAGAAGAAGAAGTAATGGAAAGAGAAATTTTCAGGAAGAAAGTTTTAAAGATGGAAGGATTCCAAGGGAGGGAGGCAAAGAAAACCGGCACAAAGTGGTCTGAAGAAAGAAAAAACAAAACATAGTGAAACAATGAAGGAATATTGGAAGAAAAGGAAGGAACAACAAAAAAGGATGAAGAATTGAAATTGGAACGTGGTCCCTAGTAGGCCCTAACGCAATAATAATAATAATAATAATAATAATAATAATAATAATAATAATAATAATAATAATAATAATAATAATAATAAAGCAACTGTCGCCAGCCTGACTGTCATGAGAAAGGACAGCTAGAGGGCTGCAGTAGTAAGAGTCGTTAAATCTACCAAATACAGTAGAGACAATACGCGACACTCAGCGAGATATCGAGGAACAGCTATTAGAGCTCTCTCTAGCGGATGGACCTGAGAACTACTGATTCTGTCATAAGAGCACGTGTATTTGTGTGTGAAGTTTTTGGTGTTATTTATGCGTTTTCAGTGAGTTGACATAATTAAATAGTAACGTGTGTCATTCCTTGATATCTCCTCTCAACATGAGGGGAAAGGTATATGCTGTGTTTGTCTGCAATAACTATGAAGTAGAGAAGAATGCGTGGTCTTTCTTTCGTTTCCGTCGTGACAAGAAAATGTAAGTAATATTGTGTTTGCATATATATTCTTCCAGTGACAAAGACATTTTATAGTACTTCATAATCTTCTGACTTGCTCGACCCATATTTTAACTGGCTTAAAATATAATACGCATATTTTATTGTATAGTGCAGCAGTTAACCTTCAATACCGATGTGTTGTTGTAGGTGTGATCTGTGGGTTTTGAAATGTCACAGAAGTGATTTGGATAAGGTGTACAAGAAAGAAGGGACGTTACGCTTATATAAGAACTAGCAAGATACCCGTGCTTCGCTACGGTATTATACTGAAATTTATAATTGAATGCTTATTGTTTTAGATATATAATCCGCCGAAATTCGCGATCTGACTCGTTTTCTGCGAGAATCCACCAAAATTCCCGATCTGACTGGTTTTCTATGATTTTACGGCACGTTTCCTCCCATTTTTAAATCTTCCTTTCCAGCAATCGATTTCGTACTTCCCGGGCTAGGCTCAGGTATTCCTCCCGGTCAGTTGGGTTCGTAAATCTTTGCCATCTTTTCCTATAATATTTTTAATATGGATAAAATCCTTCAGGAGATCCGGCGTGGTGTCATATTGGGTGCCTTGGTGGCACTGAACCCGCGGCCGGACTGCATTCTTAGTCATTACCCGTCCAGGAGCCGTTTCCAGCGCGGTCCGCGCATTTGACGACGGTCCGGAATATTATTATTATTATTATTATTATTATTATTATTATTATTATTATTATTATTATTATTATTATTATTATGTGTTGCTGGAATGGCTGATGACAGGGAAAACCGGAGTATCCGGAGAAAAACCTGTCCCGCCTCCGTTTTGTCCAGCACGAATGCCACATGGAGTGACCGGGATTTGAACCACGGAACCCAGCTGTGAGAGGCCGGCGCGCTGCCGCCTGAGAAACGGAGGATCCTGATAAGTACATTAATAACAGTAAAATCAATTGGTCTCACCTCCTTCTACACCCCACCCCCCACCGCCGTTAAGTTTAATTACCGCCAACCCCCCCCCCCAACCAACAAATTTAAAAGAATGCTTGTTTCTTTATTTTTAAAGGAGATCCCATATGCAAATTATCAGTTCTGTAATATCTTTCGTTTATGAGATATGTGTATCCTCATTAAAGGCATTCAACCCATTTTTCACCCTTTTACACCCCTCCTATTAGGATTTACGGGAAACAAAAAAAATACGTGTTCCTTTATTTTTAGAGGAGATTCTAACTACCAATTTTTACATCTGTAAATTTTAAAGTTTTAAGATGTAGACACACTCATTTTAAAAAATTCACCCCCTCTTTTCACCCCCAATATTTGGATTTTCCAAAAACGAAAAAATGCGTGTTTCTTTACTTTTAAAGTAGATCCAAAATACCAATTTTCAGGTCTGTAATATCTTCAGGTTCTGAAATATAAGTAGCCTCATGAAAGGCATTCAACCCATTATTCACCCTTTTAAACCCTTCCTATTGGGATTTTCCGAAAACAAAAGAATACGTGTTTTTTTTATTTTTAAAGGAGATTCTAAACACCAATTTTTACATGTATAAACTTAAAAAGTTTTGAGATATAGATACACTCATTTTAAAAAATCACTCCCTTTTCAACCCCCCCCAATTAATTATATTTTCCACAGACAAAAATACGTGTTTCTTTATTTTAAAAGGAGATACCAAACACCAATTTTCAGGTCTGTAATATCTTCAGGCTCTGAAATATAAGTAGACTCATGAAATGCATTCGACCCCTTTTTCAACCTTTACCACCCTTCCTATTACGATTTTCCGAAAGCGAAATATACTTTTTTCTTTATTTTTAATGGAGATTCTAAATACCAATTTTTACATCTATAACTTTCAAAAATTTTGAGATATAGATACAATCATTTTAAAATATTACCACCTTTTCACCCCCCTTAATTGGGTTTTTCAGAAACAAAAAAATACGTGTTTCTTTATTTTTAAAGGAGATCCCAAACACCAATTTTCAGGTCTATAATATCTTCAGTTTCTGAGATATAAGTAGCCTCATTAAAGGCATTCAACCCCTTTTTCACCCCTTTTCACTCCTCCTATTGCGATTTTCCGAAAACAAAAAAATACGTGTTTCTTTATTTTTAATGAAGATTCTAAATACCAATTTTTACATCTGCAAACTTTAAAAGTTTGGAGATATAGATTCACCCATTTTAAAAATTCACCCCCTTTTAACCCTCCCATTAATTGGATTTTACAAAAACAAAAATATACGTGCTTCTTTATTTTTAAAAGAGATCCAAAGTACCAATTTTCAGGTCTGTAATATCTTCAGTTTCTGAGATATAAGTACCGGTATCCCGATTAAAGGCATTCAACCCATTTTCCCCTATTTTTCACCCTTTTTCATCCCTCCTATTGGGATTTTCTGAAAACAAAAAAATACGTGTTTCCTTACTTTTAAAGAAGATTCTAAATACCAATTTTTACACCTGTAAACTTTTAAAGTTTTGAGATATAGATACACTCATTTTAAAATTTCACCCCCCTTTTCACCCCCTTAGCGACGGAATATCCAAAAATCCTCTCTTAGCGAGCACCTACATTTTAATATGAATATATCCCCAAAATTTCATTTCTTTATGTCCAGTAGTTTTGGCTCGGCGATGATGAATCAGTCAGTCAGTCAGTCAGTCAGTCAGGACAAGTTATTTTATATATATAGATTATAAGATCTGTTCAGATCATTTCCAGGCCAGCGACTTTAAAAATCCTGAACAAAATATGGGTGACTTAAGAAATGTACACATTTTGTTGAAGCAATATGATGATGCAAATTTGAATTACCCTATTGTAATAGCAAGTATTGCTTATAGGGAAGTTGTGAATATTTTTGAGGCTAATTTTATAGATTTTCTTTCTGTTCGTAGGCTTCATGTTAAGAGGAAAATTGTCCAACTTTTAAATGTTAATTCATTGCATCATATGTGTAAGGAATGTGCCGATATTTTTATTGTCAAGTGTCTTAATGTGATGATAAAATGTTTTTTAAATGAGAAAAAAGACAAATCTAACCGAAAAAGTTCAGGCAGGAATGACAAAGCAAAAAAGTAATGCATAAATGAAAGATCAAGCCATTTCACAGCAGTCCATTTCACATCTTGTTTATACCGTATGTCTAATTTCAGTCTTTGAATAGACCTAATAATTAAATAATTCTTCATTCATTTATCCAGAATTGCTTTAGCAACTTCGAAGTTAATATCTCAATAACACTTTTTTTCTAGACGTAATTTATTTATCCATTTTCGTATATGCATTTCCATTGATATTTGAATTTAGCGCTATTTTTAAGGTCAAGTCACTAGGAGCAGGACCGTCGAATTGTCTCCCATTTTAACAAGGCTAAATCCGTAAGTGTCGCGTATTGTCTCTACTGTATTTGAATCTACTATGAACATGGAATTTTCCACTACGCACGATTACCCGCTTGCGGACAATTCCCCCACTCTCCCTTACCTTAGGTATTTCAAAATGTTTACATCAACTGTTATCGCACCACTGTAAATACAACACGTTCATACATAAATTCACACATCCCTTAAATAATTCAGATGCCTTAATAGCCTACCTTAATACTACGATTGCCGGGCTGAGTGGCTCAGACGGTTGAGGTGCTGGCCTTCTGACCCCAACTTGGCAGGTTCGATCCTGGCTCAGTCCGGTGGTATTTGAAGGTGCTCAAATACGTCAGCCTCGAGTCGGTAGATTTACTGGCACGTAAAAGTACTCCTGCGGGACTAAATTCCGGCACCTCGGCGTCTCCGAAAACCGTAAAAGAGTAGTTAGTGGGACGTAAAGCAAATAACATTATTATTATTATTATTATTAATACTACGATTTAGAGGGGATTGAATGTTACCTTAAAATATCCACCATTACATAGAAATGTACACACAGTTTACAAAATACTTTACTCCCTTGATTTTGCCTGTTATTACACATTTTCTTTTCCAGGCAGTTAACAGCTATGAGACTTCATCTGTCACTAGTAAGCCTGCTGCTGGGCTGGGTGAGTGCTACTAGAGCTGCTAACATTCTGATGTTACTGAACATCGCATCGCGAAGTCACCACATCTGGAACAGCGCTCTCGTCACCGCGCTAGCGGAAAGAGGCCACAATCTCACTGTTATAGACACGTTGCCTATGAAGAAGCCCGTTCCCAACGTCACGAGCTTTGTCCTGGAAGGAATTTACGACTTTATAGAAGAACAAGATTTCGACCTCGAGAATCTGAGTGAGGACACGCCATTCCGAATGCTAGAACTTTACTTTGACTGGGTTTTTAAAATATGCGACTTCACCTTCAAGAGCAAAGGAATGAAGACTCTCCTAAACTACCCAGACAATTTCAAGTTCGACTTGATTATATATGAACCTTCGTGTGGGGAATGTCTTCTGGGATTAACAAAAAGATTTGGGTAAGTACAATCATTCTTTTATGTCGTTCTTAGTATCCGTCAACCATTTTGGTTGCCATTTGTAACTTTACTCATTCTACCTGACTCGAACTAAATAAAATAATTGTATCAAAAATAGAAAACATAGAAAAACAAGGCAGAAAAATACTCAGAATAATCTAAGGACCAAAATACGAAATGGGAATTTGGTTGAAAAAAACATAAGATAACTATCAAATCAGGGGAAAAAATCACAAATATAACCAGAAAAACGGCGATAAAAATGTCGCGTTAACCTTTATAGAATGGCAAATAGGCTAGCAAATAGCATTGTAAAGACTAAACAAACAACCACCCAAATGGCTAGTAGACATAAAATAAACTACCAGAAATTCGTATTCGGATTAACTAACAAACTATTCAAGATAGAACAAAATTCAGAATCCTAATAAACAATCATACATTTGCTGAAAAACAGAGACGTAAAGACACACGACGGAAAAGAGAACGCAATGAAAATAAATTAGGAACTGGTACTGATAAGAAAAGGGGAAAGAGTAGAGCTAATTATGTTCAAACACGCTCTCAGGTTTGGTATAACGAATCAAAATATTAATACCACTACTTTTACTTAAGGCACTGTGAAAGTGACTGAGGTATAAGCGATGCTATTAATACCATTCCCATGTATCAATCCATTTTGTTAGTTATTTATTTTATTTTTTTCATTCGTTGTCCCCAACCAAGGAGCGCGTGTGAACTTATTTAGCACAACGTTTGTTCTTGTCTTCCCAAAATCTCTTCATACGTTTGCTGTGATTCTTCTTGCGTTCTTTCGTCCATCCCGTAGATTGTCTTCTAGATTGATCAGCAAATTTGTGTTTGTTTATGACATTTTATGATTATTTTTCTGTCTTGCAAGAGTTCTTCATTTATACCAATTTCCGGAAGATTTTTGCCAGTTGTGATTTTTTTTATACTGAGAGATTTAGTATTTTCTTTGTTAGCCTTTTTTTATCCATTCTGATCAGGTGACCATAGAATTTTAATCGTCTTTTTCTTATGATGTCTGTGATTTTCTGTTACTTGATAGATTTCCAGTGATTTCCTTTTCATCCAAATACTATTTGTCATTTAGGTCCTAGAATTTTCCTGAGAATTTTCCTCTCTTCTTTTTCGATGTTTTTTATTTGTGATCTACCACCAATTATCAGCGTTTCTGATGCATAAAGGGATTCCGGTTTAACAAATGTGTTGTAGTGTCTTAATTTTGCGTTTTGGGATATAGATTTTTTGTTGTATCTGCTCCAGACAATTTTGTATGCTTTTTGTAATTTTGTAATTCTTTCTTTATTTGCTTGCTGATTTTTTTAGTAGTAGTAGTATTTATTCACTCATTATGTTGTTTGCATATTTACAGGACTCTGTGCTTATATACATAACTCTTCTAATTACATTATTACTTGAGAAAAATTAATCTTGTAACTAAACCACATACATTACAGAAGTAATAGTATTATCATTATTAACGTATTAATACTTAAAATAAATTGAACTTGTAACTATCTCTTGCACACATTAAATAAATTATTATTATTATTATTATTATTATTATTATTATTATTATTATTATTATTATGTCCGACTCGTTGGCTGAATGGTCAGCGTACTGGCCTTCGGTTCAGAGGGTCCCGGGTTCGATTCCCGGTCGGGTCGGGGATTTTAACCTACATTGGTCAATTCCAATGGCCCGGGGGCTGGGTGTTTGTGCTGTCCCCAACATTCCTGCAACTCACACACCACACATAACACTGTCCTCCACCACAATAACACGCAGTTACCTACACATGGCAGATGCCGCCCACCCTCATCGGAGGGTCTGCCTTACAAGGGCTGCACTCGGCTAGAAATAGCCACACGAAATTATATTATTATTATTATTATTATTATTATTATTATTATTATTATTATTATTATTATTATTATACGTAACAAAATCACACCAATCTCAACAGAGTCGAGTAGATATCAGTAAAGTACCACGTAAGGTGAAACCTTGTGTGTGTAATTTAGAATATTAATTACATAAAGAGAAATATATTTTAAAATGATGCATGAAGTACGAGTATGGGTATGAGTGAATGATGGATATGATCAACAGCACACGGTGGAGCATCGAATAGAAATTGAATATGGTGACGTGATATTCTCATTTAGTTATTTCTTCAATAACAGTTTTATTATCCCTGACAAAGGATTTAAGACACTTCAGACTCATTTTCTGACCTAATGAAGTAGTTTGTAAAGAACCGGAAAGGACATTAAAGAATTTTGGAATGAAGTACAAGAAATTGCGCTTTGTTATGTTAAGTTTGGGTTTGTATAACATACAACGTGGTACATCTTACTGCGTGTTGAATATTCATGTTTAATGTTCTCAATTATATTTTTGTCTTTGTTAATATATTTGTATATTTCGAGGGCATAGAGCTGTTTTACATTAAATATATTTGCTTCAGCATATAATTGACTACTTGGGTATAATTTTCCTTTCTGGTACATTACTCGTAATATAAGGTTTTGAACAACCTGTATTTTATTGATTACATTTTTGTAGGCTCCTCCCCATGCCAATATTCCGTAGCTAAGAATAGAATGAACTAAAGCGTACTAAATCTCTCTTAGCAATTTCATACTGGATATGTATTTTAAATTGTGAAATATATAAATAGTTCTTCTTATTTTCTTTCTTAAATCGGTAATGTGACTTTTCCACTTCATGTTCGAATCAATTAATAATCCTAAATACTTAACATTACTTACTTTATAAATTTTGTAGCAGTTACAATTAAATTTACAGTTGATGTTGTGTACAGTTAATTCATTAAAGTCGTTCCCTGTATCTGTTACTGAAAAATTCATAATTTTTGTCTTTTTAATGTTTAGAAATAATTCATTATTATCTAACCATACTTTAACTTTAAGCAGTGCTCGAGTTGCTCTCTCTCTGACGAGATTCCAGCTATCACCCTCTATATAAATGACTGTATCATCTGCATATGTTACGATGTGCGTATGTTCGGCATTTGCTATTGTTTTCTCTAGATCATTAATAAATAGAATAAACAATGGTGGACCTAATACTGTGCCTTGTGGGACACCCTTTATTATCTTCATCGGTGTGCTTAGATGTTGATTAATTTTGGCGTACTGTACTCAAGATGTCAAGTAACTCTCAAGCAAATGCAGAACATTACCCCTAAAGCCGTATTTTTCCAATTTCTGGAGGAGCAAGCGGTGTGACACACTATCGAATGCCTTTTCAAGGTCGAGAAATATCCCTGTGGAGAGCAGAGAAGAATTAAGATTTTCATATATTCTCTTTGTTAAGGTGGATATAGCATCAGTCGTTCCGAGATTTTTAATGAATCCAAACTGTCTGGGCGAAAGTATTTGGTGTTTTTCTAAAAATGGGAAAATATTGTTCTTTAAGCATTTTTCGAATATTTTTGACACTGTTGTAGTTATCGAAATGGGTCTGTAATTTCTAATGTCATAAATATTTCCCGACTTGTGAAGAGGTTTTACTATTGTTGTTTTAAGCTGCTTTGGAAAGTAACCTAAGGTGAAGGAATCATTGATAATATTCAGCAACGGTTCCTTTAATGACTCTATATTTTCTTTAATAATTCGAGCCGAAATATTGTCTATTCCTACAGCTTTGTTTTCATGTACTTCACTCAAACATCTCTTCAGATCGTAATCTGTTACCGGTGCAAGGAAGCAAGTATGAGGGTTGCGAGCGATATTTAATGTGGAGTCGGAAAACTGTCTGCGATGCTTTGCATTCTCAGTGGTTTTGTTAATGAAATAATTGTTAAATTTATTAGAAATATTGATGTCGTCTTTACAGATTTCACCTTTATATCTGATTTTCTTGATCTCTTCTTTTCTAACTGACCGTTGTGTTATTTCATTGACTACGCCCTAGACCTTTCCCGGTTATTTGAATTGCGATTGATCAGATTCCTATAGCACTCAGTTTTCTTTTTCATAATTAGATCATTTAGTTTGTTCCTGTATTTCCTGTACTGTTCTTTAATTTCCAAGTTATCCTTATTCTTTAAATATTTTTGATAAAGTCGGTCTCTTGTGTGAATAGATTTCACCAAACCGTAAGAAATCCATTCTGTTATTTTCACTTCCTTTGATTTCGATTTAACAGTGGACAGACTTACGCAGCTTTTAATCGTATTCACGAATTTATCAAGTTTGATATCTAAATCACTGCTGTTTAAGATGTCTCCCCAATTTATTTTACTTAAATGATTTTTAAGCTCAAAATGATCTATTTTAAATCAGTTACGTCGAAAATTTGGTATATTATTAGGGACCGAGGCATTTTGAATGTTGAGACTTACTATTATAGGATAATGATCTGAAATTTTACTTTGAGAGATGATAGACAGAATGTCGTCATTTCTCAACCTACTTTTAATCAAAGCATGATCAATACAGGATTTACTTGTACCAGGGATTGTTTATTAAGGACTGAAAATTACTTTCTTGTAACATGTTGAGATATTCGTCACAGTCGTGTTCATTTAAAAGGTCTATATTTGTGTCCCCTATTATCAGTTCGGTTTCAAGATGGCATCTATCTTGGATATAATGATCTAACGCACAGAGAAACCGCTGTTTGTGATATTCATGTGACCGATATACTCCTGTAATAGCTACTTTCTTGTTGTCATAGTTAATTACTACTCTGAGAAATTTAAAGTCATCATACTCAATAATTTCCATTTCGTGCTCCAAACCATTTTTTACCATTAATACAACACCATCACATTTGTTAACTGAACCCTCATTGTAATAAGATTTATACAAGGCATGGTTACTTATATTTACATTACTCAGTGACCAAATTTCTGTTAAAATTATGACATCAAACCTACGATCATATCCTTTAAAACAACATCTAAAATGTTCTTATTTTTCCTTATGTTTCTAATATTAGTATGAAAAATTTCTTATATACTTTTCCCTTCCGCATGCTTCTGCAATCTTCTCGTGCAATCTTTGATGCCCCTTCTCGTCTCTGAAAGAGGTTGGCATGTTACATAATCATCTTCTAAACCTATTCTGACTATTTACAGGAAAATGTGATAGTCAGCTGTTATTTAATACTAAGAAGGAAGTTACTGTAAAAGTACGGAGTTTGTACAGAGGGTTGGGACAAGGTCAATGTTCAGTAGGTTACCATAATTAACGAGCTAGTGAAGGTCAAGCAGGTAGACGACAGCCGTTCAGCCAAGCAGGGTGGAATGAAATAGCATTGAAGGGAAGAGTGAGTGAGAGAGAGAGAGATAGCGAGAGGGAGATGTGTCCTAGAAGAGGACACAAAACTCAATACAGAGGGTTACCAACTTATGGGTTAGTAAAATAAACACAGGTTAGATATGAGTAAGCTTATGGAATGTCACTCATCTGCGTAGCGCGGTGCATGCTGCCGTCAGGGGTCTTAAACAGGATAACTCCAACACTGGTCCAGACATTTCTGACGCCGAACTTGGAGATAGCCGCCTTCAGAACCGTCAGTCTGGCAGGCGTAAGGTCCTCCCGAATCGTGACGCGAGATCCTTTCAAATGCCTTTTCTTTGCGAATATCTCCTTCCTGGTGCAATAACTTGTCATCTTCACGATAATAGGCCGGGGTTTATTACCAATTTTAAGCCCGACTCTGTGGCTCCTGTCAATATCAGTCAATTTTATGTCGGCACAAATGTCACGTGCAACATTTAATACTAAATTGCCCGTGTCCTCATTTGACTCCTCCGGAATGCCAAATATGCGGAGGTTATTTCTACGCTGATATTGTTCCAAATTATCATAATTTGATTTCACTTCCACTTTCAGTTCTGCGAGTTCTTTGTCTCTCTTGGCAATCTGATTCTTTAGGTTCTCACATGCATTTATACTGAACTGCACAGATTCCTCTAGTCTCTTTAACACACACTCCGTAATTTTGTCCACTATGGTACTCACAATTAATTCCACGAATATCTTAGACTGAAGTGTCTCTTCTATTATTTTCCTCACGGTGTCTTCTGTTGGTTTGGCACTCCTGCACTCGGCCTGCTGTTGATTCTTCTTCGTTCCTGGCGCCATTTCACTATTACATTAATTGCACGGCACTCGAACAAAGGACGAAATAATTGTTGATAGTACATGATTCCACGATACAAATAGATGCAATGTGGCAAATTACAGCACTGTCGCAATTGTTTACACCTGCCTAAACACTTAAATTCCACGAGCTTAAAGTCACGCGTGTTACTCATATGGCATCTCGTCTAACAATATTAATTAATATTCTTTTTTCTGCTTTTCTTTTACTTCCAGGTCGCCGCCTGTGATAGGAGGGAATGCATATAGTCATCCACACTGGATTGATTACATGTTTGGAAATCCAAATAATCCTTCTTACATCCCTAACCTATTGTTACCATACTCAGAACATATGACATTCTCAGAACGGATGCACAACTTCCTCTTTAATCTGTGGGTGGATCATGGTTGGAATTCTAAGTTACTGCCAACTATTGATGGTAAGGATAAACTTCACACGTAACACTATATCTAGGAAATATTTGTGTCCTACAATGAGCTCAAGGACTTTCTATACAAATGGGAAATAGCAAAATAGAGGCTGAATATATTGTTAATGCAGCGAAACTTCAGGTGTACAGTATAGCCACCACCAAAGGCACATAAATTCTACATCAGGCTTGCTTGCCGGTAGCCAGTGCTACTTTGTGGAGAAAAATATAAATGCTTATTCCGTTATGGCGCAATTTGTACAAACCCTGCTATCTTTTCAGTTAATGCTTTACTTTAATTTCTTTAATTATCAAGAAAAATGCTTAGCGGCAATATGCAGAAAATGTCGTTCGTAGCGGCTAAACGATTTGAATACTCGTGATCACAAGAATTCCACGTGGAAAGGAAAACAGGCAAGGTTTGGGCGCAGATTTTGGCCAACCATGAGGATGAAGGGGAAGTAAGCGAGACAATGTCGCATGTGTTCATCTTCCAGGGGGTGTGGCCTGGGACGTTACGCACTCAGAGGTCATTCCCAATACCACTTTCTCCGAAACTGATTGAGATGTTTAATGGTTAAACATTCTAGCTATAATGGCTTCTTTTAAAGTTAAAAACTTCATAACTGATCCGTATTGAACAAATAGTAACAATGTTAAAAAAGGAAAAATGTTCCACCTTTTCAATACAATAACACTGTTGCACGAATCAATGTAGCAACATATTTAATTTAATTTATTAAGGGACCGGTTTGGACATCTGTCCATGTCATCATCAGCCTACACAAAAAAATGGCAAGAAGTTAACACAATGGTAGCAATTATGACACTTTTCTTGAATTACAAATAGAAGTTCATGTAGAGGTTCTTGAGCACTCTTGCTACTCTTGCTGATCTTGAGGTTAAACATTTTTCCTTTTTTAACATTGTTATAATGGCTTCTCCTAATCAAAGAAAACAATTAGTTAACTCTAATTTCATTGTGCAGAAATGTGTACGAAGTAATCCCGAACCACTACGTATGGCATTTAAGTGTTTGATCTGCGCTGATAATAACTCCGTAAGAACGGTTTTGCAAACACCCTTGCGTCTCTGTTGCTAATAATTATTTAATGCCAGGTTATTTTTACTTTGGTTGTTGAGGATTGAATATATAGCCTATTATGATTAATAATAGAACACCCTACGGGAAATAAACTCAGTAGTTATTTAAAATTCAACGGCTGTATAAAGGTACAAAAATGGTCATAATAAGAAGGAATGTTTTTATACCGTATGGCAATTCGTGAAAAGAAAAGAAAAAAAGAAAAGAAAATACTGACCTACTAAGCACGTTTCCCCTGTGAATAACTTTCGGACCAGTAATGTATTTTCGGCAATATAGAATACCATACAGCACCTCGACCCATTCGAATACTGTTTATGATCAGGCTTGCACGATTACGGATATCTCACATAATTCAGCGTTTCCAAACTGCATAAAGACATTAAAATGCTTCAGTATTCGGTGACTGCTATACGTTTTCAGTGCTGTTATTCAACCGTCTTACCGTCTTGCTATAACACACAGTTTAATTTTTAGATAAGAAGATAACCAGGAAGAGGGCACGGAGGCCCTTAAAACTAGCAGAAAATCGGGGCAACTTGAGAAGACAAAGAGAGAGCAGTGACCGGGTTAGGGATGGAATGTATGTAGCCCCGCCCTTGCGGCGAGGATAGGAATTGTGCCGGCTGCCGAAGCCAGTCGCACACCTCTGGGGCAATGATTAATTGCTGACAGATGATATGAAATGATATTGGAGAGTTTTTCTGGAATGAAACATAACAGGGAAAACCGGAGAACCCGGAGAAAAACCTGTCCCGCCTCCGCTTTGTCCAGCACAAATCTCATATGAAGCGACCGGGGATTGAACCACGGCATCCAGCAGTGAGAGGCCGCCTTAGCCACGCGGGATACCCATTCGTATTTTCCCTTATTAATTTCATCCAATCATTTGAATGGCTAGAAAATAATAATAATAACAATTATTATTATTATTATTATTATTATTATTATTATTGTGTGGAAAACCCGTGCACTGTTTAAGATCATACTCTACTTTTCATTTTATACAGATACACTTATTTTCATGTGCAGGAAGCGTTCATTTTATTTGTTTACTTTTCTTGCGATATGTACTCCTTTGTTTCTTTAAGATATTTTACTATGATATTATGAGAATATCTTATTTTTATTTATTATAACTCACTTGTCATTATTCATTTTTGGACTGTGAATAATATTCTTCATTTACTAGTCTTTTACATGAAAGCCTTGTCTCCGTCTTTTATTTTTACACGTCATTTTATCCGATTTAATTTCTCTCCCGTTTCTCATAATTATAGTAAGATAAAGTATGGTATGATATTTCAGTAAAAGAGTACAGATACTCCTATAAATATTCGGTCACTCTGATTTTTGACACTCTTTTATTGGGTAGTTATTCTTACACTATAATGATAACGTATAATACAAAGAAACATGTAGGAAAACATAATAACACGTTCTACAAACATTGTGATGTAAGTCAAACTCTTCTGACAGTCATTAGTACGCCATCTGTCGTACATTAAATAAAAAGCAACAATTAAAATGTCGCGTCAAAACTATTCGGCCACTATGCAAAAAGCAACATAAATTCGCACAATGCACAACGCTGTTACACATTCAGTACTTTGTAGGGCCACCTTGACTTTTTATGACATCCTCCAGTCGATTCGGCATACTGGCGATGATTTTCTTGATATAATCAGAGCTTAATGCCTCCCATTCTTGTAGCAGTCTCCTCTGAAAGTCTGCGAGGGAACTTGGCGGCCTCAATTCCAGAGCTGCCCTCATTTGATTCACACATTCTCGATGGGGTTCAGGTCGGGTGATTGTGGTGGAGTCTCCAAACCCTTCGGGCAGTTGTACAGCAGCCACTCCCTGACAAGGTACGACTTGTGCTTGGGGTCGTTATCTTAGTAGAACTTGAAAGTACGCTGTACACCAAGTTGTTCCCCAGATTGTCGCAAATTGTTTTTGATGATAGTCAAATAGCCCCCTTTTGTCAAAATATGTTCAGTGAAACTCAGTGCACCAATCCAGTTTGATGCAAGACATCCCCACACCATCGCACTTCCTCCACCAAGTTTTGCCGTTGCTTGCAAATTACTTGTTTCTCAGTTACTCATTACGTTTCCGCCACACCGATTGCTTTCCATGATACCCGACGACGTTGAACACATCAACAAGTAACACATCCTCCCACCAAGCACTGGGTTAGCTTACGTACGTTTCTGCGAACTTTAGCCGCTTCTTTTTATTTACCGCACTAATGTAAGGTCCCTCCCAGCTCTTCTCCCAAAAAACCTCATTCTTTCGCAGTGCTCTTCGCACGGTTTCAGTGCCCACTTTCTTTCCACACTTCTCTAAAATAGGTGCTGCCAGTTTCGGGGCACTATTTTTCGGATTTCGTTTCACATTCCGAAGCACAAGCCGCTTCTCTCGTTCTGTCAGCCTTCTTGGTCTGCCTGTCTGGGGAACTGAATCAGTTCTGTCTTCATTTTCGAATCGTCTTATTATATCTCCAGCTGTTGTTCGGCTTACGTTAAGCATCTACGATATCTTTCTATGCGATTTACGCCGAGCATGATCGAATATCACGAGCTGGCGTTCTTCAAACGTGGTACTGTGTTGACTTTTGGGTCCGATTTGATACCAGTCCGCAACAGTGCAGCAAATGACTTCGGCACGACGTGTCTTGCGGCACCGCGCTACCATCGCCCTCTAGTATACCAGAGGGTGATGGCACTACTGAACTGAGCGTTTTGCAACGCTATCTGTCCTGTTGCTCTCAACGAACACAGCGGCAATCTCGGGCTTTCCGGGTGACCGAATATATTTGAGGCGTGTCATTTCACCCATGTGCGCAATGTCCTTTCTGTTCCAGCATACTGTACATCAACGCTCCATGATTCCTCTTCGGCATATGCAACCACATGTCGTTCCATTACTTGGAAACATTTGGTTTCACATTCTGCTCATGGTTGCATTACTGTCATCACTTTTTCGCGGATTTTATCATTGGCCGAATATTTATGGGAGTGGCTGTATCTTTAAATGAAACACGAATCGCCATACTAAATTCTTAGTGAAGGTTACCTTCCTTCACCTCAATTTCCAGTCTGATATCCGTGCATATTTTAGCCTATTGCAAAATCACCTTTTCATTTGACAGTGCTTGCAAATCTAGAGTAATTTAATAGGGTCTATTTTGACGAAAATAAGGGTAACTCTTTCTTATAATGGTCGGGCGCGATGCCATCTGACAATGAGGTAATGGTCGAGACTGCTAACATTTCAGCCAGCCTTCGCACAAAAGAATTACGAAGAAATAGGAGAATTTGACCCTCAATGTACTGGCTCGTGTGGTTCTTCCCTTCATTCCCCTCTCTACCTCATATTCAAGGTCGAGACAGGGGGCGTATAGGCAGACGGGGAAACAAGTATCTATGTAGGTGTTTGGTTCACGTTAGATCCCCCGTCATTCGCTCTGTCCATCTCCCCGCACTCATTAGGTGTGCCCATATGTTATGCTTCCGCATGAGTCTGACGAATGAAAGAGAGAGAGTGTGAGCTGGCACTGGGTGGTTCTGAAGGCTGAAATGAATATTTCTGGCACGAGATTTAAATGAACACTAGTCTACAGCGCCACAACAAGTACCGGAGACCCGCGCAGCAATGTGTAGCGACGAAGGGTAGCAGGCAGGGGTATATTTTTGCTGAAATCACGGACACAGGTACGATTCACCTGCTCGCAGCGCGCATTCGTCAGTCAGGCAGTTTCATTCAATGTGTCTGTTACTTTGTTACTATGTAGTCAAATACGCTATTTGCTTTACGTCGCGCCGACACAGATAGGTCTTATGGCGACGATGGGATAGGAAAGGCCTAGGAATTGGAAGGAAGCGGCCGTGGCCTTAATTAAGGTACAACCCCGGCATTTGCCTGGTGTGAAAATGGGAAACCACGGAAAACCATCTTCAGGGCTGCCAACAGTGGGGCTCGAACTCACTATCTCCCGATTACTAGATACTGGCCGCACTTAAGCGACTGCAGCTATCGAGCTCGGTAGTCAAATACGAAATGAACTTTTAATTGTATAATCACTCCGCACTTCTATTTAATTGAATACATGAGTAATTATTGTTCTTTTGTTGAATGTTTTAGTGTATAGTATTATTATTTATTTATTTATTTATTTATTTATTTATTTATTTATTTATTTATTTATTTATTTATTTATTTATTTATTTATTTAGCATATGATGAATACAATATTATATACAATACGTACAACAACCATCTCAAGTTCATAACTAAAGTTCCATATCAAAAATTGAGAGCCAGAAAAGAGCTTCGCTTGAGACACAGTGTATAGAGCCTCTATAAGCGTGTAAAGGACATTCAAATGCAATGTGATCCACTGTCTGCTCTTCTTCTCTGCAGTCACATAGCGGTGATGTCTTTCATTCCCATTTGAAGAGAGTGGCTCCACTCTACCTTGGCCGGTCCTAATTCGGTTTAGCGTCCTGCACTGCCGTCTGGGAAGGAAAAAATCCATCTGGGCACTTGCGGGGGTTAACATCGAGGGTACAAGCAGAGCAAAGTGTGAGCACCCAACAAAGGTTTTGAGAACCTTTGCTTTGAGAGAACACTAGACTCATATCATCCTGCTTCAAGAAACCCACACGGAAAAGTATCTCCAACTGTAATCCAGAGGGAAAATTCCAGGATTTAAATTAGTGTCCGCAATCAATCTTGCAAAGTAAGGGATTTGACAGTAATCAACGTAGGTCTATATAAACCTCTTGGAAATCCCTCTCCATCTCCGCCAATTCCAACTCTGCAAAATGCAAGTATAATTTCAGAAGATTTCAACAGCCATTACACACTATGGGGATACAAGGAGAACGACAATAATGGGGAAAAGTTCACTGATTGGATGGAAACTGAAAACTTTCAACTTATCTATGATGCCAAGTATAAGGCTTCCTTCTCTTCTGGACGATATAACAAATAATTGTATAGTAGTGAATGAGTATGTCAGTAATAATAATAATAATAATAATAATAATAATAATAATAATGTTATTGAGCACCTTCAAATAACACCGTCTGAGCCAGAATCGAACCTGCGAGTTGGGGTAAGAAGGCCAGCGCCTCAACCGTCTGAGACTCTCAGCCGGGCCCTTCTACACCCGTTTTATCATGCTCTGTACCTCTTGTTCTGCTTCCCACAAAGTCCCTTAAACTGATTCCCAACATTACCAGTATCAATGTCACACCGTTGTAGGCTTGACGCCAGTGGCGTGCGGTGAACACATTCGTTACCCCAGCTGCAAAAATGCTTTTTAAATATAAGCAATCGTAGCCCCACTACATTCTCTAAAGTCAACACAACCTTTTTATAAGGCTGCATTTTTCGCAGAAGGGTCTACCTGAGAAAGGTCTTTCAAGAATATTTTCAACCATAAACTCGCACATATTTCCAAACTGGTATTCACGGCAGTGACGACACCATCGTAATTTAATGTATGTCTGTTAGATCATCAGCCCAGAGGCTGGTTGGATCCTCAAATAGCACCATCAAAGTCTATGCGGTTATAGGAAAACCACAAATCAATAGTAGTACCAAAATGAGGCATACTAGGCAAGACGAGGAGTGAGGTAGTTTGCCATTGCTTTCATCACTGGGCCAGACAGTGCTATTTTAGCACAACTAACCCTATGAGCAATACCTTTCATGATACTCATACGCACTGGTTGTGCTCTAAATGTCATCACTCAGCACCACCCACACCCCAACAGCTTCCGTATTGTCACAGCCATGGGTGAGACTGGGACTTCGGTGGAAGCTACACTTTGTTCTGGCCTGTGCCAAGAGATGGATGCAAAATTATACTGTATCAATCAAGAACTGAAAGGAGGCAGATTTAACCTATAGGAGATTTTAAACAATGTACTTACAATATAACCCGGTGACGCTTCGTGGTAGTACAGTCATGGTTTTCACAAAAAGTACACTGGAACTAAGTATTTGTTTTTAAGTCAAAAAGCCTAATCTAAACTGAAGCAGCAAAATTTAACTGGTATTTTACCGGCGCCGACGTTTTATGGTTTCACTCGCTTACTGACTGTACGTGAATCAACGACAAACGAGGGGAAATATTCGTTACGTCCTATAACACACGTTTTATTCATGAAGAATGGCACAAAACTCACGGGAACTTCACCTATAATCCAAGAAAACACTGAAAAAAATTCACTATACACAACCATCACAGACAATCAAATACAAAATTCTTTTTCTTCGCTTTTAGTTCTATGTTCATGCTGGGCAACCTAAATATTTTTCTGCGTCTATCGGCAAACATACCCTACACGTGCCATCAGTGAATTGCTAAAAAAACTTTATACATGCCGAAATCCAAGAATAAAATATATATTCTTCTGATTTAATAAACTGGCTCTATTTTTATTAGCAAGACGATATGCAAGTGGCTATACTGTTAACATGTTGATATTTTTCTTGTAGTCTCTAGTCTGTTGCGCTGAACACTTCGAGTGTCAAGTATTAAAATTAACATACCTTTCCCAAGCTAGCTGGCCTGTGGCCGTAATTTGCTGTCGCGGAAGAGCCCACAGCCCCGCCCCGCTCCCAGTACAAGGAAGCTTCAAGTGCATGCGTCAACCAAGCGACTTAAATTTCGCTGGGGTAGCTCTCTTTCACGCCGACAAGGAAACCCAGCTCGTTGGAGAACCTGAACTGCGATAGAGCGAACGGATTGTCAAGAAAGCTGTACTTGGCTTGGCTTAGATGTTCGCAGTTTTTTAACTTTATAAAAAGCGTTCTAAAGAATAATAAGAAAATGTAAATACAAAGTTATTTACCACAGCAGCGCTAGGGTGGATGGGGTTCAGTGCACGTCACTGCTTGACGCTAAAACGATCATGGCCATAACGATAGATAGATAAATAAATAAATAAATAAATAAATAAATAAATAAATAAATAAATAAATAAATAAATAAATAAATAAATTAATTAATTAATTAATTAATAATCTCAAATAACACCCTACTCAGCCCCTACACTTCACCTTAGAGGAGCTGACGGAAAGCTGAAACTGAAGCAATGAAGAGTACACCACAGTTCCAGCAGAGTATTTCAACGGCCTTCCAAATTCAATGGAACCCAAAGAGAAACTGCATATTGAACCTCAGAATGTTACTAAGTCGGACTCTCTCCCCTCAACAAAGGAGGAGATCCAGAAAGCCATTTCAGAATTGAAATCTAACAAAGCGGCGGGCGAGGATGGAATCATAGCAAAGCTCTGAAAATACGCTGATTAGGAGTCAATCCAAAGTATCCATGAAATCATACCTAATATCTGGGTGACAGAAGCATTACTTAGCGACTGGACCTCAGCTATCATCCACCCGTTACACAAAAATGGCGACAAATCAGATCTCAACAACTACAGAAGGATTTCCCTTGTATCAGTGATGTACAAGTCCGGTTCCGTGGCTAAATTGTTAGCGTGTTGGCCTTTGGTCATAGAGGTCCCGGGTTCGATTTCCGGCAGGGTCGTCTTAATCATCACTTCATCCTCCTCACGACGCACAGGTCGTCTATGGGAGTCAAATCAAAAGACTTGCACCTGGCGAGCCGAAGTCTTCGGACACATCCCGTCATTAAAAGCCATACGCCATTTCATTTTCATTTCAGTGACGTACACGATACTCTCCAAAGTATTACTCACAAGAGTAGAGGCTCATCTAGACTCCTACATTGGAAAGTACCAGGCTGGGTTTCAACATCAAGGTCATGCGACGATCAGATCCTGAACCTCAAAAACCACCATCACTTACAAAAACCTGAGCGCCGCACACTATATGGCAACATTTGTCGACTTCCAGAAGGCCTACGACTCAGTAGATAGAGAGTCACTCTTCCAGACACTTGCTGAACTGGGACTAGATAAGAAAACCTTGAATCTTGTGAAAGCAACTCTTACCAACACTACAGCCAGAATCAAATTCAGAGGGGGGCTGTCCCAGAGCTTTGCGATCAGAACAGGTGTTAGACAAGGGGATGGCCTATCTCCAAACCTCTTTAACTGCCTACTCGAAAAAGTCATTCGTGAGTGGACGAAAATGCTAAAAGATGACTCTGGATTGAGAATAGGCTAAGGGAAAGACAAGTTAATTGTCACCTGTTTAGCCTTCGCAGACACCTTACACTCCTGGCATCCAGTGATGGAGGAAGCTATCCATCAATTATCTTCTCTCGACCACACAGCAGCTAAAGTAGGGTTGAAAATCGTCATCAACAAAACACAGTGTATCACCAACATCAGAGATACACCCAAATCAATCCCACTGGAGGACAAGCAGTACAAAAGACCAACTCCTTCAAATACCTTTGAGAATGGATAGACCCGAACATGAATGAAGATCAGGCCATGAACAGCAGACGCATCAAATTGGAAAACGCCTACCACCTATGTAAGAGTAAGTACAAATCGAAACTCCTCTCCCTTAACCTCAAAATCATGCATTACACTACTGTAGTGAGACCGTCAGTATTATACGCCTCAGAATCCCTAAACATGGTAAGAAAAGGGCAAGTCAGGAAAATAGAGCTTAAGGAAGATCCTGAGAAAAATCATGGGCCCTATTAAAGAAGACAAGTACAGAATCGGGCACAACAATGAACTCTACCAACAATTAGAGAGCATTGCAACATCTACGAGGAAGAGGAGATTTAACTTCTATGGTCATGTCATGAGAATGGACAATCAGAGGCACACATCCAGGATCTTCCACACCACCTCTAGAGGGAAAGGGACTAATGCTAAGTGGGAAAGACTTGTCAGAAAGGACCTTCAACAACTGGGCATTGCTCCCAGTGAAATCTATGACAGGAATAGGTACAGAACGTTGATCAGAACATCAAACTCTCTCCAGTCACTACCAGAAAAAAGCAATGCGTCCGGGAGGAGGTGTGAAATGGACTCAGGAGCGGAAAGACGTTCACAGTGAAAGAATGAAGGAGTACTGGTCAAAGAAGAAAGCTGCTACAGATAAGAACTACGTGGTCCATAGCAGGCCCAAACGGAAATTAAAAAAATTAAAAAAATATCAACCCATTCTACAAAGACGTAGAAATCTGTATATAAATTACGAAAACCAATGTCAACAATAAAATTCGAAACCCATACGGACTAGATTTCGACAATGCCTATCACGTGGCCCCGAAAATGTTTTTTCACCACACTACCTGCAAACGGCTGATCTCTAAGCGCACTCTTCTTAAACCTCCCGGGTTCTAGAAAGTTAAATATTCACGGAATACAAGGACTTTAGGTACGTAACACATTCTATACTAACTAACTTCTTTTATTTTTCTAGCCATTTCAAGAAAATACCTTGGACCTTCATCTGCCGTTCCGTCGCAAGAAATTCTCAAAGTGAGTGCAATCATGGTGAACACACATCCCAGTTTTGATAACCCAAGACCTCTGGTGCCATCAGTGGTCAATGTGGCTGGCATTCACGTCAAAGAACCCAAACCACTACCAAAGGCAAGTAACTCCTTTATTTCAGTCACTAAACTATCTGATTACAAGTTCCCTGACACTTTCCTAATATAAATGTACTAGTCACTGGAATCGCATTTACTGGTATAAAGCAAGGCAGGGAGCTGTGCAATGTTTATTAATGGGAATTATCTGAGGAATGCCCGGCTCCATTGCTAAATGGTTAGCGTGCTGGCCGTTGGTCACAGGATTCCCGGGTTCGATTCCCGGCAGGGTCGGGAATTTTAACCAACATTGGTTAATTTTGCCGGCACGGGGGCAGGGTGTATTATCTGCGCACTTTTCAGCGATAGATTTGTGTACGGTTTTGAGGAGTATGGAGCGAGCTCTCACAGTTCCGTTAGTACTGCCAACTGAATGGAAATGAAATCTGAATTGAATCGATAATATGATCGATCGATATGAATTTTCTAAACCTTTGCTATCTTAAGCCAACAACTCTGTCACACACACACATTATATAACATTATATAACATTTCTCGATGCGAATCTTATTCCTAGAGTGAATTCTATAGTTTGGCTTTGCTGTGTAAACAACAACAGTACTAGTACGTAAAGTGTACGCCAGATGTCGCACAGCGATGCATAAGCGATTCATAGTTTGTGTTTCAAAGGTTGCCAGTACGAATCTCGAAGATTGCCGAGGTCGACCGATTCAGCACTAGGGTGTAAATCTATCGCTAAACAGTGTGCATATAATATGTGTCGTCTTCATCATAATTTCATTCTCATCACGACGCGCAGGTCGCCTACGGGAGTCAAATAAAAAGACCTGCAACTGGCGAGCCGAACATGTGCTCGGACACTCCCGGCACCAAAAGCCATCAACAGTCAAGCACTAAGAAGTACTTCATGACATGGAAATGCGCATGCTTCGATGATCACTTGGCCTGATCCGAATAGAACATCCAACACAGAGATCCGGAAAATCATGGGTGTTGCTCCGATTGTAGACATGATGCGTGAGACACGACTGCGGCAGTATGACCACGGAATGCATAAAGAATATTCATCTATTGTACGGACAGCACTTCGCATCACACCATCTGGAAATAGGCCTCGTGGTCGGCCCAAGAAACGCTGGCTTCATCGCCCTCAAAGACATGCGCTATGTTCATCTTGTTCAAAACGACGTACTCAGTAGAACAAAGTGTAGATTGGCCTGCAAAACAGCGGACCTGGCACCACTGCAAGACAAACACCAAAAAGATGATTCTGAAAATGAAGGGGCCTAATAGAGAACACGTCTTGTCTGTTAAGCACATGCTAACACAAGCGTGTTCGTATTAATTTCGCAATTTTCTGCAAATTAATTTCAAATGTGCACTGCGCAATATTAATTAAACATTAGATTTTACATAAAGATAATCTCTTAATTTGTTTATATCTCTACAGGATTTGCAAGAATATCTTGACAACGCTAAAGAAGGAGTTATTTTCTTTAGTCTGGGCACAAACCTTCAAAGTCAAAAGTTAAAAGAAGAGAAGAGACAAGCTATTTTGAGTGCCTTTGCTGAGCTGCCAGAGAAAGTACTGTGGAAATGGGAGGCAGACACTCTACCTGGACAGCCAAAGAATGTCAAAGTGGGGAAATGGCTGCCACAATCAGATATTCTTGGTAAGTATTTACATTTGATATTATATTACGCTTACAAAGAGCTGATACACTCTGATCCGTTCAAAGTGTATTGTACATACCGAAAGAGTAAAAATCGTATGATCGCACATTAATATTTAAGATGCACTCATCATGGATCGGCATTTATATTAAGAAACTGACATTAAGCAAATTAAGAAATTCTCGCGTATTTGACCCCCCCCCCCCCCCTCACATTACTTTGGCACTTTCATCTCCGCCTCAGAGATAGAGATTTCTAACAGTAATATGGAAGGCAGCCTTCTACCATGTAGTTCTTCATCTGTTTATACAGTACATTCAGTTTGGTTGCATGTGCGAATTTTCGCAAATTTAATACATTTCAATCTACACTGCCGGAAAAAACATGCAAGATCCTCAAGGACAATGCTACTTTATTCGCAAGCGATGTGCCAGGTAATTCATCATCGCAGGAGTATACGATTACAAATTCAGAAAAAATGAAACACACGTCACAGTAAAGGGTGCTCAAACAGTCGCATCAATATAAAGTGTAACCCCCTTCCTCTCTGGCGGTAATGCAAGCGCATATTCGCGCATTTAAACTATCATAAAGGTGCCAAATGGCGTCCTGTGGCAGTTTGTCCCAAGCATCTTGCACCTTTTGATGTAATCAAGCAATGGATTTTGTAGGCTCTGGAGTGTGCGAACATTTTCGCTTAATCATGTCCCATACGTGTTCGATTGGCGAGAGGGCGATTTTTGTACACCACGCAGAGCACGTTGAGTCGCAGCAGCTCTATGTGGACATGCATTGTCCTGCTGAAAAAGCACATGACCTTCCTGTCGAACAATTGGCAGTAGCACGGGGATAACAACCTGTGAAATGTAGCGGGCACTTGTTACGTCACCCTGCAGAAACACCAGCATTGGGTGGGATCTCGGTGTCGTGGGCGAAAGCACTCTGGAATAGGCCGCTCACCAGGTCTACGCCATACATGTGTACGTCCATCACTTGCATACAGACAGAACGTATTCTCGTCACTGAAGACAACAGAGCACCATTCCTCTGTCCAGTCGACGTGTGCAGCAATCCGTCGATACGTCCACATAGCATCCAGCAGGCGAACAATGCGACCCCGGAAAATGGCTGCAGCTGTCAAACAGGAGCATGTACTCGTCGGAGCGGCATGCTTGTATCCTAAAATGAAGTCGCAAACACTCTTCACCCCTAACCTCAGCAACTGTCTGCAGAGTTAAAATAGAGTGCGCACGGAGAGACCTCCTGAACGCCATCTGATCACCGATGTCCGTGACAAAGTAATCACTGACACAACAATCCCTCAGTCTGCTGCCACTGAGCACAGTCCTTTAGGATGATGCATGTTTTTTGGTCCGAAGTGTATTTGATAAGGCATCCCCGAAAATAAATATTTTTTATTAAATTTGTTTGTTAGAAGCCCTTTAACTCAAGTACGATTGAATGGTTTAGAGTATATAACGGTATTACACAGTGGCATTAAAATGGTTTAAAAAGTGACATGTATTAATAATTATAATGGACAACTTGCTGTACTTCTGTCCACCAGCTCATCCCAATGTTCGTCTCTTCATCACACACTCTGGACTGCTAAGCACACAAGAGTCAATCCATCGAGGAGTGCCTATGTTGGGAATTCCGTTCTTCGCAGATCAGCAAATCAACATTGAGAAATCAGTGCGGCATGGAGTTGGACTCCGGCTGGATTACAAAGACATTACCAAAGAAAGTTTACTGAAGGCAATACGCACTGTACTTGATGACCCAAGGTAAGGTATATTCATCAATATTATGTACAATATTCTTCCCTCAAAGTAGACTATAACTATTTTACAATTATCCTTTGGCATAGGCCAGAGCAAAATTTAACTGCCACTGAAGCTTCAGTATTTTTATGACTGGGGCAGTATTGAAGCTGCTGATAAGGGAACTATTAATTAGCTCACACAGGAACCTACCTTGAAATTTTACCAAAATCATCTACTTCCTGTAGGAAGTTCGCTAACCAAAAACAAAACAGCTGTACATTCTAACTGGAAGGTCCTAAGTCGAACCTCGAATAGTCATATGGAAGCAGTAAATTAGCAGTAGCTCGACATGTCTTGGGGAGCCAGCTTGACAGCACCATGCATGAATGTATTCCGCCATATTCGGGCTACGGGATAAACATACAAACATACATACATACATACATACATACATACATACATACATACATACATACATACATACATACATACATATATACATACATACATACATACATATATACATACATACATACATACATACATACATATTATCCGCACACTTTATCTTGGTGCATTTACACCCTAGTGCTGAATCGGTCGACCTCGGCGATCTTCGAGATTCGTACTGGCAACCTTTGAAACACAAACTATGAATCGCTTAAGCATCATTGTGCGACATCTGGCGTACACTTTACGTATTAGTACTGTTGTTGTTTACACAACAAAGCCAAAGTATAGAATTCATGCTAGGAACAAGATTCGCATCGAGAAATGTTTTATAATGTTATATAATGTGTATGTGACATAGTTGTTCGCTTCAGATGATAACGGTTTAGAAATTTCATATCGATCGATCATATTCTCGATTCAATTTAGATTTCATTTTCATTCAGTTGGCAGCACCAGACATTTATCGATGCCGGGACAGCTCCCTCCTTACTTCTCACCCCCGTACACAAATGCACCAAGATAAAGTGTGCGGATAAATACATAGGTCTACATACACTGAACGAAATTTCTTGAGTTCTGGCAAAAATGAAATGGAATGGAATACGTTTCTATGAACTTAGCTACTGGTACAGGTGATTCTTTCATGCGGAAATCACATTTGCCTTGAAAATGGTAATTTTTATTTCATATGCACTGCAATGGAATCGGTTATTTATGAAAGGGAAGAAGTCAAAAAGTCAAATGCTCAGAAAAGTCAAGAAATAACTTAATAAATCTCCCGATCATCACTAATGAAAAGTAAGTCCGTGAACTTTTTCCCCTCCGTATTTGGCAAGTTTACACGATGAAATTTTGTACCTAACAATGGAGTTTAATAAAAGATGCATACAAACATTTTGGAAGAATAATGGCAGAAGCATATACCGGTAACCGTTTTTGAAGAAGAATTGACTTTCGCCATTTGATAAATAAAACTGTAGAATACATTAGAGTCCATTACAATCCATACTTCTATACAATTAGTAAATTTAACAATGTTTCCCTCCACATTAGAATAGATTTAGCAGTACTGCGAAACGAAAAAATCCGAAGAAATCAGAAGTGATCTTCCCAACAATGAGCATACAAATACGTTTGTTTATGTAAAACCTTAAGTCTGTTGACTTACGTTGTTACATAAACGACAGATGGTTTCATACACTTCTACGGGTCAGGCTTACATCCTTTCGCATCTAAAACATTCATCTATACCCAAGGAATTGTTTATCACCATAAACTCATGTTCCCCCACCCCCACCCCAAAATGACTTCAGTCCTTTTGTAATAACCGATTCAATTATTTCCATGCTGCAAGATATTGCGAAAACCGCAGTTCTAACACCTATGTGTTATACATCAAAAGAAAAGTCTCCATCTCAGGATTTCTAGAAAAATATCATGTATATCATTAATTCCTTTATTTGCGTAAAATAGTAATTTATTCGAATAATATCATGCCCAGTTAAATGTATCGCCACTGCCTTCGTAGTTGTCTCCACTGATCTTTCTATGTCAGCCCGTTAGAGGGCTCTGTAAAGTTGTATATGCAGATCTTTCTATGTTAGTCCGATAGATGACTCTGAGAAATCAAGTTATCACCAGAATAAAAGTTGTTGCTCCATATGACAAAATTATAAAATTAGAAGTCGTTAAAGGTGCTTGCTTCCAAGAATGAGAAAATATATCTACCTAGGATTGGTTTGGTGTCTGCTGGCAGTACCATGCCTTTGAAATTCAAATAGCCGGGCTGAGTGGCTCAGACGGTTAAGGCGCTGGCCTTCTAACCCAAACTTGGCAGGTTCGATCCTGGCTCAGTCCGGTGGTATTTGAAGGTGCTCAAATACGACAGCCTCGTGTCGGTGGATTTACTGGCACGTAAAAGAACTCCTGCGGGACTAAATTCCGGCACCTCGGCGTCTCCGAAGACCGTAAAAGTAGTTAGTGGGACGCAAAGCAAATAACATTATTATATTATTATTATTAAATTCAAATAGAGGCAGTTCCCGTTACGTCTTGCTTTCGCAATGACCATTGACAGAGCACAGCGACAAAGTTTTTACAGAATAGGTAATTACTTATCTCGGTACGTTTTTCAGTCATGGTTAGTTATATGTGGCATTTAGTAAAAGCTGCGAGAGATGTCAATATTAAAACTATAACTACACCAGTCTGCCTCTGTGTTAGTGTGATAAGCTGCCGCCCTCGGATTCCCGGCTCTGCCACGGCATCTGATAAGCGGTACGAGGACTGAAACGTGGTCCACTGAATAGAGGGGGTTCGATTCCCACCTCAGCCATCATCGAAGTGGGTTTCCGTCATTTCCCCGCTTCTTTCCCATGTAAATGCCGGGATGGTACCGAACTGAAGGCCTCAGTCAGTTTCTATTCCTAGCCCTTTCCTATCCCATCGTCGTAGCGGTGCGACATAAAGCAAATAGTAAAACTGCACTGCTGTGCAAAACTTAAGGACGAAAGTAACTTTATGTCGTGTCACTGCCAAGTAACATAGCTCAATGAGACTTGAACCATACACAGGAAGATCTGCTACAGTAGGCAACTGAAATTTATATGCGATGACACAGACAGAAATGACACTTTTACACAGAGAGAATAATTTACTCATGATGGTCCCTGGGCATCACAAAAGAAGGAACATTGTTCTTAAAAGGGTGTTTGATCACCACGGACAGTGATGGATGCTCTGCAACGTATTCCCACGCTGGCCACAAGATTGGTAAAGAGTTCTTGGTGGTAGGGTGTTCCATTCCCCCTCCAGCGCTGTTGACAACTGCTGGATAGTCGTTGGCACACATGGACGTGCTGCAATGCGTCTGCCCAACATGTCCTACACGTCTTTGATGGGATTCAAGTCGGGGGAACGGGCAGGGCAGTTCATTCGCCGAATATTCTCTCGTTCCAAGAGCTCCTCTACGTACAATGTTCGATGCGGCCGTGCACTGTCATCCATAAAAATGAAGTCAGGGCCCAGTGAACCCCTAAAAAGACGCACATGGGGAAGGAGTGCAAAGTCACAATAACGTTGACCGGCGAGTGTACCCCGTTCAAAAATTTGGAAGTTGGTATGCCCATGCAACATTATGCCTCCCCACACCATAACACTTGGACCACCAAAATGATCATGTTCGACAATGTTCCTGGGTGCATTAAGGGTCCCCACCTCTCGCCAGAGCTGTGTTACTTGGCAGTGACACAACATACGAATCACTACTAAGACTGAAGTTGCTCTCATCTGAAAAGTGCACACGACTGCACTCCTCGTCGGTCCACACCGATAAGTAATATTGAAGTCTTTGGTCCACACCTGGTGCTCTTGGCACAATAGCAAACGGTGCCGCCGATGTACGGGTGTCAACGGAACACAACGTAATGGTCGTCCGGCAAACAGACCATCCCCATACAGTCCACGTGCCACTGTGGAGCGTGAGATTGGGAGCCTTGCAGTTCTATCAAATGTGGTTGCAATTGCACCCGCTATTTGACGCGAGTCTCTTCTTGCCTGTTGCACAATGTAGCCGTCATCTGCTGCTGTAGTTGACCGTGGTCGACTCCCTCCTCTCCTTCGGGCAGCAGTGCCTGTGGTTCGAAATGCTCCCCATGCACATGAAACAATGCTGTGAGCAGTACCAAACTCCCGGGCTACATTCGTCACACTTCGTCCTTCTTCCAGTTTCCCCGTGTGAAGTTATCCAGGTGTTGTCTCTGGGCCATGTTGTAATGAATAACACCACCACAGTGTACCGTAACAGCTCCTTGACTGACTGACGCTGTCTTGTCCCGTAACTGCCTCGTTTTGTGGGGCCAGTCCAATTCTCGCGTCTCTTTCATACTGGAGTCGCCGAGACTGCAGCTGTTTCATTCCTCTCAATAACTTTCTTAATTCGTCGTGGATTTTAATGAAACTTGATAGTATTGGAGATATTAAAATGGGGTGAACGGTGATGTTACTCTCACATTCGGATCATAATTAATGTACAGTACGCGAACCTTTTTGTGACACCTGAGCTCCCTAGTGCTGAATCGGTAGACCTCGGTTATTTTCGAGATTCGTATTGGAAACCTTTGGCACATAAACTATGAATCGCTTATGCGTCGGCGTAAGACACATGGCGTACACTTTACGTACTAATACTGTTGTTGTTTACACAGCAAAGTCAAACTAAAGAATTCATGCTAGGAACAAGATTCGCATCGAGAAATGTTATATAATGTGTGTTTGACACAGTTGTTGGCTTAAGATAATAAAGGTTTAGAAAATGCATATTGATCGATCATATTAGCGATTCAATTCAGATTTCATTTCTATTCAGTTGGCAGTATAACCGGAACCGGGAGAGCTCCCTCCTTACTCCTCAACCCCGTAAGACTTGGTATTAAGGGTAGGGTATGGACAGTTTTATAAATGACGTAATTTAGCCTTGGCGAGTTGGAACTGGCTCCTACGTCACTCGCCACTTGTTCGCTGTAGCAGGCTACTTGCTTGGCGCGCGGCGCGTATTTTAAAGTTTGAAATACTTCGAACCCAATTCTAGACCAACGTTTCCGGTGCAGTATATATTTATGACTATACCATATCAGGTTCAATTCCCAGAAAGTGAAGGGTATTTCAAAAAACGTATTTTACAAAAAATACTAACATCAGTCAATAAATAGGACAGTCAAATGCATAGCCTACTTTATTAAAGTGATTCCTGGTCTTCCGGAGTTCGGTATATTTTCCGCTACTTTACCCACGCTTCCTTTATCATCAGTTTCAGTTTATCAGCAGCTATTACTTCATTAGGACAGTAGTCATATTAGATTTTAGGCTTTCAGCGCAATCTTCGATCGGGTCCAATTCATTGGCATAGTACAAAGCGCTTATATTTTCACCCAGATGGCTCCCTCCCTGTCATATAATACCATTCCGTAATATGATCCATGTATACAATGATATGTTAAAATACCAGGGTAATTTTAAAGCTTAAAACTGAAGGAAATGACAAGTATCTTGATTTGTTCCAGCTATGCAAAGAACATGCGAGAGCTGTCCAGTAAATTCCGAGACCGACCTGAGACTCCTCTTGAAACAGCCGTGTTCTGGTGCGAGTATATCATGAGACACAAAGGGGCACCTCATTTACGTTCTGCAGCAAAGGACTTGTATTTGTTCCAGTATCTACTGCTGGACGTGATCGCCTTCGTGACGGCAGCAACACTTGTACCAGTCTTACTACTATGTTCCTGCTGTAAAAAGATATTTTCGAAACAATCATTACAAAAGAAGATCAAGAAAAACTAACTTTTAAGTAACACTTGTTAGTAATGTGTATTTTTATGTATATATTTATCTTTCAGTATAAAAAGGTAAAAATAAAACTGTCGAAAATTATAATTTTCAACCTCTGTCTTTTTATATGGTATTTCAATTGGGGTCGGTGGTCTCCGGCGAAAAATCAATTGACGTTTTTCATATAACACGAACAGTAACGACCACTGTCATGTCAAAATGTTGTAAGTGGCGAAAGGGGCGAAAAATGTTTTCTTGTGGTAATGAGTTGTCAGTGCCTCACTTTACAAATACTAAAATACTGATGTAAATAGTGCTTCTCCAAGTGAACAGAAAATGAAGCTCTCTAGTGGTGTAAGCATGGCCAGACTACACTAAGGCCATGACACTGAAACTTGGCAACACTGTACTGCTACTCCTTGGAATCTTACTGTAAGATATGGGAAGTTAAACTTTAATTATGTTTTCTCAAATAAAACGTTGCTGGAAGAGCAGTTTTCATTGGAAACATACAAAACAAAGTGAATATTAAAATAAATACGTCAAGGTAAATATGAGAATAAACAAACATCTGGCTACAACTAGAAAAAACAATACAATCCTATGTCCATCAAAATACAATTTTAACATTGGAAATCAACTTCCAAAACAATTACTCCAGGGTTATCAGTTTTGTTTTCTTGCCAGAACTCTTAACCATAGCATCAGCATCATTAACATGTTTTGTGTAGTTGATGATTAAAATATTTACAAAATAGGGCAAAGATTGGCAGAGGAGTTCATATAGAAGTTTTTCACAATAGCTTATGAGCAGCACTCCCTTGTATCACTTATACTTTGCCTTGCAAGCTGGATCAATACACACTTCTGATTCTTACTTCGAAGGAATACTACTTCATATTCCACAGAGATTAAAATCTGCATGATCTTATATATACACTGACTGACAGAGCAAATGCAACACCAAGAAGGAGTGGTTCGAAAGGGATGAAAGTTGGGGAAAAACAAAGACGGCACGGACGAATAATTGATGTTTATTTCAAACCGATATGCAGGTTACACAATGCGCACGGCATCGACTCAGTAGGATGTAGGACCACCGCGAGCGGCGATGCACGCAGAAACACGTCGAGGTACAGAGTCAATAAGAGTCCGGATGGTGTCCTGAGAGATGGTTCTCCATTCTCTGTCAACCATTTGCCACAGTTGGTCGTCCGTACGAGGCTGGGGCAGAGTTTGCAAACGGCGTCCAATGAGATCCCACACGTGTTCGATTGGTGAGAGATCCGGAGAGTACGCTGGCCACGGAAGCATCTGTACACCTCGTAGAGCCTGTTGGGAGATGCGAGCAGTGTGTGGGCGGGCATTATCCTGCTGAAACAGAGCAATGGGCAGCCCCTGAAGGTACGGGAGTGCCACCGGCCGCAGCACATGCTGCACGTAGCGGTGGGCATTTAACGTGCCTTGAATACGCACTAGAGGTGACGTGGAATCGTACGCAATAGCGCCCCAAACCATGATGCCGCGTTGTCTAGCGGTAGGGCGCTCCACAGTTACTGCCGGATTTGACCTTTCTCCACGCCGACGCCACACTCGTCTGCGGTGACTATCACTGACAGAACAGAAGCGTGACTCATCGGAGAACACGACGTTCCGCCATTCCCTCATCCAAGTCGCTCTAGCCCGGCACCATGCCAGGCGTGCACGTCTATGCTGTGGAGTCAATGGTAGTCTTCTGAGCGGACGCCGGGAGTGCAGGTCTCCTTCAACCAATCGACGGGAAATTGTTCTGGTCGATATTGGAACAGCCAGGGTGTCTTGCACATGCTGAAGAATGGCGGTTGACGTGGCGTGCGGGGCTGCCACCGCTTGGCGGCGGATGCGCCGATCCTCGCGTGCTGACGTCACTCGGGCTTCGCCTGGACCCCTCGCACGTGCCACATGTCCCTGCGCCAACCATCTTCGCCACAGGCGCTGCACCGTGGACACATCCCTATGGGTATCGGCTGCGATTTGACGAAGCGACCAACCTGCCCTTCTCAGCCCGATCACCATACCCCTCGTAAAGTCGTCTGTCTGTTGGAAATGCCTCCGTTGACGGCGGCCTGGCATTCTTAGCTATACACGTGTCCTGTAGCACACGACAACACGTTCTACAATGACTGTCGGCTGAGAAATCACGGTACGAAGTGGGCCATTCGCCAACGCCGTGTCCCATTTATCGTTCGCTACGTGCGCAGCACAGCGGCGCATTTCACATCATGAGCATACCTCAGTGACGTCAGTCTACCCTGCAATTGGCATAAAGTTCTGACCACTCCTTCTTGGTGTTGCATTTGCTCTGTCAGTCAGTGTACTTGTACACAGGTTTAAGAGCAATTCTGATGGGACCGATAACCCACCTCTGTTTAAGCTATTGAACATGTCATTTTCCACTGTTTCATTTGATATGTTCGAGATATACTATCTGCAATTAAGTTTACTGGCTAGCTTAAAAGTACATAACCTGAAATGAAAATCACAGGAAACATGTTATCGAAGTCTACTTCTATTTCATTTACTTTAACTAGCACACTGAAAAATTCACTGCATATATCTGTTTCGTCATCGGAATCTAACTGAAACACGTCCTTGCTTGTATTTCTTTATATTTTGCAAACCTTAATCCTAGCAAACACTGCACTGTTATCTTCTTTTCAGCTTCAAAAACTTGTAAAACAGATACATTATAATTGGCACCACACAACTGTCTATAAGAATTAAATCTCCTCTCGAGTTAATCGGTTAGAAACTTTCCTGGCAATACATACTCGACTTGAGGCACATCTCAACAAAAGCTTATCAACTCAATTGTGGCACTTGTTGTTTGTATATGAGAGCCGTGAAAGTGTGTACTGAAAGAAATTAGCCTTAGGAAATCTGAACACTGAAATGTTCTACGTTTTGGGTATTGTAGTTATGTTTTCTATCCGTAGTGCTGAAAAAACTTCAGTCACGGATAATGATACGAATCATTGTAAACGTATTTAACCGGGAAGTATGCGCATGAGCGAGAGATCTATAACGTAGCAATCATATGCCGGCCGGACAAGTCCCGCCTGGTGTTAGTAGCGTAGCAGCAGTGGTTCGAAATGACGGCTCGTTTTCTTTCTCCCGGCGTCTGCGAGGTTCGGTCTGTGATAAAAGTTTCTACGGAAATTGCGATGGGCCATTCAAAATAAGAGGCGTGGAATGCTCAGTGCAGGTGTTGTGCTGATCCGTAGCAATACTCGCCCATATATAGCTTGACGCTCAGCAACTGTTCTGCAGGAGTTCGGCTGGTAGGTGTCTGATTACCCATCATACAATCCTGATCTTGCTCCCAGTGATTTTCAACTTTTCTTGCACCTCAAAAAATTCCTGTCCTCCTGTCCGCATTTTCACACGGACGAAGAACTGAAGACGAATGTCACATGCTGGTTCCATTCCCAGCGGCAGAATTCTACGACACCGGCATAGAAACGTTGATCCCACAATATGACAAGTGTCCCAATTCTGGGGTGATTATGTCGAAAAATAGCTCCAACATTGCTGTATCGGATACGAATAAAGATTTTCATGTAACTATGTTGTCTTCTTTTATAAATATTGGGAAACTTAATTTCTTGATGGCCCTCGTATTTAAATAAATAATATGTAATGTAATATGCAATATGTAACTGGACGATTTAAGCAGTAACAGTCTGCAATATTTCCAAATGAACTAACATCATTGAAGCTGCTAGAAATCCTGCTCAACTACTTCCGCGCGACAATGGCGCTGGAATTATTGCCAATAATGGCACTACTGGCAGAGGTAACTTCCGCCCAACAGCGGAGTTACATCTAGCCAACACGTCTTATGATAATAATAATAATAATAATAATAATAATAATAATAATAATAATAATAATAATAATAATAATAATAATAATAATAATAATCAGGACCGTCGTCAAAATGCACGGACCGCGCTGGAAACGGGTCCTGGCCGAGACATAAATATGATCGCTGCTCGGCCTCGACCCCACGCCGGATCTCCTCAAGGATTTGATCCATACTAAAAACAGATACACGAAAAGTTGGCAAAAATACCGTGACCCAGCGATCGGGCGGAATACACGAAACTAGCCGAAGAAGTCGGCAATCGCTTGCTGGAACGTAAGATAGAAAGATGGGAGGAATTCTGCAGAAATCTCTCAGAACATGAGACAGACCGCGAATTTTAGTGGATTACTCGCGGTCTGACTCGAACCAAGGAACCCCGGCGAGGACTAATGAATCCGCGTATAACGGGATTTACCTGTATTTGCGTAATGCAATTCAGAGTTTGGAAGAAAATCTGATGAAGAGAAAAAAATATTCTGTCTAATCTTTTAAAAACGCATATAAAAGTGGGAGGAAAAGGTGTTGAAACATGAAGCAAACGGAAAAGGTGAAAAATGTACTAATCTCACAATAAAAGTGCCAAAGGTGTTTGATTCGCTTCATTTCATGTCCCCAAATACACATATTAACCTGTCTGCATGAAAATAGCTATATTTTTGGAAAGCTGTTGCACCTTAAAATCCCTTCACTAGTAATCACCATTTCGCAATGTTTTAACTTTCTGAGCTTGCTGACTGGCAGATATTCCTTGCTTCCTCTCATGAAACCATGCTGGGCACCCTGACTGCTCCCTTGTCTGAAATGCAATATCATATTTCTGGCTGACATTAGAATTATAAAACACTGCACACTTACAGAAAATTATTGGTGTTATTCGAAATTTCAAATTAGACAAATTAACCACTGAATAGCGTCTACAAATTTTATAAGTACCCTAGCTTCCAATAAATTATACGATAACAATTAACAAAACTATTCTTTTCGATCTGTTCAACTGCGTCCACTTTTCAACTCTTCCACAATCGAACGTGTAATTACAGGTTTCATTTCCACGTTCTTTTTTAGTATGCGAGAAAGAGCACAATCAATATCTTTCATTTTCTTCAAAAAGCTCTTTCATGGAATGAGGCTCTTTTTCATTTCTCTTAGAGTAAATCTCACGTTTCATTGTTTTATCGTGAAACATTTCATGGACAGTTTCGCCTTTACAAAATAGGTTCTAACAGGAACTTCTTAAATTTGTCCCATTGGTGGAGAACGGCCATATTTTTTAGGACAGAGCACAACGCAGCAATATGTTTACAACGTTCCGATATGCCTGCTTTACATTCCATTCACCTTTTATGACATTCCTGTCATAATTCATCTGAAAAAAAAATTCATATACTAAATTACAATTTTATGATGTCGTATGGTGAAAGCATAGTACTATTATAAACTTAATTAATCGTATACATGTTGTTGATTAAACATGATCTTTATATAAAGCTAGAAAATAAATAATACAACTTACTTAAGGTTGTTGATTAACACTAGTTTCCCCTAAACACTTGCAAGATATATTTCTTCTAGTTTTTCTTTCACGTCAAATATATGTTGGCTTATCTGAAGATTTCTGCCCTTTTTGAAGATGGAACGTGTGAAGCATAATGAATTCCATTCTATTTTTCTACACCAAACGCATATTACACTTGATGGTAAATTAGTTTCCGAAACTATATCTCAATATTGTGCAACGTATGCTTAGAAGGAATAAATACGAGTTACTACTTGCGAATTCCACGCGGAATAGCATACAGTAATCCCTCCCCACGACCGCGCCCTCCCGCAAATCGTGTTCGTTCTTTCCGTCAGAGGCGCTTGCAGTCGAAACAGCTCCACTAGCACGGCCCCTATATTTAAAAGGAGCCATAACTTTGATGCTGATGTAACAGCAGGCTAGAACTGCGGTTGGGCATCAAGGCCGATAAGATATAAGATGTTCAATAATATTCAGTGACAGAGAGACACACCACACTATATCAGCAAGGAAAAAATCTTCTGGCTGTACCACAGGAAGAACGGTAAGTATATAGTATATTTACACTTAACGTAGTTGTAGTGATAAAATATAGAGGTGGCTAAATTGTTAGCTTAAGCATGATTTTAGACATTTAACTTAAAGGATCTGAAAACATTAATTTACTCGGTATATTTACAACCCAAGTGGCAGAACTCCGAAACACTGACGGAGCAAGTGAAAGCGTTTTCTAACGTGAATTCCCCGCCAAGCGATCACTGTACTAAGGTTTTGTTTATTTCTGAAAAAAACTAGTGCACTTAGTTTGAAGGAGAATAACAAACATTTATTTTTTTGCAATGTGAGTTATAATTTGTAGCCTGTTCATTCAATTTTTCACATAGAAAGATACACACACATTCCCCGAGTCAGAAGAATTAATCAATGAAAGGTAAAATACCCAACCCGGTCGAGAATCGACCCCTGGACACTTGGACCAAAGGCGCTAACCATTTAGTCATGGAGCCGGGCTATCTTTTGTTAAAAGCACGTGACTTCATATAGTATAAAGGTATACAGGCATACTTCAATAATAATAATAATAATAATAATAATAATAATAATAATAATAATAATAATAATAATAATAATAATAATGGCTTTATGTCCCGCTAACTGCTTTTACGGTTTTTGGAGACGCCGAGGTGCCGAAATTCAGTCCCACATGAGTTCCTTTACGTGCCAGTAAATCTCCCGACACGAGGCTGACGTATTTGAGTACCTTCAAATACCACCGGACTGAGCCAGGATCGTACCTGCCAAGTTGGGGTCAGAAGGCCAGCGCCTCAACCGTCTGAGCCATTCAGCCCAGGTATATTCTTCACAAAATTACATATTACATTTAATGAATCCGTAATTGCATTCAATTACGCCGCGCCCTCGCCTGGAGCCAAGATTCTGGATATCCCACTGTCGGCAGCCCTGAAGATGGTTTTCCGTGGGTTCCCATTTTCACACCAGGCAAATGCTGAGGCTGTACCTTAATTAAGGCCACGGCCGCTTCCTTCCAACTCCTAGGCTTTTCCTATCCCATCGTCGCCATAAGACCTATCGGTGTCGGTGTGACGTAAAGCCAATAGCAAAAAAAAAAAAAAAAAAAAAAAAAAGAATTAATTCTGGATAGTTCCAGTGGACACCAATGCATAAAGGCCTAATAGATTTACTGACATGTAATTATTCCTTTTCAAGAAATTGAAACGTAGACTACTGGAGATAACCCAGCAGAGGCTGCTTTATTAACCGCCTGCAATTTACTTTCACTCCATAACCTCCTTATCAAAATGAGTTAAATGTGTACACATTCTTATCATTGCTTGACGACTGGATTTCAGACATAATCAAAATAAGGTTTCGTGCCGATTTAACCCTTTTCCGACGCTTCGATCAAGTCACCAATTTCTTCGAGTTGATTTGTTCTGCGAATTCGCTTTTCATATTATCGCCACTACCGACCTCTAACCCCTATTTAGTATTTTTCGACAGAAACAATATTTTTCGAAACGGTTCAAATTCGGTTGATATCGACGTCTGTTTCCCGAAAATCAATACCTTCGCGACAGTGATTGATAAAAGGAATACAAAATTGGTGAAATTCGAAAGCATCATAAGGTTGTTCTAGTTTTTACTAATGTACAGCATACGAACACCTACCACTCTTATTATCTAACTACCACTCCAAATTCGATTAAATATTATTAATTTATTAATTTTTAGTCACCATGGGCAGACCAATAGCTGTGTACCGATCAGGTTATCACTCTATATCCATTCTTTCACTCCTTTTCAAAATACTACAAAGCTTGGTACACGAGCAAATGCAAGTCCTAATATACTTGATTAACTACTCACTGCTTAACCTTTACCAATCTGGTTTCAAGAAAGGAAACAGCTCGGCGACTGCCCAATTGAAAGTAACTGATAAAGTGGTAACATCCGACACGCAACGGACAGCCCACAAGTGACTGTGTTAGTTCTATATATTTACCGTTGTTCCCCAGCTGCTACTCTTGTAACTGAATTCACTAAATTCCGGCCAGATTGCAACACAAGTTTTCAGTTCGCACCTCATAAACCACCGCCAGTCCGCTGCAGAAATAACGACAGATCTGAGTAACTAAATGAACCTTCGATGTCCCCCAAGGACCTCTGTTATTTGCAAATTGCATACATGATGTTGCCAAATCGATTACATACTGCAAATATCATCTTTATGCCGATGATCTCCAGATTTACTACCACTAAACAACTGAAAAAATTCAGAGTGCTGTACGACGAATTAACACATGCAGTGTGCCACATGATAAAACTAGCCTAGTGTTCCATCACTCGGTGTAGGAATATCATAGAGCAGTGGTTGGATAAACATAACCGCCCTAAGATACTTTGTAATTTACTAAATGCATTTCAATAGGTAAAAATGATTAATTAAAAATATACGTGTGTCTGTGTAACAGGGGAATACTCATGCTTCTCAGGGTTTGATGTTAAAACTTTATTTTGACTTTGAGGAAAACCTTAAGCCCATGAAAACTATATGTCATCGCTTTAAAAAAATACGTCGCACTGGGTGAAAAAAATTCATACACTGAGTTCTTATGTTCAGCCCCAATTTTTAAACCCCCACCCAGCCTGGCCGCTTCATGGAATTCTATGAATATTCGATTTCTCTACGGATCCGGAGGGCGCCAACTTCTCTGGTACCAAGTTTTAGGTTCGTAGAATGCCTGGAAGTGCCGCATTAATTCATGTATGTTTTCATGCTTATACTTTTGTGCAGATCGCTTAAAAATCCAGTTCACTTTATTGGTATCCTTAATATCTCAAAAAAATTCCTTCAACACTTTATCGGGGTTTTATGTTAAAACTCAATTTGGACATTCGGGAAACTTTTAAACCCACTAAAACTACAGGCAATCGCTTTGGAAAAATATATCCGTTCAGGTGAAAGAAATGCTTACACCTGCGTTCTTATGATGAGCCCCAACCTTCAAACCCCATCCAGCCTGGACCCCTCGCGTAATTCTAGGATTTTTTTAATTTTTCTACTGATCCGGAGGGTATCAACTTCTCTGGTACCAAGTTTTAAGTTAATGGGATTCCTGGAATTGCCACATTAATTCATGGCTATTTTTATTTTTATACTGCTCGAAGTAGAGTCCCATTTAGTAGTATCCTTAAACTGTGACTGGCGGCAGAAAACGGAGCCTGTCATTATAATGAAAACTCCCCAATTCGATCGTGACAAGCAGCTGGCAAGGAGGCAAGCCATTATAATGATACCTTCCCAACTGCGCTGTGATTAGAAGTAGGAAAGGGGGCCTGCTATTATAAATAAATAAATAAATAAATAAATAAATAAATAAATAAATAAATAAATAAATAAATAAATAAATATATGAAACCCTTCCAGTTTTCAAAACAAATGACCCACATACAAATATTTTCGAATCACACGAGAAGATAGCGTCAGTTTTAATGTTGAGAACATTTCTTAGCAGACAAAGTAGGGGTCCCCCTACTACGAAAAACGTAAAATGAAGCAATTTCCTTAATTGTGCAGAAAGTTGAAGGGCTAAAGGGCCCGAAAAGTTTTCAAATTGTGAATCAAAAAATCGAAAATCACTTCCGGCCTACATGCAGTTCCAAATAACAGCCTAAATCGCTTATTTCTTTACTCGTTTTCTCTTTTATTCTAATCCTAGCCAAATTAACTTATTTACATAATTCTTTCTGTAATGTGCTCCTTGGTTCAATACCCTCGGGTGCTTTTTTATTTTTTTGAAAAATGTCCACACCGAATGTAGTTATAAGGGCTTAAGTGAAATTCTGCATTGACTCACATTAGCACTCGTAGTGGTGCTTAAGTGAAACAATGCATTGACTCACACTGGTGCTCGTAGTGGTAGAAAAAGGCACACTGATAATCTAATCACGGCTGACTGGATCCCTCGCCACGCTCAGCTAGCTAGAGCGACGCATCAAGTCGGCCGTGATCTAATCTACCAGATAGCAATGATTAAGAAAAGGATTATAATAAAGAATATATTCTCATGCTTTATTATATTGTATTTACCTAAAATTCGTAGCTCATATCCCTGGGATGTTTTCAACATTGAGTTCCTTGCCTGAAGGGCTAGAACTGTGGATTGTTGTGCCCTTAACAGTGACATTTGTTTATCAACATGTTCAATAATCTTCAGAAACGTTATGAACAATGTGCGGCCCGTGATGGTGCATATATTGAACTCATGCTGCATCAACGCAATTAAACAGCATTTCAGTGTCATGCCATATCTTCTTGTTTTATTCTCCCTGTTATAACATATTTTCATTTTCCAGGTAGTCAACAGCTATGCGATTTCATCTGTCACTAGTAACCCTGCTGTTGTGTTGGGTGAGTGCTACTAGACCTGCTAATGTTCTGATGTTATTGAACGCCCCATCGCGCAGTCACCACATCTGGAACAGCGCTCTCGTCACTGCGTTAGCGGAAAGAGGTCACAATGTGACCGTTCTTGTTACATTGCCCGTGAAGAATCCCGGCCCTAACATCACAAGCCTTGTTCTGGAAGGAATGTACGAGTTTGTAGAAGAGCAAGAAGAATTCGACCTCGAGAATATGACTGACACGCCGCCATCAGAAATGCTAGATATTTTCTTTGAATGGGTTTTTAAAACATGCGAATTCACCTTCAAGAACAAAGGAATGAAGACTCTGCTAAACTACCCAGACAATTTCAAGTTCGACTTGTTGATATATGAAGCTTCATGTGGGGAATGTCTTCTAGGATTAGCAAAAAGATTTGGGTAAGTACAGTCATCATTTCTATTGGTAGAATATTGAGTATTCACAACCCCCTGTCGGTGGGGGCATATGAAACACCCACTGAAAGGGGCAACACTGGAGGGATTATCAAATTAGACAATGGTTTGGTGTCAATATTATTTCCATTTCGCATGTGACGATTTCTACCGGATGGAAAATCAGGGTCCTTAAATCTTTCAGTCGTCACGACAATCGGTCGGAACAGCTCTTCCGCCGGACAACGACCGTGTGTCAACCGTCACATTTACGACGACTACTACTCACTTTTCATCCTCGCCCTAAAGGCCACCTAAAGGGAAATATGATTTCTACGGCCAGGAAATTTAGATTTGTTGCGGGAGTCGCAGCCATTCCGGCAAACGTGGTAGTAGTGGCGTCCGCGACCCATTGCAGGTTTTTAACGCTACGGAAGATCGCCATCCCGGCGAGGCCAATCCGTCAAATACGAGCTGCCGTCTAGTGGTGAGCACGAAGACTTGCAAGATTTTTAAATTAATCAACGATTGTGTTTTACAACAGAAAATTAACTTTGAAACTGGGCAGATAAAATGATAAGTTGATACAAGAAAGGCCTAGAAATTTACAAGGATCGTAGCGCTCGTCAAAACTGTCAATAGATATGCTTGTCCTAGGACCTCCTTAGTTTTAAAAACTTGTGAAAATCATCCAGTAATTTCCTTCTTTAGTTAGCATACCATACAATCCAGCAACTGAGGAGAAGTTAAATAACATTATTATTATTACATGACCTAAGACCAGAAATTACCAGGTTAATTCCTGGGGACGAAGACGGCCGGGAATAGATCTAACCACTAAGTGCCGAAGTGAGACATACTGGAAGTCATGAAATTCCACTGCCAAGGGTCCTCATGACCTACACAAGGGTGGGTTTTTATGATGATGATAATTTTTCTATCATCTATCTTCCCGTGTACCATACCATCGAGCAAGTAGCCGTACGATTAGGGTTGCGCAGCTGTGAGCTTGCATTCGGAAGATAGTGGGTTCGAACCCCACTGTCAGCAGCCCTGAGATGGTTTTTCGTGGTTTCCCATTTTCACACTAAGCAAATGCTGTCGCTGTACCTTAATTAAGGCCACGGCCGCTTCCTTCCCATTCCCAGCTCTTTCCTCTCCCATCGTTACAATAATAATACAGGGTTTTTATTTGTGCTTGGCAAGGACAATTTAGCTCGACCTTGGCCGATGATGACAGGCCGCTACCGGCCGCTGGCGCGCGCGGTTTCCGGCACTTCTGCAGCTGCTGAGAGCTGAGTTCCGAGATATAGGGTGTTCAATGAAGCTACTGCGTACTGTATGTCGTATTGTATAGTGTTTTATTGTGATTGTGTATAGTGCTGTAATGTGTATGAAATATTCGTTACGTTAACGTGTATATCTGCACAATACTTACATTAAGTGCAGAAAATCGTGCGCTAGGACAAGACAAAATTTTCGAGCGAAATTTCCAGGGAGACACATTTCTATTAATCGGACAATAAAACAACTGGCCAGGAGATTCAAACGTACAGGTTCAGTAAACAATAAAAATAGACGTTAAGGTCGTTATCTCATTACTGAGGCTAAATTAGATGGCAAAGGCGAAAGATTGGAACACACACCACAAAATCACTTAAGCGATTGGCGCAGGAAACTGAGGTATCTCATGCTTCTGCCTGGAAGGCAACAAAATTATTAAAACTGAAACCATAAACGGTTAGCGCAATGCAACAATTACAACCGCTAGATCCCGTCAAGAGAGTGAATTTTTGAAATTGGGTTATAGGGAAGGTAGACTCAGGTGAAATTGACCCCAAGTTAATTTTTTTCAGATGAGGCTAATTTCCATTTGCATGGCCATGTAAGCTCACAAAATAACAGATACTACAGTGCAACAAAACCAGAAATAGTGTTTGAGCAACCGCTTTATGACGAGAAAATCGGGGTCTGGGTCGCTCTGAACGGGCATAGAATTGTGGGCCCGATATTTTATGAAGGCACAATAAACAATGTGCGTTATAGAGATGAAATCCTTGACCAGTTCTTGGATGAACTGACATTCGCAGAACGTTTTTCAGCATATTTTCAGCAGGATTATTCCACAGCTCATACAGCTGTGTAACTAATTGGTATTAATAAATAATAATAAAATACCATAAATAAAAATATATAAATAAATATACTCAAAAACTTAATAAAAACAATTGAAATGTCCGCAGTATGGGCGCCAGAGTTCACCAGAATGAATCCCTCGAATTTAGATAGAGCATGATAATTCTTTATCTCCCAGGGCGAGTACATAATGCTGCGTACTGGTACATCTGCTACAGGCCTTACCTAACCTTCTGAAAACGACTAAATAGGTAGGGACTGCACCTAGGTTCATCAATAACTCCACTGATTCTAAAATATCTAACTATATTCTCAATAAAATCCGTTCATAAGCACCTCATCAACACACCAAAATACACTTATAATACACAAAAAAAAATATTACTGGAAGACACCATATTTACAACAACAACAACAACAACAACAACAACAACAAAGAAAACAGTGGGAAAACGAAAGCGAGAACTAAGCCACCATTTGCGGTTAGTCCGTTGAACAATGTACATATATGTAGATAAGTACCCTTCACTGTCTCTGTATCAACACGACTTGCCGATTCTTATAATATCACACATATACTGTACCTCATAATACTGAGTTCACTGAGTCTAACACTTGTTGTAAAGATATATACCTTTGAGCAACACACGCTTGTCATTCCTGAACATAAATTATGGAAAGTCTGAGATATAGCACCTCCCAGCTTTCAGCAACATGTAATACCAGGCCACCACAAAGTGATATAATACTCAGTGCCTACCCACTCCACAATTTGTCGGTCAGCCACTTTCCACGAACATAACAAGAATACGTTCCACGAACGTTTGAAGTCCAGTCCAGTATATTGCAGCAGTGTCACTCCAGTACCGTATATCCAGTTTCACTCCCGTATAGTGTCAGCACTACTTCCTTCCTGTACAGTGTGTCTGCACTACCTCCTTCCCGTACATTATGTCCGCAATACTTCCTTCCCGTACAATGTGTGTGGTTGTGGTTGACTTCCGCTGTGATGTCGAAGTATATAAAGACCTCAGCTCTCACATGATACGCCGAGATTGATCCTGGCCAGCCAATCATAGTAGATCCTCTTGTCAAGACCACGCTTTGGACTTCTTCTTGCTCCCAAGGCAATAACAAACTCTGGGGTGTTTCACATGAGTCATAGAACTTTCCGAGTACAACAAGAAGCTCATCTCATCAGACTGGAATAGATACATGACTCATGCAATGTTTCCAAGTTCAATAGAGCAATGTTTTCCCAGCCGTTGTACAAAACAAATTACTCATACCTACCATATATGGAGACCTCCCAGCTTACAAATATTAATGACAAAATATACAATTGAAATGCAGATAATAATAATAATAATAATAATAATAATAATAATAATAATAAATCGAATACTGACAATAATATCTCTCACTTGTACATATAGTGCGAGGGTGTGAGATATGTACTATCGCAGCTGAGGCATCAATTGCTGAATTACGCTGCGTGTTTGGCACGAGGCTCATAAGTAAAATTCTGTGGCCCCTTCGTACCCCAGATTTAACGGCATGTGATTTCTATTTGTGGGGAACGTAAAAAAATGCAGTTTATGGGAACAACCCACACACACTAGATGAACTTAAAAGACAATATAAGAGCTGCAATTGCATCCATGAGTGCTGAAGAACTTGGTAGAGTAACCGAAAACTTCATTAGGAGATGCAGATTATGTCTAGCAGCGCATGGGGAACATTTTCAGCATAAACTGTAAAAATAGTGAGTAAAATGCATGATTAATGCATGATAATGATTTTGAGCATAAACTGTAAACATGGTGAGTAAAATGCATTATAATGATTTTGAGCACCGTATTCTGCCGTACATACGCACGCGCGGTAGCCGGCAACTGAACCGTCACTGGCGGCCTAGGTCGAGCGAGAAAGTCTCTGCCAAGCATAAATAAAGACCCTATATTATTTATATTACGTCCCACTAACTACTTTTACGGTTTTCGGAGACGCCGAGGTGCCGGAATTTTGTCCCGCAGGAGCTCTTTTACGTGCCACTAAATCTATTGATACGAGGCTGACGTATCTGAACACCTTCAAATACCACCTGCCAAGTTGGGGTCAGAAGAGCAGCGCCTCAACCGCCTGAGCCACTCAGCCCGACTATATCCCGTTGTTACTATAAGACACATGTGTCGGTGCAACGTAAAGCAAATTGTAAACAAACCTTTTCTTTTTTCACAAAGTTGTGCCCAAATAAGGAGCGCGATTGAACTTATTTAGCAGATGAATTTGCTTTCTTCTCTTCCCAGATTATCTTCTTCTTCTTCTTCTGTTTACCCTCCAGGGCCGGTTTTTCCCTCGGACTCAGCGACAGATCCCACCTCTACCGCCTCAAGGGCAGTGTCCTGGAGCTTCAGACTCTGGGCCAGGGTATACAACTGGGGAGGATGACCAGTACCTCGCTCAGGCGGCCTCACCTGCTATGCTGAAGAGGGGCCTTGGTGGGGGGATGGGAAGATTGGAAGGGACACACAAGAAAGAGGGAAGGAAGCGGCCATGGCCTTAAGTTAGGTACCATCCCAGCATTTGCCTAGAGGAGAAGTGGGAAACCACGGAAAACCACTTCCAGGATGGCTGAGGTGGGAATCGAACCCACCTATACTCAGTTGACCTACTGAGGCTGAGTAGACCCCGTTCCAGCCCTCGTACCATTTTTCAAATTTCGTGGCAGAGCCGGGAATCGAACCCGGGCCTCCGGGGGTAGCAGCTAATCACACTAACCACTACACCACAGAGGCGGACTTCATCATCTCGCTGTAATTTTTCTTCCGTTCTTTCGTCCACGCAGTGGTGGATCTCATCTTGAGTTTGTTCCGGAAATGATGTTTGTTCACCAACGTTCTAAAGCTAAGCCTGCCCATATAATTTCACCTGTTATGTTGACTTCTTGAAAGTCTTTTTCATTTTCGATTATTGAATTATTCTTAATTTTTAGTGAACAGGCATACTTAAATATATTTTTAGTAAGATTTTCACAGTACATTCCTTGAATATTCTTCTTCTTCTTTTACTACTACTACTACTGCTATAGCTTTTCCCCACATCTGTAGCACATTTGGATCTGACCTTCTTTTACGGCCGGATGCCCTTACTGACGCCAACCCTATATGGAGGGATGTAATGACTCTTGCGTGTTCCTGTGTAAAGACGTGTGTTGTCTGAATATGAAAAAGAAAATTTTGGGACGAACACAAAAATCCAGTCCCCGAGTCAGAAGAATTAATCAGACGCGATTAAAATCCCCGACCCCACCGGGAATCGTACCCGGGACCCTATGAACCGAAGGCCTTAACGCTGACCATTCAGCCAAGGATTCAGGCTGTCCATTCTTTGAATACGGGCATAAAATTTTAATCGTCTTTTTCTCATAATATCTATTTCCTAAGGATTCTGCTTTCTTTCCTTCTTAATGCTTTTACCCTCCAGGGTTGGTTTTTTGCTCGGACTCAGCGCGGGATCCCCTCCCCCCTCTACGCCTCAAATGAAGTGACCTGGAGCCTGAAACTTTGGGTCGGGGGAGGGGGGGTATAACTGGGAAGAAGGACCAGTACCACGCCCAGGCGGCCTCATCTGCTATGCTGAACAGGGGGGTGGGATGATTGGGAGGGAATAGATAAGGAAGAGCGAAGGAATCGGCCGTGGCTTTAAGTTAGGTACCATTCCCACATTTGCCTTGGGGAAAAGTGGGAAACCACGGAAAACCACTTCGAGGATGGGTGAAGTGGAAACCAAACCCCTCTCTTCTCAGTTGACCTCCCGAGGTTCAATGGACCCCGTTCCAGCCCTCGTAACACTTTTCAAATTTCGTGTCAGGTCCGGGAATCGAACCCTGGCCTTCAGGGCTGGCAGCTAATCACACTACCTTATTTTTCTACATTTTTAATTAGTTATCTACTTCCAATGATCAAGGTTTCTGATTAGTATAGTGCTTCAGACTTAATTACAGTGTTATAAAATGTCAAATTCATACCAAATATTTGGCCTTCACAGATGATCAGATAATTCTATTCAACAATAAGCAAGAAACAATAGAGTCCCTCGAAAAATCTTCATGCAGTTGCATCTGAAACTGGACTCTAAATCTCATACGAGAAAGTATTTCCTCGATACTTAGACAAACAAATTCTGGTAATACAGTTTAGCAAAATCCCTCAGGTAAATAATTTCAAATACTTAGGAGAAAATCATCCAACCATCCAGATTAAATCGTAAAACAAACAGAGAGAGAATTTCTAAATTACAGAAACCTATAGAATAACATGGAACAGGTACAACAATCAGCATATCGGAAGGCAAGATTAAAATACCAATTTGTTTATTATCTATTTAATATTCTTTTCCTGCTTTTCCTTTGCTTCCAGGTCGCCGCCTGCGATAGGAGTAAGTGGATTTAGCCATCCACATTGGATTGACTATATGTTCGGAAATCCAAATAATCCTGCTTACATTTCTAATATAATGTTACCATACTCAGACCACATGACATTCTCAGAACGGATGCACAACTTTCTCTTTAATTTATGGGTGGATCATCTCTGGAATTCTAAAGTACTGCCAAATATTGATGGTAAGTATAATCTTCACACATAAAATTATTTCTAGGAACGATTCATATCGTACAGTGAACTGAAGGACTTTCTATAAATTGGAAACAGGGAAAATTGTGACAGAATGTACTGTTCACACGGCGAAATCTATTCTGACTAGATTTTTCATTTCGGTTGTGCCTATCACGCGGTAGGCCGTATACAAAATCTCCCATGTAAACTTAGACCGTCCAAGCGGCAGTATTGGAGGAGCGTGCATAGTACTTGACCTTGCAAGCAGCGAGCACGTGTTCGACCTCGCAAGCATCAGTCGCCAGTCTGAATTTCAGCTGTTAGCATGGTGAGACACTTATCATTCCAACAATGTATTTTCGTATGTAAAAGTTATTTTATGTACAAGTCGGCTGGACGGGTACGCGATGCATTTGTTCAGCAATTTCCTAGACAAGTGCCACCTTCATGAGCACAGATTCAGGTAATTGTAAATACATTTGAAACAATGGTCAATAGAAAAACATGCGAGCACACGAACAGTTTTAACAGAAGTACAGCTAGATGACATTGGTGCGAATCTTGAACGGTCACCGAAAAAATCAGCACAACAAGTAGGCATTTCGGTTTCTTCTGCACACAGAGCTACAAAACTGTTACACATCAAATCGTACAGGTTTACACGGGCCCTTTGTTTAAAACCTGCTGATTAAGCCACTAGAGTGAGATATTTTGAGTGGTATCTTGCATCACTGAATGATCGTTTATTCGACCCAAAGCTTGTGTTCTTTCCGGAAGAGGCATGCTTTCATCTTAATGGTCGTGTAGTCATAACTCTGTCTATTGGGGTGTAGAAAATCCTAATGGTGTTTATGAAGTTCCTCATTATGATAGGAAGATTGGTGTTTGGTGTGCTGTTAGTGCATGGCGATTAATATTGGGCCCATTTTTTTTCGAGACGACAGTAAATGCAGAGTGGTGCCAAAATGATATTTCGACGGCGTTCTTCCATCAGTTACCATGAGAAGAAAAATCGCGTGGGTGGGTGGTTTTAACAAAATTCAACCCCTGCTTATACAGCAGAATATTCCCTTCCTCCAGTCTCGGAGTGTTTGCAGACAGAGTAATCAGTGCTGGAGTACTCCTCCCTCGTTCTCCAGATCTAACAGTATGTGATTTTTACTTGTGGGGTAAACTTAAAGCAAAAGTGTATCGAAAAAATCTTCATACATTGGAGGAAATGGAAGGAAACCGTAGGAATGGAATCAGAAACATCAGAAACAGTGGCAGAACTCACTCGCGTCAGTCAGAATTGGGTTACCAGATACGGTGCCTGTATAACCCAGGAAGTAAGACACTTCCAGCATATTTTATAAGGTAGAATTTCATATAAGATTGTATACACGCTTAAAGCAGGGCGGCCGCGCGCGACATAAGTTCGGCTAGATTGTATACACGCTTAAAGCAGGGCGGCCGCGCGCGACATAAGTTCGGCTAGATTGTATACACGCTTAAAGCAGGGCGGCCGCGCGCGACATAAGTTCGGCTAGATTGTATACACGCTTAAAGCAGGGCGGCCGCGCGCGACATAAGTTCGGCTAGATTGTATACACGCTTATAGCAGGGCGGCCGCGCGCGACATAAGTTCGGCTAGATTGTATACACGCTTATAGCAGGGCGGCCGCGCGCGACATAAGTTCGGCTAGATTGTATACACGCTTAAAGCAGGGCGGCCGCGCGCGACATAAGTTCGGCTAGATTGTATACACGCTTAAAGCAGGGCGGCCGCGCGCGACATAAGTTCGGCTAGATTGTATACACGCTAAAGCAGGGCGGCCGCGCGCGACATAAGTTCGGTTAGATTGTATACACGCTTAAAGCAGGGCGGCCGCGCGCGACATAAGTTCGGCTAGATTGTATACACGCTTAAAGGAGGGCGGCCGCGCGCGACATAAGTTCGGCTAGATTGTATGCACGCTTAAAGCAGGGCGGCCGCGCGCGACATAAGTTCGGCTAGATTGTATACACGCTTACAGCAGGGCGGCCGCGCGCGACATAAGTTCGGCTAGATTGTATACACGCTTAAAGCAGGGCGGCCGCGCGCGACATAAGTTCGGCTAGATTGTATACACGCTTTAAAGCAGGGCGGTCGCGCGCGACATAAGTTCGGCTAGATTGTATACACGCTTAAAGCAGGGCGGCCGCGCGCGACATGTTCGGCAAAGGCAGCTGCCGTAGCACAGAGTACAAACACTGTGCGTTCGCTCGTGGTTTGTATGAGAGACCCTGTACTCTGCATCAAAATTTGCAGCCGTGATCCCAATACAGACCTTTCCGAATTATTTTTCACCACACCAACTGGCAGACAGCTGGTAATTTTAGGTGCACGCTAACATCCCGGGTTATATCAAGTTCAATATTCACGCAATACAAGGACTTTTGATACGCATCACATTGTGTTCTAAGTAACTTATTTTATTTTTGTAGCCACTTCAAGAAAATACCTTGGACCTTCATCCGCCGTTCCGTCACAAGAAATAATCAAAGTGAGTGCAGTCATGGTGAACACACATCCCAGCTTTGATAATCCAAGACCTCTGGTGCCATCGGTGGTCAATGTGGCTGGCATTCATGTCAAAGAACCCAAACCACTACCAAAGGCAAGTACTACTCTTACCTCAATAATTGCAACGCACGTGTACACCTTAGTTCTGTTTCCTGATACGGGATAGGGAATGAGCTGGGATGAAATTATATGCCATTTTTCACGGCCGGATGCCCTCCTTGTTGCCAACTTCAGCTCTGGAGTTTAATTACAGTATCTAATTAAAGTTCTCTGATACAATTTCCTAACTCTAAACTGCAGCTTACTAATCACTGGGACCGCATTTACTGGTATAAAGAAAGATAAGGAGCTGTGCCATGTTTGTTAGCAGGAATTACCAGCGGAATGAGAAGATCGTGTTTTATACTAAGGATCGTCGATGTTGAAGCCAAGCACCATTCGCTGGACCGAGCTCGATAGCTGCAGTCGCTTAAGTGCGGCCAGTATCCAGTATTCGGGAGATAGTAGGTTCGAACCCCACTGTCGGCAGCCCTGAAAATGGTTTTCCGTGGTTTCCCATTTCCACACCAGGCAAATGCTGGGGCTGTACCTTAATTAAGGCCACGGTCGCTTCCTTCCCACTCCTAGCCCTTTCCTGTCCCATCGCCGCCATAAGACCTATCTATGTCGGTGCGACGTAAAGCAACTAGCAAAAAAAAAAAAAAAAAAAGCATTCGCTGGACAGATTCCGGCGATCCCTTCAATCCAATTAGGGTTTTGAGTGCTAATTCTGTAAGATGTTTCTGTACTGCGTTGATGTGGGATGTGAAGGCCTTGGTTGACGAAATTGTAGTGGTCAGGATATGACCTGCACCCGCTATGGGTGACTAATCTAGAATAACCTTGAGCCTCTTATAGCTAAGGTCTTCGGTAACATAATTACCCAGCGATGATATAAGGGCGTTGGGTTTTGAGTTTAGTGCAGAATAGAATTTCCGGGATGTCTTCTTAATTCCGGTATTAATCTCGTCGTGTATGTAGCGATTTCGTTGAAACCAGAGGGCTTCTGAGAAAAGGCTGGAGGCAAGAGCATTGCACGTGCCATTGGACAGTGTTACCATATTCCTGCATTCATTTCAGGCACAAAATCAGTAGAGCCCTCAGAACCACACAGTACCTGCTTACACACTCTCTCTCATTGGTCACATCCATCAGACGCGTTAACACATGCATACATCTAACGAGTGAGGGGAGGTGGAGAAAACGAAGTACGAGGATATCTAACATGAACGAAACACACGCGGAGGGGAAGATACTTGTTTCCCCGCCTGCCCACACGTCCACTGGTTCGACAATGAAGGGAGAGGGGAATGAAGGGAGGAACCACACGCCTCCTTCAAGGCAACAGACGTAACGTGTATGTCAACTCACTGAGGGTCAAATTCTCCAGTTTCTTTGTAATTCTTGTGTGCAAGGTCTGGCTGAAATGTTAGCGGTCTCGACTATGACTTCATTATCAAATGGCATCGCGCTCAACCACTGTAAGAAAGAATGACCCTTATTTTCGTCAATACAGGCCGTGTTAAATACTACTACTACTATTACTACTACTACTACTACTACTACTACTACTACTACTAATAATAATAATAATAATAGTAATAATAAATCATTTTTATGCTCAAAAACCGAAGTAAAAATAACCTGGCATTAAATAGTTATGATACTTATGATTATCAGAAACGCAAGGGCATTTGGAAAACCGTTCCTATGAAGTTATTGTCAGCGCTGATCAAACAATTAAATGCCATATATTGGGGTGGGATTACATCGTGCACACTTCATTGCAATTAAATTACAGTTAGTATAGCCAGGATGTTTAACCATAGAAACATCCTAATCAGTTCCCTAAAAAATAGAGTTGGGAGTGACCTCTGAGTTCGCAACGTCGCAAGCCACACCCCCTGGAAGACGAAGACATGTGACGTTGGCTTGGTTACTTCCTCATCCTCAGGGTTGGCCAAAATCTTCGCCCAAAAGTTACCTGTTTCCTTTTCCACCCGGAATTCTTGTGATCGCTATTGTACATAACGAAGGAGTGAGAGGTTTGGTAACTCCAAACAACACGAGCCGGCCAGCTGGCTCATCTCCATGGCAACCGCAGTGGGACAGCCCACGTTTCCATGGCAACCATACCTCCTACTCCCTTCTCCCCAACCAAACAGATTGCAAAAGGACCTCCCTCTAAGACTTGTGAGAGCGCGTTCAATATTACGACTAGATTCCTGTCGAAAAACACTAAGGGATATGCTCAAGGCTTACCGTCCGATCATCATCAACAGCGCCATATGCTCTCATTCCATGTGAACTGTGCAGAAAGGTAATTATAAACTGAATACCATCACCTCTCCTACTCTGCCAGCCAATATTCCGATGTAGATTTTGTTCTCTTAACGGGACTCGAACCGACTAACCATGGTAATCTCATAAACGTACGGTACACGAATCTGCCGCGTAAATGCATGCGCATGCGCAATATCATTTCCCTTCACTGCTCGCGAACTGTTCCAACTGTTTTGAGACGGTTTCCAATGAGTACATATCTAACGCATGCGCCTTCATCAGTTCATGAATCAGTACGAAACCTACGTAAACTGCTGGTTGGAACAAACTTTCTATCACCCGACTGGAGTGGCTTACTGGCTTTGCTATGCCTGTGATCGATTAAGGCAGAAACAGGTTCCAAGAAGGACATTCCAGGAATAATTAATGAACAAGGGGAGTGTGTATGTGAGGATCTTCAAAAGGCAGAAGTATTCAGTCAGCAGTATGTAAAGATTGTTGGTTACAAGGATAATGTCCAGATAGAGGAAGAGACTAAGGCCAAAGAAGTAATAAAATTTACGTATGATAACAATGACATTTACAATAAGATACAAAAGTTGAAAACTAGAAAAGCGGCTGGAATTGATCAGATTTCTGGGGATATACTAAAGACAATGGGTTGGGATATAGTACCATATCTGAAGTACTTATTTGATTATTGTTTGGCCGAAGGAGCTATACCAGATGAATGGAGAGTTGCTATAGTAGCCCCCGTGTATAAAGGAAAGGGTGATAGACATAAAGCTGAAAATTACAGGCCAGTAAGTTTGACATGCGTTGTATGTAAGCTTTGGGAAGGCATTCTTTCTGATTATATTAGACATGTTTGTGAAATTAATAACTGGTTCGATAGAAGGCAATTCGGTTTTAGGAAAGGTTATTCCACTGAAGCTCAACTTGTAGGATTCCAGCAAGATATAGCAGATATCTTGGATTCTGGAGGTCAAATGGACTGTATCGCGATTGACATGTCTAAAGCATTTGATAGGGTGGATCATGGGAGACTATTGGCAAAAATGAGTGCAATTGGACTAGACAAAAGAGTGACTGAATGGGTTGCTATATTTCTAGAAAATAGATCTCAGAGAGTTAGAGTAGGTGAAGCTTTGTCTGACCCTGTAATAGTTGAGAGGGGAGTTCCTCAGGGCAGTGTTATCGGACCTTTATGTTTTCTTATATATATAAATGATATGAGTAAAGGAGTGGAATTGGAGGTAAGGCTTTTTGCGGATGATGTTATTCTCTATAGAGTGATAAATAAGTTACAAGATTGTGAGCAACTGCAACGTGACCTCGAAAATGTTGTGAGATGGACAGCAGGCAATGGTATGTTGATAAACGGGGTTAAAAGTCAGGTTGTGAGTTTCACAAATAGGAAAAGTCCTCTCAGTTTTAATTACTGCGTTGATGGGGTGAAAGTTCCTTTTGGGGATCATTGTAAGTATCTAGTTGTTAATATAAGGAAAGATCTTCATTGGGGTAATCACATAAATGGGATTGTAAATAAAGGGTACCGATCTCTGCACATGGTTATGAGGGTGTTTAGGGGTTGTAGTAAGGATGTAAAGGAGAGGGCATATAAGTCTCTGGTAAGACCCCAACTAGAGTATGGGTCCAGTGTATGGGACCCTCACCAGGATTACCTGATTCAAGAACTGGAAAAAATCCAAAGAAAAGCAGCTCGATTTGTTCTGGGTGATTTCCGACAAAAGAGTAGCGTTACAAAAATGTTGCAATGTTTGGGTTGGGAAGAATTGAGAGAAAGAAGAAGTGCTGCTCGACTAAGTGGTATGTTCCGAGCTGTCAGCGGAGAGATGGCCTGGAATGACATTAGAAGACGAATAGGTTTGAATGGCGTCTATAAAAGTAGGAAAGATCACAATATGAAGATAAAGTTGGAATTCAAGAGGACAAACTGGGGCAAATATTCATTTATAGGAAGGGGAGTTAGGGATTGGAATAACTTACCAAGGGAGATGTTCAATAAATTTCCAATTTCTTTGAAATCATTTCGGAAAAGGCTAGGAAAGCAACAGATAGGGAATCTGCCACCTGGGCGACTGCCCTAAATGCAGATCAGTATTGATTGAAAAAAGCTATTTTTGGACGATCTGACATATTTGCAAAAAACGCCTTTGAAAAGTCGTACAGTGGGACGAATTGGACCATACGTAGCTTTCCGAACTTGTAGATGGTTTGGCAGGAGAAAGGAAGGCGAAGAGACGAACTTTCCCGTAGTGAAATTGCTGAGTATGGCCATATACAATTACAAAGTGAGAACATTACGTCCAGTTCTTCCAACAGCCATTCGTTCATTTGTTTGTTTGTTGTCCGTTTGTTAGTACGCAATATAGAGGGTGGTTGGAAACAACGTGAACAGAGTATTTGAGCGTTACAGCGTTGGTCATACTGATAAGTAGAGCCCGGATTTCCTTGCACTATCAAATGATGGTACATGCACAAAAAACTAGAAAATATGCACTATCAACATTCCACTTTGTTATATTTTCATTCCCTTTTGAAACACTGTACCACAACTAATGTCTTCACATTTTCTTCACTTACGTCCATTCGTTTATCTGACAGAACATTCCTGAACACAGAAAATTTTATTTCTACGTCACAAGAAGTGACAAGTTCATACTTAAATGAAGACATTTAGGACGAAGTATATTTGAAATGACCTCTTTTTAAAAATTAACTTAGAAATTCCTTCCCCTCAATCCATTTAGACACAAAGTCTCTTCGTAGACTTTTAACAGGTGGTATGACATCAATACGTCACAGCACAGTCCAACACTAAATTACAATCTGAGCGAGTAAGCGTGCTCTTTTCCAACTCCCTACTTTTCTCAATTATTTTGGCCTCAGACGTGTGACCAGTGACAGTTCGGGGTAGGAAATTACAGGAAAACAAAACAGGATTTTGTGCAAAACCAAGGTTTTTAAGCTGCTATCTCAGTAACGCGGCGTCACAGTAGTGTGATTCAAGTTTTGATTTCTTCGTCTAACATAGACGAAAAAAAGAAAAACAAACAGTTTTTACTGGGACACCTTACTTCTAAGGATTATACCGGTCGACGTGGGGTCTTTCCGCATATGTCACAGTTTACTCAGGCAACAGATAAGAAAGTGCTTGCCTAAGGGGATAATAGGATCTCTATGCATCTAACTTTGGTTGTCAAGTAGTAGACCTATCTCTCCATGATAGCCAAATAACGTGGACATATGGTCCTAAATTCTGCAAACCAATTTTCAAGAAAGGCACTATCATGCAAGTTAACATAATGTTTTCGTCAAAGTCAGAAGAAAAGTCATATAATCCAATATAAATGTCCAATTATTCTCCATTAAATCCAAAATTTTTAAAATATGCATTATGCATACATTTTCTCCCAAAAAGGCCAAAACTTGCAAACATGCATGGAAAAAGTATGGTTATTTGGAATTGATTAGTCATAAAACGAATATTTGCAAAGTTTCAGAAGTGTAACCAACTTATTTAGAAACGTTCATTCGCATGGAAATCCGGGCTCTACTGATAAGTAATTTGAAAAATTTACGTCGATATCCCGCGCCGTTGTTATTTTATCAGCTGCTGAAGTTAGCCAATCAGATCGCTTCGCGGGTGAATTCAAATGGGCTGTACGAGGCGGTGTTGCTAAACCAGCGCGTGACTTGGTCGAGCTTGAGAGCCAAGCCGAGAAATGAGCATCAAACACTGACACACCGTGGGCTTCAGCCAATGCCACTGTAGCGTGCTTGCTATGAGCCAAGCCTATCAGCAGGGAGGTCCTTGTTCAAACTCGCCCCTGGAGAAGTTGGCGTTCACAAGCCAGTCATAAGCCGCGTGTAGATTTGAAGTCGTCCGCGAAGCGATCTGATTGGCTAACTTCAGGAGCTCATAAAATGACAACGGCGCGGGATATCCAATAATTTTTTTTCGAATTATTCATCAGTATGACCAACCCTCTAACGCTCATATACCCGGTTCACCTGCTTCCGACCACCCTGTATATTGTGGATAAGTTTCAAGTACAAGCTTTACATCAATTTCTGTAGTAAGCGTTTCGTAATGTTCAGGGCATACGAGATGCAATACCTTTCTTTGGTGTTTAATGTATGAGGAATCTGATATACAGTTTAATTTAGGGCAGGTTTGTTGAAGATTTGTCTTCCTTTATGACTGTTATGGGAATACCCGTGGATCAGCAGAGGTGAAAGAAGGTGCGGGCTGGAATGGGTCTAACTACAAGTCCGAAAGATGAATTAAAATTTAAATAAAGGTTATATTTTCAATAGACAACAAGATTTAACAAATTTTCACTAGGTGAAATAACAATAAAAATTCAGGTACAATAATAATTTTACAAGCGAAAACACAAGTTAAGTGGTCTTTACAAATCCTGGGCTTCGAGCCCCAATTTCACAAACCTTGAGCTCTCAGCTCACAACCACAAATTACCAAAGGGCAGAAAACCCCTAATAACATGGAGCACTTGCTCCCACCTAGTAATGTCAAGCCTCCTAGAGGCACCTTTCAAAACACCAGAAAGAGCTGACCCGCTCTCAATCTTTCAAGCCTATTCAAGGCAATACCTTCATTTACAATCACTTGCCATCAAGGCACAACTTACAAGAATTAAACAGGGGTATCTCGTACCCAGCCTACAGGGCCTTAAAGGAAAATAATAGGTTAATTTAAATGGCCCTAAATGCAAAGAAAGAAGAAAGGAGGCGTGAATTAGCACTCCTAAATATACCTTTTAAAACCTAAGAGGCACTAGGCCGATGACACAGGGGCTATTCGCAAGCTAAGGAGGTGACTCGCAAAAGAAAAATAATTTAACACATTAATGAAGAGAAGAAAATCGGTTATGAAAACATAGTCACCTCAAATCAAAATTGAAGGGGAGCTCGAGAGGGTAAAGCACTTTCTATCCCCGATTTACAGTTAAAGTAATAAGAAAATATTTACATAAGCCGGCACTAAGTTACATTTTTAAACAGGTAGGTTACATTGAAAAGGTTTCGAACCTTCCCCGAGGGTTAAACTGCTGAGCTAGCAAGAAATAAAGATGTTAAAAGGCCATTATCTTTGCTGAAGAGCTGCTGCTCGAAGGAAGAGGCGCTACCCGCCTCCTGCTATACTTCCATACACTAAGCTAGATGTTGTTGAAGTGGCTGAGAGCCAAAAAAATCAGCAGTTTTTATACTCTCGGGGAAGATTCGAGACCTTTCATGAATGGTTAAGACACACCCACAGACGTTTATTGGGTAGCTTACAGTTACACATCGACATTGGAGAATAAAGACGCCATTGGCTGAAAATTAATGGACTCTCCCTGTCGGACCCTCGCCCCATCGAGGCTGGGGTCCCCCAGGGGGGTGTCATCTCTCCTGTGCTTTTTAACTTATACATGGCTGACATACCCCGGCCACCGCGCGTGAATGTCTACATGTATGCAGATGACACTGCAATCTCTGCTGTCTCTTGGCAACCACCCAGAGTCCAAAATTACCTCCAAGATGCCCTCTCCACCTTCGAACCATGGCTTCGACAGTGGAGAATTAAAATAAACGTCAATAAGACTTGTGCTACTCTCTTTTCCAAACGAACAAGAACTGACCCCCAACCACTGAACTTTTTCGGCGAAGTGATTCGGTGGACTGATGTCACTAAGTACCTGGGTGTTTCCCTTGATAGAGCACTAACCTTCAAACATCATGTTGCCAAAATTTCGGCCCAGGCATATCGCCGTCTCCATGAAATTGTACCTCTCATGAAAGCCGATAATGGGCTCAATTTGGAAAACAGACTCCTGTTATACAAATCCTCCATTCGGCCAATCCTCGAGTATGCCAGTCCCGTCTGGGGGATCGCAGCCAAAACGCACCTGCAACTAGTCCAGAGATTTCAAAATCGTGCCCTTCGCATGATTGCAGGTGCCCAATGGTTTGAACGGAATCGCGACATCCACTCTGATCTCCATATCCAAGAAATCTATCCCAGGATTCAAAAATCAGCAATGAAATTCTATTCTGATCTCAGATCAAACCCAAACCACCTCATCTCCTCTCTTGGAAATTATGAAACCGAGGGACTTCGTTATAAAAGACCCAAGGCCATTCTAACATAAACCACCCCTCGGGGTGCAGGTCACATTCTGACCAGTCCGATTTCGTTCAAGGTCCCACCACCATCTACATTAATGCAGTCTAGTTTATATCTGTCGAAAGCAGCACTCAAGACCGGTAGGTCGAAGGGCTAAAATGACTCAAAGGATCCGGGCTCCCGCCCGCATATCCATTGAGACGCGTGGTCTGTCTGTCTGTCTGTTGACAGAAATTTACGATTGGCTAATTTCAAAACTGGCGGAAAGGAAGATTAATATTGCCAACCCACAAATGAAAGAACAACATTTAGTAAAGAACAAACTTATGAATACAAAATATCTTCAAGAAAAGTTCCTTCACTTCGCACCAGGGTGCATGATCATAGTTTTTGGTAGAGACATCTGTGAGAGAATGTCCACACTTCTTGATAATTAGTGAACAAAAACAATTCGAAATTAACTCGGTGACATCTTCTGATAAACGGTTGAATTAATTCAGTTTTAAGGTTCAGAGTTTCAGCTGTAGAGGAGTACTTTAAGGCGGAAAATTCAAATGTGCGGCGTATAGGTGTACCAACCGGTACAATGATAATAAGAAATTACATTAAAATTAAGTATATTTTATGGTTCCACCTTTTCAGCACAAATTGTTTTGTAATATGAGTTACAAGTTGTTTACACATGGCCCTAGTTTTGACTCCATATCTGGGTCATCATCAGTCGATAACACATATAGTGCAAGACTGATGATGACCCAAATCTGGAGTCGAAACTAGTACCATGTGTAAACAACTTGTAATGTAACTCACATTACAAAATGATTTGTACTGAAAAGGTGGAACCATAAAATATACCTAATTTAAATTTAATCTCAGTTCAATACGGACCAATATGAAATTCTTATCCCTACATGAGAAATTATTCTGAAAATTAAGGAACCTGGTAACAAATGCCACCAAACGCATTCTTGCCAATTTTGCAAATTTTCTGCAAATCTTTTCATATGGAAACTGAAAAATATTATTTTACCTAAGGAAAATCTTTTAATCTGTCTATTCATCTGTAGGACTTACAAGAATATCTTGACAACGCTAAAGAAGGAGTTGTTTTCTTCAGTCTGGGCAGCAACCTTCAGAGTAAAAAATTGAAAGAAGAGAAGAGACAAGCTATTTTGAGTGCCTTTGCTGAGCTGCCAGAGAAAGTACTGTGGAAATGGGAGGCAGACATTCTACCTGGACAGCCAAAGAATGTCAAAGTGGGAAAATGGCTGCCACAGACAGATATTCTTGGTAAGTGCTGATCTTTGATATTACATTGCACTTACAGGTGTGTCACATTCGTATCTGTTCAAAGTTTGCATGCGTTTATCTGAGGTGGTGTACTGTACATTCCAACGTTAATATCATAAGACACCACGCTGTTTATTTGAAGTTGAATGGTGTGAAAATATGTACAGAGGTACATCATGTAAAATAAGCGACTATGGTTAGCTCTACGTGCAATGTAACAATGTTTTATATGCTTTACAAAAGGGACTTCAAAACCGTTTTATCAATTTTTAACATGGATATGTTTTTGGTTTGGCGGGAGGGGGGGGGTCTATCTGGAATTAGCGTCTACAATTTAACGTAGACAATTCTCTGTGGACAGAAAACCGTGATAACTAGACAACCAATGATCGTGGTCATCTTCCTCACGCTATTACCAAATAGGTTGCAAAGACAACAGCGGAAACTATCTTGAAAACGCATAGCTTTCCGATGAGACAGCGCACGTAACGAATGTGATACGAGCCATCCTGCAAAAAAAAAAAAAATGCCCCTTCCCCCGTCAAATAAAATGTAAAAGCCTATGAATAAAATAATCTAAATTCCATTAGAGCAGATAGGAGTAATGCAATATATTATCAAGTTATATAAACAAAGGGATTATTCGTTATATTAAGATGATTAAAAAATAATGTTTAATAGGCTTTTCTGACTGCCTCCGTAGCTTAACGGCTGAGCTGCTGAAATGCCAACAGTACACCACTTAGATGTTCCCACTTAACTTTAATTGGTTTCATTTTTTAGTAACTACAGAACTATACTCTGTTTACTATAGGAAAGCTCAGGAGAGAACACCATTGAGAATCCTCTCAAACAATATCATGAAAATTGACGATCCTCAGAAATCAGGGAACGACCGGCAGAGAGATATATTGCAAGAAAATATCACTTACCTCAATCGGATTTCTAGACAGTTCCAAGATTCTTGAGGTGGTAGTCATGAGTGTTCTCCACCTTTAAATCTGAAATAAGAAATAAAATATGGAAGTCAGCTTTCTACCCATTTAGTTCTTCATCTATTTATACAACATTCAGTTTGGTTGTATTACGCGAATTTTCGCGAATTTAATTGATTTAAATGTATTCGGCAAGGCAACCTCATAAATGCATTTCCTTTTTTAAAATTCAAATACCTTTAACTCAGGTACGGTTGGATTATTTGAAGAAATGTTGGTCGACGGGGGAAGGGGGGGGGGGGGGTTGAGGCTAGCCCAGTGCGGTCGAGCTCCCTTGTCTGAAATGCGGGCAGCTAAGTACGAAGCCTACGTAAATCACTTCAAGCGAGAGAGAGAATACACTCGGCACGCGACAGGAACGGTGCTGTTCGATTGTGACTACGAAGTTCTCGTCTCACCATTCAAAGAATTGTTGGAGCAATTCAAAGAATGGTCGAAAACAACGTGGACCGAAAGTGTTGGTCATTCTGATATATATTTTGAAAAAAAATCTATATTTCGCGTTGTTGTAATTTTATCAGCTGCTGAAGTTAGCCAGTCAGATCACTTCGCGGGCGAATTCAAATGGGCTATGCGAGGCAGTGTTGCTAAATCGTTTGGAATCTGGTTTTGTGAAATGTCAATGAAGTTTTGGCCTAGTTCTCCTATGCTGAGATTTAGAAGCCATTCACTGTAGTTGGACTCCACAGCATTTATAATCCATTTTGGTTTAAAAACCTAATTTCTGGCCATACCGAAGAGTAACTTAAAACTAAAAGGGGTCGGGAAAAATGAAGATATAAAATCTTTCTGGCACTGACATGTGAAGTCGTTAGTAGTGGTTCAAAACTTCTGCACCTAATTTGACTGCCGCCTTCTGTTTCCCACCATTTATACGTAGATTTCATTCTTACCAACTATTTTCAACAACATCTCAATAAATTCAAATAATAATACTAAATCCTTGTACTTACTTTAAGTATAGCAACTAACTTGATCAATAACAGACAGTATTCTATGTAAATAAAGTTGTAGGGTCCGCTCACTGTAATTTGGTCTGTTTAGCTAATTTTTCATATATTTATCCGTTTTAGGTCAACTCAAGACCGTATCAGTAGTTTAAGTTTTCTGTTTGTCCGTTTGTTCCACCATCACGGCGAAACGGCTGCGGAGATCTCGACCAAACTTCATATTTAGAGTATACTCAACCAGGGGGAGGTTATCTATATATATAAAATAGCTTGTCCTGACTGACTGACTGACTGACTGACTGATTCATCATCGCCGAGCCAAAAATACTGGACATAAAGAAATAAAATTTTGGGGATATATTCACATTATGATGTAGGTGCTCGCTAAGAGAGGATTTTTGGATATTCCTTCGGTAAGGGGGTGAAAAGGGGGGTGAAATTTTAAAATGAGTGTATCTATATCTCAAAACTTTAAACGTTTATAGATGTGAAAATTGGTATTTAGAATCTTCTTTAAAAATAAGGAAACACGTATTTTTTTGTTTTCAGAAAATCCCAATAGGAGGGGTGAAAAAGAGTGAAAATGGGGGAAAATGGGTTGAATGCCTTTAATCAGGATACCGGTACTTATATATCAGAAACCGAAGATATTACAGACCTCAAAATTGGTACTTTTGATCTCTTTTAAAAATAAAGATACACGTATTTTTTTGTTTTTGGAAAATCCAATTAATGGGAGGGTGAAAAGGGGGTGAATGTTTAAAATGAGTTAATCTATATCTCGAAACTTTTAAAGTTTGCTGATGTAAAAATTGGTATTTAGAATCTTCATTAAAAATAAAGAAACACGTATTATTTTTTTTTCGGAAAATCGCAATAGGAGGAGTGAAAAGGGGTGAAAATGGGTTGAATGCCTTTAATGAGGATACTTATATCTCAGAAACTGAAGATATTACAGACCTGAAAATTGGTGTTTGGGATCTCCTTTAAAAATAAAGGAGCACCTATTTATTGGTTTCTGGAAAACCCAATTAAGGGGGGGTGAAAAGGGGGGTAATATTTTAAAACGAGTGTATCTATATCTCAAAACTTTTAAAGGTTATAGATGTAAAAATTGGTATTTAGAATCTCCTTTAGGAATAAAGTAACACGTATTTTTTTGTTTTCGGAATATCGCAATAGGTGGATTGAAAAGGGGTGAAAAATGGGTTGAATGCCTTTAATGAGGCTACTTATATTTCAGAACCTGAAGATATTACAGACCTGAAAATTGGTGTTTGGGATCTCCTTTAAAAATAAAGAAACACGTATTTTTTGTTTGTGGAAAATCCAATTAATGGGGGGGGGGGCGTGAAAAGGGGGTTATTTTTAAAATGAGTGTATCTATATCTCAAAACTTTTAAAGTTTATAGATGTAAAAATTGGTAGTTAGAATCTCCTTTAAAAATAAAGAAACACGTATTCTTTTGTTTTCGGAAAATCCCAATAGGAAGGGTGTAAAAGGGTGAAAAATGGGTTGAATGCCTTTAATGAGGCTACATATATTTCAGAACCTGAAGATATTACAGACCTGAAAATTGGTATTTTGGATCTACTTTAAAAGTAAAGAAACACGTATTTTTTTCGTTTTTGGACAATCCAAATATGGGGGGGTGACAAGTGGGGTGAATTTTTTAAAATGAGTGCGTCTACATCTTAAAACTTTAAAATTTACAGATGTAAAAATGTTAGTTAGAATCTCCTCTAAAAATAAAGGAACACGTATTTTTTTATTTCCTGTAAATCCTAATAGGATCGGTGTAAAAGGGGTGAAAAATGGGTTGAATGCTTTTAATGGGGATACATATATCTCAGAAACGAAAGATATTACAGAACTGAAAATGTGTATATGGGATCTCCTTTAAAAGTAAAGAAACACGTAATTCTTTGTTTTTGGGAAATCCAATTAATGGCGGTTAAACAGGAGTGACAAATTGGGGTGAATTTTTTGAAAGACTGTATCTACAGAATACCTTGGAAACGTAAAATGTTACAGACGTAAAAAGTGGGTGTTTGGAATCTCCTGTAAATGTAAATAAACATAGGTGATTTGTTTTTGGAAACTCCACGTAAGGGGAACTCAAAAGGGGTGAAATTTTAAAATGAGAATTTTTACAGTATATCTAAAAAAACTTAACATGTTACAGAAGTGAAGGTATTTTTTATCTCTATTAAACATAAAGAAACGTGTGTTTTTAGTTTTCGGAAATACCACTTGGGTGGAGGGGGGTGGTAAAAGTGACTGAAAATGGTGTTGAATTATTTTAATTAGGCTACTGATATCACAAAAATGAAGATGTTACAGACGTGAAATTTGATATTTGTAATCTGCTTTAAAAGTAAAGAAACACGTATTCTCGGAAAATCCAATGAAGGGGTGGGGGTGGGGGGAAGAATTGAAAAATTAATTGGCTTAATTGTATGAGAATACATACATCTAATAAAAACTAAAGTTGTTACAGACGTGAAAATTCGTATTTGGATCTCCTTTAAGAACAAAGAAAAGCGCGTTTTGGTGGGGAAACCATCTTGGAGGGCGGGAGTGTAAAGGAGTTGAATTCCTTTCATGAGGACACATAAATCAAAAACTGAAGATGTTAGAGTCGTGATCATTGGTATGTAAGGAGATCCTTTACTATTAAAGAAACAAGTATTTTTTGCGGGAAAATTCACTTGGCGGGGGGGAGTATTGTGATATGAAGTGCAGAAAGTAAGTTATTTTTATTGGGATACTTATATCTCAAAACTGGAGGTAATAGACGTGAACATTGGTGTTTGGAATCTCCCTTAAACATAAAGAAACAAGCATTCTTTTAAATTTTTTTGGGGGGGGTGGCGGTAAATAAACTTAACGGCAGTGGGGTGTAGAAGGAGGTGAGAACAATTGATTTTAGCTGTTATTAATGTACTTATAAGGATCCTCCGTTGCTCAGGCGGCAGCGCGCCGGCCTCTCACAGCTGGGTTCCGTGGTTGAAATCCCGGTCACTACATGTGACATTCGTGCTGGACAAAACGGTGGCGGGACAGGTTTTTCTCCGGATACTCAGGTTTTCCCTGTCATTAGCCATTCCAGCAACACATAATAGTAATAATAATAATAATAATAATAATAATAATAATAATATTCCGGACCGTCGTCAAATGTGCGGACCGCGCTGGAAACGGCTCCTGGACGGGTAATGACTAAGAATGCAGTCCGGCCGCGGGTTCAGTGCCGCCAAGGCACCCAATATGACACCACACCGGATCTCCTGAAGGATTTTATCCATATTAAAACTGATTATAGGAAAAGATGGCAAAGATTTACGGACCCATCTGACCGGGAGGAATACCTGAGCCTAGCCCGGGAAGTACGAAATCGATTGCTGGAAAGGAAGATTGAAAAATGGGAGGAAACGTGCCGTAAAATAATAGAAAACCAGTCAGATCGGGAATTTTGGTGGATTCGCGCAGAAAACCAGTCAGATCGCGAATTTCGTCGGATTATATATCTAAAACAATAAGTATTCAATTATAAATTTCAGTATAATACCGTAGCGAAGCACGGGTATCTTGCTAGTATATATATATATATATATATATATATATATATATATATATATAATTAATTTAAAACTCACTGAACAGACTGGGGTTTTATAGGAAAATCAGAACAGTTTTCTTCAATTTTCTCTTATACTATTGATTTTCTGTAAACTCCGCAGACTATATGTGAAACGCCACTTCATTTTAAACAACTTTTCTTATGTACATAATTTCTCTTGCTCTTCAAATGACGGAGAAAATTACTATTTTCTGGGGCTTTCATGCTCTGCACTGAGTGACCGACAGACCGACAACGAACCTACCGGTTACCATGACAACGTCCCTGGCTCCTTGCCAGCAGGGAAGTAACGTTATGCCATTTTCGTCATCATTCCTGTAAACTCGTGGTTGTTCCTTGGGTAGAGGGCAAGAGAGACGTCAAGCTGCCATTCTGCAGGATATTTGAGGAATACCGTTGGAGGTTGCAATCATCTTCGAACAGCACTAAGGGAGCCTGGTAATATTTGAATAGTACCACGGAGTGCAGCCCATTATTTCATTCCGTAAGGTGTTTTCTGGCATTTGCTATAGTTTTTACTGTATTTCTCTTCTACTTCTGTTTTCCACTGTATTTCCTTGCCTCTGCCTTGCTTCATTAGTCATAAGGAATAACACCATAAGTCATCTTATCTGTTTACCTAAGACTCCCTGCGCCCAAAATTTCTCTTCAGTTACCGCCTTCTTAAATCACAATTTAGTGAGGAACATTTCATGTTTCAATTCATCAACTTGGCATTTACATTTGTGCTATCCGGCTGTCCTCAGTTATAATCCTATTTTCTATTAATGACAATTCTTCTTTATTCGTATCAGAAGCAATATAGGTAAGGTAAGGGTTATTCTGCCCGAAGGCAGGTCCGAACCTCCGCAGAGGTGTTCCTGAGCCGGAGTTTACGTGCGGTAGGGTGGCCAGTTCCTTTCCGCTCCTCCATTCCCTTACCCCCACCAACAGCGCGTGGCAACCCATCCAACTCCTGACCACGCCCAATGTTGCTTAACTTCGGAGTTCTCACGGGATCCGGTGTTTCAACACGGCTACGGCCGTTGGCTCAGAAGCAATATATCATATAAATTATTAGTTAAGAATGAAAAATAATTAAATAGGCCTAACTGGTAAAAAACATAATAGAGGTACATTCAAAGTAACAATTATATCATATCGGACCAGAATTTGGCAAGATCTCGACCATTTGGTGTGGCCTTCACTTCCTTCTTTAGTTTCCCCGTATGTATGCGAGTCCTAATCCCGATACATGGACACTCTTTCCTTTGATGAAAAATTCTAAGATGTTCAAGTATATAACTTTTGGCTCCGGAGCATATCGAAATATGGAGGCAATTTTAATGACGGCGCAAACCTTCGTTTCGGGGTAACTGTTGGCTAAACGGTAGGTCATATCACAAAACAGATTACACAATCGCCGCTCAATTTGGAGATATCTTCATCTTTGGTCGTATGACCTGTTGTAGTATCTCGATTCATTATACGTTAGATAGCTGCATTACTCGAATGTAATCAAATCTCTAACTCGATTGTGAGTGGCATTAGGAAGGGGGGCGTCTTTATAATGAAAACTCCCCATATCTACTGTGGATAGCAGCTGGCAAGTGAGCCTGCCATTATAGTAGAAACTCCCGAACTCAATTTTGAATGGCAGTAGGAAATGTGGCCTGCCATTATCATCAAAACTACCCAACACGCACCTTACATCGGAAACAACGTATGGGGTCCTCCTAGTTTTATTTCTCGGATTGCGCTAAGACACATGCAATTGAATGTAATCATACTAACTTGTGCACAACAAATTAGGGAGAAATCCGTATACAAGGTAGAATACCGTAGCGAAGCACGGACACATTTGCTAATTAAGTTTCTTAAAAAAGTACCAAATTCGTGGTTGTGAAGGTTCCGTTGTATTTTTCTAGTAAAGGAGAGACAACATCATATATCTAATGCGAATTTCAGCTGTTCAAACAGTCTCTTCTGTTTTTCATAATCACTGCGAATGGCAGACGGAATAGGTATTTTATATATTTTCATTACATACTTCAATTAGTTTAATGCTTGATTTTGCACAGTGCTGTAATGCTACGAGACTCTCCCTGTTCACTGAGTTTCTGAAAGAGAAATCATCCAACTGATAGCCACTTCTATTAGGGAATCGAAAAATCGGCCTCCTAATCAGTTCATATGTACAGTATTTATTTTATATGATGTTTGGATTAAGCAGGGTTTGTATCATAACTCAAGATTAAAATTGCCAACCATCAGGCGGATTATCTCTTTCTGATTTTATTTGACAAAAGAAAGTCGAATATGGTACTTTAAGTCAGGGAATACAAGTGGTGTCTAACAATCGCCAATGAATTTTTCAACGCACAGTCCGCTATGGTCTGGATAATGTTGTCCGGGATTTTGTTTGTTCTTAAGAAGTTCATCATCTCCTTAGGAATTGTCCCTCGAGCGCCAATCATAAGGCAAATGAGTTCCCATTTTGTAATTTCATACTTCTTTCCGAGATCTTCAATACATGACTCATGTATGGTCTTTTTTTCTCCTCACACACTACTCGGGGCTGCTGTTCATTTTCCTCGAATCTTACAGTGGAATCAACCATCTTTCGCCCGGTCGATGACTACAATTTCAGCTCGTCTTGTGCTTCCATTTGTGGACGACATCCTACTTCTTCAAAGATCTCCAAGTGTTGTTATTTACGGAGGCTTCCAGCAATCAATGTGCGAACTGTACCGTGCCGATTGATTGATTAAGACTTACCATCAGAAGTGAAGAGACAGATATATATAATCCAAGTACAACACTGCAAATAAAATAAAAAGTTGTATATATAAAGTTGTCTTCAAATAAATAATGTAACTAACGTAAACATGATTGGTTTATCAGACTATTTAAACTGAAGGAATGGCAAGCCATAGTTTATCAGCTTCACTGCTTATGATATTAGGATTTTTTCTAAAGCATACCCCTCTTAAAACTTAATAGTGAAAATTGTAATTCACTGCGTTGAGGACGAAAATATTTTGAGGTATCGGCAAACTCTTTACTGTATCTGATCAATATAGGTAAACAGAAGAGAAACAACCAATTTCTCACAACGTAAGTTATTTTGAAAGTTACCTGGATTTCTCTCCACGGAAAATAAAACAAAACTAACTATACCCTTAATACTTAAATGAACGTTCACTGTCCGTTGACCTTCACGGCCTGTGAAGTAACCACAACGTGGCTGTCGCTGAAGCGCTTACACTGATCGCTCCTCCACCCAACTGTAGTCTGTTTGCCTGCGGGACGAAAAGTCCAGCATGAGCACCTCTGGTTTAGCGTGTAAGTCGGTATTACAAAGTGACATTACAAATGTTTAAACAGCGAAATGTACTAATTATAATAAATAACTTGCTGTTGTTCTGTCCACCAGCTCATCCCAATGTTCGTCTCTTCATCACACATTCTGGACTGCTAAGCACACAAGAGTCAATCCATCGAGGAGTGCCCATGTTGGGAATTCCGTTCTTCGCAGATCAGCAAATCAACATTGAGAAATCAATGCGTCATGGAGTTGGACTCCGTTTGGATTACAATGACATCACCAAAGAAAGTTTACTGAAGACAATACGCTCTGTAATTGATGATCCAAGGTATGGTATATTGATCAATTATGTACAGTATTCTTATCTCCTTAAAGTAGTCTGTAGCTATTTCTTGATGGATGCAATATTCTTGCAGCTAGCGTTTGGCACAGTTCACAGCAAAATGTAGCTTCCATTGATGTCTCAGTGTCATTTGTGAGTGTGAAAGTATCGAAGCTGCTGAGATGTGAGTGGTGAAATTTTGCAAAAATCATTTACGTTCTATAGGAACTTTGCTAACCAAAAACTAGCCGCGAATTTTAACTAGAAGGTTCCCAAGTCGAACCTTGAATATGTCGTATGAAAACAGTAAGTTAGTAGCAGTTGGCCATCTCTTGGGGGGCGCGCTTGACAGCAGCATGTGCGCATGTGTTCCACCAGAAATTCGGGCTGCCCAGACATAATTCTAATACCCCATGCAGTTATACTAATAAGTTTCTCACAATTCCGGTTTCGATTTGGGAATATTTACTTACACGGAAGACGGTCTTTTGTTGCCACTGTCCCTTGTTATTAGTTTATGAAAGAGTCCAGTCAAGTCTCTGTCAGTGTCCTCCGCAAGCAGAAAATTAATTCATGCTCTGTCCACTGTCGAACATAGAATGCGCTATTGTCCCGTGTTGCCGATTAATTCTTGGCCGCCGTTGGTGAGCCTTGTTTATTGCATTGTGACGTATACACCAGAAACTGCATAAATCAAAAAACCATTAGCAGTTACATACAACCGTTATCTGCAGATACACTTGAGTGCTGCAAAATATTTTTCAACAGATTTGCACTTGAAGACTGCCTCATTACTACAATGCACGCCATTCACTGCAGGGGAACTCTTTTTGGCTTGAAGGGACAATGAAATAAAGCAGTACTTGCCTCTTCTGTGAAAGCAGAGCAGTTTCAGTCTGACTATCCGACATTCGGAAATCATCCGATAATTGGGCACTCTCCCCTAGTCAGTCGTACAGTCCTTGAATAGCTGGTCGATCATCAGTTCCTTCGCTAAGTTTTCTCTCAATGACAATTGTAATAACTGATAACATACGAGAGTCTCTCACTGTACTATAGTCCTCTGTAAATACATTTTAGTTCCTTTCAGAGTACTCTTGCCCTCTGGCAAACAAAACATACGTATTACGAAACGGGTGGCTGGTATCAGAATGATCCGCCCGGATTAAATATTAATGCACCAAAATAATTCCAGTTTTCTAGTTACCTTATTCCTAAAATACTTTAATGTCTAAATTAGATGTTGCCTACATCTGTCGTTATAGGCAGGAGACTTCTCTCCGCGAAATTAAAGAGGAAATGGCTTATGTTTAAAAAGTTTAAAATATGTGACATGTTCCGAGCAGAACCGGGTCCAATCATCTTCGTGGCGGTGGTGGTTGTGATTACTTTTCTAAAGAGGAAGTACAAAGAGGTAACGTTGTTCTATCAAAATTTATCAGGAAATAAAAAAGGAGCATACCGGGCGAGTTGGCCGTGCGGTTAGAGGCGCGCGGCTGTGAGCTTGCATCCGGGAGATAGCGGGTTCGAATCCCACTGTTGGCAGCCCTGAAGATGGTTTTCCGTGGTATCCCATTTTCACACCAGGCAAATGCTGGGGTTGTAACGGTCGCTTCCTTCCAACTCCTAGGCCTTCCCTAACCCATCGTCGCCATAAGACCTATCTGTGTCGGTGCGACGTAAAGCAACTAGCAAAAAGGAACAGTTCCGATAATTCGAAAAATGAAGTTATCGGTAAAAGACAGTGAAGGGCCATGAGGGGCGTGAAAATGAAACTACCTATAGCCGTAATATTGAAAGATAAGTTCTGACAGTTCTTAGGAGGAGGTCGGTTCACTGCCTGCCTGGGTGGGGAGAAAGAAGCAGGGAGGTACGGCTGTCATGGAAACGTGGGTGGACACACTGCGGTTGCCATGCAAATAAGCCTGCCGACCGGTTCGTGTTGCTTGAAGTTGCCAAACCTCTCACTTCTGAGTTACGTACAACAGAACACAGCGGTTTGCAGGAACGAACAAGTGAACCGGAAGCGAAGGGAAGGAGAAAGGAATGCGGCAACACAGTGCAATGTTCCTCCCTCGAGCCATCTGTCATAACGCTTCTTTTAATATTATACGTATAGGTCTCGCAAACCTAATACCGTCAGGATCAGAACAAGAGCTGATCACTGCACCGCTTTTGAAACTCCAAGATACAGTATTAGATTGCAGGCTTTCAGCGCAGGCCCAAACTGCTTCCTACAGTTTCAACAGGTCATTTAATACCATTCAGTAATAAACACATGTACACTATGATATTATGTTAAATTATTGTTAAAACTTAAAGCTGAAGGAAATTATAAGTATTATTATTTGTTCCAGCTATGCAAAGAACATGCGAGAGCTGTCCAGTAAATTCCGAGACCGACCTGAGACTCCTCTTGAAACAGCCGTGTTCTGGTGCGAGTATGTCATGAGACACAAAGGGGCACCTCATTTACGTTCTGCAGCAAAGGACTTGTATTTGTTCCAGTATCTACTGCTAGATGTTATAGCCTTCGCGTCGGCAGCAACACTTGTACCAGTCTTACTACTATGTTACTGTTGTAAAAAGATATTTTCAAAAAAATTAGTACAAAATAAGATCAAGAAAAACTAATTGTTTAGATACATATGTTTGTATTGTCTTTTTCTACGTATATATTTATCTTTCAGTACTAAGAAATATAAAAATAAATCAGTGTCTGAAACTCTTAATTTCAACTTCTGTCTTTTCACATGAAATTTATTCAAAATGGTCGGTGGTCTCCGGTTCTAAATGTATTAAATAATATACGAGAATAATTTCTATATTATTTTAAAGCACAACGATGAGTACACGATGTGACAGCGGCAGCTGGTATACTGCGCATGACGTCATATCAAGATGGCCGCCCAGTTAAAAAGGTATGTTTTTGGCGGTCGAAAAGTCGAAAGACAGGGAAGATTAACTTTCAGGATTCCAGCAAGATAAAACAAATATTTTAGAATCAGGAGGTCAAATGGACCCTATCACTATTTACCTATCCAAGGCTTTTGATAGGATAGATCATGGGAGATTACTGAGGAAAATGGGGGCTATTGGACTAGAGCAAAGAGTGGTTGAAGGGGTGGCTAAATTTCTAGAAAATAGAAAACATAGAATTACAATAGGTGGAGTGTTATCTGATCCTGTAATGATTCAGAGGGGGTCCAGCAGGGAAGTGTTGTTGGACCTTAATGTTTTGTTACATATATAAATGACATGAGTAAAGATTTGGAATCGCAGATAAGGCTATTTGCGGGCGATGTTATACCCTATACAGTAATAAATGAATTGCAGGATTGTGATCGACTGCAGTGGGACCTCCTGGCGGATACTTTATTATGGACACTTCAGTTTAGTCTTTAATTACTAACGAACCGATAGGCTTATTGCAAAATGAGATATACCAATATTTTCCTTGTTTAATTCTGCATTCGAGTGTATAAGGCAAATTGTCTTTGAAGTACATTAATTTTTTTAAATTTGTGGTTGAAGTAAATAGACAAGCTTTTTGGCTTCTTCTCTAGGGACCAATCACTTCAAAATATAAACATAGTTAACTACTTGTCGGCTGGTAACGAAATGTTTATATATTAAAGCCACATGTATTCGTAGTGTAATGTAATACTCAAGTTACAATATATTTTTTTCATCCATGCCAAACAAACTTATCATTTATCTACAGCAACATTTTCTCAGCCCATGATAAAAGTACAACAGAAAACTTGAGCATGTTTTGAAACACCAGTCGTGGTTATCGGAAACTACAACCACTGTAACCGTACAGTGTGATACTGAATTTATGAAGAGTAATATTGATGGGAAGTTGTGTGCGCGCTGGACCGTGCGATTAACAGCAGGCGGGGTGGTGAAGCCGGGTGCAAACAATGTGATTCGAACAACAATTAGTCGTGATGTGTTCAGCATGTTGAAAGATGAGAAGTCACATGTTCCTAAGTTCAGGTATGTCCAGTATTTAGTATTCACATATACATAATGAAATGCAGACCAAATAGAGTTGTTAATGTAGTGAATTGTAATTACAAAATTGAATTATAATTACAATGAATTAGTACATGTTCTGCAATCAGTAATAAATTTTACACATAGAAAAATCTGAAATAGTTTTGGAGCAGTACCTTTTACAACTCAACGAATGAAATACAGGTAAATTCATAGCGGACTGGTGGTCAGAACACGCTCATGCGTTCAGTGCGACACAAAGATTTCTGTCATTTGTTTAAAAATGGAGGTAACAATATGTTTCACTATAAATATTAAAAATATTTAGAGGTTTGATTCGTTTTTCTAAATCTTCTAGCAATTCGGTAACATGAAATTCTTTACATACATTTATTGAAATGGATTTTTATGGTGCAGAATGTATTAAGAACATAAAAAAGGAAATGCAATATATATATCTCACCAAAATTTAAATTTCCATTTAAATTTTCAGTAAATTTGCTAACTATATTAATAGAGAAACCTTTAAAGATGGTACAGATTTTACAGGTCAAATTCAATTGTTAGTTTGCGAATGCTAGTTTTTGTAATATTTCTAATTCATTGTAGGGCATTTCAAAATCCCTATATGCTGTTTAAACTGGTCAAGTTCACTTTTATTTCGGAGGGAGTTTGAACACCCCCCCCCCCCAACCTTCCCCCTGGGTACGGCCTTGTAACCTATTTGGTGGATCTACCAAAGACTCTCATCTGGGGAGCGTGAGTTGATGACCACACGTCCACTAGCTGATTCTGACGTTGCTTCCTCTTACTTGTACCAGGCTCCTCGCTTTCATCTTTCTTATCTCACCTCCCTGTCAACTTTTGTTCCCTTATGACTCCGACGGTTCTAGATTTGCGAGAATCAGGGAGTATTCCATTTTCACACCCTTCGTGACCCTTTATGTATTAATGTTCTCTCATTGTCCGAAAGGTTGGAACTCTTCCTTATTTCTTTCTGGTCCCCCTAGGTTGGTTGAATACATCAACGGTAACCCCTCCCCCGAGCAAAGGCAATTACACCTTCGACCAAGCTGGGAACAAAATCATTGACCAGGACAAGTAAACTAACCAAAAACTATCCTCCTCCTTCCCCTCTACTCTCGGCGTTCCACAAGGCTCTGCTCTCTCTCTCCTCTTCTCTTCATACTTTTCGTTGCCCACATCCCACAATCCCTACAACCAATCCAACGCCTTCAATTCGCTGATGGCACCGCCATCCAAGCTCCCATCTATTCCGTTCAGTCCATCAACCGTAGTATCCAACCTTACCTCAATTCATTCCTCTCCTGGTGTGATCGCCGGCATCTCAAACTCAACCCCTCCATGACCCAAGCTGTCCTCTTCCGCCGTAAACGACGAAAAAACAGTGCCACCCGCAACCCAGACTAGCTCAAACTCCAGATCTTTTCAAGCACACTCACAATGCAGAAAAGCTGCGTAAACTTGCTCTTCTGAGAATCTTAAATCTCAGGCAGTATCGAGAATCGAACCCCCGGTCTCATAGGATGACACCTAATAGTGCTAACAGTTACACTGCAGACGTGGGCATTGTTACATTACAAGGGCAATAAAACAAAATCTCAGCCTGTTTCCAGTCATTCGACCGCGTCAGGAATGGAATAAATGAAGCCCCATCTAGCGGTGAGGACAGGGATTGTGCCAGCTGTCGAAGCCTGTCGCATTCCTCTGAGTAAATAATTAATGACTCATAGATGAGATGTAATTATATTGGAGAGTACTGCTGGAATGAAAGATGAGAGGGAAAACCGGAGTACCCGGAGAAAAATCTGCGCCGCTTCCGGTTTGTGCAAGGATAATATCCAAATTAAACAATCATTGTGGTGTACAACTGTAGCACATGCAGAAGGAATGGTGGTGTTGATGATTTCCGTTTTACGAGGAAGTGCAACTGGGCAATGATCTTCTATTAACACTAATTAGAGGAGGAAAAAATGAAAGAGGTCCGACACTTCGAAAAATGAGGTATCGGCAAAGGAAATGCAAGAGCCGCGGAGGGCGTGAACATGAAAGACTCCCTAGGGCTCGCAAACCTAATACCGTCAAGATCGGAAAAGAACAAGAGTTGTCCAAAGGAGGTCGCTTAGGATATATGAAAGTGAGAAGCCTGCCACAAGTGGAAGCAATGCCCAGAGTCAGATTAGGACCTCGTGGTCGCCAAAGCACACTCCCAAGTTACGAGCGCCTGCAGCCCAAATAGTCGCCTCTTACGACGGGCAGGGGATACGCGGATGAGTATATGTTATACGACTAACACCCGCACCACTTACGCTGTTTATTCCCGTACTTGAAGCCCCCAGTGGGAAAGCCCCTTAATATTTCTACTGCATGGTCTGTAGGTTAAGTCCCATTGCATCATATTTACAAAGAGCCATAATCTTGATGCTGATGTAATAGCAAGCAAAAACTACGGGTGCCTACCAAGGCCGATAAGACTTAAGATATAATAAGATGTAGGCCTACAAGATTCTTCAGTGACAGACAGACATAGCACGCGATATCAGCAACGATAAAAGCGTCTGGCTCTCCTGCAGGCAGAACGGTAAGGAGATATTTGCACTTATCGTAGTTGTACTGATAAAATGAAGAGGTGGCTAAATTGTTAGATTAAGCTAGATTGTAGACATTTAACTTTACAATATCTCCTTTTAAGGATCTGAAAGTATCTTAATTCTTTCTTAATTTACTTGGTATACTTACAACGCAAGTGGCAGAACTGCAAAACAATACTGAAATGGAAATGAAAAAAAAAAAAAATCAAATTTGAATTCTCCGCCAAGCGATCATTATCCTAAGTTATTGTTTATTTGTGAAAAACTAGTGTACTTAGTTTGAAGAAGAATAGCGTACTTCTTTTTTTTTTTTTTTTTTTTTTTTTTTTTTTTTTTTTGCGAAGTAAATTATAATCTGTAGCGTGTTAATGTAACTTTTGACGAAGAATACACAAACACTCATTCCCAGAGTCAGAAGAATTAATCAGTGAACGTTCCAACGTCAATCAATCAATCAATCAATCAATCAATCAATCAATCAATCAATCAATCAATCAATCAATCAATCATTTGCATTTGGAGCTATTCCCTAAGCCGCAGATACCCTACCAGTTGCTTACGAAGCCTTTTCTTAAATGATGTCAAAGAACTTGGAAATATACCAAACATTTCCCTTGATAAAATATTCCTTTCCCTTACTCCTCAGCCTATAAATGAATATTTGCCTCAATTTTTCCTCTTCAATTCCAAATTTATTGTCATATTATGATCTTTCCGACTTTTCAAAACTTCACTCAAGCTTATTTGTCTACTAATTTCATTCCACTCCACTGATAACACGGAGCATGCGGCTTAGTCGAGCAGCTTGTCTCCTTACTCCCAAGTCTTACCATCCCAAAGTTTGTTTACAACGGTGCGTTCGTAACTCAGCTTTATGCTGTAATTGTATTTATGTGTTATTATTATTATTATTATTATTACTATTATTATTATTATTATTATTATTATTATTATTATTATTATTATTATTATTATTCAACAGCTGTTCGAAGTCCAGACTAATAGGGTCCGGATTATTGAGGTTCTACTGTATCTCCTATATCTTGCTGGAATCCTGCAAGCTGGGCGTCACTGGAACAACCTTTTCTAAATCCGATCTGCCTTCTACCAAACCAGTTATTAATTTCGCAAACATGGCAAAAAAAAAAAAAAAATCAGAAAGGATGCATTCCCAGAGCTTGCATTAAACACGTGTCAAGTAGACTGGTCTGTAATTATCCGCTTTGGTTCTAGGACATTTCGTACCACTGACATATCGTACCAGCGGACATTTCGTACCACTTGACCGGCTGATTACGTGCGAAGTGTCAGCTAATGACTTTTAAATATTTCGGAGAGGACATTCCGTACCACTTTAAACAGTGGGAAGAATTGAGAAGTAAAAACGATAACCTAATTAACGTATTCATTAGTATATCCATTGTCCACTACTGGCACAGAACGCACCGCACGGTGTGACCACTACTGATGTTAACCCTCCGTCGGGCGCAGCTGATCTGATTGGCACACGTATTAATTCTTATATCGTATTAGTCATTCGCGGGGACCTAGCTACTTCCACCTATCAGTAATTTCCTGTTCATCAGAATCTTTTATTTGACTTACTTGATAGTGAAATAAGGCAGTAGTTCATAAATATTCAAAATAGTAGTAATATTATCCATCCTTATGCTCGTCAGGCACTTTGCGCCCGAACACGATATATAGGCCTATGACTATTGTAATGTTTTGTTTCAGGATTTATACTAAAAACCCGACTTTCTTAAGATAATATTTACATAAACATAAGTGATAAGGATAAGGGCAATTATTAAAATAAATTATAAATTTTCTTCAGCAAATGTAAATTATTTTTGTTTCTGATTTCTGAAGTGAGTCTGTCAGGCTCATTACGCCGGCTGGCGTGGAAATGGAATTCCAATTTGACATCAACTGGTACGGATTGTCCTGACGTAAATATTTTGGGATAACGGGAAACCCGTTGGCAGGTAGATAACGACCTAGGTGGTACGAAATGTCCTCAAAAATTAAGTGGTACGAAATGTCCGTGGTACGAAATGTCCGGACACCATCCGCTTTATGTGTATCACCCTTTCCTTTGTACAATGGGACTAGTATAGCAACTAACCATTCATTTGGGAAAATCAAATGTTCATGTTTCTCAGTGAAATGGATGACGCAATGTTGCCTAGCAACCGCGCACGCTGTGATTTGAAGTACAGGGTCATCCGTTTGGGATGTCAGAAAAGTAAAACGCTATACACAAGGAACTATGCACATTTATTGCTTGTTAACGGTACACACATGTTAAGGAGTGTCTGGAGTTTGTGTCACAGCACATTAGCACTCAACATGTCCACCATCGCGCGTGCGGCACAAACGATACCTCGAATCCATGTTGCGCCACGTGGCACGCAGCATTTCTGGAGTGATTTGCTGAAAGGCAACTGTAATCTCCCTCCGTAGGTCAGCTCTGCTGATAAGCGGCTGAGTGACTTTCGTGGATTCTGCGTCATGGCTTGTCGAATATCTTCCACCTGTGTGAGGCATCTGCAATCCATTTTCCAAAAACACGTTGTACCATTTAACAATGTCACGATGTGACGGGACATGCCTAACGTTGTACTGACGTCTGAAAGCTCGCTGGGTATCCACTGCACTCGAAAATTTGGCATACCATACGACACACTGAGCGTGTTGTTGTGGTGTAACGACCATCTTCACTCAACTCTGTATCAACACTGAGCGCGCGCGCGCTAACTTGCACCGCCTCTGTACCTGACATCTGGTGATTGCACTATGAACTACACTGCTGCGTTGTCTCGCGGAAGTCATTGTTGCAAAGAGAGTCATTGTTAACTCCCATCATTGTCACGTACATTACAGAAAATTGCATAGATATATATGCATTAACATAATAACTATAACGTTATACTTTTCTGACATCCCAAAACGGATGACCCTGTATTGAAGGATGGCCGTGGCATGCAGATGCCTGTACAGTTCCCAAGGTACTGTTGCTAAGCAACGTTGCGTCACACAGTTTGTTACATGATACTATTTCGTTACACAAATTTTCGGATGACCCCTCAACTCTAAGTCATATTTATGTCGATAAGTACTTCATCGCCTTTAGCATACCTCGATAAAACTCATCAATCTTTCTGCATCACTGAAGACTTGTAAAGGCTTGAATTTTTTTTTCAGATTTATCTCCATTCTGTTGAGCATCAATTATTGCTGCTATCAGTGACCTCGATTAATCTCAAGGTGAACATTTTATCTAAGAAATTTGTCAAGTATCACAGATTAAGAAAGAAGATTAACAGAAGAATAATCATTTTGAATAGACAGGTCCGAACAAGAAACCTGGACGAATCTTAGTGCAGTAGCCGTAGCCCATTCTTGTGCGCGTTATTCAAATACTCCATCATTAAGGCCCGGTTTCATCAACGTGGGTTAAATATACTCTAACGCTCAGTTTGTTAACTTAGGGTTAATATATTAACTCATTCTTACGAGTCACACGTTTCACCAAGCTATTTCGGCAGAGGGTTAACTAACACCGTATTAACCCTCGCCGGGAACAGCTGCCATACCGATCAAGGAAGCAGTGACTAAACATAAGATATTATGAACACACTTCTTGCGTGGTTCTTTTGTTTATTTCTTCCCTATTTCCGTGGTAGATATTATTGCTTCGTGATCATAATAGATTTTAAAAGCCGTTCTTTCTTATTTTAGGCCTATTTCTGTTAGGAACACCATTTAATTGCAGTGACCGAAAAATGGTAGAAGTTCAGAAGAGAAATAGGGGCACAAAATTTTCTGCTTTAGAAAAAACATTAGTTGTTGAATTAGCTACCAAGTACCAAAGCATTATAGAATGCAAGAAGACTGATGGTGTGAAATTAAAAGAAAAGGACACATGGGAATTTAACAGCGTTACCCACGCTACATACCACCTTGCAACTATATAACGAATTTTGAGGTTAGATTCACTGATTACTGTGCTTAACAATTGACAGAAAAATAATACGTGTGAACTCCGACCACTACATGAAACGACCTTATAAAACCTTAATGCAATCAATACCTTTAGTATAGGAGAGAGAGGCCTGTTTTGGACTGTTGTGTATTCTAACCTCTTGCGAATTTCATCTGCGAATTTGCTGACGATGGTTTTTTTGACAGTCTATACCTCTTCAGACATTGTTCCTCTGATAGATTTTAAAAGTCGTTCCTTCTTATTATAGGCCGATTCCTGTTAGGAACACCATTTAACAAATATAAATAAAGCAACTCTGCATCAAATGCATTATTTACAGTGGCCATATTGCTTTTAACCTCGAGTTAACAGTTTAACCCAGGTGAAAGTAGGGGTTAACTTAACTCCGACCTTCACCTAAAGTTAAAATTAACCCTCCTTGATGAAACAGAATGAATATACAAATTCAGAGTTAAAACAGTATAACTCGGCGTTAAGGCTTAACCTACGTTGATGAAACCGGCCCTAAGGGAGCCGGTATAAAAAAAGGGCGATAAGGAAAGGGTTGAAAATTACAGGCCAGTGTCTTTAACATCCATTGTCTGTAAAATCATGGTGCGACTGATAGTAAACAGCGTGCTGGAATTCTTGCGAGAGAGTAACTTGCTTAACTCCAATCAGCATGCTTATCAACATCTGGAGTATTACAAGGTTCTGTGATCGGGCCACCACTCTTCACTGTCTTTGCTCTCGATCTCCCAGGTTGTGTCCCATCTTTACTGGGCCAATATGCCGACGACACTGTGCTGTAGGTGTATTAGGAATAAGTAAGACGCCCTTGCTCTACAATCTGGTATGTAGAATCTGTCGATATGGTGCGGTGTACATAGCCTGAATATAAATGTAAATAAGTGTACATATATGAGAATGAGTAGGTCCTGAAATCCCGTTACGAATAAACTAGGGAAACATATCATTCCGCAGTGCACCAGTTTCAAACTACTTGTCGTAACTATCTATGACAATTTAAAGTGGAATATACAGTATAAAGAGTCAAGGTCAATATATACATCGTCATTATAGACTGTTATGCCTTTCAGCGTTCAGTCTGCAAGCCTCTGTGAACTTACTAAACGTCGCTACAATCCTCGATTTGCAACTAGTGCTGTGGCCTCATGTAGTTCTATACCTCTTATCTTTAAATCGTTACAAACTGAACCTAACCATCGTCGCCTTGGCTTCCCTCTACTTCTCTTGCCCACCATAACGGAGTCCATTACTTTCCTAGGTAACCTATCCTCCTCCATTCGCCTCCCATGACCCACCACCGAAGCCAGTTTATGCGTACAGCTTCATCCAACGAGTTCATTCCTAACTTAGCCTTTATCTCCTCATTCCGAGTACCCTCCTGCCATTGTTCTCACCTGTTCGTACCAATAATCATTCTCGCTACTTTCATGTCTGTTACTTCTAACTTATGAATAAGATATCCCGAGTCCACCCAGCTTTCGCTCCCGTAAAGCAAAGTTGGTCTGTAAACTGACCGATGTAAAGTTAGTTTCGTCCGGGAGCTGACATTCTTCTTACAGAACGCTGTTGATCGCAACTGCGAGCTCACTGCATTAGCTTTACTACACCTTGATTCAATCTCACTTACTACATTACCATCCTCGGAGACCACACAACCTAAATACTTAAAATTATCTACCTGTTCCTAATTTGTATCACCAATCTGACATTCAATTCTGTTGAATTTCTTACCTACTGACATCAATTTAGTCTTCGAAAGGCTAATTTTCATACCGTACTCACTGCAGTTATTTACAAGTTACAGGATATTAGACTGCAGGCTTTCGGCACAATCTGCCATTAAGACCAAGTCGTCAGCATAGGCCAGACTGCTTACTACATTTCCACCCAACTGAATCCTTCCCTGCCACTTTTTACCTTTTAGCAGATGATCCATGTAAAAAACGAACAGCAAAGGTGGAAGATTACAGCCTTGTCTAACTCCTGTAAGTACCATGAACCAAGAACGCATTCTACCATCAATTCTCACCGCAGAACAATTATCAACATAAATGCCTTTGATTGATTTTAATAATCTACCTTTAATTCTATAGTCCCCCAGTATGGTGAACATCTCTTCCCTCGATACCCTGTCATATGCTTTCTCTAGATCTACGAAACATAAACACAACTGTCTATTCCTCTCGTAACATTTTTCAATTACCTGGCGCATACTGAAAATCTGATCCTGACAGCCCCTCTGTGGTCTGAAACCACACTGATTTTCATTCAACTTCCTCTCAACGACTGATCGCACCCTCCCTTCCAATATGCCAGTGTATACTTTGCCTTGTATACTAATCAATGAGATGCCTCGATAGTTGTTGCAATCCTCCCTGTTCCTTTGCTTATAGATAGCTGCAATTACTGCTTTTATCCAATCTGAAGGTACCTTACCAACACTCCATGGGCAAGGCAACAAAAATCCTGGAGTTCCTATATAAGAATTTAAGAGAGTTCAGTCCACGAGCAAAACGTTCAGTTTACCTCAGCATGGTTCGGCCCATACTGACGTATGATCTACCTGCTTGGCATCTTACAACAGCGGAGAACATGAGTTAAAGGTAATCGCCCACTACACCGCGCCGCGCAGCGCAGCCGAGAAGAAATTTCCGTGGTCTGCTTCTTGTGAAATGAAATGGCCCACTGCAGGGAGCCGCGCCGCGCCGCGCGGAACAAGCTTGTGGAAATTCCGCACCAGAAGCCCCCAGATTTCTGGAACGGAACTTTTTCCTTTCGGCGCGCTTGTATGGGCGAGGGTAGAAGGAAGGAATAACGGAAAGAATGTGGTTTCGTGGCGTTTCGGCAGTCTTCGTGAGTCCTCGACTAGTGCCAGCACGCTCGTACCTTCACGCGGTTAGTGGTATTGTGCACTGTACGCCTTTCTCGGCGAAAGGTGATATTATTTTCTCGCTCTACACACGGCTTTTTTTATTTGCTAGTTGCTTCACGTCGCACCGACACAGATAGGTCTTATGGCGACGATGGGACAGGAAAGGGCTAGGAGTGGGAAGGAAGTGGCCGTGGCCTTAATTAAGGTACAGCCCCAGCATCTGCCTGGTGTGAAAATGGGAAACCACGGAAAACAATTTTCAGGGCTGCCGACAGTGGGGTTCGAACCTACTATCTCCCGAACACTAGATACTGGCCGCACTTAAGCGACTGCAGCTATCGAACTCGGTACACACGGCTTAACTAGGTTCAATAGTTCATAGAATTTTTCTTGGGACATACGAAAGTAGTGGGAAAATTTACTTCGGTCCTTTAGTCGATCAGGAAATAAATGGTGAAACTCTCCGTACGTTTCCCTTTTCTCATAAATGTTGTGGACCCATCCTCATTTGCAAATATCGCAACCGCATATAATAAGTCCTCCTCGGAACTGGAACTCATATTTCTGTGTGAGCTGCACTTCCCCAACTGGAGAGAGGCGGCGCGGTGAGGTGTGCTGTATGGGCGAAGTCTCGGAAAATGGCCCCTGGAATGTTCCACAAGCTTGTTCCGCGCGGAGCGGCGCGGTTCCCTGCAGTGGGCGATTACCTTAAGGTGGAAAGAGTAAAACGCCGCGCCGAAAGGCAAATTAACTGCCACTCCCCCTGCCATCCAATAAGGTCACCTTCCACTGAGACAAAAGCCAAACAAACTGACCTGATCTCTCTCCGGAAATCCCTCTCTACCTCTATAGAAATTGATCCCTTCCAAAGTCTATCGTTTGTTTATCGCTCGGCTCAGAGAGACGGCGAGTTACACTTTGTCCGCCTTTCGGCCGCACCTCTGCCTTTCAGAATGGTTTCTATTGGCGTTCCGCAAAGCTATGGAACTCGCTGCCAGGAAATGTCAAGAACTTGCTTCTTCCAAAATTTCAAATGCATATATTAAAAAAAAATGTAATTTAATGGTGTGTCTGTGAATGTATTCGTGAAGGAGTAAATGACCGGTAGAGTGAAAGAAAGTATGCGAGCACAGGAATGATCGAATGAATGAATGTTTAGCTAACTATCGATAGACAGAATGAACGAACACTAATAAATTATATATATACTAGCTCTTAACCACGGCTTCGCTCGCGAGGATTTGGTAAGTTGATAAAAATGAATTGTTCCGCGGTACTGCACTAAGACATTATCTGAAAAACCCTAAAGTATAAATATTCACCAAAAAATTGCATTTCATTTACCCCAGAACCTCTTTGTAAACCACCCGTTGTGGCATTGCCTTTTGGGGCTAAGATGAGGAGGCTAGAGGCTACTGGCAGAGCTAAATCCGGAACATGCGACATGGAACTCTACATGTGAGAAACAGTCCTCGTTTAAGTCGAAAAAAAAAGTTTATTTCTAAAGGAGATTACAAACACCAGTTTTCACGTCCGTAACTTCTTAGTCTTTAAGATATGAATATCCTCATAAAGAGAATTCAACTCCTCCTTCACTTATTTTCCATCTCCAGCTTAAGTTGATTTTCCGAAAACAAAATGTACGTGTTTCTTTATTTTAAAAAGGGATTACAAATACCAAATTTCACGTCTGTAACATGTTAAGTTAATGCTATATACTGTATGTATACTCATTTTAAAAACTGCTCCACTCCTTGGCCGAGTGGTCAGAGTTGAGACATTCGGTTCACAGGGTTCCGGATTCGATTCTGGGTTGGGTTGGGGATTTTAATCGCGTGTGGTTAATTCATCTGGCTCGGGGACAGGTTATTTGTGTTTGTCTCAACACTCTCCTCTTCATATTCACGCAACACACCCCATTACCAACCACAACAGGAACACACAATAGTAATAGTAATTACATCCCTACACACAGGGTTGGCGTCGGGAAGGGCATTCAGCCGTAAAACCGGGTCAAATCAACACGTTCGACACAGTTCGCACCCGCAACCCCACAGGTGTGAGAAAAGCTGTAGAAGAAGTAGAAGATGCTCATTTCAAAAATTCACCCACTTTTTTATTATTTCACCCCCCTTAAGTACATTGTCCAAAAAAAGTATTCATTTGTTTTTAAAGGTGATTCCAAGTACCAGTTTTAACGTCTGTAACATCTTCAATTTCTGAGATATATGTATCCTCATATAAAGAATTCAACTCCTTCCTCACTTCTTTTCACACACCCCTCCCTCACCCCTTAAGCGGATTTTCTGAAAAAAAAAATTGTGTTATTTTATTTTTAAAGGAGATTCCAAATACCAATTTTCATGTCTGTAACAGGTTAGGTTTTTGTGATACGTTCTTGATAATCTCGCTGCTGTAAGAATCCTGAAGCTGACGTTGCCATGGTTACGGCAGTTCATTTCTTTATCCGATTCCTACAGCAGGGGTACTGTTGTGCCAATATCTCCATAACGGTTGGCTTTACGGCCTTAAAACATGTTTTTAGGGCCCGTAGGGCTCAGCGAGTTTTGTTCTTTGCGTCAAGGGGCTTAAATTGAGCTTTGCCTCGTCCTTGTACGACAAATTCGATATTTCACCTATATTAGCCTAGTATTTTTATATCTCCCCCCTTGCCCCCCTCGAATTGTTTTTAAAAGAAAATACAGCCCATGTCCCTCAGGGATAATTAACATTTACATTAGTAAAATAATTTTTAGAATCGGTCCAGTTGTTCCTGAGATTAGCCATTACATACAAACAAACTTTACCTCTTTATATATTAGTATATATATCTTGCACTGTACTATTTAAGTATTTTGTAAACTATGTAAATAATATATCATCTTAAGTTAGATCTAGGGAACATTTTATATTGTACCGGTCACCACCTGTAATAGCCGTATTTTTTTATGATTAATTGTACTTCATCATCACGCAAGACATTCAGAGTGAACTTGGTTTGTATACGTTCAGAGGAGCGAGCAGGCGAGCCGGCGACAGCTGCGTGTGTGACGTAGTGCAGGAACAAGATAGACTACCCGCCTGACGCCACGTGTAGCCTGCCTGACCCGGTATGTTCTGGATATGAACGTCACCACTTCGCGAACATTCGATTAAATTTTTTTTAAACTAATAATCACAGCGACTTGAGCGATACGGCATTTTGAAGAGGATAACATAAACGTCTCAAATTGTGAATCTCAAGAAAATCCGTCGAGGGATTCTCGAGATAATCAACTTCGAAGCGATCACGTTATCTGATAACGTAGGAGCCCCAAACTGAATATAAGCTGAGCACACTTGGCCCTGATCAGACAGTCATAGCTGGGTGTCCAGCCTGACTCTCCACGCTGCTGTGTTCGTCGAATCGAAGTGCTGACAGAGTCTAACTTCGAATGATTCAAAGTCTTCATGTGGGAGTTAAACTCTGACAGGCGTGTTGAACTTATAAATTGTGCGCGTGTGAACTCTAATGTATAACAAAGTCTTTATAATGGACATTGAGTCTATCAACGAAGTTGAACAAATAATCTGTGCGCGTATATGAACTCTGATTCTGACAAGTCGTGTATTGGACTAGGTGACAACAGTTGAGTTGAACTTATATTCTGTGCCCATGTAGAAACTTCATGGTATAACTTACTTTCGTTCTTGTGGAACTGAGTTTATTACCACGCCACCCGTGTGAAACTTAGTCTCTGAACCAATATTATTAATTTAAATGTGACACTACTGCGATATACTAGGAACTGTGATATTAATTTTTAAAATCCCATTCAGCAGAACTTAATCTCTGGTCACATATCATTAATTTCAGTGTGACAGTACTACGTTATACTATTAACTGTGACATTTTTGTTAAATCTCAGTCAGCATAGTTTCATTAATAAACAAGAGTGTTTATGAAAGTGTTCGAACTTTCACATGAATGTTAATGCAAGTGATTACCATAATCGTGTGCTACGACACCAGTGTTTCACTCCGAACTCAAACTGTGTTCTTTATCCAATTCAAAAAAGTGTATTATTTCTTCTGAACAGTGTGTAAATCATTTGTGTGTGACTGACAGCAGTATCTTTTATAAACTCTCGAACAGTCACCTATTTTATTTAATGTCAAGTGCGCATATCAACGACTGTGCTTTTCATTTCAACCTTATTTCTTCGTTAAAGTGTTTAGTATTATTTCAAGACTGACAACAGTGTCTTTGATGAACTCTAGAGCAGTCATACAGTTCTTTCGATGCCAAGTGCTACTTTATTTAGTGGAAAATCACCACGAACTGTGCGTGAACAATTTTCAGTTTCATTATTTCTATTCATGAAATGTGTTTTATTTTCTTCCAATCTCGATGTTACTCGCATCTACATCTTTAGTGAACTTATAAATTCTATCTACAAGATTAAGAGTGAATTCGACGGCATATCCCAAACATATTAAATGAAACAATGCTGTTAAACCAAAGTGTTGGGGGACTGTGTAAATTTGGACACTCGTGTAAGTTATGTGACGAGTGACTACCCCGCAACATCGTCGGAGAACGTCGGAGATCGTCCAGAACGTCGGAAGTTCGAGACTCAAACCCACATCAAACCGACCTGGGTGCTCCAACCTTATCTCAACGTAATATTGGTAACTTGCAGAACGTGTTCCAGCCCCGTTCAGCCTGGTGAACTGGGAGCACGGGTCATCAAAAGGCGATATTGAAGACAGCGACTATCTACAGTAAGGTGATGTGTACTTTAAAATGCATTTTCTGAATAAAAAACTATTATTCAATCTATTTAAAAAAATCTTGTAGACAGGACCCTGCCTCCTGTACGAAGCCCTAGCTAGAAATCATCCAGTAGTGCCCTGACATCTACATCGTGCTAACTTTAAAATTAGTTCATAAAGTCGGGCTATTTTACTGGTACAATATGTACATGGGGCTCATCCTTTTTCTCTAGACCTTCCATATTTCTGAACAGAATTGTGGTAAGTAAATAATACTAATACTAGATATAAAACTTAACAAGTTTTTACAAGTTTTTTAAGTCGCACCGACGCGGATATGTCTTATGGCGACGATATGATAGGAAAGGACTAGGAGTGGGAAGGAAGCGGCCTTATGCCCTAATTAAGGTACAGCCCCAGCATTTGCATTGTGTGAAAATGGGGAAACCACAAAAAACCATCTGCAGGGCTGCCGACAATGGAGTTCGAACCCACTATCTCACGAATACTGGATAATGGCCGCACTTAGGCGACTGCAGCTATCGAGCTCGATATAACTTAACATTTAAGAATGACTAGGTCTTGTGTACCCGTACATATGAGTACAATGTACATTACAAATTATCTGCAATCTGGAGATGTTGGTTTCGAATCCCACTGTCGGCACCGTGCATATGGTTTTTCGGGGTTACCAATTTTCACATCGGCGGCCAAGACCGCTTCCTTCCAAAAACTTGCTCTTTCCCTTCCTTGTGCCGCCACACACCTTCATTGCGTTAGTGCGACGTTAAACCAGTAAAATAATTTCTTTTTTAATGTGCAAAATATAATTTCCGAACTTATTTGTTTCAAGGGTTTCTACTGTACACAAAAAGCTTGCTGAATTATTTACGTCCCGTTCTTTCTGTGAATAGACAGGTACGCGGTTTCTGAAACCCCATCCAGCCATCCCTTGAAGCTCCGTAACAGTTAGAGGTGGCAATGCAGAATCCTTCTGCGCAGATCATTACTACATTTAAGAAATACGAATTTTATTGATGCTTATTTTCTTGGAGATGTAGTTTGTACCGCGTTCAACCAACACCACCTAGATCTACCTATATTAATCTAGGTGGCGTCGGTTCAATCCGAATCCAGTGTGAATCGGATCGTATTTAACCGGGCTTCCACTGTGTGTGTGTAGGCCTATATACAGTATATAAGTGAGGGGGTTGGCGGCCGTGGCATATACTAGGAATTGTCCCGGCATTCGCCTCAGAGCAGGATAAAACCATACAGCGGACGGTGGGGGACAAACCCCTCCACGTCTCCCGAATACAAAGGCGTAGAACCCCTCCTCTACTCGATTGGTCGGTCGGAGTGCAAAGTTGTCGGACCAGCCGTGGCCACTTCTAGCCCGATGCCTACTTTGCAATCGCCGACATATTTGAAGCAGCATTTTTTTTAAATATGGGTATTCTTTTCCGATGTCCCTGTATCTGCCGTCAATGCCAGTAGCGCAAATCATTATACTGTCCTATTGATTTTCCTCTATGGGCTATTCTGTATTGTCCTCCATGCTTTCCAAATCACTGATCTGTCATCTCATAATATATTTAATTTTTTTCAGATAGTCAACAGCTATGCAACTTCATCTGTCACTAGTAACCCTGCTGCTGGGCTGGGTGAGTGCTACTAGAGCTGCTAACATTCTGATGATACTGAACGTTGTATCCCGAAGTCACCACATCTGGAACAGCGCTCTCATCACTGCGCTAGCAGAAAGAGGTCACAATGTGACCGTTCTGGCCACACTGCCTGTGAAGAATCCCGGCCCTAACGTCACCAGCCTTGTCCTGGAAGGATGTTACGACTTTATACACGGTCAAGAAGAATTCGACCTCGAGAGTATGAGTGACACGTCGCCGTCAGAAATATTAAACATTATGTTTGACTGGACTGACAGAATATGCGACTTCACCTTCAAGAATAAAGGAATGAAGACTCTGCTAAACTACCCAGACAATTTCAAGTTCGACTTAATGATATATGAGCCTACGAGTGGAGAATGTCTTCTAGGATTAACAAAAAGATTTGGGTAAGTACGATAATTATGCATACAGCTGGGAATGTTGTTTATTTTTGACAACCTCCTATAAGTGGGGACTGAAGATGAACAAACACCCTTTTAGCTTCCGCTCGGTTTGCCCGTACCTGACCGGCGATTACAGCGAACTTCTACCGGCAATCTCTCCGCAAGAGTGTCTCTCGCACAGCCGACCCGCACTGAACTTAATATATGGAGGACATGGAGTATTGTTCTGTCTCGCTCGTTTAGCGGATTACATCCAACTAACATAGAAATGAATACAGAAGAAAGAGTAAAATTGTTGTCAGTATAGTCCGATAGAAATGTACAGGGTCTTACGTAGGTCGATCAAATATAAACGGGATTTTTGTTCCTGAACATCAACAGTTGGTAGGACTGGCCCCGCGCTTCTGCTAGTCTTAGGCGGGACCGTTAGGAGTGTGGAGAGCGTGCTGTTAGAAATTTCTCGCCGTTTCGTCAGTAACGCTCACGATGTCGGAGCAACAGGTGCACCCCTCCACTGAGCAACGCATAATTATAAAATTTCTTGCTCGTGAAAGAGTTACAGCGGCGGAAATGTGCCGGACATTGACTGCACAGTTCGGTGATCAAACATTGTCAAGGACGCGTGTGTTTGCCTGGCATTAAAAGTTCAAGGAAGGATGAGAACGTGTGGAAAATTAGCAACACGATCGCCGTCCTCGGACCAGCATTACAGACGAAAAAATTCGCGCGGTCAAAGATATTATCGATGACGATCGACAAGTGAGAGTATCAGAAATTACACAACAAGTCGGAATCAGTTATAGGAGCTGTCAAGCAATCATCACAAACGACCTACTGTTCCGTAAAGAGTGTTCCAGATGGGTCCCTCGCCTTTTGACCGAAAATCCGAAGTTGAGACCTTTGGAGGTCTTTCGGAGGCTTACAGCAAGTTTTGCGGAAGAAGGTGTTGCATTTTTGAGTCGGATCGTCACCTGCGACGAAACATGGGTCCACCACTACACACCCGAATTCAAAGAAGCCAGTAAGGAGTGGCGGAGGAAGGAGGAGGAAGCACCAGTGAAAGCCAAGACTCGACTGTCAGCTGGCAAGGTTCTTGCAACCGATTTTTTCGATCGGCGAGGCATTTTTCTGATTGTAATTTTGCATGAGCGACGCAGAATCAACGCTGCTTACTACTGCGAGCTGTTGAACGAGGCGAGGGTTGCATATCACCTCAAAAGACGATACGAACCGACTGGACAATGCGCGGTTCCATACTGCAGCTCTAACTGTCTCCAGGCTACAGGAAATGCACTGGACTACACTTGATCGTCCTCCTTATAGCCCGGACGTATCCCCCAGCGATTTCCATTTGTTCAGACCGCTTACAAAAGCTCTAGGAGGGCAACGATTTGAAGATGACGAGAATGTGGAAGACTTCGTCGCAACTGGCTGGTGACACGACCCTGTTCTTTTTAGGATGAGGGCATCAAAAAACTGCCCATACACTGGAACAGATGCATTTCCAAAGCAGGAAACTATGTGGACAAACAAATTGTAATTGCCTTGTGTTTTTCAATAAATGAATTTAAATAAAAAAATAAAATCCCGTTTCTATGTATGTTTGTGCTGTGTGCGATGTCCGGGGAGCTAGGCGGAAAGCCGATAGCACGGCCGGGTGACTTCTCTGCCGAGAGATATATTACTCCATGTCCGGCTGATGTGGTCTATACTACGCATCACATAGCGCCATACACTAAAGGGCAAAACTCGCCGCCCTATTCTGTATTTGTAATGGCTCATCATTGACTACTGTAGTTACGTACTGAAATCACGAGACCTAAACATCAACAAACTAACCTCAATGTAAGAACAATGAAGGTTCCCTTACCCAAGTGAATGATCAATCAAGATATTCATAAGTAAGTCAGCTTTTAGGCTTACTGAGGAGTTAAGGAAATACACACACACTCTCTCTCACCCTCACTCAATTTAATGTCATGTATTTCTGCCTTTTTTTTTGCTAGTTGCTTTACGTCGCACCGACACAGATAGGTCTTATGGCGACGATGGGATACGAAAGGCCTAGGAGTTGGTAAGAAGCGGCCGTGGCCTTCATTAAAGTACAGCCCCAGCATTTGCCTGGTGTGAAAATGGGAAACCACGGAAAACCATCTTCAGGGCTGCCAACAGTGGGATTCGAACCCACTATCTCCCGGATGCAAGCTCACAGCCGCGTGCCCTTGACCGCACGGCCAACTCGCCCGATGCCTTTATTTTGATATATGCATTACTGTAACTGTATTCTTCGGTATAGACATGATATAGGCTTTTGGGCTTATGTCGTCTCAAGAAAATAAGGTGAAATTCTTTACGTTTCGCAGAGAACTGTGCCCTGCGTCATCAGAAGAAAATCTCGACTGTCCACGAGAAAGGCTTCTTAAACAATGAACTTTTGAATTTAGACGTTATAACACAAGTAGAAATGGTACGTTCATTCGCCACCAGATGGCTCCCCGGACGCGGTACAGCGCTAGCGTTCGAAGCGCATAAGGCCATCTCGATGTAAAAGAGTTCGAACGAACAGGAGCGTCTTTTGACAAATTTCCTTCTGGAGCTATTTAGTGGTCTAAAATCTTTACCATTAATGACCAAATTGTTTCACTTACAATTTCCTAACATTTACTACGGCAGTTTCGTCGCCAACTCTTCTTAAACTGTACTTTGTATTAGAAAAACAGTCCAACATATCCATGCTCCTTTTAAACATGCGGGTGACATAATTTCTTTAGCGTCAGAATGAGAAACACCACCTGTTCCTCCACGTGGCGTCTCTGATCAGACATAAAAATGTAGCTAGAGTTCATGACTTGTAATTTATATGGGACCTCATGTAATGACTTTAGGACTCTGGTTCCTTATGACTCTAAGGTCATGGGTTCAGTATGTCACTGGTTTTATGAACACTCCCCCATCCTATTACATCTTGATTGGCCTGTAAAATCACCTAGATTGAACCCCATTGAAAATCTGTGGGACATCTTGGAACAGCGGGTAAAACGCTAACATCAGTATCCCAACAATTTAGAGGACTTGCGCGATCAAATCCTCAGCGAGTGGCTTAACCTGGATGCCACGTACCTGTACAACCTTATGGACTGACTTCGTAACCGAATCCAGGCGGTCATCAAGTCCAGAGGCGGAGTTACACGGTACTAAATGATGCTTGTAATGATTTCTCCAGGGATGGCTAATTTCATATCCGGTGTACTTAGGTTTCTCATGATTTCTGGAATAGATTCGGCTTACAGAAGTCCAGAATCAATCTTTTTGTAGTCGCCACTTTACGAGGAACTTTGTCTATTTTTAAAAATACATATGTAATTTCCAAATATTTAATGCTGTAGACAGTATATTGTGTTATTAATCTTTGATTTTTTAGTGTTATTTATTAGGTAATGTTTATGTTCACATTCATTTTTTATTATTTTTTGAAGTTAAACTTTGTCCTTGTGGCAATCCAGCCGTCTGGAAAGTCGTTGAGTTTCTCAATAAGTATATAATAATAATAATAATAATAATAATAATAATAATAATAATAATAATAATAATAATAATAATAATAATAATAATAATAATAATAATAATAATAATAATAATAAACTTTCTTAATACGTTTATCCTCCCAGGATGGTTTTTCCCTCGGACTCAGCGAGGGTTCCCACCTCTACCGCCTCGAGCACAGTGTCCAAGAGCGTGAGACTATGGATCGGTGTATACAACGGGTGAGGAGGGCCAGTACCTCGCCCAGGCTCCCTCACTTGCTGTGTTGAACAGGGGCATTGTGGAGGGATGGGAAGCTCTGAAGGGATAGATAAGGAAGAGGGAAGGAAGCGGCCGTGGCCTTAAGTTAGGTACTAGCCCGGCATTTGCCTGGAAGAGAAGTGAAAAACCATGTCGAAGATGGCTGAAGCGGGAATCGAACCCCCCTCTACTCCGATGACCTCCCGAGGCTGAGTGGACCCAGTTCCAGCTCTCGTACCACTTTTCAAATTTCGTGGTGGAGTCGGGAATCGAACCCAGGCCTCTGGGAGCGGCAGCTAATCATAATAACCACTACACTACAGAGGCGGACTATAACAATAACAATACCGTAATAATAATAATAATAATAATAATAATAATAATAATAATAATAATAATAATAATAATTGTTCCGGAGTATTTGTGGAACGCAGAGATGGTGAAAGAAGGTGCGGGCTTGAATGGGTCTAACTACAATATCAAGAATTGAATTAAAGTTTTAAGAAAGGTTATATTTCTCTTTAAATCGCAAACTTAATAATCTTTTCACTGAGTGGACAACATGAGGTTACAGGTACAATAACAATTTCAAAAATTGGAAAATTCAAGTTTCAGACCTTGACCATTCTGGGCTACAAGCCCCCAGGTTACAAATTTACAATTGAAAGAGGCCTTATTTAGGTAAGGGCAGAAAACCCCTAACTCAAGAGCACTTGCTCCCAAAATTTACAGTACCTAGCCTTCCACAGACACACATTACTATTACAAAACTTGAAAAGAGCTAACAGGCTCTCAGTTTCTTCCAGCCTACACGAGGCAACATTACAAACAGGAATAATATTACACAGAGGTATCTAGTACCCAACCTACAGGGCCTTTGCGAAAAAAAAAAAGTTAAATAAATGGCCCGAACACAAACTGAATGGAGGCGAACACTGCGCTCCAGATAATGAAATATAAAATCCTACTGGGCTCTCGGCCGATGAAACAGGGGCTATTCCCAAACTACTGAGGTGGCTCGCATGGAAATCACTGTAACACATTACAGGAGGAAAACAGTTACAAAACGTAGTCACTTCAAACCAAGATGCAGGGGAGCTCGAGAGGGTAACTCACTCTCTATCCCCGATTTACAGTTAAAGACTTTATGAGTTTTACATTAGCCGACAGAAGATTTACATTTTAGAAAGGTAGGGTTACAAGTTAAGAATTCGGACCTTCCCCTCGGATAAAGCAGCGGAGGTAGCTACAGAAAAGAGAATTTATTTGGCCATTACCTTGTGGATGTTCTGCTGGCCGAAGAAAGAGGCGCCCCACCTGCTGCCTTAACACACACACTTAGAAAGACGGCGATCGATTGACAAGGTAGAGAGAGAGACCACCATACTCAGAGGTCCAGGTAACCAGAAAGCCGCAGTTTATATACCCTCAGGCAAGGTTCGAGAGGATTTTGGGCTAATCCATACACACCCTCTCAATTTTATTGGTTAAACTCAAAAGTTACACTCAAAATCGAATAAGAAACCTATGATAGGTTGAAAATTAATAAACAGAAATTTTTCATTGGCCAGATTCAAAACTGGCGGAATGAGACAGAAGTGTTGCAAACCTAAAGTTACAAAAAAAATGAAAGTTGAGAAAAGCTATAAACACAAAATTTCTTTTCAATAATAACTTCCTTTACTTTGCACCAGAGTGCATGATCATAGTTTTTTGGTAGTGTTATCTGTGGAAAAATGTCCAAAGCAAAACAAAACAAAACAAGGAGAAATTCAATCAATTTAGGAAACTTCACAATAACAAAATTACTTAATATTTCAGTAGTGACATCTTCTGATTAAAGTTCAAAGTTCATGTAGTATCAGTTTCAACTTTTGGTCGATAGATGAGTTTATTAAGGCGCTTATTTTGAATGAGCGGAGTTGAGGTGTACCTCCCGGTATAATAATAATAATAATAATAATAATAATAATAATAATAATAATAATAATAATAATAATAATAATAAAATGGCCATGATCGTCAAAGGCGTCAAGTCTATCCGTGATTATTATTATTATTATTATTATTATTATTATTATTATTATTATTATTATTATTATTATTATTATTATTATTAAATCCACCTACTGTATCTTCCAATGTATCAAAACATTTTTTTCATACTTATTTAACACACTTTTCCTTCTATTTTACTTCCAGGTCACCGCCTGTGATAGGAGTAAGTGGATTTAGCCATCCACATTGGATTGACTACAAGTTTGGAAATCCAAATAATCCTTCTTACATCCCTGACGTAATGTTACCATACTCAGACCATATGACATTCTCAGAACGGATGCACAACTTTATTTTTAATCTGTGGACGGATCATCTTTGGCATTCTAAGTTACTGCCAAGTATTGATGGTAAGGATAATCTTCGCATAGAAAAGTATTTCTAGGAACGGTTCATATCGTACAATAAGCTGAAGGATTTTTAATATAAACTAGGTGCAAGCCATCAGAACTTGACGGACGACGGATGGAGTATTTATGGAAACACTCTTTTATAAAACATCTGTTCCTGGTTACCTTTTTTTTTGCACTGATGTTTTCAAAAGTAAAAAAAGCGTGGAATTCTGGACCTGAATGCGTACGCAACGCGTTGATTTTCACATTATTTTTCTTTTTTATGACGTAATTGATTCAGGAAACAGACAGAAATCGAGACTTTAGCGTTTTTAATCATCTTTTTTGGTACTTTTTCTAACTAGCTTATTTTATTTTTGTAGCCACTACAAGAAAACACCTAGGACCTTCAGCTGCCATTCCATCAGAAGAGCTTCTCAAAGTGAGTGCAGTCATGGTGAACACACATCCCAGCTTTGACAGTCCAAGACCTCTGCTGCCGTCGGTGGTCAATGTGGCTGGTATTCACGTCAAAGAGCCAAAACCACTACCAAAGGCAAGTAAAACTCTTACTTCTGATTAAAAGTTCGCTGACACTTTCCTAAAGGTAAACTGAAGCCTACAAGTCTCTGGGACCGTACTTATTTTTACAAAGCGAGGTAGGGAGCTATGCCATTTTTGTTAGTGGGAATTATCTGCGGAATGGGAAGAGAATATTTTATTAAAATTATAAAATTATTTTATTAACAACCACCTACTCAATAAAAGAATTTTATAATTTTAATATATCATCCTCAATACGGTTCCATTATGAGATTAATTACATGTAAGAGAATGGTTAACAAGGATCGTCGAGATTGAAGATGCTGCTTGATTTCTTTAAAGGCCAGACAATAAGTAAAACAGTCATCCGTAAGTTTCATAGTGCTTTCAATTTTCCAGACAGCACCACGTCTGTACGTTGGTATAGCAAGTAACATCTGATCTGTTCAGATGGCATGTTAAATTCAACAGTTAATAAAAATTATTAATGATGATATAGGAAGTTTTTGCTATTTGCTTTACGTCGCACCGACACAGATAGGTCTTATGGGGACGATGGGAAAAAGGGAAACCACGGAAAACCATCTTCAGGGCTGCCGACAGTGGGATTCGAACCCACTACCTTCCGGATGCGAGCTAACAGCTGCGCGCCCCCTAACCGCACGGCCAACTTGCTCGGTAAATAGTTAATTAGTTAGTTCATTTGATTCCTAGGTGGAACTTAGGGCCTCGACGCCATTTCTCCAGATCGTTCTTGTTGTTCTGTGAGTCATCAAGCCATAGATTGGTTTGCTGCAGCTATCCATGCCACCCTATCCTGTGCTAACCTTTTCATTTCTACGCAAATATTACATTCTGCATCTGCTCTAATTTGCTTGTCATATTCATAGCTTGGTCTACCTCTACCATTCTTACCGGCAACACTTCTCTCAAAAACTAACTGAACACGTTCTGGGTGTTTTAAGGTGTGTCGTATAATTCTACCTCTTTTTCTCGTCAAATTCAGCCAAATCGATCTCCTCTCACCAATTCGATTCAGTATCTCTTCATTCGTGATTCGATCTATTCATCTCACCTTCAGCATTCCTCTGTAACACCACATTTCAAAGGCTTCTATTCTCTTTCTTTCTGAGCTACTTTTCGTCCCTGTTTCACTTCCATATAATCCCACGCTCCAGACGAAAGTCTTCAAAACATCTTTCTAATTTATATATTAATGTTCGAAGTGAGCAAATGTCTTTTCTTAAGAAAGGCCTTCCTTGCTTGTACTAGCCTACATTTTATGTTCTCCCTAATTCTGCCATCGTAAGTAACAATATTCATCTACTTCCCTTAAGACTTCATATCCTAATCTAATATTTCCTGCATCATGTGCCTTCATTCGACTGCACTCCATCATCTTTGTTTTGGACTTGTTTATATTCCCCAAGACTCTGTCCATATCGTTCAGCAATTCTTCCTGATCTTCTGCAGTCTCAGATAAAATAACAATATCATCGGCAATTCTCAGGGTTTTTATTTCCTCTCCTTGGATCCCTTTCCAAATTCCTCTTTTAATTCCTTTATGGCCTGTTCACAATGAGCAGGAGGAGGGACAAACAGCAACCTTGCCTTAGTCCTTTCTGGATTGCTAGGAAGTACTTCTTTTTCAAAGCCTTCGCGATTCTTATCACTGCAGACTGATTTTTGCACAGATTGTAGATAATTCTTCTTTCTCGGTACCGATCACCTTCAGAATTTCAAATAGCTTTGTCCAATCAACATTATCGAATGCCTTTTCTAGATTTACAAACAGCATGTTCGTAGGCTTGGTCTTCTTAACTCGGTCCAGAGATGGCTGAAAAATAACGTAGCAGTTACTTTGTCACAGTTACATACCTGTCACTGTTACGAATGTAACGAGAACAAAAAATAACAGGTTACCGAATAACGACAACAGAATAACGTACTAGTGAAAACAGTAACTGGGAAGTGGGAACTGTCACTAGTAGCAGCTTACAGACACAGAATGTGACCTCCAGAGTTCAGATAGTATGCATGTCTTCCAAGTGAGAGCGCTTTCGTAGGAGATTGCTTTAAGTCAAATACACTATAGTGTATATGTTTAAGTTGGTGCTGTCATCTGGTAACAGTTTTAACTGTTATCACATATTCAACTGCTCAGGGGTAATCGTTGACTCAGACATCGCGCAGGGCTACCTACATTATATTATTATTACGGCTCGTATAATTTTTCGTGCACCGTAAATAAATTAGAATGCTAACTTTCCATATTGGTATTATAGATAACATAACATTACTTCATTTTACTTAATCGATCCCCCCGTACCGGTTTTTGTCGAGGTTTGGTGGACAGATCATCATGTTTTCTTGTCTTCTATCCGTGATCGAGGCATTGTTAAACTCACTCCTCTAGATTTCAGAAAAGACGCTATGATGTCTTCTCATTTCATCCGCACTCTGCCTCTCGTTAACTTTATAGCAAATAGGAATGCGTGTTTTGCTGCACCGACTTTTAATAGTGTAGTGATGCGTGCGCGCATGTGCGATTGAATGAATGGGATTTCGCAACACAGACAAGCTTGAATCCGTGACCAGGCTGTGACCAATAAAAGGTGTGTAACGTTGGACGTTATTTTTAACTGTTACTTTTCACAGTTACTTTATTGAAGCAGTGACAGATGTAGCTGTTACACAAAAATAACCCTTTGTCACACCTCCAATTCGGTCCTCTAACATCCGTTCTACCTTCTTTTATGATCATGTGAAATTATTCTGAAAATTAAGGAACCTAATAGAGAACAATTCTTGCTAACAGCCGCGTTCTAATCCATTCTACAACTTTCCAGCAAATAATTTTCAAATGCACACTGCGAAAATATTCTGTAAATATTTTATTTTACATTTATGTATGTTGGGTATTCAGCCCGAAGGCTGGTTTGATCCTCCACAGTTCCACCAACAGCTGTCATAGATAGCCTAGGCATCACTGAAGAGGCATGCTAAGGAAATTAGTGAGATAATTTCCCGTTGTTTTCCTCTTATTTTACATGACGATAATTTTTTTGGTAATATCTGAAGCCATCTATTTTTATAATACTGTTACTATATGTTTTATTGCAGGTAGTTTATAAGTTTGTTACTCAAAATTAGTTTTTCAGACTGAAGAATCTAGCAGTAGGAAAAAACTAACTAGAATCTCATAATCTGTATACAATATTTTTCTACAGGACTTGCAAGAATATCTTGACAACGCTAAAGAAGGAGTTGTTTTCTTCAGTCTAGGCAGCAACCTCCAGAGTAAAAATTTAAAAGAAGAGAAGCGACAAGCTATTATGAGTGCCTTTGCTGAGCTGCCAGAGAAAGTACTGTGGAAATGGGAGGCAGACACTCTACCTGGACAGCCAAAGAATGTCAAAGTGGGAAAATGGCTGCCACAGACAGATATTCTTGGTAAGTATTGATCTTTGATATAACATTATGCTCACAAGGGAAATCATCGAGGTATTACACTCGGATGCGTTCAGCTGAGCTAGTGCATTGCACATTCCAAAAGTTAAAATTATGAGTTCAAATTAATATTTAATTTAATTCCCGGTTACTGTAGCCACGTCCTAGTTTGTCTACCAAGGCCAACGGCTGGGTGGCCTAGTAAGTGGTCATAAGTGTCGGGATACCAGTTGCTATGTAATACGAGAGGGCTAAGGCGGCTAATCACTCGGTGGTCGCTAACCCGTTAGATGAAAGATTTTCATTGGGAGTATGTGTAAGTAGGGTAGCATTCTGCTTCACAGAATTTGCAAAGCAAGCCTCGGATCTATGGGAGTAACGGAGTCCCACTTCAAGTTGACGGGCGAGAGACTCGTTGGAAATAACTTGGCGAACGAAATGGAATTCGACGGGAGCTATAAATATTAATGGGGTTTATGGAAGGAATAGGCTGAGTCAGTAAACAGGATGAGTATGATGAGTTACGAGTTAATTATATTCGGGAAAGGTGCGATAACGAGGAAGACACAGGATATAATCAAGTATTCTTAACATGTGTTAAAAAGGGAAGGGTATAGTGTGAGGCAGGACTGTTCATCAAGAATACTATTGAATGCAACATAGTTAGTATTAGACACATAAATGAGCAAATGATGTGGGTAGATTTAGCAATTGAAGGAATTAGAACGAGAATTGTCCCGAAGTATTCACCACGTGAGGGTGCGTTTGAGGATAAATTTGACAAGTTTTTATGGATCACTGAGTGACAACCTTGTCAGGATCAACAGTAAGGACAGTGCTAATGGCCAATTTCAATGCTACAGTTGGGAAGAGAGCTGAAGAACATGAGAGGGTGATGGATACATGTGGAGTCCATTACGAAAAATGTTAAGAGAAATCTCGAGCAAACATCTGGGAAGGTAGCCGATATCAGGGAAAAATTTGAGAGGGCACTCCAATGAAAGCCAGGGTAAAAGAGATAGTAAAAAGTACCAGTTCATGTGAGAGATCCCTCCCACAATATAAAAATATTCTTTATGACAATAGGACACCTGAAAATATTGAAAAAATGTAAATTCCTTCCAAGTTCATTGAGTGTACCTCTAAATTACAAGTATTTTTTCATGCCTATTTTGTTGCCAATTGTACACAATGGTACCTATTTACGTGCCTTTTTTGTTTGTTTTTAGTGCCTGTTTTAACTGTTTTTAGTGCTTATAAATCCTGACCCTCGTTATAATAAACAATTTGCTGTTCTTCTGTCCATCAGCTCATCCCAATGTTCGTCTCTTCATCACGCACTCTGGACTGCTAAGCACACTAGAGTCAATCCACCGAGGAGTGCCCATGTTGGGAATTCCGTTCTTTGCAGATCAGAAAATTAACATTGAGAAATCAATGCGCTATGGAGTTGGACTCCGGCTGGATTACGATGACATCACCAAAGAAAGTTTACTGAAGGCAATACGCACGGTACTTGATGATCCAAGGTATGGTGTATCGATCAATTACTGATTATTGATCAATTATTGATAACTTATTATCAACTATTGATCAATTAGGTTATTCAAAGTGATTGGCACTACAACTGTTCTCTATTTTCAGGAACCATTTACCGAACAAACGATTACAAATTATATTACAGGTATTCCCGCCAATGTCCATGCACTTCTGCCATCGTTCTGGCAGCTTCCGTCTTAGCGCAGCAAACCATTCTTTGGAGGTAGGGATCCCTGCGCCACAGGTGGAGAGCTGAATGAAGTTATTCATTGGTGGTAAACTTCTTACCCCACATTACCTCTTTCATTGCGTGGAATAGGGCATAATGGCTACGAGCCAGATCCGGCGAATATGGGGGATGTAACAGCACCTTCTTCATCTTCAAATCCTCATGGATGATGGTGTGGAGGGATTCCCCTTGATAGACCTGTTGCCTTTTCCAGTTCATCAAACGTGATTCGCTGGTTCCCCAGTATCAAATGATATAGATGTTGATTTCTGTAGGAAACCTGAAATATTTGTCTCGAATAAGTAAATTTATAGTATCAATATAGTTGGTACGTTATTGGACATTATAAATTTTCCAGTGAACTCATTCCTAGTTGCCGGCGTTTCGCCCGAGTGTGGTAATCTGGGCTCATCAGTTGCTAAATAGCACAACTACCAAGACGTGTGTATGGTTAGTGCATACCATGGAGGCCACTGCGTAGGCTACTTGGAGCTACCGGCAGTGCCAATGCACTATGAGAGACTTTGTCTCATTTTCAATACCTTATGCCTGCCTGGCCATCAGATAATATAGATGTTGATTCCCATAGGAAATCCGTGAGTCCAGTTAGTGGGGAGGCCGTGGATAGTATGGTCGTGACTTCCACGTTCCTTCGAAGAATTTTTCTCACCGTCAGAGGTAAACCTTCACATGCCCTGGTGAAGGCAAATGTCATTCGACGGAAATCTCGGCTTTGTTAAATATATATTAATGGCTTTAATCCAGTTCGCATATTTATTTATTTATTTTTAAGAGTTCAATGTCTTCACTTATATGTTTTGGAGAATAAAAATTATGCACTGTAAATAAACATCACTGTTCTTTTGGGATTTGGTCATGTCAAGGAAATGGCAAGTATCTTGATTTGTTCCAGCTATGCAAAGAACATGCGAGAGCTGTCGAGTAAATTCCGAGACCGACCTGAGACTCCTCTTGAAACAGCCGTGTTCTGGTGCGAGTATGTCATGAGACACAAAGGGGCACCTCATTTACGTTCTGCAGCAAAGGACTTGTATTTGTTCCAGTATCTACTGCTGGACGTGATCGCCTTCGTGACGGCAGCAACACTTGTACCAGTCTTACTACTATGTTACTGCTGTAAAAAGATATTTTCAAAAAAATCAGTACGAAAGATCAAGAAAAATTAACTGTTTTGTTACATATGTTTGTAATAAATTTTTGTATGTATATATGTATCTTTAAATATAATAAATGTTTTTAAAAAAATCGGTGTCTCAAAATTCTTAATTTCAACTTTTATCTTTCGACGTGAAAGTTTTTAGTCTCCGATCGAGGTGCCACTTTTCTTGTAGCTCAGAGAGTGATTACAGCTCGAGCAAGTGACTGTGCGGTTTGGGTCACGTAGCTATCAGTTTGCCTTCGTGAGACAGTGGGTTTGTGACATTCTCGCTACAAATATGCAGGTTTTCTACATTCCTACCTTCTGCCAAACGGCCGTACCCGTGTTAAAACACCGGTTCCCGTGAGATCTCCGAAGTTAAGCAACATTGGGCGTGGTCAGGAGTTGGATGGGTTGCCACGCGCTGTTGGTGGGGGGTAAGGGAATGGAGGAGCGGAAAGGAACTGGCCACCGTACCGCACGTAAACTCCGGCTCAGGAACACCTCTGCTGAGGTTTGGACCTGCCTTCGGGCAGAATAACGCTTACTGCTGCTATGTACACCTATGGACAAGTGACTGTGACGCCATTGTTCTCGAAAATGCTGTCTCTTTCTCTCATCTTTACTTCTAGGTTTTTCCATCGTGCTATATAATCCATGCTCTACCCCTCTACCCCTCACAAATCAGTCTCTCATCGTTACGGAGTGGTGGAGCACCGAAAACCTGTGTGCCGTCTTATTATTTGGCCATTGCCATCTTGGCCTATTTACATCAGATAGTTTTGCGAGGAAGAAAAGTTCATAATGCTATTTGATCTCTTAAACTTTTCCTTCGCCCGTCTGGTCTTATTTCCTCTCTTACTACAACTAAAAATGTTTTCATTCCCCCGCTGAAGGGGGAGGCGGGCGTCTTGCACGGTGACGCCGTCTCTCAGGCCGGGAGATTTGTTACGGTGAAGGAGATGCTCGGAGAAGGTGAGGGGGTTGGCGGCCGTGGCCTATACTACAAACTGTAGCGGCATTCGTCTTAGTGCAGGAGAATGGAAAACCACGGAAAACCATTCTAAGGACAGCCGACGGTTGGGACCAGCCGTGAGGTACAGCCCTGTCCCGTCTCCCGAATGCAGAGGCGTAGAGCCACGGTAGAGCCGTGGCCACCCCTCCTCTGCTCAGTTGGTCGGTCAGAGTGCAGAGCTGTTGGACCACGGACCAGCTGTGGTCACTTATGGGCCGAGACCACTCTGCATCTACCGATCTTCCTCTCCTTATATCTAGCTTCTTATGCCCTATTTCGTTCAGCCAGCCAGTGTCAGTGTTAACATTCGATATGCAAACTTCATTTTTTTCAACTTAACTTACTATGGCAACGATACTCTGGACATACGAACATTAATTGGAATCACCTATTTTAAGTGCTTGCAATACCTACTGGTTCATCAACATTCGCATTTCTCCAGAAAATAAAGCTACCCAGCGAAGAATCTCTTCCTCCTAGTTTCCCTCCCCTTTCTTTGCATGTCTGGTTACGTGCCGGATGCGACCCGGCCATTATCGTGCCAATAGCGACCGAGCGGAAAAGCATCGTGCCGCATGCGACCCATCAATCACTTACAATTGATCTGCATTAAGGGCTGTCACCAAGTGGCAGATTGCTTATAAGTAGCTAACTTGATCTTTTCTAAAATAAAGGTCTGACACCGTTGTTAGCAGGTTCGAGTGCCGTTGGTCGAATGAAAAATATAATAAAGTTGCTGGCTTTACGTCCTAGTAACTACTTTTATGGTTTAAGGAGACGCCAAAGTGGCGCGTCTCAGGTGGCGGATAGGGGGGTCCTAACCGGCTTGCCGGCGGACTTGAGGGAAATAAAATACCTCTCGCGGACCAATAATACACCCACGGTATCCCCTGCCTGTCGTGAGAGGCGACTAAAAGGGGCGACCAAGGAATGGTTGAATTAGAACCATGAAACTACTTTTGATTCGTACCATCACGCGGGGAACACTATGGGTCGCCTTTACTTGCGGGTAGTACCACTCTGTTAGGTACTGAATAGTTTTGTGATTCATAGCACTCAAGCGGGGTTCAGTGTGGGTTTCCATTACCCGTGTGTCGTACCCATGTGAGCAACACCACGGGTCTGGGCGTTGCCTGTGAGCTGTACCACTATGTGAGCGACACCGTGGGTCTGCGTTGCCAGTGATTAGTACCCACTATGTGAGGAACACCACGGGAATGCCGGCGCCCGTGATTAGTACACCTAGGTGTGGAACCTCAACGGTTTGCGTTGGCTATGGGTGGCGCCATTTTGTGAGAAACACCACGGGTCTGCGTTAGCTTTACGACGTACAATACTTGTGAGCAGTACCTTCATTTTTAGAACACCGTGAGTTTACGCTACCTTTGATTAGTACCGCAGCTTGAGAAATACCATGATTCTCCTTTACTAGCGATAAGTGCCATTATGCGGGATCGTTCACATAGATATTGACCCATTCAGACAAGCATCATCGATTTAGGATTGGGCTTTGGAACAGTCCCTTGGTCAGTAAAATTGTTTGTGGGAATGTTAGGCATTGCGCGTCTTATCCACTGATTGTTTTAAATTCATATTCATCAATTCATTCCTTATCATCACGTTTTGGATGAATTTTGTACTTTTAAATTGTAACTCCATTTCGTCTCATTTCGTACCATTGGGGCCGATGGCCTAGATGTTAGGCCCCTCTAAACAAGCATCATCATCATCATCATCATTAAGGAGACGCCGAGGTGCCGGAATTTAGTCCCGCAGGTCTTATTTTACGTGCCAGTAAATCCACCGACACAAAGCTGACGTATTGGAACCTGTTCCAATACCACCGGACTGAGCCAGGATCGAACCTGCCAAGTTGGAGTCGGAAGACCAGCATCTCAACCGTCTGAGCCACTTAGCCTGGATGAAAAAAGAAAAAATTCACCATCAGAATGTTGGCCGACAGAGTAGGAAAGTTGGTGGTAGACAGTTTCTAATCACTAGATTGCATGCCAAAAGCCGGGATTCAAATCCAAACATTTTCGCAGTGTTCAAATGGAGTGAGGGGATATGAAGCTGTTGATGGTGATTCGGACGTCGGATGGCGACGTAAAGCATTTAGCAGACCTCTTGGTTATTCGAGAGGAGTAGGCTACGTGCCGAAATCGGGTTTCATCTCTCCCTACTTCATTATCATAATCCCACATCCAGACGCGCAGGCCGCCCAAGGGTGTCAGGTAGAAAGACCTGCACCAGGCAAGCCGAACACGTCCTCGGACACTCCTGATACTAATAGGACACGATAAGTAAGTAGGCCTAAGTTGCAAATAATTTCAAAGAATTAGGATCTTTTTTATTGCTAGTGGCATTACGTCGCACCGACACAGACAGGTCTTAAGGTGACGATGGGATAGGAAAGGGCTAGGAATGGGAAGGAAGCGGCCCTGGTCTTAATGAAAGTAAAGCCCCAGTATTTGCCTGGTGTGATAATGGGAAGCCACGGAAAGCCATCTTCAGGGCTGCCGACAGTGGGATTCGAACCTACTATCTCCCGGATGCAAGCTCAGAGCCACGCGCCTCTAACCGCATGGCCAACTCGCCCGGTGGGAAAAGACGTAAACACACACCATGTTTCGTGTTGTAAAACGAGTTTCCCCCAGAAGTGTTATGTAAAGTAGGGGCAGTAGCTGCTTATAGGACTTATTGAAATGGCATTGCACTTCGTTTAACTTACCTTATCTTGGGTGATGACAGAACTTATCAAATGACAATTTGCTTGTCAACGCCGGTCGCATCCGGCACGGTTACAGATTATGCGGTCGCTAGTGGCACGGGTCACATGCGGCACGGTCGCATCTGGTACGCCACCGCATGTCTATCGTATACTTCCGCTTCTTTCTTTTTATCTTTTTTTATTTTGAGTTCCTTCAGTACTTCCGTAATCATATCTGTGTCACGCCTAAATTTAATATTTACTAACTGGATGCATTTTCACTATCTATGTGACGTTGTAAATGTGACATATCTTCGCTTGGCTTCAGAGCTGTTCCTAGGATTTTTATTGTTCGTTTATTCATATTGGTCTTCTAATCTTATCGATAGAAATCTATATTGCTTGTTAATCATTAAAAATATTTATTTGTACTGTTAATATTGTAGTTCTCTCTATCTAAACCTTTTTTTTTAATTCTCTGGGGCTCATCACCTTCTCTCAGCGTATTTGCTTACTACGTCACTATTCTACGTACGCCGCTTCTCTATTACATGTTCGAACCCAACTATCACCAGCCCTGCAGATGCTTTTCCGTGGTTTCCCATTTTCACACCAGGCATATGCTAGGGCTGTACCTTTCCACTCTTGGCCCCTTTCTGTCCCATCGTCGCCACAAAACCTATTGGTGTCGGTGCGACGTAAACCCAAACCCCATGGCACTACAGCCCGCGAAGGGCCTTGGCCTACCAAGCGACCTCTGCTCAGCCCGAAGGCCTGCAGATTAAGAGGTGTCGTGTGGTGAGCACGACGAATCCTCTCGGCCGTTATTCTTGGCTTTCTAGACCGGGGCCGCTATCTCACCGCCAGATAGCTCCTCAATTCTAATCACGTAGGCTGAGTGCACCTCGAACCAGTCCTCAGGTCCCGGTAAAAATCCCTGACCTGGCCGGGAATCGAACCCGGGGCTTCCGGGTAAGAGGCAGCTACGCTACCCCTACACCACGGGGCCGGGCGGTGTGACGTAAAGCAGATTGTAAATAAAAATAAAATAAATAAAGTAATACAGATATGGGAACAGATTGCATATTAACTTATTTCATACTATGACGTAACTGCCTTGTTTCGATACTCAGAGGAGTACGGAAATGATCAGTTTACCGTACTGTAAATATTTTCCACACTGTTTTATAAAAATCGCCTCGGATTGGTTGAACTCCGTTTCACAGTAATATAAACACGAGTGACGGCTGTTGGTATCTGAAGCTGCATGTTGCACCAAATTTTTTAATGCCAAATTTTTATTTGTGAAGTTTACATAATTAACAAGAAACTCTATTATCGTTAAGTAATTACCTACCTTCCTTTTTAAAACTGAAATACAGTATATCCGACAATTAAAAAGGAAATAAGCGGCTAATAATCATACAGTATAACTACAGTTATTCGTACCTCTCTTGAATTGAAAATTTGCCCTCCTGTTCTTCACTGATGCAAAATGTTGGTAATATTGTGTATGGACCGGTATGGCATACCCTTGTAGCGTGGAAAGGATTACCGTTGCGAGAAGAGAGAAAGCATGAAGTCATCTCATCTCCGCAGACTGGTGCAATCTAACGGAGACATTTGGAGTTGTGACTTGATGGGGGGCTTGCCGGTCTCGTACAACACCCAAGGACCGATACTGGTGAACATGCTACCTGATGCTACGTACAGGCTTAAGGCCACCACACACAGAAAGCTAGGCTAATCTAAGCTAAGCTACGCGGTGTTGTAAAAAATATCGCTCCCAATGCATTTAAGTTCAATGACACACACAGGCCGCTATGCTAAGCTATACTATGCGAAGCTAAGCTAAGCTAAGCTAGGCAGATCGCTAGGCAGGCGATTTTCTTGGCTGTAGCTGGCCTGGCGCATGCGCTTTTCATTTCTGAGCAGTTGGTCTGGCAGGCTGTCGTGTGTGTTTAGTCGTGTCGTGTGAGTCTCTTCTGGTAGTACTTCGATATTTTAATTCAATGGATAACGAGCCAAAAGAAGAACGACTAACTGAGGAGGTGAAAAGATATCCCTGCCTTTATGATATGTCAGCAAATTACTACAGACTTGATAAGAAAGGAAAACTAATGGCAGGAAATAAGTTCAGTACTTCAAATTGATTGTAAGTAGGCTACCATTTATAAATTAGCTATATAATCACAATTTTGACAGTTCTAGTTGTTTGAGAAGAATGTTTTTCACATGGCTTTACGCACATTATTTACAATTTAGCGCTGTTCTGCAACTGTATGCCATATTCTTAAATATATAAACAGTTACTAAGAACGTGAAAGGTAAAATAATAGCATATATTGTTTTAGGTAGAGAACTTAAAAACTTATGAAAAACTGAGAGGCTGTTTTAGGGAGGCACTAAAGAGACAAAAAAGAGAGTAAACGTGGACAAGAAGGGAAAAAATGAAGAGATTCCACAAACAAATGGAATTCCTTTTGCCTTATATTTCTACAAGAAGGTGAGCTGTCATTTTAACGCAGTATGACTAATATTTAAAATATTTTTAAAATGTTAAAAATCGATGAAGTTATATGTGAATTTATATGTTGAGTATATTATATTTTAAAACGCATGTAATTCATTCTAGGTTATAAGTTATAAGAAAATAGAAACGTCTAGATTTGTTATGTTTTGCAGCTAAGACAACATTTCACTAGTAAAATGAACAACATGAATAATTGCGAAACACAGGACGGTTCAATATGCTCATTTTCCATAAACAGATCTCCATGTGTAATTTCTTAATATACGTTTGTATGCGTATTAATAGCTTAATTTTCCTTACAGCAACAGCACACATTCAGACATTGACAGGCAGGAAACATATCGACGTCAAGAGATAATTGAAGTAGCCACCCAGATTACTGAGAGTGCGGAATGTGACGACCTACACTCCTTATCACATACATCAGATTCATCATCTGTTCCGTCCGCCCCCACACCTACAGAATCTCAGCCAGTTGATACCCTTCGGAAAAAAAGAAATCATGCCACAGAGCAGTAGTGCAGAGATTATTTACAACAGCGAGACAATATAAAGTGCGGCCTAGCGTAGTTTAGCTTAGCTTTTTATTCGTGTCATAGCACACCACAGCTTGGCATTGCTTAGCGTAGCATATCGTAGCGTATCTTAGCTTAGCTTTCTGTGTGTGGTCGCCTTTAGGCTTACCGCTTGGGAGTTGCCATAGGAAAGCAAACTCCCTGAGTTTGATTCGAAGTCGACAGAGTTTATTGTCCATTACGAAGCATTAGTACATTGTTGGGTTTATTAAACTAAACAATTAGAAGAAAAGACGACAGATGAAGTCTAAAATGATTGGCAGTTGTGCAACACTGCAACAATACCACGCACCACCCCTTGTAAACACGGGTAGTCAGGGAGATTATGGATCAGCTAAGACCAAACTTAATTTTCTCGAATTGATTCTCCGCCTGATTGCAGCACTGTACCCATCTACACAAACCAGTTGAAGCAATGCCAGGACTCAGCTAAGGGCCTCGTGGCGGCCAAGTCATTCTCCCAAGTTAAGTGGGGACCGACACTTTTGACCATCCGAGATGCTCTTTTTCAATTTATTTCTCATTTACAATTGAAATTTTCTCATTATAACAGTGATTTTTGTTAATATCTCCAATATTTTCGGAACTGTGACCAAACACGTTAAGCACTGTCACCCAAGCAAGCCGTTTATCGGGAAGTTTGACGCTCGTTTCTCGTAACTTTTTTCAGAACGGTTTACCTTATAACTCTGAAAGTTCTCCCTGTGGGTGGGGGCGGTAGAAACACACCCACGGCATCCCCTGCCTGTCCTAAGAGGCGACTAAAAGGGGCCTCAGGGGCTCTGAACTTTGGAGCGTGGGTTGGCAACCACGGGGCCTTCAGCTGAGTCCTGGCATTGCTTCCACTTACTTGTGCCAGGCTCCTAACTTTCATCTATCCTATCCGACCTCCAGTGGTCAACTCTTGTTCTTTTAAGACCCCAACGGTATTACGTATGGAGGCCTAGGGAGTCTTTCATTTTCATTCCATTCGTGGCCCTTGTCTTCCTTTTCGCCGATACCTTCATTTTTCGAAGTGTCGGACACCTTCCATTTTATTCTCTCTGATTAGTGTTATATAGAAGATGGTTGCCTAGTTGTACTTCCTCTTAAAACAATAATCGCCACCACGACCACCACCACTCTGAAAGTTTTTAAGATATTACGAATAAATTGTGCACGCATAAAGAAGAAGATATACTAGAATTATTATCGGTTGACATTTTAAAAAAATATATTTTTTTCAAACGAAAATTAATGAAAAATTGCAAAGCAAAGCAAAGTCACCTCCGTACAGGCCATGAAGGCCCTTGGACGAGTGGAAGGTAAAGGCTTCCACCATTATTAACCTCGGCACGTGATGCGGTAGAGTGGTTAGCTCTACGCCCGGCCGCCTTTGGTACTCATTTTTTGCGTAGGCTGAGTGAGCCTCAGGGCCATATGCACCTCCGGAAGTGAAAGTCTCGTTTCTTAAATTTTACGACTTCCTGACGGGGATTCAAACCCATGTCCTTCCGGGTAAACCGAGCACGCCTTTACCACCTCGGCCAGGCAGCCCCTAATGAAAAATTGACCACTTGAAAAATAACTTCATGAAAAAGATGTTATACTTGATGGACTTCACTGATTGTACTATATGTTGTAGTTATAACATTACTAAACACAATAAAAAGAATCACAGAAAAATATTCATGTGTTGGTAATTATCAGGGAAACGACAAAATAATGGCCATGACACACCGCCATTTTGAATAATTAATTATATATAATGACGTAAGTTTATATTATTTCTAAATATGTAGGCATATTATTAAGGAAAAATACGTTCGTCATACTAAGTTTCTTTTTGTATTCATTTCCACTGCTGCGGAAAAATAAGTTTAATACACCCCATTTTTCTGTGTTCAAAGATGTATGTCCCCATTTCAGAGCGCCTGCAGACCCTTTTAGTCACCTCTTGGACAGGCAGGGGATACCGTACACGGTATTTACCATCCCTATCCTCAGGGAGGAAGGATTCTCCCTGCACCACTTAGGCCAGGGATGGCGAACCTTTTCCAACTAGTGTACCATTTTAAGTCTGGATTATTATTCTCAACTGTTTACTGTGACACTTGTTATTTTCGTTTGTAATGGATACAACCTCCACCCCTACTCACCACCGACTTCCATCCCTAATTCCAAATTGTGTTTCAAAATATATTACATAATTATATATATTGTATAATACCAAATACGTGTGATTGCATGTTTCATGGTCGTATTTTGCGAATACCGCAAAAATAGTTAGTAGCTTTGTCATTTATGTTAGGTTCATAACTTGTCTCCACAATGTTTACTGTAGGAAATATCTACTTGCAGGCGTATGATGACCCAAACAAAGTAAGTAGCGCTGTAGCAAGTTTCTTCATGGCCGAAAACTTTTGTGGGAGACTGTTCCACTGTTCAAGTATTAAGTTCTCCGGCTTCTGGAGAGAATATTCACCATCCACAGCACACCCGATTTTCACTAATGCTTCATCAAGTTGTACGAAATTTTCACCCATACATGCTTTCTTAAAATTCAGTCAACTCCATTTCTAAACTGCCAATATCTAACCACTCAAAAAAAAAAAACACACACACACACATTTGTGCAATATGAGGTTTGGAAATAAAGTGCGATACTTTCTCCGTATCTCAATATTGGGATCATTTCTTGGCAACTATTTGTCTTACAAAATTCACAACAATAAACAGTTACTCACTAAGAAAAACTACGCGATGCTGGCAACCACACACAAGCCAAATTTCACTAATTCACTTGATATGGGTGAGCGAATGGCTCGTCGGCTGCATCTGACATTTATTTCACTTGACTTCCGGACCTGTGGGTGTTGTAGTGTTGCCATAATGCACGTTCGAATGGAACTAGAATTTAGATATTCGGTATTTATTTCTTAAACCTGATTTTTTTTTTTTTTTTGCTAGGGGCTTTACGTCGCACCGACAAAGATAGGTCTTATGGCGACGAAAACCTGAAATACTATGACTATACAATGGATGAGATATGTATAGTCTAGAGTACAAAACGTACATAAAAATGTTAATATGGTCATGTGGTGTGCCACCGAAATCGTGTTCGCGTGTCACCTAATGACACGCGTGGCATAGGTTCGCCATCCCTGACTTAGGCCGTTTAAAAATTGTTCTCTTATCTGAAGTCCTCTACGTGGAAGATACCATCTGCATCTGACGTGAAATCGCGGCAGCTTGTTGGTACGACACGAGTAAGTTACAAACGTTAGTCGTGATAGACACTGCGAGCTCTCTGAAACAGGTGCAAGTCCATTATTAAGCGTTTCATTACGCAGTAGAAGTGTGACAAACGGTTATTTTGTGTAACTGCTAAATCTGTCACTGCTACATTAAAGTAACTGTGAAAAGTAACAGTTAAAATAACGTACAACGTTACTCACCTTTTATTTGTCACAGCCTGGTCACGGCTTCACGCTTGTCTCCTTACAGATGTGTTGCGAAGTCCCATTCATTCAATCGCACATGCGCGCACGCATCACTACTCTGTTCAAAGTCGGTGCAGCAAAACACGCATTTCTATTTACTATAATGTTAACGAGAGGCAGACAACTGATGAAATGAGAGAAGACAACATAGCGTCTTTTCTGAAATCTAGAAGAGTGAGTTTGACAATGCCCCGATCAAGGATAGAAGACAAGAAAACATGATGATCTGTGCTAAACCTCGACACAAACCGGTAAAAGAGGATCGATTAAGTAAAATGAAGTAATGTTATAATATCAATATGGAAAGTTAGCATACTAATGTATTTACGGTACAAGAAAAATTATACGGGTGAAACTTACAATAATATTATAATGTAGGTAGCCCTGAGCGATGTCTGAGTCAACGATTACCCCTGAGCAGTTGAACATGTCATAACAGTTTACACCTTTAGTTACCAGATGACAGCAGCAACTTAAACATATACACTATAGAGTATATTATACACTATAGTGCATTTGACTTAAAGCAATCTCCTACGAAAGCGCTCTCACTTGGAAGACATGCGTACTATCTGAACTCTGGAGGTCCCATCCTGTGTCTGTAAGCTGCTATTGGTGACAGTTACCACTTCCCAGTTACTGTTCTCACTGGTACGTTATTCTGTTGTCGTTACTCAGTAACCTGTTTTTTGTCCTTGTTACATTTGTAACAGTCACAGGCATGTAACTGTGACAAAGTAACTGCTACGTTATTTTTCAGCCATCTCTATTACGCAGTAATTTCAGTAAACGTGAAACTAAAGCACTACTGCTCTACCAAATACTTGAATATGACAATACCGGACAGCTTGCTGTTTTCAGCGAGAAAGTCGATAGTGCTGTTACCTACATGGCTTGGTGTGACCAACTCTTCTATAACATTTTGCCACCTGTATGATTCTTGACGCACTGCCGTGTTGCTTATAATGTATCAGTGTTTGTTACCAAATAATCTTATATTGCAGTCATATTCCAAAAAAAGTGTTATGCGCTGAACAAATTACCCAGCAAGATAATGGGCAAGGGAACTGACCGCAAGTATTAAAAAAGTAATGACCTCGCATCTGCGTTGAGGTTACATTCTATAGCCCTTATATTAAGAAAATCAATCAAATACTCTACTGATATGTTAGCGGGACGTAAAACCAATTATATTATCAAATATGGAACTCTAGTATACTCAAACGTCTTGAGGGTCCACATTGTTAAACAGTACCATAAATTTCACAATCGAAAACTTGTGGGCCTGTAGCATAATGGTTATCGCGGTAGTCTTGAAATTGAAAATTGAGGGTCATAAATTTTTAATCCAGTCACATTTTTTTACTGTAAGAAAATAATAATAATAATAATGATAATTTTCTTTACGTCCCACAAAATACGGTTTTCGGAGACGCCGAAGTGCCGTAATATAGTCCCGCAGGAATTCTTTTACATGTCAGTAAATCTACCTACACGAGACTGACGTGTTTGAGCACCTTCAAATACCACCGGACTAAGCCAGGATCGAACCTGCCAAATTTGGATCAGAAGGCCATCGCATCAACCGTCTGAGCCACTCAGCCCGGCGTAAGAAAATTATTTCTGTGTATTAATGGCATTGGCTTGAGCAGCTGTCCAACTAATTTAATAGGTGTGTATTAAATTCTTCATGCATAAATTTGTGAAAGAGACTAGGAAATTCTGAACACTTCTTCCTTGTCAGGAACATCGTAGTTCACTCACGAACCGGTAAACCAATATGTGTTATATATGTATGTATTTCTGTCTTCAGAGGTAAAACAGAACATTCAAAGTACAGTAAAAGCGAGATAGCAGCGTGAGGTCAGTTCCCCTGTAGAGTTCGGGAAGACTGGCCGTACCGAAGAAGAAGAAGAAGAAGAAGAAGAAGAAGAAGAAGTCAAAATAATGAACCAAATCTCCTGTTCCTTAATTACAGCTTCTCTTTCCGAAATTCTTAATAAATCATGGATGTTGTTAAGTTATCTTCCCCCTCTAGCGCTTTGGCTGAATGGTTAGCGCTTCGTGTGCCCCCCCCCCCTTTTATGATACCTTCATTCTTCGGAGCGTTGGACCTCTTCCATTTCCCTTCTGATTAGTGTTAATAGAGGATAGCTGGCCAGTAGTACTTCGTCTTAAAATAATCACCACCACGGAATGGTCAGCGTACTGGCCTTCGGTTCAGAGGGCCCTGGTACGATTCCCGGCTGAGTCGGAGAATTTAATCGCGTCTGTTAATTTCTGTAGATCGAGAGTTACGGGTTTGTGTTCGTATTCATACGCATCTCCAAGTATATACAAAACATCATACGAAAAACAACCACAGAAACACGCAATAGTAAGTACAGTATATATCCCTCCACATATAATTGCTATTATGAAAGGCATCCGGCCGGAAAACTAGGCTAAGTCCATACAAAATCCTGCGCTAGGTAATTGAGAAAAGTCTAGAAAGAAGAGGAGAGAGTAATTGTTAAATATTCCCCCAGAGGCTGGGTGGATCCTCAAACAAATTCTTCTTTATAATTTTTAAGACATAGCGAAAGGCACGGCTAACATAATGCTCGTTTGGAGATTTATGAAGGAGGCATTTCATATTTTAAAATTTAATTCTTAATCATTATGATTATTCAATTATTTTAACAAAAAACACTTTCAATGGGTGTAGTGCATTCCTCTCAAATGTAGCATAGACAAGTATGCAGTTCACATCAACACGCTAGATGTCACCACCGTCGCTGTTCGCACTCCACTCAATGCTGTTGAGATAGAGCGGTCCGGTATTGGTGTATTAAAGTATTTGGCTCTACCACTTTGAAACATCACAACAACCCTACACAACTGCAAAAAATTGCCGCGGACGGAACAGATGTTTATTGTCACGCCTTGGGAGTTGAGAATTGCGCAGGTGCAGGAGCCATGCTTACCCTTCGCAAACCTTACCTCGAATCCACGCGACTTATCATCAGACGACCATGGTACAGTATGGATCAAAATAAAGTTTACCGAAACTTGGCAACACTGAGCTGCGAGACAAGCGGGCGAACAGGTGTTTTCTCAGACTGCAATTTGTCCTTGACTTGCCACGGACGCAGTGTGTGGCGGTTTGTTGTAGAGCATTATTTCCGCTCATACGGAAATGGTCAATTAGGGGGACCAAGTGTGAAGATTGTGCTGGAACGTCTTCAAGAGGAATTCAATAAACCCCTTCCCACGCAGAGAACAGTGCTACAGCTGGTGCAAAATTTTAGATAAATCGGAAACATTCGGTGTCAACGAAAACGGCAAAAAATTTGCGTTTAACGAAGCAATAGTTCCAGCAAGATGGAGGACGACACACACACCTGGGAATACCGCGCGTGTACTGCGAGAACATATCCAAAACCGCATCATCTACTTACGAACCGATTATCCATTCCCGCCAAATTCCTCTGACCTTACACCACCAGTTGCATAGAGGAGAAGGTAGAAGTATGAGATACCCATTTTATTTTTTTATCATAAACTTCGTAAGAAAGTAGACAGTGTGGAATGGTGAACATTTACATAAATTAAATTCTACGTGGAAAGTAGATAAATAGAAATACTCCATGTAACTTATAGCACACCATACTGATTTTCTTTCTTAATCTGTTTACCCAACCAGGGTTGGTTTTTCCCTCGGACTCAGCAAGGGATCCCACCTCTACCAACTCAAGGGCAGTGTCCTGGAGCGTGAGACTTTTTGTCCGGGGATACAACTGGGGAGAGGACCAGTATCTCGCCCAGGTGGCCTCGCCTGCTATTCTGAACAGGGGCCTTGTGGGGATGGACAGATTGAAGGGCTAGACAAGGAAGGGGGAAGGAAGCGGCCGTGGCCTAAAGTTAGGTACCATCCCAGCATCTGCCCGGAGGAGAAACGGAAAACCACTTCGAGGATGGCTGAAGTGGGAATGGAACCCACCTTTACTCAGCTGACCTCCTGAGGCTGTGTGGACCTCGTTCCAGCCCTCGTACCACTTTTCCAAATTTCGTGGCCTACGGGGAGTGGCAGCAAATCACCCAAACCACATCACAGAGGCGGACCCGTACAGATTGTATTTAGTGAAATTGTTACAAAGGCGAATTTCTAACATTTCTGAACGTGGGTAAATAATACAGCACCTAGTCTATAAGACACCTGTCTGGTATGGAAAAAAAAATTGAAATACATGTGAAAAATTACATAGCCGTGCTTTACTAACGTGTAACACTTGGTTATAGAACTCTAGCACGTAGTTCCGTAGGTAGTGCGATAGATGTCAGTAACACACAGGTACCAGAACTTGGGTATCTGTATCTCATATAGCTACCCCATCTCCCATTCTACCTTCTCCTCTATTTATGGGACCTTTTAAAGGAAAACGTGTACAGAGATCCAGTGCCTCGAGATATTGAACAGCTGAAGACCAACATCAGACGTGTAATCCACTCCGTGTCCAGAGACACAATAAAAGGGATGTTTAACAAAGTGCAGCACAGGTTTGAAAGACACCTTAAGCACACCGCAAGAGAGCCAAGGACCAAGCGAGCCAGCACCCTGTACTAGCGAGCTCGCCACCGCCAAACCTCTCGCCAAGCTCCCGCACTGACTGCCAGCCAATCGGAGAGCAGCACCACGACTGCCAGCCAATACCAGCCACCAGCCTGCCAAATCTTGTGCGGGCCCACGAGCAATTTGTCTAGTACTCAGCGTGGTCATTAGTTCGTGTCCTGTCTTGGCGTAATCCAATCTAAAACTAAACCTGACACGACTGGTGCCCACTGAGTACGCCAAGTAAGACGCCGGTCCTCGAATAGAGTTTGACCGTTTCCAGTGCTTTACCGCACCCCTGACCACCAAGCCACAGTACCTAACCCGCGCCGGGATAATTCTGGTGGATTGAGTAGCCAGAACCCCGGCCCTTCCCGTTTCCATCATGAGTACCGATTCCTTTGATTACAGTAACTGGTCCTGGAAGTCACCCACACCCATCTCCGAAGAAGAAGAAGAAGACTATGAAACCCCCTTCCATTATGTCCGTTTCGACTCACCTTTCCCTACATCAGAGAAATGTGACGTCCTCATCATCCCTCTACAGACATCCGGCCCTATCCCACTTACCAGAAAAACCGTTATTCAGTCCATCAGACCCATCCTGGAAAATCTCATCGCCGTTGCAGAGGAAACCCACAATAGCCTACTCCTAATCACCCCGATCAAGAACAAATTCACACCAGCCATCATTGAAGTCATCCAGCAAGCAGGACTCCCAAAACCTATCCTGATCAACCCCCTCCACCTCACCTCTGACCCCACCTACACGCCTCCACCATACCCAGAAACACAAGACACCAGCACACTTACAGATCCCATACCAACTGCACACACTGATTCCGAACCATCACCACCCGTCCCACCACCTACCCAATCCACAGACACCGTCCCACCACCTACCCAATCCACAGACACTCAGACCAACCCACTGCCAACACTCACCGACACTCAAACGCAAACAAAGAGCAGGCGTAAAAAACCTGCTCACCCTACACCACCCCAGCACAGAACCCAGACTCTTTCACGCACAACCCTCATCACACAGTACTTTAATTGCCTGGAACTAAACCACGTAGCCAGTTCCTGCTCTAAAGCTACCCGCTGCAATAGGTGTGGCGGTTCTCACCGCCACACAGATTGTAAGGTGCCAAAGACCCAGGCGAGGTGTGCCAACTGCCAAGGTAGTCATGCCGCCTCATTCCCTGGCTGCCCGTTCATCAAGAGCGCAATTAAAGCACACTACAGACAATCCAGACACCTACAGACACGCACACAACCACCACCACTGCTCAGCCTACCTATCCAACCACCCACGCAACCGAACCCTGGACCTTCGACTCCCTACCACATTACACAAATCCCAGACACAGCCACACTAATACAGCTCCTTCTACTCAACTTACTGTCTACCCAACCCAGACCACCACCAATACCAACGCCGCAAAACCATCCCACCCCCAATAACCGCCCCCCAGCAAGCAACCGCCCCCACCAAGCCCAGAGCAAGAATCCCGAAATGTTCTCACTTCCTCATAAAACTATCACCGCACATCCTCAACCAGCAAATATCAAAACCAAAATTTAGTACGCACAACCTCAAAAGCACTGGAAACATTACCGACGCCGAGGCGGGTATTCATTAAAGCTGCAACCACAAATGCTGTATTTTTCTAAATTCAAGGTATCAAAAACAACGGATACACAGGAATATAAATATATTCCTGCGGACAATCCAGCGGCAAGGCCCGGTCAACCAAGCAACACCGGGCGTGGTCAAGATGTGGATGGGTGACCATCCAAATTTTACCCTTGCCGCGGGCTCAAAGACAAATTTAGACATTTTATTCAACATCCAGCCATGGCACGCAAAGAATTAAATTTCACCATAAAACCACTCAACAGCACCCACTTTACAGTAAAATTTCTACCATTTTATTATTATTATTATTATTATTATTATTATTATTATTATTATTATTATTATCACCCAAATATATTTTATTCTTTTTATACTTATTTTCTACAACAGGCCAGGTGAGGAGCGCGGCATAGCGCACCGGTACTGGCACCGCAACCGGCACCCCCCTAAGGGGTGTCCAAACTGAAAATATGGGAAAGACACCTTAAGTTGGATGGTTCCTATCTTGTGTTGACAACATGGATTCCCAAATAAACTCAAATAAATCAATACTTTATTTCGGTATACTTCATTCTGGGCCACACGGAAGGAACTTCACTTTTCTACTAGATGATTTTTAGTTAATTTTACATTGCGTAATACTTAAACGGAGCCATAATCATGATGCTAATTGCTGATGTAACAGCCGGCACGAACTTCGACTGCCTTATCAAGGTTGATAAGACATAAGATATATAAGATGTAAAAGATGATTCAGTAACAGAGACACAAAGCACACGATATCAGCAAGGATAAACGTTTCTGGCTGTACCACAGAAGAGCGGTAAGCACATCTTTGCACTTAACGTAGTTGTACTGATAAAATATGGAGGTGGATAAATTGTCAGCTTACGCATGATTTTCGATTTTTAACTTTAGGATGATCTCAATATATCTTTAGTCTTCCTTAAGGTCTTTCTTTCTTAATCCGTTTGTCCTCTAGAGTTGGTTTTCCCCCGGCTGCGGGGCATTTTCTTCCATTCTTCGCTCAAACACTGTAGAAGTCCGGCCCTCGTCTTGAACTTCCGTTGCCTCAATCTTCGGTCCGCTTCTTCCCACAAATGTTCTCATCATCATCATCATCATCATCATCATCATCATCATCATCATCACCATCATCATCATCATCGCTGCAAACATTCGCCTCTCAATCCCGCTGTTCTCTTCACTTCCTTGCAGTCTTTACATTTATTAATTTTTTGCTAGTGGCTTTATGTCGCACCGACACAGATAGGTCCTATGGTGACGATGGGATAGGAAAGGGCTAGGAGTGGAAAGAAAGCGGATGTGGCCTTAATTAAGGTACAGCCCCAGCATTTGTCTGGTGTAAAAATGGAAACCACGGAAAACCATCTTCAGGGCTGCCGACAGTGGGGTTCGAACGCACTATCTCCCGAATGCAAGCTCACAGCTGCGCACCCCAAACCGCACGGCCAACTCGCCCGGTTTCAATCACACTGTTGTCTAGTCTAATAGCACTCATTTCCGTCAGTAGTATACCATGATCTACCCCATCAAAGATGTTGGCTAGGTCGATAGCGATGGAGTCCATTTGACCTCCTGATATCTTCTGGAGCCTTCTATTAAACCAGTTAGTAATTTCGCGAGCGTGTCAAATATAACCAGAAAGAATGCTTTCCCAGAACTTGCATTAAATACTTATATCAAGCAAACTGGCTTGTGATTATCCGCTTTATGTTTATCACCTAATCCTTAATAGACTGGGGCTAGTATGGCAACTCTCAATTCATTTGGTATAGATCCTTCATCAATCAAAAAATGAAACCCGCCAGTGGTCGCTAGGATGAAAGTAACGCGAGTGGTCGCGCGTTGAGCAAAATGCTCACGGTATGATATGACGTTTACATAATAAACACCAACCGATTTCAAGCGTAAATGTATTCACACATTAAATGAACATAATGATAAATCTCAAATGGTTATAAAGAACACTACAAATTAAAAATAAAATTACAAATAGTAATAAATCCCAAATGGTTATAACTAGAGCCCGGAAGTTAGGCAATTACTTTTGGTTAAAATAGGCAGGCAAAAAGGCACTTGAAATACTGAAAATAGGCAGTACTGTAATTAAAATAGGCATTTATTAGGAGTCAAAGCAAAGAGGAATCTCATTCATTATTAATGAAAATATGTATTTTAGATATTCATTAATTTCTTTATTATCAATTTATCACATAATTAGCGTACTTACTCTCACTTTCCTTGGTTACAAACAACAACAAGGTGCTTTTTCAAAGTATTAACTGTCATAGACAGACACTTGTCAGAAAGAATGTTTTTCATCATGGAAAAGGAACGTTCTACTTCCACTGAAGTGATTGGCGCAAATTTGAAACAAGCTATTTCGGAAGGACACATGCCAGTTAGAACAGAATTTTCATCTTTCAGAACATCACGAATGTTCTTGATTTTTTCAATGTCCACATTAGCACTCGGAACGCGTTTACACTTCTCACTGGAAGGAGAAGAGACGTACTTCCCTCATCCTCTCTCTTTCCTGGTATTCATTATGCTTGTGCGTTCCTTCACTAATGAAGGTTCTGCTATTCACAGAGGTTAAATGAATGGGTTGAGAAAATAAGCTTTCGAATGCCTGAAAACAAATAAACGATTTACAGGGAACAATATTCCAAATATATATTTATGACGGCAATATGTAATTTAATTTGTGCAACCTATTTTGTCTTCGATGTACGGAAATTCATTATGTGCTTTTCAAAATGTGTAAATCGTAGAAAACAAATTGCATAATGATCAAAAAAGGCAGAAAAAGGCTTTAAATCTTAAAATAGGCAACGGAAGCCAAAATAGGCAAAAAAGGCAAAATAAAAATTGTCTCTACACTTTCTAAATGCACGAAAACATATTTATCTCTATCTGATTCTTCAGTATATCCAGTCAGATAAAAAAGGCATTTTGCCTAACTTCCGGGCTTTAGTTATAACTGTATCTGGAAAAACAATTCCCAACTTCCTAAAATAGTATGTGCGTCTTTCGCAACGCCCTTTACATAAGAAGGATGAGTCACTATATTTATATTTTCAACACAAGTACTGTACATGAGCGTGGATTTCTTCTTGGCGAGTATCTGCCCCACTTTGTCACCTTATCTTTCCCTACATAAACATTGTCACTAAACATGAAATTCTCATATACCACCGACATATGTTGTTCGCCAGCTACAGATTGCTCTCCAGGTACGGTTCCATCAGCACGCTCTTCTGTCTCGGACTGATCAGTGTCCGTTTTATGTTCACTTGTTCACTTTCACAGTCCAAGTCACTAGGAATTTCATCAAACCAAGCTAAAATGTCATGACTTGAAGCCATAGTCACGCACTAATTACGCAACACATTAATACAATAAGTTACAAAGAACTGTTTCAGCTATGAAACAACATTCAACAATAGCGAAACTATCACACACACAGAAATTAGCGCCAACGTGACTGGTCGCGAGTGAAGCAAAATGCTCACCGTTGACGGTCACTGATAATTCCTCCCTCCCTGTCCCTTCTCAAGGTCAGAGATGTGCGTTTCAATGCATCCGTCCTTCACTCAAAACTGCAGTGCGAAGGTACATCAGGGCTCAAGTTCGAAACTACATGCTGTGTAAAAGAGCAGACGATTTTCAATGAGCGTGAGCATTTTGCTCATATAGCGACCACTGGCCGGTTTTAACTTTCCCTTTGGTGAAAACAAATTATCACAAGTGTCCTTCAATAAAATGTGTGACGTGATGTTACCTAGCAACCGTACAGGCTGTGATGTGAAGTACTGATGGATGGCAGTGACAGATCCACAGATATATTTATGTCAGTAAGTACTTCAGATATGGTACTATATTCCCGTCCACTGCCTTTAGTATATCTCGAGAAATCTTATCAATTCTAGCTGGTTTTTAGGGTTCTAGGACATTTCGTACCACTTGACCGGCTGATTACCTGCGAAATGTCAGTTTAATACACTGACTGACAGAGCAAATGCAACACCAAGAAGGAGTGGTCAGAACTTTATGCCAATTGCAGGGTAGACTGACGTCACTGAGGTATGCTCATGTTGTGAAATGCGCCGCTGTGCTGCGCACGTAGCGAACGATAAATGGGACACGGCGTTGGCGAATGGCCCACTTCGTACCGTGATTTCTCAGCCGACAGTCATTGTAGAACGTGTTGTCGTGTGCCACAGGACACGTGTATAGCTAAGAATGCCAGGCCGCCGTCAACGGAGGCATTTCCAGCAGACAGACGACTTTACGAGGGGTATGGTGATCGGGCTGAGAAGGGCAGGTTGGTCGCTTCGTCAAATCGCAGCCGATACCCATAGGGATGTGTCCACGGTGCAGCGCCTGTGGCGAAGATGGTTGGCGCAGGGACATGTGGCACGTGCGAGGGGTCCAGGCGCAGCCCGAGTGACGTCAGCACGCGAGGATCGGCGCATCCGCCGCCAAGCGGTGGCAGCCCCGCACGCCACGTCAACCGCCATTCTTCAGCATGTGCAAGACACCCTGGCTGTTCCAATATCGACCAGAACAATTTCCCGTCGATTCTTTGAAGGAGGCCTGCACTCCCGGCGTCCGCTCAGAAGACTACCATTGACTCCACAGCATAGACGTGCACGCCTGGCATGGTGCCGGGCTAGAGCGACTTGGATGAGGGAATGGCGGAACGTCGTGTTCTCCGATGAGTCACGCTTCTGTTCTGTCAGTGATAGTCACCGCAGACGAGTGTGGCGTCGGCGTGGAGAAAGCTCAAATCCGGCAGTAACTGTGGAGCGCCCTACCGCTAGACAACGCGGCATCATGGTTTGGGGCGCTATTGCGTATGATTCCACGTCACCTCTAGTGCGTATTCAAGGCACGTTAAATGCCCACCGCTACGTGCAGCATGTGCTGCGGCCGGTGGCACTCCCGTACCTTCAGGGGCTGCCCAATGCTCTGTTTCAGCAGGATAATGCCCGCCCACACACTGCTCGCATCTCCCAACAGGCTCTACGAGGTGTACAGATGCTTCCGTGGCCAGCGTACTCTCCGGATCTCTCACCAATCGAACACGTGTGGGATCTCATTGGACGCCGTTTGCAAACTCTGCCCCAGCCTCGTACGGACGACCAACTGTGGCAAATGGTTGACAGAGAATGGAGAACCATCCCTCAGGACACCATCCGCACTCTTATTGACTCTGTACCTCGACGTGTTTCTGCGTGCATCGCCGCTCGCGGTGGTCCTACATCCTACTGAGTCGATGCCGTGCGCATTGTGCAACCTGCATATCGGTTTGAAATAAACATCAATTATTCTTCCGTGCCGACTCTGTTTTTTCCCCAACTTTTATCCCTTTCGAACCACTCCTCCTTGGTGTTGCATTTGCTCTGTCAGTCACTGTATTTAGGAGAGGACATTCCGTACCACTTGAAAGAGAATGGAAGTATTGCGAAGTTAAAACGATTTCCTAATGAATGTACTGTATTCATTTGTATATCCAGTGTCCACTAATGGCGCAGAAGTCTCCGCACGGTGTGGCCACTGTTGATGTTAACCTTCCGTCGAGCGCAACTGACCTGATTGGTGCACGTGTTCATTTTTATCTCGTATTCGCCATTCGCGGGGACCTATACTAGACTTAACTAAAGTTGGTGTCTGACAGGTAAGGTTGGAGGGAGGAGCATTGCACGTGCCATTTCACGATGTTGCCACATTCCAGCATTCCTTTCTACACCCCGCTTCCGGCTCACTTGTTCCCTCTTTCATTCTGACCGCTGTGATCTGTTGTAGACTACCTGGCCAGGCGGTGTCGTCTCATTTGCGTTCACTCTTATACAAACAGTCAGGTTCTTATCAGTGACATACAAACAGTCAGGTTGCTGTGAGGGAATTCCTTACTGAAGTATTGGTACAGGAAGACATCCCTCAAGTGACTGGCGAAACTGGGAATCTTACGAATCGTATATTGAATGTCATTAAATTACTTATATTTACCGTTTGAGACAGATGCGTTTATATCGGGACTGACGGGGAATAAACAGGACTCAAACCTTTTATTTACCGAGCTGGATAGCTGCAGTCGCTTAAGTGCGGCCAGTAAGCAGTATTCGGGAGATAGTGGGTTCGAACTCCACTGTCGGCAGCCTTGAAAATGGTTTTCCGTGGTTTCCCATTTTCACACCAGACAAATGCTGGGGCTGTACCTTAATTAAGGCCACGGCCGCTTCCTTCCCATTATTAGCCCTTTTCTGTCCCCTCGTCGCCGTAAGACCTATCTGTGTTGGGGCGACGTAAAGCTACTTGCAGAAAAAAAAAACCTTTTATTTAGAGTTACCAGATGGTTGTGGGTGTAAAGGCAGTTAAGAGTTTAAAGAAGTAGGAAAAAAGATGGGCGTGTTAAAACCGTTGAATTTTACACTTTGCGATTTCAAAACAAACGATTTTGCTGTAACACAACATCTTCGACAGTGCTAACCTTTTTATAGCAATTGTAGCTCATCTCAGTTAACTAACACTTTCCTATACAATAGGAGACAATATTAATATTAAATGAATGCTTACATAATGCTCTAACTGTTCAAATATTCATACTATGACGTTAAGTAAGCAGCTGCTCAAAATATAATCAGGCTACTTTCCTCTGTCTATATGTATGTCTACCTCTGTCTCGTTTATTGATACCGGGTCAGGATGAGATGAGATTAATATGAAGACGAAATGTGTTATGGTGAATGAAGTTGGGTAAGAGGTGCCTATGGATAGGAACAGTACCGACATTTGCCTGGAAGTGAAAATATTAAACCACAGAAAACTATTCTGAGAAGAGCCGACGGTGGGATTCGAACTCCCTCGAGGAGTATTCATCGCACTCGAAATATAAATTAAAATACAATGATTGCACGTGCGTGCGTACGTCAATAGTATTTAAAATACAATTAGAAACTTACCAACGGCCACTCACACTGAACTGCTTGCGACAAGATCTAGCTCACAAGTGAAGTGAGAGGTTTGGTGGTGGCGTGCCAGATGCGACCGTGCCGCATGCGACCCGTGCCACTAGCGACCGCATAATCTGTAACCGTGCCGGATGCGACCGGCGTTGACAAGCAAATTGTCATTTGATAAGTTCTGTCATCACCCAAGATAAGGTAAGCTACACGAAGTGCAATGCCATTTCAATAAGTCCTAGAAGCAGATACTGCCCCTACTTTTACGTAACAATTCTGGGGGAAACTCGTTTTACAACATGAAACATGGCGATGCGTTTTATCCCACCGGGCGAGTTGGCCATGCGGTTAGAGGCGCGCGGCTGGCCCTAAGCCATGCTTCCGGGAGATAGTGGGTTGGAATCCCACTGTCGGCAGCCCTGAAGATGGTTTTCCGTGGTTTCCCATTTTCACACCAGGCAAATTCTGGGGCTGTACTTTAATTAAGACCAGGGCCACTTGCTTCCCATTCCTAGCCCTTTCCTATCCCATCGTCGCCTTAAGGCCTGCCTGTGTCGGTGCGACGTAATGCCACTAGCAAAAAAAAAAAAAATCCTAATTCTCGGAAATTATTTACGACTTAGGCCTACTTACTTATCGTGTCCTATTATTACCAGGAGTGTCCGAGGACGTGTTCGGCTTGCCTTGTGCAGGACTTTCTACCTGACTCCCGTGGGCGGCCTGCGCGTCTGGATGGGGGATTATGATAATGAAGTAAGGAGAGATGAAACCCGGTTTCGGCACGTAGCCTACTCCTCTCGAATAATACCAAGGGGTCTGCTCAATGCTTTACGTCGCCATCCGACGGCCAAATCACCATCAACAGCATCATATCCCCTCACTCCATTTGAACACTGCGAAAAGATTTGGATTTGAATCCAGGCTTTTGGCATGCAATCTAGTGATTATAAACTGTCAACCACCAACTTTCCTACTCTGCCGGCCAACATTCTGATGGTGATTTTTTCTTCATCCAGGCTAAGTGGCTCAGACGGCTCAGACGGTTGAGATGCTGGTCTTCCGACTGCAACTTGGCAGGTTCGATCCTGGCTCAGTCCGGTGGTATTTGAACGTGCTCATATACGTCAGCTTTGTGTCGGTGGATTCACTGGCACGTGCGTGACTAAATTCCGGCACCATAAAAGTAGTTACTGAGACGTAAAGCCAGCAACATTATTATATTTTTCTTTCGACCAACGGCACTCGAACCTGCTAACCACGGTGTCAGACCTTTATTTTAGAAAATACCAAGTTAGCTACTTATAAGCAATCTGCCACTTGGTGACAGCCCTTAATGCAGATCAATTGCGATTGATGGGTCGCATGCGGCACGATGCTTGTCCACTCGGTCGCTATTGGCACGATAATGGCCTGGTCGCATCCGGCACGGTCGCATCTGGCACGTAACCGGTTTGGCAACTTCCAGCAAGACGAGCTGCCCTGAAGTTTTATCTACATGGCAACCGCAGTCGCCCCACCCTCGTTTCCATGGCAACCACACAGCCACTCCCTTTATCCCGCCTCGGCAGGCAGTAAACGGACCTCCCTCGTAAGAAATGTCAGACACAACTCTTATTATTAGCAGTATAGCTACTTCCACCTTTCAGTAGTTTACTGTTTCCGCGTAACCTTCAAGCCTGTGTCGGCCAGTTCATCGGAATCTTTTGTTTTACTTACTTGATAATGAAATAATGCATTACTTTATAAATATTCACGATAATAGTAATGTTATCCAACTTTGTGCTGGTCAGGCACATTGCGCCCGAACATAATGTATATTCATATTGTATAGTTTTGTTTCAGGCTTTATACTTCCAAAAACGGACTTTCTTATGATATCTACGTAAGCATAAGTCGTAAGTATAGTTTAAACGGCAATTATTATTGAAATAATATAGTTCTCTTCAGCAGATGTAAATTATTTTTGTTTCTGATTTCTAAAGTGTGTCTGTCAGGCTCTGGCGCGGAAATGGAATTCCAATTTGACATCAAGTGGTAAGGAATGTCCTGGCGGAAATGTTTGGGGATTACGGGAAAACCGTTCGCAGGTAGATAACGATCTAGGTGGTATGAAATGTCCTCAAAAATCAAGTGGTACGGATTGTCCGTGGTACAAAATGTCCGGACACCGGTTTTTAGCTTTCAACTGGTATGAACAATCCTCTTGATTACTGAAGACTTGTAAAGTCTTGAATTTTGGCAGTTTTATCTCTATTCTCTTGAGGATCAATTATTGGTGTTATCAGTGACCTGATTAATCTCAAGATGAACATTTTATCTTAGAAGTTTGTCAAGTACCGCAGAATTAGAAAGAAGTTTAACAGAAGAATACTGATTTAGAATAGTTACTTATTTTTTTATTTATTTATTTATTTATTTATTTATTTATTTAATTATCTATCTGGGAAACCAAAACAGCGAGAAGGCGAATTAGAGAGTTTCGCCATGAAAAATATATTTACAATGGAGTAGCACAATGCAAACATGAAGAAATAAGTGGAAGAACAATTAGGAAAAATTATCTAATGATAAAAATAGCGGGAAAAAAATTAAAAAAAATTACAAAGTAACTGTAGACACAATACTTAACAACAAAACATAAAGGCAAAAGGAACAACGAGGAAAATTAAAATTTGAAACTAAAACGAAAATAAGAACTTATGGCTAGGCACAGTAAGATAAGTAATTATTCTACTATACCGTTACGTATATGTTATATCTGTAACATATACGTAACGGTATAGTAGAGTAAAATATACATACATACATACATACATACATACATACATACATACATACATTATCAATATAGACTGTTATGCCTTTCAGCGTTAAGTCTGCAAGCCTCTGTGAATTTACTAAACGTCGCCACAATCCTCAATTTGCAACTAGTGTTGTGGCCTCATTTAGTTCTATACCTCTTATCTTTAAATCGTTAGAAACAGAGTCTAACCATCGTCGTCTTGGTCTCCCTCTACTTCTCTTACCCTCCATAACAGAGTCCATTATTCTCCTAGGTAACCTATCCTCCTCCATTCGCCTCACATGACCCCACCACCGAAGTCGGTTTATGCGTACAGCTTCATCCATCGAGTTCATTCCTAAATTAATCTTTATCTCCTCATTCCGAGTACCCACCCGCCATTGTTCCCACCTGTTTGTACCAACAATCATTCTTGCTACTTTCATGTCTGTTACTTCTAACTTATGAATAAGATATCCTAAGTCCACCCAGCTTTCGCTCCCGTAAAGCAAAGTTGGTCTGAAAACAGACCGATGTAAAGATAGTTTAGTCTGGGAGCTGACTTCCTTCTTACAGAATACTGCTGATCGCAACTGCGAGCTCACTGCATTAGCTTTACTACACCTTGATTTAATCTCACTTACTATATTACCATCCTGGGAGAACACACAACCTAAATACTTGAAATTATCGACCTGTTCTAGCTTTGTATCACCAATCTGACATTCAATTCTGTTGAATTTTGTTACCTACTGACATCAATTTAGTCTTCGAGAGGTTAATTTTCATACCATACTCATTGCACCTATTTTCAAGTTCCAAGATATTAGACTGCAGGCTTTCGGCACAGTCTGCCATTAAGACCAAGTCGTCAGCATAGGCCAAACTGCTTACTACATTTCCACCTAACTGAATCCCTCCCTGCCATTTTATACCTTTCAGCAGATGATCCATGTAAACTACGAACAGCAAAGGTGAAAGGTTACAGCCTTGTCTAACTCCTGTAAGTACCCTGAACGAAGAACTCATTCTACCATCAATTCTCACTGAAGCCCAATTGTCAACATAAATGCCTTTGATTGATTTTAATAATCTACCTTTAATTCCATAGTCCCCCAGTATGGCGAACATCTTTTCCCTCGGTACCCTGTCATATGCTTTCTCTAGATCTACGAAACATAAACACAACTGCCTATTCCTCTCGTAGCATTTTTCAATTACCTGGCGCATACTGAAAATCTGATCCTGACAGCCTCTCTGTGGTCTGAAACCACACTGGTTTTCATCCAACTTCCTCTCAACCACTGATCGCACCCTCCCTTCCAAGATGCCAGTGAATACCTTGCCTGGTATACTAATCAATGAGATACCTCGATAGTTGTTGCAATCCTTCCTGTTCCTTTGCTTATAGATAGGTGCAATTACTGCTTTTGTCCAATCTGAAGGTACCTTACCAACACTCCACGCTAATTTTACTACTCTATGAAGCCATTTCATCCCCGCCTTCCCACTATACTTCACCATTTCAGGTCTAATTTCATCTGTTCCTGCTGCCTTATGACAATGGAGTTTATTTACTATCCTTTCAACTTCCTCAAGCATAATTTCACCAACATCATTTTCCTCCTCCCAATGAGCTTGGCTATTTACAACACCAGCATTATGATTTCCTTTTACATTGAGAAGATGTTCAAAATATTCCCTCCACCTCTCCAGTGATTCCCTGGGATCTATTATGAGTTCACCTGAATTACTCAAAACACTGTTCATTTCCTTTTTCACTCCCTTCCTAAGATTCTTTATTACTGTCCAGAAAGGTTTCCCTGCTGCTTGACCTAGCCTTTCCAGGTTATTACCAAAATCTTCCCATGACTTCTTTTTGGATTCAACAACTATTTGTTTCGCTCTGTTTCTTTCATCTACGTACCAATCCCTGTCTGCCTCGGCCCTTGTTTGGAGCCATTTCTGATAAGCCTTCTTTTTACGTTTACAGGCTGCTCTCACTTCATCATTCCACCAAGATGTTCGCCTTTTCCCATCTTTACACACAGTTGTTCCTAGGCATTCCCTTGCTGTTTCTACTACAGCATCCCTGTATGCCACCCATTCACTTTCTATATCTTGAACCTGCTTACTGTCTACTGTTCGAAACTTCTCACTAATCATATCCATGTACTTCTGTCTAATTTCCTCGTCCTGGAGATTTTCTACCCTTATTCGTTTGCAGACAGATTTCACTTTCTCTACCCTAGGCCTAGAGATACTTAGTTCACTACAGATCAGATAGTGGTCTGTATCATCGAAAAATCCGCGAAAAACTCGTACATTCCTAACAGATTTCCTGAATTCAAAGTCTGTTAAGATATAGTCTATTATGGATCTGGTACCCCTAGCCTCCCATGTGTAGCGGTGAATAGCCTTATGCATGAAGAATGTATTCGTAACAGCTAAACCCATACTAGCACAGAAGTCCAGCAAACGCTTCCCATTCCCATTAGCTTCCATATCTTCCCCACATTTACCAATCACCCTTTCGTATCCTTCAGTTCTATTCCCAACTCTCGCATTGAAATCGCCCATTAGCACTATTCTATCCTTGCTGTTGACCCTGACCACGATGTCACTCAATGCTTCATAAAACTTGTCAACTTCATCCTCATCTGCACCCTCACATGGTGAATACACGGACACAATTCTTGTCCTAATTCCTCACACTGACAAATCTACCCACATCATTCGCTCATTTACGTGCCTAACAGAAACTATGTTGCGTGCAAAGGTATTCCTGATAAAGAGCCCTACCCCAGACTCTGCCCTTCCCTTTCTAACACCCGTCAAGTACACTTTATAATCTCCTATCTCTTCCTCATTATCTCCCCTTACCCGAATATCACTTACTCCTAGCACATCCAGATGCATCCTCTTTGCTGACTCAGCCAGTTCTACCTTCTTCCTTCCATAAGCCCCATTAATATTGATAGCTCCCCATCGAATTCCATTTCGTTCGCCAAGTTGTTTCCAAGGAGTCCCTCGCCTGTCAAATGGGAGTGGGACTCCATTACTCCCATAGGTCCGAGGCTTGCTTAAAGTGTTCTGAGCTCGGTAAATTAATGAAGCAGGATGCTGCCCTACTTGCACATAGTCCAAGTGAGGATCTCTCCTCTAATGGGTTATAGACCACCTGTGAATTGTATAGTCGTAGCCGTCTGAGCACAAGGAGGGCCACGACTCAGAATATGTCCGAGATGCCCACTCCCATTCCATAGCATCTGGTATCCCGACTCTCAGGACCACTTACTAGGCCACTCAGCCGTTGCCCATGGTTCACGAACTAGGACGTTACTACAGTAACCCACAAACATGAACCATAGTAAAATATACATAAACAAATATTACATTATGAACAATAGAGGGGACAGCAATGAGAAGAGAAAAAAAGGAATATGAAGAAAATGAGCTAAGTTAAGTTAAGGAAGATCCATTAAAGGGGGCATAAGAAGAAAAAAAGTCATAAGTTCCTGTCAGAAGATAAAGAGGGTTGGAATGCGGATAAATAAAGTTATTTGAATTTAACATTTATGAATGACTAGATCCTGTGTGTCCGTACACATGAAGACACTGTACTTTATAAAAGATGTGCATTCGGAGGATGGTGGGTTTGAATCCCACCGTTGGCAGCCCTGAACGGCTCACACGAACTCCGCTCCGCAACTTGCCCAAAATTGCACTAAGCACCAGAACTTCACAACTAGCAGCAGACCTGTGAATTTCTCTTGGCCACTCCACGCAACACATCAGTGAGCCATATAATAACGAGCTGTTATTCAGAAAATGCTTTTACGGTAACTAAAATATTAGAATGTGTTTAAAGAAAAACGAGCTTTAAATGCAAGTATCTTTATTCAGAAGGCCGATCTCGAGAGCCAAGAATAACCTCGTAATCTGCAGGCCTTCGGGCTGTGCAACAGTCGCTTGGTAGGCCATGGTTTTCTTTAATATTCTGAAGAAAGTTTTAATCTACGATAACATTTAAACTTTTACATCTGCTGAAGAGAACTATATTATTTCAATAATAATTGCCGTTTAAACTATACTTACGACTTATGCTTACGTAGATATCATAAGAAAGTCCGTTTTTGGAAGTATAAAGCCTGAAACAAAACCATGCAATAGAAATATACATTATGTTCGGGCGCAATGTGCCTGACCAGCACAAAGTTGGATAATATTACTATTATCGTGAATATTTATGCATTATTTCATTATCAAGTAAGTAAAACAAAAGATTCTGATGAACTGGCCGATATGGGCTTGAAGGTTACGCGGAAACAATAAACTACTGAAAGTTGGAAGTTGCTATACTGCTAATAATAAGAGTTGATGTCTGACAGTTCTTAGAGAGAGGTCCGTTTACTGCCTGCCGAGGCGGGATAAAGGGAGTGGCTGTGTGGAAACGAGAGTGGGGCGACTGCGGTTGCCATGGAGATAAAACTTCAGGGCAGTTCGTCTTGCTGAAAGTTGCCAAACCGGTTACGTGCCGGATGCGACCAGGCCATTATCGTGCCAATAGCGACCGAGCGGATAAGCATCGTGCCGCATGCGACCCATCAATCACTTACATTTGATCTGCATTAAGGGCTGTCACCAAGTGGCAGATTGCTTACAAGTAGCTAACATGGTATTTTCTAAAATATAGGTCTGACACCGTGATTAGCAGGTTCGAGTGCCGTTGGTCGAAAGAAAAAACATATTAATATTGCTGGCTTTACGTCCCAGTAACTACTTTTATGGTTTTAGGAGACACCGAGGTGCCGGAATTTAGTCCCGCAGGAGTTATTTTACGTGCCAGTAAATCCACCGACACAAAGCTGACGTATTTGAACACGCTTAATTACCACCGGACTGAGCCAGGATCGAACCTGCCAAGTTGGAGTCGGAAGACCAGCATCTCAACCGTCTGAGCCGTCTGTGCCACATAGCCTGGATGAAAAAAATCACCATCAGAATGTTGGCCGGCAGGGTAGGAAAGTTGGTGGTAGACTGTTTCTAATCACTAGATTGCATGCCAAAAGGCGGGATTCAAATCCAAACCTTTTCGCAGCGTTCAAATGGAGTGAGGGGATATGATGCTGTTGATGGTGATTCGGCCGTCGGATGGCGACGTAAAGCATTGAGCAGGCCCCTTGGTATTATTCGAGAGGAGTAGGCTACGTGCCGAAACCGGGTTTCATCTCTCCTTACTTCATTATCATAATCCCACATCCAGACGCGCAGGCCGCCCAAGGGTGTCAGATAGAAAGACCTGCACCAGGCAAGGAATGGGAATGGGATGGAAGCGGCCCTGGTCTTAATTAACGTACAGCCCCAGCATTTGCCTGGTCTGAAAATGGGAAACCACGGAAAACCAAGTTCAGGGCTGCCGACGGTGGGATTCGAACCCACTATCTCCCGGATGCCAGCTCAGGGCCGCGCGCCTCTAACCGCATGGCCAACTCGCCCGGTGGGAAAAGACGTAAATGCGTCACCATGTTTCGTGTTGTAAAACGAGTTTCCCCCAGAAGTGTTATGTAAAGTAGGGGCAGTAGCTGCTTATAGGACTTATTGAAATGGCATTGTACTTCGTTTAGCTTACCTTATCTTGGGTGATGACACAACTTATTAAATGACAATTTGCTTGTCAACGCCGGTCACATCCGGCACGGTTACTGATTATGCGGTCGCTAGTGGCACGGGTCGCATGCGGCACGGTCGCATCTGGCACGCCACCATTTCTTTACATATTTCAATTTTTCTTCAAATGTTTCCTTGAAGGATACTCGCGTATCCCACTAAAAGTCTCTGGCGTTCCCCTACGGGTTCGTGTACAACAGTACAAGAACCACTGCCCTAAAGCGTATCAATAATATCACACTCACACAGCTTTGTACCCTGGCTACACCTTCTTCAAGAACGCTATTAAGGTACATTATAACCACCGTCAACTTAATTCTAAACTTCAAGCACTCTCTCAACAACCCCCAACGCTACTAAGCCTCAAACTCACCCCCCACCACCACCCAAAAATATCGTGAATAGCAACAAACCAAGTCACAAAACCTCACCTAACCATAGAAATGTTAAAGTCATTACTTTCTCTCCTGATAAATTCATGCTAATCCCAAACCCCTCCTTCCTCTACCCCTTAAAAATTGCATACCTAAACAAACATCTGGCATCTCACACAGTCTCTCGTAGCCCTCATAGACGGGCCAGTACAGATGGCACATTCCCTAGCGCGCCATGCACTAAAGCCCCTTTCCCCCTAAAAACCTCGTCACTATCATTGGTACAAATTCGCCTCCGACATCATATCTCAACTACTACACACACATCGCACCTCCTATCTTTCCTAATAAACGGAAGCTTAGGACAAAATCTTCGACACCATCAAGATGGTAAATTGGCCAGAACTTCAACCAGCGAAACAAGCAACCTTCCAACCTGTCGTTGTGGGGCATAAGACCCCCTTTTTTTGAGGTCCCAAGGTCCCAACTTTCAATACCACTTGGGTGAGGTGACACCCCACGGGGTGGCAAACGAGTTCGGAATGATTGACTATTGTTGTTAGCTGGTGTGTGTGCTTTGTTCTTTAGTTGCCACTCATGTCAGCTTGATAGCAATAACTGCAGGAATTTCAGAAACTAACCTATCAAGAGCTAGTATCAACAGGGTCATCGAAAAAAGAATACTTTTTTTAAATTGCTGCTTCATGTGAGATAAACCACGGCCGACTTGATGCGTCGCTCTAGTGAGCGCAGCGAGGGATCCAGTCGGCCGTGGGTAAACATATTGAGACGGTTATGGTCTTAAACCGAAGAGGAAAGATGGAAGTTATTTTACATGTCTTAATACATTTTTACTGTATGTACGTCCCGTTAGTGGCACGGCAGACATCGAATCGATAATAATCAATTTCTCGCCGTCTGCCTTTGTAGCGTAACGGTTAGCACTATTAGCTGCCGTCCTCGGGCGCCCGGGTTCGATTCCGGGAAATGCAAAAAAACTTAGGAGTGGCAGGAGGGCTGGTATGTGGTTAAAGTGGTATATGCAGCTCACCTCCATCGGGGGTGTTCCTGAAAAGAGCTCAGAACGAGGACACGCGTTTATTTTACTGTACTTTACTTTCTTGCCTCGTACTCTAGAACACGTATGGAATTACAAATGAGATGGCAGGAGTAATCCTTTCTCTGAGATGAACTAAGTCACGTAAATTGTCTCCATAACCAATGTTCTTAATGTATTCCCAGAAGACGTCCACTGGACTGAGATCAAGGCTTCTAGAGGGCCAGGGAACAAGGCCACCACTATCAATTAAACCTTTCGGAAACTGAGCACTCAGTGCGTTACCTACATTGTCCGGCGCATCGCAACTCTGATAAGTTGTTCTAAAGTTATGTTCAAAAGGAACATTTTATTTGAATTCGCGAACTAAAGCACGCACTGAGGTTACTGTTGGGCAGTCCATGGCGTACTGGCCTGGCTGCACAGCACACATCCAGACGCGGTATTCATAGCGAGGGATAGGTTAGGGAACTAATACGACGAGTACTAACAGCGGTTTGAAGAAAAACATCCTTCATAACTCTTCAGTTTAACACCATAAACGCCCCGGCATTTTTATCCTACTTGAAACAGGATTTTCTTAAATATGGGTATTGTTTTTCGATGATCCTATATTTGCCGCCAATGTCAGTAGTTCAAACCATTGAAATGTCCCCTCATTTTTCCGTCCAGGGCTAGCCTACATTGTCCTATATGCTTTTGTAATTACTGATCTGTCATAACACGTTTTATTTTCCAGGTAGTCAACAGCTATGAGACTTCATCTGTCATTAATAACCCTGCTTCTGGGTTGGGTGAGTGTTACTACAGCTGCTAACATATTGATGCTACTGAACGTCCCATCGCGAAGTCACCACATCTGGAACAGCGCTCTCGTCACTGCGCTAGCAGAAAGAGGTCATAATGTCACCGTTCTAGCCACACTGCCTGTGAAGAAGCCAGGCCCAAACGTCACTAGCCTTGTCCTAGAAGGGATGTACGAGTTTACAGAAGAAGAAGAATTTGACATCGAGGAAATGAGTGAGATGCCGCCAACAGAAATGTTAGATTTTATGTTTGACTGGGTGAATTCAATATGCGACTTCACCTTCAAGAATAAAGGAATGAAGACTCTGCTAAACTACCCAGACAATTTCAAGTTCGATTTGATTATATATGAACCGATGTGTGGAGAATGTCTTCTAGGATTAACAAAAAGATTTGGGTAAGTACGTTAATATTTTTATAGCTGGGAGATATTGATTTTTGACACTCCCTTTGGACGGAGGTTGAAGATGAACAAACACTCCTTTTTTCACTAGATCTGCCCGCACACCGCCGGCGGTAACAGCGAAATTGTACCGGCAGTCTCGACGCAAGCGAGTCTCGCTTGCAAAACTTAGAACGCAATTGTAGAACATGGAGTCTGTTTCTGTCTCACTCGCTTTGGCTGCCTTCAGGCGTACCACTTTGCAACCACACCACAGTAGTTGGCTGGGGTCGGTTTCAAGCTCTTTTCGAAATGCAATCTTGGCTTCACACGTACATCACACGACAGTCAAGTTCAACCACTGCCGCAATCTGTGGGCGACATCACCCACAGAAACGTCGCTGGCAGTGGTCAAACGCAATCCACACGTACCGCTTAGCAACCACGCGCCAGTGATAGCACTGCGAACCTCGCGCACACCACTCACTCCAGTCGTTCCCTTCGTTTCCAGACGGTGATACGCATTTCCATTCTATTAATTATTACTATTATTAATTAAATAATTTAAAAACTTATCATCGTACATTCTCAAAGACTGATACAGTAAACGAAACGGACTTCCGCTCCTGTTTTCTATAATAGGATGGATACAATAAACTCTAAAAAATTGTAATGTTAATTGCTTTACATCCCACTAACTACTTTTACGGTTTTCCGAAACTCCGAGGTGCCGGAATTTAGTCCCGCAGGAGTTCTTTTACGTGCCAGTATATATACCGACACGAGGCTGACGTATTTGAGCACCTTCAAATACCACCGGACTGAGCCAGGATCGAACCTGCCAAGTTGGGCTCAGGAGGCCAGCGCCTCAACCGTCTGAGCCACTCAGCCCGACTGCAATAAACTCTATTTCGATGACGCCGTCTTCGTCGACGTAACAAAAGCAACAGCAATGCTTCCCCTTCGAAATTCGCCTCAATACTGTGTACTTAAGGATGCCGTCGATACGAACAAATAACTACAAAGAACCACATATTTGTGGTTAAGAGTGTTCGATTGTGACCACAGCTGAACCAGTCAAGAAGCACAGTTTTGCAGTTGCGGAGTGAGTGGTACGTGTGAAGGCAGCCTTAGTCGATTACATCCAACTAACATAGGAAATAATATAGAAGTGGCGGTGGTGATTATTATTTTTTAAGAGGAAGTACAACGTAAAACTAAGGGCCACGAAGGTGTGACAGCGAAATATCTCTTACCCAATTAATCCTTATATCGTTGGGGTCGGAAAAAAAAGTTAGTGTCGGATAAGATAGGTGAAGGTGAGGAACATGGAACAAGTGGAAGCGATGCCAGATCCAGACTCAGCTAGGGGACCTGTGGTTGCCAACCCACGCTCCTAAAGGGGCCCATTCACATTCGAGCGGGTTGCCCAGCCGGTCCACGAAATAAATCCCACGCTCGAACCCAACTGGCTTGACTGTTACCATACACTAGCGAACCGGTTGGCCCACTGGTCCGCCAGTCTGCAAACAGGCCTGGGAAGTTCGCTACGACTTGAAATATTTTACTTTAGGCTATCGTTTACTTTACGTCGTACCAACACAGATAGGTGTTATGTCGATGATGGGGTAGAAAAGGGCTAGGAGTGGGAAGGAAGCGGCCGTGGCCTTAATACAGCCCCGGCATTTGTCTGCTGTGAAAGTTAATCCCCCTGTAGGTGGGGGCGATAGAATAACACCCACGGTATCCCCTGCCTGTCGTGAGAGGCGACTAAAAGGGACCATAAGGGCCGTCAAAGTGGGAGCGTGCGTTGGCGACAACGGGGCTTTGAGCTGAGTCCTGGCATTGCTTTTACTTACTTATGCCAAGATCCTCATTTTCATCTATCCTCTCTGACCTCCCTTAGTCAACTCTTGTTCTTTTCCTACCCCGACGGTATCAGAGCACTCGAGGCCTAGGGAGTCTTTCATTTTCACGCCCGTCGTGGCCCTTGCATTTCTTTGACCGATATCTTCATTTTCCAAGTGTCGGATCCCTTCCATTTTTGCCTCTTAAAACAATACTCACCACCACTGGTGTGAAAATGAGAAAACACGGAAAACTATATTCAGGGCTGGAGACAGTGGGGTTCGAACCCACTACCTCCCGAATGCAAGGTCAGAGCTGCGCGTCCCTAACAGCACTGCCAACTCGCTCGTTGGAAACGTGTGTGTGTGTGTGTGTGTGTGTGTGTGTGTGTGTGTGTGTGCATGGGCAGGGACCTAATGAAGAAAATGACGAACTGCCTTATACGGGGCTGAGACGGACCCTGAGGAAAGAAGAAGACTGGAAGCATTTGAGATGTGGATTTGGAGGAGGTTGAAGGGGAAAAAATGGGTAGAGAAAGTGAGAAATGAGGAGATGCTGAGAAGAGTGCAAAGAGACATAAATACACTGATTTAGCAAATGTCATGGGATAGTCACCTGCGAACTGCAGTAAGACGCTGTGGAAGTGAGTCGACAAATCCCTGGTAGTCCTCTGGACGAAGCTGACACCAAATCGTTTGCAGAGCGGCCGCCAATGCTGGTTTGTTCGTGGGTGCAGGATCCATGGCACGAAGCCTGCATTCCAGGACATCCCAGATATGCTCGATAGGGTTCATATCGGGGCTCCTGGGTGGCCATGGCAGTCGTTGGACCTCCGCTGCATTTTCCTGGAACCATTCCCGGGCGACGTGGGAGCGATGTGGCGGCGCGTTATCATCTTGAAACACCGCAGAACCGTCTGGGCGCTGGAAGGCCAAAAATGGGTGGAGATGGCCACCGAGCAGCTCAACATACCGCGTACCATTCAAAGTCTCTTCCAGAACAACTAGGGGGCCCATTCTATACCAGGAAAATGCACCCCAGACCATAACAGAGACACCAGCGCCCTGGACCACACCTTCGAAGCAGGCGGGATCCATCGCTTAATGTGGTCTGCGCCATACACGGTGCCTCCCATCGACATGGTGCAGTTGAAATCGTGATTCGTCCGACCATATCACGTTACGCCATTGTTCCAGTGTCCATCCCTGATGACTGGCGACAAATGCGCGTCGTTGTGCCCGATGACGTTGGGTTAACAGTGGTACCCGTGTGCGGCGCCGGCTCCCATACCCCCATAGAACCCATGTTCCTACGGATTGTCCACTGGGAGACGTGTCTAGCACGGCCTGTGTTGAATTGAGCCGTGATTTGTTGCACGGTTGCCCGTCTGTCACTATTGACAATCCGTCTCAGATGTCGCCGGTTACGGTCATCGAGGGTGGCTGGACGGCCGGTAGTTCGTCTGTTGTGGACAGTGACACCCGCATTTAACGATTCACGATACACCCTGGACACGGTCAATCGTGTGAAGCCGAATTCCCGCACCCCTTTCGAAATCGCACTTCCCATCCGTCCGGCACCGACCACCATACCACGTTCGAGCGGTGTCAGCTCACGACGACGTTCCACGTTACACCTGTCACATGCACAGTCACTGCTCTCAAGGTCTCCTATACAACTGTTGCTGGCACAGGGGGCGTGTGGTGCGCAGACAACACACCTGCGCATCAGTTCTCCGCTATCTCATAACATTTGCTCAGTCAGTGTATTCTCCAATGCACCATACCTTTTTTTAATTATTTATTTCTCTTCTTGTTTCCTTGAGACCTCCTGGACCACGCGCTTCCTAACTATGGTGAGCTTTCTTCTTGGCCCAGTATTCTTTCATCTTTGCACTGTGAGTTGCTTTCCTTTCCCGAGTCCACTTCACTCCCGCTCCAGAACGCAATGTTTTAGCAGAAGGAGAGTGTCAGATGTTCTGAATGATTTATCCCTACTGAATATATCCTTGGGATCAGTTTTTAAAAATTCTAGGTCCCTTCGAACCAGTTTCGTCCATTAAATATTTGTCCCCTTCCCTCTGAAAATGGTGTTGAAGATTCTTGAAATCAGTCTCTTGCCCATTCTGACTATGTGATCGTGGAAGATGTCTCCGCTTTTTCCTGGCTGATACTATGCTCTCTCAATATGTTGGTAAAGCTCGTTCTTATGCCTGATTCTGTTTTCACTCCCTCTTTCATGGGGCCCATGCTTTTTCTCAGGATCTTTCGTTCTTTCAGTTCCAGATTCCTGAGTTGTCCCTTTTTGACCATGTTCAAGCATTATGAGGCCAACAGTACTGAAGGTACAGTTTCATAGTGCCGAAGTTTGAGGTGAAGGGCAAGGGATTTGGACTTGTACACGTTGTTACAGAGATGGAAAGCTCTCTCCGGTTTGGTACACCTGGCTCATAGTTAGATCCTCAGTAACGTTCTCGGAGGTATTTGTACGAGTTAGTCTCCTTATTACCGTATACCCGTATGGGATTGAGTTGGGTGCATCTCTTATATTGGTGATGAACTCCGTTTAGTTACTGGAAATCTTCAACCCTAGTCTACCTGCTATTTGACTGAGGAAAGGGAGCTGGTGTGTAGCTTTCTCCATACTTGATGTTAGGAATGTGAGGTCATCTGCGAAAGCCAGCCAATTCATTTTAAACTTGTCCTACTTGAAACCGAGTTGTCTGATAGTTTTCGTCCTTTCAAGTATGACCTTCTCTAGAATGCAGTTGAAGAGAATAGGGGATAAACCACTCCCTTGCCTAACATCAGTTCTGAGATCAAAGCTTTTTGATAGTTCCCCTCTGATTTTTTTTACAAGTTGTTTTACGTCGCACCGACACAGATAGCTTTTATGGCGATGATAGGACAGGACAGGGCTAGGAGTGAGAAGGAAGCGGCCCTGGCCTTAATTCAGGTACAGCCCCAGCATTTTCCTGGTGTGAAAATGGGAAACCACGGTAAACCGTATTCAGGGCTGCCGACAGTGGGGTTCGAACCCACTATCTCCCGAATACTGGATACTGGCCGCACTTAAGTGCCTGCAGCTATCGAGCTCGGTATCTCTGAATTTGACCTTTGACTTAGTGTTTGTCAAAGTATTATTTACTAGCATGTAGCCGCGGCTTCACCCGCGTTTATTAATCCAGTCGTTAGATGTTTTGAAGTATTTATTTAAATTAAAATAAAACATTATATTTTATTAACACACATTGTTTTTAGATAGGTAAATTGGATGAAATACAGTACTTTTATTTTTAATAGCTGTGACCGCGACTTCGAAATCGTTGAATTTTCTTTTTGACTTATAAAGTTTCCTTGTCAACTTTTGAAGTATTTTGATTTTTTTTTCGTATTAATCTCATTCGAAAATTTCTTGATATGCAATGTATGGTGTACTATTTCCTTGGGCTATTTTGACTTATAAAGCTTCCTTGTCAACGTTTGAAATAGTTTGATTTTTTTCGCTTTTCGTATTAATGATGATGCTTGTTGTTTAAAGGGGCCTAACATCGAAGGTCATCGGCCCTTTCATAATAATCTCATTGTAAAAATCTCTTTATATACGATGTTTGGTGTACGATTTCCATGGGATAAAACAACGCTAGTGGCATCCCTCGCTCGTGAACATGCGACGTATAGCTGCCCATGGGTAAAGCAACCCTTAGTTAATATATGCCAGGTTTTCTTTTAGGCATGACTAATAACTACTCAATACGAACGAACACTAACACGGCGCGCGTTGAGACTCAACCATCTGCAATAGCCCGCTCGTGCGTACTGAGCCCGCGCCACAGCCAGCCTTTGGGATATTAAGTCGTTGGAGGGAGAAGCGGTGTGAGGCACATTTCGATGCGGTGAAGGGGAACACGCTGTACGGGACACTGCTTCTTTAGTTTATTACTATATTTTCGCAGACCACCGAGATGGCTCCCAGCAGTAGGCCAAGATCAGTTGCCTTAGAAACGCCTTAATGGAAGAGTGGAGTTATGAACCTAGTTAGTAGATTCTATGGAGGTCAAGAAAATTTAGCGAATGGGTGGTTGTTAGGGCAAGGTTAGCAATAAAAACACACTCATAGTAAGTTATCTATGGAGCAATTGGGGAGTAATCCAATGTGGAGGCACTCAGGGCAATAAAATTAAACCAAAATATGCCCTCAAAGAAATTAAGATAACACGTTCACACAACCACCACACCAAATAAATGCACAACTATTACTTGATACCCACTAACACTACACATAACATGCGAAAAGAAATTAAGATTGCGGAGCTCTACTACACAAGTCATGATCTCTTCCAGTGAGTCTATACTTTGGTCTTAGCCAAGAGGCCGAGAAGTGTTTACAGTATAATTTTTCCAGATAGTAATTCATATGTGTACCAATTTTGAGTGGCAAATCTCGCTGTTGTAGAATCCTTGAGCTGGTGTTAGCATGGTTACGGCTGGTCGTTTCTTTATCGGATTCCTAGAGCAGGGGTAGTGTGGAGCCAATATCTCCATAACGGTTGATTTTAGGACCTTAAAACAGTTTACGTGGCCGTAGGGCTTACAAAGTTTTGTTCTTAGCGTCAAGGGGCTTAAAATGAGCTTTGTATCGTCCCTGTACGACAAATTCGTATTTCGCCTACTATTTTTTTAACCTCCCCTCCCCCGTCGCCAACCCTCTAACTGTTTTGAAAATTTAAAAGTAGCCTAAGTTACTCATTATACCATCAGCTATCTGCCAATGAAAGTCCCGTCAAAATCGGTTCAACCGTTTCGGAGATTAGCCGGAACAGACAGACAGACAGACAGACAGACAGACAGACAGACAGACAGACAGACAGACAGACAGACAGACAGACAGACAGACAGACAGACAGACAGACAGACAGACAGACAGACAGACAGACAGACAGACAGACAGACAAAAATTATACAAACTGGTTTTTAGTTCTAGATATCGTATATACATTCATATGCACTTAGTAAAATGCCGTTATTTTGACATTACCAACAGACACTTCAATTTTATTTATTTGTGTAGATTTAATATACTGTTTTTCGTTTTACTTTATTTGATTTTCTTCCAGGTCGCCGCCTTTGATAGGAGTAAACGGATTTAGCCATACACATTGGGTTGACTACCCGTTTGGAAATCCAAATAATCCTTCCTACATCCCTGACGTAATGTTACCATACTCAGACCATATGACATTCTTACAACGGATGGACAACTTTATTCTTAATCTGAGGATGGATCATCTCTGGAATTCTAAAGTACTTCCAAATATTGATGGTAAGGAAAATCTCACACAGAAAGTCATTTATAAAAAGGATTCATATCGTACAACATGCTGAAGGACTTAGTATAACTGGGTGAAACCTATCAAAACTTGACGGATGACGGATGGAGTATTTATGGAAGGACGTCCTTTTATAAAACATCAGTTCATGGTTACATTTTTGCATCGATATTTCTAAATATCCTTGGTTGAATGGTAAGCGTAATGGCCTTCGATTAGGCGGGCCCGGGTTCGATTTCCGGTCGGGTCAGGGATTTTACCTTCATCTGGTTAATCTCCCTGGCTCGAGGACTGGGTGTTTCTAAATGTATAAGTTCAATTCATCATGTCAATTCATAATGAATTATTTAATATTAATAAGATTATCACTACCAATTGGCCAAACGGTGTATAACCAACGGCCAAAATATTAAACAAATGTCCACAAAGCGTGGAATTCTGGACCTTAGTGTGCAAGTACCGGGTTGATTTTCACAATATTTCTCTTCTTTATTAGGTAAATGATTCAGCGAACAGACAGAAATCGGAAACTCGGGCTATGTAATAATCTCCTCCATTCTATGGATGTTTCTACAGTAAATGTCCCACAATATGTGGAATGCGTGAAACATCAACGATTCCTTATCTTAAAGGATCTTTTAAAACAAAACGTTATGAATGCTGATACTTTTAGGCAGAATTTGCACTTTCAAATTTTCCGTCGATCGCACTCGAGACATAGCAATACGTCCGTAGCTAGATACAGGTTGGGACAAATAAATACCGAATGCCTGGTCCGATTCTTTGGATGAATTGTCAACCCTGAAGTCTTCGGTTAAGAGGATCTCGGGTTCGATTTCCGGCCGATCGTTGAGTTTACAACGGTTCGGAGACTGGTAGTTTGTGACTGTCCCAACATTCTCCTCTTCATATTCATACAATACACCACACCACTAACCACTACAAAAATATATATATATATTTGCAAGTTGCTTTACGCCGCACCGACACAGATAGGTCTTGTGAAGACGATGGAACAGGAAAAGGCTAGGAGTGGTTAGAAAGTGGCCGTGGCCTTAATTAAGGTACAGCCCCAGCATTTGCCTGGTGTGAAAATCGGAAACCACGGAAAACCATCTTCAAGGCTGCCGACAGTGGGGTTCGAACCCACTATCTCCCACCACAGAAACACGCGCAATAGTGATTAGACTACAACCTCCCAGAAAGGACTAGCGTCAGGAAGGGCATCCGGCCGCAAAATAGGGCCAATCCACATCTGCAACGCAGTTTGCACCCGCGACCACCCAATGTGTGTGGGAAAAGTGGTAGAAGTGGAAGAAGAGGAAGAGAAGAAGAACAGTGCATAGCAATAACCATATATGTTGTTTAAGTAACCCAAATTAAGTGGAATTACGTTTAAACTACCTATCTCTATTGAATAGGAATAACCGAACGAGTTAAGGGTGTGCAGCTGTGAGCTTGTATCCGGGAGATAGCGGGTTCGAACCCTATTGTCGGCAGCCCTGAATATGGTTTTCCATGGTTTCCCCATTTTCGCACAAGGCAAATTCTGCGGCTGTAATTTAATTAAGGCCACGGGCGCAAATAGCAAACAGTAAGAAAAATGGGACAACGTTTCTGTTTATCACTTTGTGTTCGTCATATACAGTAAGTTTATTTGCTCTTTCTCTGCCACCAGTTAATGTTCTTTGCCTTTTGACTCTTTTATGCGTGTTAACTTTGTAACTGAGATCTGAGGACAATTGGATACCGCCCGTGTCCAGCATCAACATTACGGAAAGAAGTACGCTGATTGATATTAATATTTCCAGTCCCAAAGTCATTACCTCCATGACCATCTACATGAATTTTGAAATTAATAGCATTAACACAGTAATGCACTGCAGCTCAATACGACCTGCGTACTACCCACACCTTGATACTAAACGTACGTAATCAGTATGAACTATCACCTACATTAAAGCCTTCATGACGTTCGCACTCGAATGCAACAGTTTCGACAACTTGCAAACGGTCGCGGGATGATGATCTCTATTATTATTATTATTATTATTATTATTATTATTATTATTATTATTATTATTATACCGGGAGATAAGCCTCTCCGTCTGTTTAAATTTGCCTCTCAGTGTCTATGCTGGTACCTGTGTAAAATACCTTGAACTATGAGATACTCTAGTTGTTTGACCGTCTGGTACTAGATGTCCATAGCATCGATTTCGTACTGCTCCCTGGTGTTATATTATTACAATGTATTTTCTTTTAGACGTTTACGGCCATTAGAGAACACAATGAATATTCACACATTTTTAAAAGTTTTTTTTTTTTTTTTTTCCCCAACCCAGTATCGATGCATTTTCAGCCTCTCTCCTTTCTGCTGTCCATACACTGTTCTGCTGTTCTTCTACACGAAAGCCCTTGAAGTTATTGATCCGATGTCGGTATTTGGTTCTGTTAACAATGTCTTCACGATCTAGTCCAATTCTTTTCAGGTCATTGCTGACCTCCCTGAACCACTTACCACATTTGTTAGGTCTTCTATCGTGTACGGTAAAAATGTTCTTAGTCAACCCTTGTCATCCATTCTAAATAGATGGCCATAGAAATTTGAGTCGTCGCTTCTTGATGAATTCCATCAATCGTTCGGTTTTCTTATGAAGTGCCTCTCGTCCTCGCAACCCGTATTTTCCAGGCACTATCTTTGGGCCCATTATCTTTCGGAGGATCTTCCTCTCAAACTTCACAGCTTCTTTCAGACCAGCCTTTCCAGTAACTCGGCGGTATTCACTTCCATTGTGACATTCGGGTTTAATCACCGTGATGTAATGTCTGAGTTTAGCTTGCATTGAAATTGCCATTTCCTTGTACAGATCGTGTCTTCTGCGAAACACTGCGGCCATCCTATCTCGCCTACTGTAGCTAGCTTCTGTTTCATTAGATACCATCTGCACAATCTCACAGGTACATTTGAAGCTGTTAACTCTTTCAGTCTTACCATACCTTGTATTTAGTTGTTGGGGAGCTGTCGGGATGTTAGTCAAGTACTTTGTTTTTTCAAAGGATATTATTATATTAGCTTGGAAGAATGTCAATGTTTAGAAGTTGGGCAACCTGTTTACAACCATTTACATCGTTTTAATCATTTTGAAGTTGTCAATACCGTCCTCCTATCAAATGTAATCAAAACACAGTGATTACCCAATCATTTTGTCCCTATCTAATATCCTGCTGTCCAATCAAATGAGATGTATCTAAATCCTTCCGGAAACATCGGTTGAACTCCTATTTAAGAACAAGGTTTTTGAGCTAAGGTGTCTTGCATAGATTCCGTGTGTGAGCAGCATCTAAAAGAGAGATAAGGATGATTCCCAAGGGGGAGTGGAGGCGGCGGAAGCAGCATGGATATTGCATAACTAATCAGGTATGGCAGTAACGGATAATTTTAAATAAACGGCTTGCATGTGGAGCTCGGGAAGATTTTAGGTTTTCAGTTAGCATGTAACTGCTAGATCGTCCGTCTCTTTTCATTTCTAAATTCATGTACAGCTTTACATTTCAAAATATAAATTCGTGTGGGGAGCCTGCAGGCCCTGAAGGATATTCCCTAATGGGAACGTGCAAAATATAAAGAAGCACGGGTGTGGTACCCTCGTACTTAAAAATGTGGTGATTTTTTCTAACCGTTAAATTATTGTCTCTCTCTTTCGACCTTTAATTTTCTACCGTAACTCAGTCACGGTTTAGTATGGATTAGCTTCTGTTTCGTAGGGCTCTAAGCTCAATTACGTAAAGAAATTATTTGTTCTCTGGAGTGCTTAGGTTATGCCTACCTTGATCTTGTTTCTCGGCCTTGTAAATTTAAACTCCTTCCGCTTTTATAACTTTGTGGCCGTCTAGTATGAAATTTCTATCACTGTGTTTTCGGGATCGTTTGATACCATGTATATAAATAACGAGTGTACGAACTAATTTCAGAAAACAGTTGTTGTTGTTTCCCTAAATAATAAGGTAAATCGGTGGCCTTATTATGGGCAGGATGTAATTTTTGTTAAATGGATTCCTGGGTTCGAGCCCCTTGCCTTGTAAAATTTTCTCCTGGGTCTAAAACCTTGAAAGAACTACTGGATTTAAGACCCGCCCTCGAATGATATAACTGTATCAGAAGGTACGGCTTGTTTCTTGAATGGTATTTTACAAACCTTGTCTGATTGTACAGTCTGAACTACTTACTTATATTATGTAGTGTGTAAGTCGGAGTTTTTTTTTTTTTTTTTTTTTTTTTTTGCTAGTTGCTTTACGTCGCACCGACACAGATAGGTCTTATGACGACGATGGGACAGGAAAGGCCTAGGAGTGGGAAGGAAGCGGCCGTGGCCTTAATTAAGGTACAGCCCCAGCATTTGCCTGGTGTGAAAATGGGAAACCACGGAAAACCATTTTCAGGGCTGCCGATAGTGGGAGTCGGAGTTTACTTTGTGTATTTTTTAAATAAGTTTGATATTCAACGTTCACGTAGTGTAAAGTACTTTGAGCCGTTGTGCTCTTTCCTATTGGTAACCTCTAAACTTTAGAGCTCCCGTGTAAAATCAAAAATAACTATCAAGCTCCCATCCTTGGATTTTCTCTGTAATATTAATGAGTCTTGGGCTTTGTTGTTTTTGCCAGAACCTCCTGATCCCTTATTATTGCTGTGTTAATTTGTTATCTCGTGGTGAAAAGAAAAAAAAATACAATATTCTCAAATTTTAGCAGAGTTTCTTGAACTCAAATTTGTGCTTGTCCAGTCCTTCACCCCTCATGCTTCCTGTCACTTTGCGGTCCACTACAACATTTGTATCACTTATCATTATTATTGTTCAAACAATAAGAAACGGCATGAAATAAGAAATTGTCATCATCCAAAATGGGTATAATGTGTATTTTAATGTATAGCGTTAATTTTTACAAACAAAATACGAAACGGCAAGAATAATTAATATCACAGTAGTTCGTTGGTGTTAACAGTAAAATGTATACATTGAATTTCACTAAAAACACACAGAGACCAAAGCTACCACCGCGATACAGCTATTTTGGAATTAAATTTTTTCACCACTCCACCTTGCAAACAAGTGGTCATTTTAGGCGCACTCTTCTTAAACATCCCGGCTTCTAATAGGGTTTATACTCGCGTAATGCAAGGACTTATGATACGCAGCACATTCTGTTCTAACTAGTTTATTTTATTTTTGTAGCCATTTCAAGAAAATACCTTGGACCTTCATCTGCCGTTCCGTCAGAAGAACTTCTCAAAGTGAGTGCAGTCATGGTAAACACACATCCCAGTTTTGACAGTCCAAGACCTCTGCTGCCATCGGTGGTCAATGTGGCTGGCATTCACGTCAAAGAACCAAAACCGCTGCCAAAGGCAAGTAAATCCCTCATTTCTGAAATTACATTATCTGATGAAAAGTGTCCTGACACCCTTTTCTAATCGTTAACTGAAGCCTACTAGCCATCGGGAACATATAATATAGCCTATCTAGCAAATGTACCCGTGCTTCCTGACGGTATTCTATATTCTATATGGATTTCTACGTAAATTACTGTACACGCACTGAGCAAGATTATATTAAATTGCATGTCTCTTAGTGCTATCCGAGAAATACTACGGGGAGGACCCAATACGTTGTTTCCGATTTAAGGTGCGCGTTGGGGAGTTTTTATGATCATGACAGGCCACGTTTCCTACTGATTATACTTAAGGCGAATCTCTTAATTTATTTTTCTCCAGGACTTGCAAGAATATATGGACAACGCTAAGGAAGGAGTTATTTTCTTTAGTCTGGGCACCAATATTCAGAGTCAAAAGTTAAAAGAAGAGAAGAGACAAGCTATTTTAAGTGCCTTTGCTGAGCTGCCGGAGAAAGTACTGTGGAAATGGGAGGCAGACAGTCTACCTGGACAACCAAAGAATGTCAAAGTGGGAAAATGGCTGCCGCAGTCAGATATCCTTGGTAAGTATTCATCTTCATATTACATTACGCTTACATCGAGATGTTACACTCGAATCCGTTCGAATGTATTGCACATTTTACATATTAAAATCATGTGAGTCCAGATTAATATGTAATGCTGTTTATTTGATCTTGATGGTTCATGGTTTCGTTCACTGCACCTGAGAGTCAGAACACCAGTTGCTATACATTACGAGTGGGCATCTCGGACATATTCTGAGTTATGGCCCTCCTTGTGCTCAGGCGATTAGGGCTATACAATTCATCGTTGGTCCCTAACCCGTCACTGGTAGGCTACTAAGTGAGAGACCGAGCTCAGAATATTTTAAGCAAGTCTCGGACGCATGGGAGTAACGGAGTCTCATTTCAATTTAACAGGCGAGGGACTCCTTGACTGATTCCTCGAAAACAATTTGGCGAAAGAAATGGAATTCGACAGGAAGTTATGAATATTAATTGGGCTTGCGGAAGACAGAAAGAAATAAAGAAAGAAAATAAGTAGAACTGGCTGAGTCAACAAACAGCAAAAGTATGGATGAGTTAGGTGTAAAAGTCCGATAAGCAGGAAGAGATAGGAGGCTACGAAGTGTTCTTAACAGGTGTTAAAAAGGGAAAGGCTGAGTGTGGGGTAGGACTGTTGATCAGGAATACCATTTTATGGAAAGTAGTTTCCATTAAACACGTGAATGAGCGAATGATGTGGGTTAATTCAGCAGATGGAAGAATTAGGACGAGAATTGTCTCGGTCTGTCTTTACTTTTTTGACAATCTGTTTTACGTCGCATAGACACAGGTAGGTCTTGTGGCGACGATGGGGTAGGAAATGGCTACGAGTGGGAAGGAAGTGACCGTGGTCTTAATTAAGTTACAGCCTCGGCATTTGCTTGGTGTGAACGTGGGAAACCACGGAAAACCATCTTCAGGACTGCAAACAGTGGGGCTCGAATTCAATGCTTCCGAATGCAAGTTGATAGCTACGTGACCCATACCGCAAAGCCGCTTGATCGGTTGTCTGCTCACCATGTGAAAGTGCACGGGGAAGAGGTCAATAATGATAGTGAAATTACGTTCGAGGATTAATTCTTCTGGCTGGTAGACTGGGTATTTGTGTTTGTCCCAAAACTGTACAGAAACACGCAATAGTGATTACATCCCTCCATATAGTTCTTGCGTCAGGAAAGGCATCCAGTCGTAAAACAGGGCCAAATCCACATGTGCGACACAGTTTGTGCCAGCGATCCCACAGATGTGGGAAAAGCTGTAGAAAAAGAAGAAGAAAAGAATAATAATCAAAGGCATTTATGTTGACCATTCTATAGTGAGAACTGATGGTAGGATGAGTTTCAAGAAATTCAACATCAACTTTTGGGCCACTCTTCTGCCATATTTTCATTAGAGATAAGGACCATTTTACATTATACAAATTTAAGGTGTTAAGCGCTCTATTTTAGAAGTCTTAGCCACCTTTATATGTCTCTTAATTTCGAACTTAATAATCTTTCTTTCTTCTTTTTCTACCGCTTTTTCCCACACCTGTGGGGTCGCGGGTGCGAACTGCGTCGCACATGTGGATTTGGCCCTGTTTTACGGCCGGATGCCCTTCCTGACGCCAACCCTGTATGGAGGGATGTAATCGCTATTGCGTGTTTCTGTGGTGGTTGGTAGTGTAGTATGTTGTCTGAATATGATGAGGAGAGTGTTGGGACGGACACATACACCCAGTCCCCGAGCCAGAAGAATTAATCACAAGCGATTAAAATCCCCGACCCGGCCGGGAATCGAACCCGGGACCCTCAGAACCGAAGGCCAGGACGCTGACCATTCAGCCAACGAGTCGGACGAACTTAATAATAATAATAATAATAATAATAATAATAATAATAATAATAATAATAATAATAATAATGGGGGTTTTGCCTGTTCCCCTATCGGGCGCGTCCCAGGTGGCGGATCGGGGGGCTCGCCGGACTTGTCCGGAGGGCTTGAGGGAAATAAAATACCTCTCGCGGACCAAAAACAGGCACAGCCAGAAAACATCTTGAGGCAACCTCTGAGGCTCAATACCTTAGTTGTAACTATGAGATTGACAAAGATCAATCTCCCCATTATCTTCAACTTACTAGCATGATGGCAACGTCAGTTAATGATACTACTACCCCAGGCCCTAGTATTCATACTAGGTTTTCTCGGTCATCGGATTCTGGGGGACCGAGAACATCATGCGGGAATGTATCGGAGCTTCCCAAATCTCTTCGCCCAAAGGAAAAACATTTTATTGGCACTTTAAACATCAACACGCTTCGCAAAATTGGAAAGTTGAAGCACTTAACAGACACATTAGACCAACTCAACATCCAAATTCTGGCACTCCAAGAAACTAGGTACAGTGACGAAAATCATTTTGAATCAGGAAACTATAGAATTTATAAAGGTAAACCAGCTACCCTCCTCCCTAACAAAATATTACAATTTGGCACTGGTTTTGCAGTGAGAAAAAATATCACAAATTCGGTATTATACTTTGCATCTCCTTCTGAAAGAATTTCGCTAATGACAATCAAATCAGGAAACAAAGCTTATACACTAATCAATGCACATGCACCTACAAACAATTACAATCAAAAAGACCCACAGAAGGTAGATGACTTCTGGGAATTACTAGAAGAAACTACAGCCAAAGTTCCAAAACATCATGTCAAAATTCTGCTGGGGGACTTCAATGCACAAATTGGCAAAGAGAAGAAATTTAGGACCACTGTAGGACTTTACCCTGCTCACAAAAGAACCAATAAAAATGGAGAACGTTTAATTGGCTTCTGCGAGAATTTCGATCTGAAATTGATGTCAACCCATTTCCTGGCACTTCCACAAAAGAAAATGACATGGAGATCCCCGAACATGCATTTAGGAGAATTTCAACTAGACCATGTGGCTATTTCCAAGAAAAACCAAAAAGAAATTATGAACGTTAAAGTCAAAAAGGGAATTATTGACTCCGACCACCACCTATCTCTTGTTAAAGTAAAGTTTCAACCCAACAGGAAGAAAACCAAAACAATCAGAAACCCAAGAATCGACCCTGAATTTCTGAGACAGAACTCAGACAATTTCCTTGCGAATATCTGCAACGATGCTCCTTCAAACTGGCTAGAACTCAAGGACACACTCTTGAAAGCTTCACAAAACATCAGCAATCCCCCAAGGAAACGCAAACACAGGTGGTGGAATGACACCTGTGACAAGGCCATAGAAGTCAGAATTAGGTCCTGGCTAAACTGGAGTTCCCATAAAACTGATCAAAATCGTGATGAATTCTTCAAAACACAGAAACAAACCTCAAAAATCATCAGATCTGAAAAACGAAAATATGATCAAAACAGACTGGTAGAAATAGAAGAAGATTTCAAGAAAAACAATACACGGAACTTCTACAGAACATTCAGAGAAGAATTATCCAATTACCAGGCACCTAGTCTCTGTTTAAAACGTACAGATGGGACTTTAGAAACAAGTAATAAGGGAAATTGTGAACTCCTAGCAAACCATTTCATGGACCTTTTAAACTGTGAATCTCCAAAGGAACAATTCACCTATGAAAAACCAACACCTAATCCAGATTCAGAACCCCCCACATTACAAGAAGTCAAACAAATAATCAGAGATTTAAAAGACAACAAAGCACCAGGAGAAGATGGAATAATCGCTGAAATGTTGAAAATTGGTGGTGACAAACTGGCCCAGAGTATTCAAAAAATCTTACAGGACATTTGGTTTTCTGAAGAAATTCCGGAGGATTGGAAATGTGCATTGATTCACCCACTTCACAAGAAAGGAGACAAATCAGATATTAATAACTACAGAGGAATTTCTCTCCTCTCACTCGTATATAAAATCTTCTCTAAAGCTCTACTTAATAGATTAGAGAAACAAACAGACCACCTGATCGGAGATTATCAGGCTGGATTCCGAAAAGGGAGATCCTGCGCAGAACAAATCCTAAACCTAAAAACCATACTACAGATTCGCAAAACCAAACAAACAGTAATCACCTTTGTTGACTTCAAAAAAGCGTATGATTCCATAGATCGGCAGACCCTGTTCAACATACTAGAGGAATTTCAAGTCGACAGGAAAACGAGGGAATTGATTAAACAAACTCTGACCAACACAACATCAAAAGTTAAGTTCTTGGGAGAAATTTCTGAACCGTTCGAAATCAGAACTGGCGTCCGACAGGGAGATGGACTATCCCCACTACTATTCAATTTAGTTTTGGAAAAAGTGATTCGTGAATGGAGAAAAGAAACTAAAGGTATAAACATTGGCAGACTTCTTAAAGACAAAATTCACCTTGACTGCTTAGCTTTCGCAGATGACCTTGCGATCCTTTCGAACAACAGACAAGAAGCAATCCAATCCATAGAAAAATTGAATGAAATAGCCGCAAAAACCGGACTTCAAATTTCATTTGAAAAGACGCAGTTTATGGAAGGAACTAAATCAAGATTCGACAATCAACCATTAATCACCAATTGTGGAATAATTTCCCAAGTAGACAAATTCAAGTATCTAGGTGAAATTATTCAGCCAGCAGGGTTAAATCAGGAAGCTAACAAAGAAAGAACTGCTAAACTGCAAAGGGCTTACAAAATCACATGGAACAGATACAACAAAAGATGTATATCAAAAAATGCAAAATTACGACACTACAATACAGTCATCAAACCAGAGTCACTTTATGCATCTGAAACACTGATCATTGGCGGCAGGTCACAAATGAAAAGCATTGAGAAACAAGAGAGGAAAATTCTCAGAAAAATCCTAGGACCAAAGTTCGAAAATGGAATTTGGATGAAAAAGAAACCACACGAAATTTTTCAATTCACAGAAAAAATCACAGATACCATCAGAAAGAGACGACTAAAATTCTACGGACACCTACACAGAATGGATAACAACAGGCTGACAAAGAAAATTCTAAATCTAGCTCTAACCCTGAAAATCCGCAACAATTGGTTAGCAGAAATTCATGAAGATCTACAAGAAATGGGTATCGAGGACGAAACCATTCAAGATAGAATGAAATTTAGAAGCTTAGTAAACAAACATAAATTTGCAGAGAAACCAACAAGAAAAAATACAGGCTGGACAGAAACACGCAGAAAGGAACACAGTGAAAAAATGAAGAGATATTGGGAAGAAAAGAAGAAGAAACATTGTGCAAAATAAGTTCAAACGCGCTCCACAGCTGGGCACAACGAATCAAAAAAAAAAAAAATAATAATAATAATTGCTTTACGTCCCACTAACTACTTTTACAAGTTTCCGGAGAAGTCGAAGTGTCAGAATTTAGTCCCGCAGGAGTTCTTTTACGTGCCAATAAATCTACCGACACGAGGCGGACATATGAGCACCTTCAAAGACCGGACTGAGCCAGGATGGAACCTGCCAAGGTGGGGTGAGAAAGCCAGCGCCTCAACCGTCTGAGCCACTCAGCCCGGCAACTCATTAATAGCAAACCGAACCAGACACCTCAAAGTCATAACTTTTTAAAACAAGACCCCTCCCACTCCGCGTTATATGATATTTTCACTCGTGTTCTACATTTGCATTCAAACAGTACCTGAACCATTCTGATCGGATCCTTAGTTCCCAAGTTCTAACCGGAATATGAGCATATGATTTCGTTACACAAAAGTTCGAATGTGTGTAAGACGATGTCGCGGAAAAAGAAAAGTTTACTCATCAACCAAATGAACATTCGTGACTTGTTCTTTAAATTCACGGTGAAAGAAAATATACCTGGCAGCAGCGAACTTAAATTACAGAGATATCGTCACTATCGATATCAACTGGTAATGAAAAACCACTGAGTGGAAAATTCAAAGGTAATCGGTCGTATAAACTTCCTCAGAAGGTACTGGCCAATATCCTTGGATAGCAAGGTGAAGAGCAAGTTATCAACTTACGAGAACATGCTGCCTTGTCAGCCGACTCCCAGTCTGCTTGGAGTCAGTATTACAAATGTTTAAAAAAAAGTTAACAGAATTAATTATAACAAATAACTTCCTGTTCTTCTGTCCACCAGCTCATCCCAATGTTCGTCTCTTCATCACACACTCTGGACTGCTAAGCACACAAGAGTCAATCCACCGAGGAGTGCCCATGTTGGGAATTCCGTTCATCGCAGATCAGAAAATCAACATTCAGAAATCAATGCGTCATGGAGTTGGACTACGGCTGGATTACAAAAACATCACCAAAGAAAGTTTACTGAAAGCAATACGCACTGTAATTGATGATCCAAGGTAAGATATATTGATCAATTATAGTATTCTTACCTCCTTTAAAGTAGTCTGTAGCTATTAATTGATGGAGGCAGTAGTTTTGCAGCTAACTCTTGGTACAGTTCAGAGCAAAATGTAGCTCCCACCGAAATCTCAGGCTCATTTATGGGTGCGTAAAGTGTGCTATTTGCTTTACGTCGCACGACACATATATGTCTTACAGCGACGATGGGATAGGAAAGACCCAGGAATTGAAAGGAAGCGGCCGTGGCCTTAATTGAGGTATAGCCCTGGCATTTGCCTGGTGTGAAAATGGGCGTAAAGTGTGAAAGCTGCTGTAGTGTGAATGGTGTTGACAAGGGAACTAACAATAAGTTCAACTAATAAATATGAACGAACTAATATTTTTACAAGTTGCTTTGCGTCACACCGACTCAGATAGGACTTATGGCGACGATGGGATAGGAAAAGCCTAGGAGTGGGAAGGAAGCGGCCGTGGTCTTTGCCCCAGCATTTGCCTGGTGTGAAAATGGGAAATCACGGAAAACCATCTTCAGGGCTGCCGGAACCCAATATCTCCCGAATACTGGATACTGGCCGCACTTAAGCGACTGCAGCTACCGAACTCGGTAAGGTAGGTTTCAATATGACCTCACTGACAGTTACCTTGAGAGTAATCCCATCCATAGCACGATTGGTGATTCTGGATGTCACGAAAAGTGCTACTCATAGAAATGCGGTGCTGAAATAGTACTTTCGGATTCAGTGAGAAAAGCAGAAATACTATCATGGCTTGTACTTCCCATTACGGTTCCACCATCGGTTTTTGCAGTTTATCTGTAAACGCATAACCTTCTGTGGCCCATGTTGAGCCGAGGAAGTTGGCCGAAAGGGTTGGGTCACGTAGCTGAGCGCTTCATTCGGGAGAAGGTGGATTCGAACCCATGATTTCCGAATGCAAGTATGGATTATCAGTCCATGGAGTGTTTTGATGCAATGCTCCATTACACACTACCCCGTGGTAACCTTTTTACCTCTACGAAACTACTACACCTATTCTAAGCATACTGACGCCAGCTGCCTCTGTGGATCAGTGGTAGAGTGTCGGCCTCCGGATCCCAAGATAGCGGGTTCAAACCCAGCAGAGGTAGTCGGATTTTTCAAGGGCGGAAAAAAAGTCCATTCGACACTCCATGTCGTACGATGTCGGCATGTAAAAGATCTCTGGTGACACATTTGGTGTTTACCCGACAAAATTCATTAAATCGCAGCCATAGACGCGCAAGAGAGTTTCGGTTTACCCGGTCTGCCTTCTAGTGGGCCTAGAGTAAAACGGAACGTCGAAATTGACGAGCAGACAGCCAGATGGCGTGTAATTGAAATGTCCGCGCACGGTAGCTAAGGCCATACGATTATTATTATTATTATTATTATTATTATTATTATTATTATTATTATTATTATTATTATACTGATGTCTTGGTATACTCCTACTCCTTCCGTTCTTACCACCTACAATTCCCTATAAAACAAACTGAACAAGTTCTGGCTTGATCGCCAAATCAATTTCCTCTCGCCAATTTGATTCAGTATCGCTTCATTCGGGATTCGATCTATCCATCCCACCTTCAGCATTCCTTTGTAACAGCACATTTAAAAAGCTTCTATTCTCTTTCTTTCTGAGCTAGTGTTAGTCCATGTTTCACTTCCATTTAATGACACGTCCCAGCTGAAAATTAATTAAAAAAAAAAAGTCTTTCTAATTCCTACATCAATGTTCGAAGTCGGCAAATTTATTTTCTAATCTACGGGGTTAATTCCTCACACGCAGAAGTAGAAAATATGCCATATGGTGTGGTGGATGTGGTGATTATTCTCTTAAGAGGAAGTACAACTGGGCAACCATCCTCTATTAACACTAACCAGACAGGAAAAGATGGAATGATTTCGACGACATTCCGAAAAATGAAGAAAGACAAGGACCACGAAGAACGTGGAAGTGAAAAGACCCCCTAGGCCTCGATACCTAATACCGTGGGGGTCGGAAAAGAACGAGAGTTGACCAAGGGAGGACGGATAGGATAGATGAAAGTGAGGAGCCTGGCACAAGTAAGTGAAAGCAATGCCAGGACTCGGCTAAGTTTCCCGTCTTCGCCAACCCACGTTCATAAGTTAAGAGTTTCTGGGGCCTCTTTTAGTAGCTTCTTACGACAGGCAAGGGATACCATGGCTGTTACTCTACTGCTCCCACCCACAGGTGGATATATAATAAAGGGCAGGCGTCCGAAAAAGCTTTGTTTCTATGTTAGCAGTCACTTTCTACAACTCTACATAGTACATTAATCATTAATATTGATACATGCCTTAACCTTATCATACCGTACTGTATGTTAGCATGACGTATTTACGCTCTCACACATTATAATATATTAAAGTTCCATTATCCTTTACACATAAGCACAGGAAAATTAACACAACGAAAATTGTTCTGATGGCCTGCACATCCATATTTGGCTGGGACTCGTGTCCAGTCTTAAGGAAAATAATGTACAGGAAGAGTATTATGAGATAAGCAGTACTGTTTCTTCAGCGAAGAAATGATCAAAGTATGCGATGATATTATGTTAAAAATAATTTTTAAACTTGAAACTGAAGGAAATGACAAGTATCTTGATTTGTTCCAGCTATGCAAAGAACATGCGAGAGCTGTCCAGTAAATTCCGAGACCGACCTGAGACTCCTCTTGAAACTGCCGTGTTCTGGTGCGAGTATGTCATGAGACACAAAGGGGCATCTCATTTACGCTCTGCAGCAAAGGACTTGTATTTGTTCCAGTATCTACTGCTAGATGTGATCGCCTTCGTGACGGCAGCAACACTTGTACCAGTCTCACTACTATGTTACTGTTGTAAAAAGATATTTTCAAAAAAATCAGTACAAAAGAAGATCAAGAAAAATTAACTGTTAAGTTACATATGTTCCTAATGTATATGTTAATATTTGAGTATAATAAATCAGTGTCTCAAAACGCTAATTGCAACTATCTTCCGGCGAAAAATCGATGTGCCGCTTTTCGTGTAACTCAAAAAGTGATTACAGTTAAAAAAAGTAATACATATATGGGGATAGTTTGTATATTCGTTTATTTCATACTATGACGTAATTGCCTTCTAACGATACTCAAAAGAGCACGGAAATTTATGCTTTACCGTACTGTAATATTACTTTTGGCACTGATTCATTAGAAATCTTCTCCCTCCGACTGGTTGAACTCCGCTTCAAAGTAATGTAAACACGGATAGTCAGAGTAGATTATGGATCACGAACACCAAACGTATGCTTGTTGTACTGTTTCTCCACCTGATTGCAGCACCGTACCCATCAACACCAAAAATGGCGTCTCTGCATTTCCAACACAGGTAATCTGCCGCCATCACGATGATGACTAATGTAGCCTATAGGATGATGCATTTGGTGTCCGGACATTTGCGGTCACCACATAATCACGGACATTTGCGGTCACTGAGATATACTTGTAGCCACTCACAGAAATTCCCCAGCAGTCGCTGGAGATATGCGGTAATCTTTATCTTAATCACGTAGTATCTCCGCTAACCTGCCTGGTCTCCTGCTCGCTCGCTTCGAAAACGTTTTTTTCTCTCGCGAGCATTATTTAAGGACCTTCAGCCATCATAGAGCACATTACAATGGTTATATGTACAGACAGTATAGGGAAAGACAACATGGAAACGTCACCCGGGTATGTCTGAAGGAGAACAACAACTCATGTCATGTTTTTGGAAATATACAAATCCGAAATTTATAAACAAAGTATAAAACTTTCCAATGTATATTGTGTTGAAAGTTGGATTACATCAAATGACGGGTTTCTGAGTAACAATGTCTTAAAATTGACGCATGGCTAAAACACATTTAAAAACGGGTTCCACCTGCGATAAAAAAATATTATAATAATTACAAATTCGAAAACTTACGTAAAATGCAACTTAAAATGAAGCAAGGAAATGATGGCATCATCACATTTTGTGTAGGCCTATTGGTTATTTAATGAACAACCTCCAAACTCGAGCACATACAATAATTTGATCAACAGTAAATTATATGCTTTAAAATGCTGATTCCCATCACAGTTTATCAAAATGTGAATCTAGAACGAAAGAGCAGGAGCTCAGGCAGGTTAGAGTGGATATCCCGAGATAAGCTAAAGAGGCCCACCATCTGCTGCAGTGACCGCAAATGTGCGGCAACCATCCATTTCTGACAGATAAATATCGCACTTATCATAATGTTCGTAGTACCTTCATTAATCCATGATTGGAAGACCATTTTTGCGACTCTGGTAGCTTAGTGGACTGTTCACTGCTTCAAGTAACATTAAGTTTTATGTTTTATTACCACATAACACCTCTAATAACTTTCATTGTAACACACACACGCACACAACAAAACAGAAAAAGGTTACTGCACGAGTCAAACATGGGAGATTTGCGTGGCGACATAGAATATTACAATTATTCATAATTAAATACTTAATTTAAAATAAGTACATTCACCATAGTATGAAACTGTATGCAGCTCACTCTAACTAATGTACCCAGTAGTGGAAAAAAAAAAAGCAATTCGAAGAACGCGTAGTGGCCATGATCGTTAAGTATTTATAGTGTGACACTGTAGTTCGAGTCCCGCTGATGGAAAACAAATCTCATCATCAGAATGTTGGCCGGAAGTGTATGAAAGGCGGTGGTATGCAATTCCTAATCACCAGATTGCGTGCCAAAAGCCTGGATTCATCCTAAACTTTTCCGCAGTGTCGATATGAAATGAGGACATAATTATGTCGCTGTTGATGGCGATTCATCCGTCTGATGGAGACGCCAAGCCTAGAGCAGACCTCTCGGTGTTAGCCGACATCAGTAAGTCATGCGCCGACACCAACCTTCCCCCTGTTCATCATTATCATCATCATCTCCTACTCACACCCAGGCGCGCAATTCGCCCTTGGGCGTCAAATGAAAGGTCCAGTACCAGACGAGCCGAACATATCCTCGGACACTCCCGGCACTAAATAAGTCATACGTTCAAAGAATAAATAAATTCAAGTTGTCGCATTCACAGTGTGTGTGGAATTTTATGGACGACTACCTGCGGTGTAGACTGGGAGGAGGGCACAGCATGGGCTCTCGCAATACGTTACTAACATTACGTACTGAGCTGATAACACACTGGCATTTAGTTAAGACTAGCTGATGTACCCGTGCTTCGCTACGGGATTCTCAGAAAGAGTGACTTGGTGGTTTTCCTAACTGTACAAAAACGTCAGTAGGAATGTAGCGATTGAAAGCAATGTTATCATATAAAATACTCGATCAAATGAAAAACCGCATACTTTCTCACTTTCAACGAACAGTTCTACTGTTCCGATGTAACAGTCCACAGTTCCAGAGCTGGAATAACCAGGTCGCATACTGCCGTGAACACTTCTATGTCATTATTCCGTTAAATATGCACACTATTCATTCCAATCAGTGCCTCAGAGTAGGGATTGAATAGCTCGAATGCTATGATGAACCAGTGTGTTACGTACCAGTAATATCAGAAAATGTATGAACCAGAGGATTAGCATGCTAAAGAAGAAAGTTATCTAACTCCCCAGCTACTTCCCGCCAATATACAGGCAGGCTGTTACACTCGGTACGACCAGGCGTGTTGGCCGTGTGGTTAGAGGCGCGCAGCTGTGAGCTTGCATCCGGGATATAGTGGATTCGAACCCTACTGCCGGCATCCCTGAAGATGGTATTCCGTGGTTTCCTATTTTCACACCAGTCACACCAGACTGCACCTTAATTAAAGCTTAGGCCGCTTCCTTCACACCCCTATTCCTTTCCTATCCCATCGTCGCCATAAGACCTACCTGTTTCGGTGCGACGTAAAACAAATTTTAAAAAACCTCGGTACGCTGCAATAATCCTATCTATCGGGGATGAGTGGAAACAGAAAACAAAATCACATCACAACAAACAATAGTCAATGTAATGTTATTGTTGATAAAGTTTATGAGCTTTCTATATTGCAGGCCTTCACATTAGTTTTCTTTCGACTCTGTGATATTAGGGCGTCTTACAAAATTATTTATATCGTAGACTGTAGTTCCTTATTCTCAGACTTTACATACCTATTTTCACTAAATTATGTTTACCCATTTTCTCGTGACTTGGCGCTGATATGGACTTAGTAACAAAAATCCAAATTCATGAATATCTCTGTGATTATATACGGTACGGTATCGATGTATAAGACATAAGTGATCGGAAATTTAATTTCTTACGCAACTACTACTAACTTACGACATAACTAAAGTTATGTCAGTTATGTAGTATTTATCGATACGACCACTAATAACATAGATAACTTATTTGAGGATTACATTTCAGGCCTTCCCCTAAACTACCATTTCACTCAGCGTGAATAAAATAATTTATAGCCTAGATTGCAGTAGTTCATCACCAGACTTTACATACCGATTTTCATTAAATTCTCTTCAGCCGTTTTCTCGTGATGCGTGTACAGACAGACAGACAGACAGACAGACAGACAGACAGACAGACAGACAGACAGACAGACAGACAGACAGACAGACAGACAGACAGACAGACAGACAGACAGAAATTACCGAAAAGTAAAACATGCATTTCCTTGTTACTGTGGACATGACAGAAACAGAAATACCATTCTTTTCAAATTCTGAGCTATGTACAGACAAAACTCTTATTTTATACACTGACTGACAGAGCAAATGCAACACCAAGAAGGAGTGGTCAGAACTTTATGCCAATTGCAGGGTAGACTGACGTCACTGAGGTATGCTCATGATGTGAAATGCGCCGCTGTGCTGCGCACGTAGCGAACGATAAATGGGACACGGCGTTGGCGAATGGCCCACTTCGTACCGTGATTTCTCAGCCGACAGTCATTGTAGAACGTGTTGTCGTGTGCCACAGGACACGTGTATAGCTACGAATGCCAGGCCGGCGTCAACGGAGGCATTTCCAGCAGACAGACGACTTTACGAGGGGTATGGTGATCGGGCTGAGAAGGGCAGGTTGGTCGCTTCGTCAAATCGCAGCCGATGCCCATAGGGATGTGCCCACGGTGCAGCGCCTGTGGCGAAGATGGTTGGCGCAGGGACATGTGGCACGTGCGAGGGGTCCAGGCGCAGCCCGAGTGACGTCAGCACGCGAGGATCGGCGCATCCGCCGCCAAGCGGTGGCAGCCCCGCACGCCACGTCAACCGCCATTCTTCAGCATGTGCAAGACACCCTGGCTGTTCCAATATCGACCAGAACAATTTCCCGTCGATTGGTTGTAGGAGGCCTGCACTCCCGGCGTCCGCTCAGAAGACTACCATTGACTCCACAGCATAGACGTGCACGCCTGGCATGGTGCCGGGCTAGAGCGACTTGGATGAGGGAATGGCGGAACGTCGTGTTCTCCGATGAGTCACGCTTCTGTTCTGTCAGTGATAGTCACCGCAGACGAGTGTGGCGTCAGCGTGGAGAAAGGTCAAATCCGGCAGTAACTGTGGAGCGCCCTACCGCTAGACAACGCGGCATCATGGTTTGGGGCGCTATTGCGTATGATTCCACGTCACCTCTAGTGCGTATTCAAGGCACGTTAAATGCCCACCGCTACGTGCAGCATGTGCTTCAGGGGCTGCCCAATGCTCTGTTTCAGCAGGATAATGCCCGCCCACACACTGCTCGCATCTCCCAACAGGCTCTACGAGGTGTACAGATGCTTCCGTGGCCAGCGTACTCTCCGGATCTCTCACCAATCGAACACGTGTGGGATCTCATTGGACGCCGTTTGCAAACTCTGCCCCAGCCTCGTACGGACGACCAACTGTGGCAAATGGTTGACAGAGAATGGAGAACCATCCCTCAGGACACCATCCGCACTCTTATTGACTCTGTACCTCGACGTGTTTCTGCGTGCATCGCCGCTCGCGGTGGTCCTACATCCTACTGAGACGATGCCGTGCGCATTGTGTAACCTGCATATCGGTTTGAAATAAACATCAATTATTCGTCCGTGCCGTCTCTGTTTTTTCCCCAACTTTCATCCCTTTCGAACCACTCCTTCTTGGTGTTGCATTTGCTCTGTCAGTCAGTGTATATAGATTACATTTCAGGCCTTCCCCTAAAGTACCATTTCACTCAGTGTGAATAAAGTTATTGATGGCCTAGATTATAGCGAATTACTCTCCAAATTTGCATACTAATTTTCATGAAGATAGACCACCAATATAATAAATATTTGAGCATTGAATTTTAGGCCTTCCCCTAAACTACCTACCATTTTTCTCAGCGTGAATATAATTATGTATAGTCTATATTGTAGCGACTTATTTCCCATCTTTGTCTACCGATTTCAATTAAGATACGACCAATAATAATATACCTAAATATTTGAAATTTAAATTTTAGGCATTCCCAAAACTACCATTTCACTCAGCGTGAATAAAATAATTTAAAGCCTAGATTGTAGTGGTTCATCATCCGACTTTACATTCCGATTTTCATTAAATTCTCTTCAGCCGTTTCCTCGTGATGTGTGTACAGACAGACAGACAGACAGACAGACAGACAGACAGACAGACAGACAGACAGACAGACAGACAGACAGACAGACAGACAGACAGACAGACAGACAGACAGACAGACAGACAGACAGACAGACAGACAGACAGACAGACAGACAGACAGACAGACAGACAGACATTACGGAAAAGTAAAAATTGCATTTCCTTGTTACTGTGGACATGACCGATACAGAAATACCATTCTTTTAACCAGACAAATCGCTCCATCAACTAAGAACGGCCATGCACCACCACCCACCGAATCAAGAAAGAGCTCTCAATCTGTCAATCCTTCCGGTGTCCGGGCCTGGTGAGGTTTCCCGTGTTGAGTCAAATTAAGCCGCAGGCTCCATTCCTGGTGGTGCCCTTCCGTCAATTCCTTTAAGTTTCAGCTTTGCAACCATACTTCCCCCGGAACCCAAAAGCTTTGGTTTCCCGGGAGCTGCCCGCCGAGTCATCGGAGGAACTTGGGTGGATCGCTAGCTGGCATCGTTTATGGTTAGAACTAGGGCGGTATCTGATCGCCTTCGAACCTCTAACTTTCGTTCTTGATTAATGAAAACATACTTGGTCTTTTCAAATTCTGAGCAATATATCAGGAGCAATATGACTACACATCGGATTTGTATGCAAATACACATTTTGTTTGTCGATATGTAGACCTCTAAAAAGGACAAGGAAGTGTTTTTTATTATAAGTTGCTTTACGTCGCACCGACAATCACCGTAATGAAAACTCCCCAAAACTATTGTGAATGGCAGTAGACAACGAATCCTACCACCATAATGGAAACTCACAAATTTGACTACCGGCAGTAGGCAAGAGGTCCTGTCATTTGAATAAAAACTCCCCGACTCGACTATGACTGGCAGTAGGCAGGGGGGCCTGCCATTTTAATGTAAACTTTCTACTTCGATTGTGACTGGCAGTAGGCAAGGGGACCTGCCACTGTAATGAAAACTCCCCAAATGGCGACGATGGGATAGGAGTTGGAAGGAAGCGGCCGTGGCCTTATTTAAGGTACAGCCCCAGCATTTGCCTGGTGTCAAAATGGGAAGCCACGGAAACCCATCTTCAGGGTTACCAACAGTGGGGCTCGAACCCACTATCTCCCGGACGCAAGCTCACAGCTGCGCGCTCCTAACCGCCAGGCCAACTCACCCGGCGGAAGTGTGTTTAAAGGTGAAACTGTACAAATTATAAAGTTTAATAATGCATATAAATGCATATTTGTATATATTTGAGATTAGTACATACATTTCCAATTTCGGATTTGTTGTGAATATTTTCGGCTTTTATTATTCGTATTTTAACAGGTTTTCCAAAATTGTGAGAAACTGCAAAATTGACTTCAATAATCAATCAATCAATCAATCAATCAATCAATCAATCAATCAATCAATCAATCAATCAATCAATCAATCAGTCAATCCAATCAATCAATCAATCAATCAAATCAATCACCACTAATCTGCATTTAGGGCAGTCCCCCAGGTGGTAGATTCCCTGTCTGTTGTTTCCCTACCCTTTTCTTAAATGATTACAAAGAATTTGAAAATTTACTCCCCCTATAAACGAACATTTGCCCCAATTTGTTCTCTTGAATTCCAACTTTATCTTCATATTTTCATCTTTTCTACTTTTAAAAATACCACTCAAACTTATTTATCTACTAGAGTAGAACGCAGCCCGAAAGGCGGTTTCGTTGCGTAGAGGAAGACGGAAGTATAAGGTGCGGTGATGCCAATGTGGCTACTCATAACAGCATGTATGTGTAAACATTTTTTCATCCAGTTATATCTTTAATTCCAAAGCGATGACCTACATTTTTTGGGCTTAAGAGTTTCCTGAAAATCCAAATTAATTTTTAACATCAAACCCCGAGAAAGTGTTGAGGGTAATTTTCGAGATATTAAAGAAGTTAAATGGAAGTTGAGAGAAATGAGGGTGAAGTGCAGAGAGCATAACAGCATTAATGTGTAAACATTTTTTCATCCAGTTATATCTTGAATTCCAAAGCGATGACCTATATTTTTCGTGGGCTTGAACGTTTCCTAAAAGGCCAAATTAATTTTTAACATCAAACCCCGCGAAAGTGTTGAGGAAAATTTTCGAGATATTAAGGAAGGTAAATGTAAGGTGAGAGAAATGAAAGGCGAAGGGCAGAGAGCATAACAACATGAATGTGTAAACATCTTTTCATCCAGTTATATCTTGAATTCCAAAGCGATGACCTATATTTTCTGTGGGCTTAAGAGTTTCGTGAAAGTCCAAATTAATTTTTAACATCAAACCCCGAGAAAGTGTTGGGTGAAATTTTTGAGATATTAAAGAAGTTAAATGGAAGTTGAGAGAAATGAAGGCGAAGTGCAGAGAGCATAACAGCATTAATGTGTAAACATTTTTTCTTCCAGTTATATCTTGAATTCCAAAGCGATGACCTATATTTTTGTGGGCTTAAACGTTTTCTAAAAGTCCAAATTAATTTTTAACATCAAATCCCGCGAAAGTGTTGAGGAAAATTTCGAGATATTAAGGAAGGTAAATGGACGGTCCAGTTTCAATGCCGTAGGATATTCGCCGTTTTTATACATATCAAATATTGTTGTACGCAGAACATTCTTAATGAAATCATCGTGGACCGTCACTGGCTTCTTCCTCTAAGGGTTCTTCTCTGGCGACCTGAACACCGCATTATTTTTATTTCCGAAGCTTGTTTTATCCTCTGTACTGTTTGCACGCCGATACCACACGCGAGTGCTGTCTTCTTTTGAAGCGTGGCAACATGGCGTTCCTCACCTTCTTCGCCTATGAACGCCTCCTGCTGCATGCTTACCAAATACAAATACACTTTAAATACTATTTCCCTCGCCTGTCGACGGAATACTTGTCTTTTTGCTCTTCCTGGATCTATCGTACACACGCAAATAGTTCCCTAAATTCGTTGATTATATTTACAAATAAAACTCGAAACATTCACTCGTGACCCGCACAAACAGGCACCTCTTACTGAAATTATTCTATTGGCTCAGCGGAAAACACGTCATACTACAAAGCGCGCGAATGTTACTGCGCAACCCTCTTCAAACCGTCTTCCCGGCTGCGTTCTACTCTAATGTCATTCAACGCCACGGGTGGCCCACATTGGTTGCGCAGTAGATGTTAGTTTTCCCTCGTTCTGCTCGTGACGTCATCACAGGAGCACCGTGACTGTGTAGCATACAACCGCACTTGTATCTCATTTCGTTGTTTATATATTCTTGTCTTATAAAGAAATGATTTCCACGTAATAACTATACATAATTTCGTTCCGTACATTGCTGTTGGTTTATATAGTGGCCTACTGTATTTTTCGTAGTGTGTGTGTGTCGTAGTTCTTTTCTGTGAGATCTCTGTTAAGTTGCTGTGTTTCGTGCAGTGAGGTGCACTTATTTTCTTTTCGTTAATTGCGTGAACAGTGTCATAGTAGCTGGAGTGAAATTTATGTGTTCATAGTACGGTATCGTTGCGATAGAAAACCGTGCCGTTAATGATTGACCGACCGAGCTTGATAGCTGCAGTCGCTTAAGTGCGGCCAGTATTCGGGAGATAGTGGGTTCGAACCCTACTGTCGGCAGCCCTGAAGATGGTTTTCCGGTTTCCCATTTTCACACCAGGAAAATGCTGGGGCTGTACCTTAATTAAGGCCACGGACGCTTCCTTCCCATTCCTAGGCCTTTACTGTCCCATCGTCGCCATAAGACCTATCTGTGTCGGTGCGACGTAAAGGGAATAGCAACATTTTCAGGGACACTCACGGACGTGTTGAACTGTGACGCATACCTAATATTATACGCAAAGTGTGTCAAATAATTAGCAGTAAATTCCCCGCTGTACCACCAGAAATATTAAAAATGTTTGTTAGAACGAGAATATTTATACGCATACGGCAAATGAACATTCGGACAAGAACTGAAAAATCCATAGCAGCTCATCGGCGAAAGGCACGACAGTGGATTTCATCTCCAAAAGCAACCACTTTATGACATCTAATCTCACAGGTAGGACTGTGTTCTAATGAAGTGTTTTTCCTGTTCTTTCTTATTGTTAAATTTTTAAAAAGTAGCCTATCTATGCGGAGCCTCCGTGGCTCAGACCGCAGCGCGTCGGCTTCTCACCACTGGATACCGTGGTTCAAACCCCGGTCACTCCATGTGAGATTTGTGCTGGTCAAAGCGGAGGCGGGACAGGTTTTTCTCCGGGTACTCCGGTTTTCCCTGTCAACTTTCATTCCAGCAACACTCTCCATTATCATTTCATAGCATTTATCATTCATGAATAAATCACTTTGGGAGTGGCGACCCCATTGTAATAATAGGCTATGGTTCATTCATTACATCCATGACCCGGTCAAAGACTGGAAAACAGGTTGCAGGTTTTCCAGCACTATCTATGCATGGTTTCGAATATGAACTTACTTCTGCTGCTATTATAATATGTGTTAAGCTTTAAACTCGATACCTGCGGAAGTGAGTCAGTATATCTTATGTTAACATACGCTAGTTCTATAACGGAATTTCTGCTGTAAAGATTTAATATGATAAAGATTTCATATCTCTAAATATTTATGTTTACAGATTTGAAAGCGCGTAACCTTCCTCAAACTAAATAGAGGAACTTGGAAATGTTAATAAATTTCAAGCGTTGGTCAGTGTGCCGTCACGTTACATTTACGCCTTATTCGTAATGGAAATAAGGAAAAGTTACTATGCTGTACTCTTTTTCAATCTTATAACAGCAGTAATCTTTATGTCTGGTCTGCAATCAGTTCTGAGAAACTGTAATGTTTGCTGATATTATGAGATTCCTACTGATTTGCGCGCTCTGGGCTCGGCTGCTTTGCTCCTACTGTGACGTCATTTCGTTAACCAATAGCAGCTCGGCTCGCGTTGGGCCCAACCTTTAGTAGTGTTTAAGAACCTTGATTCAACGCCATCTCTCCATTGACAGCTCGGAACATACCACTTATTCATATAGGTTCGTGGTGGAATTTTAATATGTAAAACAACTCTACCAACAAGCCAAAAGTTCCACCTTTCCACCACCTTAACAATCACTGACCAGTGTATGGGACCCTCACCAAGAGCACTCATATACACATAAACGGCACGTGCTTCGCTTTCCCTCGAAAACATCCTCAGCCGTGTTCATCGTCCAAGATCGAAACACATACAAAGCACAGGCCTCACAGATACACGCAACCAACAACGAATTGCCAAGAACATCCCGTCCCAATCGTGGAAAAGACTAGAAAAAAGCATGTTGGCTTGCAAAGGCACGACACACGTGAATTCCACCCAATCTCCTGTCCCAAAATCATCCTAATAACCCTCTGAAGATTAAACCATCACCACCATATACAATTATTCAGGAAAAGAGCATCCAGCAGGTCACCCACTGCGAGTGAAAAGGGAAAATGTCCCGATTCGCACTGAGGGGAAGCGACTTGCGCTCTCGAGTACAGGTATTTCAACCACGAGCACTGCACTTACGGCGGGCAAGTTTTGACACCCGTGCTTTAGAGGATGTAGTAAGGCTCTAAAGAAGACGGCGTATAACTCTCTGCTAACATCTCAATTAGATGATGGTTCCAGTGTATGGGACCCTCGTCAAGATTACTTGATAGGAAAACGAGAAAAAATCCAAAGGCAAGAAAGAAAAAATTGATGGTGTACAACAGGCATCAAAGCTCGGGGTCATATGAAAATGTATGTAGCGAAATAGAAACATGTGAGGTGATGTTACCTAGCAACAGTACCTTGCGAGCTGCACAGGACGTGGATCCGTATAGAGAGAGCCTCGCAGGCCATGGATCCGTACAAAGAAAGCTGCACAGGACGTGGATCTGTATAGAGAGCCTCGCAGGCCATGGATCCGTACAAAGAGAGCTGCACAGGACGTAGATCCGTATAGAGAGAGCCTCGCAGGCCATGGATCCGTACAAAGAGAGCTGCATAGGCCATGGATCTGTAAAAAGAGAGCTGCACAGGACGTGGATCTGTATAGAGAGCCTCGCAGGCCATGGATCCGTACAAAGAGAGCTGCATAGGCCATGGATCTGTATAAAGAGAGCCGCACAGTACGTGGATCTGTATAGAGAGCTGCACAGGCCATGGATTCGTATAAAGAGAGCTGCACAGGACGTGGATCTGTATAGAGAGCCTCGCAGGCCATGGATCCGTACAAAGAGAGCTGCACAGGACATAGATCCGTATAGAGAGAGCCTCGCAGGCCATGGATCCGTACAAAGAGAGCTGCATAGGCCATGGATCCGTATAAAGAGAGCCGCACAGGACGTGGATCTGTATAGAGAGCTGCACAGGCCATTGATTCGTATAAAGAGAGCTGCACAGGACGTGGATCTGTATAGAGAGCCTCGCAGGCCATGGATCCGTACAAAGAGAGCTGCACAGGACGTAGATCCGTATAGAAAGAGCCTCGCAGGCCATGGATCCGTACAAAGAGAGCTGCATAGGCCATGGATCTGTATAAAGAGAGCCGCACAGGACGTGGATCTGTATAGAGAGCTGCACAGGCCATGGATTCGTATAAAGAGAGCTGCACAGGACGTGGATCTGTACAAAGAGATCTGTACAGGCCATGTTGTGAGATGGACAGTACGCAATGGTATGATGATAAAGGGGGTTGAAAGTCAGGTTGTGAGTTTTACAAATAGGAAAAGTCCTATCAGTTTAAATTACTGCGTTGATGGGGTGAAAGTTCCTTATGGGAATCATTGTAAGTACCTAGGTGTTAACTCTACAAGTGCCAATGCTATATTCTGTAGTGCCATGCGTTAATGCTGAAACTGTAGTGGTTTAGAAAATATTTTATAAAATTGGTGAATATTATCAGAAACCAAGATATGCACCATTTTGATCGAACAGAGTTGTTTCACTATAAAAAGACTTATAAAAACTGGAAATATCGGAACCAAAGATCCTTTATAGAAAGCATGCCTTTTTGTTGGTTTGAATTTTTATTTGAAAATACAAAGTGAAATTGCACAAGAAATGTCATCATAACGAAATAATAGAAATATACAAAACTTTTCCCATACAATGCTGAAATAACCCAAAAAGTTTCAAGAAAATCTGTACGTAATTAGCACTCCTAGAACACTTTTTGTCACAACAGGGGGAAAAGAAAACATTCACTTTTTCCTTGCAGGTTATTCTCATTCTACTTCCTTTTCCTGGGCGTTTTTCCTTTTATGTCCCCTTGCTCTGAAGACATGCTTTAATTGATCCCAGCATGTTTCCTGGACTCCCACATTACATCCTGGATACCAATGTCTGTATTGCCCTCGCTTTTCTGTTGTCGCACATACAGCGGACTTCCTCAGTTGTCTGCAATGATGTATCGTCATCTGACAAATTATCCAGTTTTCATACGCTGCCATGCTTGTTTACTACAGTCACATGGCAACTGCTAGATACAAGATTTGTATAGATATGAACCTCAAACAAATACTACCAAAAGAATGAACGGTGGTGATAAGTGTGAACTAGAGGCATTCAAGATGATGTCGTACGAATGTTTCACCAACAGATGACATAACAGGCAAGGAAACACACATTTACTGAGGATCTCAAAAAGCGATCCTGGCACCACAGGGAGGCGCAGTGAGTCACTTTTAGAGATCCTGGGCACTTCTTGGGTTAATATAAGGAAAGGTCTTCATTGGTGTAATCACATAAATGGCATTGTAAATAAAGGGAACAGATCTCTGCACATAGTTATGAGAGTTTTCAGGGGTTGCAGTAAGGATGTAAAGGAGAGGGCATATAAGTATCTGGTAAGAACCCAACTAGAGTATGGTTCCAGTGTATGGGACCCTCACCAGGATTACTTGGTTCAAGAACTGGAAAAAATTCTAAGAAAAGCAGCTCGGTTTGTTCTGGGTGATTTACGACAAAATATAGCGTTACAAAAATGTTACAAAGTTTGGGCTGGGAGGACTTGGGTGAAAGGAGATGAGCTACTCGATTAAGTGGTGTGTTCCGAGCTGTCCGTGGAGAGATGGCATGGAATAACATTAGTAGACGAGTAAGTCTGAGAGGTGTCTTTAAACGTAGGAAGATAAAGATAAAGATAAAGTAAGAGGACAAATTGGGACAAATGTTCATTTATACGAAGGGAAGTTAGGGATGGGAATAACATACTAAGGGAGATGTTTTTTCCAATTTCTTTGCAATCATTTAAAAAAAGGCTAGGGAAACAACAGGTAGGGAATCTGCCACCTCAGTGACTGCCCTAAATACAGGTCAGTAGTGATTGATTGATTGATTGATTGATTGATTGATTGACTGATTGATACAGTCATCAAGAAAATGTAAAGTAAGTAATGCCATGAATAGAGACCCGCACGGATGCTGATATCCGCGGAGGCGAAGTTAGTGTCTCGACAGGTGCGAACTGTATCGCAGTGCTTATAATTTTGCTGATCATTTCTAAATAATTAAGTGTATTTATGAAATGGCGTATGGCTTTTAGTGTCAGGATCTGTCCGAGGACTTCGGCTCGCCAGGTGCAGGACTTTTGATTTGACTCCCGTAGGCGACCTGCGCCTCGTGATGAGGATGAAATGATGATGAAGACAACACATACACCCAGCCCCCGTGCCAGGGGAATTAACCAATTACGGTTAAAATTCCCGACCCTGCCAGGAATCGAGCCCGGGACTCCTGTGGCCAAAGGTCAGCATGCTAACCATTATTAGCCATGGAGCCAGACAATTTATTGATATTCACTTAGGAATACTCTTATTTTTGCTTGTAGTCAGGTGACCCTTGACAGTTGTATGGAAGAATGGCGATATGTAAAGAGCCTTGAGACCATAAAGCCGTAAATCTGACCTTAGCCTAACTGGTTCCTGCCCGCAATTAATGGAAGAAAGGAACAAAGTTCAATACGGCGGTAGTTGTCGCGAAAGAAAATCCCTCATAAACCTGTGACTGTAGGGGTTCCGATGCCAGGTTACAAGCCTATTTTGCTGTGCTAACAGATCTATCCGTTTCAATACCTTGATGATGATGTTTGTTGTTTAAAAAGGCCTAACAGCTAGGTCTTCCACCCCTAATGGTACGAGGTGAACGAAATGAAAATTAAAACGTCAAAATGTATCCAATGACTTGAGTCTAAAACGAATGATGATGAAAAACGGTCGTGAAACAAAAACTGTTACGGAGTTTTCTTGGAACGCAGAAGTGAATGAAGGTGCTGGAGAGAATGGGTCTATCTACGATAGTCAAAGATTAATTTAAAACTTTAGGTTATATGTTTTTTCAGATATTAATTTCAACAAACAACAAGCTTTCAGGTACACAGGTAGTTTGTACAAAATAGAAAAACCAAGAATTGGTAATTTTAAATTCTGAGCTTCAAGCTCATAATTTATAAAGGTCCCAACATCGCAAATGTTGCGTTTAGTTAGATAGATAAGGAGAGATATCTCCAAAACACAATTTTCAAGAGCACTTTGCTGCAACGGATACAAGTTACGGCCTTCCAAAGGCACCCCACTTAAATATCTATTACATAGAAAAGAGCTAACATGCTCTACAAATTCTACCAAGGAGACTGCGCTCTCAACCCTTACAGCCTGATTAAGGCAACCTTTGGGTTTACATTAGAGCGTCTTTGCTCAATAAAATTACATTTCTAGGCCTCTCTAGGCACATCCTACAATTTACAACACCATATTAATTACATTTTAATTTACACAGGGGTATCTCGCACCCATTCTACTGAGCCTTTATGGAACTGAACAGGTTTAATTACTGGACCCAAAAACAAAATGTATGGAGGCGGACACTTGTGCTCCTTGAAATTAAGAGGTTAAAACCCTACTTGGGCTTGTGGCCCGCCGATACAGAGGCTAATCCCACACTACTGAGGTGACTAGACGTACATGTTAATTTACAAGTTACAAGCGGAAACGGTTACAAAATCATAGTCACCTCAAGATTAATTGAAAGGGGAATTAGAGAGGGTAACGCACTCTCTATCCCCGGATTACAGTTTAAGTACTCGACTTACTTGAACTTTTCCATTAGAAGAAAGAAAGTTTACATTTTAGGAAATTGACGGTTATATAGTTAAAGATAGGAAGCTTCCCCTCGGGTCAGCTTGCGGAGATAACTACTTAGATGGAAAAACTGTTGGCCATTACCTTAGCTGATGTTCTGCCTGCCGAAGAATGAGGCCCCCACCTCCTGTCTTAACACACATAATCAATAAGACGACGATCAGAAAGCCAAGTAACTCGAAAAAGCGACAGCTTTCATACCCGAGAGGATGCTTCGAGAAGGCTCTGCACTAAATCCGGACACACCCTCTCATTTTCATTGGATAGACAAAAAGTCTGCCTGCTGTCATTTCTTGATGGATACAGTACTTTTGCATCCATCTCTTGGCACAGGATAGAGTAAAGTGTAGCTTCCACCGAAGTCCCAGTCAACATCCATGGCTGTGACAATATGGAAGTTGCTGGGGTATGGGTAGTACTGAGTAATGACATTCAGAGCATGCCTAGTGCATCTGAGTGTTATGAAAGGTGCTGCTCATAGGGTCAGTCGTGCAATAGTACTTTCTGACCCAGTAAGGAAAGCAATGGCAAACTACCTCACACCTCATCTTGCCTAGTACGCCTCATTTTGGTGCTGCCATTGGTTTTTGGGGTTTCCTTATAACCGCATAACCTTTGGTGGTGCTATTTGAGGATCCAACCAGCCTCTGGACTGATGACCTAACAGACAGACAAAAAGTTACAAGAAGCCTATGATTGGCTGAAAAATAAATACAGAAAATTTGAGATTGCCCAGACTCCAAAGCTGGCGGGATGAGAAGGAAGTGTTGCAAACATTGACGTAACAAAAATAAGGAAAGTCAATTCAGTTCAGAAAACCTATGAACACAAAACTTCTTTAAATTTCTAGTTATTTCACTTTGCACCAGAGTGCATGACCTCAGTTCTTTAATAGAAACATCCATGGAGAAAAGTCAACATTTCTTGAAATAGTTTTTGCAGCCAAAACAAAACAAAACAAAGAAATCCAGTCAGTTTAGGAAACTTTAAAATAACATATTACTCCATCATTTAGTAGTGACATATTTTGATCAACGTCCCAACTTCTTGTAATAGATGTTTCAATTTTTATATGATAGATAGCGTTAATCAAGGCGCTTCATTTAAATGCACGGGAATGAGGTGTACCTCCCGGTACAAAAACAATCAGTGGATCCTATTCACAGTGTCTTAAGTATTGGAATGATACTTATCTAAAGGGGTCAAAATCCAAGACACTGGCTCCTCATAATGGTACTAATCACTGGTAAAACAGAGCCATGGTGTACCTCCTATAGTGGTACTAATCACAGGTAACGTAGACTCATGGTGGTACTAATCACAGGTAATGTAGATCCACGGTATGTCACACACATTGGCACCACTCACAGGTAACACAAACCCACTGTGTTTTGAACGAAAGAGTAACACTCACAAGCAATACAGACCCATGATGTTCCTCACGTAGTGGGACTAATCACGGGCCACGCATTCTCATGGTGCCGCTCACATAGCGCTACTAATCATAGGCAATGTAGACCCACGGTGAATCACACATTTTAATAACGCCCACAGGAAACACAAACCCATGGTGTTTTTCACATAATGGTATTGATCTCAGGCAACGCAGACCCATGATTTTCATCACAGTGGTACTTACCACGGGCGCCAGTTAAATCCGCGATTTTTCTCACGAAGTGATGCCAACCACAGGCAACGTAGACCCATTCAAAACACAGTGGATCAGACCTGTGGAATGCACATGATGACACTTATCACAAACACCGCCCAGACCCGTAGTGCTTCTCGCATAATGGTGCTGCTCCTATTTAACGTAGAAGTATGGTTTTCCTCGCAAGGTGGTACTAATCGCAGGTATCGTCGACCCATGGTGTTCCGCATGTAATGGTACTAATCACAAGTAATCACATGGTTCTAATAACATCATCCCTTGGTCGTCCGTTTTAGTCGCCTCTTACAGCACGCAGGGGATACCGTGGGTGTAATCTTCGTGTGCGTTCCCCACCAACGGGGGGTGTTTCAATATCTTGGGTGTAATATACCGTAGTTGAATATTTACAATATCCACGCAGATGGGGATGCGGATAATATTTTGTCTATCCACGCCGGGCTCTAACCATGAAACGGTTCAAAGGGAGCTGGCATTTATCAAAACACACTTCCAAATCATACCAGCTAGAATCAATTAATTAATGTTATTTGCTTTGCGTCCCACTAACTACTTTTACGGTTTTCGGAGACTCCGAGGTGCCGGAATTTAGTCCCGCAGGAGATCTTTTACGTGCCAGTAAATCTAAAGACACGAGGCTGACGTATATGAGCACCTTCAAATACCATCGGACTGAGCCAGGATCGAACCTGCCAAGTTGGGGTCAGAAGGCCAGCGCCTCAACAGTCTGAGCTACTCAGACCGGCCCAGCTAGAATCAATCAAGAAGCTAGAAACACGTGGGTTCCGTCTCGCTGATTCGCCGTACATTATCGAAAACGTGAAGCGTGAACTGGAAGGTATCCCAGGAAACCTCGGATTCCGTCTGCAAAACAAAATATCGTGATGTCCTTAAACGAAATCCGGGACACGACATAATGCTGCCTATAAACAAATATTTGGCTGTTACTGATAATGTGGATCTACCAGAATGTTTAACACATACATTTGTCCTGTCATATCTGTGGATGTATAAAGATCATTCTCCGCACTGAAGCTAGTTTTAACAGACAAACGCCACAGATTTATACCTGAAAACTTGCTGAATACTGTTGTAGTGTACTGTAAAGCCAATTATAGACAAGGAAAGTAGGGTGTGCCGTGTTAAGTTGAAGAGGAATGTGTATTAAAGTGCGTTTCTCCACGTTTTTCTTTCTACACGGTTTTCGAACCACCTTACCTATGAGATTGGACGGAGTGACTGTGAGTGGGTCAAGAACGCCTTAACGACGACAAAGAGGCTAGTGTCTAACAGCTTACTGCGGTTGAACGAGGCCGTATAATAGGGCTACGTGAAGGTGGATTTTCCTTCCGCGCTATTGCAGAACGACTTGGTAGGGATGTCTCCACTGTGCATGCGTGCTGGCAGCAGTGGTCACGAGAAGGTACGCTCGCAAGAAGACCGGGGCTCCGGACTAGTGTTGGCTACTGAATGCACGATTCGAAGCAGTGTATCGATTCATTTAAGTGTCCGAGTGAATCGATTCACAGGAACGGCGAGCTCACGGCACACGATTCAGCTTACTCCCAGCGGACAGTGCTGAGTGGCGCACTCACTGGACGTTGACGGAGAGCCGAGCTCCCGCTGCAGCGAGACAGTGAATCATGGCACATCGAAAGAATCGTGAACGAGCGCGACTCAGTGAGACACAAGATACACACGGCTCCTGATCGGCTCACTGGACACTGGCGGAGAGCCGAGCTTCCGCTGCAGCGAGACATACAGTGAGCCATGCTACACTGAAAGAATCGTATGCTATAATAGACTCTCGAGCTCAGCTCATTTGAAAATAATACCCATTTGCATTCACAGTCCTCTTCTCACAGGGAGGTTTAAATAATATATGGTGTTATTTGCAGTGTTAAAAAGGTAGTCACAACATAATTCTGAAGTAGCTAGTGAGTAGGTAGGCTATTAGGTTATACTATTTATTAGTTTAATGAATCTTAGTATTATAACTTAGTTGACATTTGACAAACTCGACTCTAGCCTGCCCTATGACTATGAGTCATGCTCATGACCACTCAAAAGTACCTGTTTTATATTGGGAAGAACGGCTCAGTATTCTCTCAGTTCGTATGTCACATCGTTGCACAAGACTTCAATGATATGTGGACAGACGCAATAACTTAACCAACAGTATGTTGAATCAGTAAACTAGCGGGCTACTGTACGTCTCGGGTAGCCTATACAAAATATGACGATTTAAGAAATCCTCAGCTGATAGAAAATACATATTTTCAAAAATAACTGAGCGAGTTGTCGTGCTGTTAGTATCGCGTAGCTATGCGTTTATATTCGGGGGATGGTGGGTTCGAATCCCACCGTCGGCAGCCGTTAAGATGGTTTTCCGTAGTTCCCCATTTTCACACCAGAAAATGCTGGGACTGTACCTTAATTCAGGCCATGGCTGCTACCTTCCTAATCCTAACCTTTCCCACCCTGCGTCGCCGGAAAGCTTCGATGTATTAGAGTGACGCATTTTTTTTTCTAAGAAAGGAGCTCATAGTATGAAGACCAGATGGCAGCTGCGAGCACTGAATGCTGTTGCTGCTGTCTTACCAGCACATACTACACAGATGCAGTAAGAGCTGTGACTAATGTACCGTGAATCGGATCACTGTATCGATTCAGTAACGTGAACGGAATCAAATGAATCGATTCAGTAAAATGAATCGAATGTCCCATCACTACTCCGGACGTCCCCGTGGCACCACCGAGAGGGAGGACCGCCATATTCGGCGTATGGCTGTGGAGCAGCAGACTGCGTCTGCAGCAGCAACGAACTATTCGAAATCGGTTACTTGAAGGACAGCTCCGAGCCATACGCCCTGCGGCGTGCATTCCACTTACCTCAATCCACCGCCGTATGCGACTTCAGTGGTGTCAAGCGAGAGCTCATTGGAGGTACTAAGAGCTTACGTTCTTGTAGCAACATACATATGACGCTACTGGCCTAATATACCTTTTGTAGACTAGCATACGTACCCCTTCTTCGCACGGAAATTGGTAATCGATTTCACGGCCCCTTCATGAATTTATGCCAAGTTACATGAGGGAACCGCTCGAGGCCAGAGACAAGACAATATCAGACCTCAGGGAAGAGCTCGAAACTAAGACCGATGCTCTAGGAGCAGTATCAGCGGAGGCAATCACTGCGTGTGTTGGGGGTGCGGGAATCGAGTGGCGAAGACACGGACAAAATTGTCATCGAGCTAGCTGACAATATCGGAGTGCATTTAACGCACGAGGACATAGACAGAAGTCGCAAGATAGGCAAGGTGAGTACTGTGTAGAGATGAGAAGAATGCAAGAATGGGGAATGTGGCCTGCAAGCACGAACTTCCTGTTCTGCCCAGACAGATCGGCTCTTATCTGTTACACGAAAACATTGATTCACACTTTGGAGTTTGCTGGATTACAACTGACAAGAGCGAAGAGCTGTCAGTAGAAGATAATATAAAGTCGCCTGGATAGTAGCGGAGTTGCTATGGTAACCATTGCGTCACTGGCTCTACTGGTGAGAACCCCTTCGCCCCGTGCTTCGCCGGGCATGCGCAATCTTCTGATCTCCCAACAGTACAGATAAGCCGCGACCGATAATAGTGAAGTTCGTGTCCTACCGCAAACGGAACGAACTGTTCAAATCTAAAAAGATACTGAAAGGAACGGGCAAAACAATCGGGGAAAACCTCACGTCAATCAGGATGAAACTGTTGCAAGAAGCAATTACTAGATTTTCTGTGTCCAACTGTTGGACAATAGACGGTACAATTATTGTGAAACACAATGGTGTGAAATATCGTGTGTCAAGCCGAGCGGAATTGGACAGGATTAAATAAACCGACAGACCCAAACTAACACAGCAATACACAATTTACAGTTTAAACTAACTTAGACGCTAGACTTTAGAATATTACTATTCCAACTATTACTTTTAGATTATATCTTCATTAGATTTACAGATAATAACTAGGAAAGATAGCGTACAGGTTGGCAACTCAAAGTGAGAGTGCTGCACACGCTTCTATTTTCGGCAAGGTTACTGGTGGACATCTCAGCGGAATATCCACTCCCATACCTACCCAGCCCCCTAATACTAATCCTCTTACAAATGCTTTTAACAACTTCCCAAATTCCTTACAGGTAGTACATGCTAACGTCCAAAGTCTAATTCCTCACTTCCACGAACTCCGTAACGTAATTGCTAATGTCAACCCTCACATCGTGGACCGATGACCATGCACTCAAAATCAATGCCCAAAAATCGCGGTGTATTCTTTTAGCTACTCAAAAAAAAAAAACACGCATGCCTCACAGACGTTCATACTCACCCAGTAACATTAAAAGGCAGTCAGCTACAATTCACAGATACAGTTAAAAACTTAGGAATGATAATAGACAAAAACCTTAGTTGGAACGATCATGTAATAAGTATATGTCAGCGAGTGTTTTATTCCTTACATTCCCTTAAGAAACTCAGAGATTTACTCACCCCAAATGTAAGAAAACTGCTTGTCAAAGTATGGTAATGCCAATATTCGACTACTGTGACGTAGTATACCGTAACCTGAACGCCTCACTTTCCATCAAGCTCCAAAAGGCACATAACACATGTGTTCGATTTATTTCAGATATACAGATATATATATTTCCATATTTCTCCCGCATTTTATAGACTTCCATGGCTTCGCTTAAGAGAGCGATGAAATTTACACACTGTTTCTCTGTTACATCGTATACTGAACCTCAACACTCCTGAATACCTTGTCACACAATTCCAGTACCTAGCATCACCTTCTAGTATTCCTACCAGATCGTCGTCCACCTCAGTACTAAGCATTCCCATTCACCGCTCAACTGGTTACAGTAGATCATTTGTAGTCATCGCCAGTCGAATTTGGAATTTCCTACCTGCTGAAATTAGGAGCGTGTCAAATCACCTCCACTTTAAGAAACTCTGTCAAACCTGGTTCAATGAATCAATATTCTAAAGGCTAATGCCTTGTCGATGCAACCACTCTTTTCTTTCATTGACTGTTCGTTTCAGTTCCATGTAATTGACACAACCTAACCTCTTCTTGGCGTCGTCCAAATACTTCATCCTAGGTCTTCCTCTGCCTTTCTTTCCCAGCACTTTCCCTTCAAGTATGTTAGTGATGAAGGTATTGTGTCTGATGACATGTCCAATAAATTTTAATTTCCTGTTTTCCATTTAGTTTGAAAACCGTCTCTCTTCTTTAACTTCATAACACATGTAGGATTGGATCACAGCCAAGTTATTAGGTTAATTAAAACATTTAAGTGATACCTTAAGATATTAAATTGTAGATAACTTATTTAATGTATATTTAACTTTTCATGTAGGCGCACGTATGGTCGGACGCCGGTTAATTGGCGGCCCCTTTAGAGTCATTATAACCGGTTTCGACTGTATTATCTTTATCCCACTCACTCGTTCAATTATCTACTGAAACTGTCTTCTTGGATTGTTTTTGAAAAAGAAAAGCTGATCTGTAGTTTTACATGATAGCTGATGTGATCATTGCCAGGGGACCTTCATTTTTCGCGTAATCCGAACCACAACAAGGAGACTTTAAAGATCTCAACTACATTGGCTGGAACGTCGGATTTTCCAACCACAGACGCCTTGATGAGAGTCCAGTGGTTATGTCACTCAGCTATCACGCCAGCCAGCTGTTCTTCATGTTTTTTCTTGAAGAATAGGCTATACGCATAATGCTAGTGGCTTTACGTCGCACCGACAGCAGTTAGAAGCGGCCGTGGCCTTAATTAGAGTACAGCCCCAGCATTTGCATGGTGTGAAAATGAGAAACCACGGAAAACAATCTTCAGGGCTGCAGTGGGATTCGAACACACTATCTACCGGATGCAAGCTCTCAGCTGCGCGCCCCTAACCGTGCGGTCAACTCGCCCGGTATACGCATAATGACAACATGACTCGTACATTTTCTCCACTGCATATCATGCTACCAAAATGATAGCAATTAAGATAAGACAGTCACTTATATAAACAGCTCCAGTAATATCATAAGTCGTAATCAGCAGTCTCGTGCCGCAGCCACGAAAAGTGTAAATTGGAGTCGCTCAGTCAGTTGAAGTCATATTTAAAACAGGCAAGTACATTTGTTTATACATTTTAATACTTTTTTTTTTACAATTTGTTTTACGTCGCACAGACAAAAACGTGGCCTTATGGCGACGATGGGATAGGAGTGGAAAGGAAGTGTCCGTGGCCTTAATTAAGGTACAGCCTGGTGTAAAAATGAGAAACCACGGAAAACTATCTTCAGTACTGTCGACATTGGGATTCGAACTCACTATCTCCTTAATACAAATACACAGCTGCGCGACCCTAACCGCGCGGCCAACTTGTTCGGTTTTAATTTCTCGTAATCCGGAAACATTTATGTACAGCTTATTGAAACCGTCGTAGTATGAAGCTTAGGGAGCAACTGATTCCTAAATTAGTATTACACTAGCAAGATACCCGTGCTTCGCTAAGGTTTTATACTGAAATATATAATTGAACGCTTAACATTTTAAATATAATCAGCCAAAATTCGCGATTTGACGGCAAAGTTCCTTCGATTTTTCAATCTTTCTTTCCAGCAATCGATTTCATACTTCCCGGGCCAGCACCAAGTATTTCGCCCGGTCAGTTGGGTCTCTAAATCTTTGCCATCGTCTCCTATAAGTATTTTTTTTATATATTTTTATTTTTTTTGCTATTTGCTTTACGTCGCACCGACATAGTTATGTCTTATGGCGACGATGGGACGGGAAAGGCCTAGGAATGGGAAGGAAGCGCCGTGGTCTTAATTAAGGTACAGCCCCAGCATTTGCCTGGTGTGAAAATGGGAAACCACGGAAAACCATCTTCACGGCTGCCGACAGTGGGGTTCGAACCCACTATCTCCCGGATGCGAGCTCACAGCTGCGCGCCCCTAACCGCACGGTCAACTCGCCCGGTCCGTGCATTATTGACCTTATTATAGAGGTGAACAATTGCACGGTCAATATCATTAATATCGTTTATTTCAAATGTGATTACATTTTTATTTGTGTGCCAGGAGAATCTACTGTAATCTAACCTTAAGTCATTCAAAGGAAAAGATGGCTCTTTAAAACGAACTCAGGAAAGATTAAAAATTACCAGTTTCTGATCAGAATCAAGTACATTATGAACAGTAAAAACAATTGGTCTCAACTCCTTTTCCACCCCACTGCCCTTAAGTTGATCCCCCCCCCCCAAAGAAAGAAGGCGTGTTTCTTTATGCTTAAAGGAGATTCCAAATACCAATGTTCACGTCTGTTACCTTCAGTTTTGAGATATAAGTTACCCCATAAAAAGAATACACTGTTTTTCACTTCCTTTCCCCCCCCCCCCCCAACTAACAAGTAAGTGAATTGTCCAGAAAAAATACTTGTTTCTTTATTAGTACAGGATCTTCTAAATACTAATTATCAGGACTGTAACATCTTCAGTTTTTGAGTTGAGATGTGTGTCCTAATAAAAGGAATTCAACTCCTTTTCATCCCCGCCCCCCCCCCCAAATGCGTTTTTCTTTGTTTTAAAGGAGATCCAAATACCAATTTTCACGTCTGTAAAAACTTTGGTTTTTATTAGATGTAAGTATCCTCATACAATTAATTCAATTAACTTTTCAATGGTACATGCAGCTCACCTCCATTGGGGGTGTTCCTAAAAAGAGCTCAGAACGAGGACACGCGTTTATTTTACTGTACTTTACTTTCTTGCCTACCGGGCGAGTTGGCCGTGCGTGTAGAGGCGCGCGGCTGTGAGCTTGCATCCGGGAGATAGTAGGTTCGAATCCCACTATCGGCAGCCCTGAAGATGGTTTTCCGTGGTTTCCCATTTTCACACCAGGCAAATGCTGGGGCTGTACCTTAATTAAGGCCACGGCCGCTTCCTTCCAACTCCTAGGCCTTTCCTATCCCATCGTCGCCATAAGACCTATCTGTGTCGGTGCGACGTAAAGCCCCTAGCAAAAAAAAAAACTTTCTTGCCTCGTACACTAGAGAACGTACGGAAATGACAATTGAGATGGCAGCAATAATCCTTTCTCTGAGATGAACTAAGTCACGTAAATTCTCGCCATAAACAATGTTTTTGATGTATCCCCAGAAGACGTCCATTGGACTGAGAGCAAGGCTTCTAGACGGTCAGGGAACAGGGCCACCACTATCAATTAAACCCTTCGGAAACTGAGCACTTAGTGCGTTGCCTACATTGTCCGGCGCAACACAACACTGATAAGTTGTCCTAAATTTATATTCAACAGGAACATTTGATTTGAATTCGTGAACTAAAGCACGCACTGTGCTTATTGTTGGGCAGTCCACGGCGAACTGGCCTGGCTGCACAGCACACATCCAGAAGCGCTATTCATAGTGAGGGTTATATCACCCGGTCAAGGTCAGGGATCTAATACGACTAGTACTAACAGTGGTTTGAAAAACATCCTTCTGCACTCTTCAGTTTAACACAGGGCATCTCAAACGCCCAAAATCTCACGCGTGCAAATCGAAGCGCAGACTCCGTGCACTGTGCGTCGGTCCGACTCTGCTCAACTCGGCTTGACTCGGATGGTGTAGTGTGCTGAGAGTGACGAAGCGTTCGGTAATAGACGGCTTGTTTGTCGGTGAAATAGATAAGCGCAAGACAACAACATAATAATGGAGCAACCTGTTTCCAAGGAAGCAAAGACTTCCGAAAATCTATTTCAATCAAACAGGGAACTTTCGTATTTTTTGGTCATTCGTGACGATAAAGCCAAATGCTTAATCCGTGGGACAATAATTATGTGATAAGTTAATCAAAAAGGTCTATTTTCCAACATAAAGGCTTTGCTCAAGTTCTACGAGAATTTGTCGAAGGAAGATTTTGCTAAGCTGCATCGAGAAGCAGCTAAGATTATTTCTATGTTTGGTTCCACATGCATATGTGAAAGGTATTTTTTCCTGTTTTGACTTGTACGAAAACTAGATTGCGTGCGAGTAGGCCTATTTCTGATTGTAATTTAAAGGAGGCTCTCAGAATTGCTGTCAGCCGGTCCCTTGTTCTTGGCATAGCTGGTATCATTGCAAAGATAAGGGAAAAGAAGAGCTAGAGAAGATGAATTGTCTGTTCAAAACAAATTGAAAGAGTGCTTTAACACCGGTAACATTGTCCCATACAACAGTTTCACCGCTCACCGCACATAAACATTGCGCAGTGACAGGAGAATCAGCGGGGAAGGTGGAGAAGGCGAAGACAGGCCGAACGGGTGAGACAGGTGTATGGGAAGTGGAGTGGAGGTTTGCACTCTGGTCAACCTAGTGGAGTAGTCTCCTGCACCTTGCGCCGTGCAGTGCACGGGCGCATGCACCCTGAGAGGCCCTGCTTTAACACCATAATCACCCCCCGTATGTTTATCCTACTTGAAACAGGATTTTCTTAAATATGGGTATTCTTTTACGATGATCCTGTATTTTCCGCAAATGTCAGTAGTGCGAACCATTAAAATGTCCCCCTTATTTTCCCACTGTGGGTTAGCCTACAACATCCTCCATGCTTTTGCAATCACTGATCTGTCATAACACGTTTTCTTTTCCAGGTAGACAACAGCTATGAGACTTCGTCTGTCACTAATAACCCTGCTTCTGGGTTGGGTGAGTGCTACTACAGCTGCTAACATACTGGTGCTACTGAACGTCGTAACGCGAAGTCACCACATATGGAACAGCGCTCTTGTCACTGCGCTAGCAGAAAGAGGTCATAATGTCACCGTTTTAGCCACACTGCCTGTGAAGAAGCCAGGCCCAAACGTCACTAGCCTTGTTCTGGAAGGAATATACGAGTTTGTGGAACATGAAACAGAATTCGACTTCGAGGATATGACTGATCTGCCGCCAGCAGAAATGTTACATTATATGTTGTTTGACTGGATGAATACAGTATGCGACTTCACCCTCAGGAACAAAGGAATGAAGACACTGCTAAACTACCCAGACAATTTCAAGTTCGATTTGATTATATATGAACCGATGTGTGGAGAATGTCTTCTAGGATTAACAAAAAGATTCGGGTAAGTACGTTCACATTTTTACAGCTGGGATTTTTGACAACCCCCTTTGGGTGGAGGCTGAACATGAAGAAATACTTCTGTTTCCACTAGATCTGCCCGCACACGGCCGTCGATAACAGCGAAACTGTACCGGCAGTCTCGACGTAAGCGAGTCTCGCTCGCTTCGGCTTCATTCACACGTACCATTTTGCAACCACATCACAGTGGTTGGCTGTGGGCGGTTTCAAGCTCTTATGGAAATGCAATCTTGGCTTCATACGTACCGCACACGGCAGTCAAGTTCAACCACTGTCGCAATCTGTAGGCGATATCATCCACAAAACGGTGGCGTGCCAGATGTGACCGTGCCGCATGCGACCCGTGCCACTAGCGACCGCATAATCTGTAACCGTGCCGGATGCGACCGGCGTTGACAAGCAAATTGTCATTTGATAAGTTGTGTCATCACCCAAGATAAGGTAAGCTAAACAAAGTGCAATACCATTTCAATAAGTCCTAGAAGCAGCTACTGCCCCTACTTTACATAACACTTCTGGGGGAAACTCGTTTTACAACACGAAACATGGAGATGCGTTTACGTCTTTTCCCACCGGGCGAGTTGGTTATGCGGTTAGAGGCGCGCGGCCCTGAGCTTGCATCCGGGAGATAGTAGGTTCGAATCCCACTGTCGGCAGCCCTGAAGATGGTTTTCCGTGGTTTCCCATTTTCACACCAGACTGTACTTTAATTAAGACCAGGGCCGCTTCCTTTCCATTCCTAGCCCTTTCCTATCCCATCGTCGCCTTAAGACCTGTCTGTGTCGGTGTGACGTAATGCCACTAGCAATAAAAACGATCCTAATTCTCTGAAATTATTTACGACTTAGGCCTACTTACTTATCGTGTCCTATTAGTACCAGGAGTGTCCGAGGACGTGTTCGACTTGCCTGGTGCAGGTGTTTCTACCTGACACCATTGGGTGGCCTGCGCGTCTGGATGTGGGATTATGATAATGAAGTAGGGAGAGATGAAACCCGGTTTCGGCACGTAGCCTACTCCTCTCAAATAATACCAAGGGGTCTGCTCAATGCTTTACGTCTCCATCCGACGGCCGAATCACCATCAGCAGCATCATATCCCCTCACTCCATTTGAACACTGCGAAAAGGTTTGGATTTGAATCTAGGCTTTTGGCATGCAATCTAGTGATTAGAATCTGTCTACCAACCAACTTTCCTACCCTGCCGGCCAACATTCTGATGGTGATTTTTTTTTTTTTTTTTTTTTATCCAGGCTAAGTAGCTCAGACGGTTGAGATGCTAGTTTTCCGACTCCAACTTGGCAGGTTCGATCCTGGCTCAGTCCGGTGGTATTTGAACGTGCTCAAATACGTCAGCTTTGTGTCGGTCGATTTACTGGTACGTAAAATAAGTCCTGCGGGACTAAATTCCGGCACCTCGACGTCTCCTTAAACCATAAAAGTAGTTACTGCGACGTAAAGCGAGCATCATTATTATATTTTTCTTTCGACCAACGGCACTCGAACCTGCTAACAACGGTGCCAGACCTTTATTTTAGAAAAGGCCAAGTTAGCTACTTATAAGCAATCTGCCACTTGGTGACAGCCCTTAATGCAGATCAATTGTAAGTGATTGATGGGTCGCATGCGGCACGATGCTTATCCGCTCGGTCGCTATTAGCTCGATAATGCCCGGGTCGCATCCGGCACGGTCGCATCTGGCACGTAACCCACAAAACATCGCTGGCATGGTCAAACGCAATCCACACGCCAGCGATAGCGCTGCGAACCTCGCGTACATCACTCACCCCAGTCGTTCCCTCCGTTTCCAGACTGTGGTACGTATTTCCACTCTATTATTATTACTACTACTAATTATTAAATACAATGTAATTAAATAATTTAAACACTTTGCATCGTACATTCTCAAAGACTGGTACAGTAAATGAAACGGACTTTCGGTCTTCGGTCCAACTAATAGAGGTCGTGCAGTACAATCTCCAATCATTACACCGCGATTCAAAAGCCTGGATTCAATTTCAACCCTCTCCACAGTGTTCATATGGAGTGAAAGCACATGATACTGTTGATGATGATTCGTCCGTCGGATGGAGATATTAAGCCTTGAATAGATCCCTTGGTGTTATTCCAGAGGAGTAGGCTATGTGCCTGCACAGGGTTTCACACTCTCCCTAATCATTATTATTATTATTATTATTATTATTATTTGACACCCAAATGCGCAAGTCACTTACTGGCGTCAAAAATGAAGACCTGTACCAGGCGAGCCGAATATGTCCTCGGACAATCCTAGCATTAAAAGTCATCCGCTGAACCAAACTAAAAATAATAATAATTATTATTATTATTATTATGATCATACGGCCCAAAATCATAAATGAGTAGACGATAAAGGCGGCCAGGAATAGAGCTAACCACTGAGTACCCAGGTGACGCATATTATTATTATTATTATTATTATTATTATTATTATTGTTGTTGTTGTTGTTGTTGTTACGGGGTTACCCGTGGAGCAGAAAGAGGTTAAAGAAGGTGCCGAGGTGAATGGGTCTAACTACAATATCAAGAATTGATTTAAAACTTTAAATAAGGTTATATTTCTTTTAGGACTTCAAACTTGACAATTTTTCATAACAATGCAAGATCAGGTACAATGACAAACTATAAACCAGACAAGGAAAATCCGAAATTTAGTGATTTTACAAATCTTGGGCTTTACGCTCTTCGCTTTACAATTTCCGAGCTCCTAGCTCAAATGTACAAAAGAGCACAAATTTATTCAAGGGAAGAAATCCCCTAATTCATGGAGGACTTAATCCTATAATTACAATATCTAGCCTTCCAGAGGCACTCTTTACAATTACAAAACTTGAAAAAGAGCTAACAGGCTCTCGGTTCCATACTGCCTACTCAAGGCAACATTACATCAATCTCGGATCTCTCAACCCACCCTTTAGAAATGGAACTAATTTTTACAGGGGTATTAAATACCCAACCTACTGGGCCTTCGTGGAATAACAGGTTAAATTAACGGCCCGAACAAAAAATGAATGGGGGCGTATACTTACACTCCTACATATGAACACCCAAAAAAATCTAAGGGGCTCTAGGCCGATGAAACAGGGGCTATTCCCAAACTACTGAAGTGACTCGTATAGAATTACATTAACACATTACAGTAGGAAAAGCAGTTAGAGAAAACGTAGTCACCCCAAACCAAGATGAAGGGGAGCTCTCTTTCTCTTCTTGTTTCCCTGAGACATCTTGGACCACGCGCTTCCTAACTCTGGTGAGGTTTCTTCTTAGCCGAGTACTCCTTCATTTTTTCTTTCCTTTCCCGAGTCCACTTCACACCAGCTCCAGAACGCAATGTTTTAGCTAAGGAAGAGTGTCGGATGTTCGAACAGCATTATAAATTTATCCCTGTTGAATATATTCTCGGGATCAATTTTTTTAAATTCTAGGTCTCTTAGAACTAGTTTCGTCCATCATTTGTCCCCTTCCCTCTAGAAATGGTACACCTGGCTTTCATGGTTAGATCCTCACTAACGTTCTCCGAGGTATTTGTACGAGTTAGTCGCTTTTATTACAGTGTCCCAGTATGGGATTGAGTTGGGTGCATCTCTTATCGTGGTGATGAACTCCCGTCTTGTTAATGGCAATCCTCAACACTAGCTTAGCCGCTATTTGTCTGAGGGAGGAGAGCTGGTGTGTACTTCCTCCATACTTGATGTTAGGAATGTGCGGTCATCTGCGAAGGCCAGGCAATCTATATACTTTTAAAAAATTATGAAAACTAAAGTCAGTCAGTCCGGCCTTTATATCCAGTCGAATTCCTTCATTTTTTAACTGAAAGGTGTTCATGCACAGATTTGTCATCAGGTACTATAAATCACTTAACTTCCGCCTTCCTCAAATTATTTTATTTTTCAATTTTTTTTGTCTCTTTGAAGCAATCATATCTTTGGTTCTAATTGAGGTGCGGAGTTCGTTTTGGTCTAAGAGCACTCAGTGGATCAAGCTCTTTCATTTCAGCTCTTAACTATTCAAACTGGTTGATTCTGAGGAAAGTTATGAGTGCACATTCAATTTGACGTCTCATTTCTTCAACATTTTTTCTCATTGAAGCAATCATATCTTTCGTTCCAATTGACGTACGCAGTTCGTTTTGGTCTAAAACACTCAGTGGATCAAGCGCTTCCTTTTGAGGTAATAACTACTTAAATTGGTAGATTCTGAAAAAAGTTATGAGTACATTTGTCTCCATGACGAAGATCTTTGAAGGACTTTTTAACAGTTTGACGCGTTCCAAGGAACGTTTAATTCAATTTCTTTGTGTGGTGTATTTTTGAGTGTTTTGTTGACATAATATTACATTCTATGACCACGGCAGATCATGTGCTTTATATCATTAACTCGAAACTTTGCAAATACATCCGTGAGGACAGCAACAAACAACACCATACTTTGTACATTGCGGGCGGAACCAGCGGTAAACTGCTAGTTGATTTTAAACTTGTCCTGCTTGAAACCAATATTCAACCCCGAATTGTCTGATAGAGTTTTCGTCAATTCACGAATGGCTTTCCCTAGCATGCAGTTGAAGAGAATAGGGGATAAACCATTCCCCTTGCCTAACACCAGTTTTGATATCAAAGCTTTTTTTTTTTTTTAATTTCCTCTGTTGGTGTTTGTCAAAAGTATTATTTTTATAATATACTGTTTTTCGTTTTATTTTAATTTGTTCCAGGTCGCCGCCTGTGATAGGAGCAAGCGCATTTAGCCATCCACACTGGATTGACTACATGTTTGGAAATCCAAATAATCCTTCTTACATCCCTGACATAATGTTGCCATACCTAGACCATATGACATTCTTGGAACGAATGGACAACTTTCTCTTCAATCTGAGGGCGGATCATCTCTGGAATTCTAAAGTACTTCCAAATATTGATGGTAAGGAAAATCTTCACACAGAAAGTCATTTGTAAAAAACATCCATATCGTACGACATGCTGAAGGACTTTGTATAACTAGACGAAACCCATAAAAACTTCATGGATGACGGATGGAGTATTTATGGAAGGACGTCCTTTTATAAGACATCAGTTCATGGTTACTTTCTTGCATCGATATTTCTCAATGTCCATAAGTCCGGTTCCTTGGCTGAATGGTCAGCGTAATGTCCTTCGGTTCGGGGGGCCCCGGGTTCGATTCCCGGCCGGGTCAGGGATTTTAACTTCATCTGGCTAATTTCTCTGGCTCAGGGACTGGGTATTTGTGTGCGTCTTGAATGTATAAGTTCAATTCATCAAGTCAGTTCATAATTAATTAATAATAATAAGATTATCAGAGAGCCTCCGTGCTCAGGTGGCAGCGCGCCGGCCTCTCACGGCTGGGTTCCGTGGTTCAAATCCCGGTCACTCCATGTGAGATTTGTGCTGGACAAAGCGAAGGCGGGACAGCGTTTCTCCGGGTACTCCGGTTTTCGCTGTCATCTTTCATTCCAGCAACACTCTCCAATATCATTGCATTTCATTAATCATGCATTAACCATTGCCCCAGAAGAGTGCGACAGGCTTCGGCAGCCGGCACAATTCCCATCCTCGCAGCTAGAAGGGGGCGTCATTCATTACATTCCTGACCCGGTCAAATGACTGGAAAACAGGCTGTGGATTTTCATTTTCAACAAGATTACCACTACCAGCTAGCCAAACGGTGTATAAAGCAAAGCAAAGCAAAGTCACCTCCGTACAGGCCATGAAGGCCCTTGGAGGAGTGGAAGGTCAAGGCTTCCACCATTGTTAAACTCGGCACGTGATGGGGTAGAGTGGTTAGCTCTATTAACTTGGAACTCATTTTGGTGTAGGCCGAGTGAATCTCAGGGCCATATGCATCTCCGGAAGTGGAAATCTTGTTTCTTAAATTTTACGACTTCCTGACGGGGATTCAAACCCACGTCCTTCCGGGTGAACCGAGCAAGCCTTTACCGCATCGGCCAGGCAGCCCCTAAACGGTGTATAACCAAAGGCAAAAATTTTAAAACAGGCCACCAAAGCGTGGAATTCTGGACCTCAGTGTGTAAGTACCGAGTTGATTTTCACATTATTTCTCCTCTTTATTAGGTAAATGATTCGGCGAACAAGCAGAAATCGGGAATTCAGGCTATTTAATAATCTTCTTCATTCTATGGATATTTATAAAAGTCCCACAATATGTGGAATGCGTGAAACATCATTGATTTCTTAACTTAAAGGATATGATATGTTTAGGCAGAATTTGCAGTTTCAAATTTTCCGTCGATCGCACTCGAGACATAGCAATATACAACGTCCGTGGCTAAATACAGGTTGGGACAAATAAATACCAAATGTCTGGTCCGACTCTTTGGTTGAATTGTTAGCCTTGAGGCCTTCGGTTCAGAGGAATCCGGATTCGATGATTTTAACCGTGGATGATTAAGTCTTCTGGTTCGGGGACTGGTTGTACGTGTTTGTTCCAACTCTCTCCTCTTCATATTCATACAATACACCACAGACACACGCAAGAGTGATTACATCCCTCTAGACAGGACTAGCGTCAGGAAGGACATCCGGCCGCAAAATAGGATCAAATCCACATGTGCAAAGCAGTTTGCACCCGCGACCACCCAATGTGTGTGGGAAAAGTGGTAGAAGAGAAGGAAGGTGAAGAAGAAGACTGCATAGCAATAACCATATATGTTGTTTAGGTAACCCAAGTTAAACGGAAACACACAGAGACATGAGTTAACACCCCGATACAGCTATTTTGGAAATTTTTTTTCACCACGCCACCTCGCAAACAAGTGGTAATTTTAGGCGCACTCTTCTTAAAAATCCCGGGTTCTAACAGGGTTCATATTAGCGCAATGCAAGGACTCATGATACGCAACACATTCTGTTCTAACTAGTTTATTTTATTTTTGTAGCTATTTCAAGAAAACACCTTGGACCTTCATCTGCCGTTCCGTCAGAAGAACTTCTCAAAGTGAGTGCAGTCATGGTGAACGCACATCCCAGCTTTGACAGTCCAAGACCTCTGCTGCCATCGGTGGTCAATGTGGCTGGAATTCACGTCAAGGAACCAGAACCACTGCCAAAGGCAAGTAAATCGCTTAATTCTGTAATTACACTATCTGATTAAAAGTGTCCTGACACCCTTTCCTAATAGTTAACTAAAGCCTACTAGCCATCGCGAACATATAATATATCTAGCAAATGTACCCGTGCTACCCTACGGTATTTTACATTCTATACGGATTTCTACGTAAATTGCTGTACACATGCTGAGTAAGATTATATTAAATTGCATGTCTCTTAGTGCTATCCGAGAAATACTACGGGGAGGACCCAGTACGTTGTTTCCGATTTAAGGTGCGCGTTGGGAAGTTTTGATTATAATGGCAGGCCAAGTTTCCTACTGATTATGCTTAAGGCTAATCTATTTTTCTCCAGGACTTGCAAGAATATCTTGACAACGCTAAGGAAGGAGTTATTTTCTTTAGTCTGGGCACCAACCTTGAGAGTAAAGAGTTAAAAGAAGAAAAGAGACAAGCTATTCTGAGTGCCTTTGCTGAGCTGCCGGAGAAAGTACTGTGGAAATGGGAGGCAGACACTCTACCTGGACAACCAAAGAATGTCAAAGTGGGAAAATGGCTGCCGCAGTCAGATATCCTTGGTAAGTATTCACCTTTATATTACATTACGCTTACATCGAGATGTTACACTCGAATCCGTTCGAATATACTGCACATCTCCAATATTAAAATCACGTGAGTCCAGATTAATATTTAATGTTGTTTACTTGATCTTGATGCCTTTTCTGGCGAGATGTAGTGTTTACAGTGCACTATGTCTTCTGGTATGGGCTATATCAAATTTGTTACTTTCATTGATCTGTCTCAGTCACATCCTTGGCTTTGACAATATGAAAGTGACTGAGGTATGAGTGATGCTAGTAATACCATTGCTTATGCAGCCAGTCCCTGTTATGAATGGTGTGAAAATATCGCTCACAGGGTCGGTTGGTGCACGCATTTCAGTGGGCTTGGCAGACTGATATGTAGTAGCAACGGCTGGCTCGGTGACGAAAGTAACGGGAAACTACCTCACTCCTTATTTCCCTAGTACGCCTCTTCAGTGACGCCTAGGCTATTTATGACAGCTGTTGGCGGAGCTGCAGAGGATCAAACCAGCCTTCGGGCTGAATACCCAACATACATACTTGATCTTGAAGGTTCGTGGTTTCATACACTGTACCTGAGAGTCAGAACACCAGTTGCAATACATTACGAGTGGGCATCTCGGACATGTTCTGAGTTATGACCCTCCTTATGCTCAGGCGATTAGGGCTATACAATTCATCGTTGGTCCCTAAACCGTCACTGGTAGGCTACTAAGTGAGAGACCAAGCTCAGAATATGTTAAGCAAGCCTCGGACGTGTGGGAGTAAGGGAGTCTCATTTCAATTTGACAGGCGAGGGACTCCTTGACTGACTCCTTGGAAATGCGAAAGAAATGGAATTCGACGGGGAGCTATCAATATTAATGGGATTTAAGGAAGGAAGAAAGAAAGGAAGAAAGAAAGTAAGTAAGTAGAACTGGCTGAGTCAACAAACAGCAACAGTATGGATGAATCAGGTGTTACTGATATTCGGTCAAAATCCGATAACTAGGAGGAGATAGGAGGTTACGAAGTGTTCTTTACAGGTGTTAAAAAAGGGAAGGGCAGAGTGTGGGGTAGGACTGTTGATCAGGAATACAGTTGTATGGAAAGCAGCTTCCATTAAACACGTGAATGAGCGAATGATGTGGGTAGATTAAGCAGTTGGAAGAATTAGGACGAGAACTGTCTCGGTCTGCCTTTACTTTTTGACAATCTGTTTTACGTCGCATAGACACAGATAGGTGTTATGGCGACGATGGGATAGGAAATGGTTACGAGAATGAAAGAAGTGACTGTGGCCTGAATTAAGGTATAGCCAAGGCATTTGCTTGGTGTGAAAATGGGAAACCACGGAAAACCATCTTCGGGGCTGCCAATGTCTCGCGAATGCAAGCTGATAGCTACGTGACACAAACCGCAAAGCCACTTGATTGGTTGTCTGTCTGCTCACCATGAGAAGGTGCAGATGAGAATGAAGTTGACAAGTTTTATGAAGGACTAAGTGACATCGCAGTCAGGGTCAACAGCAAGGACAGGATAGTGCTAATGGGCGATTTCAGTGCTAGAGTAGGAGACAGAACTGAAGGATACGGAAAGGCGATGGGTAAATTTGGGGGAGCTATGGAAGCTAATAGGAATAGCTGTGCTTCTGTGCTGGTATGGGATTAACAATTACGAATACATTCTTCAAGCATAAGGCCACTTACCTTTTCACACGAAACGGTAGGGGAACCAGATCCATAATAGACTACAGCATATCCGGCTTTGAATTCAGGAAATCTATAACTAGGTTGTCAACGCCAGTCAATAGTGGCACTGGTCGCATGCGGCACGGTCGCATCTGGCACAACACCGTGCGGGTATACCGGGGATTTTTCGATGACACCGACCACTATTTGATCTGTAGTGAACTAAGTATATCTGGACCTAGGATAGAGAAAGTGAAATCTATCTGCATACATATAAGTGTAGAGAATCTACAGGGCGAGAAAAGTGTCAAACGATAGACAATAACCAGGTTCAGGATACAGAAAGAGAATGGGTGGCATACAGGGATTCCATAGCAGAAACAGCAAGGGAATGCCTAGGAAAAACTGTGTGCAACGACGGGTAAAAGCGACGGAATGACGAAGGGAGGGCAAATTGTAAACGTAAAAAAGAAGTCGTGTCAGAAATGGTTCCAAACAAGGACTGATACAAACTGGGAATTGAACGAAGACAAAAGAAACAGAGCGAAACAAATAATTGTTGAATCCACGAAAGCATGGAAAGATTTCGGTAATAACCTCGAAAGGGTTGGTCAAGCGGCAGGGAAACCATTCTGGACAGTAATAAAGAATCTTAGAAAAAGAGAGAAAAGGGAAATGAGTAATGTTTTGGGCTAATCAGGTGAACTTACAGATACCTGAGAATCATTGGACATAAGGAAGGAATATTTTGTAAATCTTTTCAATGTCGCGAACAACCGAGCTCAAGGGGAAGAAATCAATAATGTTAGAGAAATTACGTTTGAAGAAGTTGGAAAAGGGGGTAAATAAACTCCATTGTCGTAAAGCTACAGTAATAGATTAAATTAAACCTGAAATGGTGAAATTCAGTGGAAAGGCAGGTATGAAATGCGCTTCACAGAGTAATAGCATTAGCATGGATAGGTAGTAAGGTTCTTTCTGATTGGACGAAAGTAATAATTGAACCTATCTATAAGCAAGGGAACAGAAAGGGTTGAAACAACTATCAAGATATTTCATTGATCTGTTTTTTTTGTTTTTTGTTTTACAAGTTGCTTTACGTCGCACCGACACAGACGATGAGACAGGAAAGGGCTAGGAGTGGGAAGGAAGCAGCCGTGGCCTTAATTAAGGTACAACCCCAGCATTTGCCTGGTGAGAAAATGGGAAACCACGGAAAACCATCTTCAGGGCTGCCGACAGTGGAGTTCGAACCCACTATCTCCCGAATACTGGATACTGGTCGCACTTAAGCGACTGCAGCTATCGAGCTCGGTCATTGATCTGTTTACCACGGAAGGTGTTCACTGGCACTTTGGAAAATAGAGCGCGATCAATGATTGAGAGTAAATTGGGTGTAAACCAGTGTGATTTCGGATCACAGAAGAGGAGCTGCCAAGATCAGCTGTTCGGTATGAGGCAGGTAAATAAAAAAATGCTAGAGATGAATAGAGAGTTATGTTTGTGTTTCGTAGATCAAGAGAAGCCATTTGGCATAGTACCAGGGGAAATGTTGTTATCCGGATTATGTGTTTAAAAGTAGATTATTACAATCAATCAAAGGCATTTATGTTGACCACTGGGATACAGTGAGAACTGATAGTAGGATGACTTTCAAAAAAAAAAAAAATTCAACATAAAATTTTTAACCCCTCTTCTGCCGTATTTCCTTTTGATAAAAGGACCACTTTATATTATGCAAATGTAAGGCATTTAATGCTCTATTTTAGACGTCTTAACCACATTCATATGTCTCTTAATTTCGAACTTTTTTTTTTTTTTTTTTTTTTTTTTTTTTTTTTTTTTTTTTGCAATTTGCTTTACGTCGTACCGACATAGATAAGTCTTATGGCGACGATTGGATAGGAAAGGGTCTGGAGTGGGAAGAAAGCGGCGTGGCCTTAATTAAGGTACACCCCAGCATTTGCCTGGTGTGAAAGTGGGAAACCACGGACAACCATATTCAGGCTGCCGACAGTGGACTTCGAACCCACTATCTCCCGATTGCCAGCTCAGAGCCACGCGACCCTAACCGAACCAAATACCTCATAGTCATAACTTTTTAGAAAAAGACCCCTCCCACTCCTCGTTATTTGATATTTTCTCCCGTGTTCTACATTTGCATTCAAACAGTACCTGAACCATTCTGATCGGATCCTTAGTTCCGAAGTTCTAACTAGAATGTGAGCATATGCTTTAGTTACGCTAAGTTCGAATGACTACAGACGCGAAAAAATGTTTACTCATCAACCAAGTGAACATTCTCGGCTTGTTTTCTTAAAATGCGAGGTGAAAGAAAATACAGCTGGCAGCAGCAAGCTTTAATTGGAGAGATATCGTCACTATCGATATCAACTGATAATAATAAAAAAACCACTGAGTGGAGAATTGAAATATAATCGCTCGTATAAACTTCCTCAGAAGAGGCAGGTCCTTTGATGCCAAGGTGAAGTTACTAACTAATGTCAAAATGCTGCCTTGCCAGACGACTCCCACTCTGCCTGAAGTCGGTATTACGAAGTAACGTTACAAATGTTTAAAAATTGAACTGAATTAATTATAATAAATATCTTGTTGTTCTTCTCTTCACCAGCTCACCCCAATGTTCGTCTCTTCATCACACACTCTGGACTGCTAAGCACACAAGAGGCAATCCACCGAGGAGTGCCCATGTTGGGAATTCCCTTCATCGTAGATCAGAAAATCAACATTGAGAAATCAATGCATCATGGAGTTGGACTCCGGCTGGATTACAAAGATCTCACCAAAGAAAGTTTACTGAAGGCAATACGCACGGTACTTGATGATCCAAGGTAAAGTATATTGATAAATTATTTACACGCACACACAGAAATGGTATCCCGACATAAACAATCAACACTGTCCCACTCCAGTACCAAAAAGGTGTTAATTAATTAACTAACATCCTCCTCACCTTCAAAGTTTAACTGCTCTAAAGAAGGAATGGTTACAATGTACTACAAATACACTCTTGCCGATTCATCATGACTGCAACCCTCAGAAGCATGGAAGATTAAAATCTCTACATCCATCATGGCAACTAGGAAAGAGGCTGTCTGAATCACAGTACAACATGAATAATGTCTGAAGGGAAGAGTGGGCTGCTTCAAACCCTGACCATCTACGGTTGATATCCGACCCCTGTGGGAAACTTGCTGGGTTCAACTTGCCAACAAGAATTTGGGCTTCGTTGAACAGAGTGGGGACCGGTCTTGGAAGATGCAAATTCTGGCTCCACATGTGGGGAAAATTTACAGCCCTCATTACGACTGCGGTGACGCGGCTCAGACAGTCCACCATGTTAAGATGTGCCCACTTCGGGGCTTCCAGAGAGGATAAGGCAGTAAAGTGGCTAAATTCTCTTGACATTAAACTATAAGTTATGTTTCCATCCATTGATCCTTTGTCCGATTGTTTTTCTATCTGCTTTAAGTGTGCATAGTATATACATATAGTTTTTCTGTACCCTCTATATGCCATATGAAATAAATACACCGAAAAGAAGGGGAAGAGAGTGAACGGGTAGTTCTGAAGGCACAGTGTGTGCATTGTTATACATTGTTATACATATGCCCATTTCAGTCGCAACAGTCTTATAGCGCGCTGTCTACTTGCAGCAATGTGTTAAGCGAGGAGGTGAAGGACGCTTTTTTTTGTTTGTATCTGGACACCATTTCTGTGCATGCGTGTACGGTAATCTTAGCCTGTGGCTGTTTCCTGATGGATGCAGTATTCTTGCAGCTAACGTTCGGCACAACTCAGAGCAAAATGTAGCTTCCACTTAAGTCTCAGCCTCATTTATGGGTGTGAAAATACGAAGCATGTTTTTAAAGAAGTACCGTTTTCAAATATGGCCGCTGCAGCGCTTCGATCGCCGTTCAGAGCATGCGCGCTCAGTACGTACGTCTGTTGGCTATCCACAAACGGAATTACGGAAGCATTCGCCCGTGTTTACGCTTGTTTGTGCGTATTGAAAATGCCTCTGACAATTAACGGTCCCGTCGAGTGTGAAGTAGCCCCAGTAATTCGATTTTTAAATGGAAAAAGCGTGAAACCTGTTGAAATTCATCGGCAGATTAGTGAAGGGTATGGAGAACACACTATGAGCAAAGGAATGGTAAGAAAATGGATTAGAGCATTTATAAAAGGCCGTACTAATGTCCACGACGAGAAGTGTAGTGGGCGACCGTTTGTGGTGCAAAGATTTGGTGCAAAATGTTGATGCAAAGGTTCGAGAAAACAGATGTTATGAGTTGCCTGAAATTTGGAGGAGTATTCTTTCTGAAATTGTGTCAGGATGCATAGATTATCGGAAGTTGTGCTCACGCAATCCAAAACAAACGGCTTGTCATGCTAACAAGGGGGATTGTTTTGCTTCATGATAATGCGCAATCTCACACGCGTATAGTCGTGACCTAGTGTCTAGTGACTACCACTTGTTCCTGCGCCTGAAAAAACATTTATGCTGGAGGTTCTGAAGTTGAAGTTTTCGATCGTTAACATGTCAAGTGTCTATGGTCTGACACCGTGGGTAACTGGTACCTGCCCCGTTGGCGGGAAAACAAATATTCATCATCAGAATGTTCGTCGGCAGGCTAGGAGAGGTGGTGGGTGGTATACAATTTCTAATCACTAGACTGCGTGCCAAACAGCCTCAATTTCATTCCAAACCTCTCGCAATGTTCACATTGTGTGAGGGCACATGACGCTGTTAATGGTGATTCGTCAGTCGGATGGGAACGCTAAGCCTTAAGCAGACCCCTTGGTGTTATTCGACAGGAGTAGGCTATGTGCCGGCACCGGGTTTCACCCTCTCCTTACCTCATCATCATCATCCCACATCCAGACGCGAAGGACGCCAATTGGGGTCAGATAGAAAGACCTACAACAGACGAGCCAAACATATCTTCGGACACTCCCGGCACTAAAAGTCATACGACAGATAATAATACTAATAATGTTTCCGGGTTTTCTGTGGAACACAGATGTGTAAGAAGGTGCGGGCATGAAGGGGTGGATTGAGAAAAGATCAAATCTTGATTTAAAATTCTAAAATTTGAAATTATATTTCTTTCCTTGATTTTTTGTTTCTTTTCAGATTTTAAACTTTGTTAAACAATAACAAATAACAATAGGACAGATAAAGGTTATAGTTCATTCCATGTTAAGAAATCAGTATTGCTCTTATGACAACAGGGTGCCATATCGAATGGCTCTGCTCAACACCATCACGGGAAAACGGCGGCACATAAATTTGTGAAATTCAGTATTTAAGTTCAAGACAAAAAGCGGAAGAAACTAAGCTGCAAATTATTTTTATGAACTAAAGGGGACGGGGGTTTTACAGGGGCTATTTTTGATTTGTACAGAATCAGAGGTAAACTACGGCACATAGAAAACCTCAGCATTGAAGTGTAAGGCAAATTGGGGGAGAAAATAGACAAATATTGTTATGGGCTCGAGGAGCGAGGCATGCATTTAATTGCATTTAATGAATTTCTCCAGGCAATACAGGCTAGAAAAACCGACGCAACAAATAAATACTGTAGATGTCTCTACGAAAGATCACAGTATGAATGTTTAAAAAAAGGAATCACACACGTAGGCTTATCGCATAACTTTCACTCAACACAAGACAATTACGCACTGATTTAGAGCTTAAAAAGACACACGCAACAAATAAATAATGTAGATGACTTCACTACAGAAGTGAGCTGCCGGCAGTTCACAGAGTGAGGGACTACACTTGGCTTGTACCAGAGCAACAAAGAAGAAGAGAAATGAAGGAAGGCAACGAAGCAATGGCTGTTCCTGCCATTGTACTTCCTCCCTAAAAATGTATTTATGAAAAAATAAAATGTTATGTAATTATTTTAATAACTCACAGGCCAAAATATCTCATCCTTTTTATCTATCTTTCATAATACATTACAAAATACAGTATAATAACCCTTAATCGTAGGTCCATAAGAGCAATACTGTTTTCTTAACGTGGAATGAACTATAGCTCTTCAGCTCGAGAAACAATATTAGAAAAGCCTAGAACAGTCAGACAACAACGATTTAACAGAAAAAGCTTGAAGCTCCCAAGTTACAATTTTTACAAGAGCACCACTGCTCCATTCAATTACTCCTCTAGGAGGCTGCTCTCCAGAAATGTACAAGATTCAAGCCGCTCCAAGGCACAATTTAACTTTAACATACAGTTTCCACTGTCTTACACGCTCAACAATCTAAGTTACATTTAAATATGAAATTAAATAAGAGAAGTTAACTTTAACAGGAGCAAGTGCCCATTCTACATGGACTTAGTAAAAGAGAAAAGGTTTAAGTTATTGGCCGTAAATCAAAATGTTAGGAGTCGAACACTTGCACTCCTTTGAAGTTCACTTGAAAATTCTGAAAACCCTATGTGGGCTTATGGCCCAAAATTACAGACACTAGATGGAGGGAAAATTTTGAATTACAAAAGGAAGAGAGAAATTTTAAGGTTTACGAAATCATAGTCACCTCAATAACAAGTTGAAGGGAAATAAAAGATGGTTCACACTATTTATTCCCTAAGCTAGACTAAGGTCTTTAGACTTGTTTAATGATTTACTTTGAAATATTTACATTAAGAAAAGTTTTTGAAACCTTCCCCTCAAGTTAGCTTTCTCAGACTATTACATCATTCAAAGATGTCTGCCATTACCTTGAGATGGTGGGCCTTCCGGAGACTGACGAAACAAGCCCCCTGCCTCCTCTGTGAACACATGCTAAACCTCTTGACTGGAGCGATGGAAAGACAACATGGCCCAAAAGTTCCCAGCTTTTATAGCGGAGAGGAAAGTTCCAGAATTCTCAGAGCCGAAGCTCTGTCCACACCCCCAGTTTCTATTAGTTGGTTCAATAAATATCAAAAAAATTCCTGACTGGCGAAAATTGTAAGCAGGCGGGAAGAGATAGAAGTGCTAGTAACCTTAGAACACCAAAAAGAATCTGCAAAGAATTCGGTTTAGGAAACCAATGAATACAACAATTCGCTTGAAAATTAATTGTACATTTTCCCACCAGAGGGGGCACATAAGTCGACAATAGAGACATCTGACGATAAACGTTCAAACTTCTCCCAGGAGAAGGTTCACTGCTCGTATTATAGATGGCGCCTGGTTTGAATGTACGGAGTTGGTGGACCTCCGGTACAATAATAATAATAATAATAATAATAATAATAATAATAATAATAATAATAATAAATAAGCACGTTTGTAGCAGTTTGATATACCTTAACTGTTCCCGATACTCGAACGAGAGGTAGGGCGCGCGATATGTTCAGCCCGTAATCAGGGCTGCCTAAACGTAACTCTAACACTACATGTATTTATGCTATTATGATTCTCGGGATTCCAAATTCGATTTCCGAACCTTCCAGTTAAAAGTCGCAGATAATTCTTGGTAAGTGAGCCTCCTAAAGCACGTAGATTATTTTAGCAAAATTTCAAGGTAGGTTTCGTCCGGCTCCATGGCTAAATGGTTAACCTGCTGGCCTTTGGTCACAGGGGTCCCGGGTTCGATTCCAGGCAGGGTCGGTAATTTTAACCATCATTGGTTAATTTCACTGCCACGGGGGCTGGGTATGTGTGTCGTCTTCACCATCATTTCATCCTCATCACGACGCGCAGGTCGCGTACGGGAGGCAAATCAAAAGACCTGCACCTGGCGATCCGAACATGTGCTCGGACACTCCCGGCACTAAAAGCCATACACCATTTCATTTCAAGGTAAGTTTCAATATGACCTCACTGACAGTCAGCTTGAGATTAATGGCATCCCTAGCATCTGGATGTCACGAAAGATAATACTCATAGAGACGAGGTGCTGAAATAGCACTTTTGGGTTCAGTGAGAAAAGCAGAAATACCTCACCTCTCATCATGACTTGTACTTCCAATTACTGTTTCAGCATCGGTTTTTGCGGTTTACCTGTAACCGCACAACATTCCGTGGCCCATGTTCAGCTGAGGAAGTTGGCCGCACGGTTTGGATCACATAGCTGAGGGCTTGAATTCGGAAGATGGTGGGCTCGAACCCATAATCTCCCGAATGCAAGTTTGGTTTATCAGTCCATGGAGTAGTTTGATGCAATGCTCCATGCTACCCTATCACGCTTTTTTCTTTTTTAGCTATTTGCTTTACGTCGCACCGACACAGATAGGTCTTATGGCGACGATGGGACAGGAAAGATCTAGGAGTGGGAAGGAAGCGGCCGTGGCCTTAATTAAGGTAAAGCCCCAGCATTTGCCTGGTGTAAAAATGGGAAACCACGGAAAACCATCTTCTGGGCTGCCGACAGTGGGGTTCGAACCCACTATCTCCCGGATGCAAGCTAACAGCTGCGCGACCCTAACCGCACGCTCAACTCGCCCGGTACCCTATCCCGTGCTAACCTTTTAAACTCAACGAAACTACTGCTACTAACTAACTAACACCATGGCACTACAGCCCTGCCGGGCCTTGGCCTACCAACCGAACGCTGCTCAGTCCGAAGACCTGCAGATTGTGAGGTGTCGTGTGGTCAGCACGACGAATCCTCTCCGCCGTTATTCTTGGCTTCCTAGCCCGGTGCCGCTATCTCACCATCAGATAGCTCCTCAATTCTAATCACGTAGGCTGAGTGGACCTCGAACCAGCCGTCAGATCCCGGTAAAAATCCCTGGCCCAGCCGCAAAACGAACCTGGAGCCTCCGGGTAAGACGCAGTCACGCTACCCCCATACATCCGTGGGCCGGCTTACGAAACTACTACATCTACTCTAATCATACTGATGCTTGGTCTACTACTACTCATTCCGTTCTTACCACCTACACTTCCCTGTAAAACAAACTGAACAAGTCCTAGGTGTATTAAGATGTGTCCTATATTTTTTTTTTCTCTCCTTCTGGTCAAATATCGCCAAATCATTTTCCTCTCGCCGATTCGATTCGCTATCTGTTCATTTGTGATTCGAACTATCCATCCCACCTTCAGCATTCTTCTGTAGCACCACATTTCAAAAGCTTCTATTCACTTTCTTTCTGATCTAGTTATAGTCCATGTTTTACTTCCATATAACGCCACGTCCCAGACGAAAGTTTTCAAAAAAATCTTTCTCATACCTACATCAATGTTCGAAGTCAGCAAATTTATTTTCTAATCTACAGGGTCCATTCCTCACACGCAGAAGTAGAAAATATGCCATATGGTGTGGTGGATGTGGTGATTATTCTCTTAAGAGGAAGTACAACTGGGCAACCATCCTCTATTAACACTAACCAGAGAGGAAAAGATGGAATGATTTCGACGACATTCCGAAAAATGAAGAAAGACAAGGACCACGAAGAACGTGGAAGAGAAAAGACCCCCTAGGCCTCGATACCTAATACCGTGGGGGTCGGAAAAGAACGAGAGTTGACCAAGGGAGGACGGATAGGATAGATGAAAGTGAGGAGCCTGGCACAAGTAAGTGAAAGCAATGCCAGGACTCGGCTAAGATTCCCGTCTTCGCCAACCCACGTTCATAAGTTAAGAGCTCATGGCGCCCCTTTTAGTAGCTTCTTACGACAGGCAAGGGATACCATGGCTGTTACTCTACTGCTCCCACCCACAGGTGGATATATAATAAAGGACAGGCGTCCGGAAAAGCTTTATGTCTATGTTAGCAGTCACTTTCTACAACTCTACATAGTACATTAATCATTAATATTGATATTAATTTTAATACATAAATTAACCTTACTATACCCTACTGTAGGAGTGTATGTTTGCATGACGTATTTTCGTTCTCATACATTATAATACAACGTGTGACACTAAAGTTCGGTGAATGAAGTCAGAACGGTCGATCCGGCAACACTGGCGGCACACAACCCCGCACCTGCGTAGCAGCAGGTTTTGACCACCTGCTCCCAACGTTGTTCAGTTGAGCATCGCGTATGTGCCTTGTAAGACCTGTTTGACGCAGTGCGTGTTTAGTGCGTTGGTTGTGAACTGCGAACAGGAACATGAACGACGAAAAGATTAAGGTACGGTTTTGTTTTAAGCTTGGCAAGACACCGAAAGAAACGCATGCGATGCTGGTATGTGTTTATGAAGATCAAGCACTGTCCTTGAAGTGTGTGTACGAATGGTTCGCCCGTTTTCGAGGAGGCCGGGAAAGTGTTTCTGACAACCCCCGTAGCGGAAGACCGGCGACCGCCGTCAGTGACGAAAACATTGAGGTGAGGACATTAATCACGAACGATCGGCGATTAACTGTGCGCATGATAGCGGATGAACTGCAGATTAACCCTGAATCCGTGCGACAAATCGTTACCCAGAAGTTAGGGAAGAGGAAAACGTGTTCTCGTCTTGTGCCACATCACTTGGAACTTGAATATCCCCCTTACTCGCCAGATCTCAATCCTCCAGACTTCTTCCTATTCCCACAACTCGAACTCACTTTGAAAGGAAAGAGATTTGACGATATTCCTAACATCCAACGAAACGTGACGAGGCTTTTGTTCACCATCCCAAAGGAAGCCTTCTTGCAAAGTTTCCAGGATATGTATCGCCGATCTCAATAGTGCATAGTTATGGGAGGGGACTATTTCGAAGGACAGTAAGGTTACTGTCGTGCATTGTTCATCTATGTTGATAGTAGATGACTATTCACCGAACTTTATTGTCACAGGTTGTATATTCAAGTTTCGTTTTCCTTTACACATTAGCACAGGAAAAATAAGGGGCTATGTACCCCCAAAAGCATGAATATGGTATTTAAAATAATTCCTGTGATCTCAGTTTTAATTATAACTATTTCAAATTTTATGTACGTAACAAGTATATAATACACTATTTAAAAATAAATGTTAAATAAAAATATTGCGTAGGTTTATCAAAAATTTCGACATTTTTTATTTTGTAATCTGAAAAAACCATGTTCCTTTTCCTCTGTAACCCATGGAACAATTCCTTTGGTTTTCATGTTGTTATCTTATCTCCCCTTGATAAGTCCTGACCACTAGCCCCTTTGATGTAAGATGTATATTTTTTAAGTTATTAATTTTTTCAATTTTGGACTGTTTTTGCACTCGATTTTAGAGTGGGTTATGAACCATATATCAGCTGGTAAGATTATTTTTAAATCGATTTTAGAGGACATTCAAGAGGCATGCGTTATAATGAATCCCTAAAAATTTCATGCATTTGCACTGGGTCGTTTATGAGAAAAAGGAACATAAAAGCATGAAAATATAAATTATGGAAGAAAGCATTTGAAGTTGTCTCTTACTTCTAAAACACAATCATCTTTCTACTGATGGTAGAAAGCCTCAGTGTCCAACATATGCATATTCCTCGTTGTCTTCCTGGCTCTTCCTTTTAGATCTTCTGTCCTGTCTTGCTTTCTGTTGCAGTTTCTGTATGTTTGACTCTGTTTTCGCTATCCGAATTTGATCAATGTCGTGCAAGATTTTTATTGAATGTACTCCTGGCTCTAGTCCAGCCTTCTGCAGCACCTGAATCCTACCATGCTTCCTTTCATTATACCATAGTACAGCATCATACACAGCAATGTTCAATCCATTCAAGCCACAAAATGTGGTTTTAGGACATCTGATCAATACTAAATTGTTGAAACGTTCATTAGTAGGCTACTTTGCGTTTTGCCATATTTTGCCATATTTTGTGATACTAGAGCAATCTGGGGATAAGAAAGTGCACTTCACAACATAGAGAATGAAACTTTGGAGTAGGATAGACCATGGAAATGGGTTAATAAGGGATAGGATTGTATAGATTACATGAAGCGTCGAATCTTGTTTGCCATAAAAGGTGGCGTGAAAGTACCTACGCACAGATACATTATTTATTTTTCATTGCCTTCCAGTTCCTATATAATTTTCAAATGTCCACACATTGAAGAAATCATAACGAGCGACATAAAACGACGAAAAGGCAATTTTCTAAAATTTTGACCTCAATCGGCTACATCCCCTCTTAACACAACGAAAATTGTTCTGATGGACTGCATATCCATATTGGCTAGGTCTAGTGTCCAGTCTTAAGGAAAGTAATGGATAGGAAGAGCATTATCAGATAAGCAGTACTGTCTCTTCAGCGAAGAAATGATCCAAGTAAGCTATGATATTATGATAAAAATAATGTTAAAACTTGAAACTGAAGGAAATGACAAGTATCTTGATTTGTTCCAGCTATGCAAAGAACATGCGAGAGCTGTCGAGTAAATTCCGAGACCGACCTGAGACTCCTCTTGAAACAGCCGTGTTCTGGTGCGAGTATGTCATGAGACACAAAGGGGCACCACATTTACGTTCTGCAGCAAAGGACTTGTATTTGTTCCAGTATCTACTGCTAGATGTTATAGCCTTCGTGATGGCAGCAACACTTGTACCAGTCTCACTACTATGTTACTGCTGTAAAAAGATATTTTCAAAAAAATCAGTACAAAAGAAGATCAAGAAAAACTAACTGTTAAGTTACATGTGTTCTTAATGTATATTTGTTTGTATTTATCTTTGAGTATAATAAATAAAAATATCAGTGTCTCGGGACTCTTTAATTTAGACTATCGTTTGACGTGAAATTTTTAGTCTCCGGCGAAAAACTGATGTGCTGCTTTTCGTGTAACTCAAAAAGTAGTATATATATATGTATGTGGGGATGGTTTGTATATTCGTTTATTTCATACTATGATGTAATTGCCTTCTATCGGTACTCAAAAGAGTACGGAAATTAATACTTTACGGTACTGTAATATTAGTTTCCGCACTGGCTCATTAGAAATATTCTCCGGCTGGTTGAACTCCGTTTCGCAGTAATGTAAACACGGATAGTCAGAGAGATTATGGATCAGCGAACACCAAACTTAAGCTTGTTGTACCGTTTCTCCACCTGATTGCAGCACCGTACCCATCAACACCAAAAATGGCCTCTACATTTCCAACAAAGGTAATCTGCCAGCATCACGATGATGACGAATGTAGCCTATAGGTTAATCCATTTCTGACAGATAAATATCGCATTTATCATCATGTTCGTACTACCTTCATTAATCCATGACCGGAAGACCATTTTTGCGACTCTGGTAGCTTAGTGGACTGTTCACTGCTTCAAATAACATTCATTTTCATGTTTTATTACCACATAACTCCACGCATACACCTCTTATATCTTTCATAGTAGCACACACACAACAAAACAGAAAAAGGTTACCGAGCTCGATAGCTGCAGTCGCTCAATTGCGGCCAGTGTCCGGTATTCGGGAGATAGTTGGTTCGAACGCCACTGTCGGCAGCCCCGAAAATGGTTTTCCCATTTTCATACCAGGCAAATGCTGGGGCTGTACCTTAATTAAGGCCACGGCCGCTTCCTTCCCACTCCGAGCTCCTTCCTGTCCCATCGTCGCCATAAGACCATCTGTGTCGGTGCGACGTAAAACCACCAGCAAAAAAAGAAAAAAGGAAAAGGTTACTGCATGAGTCAAACACGGATGATTTACCTGGCGACATAGAATATTACAATTATTTATAATTAAATATTTACTTTATAAAATAAGTAAATTCAGCATAGTATGAAATAAGAGATTCTATGCAACAGCCACTTACGTTTTGAAATTCCGTTACGAGCACAACTCACTCGTAACGTAATAAATCAGTTGCATAAATAACTATTAAAGTAGCAGGACAAGTGCACAAGATGTCACCACGATAGGTGACGTAATGCGCATGACGTCATCAAAAGATGGCCGCCTATTTAAAAAGGTATGACTTTGCCAGACGAAACACAATTACCACCCGGTGTAGGTTGGCGTGTGGACAAGGGAGGTGCAGTTTGATTTGTTACGACGAGATCCATCAGAAAACACCAGAAAAATGTAACTTTCTGTAAATAAATGGTATGGAAGGTTTTGTGAGGGATTTGTCGCCGAATTTTGGCGTACTTCAAAAAATATGCATATATTTAACGAATAATCGGCTAAAAACCTATAGAAAATGTATGCAGGAGGAAGCTAGTCTCAAGACAGTAACCGTGCGCAAGGAAAAATTTCCCTGATTTGTAACAAACTCCTCGCTAGGTGAGGAGTGCTACAATCAAGTCAAACTAAAATTACGATCTTCGTCCAGGTTGGATCAACATTACTTTACGCTTCGTTGAATTGTGTAAAGCTTTAACAGTATCTGCGTGGCGAAGTAATGCCCTTATTTACCTGCACTGCATGTACACGCAACGAAGATAATTACAGGAGTTGCTCAAGATGGCGTGCCCTAGCTTCGATGCAGAGATGACAATGTCGCATTAACTTCTGACGTATCTGGTCGTACTACTCTGGCGTCGTTTTAACGACATTGTAGGTAGAAACGATTCTTGCCAGGAACTCCTCCTCAGTCTCTACAGGTGCATCATAGATAACATTGTTCACATGACTGTACAAGAAGAAATCAAGTGGGGGTGATATCAGGCGAAAGAGCTGGCCACGCAACAAACCACCTCATCTTATCGACTTGTCTAGAAACGTCTGATGAAGGTGGCCATGAGCAGTATGTTAAAAGTGGGCTGAGAGCCTGTCATTTTGAACACAAATGCATTGACAAACCTGCTACCGATGGAAAACGGTTTTGTCGTAAAATGTGCAACTGAGCCGTTTCCGAACCGGGGTTCCCCATCTCGAATGGATACACGTGCCGTTCCCCAGCATCCCCCAAAGTCTGTATCATCATCACGCAAAACATCCTGTATTCAATACAATAATGGGAACATGCAGACATTGTCCCTCTCTTAAACAGAGAAGCAGACGAAGCAAGGTGAACTACCAAGGAATCAGCTTGCGGACAAGGTCATGGACTACTTTTCGAGATCTTGTCTGCTGCCAAATGCGCCAGGAATCTTAGCAGGTCCTAGGAGAGTGAAAAACAACCGTCGTAGTGTTGGTCAATTTCAAAAACGCTCCCGACAGGGTTCACAGAAACTCGATGTGGAAGGGTATGCTTCCAATTGGCATAACGAACAAGGTCGCAAATATCATGCGTGTCTACTATGATGGTACTGTTCTCAGAGTCAAAACAGGCAGAAGCACCACAGATCTGTATTCATAGTCCCTGGCTCCTCGACATTTTTATAGGTTGGATTATGATAAAGAGTACGGAAGACTGAACGGGGGCAACATGTGGCGCTAACGGGCTATCGTTCAAAGATGAGAATTAAGCCGACGATATAGCTGTAAAAGAGGAATCACAGGTTTTAGCTCAGACACTGCTGGAGGATATTAGCGCGACTATCGGCAGGCCTGAAGATAGTTTTCCGTGGTTTCCCATTTTGAAAGCAGACATATGCCTTTGCTGTACCTAATTTAGGCCACGGTCGCTTCCTTTCCATACCTGGCCCTGGTGTCCTATCCTACTGTCGCCATAAGACCTGCCTGTGTCGGTGCGACGGAAAATAAATAGCAAACGAGCAGGATGTTAATGACAGAGCAAAGTGGGTCTGAAAATAAGAGCAAGACAGATTAATTGCATCTGTGCATATGGAAGTAAAGTATAAATGACTCTCAACGGTGGACCTGTTGAACAAATACTATTAATAACATGTTTTCATTCCGTCCCTGAAGGGGGAGGCGGGCCCTTTAGACGCTGACGCCGTCTCTCAGGCCGGGAGATTTGTTGCGGTGAAGGAGATGCTCGGAGAAACGGCCGTGGTCTATACTGAGGAATGTCCCGGCATTCGCCTTAGTGCAGGAGAATGGAAAATCACGGAAAACCATTCTCAGGACAGCCGACGGTTGGGGCCAGCCGTGAGGTCCAGCCCTGTCCCGTCTCCCGAATGCAGAGGCGTAAAGCCACGGTAGAGGCGTGGCCACCCCTCCTCTTCTCGGTTGGCCGGTCAGAGTGCAGAGCTGTTGGACCACGGACCAGGCGTGGCCACTTATGATTGGACACCCACCCTGCATCTACCGACATTGAACAAACAGATGGTTTCAAATATCTGGGCTCCCTGATCTCAGCATCAAAGGTGGCAATCTCAAGTGGTATTATCACTATCTGGTGGAACTCACCGTTTAGAAAGACATGATCTAATCAAGCGGTCATTAAAGATAAAACTAGGGATTCGCGACTCTCTTGATTTTGACACATCTGCAGAAAAGAGGAAACCTAACTTTGAAAGCAAATATTGGTTCGATGTAATATTATTCCCTTTCCTCAGTCTTCTGGCACACGTGTATGTTTCTGTTTACACTTTAACAATCCGTACACCCATTGTAGTCCAACAGGTCCAGCAGCCTTTATCATTTCCTGGTTGGAAGGTTGTGCGCAGTGGATCAGCCAAGTATTGAGGTCAACGATAGAACTGCTGAAGGAAGCGGCTGAAAAGACTTGAACTGGAAGAAACCTATGAAGAACGCCCTCGTCATAGTTGCCACAGAGACAGTGAGAGTTTCCTACCAGTAAATCCACGATTTCCTACTGGCTCTAAAGCGTTTGACTGACTGACTGACTGACTGACTGACTGAATACAGTAAGGAATAACATTATTATACAGCAGCTAGAAACAAAAAAGGGGCATACGACGGGAAAATATAATATTAAATGTTACCCCGATGTTGCAGTGTTTACAGCCGAAAATGAAGGTGACTAATAACGATTATTACGAGCGCTGCAAATAAAGAAGTGGCAACGTGGTCCACTCACTTGCAGGAGATCGGGCATGCGCAAATAGGGAGCGCTCAGACGGCGCTGTTGTCCTGTGACGAGAATGCATAACCGTATACGACGGTTGCATGATGGGTCAAGGCGTTTGGTGCGGATCGGAATAAGACTGCAGATTTACACCGCACAGGTCGGCCGTCCATTCCTCAAGATCAGATTGGCATCGTGAGTGGTCTCGTTTCCGTAGACCATCGACGGACTGTCCGGGAATTATCTGTAGAGGTTGGTCTCAGTCATCAAACGGTGTGACACATATTGATGAAATGTCTTAACATGAGGAAAATTGCGTCGGGTTGGGCTCCAGATCAACTCACAAACGTACAGAAATGGCACCGGTATGCACTGGCTTGCATCCAACTGGACAGATACCGCAACGAAGGAGACGTATTTATGCAACGTGCGAGTATTGTCGCCATTTATGAGACGTGGGCACGGAGCCTACGAGTCTGAATTAAAGCGTCAATCGAATGAATGGCGCCACCAGATTCGCCACGTCCACAGAAATTTCGACAGGAACCCAGTCCGGTGAAGGTTATGCTGATTGTGAGATACGCATGCTGTGCCTGAGAATAAAATCATCTACACTGACTACTATTGCTGATTTCTGTAACGACATACTGTATGTGTCCCGTGCGAGACGACAGACCTTTCGTGTTGCATGGCAACGCACGTTGTCATGACGCAAACAATGTCAAGCTCCTATTGCAACGGTGACATAGGGACGTCCTGGAATCCCTCTGTACTCACCAGATATGAGTCCTTTTGACTTCGACCTGTTTCCGAAGTTGAAGAAACCCCTCCGAGGCCGTCGATATCCTGACGTGGCGTCTGTGCTTCGCGTAGTAGGACGCTCAGTCATTGTTAACAACAGACAACGCCTTGCGAGCGGTCCCCTACGGCTTCACGACATTTGGTGAAAGGTAATAGACTTTGCCTGTGACTACACTGAAAGAATGTAATACAATTGTACTTGTTAGTTCATTAAATATTTGTTTTCTATCAATATTGCCATTTACTTTATTTAAAACCCTCGTATATAAAGGTAGGTATGTCGAAGCAGGTTCATAGTCTGATTGCTCGGAAACAAACGAATGAAACTCACTTCAACTAATGTACCCGGGAAGAACGCGTAGTGGCCATCATCGTTAAGTCTTTATAGTGTGACACTGTGGTTCGAGTTCTACTAATGGAAAACAAATCTCACCATCAGTGTGTTAGCCAGGAGAGTAGGAAAGGTAGTGGTAAACAATTTCTAATCGCTACGTTGTGTGCCAAAAGCCTGGATTCATCCTAAACCTTTCCGCAGTGTCCATACCGAATGAGGACATAATTATGTTCTGTTGATGTGATGGAGACGGTAAGCCTTGAGCAGAACTCTCAATGTTAACGGACAGCAGTAGGCTATTTGCAGACACCGACCGTCCCCATCATCATCATCATCATCATCATCATCATTTAGGGTGCAGTCCCTTTCCAAATATCTAGCTATTTTCATACAGACAGGTCAATATACGTATCTGGAGACTTGAAGCGAAATAAACACAATTTGTTGCATCTTTTGCAACTATTTTGTGAGATTACTACATGTTCCCACCTTTTGCAACTTTTTCTGAGATTACTATATGTTCCCACCTTTTGCAACTTTTTTGTGAGATTACTACATGTTCCCACCTTTTGCAACTTTTTCTGAGATTACTATATGCTCTCACCTTTTGCAACTTTTTTGTGAGATTACTACATGTTCCCACCTTTTGCAACTTTTTCTGAGATTACTATATGCTCCCACCTTTTGCAACTTTTTTGTGAAATTACTACATGTTCCCACCTTTTGAAACTTATTGTGAGATTACTACATGTTCCCACCTTTTGCAACTTTTTCTGAGATTACTATATGCTCTCACCTTTTGCAACTTTTTTGTGAGATTACTACATGTTCCCACCTTTTGAAACTTATTGTGAGATTACTACATGTTCCCACCTTTTGCAACTTTTTCTGAGATTACTATATGCTCTCACCTTTTGCAACTTTTTTCTGAGATTACTACATGTTCCCACCTTTTGAAACTTATTGTGAGATTACTACATGTTCCCACCTTTTGCAACTTTTTCTGAGATTACTATATGCTCTCACCTTTTGCAACTTTTTTGTGAGATTACTACATGTTCCCACCTTTTGCAACTTTTTCTGAGATTACTACATGTTCCCACCTTTTGCAACTTTTTTGTGAGATTACTACATGTTCCCACCTTTTGCAACTTTTTCTGAGATTACTATATGCTCTCACCTTTTGCAACTTTTTTGTGAGATTACTACATGTTCCCACCTTTTGCAACTTTTTCTGAGATTACTATATGCTCCCACCTTTTGCAACCTTTTTGTGAAATTACTACATGTTCCCACCTTTTGCAACTTTTTCTGAGATTACTACATGCTCCCACCTTTTGCAACTTTTTGTGAGATTACTACATGTTCCAGAGCTCTCAGTGGGGTCTTTTCAGTTAGGGATAGAGGACTGATGGTCTGACTATTGCTCTTTGTGTTTTATAAATATGCTATAGGATGCCAAATGTTGTATACTTCATATACCAAAAATAAGAAAAGATTACAATAAACAATACGCTCTCCCGGATCTGTGGTTTCCGAGACGGCTATTGTCATATATTCGGACACAATATGCTGAACCGACTACATGGCAGCACCACAGTTGCTCTGAAGAGATAGAATTTTGCTCCACGTGCAAAGGGATTCAGCACATATTCCATGATTAGTCCGATCCTGTTAAGAGCAGTCCCAGTTTTCTTCGGTAGCTCATTTGTTCAGTGAAGCTGGGCGATTTCGAGCTTGGTCCTTCCAAACACTCATTGAACAGAGTGGTCAAGCAGGTAGCTCTGAACAAGTCTAGACTGAGCGGGTTCCTTTGCTCGTGAATGAGCTTCAGTGAGCCTACACGTTATTTTGCACAGCTCTACTATGAACTGTATACTGGGCGAGACAATGAATTTGGTGTCGCAACAGTTTTCCCCTACTGCACAAAATTTATTAAAAAATCCGTATTACAAATTCGTTCTTGAGACTGTGAGGTAGCAAGGTGAAGAGTGTCTGACTTCCTTATCTCTACACGCTGGTGTGATAGTTATCTGCCTCCCAGATGTCCCTGTCAATGACAAGGACACTCCTTCCCCATAAGAGAGTGGCTGCACCTCATTATCCAGTCTGTCACTAGGAGCTTCCCTTCGCTTCCATCCCCACCATGCACTGTCTCGGGAAAAAATGCCCTACATGTGGTCAATGAACTTCAGCCAGGTCTACTAGCTAGCTTTGTTCTTTATTTTACAACAACATTGGCCATTGTTAAACTGGAAAACAGTTTTACAGGAGCATGTCTATATATTAAAAAAGTTTACTAAAATATACTACCGCTCATTAATTTCAATACACCCAATATTTGGCATCTCATTCTCTGTAGATACGGTCTAATACCGTGGGTACGGTTGAGGAAGCAAAGGAATAGTACAACAGTTGTACACATGACATGAATTTTGTTTGTGGTCATCGAGATACAATAGTACCCAACAACCAATGTTGTGTACATAAACGATGTGTACCTATCGGATATGTTTGTTTACCTATTTGCCGACGGACGCCGCATTTGGTGCATCTATGTTGTTCCCTGTAGTGATTTGATATCTGCAGCGAACGGCAAACATTGCTACGATACACAACATGTGGTTTCTGTGTGTCAGTTCCTTCGTGACAGTTGAAGTGTGCACATCGCTAGTATGGCTTCACGAGTGGAGATATCCATAGAAAAACGTGCTGCAATTGTAGCACTTAGCCAAGCAGGTTTATCCACTCGCCAAATTGCGAAAGTGTAGTGCGTCTATAGGAGAGTGCAATAAACCCTTTACCGCCAGAAGACAACAGGTAGCAGTAAGGACATACCACGACCAGGACGACCTCGCAAAACAAGTAAAAGTGATGATAAATATATCAGAATTACCAGTAAGAGAAATAGATTCCAAACAGCGCCCCAAATTCGTGCAGAATTGGTAGAAATGAATACGACAAAAATATATGTTGTAACAATAAAAAGGAGACTGATTGAAGCCGGCTTGAAAGGATGTGTCATAGCAAGAAAACCCCTTCTAAGGCCCATAAATAAACAGAGACTTGAATGGGCTAGAAAACATCGTAATTGGACATCGGAAAAGTGGACGAATGTGTTATTCACCGATTAATCGAAGTTCAAGATTTTTGGAACCAGAAGGAGAATATTTGTTCGCCGATTTGTAGGGGAAAGGGTATCCCAGCAGTGTATTCTACCTACAGTTAAACACGGCGGAGGTTCTATTATGGTTTGGGGATGTTTTGCCGGAGATAGAGTTGGCGACATTGTGAAAATAGAAGGATGTATGGATCAGAAGCAGTAGCACCGCATACTTCAGTATCATGCAGTACCAAGTGGATTGCGCTTAATAGGGAAAGGGTTCACCTTACAACAGGATAATGACCCAAAACATCGGTCAGCATACAGTACGAACTACATTGCATCAAAGGAAAAACAGGAAGTACTGAAATATAAGGTATGGCCGTCCCAAATGCCCGATTGCAATCCCACTGAAATGGTCTGGGTTGAAGTGGACAGACGTATCAGGGGAGCTTATATATCCAGCAAGGAACATCTCTGGAATATTGTTAAGGATGTGTGGAATCATACAGATTCAAGATACCTACAAAAACTGATTGACCGCATGCCTCGAGTTTGTGAGGCAGTCATTAAATCCAAAGGAGGAGACTTCGATGAAAGTAAAATATAATATTTGTGATTGTATTATATATGTTAATAAGTTAATATAATTATCTTTTGTGAGAAATAACGTTTGATTTGTGCTTTAAATCTAAAATACCAGGGTATATTGAAATTAATGAGCGGTAGTGTAGCTTTGGAAAATCCATTTTTGTTTTCTCTCCAGAATTACCTGCCGGTGAATCATGAGACATAGCTAGGTCTCTAAGTTTAGCGAACTTTGAGAAATCATAAAATCAAATCATTTAATGATCACTCCAATAATTGCAGGCGAAGGCTTGCCCTAACCCGCAATACATTCTGTACTAAGCAGGTTGCTAAGCAACTAACACTTTGATTGTGATTTTTCATCTTTAGTAATGTCATTGCAGGCAGCCATGTTTGATTACAACGCGTCAATCCAGAGAGTATGCACTTCCTCTGATCACGGAAGAATACTATTTTCTACTAGAAACTCTTTTGATTCTCTAACCTTTCCTAGCTTCCGAATAAATTCAACAGATGGCAGAACGTTCCTAATAACTTAGATGCTGCTAAGAGGAAAAAGTCTACGTACAAACAGACCCAAGGAACACTTATCGAAGGAGAACCTACCTACACTAGAAAGAGTGAAGGCCATATATCTTAATAAAGTTCTCTGGCTGGCCAAAAAAAAAAAATGCTCCTTCGAGTCTAAGATAAGAGCTCACAAGACAATCGTTCTATATAGAAAAAACTGCGATTAAAAATACCATTGCCTTTTACGACACAATACCAAGTTTTACATTCAGAACTGCAGGATTAGAAAGCGAATATATGGATAGAGTTTTACCAATCAGAAGGCATGATGACGTCAGAATGGATGAATTCTGACTACGAACTGTGGCATACCATAACGTGCTTCCTATTAAATGTTCATAAAACCATTGAAAATTGCAGACAAAGCAATATGACTACGACAGGCGTATCAAGACGAGTTATCTCACCTATTTATAACGAATGCTGCGAAGGAGCACGAGTCCTCTAGTAAACTTTAAATTCAAAATACATGCAGGAGATTACACACAAAACTGAATTTAAAATACTCACAACAGTGTCAGCTACTTTTGAAAGTTTGCGAACAGACTTGGCAGATTTCCGAGCTCAAAAGTCGCTTCGTATTCCCTTTATGCTGAAGAAGAATCGACACTTCAAGAGATTGTTTTGTTTCGGCGAGCTAAAAAATGCCTAACTCTGGGTATATTATTGTATCTCGATCTACAACCCGGAATAGAGCAGAGCGGCATAAGTATTATTTAACAAGAACTTATAACTCTCCCACCGTATCATATGTCCGACTCGTTGGCTGAATGGTCAGCGTACTGGCCTTCAGTTCAGAGGGTCCCGGGTTCGATTTCCGGCCGGGTCGGGGATTTTAACCTTCATTGGTTAATTCCAATGGCTCGGGGGCTCGGTATTTGTGCTGTCTCCAACATCCCTGCAACTTACACACCACACATAACACTATCCTCCACCACAATAACACGCAGTTACCTACACATGGCAGATGCCACCTAGCCTCGTCGGAGGGTCTGCCTTACAAGGAGAAATAGCCACAAGAAATTATTATTACCGTTGCATATCACGCACAAGGAACAGTACTGACACTGTATTAGCCTTTTGACACGGATAGAAACTCGGTTGAATGTACTTCACGCCCGCATTTCGTGAACTAACTTATCTACAGGGGGATACTAACACCTGTTTGACTATCGCCAGAATCACTCGCAGCGCTAAATGGCAGCTGATCCACTAACCACCACGGATAAGTGAGGGAATTATAACACTATTAACTTCTACTCGTTATGCTATGAAGACAACACACACAACTCATTTGTGTAACATTGGGCGGTTAGAGTAAAGGAGTAGACCATCACCAATTCAGGTTTCAAAAATTGTTTAACCTAAAGGGTGAATTCTACCATGCACAAAAAATAAACTTAGGTCAGAAAATCATACATTTCTCCATTTTTACGGAATAAAACATGCATCATATTTTCGAAGTTGGCTTAGGGAATGGCATGCTAGCCATGTTTATGGTGTCATATGGTTAACATACCACATGAAAAAAGGCAACCATGTTGTTACAAAACAGCAATATATATAAGTTAGTACTGAATATAAACCAAGGTAAAGGCGTTTTAAAGCAAGTAAATCTCCTAAAAATACAGAGCTGTGACCATTATTAGACTCAACACTTTTTTTTCATATTTGTACCGTCGTATGACTTGCCTGCCCATAAAAACGGTTTTATGCTAGAGTGGAGCTTCCGTGCGTTTTACTTCTTGTTTGTTTAAAGTAAATCATAGAAGGCAAGTTACGTTTTCTTTCAGTTACATCAGTCACGATATTATACTCAATAGACTCCTCTATCAATATGATTAACTTCCAATGTTGAGGATTTTTAATTTCTCTTTTGAGTGTAATTAGATAAAATGGAATTACATGAAGTGGTTCTGTGATACATTGCCTTACTTGAGCGGTAGTAATTCACTGTGTTTTGTACTATTTGCAATCGAATCTCTTGGAAACTAATGTTTAGCAACAGACCAAACAGAAATGTGCAATCTCAATATAACATTTATAAAATACGAATAATGCAATATTTCAAAAAGGTTAGTAAGTCGGATGAATACGAGATTGAAAAAAATGTGATTTCCATGGAACAAATTAGAAATACAAATGAGGGCAAAAAGTAAAACTAACACAGTTTAAGTTTTTGTCTTCTAGTTTGAGTCTAATAATTTTCACACCTCTGTAATATCGTGACACCGGAAAATCGTGCAGAACTAGGTTGCCGTATTGATGATCGGACGCATATTCAGAATAGTCCAATGTTTAACACCTGAAAACTTGGAATATTACTATTTAACGATTTTCGCATGTAACACTGTCAGAAACGACTCGAAATTAACGCACAGTACTTCTAAATTACTTGGTAATACAAATTAAATTGTAATATAATACTCAGAATCCACTGGAAGTTTGATTGTTGCAATTTCTTGTCGAAAATATAACTGCCCAATTTTCACCCCCAGTGGAAAATTACACTAGTAACACTCTTTCTTTGTATTTCATATGCACTATAAATTATTTGCACGACACGAAGTTACGTATTTACAAGACAATTCCACAACTTTTCAATTCTAACCATGTATTCGAAATGTCAAAGCTTCAAAATTTGAATAAAGTATCTTCTTCTTCTTCTTCTTCTTCTTCTTCTTCTTCGTCTTCTTCCTCTTCTTGTAGTGCCTGCTCCGTTACTGAAGGCTGGCTGCAATCACAGCGAAGTCTGTACGATGTTCGTCTGTCCTCATCAGTCTACTAGAATCTAGTCCTGTAATGTTTCCTTCGACTGCGACCTCTACGACCATCAATTTTAACCTGCATGATCCATTTAAATAGGTTGTACTTTTCATTCCACCGGGCGAGTTGGCCGTGCGGTTAGGGCCGCACAGCTGTGAGCCTGCATCCGGGAGGTAGTGGGTTCGAATCCCACTGTCAGCAGCCCTGAAGATGGTTTTCGGTGGTTTCCCATTTTCACATCAGGCAAATGCTGGGGCTGTACCATAATTAAGACCACGGCCGCTTCCTTCCCATTCCAGTGCTGTTCCTATCCCATCGTCGCCATAAGACCTCTTTGTGCCGGTGCGACTTAAAGCCAAAAAGAAAAAGTTGTATTTCCTCATAATATGCCCAAAGTAGGCTGACTTACTTTTGTACACATCGCATTTGTTCCCTCCTCATGCGTCTGAGTACGGCAGCATTGAAGAAGTGGTCAGTCCACGAGATCCGTAACATGGTTAGGAACACCCACATCTCTAAGGCATGTATTCTCTTATCAGAGTTCATGTACAGAAGCAGTGTATATACAGTAGCATCTCACGTACTTACAGAGGATGGTTGCCTAGTTGTACTTCCTCTTAAAACAATAATCACCACCACCACCACCACCACCTCTCACGTACTTGTCATGCATCTCCAAGCTGAGGCTTCTGTCACTCAGTAGATTCCTCATTTTCAGAAAGAAAATAACAACGGACATGCATAAACCAGTATCGACAGTAAGTGTCAACAGTATTCAATAACCCACCATCTGCTTTCATTGTATTTCAATCATATTTAACAGAATGCATGTTCCCGACGCTGTTTATGACGGAAATTAATATTAATTGCAAACTGCTGAGTTTTAAAAAATTGTAAAATGTTTAATTTTGTTCCTAGTATACTGTACTGCTAAATGATAAAATTCACCACGTATGCGCAATAGCGATAATTCGGACTTAGCCTTTGCATATTAATTCCCTATCTCTCTCTCTACCCTTCAAATTCACCTCCTCTGTACCACTAAATTTAACAATTCCTTTGTTTGCACTGCATTCCGTCACGTGTCTTTAACGTCTCTAATATTCACCGTTTCGCAAATACTTTACTCAACTAAAGCAGTCCTTAACATCTATCTTCCTGGAGAAGTACGCAAGGGGCTGTGTCTAACAATCAGAAATATGTATATTTCTTAGAGAATTGTTTTGCACTCTGCTTTTACTTCAGATTCTTGTACTCTAAAATAATAAAAAGGCTTAATGTTTTATTTTCTTACTTATAATCTATTTTACTGCATTTTCCCGGCCTGGTCAGGGATTTTTACCTGGACCTGAGGGCTGGTTCGAGGTCCACTCAGCCTACGTGAATAGAATTGAGGAGCTATCTGACGGTGAGATGGCGCCCGATCTAGAAAGCCAAGAATAACGGCCGAGAGGATTCGTCGTGCTGACCACATGACGCCTCGTAATCTGCAGGCCTTCGCGCTGAGCAGCGGTCACTTGGTACGCCAAGGCCCTTCAAGGGCTGTAGTGCCATGGGGTTTGGTTTTTATTATAAACATTTAGTTAGTGTGTTCATAATCCTGTATATTATTATGTGAAGATGCTACATAAAGGGGCTTTTCAGTCTCAGTGGCATGTACACTATCAATAAATTCAATTCAATTCAATTCAACTCAATTCTCTCTCTATTACACCCTGGCCTATGACGTTAGGCATGACGTAATCAAAACTCAGTCGGCGAGTAAACATTGTCATCATGTGCTCACTTAATCAAATATCGTGCACTGTTCAAAGTTGTATATGTCAGGTAACTTTACAATAATACAGCATTTCCACACCTTATCTTGTTCCTCGCAATTTAATCCATATTTCTAATAGCATTTAAGAGCGCCCACAAGCGAACTGGCGATGACCCGCTTCTTTACCGTAACCGCACTGGACACAGGCTCGGTTATCAACAGTGTAGAAACAAGAGTCACAAGTACATTTAGAAGAAAAGTGTGTGTCAAAGTCAAGTATCAAATCAGAAGTGCAATTGTCTCACAGAGGGATAACACAACTTTGAATCAGTCATGCACACGTCGCGGAGAACTACAATTAACCGGCAAGGTTGAACCATTGCAGTGTGATTTCCTAATTAGATCGCCGGCTATTTATTCATGTCATTTATTATCATTTATTTATTTATTTAGGGACATAAGTTGTTGGAAAATTATGGTATTACGTACAACGCAAATGCAGTTCATGTCATATTATAAAATAGTCTTGTATTTCTCCACAGGACTTGCAAGAATTTCTAGACAATGCTACAGAAGGAGTTATTTTCTTCAGTCTGGGTTCCAACCTTCAGAGACAAAAGCTGAAAGAAGATAAGAGACAAGCCTTGTTAGGTGCCTTTGCGGAGCACCCTGAGAAAGTACTATGGAAATGGGAGGTAGATACTCTACCTGGGCAACCAAAGAATGTCAAACTGGGAAAATGATTGCCACAGACAGATATCCTTGGTAAGTAGCTTCTCTTAGCCAGTCATGTTCCAGTGCTTAAGAAGATAACAACGTGAAGGCCATTAACATTCAAACCTTGAACTCCTGTTCAACAGATTGATGCATTAATCAAATTGTTCGGCTCCATAGCTAAATGGTTAGCATGCTGGCCTTTGGTACAGAGGGTCTCGGGTTCGATTCCCGGCCGGGTCGGGGATTTTAATGTTTAATTCCGATGGCTCGGGGGCTGGGTTTGTGTGCCATCTTCATCATTAGAATTCATCATAGGTAGGGCCCCATCCTCTTAGACACGCAGGTCGCCTATACGGCGTCAGCTTGAAAGACCTACACCAGGCCACACGCTATTAATTAATTATTATCAAACTCATTTGGATACCTAGTGGACACGAGCGATATAAAACAAACCGTACTGAATTTACAAACATGTTCTGAACATCGAGATACGTCATTCTAACATGCAAGGGATCACTGAACCGGGCGAGTTGGCCGTACGGTTAGGGGCGCGCGGCTGTGAGCTTGCATAGGGGAGGTAGTCGGTTTGAATCCCACTGTCGGCAGCCCTGAAGATGGTTCTCCGTGGTTTTCCATTTTCACACCAGGCAAATCCTGGGGCTGTACCTTAATTCAGGCCACGGCCGCTTCCTTTCAACTCCTAAGCCTTTCCTATCCCATCGTCGCCATAAGACCTATCTGTGTCACTGCGACGTAAAGCCATTAGCAAAAAATTGTGTGTACGATTTTCACCTCCATTTCTTGTTCTGCAATATCCTCCTTAACCTGGTCCATCCATCTATTTATCGGTCTCCCACTTGGCCTCTTTCCCTCACACCTCTCCTCCAGACTTATTCTTGGAATTCTGTCTGCTTTCATTCTTTAGGCATGCGCAAACCAGAGGAAAGTGGAAGAGATCTGAAGAGCCTTGTTTTTACGTCCTACTAACTACTTTTACGATTTTCGGAGACGCTGAAGTGCCGTAATTGTGTCCCGCAATAGTTCTTTTACGTGCCAGTAAATCTCCGACACGGGGCTGATGTATCTGAGCATCTTCAAATACCACCGGACTGAGCTAGGATCGAACCTGCCAAGTTGGACTCACAAGGCCGGCGCTCTACAGTACGAGCTAATTAGCCCGGCTGTGAAGAGCCACAAAGGGCGTGAAAATGTAAGACTCCTTAACCCTTTATAGGATAGTGGTTAATTAATTAACCACCTTGAATAAGGTTGAACATATATTGTATTTAGCTACAAAACTCAACCTTCTCATCATCAGTGTTCAGCTAGAACGCTTTATGGTCCCAACATTAACCACAACCTTAGTTTTTAGTAGGGCCACCAGAGAAAAGCGCCCGCGTTTTTTTGTGGTCAAAATTTTAACCACAGTGCATTTCCGATAGCTAATAGCAGCACACGAAGTTTATTCAGCTGGTAAGTTAATATGTCTGTTATTTATTTTCATAATACTATGTTATATCAGTGAGTTATTAGTAAAAGTAATAGTTTTTGCTATGACTGTAATTGATTGCGAAAGTTGTAGCCAAATATGTGATTATACTTTAGGATTTGTAACCAGCTGTCCAATCTAACCTCACATTTTCATTTTGCAGGTCTTGCTTTTCTTGCTAAATTATTGGTTATTCTCCAGTTTCCTGCAGTTTTACTGTGATATTAGGTGAGTACAACGTGTGTTTTGTAGACTAAAGTTGAAATATTGATAAGAATGTATTGTGCTTAGATGATATGGAGATAATAATATGAAAGCAGTAACTTGAAAACTCTCGTAAACGTATTACAGCTTGTTTAGATGCTCTTTGAAACAGTATACAAAGTCCATAGTGCAAAATGAAGTCTTGGATGAAGAGAGACTTAATGGTGGTGCATGATTATTGTATCTTTTATTTTAATAAATCAGTTTTTCTTATATTTTTCTTATATTTACTGTCGCAGAAGCATGCCACGTCTACGAACATCTGAAATTGAGGAACTGTGGGATACACTAGGAAAAGATTCAGAAGCCGGTGGTGATTCGGATGCTGAGGATGCCTTAGCCATACCAGTAGCAGTTACTAGTACGAGCAGTGGCGAAGCATTGACAGGTACCATCAGTGCACAGTTGATGGAAGAGGATTCGGATGGGATCATGTATGATCCAGCTGACCCGGACCAAGCAGATAACAGCCAGCAATCTTTAGTTTCAACATCCGATTCATATTCTGATACTGAACCAGATTCAGACTCCTCGAGTCTAACTCGGCAGCCTCCACAGTATAATTTTACTAATAGAGCAAAAGAGCCCAATAGTTTTCAAAGCTTTGTATTCTCTCGCCCATTTGGACCCAATGTACTGTGAATTTAGCTTCTCCACTTGAGATATTTTTGATTTTCTTCTCTGAATGTACACTGACTGACAGAGCAAATGCAACACCAAGAAGGAGTGGTTCCAAAGGGATGAAAGTTGGGGAAAAAACAGAGACGGCACGGACGAATAATTGATGTTTATTTCAAACCGATATGCAGGTTACACAATGCGCACGGCATCGACTCAGTAGGATGTAGGACCACCGCGAGCGGCGATGCACGCAGAAACACGTCGAGGTACAGAGTCAATAAGAGTGCGGATGGTGTCCTGAGGGATGGTTCTCCATTCTCTGTCAACCATTTGCCACAGTTGGTCGTCCGTACGAGGCTGGGGCAGAGTTTGCAAACGGCGTCCAATGAGATCCCACACGTGTTCGATTGGTGAGAGATCCGGAGAGTACGCCGGCCACGGAAGCATCTATACACCTCGTAGAGCATGTTGGGAGATGCGAGCAGTGTGTTGGCGGGCATTTTCCTGCTGAAACAGAGCATTGGGCAGCCCATGAAGGTACGGGAGTGCCACCGGCCGCAGCACATGCTGCACGTAGCGGTGGGCATTTAACGTGCCTTGAATACGCACTAGAGGTGACGTGGAATCATACGCAATAGCGCCCCAAACCATGATGCCGCGTTGTCTAGCGGTAGGGCGCTCCACAGTTACTGCCGGATTTGACCTTTCTCCACGCCGACGCCACACTCGTCTGCGGTGACTATCACTGACAGAACAGAAGCGTGACTCATCGGAGAACACGACGTTCCGCCATTCCCTCATCCAAGTCGCTCTAGCCCGGCACCATGCCAGGCGCGCAGGTCTATGCTGTGGAGTCAATGGTAGTCTTCTGAGCGGACGCCGGGAGTGCAGGCCTCCTTCAACCAATCGACGGGAAATTGTTCTGGTCGATATTGGAACAGCCAGGGTGTCTTGCACATGCTGAAGAATGGCGGTTGACGTGGCGTGCGGGGCTGCCACCGCTTGGCGGCGGATGCGCCGATCCTCGCGTGCTGACGTCACTCGGGCTGCGCCTGGACCCCTCGCACGTGCCACATGTCCCTGCGCCAACCATCTTCGCCACAGGCGCTGCACCGTGGACACATCCCTATGGGTATCGGCTGCGATTTGACGAAGCGACCAACCTGCCCTTCTCAGCCCGATCACCATACCCCTCGTAAAGTCGTCTGTCTGCTGGAAATGCCTCCGTTGACGGCGGCCTGGTATTCTTAGCTATACACGTGTCCTGTGGCACACGACAACACGTTCTACAATGACTGTCGGCTGAGAAATCACGGTACGAAGTGGGCCATTCGCCAACGCCGTGTCCCATTTATCGTTCGCTACGTGCGCAGCACAGCGGCGCATTTCACATCATGAGCATACCTCAGTGACGTCAGTCTACCCTGCAATTGGCATAGAGTTCTGACCACTCCTTCTTGGTGTTGGATTTGCTCTGTCAGTCAGTGTATATTCAAAACATAGTCCAATAAACAAATTCAATCAATGAATATAATTTATGGATGTGGTTAATTTATTGACCACAAAATATGCATGTCCCTAATAGGATTGTGGTTAAAATTTTGCCAAACAATTTTAGTGGTGATTATCGTAAAAGGATTTAGCTGCTATTGATTAAAGGTTTGTTGATTCCAATATTTACTTTAGAAGGTAAGTATGTTACTTTTTAGCCATTATGAACAAAAAAAAGTTTTGCCCTATAAAGGGTTTTTATGCCTCGTAAAGGTAGGGTAACAAGATAATAAGGAGGAGACTAGCATAAGTAAGTGGAAGCTACGCTAGAATCGGCTAGGGCAGACGTCATCACGTACTTGCTCTAGGGAGCCGGTGTTACTTGCTCCGCTCAGGACGGCTGTCAGTCACGTGACAAGAGAGCAGCGGACAGGCGGGTTGCATACCGTGGCGGTACTGTACTTGTCGCTCGGAAATGTTTACCATATGAACAACACCAATGAAATATATACCGGTACATAAGTAAATCATCTCTGAGGAATTATCAAACATTATAATATAAACAAAGACTGAGTAGGATAATAAAGTAAACTCGTGTCCTCATCCCGAGGTGGTGCAGCTTTTTTCAGGCACACCCCCATTGGAGGTGAGCTGCATATACCATTTCAACCACATACCAGCCCTCCTGCCATTCTAAAATTTCTGGCAGTACCGGGAATCGAACCCAGGCCCCCGAGGACGGCAGCTAATAACATTAACCGTTATGCTACGGAGGCGGACAGTAGGATAATATGAAATGTACATACTGTACATCCTCAAATGTGTTATTTTTAAGTTTTTCTAGTAACGGTATGCTCTCCCGGCCTTCATATTTTTTTCATACTTGTTGAAATGGCGTAAGGAACAACGGCGCTGCAGATTAATTTTTTTAAATCTGATTTAATATTTTATTACATATTAAACATGTTGTGTGTTATTTTCTTGAAGTATCAAATACTCTTCTCCCTAAAGAAAATTTGAAACTTGTTGGCGTCGATGGCCTACGTTGTGCTGAACTCCCTTCCATAGTAAATGCAACATTAACCGACTAGGCTTGAACGTCGTGTGGTGTGAGGATAAAGGCGGGAACACACTACTGTCAGCTCACGTGAGTTCACGCGTATCGTGTCGCAGTCTAACCTGTCCAGAGAGATGTGCTATACCTTTGCGCCACTGGCCAGTGCGTAGTACGCCATGCACTTCCCCTACTTGCTCGCAAAGCTGCTCTCGTTCCTCAAGAGCGGGGAACAAACTGGCTCCGAAGGCATTTCGCTCTCGATTGATGATGCCTGGGCTAGGGGACCTGTGGACACCATGTTACGCCGTCAGTCTCCTCTTCATATACGCAGGAGATACCGTGGATGTATTATACCCTCCTACCCACAGAGGGACCTTACGTCGGTTCCGAACACAGAAACTAAGCATCAACAAAAAAAGTAGACTTACCTTAATTGTTTGCCAGACCGTTCCAAATATGAGGCTGAAGATATGAGATTTCTTCAAACAAGATGAAATCTGAAACAAGAACAGAGTTAATGAGCTCAGCCCTCTATCATTCAATTCTTCATGCTATACAGATTATATCATAACTATACCGACAAAAAAAAAAACAGATATGCTTTACGTGTTTTGTAAACAACGATGGTGCAGTCGAATTGGCGGAGAAAAGTATTATCGAGAAAATGAGGGCACTTTGGTAAAGGGAGGGAAAGTGGGGTGTATGATGGGGACAGGGATAATGCTCCGCGCGTATGCACAAGTTTCCTCGTTCAACTCGGACAGGATTGCCCTTCCGTGCTTCAGAGAAGGGAAGGGAGAGGAAGTGGGGTGTATGATGGGGACAGGGATAATGCTCCGCGCGTATGCACAAGTTTCCTCGTTCGACTCGGACAGGATTGCCTTTCCGTGCTTCAGAGAAGGGAAGGGAGGGAAAGTGGGGTGTATGATGGGCACAGAGATAATGCTCCGCGTGTAAGCACAAGTTTCCCCGTTCGACTCGCACAGAATTGTCCTTGTCTCTTACAGGCAATATCCACAGTTCGTTTATTAAACAGACGCAACCACACACACAGTACAAGAGCACACTGCAATTAAGACACACTTGTCAGTCAAGGGATGTACCAGATAATTATATGTCTCGTCTGTTGGTCGCAGTAACGTTCTTTATTATTTAACATGCTCGAAGATACAACGCTGCTGCCCCACGATTGTGTATTCCTTAACTCACAACATTGTAAATGGAATGAAATACTGTACAAAGGAAACAATACGCCCAGTGGTTTGAATACGGTGGATGTTCATTAAGTCCCCCTCCTACTTCGATGCACAGTTCACAACGGTGTAGTAATGACCTTTGGACGCTGATCAGGATGTGTGATTTGTCAAGTCATTACCTCTGTCTCCCACTTCCCCTCCCGTCCTATGACTCACTGTAGCAGACAGCGGCTGACCCTCTGGCATAGCATATGCGACAAGTTCATCTTTTATAGGGCCCGGATGTTTATGCAGTAATAGGTTAGAATGAAAACTTACTTAAGCGGGTAACAAGTACAGACTACCCTGCACAACAGTTATGCTATGAAGATTGTATACATATTAGGGGTACGGACCATCGCCATGTAATATATTCAATAACCTCTCACACCAACATCTCCCATACGTGGTTGTAGTCACCCTAACATAAAGAATTACTTGTACCCTTTGGAGAAGTTTAAGTAGGGAGGATCGTCATGAGTAGCTCTCGGATTGTTATGTTATATCAAAGTGCGAAATACGTAGCCTACATAAAACCCTTGTAAATATTAATGACACATGTAGTATTCACAAAATATGGAATTACGGACCCCGGATTCTTATGCAATAATAGGTTGGAATGCAAACTAATTTGGTTAATAGGAAGTGTCCTCGGGCCCACTCTTCCGTAAGCTAGTGAGAGTTACATAAATTCCAGGAATTTTGATGGTCCGACCCCTAATATTTATGCAAACCTCACAGCATAACTGTTGTGCAGGGTAGTCTATACGTGTTACCCTCTTCAGTAAGTTTGCATTCTAACCTATTACTGCATAAACATCCGGGCCCTATATCATCAATTTGAATCGCGCGCCCGGTAGTAACAAAGTAACTCATTTCCTCAAAAAGAAAAATTGTCTCCGACAATCCGCCAATCGGTATATTTATGATACACACTGTATACAGGTTGTAAAAATAAAGTAGGCCTAATTTCCAGGACACAATCCTCACATTTAAAGATAAAAATTTCATTGTTCCGTATTGAAATTATTGATGTTAAAAATTAAATAACTGGAAAGGAGGTTCAACCTATTCAATACTCAAAAGAAAGAAACGTAGCAATCACATTTCTATTTAAATGGGACCGGTTTCGACCTTAGTCTAGGTCATCATCAGCCATAAAAAAACATGTAAAATGTTTATGAATGTTGGAGGTCAGTTTCACGCTCTGTTAGGCACAAAGACACGACACCACATTCTGTCCTGCACAAAGTCACAACACTAACAATCAACATGCGAAGATCAAAAAGGCTTGAATTCGCAGACGAACAGATCTGTAGTAGAAAGCCGCCAGCTCCCGGTAACCAGCGCGGCACACTCAAGGTCACGCGCTGCGGCCAAACACCAAAGTAAAGTGGAGAACGTTTCGAAAATACTGTGTATTAGAACTTTCGCTTGCGATCTGATAGTCAATTTTTAGAAGAAATAAGAAAGCATCGTATTCCGCGCTACGAATTTGCGTGCTGTAATTGCGTCCTTGCGCATGTGCGAACCGAAATGTTAACGAAAACACGAAAAGTTAATGAAAAGTTTCATTCACAAAAGTTAAGGATATGCTCGGAAAGTTAACTAACACGCTATTCTGTTCATTAACAGTAAAAAATGTTCACGAACATTGTTGGTTAATTGTGTTTATTAACAAAGTTAACCAAAACATCTTGGTGTGGACGCACCTTAGATGTGCAGCCTAAACCTTAGAGATTTTTTTTAACCAAAACTGATTTGTGCGACTATCGTCTAAAGTTATAACCAGTTTCGATTATCTTTATTCCACTCGCTCGTTCAATTATCCACTGAAAATGTCTTCTTGGATTGTTTTTGAAAAAGAAAAGCCAATCTGTAGTTTCACGTCAGCTTTTCGTGTAATCCGAACCACAACAAGGAGACTTTTAAGATCTCACATGGAATGGCCGGAACGTCGGGTTTTAGAACCACAGTCGCCTCGATGAGAGTCCAGTGGTTATGTCACTCAGCTATCAAGCAGCCAGCTGTTGATCATTTTTTTTCTCGAAGTATAGGCTATACCGATAATGACAACATGACTCGTACATTTTCTCCACTTCATATCATGCTACCAAAATGACACAGCAATCAAGATAAGACAGTCACTTATATAAACAGCTCCAGTAATATCAGAAGTCGTAATCAGCAGTCTCGTGCCGCAGCCACGCGAAGTGTCAACTGTAGTCGCTCGGTCAGTTTAGGTCATATTTAAAACAGGCAAGTACTTCAGTGTTAAAATCTTAATACAATTTATTTATTGTTTGTTTTGCGTCGCACCGACACAGATAGGTCTTATGGCGACGATGAGATAGGAGTGGGAAGGAAGTGGCCCTGGCCTTAGTTAAGGTTCAGCCTGGTGTAAAAATGAGAAACCACGGAAAACTCTCTTCAGGACTGTCGACAGTGGGATTCGTACTCACTATCTTCCGAGTACAAACTCACAGCTGCGTGATCGTAACCGCACTACCAGCTTGTTCAGTTTTAATTTATCGTAATCCGGAAACATTTATGCACAGCTTACTGAAACAGATCGTAGTCTGAACCTTAGAAAGTAACTGATTCATGAATTATTATTACATTATAAACATTATTGTTATTTACTTATTTATTTTTTAATTAATTTATTTATTTAACCTGTTTACCCTCAAAGGTTGGTTTCCCCCCGGACTCAGCAAAGGATTCCACCTCTACTGCCTCTAGAGCAGTGTAGTCTGGAGAATGAGAAATTTGATCGGGGATACAACTGGAGAGTAGGACCAGTATCTCGCCCAGGCGGCCTCACCTGTTATGCTAAACAAGGGTCTGTCGGGGATGAGAAGACTGGAAGGGATAGGCAACGAAAAGGGAATAAAGCGGCCGTGGCTGTAAGTTAGGTATCACCCCGGCATTTGCCTGGAGAAGTGGGAAACTATGGAAAACCACTCTGAGGATGGCTGCGCCGGGATTCGAACTCCCTCTACTCATTTGACCTCCAGAGGCTGAGTGGATCCCTTTCCAGTCCACGTATCACGAACTCGGACCGATTTATAAACTACAGAAAACATATTATCAGTTATTTTCTTTCTTTTTTAATTGCTAGTGGTTTTTAAAGCCGCACTAACACACTGAAGGTTTTTGGCGACGGAAAGATGCGAAAGGTGCGGTTATGGTTGCGCAGATGTGACCTTGCATTCGGGAGAGTGTGGATTCGAATCCCACCGTCGGCAGCCCAATATGGTTTTCCGTGGTTTCCCATTTTCACACCAGGCAAATGCTGGGGCTGTACCTTAATTAAAACCATGGCTGCTACCTTCCCAATCGCAGCCCTTTGCCATCCTTCCGTCGTCTAAAGCCTTCGATGTGTTGTTAGTGCAACATTAAACAAGTCGCAAAAAAAATTCTAACAACATTTCTACCAGGCGAGTTGGCCGTGCGGGTAGAGGTGCGTGGCTGTGAGCTTGCATCCGGGAGAGAGTGGGTTCGAATCCCACTGTCGACAACCCTGAAGACGGTTTTCCGTGGTTTCCAATTTTCACACCATGCAAATGCTGGGGCTGTACCTTAATTGAGGCCACGGTTGCTTCCTTCCAACTCCTATGCCTTTCCTATCCCATCGTGGCGATAATACCTATCTGTATCGGTGCGACGTAAAGCCCCTACCAAAAAAAAAAAGAAACATTTCTTTTCAAAATATCACACCACCAGGAACTATAGAATGATTTGCCAGTGCAAGGAAAGCACCGCTGTTTTTTGCGGGTGTTTTCCGACAAAAGAGCAGCGTTACGAAAATATTGCACACAGTAGGCTGGGAAGTCTGGGAGAAACAAAACGGACGACCTGCTCGACCAAGTGGTATGTTCCGAGCTATCAGTGGAGAGATAAAGTGGCAATGACATTGGTAGACGAAAAAGCTTGAATGGAGTTATTACAAGTAGATAAAAAAAAGATTTAAAAAATCTAGAAGAAAAATTGGGACAAATATGTGTTTATATAGTTTAGTTCTTATGAGTTTCGGCTTGACATTTGAGCGCTGCCTTTTGACGGAGGCTAAGTGAATTAATAAAGAGTCAATCATAGGCAGCCGATCGCTCTGATAGAGCGCGGTTAGACTCTAGCTCCGGTTACCAGTGTTGTCGATCTGTTGTTTCCTGTAACCACATGCTATCAGCTGTGTATTCAAGAAGACAAATTGGGACAAATATTTGTTTATACAGTTTAGTTTCTATGAGTTTCGACTTGACGTTTGATCACTGCCTTTTGGCGGAGACTAAGTGAATTAATAAACAGCCAGTCATACGCAGCCGATCGCTCCGATAGAGCGCGTTAGAGTCTAGTTCCGGTTACCAGTGTTGTCGATCTGTTGTTTCCTGTGCTATCAGCTGTGTATTGCATTCTGCTCAGTTCTTTCCGCGGTCTTTGTCAGTTTACTAGGCCATTCTTGACAAAGCACCAACAATGACGGCTAGAATAATGAGTTGATTGAGCGGTTGAAGGAGCACAACTCGTGCACCTTGTGAAACAAGAAGCCCTAGTACCCAGTTCACGTGATGGATGAAATAGCCAGGAGACTGAAACCTCAACAGACGATGACGGTAGTGACTCAGAAACGAGTGATGTATTTATTCCCTTTTTAGGAATTGTTTTCCTTCCTTAGGGTGAAATTGAATCTACCAGCAACGCGAGATCTTATAGATGAAGAGTAGAGATTTAATTTCATTTTCCTGCGTTTTATCTGTTCGAGCATGGGTATTTTTCTTTTTATCTTATAGCCTTATCCTATATATGTTATGTGTAAAGCCCGGATTTTTATGCAGTAACAGGTTAGATTGCAAACTAATTTGGTTAGTAGGAAGTGTCAGCCACCCGCTCTTCCATAATGTAGCAAGAGCAACATAAATGATAGGGGTTCTGATGGGCCGTACCCCTAAGTTATATGCAAACCCCACAGTACAATCGTTGTGAAGGTAGACTACACTTGCTACTCGCTTCAGTAAGTTTGCATTCTAACCTATTAATGCATAAAAGTCCGGGCTCTAGTTACGTGTTATTGTTCATCTTATGTGAGTTATGTATTTTGCTACAAAGAATAATTGATTCTGGACTTATACTCGAGTATATATATATTTCCATTCGTGTTGTGTGTTGGGAATCAGCTGTTTGTACTCGTAACAATTTGGTACCAATGTCTGACTTGGGATTAACTGTCAAGTCGAAACTCATAGAAAACGGAAGTGTAGGAAGTGGAAATAGCAACTGGAATAATTAACCAACGGAGATGTTCCATAAGTTTTCAACTTCTTTGAAATCATTTAAGATAAGAGGAGACAAACAAATGATAGGGAATCTGCCACCTAGACAACAGTCCTAAATGCAGATCATTTATGATTGGTTTATAGTCGCATTGAATACCGGAAGCGCAGATGTGGATGCGACGACAGGTTGATACATAATATATCAATGATAACGGCGGGATTTCTGAACATTCACACTAATAAGGCCGCTATTAGCCGTGGGCGACTAGTGGCGCAACTAGTTGCTCTGGCGAGTCACGGACCATTGTATCAAATGGAGCCTATTAGCCGCGGGCGACTAGTGGCGCAACTGAGCAACTAGTTGCCGGCCGTCATCTGAGCCGGCGACTGCTCTGGCGACTTTTAGTTGCTCAACTGCGTGACGGGGCGTTGCAGTAAATGTAGCCTATTAGCCGTGGGCGACTAGTGGCGCAACTAGTCGCCGGATGTACCTTCCCGCGCATACGGAAACGTCACTCAAGTTCGTGTTCTCACACCAGCTTGACGTAATGCGGACGATGGAACGCAATTGAATCAGCGATCCACCTAACCATTATCTTTCTTCATTACCTTGTTTGGTATCGTGCTGTGGCAGAGTGAATATTTTACTTATTGTGATAGTTTATTTATTGAAGATGGAGACATCAAATAAACTACAACAGCAAATGAAGGAGATGGCAAAATAATTTGAAAGTCAAATAAATAATGAAGACCATTTTTGACTTAGAATGAAAACCGGTCACTTGGGATTCCAGAACTGAAGCTTAGGCCTACACTGACAAAATAAAAACACTGAATTCTTGGAACAGCATTTTAAAGAACATGAGGTGAGTATTATATATATATTTGCAAGAGGCTTTACGTCGCACCGACACAGATAGGTCTCATGGGGACGAGGGGATAGGAAAGGGTCAAGAGTTGGAAGGAAGCGACCGTGGCCTTTATTAAGGTACAGTCCCAGAATTTGCCTGGTGTGGAAATGGGAAACCACGGAAAACCATCTTCAGGGCTGCTGACTCTGGGATTCGAACCCACTATCTCCCGGATGCAAGCTCACAGCTGCACGCTCCTAACAGCACAGCCAACTCTCCCGGTGTGTGAGTATTATAAAACGTTTACTACTCTTATATGGTAACACAGTATGTAATGCCCATATAAATTCAATAATCGTTTACATTTACAAGTACCATTGATCCATTATATGGCTCTATTGGTGAATTACAGCTCAACTGGGAAACACTTGTTTAGTCGTATGTCGTTTCCCGTTATTTCTTCTTTTATGTGGCCAAGCAGTTCTCAAAATGACGACTTTGACATGCGCAGGTAATTGAAAAATTTACTGTCATCCCCATTTAGATCGTCAAACAATGTATAATATAATCCTCTAGTCAGCCGAGAAACAAATATAGGATGTTTCCGCACTTTCCTAACCCTTCGGTTTTTCCTTTTTAATAGATGCTCAAGAAGAAGTTATTCGTAGGACGCCATTCTCTCAACTGGCTATTCCCCGGTATGAACCGAGCAAGTATTCACAAGTTGCGCCACTGATCGCCCGGTACTTAAATCCACTGGCAACTAGTGGCGCAACTAGTCGCCCACGGCTAATAGCGGCCTAAGGCGATATAAGATAAGTGATATATCGTAAGCAATATACGATACGCGACACGCACAGACAGATACTTGAAATCTAAAGGGAGGCGATAAAGAAGGTTCACAGCTGCGCGATTGCACGACATATCGCAAGTGACATATCTCTCGAAGTGCCGCTTGCTAGTCTCTTCAGCGATTAGTATCGTACGATATTTCGAGTTGTGAACATGACGGGAAGAAGAGAAGACAATTCTATAATGCCTTTCATTAATTTAGTGGAACTGATTGGTACAATTTGTAAAAAAAATGTAAAAAAATATCAAATTAAAACTGCTAAATTTTATTAATACTGCTTTTTATATTCATATCTACTTACCTTATAGTAATCAGAAGTTCTTTTATCTGAAGAAATGGCCTTCCTGAAGTGTGTATCTTTATTTTCAAGGGTTCGCGACACTAGGCTTTACAGAAAATGAAAGTTTTTAGGATTCTTTTGATAAAAGTGCCTGAATTTTGATTCATGTTGAGACAGCTTTCGAGAAACAACAGCCGAGCTATGGTGCAGGTTGGTCAGACTGTAGGGATGTACCAAGTATTTCCTTTTTCTTCCCATCCTACGCCTGAACCAATAAGCCAGTACAACGTCTTCCTCACTTGAACTCATATTTGTAACTGATGTAGTGAGAATTATTGTGTTCCCACTAGGTCGCGCAGATTTATCGCCCAGTGTCATGAACCTTCCTAGCAATATATCGTCGCAATATATTCCTTACTATATATCGCCTTAGTGTGAAGGGCGCCTTAGAGTTTCAAATGATATGCTGGTACGTTCTGTTCCAGTGTGTTTACCATCATTAATGTACTCTGAGAGTTGATGATGATGATGATGATGCTTGTTGTTTAAAGGGGTCTAACATCGAAGGTCATCGGCCCCTAATGGTACGCAGCAGCGGCGATTGGGGATTAGAACACAAACAAGTAAAGGGAGCCTGGGGAATATAGTTGGGGGGTAGAAATCAAAACTGAAATAAAATAGCTACAACATGGTAAAATTTTTAAATGCTTTCTGAGCGAATTTCTGAGAAATAAAAGTTGACAGTTTACCAATTTAAATGCGGCAATAACAGTTTTTTTATATTTTTATTCAGTACTATACAATAAAACATTCAGCAAAAGAACAATTGAGGAGTGTCTGCTCAAAATGTACTATTTGGACTTTTAAAAAATTTAAAAAATAAAATAAAAAATAAATCACCGAGCTTGATAGCTGCAGTCGCCTAAGTGCGGCCAGTATCCAGTAATCGCGAGATAGTGGGTTCGAACCCCACTGTCGGCAGCTCTGAAGATGGTTTTCCGTGGTTTCCCATTTTCACACCAGGTAAGTGTACCTTAATTAAGGCCACGGCCGCTTCTTTCCCATCCCTAGGCCTTTCCTATCCGATCATCGCCATAAGACCTATCTGTGTCGGTGCGACGTAAAGTAAATAGCAAAAAAAAAAAATCAGTATTTCGTCCACATGCATTACATTAGTTGAATATTATCATTTGCGATGAGCAATCCACACCAAAAAGATGCAATTCCTTGAAAGTTGTACCAAACCCGATCATGGGGACGTCCCATGTGCCTTTTATTTTATGTTTCTTGTTCTTTTCCCACAACTTTCTTAAGATGGAAATAGCACCTTTTGAACAGACACTCGTCAATTACGGATGTGCGCAACCAAGATTTTGTACCATCAGATATTAATCTCGCTTTTACATGCTCCTGCGCGTGTCTCCACTACTTGCCGTGGCGCAAAAAAAATCGGTTAGCTGAGTCGAATGACATTTTGTGCGTATTTCCGCTAAGTATTCTTTTAATATTAAAAAAATTAAAGACCAAGCTCGATAGCTGCAGTCGTTTAAGTGCGGCCAGTATCCAGTAATCGAGAGATAGTGGGTTCGAGCCCCACTATCGGCAGCCCTGAAGATGGTTTTCCGTGGTTTCCCATTTTTATACCAGGCAAATGCCGGGACTGTACCTTAATTAAGGCCACGGCCGCTTCCTTCCACTTCCTAGGTCTTTCCTATCCCATCGTCGCCATAAGACCTATCCGTGTCGGTGCGACGTAAAGCAAATAGCGTTGTTAAAAAATTAAAGGAAAGAAGTAGGTAACTATTGATGATGATGATGCTTGTTGTTTTAAGGGGCCTAACATCGAAGGTCATCGGCCCCTAATGGAACGAGATGGACGACATGATATATGACATTTAAAATTTTAAAATGTATCCACTGACAAGAGTTTATGGTGATGAGGAAATGAGTATGAGATTAAAACAATCAGTGGATCTAATTCGCAATGCCTTATTTTCTATTAAGATAAGAGAAAATACAGGAAAAAAAGGAATAAGGCATTACCTGGTAGTGCAGATATACCAGGTGGCTCACGGACGCCGTACTTTCTACTTATAAATGTCCCGCATGCATAAGTGCTGGGGCTGTACCGTATTTAAGGCCATGGCCGCTTCCTTTCCACGCGTAGCCCTTCCCTGTCTCATCTAGCCAAAATTCCTATCTGTGTCGGTGCGACGTAAAACCGATTGTAAAAAAAATATTCTACTATTTTGCTTTACGTCGCACCGACACAGATAGGTCTTATGGCGACGATGGGACGGGAAACGCCTAGGAATGAGATGGAAGTGGCCGTGGCCTTAATTAAGGTACAGCCCCAGCATTTTTCTGGTGTGAAAATGGGGAACTACGGAAAACCGTTTTCAGGGCTGTCGACAGTGGGATTCGAAACCACTATCTCCCGGGTGCGAGCTCGCAGCTGCGCGGCCCTAACTCCACGGCTAGCTCAGCCGGTACAATTAAATAGAAGTACGGCATGATCATGCAATTAAAAGTTATTTAGTATTTTAAAACACACTAAGGAACTAACAGACACTGAAGAGGCTGCCAGACTGACGAATGCGTGCGGCATACCGGTGAATTATAACTCAGTGTCCACGACCTTGGCAAAAACATTATACCCCTACTACCCTTCCCCACAGCACATGCAAAGTCTCCACTACTTGCCGTAGCGCTATACAAATCGGTTAGCCGCGACGAATGGCACTTGGTGCTTATTTCCGCCAAAAATATGTTAATAATTAAGGGAAATAAAGGAAAGAATTAGCAGATAAGACACAAAGGCTTGTACAGATTACGTTTCTTTTACAAATAATTCGCTGTGAGCTTGCATCCGGGAGATCGTGGGTTCGAATCCCACTGTGGGCAGCCCTGAAGATGGTTTTCCCATTTTTACACCACGCAAATGCTGTTGCTGTACCTTAATTAAGGCCACGTGCGCTTCCTTCCAACTCCTAGGCCTTTCCTATCCCATCGTCGCCATAAGACCTATCTGTGTCGGTGCGACGTAAAGCAATTAGCAAAACAAATAATAATAATTCCTAGTTCCAGGTGGCTAAAGTGAATATGTAATGTTTACTCCACAAAGTGGCGAGGGGAGGGGGCGACTTTCCCTTCACGCCTCACCCCCTAATCGCCGCTACTGTTTGTTAACACGCCAAAGATGCAGAAAAGGAAATTTAATCACTTGTTAATTTATACATGTGTAGACATTCAACTCGATAAAAGAGTTGCTTATATGAAACAAAAACGATACTGTTCGGTGAAATACTTGTGCAGAAGGCATACGTCCGTTTGAAGCTTCGGCTGCATTCCGACCGGGTTGTCCAGATTAAAATAATGTCTATGTATTCGTCGCTGCTGAACACACTAGCCACTGGCGATAAGCAGACAGTAAATTCAGTGCGGCTGTTCCATACACCAGCCTAGAACTATGCGGTCGAAAACGATGTTTACTAATGCAAGGGGGTGCATTCGACCGCCAGCGCTGAGTAACATGCTGCGAGTGTGACTATGTTTCTTATCTCTTCATATTCTGACGTAACCTGCCCGCTGGCAGCAGTTCCCCTGTTAAAATCAGTTGGTAGACACCCCACACATCACTTATGCATGCGGGACATTTATAAGTAGAAAGTACGGCGTCCGTGAGCCACCTGGTATATAAATGATATGAGTAAAGATTGCCTGCTGTCATTTCTTGATGGATACAGTACTTTTGCACCCATCATTTGGCACAGGTCAGAGTAATGTGTAGCTTCCACCGAAGTCCCAGTCAACATCCATGGCTGTGACAATATGGAAGTTGCTGGGGTATGGGTAGTGCTGAGTAATGTCATTCAAAGCACGACTAGTGCATCTGAGTGTTATAAAAGGTGCTGTTCATAGGGTCACTCGTTCTGCAATAGTACTTTCTGACCCACTGAGGAAAGCAATGGCAAACTACCTCACTCCTCATCTTGCCTAGTACGCCTCATTTTGGTGCTGCCATTGGTTTTGCGGGTTTCCTTATAACCGCATAACCTTTGCTGGTGCTATTTGTGGATCCAACCAGCCTCTGGGCTGATGACCTAACAAACAGACAGACATGAGTAAAGAAGTGGAATCAGAGATAAGGCTTTTTTTGCGGATGATGTTATTCTGTATAGAGTAATAAATAAGTTGCAAGATTGTGAGCAACTGCAAAGACAACTCGGCAATGTTCTGAGAAGGACAGCAGACAATGGTGTGATGATAAACAAGGTCAAAAGTCAGGTTGTGAGTTTCACTAATAAGAAAAGTCATCTCAGTTTTAATCACTTCGTAGATGAGATGAAAGTTCGTTATGGGTATCACTGCAAGTACCTAGGTGTTTATATAAGGAAAGATCGTCATTGGAGTAATCACATAAATGGGATTGTAAATAAAGGGTACACATCTCTGCACATGATTATGAGGGTATTTAGGGGTTGTAGTAAGGATGTAAAGGAGAGGGCATGTAAATCTCTGGTAAGACCCCAACTAGAGTATGGTTCCAGTGTATGCGACCCTCGCCAGGATTACTTCATTCGAGAACTGGAAAAAATTCAAAGAAAAGCAGCTCGATTTGCTCTGGGTGATTTCCGACAAATGTTGCAAAGTTTGGGGAGGGAAGACTTGGGAGAAAGGAGACAAGCTGCTCGACTAAGTGGTATGTTCCAAGCTGTCAGTGGAGAGATGGCGTGCTCTGAGATTAGTAGATGAATACGTTTGAGTGGTGTTTTTAAAAGTAGGAAAGATTACAGTATGAAGACAAAGTTGGAATTCAAGAGAACAAATTGGGGCAAATATTAGTTTATAGGTAGCGGAGTTAGGGATTGGAATAATTTACCAAGAGAGATGTTCAATAAATTTCCAAATTCTTGGTAATCGTTTAAGGAAAGTCTAGGAAAACAACAGATATGAACTCTGCCACCTCGGCGACTGCCCTAAATGCAGATCAATGTTGACTCTTCCGATTTTTCTACAGAGATACTTATCCTCATAATAAAGTATGTGATAGAAAAATATCAACTCGTCATAAGTTACTACATCGGTATCACTTATGGCACCTTCTCTTACAACAGCATTGCCGGGCTGAGTGGCTCAGACGGTTAAGGCGCTGGCCTTCTAACCCCAACTTGGCAGGTTCGATCCTGGCTCAGTTCGGAGGTATTTGAAGGTGCTCAAATACGACAGCCTCGTGTCGGTAGATTTACTGGCACGTAAAAGAACTCCTGCGGGACTAAATTCCGGCACCTCGGCGTCTCCGAAGATCGTAAAAGTAGTTAGTGGGACGTAAAGCAAATAACATTATTACTATTATTATTACAACAGCATTAACTACATTCACTATAGATCTGTAGAATGGTAGTTCATCCAGTCCGCGTCGCATAGCTGTAAATAGTTCGATGACATCATGTCTTTAAACATACTGTATATGACTCCGGCAAGAAACTTGCGGTATTCGGTTCAAAACATTCATATTTCACCCCTTTATTTAGTAACCTATGCTCAAAGAAGGATTCAAAAGCATAAAAATTGTGAATTTCAGCTTCAGTCAAATTACCAGCACCACAACAGGTATTCGTATGGTGGCAGTTTAGTTTTGGCTTTTCTCTAACTTTCGCCTCATATTTTTCTTTTTCTACTTGCTGATAAATTTCGTCCAAGCCTGCTTACGAACTTTCCTCTTTCTAGGCCGTACCGTATCCTGTGGTTCATCACAAAACTCATCAGATATATCTGATTTCATTTCTCACATGTAATAATGCAAATGATTTACAAACTCACTCCTCAAGAACAGCATAAAATAATCAAAACAGTCCGATGAACGATGTAAAAAATCGCCATGTTGTTTATGTTGTCATGAGACATAAAACAGCAGGTCTGATTGGATAACTGGATTCGGTATGTCTTGGCATCAAAAGCATGGGGGATTGGGTATGTTTTGCCATAAAAAGAAACATTTGCTCACTGTTTAACATGGGAGGTGGTATCTTTCGGCACAACATTTGTCACGCCACATTTATAACTAGGTTCACCTGTCATCTCAATTTTGCTTTTTTTGGATTTTGTACCTCTTGGAAATAAGGTTCTCAAATTTTTTAAATGCATTTCTTGCGAACATCTATGTTAGTTGCCTTGAATTTGAAGTGTATAGGCAAAATTGTCATTTTATTTGTATAGACAGTAGGCCCTATAAACACACAGTATGTTCTTATTGTACGTTGTGTATTGTATCCTTACTAGATATTAAACTAATAGTTTTCGAATATATATTTACAGGTGACTCCATTATGAAGCCAAGCTTGGTACTGGTGACGGTGTTGTTATGCTGTCTAAGTTCAGCCAGTGGTGCCAACATTCTAGCCCTGTTTAATCTAGCAACACGCAGTCATCACATCTGGACAAGTACTATTCTACTTACTTTAGCTGAACGGGGCCACAACGTCACCGTTCTAAGTACTATGGCGCAGAAACAGCCTGCACCCAACCTCACAGAGATTGTCATCACAGGGATATATGAGTTCATAGCAGGAACAGAGAATTTTGCTCTGGAGGAAATGAGTGAAATTTCATCATTCAGCATGACTAAAATATTCGGGAATTGGATAAAGCTGCTCTGTTCATACTCGATACAAAATGAAGCGACGAAGACTCTCTTGAACTATCCGGACAATTTCAAGTTTGATCTGATCATATATGAGCCTCTGGGGGCAGAATGTCTTCTTGGACTAGCAAAGAGGTTTGGGTAAGTAGACTTATGAAACATGTACAGAGTTTAAAGTCGTAGGTATGTGGTGAAGAAGATTTGCACACCTTGAAAATTCGAGAGAGTGAGAGAAAATCCACTAAGCATAGATGCCCTAATTGTAGGGAAACCACAAAGGTTTGGACTACTGATTAATCCATAAGGACAATAAGGAAATACATTTAATTAATTTTAATTTTTTTTAATGTTGCAATATTTATTAATTTTCGGGCAGCTACCACCCATGTGAAAAGTAAACACTCCACTATAAATGATGTCATCTTGCGGGCTCTGGTTTCAGCAGAAGTTCCTTCTATACAGAGTGTTTCTATATTCCCATTACAGACTTAGGGCTTGCAGTGGGGATCAAGACGGTTAAGTTTAGCATAGGAACTTGTGTCCGGAAACGCACCATCTTCCCTCTACCCGTAAAAAAAACTCACCACAACACATGTTCAAATACCCTGCATTGTACGCGCCACTGACTGGAGTACGTATGTCAGTGAACGATCACGTGATGTCTCATACCCCTACAGGTTTGCTGACATTCCATGCCATTCAGTTGAGTGTGTGATCCGCATGGAGACGTGTTGTACTTGCTGCTGTGTTTGTGATCTTCGTTCCTACTACAGTAGAGCAGTAAGCTGTACGCACAGTAGCTCATCTGCGCCAACGATTTGCGCAACAGTGGATAGGTCGTGGTGGCCCGCACGTTCACCTGACTTGACACCGCTAGACTACTACCTGTGGGGTCACATGAAAACTTGATTTACGAGACCCTGTGGAATCCGAGGAGGACCTACTGGCGCGGGTTATGGCTGCGGTGCATATTGCAGGACCAGGGATTGGTGACCGTGTGTACGAGAACACGATACGTAGGGACCGTGTCTGTGTTGACGTCGGTGGTCGTCACATCGAGCCTACCCTCTAATTGGACCCAGATGACAGACAGTAGGAGTCGGACAGAGCGCCGAAAATGCGGGAGCTATAAACGTGTGTTGTGGTGATTTTTTGCGGATAGAGGAAATACGGTACGCTTTCGGACACAAGTTCCTATGACAAACGTAAAGCCCTCAAAGTCTGTAGTGGGAATTTAGAAAGAGCCCACTGGCTGCTGCCGTTCAGTCAGTAAAAGGCCAGACCGAATGACACTTGTACCATGGAAAAGGGGAAGATCTCTCCTGTGGAATTTTACCTGTGCCGACACATTCGCCCAGTCCAATCCTTCCGTTTCGTCAATGAGTGCTGAGAGTACAGCCGCGAATAGGGAAAATGTTAAATGAAGAAAATACAGCGATTTGTTGGACAAATTCTTCTTTGTACCAGTAGCCATTGAATCGAGTGGTGGTGATGATGATGCTTGTTGTTTAAAGGGGCCTAACATCGAGGTCATCGGCCCCTAATGGTACGAAATGAAATACCAAACAAAAAGTTCAAAATTATCCACTGACCAAAATAAAAAATGTCATGAAGAATGACTGGATAGACATGAACCAAAAAACCCAGTGGATCTGACTCAAAAAAGATCATAAATAATAGTATTACTGACCAAGGGGCCACTTATAAAGCACAATCCTGAATCGAGGATGCTTGATGTCTAAAGAGGTCCAAAATCAAGGTCAAAGGCCCCTCAGAATGGTACTTATCACTAGTAAAGTAGAATCATGGTATTTGTCATGTTGGGGTACTAATCAAAAGTAGCGAAGACTCACGGTGTTCCACACATGATGGTACTACTCAAAAGTACTGTACGTCGTACAGGTAACGCAGACCTATGGTGTTTCTCACACAATGACGCCACTCATAGCCAACGCAAACCGATGAGGTTCCTCACCTAGGTGTACTAGTCATGGGTGCCGGTATTCCCGTGTTGTGCCTCACATAGTGGGTACTAATCACAGGCAACGCAGACCCACGGTGTCGCTCATATAGTGGTACAACTCACAGGCAACACCCAGACCCGCGGTGTTGCTCACAGGGGTACGACTCACGGGTACTGGAAACCCACAGGGGAACCACCCTCTGCTGCTACTAATCACAAATCTATTTCGTACCTAATATAGTGGTACTACTCGCATGTAAAGGCGACCCATGGTGTTCCCCTAGTGATGGTACTAATCAAAAGTAGTTTCATGGTTCTAAGACAATCATCCCTTGGTCGCCCCTTTTAGTCGCCTCTCACGACCGGCAGGGGATACTGTGGGTGTATTTTTCGTCTGCGTCCCCCACCCACAGGGGGTAGTGTGTTTGGTCCGCGAGAGGTATTTTATTTCCCTCAAGTCCGCCGGCAAGCCGGTTAGGACCACCCCCCTATCCGCCACCTGGGACGCGCCACGTCCCAGCGTCGTAGATTCGTGGGAATCGAGTGGTACCTGGGTCAATGACGGCCTCAATTTTTATCAAAGAGATTGGCCAACGGATTCCTCGTATTTCCGGTGATACTAGATCAACTGCTTTTCTAATTCAGCGCATCAGCATAGCTCTAATGCGTGGGAATGTCACATCCATTCTCGGGACACTACCCCCTGATAAAGAGCAGGATGAAATTTTTCTTCTTTAAAACACGACTTCATAGTTTATGTAAATTGAATTTTAATTATATTAAATTCAAACAGGCTGGTGTATATATATTCAAATAACTTTTAAGTTATAGCCTACAGGTGGTTTTGTACTATTTGGACTGAATCTCTCAAAATCGCAGTTGACATTTCCTGTAGAGCATTAGCAGGAAGTCGAAACTTCTCGGTTCTTAATTTTATACTCGTGTCCCATGTCACGAAAGCAAGGCTCATTGTGTCTTTTCTCTTCTGTATCAACCTCTTTTGACTGTTTTGAATCTCGCTCAAATCAGACTCTTGGATTGATAATGACGCCTTTGTTAAATTTCGTATCAATATCTGTAATGCCCGCTCGTTTAACTTAATGGAAGTTTCAGTTGACATACAGGATACTTCTTCATAAACTTCGAACTATTTTGTATTTCGAAAGCAGTCAGCTATCTTTCTTCTTAGTCTATAGTGATTGTTGTCTCTTAAGAGCTCCAATTTGCGGCAGAAACCAAGAACATGAGGAAGGGTTTCAATCTCGTTGCACTCGTGGCAACGGGCATCTTACTCTTCTACCGAGAACATAACGAACTGCGACAAGATAGGCCAGTCTTTGTCGATATCCAACTCCGAGGTAAGTGATACACCTCTGCCAGGATGGGATAAGCTTTTTCACTTTTCATATTCCTGATCGCTAAGTTTGATCATTTAATCTAATTGCTATTTCCCTTTGTGGAGCAAGGGACATCCAGGAAAGCTCTCAGTTCTGTAAGTTTTGCAGCCAGGTCTTTTATGTCATCTGATGTTTTCCCAATCCCAATCAGTTCCTCTCTAACCGTTCGCCTCCAAGTGTTCCTAGGTCTTCCACACTTCCTTCCTCTTTCTTATTGGGTTCCATTCTAAAACCGACTTCAACTGCTCCGTCCTGTTTTCTTTATTTCTACATCAATGGGTTTCTGGTTGGTTTCCTTCCACAGGTTTTCGTTTGCGGTAGTTGCAAATAGACGACTGTGCAAGCACACAGTTAATTCAAGGAGGCTTGCAAACTGAACAGTGAAAGACATAACACTACATACTGTAGATGTACGTACGCATATATGTATTAAACATGCGTTTTTCTCTTTTGTTTCCAGGTCACCCCCTCTCATAGCCATCAGTGGGCTGAATCATCCCCAATGGGTCAATGATATAGTTGGGAATCCCGACAATCCTGCTTATATTACCAACATATTTCTACCGTACACTGACCGCATGACGTTCCTGCAGAAGACGAATAACTTCTTACTAAACATGTACATGCAATACCTTTGGAAAATGGACATTATACCTGCATATGACGGTAAGTATTACTGTAACACATCATCATCATCATCATCATCATCATCACTAGGGCTCGGATTCTTATGTAATTACTATTCCATTCCTTTACATAGGCCTACAGGGCCGATGATCTAGATCAGGGCCTCTCAAACGCCCAAACTCTCACGCGTGCAGAGCGAGGTGCATAGGCTCTGTGCACTGTGCATCGGTACGCTTCGCCTCAACTCGGCTTGACTCGGATGGTGTAGTGTGCTGAGAGCGACGAAGCGTTTGGTGGTAGACGACGTGTTTATCAGTGAAATAGACAAGCGCACGACAACAACATAATAATGGAGGAACCTGTTTCGAAGAAAGCAAAGACTTCCGAAAGTCCATTTCAATCGAACTGGGAACTTTCGTATTTTTTTGTTTGTTTGTTTGTCGTGACGATAACGCCAAATGCTTAATCTGTGGGACGATAATTACGTGCGTAAGAAAATCATCTATTGAAAGACACTACAACAGACTACATTCGGAAAATTATTGTGAAATCATAGGAGACGTCAGAGAGAAAGAATTAAGGAAGTTGAAACAGCTTGAAGAAGAGCATTCTATATCCACAAATGAGTTTTGTTCCAGTACTGTAGCATTTTCATTTTGGTTACGGGTTCTGCATTTTTTAAAATTATGTTTACATTCCTCTCAAACATGTATGTGTATTTCTAATTCACTTTTTTAATTTTTTTAATAACACTGGTAACCTTGTCCCATCCAACTGTGCGTCTCCGCTCACCACACGTAAACATTTCGCAGTGGGGGAGAAACAGCAGTGAAGGTGAGGAACGCGGAGACAGGCCGAACGGGGAGACAGGTGTAGGGAGAGAGGAGTGGGGGGTCTGCACTCTGGTCAACCAAGCGAAGTCGTCTTTTGCACCGTGCACAGTGCATGCACCACGCGCATGCACCCTGAGAGGCCCTGATCTAGATGTTGGGCCCCTTTAAACAACAAGCAACCTTTGCTTGTAGACAAATGAAAATATCGGCGAATTGCGATTCTAATATTGTTTCATTTTACATATTTTTACAAATTCTTAAAATAATACAATTACATATTTTGACATATGTGAAGAATGTAACATTTTTGAAGTAATTATTTTAAAAAATTAAAATTTGTGTCAGCTCTTAAGTTTCAGACTATAGTAAAACAAATGGCGAATTTCATCTTATAAAGAATATATTTCAATTGCTGAAGTTTAGTAAAATGTATTTAAAATTGGAATTCCTAACCCTTTGTCTGTAAAACAAAGTAAGTCCGTGTGCCTCAATTTCAAACAACAGCGCTAATCGTTTCTCAGAATCTGCGATGGCTAGGTGTCTTTCATCGGTCACAGTTTCTAGCAAATTCCATGCAGTCTTGATTCGAAATATATATTATTTAAGCTCTCTGTTTGTAAACTGAGCTTAATTTGCAGCTCATTTCCTGTCCCCTTTTATCTTGAAGTTGAAAACTGAATTTCACAAATGTATGTGCCCCCGTTTTCCCGACATGCAAAATTAGCCACCTCCTAAACGCCCAAATCCTTTTGATTTCGAATGAATGCTGATCTGCATTTAGGGCAGTCACCCAGTTGGCAGATTCCCTATCTGTTGCTTTCCTAGCCTTTTCCTAAATGATTTCAAAGAAATTGGAAATTTATTGAACGTCTCCCTTGGTAAATTATTCCAATCCCTAACTCCCCTTCCTATAAATGAATATTTCCCCCTGTTTGTCCTCTTGAATTCCAACTTTATTTTCATATTGTGATCTTTCCTACTTTTATAAACGCCACTCAAACTTATTCGTCTACTAATGTCATTCCACGCCATCTCTCCGCTGACAGCTCGGAACATACCACATAGTCGAACAGCTCTTCTTCTTTCTCTCAATTCTTCCCAACCCAAACTTTGCAATATTTTTGTAACGCTACTCTTTTGTCGGAAATCACCCAGAACAAATCGAGCTGCTTTTCTTTGGATTTTTTCCAGTTCTTGAATCAGGTAATCCTCGTAATAATAATAATAATAATAATAATAATAATAATAATAATAATAATAATAATAATAATAATAATATGGATCAGAATGTAAACTGTGGATTTGTACAAATAAATCGACAAGTTCACCGATACAGTACGCAGGAGACGATTGAAATCATATGGCCACATCTGTAGAATGGACGACACTAAATCTGCAAAAAATCTGCTTGGTGTAATTAATTCAAAGAAGGTCAGAATCAACTGGTTAGAGGAAATAAAGCAGGACTTAAAAGAAATTAACATCACAGAAGATACCATCAGGGATCGTAAGGCTTTTGGAACTCTGGTTGGAAAGCACACGTTCACGGAAAAGGCTAAAAGAAACACAGGGAAACAACGGACGGAAGAACGCAAGAAATAGCATAGCGAGTTCTTGAAGAGATTTTGGGAGAAGAAAGGAAAATCATCATCAAGCTAACAAGTTCCAACGCGCTCTGTAAACGGGCATAACGAAGAAATAATAAATAATAATAATAATAATAATAATAATAATAATAATAATAACAATAATAATAATAATAATAATAATTTTCAGCTTAGTTTCTTTCCCCTTCTATCTGGAACCTAAATATTGAGTTTCACAAATTTACGAGCCACAGTTTCCCCGTGATCCTGTTGAGCAGACCTGTTCGATATGACAACCCTGTTGTCATAAGAGCAACATTGTTTTCTTAACATGGAATGATCTAATATTACATATTATGCGAAGAACGTAACATTTTTGTACATATGAACAATATTACTCGTAACTTTGCGGCCCGCCTGGTAGCCATAATTGTTAAAGGCATCAAATCTATAGTCTGACACCGTGGTTAGCCGATTCGAGTCCCGTTGGTCGAAAAAAATTTCACCATCAGAATGCTGGTCGTCAGGAGAGGTGGTGTTATATCATTTCTAGTCACTAGATTGCGTGACTAACGCCTGGATTCAATTCCAAACCTCTCCGCAATGATCATATGGAGTGAGTGATTCGTCCGTCAGATGGAGACGTTAAGCCTTGAGCAGACCCCTTGGCGCTATTCGAGAAGAGTAGGCTATGTGCCAGCACCGGGTTTCACCTCCTCCCTTTCTACTATCATATATCACGTCATTCATTCCATCACATTGTACGACTCGTAGGCTGAACGGTCAGCGTACTGGCCTTCGGTTCAGAGGGTCCCGGGTTCGATTCCCGGCCGGGTCGGGGATTTTAACCTTAATTGGTTAATTCCTACAGCACGGGGCTGGGTGTACGTGTTGTCTTCATCATCATTTCATCCTCATCACGACGCGCAGGTCGCCTATGGGATCAAATAGAAATACCTGCACCTGGCGAGCCGAACCCGTCCTGGGATATCCCGGTACTAAAAGCCATTTTTTTCCATTCCATTTCATTAACTCCTATCCCGTTTGGGTGGGGGCGACAGAATACATCCACGGTATCCCCTGCCTGTCGTAAGAGGAGACTAAAAGGTCCGCAGGTGTTCCTAAATTCGGAGAGTGGGTTGGCGACCACGGTGCCCTTAGCTGACTCCTGGCATTGTTTCCACTTACTTGTGCCAGGCTCCTCACATTCATCCATCCTATCCGAACTCCGACCCCGAGGCTATTAGGTTCCGAGGGCTAGGGGGTCTCATTTACAAGCCCTTCGTGGTCCTTGATTTTCTTTCGCCGATATCTTCATTTTCCAATGTGTCAGACCCCTTCCATTTATTCCTCTGACTAGTGTTAGTAGAGGATGGTTGCCTATTTGTACTTCCTCTTAAAACAGCTATCACCACCACCTCATTAACGCATGTGATGAGGTTGACGTAAGGAAAGGCAACTGGTCGTAAAAATCCAAAACTTCTACAGACTCAGATAGAGTAACAATATCATAGGCAAATCTCAGAGTTTTGATTTCATCTCCTTGTATTGTGATTCTTTCACCAAATTCCTCCTTGATTTCCTCTATCGTCTGTTTTTTGTACACAATGAAAAGGAGAGGGGACAAATTTCAGCATTGCCTCACTCCTTTGTATATTGCTGCTGCTTTTTCATAGCCTTCGATTCTGTTCACTGCAGACTGATTTTTGTACAGATTGTAGATAATATTCTTCTTCCGCGGTATCGGATCCCGATCGCCTTCAGAATCTCAAATAGCTTATTGTGAACTTTCATAGTGTAAACAATTCATTCCCGTAAGAGACGCATTCCTGGAATCAATCAATCAATCAATCAATCAATCAATCAATCAATCAATCAATCAATCAATCAATCAATCAATCACCACCGATCTGTATTTACGGCTGCAACCCAGGTGGAAATTTATCGAGCATCTCCCGTGCTAAATTACTCCTATCCCTAATTCATTTTACTATAAACGAATATGCCCCAATTTGGCCACTTGAATTCCAACTTTATCTTCATAATATAAATGTTGTATCTGTAAAAGCTCCACTTATGCTCATTCGTCTACTAAAGTCATTCCACGCCACTGACAGCTCAGAACATACCACTTAGTCGAGCAACTCGTCTCCTTACTCCCAAGTCTTCTCAGCCCTCTCATAGCATTTTTCAGTTACTTTGCGCATATTGAAAGGATTCGTCTGGCAGTCCCTCTCTGGTCTGAAACCACAGTGATTTTAATCCAACTTACTCTCAATTATTATTATTCTTTCCTATGAGGCTTGCTAAGGACCACGTGCCAAATCCAATATAGTTCTTCATATTTTGTTGTTTTCTCTTCCGTTACTTCCAATTATCTTTCATCCTTTCATTATGCTGTTTCTTTCTGTCCTCGGACCACTTCGCACCAGGTTTCTTGTTCAATCTTCCTTGGGATTCTTCCATACTTACTACCCTCTTTCTAAAAATATCTCTGTCCATAATTTCTTCTTCTCTTATATTATTTCTTTCTAAATCTTTCTTTACTTCTTGAATCCGGCTAGTTGTTGCCTTTTTATCCCGAAGGTATTTGAAAATCCTTTTGGTTAATCTGGAATCATCCATTCTGTACATATGTCCAAAAAGTTGCAATCTCGTTTTTCTTATGGTTTCTGTTATGTTTTCTATGTTCCTGTATATTTCATCATTAGATCTTAATTTCCATACCTACTTCTGTTGTCTTCACCGGGCCTAAGATTTTTCTCTTGATTCTCCTCTCTAGTACCTCAAGTTTATCTAATCTATAGTTTCGTACCTGGCATTCACTTGCATATAGGCATTCCGGTTTCACCACTGCAGTGTAGTGCCTTATTTTAAGATATTATTATTATTATTATTATTATTATTATTATTATTATTATTATTATTATTATTATTATTATTATTATTATTATTATTATTCATCGTTATGCCCGACTAAGGAATGTGATTGAACTCATTTAGCTGAAGATTTTGTTATTGTAAACAATATTTGTTAAGATCGGGAATGTAAAATAATTCAAATATTCCTTTTTCTAGATTTATCAAGTCAATACCTGGGACCGTCAGCGAGTATCCCGTCCGAAGAAATCAGTAAAACGAGTATTGTGATGGTGAACACACATCCCAGCTTCGATTACGCTCGTCCTCTGCTGCCTTCAATAGTCAATATAGCAGGCATCCACATAAAAGATCCACAACCACTTCCGAAGGTAAGGCTGTCAATCACTCTCCATCATATGGACCAATGGTCATTTTTATTCGCCGGGTGGCTCAGACGGTTGAGGTGCTGGCCTTCTGACCCCAATTTGGCAGGTTCGGTCCAGGCTCAGTCCGGTGGTATTTGAAGGTGCTCAGATACGTCAGCCTCGTGGCGGTAGATTTACTGGCGCGTAAAAGAACTGCGGGACTAAATTCCGGCACCTCGGCCTCTCCGAAAACCATAACAGTAGTTAGTGGAACGTAAAGCCAATAACATTATTATTATTATTATTATTATTATTATTATTATTATTATTAATATTATTATTATTATTAACTATTCAGTCATTTTGAAGGGGTTTTCCTAGGCAGCGTTTGTTAGGAGGATTTAAATCGTACGTAACGGTATACAGAGCGATTCTTCTTGGTTAAGAGTCATACAAACTTAATTTTAACATAGATCTCTCTTGTAGTGTTGCTATAATTATTTTCCATAGAACCGGGAGAGGAACATAGTGACTAAAATAGCTGGATTATCGACAAACTATATGTATTTTAAGCGAATATTACATAACGACAAGTGGTTTGGGTTGCGTAGCTTTCAGCTTGCATTTGGGAGGTAGTGTTCGAATCCCAATGTCGGTGGCCCTGAAGATGGTTTTCCGTGGACCCCCATTTTCACACAAGACAAATCCTGGGGCTGTACTTTAATTAAGCCCACGGTCGCTTCCTACCCACTCCTAGCCCTTTCTTATTCCATTGTCGCCGTAAGACCTATGGGCCGATTGCATAAACGATGACTAGTTTAAAGCCTTAGACAACGTCTACCTAAACAACGTCTAAATCAAACACGATCTTCCATTGCATAAACAATGTTCAGTCGATGTTTAACAAGACATCGTTAAAGTTTTAAAATTGGCTTGCAAATAGAGATAGAAGTATCTTTCATGCAACTCTTTGATTGTTGTAACCAATGAAATTCTGCGCGCGCCAACGCCAGTCAGCTGTTTGTCTTCCTACACATTACTCAAATACGGCTAGGCATGAGCATGACTTGCCCACAGGTAAGAGTATCGCTTTCGGTGGAAATTATCTCATAATTGTATCGAAACTATGGCGAAATGCCACCGTATGGAGAAGTGTAGCTTTGATTATAGCGTTGTTACGGTGAGTGGACTCTACTCATAAATACGGTAGCTTCGACGAAGGGAAAATGTGTAACCGAGTGTGTTATAGCTTGCATTCGTAGATTCGAAACGCACCATCGGCAGCCCTGAAGATTGTTTTCCATAGTTTCCCTATTTTTACACCAGGCAAATACTAGGGCTGTTATTATGGCCACGGCTCTTCTTCCCCAGTCCTCTTTAAACAATAATCACCACCACCACTTGCCTTTTCCTATTTGATAGTAGCCGGAAACTTACACGATTATATCAGGTGGCTCCCGAACGCCGTCAGAATATGAAGAGATAAGAACGGGACTGTCGCTCGCAGCATGTTACTCAGCGCTACCGGTCTAATGCATCCCTTGCATTATTAAACCTCGTTTTCCACCGCACAGTTCTAGGCTGGTGTATGGTACAGCCGCACTATATTTGCTGTCTGCATTTCGGCAATGGCTAGTGTGTTCAGCAGCGACAAATACACAGGCATTATTTTAATCTGGACAGCCTGGTCGGAATGCAGCCGGAACTCCAAACAGACGTCTGCCTTCTACACACGTATTTCGCAGAACAGTATTAGTTTTTGTTTCATACAAGCAACTCTTTTATCGAGTGGAATGTCTACACGTGTATAATTAATAAGTTATTAAATTTCCTTTTCTCCATCTTTGGCGTGTTTACAAACAGTAGCGGCGATTAGATGTGGGACGAGGAGGGACAGTCCCCCCCGCCCCCACTTTGTGAAGTAAACATTACATTTTTATTCCACTTTAGCCAGCTGGAATTAGGAATTATTTAAAAATAAACTATTTGTACAAGCCTTGTTGTCTTACCTGCTAATTTTTTTCCTTAATTTTCTTTAGTTATTAACATAATTATTGGCGAATATATGTAAAAAATACCGTTCTTCGCGGCTAATCGATTTGTATAGCGCTACGGCAAGTAGTGGAGACTTTGCTTGTGCTGTGAGGAAGGGTAGAAGGGGTACATATTTTTTGCCAAGATCGTGGACACTGAGTTATAATTCAACCGCTTGCCGCGCGCATTCGTTAGTCTGGCAGTCTCCTTAGTGTCACTTAGTTTCTTAGTGTGTATTCAAATACTAAAATATTTTTAATTGCATAACCATGCCGTACTTCTATTTAAATGTACCGGGCGAGCTGGTCGTGGGGGTTAGGGGCGCGCAGCTGTGAGCTTGCACCCGGGAGATAGTGATTTCGAATCCCGCTGTCGCCAGCCCCGAAGATGGTTTTCCGTGGTTTCCCATTTTCACACCAGGCAAATGCTGGGGCTATACCTTAATTAAGGCCGCGGCCGCTTCCTTTCCACGCGTAGCCCTTTCCTGTCTCATCGTCGCCGTAAGTCCTATCTGTGCCGGTTGCGACGTTTAGCCAATTGTAAAAAATATTCAATTCTAATCGTAATTTCAACGGGAGATAATACCAACGTTCCTTTCACTGTGCTAAATTATTTCTTTTGTTATGTTATTTATTAAGCGTATTTAACCTGCCTTGTGGTTTGTTGAGACCTGGTGAAAATTGTATTATACAGCATTGAATCAAAATCTCAAAAAACTATTATCACAAATAAACCACGGGGCAGGTTAATTGCATTCACATAATAAATTACACAACACAGACGAAAGCTTGTCAGGCGAAAGGAAAGCTGATATTATCTCCCGTTGAAATTATAATTACAATGAAATATATATTTTTTTACAATTGGCTTTACGTCACACGGACACAGATAGGGCTTATGGCGACGATGGGTAGCAACTGACCTTTTCGTGCTTGCGCATAGCAGTTTCTGAACATGAATGTAAAAAGGAAAGAGGCATAATAATTGTTTTTATCAGTCAAATTTAAAATCAAACTTACCTACGTTGAGCCGAAATGTTTCTTTACCAGCAGTGAAAAAATTACAAACATAATGAAGACGAAATGGGAGTTATGACATGATAGGTTCCATGCAATAAAGATTTTTTATTTAACGTAACTTTCGATTATATTAATATTTTCACACTCGATTACATTTTAACATTATTTTTGTTGAATTAGATGCGGCTTGAAATTCTGTGCATAACTGGATATTCACCTATTTCAACCGATACATTCAGATTTATATACAGATAGGCCTAGAGGCCTCCGTGGCTCAGGTGGCAGTGCGTCGGCCTCTCACCGCTGGGTTCCGTGGTTCAAATCCCGGTCACTCCATGTGAGTTTTGTGCTGGACAAAGCGGAGGCGGGTACTCCGGTTTTCCCTGTCATCTTTCATTCCAATAACACTCTCCAAACACTCTCAATTATGATTTCATTCCATCTGTCAGTCATAAATCATTGTCCCAGAGGAGTGCGACAGGCCTCGGCAGCCGGCACAATTCCTATCCTCGCCTCATGATGGGGGCTTCATTCATTCCATCGCTGATCCGGTCAATGACTGGACAACAGGTTGTAGGTTTTTCATACAGAGAGGCCTAATCAGCAAAAGCGACCATGAACGTGAAGAAATACGTCAGTGAACTGCAGGAAGAGATTCCTACGGCTTCGAACGAGTGTATATGTGCAGTATAGTAATACAATGCGTATACCACGTTTATTAGTAACAAAAATATGCAACGCTTATACAGGATGTATTCAAAGTATAACTATGCAAGTATTAAACGGCTGTATAAGGAGTCCTTATTAGTAAGACGGCATATCTATAACGCGATGATTTACAGGCAGATTAGTTCAAACAAAGATAACTAAAAATTACAACAAGACCTCACAGCACTGGTTGAATGGGAAAAACACAATTCCTTTCAATTCAATGTTAAGAAATGCGAATCAATGATCTGTACTGGAAAAAGACAATCAAAAATCCATTCTTATGAAATGAACGGTATCAGCCTAAAACGAGTTGCAGAAAAGGATTTATGAGTGATATTTGATAATAAACTTCAGTTCAATATACACATAAATAACGCCGTAAATAAGGCCTATCGGAACCTATGATTAACAATGAGAAACGCAAACAAAATTCAAAAATACCAGAGCGATAATACAGGTATATCATTCACTAGTTAGAACAGTAATAGAATATGCCTCTATAGTCTGGAATCCATTTTCACACCAGGCAAATGCTGGGGCTGTACCTTAATTGAATCGTTTGTTGCAGAAACAGCACTTCTCCACTTTTTGACACTATATGAGTTATTAATACTGTCATGATTAATGCACGAAGGGCTACCTTTTTGTGGAGAAAAAACACTTCTACCATATATCTCTGCCTGTCAGTCGCGAATGAAAGTTTCCGTTTTGTGCAGAAAGAACACTTATCCTGGAGAGGTGTTGTTTTTACTTCACTTGAGTCGCTAGGAAGAGGTGTGAAAAGAGATGCAAAAGTCGCGTTTCATATAAATCAATTTATGGAGTTTCAGTATGAGGCAAATCATGTCTTAGGAAAATACTGTATTGATGGACTGTGCGTTCATACTTTCAAGTTGCGTATTTCTGCAACCCGTCTCCCTGTATTACCAACTAGACTTGCTTATCCACAAGGCTATGTTCCATTAAATGAAAAGAAATTAGCAGACATAAAGAAGTTGGAATCTTATATACCTGAAGAACACCATGAGGTTTATAATGAACTGTTTGCATGGACAACATCAGTGCAATAGAAGTGAGAAGCATCGTTCAAAGATAAGAGACTTACATGTTATTTGTATTATATTGTGTTGTTTTGTTTGATATATATTTTGAACTTTGGAAAGGGACATAAAAGGAGTATTCTTCTGTTCATTTTTCTATACAATGTGGTATAACCATAATATGTGCAAATAAGTAAGTCTTACAAATAACTATTAAATAATGGGTTTAAACACTGTATTTCCTCGGCACAAAATTTGTACTTTATTTAATAAAGTTCCTTTTGAAATTGAAATGACGTTAAAATCAATGTTATACTTCCTTATATTCTCATTAATGGTGTTTGTTGCAGAAACAGCACGTCTCCACCATTTTCAACAAAGTCTGTAAAGGAACGTATTGGACTAATTCATACAAACAACCTATCTGTCATAGTCATTTCAACAGTAGAATAAGCATAATAAATATCGGAAGGATAGAAATGACATTACACACTACAGACAGTTTTTCCTGTTTTCTGAACAATTTGGTACGTTGGAGAAGTGTCGTTTTGGAAACAAACGATTCAATTAAGGCCACGGCCGCGTCCTTCCAACTCCTAGGCCTTTCCTCTCCATCGTCGCCATAAGACCTTTCTGTGTCGGTGCGACGTAAAGCCACTAGCATTTTTCCACGAATGTAAAGCAAGCTCTATACTGATCCCACGCTGAAACATGATCATGAATTGTTGTCGCGTAGATACGGTACAGCTGTCAATGTGAGTGAAGAGCAAATACAATTTGATTCTCGCAGAGGTCTCTACAACTCTACTCAAGTTACACTAACATAGCATGTACATTCAGATTACACAATCACAACACAAGAACTCCTATAAAATATTCTGCGTAATAATTACTTGTTCCTACAAATATGGACACAATTCATTATCGCTAGGGGTTACTATAGTGCTATTAAAACAATGTGCGTGTTCTGACAGTTCGCACCACGTGGCGCCGAACAAAGGAGTGGGAACGCTGTGTTGCCACATGATCCGGCAGGAGTTCCTACATCACGGTTAACATCTCTCGTTCTGCGCTAGGCTCTGCAGAAAATAATATCCATTAACGGCGATCATGAAAGAGTTAGAAAAACGTTAAATATCGTTGCTATTATTCCAAGATGGCTCAGCAGTAATTTTATCAGCTCAAATATCGTAAGTCAAACTCCTCATTCCCCTTCCTCATAGGCTTTAATCAGTCGGGTTTTGCCCGGTGTTGATAATCTGTCATGTGATGGTCCAGATGCATCCACTCCCTCTCTTTCCCCTTCACCTTCTTCCCAAGGTTCCTTTTATTTATTTTCTTTTTCTTTCCCTATTCTAATTACTGTAGCTTGAGAAATTTTTAAAGCTGCTGCTGTTCTTTCTACAACTTTGTTAACGTCTATCAGTGGGCCTCCATTTTCCCTTTAAGCCTCAAAATATTCTCCTAAGGCACATACCATATCGCGAGTTTGACCACGAACAGCGAAGCCATGCCCCCCCATTACGCTTGCCTTTACTCGAGGTGAATACATTCTTCGTCGCCCTCGTCGTTTATCGGCGCTATGAACGGGTTGCAACATTTTGAGTTCAGTAAATGAGACGGTGTTAAAATTACACTATGCTACACAATACTATAATTTACACTACACTAGAATGCCAGCCTCGATAACGATACACTTTATTAACATGAACACAATAGCACTATAATATTGAGTTGATTTCGAAAACACACTATACAGACAATGATATCTCTCAAAGTAGACATTGTTAGCCCAGCCACATGTGCTACGGTATACTATATTGGCAACGTGGTACTCGGACCGACCGCCTCACAAAGCTTTAAGACAGCAGGGGTAGGAAAAGGGAGAGCGCATGTCGAGTTGGGATTGGCTGAAACGGGAGGCGTGTACTGGTTGCCATAGTAACTGCCACCTCCTACTACCACGCCTTGAGCTGTCAGAACACGCACATTGTTTTAATAGCACTATATATACCCACATTTATGCGGACATGTCCGGGTTTTCGACGTTTAATATGGCGTCCACGTATTTTATTTTTAGAAAGTAAGATCTTTTGATTTTTGTTTTCATCTCGTATCGTCAACAAGTTAAATAAATTTATATCGATTATTGAATTACACCGTTTGCTATTCGCTTAAAATCGATCTGTTTGCTAGTAAAACCGAAAATATCGATTTACATTGCTTACAATAGATATATAGATATTTTTAGCTAGCTTAGAGATAGTTGCGATAGTTCTCCTTAATACAGGCACAGTGGAGAAAGGAGAGCAGACCGACAGTTGATTCTGTAAAAGGGATTGCAATGGTAAAATTTAATTTTACACATGTGAACTGCAAAAACTATTTTAAATATTTGTGTCAAATGAAAGAACTTTTAAAAAGATTCAGTCCAGTGAGAAATACCCAGGAGACATAGGCTCTGAAGTGTAGTAGGTACTGTATGTGCGATGTGTGTAATTTTCTTTATTTTGTTTGTTTTTTACGTAAACATAGCTAGTTGACAACATAAAACTGAACTAATAATGTTTCATTCGGGATTCGGCAGTCCTAAGAGCGTGTTGGTCAATCCCGTTGAGGGTGTCCTAATTTTGGCGGTTCATAATATAGTAACCCTAATTATGGCACTATTTTACAGTTCTATACCATAGACTGTCTGAAGATATACAGAAAACTACCTTCCCGGCAATATCAAAAGATAAAGAAATACCAAATGCAGGCTTGATACCATCGAATAATGCTCGTGACTGTTTTGTTGTTAGCCATTTTATGTTAGTCGTCTTATAACACCGTTTATTTTGTTAGTACTCTGTTTGTATGTTTTTTGGTGTGATGCACGTGAAAATGAATGTTTTTTAAATAATCACTTGGTTTCAAACTGCTACTAAAACAATATAAACTGTACCGCACCATTATGAGCCTGTGCACAAGTGACTTGATAAATAACTAGAAAGTTTCTGTGCAGATGTAAAATAACCGATAACTACAGTTAAATGTGAAAACATGCACATATTTTAATCTAAAAAGTGTCTTTTTTTCTTCACAGGATTTAAAAAACTTCCTGGATGAAGCTAAAGAAGGTGTGATTTACTTCAGCCTGGGAACTAATCTTCGAAGTGATAAACTGAGGAAAGATAAAAGAGAGGCCCTCTTGAGTGCATTTGCTGAATTACCACAGAAAGTATTGTGGAAATGGGAATCTGATTCTCTACCAGGACAACCCAAAAATGTTATTGTGAGGAAGTGGTTATCGCAAAGAGACATTCTCGGTAAGATTTATACTATTCGGCATGTAAGCGAATACAAACAGGGAACAACCTTACTCTCTCCCTTATTAATACTGAAGGTACTGATTTATATTTATTTTCTAACTGCTGCGTTCGATTCAGTGTTGCTTAGAAACCCGACTTGCCGATACGACGTCTTACAACACGGCCTCTCAATCGTCCCAAATCTCACGCGTGCAAAACGAGGCGCAGAGGCTCTGTGCACGGACTCGGCTCGGTTCGGTCCAGCGTTTTGTCTCGGCTCAACTCGGCTCCGATGGTGGACGCTGCAGAACGAGTGAGGAAGGGAGAAACAGGCGGAGCGAGCGAGACAGGCGTCGGGAAAGAGACAGACAGAGCTATTGCTCAAAATCGGGAGTGGGGGTTCTGCACTCTGGTCAACTTGGCGAAGTCGTCTTATGCACCTTGCGCTGCGCAATGCACTGGTGCATGCACCCTGAGAGGCCTTGGCTTACAGTTACCGGTCATTTCGCATGGTGGCAATATGTAGGCGTACTTCTTTCTTTGGAACTTGCGAGATTATACGTACTGCACCTGCCGTGTTGTGAATATCATTACTGTTACATTTGCGAGAATAAGTACATCATGTTTTCTTTTTCTGTACGATTGTAAATCTATTTGAATGTGTATGTTGGGTATTCAGCCCGAAGGCTGGTTTGATCTTCCACAGCTATGCCAACAGCTGTCATATATGGCCTAGGCATCACTGAAGAGGCGTACTAGGGAAATGAGGAGTGAGGTAGTTTCCCGTTGCTTTCCTCATCTATTTGAATAATACCAGGTAAATGGAATTGTGGCATGTTCAAATAATGCATTTAATAAAGCAGTTGGTGTGAAATAACGAACACAGCATTTTGTTAATACGGTCTTATTTCGTCCAGTTATTATGTACCGTATCGAATTCAATTAGGATGTCTAAGAGGCAAGACAAAATAACTCCTCCAACAAGGAAACGAACGTTACCTCCTCTATTCTATGGCAGGCCTAAGTTTCTGACATAATGAGAATCAGTTGAAATGGAAAGAAGTTTCTTTATCAACTTAACCATGTCTTGTCTCGACTTTGGTACTGTTTACGACATATGTGTATGTAGTATATTTGCTTGTGTGTATTATTACAGCGTGGTTTCGCTTCAGCCAGATAGGTAATAGCAAATTTCAGGTGCCACGTGCCAGAAGCGACCGTGCCGAATGCGACCACGCCAAAATCGTGCCGCTAGTGACCAATCAATCAATCAATCAATCAATCAATCAATCAATCAATCAATCAATCAATCAATCAATCAATCAATCAATCAATCAATCAATCAATCACCTTAGATTTGTATCTAGGGCTGAAGTGGCAGATTGTCTATCGGATGTTTACCTAGTCTTTTCTTAGAATTTAAGAGAGTTTGGATTTTTTTTTGCAAGTTGCTTTACGTCGCACCGACACAGATAGGTCTTATGGCGACGATGGGACAGGAAAGGGCTAGGAATGGGAAGGAAGCGGCCGTGGCCTTAATTAAGGTACAGCACCAGCATTTGCCTGGTGTGAAAATGGGAAACCACGGAAAACCATCTTCAGAGCTGCCGACAGTGGGGTTCGAACCCACTATCTCCCGAATACTGGATACTGGCCGCACAGTTTGGAAATTTATCGAACATTTCTCTTGGTAAATTACTCCAATACCTAACTCTTCTTCCTATAAACGAATATTTGCCCCAATTTGTCCTCTTGAATTCCAACTTCGTCTTCATATGGTGATCTCTCCTATTTTTAAAAGCACCACTTAAACTTATTCGTCTACTAATGTTATTCCACGCCAGTTTTTCACTGACAGCTCGGAACATACCGCTTAGTCGAGCAGCTCGTCTCCTTCCTCGCAAGTCTTAGCGTAACAGTGCAGGTTAAACACCCGAAAATTACGGTATTGTGATCCTCTCTCCAAGATCTATTGTGTTAATTTGATGCATCAGTTACCTTCCATCTTGTATATACTGGAATGTGCTCTGATTATGTAACATGATCTCAAGAAACTTCAAAATACAGTATCTGAATAAATGCTACTACCTTGAACGTTTTCAAATTTTACTTTTTAGTTTTAATGCTGGGAGTGTCCGACGATATGTTCGACTCACCAGATCTGTAGCTGCATTTTTCCGGTACACCCTGTGAGAGCACGGGCTAGAACTGGGAAGCAAGTGGTTAAGGCCATCATGAGAAAGGTAACATCCAGGCCAACGAGCTAGAATAACATAGAGAGGCGGAAGCGCTGCCTGGGTGAACCTAATAGAACAAACGTCCGCCATGTTTCCTGTTGTCACACAAGCAAGGGGGCATGGCTTTTAAATGACGAAAAGTGTAGAAAATGCGCATTTTAGAATCGCTGGGGGAGAATTAAAGTCCGTTGCCGAAAGCTTGAAGCATGAAAGCTAATACCGCCACTTCATCATATTGCGGCACGAGGCTAACATCACGATCAGTTGATTGTAGGGTAGTTGGAAATCATCGCACAGTGACATACGAATAGGCCTCGAAATCGGAACAAGAGCGTTACCCTGCTTGGCTGTTGTGGTTAAGCGTAAATTAGAATAAAAACGATGGGCATAAATATTTATGACAGGAAACCTTAAAATCAAAGGGACCTATAATAGGTTACAACCTCATTCTGTTAATATTTTTAAAATTATTGCATCCTCATGAGTACTGTGTTCCTTTCTTAATCTGTTTACCCTCCCCGGTTGGTTTTTCCCACGGACTCAGCGACGGATCCCACCTCTATCACCTCAAGGACAGTGTTCTGGAGCGTGAGACATTGGGTCGGGGGATACAACTGTGAGGGAGGGCTGCATCTGCTATGCTGAACAGGGGCCTTGTGGGGTGGGAGAAGGAAGCGGCCGTGGCCTTAAGTTATGTACCATCCCGGCATTTGCCTGGAGGAGAAGTGGGAAACCACGGAAAATCACTTCGAGGATGGCTGAGGTGGGAGTCGAACCCACTTCTACTCAGTTGACCTCCCCAGGCTGATAGAATCCCGTTACAGCCCTCGTACCCCTTTTCAAATTTCGTGTCGGAGCTGGGAATCGAACCCGGGCTTCCAGGGGTGGCAGCTGCTCACGCTAACCAGTGCACCACAGAGGCGGCCCATGAATACTTTACCACAGTAATCGTTTAGTGTAATTATTTATTATAATATAGAGGGGATATCATGTTTCCCCCATTGCCATATCATACTGGGATTACTAGCTTGAAAGTTGTCCATTATGAAGTGTGGCATAGTTTTAAAAACCAAGGCAACAGACATCTACAATAAAGGCTGTATACATTTCAAAAATAGCAGTAAAATGCTGTATTTATCATACTTGGTGTACGTTTGAACGAAATAAGTGATTTTTTTGTGGTTACGTTTTCTTGGTGGTGGGCGTTCCATTTCCTTTATTTGTAAATGTGAATGAAATTAAATAGGGCTGGAAATGTACAGAGCATAAGCAACTGAATTGAGTGGGATACCATTTATCTCTTTTCGCCCTCACAACGCATTGTTCAGTTAATTCCTTGTTCTTTAAACGAAATCTGAAACAAAATTCGACAAATAATTACCGTGGCTATCCGTACTTTCGCTAAGTAAACAATAAAATGGATTTAATTACAAACAGAAATTACAAAAAGGAATCTCGGCTATAATTCAGTAATACGTACTTAAAGTACGATATATCCTTGGTTTTATTACTCCGATTAGTACAACCATACGCTGAGCTTACGGCTGGCATTCTTGAAAGCGAGAATCTATCTTTTCACTTCTTAAAACTTAGGGAATTAAATTGGCATGCACGATCTCCCTGTCACCTCAACATATGCTCTCGCGCCAATTCGCTTTGTTTTGACAACCGTTAACATGGCTGCCCCTTATCAACTTGCTTCAAGCAGGGAGCGCTGATGTCAGGTATACAGCCCCTCTATGTTATTCTAGCTCGTTGATCCAGGCATTTGGCTGGAGATGAAAAATGGCCGACGGGGACTGCGAACCCTGCCGTCTCCCAAAATAGCCATAACACAATGAGATAACCTGTCTGGTGCCTTTTCTCAGACATGGAAGCGCATTCCATATATGGGCAAGTTGTAGGATGAAAAGTAAACGCATCACTATATTTCGTGTTGTAAAAACTATCAGTTCCCCCAGGAGTGTTACGTAAAGCAGGGGCAGTAGCTGCTTATAGGAGTGGTTCAAGTGACACTGCGCAGTAAATTCTTCAAAAGCAACTTAGGAAGGTGAAGCTCTAACATTTCTGTTTCCCGAAAATCCAGGGACTGATCCTGATGATCCCTAAGAACTGTGCATATAGATAAGGTAATTGTAAAACAAATATAATCTTCGTTAAAATGTAAGTGAACTTGTGTTATTCTATTATTCAGTACAGAATTACCTGACTGTATATTTCCCCACCCTTTTTAGAGCTTTGACCGTAAAATATCTCTTATGACCTATCTATGTTTTCTCTGGGGAAGAACCCGGGAATGTTTATGGCATTCCAAATTATAAATTATTTTGATTTAGTTTTCAACGACGAGTTCTTGAGTTAGTTTCGTATATTATCTTTGTGTGTGATGTAGTGTTTTATGTTTTGCCTTTTTCTACCACTACAAGAGCTAATGTGAGTCAATGCATTGTTTCACTTCAGCCCTTATAACTACATTCGGTGTCCAGCTCCGTGGCTAAATGGTTAGCGTGCTGGCCTTTGGTCACAGGGGTCCCGGATTCGATTCCCGGCAGGGTGGAGAATTTTAACCATCATTGGTTAATTTCGCTGGCACGGCGGCTGGGTGCATGTGTCGTCTTCATCATCATTTCATCCTCATCACGACGCGCAGGTAGCTTACGGCGTGAAATCAAAAGACCTGCACATGGCGAGCCGAACATGTCCTCGGACACTCCCGGCACTAAAAGGCATAGGTCATTTCAATATTACGTTTGGTGTGGACATTTTTCAAAAAATGATAAAACGGCTGAGGATATTGAACCAAGGGCATATTACAGAAATAACTATGTGATTATGAAACTTGCTTAAAGCTTTATGGGAGCGAAAGCTGGGTGGACTCAGGATATCTTATTCATAAGTTAGAAGTAACAGACATGAAAGTAGCAAGAATGATTGCTGGTACAAACAGGTGGGAACAATGGCAGGAGGGAACTCGGAATGAGGAGATAAAGGCTAATTTAGGAATGAACTCGATGGATGAAGCTGTACGCATAAACCGGCTTCGGTGGTGGGGTCATGTGAGGCGAATGGAGGAGGATAGGTTACCTAGGAGAATAATGGACTCTGTTATGGAGGGTAAGAGAAGTAGAGGGAGACCAAGACGACGATGGTTAGACTCTGTTTCTAACGATTTAAAGATAAGAGGTATAGAACTAAATGAGGCCACAACACTAGTTGCAAATCGAGGATTGTGGCGACGTTTAGTAAATTCTCAGAGGCTTGCAGACTGAACGCTGAAAGGCATAACAGTCTATAATGATAATGTATGTATGTATGTATGTATGTATGTATGTATGAAACTTAATATAAGAATAATAGTTAACACCACCTTTCCACTACTTATCTTTCCTTATATTTAGGATATAAACATTACAACAGGCGTTGTGAGATGGGGCATGTTTCGCTTAACTGTCGTTAAGCATCATCAGCCGAAATAAATCTTAGCCTAAAGTTAGGTCAGGGCCCTGAACCTAGTGTCCTTAAAATATATGGCACCCTAAGAATCAACATTTACATTTAGAAAATCAAACAGGCTTAAAACTAGTGTGAAAAAACATAGAATGTTAACAACTTGGCTAAGAGAAAAACATACAATCGTGCTGAAATAGAGGTTAAAAACAGAAAGTGCAATACGGAGCTGGTAGTGAAATAATTAAAATCATTAGGATATCATTGCTACCAGTCAGTCCATCAGAACGTTCAAACATAAAACAAGTGTGAAAATATATAAGAGTGTTCATCATGGCTAAGTGAAAAAACACGTAATCGTGTTGCCAGAGGTTAAAAACATAAGGTACAACACAGAGCTGACAGTGTAATAATCAAACTCATTGCTACCAGTCAGTTAAAAAGAATGTTCATACATAACAAAAAATGATGATTATATTCTTTTGAATGAAGAAACAATTAAATCTCGCTCTTGTATAGATATATTTTAAGGACACTAGGTTCGGGGCCCTGACCTAACTTTAGGCTAAGATTTATTTCGGCTGATGATGCTTAACGACAGTTAAGCGAAACATGTCCCATCTCGCAACCCCTGTTGTAATGTTTATATCCTAAATATAAGGAAAGATAAGTATTGGTGTTAACTATTATTCTTATTTTAAGTTTCATAATTTGATGTCCAATACGGTCTACAATGAGATTTATTACTTGTAATAATTATGTGAATAAATTATTTTGGCTAGGATTTGTATAAACAGAAAACTAGTAAAAAAACAAGCGATTTTAGGCAGTTCTTTCGAAATCTGTTTCTTTAGTTTGATAAAACTATCCAAGAGCCACAATTTGGAACCTTTCCGGGTCCTTTAGTCCTTTAACTTTCGCACAATTGAAGAAATTGCTTTATTTTACATTTTTCATAGTACTTTGTCTGCTACGAAATTTGTTAGCATTTAAACATTGGATTACAATAAAATTACTCTCTCCCTACTTTCAGATTATCTAGAACTAGGGGATGGGAGTATTGTATTCTACAAGTAATCCGAGTACTTTTACTCAATTACTTCCCATCTCTGGTTGTAAGTTGTTCAACAACCTGTCACAGACGGTTAATGCAGAATTCATTGCAATAGTTTTGATCATCTAAAATGTACAGTTAATACAATGAGGACTATATCAGGAACCATCCAATCCACACCTTTGGATTGGTTACCAGTTCTTTCAAATATTCCACCTCCTCTTCTGCGAAGACAAATGGCACTGAAGAAAGAATGGGTTAAATGCTGTGACAATCCTCTTCTACCAATACATCAAGACTGCCTACGTGAAGATCTCAGGCTGAAATCTAGGAACCCTTCTTGGTTACTAGGAAAGAGGCTAGCCCAAGATGAATTTCATACTAACACTGCCTGGCGCGATGGGTGGGCAGCTTCAAACCCTGACAGATTACGTCTAATTTCGGATCCAGTTATGCAACCTCCTGGTTTCAACTTACCCAGAAAAATCTGGTCATCACTTAATCGGATCAGAACTCAACATGGCAGATGCAACTTCTGGAAACACAAGTGGAAGATTACCAGCGACCCTTATTGCGACTGCTCTGACGTGCCTCAGACCGTTCAACATGTCGTCACAGAGTGCCCACTCCGAAGATTCAGTGGGACAATAAAGGACATCCACGAGGCCAGTGATGAAGCTGTGAGTTGGATAACAAAACTGGACATTCAGCTTTAGCAGCAATGCAGATATTGATGAGCTCAAATGTATAAATATTGTTTGTTTATTACGTACTTGTTCTGTGTGTATAGATGAAACTGTTTTTCGTGTAAGTGTACATATTTGTAAATAACCAAATTGTAACAATGCATCCTCATGCCATACGAAATATATATATAGTTAATCAGAATGACAGTTCGTTTCTCAGACTCTTCCTCTTATAGTAGGCTGTATATCTGTAAATTTTCAAGTAAGGGCTGCTGGTGTTCTGTATAATATGCATGAAACCATTAATTCTTCCACTTCAGCTCATCCAAATGTACGTCTGTTCATCACACATTCTGGTCTGCTAAGCACGCACGAAGCAATTTATAGAGGAGTGCCTATGGTCGGGATTCCCTTCTTTATGGATCAGCAGACAAACATCCAGAAAGTCATCGATCATGGAGTTGGACTGAGACTCGATTACGAGGACATCACAAAAGAAACAGTATTAAAGGCGATACGGACAGTATTGGATGATCCAAGGTGAGAAATCTCAAACATTTTTTTTATTTTTTTTTTATTTTGGTATCTGATCCAAGATATATGGATTTGCTAACTGACACAGTAATTTTTTCTAAAGAAATGTGTCTTGTTTGTTCTCATTGCATTGCCTAAAACACATCACTATTAACCACTGAAGTCGTTTCAGGAACTAACTATCGCTATTTTTTAATTATTTTTATTTTTTTGCTACTTGCTGTACGTCGCACCGACACAGATAGGTCTTGTGGCGACGATGGGACAGGGAGGGGCTAGGAGTGGGAAGGAAGCGGCCGTGGCCTTAATTAAGGTACAGCCCCAGCATTTGCCTGGTGTGAAAATGGGAAACCACGGAAAACCATTTTCAGGGCTGCCGACAGTGGTGTTTAACCTACTATCTCCCGAATACTGGATACTGGCCGCACTTAAGCGACTGCAGCTATCGAGCTCGGTAACTATCGCTATTGGCATTTAACAGTGGCGTATGCTGGGTTCAAGACGTGGGCTACCACCGGACGTAGGTTACCCCTTTCCGATAGTCGGTTAAGTGAACGTCAAGCCTTAAGCGTTTTGAGCTGCAGCCAATAGCCAACGGAGAAGCCTGCTGTGTTGACAAGGCTGCTTCACAAGCTACTGCCCTGGCCTCTGCTACTGTCAACACCTGATCAGTCGAGATGGTAGCCAAGGTTTAGCAAATTGAAGTCCAGCTTTGTGGCTAAATGGATAGAATGTTTGCCTTTGGTCCGATGTTCCAGGTTCAATTTTCAGAATCAACCCCCTCATACTGTTAGTTCCCCTGGCTTGGGGACTGCTTGTTTATGACGTCTTCGCCAGTCATTTTATCCTCACTAGGTCACCACCAAGCCTATACAGTTGCCATGCACCATTATTATTATTATTATTATTATTATTATTAAATAAAAATATTGAATTTTACAGCGGCCGTACCCATCGTTCACTGCTTAATTAGCTTCCTCGGGAGATCGGTGATGGTGTCCGACCCATGATCACGGGTTCGATTCCAACCAACAAAACAGAACACTAAACCTGAAAGACTGCATTTCATTTTAGCAGATCTAGCTATAAAAATGAAACTACATATATTGCTCCTATAACAGCAGCACTGCACCGTCTTCCTACAAGGATGCAGAAGTAAACGGGAGTGCAATACCAGCCTTCTGTTATCAGAAGGATGAGGTGAAGAAGTACATACGATGAGTAACGCATGCCGCTTGTGGCGAGTCAGGGGGAGAGGGACGACAGTCTGGGCTGCACTATCAGTGTCCGAAGCCTTGTTCTCAGAAATACGTGCGACGTTTTTTCTCAATGCTTTCAAGGTTTGTAAATGGAACAATGTGTCAGATGCTTACATTACAATGCGCTTTAGATTTCCATCGTTCGCATTTGAGATTTGGGCTTCACCGATAGTCTTGGTAGATCTCAGTATACGCCACTGGCATTTAATAAGCTCAATGAACTTAACCTACCATATGAGATACTGGTATGTCTGTAGGTTTCTTTTATAAATGCCTTTTATAATTCTTATTCCACCGTTCTGTGTATTACAGCTATGCTAAGAACATGCGTGATCTGTCTGCGAGATTTCGTGATCAACCAGAAAGTCCCATGGAGAGAGCTGTCTACTGGTGTGAATACGTCTTAAGACACAAAGGAGCACACCATCTACGCTCTGCAGCCGTGGACTTAACGTGGTATCAATATCTACTTCTAGATGTGATAGCCCTGCTCACAGCAGCAATTCTACTTCCTGTTGTCCTCCTCTGGTGCTGCTGTAGAAGAATATTCACGAAGAAACAAACACAGAAGAAGATAAAGAGAAACTGAATTGAAATAAACACTGTAAATATATTGTATTATACATAACATATATTTTAATATTTGTAAAATATGTATATAACACCTTAATTCTGTTAAAATATTATTTTACCATAAATAGTCCTATTTCCTGAAATTCCCTAACTACGGGTGTTCAAACAATACACTTACAATGTTAATAATGGCAATGTTACCGATAGTAATAATGATGATGCAAAGCAAAGCAAAGTCACTTCCGTACAGGCCATGAAGGCCCTTGGAGGAGTGGAAGGTAAAGGCTTCCACCATTGTTAACGTCGGCACGTGATTGGGTAGAGTGGTTAGCTCTACGCCCGGCCGCCTTTGCCCCCAGGAATTAACCTGGTACTCATTTTTGGTGTAGGCTGAGTGAACCTTAGGGCCATATGCACCTCCGGAAGAGGAAATCTCGTTTCTTAAATTTTACGACTTCCTGACGGGGATTCGAACCCACGTCCTTCCGGGCGAACCGAGCACGCCTTTACCACTTCGACCAGGCAGCCCCTAATAATAATAATAATAATAATAGCCGGGCTGAGTGGCTCAGACGGTTGAGGCGCTGGCCTTCTGACCCCAAAGTGGCAGGTTCGATCCTGCTCAGTCCGATAGTATTTGAAGGTGCTCAACTACGTCAGCTTCGTGTCGGTAGATTTACTCGCACGTAAAAGAACTCCTGTGAGACTAAATTCCGGCACCTCGTCGTCTCTGAAAACCGTAAAAGTTGATAGTGGGACTTAAAGAACATAATAATAATAATATTAACAATAATCACCTTTATTGTGCATAGTTAATAAAGATCACCTACTGTATGGTAAGCTATAACGTGGCAGAAAGGAATTTTGTAAGGTGGAAATGAAGTAAGCAGGTTGGCCTGCCAACGACTTGGTCTTAAGGCAGACTGTGGTAAAAGCCTGCAATACAATATCTTGGAACTTGAAAATCGGCGGAAAGCATTCCCAAGACAATAGTTATGTCAAAAGGCAAGAAACCTAATAGAATTGAAAGTCAGGTTGGGAATACAAAATTGGAACAGGTCAAGTTTTTAGGATGTGTATTCTCCCAGAATGGACTAGTAGAATAAGTGAAATTGAATCAAGGTGCAGCAAAGCTGATGCAGTGAGCTCGCAATTGCGATCAACAGCATTCTGTAGAAGTATTCCCGCACGAAACTAAATTTACAAGGGTTTGTTTTCAGACCAACTTTGCTGTACGGGAGTGAAATATGAGTGGACTCAGGATAGCTTATTCATAAGTTAAAAGGTACAGCATACGTGCCAACTTTACAAAACCAAAAATCACGAGATATTGATAGGAAAAATCAGGAGATACAATTGGTCAAAACTGCTTATTCTACATGTCTTGCGCAATACAGGAGTACTATGGTATACTTTATAACACTTATTGTCTCAAAACCCGACTGTTGCAATACGAGGCTACAAGGTTAAAAATTACACATCACTCCTCCCTCGCAGGAAGTATGTGAGTGAGGTGATCGGCCTCTGATAAGTCTTCCGAAAATAGTATGAACTCATCCTACACACGTGTGAAACGGTGGCGTGCCAGATGCGACCGTGCCGCATGCGACCCGTGCCACTAGCGACCGCATAACCTGTAACCGTGCCGGATGCGACCGGCGTTGACAAGCAAATTGTCATTTGATAAGTTGTGTCATCACCCAAGATAAGGTAAGCTAAACGAAGTGCAATGTAATTTTAAAAAGTCTTATAAGCAGCTACTGCCCCTACTTACATAACACTTCTGGGGGAAACTCGTTTTGCAACACGAAATATGATGCGTTTAGGTCTTTTCCCACCGGGCGAGTTGACCATGCGGTTAGAGGCGCGCGGGTGTGAGCTTGCATCCGGGAGATAGTGGGTTCGAATCCCACTGTTGGCAGACCTGAAGATGGTTTTCCGTGGTTTCCCATTTTCACACCAGGAAAATGCTGGGACTGTACCTTAATTAAGGCCACGGCCGCTTCCCTCCAACTCCTAGGCCTTTCCTATCCCATTGTCGCCATAAGACCTATCTGTGTCGGTGAGACGTAAAGCCATTAACAAATAAACAGTATTTTCCTAAAATATCTCCATATATGGAGCTGCGCCTCCATGTCTGGGAGAAGGTACCAAGCAGGTTAGGTCAGTGCGTTGCCGGACGACTAGTTACAGCTACTTCGGTAGGCTGCTGGGTTCGAATACCTCGTCGGCCATCCTCGAAAATTATTTCTCGTGGTTTCCCATTTTTCATCTCCAGGAAAATGGGCGTGGTACTTCATTTCGTAAATCCCACAAATATTGGCCGGGAATCAAACCCGGACTGCCTTGGTGAGAAGCGAGCAGTGATGCCACTGGGCTCGTTTCTATTACTCCCCACTCTATCCGCTTCTTATTGTGGGTCAGGGTGTGTAGCAGATTTGTTATTCTTTTACGGCTGGATGCTTTTCTTGACGCCAACCATTAGAGGAGAAATGCTACGTGTTAATGTGGTGGTGGTGGTGGTGGTGGTGATTGTTGTTTTAAGAGGAAGTACAACTAGGTGACCATCCTTTATTTAACACTAATCAGGGAGAAAAATGGAAGGAATCCGACACTGCGAAAAAGGAAGATATCAACGAAAGAAAGACAAGAGCCACGAAGGGCGTGAAAACGAACGACTCTCTAGGCCTAGAAAGTTCTAATCCCGTCGGGGTTGGAATAGAACAAGATTTGACCAAGGAAAGTCGGATAGGATAGATGAAAATGAGGAGCCTGGCACAAGTAAGTGGAAGCAGTGCTAGGACTCAACTCAGTGCCCCGTGGTCACTAACCCACGCTCCCAAGTTGAGAGCCCCTTACGACACGCAGGGAATACCGTGGGTGTAATTCTACCGCCCCCCTCCACAGGGGAATGTGGAGTTAGATAACTTTCTTCTTTAGCATGACTTTCCTCGGGTTCATCGGTTTTCTGGTACTACTGGTACGTAACATACTGGTTTCTCATAGTACTCCACGCATTTGATTCCTTCTCTGTGGCACTGATTGGAATGAGCAGTGTGCACACTTAAAGGAATAATGGCAGAGGATTGTTCACGGCTGTCTGCGGCCTGGTCATTCCAGGTCGGGAACTTTGGACTGTTAGATCGGCAGCATAGTACTGTTAAAAAATGAGAAAATGAGCGGTTTTCTATTTTATCGAGTATTTCATAATTATGATAGCATTGCTTGTAACTGCGACATTTCTGTTGACTTCATTGTAATGACCTATGATGATTTCAGTTGGCAAAACCACAAAGACAGTCTTTCTGATGATGTAAAAAGACAGGTAGAGAGTGAGTGCCTGCCATCATCAAACTGCCCAACTCCACTGACTGGCAGTAGGCAAGTGGGCCTACCATCATAATGAAAACTTACCAAGTTGATTGTGACTGACAGTAGGCAAGAGGACCTGCCATTATAATTTCCTAACCAAGTCTTCACATGCGAAAATACGTAGGGCCTATGGTGACTTGCCCGTCGCTTTTCTGAGTAACTTTAAGAGCTATGTAGTTTAATATAATCTTATTCACAACGTGTAGAGTATTTAACCTAGAATTCTGAATACAATGTAGAATTCCGTAGCGAAGCACGGGTACATTAGCTAGTCATATCTATATTTGTATCAGAATCTAATTACGCTGTACCGGGGACTCCGAAATTAAGTTTGAATCCCTTTCAGAATCGATAATGTTTGGTAACAAAACACACGAGTAGCGTTGCGAAAATATTGCAAATCTTGGCATAGGAAGACTTAGAAGTAAGAAGACGAGCTGCTCGACTAAGCGGGATGTTCCGAGCTGTCAGTGGTGAGATGGCGTAGAATGACATTAGTAGACGAATACGTTTGAGTGGTGTTTTTAAAAGTAGGAGAGATCACAATATAAAGATAAAGTTAAAACTCAAGACGACATATTGCGGCAAATATTCGTTTATAGGACGAGGAGTTAGGGATTGGAATAATTTACGAAGGGAGATGTTCAATAAATTTCCTACCGGGTGAGTTGGCCGTGCGGTTAGGAGCGCGCAGCTGTGAGCTGGCATCCGGGAGAAAGTGGGTTCGAATCCCACTGTCGGTAGCCCTGAAGATGGTTTTTCGCGGTTTCCCATTTTCACATCAGGCAAATGTGAAAGTCGATGTGTACTTTAATCAAGGACAAGGCCGCTTCCTTCCCACTCTTAGCCCTTTCCTATCCCATCGTCGCCTATAATATATATAATTTCGTGTGGCTATTTCTAGCCGAGTGCAGCCCTTGTAAGGCAGACCCTCCGATGAGGGTGGGCGGCATCTGCCATATGTAGGGAACTGCGTGTTATTGTGGTGGAGGATAGTGTAATGTGTGGTGTGTGAGTTGCAGGGATGTTGGGGACAGCACAAACACCCAGCCCCCGGGCCATTGGAATTAACCAATGAAGGTTAAAATCTCCGACCCTGCCGGGAATCGAACCCGGGACCCTCTGAACCGAAGGCCAGTACGCTGACCATTCAGCCAACGAGTCGGACATCGTCGCCTTAAATCCTGTCTGTGTCGGTGCGACGTTGTACCACTAGCAAAAAAAGAAGATCCTAATTCTCTGAAATTATTTACGACTTAGGCCTACTTACTTATCGTGTCCTATTAGTGACGGGAGTGTCCGAGGACGTGTTCGGCTTGCCTGGTGCAGGTCTTTCTATCTGACGCACATGGGAGGCCTGCGCGTCTGGATGTGAGATTATGATAATGAGGTAGGGAAAGATGAAACCCGGTGTCGGCACGTACCCTACTCCTCTCGAATAATACCAAGGGGTCTGCTCAATGCTTTACGTCCCTATCCGACGGCCGAATCACCATCAATAGCATCATATTCCCTCACTTCATTTGAACACTGCGAAGAAGTTTAGACTCGAATCCAGGCTTTTGCTACACAATCTAGTGATTACAAATTGTATACACCAACTTTCCTACCCTGCCGGCCTACATTCTCATGGTGAAATTTTTTTCATCCGGGCTAAGTGGCTCGACGGCTCAGACGGTTGAGATGCTGGTCTTCCGACTCCAACTTGCCAGGTTCGATCCTGGCTCAGTCTGGTGGTATTTGAAGGCGCTCAAATACGTCAGCTTTGTGTCGGTAGATTTACTGGCACGTAAAATAAGTCCTGCGGGACTAAACTCCAGCACCTCGGCGTCTCCTTAAACCATAAAAGTAATTACTGGGACGTAAAGCCAGCAACATTATCATATTTTTCTTTCGACCAACGGCACTCGAACCTGCTAACAACGGTGTCAGACCTTTATTTTAGAAAAGACCAAGTTAGCTACTGATAAGCAATCTGCCACTTGGTGACAGCCCTTAATGCAGATCAATTGTAAATGATTGATGGGTCGCATGCGGCACGGTGCATATCCGCTCGGTCGCTATTGGCACGATAATGGCCGGGTCGCATCCGGCACGGTCGCATCTGGCACGTAACCTGTGAAACAGTCATGCACTTAGATGTCATTACTTAGCAAATGCATAGATTAATATATTGCATGACGCTCCTGCGCCATTGTGCGTGCAAAGCGCAATGCTATTTTATCAAGTAATAAATTAAAATCGACAGAATTGTCTCCAAATGGCTATAAAATCTCTAGAAAAGTCACTAGCCGCTATCTTTGAAATTCTGTCACTAAATTACTAAAAAAAAAAGACTCCAAATCTAGCGATTAGTCTCTAAATTCGACTAGACTGATGTGAACGAACATGAACATAACACGCGAGATTGACAATTGATATATGCGTCGCGATATACAGGTTTCAATAAACATCGCACATTCGAGCGTATTTCTCGTATTAATAAACGTATATATTTCATTTGAAAGCGGCCAATGAGCGAAGGACTTCCAGCCACTGGCGTACAGAGATGAAATGGCGGGACTTGAAAACAAATGCTTGAAGTTTACCAAAAAAAAAAAAAAAAAAAAAAAAAAAAGCTAAAATTGGGAGAAATAATAGAATAACTGGGAGGCGGGAAAAAGTGTCAAAAATCATGAGTCTCCCGTCCAAATCGGAAAAGTTGGCAGGTATTGTACAGACATAAGTACCTACAAACGGGTGGGAACAATGGCACGAGGATACTCGGAATGAGGGGGAAAAGGCTAAGTTAGGAATGAGCTCGACTGATGAAGCAGTACGCATATACCAGATTCGGTGTTGGGGCCATGTGAGGCGAATGGAGGAGAATAGGTCACCTTGGAGAATAATGGACTCGGTCATTGAGGGTAAGAGACGTTGAGGGCCACCAAGATGAAGATGGTTAGACACACGTTTAAAAAGATAATTGAATAATTTGAAATGCGAATTTATAAACACATACTCATCCCCGACATTGCCCTACTAAAAGGGTGACCATCAGGAGACTCCAAACTTGGGAGCATGAGTTAGCGAACACGGGAACCCCAGCTGAGTCTGACATTGTTTCCTCTTCTTCATGCCAGCCTCCATGCTTTAAACTTTTATAACCAGGCGAGTTGGCAGCTGTGAGCTTTCATCCGGTAGATAGTGGCTTCGAACCCCACTGTCGGCAGCCCTGAATATAGTTTTCCGTGGTTTCCCATTTTCACACCAGGCAAATGCTGGGGCTGTACCTTAATTAAGGCCACGGGCGCTTCCTTCCCGCTCGTACGCCTTTCCTATCCCATCGTCCCCGTAAGACCTATCTGTGTCACGACGTAAAACAAATAGTAATAAAACCGTTTATAATAATGTTGTTTTTACGACCGACTAACTACTTTTACGGTTTTCGGAGACGTCAAGGTGCCGAAATTTAGTCTCGCAGGAGACATATTAAACTTTTCTATCACCGGGCGAGTTGGCCGGGCGGTTAGGAGCGCACAGCTGTGAGCTTGCATCCGGGAGACAGTGGGTTCGAATCCCACTGTCGGCAGCCCTGAAGATGGTTTTCTGTGGTTTGCCATTTTCACACCAGGCAAATGCTGGGGCTGTACCTTAATTAAGGCCACGGCCGTTTCCTTCCCATTCCTAGTTCTTTCCTAAAAGTACGGGCTACTCTTCGGGAGTTCCGCATAGTACAGCTCTTCAGTTTACCATTCTTACTTACGACAGTGACCTTGTGACATGGCGCGTAAGAGATGTTATGCAACTGTAATTTTCTACTGGGCGCTGGTGGAATTGTTCACTAATGATACGAGGTTTCATCGCCAGAGCAGAGCGTGTTCCAAGGGCGTGCAGCAGGATAAGAGAGGGTAGCCACAAAGTGTGAGTATAACAAATAAATTGTAGAAACTAAATAATTAACACGAGCTAATATTAATAGAGGAGGTGATGGTGATAACTAGACACTGGATGTTTAGTAAGCTTTTGTAAGTTAGAATGCAAACTTACTGAAGCGAATAACAAGTATATTCTAGCCCAAACAACAATTCTATGTTGAGGTTTGCATAAACATTAGGGGCCCGGCCTTTTAGAATTCCTACAAATTATGTTAATCTCGCTACATTATGGAAGAGCAGGCTGGATAATATTTGGGTTCGTTTACATTGGATGCACGCTTGCACGACTATCTGGTGATGCGAGCGTGCACAAGTGGCTTGCATGCGCGTGAAGTGGTTATACTGTATACAACCCGGACGCGAGTAGGCTTCCAAAATAGATTAATCAGACGATGAGAGTTTTGTAATGGAAAACAGGTTTTTATTTTAACGATTTTTGTTATGGATTCGGCTGTAATAAGAAAAGAATGAGCGAATGGATATTTTATTGAGAGAAGAAGAAAAAAAAATTAAAACGTATTTTTCCTGATCTATTCAAACAACCGAAAAAGTTCTTTGGTATTTCCGAATGATGCCTTTGACTTTTTATTTCATCCTAGAAAAATAACTCCATTAATATTCAGACAATCAAAGACAACCAAGTCTTACAAAAATTACCTACAGCCTTTTTTTTTTTTTTTCGCTTTACGTCGCGCCGACACAGACAGCAGGTCTTATGGCGACGATGGGACAGGAAAGGGCTAGGAGTAGGAAGGAAGCGGCCGCGGCCGTGGCCTTAATTAAGGTACAGCCTGGTGTGAAAATGGGAAACCACGGAAAACCATTTTCAGGGCTGCCGACAGTGGGATTTGAACCTACTATCTCCCGAATACTGGATACTGGCCGCACTTAAGCGACTGCAGCTATCGAGCTCGGTCCTACAGCCTTTAAGTAAGTTGTTTTCTTAAATGTTTACATGAAGTAATGTTATTTAACTTTCAAGTATATACCTTACTGTACGTGTATTGAAGGAATATTACATATGACTATACAAATTAAGAAATAGTATACAACATCAAAAGATTGTAAAAAAACTCGAATATTCGAGTATTATACTGAATTTATTAACACTTTAATAACTGTGAATATTTCTAACACTGCTACTTTTTAAAACAACTTAAATGGTGATAAGTGGCCGACATCTTTCAGCCTGTTTGGTCTAAAATGCACTTTGAGTAATTAAAAATGTGCAACTAGCATTGTCATCTTTCCTTAAATATCATAAATATTACCTGTTTTTCAACTAGAATCACATATCCATAAAGCTAATAAATTTCGCTAAATACTTGCGTGCTATTATTCATTAGTTTTAATATTAAATCATGTTATAATACGTCGATGTATAAAAATTATGTTGGAAATGCCATGTTTACCATTTTCGTGTGACATTACATATTTGCACTTGTAAGATGCTTCTATTTTTAACCTACGCTCTTAAAAAGGATCAATAATAAAGTTACATTAATGCATAATATTTACCTTAGGTCATGACATATCCGCACAGTTAAATTCAATAGGACAAGAGTAAATGTTTATAATTCTTACAGATATTTATTACTGAATAAAATTTGACCTTACTGGGTATTCCACATTCAGTCGCTATTCCAAGCCACATTATCTTTATGTAGTCTATGTTACTGTGCTTTTTTATCCTTAGCATGCAAAATTGCGTGTTTTTCGTGTATACCGACAATCAACACTTCGATATCCATTGTTAAGATGTTGAAAAAACTTTTAGAAATGTAAAAGTACTTCGTAGCTTCAATCGACGTGTAGCACGCTTGCGTCTAGAAACAAATGATTTTGTTTCATAAAATTGGTGCTGCAACCACGAGCACGCGCTCGCATCCAACGTTCACACAGTGTAATCACCCGCCAGAGAGATTCCACTTGTTTACGTCTTGATCACATTATTGAGTTTCTAGATGCAAGCTTGCGCAAGCGTGCATCGAATGCATCCGCGCTCTTAGTCTGCATTCTATTTCTTTCGTTCTTTCTGTAACTAATTTATTGAACATTCTAACAGATTTAACTCCATTTAAAATGAGTGTATTAGGGTTAGAGTTCTGATCAGTTAAATAATTATTATTGGTCCTTGATACAAAATTAGGAATTGAAGATGTGGTGAATGAACTTCAGGTATTGTTTGTAGCAGCAGGATTTTCTGAAAAGGTGGCATAATGGCTTTGAGAGTTTAGGTGGCACTCGAGGTCGAATCTTGTCCTTTCAAACGAGGCACAGTCGAACAACAAATGGTCCACTGTTTGAGAAGATCCACAAAAGCACAAATATTCATATACCATATTAATTTTAAAGCGTTCACGGCCGGGAGTGGGAATGAATTCGGTCACTAATGTTTTGCACTGGAGTCGGCTATATATGTCGGGGGGAAATAGTTCTCTTTGTACTTGACGTCCAGAGGTTGTTCCACTGACTGTTAGATATTCTTTGATTTGGGCTTTTCCGTAGCTTGGTGGTGATTTGTTGTAGGTAATTTCCATTTTGGATGATGACGCTGCTTTTGCGAGGGTGTCTAACAAACTAACTAACCCCGTGGCACTACAGCCCTTGAAGGGCCTTGACCTACCAAGTCTGAGAGGATGTCTGCCTTTTCATTTCCAGGAGAACCGGTGTATCCTCGGATGCTGTGATGTAAATCTTAAAGTAGCAGATATTTTGCTTGTTTATAGAGTTCAATGCATCCTGCTAGTCACTTAGTATCCAAGCACTACTGTTGTGTCCACAACACTCCACAGCAGACTTGATTCGCTTTGATAGCTCGGCTTGAAATAATACTGAGCAAATGGATGACGGCCTGAAAACACTTCGCTGTTGTTCTCGTATACTTTGCCTTCTAACGAGCTCTCGTGATGTTTTAAGAGGAATTACAACTGAAATTAGTGAGGAGCCTGAAAAAGTGGAAGCAATGCCAGGCTCAGCAATAGCAACCGTGATCGCACACCCAAGCTCCCGAGTTGAGAGTTTCTCGGCCCCCTTTTAGTCCCCTCCAACGACACGCAGGAAATACCACCAAAATACAGCCAATCATTCTATACAACTAAGTGTTGAGGTATAATAATAATAATAATAATAATAATAATAATAATTCCGTGTGGCTATTTCTAGCCGAGTGCAGCCCTTGTAAGGCAGACCCTCCGATGAGGGTGGGCGGCACCTGCCATGTGTAGGTAACTGCGTGTTATTGTGGTGGAAGATAGTGTTGTGTGTGATTAGCAGGGATGTTGGGGACAGCACAAACACCCAGCCCCCGGGCCACTGGAATTAACCAATGAAGGTTAAAATCCCCGACCCGGCCGGGAATCGAACGCGGACCCTCTGAACGGAAGGCCAGTATGCTGACCATTCAGCCAACGAGTCGGACAGTGTTGAGGTTGTCAATGGCAATGATTAATTATTTCTTTCTTTCAGAAATGATAATAATAATGTTATTGGCTTTACTTTCCACTTACTGCTTTTACGGTTTCCGGACACGCCAAGGTGCCGGTATTTAGTCCCACAGGAGTTATTTTACGTGCCAGTAAATCTACCGTCACGAGGCTGACGTATCTGAGCATCTTCAAATAACACCGGACTGAGCCAGGATCGAACCTGCCAAGTTGGTGTCAGATGACCAGCGCTCTATTGTCTGAGCTACTACTGTGTAGACGTATGTAGCGTAAGTACTAGCCGTGGATTGTCTCTCGCTCGTGTAGATATTTTAAACGACCCTGGAAGTAATTTAGAAATTCACTTACTATGTAAATCAAACACCTACTTCACTTGGCCTTGTGTTAAACAAGGTCAATGTGATTTATCGTGTCAATTCTTCTCTCCCTAGTCAGCTGAGCCATCATGAACGTGTACCATTTGGTTTCAGTGATCGGGCATTCATGTCTGGCTTTTCGGTATCATCGCACTTTACGGACAAAATACCAATATGGTATCCATGTTAACGGGAGCGGACCCCATTCTTCAATAGTTTGCAGCAATAAACGACGATATACCGGGTGAATCACCAAGAACTTCAATAATTTACAGTAATAAACGACAATATACCGGGTGAATCACCAAGAACTTCAATAATTTACAGTAATAAACGACAATATACCGGGTGAATCACCAAGAACTACATCTGTCTACGTCAAGTAATGATTCCCTCATCATTCAGGCAAAGGGACAGACACAAAGCATGCAAGAGTGGGCATTTGACTGGTGTGAAAATGGGACACCACGGAAAACCATCTTCAGGGCTGTCGACAGTGAGGTTCGAACCCACTATCCCCCGAATGCAAGCTGATAGCTACGTGACCCAAACCGCACAGCTACTTGCTCGGTGAAATTGTTTCTCGTGTAAAGAACTAGCCAACAATGATATCTCACAATTTTAACACCAAGGAATCATTAGATGAAAACGGCATGGGGTTATGATTACGTGACTGAAAGAGTAGATTTGAACAAAACCGCTCATGATTACGCGTTTGGTTGCTATGTGTTGGACACTGTTTAATAGTTCTTACTATTCGGTCTGTGTATTTCCAGTTTTCCTTACGTAACGATTCTGCTGACATGTTTAGGCTACCAAGGTTGTCAAGATAAAACGATCAAAATGAGAACAAGAGCTCTTTCTTCTAAGCCAGCGACTGAAAGCACGTGGGTGACCGTACGGTTAATAAATATTTTTCATCTTCTTGTTCCTCAGCGATGGGGGAAGAGAGGAAGTGGAGAGGGGAGGAATCCCGCTTTAATCCGGTTGTATTTGAGGTACGTTTTTCAAAATGTGTAGTGCCAATAACAGCCGACACGCGACAATTTAATAATATTCTCGTGTAAAAACAGCGACAGGGCCCACTGATGCTGATACCGCTACCTCCTGCCGTTAAGCAACATTGGGCATGGTCAATATCCGGATGGGTGACAACCTGCGTCTACCATCTGCCGCTGAAGGAAAGCTCATTTAAAACGAACACACAGCCACGGTGCTACACACAGCGAGTTCAGTCATGCCAAATTTTTAACAACAGACTTCTCCTACGAATGACACATCTCAATTAACAACTATTATTATTACAAACAATATATATTTATCATTTTTATAACTATTTCTCAAACAGCCCAGGCTACGATCGCTAAAGCGACACCGGTACTGGGATCCAATTAAACTACTGCTCAATTTGGTGCTCAAATGCGCCAACCTAGTGTCGGTAGATTTACCGGGATGTGAAAGAATTCCAGTGGGACAAAATTCCGGCACATCGGCGTGAAATGTTTCTTATGAGAAGACTTAGTTCAATGAACCTAATAAATAACAATTTGAGGTAAAAATGAAATGGCGTATGGCTTTTAGTGCTGGGAGGTCCCAGGACGGGTTCGGCTCGCCAGGTGCAGGTCTTTTGATTTGACTACCGTAGGCGACCCGCGGGTCGGGATGAGGATGAAATGATGATGAAGATAACCTGCACCTGGCGCCCGTGCCAGGGAAATTAACCAATGATGGTTAAAATTCCCGACCCAGCCGGGAATCGAACCAGGGACCCTTGCGACCAAAGGCCAACACGCTAACCATTTAGCCATGGAGCCGGACACAATTTGAGGTCATCAACGGGATCAGACAGTCTTAAATGTTAATGTGTTTAGAGAATTCTGATCCACCCAGAACAGTTTTAATTAATTAATTAATTATTGGTTTGTGGCCTCCGAAGAAGCCTGGTGCAGGTCTTTCGAGTTGACACCTCGTAGGCGATCTGCGCGTCTGTGAGGATGAGACCCTACCTAAGATGAAATCCAATGCTGAAAACGTCACAAACATCCACCCCCCTAGCAGTAGGAATTAACCAATGAAGGTCAACATCTCAAAATCCCTGATCCGACCGGGAGTCGAAACTGGAACCCCCTGGAGCAAAGTCCAGCATGCTAACGATTTAACCATGGAGTCTGACACCCAGAATAGTGAAACGTTGGTATTACATTGCTCAAACTACAAGACATGTGCATGGACAAAGCATACCCATCCCCACACTGCTGCTTTGTAAAACTCCGTTTATATTTTCTTCATTTTCTGAAAGCTTCGAGGGATAGTCTGTACACTAGATTAAGTTTGTACCTTTTAAACCACTAACTATAATTTTTCTTCTTCTTCTTCTTCTGTTTACCCTCCAGGATCAGTTTTTCCCTCGGACTCAGCGAGGAATCCCATCTCTACCGCCTCAAGGGCAGTTTCCTGGAGCTTCAGATTCTGGGTCGGGGATACAACTGGGCAGGATGACCAGTATCTCGCCCAGGCGGCCTCGCCTGCTATGCTGAACAGGGGCCTTGCGGGGGGATGGGAAGATTGGAAGGTATAGACAAGGAAGAGGGAAGGAAGCGGCCGTGGCCTTAAGTTAGGTACCATCCCGGCATTCATCTGGACGAGAAGTGGGAAACCACGGAGAGTGGCTGAGGAGGCAATCGAACCCTTCTCTATTCTATTGACCTCCCGAGGCTGAGCTGAGTGGACCCCGTTCCACTTTTCAAATTTTGTTGCACAGCCGGGAATCGAACCCGGGCATTCGGGGGTTAGGGTGGCAGCTAATCACACTAATCACTATACCACAGAGGCGGACATTATTTTATTATTATTATTATTATTATTATTATTATTATTATTATTATTATTATTATTAACATGGATATGTTCTTGGACTAGGGGTATATCTGGAATTAGCGCCATTTTCTCACTGTTCGCTTTATTCCTGTAAGCCTAAGAGCTTGAAAAAATCTCGTATCGTGCAAATCCCGCTCTACTCCTCAGTCCAGAATTAAAATCCTTGAACTGATCGGAAAATGAACCCAGGTTCTTCGAATAAGAGATAGAAACGCTACACAATAAAGGCGGGATTCCACTGAGGCAACATTTGGGCGACATGGAGCATGCGGCTGGCAATAAATGTTGCTCCTTGTAGCATGCGGCTTGTTGTCAGTCGTGCACAAAAGATGTGGTATGCTACATTAAAGCGTCTTTATTGTGGCGATGTTAGGGCTCCCGGCCCTTTCTTACACTTAACCACTTCATGTATATACAATGTATATTTTACATAAAATTTAAACATATGAAATCTTTACAACCTAAAGTATAACTAAACCAACTAAAGTATCACTAACTAAACTAAGGTGAATAAAGTATAACTAAATTATATACAGGAACACATTGCAATAAACAACCATATTCACTCTCATTCATGCATCCCATTCACACTCAAGAAAGACTGGAAGTGCTTAAAAGATGAAGCTGGCAAAGGATTTTAAATTTTGTCTTAGATTTAGCTTCCCTGAAGTCATTGGGGAGTTCATTCCACCAGCTCGTGGCGGAGATGTGTTGTCGGGTGTAGCATGCGTCACTTGTGGAGACTTGTCGCCAACTACAAATGTTATTCCATCAAGGCAACCAAGACAACAGTTCCTCACTCGACTTTGACCGGCTTGTGACAGCTATACTTCCTTGTTTCGAATTTCTCAACCTATCATCTCACGAATCATTCCGGAAATGTGCATGGTGCGAAGTGATCCAAGCTGATAAGACATAGAGCCCTTGGCAAACAAACCACGTCGGAATTTTCTAGAGGCGAAAGCCATTAGTGATGATTTTTTGGAGTACTTTGCCAGATGAAGGTCGTGTACCATGACAGTATCTGTATGCCTAGACGTACGGGAAGATTTAGAAACTTCTTATTCACTAGAATTTAATGATAACAAAATTAAAATGTATTAGTTTTAAGCAGAATATCCTAACCATATTCTGATTATTTTACCCCCTTACAGTTATACTAGGAGAATGAAAGGTAACTCGTGGCAACAATGACAATAAGTAGACAAAAATACCATGGCACTACAGCCCTTGAAGGGCCTTGGCCTACCAAGCGACCACTGCTCAGCCCGAAGGCCTGCAGATTACGAGGTTTCGTGTGGTCAGCACGACGAATTCTCTCGGTCGTTATTCTTGGATTTCTAGACCGGGGCCGCTATCTCACCCTCAGATAGCTCCTCAATTCTAATCACGTAGGCTGAGTGGACCTCGAACCAGCCGTCAGACCCAAGTAAAAATCCCTGACCTGACCGGGAATCGAGGCCGGGCCCTCCGCGTAGGAAGCAGGCACGCTACCCCTACACCACGGGGCCGGTGATAAGTAGACATACTGAGGAAGAAGAAAACTATGCTGAAACAGTGTTGGAAGACTGCGTAATTAGAGTAGCGGCGAAGAATACCCGAATAAAAAGTAGATTAATTGTTGTGTGTTAACAGTGTAGAAAAGAGAACCATTTGTTGTTATGCTATTAAACGACGTATTTACGAGAAATCGATAGGCATGGAAATGCCATAATATACTGATATGTAGAATTTATTATTACTATTATTATTGTTCGTTTATTATTATTATTATTATTATTATTATTATTATTGCACAATAATGTTATTGGCTTCAAGTCCCACTAACTACTTTTACGGTTTTCTGAGTCGCCGAGGTGCCGAAGTTTAGTGCAGCAGGCGTTATTTTACGTGTCAGTAAATCTACCGACACGAGGCTGACGTAGGTCTACTAGAACACCTTCAAATACCACCGGACTGAGCCAGGATCGAACCTGCCAAGTTGGGGTCAGAACACCAACGCCTCAACCGTCTGAGCCACTCAGCCCGGTGGGCATTGAATAAATCACAATTTTATAAGTTCATAAGCAGTTAACTTATTTAATTTGTTAGAGGAAAACGGTAGCATAAAATCAATTCACCTCACGTTCCGCATTGTCACCTGACGTTTGGAGCATCGATATCAAGAAGAAAGGTAAGTAGATTATACGCGAACCACAGATTTCCTCTCAATGGAGAAGCAACACCAGTTTTCATTTTCTGAATTTTTTAAGCTCTCGGTGAACGCATTTTTAAAATTTTCTTCAGTTCGTGGACACTGCAGTCATATTTTTCTGGGGGCCATTTTAACGTATGCTTTCTTTTCTACTGTTTTTATAATCACTCAATGTTACATTCCGCAATTCCAGAGCATTGTGATAATCCCGAATTAAATTCGCAGTGTTTTCAATAGCCTACTTCATCTTGTCGCACGGAAATTGTAGCACCGATCCACACACTGTTGGATCGCGGGCGACACCGTTCAACAAGCATATTCTTGAGGCATGCGGCACCAGAGAGTGTTCGACAGATGGCAACATGTCTCATGTCACACAGCCGCATGCTCCATGTCGCCGAAATGTTGCCTCAGTGGAATCCCGCCTTTAAGGCTGACTAACATTTACACCAATTAGATTAGTATTACAGCTACGAAGTCTAGGCAACTATCCTCTATTAACATTAATGAGAAAGGGAAAAAAGAAGAGGATCGACACTTGGAAAAATGAAGGTATCGTCAAAAGAAAGGAAAGGACCATGAAGGGTGAGGAAATGAAGGACTTACTACGCCTTGTATAATACCATCGGGAACGGAAAAGAGACCAAGCGAGGTCGGATAGGACAGCTGAAAGTGTGGAGTCTTATACTACTGGAAACAACACCAGACTCAGATAGGGGAAATGTGGTCGCCAACCCATAAGTTCAGAGCCACTGGTCCCCCTTTTAGTCGCCCTTTACGACAGGCAGGGAATACCGTGGGTGTATTCTACCGTTCTCGCCACTAGGAGAACCAAATCCATGACAAGTGCCGACTCCAGTTATTTGGAGAAAGGGCAAGAAGATAGTAATTTTAGCTAAATGTCATAAAGTACCGGGTCGGCAAAATAAAAGTGGCCCGGACCATATTTACAATAGGGCTGGCGCGGGATTGATCCTTGTTAATGAATATCGCAGAAGACGCTGGAAATCTGAAGAAATAAAAAAACTGAGGATCCAAAAGTCTTAACTCCGCTTCACTCAGCAACCACCGGCAGAACTCAACACGCGAAGGTTCGTCTGGACGCGTTAACGCATTGTTACATATATAAAACTCCTAATTTATTTCAGGATGGCCTAGTAAATCACACACTGGACACTCTATGACACCACAACAGCTCCTGGTTCAGACCTCGATGGAACACTAGCGACAACCATCACCTCTGTCGCCCTCAGCCCAGCCACCGAACCCCAACTCACTGAGTGTCACACTGGCTCCACCTCGGAGCCCAACTGTCGCTCACTCTAACACTGACTACCACACGGAGTCCAACTCTGACTGACTGCCCGCTTTTTTTTTTTTTATTATTTATTATCGGGGGGGGGGGGCGAAGCCCGCTCCCCCCGCGTGACCATCGACTCAATCTACATGGCCTCCGACATGCTATTATTTCTAAGAAGAAGAAAGAGATAGCAGGGAGGAGTGGGAGGTGATACAAGGAGTATCTGCCGGTTTCCGAGTCAGACTCGCTACCACGGCAAGAGTTTGTGTTAGGTATATGGTGTTGAAGTATGGTATTGAAGGGTCAGGGAAAAACCACATAGGCAGAAAGAAGAAAGAGCCTACATGTAAAACCTGACATCTTGTGATAGCACATGCAAGGATGTGGGCTGGATAAAGTCCAGAGGTTGTGTTAGTTAGGAATAGGTGTCATGCAATCATAACCATTTCCTTGCAATTTTTGTTATTATGGGGATCAGTCCTTCTTGTCACTGCCAGGTCGGCTCGGGTCTGCTAGCGTCTGGGCTTTGGGCCACAGCTTCGTCCCATTGTCCAGCAGCCAGCAGTCCCTGGTGCCAAGTCTCCTGTTGGAGAGGGGGGAATTAGAGCCAAGCCTTGGATGTAAGGGGCTATCTTCTTCCTCCTGTCGATGTCCCTCTATGCGGTGTTGTTTGAACACACTTGTCACTGCAGATCTAAAACTAAGGTTATTAATAACATATGTATATACAAGTTCTCATTGGAGTGCCGGCTGTTTGCCTGCTCTCGTGTCCAGCGTTCAACCTAGATAGGATTGAGATAACTTATTAAACTGTTTATAGGGCGCGGGCGGTGTTCCGCTCCCATGTCTCTGTCGGGGGGCGGGGTGGATTGATACGTCCTTGGCCGTCTGGCTGCGTTGCCGTCGTCTTCTTAGGTTGTACTTTTTGTCAATCTTCCTCGCCTGGTCCCTGGGTCTAGGACAGCTAAAACATATGAGGCATATTTACATATTTACATAGGTGTCTGCAGTGTGTGGGTTTATGTGGTATATAGGTGTCCACTTAGCGGGAGTGGGTTGGCTATCGGCCCCTCGCCCACCCAACCCTGTGGCTGAACAGAATGTGCTTCGGTGTAGGATACTTTTTGTACAGATCAACGTCGTAGCGTCCGATCCCGCTTATTAACGGGTTGATCTTATTACTCCATGACTTTCTGTACATGTTTAGTGTCTGTTTACGTATTTGGTGCCTTATTGAGCTGACTTTCGCAATACTGCGTAGTTGGCGTATTGGTGTGTCGAAAGGGAGTCTGGTCGCTGCTCGTAGGCATTTATTTTGTATTAATTCCAGCTTATCCATGTTCGTCATTGCAGTGAACCCCCACGCTGGGGCTGCGTACATGATTATTGGTCTGATTAGGGCCTTATACATGTTTATGGCTACTTCCGTGTTAATACTGGACTTTTTGTTCAGTATAGGATATAGCTGGTTAAGTCGTATGTGTGCTTTTCTTTGAATATCATTGATGTGGTGTAGCATGGTGAGCTTTCTGTCTAGTACTACTCCTAGGTATTTGACTTTGTGATGCCACACTATATCTTCGTTGAAAAGCTTTAGCGCTTTTATGTTGACTGGTTTGCGTGTGAGTCTGTTCTTCTTAGTGAACAGCACTGCTTGGCACTTGTCAACATTGACCTTGATGCGCCATTTCGTTAGCCAAGGCTCGAGAGTTCTTATGGCTGGTTTACACGTGGACAGTGTTTAGTACAGTAGTAAGTGGTAAGTTACTACTTAACTCACGTAGGCTTGTTTAAACGTAAGACAGCGTTTAGTACAGTGGTACATGGCAGTTTGTCACTCAAGCCACGTGATTCAGTCGTTCCTGTGTCGTCAACTAGATCAGAGATAAGATGGACGGCCATCAACAACGTGTTAGATAACATTTTAGAGGAAGTTGAGGATGAGGTGACCAAAGTTAGGAGAAAAAGAGAATGGGAGCGAAAATAGATTACCAGAAGGAATAATCTCGGGGCAAGTACAATTCTCTTTAAAGAATTAGCCGAGGAGGATCGACAGGAATATTTATGTTATCCTTGCGAATGTCACAAGCAACATTTAATGAGTTACTGCATAAAGTTGAACCGATGATACAAAAGACAGATACCATCATGCGTAGAGCATTATCAGCAAAGCTGAAACTGCATATCGTGCTGTACATGCTCGCGACGGGAAATAATGTCCGAAGCCTTCATCATTTCTTCAGAGTTTCCAAAGCCAGTATATCTAGTGTTTCCGGAAGTATATGAAGCTATATATATATACTGCTCTGAAAGATTTCATACAGGTAAGGAAAAATACAAACACATATTGGTTACAATATTGTATATAAGCAATTGTTTAGCAAAACGACTATTATCAAACGTTTATTGCTTTTAAATTTCAGTGAATACACATCAAAAACCTATCACAATAATTAGTATTGTTTCCATTCTGCAGTGACTTAAAAGCTTCTATCCATCTAGCCATTGTTGTCGCCAATTAGAACGAATGATCAAAAGAAAACAGGAACTCACAACGATGATCAGCTCCGTAGCTTTACCCACAACTTATGAACTTGACTAAATTGCGCCCGTGCGCACGTGGTAAGTTGCAAGTACAGTGCTCCCCCACTACTCCGATGGGTGCGCACGCAGCTGGTGAGAAGTCTACTTGAAAGGAAAAATAGACTGGATTCTATTCCACTTGACTAAATTGTTACTTAATCGTTTACTTACCACTTATCACTAATGGCCTGTTTACACGCGGACAGTAATTTAGTGGTAACTAAATTTTTAACTTAATTTTAAGTGACTTGCAGCGTGTGAACTGTGACTTTAGTGGTAAGTGGTAAGTAAACGATTAAGTAACAATTTAGTCAAGTGGAATAGAATCCAGTCTATTTTTCCTTTCAAGTAGACTTCTCACCAGCTGCGTGCGCACCCATCGGAGTAGTGGGGGAGCACTGTACTTGCAACTTACCACGTGCGAACGGGCGCAATTTAGTCAAGTTCATAAGTTGTGGGTAAAGCTACGGAGCTGATCATCGTTGTGAGTTCCTGTTTTCTTTTGATCATTCGTTCTAATTGGCGACAACAATGGCTAGATGGATAGAAGCTTTTAAGTCACTGCAGAATGGAAACAATACTAATTATTGTGATAGGTTTTTGATGTGTATTCACTGAAATTTAAAAGCAATAAACGTTTGATAATAGTCGTTTTGCTAAACAATTGCTTATATACAATATTGTAACCAATATGTGTTTGTATTTTTCCTTACCTGTATGAAATCTTTCAGAGCAGTATATATATATAGCTTCATATACTTCCGGAAACACTAGATATACTGGCTTTGGAAACTCTGAAGAAATGATGAAGGCTTCGGACATTATTTCCCGTCGCGAGCATGTACAGCACGATATGCAGTTTCAGCTTTGCTGATAATGCTCTACGCATGATGGTATCTGTCTTTTGTATCATCGGTTCAACTTTATGCAGTAACTCATTAAATGTTGCTTGTGACATTCGCAAGGATAACATAAATATTCCTGTCGATCCTCCTCGGCTAATTCTTTAAAGAGAATTGTACTTGCCCCGAGATTATTCCTTCTGGTAATCTATTTTCGCTCCCATTCTCTTTTTCTCCTAACTTTGGTCACCTCATCCTCAACTTCCTCTAAAATGTTATCTAACACGTTGTTGATGGCCGTCCATCTTATCTCTGATCTAGTTGACGACACAGGAACGACTGAATCACGTGGCTTGAGTGACAAACTGCCATGTACCACTGTACTAAACGCTGTCTTACGTTTAAACAAGCCTACGTGAGTTAAGTAGTAACTTACCACTTACTACTGTACTAAACACTGTCCACGTGTAAACCAGCCATAAAGTCACAGTTCACACGCTGCAAGTCACTTAAAATTAAGTTAAAAATTTAGTTACCACTAAATTACTGTCCGCGTGTAAACAGGCCATTAGTGCTACTTGTAGCCTCTTTCGAGCGCACGCTAGCTGTGGATGTTGAACTGTGATAGCGGTGTCATCAGCGTAGAGGTGTGTAGTAGTGAGTTCTGTAGTAGGCATGTCGTTTGTATACAGGACGAAGAGGATTGGGCCGATAAGGGACCCTTGGGCTACGCCCGCTCTAATCCTGCGAGTACTTGACAGCGTGTTATGTACGTCTACTTTGAACTCTCGGCCCTCCAGATAAGATTTAATAAGTCTTATATAGCCTGGGTGGAATTCGTGGCCTATTAGTTTCGCTAGTAGGCCTTCGTGCCAGACTTTGTCAAATGCTTTCTGGATATCGAGGAAAACCGTTCCTGTGTCTCTTCGTTTGTTGAGACCTATGGTGGCTTGTTCTATGAATCGAGTGAGCAGTTGTGGGGCAGAATGTGCGTTCCTAAAGCCAAACTGCTCGTTGAGAATTATACCTTTTTCCTTGATATGCCCTATTAACCTTTTCAGTAGTATTTTCTCGAATAGTTTACTGAGGGCGTCCAGAAGGCTGATGGGCCTGTAGTTGTTGGGGTCTGACTTGTCTTTGCCTGGTTTTCCAAATACGAGGATCCTAGCCCTTTTCCATTGTTCAGGGTAATATTGGAGTCTGAACATTGCATTGAAGATGCTGGTAAGTAGTGTTAGGGCTTTGTGAGTTAATTTCTTAATTATTATATTCTGGATCTCGTCTGGGCTGGCGCCTTCTTGGAGTTAAGATGACCTATAATCCACTTAATTTCGTGTATATTTGTCCTCTTAACCTCCGGCTTAGGTGCGTTTTCAAGGAATTCTGCTACCTTTGCCTCAGTTTGCCTAATGAAGGCTGGGTCAGATGGTATTTCGTTTGGAGTGAAAGCCGCCTCTATGGAGTCCGCTATGATTTCGGCTTTGTCACGGTTCTCGTATACCGGGCCGTTAGGTCCCTTGATGGTAGGGATGTTGTGTGATTCTCGCGTGAAGTGTCTCGCTAAGTTCCACACTGGCCTGGTGTTGGTGTCGAAAAGTTTGAGGTGGTTGTTCCACTTTTCCGACCTGTATTCCAGTAGTTGAGTTTGTATTTCCGTGTTTAGTTCGTTTTTCATCTCGCGGTCTTCGTCTCTGTGATGTCGAGCCCAGTTACGTCTGTGGCTGTTGCGCCTGCGTATTAACTCTTTTATGTGCGCTGGAATCTCGAAAAGAGGTGATTCTGTGTGTTTGCTTAGCGGTATGCTCGCAGTTGTGGCTGTTTGAATTGCTTCTACGAGGGTTTTGACTGCTTCGTCAATTTGGGCTGTGCTATCTATTAGCATGCCTTCGCTTCCCTGTAGGAGTGTGTCTAGCTTGCGTTCGAATTTGCCCCAGTTGGCTGCTTTATAGTTGAGCCGGCGCCTGGGGTTTTTCTCATATTCCTCTGGGTCTTATATCTCACCTAATTTGATCGAGAAATTTCACGATGTCACTGGAGGCAGAACATTCCCGCTGAATCTCAAGGAAACTCGCATGTAAGCCGGCCGGCGAGAACAATACACGGGAAGGCCGGCCCCATCGCACAGACCGGCTGGGAGATTCCAGGTCGTTTGAGTCACCAGCCCCTTCCTGGAAATACCTAAAGGAGCTACCAAGGGGCTGATACGTAACAGTATGCACAAAAGTAAATTTGTAAGGATAGAGATGCAAGTCTTTTCTGATAATGTTTCAATACGACAATCTCTTAATTCCCACTTGCACAGATAAATGGTGTTGAGGTTTCGTCGGACTTCGTTCCAGGCTTCCCTTCACGCCATTTTGCTACCAAGTTCCACAAATCGTGCTTCGTATAACACTCTACAATGAACAGAGCACCATTTCGTGTTTCATTCAACTGTTGACTAAACACGCCTGTTCCTCTCACTCATTCACATGTAATGACACAGCGAAGTACCCGGGGAGATGCGCACGCGTAGACATGAGACAGCAACCGATTGGTGCACCGATATCACGGTTTCCAGCATTTCCTGTGATGGGCAGTTATCCTATTCATTAACAAGGGTCAATTCCACGTCAGTCTTGATAAGTTTTATTTTGACCATTCTGTATAAAATAAAAACTGTTTAATGTTTTGTTTTTTTCATACTTCCAGATAAACTGCAATGGAACTTCCAATTACACTAGTGACCATACTGATATGTTCAGTAACCATCGCCAATGGTGCCAACATTCTAGCACTTTTGAACATACCATCACCAAGCATACACCTCTGGAACAGCGTTCACCTCACAGCCTTAGCCGAGAGGGGCCACAATGTAACCGTTCTAAGCACAAGGGCTTTGAAGGAACCAGTACCTAACCACACTGACATCGTGCTTGAAGGAATATACGAGTTCTTGGAGCAACAAGAAGACTACGTCATGGAAGATATGAGCGACATGTCTCCATACACGTTGCTAGCACTGTTCACAGGGTGGATGAAGGGCTTCTGTCAGTTCTCCATGGAGAACAAGGGAATGAAGACTCTCATGAATTACCCAGATGATTTCAAATTTGATTTAATAATATTTGAACCTACAAGTGGAGAATGTCTTTTAGCAGTTGTGAAGAAATTCGGGTGAGTACTTATAATTTTACCAGCCGATGTGAAATGTGAAAACCCCTGTAATCCATGGTGCAAAATCAGAAAGAAATGGTGGCGGTGGGGGAGGGGGGAGAAGGATCATAGGGCTTAACTACTATTGTTTATTTCAGACAGCACCCGTCGGGAGAGGTGTTTAATTCACCTGTAAGTAAATTAACCTCTTCCCCACAAAAATGTATATTTTAAATCTTTTTGTTTGAATTATGTTGTTAAAACAAGGATGATACATATTAACAATTTGTTCCAATTAGCTGAGAGACTGTCCCTTTATTAAGAAAGGTCAGACGAGGGCGTGATTTGCCCCGATTTATTGCTTTATTAGTGGATCCTTCCTCTATCAGGGCTATGTGCTGACTGAAAGAATTTGTCAATTTGTCAGTTTGTACACTCCTTATTGTCCTGTTGGCTACCTATCGGAAACATACCCTCTCCAAGAAGTACAGGAGTGGTGTAAGCTTGAGCTACTTGTAGAAGGGCTTCAAGTAAGTTATATTTTTACCCGAGTCTCAGATGGACTCACCCGTGCATAGTATAATCATTAATTTAAGCAATATATTTTATGTGTTCTGCATTTTCCTCCCCCCCCCGTCCCCCCCCCCCCCCGCGCGAATTCGCACCCTGCTGTAACCTTTTAATTAAAGATGACTTGGAAGCCGGCACTTTGCTTTCACTCACGGCACTGACTAAGGCCGTGTACTTTGGGAGGTTCTTAAGGAATTCCGGGGAGTAGGCTATAATTTACAGCTTCCCGATTTTTAGATTTTATTTCAAAAGTATTTGAAGAATATACTGCTCAAGACACTAAAAACGAGTCGGCAAATATCCCAGTTTCACAGAATAAATAAAGCATTCTTTCATTGATTTAGGGATACAACATGGGAATTATAGGAATATTAGCAAATGTACCCGTGTTTCGCTGCGCTATTCTACATTGTACACGGATATCGAAGTAAATTACTATACACGCAGTCCATAAGATTTTTTAAAAATTGCATGTCTTTTAGCGTTATCCAAGAAACAGAATACGTTGTTTCTAATGTAAAGTGCGAGTTGCGGAGTTGTGATGTTAACGGAAGGCTCACTTGCCGACTGCCATTCACAATCGAGTTTGGAAGTTTGCTCCCTTGTCTACTGTGCGGTTACAATTGATTTGGCGAGTTTCCTTTACAGTGGTAGGTCCCCTTTCCTACTTCCAGACACAATCTGGTAAGGGAGTTGTGAAGAAAACTGCCTTCTGCCAGTCAAATCGAGAAGGGAATTATTCACTACAATGGTAGACCCTCTTTATTAATTCCAGTTGCACAGGAGTTGGAGAAGGACCCCATTCCTATTGCCTGTCAAAGTCGATGTGGGGAGAATCGATCACAATACAGACGCCCTCTTGCTGACAGTCAGTATCGATTTGTACAGTATCTATATATATAAAAGCAAGTCGGGCTAGAGCGATGTATATATAAATATTTAAAAATGAAAAAAGACGTGAATTAATGAGGCACTTCCAGAAATCTCAGAAATTTGAAACTTGGTACGGGAGAAACTGATGACCCCAGGATCCCTAGAAAAATCGGAAATTCTCAAAATTCCCTAAAGGGGGCACGCCAGGGGGGGGGCTCAAATTTTGGACTCAGCATAAGAACACAATCGTATAGTATATCCAAAACGATAACCTATAGGTTTCGTGGGCTTAAAAATTTTCGGGAATTTCCTCATTTTTATCCCCCATCCCCCCGAATCAAGATGGCGGCACAACCTGCCAGACGAGGTAGACAATTGAAATTTGGTGAAATTATAGCTTTTGGTCCCTAACCGACGGGAAAATTCCAAGATGTTCAAATTTTTCACTTTTTACCCCCAAAGATATCGAAATATGGAGGCAATTTTAATGACTGTGCAGACATTCCTTTTGAGCTATTTTGTGGCTAAACGGTAAGTCGTATCACAAAACGGATGGCACAACGTCGCTTCAATTCGGAGTGATCTACAACTTTGGTCCTGTGACATTTTGTCGTATCTCTCTCCCTTATACGTTAAATTTGGCCGTATTTCTGGATTGTTCGTTAATTTGGTGATTTTTACACGTATATTTCATTGTTTGACACACTTATAAGAATGATAGGATCATCACGTTGGGTGCGCACATTGGCACGATTAAGGGACATATGTGTACCAAATTTCATGATTCTAGCTTATACATGAGTAGGCAAAAAGTAATGTAAAATGTTAAAAATGCACCCAAATTTCACCCTATTCAAAATTTGAACTCAATTTACCCCCTTAATGTGGGAGATACGAGGATATGGTTTAGAAACAAACATGTAGAGCGATAAATGAGGCGTCTGATGGCGCAAACCGTTTCTTAATATCATATACCGTTTAGGAGATATGAATCTCGAAGTGGGAGTCTGCACTTTTCAACGTGCTCATGCTTATCCGTCATCTCTATATATAAAAGCAAGTCGGGCTGGAGCGATGTATATATAAATATTTAAAAATGAAAAAAGACGTGAATTAATGAGGCACTTCCAGAAATCTCGGATATGTGAAACTTGGTACGGGTAAGCTGATGACCCCAAGATATGGCCAGAAAGTTCGTCTTATCGTACAATCTGTTTTTCGATTTGATGTACCGTTTAGCAGCAGTTATTCTGTAAATGATGGTTAACATCCTTATACTTCCGTATGACGACTATATTCTTTCATTGACGTCGATTTGTAGCAATCGAGAAAGGGTTTGTCTGCCATTGGTATTAAATACATTGCAAATCGATAGTGACTCTCAGAAGGAGGACTTCTGCTATTGTTTTCAGTCCTCCCCACATCGACTTTGACAGGCAATAAGAATGGGGTCGTCCTCCATCTCTTGTGCACTATTTTAATGCATAAATCCCTTCTCGATTGGACTAGCAGAACTCTAGGGAGCGTGTCTTCCATTTTAAATAAATTGACCCGTCTAAAATGTGACTGACGATAGGCATAGTGGCCTGCTAATTATAATGGAATCTCACCCACTCGGTGTGACTGGCAGGAAGCTGACTGGCATTAGAAAATGCGTCTGCCATTATAAAGATAAGAACGCAACTCACTTTTGACTGGCAGTAAGGAAGGTCCTTGCAAATAAAATAAAAGTTCCTCAACTGTAATCTATCTGAAAGTAGGAATTGGGGTCTGCCATTATAATGAAACCTCCCCAAATCGATTTTGGCCGCGCACTAGGCAATGGGGTCTGCCGTTAAATGAAAATTACTTTCTTCGTTGTGAATTGCAGTAAACAAGTGGACTTGCCGTTATCATCGCAATTCCGCAAATCACACTTTCATTGGAAACAACGTCTGTGGTTTTCACAATACTGATTCTCGGATAAAGCCAAGACAAACCCAATTTAAAAATCTTATTCACTTAATGTGCTCTAATTTACTTCGATATCCGTATACAATGTAGAGTACCGTAGCGAAGCACGGGTACATTTGCTAGTTAATTATAATGGCAGACTCACCCCTTTACAAAAACAATATAAATATAAGTCACCACCTTATCAATACAAAATTTATTCACATTCAGCTAGTAAATATGGTCAAGACCGGTTTCGACCCCTAGGGGGTCATCTTCAGTTGACATGCATAAAAGATATATTTTACAAAAACATCACATATAATGATTAAAACTTAAATTAAGTCCAACTGATCATAAATGTTGGTATGTATGTCTTGGTACATTTGAGCTATTGTATGTGTCAATCCTAAGTTTCCCAGCATACAGTGTCAAGGTAAGTAGTTAACTAATATACATCATCCATGAAATTACATGCTATTTTTCATGTTATCACTATCTAATTTGGGTTGTACAATGTGGAATGAGATATACATACATTTGTGTAAATTAATAGTAGTAAGTTCAGTAATATACATTAAAAATTGGTTCTTAAATTACATTAATTGATTATTGATCAGTCATATGAAAATGTAGAATTATTGGTTTGGACACTTGTGATTAAAATATTAGTATGCAATACCTTGTTGGCATATATCTTAAATACTAAAGTATCAGTTTATAAAGCCTATTATTGTTATTTTATGTCTTGGAATAGGGTTGAACTTTTAGAAAACTATTTGTTTTGTTGAGCATAGGCATTGGATAATCTTGTTAAATTGGACACATAACTAAAACAGTGGTATATATATACCTTGTTAAAAATACATTGCATACATTATTAATGTGTGGTGGTATATATACATTGTTTAGGGTAAAATGAGGTTAACGAAGTTTTCACAACAGTATTTGATTAATTATGATGTTCCGATATAATGGGTCCTTAAAAATACCCCTTCCAGATCGCTACAAACTGACTTCAGTGAATATACATATATATCGACATACGAAAGTATATGCGCGTTCACAATATTGCAGACCTTCATTTACAGATTAACTGCTGGTAAACGGTACGTTATATCGACAAACTGATTGCACCATAAGAAGCCTCTTTTAGCGGTATAAATGGTAGATGTTATGAAATTTTCTGGTATCTCCTCTATTTATGGGTTAGACTGAGTTAGAAACGTGGAACAGGGGTAAACTTGGGTAAGGTTTTTACACACTGCATTACTTTTCGGATACTTATGTGACAGCTAGAAACTTAGAATTTGGCTCACATATGCTACTGGGAGAGCTAATGTTCGTGGCAAATTTGATGGTTCTGTCTTTCTTGTAAGTGTGTCAAACTATGAATTATACGTGTAAAAACTGCAAAATTTACGCACAGTCGAGAAATACAACCAAATCTAACGCGTAAGGGATAGAGATACGAAAAAAAGTCATAGGGCCAAAGTAGTAGATCACTCCGAATTGAACTGAGATTGTGCCATCCGTTTTGTGATACGACCTACCGTTTAGCCACGAAATACCTCGAAACAAAGGTCTGCATCGTCATTAAAATTGCCTACATATTCCGATATTTTCCTGGAATAAAAATTGAAAAATGAAAACATCTTGGAATTTTTCCGTCGGTTACAGGCCAAAACCATAGTTAAATCATACCCAGCAATCATATATACAGTATTGGTATCCTACTAATTGCATCTGAGCTACGGGCAGTGTCCGTCCTGGCCCCTCTCCAGCTACTACGGATGATACAAATTAAAATAATCAGTTTATCTTTCTTCTGAAAAGTTTAAATATTGATTTATTTAGTTTCGCTTCATACATCTTTCTTGTCCACTTTTGTCTTGCCACATTATTAAAATGCAAATTATGTTTTCTATTTGTAGGTCACCCCCTGTCGTGGCAGTGAGCAGTTTCAGCCATCCACACTGGTTAAATGAATACATTGCAAATCCAAATCATCCGGCGTATACTCCCCATTTATTCCTGACCTACACCGATCATATGACGTTCTTTGAAAGACTACATAACGTCATATTTTACTTATATACGAACTATATGTGGCATATCAAGACTTTACCTGAGATAGACGGTAAGCATTGTTAGCACTTCTCAAATATCAGCTTATATTCTTCACCATTTTATTATACAATAGACTTGGGAGTGGAAGTTCACTTGAAAACGAATTGTCGCAATTCTCGAGTTTCTAAGATCAGTTTTAAGCGGTCTTTCAGTCCGTCAATACATCAAGTCTCAAGATTATTTCAGGCGATCAAAGGCATTTATTTACATAGTATGAAGCTATTCTATTCGTACGGGCTGTTTGCTTTAGAACCTCAACGCACTGCCAGAAAAAAATAAACTGAAAAATGATTTTATTCACTGAACGTATATTCAACAAAACCTTCAGAAAACATATATCTACTATATCTGTATGCAACCATTATAACAAAACATACAGCTTCTAAAACAGAAAAGCGCGCCCATAATCTTGTATCTTTCCTATTCGTACAAGCAAACTGAACACTTGGAATAAACAAAAAATAAAGGGTTCCTGGAACATGTTAGTATATGGTGGAATGTCCCCTAGACTTATTTATATGCTCCTTAGCGAATGTCAGTATAAACCGTCTGTTTTTTCTAATTACGCATGGCCTTTTCCGAGGTATTCTTCCGTAGTACCCATGCCGATACAGGATCCGACGGATGGTGAAGTTGCTGATCTTTTTTCCAGTTCGTTCCTCCGTGAGTTGCCTCAAAGCTGGTGCACTTCATTTGGAATCAGATTTTATCAGCCGAACGACAAACCGTTCTTCCCTTTCAGTTAAACACTTTCTCCTGGGTTTTCTTGGCTTGTTCTCAATAGTGCCTTTGTATTTAAATTTATGAACCACATATTGCACCGTAGAATCTGTTCTATTGACCAGCTGTCCAATCTTTCGTAATGACAATCCTTCAAGTGCCAGTTTAAAAATATAGGGCCGATTGCAGAAACGGTGTTGGCTGCGTTGGTTACCGCATTGCAGAGACGTTATTTATCACTTAGACACTGTCTAAAACCGATGTTCAACCGGTCATGTTTAAACACTGCCGAGAGCAATGTCTAACTTCAAATGAGAGGGGTGAATCATAATCAGAGGTATGTACCATGAAACATGTAATTTGTATTATCATGTTGAGACGATTCCGGGAAGAAAGGTTAGTCCGACGGCATCTCGGTGGGTCACCCGTTGCTAAATCGCAGCAATTCATTTGACATGTACTGACTGGGAGATAGATCTTAAAATAAGGTTTCGCTTTTCAAGAAACTTGTTTCTTGAGACTGACGAAGGGACAGTCCGGTAACTGTCAAATTGAATACAATTCTTGGCAACCGATATATGTTATTATATACACGGAGTAATTTCCATGGAATTATAGGTCACTTCGACTACATACATGTGAGAATTACTTCTCCCAATCGTCAGAAGGCTGTCACATACAACAACCGAGAGGGATTCACTTATATTTACTGCCAAGTAATCACACATAATCGTGAAACTTAAAAGTAGCTTGCATGTGGTTTTTATGTATATAATCGTATTTTTCGGCAACTATACAATTGTGTGGATTTTAATATTTTAATTTTGATTACTCACTGATGATGGAACTAAGATTCCGAAAACCGGTTTTCAATTAAAATATTTTAATATGTGCTGATATAGTCTGTTATTAATTTTAATAAGTACAATATACTGACCGCCTCTGTGGTGTAGTGGTTAGTGTGATTAGCTGCCGGCCCCGGAGGCAGGTTTCGATTCCCGGCTCTGCCACGAAATTTGAAAAGTGGTACGAGGGCTGGAATGGGGTCCACTCAGCCTCGGCAGGTCAACTGAGTAGAGGGGGGTTCGATTCCCATCTCAGCCATCCTCGAAATTGTTTTTCGTAGTTACCCACTCCTCCAGGGAAATGCCAGGATGGCACCTAACTTAAGGCCACGACCGCACCGCTCCCTTCTCTCGTCCTTGTCTATTCCTTCCGATCTTCCTATTCCCCACACAAGGCAGTAAGGCCTCATGGGCGATGTACTGGTCCTGCTTACCAGTTGTATCCCCCTGACCCAAAGTCTCAAGCTTCAGGACACTGCCCTTCAGGCGGTAGAAGTGGGATCCCTCGCTGAATCCGAAGGAAAAACCAACCCTGGAGGGTACACGGATTACGAAAGGAAGAAAGAATAATATTACTACCTCAGATTAATTTTTAGTATCTAAGAAAACAATATGGCATCAAGAAGAATATTATAATCTGATCTTTTTTTTTTCTTTTCAGAAATTGTAAAGCGCTACTTAGGACCAGCAGGCGCCGTTCCAACCGAAGAATTACGTAAAATTAGCATGATGTTTGTCAACACACACCCTAGCTTTGATTACCCACGACCTTTGCTGCCTTCATTTATTGAAATCGCTGGCATCCACATCAAAGAACCACAACCACTTCCAAAAGTAAGTATTACAGTTGTTTACGTTGTAAACCAATTTAATCCAAATTTAAAATAGAAAACTCCAAATATCTGATATCAACAGAGAACATCGCACAGTGTTCCTATGTGCACAAAATTCAAGCGATTAGTTTGTGCAAAGACACACCCCTCGCATCGCGATGGAATCCTAAAACAAAGGTTTCTAAGGTTTGTTCATTCGGTATGAGCTTTATTAATCAATTTAGCCATTCAGGTAGAGTAATAAACACCTTGGTCCACCTCTATGGTGTAGTAGTTGGAGTGATTAGCTGCCACCCCCAGAGGCCCGGGTTCGATTTCCGGCTCTGCCACGAAATTCGAAAAACGGTACGAGGGCTGGAACGGGATCTACTCAGCCTAGGGAGGTCAAGTGAGTAGAGGGGGGCTCGATTCCCACCTCAGCCATCCTCGAAATTATTTTCTGTGGTTTCCCACTTCTACTCCATCCCGGGAGGGTACCTAACTTAAGGCCACGGCCGCTTTCTTCCCTCTTCCTTGTCTATCCCTTCCAACCTTCCCACCCCCCATAAGGCCCCTGTTCAGCATAACAGGTGAGGCCGCCTGGACGAGGTACTCGTCCTCTACCCCAGTTGGATCCCCAACCAAATATCTCACGCTCCAAGACACCGCCGTTCATGCGGTAGAGGCGGGATCCCTCTCTGAGTCCGAGGGAAAAATCAACCCTGGACGATAAACGGATTACGAAAGAAAGACAGACAGAAAGAAAAACACCTTGTATTAAGCCGAAAGAGACTGTTTGTAGACTCTACTGGAGAATTACGTAGGAAGTACTGCTTTGTCATTTTGCTATTACAGTAAGGGAATTTAAAGCAGATTTCGGATCTGCAAAGAGTTTGTTGCGAACGAATGCATATTACGTGTTTTGTAATTATTTTCAGAGACCTTATGGGTGTTATAGAGTGGAGTTTTCGATATATGAAGGGTTTATAAAAAACTCGAAAGTATTTTTCAATACGCGAAGTAAAAACTCAACGTTTATTTCACGCTGGGGCACAAGAAACCGAAGTCCAAATAACAAACTAATATTTTCCTGAAAATCAATGAAAAAAAAATGAAATGGCGTATGGCTTTATTAGTGCCCGGAGATCCCAGGACGGGTTCGGCTCGCCAGGTGCAGGTCTTTTGATATGACGCCCGTAGGCAACCATCAATGAAAACGTGGCAGTGGCTGGAAGAGGAGTACATCCTGGTAAATGTTCCAGAGGTTCCACGAGCAGACACTTGCTTACAATCTTGTTGGTTACATTCGATGCGGGGAGAAATAAGAGCAGGAAGTAGCCTGAAAAAACGCCCTCGTGTTCATCCTAGAAACAACGGAGCGGCTGAATTCTCCCCAGGTTTCTAATTCCACAAATGAAACAGTTCAAACCGAAAATCAGCAGCGTCGATTGGGAATTAGAAATGGGAGGGGATGCACACAAATGTATAGACAACAATAAGTACCGGGGTTTGTGGGATATAACAGGCGGAGGTAGACAAAAATTGAAGGAAAAAAATAGCTACAAAATAGTAAGTAAAGGTTCAGTCTATCAACTTAACTACGGTAATAATATATTTTTGATATTTTCATCCAATACCGTAATAATTAAATTTTCACCAAAGGAACAGTAGTTGCACATGTACCACAATTAAACAGAAGTATGGTGTGATTATACAATTAAAAATCATTTAGTATTTGACTACACACTTAACAAAGTAAAAGAGACTGGATAGAAATACACAATGGCGCCGACTTTGAGGGAGCAAGGCGTTTTCTGCAGAGTGATATTTTGCACACACACCCCCCCCCCTCCCAAAATAAAATCTCCTTCTAGATGTCAAGTCCCCTCAAAACGTGGAGTTTGGTAGTCTCCGGAGGCTGCTAAGGCGTTAAATCTGGAGAAGGTGCTAGATGGTTTTATATTTTTTAAATGAGATTAGAAAGCGGGCATTCCTTCAGAGAACTACATTTCTCAATGGAGACAGTTCAGGCGGTTCATCTGGTGGCAGAGCTTTTCACATTTCGTATTATGAAAAGCTTAATATACAGTAACAGGACATTTATTAAGAAAATGTATCTATGAAGCAAGTTCTACATTTTTTACTTGTGATTATTTTCGATAGCTTCGTATAAAAACACTCCTTCAAAATATTTGTAAATCAAGTCCTATTTTTCTGTTTACTTGTGAATATTATAGACAACTCAGAACGTAAGACTCGTTCAAAAATGTACTTGAGAGACGGCTCTATTATTGTGGTTTGTGAGTATTGTCATTAAATTGGAATGTTTGTGTTAATAATTGTTCCTCATTTTGACATGCCAATCAATCAATCAATCAATCAATGCTGATCAGCATTTAGGACAGTCGCCCAGGTGGCAGATACCCTATCTGTTGTCTTCCTAGCCTTTTCTTAAATGATTTCAAAGAATATAATAAAAATCTTCCGGGCTATTATGCCGTTTCTTCCAGACGTCGCCAGCGGGATACAGGAGAGCGTATCTACACTACGCCACAGAAGATAATTACCGCAGCAGTAGTCGAAACGTCTGGAAGAAACGAGAGGAGTGGACCACGGCATAATAGCCCGGAAGATTTTTATTATATTGATGACACCAGCCGTGAAAGCTTTCATACTTTAATGATTTCAAAGAAACTGGATATTTATTGAACATCTCCCTTGGTAAGTTGTTCCAATCCCTAACTCCCCTTCCTATAAACGAATATTTGCCCAAATTTGTCCTCTTGTATTCCAACTTTATCTTCATATTGTGATCTTTCTTACTTTTAAAGACACCACTCAAACTTATTCGTCTACTGATGTCATTCCACGCCGTCTCTCCACTGACATCTCGGAACATACCACTTAGACGAGCAGCTCGTCTTCTTTCTCCCAGGTCTTCCCAGCCCAAACTTTGCAACATCTTTGTAACCCTACTCTTTTGTCGGAAATCACCCAGAGCAAATCGAGCTGCTTTTCTTTGGATTTTTGCAGTTCTTGAATCAAATAATCCTGGTGAGGGCCCCATACACTGGAACAATACTCTAGTTGGGGTATTACCAGAGACTTATATGCCCTCTCCTTTACATCTTTAGTACAACCCCTGAACGCCCTCATAACCATGTGCAGAGATCTGTACCCTTTATTTACAATCCCATTTATATGATTGCTCCAATGAAGATCTTTCCTTATATTAACACCTAGATACTTACAGTGATCCCCATAAGGAACTTTCACCCCCCCCCCCCAACGTAGTAATTAAAACTGAGAGGACTTTTCCTATTTGTGAAACTCACAACCTGACTTTTAACCCCGTTTATCATGATAGCATTGCCTGCTGTCCACTTTACAACATTATCGAGGTCATTTTGCAGTTGCTCACAATCTTGTAACTTCTTTATTACTCTGTACAGAATAACATCATCTGCAAAAATCCTCATCACTGATTCCACTTCTTTACACATATCATTGATATATATAAGAAAGCATAAAGGACCAATACAAGTAATAGCAGGAAGTCAAAGAGAAACTATATAGGGACTACTTGGGATACCAACACCATAAAAAAAAATCATTAGCACTCTGTGGTTATTGCACAGACACCACATGTCACTAAAAGATTTTCCAAACATGGTGCAATCAGTCATCTCCGGTCTTAGTAATGATTGCTAAGGCTAAATATTTCACCTTGACTTTGCTTCCAAAATTCCCGATGCTCACACCTTTGACGTCCCTTTCCTATTCTCTAATAACTTTGCCTAGAAGTAAGTTAAACAGAATAGGGGAGATGTCGTCAACTTGACGAACGCCAGTACATATTATTATTAATCCATAGGATCTACAAGTGTTCCTCGACGAGGCCAAGGAAGGAGTTATCTACTTCAGCCTGGGCAGTAACGTTCGAAGCGACAAGCTACAGGAAGATAAGAGAAGAGCTCTCCTGGAAGCGTTTGCCCAACTTCCTTACAAAGTTCTGTTGAAATGGGAGTCGGATACTTTACCTGGACAACCCAAAAATGTTAAAGTAGGAAAATGGCTACCACAGAAGGATATTCTAGGTAAGCAATGTTTACTAGCAATAGTTAATGGCTTCACGGTCAATAACCTGTAGTGCTTCGTCCCCGACCCCATAGTTTGGGGAAAACATATTGCCAAGGGTGTGTGAATAAACGAGAGTAATGACGGGTCGAGTCCGCCTCTGTGGTGTAGTGGTTAGTGTGATTAGTTGCCACCCCCGGAGGTCCGGGTTCGATTCCCGGCTCTGCCACGAAATTTGAAAAGGGGTACGAGGGCTGGAACGGGGTCCACTCAGCCTCGGGAAGTCAACTGAGTAGAGGTGGGTTCGATTCCCAACTCAGCCATCCTGCAAGTGGTTTTCCGTGGTTTCCCACTTCTCCTCCAGGCAAATGCCGGGATGTTACCTAACTTAAGGCCACGGCCGCTTCCTTCCCTCTTCCTTGTCTATCCCTTCCAATCTTCCCATCCCCCACCAAGCCCCTGTTCAGCATAGCAGGTGAGGCCGCCTGGGCGAGGTACTGGTCATCCTCCCGAGTTGTATCTCACGACCCGATGTCTGAAGCTCCAGGACACTGCCCTTGAGGCGGTAGAGGTGGGATCCCTCGCTGAGTCCGAGTGAAAAACCGACCCTGGACCGTAAGCAGATTAAGAAAGAAATGACGGGTAGATATTACCCTTGCTCTAAATGGACTATATTCTCCCTGCCAGGGTTGGTGCTGATCCTTCCTTATTGGGTAATAATGAACAACTCCTAACGGGTTGTAGACCTCGTATTTTTTAGTGAAAATGAAAGGGAAAATTCACAGCCTGTTTCCAGCCATTCGACCGGGTCAGGAATGGAATGGAATGAATGAAGCCCCCATCTAGCGGCGAGGATAGGAATTATGCCAGCTGCCGAAGCCTCTCTCCTGGGATCTGTTTGCTTCATAGATGAAGATACCGGTGCGCTTTCTGCACTCCTCTGTCGGTCTGTAATGAGTGTGTGATGTGTGTGTCATCACGCAGTTTTGAGTCAGTTTAGGTAGTTTTATAAGTTGTTAATTATTAGTGAACAGTAAAGGTGCAGGTGTAGGTCACCCATCCAGTGAGTGACCACGCCCGATGTTGCTTAACTGCGAATACGCAATTCTGTTTGTGTCATTATAATTGTGTTTTAGCTGTATGTGTGTGTTTTGTGTGTTGTTGTGTTTATGTACTTTAGTGTGTAAGTGTCCAGGGAACTAAGCTTCATTCATGTGTTGACTGGCACAGCATTTAAAGTATACGATGTGGCTTGCTCTGCATGGTTAACAATGCAGGGATCGCACTCCTCTGGGGAAATGATTATTGACCGATAGATGAAATGATATTGGAGACTGTTGCTAGAATTAAAGATGTCAGGGAAAACCGGAGTAACCGAAAAAACAAAACCTGTCCCGCCTCCACTTTCTCCAGCACAAATCTCACATGGAGTGACCGGGATTTGAACCACGAAACCCAGCGTTAATAGGCCGACGTGCTTCCGCCTGAGCCACGGAGGCTCGTATTTTTTAGTAACTCTTTTATATCGTCCATTGTTACTTCTTGATGAACGCAGTACTTTAGCATCTGTTTCTGGCCACACGCTATAGCAAAATGTATTTTAAAATGCCTCCCACTGAAGAATCAATCTCATAATTAGCTCCTGAGATATGGGCAGTGCTAAGTAGTAATGGCATTCAGAGTGCCTGAGAACGTACATATTTTGAAACTACAGTACAAGTCGAACAAAGGCTGAAACACGCTGCTTAGCCGATACTCTTCTTCTTCTTCTTCGACAACCCAATGATTAACGATGAAAAATGCTCACAACTCCGCTGTCTTACCCCTTGCAAAATAACCATTACCAGGAATACCGTAGTCATCATATTTGGCCATTTGTTTTTCAATGTAGTTAGATGAACTTGAAGATATAATCAACTGGAAACACTTGCACTCACTATAGCGGACGACGAGACTACAGCTGATCTCATTATTTCATTATTATATCTCCAGGACTGCCAGCGATAGTATTCGAATTCACCATCTCCCGAATGCATCAAAGATTATTTACAGAGAGCTTGGAAATTAAAAAAAAAAACCAAATATTTCGGTCATTTTTCTGAAAATATATGGTTCTGGAAACTCTTAGTTAACGATTCAGTAAAGAAAACGGCATCTAACTTTATTTTGTTTCCCAAATGTATAGTTTTACACACTGAATTTCATTTCAACCTGTAATATTCCATTTAACTTTGCAAAGCCTTCATGCTAAAGATATCATAGTTATATCAGAAAATCAGTGCATAGAATTTACTTATATAATCATATATACTCATATAATCATGCTAGGAAACCATCCACTAGAAACTGTGGGAAACTTTACTTACCTCAGCAGTGTAATATCTCTAGATTCACTAGCCACAAAGGAGGTGGCATATAGAGTGCAGAAGAGCTCTCACGTTTACCAGCAAGTACGAACACTCCTCTGGGATCCCAAAGTACCAACAAAATCAAAGCTGGTGATGTTCAATCAGTACTTCATACCAATCTTAACCTACGGTATCGAAACCTGCACCCGTCACTAAGAAAAACTCATCAAAGTTGCAGGCATCTGAGATGAAGTTCCTTAGGTCCACAATTCAAAAAACCAAACTGGACAAGTTAAGGAGTGATGTGGTTAGAAAGGAAGCTGGGATTGAGACGACATTGTTGGATCGGGTCAGCATGTCTAGACTGAGGTGGTTTGGGTATGAAATGAGGATGGAGCCAATAATGACAGCTTACTGTATGTTAACTTGGAGAGGCATGTGGCAGGAAAACGGATGGTGGGAAGACCAAGAACCCATTGGATGGACATCGTAAAGATGAACATTGCAGATCGGGGAAGGACACTGGAGGACGTCATTAACAACAGAAAGTATCTCAATAAGACAGAATGGAAAATGCTCCCCAACAGTACCCAGGAAACTGTAAAATGATTAGGATGATGATAACAGGATCAGATAACGCTTCACCTATTCTAATTCTCTGAATTCTATTGTTTAGAAATACAGCCACCCATTCAGTCACTCTTTTGTCGGTACCCATGCCTTAGATAGGTCAATCGCGATACAGACCATCTGATTTCCTGAATCCAAGATATCTGCCATATCTTGCTGGAATACTACAAATTTTCTCATGAACAATTTACTGCTAAGCCACTAACATTTCTGCTAACATGGTTATACATGACGATGTACGATAATACGGTAATTTGCGCGAGCATTCAATCTAAGATCTGCTTTATTATCCTAAGATCTTGTCAAGAAATAGATTTCATGTCCGCAGATCTGCCTGTAAATAAGAACCGCAAGCAACAGTAAACAATGCAATATTATACATTATTAAACACAACATACCTTAACAATTTAATCCAACCGGTCAAGTACAGCGTGTGGTGTAAATAAAATCAGCATATCACCTTCATGTCAGGAGGCCAAAAAGTCGTCACACGCTCACACGCTTTAGCTGGGAAAAATGAGTTCTGAGTTCTTCACTGAAGCATTCGAAAAAATAAAAACAACTTTTGTACACCCAAATTATTATGTTTTGAGAATGACTACGAAAAACTACTTTCCCTCCTTTTCTTGTGCCACCCGAGCTTTTATTTGCTTTTCTTAGCGTTAAGTTTAAGAATTATGATAAACACATAAAGCACCAATATAATAAAACGCACAGTACTTTCAGGAAAATCATATACGCTAATTTCAACACTTCTAAAAAATATATAATTGGTTTTGTTAATAGCAGTACTGCAACTCCTCCCGACACGGATGAAGAAATAGACTGAACCAGCACTCCGTCACCGTAAACAGGGATATCCGATAATTACATCAGAACGTGAGGAAGGATATACGATAAGTAACACTCAGTTAATTAATAGTTTATAAATCTCACATAATGCTGATTAGAGAAACTTATGGTCTGCACAAGCACGGGTTTAATACAACAGCAATAGCGAAAAATAAAATAAAGACAAACAAATTAATTTATGGCCAGGTTCATGATGAAGATTACAGTAGTCACATATTAGTCAGTGAATCATGGGCAGCAGCTGAGTGGCCTAGCAGCGTTGCCAATTCACAAACACAAAAAGTAATAAACTGCATTCAAAATATAGCTAAAAGTGGCTAAAATTTTAGACTGAAATAGCTTAAAAAAAGGCTAGACGAACTCGCCCAATTATTGAAAAATATGGTCTCTTCATCCTGCTCTTAGTCTCCTACGGCACTACTAGAGGTAGCAGAGGATACAGTAGAAGTATTAGAAGCACCCGCGAAAGAGTATGCTGCTGTGGTGCCAATTATTTTAAGCACACTTGTAGGAAGTTTGTATGAATGGCCAGCAGCCATTGGTTCTTCCGGGGCCAAAACGTACAAACAGAATGGCATCTAATGTTTGTGTCGTCATTCTTTTTTCTTGATTTTACAATATTAACGTGACCAAAGACACGTTCTACATCAGGATTTCAATATGCTAGTCTTAATAAAGGAAATACCAAGATTACAAGTTCTTGATAGGGATTTTCTTCCTCCACCTCAAAATTCAAATATTTTGCTATTTGGTGTAAGTTAATATTTTTCCACTGGGTTACCATTAAGTCTATATTATCACAAACAACACCAAGACTACGTGCGATATCAATAACTGAAGGTTGCAATATGAATACTAAAAATATTACATTCTTGTAGAACAGTATATTTAAAATCATTGACAGTAATGGTGTTGATTCCTTTCAGCTCATCCAAACGTACGTTTGTTCATCACTCACTCCGGCCTACTGAGTACACAAGAAGCCATTTACAGAGGAGTACCTATAGTGGGTATTCCATTTTTCGCTGATCAGCAGACCAATATCCACAAAGCCGTCATGCATGGCGTTGGATTAAAACTTGCTTATAAGCATATCACAAGAGAGACTGTTCTGAAAGCTATACGTACTGTGCTAGATAATCCAAGGTAAGTTGTAAAGAAAATTAAAAATATCAGAATTATTTTATTTCTTTAAGATAAGCAGAGTGAGTCGGCTACAATGTGCATCTCAAATTACATGTAGTTTAACATATAGAAAATACGTTGTAATTTTGAGCAATGTTTCCAAGGGCTCATAATCAAACAAACAGTACTTTTCCGGTGTGTCAATATCTGTCGAGGTAATGGTACTTTGTTTTATTATTATTATTATTATTATTATTATTATTATTATTATTATTATTATTCCGTGCTTATCTCGGACTCAGCCAGGGATCCCACCTCTACCGCCTCAAGCCCAATGTCCTGCAGCGTGAGACTTTGGGTCGGGGGATACAACTGGGGAGGAGGACCAGTACATCGCCCACGCGGCCTCACCTGCTATGCTGAACAGGGGCCTTGTAGGGAATGGGAGGATTGGAAGGGATAGACAAGGAAGAGGGAAGGAAGCGGCCGTGGCCTTAAGTTAGGTACCATCCCGGCATTTGCATGGAGGAGAAGTGGGAAACCACAGAAAACCACTTCGAAGATGGTCGAGGTGGAAATCGAACCCCACTCTACTCAGTTGACCTCCCGAGGCTGAGTGGACGCCGTTTCAGTCCTCGTATCACTTTCCAAATTTCGTGGCAGAGCCGGGAATCGAACTCGGGCCTCTAGGAGTGGCAGCCAAACACGCTAACCACTACACCGCAGAGGCGGACTCTTTGTTTTATTTTTAATTTTCATATTGTCATAGATAACAGGTAAAGTACCGAGCTCGATAGCTGCAGTCGCTTAAGTGCGGCCAGTATCCAGTAATCGGGAGATAGTGGGTTCGAACCTCACTGTCGGCAGCCCTGAAGATGGTTTTCCGTGGTTTCCCATTTTCACACCAGGCAAAAGCTGGGTCTGTACTTTAATTAAGGCCACGACCGTCCTAGGCTTTTCCTATCCCATCGTCGCCATAAGACATATCTGTGTCCGTGCGACGTAAAGCAAAAAAATCACGTAAACGTGGTTATGACGGGACAACAATATTATCTTGACGTTTAATATTAACCGTTGACCTGGTCATTATGTACCTTTAATATTGTTTTCCTTACTCATGTTATGTTATTCCCCAATAAATAAAATTTTGGTTATTTTGAAACACTTAAGTGGCATTGGTTAAAAAGTCGCGTTTTAAATAATACTGTGTTATCACAGTGTGAGCATTGGAGTGAATACCTAGTTACCAGAAGCGAGTGAAGGTCCTCTATTTATCATCAGGTTCAGGCTTCATGTGTAGCGCGTGCTTTGGCTGCCATCGGTGGACCGTCCTATCCGAACGAATCATGTTTTGAAGACATTCCATTTCCCCGAGAACTACTTCTTGGATTTTAAAAATAATCACACTAATGAATTTACAGTGTCCATGACTCTACTGTTAGGTGTAGAAAACTAAAGCCAGTACCGTTACCTCTGCAGATGTTGACTTCCTGTAAACGTACTGCAAGTTCGATTATAAACACTCTTGTAACAGGCTTTCGATTATTTTAATGGCTAATGAGTTATTTGAGGTGAACATCTCAGCAATGGTGTATGTGGATGATCGTGTCATTGCAATAAGAACTAATTATCCGGGATGGAAGTTTCTCCGCCGCCAGGATAACATCTCTAGTAGATTTTGGCAGGAGGAATGAACACTACTAAGTTCCGTGTCTGTAGTAATAATTTTCAAGAAATAATGGTTGCTCTGCATTGTCAATTGCACCTTCGGTGCTATACCATTCCCGTATATCTGGGAAGCAGGAGAATCATAGAAAAAAAATGTTATACGATACTTGAAGTAGCAAAAAGGAGAATTCTCCTACAGATACCCCCATAAATATTCGGCCACTCTGATTTGTGACACATTTTTATTGGGTAGTTATTCTTACACTATAATAATAACAACGTATAATACAACGAAACATGTAGGAAAACATAATAACATGTTCCACAAACTCTTCTGACATTTATTTATTTACTGCGCACTACAGGATTTCCAATCCCAATTACAGTGGCAAATGTTTACGCATGTTTTTTCTTAATGTTTCAATCAGTCTAATAACCTAATATCTAAACTATTCTAATATTATATTTACGTTGAGAAATAAATATTACATATCTAATCCTGACAAGAAACAAATATTTGTACGCCACCTGTTGTACAAAAATAAAAGCAATAATTCCAGTACCGCCTCAAAAATATTCGGCCACTATACAAAAAGCAACATAAACTCACTCATTTCACAACCTTGTTACACGTTCAGTACTTTGTGGGGCCACCTTGATGTTTTATGACCTCTTCCAGTCGATTCGGCATACTGGCGATAAATTTCTTTATATAATCAGGGCTTAATGCCGCCCATGCTTGTAGCAGTCTCCTCTTCAAGTCTGTGAGGGAACTTGGCGGCCGCAATTGCAGAGCTGCCCTCATTTGACTCCACACATTCTCGAAGGGGTTCAGGTCGGGTGATTGTGGTGGAGTCACCAAAACATTAGGGCAGTTGTACAGCAACCACTCCCTGACCCTGTACGACTTGTGCTTTGGGTGAACATTGGGCATATAATAAGACGATTCAAAAATGAAGACAGAATTGATTCAGTTCCCCAGACCGGCAGACTAAGAAGGTTGACAGAACGACAGGAGCGGTTTGTACTTCGGAATGTGAAACGAAATCCGAAAATTAGTGCCCCGCAACTACTAGCAGCTGTTTTAGAGGAGTGTGGAAAGGGTGAACTATCTTGGTAGAATTTGAAAGCTCGTTGTAAATCAAGTTTTTCCGCAGATTGTCACAAATTCTTTTTGAGGATAGCCAAATAGCCCTCATTTGTCGAAGTATATTCTATGAAAGTCAGTGCACCAACCCCGTTCGATGCAACACATCCCCACATCATCGCACTTCCTCCACCATGTTTTACCGTTGCTTGTAAATTGCTTGTTTTCCGTTCCTCGTTACGTTTCCGCCACACATATTGCTTTCCATCGGACTCGAAGACGTTGAACTTTGACTCATCAACAAGTAACACATCCTCCCAGCAAGCACTGGGTTTGTTTACATAGGTTTTCGCGAACTCTAGCCGCTTCTTTTTATTTATCGCAATAATGTATGGTTTCCTCCTAGCTCTTCTCCCAAAGAACCCATTCCTTCGCAGTGCTTTTCGCACGGTTTCAGTACCTACTTTCTTTCCACACTCCTCAAAAGTACTTGCTAGCAGTTTCGGGGCACTCATTTACGGATTTCGTTTCACATTGCGAAGCACAAACCGCTCCTCTCGTTCTGTCAACCTTCTTGGTCTGCCTGTCTGGAAAACTGAATCAATTCTGTCTTCATTTTTGAATCGTCTTATTATGTATGCAACTGTTGTTCTGCTTATGTTAAGCATGTGCGATATCTTTATCTCGAGCATGATGGAATATCACGAGCTGGCGTTGTTCAAACGTGGTATAGTGTTGTCTTTTGCTCCCCATTTGATACCAGTCCGCAATACTTCAGCAAATGACTTCGGCACGACGTGTCTTGCGGCACCGCGCTACTGAACTGAACGTTTTTCAACGCTATCTGCCCTGTCGCTGTCAACGAACACAGCGGCAATCCCGACCTATCCGAGTGACCGAATATATTTGAGGCGTGTCATTTCACCCATGTGCGCAATGTCCTTTCTTTTACTGCATACTGTACATCAATGCCCCGTGATTCCTCTTCGGCAAAAGCAACCACATGTAGTTCCATGACTTGGACACATTTGTTTTCACATTCTGCTCATGGCTGCGGTATTGTCATCACTTTTTCGCCGATTTTATCAGTGGCCGAATATTTATGGTAGTGCTGTATATACTTGCCAGAGACCCACTAGCCCTCCTCAAGAAGTATTTCTACGGACGGGGACGAACTCCGTAATTCAGAAAAGGTCGAGGAAGTGTCCACTAACTCCCTTACCCAAATTCCGCAACTTGCCTTTCAGGTAGAAAAACAGGAGCGTCCGGCTAGCTTGTAGTTGGCGGCAGAAAAGAGCATAGTAGAGGTCAATCTAGTGCCGAGAAAGTACGATACTGAAAAGTCCTGTTACACGTGGAAGACTGTGATACTGAAGATGGAGAACGGTGAAAATGCAATGTATAGTGAAAGGGGTCAGACACTCCTACTTCATAAAAAATCACATTCAGACATGATAGGAAAGTGAAATCTACTGGTGAACAGGCCTGGAGATGCTTGAAAAAGAACTGTAATGCCAAACTTTCAACACTGAGGAGTGATCATGTTTTGTCCAGACGTGTGGGAAATCACACTCATGATCCGTCTTGAGTAGAGTACAAGCAGAATGTTACATTCGGCCACATAAAGTCGACCCTGGTTCCGTACCAAAAACTGGCAGCAAAACCAAAGAATGACATCCAGAAGAAAATTGTGCAATGGAAATATGGCGAAATGGACGGATTGCACTTTTTGAAATGTGTTTCGTGCAAAGTTTTAATGTTATCGTTGCGGTAGATTAAAAATCTTCTGAATAAAAGTACTTGCAATTGAATCTCGTTATTATATAACTCACTGATGTGTTGCGGGACGTGGTCAAAAGAAAATCACAGGCCTGTTGCTAGTTGCGAAGTTTATGCACTGCTAGTAAGGGTAGTTTTGGGCAAGTTGCGCAGTTCGGGTGTTGAGCAGGTAAAAGTTGCGGACTTCGTGTGAGCCAATTCCTACTCATAGAGTGGCGAAAAAATATGTCCAAATACCATGAAATAAGGAATGCAGAATACGGAAATTTTGGCAATATATTTGATTGATTAAAGGTACAAAACTACAGGTTAATATCCGCGTGAGAAAAGCCATCGCAAATGTGCAATGCTGGTTCATTAATAACCGGTGTAATCGCCTGACTGATGAATGCAGGCATGCAAACTTGCATGTATTGTATCGTACAGGTGCCAGATGTCAGCTTGTGGGATGTAGTTCCATCCCTGTTGCTCCTGATCGGTCAATACGGGAACGGTTAATGCCGGTTGTGGATGACGCTGGAGTTGTCTTCCAATGATGTCCCAAAATACGTGCTCGATTGGGACAGATCGGGGAATCGAGCAGGCCAAGGCAACATGTCGACGCTCTGTAGAGCACGTTGGGTTACAACAGCGGCATGGGAACGTGCATTATCCTGTTGGAAAACACCCCCGGGAATGCTGTTCATTAATGGCAGCACAACAGGGCGAATCACCAGACGGACGGACGGACGTACACATCTGCAGTCAGGGTGTGAGGGATAACCACGAGAGTTCTCCTGCTGTAATATGAAATTGCTCCCAAGACCAGAACTCCCGTTGTAGGTCCAGTGTGTCGACGCCGCAGACAGGTGGAATGCAGGTGCTCACTTCCTTCTAGGCAACACACGGCCATCGCTGGCACCAAGGCAGAATCGACTTTCATCGGAAAACACAACGGACCTCTACTCCATCCTCCAATGAGCTCTCTCTTGACACCACTGAAGTCGCAGATCGCGGTGGTTTGGGGTAAATTGAATGCACGCCGCAGGGCGTCTGGCTAGGAACTGTCCTCCAAGAAACCGATTTCGAACAGTTCGTTGCTTCACTGTGGTGCTAACTGACGCTCAAATTGCTGCTGTAGACGCAGTCCGCTGCGCCAAAGCCATACGCCAAATACGGCGGTCCTCCCTCTCGGTGGTGCCATGGGGACGTCCGGAGCCCGGTCTTCTTGGGAGCGTACTTTCTTGGGACCACTGCTGCCAGCACATATGCACAGTGGAGACATTCCTGCTAAGTCGTTCTGCAGTAGCACAGGAAGGAAAATCTACCTTCACGTAGCCCAATTATGCGGCGTCGTTCAACCGCAGTGAGCTGCTGATACTGGCCTCCTCGTCGTAAAGGAATTCTTGATCCACTCACAGTCACTTCGTCAAATCTCACAGGTAACTAATGCTCTCGCACAGTACAGCCCGTATTTAAAGCGAACCTGATGTACGATGTCACGGGGCCGCTACTAGCACTAAGCTAATGTGACTTGCGGGAAATGTGAATCAACGTCATCTTTCAGATGTATAAACACGCTCCCTTCTTGGTGTTTGGATATTTTTTCCGCCAGTGTAGAAGAATTAGAAGCAAGACAGTGTAAACCTCGAAATGCGACCATTATCTGTGTTGCTAGTGACAGGCTGTGATGAAGACAATGTTCGTACTGCCTCCCATAGAGCTCACATCTTGTCTGACCACAGGGCTGCCGCGTGCCGACCAATAGTCTTGTCACTCGCCGGACTTACCCATAGCAGACCAATGGTCTTGTCTAGGGGACACTAGAGATCTCTTCATCACTTAACGGGGTTTATAGCTTCAGGCCCCACTTTGCTTGTCATACAAATGTGGTCTGTCACTCAGCAGAACTAACTAAAGCAGACCAATGGTCCTAATCTAACCAAACAAATGGTAATTCATTCGCCTGACCTGATGTAAGAAGACCGCTGGTCTTGTCCGCACGAAAAGAAATGCAGATTCATTTCAGTTTTGTCTACATTCGAACGTAGAATGCGCAGCTGTGTTACGTGGTTTACTGCGTCGACATTTGTAAGTGTAGTGCATTGTGACGTCATCTGAGCAGCGCCATTTTTGGCGGGAAGGGTATGGTAGCGTTTCGGCAACTTCTCTGCTATACTTGGGGACAAAACATGACAGCCTCAGTTCCTGGAAGCGAGCTGGAAGCCACCAGTCGATCCCACCCTGCTGACATGAGGAGTTCTAAGCGTTCCCTGATTGGTGTGGAGATGTTGCCAAGTCACTTTTTTCACACTCTTCAGTCTTTATCCTTTCTTCATGTCGAGTGCAGTCGACGATTTGGCAACTCCGGCTGCAGTAGACGTTGTAAATCCTGTTAGCCGCTAATCGACACCGGACTGTCGCTGGAGAGTAGTGGTGTGAGGTGAGGTCGTCGTGTTTTGTCCCTAACAAGGAAACATCGGCAATGGGTTAGTCGCCGATCGCGATTAAACTTGGAAAACACATTGAGGTACACGTAAAAATGATGTCGGCATCAATTTTGGGTGCCAACATTCATTAGAGCGTTAACTACGGGGCCTAAAAGTTGCGACATTTCAAATTCCGCGCGATCAGCGATGAATATCTGCTGGCCAATGCTAAGCTGGCACACTGCGTACTTGGAGACACGCCTCTGCACCTCCTCCCCTCCTCGCTCCAATTGGTTCTCCAACCGCAGCCGGCAAGCGCGGGAAGAAGGGAAATGTGCGGTGGCGAACCAATTGGAGCGGGCAGGGGAGGAGGTGCAGAGGCGTGTCTCCAAGTACACAGTGTGCCAGCTTAGCATTGGCCAGCAGGTATTCATCGCTGATCACGCGGAATTTGAAATGTCGCAACTTTTAGGCCCCGTAGTTAACGCTCTAATGAATGTTGGCACCCAAAATTGATGCCGACATCATTTTTACGTGTACCTCAATGTGTTTTCCAAGTTTCATCGCGATCGGCGACTTACCCATTGCCGATGTTCCCTTGTAAGTATACTCGCGCCAGCCAGCTGTGGGGTATCCAGAGGCTAAGTGCTTGTGTCATACGTAAACAACACAACGCCTAGTGCCGTCTTCCCCTTAGCACATCTCGGCCCCTCCACTCGCTGCCTGAGCTCGTGCAAGGCACACGACATTGGCTCCAAGGTTGCAAGATGTAATTAGGCAAGTTACGCAGTATTTCAGACTTTATTTATGCCTAAATAAGTGCATTTACAACAGCAGTCCGACGTACTGTTTTTAAGACAACTTCTACATTAAAAATTTGATTTTTTTTTTCTCCAGTTCAATGGTGCTTTATCCCAGGAAAGTGTCATACTTGTTTTGTTACATGTACTATGTGGAAAAATCTTACGGATTATGACGGTACCGTTACCTTCCATCCTGCACATTTTAAGTACTCTTCGTCATCAACATTTTTCAAATAAACATAAACCATTGTCTTTTTTGTTACAGCTACGCAAAGAACATGCAGGAGTTATCAGTAAAATTCCGAGATCAGATCGACAATCCTCTACAACGCTTCATCTTCTGGTGTGAATACGTTATAAGACACAAAGGAGCACATCATTTACGTTCTGCAGCCATGGACCTAGCTTGGTACCAGTATCTACTGATAGATGTCATAGTCACCCTCGTGGCAGCAATACTAATTCCTATCCTACTTCTATGTTACTGCTGTAGAAGAATGTTTTCGAGAAAACAGCCGCACATGAAGATAAAGAAAAATTGATTTTGTAGAGGGTATATTGTGTATATATTGACACTGTAAATATACGTTTGATTACCAGCTTGATGTGAACAGACAAATCATCATCATCATTTAAAGGTTGCCAGGATGAGTGGCTCAGACGGTTGAGGCGCTACCCTTCTGACCCGAACTTGACAGGTTCGATCGCGGCTCAGTTCGGTGGTATTTGGAGGTGCTCAAATATGTCAGCCTCGTGTCCGTAGATTTATTGGCATATAAAAGAACGGCGGGACTAAATTTCGGCACCTCGGCGTCTCCGAAAATCGTAAAAGTAGTTAGTGGGACGTAAAGCAAATATTTAAAGCAAGGACTTGTCGCTGCAACCATATCTGACGGTCCACTGCTATCTTCTTTATATCGGTGTATTGCGGTGTTCTTAATACCTTACAGGATTTCTTTGGTCCTCCCCGTGATCTCATTCAACGTGATCAATAAATAATTTTAACTGGACAAGAGAGTCATGCCTGAGAAAGTGACCAGCAGTGGCAGCTTGTGGTCTATTCAGATGGGTGTGCAACATTCCTCTCTTTCATACTCACGTTCCCTCTCTCTCTTACTCTCTTTCATAATACACTGTATATTCTACAAAATGTTAAAATCAACCATCTCTGGTCGTTAGATGTACTAATGCTTCGTAATGGACAATAAACGCTGCCGACTTCGAATCAAACTCAGGGGGTTTGCTTTCCTACGGCAACTCCCAAGCGCTACGCCAAAGCCTGTACGTAGCATCAGGTACCACGCTGGCCAGTACCGGTCCTTGGGTGTTGCACAGGACCCACAAACTCCCTATCGAGAAATAACTCCAAATCTCCCCGTTAGATTGCACCACTCGGCGGGGATGTCTTAATTCCTGCTTTCTGTCTTCTGGCAACTATAATTTCTTTCCTACCAGGGTACGTCATACCGGTCAACCCACAATAATACCAACATTTTGCATCAATGACAAACAGGAGGGCAAATTTTCAACTCAGTTGAGGTAAGGATAACTGTATTAATACTGCATAATTAGCCTCTTATTTCCTGTGTTTTAATTGCCGGTTATATGTCAGTTTTAACACGAACGTTCTTCATTACTTTCCTGTTATTTCTGTTAGCTTTTCATAAAAAATGTGACATTGAAAAATTTGGTGCAACATCCAGCTTCAGATACCATCAGCCGCAACTGTCATAGGCCCTATACACAGGTATGCACATGAACAGAATAACAGACGTACCTTTCCACCTCTCCATTTAACGGTTTAAGCAACATGGATGAATTAAGTCCATCCTACAATCCATTATTCTGGCAAATGTATCTATTAGTGGAGACAAGCACAAGCAGTGGTGTTTATTAAAATGAACACAAACCGCTCGTCCCCGAGCCAAAGGAATTAACCTCTAGCGAAAGGATTTTTAGACACTAATAGGTTAGAATGCAAACGTATTTAACCAAGGCGCAAGCGTCCTCTAGCCCGCACGACGGTTCTTTAAAGTTATTTGCATAAATACTAGTGATCTGAACTATCAGAACCCCTAAAATTTATGCAACTCACCGGCATAACTGTAGAGTGGCTAGAACGGGAGTTTCCAGTTTGTTTCCGGGGCCACATTGGAAACCTTCTTCATGATCACTGGCCGCACTTTAGGCCCGGTTTAACAGTTTCAGTTGAAGCCGAAGCTTTAGTAAGCCACGCACGCCGCTTAAGCAAGGCTTACTCTTTGGCTTAAACACTACGAGTTTCACAGTAGGGGGACCATGTGCAGCTTTACTAAGCTGAACATCTCCGAAGTTGGTAATGCTTGCGCATGCGGAATGATTCAATTCTGATCTTTGTTTACAACCGTAGCCTATGATTGATTGACTTGTAGGTTATACATCGTTTATCAGCCAAGATAATTTAGAAAAATGAACGGAAAATGTGATTATAATAATAGTAACAAAAATAAAGTTTAAAAAAGGTCACTCGCCCGTCCTGCTGACACGTATTAACACTACAGTCTAAAATAGCCATAACTTCTGAACCATTCATGCAAATAATGTCCTGACAAGGTTATTGTAATCCTTATAAAATACTGGAGGAGGTCAAACAATTTATTTCAATGAGGAATTCGAGGATAATATCGAAATATTTATTTAATGTTAAGGAGTTATATTTTTTTACCGCTGAGTATAGAATAAAATCGCTTCTAGAGAGCAAACGATTGGGAATAGGTATATACCATCGCGGACTTTTTTTGTAGAGGTTTCTATGCTCTACAATTCGTACGCTTACACTTGGGGTCTATCGTTGGTTCACGCAGCGTAAGCCAAGAAAGCAAGTGACCGACCGACATTTTTGTCTCTTTTACTGTATATCGGAAAACGGAAACTATTATTTCACGAGCCTCGAAATATACTCAGAAATATAATTTATTTAATGTTAATGTTATTGGTTTTACGTCCCACTAACTATGAATTTGAGCACCTTCACCACAGGACTGAGACAGGATCGAACCTGCCAAGTTGGGCTATAAGAAGGCCAGCGCTCTACCATCTGAACTGAATCCTTAGCTTAAACCTCAGTTTCATACAGCTTAAGGGCCGGTATTATAATGAAGGTTTAAACTGAAGATTGAGTTAAACTGTAACTTGAGTTTAAACCGATGTTCAGTCTTATAATGGCCGGCCTAAGTTAAACTGAGGTGAAGAAGGAAATATACGGTCTTGGTAGCAGTGACTTGCGAGAAAAGATGACTGTCGATAATGTTTTGCAGTGACTTGCAAGAAAAGATGACTATCGATAATGTTTCGTTTACTTCTTGTAGGTAAAATAGCGGATAAAAACAATAAACGTTGTCCTAATTTTACTTGTAAGGAAATAGAATTGCTTGTGCAATTAGTACAGAAATATTCACTATATAAAGGAAGTTACTTTATTTTTTACACTTTTGACATTCAAACAGTTCAAAAAGTCATTTTTACATTCTTAACTTTTCGTTGCATATTTTATCCTAGCACCTATTTGCTGAAATAGGGTTATGACAGTCTGTTTTGTAAGCCTAAAACTATTTAAAAACTCTATTTTGTTCTATGTATGAAAGTGACGTGCCCTTGCTCGAAAAACTCATGGTGCTCGTGGTCGTTCGATAATTTGAACCACTTCTTCATCATCGCTTAGTATTTCTTCAAACACCTCAAAAATATCTTCGAGATCCATTCGTTCTGCCATGTTGTAAGGTTATGTATTCTTAAACTTCAGTTTAAACGGTAGATGAGTGGCAGTAAAATTAATCTCTAGTTAAACTTAAGATTAAGTTTTATAATACGCTACTAACAGATAAACCGAAGTTTAAACTGAACCAACAGTTTAAACCACTATTATAATACCGGCCCTAAGCCAGTCACAGATAAGCTCGGCTTACCACTTGCACTCCCCACTGTGAAACTCGTCCAGAGTTTAAGCTCCCGCTTAAGCCCGATTCAAGGCTTAAGCATATACTGTGAAACCGGGCCTTAATAATAGGCCATTTTTCGTAATTTTCTGCAAATAGAACAGAGGTACCAGTATGAAATAATATGCATAGTTCAATTTGAAATGAAGGTTTGATAATATGAATGGGTTAAAACACTATTTTAGAACTGCACAAAAGATTGAAATTAAAAGTAAACACTACTATACCCAGAACAATTGAATGTTGAAGAAGTGCACCCAACAATGTTAGTTCATTTGAATTAATATTTGATAAATTACAAAAAGGAAAAAATAATACCCAAAGACAAAATGAAATTAATATTGTGGTCAAAACAAAGTTTCAAGGACAATTTAGTGGGAGTACTGTGGTCGATCAGCTGATTCTATCAATGAAAAGCGTCCGAAGACTAGCAAACTCCATGTTTTAAGGGGAGTTAGCATCTAGAATGGTTTTTTTGGGGTGGGGGGATGCCACTCTGCTCCCTAAGATCATTATGGGGGTGGGGGAAACGCCTTGACCCGCCAAACCGATGATGATGATGATGATGAGTCTGATGTTAATAACGTAGTGAGAGTTAATTGTGACACGTGCCCTCGTGCCCTGTGTCTATCGCACTGCATTTGCTTTGTGTAATATGCATGGTTCTCTTATGAAGGGGGGAATCACGAGAGTCATATGACTTAAGTGACGCAATTCACAATCGACACTTCTATAAATTAAATGTACATTTTAACATGTTATTCTTTAAACTGTAATGTGCAGTTTCGAATAACTTTGTTATCCAAGATGTATTTCTTAAATGCAGCAATTTCCCATGAAGATTCCTTAATCACTTTTGAAAAAATGCGTACGTTGATGGTTTAAGCCCTCAACTTGCCAACTCTGCACTTGCAGTCTACATATTATAAGCTGCGTTCCGCTGACTGCTCGTCTACATTCTGCTACATTCGAGAGTTGCGTATCAGCAGTTTACCGAGAGAAACTACTGAGAATCAACTGACGTAATCTCTGCGTGATCAAAAGGTGAGCAAGTGCATGAACCGACACTATCCTTTATACATACACATATATATATACATCATCATTATAAACCGTTATGCCTTTCAGCGTTCAGTCTGCAAGCCTCTGTGAATTTACTAAATGTCGCTACAATCCTCTATTTGCAACTAGTGCTGTGACCTCATTTAGTTCTATACCTCTTATCTTTAAATCGTTACAAACTGAGTCTAACCATCGTCGTCTTGGTCTCCCGTCTAATTCCCTTACCATCCATACCCGAGTCCATTATTCTTCTAGGTAACCTATCCTCCTCCATTCGCCTCACATGACCCCACCACCGAAGCCGGTTTATGCGTACAGCTTCATCCAACGAATTAATTCCTAACTTAGCCTTTATCTCCTCATTCCGAGTATCCTGCCATTGTTCCCACCTGTTTGTACCAGCAATCATTCTCGCTACTTTCATGTCTGTAACTTCTAACTTACGAATAAGATATCCTGAGTCCACCCAGCTTTCACTCCCGTAAAGCAAATTTGGTCTGAAAACAGACCGATGTAAAGATGGTTTCGTCCGGGAGCTGACTTATACTTAGTACAGAACAGTGGTGATCGTAGCTGCGAGCTCACTGCGTTAGCTTTACTGCACCTTGATTCAATCTCACTAACTACATTACCATCCTGGGAGAATACACAACCTAAATACTTGAAATTACCTACCTGTTCCAGCTTTGTATCACCAATATGACATTCAATTCTCTTGGATTTCTTACCTACTCACATCGATTTAGTTTTGGAAAGGCTAATTTTTATACCATACTCATTGCACCTATTTTCAAGTTGCAAGATATTAAACTGCAGGCTTTCGGCACAATCTGCCATTAAGACCAAGTCGTCAGCATAGGCCAGACTAACTTGCTAAATTTCCACCTAACTGAATCTCTACCTGCCACTTCATACCTTTCAGCAGATGATCCATGTAAACTACGAACAACAAAGGTAAAAGATTAAAGCCTTATCTAACCCCTGTAAGTACCCTGAACCAAGAACTCATTCTACCATCAATTCTCATTGCAGTCCAATTGTCAACATAAATGCCTTTGCTTGATTTTAATAATCTACCCTTGATCACAAAGGTCCCCAGTATTGCGAACATCTTTTCCCCCAGCTCCACGGATCAATGGTTAGCATGCTGGCTTTTGGTCCAAGGAATATTGGGAGTTTTTGTGACGTTTTCAGCATTAGATTTCATCTCAGGTAGGGCCCTCTCCTCACAGGTTGCCTATACAGCCTGCCTCTACGGAGGCAACACGCCATTATTATTATTATTATTATTATTATTATTATCATCATCATCATCATTAACAATTTGCTTTACGTCACACCGACATAGATAGGTCTTATGGCTACGATGGGACAGGAAATTGCTAGAAGAGAGTGGGAAGTGACTATGGCTATAATTTATTAATGTACAGCCCCTGCTTTTGCCTGGCGTAAAAATGGGAAACCACGGAAAACCATCTTCAAGTCTGTCGACTATCTACCAAATACAAACCGATAGCTATGTGACTCAAAATACGCAGCCACTCGCTCGGTAATTATTATTATTATTATTATTATTATTATTATTATTATTATTATTATTATTATTATTGTCAGAAGAAGAAGAAGGAACAACGACGAACTATACAACCACATAGAGAAGATTACCTATACCATCCGAAAAAGTATAATTATCTTCTTTTATGTGCATGTGACACGAATGCCCCCAACAAGACTGACCAGCCGCATTATTACCTTCTTTCAGCAGAAGAAAACCAAAGGGGATTGGTTCATTGAGAAGGATAGACCTTGAAGAAGAGAGAATCACGCATAATGACATCCAGGAGCGTGTCCCACTTAAGAAGAAACTGCAAGCATTCCAGGGTTTCCGAAACAAGCCAAAATTAAAAACTGGAAAGGCATGGACGCAGGAGAGGAAAGAGCGACACAGAGAACGCATGCGGAAGTATTGGGCAGGTATCAAAGTCAGAAGTAGCCAGTTGAAATGAGGTGAACCAAAGTTGGTCGATACGACATGAACGTATTAATTATTATTATTATTATTATTAGCCTGCGGAGTCTCCGTGGCTCAGGCGGCAGCGCCCCGGCCTCTCACCGCTGGATACCCTGGTTCAAATCCCGGTCACTCCATGTGAGATTTGTGCTGGACAAAGCGGAGGCGGGGCAGGTTTTTCTCCGGGTACTACGGTTTTTCCTGTCATCTTTCATTACAGCAACACACTCCAGTATCATTTCATTTCATCTGTCATTCATTAATCATTGCCCCAGAGGAGTGCAACAGGCTTCGGCAGCTGGCACAATTCCTATCCTCACCGCTGGATAGTAGGGTTGGGCACTATGTCCCTGTTTCGGCACAAGGTGCCGGTGCACAGTTACGTTCCGTTGTTCCAGAACACCGAGTGTCAATTGTTCCGAAACATTCTCAAGCGAGCCGGAGACACTGACTCGCTGTCCCATCAGAAGCGCCGCTATGCACTGCCCTTCGCCTACTAGCTGAACTGTGCAGCGGGCGCACGGGACGCGGGACTGCAACTGCGCAGTGTAGAGAGAACTTCGAGAGGCAACATTACATGCTCCGCGCCAGTGGGAACTGGGAGTGTGCCTGTAGGGAACGTGCTGTGTGGTGTGTGCCTGTGTGTAGTTACGGCCATGGTCCAGCATAAAGCTGCAGGGAACGTGAACGAACAGTCGGAACACTGAAATTCGCGCCCAATAATCAACGTTAAAGGCTGCTATTAGGTTAAGATTTTTCCGGTCAATATAAAATACTCATAACACGGTTACAATGGCAGTGCAGGTGTTTAAAAGTAACCAATTCAAGAATATTTTTACCAGTTGAATGTATTGGCCTGTATTGTGAGTAATTAATAGACTATCTCGAAAATTTCCCTCAACACTTTCTCGGGGATTGACGTTAAACATTAATTTGGACTTTAAGGAAACTTTTAAGCCCAAGAAAAATATGGATCGTCGCTTTGGAATTAAAAATATAACTGGATGAATACATTGTTGTACTTTCCTGCTGTTAGGCCGGGCGCACATTGAGAAGCAGTTGGCCGCAGAGCAGGGAAGAGCAGAGCAGAACACCGCGAACCTTACGAAATTGCGAAGTGGACGTGAGCGCACATTGCCACGCAGGCTCTCGTCGGTTTTCAGAAATAACATGTTTTCTTTAGACTCTGTGATACTGGGGCATCCAGTATAAAGAGGCTCTTTTTTCTTTTTCTTCAAGCATTCGCGATTTTTCTCATTTTGTTAGTCATCTTCACAATTTCCCTTGTGCTGATGGCAACGCGGTTATTCAGCTTAAGACAATCGCAATAAAAACAACCACCTTCGGCAGTTTACAAGACTGAACAATATTTCTGTTACCGATATTCGGCGTTCATATGGACTAAGCAAAGAATTTAATTCATTATTATTTTTTATATTTTTTACGTCGCACCGACACAGATAGGTCTTATGGCAACGATGGAATAGGAAAGGGCTAGGAATGGGAAGGAAGCGACCGAGGCCTTAATTAAGGTACAGCCCCCCCCCCCAGCATTAGCCTGGTGTCAAAATGGGAAACCACGGAAAACTATCTTCACGGTTGCCGACAGAGGGGTTCGAACCCCCTATCTCCCGAATGCAAGCTCATAGCAAGGCGATCCTAACCGCACGACCAACTTGCATGGTAAATTCATTAATAGGATCACAGTGGGGGAGAGGGAAAAAAAGGATTTTACAAATGTACTGCTAGATTTTCATCTAGTTGTCACAAGACACAAGATACTAAAATCAATCGACATTGACAATCTGTTGTGAACGCGTTTGCATTTATATTTGACAAGACATGATAAATGATTTTCCGTATTTATCTCTTCACATAAATGTGATGATGGATGACGGCGACGGAGTCGGCGATGATGCTCTCCATAATCAACATTAGAACTTTGTCTTAAATTCTATATGTTGCGAGAACTTGGGTCATGGATTGTTTCATAGATATATGAGGATTACATGCTTTTGTTTAACGTCGCACTAACATATCGAAGGTTTTCGGCGACGGAAGAAGGGTGGAAGATTGGGAAGGTAGCGGGTGTGGCCTTAATTAAGGTACAGCCCCAGCATTTGCCTAGTGTGAAAATAGGAAACCACCGAAAACCATCTTCAGGGCTGCCGACAGTGGGGTTCGAACCCACTATCTCCCGAATGCAAGCTCACAGATGCGCGACCCTAACCGCACGGCCACTTGCTCGCTGGATTACATTTTAGACCTTTCTCTAAACTACCTTGTTACGCAGCGTGAATAAAATGATTTATAGCCTGGACTGTAGTGCCTTATTCCCCGAATTTACATACCGATTTTAATTAAATTCTGTTCAGCCATTTTCTCACGAACATACATACATACATACATACATGTATACGTACATACTGCATTGCAGTCCACATGATTCACATAGTACCTACAAATCATGGCGAGACTGAATGGCTGTGGTAATTTTCTCCTCCATTTCTTAACTGCGTGACACGTGCGCAGGAAACTGTGTTTCGAAGACATCGCGTGGTAGGCGGAAGTACGTGCAGAACCGGCCTGCTCTGCTCTGTCCTGCCGTGTCTGTCAACTTGCGATGGTGCAATGATTTGTGTGGATTACAAAAATCTGCTCTGCGCTGCACTGCTTTAGCTGCTTCGCCTGCGTTCCAATGTGCTCTCTGCACTTCGAATTCCTTCCCTCTCAACTTCCATTTACTTTCTTCAATATCTCGAAAATTTCCCTCAACACTTTCTCGGGGATTGATGTTAAAAATTAATTTGGATTTTAAGGAAACTTTTAAGCCCAAGAAAAATACGGGTCGTCGCTTTGGAATTAAAGATATAACTGGATGAAAAAATGTTGACACTTCAACACAGGGCGGCACACAGCCGGTATCGACAGGCAGACACAGCCAAGGCCAATTAATCTATCTATAGAGCGTTCCAACCTTAAATTGCAGTACAGCAGTAATGGGATAATTCCGTCTCTTTCCTTCTCCCATGTTTTGCGGGTAGCGCTGTCCTACTCTAATGCAGCGGGTTTGCCAAATATCCGTAAATCAGAATGTTATCGGTTAAAATGGGTAAATATCGTGTTATGTACAGAATTTCAAGGCGCATTCGATGCCGTTAACAAATAAAATGTAAAAAAATAATTTAGTGTGAAAATGGTAATATAATGGAAAGTTTCGCCAAATGCAAAATCTTCATTGCATAGAACTTATCATGTCATAACTCCTATTTTATATTCATTACTTTCCTAATTGTTTCACTGCTAGTAAAGAAGCATTTCAGCTCGATGCAGATAAGTTTATTTTTAAATTTAAATGATAAAAAAATGCAGTATATGCGTTTATTTTCAGTCATGTTCAGGGAATGTTATGTACAGGTACGAAAAAGTCAGTCGTTGGCCAGCGTCTTTCCTATTTAATTTGTATGGGGGGTCAAAGCGAGGCAAATGGTCTTCAAATATGGAAGTTATTTTAAAAACAATCCCGAAGTTCTTATCTTGCTTAGTTCTTAATTTGTGACAGAAAGAATATCTCCTTTAATTTTGGTTTCGCGCGTGACTCTCTCTGGCTGGCTGAAGTGCCGGTAGTGATCTCCCAAACATGCGCTTTTAACATTTCCAGACAGTCGCATGCAGTGCAGTGCTCATTTCGTCAGTAGTATGTATAATAGTAATTAAATACCTATCAGTGACATATGTACAATTCTTGAGGGAAAGTGTATTTCGTTTGTGTGGTTCGTGAGTTTGTGCTCGTGCGTGGGGATCTAAATTCGAAGAAAAAGTGCAGAAGGATCATGGCGTGGTTAAAGCAAAGCACACGGTCGTCGGACATGGAAGTTATTATGAAATCATACCTCAAGTCCTTATCTCGTTATCTCTTAATTTATGACAGGGAGAACGTCTCGTGTGTTTACGTTTCACGATCGACTCGGCTGGCTGAGCTTTTAAATATACTGACAGCCGTGCGCAGTGGTGTTCATTTAATCAGTATTATAAGATTGATTACATAAAGATCAGTGGTATATATATAATATTTAATGGCGTGTGGCGTCCGAAGAGGACGAGTGCAGGCCTTTCGAGTTGACAACGCATAAGCGACCTGCGCGTCTATAAGAATTGGGCCCTACCTGTGATGAATTCTAATGCTGAAGACGACACACACCCCAGCCCCCGAACCATTGGAATTAACCAATGAAGGTTAAAATCCCCGACCCGGCCGGGAATCGAACCCAGGTCCCTCTGGACCAAATGCCAGCACGCTAACCATTTAGCCATGGAGCCGGACAAGGTCAGTGATAAATGTATAGTTCTTGAGGACAAGTGGATTGTGTCTGCTGTGTTTGTGTAGTCTGTGTAGTTGTCAGTTCGTGCTCGTGCTCGTGCGGGGGGTTCTTAGTTCGAAGAAAAAGTGCAGAAGGATGTACAATGGATCGTCAAATTAAAAAGAAACGTTCCGTAGGTAAAAAAAAAGCAAAACACAGAAGGACGGCAGAAAAATGCAAGGAAAATTAAATATGATGAAATTGTGCGAAGTGGAGTGCGTCGGGTGGTTCACTCTCTTTTGTTTGCTAACATACCACCGACATTAAACGTGATTTTGAGTCGGGTAAATGGAGAAGATTCTTTGCCACGATTTTCCAAAACTACGCTGTATCGCTTCTTACATGATATAGGCTTCCGGGATAATAAAGCAGCTTTCATTGACGCCGATGAAATTAATTGGAGGCACAGATATCTCAGGAAGATAGAACGTTTGAGGGCACAAAATAAAGCTATAATTTACACAGATGAATCGTGGGTAAATATTGGGCAGACAGTGACAAAAGAATGGAAGGATACGACAGTGAAAAGTGCATGGCAGGACGCCATTGAAGGAGTGAGTTCGGGACTTAGGCCACCGAAAACCCGAGGACCGTGATTTGCCTTAGTCCACGCGGGTAATGAACATGGTTTTGTTCCAAATGCTGAATTAACATGTTTATGCCATAAAAACATAAGGCAATTGGGCAAATTACGTGAAGGAAGTAAAGAAAAATGAAAGAGACTGGTGAAAACCAGACGAATTACAGGACGATGTCGACGATGAAAAGTTTTTAATGCGACTTTCTTCATCGTCCGGATCATCCTCAAGTTCATCTCCCAAACCCGGTTCATTCCAAAGCGGGAAGATCAGGCCTTGTAGAAATGACAGAAGGTGTACGTCCAATGTCTGAGAGCAACGCCAGTGATTAAAGTATGTTGTATTTATTTTACCATCCTACAAATATTAATTTATGAATGAACATAAAATTACAAAATTACAAACGAAAAATGTGGAACTGTGACGCCCTGTTTGAGTCACTCGCGAGTCGATTTCGCAACAGCGCGCTCCATCTACGCTGTACTGCAATTTAAGGTTGGAACGCTCTATAGTGCTGTCTTGGCACAGCACGTTCGGTTCAGGCACATTACAGCTGAAGCGGAGCATGTCCTGTTGCCTCTGGAAGTTCTCTCTAGGACGCAGTTACAGTCCTGTGCCCTGTGTCCCGTGTCTCGGCACTCTGTACCGAAGCACTCCGCCTCAAGTTCCTAATGTTGCGGAACAAGTGAATGTTCCGGTCTGCCCAACCCTACTGGATAGGGCTTCCTTAATTAATTCCATTCCTGACCCGGTCGAATGACTGGAAACAGGCTGTGGATTTTCATTACCTAATTTATGTACTTCGCAATATACTCAGTGTAGTCCACATACGCACTCGATACACCAATAGGTTTACTTCGTCTCGCTTTCTCCTTTCAATAATACTGAAATAGTCCACATACACACTCGATACACCAATACGTTTACTTCGTCTCGCTTTCTCCTTTCCATAATACTGAAATATTTCTAGTTTTTTCGTCCCTCTATCTACATTTATGATTTTCTGAGACCCCGAGATGCCAAAATTTTGTTCGTCAGGAGACCTTTAATGAAGCCGGCAATTCTATCGAGGCTGGCGTAAATGGCCATCTCCAAATACCGCCGGACTGAGACGGAATCGAACCCACCAAATTGGGCTCAGAAGGTCAGCACTTCACCCTCTGAGCCAATCAGAGTCCGCTACCTCCTTCGAGTTTTTTCTTCTGGTGCTGCCTCTTCAGTGGGGTAATCACATTAACGAGTTTGTAAATAAAGCTTACAGAACTTTTCATATGATTATGAGGGTATTTAGGGATTGTAGTAAGGATGTAAGGGATAGGACATATAATTCACTGGTAAGACCCCAATTAGAGTACGTTTCCAGGATTACTTGATACGAGAACTGGAAAAGGTCCAAAGGAAAGTACCACGATTTGTTCTGTGTGATTTCGGACAAACGCGTAGAGTTACGAAAATGTTTCAGTCTTTGGGTTGGAAATATCTGGGAGTGAGGAGAAGAGCTGCTCAACCAAGCTGTCAGTGGAGAGATGGCGTGGAATTACATTAGTAGACGAATAAGCTTGAGTGGAATTTTTTAAAGTAGGAAAGTTGGAAGGAGGTACAAATATACGTTCATAGGAAGAGGAATTAGGGATTGAATAATTTATCGATATATTTCCGACTTCCTTGAAGTTAAGAAAAGACTAAGTAAACAACTGATAGGGAATCTGCCAACTGGGCGATACCAATAAATGCAGGTCTGTGGAAAATTATTATTATTATTATTATTATTATTATTATTATTATTATTATTTGCTATTTGCTTTACGTCGCACCGACACAGATAGGTCTTATGGCGACGATGGGATAGGAAAGGCCTAGGGATGGGAAGTAAGCGGCCGTGTCCTTAGTTAAGGTTCAGCCCCAGCATTTGCCTGGTGTAAAAATGGGAAACCACGGAAAACCGTATATAACAGGCCTTATACAATCATGTCACTCTGACTTGTAAAATTTCCTCGGAGCCTCAATCTCCACTCCCCCAACACCCCAGCCCCACCCACCAGATGGTCTGGAACTCAGTGGCGGCTCGTGAAGTTTGCTGATGGGGGTTCATATTTATTTATTTATTTTATTTTATTTTATTTTATTTTATTTTATTTTGTTTTATTTTATTTTATTTTACATACTAGAGTAGCAGTAAAAGCGTATTGAAATTTAAATTGGGCAATATCCTTAAATTATTTGAGTACGGAAATAAAGCCCACATTTTATTTTACACAGATAGTGAAGGAGTCATTCTGACGCGATCAGGAAGTGCATTATACATATTTACGGAATAGTACCACAAGGATGTATTGCCAAATCTAACAGCATTCATGGCCGTAATATGAATCTTGCTTCTCTCTCTTGTATTATACTCGTGGATATCTACATCTGTTACAATGTAGAGTTGAATCATGCCAGTTTTTTTTTTAATCTTATAAATCATAATTACTGATGCATTCTTACGTAGTATTATGAGTGAAATGAAATGTCGTATGGCTTTTAGTGCCGGGATATCCCTGGACGGGTTCGGCTCGCCAGGTGCAGGTCTTTCAATTTGACTCCCGTAGGCGACCTGCGCGTCGTGATGAGGATGAAATGATGATGAAGACAACACATACACCCAGTCTCAGTACCATTGGAATTAACCAATTAAGGTTAAAATCCCCGACCCGGCCGGGAATCGAACCCGGGACCCTCTGAAACGAAGGCCAGTACGCTGACCGTTCAGCCAACGAGTCGGACAGTGTTATGAGTGATAGCATGTTACGGTACTTACACAATTGCACTGCACAGTAGGAGTTAACATTGGGAGCCTAAAGAGTATCATTAGCGCTCTTTTATGCAATATTTCTACGTTCTCAAATAAGTCTTTGATACAACATGTCTCATGACTTTGAATCAAGGCATGAAAGATTAATTTTAATAGCCTGAACCAAACTCTCTATATATGTTTACAACTTGCTTTACGTCACATCGACACAGATAGGGTGGGATAGGAAAGACCTAGGAGGGGAAGGAAGCGGCCGTGGCCGGTACAGCCCCAGCATTTGCTTGGTGTTAAAATGGGAAAGCACGGAAATCGATGCAAGCTCACAGCTGCGCGCCCCTAACCGCATGGCCCAAAGTCTATAGAGCACTACAATAGCTCGTATAATTTTTCTACATAGCCCTCGTATGTGTTACCTCCCTAGAACGAAGTTCATCAATGATTAACCCTACAAATTTTGTGGACCTAACTCTAGGTACTGCACCGGTTTGTGTGACTATCGGTACAGTAATTCCTTGTGTGTCAGTTTATGGAAAATCATAATATAATTTGTCTTGTTAAGACTTATACTCAATCGATAACATTTTCCCCATTGATAGCAACTCGTTCCGAGACGAATTCAAACGCAATCCGACCATACGGACTCAGCTACGGAAAAAATGTGGAAGTCGAAGGTGTTGCTACTGAATGCTAACTTTCATGTTTGAATACTCGACTAAACGAATTATCTTTAGAAGATCGATCGTGAGAAATGTTCAGAAGTTGAAATGGCCTTCACACAGATTTGATTTCAAGTTTGTTTATTTATTTATTTTTTTTTTTTTTTTCCAACGGAAGGCTTGATAATCCCAATGCTACGAGTTCAAGGCTAGCCAAACACCGGAAGAGACTGGATAGCTTCAGACGAGTCATTGTTGTCTGAGACTGATTCGAAAATGAAGTTAACATGGTTTGTTATGGATCAACCGCTTATCAGCCGAGACACTACTCTGGTGTCAGAGACCGTTTGAGACAAAACTCAACCTGGAATTACGTCTCTTCTCATGAATGGTCGAGACATTTCGTTTCACGCATGCGTTACATAGGCATCTTGACTGTTGCGATACATCAGAATAGAAGAAGGCTGAAACTGACACCAAGTATAGGTTGCAAAAACGACGTAATGATGACCATCAGTGATTTTTCCACTAAATCAAGTAACTTTTATTCTTCAAAAGGGGACCAAGTTCCCTTCCACCGGGTAATCTAGACGATTTTTTTTTGTGTGTGTGTTTCCATTTCCCGTCGACTGATGTGTAATAAGTGTAATTCTAGAGTTTAAACTCTTAAATCCTATAGGAAATGCTTCATTTTTAATATTTAGTGCATGCTTGCATACTTCAATTTGGTTACGCCCCCTTTAGCATGAAGATCCTTCGCTCCTTTCAGAAGTTACTACTCCACGAGTTTTTGTGTCAGATTTATGAATGTACCAGTGGCGTATGCTGGTATCAAGACGTGAGCTACCACTAGACTTAGGCTACCCCTTTTCGATAGTTGGTTTAGGGAACATCAAACCTTAAGCATTTTGAGTTGCAGCCAACAGCCAACGGAGCTACCCGCTGTGTTGTCAAGGCTGCTTCACAAGCTACTGCCCTGGCCTCTGCCACCGCCAATACTCAACAGCTGATCAATCGAGTTGAGGCTAAGTGGATAGAATGCTTACCTTTGGTCCGACGGCCCCGGTTCAATTTTCAGAATCAACCCCCTCATACTGTTAATTCCCCTGGCCTGGAAACTGGGTGTTTATGACGTCTTCGCCATTCATTTTATCCTTATTAGGTCACCACCAAGCCTATGTAGATGCCATGCACCATTATTATTATTATTATTATTATTATTATTATTATTATTATTATTAACATCATCATTATAATCGTTAAATAACATTGTTGAATTTTACAGCGGTCGTACCCATTGTTCAATGGTTAATTATCTTCCTCGGAAGATCAGTGGAGTGGTGGTGTCCGACCCATGATCACGGGTTCGATTCCAACCAACAAAGAACATTAAACCTGAAAGATTGCGTTTCATTTTAGCAGATCTACCAATAAAAAGAAAACTATATTACTCCTATAACAGCAGCCCTGCAGTGTCTTCCTACAAGGATGTAGAAGTAAACGGGACTGAAATACCAGCACTCTGTTATCTACATATTTAAGACAGAAGGATGAGGCGAGGAAGTATATACGATGAGTAACGCATGGTGATAGCAGTGGCGATCTGACGGACCGAAGCCTAGCACAGCTATCCTCCGCCGGTCCCCGAGCCTGTAGGCAGACAGCAGCAAGCCGCGTGAGGCGAGTCGATGGGAAGGGGCGAGAGTCTGGGCTGCAATATCAGTCTCCGAAGCCTTGTTCTCAGAAATACGTGCGACGTGTTTTCTCATTGCTTTCAAGGTTTGCAAATGGAACAATGTGTCAGATGCTTACAATATAATGTGCTTTAGATTTCCATCGCTCGCATTTGAGGTTTGGGCTTCACTGATAGCCTTGGTAGCCCTCAGTATACGCCACTGGAATGTACCCTTGTTTGAAAGAGGAGTTTACATAGCTGAAGTTGGTCATACTGTCATGAAAGTTCTGTGTTTTGTTTTTACACAGGGAGTTGGTTTGTTTTTCTCCAAGGCACAGGAAGCTGTTTGTTTTGATCTAAATTACAAGTAATTCGTGCTGAAAAATGAGAAATGTGAAGAAATTCGGTTAAAGAGACATATGGAAACCAGCGTAAGAACAAGAAAACCTTTAATTATTTAATAAATGTGTTGGTACATATAGTGGAACTGAAAAAATTAGTGAAGTAAATCATGTTGAAAGTGAGGTTGTAAAAAAGTTTGGCTCATGTCCAAATTATTGTACAGCTCTGCTTCAAGTGCATCAAGCAGTAATGTAAATAAAGTGACAACAGGTTTTCTGTTTGTAGATACTGAAATGGTATCAGAAGCCCTGAGACAATTTGTACAGTGTAAATTTTGTAATAATGAAGGGCAAGAAATTAGCTGATGGCAAGGCTATAGGAGGATTAAATAGATTATCTGGTAGTGAAATTGAAAAGTTGCAGGGTTATTATAGTAAAGCCATAAGAGAAAATGTGCATAATTTAGAAAACATGAGGAAACCAGTATGGTGCACATATATACATAAGCTCTCAACAGACGATCAGCCTCAACATGGACTGTGCCCTTGAGATTCATGGTGCAAGTATAATTCTGCTAAAAGGGCAACCTACAAACATAGTCTGCCTGAGGCTATTTTAGATGTAATAAAACCTGTATATCGGGACTTGGCTCATCCAGACCTTCTAAGAGAATGTTTGCATGGTCAAACCCAGAACCCGAATGAATCATTTAACAATGTGATATGGACTAAAATACTGAAGAATGTGTTTGTTGGGTATAATACCCTAAAAATGACGGTACTGGAAAGTGTTCTCTCCGTTTACATAGAAAACACTTGGGAGAGCACAAGTACTTAACCATCTTGGGATTGGACCAGGTCTGAACACCATCAGACAGCTTCAGATAATGGACAACCTGCGCAGGAAATATGCTGATAGACAAGCAGAACAGATGACAAAGGAAGCAAGAAAGAAGAGGAGAGGATGCAAGAGGAAGAATGAATACATGGATGATTCTGAGTATGAAGCTGGGAAGTTTTAAACCACAAGACGTGTGTTTTCTCTGCTACCTAAACTTTGAAGTTGATTTTCTCTGAATAACATTTTTTTTTTTTTTTTTTTTTTTTTTTTTTTTTGGCTGTGGGGTGCTCATCTTGGAAAATACTAAAGATACCAGTATGAAATCACCTTTAAAACCAACACTGCCCTCCATGTTAAACACAAATTCACTATTTAACTATTTACTCCAAAAATTAATTTTGTAGGAAATTGTAACCAGGGAAAATTGTAACATATACAAGCGCACTACAGGATACAGAAATGTTTTCAAAAGAATTACTTTATTTTCGCCCAAATTGACCCCTTTTCTGCAAATGCGTCATTGTTCTTCTGAAACTGTGATCAATATGTAACGAAGTTTGTCAGTAGTATCGGGAAGAAAAAGACCCTACGTCTTGGTACCATCACAGTCTAATATATACAGTCGCGAAGCTCTGATTATATTTTTCATCCGACGTGCCTACAGCGCTCCAAGCGGCGAGGTAGTGACAAATTGCTAGCAGGCAACAGGGAACGAATTACCACTACAGTCTAAAATGGTCATAACTTCTGAACCATTCATGCAAATAATGTCCTGAAAACGTTATTGCAATCCTTATGAATTAGTGGAGGAGGTCAAACAATTTATTTCGATGAGGAGTTCGAGGATAATATCGAAATATTCATTTAATCTTAAGGAGTTACCTATTTTTTACCGCGGACTGTAACATAAAAATCGCTTCTAGAGGGCAACCGGTTCGAAATAGGTATATACCATCGCGGACTTTTTTTTGTAGAGGTTTCTATGCTCTACAATTCTTACGCTTACACTTGGGGTCTATCGTTGACGGTTCAGGCAGCGTAAGCCAAGAAAGCAAGTAACTGACCATGGTAGAACGCTGGCCTTCTTAACCGAACTCGGCAGGTTCGATGTTGGTCGGTCGGTCGCTTTGAGCCGCAGCCAAGAGCCAACGGAGAAGCCTGCTGAGTTGTCAAGGCTGCTTCACAAGCTACTGCCCTGGCCTCTGCTACTGTCAATACTCAACACCTGATCAGTGGATATGGTAGCCTAAGGTTTAGCAAATTAAAGTCCTTATCAAAAGTCCGGCTTTGTGGCTAAATGGATAGAATGCTTGCCTTTGCTCCGATGGCCCCGGTTCAATTCTCAGAATCAACCCCCTCGTACTGTTAATTCCCCTGACTTGGGGACTGTGTGATTATGACGTCTTCGCCATTCATACTCATTAGGTCACCACCATACCTATACATATTGCACCCGTCCACCTCCCGAGTCCCAGACTAGCATTTATCTCAGGGGTGTCGGTTCATTATTTAAGTCATCAAATATAAATATAGCGGCATAAATGAACACGGGAATGAACGGAGCAATTTAAAATTAAAATGGGGAAAACTCGATTGTAAACTTGAATTTAAGGACTCCATGATAGGACTAGGAAGTGACTGTTAACTTTAAAAAGGGCATCAACTAACTACAATAAAAAGATTATGAGAATGGTTTCCTTTGAAATAATTTGCCAGAAAAAGCAGTTTATTACCGCCATCCGACGTACGAAACTTTGATACATTTGGCAACGATATTTAAATTTTCCACACATGTTACATAAACAAATCACTTGCTATACCGCAAGTGGTATCAATATCGTGCTGGGTTGCTTCTGAAATAAAATGACATTTTGAGGTATAATTTACGGATCGATTCCATTTGAATCGAACCGTTGTTCAAGGATATAGCTTCCTTCTATCGGGAGCCCGAGCATAACCCATGTTACGGTCGGCTTCTCGTTTTAACTAAGATGATGTACTCCGGCTATATACATTTTTCCGAGACCGGTACTCGGACTGGGTAATGTTTCTCGTGAATTACGAAAAATGGATTACACGGACAGTTCCTATCTTACGATGTCCAGCTGATGCCATACCACAGAATTAGCATTTACATTTTATTTACATATGATCTGAAATGTTACAAAGTAGCCTCAGTAGACTACTGCCACAAATGAGATAACGAGAAGCGGTGGGAAATACCGTGGCAATGACCCCCCTCGCATCGCGGGCGAAGTAAATAAACACACCAGGTATTACTGTAACATCGTCCCGTACGGAAACCGTACGATAACGAGGCAACAAAATGATTATAATATTTATCATTCTTATTATTCAACATACGAATAGAGGGATGTTGTCACCAAATAATTTAATCCACTATCGTCAGAATATTTATGAAATTATCATCCTCGAAATTATTATTATTATTATTATTATTACTATTACTCAACGGTTCCTGGCATTGTCACGTTTGATTAATATCGTCATTATTATGCGGGATGCAAACACAAATGGTTATTACTGTTATTATTATTATATCCCTCTTGTGGTTATTATTATTATTAATGAATAGGTGACTCAAGATATTATTATTATTATTATTCACGTCACTCAAGAGATTATTATTATTATTATTAATGAACCGGTCACTTCCGCCAAAATATATTAAGATATCGGTCGCAATTATAATTATTTCACTGATCAACCAACGGCATCATTACTGTTATTATTATGACAATTATTATTAATCTGACCGCGATGATTTAACATCGTCCTTACATTATTATTATTATTATCGGTTGCATATTATCATTTATATTCCCGTTTAACATCTTTATCAACGCTCATTTAATTAAGGCGGTCCAATCCTTTATCTGCAATATTTATTATTATTATTATCACGACATCATGATTGTCATCGCTCGTCATTACAATGATTATAATATACGATCATTTATGTGGACTCTGAACTCTCATTATCCTTAGATCCGTAGTATCTCGACGAATAGCTGTGCAGTCTATTTATTTCGTACATGCTGTCACGGGTTCGAATTCTACCCGCTACGTAACTCAGTATTTCTCTGTGACACTGCCCGTACATTTTACACTCATTTCAATATCCTAAGTGTCTCTCGTACGGAATTTTTTTTTCTATCTCAATATTCCTTGATTCATTTATTTCTCACAGAATTATCAACTGACTTATTTATTCCACTTTTGACATCGTACGACCTTTTATTATCTGACTGCAGATTCTTTAACATTTTTCTATCTCATTTTGATCTACGCCTTAGTTCATTCTCCACAAATAATCGTAACATTTTGAAATTATATTTACCAAAATTTTACAATCATGGTTTCGTAATATTAGTCCTACGTGTTCCGGCTAATGAATTGCAAATTTAAGACACGACATTTATACGTAAAAAAATATTGGACCGTAATTTAAACCACACGTTCATTAACATGTACGGATTATTAGCACCGATCTTAAATTTCAATATTATTAATTTATCAAGTTAAATTATCACACTCTTTAATTCCGAATTAAAAAACGACCTCCCGTCATTAAATGATTTCCGACAAGCTCAACACCTGATCACTTGAAATTTATTATTACGCATGGCTCACTAAATTTCCGATATCACATGAATTATTATTATTTCCAAATTATATTTTTTAAAAATTCTTCTAAAAAAAGTAGTTTTATTTTTATTTATTATTATTATTATTATTATTAATTAAAAAAATTTAATTTTCGCCTGTTACACGGTAGTCCACTCTTAATATGTTTAACGCATAACCCCTTTTACAATTTCGATTTATTCTGGCACTAATCAATCCAGATACGATTTACTTGGAATATTATTATTATTATTATTATTATTATTATTATTATTATTATTATAATCACTTCTCACAAATTTAACAACTTCACTTTGAAAATATGAACATACTAATCACAACTGGTATGACGAAGCTGGACCTTCCTTCAATGTCATTACATAGCTCGTTAAAATGTCAAACAGAAAAGCACATATCGGGTCTATTTAACTATAATAACCAAAATCAAATGTACAGAAAATTATTCTTGACTACAAAGAAAATATGAATACATGCATGACTTAACGTACTACTCTATATCTACAAAATTTACATCTCCAACAAACTGAATACATAAAAGACCCGATTATTTACATTGTTATATTTACTACTGTCCGTGCTACAAATTTAGGATGGGGTCGTTAAGCGACTCATCTTGTTACAGAAGGTAACCAAGTCTAATCAAATTATTCCCATTTTTCCCAATCACGATAACATTTCCCAAATATATTTTACATTATGTACTCATCTTAGTTTCTCGGTATTCCATTACAGCTTTGCAGATGAGAGGCTCCTTTCGGCCCCTCTCTGCATTTTACTCCTCCATTCTTGATGGCGTAGTTCCACAAAAGATTTCCTGGCACATTACCATTTTACACTAATACCTTAATTATCACAAACCTTCACCATTGACAACGTTAACACTGAACACTTTAACTTTTATACAACAAATTAATATCCTAGACCCAAAAATTTAATATTTACACTATTTTAATCTTCGTCCAATTACCGCACAATGGACCTGGACACGTACGACGAGGTGTCAAATTTTACGCCCGTCGCGATTTATGTCGTCTGACGCGATACGCCCGTTTCATACGGCACTCTTGAAGTGTTCATGATAGCGGTTCGATATTGCAAAGTACAGGCTACTATTCCCTTAAAGTACTGTTCGTCACACAGTAGGTTATTTACGTACTCATTGTGGTACAATTTATATTACTCTCTTACAGTGCAATTAATTTACTTCACTGATATTAATAACTGACAAACACTGTCCTACGTTAACTATTTCCAGTTCATGTTGCTTGAGCGCGATCACATCTTATAAACACTGGCGGATGCTCGCGCCATTAAATGTTGAGTTACTGTACGCCCGTAGAATTCTAAGTTAGCTGCGACCGACGGTTCAACTCCAGAGATTCATTTCAAGTGTGTTGGCGAGGATCCCTTGTCCCGTATATATCGATGAAGCTTTCCCTCGCGGATTCATTGACGTCATACCCCTTAGGGAGGGGGTGGATTTTTTATATCGGTACTTGCACTCCGAATTGGACGTTAAAATTTACATCAAATTAATCCACTCCGCTAGCATATTTGCTGGATTAAATATGAACTCCTAACGATCACAGATTTAGGAGATACGGGTGGATTTAGCTCCTCACATTTCGCGCCTTTAGAAGCGTCCCTTACAACGTGGTCTTCGTCCAGCCAATGACATTCAAGCTGTCTGGTTTCCAAGAAATCCAGCCTCCAATTTATTTAATTTGCCAATAATTATTGATTATTTTTCCATGCGTGACATCTAATAAATTCATTACATCGATCCGTGTACTCACAATAATTTATTACTAATTACTTTTGAAGTTACGAGAATATCTCATCCATCATTCCTTAAGATGGTATCCCTGAGTCTTACATCAAATTTTTACGATTGGCCGGCAAGCGGTCACGTGATTTAAATCTCCACCTGCCCGAACCTAGGCTAGCGAATGTCCTCGCAGCCGCTGTAGCTTTCCATGACGTCACGGAATTTCCATCCTGCCAAAAATATCCCAGTGCATTACTCATGTAGCGAGCTTCCTTTGTCAAACTATCCCTTTCTCTTTCTGACCAAGACTTATTTGTAGACTTGTATTTCCTTGTTCGCCAACTAATGAGATCCCCTGCTGTGAAGTAGCTAAATGTTGGTGTGTCGAGCTAATCCGTCAGGCTCCAGTCTGTCGTCCTTCCTTCGCTCCTATTTCGACATTACATATATGAAATGTTTTCAACTACACTTCTGTATTTCAATAAATGTACCATATATTATTTTATCAATCAAATCATGACTGACTATGGGCCTAAGTCACTCGGGTTCAATATGCCATGCACTATTATTATTATTATTATTATTATTATTATTATTATTAAATAAAAATTTTGAATTGTACACCATTACCTATTAGCTTCGTCGGGAGATCAGTGTTGGTGTCTGAACCATGATCTCGAGTTCGATTCCAACCAACAAAAGAGAACATTAAACCTGAAAGATAGCATTTCATTTTAGCACATCTACCTATAAAAAGAAAACTATATCACTCCTATAACAGCAATCCTGCAGTGTCTTCCTACAAGGGTGTAGAAGTAAACGGGAGCCTGGGCTGCAAGATCTGTCTCCCGTGCCTTGCTCACATAAATATGTGCGACGTTTTTTCTCATTGCTTTCAAGTTTTGTAAATTGAACAGTGCGTCAGATGCTTACATCATAATGTGTTTTAGATGTCCATCGTTCTCATTTGAGATTTGGGCTTCACCGATAGCCTTGGTAGCCCTCAGTATACATCACTGGTTCTTTCTATGGCGACTTCATTATTGTGAACAAATTTTCCCTATACCTTGCTTCACCTGTACCCCCACTTAGGGCAAGTTTAGAAGCTTATACTTCTAAAACTTCTATATACACCGAGCTCGATAGCTGCAGTCACTTAAGTGCGGCCAGTATCCAGTATTCGGGAGATAGTGGGTTCGAACCCCACTGTCGGCAGCCCTGAAGATGGTTTTCCGTGGTTTCCCATTTTCACACCAGGCAAATGCTGGGACTGTACCTTAATTAAGGCCACGGCCGCTTCCTTCCCAGTCCTAGCCCTTTCCTGTCCCATCGTCGCCATAAGACCCATCTGTGTCGGTGCGACGTAAAGCCAATAGCAAAAAGAAGAAGAAGAAGAAGCAGCTTATAATGGAACACTCGACGGAATAAACCACCCAGCTAAGCTGGCTACGTAAATTTACCCTTACGAAAATAATACTCCAGAAAGCCCTCTTAGTGATAGGAGGTTCAGTGAATCACTGAACCTAATGAGAACCGCGAGTGCTGCAACTTCACCCCTCTGCAAGTAATTATGCCGGTCGACTAGAGTACTTATGATCCAGTTTACTTCCAGCTGACAAAAAGTAGCAGTTATATTTCACTGATATTTTAAACTAACTGAGATCTAAAGATCAACGTTCAGCTCACCTAGGGTGACCAGACGTCTTCATATATCCGGACATGTCCTTTTTTAGACCATTGTCCGAGGTCCGGGTAGATTATTTTAAAAAACCGAAATGTCCTCCTTTTTTCGTGAATCTGCTTATTTGGGAAAATCTGTTTTGCTACTTCGTTTTTACGCATAAGTTTCTTGAATTGACTTGGATGAGCAGACTCCAAAAAGTGACACTTGTGCTCTATAATTATGCTGAAAATTGGCAAAGATGATACTCTTTTTTTTTCCCTCAGTAACGACAGCTCGGCTTTGCCAATTCCAGTTAAAAACATTGGTTCTGTTCTAGCAAATTTAGAATTTAGACTAATATATTCTAATTTTAACATAGAGGCCTATACTACATAAACAAAATTTATGCATTTCGATATTATACAGTAAATTCTTACAACATTTAAATAATACAATTAATTTACACGCCGTGCTGTGCGTTTATGAAGTTCAGTTACCTTCAGGAGTTTTGGCGTGTCTAATATATACTTATAAAACTATACACATATAAATTATTCAAGGTACGCCCATCCAGGAAATGTTTGAAATCGCAGAACTGATCAAAAGATGTCACATCATCATTTTGAAAGGATTTAGTCATATCAGGAGGTTGAGGCAGTCTTGGAACGATGGCGAGTAATACTAAGAGGCAAATGGATTAAGAATAAGTCGCAAGAAGACAGAGTATTGTGTTCAACTTTGTGCAGCCAGGGCAAGCGGGCCGACACCCATTACTGTATCACATAGATTGATGGCTCCCGCATACCAAGTTCTGATGGAACTGACAGTGTTGGCTGTCCATTTGTAGTCTATGAGAATGATGCTGAAATATCTCCCAACTGCTCAATTTTTCAGGCAGAACTTTGGGCCTTAAAGTGGGCGTTACAATGGTGCAAAACTAATAACAAAAGAGTACGAATCTTCAGTGATTCACAAGCTGCATTGAACTCAGTAAACGATAAATATGACTTAAATCCAATAGCTGTCAATATCAGAACAATAGCTCAGGAGTATTCTCACACCTGTTCATCTTAGATTAGAAGTCACAGTGCGTTTACTGGTATGAAAAAGCAGATTCATTAACTAAATCAGCTGCTACGTCTCTTGTGGATATTGCATACCATAAATCTCCAATATGCTAAGTTCAAAGACAAACCAGGGAATATATTTTACATCACTGAAATATTTTATGGACATGTAGTTTGAAAGGATCTGTTATGTGATATATATATATATATATATATTTATTTATTTTCGGAAGTTCAAAATCGACTGTTGTGTAAAGCATTAGTGCCGAACTTTGTTTTCACTCAAATTTTAACTGCTCGAGGAAAATTGAAATCTTATTTGGAACGCTTTAAACTTACCGTTACAGTCGGCTATTTATCAATACAGACAGGGAATCATTTGATATTTGAGTGTTCAATGTTTGAAATGACAAGATGCCGCCTGAATGGTTGTAATCTGGAACTTACTAAACCACTGTAACATATATTCAAGAGACAATGTTGTTATGTGCAGTTTCTCACATTTATCAACAATTTTTTGTAAACTAAATTTATAAGAAGTCCCTTCGTTATGATTTTAAACTAAAATCCTAATATATCTTTGGTAAAATAGGATTCCTGTATTGTTTTTGGATATTAAATAAATAATAAATATATAAATTCATTTCTGTACGTGAAAATCAGTATATATGTCTACATTCAGACTCTCAACGGAGGAATTTTGTGTCCTTTTTTTCGGCACTGTCCTCCTTTTTTAAAATAGATTTGTCCTCCTTTTTTTTCGGGGCCGATGACCTAGATGTCAGGCACCTTTAAACAACAAGCATCATCATCACCTTTTTAAAAAAAAATCTATTAGAAACTGGTCACCCTAACCAGCTCACCTCCACAAATTTCGAACTTCGAGGCGAGCCTCTCTGTTAATCATGCGACGGTTCTTCCCCTGCTATCAGCATCTAATAAAACTCAATATGAGATGTCAACACATGCCGTGTCATACTTTATCTGAGGTCATACACGAGTTACGTTCACAGCAAGGAGTCCACTGCACTAATGACACTTGCTCTTAGTTAAGTAATGCCCACTTAACGAGCAGAGAACAGTCTTCAGGTTATATTACGTACTACTGTATATCTTGCGTGGAATGGTTTCTTCAAAACTCAAAAGAGGACGTAAGTATTTTGTGTACTAGCAATCAAACAATCTACTCTGATCTGCATTTAGGACAGTCGCTTAGGTGGTAGACCCCCTGTCTGTTGTTTTCCTAGTCTTTTCTTAAATGATTGCAAAGGATTTGGAAATTTATTGAACATCTCCCTTGGTAAATTATTCCAATCCCTAACTCCCCTACCTATAAACGAATATTTGCCCCAATTTTTCTCTTGACCTCCAACTTTATCTTCATACTGTGAACTTTCCTACTTTTAAAAACACTACTCAAACTTATTCGTCTACTAATGCCATTCCACGACAGCTCGGAACATACCACTTAGTCGAGCAGCTCGTCTTCTTTCTCCGAAGTCTTCCCAGCCCAAAATTCGCAACATTTTCGTCACGCTATTTTGTTATTATTATTTGTCGGAAATCACCCAGAACAAATCGAGCTGCTTTTCTCTGGATTTTTCCCAGTTCTCGAATCAAGTAATCCTGGTGAAGGTCTCATACACTGAAAGCATACTCTAGTTGGGGTCTCACAAGAGACATATGCCCTCTCCTTTACATCCTTACAACAACCCCTAAATACTGTCATAATCATATGCAGAGATCTGAACCTTTTATTTACAATCCAATTTATGTGATTATCCCAATGAAGATCATTCCTTAAAATATTAACACCTAGGTACTTACAGTGTGATCCCCATAAGGAACTTCCAAACCATCAACGCAGTAATTAAAAGTGAGAGGACTTTTCCTATTAGTGAAACTCAGAACCTGACTTTTAACCCTGTTTATCATCATACTATTGCCTGCTGTCAATCTCACAACTACTCCATTTAGACCCTCTCCTCCCACATGTGTATTGTGCTGGGTCAGGAATATATTTCTTTCTGGCTTCGTATTTCCTGCTTTTCCTTTCCTTTCAAATGTATTTTTCCGAAATCTCTGATTATATTGCCGAGTGTTCTAAGAAATACCTTCACTTGTTGATAACGCCTAAGACGTTTCTACAGCGTACCGGTAACCTAAACTTAAGGAAGCAAGTAAATTAAACAGGTAGGCGGATTGTATGGTACGGTATTGAAAAAAAGAGAGAACACAGATTTATTTCAATCTTCAATGTAAGTATGTTGGGTATTCAACCCGAAGGCTGGTTTTATCCTCTGCAGCTCCGCCAACAGCTGTCATAAATAGCCTAGGCGTCACTGAACAGGCGTACTAGGGAAATGAGGAGTGAGGTAGTTTCCCGTTGCTTTCCTCACCGAGCCAGCTGTTGCTATTACATATCAATCTGCCAAGCCCACTGAAACGCATGCACCAACCGTCCCTATGAGCGATATTTTCACACCATTCATAACAGGGACTGGTTACATAAGGAATGGTATTACTAGCATCACTCATACCTCAGTCACTTTCATATTGTCAGAGCCAAGGATGAGACTGAGAGAGGTCAATGAAAGTAACAAATTTGATATAGCTCATACAAGAAGACATAGTGCATTGTAAACGCTACATTTCGCCAGCAAAGGCATAAACTCAATTTTCAATGCAAACGTAAAAACGGCATTAAGTACGATGCTAATTCATTTTAAATGTTCTGTCACTAAAAGCTCTTTATGTACCGGTAACTCTTGGCAACACCGATACTCCATGAACTGAACGGTGACAATTTGAAATTTTTCGCCGCGCGTCTGAGCATGTGATTCGTCAGAAATTCGCTTGTGCCTCGAAAACTGCAGCAATATTGGATATGAAAGACATGTGAAAGATTTCCTTGTTGTTCTAGGTAATGGAAGTTAGAATCAATTTTATGACCGCTATTCCCTGAGTGAGATACATTTGGGACTACTTGCTACTTTTCTTCACCCAGTGTTTGTGAACCTGGCTAGCGAGGAGATCCACTGTTCAGTGTTCTCGGTTTATCAAACTGTGCACAAGTGAAATTCGGCGGAAGCTTACAAAGGCAAAGCTGTGGTAAGCAAAAGCAGCCAGAGGCATTGTGATCATGTGCATGTGTTCAAATTATATCAAAGAACGTATTATTATGTGAAGTCTATATGTTTGTGATTATGTAGAGACGAGCTGAGAAAGACACACACCGCGAGGCGTTAAATAACATACGATAGGATATACGTACCATTTTCAGCATTTGCGTTGTCGAACATGGATAAAACTACTTCCAGGTTGGCCTTCGAAAAGCATCGTGATAGGAGGTGACTGACTTCGATTCTTCTCTGTTACTTTGAAGATCATGAAGTGGTTAGGCTATCCCACATGGTACTTAGCTCTTGTTTGGTCATGATCTTCGTGGTAACCATAAACCATAAAACGGCAGTTTCTGACTATTCAAAAGCATTTAACATGCAGTAGACCTACATCGCGTATTTTCGTTTCCCGAGCGACGCACAAACACAACCTGGGCATTTTCCTTCTGTCTTTAGGTAGGCTACCATGCAAGTCTATCGTCAGTGGCGTCAGTGTAAAGTACGTGCTTCATTCGGAAAGGAATACACCTCCCATAACTAAGCCACGAATCGCGTAAATCTGAGCGGATTTTATTAGTAGATGGTTAATGTCTGTCGCATGAAAGCTGTCCTACAGCACAACACATTTCTTATCTGCGACCAATTCTGTTTTTCCCTAAGGTTATGGACAGAAGTTTTGTAGAATAACCATCACACACGAAATTCGAGACCCTACATACATTCTCCTGCACATGTTCTAACTTAGCGGTTGTTTCCAATTCTTTGTCTTACTGGGTATCTTTCGCAATGAACAAGGGTCACCAGTAACTCCCTTTTATTAAAAGGGCACTCATGATGTACCGTACTTTTCTTTTTAGCTCTGATACCGAAGTTCTGAGAAAATATTCAATTATTTGAATCGCTCGTAATGTGCACTACCTGAACATAAAGGTTTCTCTTATAATACTGTTTTGAACCAATCAATATATGAGCGCTCGACAACACACACCATTCAATTCGATCCATATTCACACTACCTAGGTACTGTACCGAGTCATTACGTCACCCTTTCCTGAGTAGTCTGCAGTCACAATGTCGGCTTGAACATCAGGGAAAATAAGGATTTAACCATACTGGTACCTACGAATAACGAACTTTAATAGAACAACAAGATTTATGTGACTATTGATATATTCAAAGCCACGGGGTTCGAGGTTTATACGTAGTACCGTATGTGTCAAATCATTTTAACTGAATTTTGTGAGGCTATTTCTAGCATGGTGCAATGTTTGTAAGGCAGACCCTCCGAAGAGGGTGGGCAGTGTCTGCCATGTATAGGAAACTGCGTGGTATTGTAGCGGAGGTTAGTGTTGTGTGTGATGTAGTCTATGAGTTGCAGGGATGTTAGGGGCATTACAAACACTCCCAAGGGAACTAACCATTTTAAGGGTAAAATCTCTGGCCCGACTGGGAATTCAACCCTCTGAACCGAAGAGCTCTATGCTGATCATTCAGCCAAGGAGCCGGATATGTGTCAAAAATGGGAAGCGTTTAGGCCTCAGGATTCTCCACTCAAAATTGCCCAACCAAGGATCTGCTATGCTGTCTCGTTATCCCATCCGCTTAATGCGGAAACTTTCACTGCGTTAAATATAACTTGTGCCAGATCAGAATATTTTCACTTTATAAACACAACCCCAACTGAAATAGCTTCCCATCTGAAACAGATTATATAGAAGTACCGGTATAGTAAGAATTCGAACCACAAAGACGGAACTTCATATTAAAAAACAAACAAAAACGCACTGCCTGTATCCATCTGTGATAGTCATGGTGCAAAAATCAGTTGCTTCTTTGCTTCAAAATATGGGTTAGTGCTTTCTTTCTTTATTCGTGTCAGAAGTATCAAGTTTACTTATAGATATTTAACAAAAAGCAACAAGGGTTAGTGCTAATTTATGGTAGGCCTATTCACCGTACCGTAGGCCCACTTCTTTCATGTGAATATACGAAAATTCTCTATGAATTACGAACAAAGACCTTTAAAAAGCAAAGAAGACGCTTGTAGATCTATGTGACTGTTAATGCAGTGATCATAGCCCCGTGACCTCCAGTCTGAGATGGAATTTCAAAAATAAGGACATTTTCAGACTTGGGAAGTAATTGAGTAGGTAAAAGTAATCTGATTACTTTTTTACCGGTACGAATACTTCCGTCGTAATTTTTACCCGAAATTATCTCATGGAAGTAGAAACGGGATTAAATTAAGTCGTGACGAACTTTTCCAGTTTTACAGCAGAACCAGTAAGTGGTGGTCGTTTTAATGTCGCACTAACACATTGAAGGTTTCCGGCGACGACCTTGCCTGGTGTGAAAAAGAGAAAGCACGGAAAACCATCTTCAGGGCTGACGACGGTGGGATTCAACCTACCATCTCCCGAATGCAAACTCACAGCTGCGTGGCCCTACCCTCCGCACGGCCAATTCGCTGGGTGGAACCAATAAGTTTCACCAGTGCTGGATGAGGCACTTTCTTACCTCTCCAATAGCCTATTTCCAAAGACATCAAACTTATTCTACAGTATCCATCACTGCCAGGGATACTCTCAGAATTTAACACAGGTATCTTCAAGTACCCCTGTACAGTGTCTTTTCATCAAATGCAAATATGTATGCACTTCCCCCCCATGAGGTTGAGGCTAAGCGATGATAATCTAAGGAACCAATAATTTTGAAAGTTCAAAGGTATCATATTCAGTGGTGATAGCCACATGTCTCTATGCTAAAAGAACACAAAATGAAATAATATCTTTCCATTACAGACTTTAGTATCATTCCACCCCATATGAAATTTTTTTTGTAAGGGGGAGAGATTTATTAAAGAAATAAATCATCCGTCCTCCAATGAGGGTGAGTGACCATTTGGATCCGGAATACATTTTCAATTTCAATGGTTTAAAAATATCAAAAGATGAACATTTAAACGTTAATGCTGTTATCTTCTTTTTTTCCACGGTTAGTGGGGGAGGAATGTAACTCACATTCTCAGGTATAGGTGGAAATGAATGATTTGCAGCGAGTCCCTCAGTATCTGTATTACTATTTTTTCTAACTCGCAGAATGGAACTTTCAAATTTTGTAGGAAGTTCGATGTCTGACTAGGGAGGGTGCCTCTTGCTTCGAAAAGCAGGCCTGTGACAATCCACCGATCAACAGGTATTTTATACTTAGATGAAAGGTAAGGCAAGCACGGAACATAAATAGCTTGCTTTTCTAGGTCCACATCCCGAGCCTGAAGCTAATTTTGAGCAATAAATTCATAAACTACCTGAAAAGAAAATATATTGTAACAGTATTATACTTGAGAAAGAAATAACTTAATTAAAATAGAATGATAGGTTTCATTCTTAAAAGAACATCATCTAATTATATCAAATCACACTCAGATATTTAGAAATGTATAAACATTTATGATTATTTCTGTTTAAATACTTATGAACTTGAAATGTTGAACTTTTCTTAATGAAGTTCTCTTTTGTCTCCATCCAGCATAGAATAGCATAGATAGCATAGCACAGAATGCCAAGCATTCATTTGATTGTATTTGATTGGACATTTGCACTATTCATTGTCAATTTTATTTGACCCACAATTGGGTCGAAACTGGTACCAATGTATAAGTAGGCCTATTTATATGCAAAAGCAAAGCAAAGTCATCTCCGTACAGGCCATGAAGGCCCCTGGAGGGGTGGAAGGTAAAGGCTTTCACTATCCATAACCTTGACACGTGGTGGGGTAGAGTGGTTAGCTCTATGCCCGGCCGCCTTTGCCCCCAGGAATTAACCTGGTACTCATTTTTGGTGTAGGCTGAGTGAACCTCAGGGCCATGTGCACCTCCGGAAATGGAAATCTCGTTTCTTAAATTTTACGACTTCCTGACTGGTATGTCTCGAATATTATTACAATATATTTTTTTTTTCTTTTCCCTGGTGAACCGAGCACTCCTTTACTGCCTCGGCCAGGCAGCCCTAAGTAACTATATATGACATCATATTAAACTGTACTGAACAGGTGGACCTTCATTTTAATTTCTTATTAATACGAATGTTTGTCAATACGGATCATGATGAAGTTTATATCGTACAATGTAGAGTAATTGTTGGATGATTGCACCTGCCTATAAATTATCATTATTGTATTGAGGCTAAGAAAGCTGTCTCTCATAACACAAGCGGCACGCTCTCACAAATATCTGTGCCAAGTTATTATTAATGAAACTGTGATAATTGGTTCCAAAATACAAAATGTTGGCCCTAATTATTCCTGTTGCTGTTTCTTCTTCAAAACAATCATTTTCAAAACTGAAACTTATAAAGAACTACCTACCAAGACAGACTCTGTTAACTCAGCCTCCTCAGTGTCGAATGTTTCATCCATGGATATCACTGAAGTTGTGCCTTTGCATCCCACAAATTACGCTGCGTGGTCCAGTTTATTTAGAATGAAATATGAGTCAGGGTGATAGGGTTAGAACCTACCCCCACTCCATGAAACATTTACAAAAGAAAATAAACAGAAAATCACAATAAACAAGTGAAAGTCGACTTAATAGGCTGGCTCTTTTGAACATTCACAGAGACATAATTGTAAAACCAACAGATCTCTTGAATCGATTTTCTAAGAAGCCTCCAAAGTTGGATTTTAGATTAAAATCTGAACATATTATTTGCTGTAAAACTGTTGATCTTCATTATATTGTTCTTGTTCTGTATTTTAATGTAAGATTTTGGACTGTACTGGTACTGCAATCTGAATATCAACATATTTACTTGTCTCAGTGTCCTTATAACGACACTCATGCATGGGCGCACCACACACGCACAAGCACATTCATTATGTTCCATCATCATTATGTAACTATAAGCCCCCCCTCCCCAACTGGTTGATCCTGGCAATGCTACTGATGTGAGTACAGTAAGGTTTTCAAAAGGAAAGACAAAAGATAGAAACATATATTCATTTATGTTGTATTTCAATCCCCACACATTACTGGTATTTCACTTTCAAAATAAAATATATAAATAAATTAATTATTGTTGCAATCTTATAGTAAGCCACTTGTATGAATTAAATGAAAGTAACTGCTGTAGTTAAATTTATATGTTTTATTCATTTTCTTTCAGGGGCCTATTTTTTTTTTTTTTCTGTAGGTGTGCCTGTATCATATTCCTTAAGACTCTGGGGATATAGAATGCAAAGTAGCAAGCATTTAATTGTCAGAAGTCATCCTGGAAGGGAATAGATATAGGAAGATAGAATCTCAGATAGGCTATCAGGCATCAAATATGATTAAATTATGGTACCAGAATTAAGTAAGCTCAATGCATAGTAGTACAGTGTGAGAAATAGAAACAAGGTGTATTGTTAGAAAATGAATGAGTTTTTGGTTAGCTCCATCTATTATACTGTATTCCAGTCAATCAATCAGCACAGCACGCTGATTTGCATTTAGGTGGCAGATACTCTATAACTTGTTTACCTAGTAAATATAATCAATACAAAATTTTTATATCAGGAAATCTGATTAACTTTGCTCTATTAGAGGCAAAGCTTGGTACAATACTGGTACTTTATTTCTTTATCAGACAGGCTCTAATTATTTATTTATTTAATTATTTATTTATTATTTATTTATTTATTATTTATTTATTTATTTATTCATGAAAGGCCCCAACAAGCAAAGCTCATTTTAAGGGGCTGTATACATAGGACATATGCGTAATATTCAAGAGATAAAATTTAAATTTATTGAAGATGTGTGATAAATCAGTAAAGTACAATGGAATTTAAAAATGAAACTACTACAATAACACAAATAATAATCTAAACAAAAACTAGAATAAAATTGAAAGAAACTAAATTATAGCCTAACTAGTAACAAAACTTTTTTTACATGTTTTTACTTAGTAATTTACAGAAAGTACATAAATATTTTTTTAGACCAGGAAGGACTGAAACAATAATTTCCTTAGTATAAGTTTAAATTTATTAATAGCAGAAATATATTTTATTTCATGAGGTAGTTCTTTGTGTATTTGAGACAAATAATTCTTCAGACTCTGTTCCATTAGTTACTATACCTAATTACCAGGTATAAATATTCAAATTTTTGCACGTGTAATGTTGAAGTATATCTCCATGATATTGTATGTTGAGATTGTTAAGTTACGATATGAATTTTAATGTTAACATTTAAAAAAATATAAACAGCGGCATTTCATTTAATCTCCAATTCCAAAGGTAGTGTCCTAGTCTGAACATAAAGAACTTTAGTTGGTGTTAAATATGGTAGGTCTACTCCTAACAAATTTCTAATGGTCCTATTCTGTACAACATTCAGTGGTGATCATATTAAGGGGCAGTACAAATAAGATAGCAATGCAGTACACATTTAACCTGGGCTAAAATATAAACAATACAAAATTTTAGCTACCAGTAAAAATGATTACCGGTACCAGAATTTGAGAAAGATGAGAGTATTTTAAACGACAGGTACGTTGTAAGATTTCTTCTTGAAATTTCAAATCCAGATAGGTGGTATTTCTTGAACCAGCCTCTGATATGCCAGTAACATACATATATACTTCAATAGTATGCTATGGAAAAGTGGGAGTTATGGAATTTCTTGCTCCAAACAATCTTAAGTTTGTTTTCTTATTCTCCTTCAAATTTTATTTACAATCTTTTCTGTACAAAGTAAGCCTAACATAATTGCATTTGCAAACTGGGTGAACATCTTAACAGAATACAAATCTAATTAGATCTGCAATTAGATGTAATATGCAACAGTCAAGCATAGGAAGGAAATAAATGGCAAATTTTTCTTTCCGGTTACTGTATGCAGCTACCATGTAATCATATCTTTTAAGGATAAGAACTTATCAGCAGATACCCGCCACAAGACCAAGTCACATGATTAAATAAATAAACACCTTATGAATGAAACAGACTCACAATTGTTCAGATCTGTTAGGTGTTCTGAGTTAGCAGAGGTTTGTCTAGAAACAGGTTGGAAAGTGTTATATTATTTCTTCTTCTTACTATTATCATTATTCCTTTTATGCCATTGCAGTGTCAGGTTCCAGCCACTACTGTAGTTGGAGACTACTAGTACTGTTAAAATCACTCACAATTAGTATAAAGAAGAGTGAGACGGTGCTTACAGTCAGGAAGAGGGATGGACCAACAACTAGAGTAATAATTTGTGGGGCTTAATACAGGAGGATGGAAGAAACAATAAGGAAACAAGTTACAGTAGTGGGTGAGACAAATTAGTTAGGAGGTTGGTGTGGAGTAAAGATGTCCCTTCCCTCAAAACAACAACAAAGGAGTTTAGAAACTCGGGTAATGAGGGGATGGGAGGAAAAGAAGTAACAAAAATGGATAAGATTAGAAATGAGAAAGTTGGAGAACTAGTGCAGATGGAACCATTGCACAGGATAAAATAGAGAAATCAAAACATACTGTCAGATTTTTTATTACGGACACTCCAGTTTAGGCTTTAATTACACACAAACCAATAGGCCTATTGCAAAATGAGTTATACCAATACTTTTGTTGTTTAATTTTGCATTAGTGTGTTTAAGACAAATTGTTTTTGAAATCCGTTAATTATTTTTCATTTGTTGTTGTAATAAAAATTGTGTGGATTTCTTGGCTTCTTCTTTAGGAACTGCTCACTTAAAAATATATACATGGAAAACTACCTGTCTGGTGGTAATGACATGCTTATATGTTATAGGCACATGTATTGATAGTGTAATAGTCAAGTTAAAATTTTTTCAACTTGTCAAAAAAAGTTCTTATCATTTTTCTAAAGCAACTTTTTCTCAGCCCAGGATAAATGCACAACAGGAAACTCGGGCTTGTTCTGAAGCACTTAGTTGAGGTTATCAGAAACCAGGGTGATACTGAATTTATGAAGAGTAATATTGATGGAAGGTTGTGTGAACGCTGAACCGTGCAATTAATAGAAGGTGGGGTGGTGAAATCAGGTTCAGCGTTGCCGTGTTGAATAGTAGTTGTGGTTCACAATGAACACATATTTTTGTAGATGGTATGGACATGTGAAGAGAATGGAAAGGAAGAGGATACCCAGGAAGATGCATGAGAAGGGAATGGAAGGCAGGAAACCCCAGAAGATCAAGGCACAGGCATCTGAAGAAAATGAAGGACAACTAGACCAAAGTAACAACAGAGAGACAATGGGAAGACAGAGGTTTATGTTTTAAACAAACCCAGCCAGTGGCTGGAAGCTGTGTAAAATGATGATGACCATTATATCAAAGAAGGCTCCAGGTGGACTCTTACTTCTTTTGTGATGTTTATTACACTTATTATACTCAGGTCAACTAGTAAAATAAAGTAAAGGACAGGTAATCCAACAAATAACAATACGAGATATAATCTGCTTGCTAAAGAAACAGCAATAAAACATTGCACAAAGAAATTCATTTCATATTGTTCTGTGTGAACTGATTAGGAGGCCGATCGGTTAGATTCCCTAATAGGGGCGTCTATCTGTTGGATATTCTCTCTTTTCAGACTGAAAAGTGTAACCACAAAATGGTTCTTTCTTAACAATAATGAAATTTCTTATTTTGATGCCTAAATGAACTGTTCAATATGGCTAAGCAATGTACTGTATTTTCATTCAAAGGTGAAGAAATCCTGTGGATAAATAATTCTTTAAAATGTTTAGATTTAGTTACAAGTTGTTGCAGTGATAAGTTCTTTTTGTCATCTAGCAGCCTAACAGCACAGCACCTTCAGAATTTTTTTACTGAGCGGATCACTGCCGTGGAATTCTTGAGCCAGCACACCATAAGCTCGAGGTGAACTAGCCAATATGAGGGCAGGCCATGAAATTTGAAATTAATTGATCACAACAACTCTTGAGGCAGCTGACCATAGTTTTCATAAAAATCAAACAATTGTCAAGCATTTCAACTAAGGGAATAAAATGTAACTTTTAAAATTAAAAATAGCAGAGCGGTTAGCTTAGCCTTGGGTGGGTCACTAGCGGAGACTTTCTGTAACCTCCCACTCAATCTACAGGGTCTCTCGCATAAACTCAGACCAAACGCATGGTGTTTGTACTCTGCACTATGGCAGCTGCTTCAGCCAAGGTTATAAAATGAAGTAGCACAATACAGTCTGTTAAGAGACATTTGTATGGTGTAGCATTTAAATCAGAAGCTGTAGAATACGGAAAAGAATATGACAATAGAGCAGAACATCACTCTGGACCACTCAAGAAATGAGGTATCAGTAACGTACTCGATGATACTGAAGACAATGAGCTTCAGTATTTGAAGAACCAGAAACTGATAACGGAAATTAAAATTTGGACAACAGTATTATGAGTGATAGTGAAGATGAATATATTGAGAACTAAACATACTCACTTATCGTATGGCTTTTAGGGCAGGGAGTATCTGAGGACATGTTCGGCTTGGCTGGTTTTTTTCCTGTTAGCCGATATTCAATTATCCAAAAAATTTCAAGAAATATACTGAAGACAAAAGGAACACTGGGACAAATATAAAGAATTTTATCAACCACAACTTTTAAGATCATGAACTCATTCAAACCAAGAACTATGCAATAGACAAAGACTGCTTATTATTCATTATCATCAATGTCTTACTGCAGTCACCTGAGTGTGGTTAACAAGTCTCCTCCACTCCTTTCTGTCCTTCCACTTTTTCTGCTCCATTACTTCTGCCACAACCAATCCAGCTACTGTAATGTCTTTCCAGATCTGATCCATCCACCTTCTTCTCAGTCTTCCAACTGGTTTTTTTCCTTTAACTTCTCTTTCCAATTCCCTTCTTGCTACCCGTTCCTTTCCCATTCTTTTTTACATCACAGAGAGTTACAATAATTAAATAATTAATAAAATAAAAATAATTAATTAAAAATCTTCCACCTTTTTGAAGATTTTTAATTATTGTAACTCTCTGTGATTAGATTTTGATACGGAAAATGAAGCTGATTACTTGCAATTCTTTTTACATGTCCGAACTATCTCAGTCTTGCTTTCTGTATGTTCTGTACTAACGGTCCTATATTTAGCTCTTCTCTGATTTTATTATTATTCTATTGAATAACCCATTTGTAGGGTACGATAAATCAACTTTGGATACTTTTCCTTCTATTCGATTTCCTTTGCTTCCAAATTTCCTGCATTCTTCGAGAGTGTCACTTTTTCTCTTCCAGAGTCCACTTTCTTCCAGTTGTCAGTTTCTTCCTCTCCTGAAATCCTGCCTTTCGAATTACTTCTCTAAAACGTTTTCTGTTTTCTATTGTGTCTGTTTTAATCTCAATGTTCTTCATATCTTTTTCAATTTCAGCAAACCATGTGGGTTTGGATTTGTAACTGTTCAATAAATTGAAGATCTGTTTAATTAGTCTGTTGCTTTCCATTCTATAAACGTGTCCGACAAACTGTAGACTTCTCTTCCTCATTACATCAGTTACTTTTTCAATTTTCAAATATAGCTCTCTGTTTGGACATAACCTGTATTTTGCATTATTATTTCTTTCAGCTCCTAGTATTTTTCTCAAAATTCTTCTTTCAACTTTCTCTAGGTTTTCGACAACTTCAGTTGTAGTTCTCTGCTGCATATAGAGTTTCAGGCCTGATCACTGTTTGGTAGTGTCTTAATTTCGTGTTCCAGGATAAGGATATTTTGTTATATACATTTTTTGTCATATGAAATGTCCTTTCCATTTTGTGTACTCTGATTTCTATGGATGTCTTTTCTTTTGTGTTGTTCATTATCCATTCTCCTAGGTATTTAAAGCAATTTGTTTTAAATATTGTGTTGTTATGAATTGTGATATGTTGCAGGGCGTCACTGATGTTTGTCATGAACGTTTTTTTCAAATGAAATTTGTAAACTTCATTTTTTAAAATGAAATTTGTAATCCTACTTTTGATACTTGTTTTTGCAATTCTCTGATTTGTTCTTGAGCATTTTTCCAGTGAGTCAGTAGTTAATGCCATGTCATCTGCAAAAGCTAGACAATCTATAGTGATTTTATTTGGATTATTTCATAGTATCAATTGCATATTATTAATTAATTTTAAGTGTTTTTAATCAATATTATGTACAGTTAGTTTCTACTGAAGATGGCCATCTCAGGGTTGAAACATGTATAGAAGTAATTTTTAAAAGTGTAAATCACTTTGAATAGGAGAATACTTGAACAGTAAATTATTATTTTAACAACACTCTGATGGTGAAAATTTTTCGACCAACTGGACTCAAATTGGCTAACCTCAGTGTTAGGTCATACAGGCTTGACACCGAAGATTTTCCCTTAAATTTCTGACCTAATATCGAGGTCGAAAAAATACGGTAGAAAGAAAGGTGATTGATGACGAAAGAGATCATGGACACCAGGTGGGCTACAACTAAAATAAGTTGCTATGATTTCATTTTACAATGTGTTACTTTGTCCCTGTGCATAAAAATTTAAAAGTTTAAATATGTATATCATTTTTCTTAAGTTTTTTCCAAATATTTTACATTGCACTGACACAGATAGGTCTTTTGGCGATGATGGGGGTAGGAAAGGGTTAGGAGGGGGAAGAACCATAATTAAGGTACAGCCTGGTGTGAAAATGGGAAACCACAGAAAACCATCTTCAGGGATTTGAGTCCACTGAAAGCTCTAAAATCCAAACTAAGATCTTTCCTTAAATTTTTGACCTAAAATTGAGGTCTGAAAAATACGGTAGAAAGAAACGTGATTAATGACGAGAGAGACTATCTATTGTACTCGAAAACAACAGTGTATGAAGATGTGGAGATTGTCAACTGAAATCAGAGATCTTTTTACGGATGATGTTATACTGTATATTATTGAAGGAATAGGTGACCATAAGGTTGTAATAATGGATGTAGGACTGGTACCAAAAAGGCTTAATAAGAGGGTCACACAAGACAAGAAATTATACAGAAAAACTAAAGTTGATGAATTTGGGACTTACCTTAAATCACAATTCAGTTGTTGGATAAGTGAAGGGAGTAATGTGGATACACTTTGGGCTAAATTTAAAGGAATCATTTGGGAAGGAGAGAAGAGATTTGTACCTGTTAAGAAGGGTAAAATGACCTCAGACCCTGTTTATTATACAAGGGAAATAAGAAAATTAAAAAGAAAATGTAGAATAGTAAACAGGAAAATCAAAGAGGGTAGGGAGAATAGAGAAACTAGAAAACAGCTAATGAGGGAACTGAATAGAGTGAAAAAGGAAGCAAAAGAGAATTATATGTATGGCATTCTTCAAGAGGGTAATGACCACAAAGGGAAATGGAAAAAGCTGTATTCATATATTAGGAATCAAAAAGGAAAAGGAATCCAAATTCCTACAATGGTGGGAGAAGGGGGTGAACACTATTTAACAGATACTGAGAAAGCAAACCTCTTCAGTAGGGAATTCAGAGATTCAGTAGAAGATTGTCAGGACTTGGAAACCATAACAGAAGATAGAGAGGGAGAGACACATAGGGAAACAAGAAGCTTCTCATTCACAAATGAAGATATTTTCAGAGAAATCCAACTGCTTCAGCAAGGAAAAGCAGCAGGAAGTGATCAAATTACTGGGGAGGTATTAAAGACGATGGGGTGGTATATAGTGCCTTATTTAAAATTTCTCTTTGACTATGTCATAAATAATAGTGTAATACCAAAGAAATGGAAGGAATCTATAATAATACCAATTTATAAAGGAAAGGGTGATAAAAGGAAACCAGAGAACTACAGACCAATCAGTCTGACCAGTATAGTTTGTAAAATACTGGAGAGTTTAATAGCAAAGTACATCAGAGGGATATGTGATGATAAAAATTGGTTCATGAGGAGCCAGTATGGATTTAGAAAGAAATTTTCTTGTGAGGCACAACTGGTGGGATTTCAGCAGGACATATCAGATCAGTTGGATTCAGGAGGCCAGTTAGATTGCATAGCCATAGATCTTTCCAAAGCCTTTGATAGAGTGGAACATGGAATATTATTAAAGAAATTGGAGGGAGTAGGACTGGACGTCAGGGTTATACGTTGGATAAGAACATTTCTAAATTCAAGGGTTCAGAAAGTCAAAATAGGAAATTATATATCACAGGAAGAGAAAGTTTGGAAGGGAATTGCACAGGGTAGTATAATCGGTCCGTTACTTTTCTTAATATACGCAAATGATTTAGGGAACAATATAACATCGAAAATAAGATTGTATGCAGATGACATAATTGTTTATAGGGAAATAAATAACATTGAGGATTGCTCAGAATTACAAAGGGACATTGAGAGTATCCAAGAATGGGTTGAAGAAAATAATATGAAGGTTAATGGAGGCAAATCAACTGTTACAACATTTACAAACAGGAGCTTTAAAACTGAATTTGAATATACTTTGGATGAGGTAGTTATCCCTAAAGATGGCAAGTGCAAATACTTAGGTGTGAGATTTGAAAGTAATTTGCACTGGAAGGGTCATGTTGATGACATTGTTGGGAAAGCATACAGATCGTTACATGTCATAATGAGGCTACTTAAAGGATGCAACAAAGAATTAAAAGAAAAAAGTTACTTAAGTATGGTTCGTCCATTATTGGAATATGCAAACAGTGTTTGGGATCCTCACCAAGAATACCTAATAAAAGAACTAGATGGTGTGCAGAGGAAAGCAGCAAGGTTTGTAACAGGGGATTTCAGGAGAAAGAGTAGTGTATCAGAAATGTTAAAGGAACTTGGTTGGGAACCTTTAAGTAAGAGAAGGGAGAAAACTAGACTTATAGGATTATATAGAGCCTATACAGGAGAAGAAGCATGGAGAGATATCCGTGAGAGGCCTCAGTTGGAAAATAATTATATTGGTAGAACTGACCACAAGTACAAAATTAGAAGGAATTTTAGCAGAAGTGATTGGGGTAAATTTTCATTCATTGGGAAGGGCGTGAAGGAGTGGAACAGTTTACCAGGGGTAGTGTTTGATCCTTTTCCAAAATCTGTACAGATATTCAAGAAGAGAATAAACAACAACAGAGAAAATAAATGAAATGTTAGAGGGCATTCGACCAGTGCAGGATATTGTAAATAAAAAATGTGTGTGATTAAATTAATTCCATCCCCTGGTCTATGGAGTTTGGACAGCCCAAGTAGGGGACTGCCTGTAGGGGTGAAGTACAGTGGGGACTTCGAGGGCCCTGGGACCGCTACGGTAGCTGTGAAGGCCCTTCAGGAACTCTGAAAAGTGGTAGCAAAAGGGGCTCTTGTTAAGACGCAGCAGGTCGTTATGCTACTTATGTTCCAAAATGGGTAAAATATAAATATGTAAATAAATTCAATGTTAATTTTAATCTTATACCAGTTGTATATTATTATTAGAAGTAATTTCACATACTGTATATGAGTTGACTATGTTTGTAAGATATTATAAGTAGAATTTTGTAAACAATATAAATTTATTAAGGATGATGTATGTGTTTAATAGAACAAATTATTAGCGTAAATTGTATAATATTGTATTCTAGGAAAATTTTCTTTGTCTCTTGTTAATTTAAAATTTAGTGCTTGACAATAATGTATTTTAGTGTACCATTTGCCACCGAGGTAGACACCTCATTTGCAAATAAAGAGATTTTGATTTTTTGATTTGATTTGATTTATTTATTATGCCTTTGTAGGTGGCGAAGTTAGGGCTCTTGGCCCTCTCTTACACTTAACCACGGTAGTGATACATCATCGGGAGCAGGGTTTGAGTACATAATATTATACAGTAAATAATAACTTACACAAAAATACATTACACTTTTCTAACTCACATTCATTCGATCTTCCAGTCATACAGGTTAGTCAGTGGCATTCAGCAGGTAGTCTCGGCAAGCAGTCTTAAATTTAAGTAATGGGGTGGAATTTCTGACACTGACAGGCAGGGAATTCCAAAGTCTCCCGCCACAACAAAGGAATTATTGTACATACAGGATTGGTGAACAGGAATAGAAAGGGAGGAACCAGAGCGGGTATTACTGCTGTGAAAGGAGGACAAATACTTAAGCTGGGATGAAATGTATAGTGGTCTGTCTTCAGAGAGCAGTCTGTATATCTGTATCACTATGTGATACATTCGTCGTTTGTCAGGTTTCAGCCATGAAATAGTGTGATAGTATGGGGTGACATGTGTATCATAACTCAGACTGTATATGAATCTAAGGCAACAATTAAGCGCTCGCTGAAGTTCCAAAGTCTGCTCTTTTGTTGCGTCTACCAGAATGACGTTAGAGTAGTCAAGGACGGGAAGCACTAGCGTTTGTATGAGTTTGACTCTCACAGTACAGGGTAAAATATCGCTGTTTCTTTTAACCGAATGAAGTATCGAAAATATTTTTTTACACACATTCTTAATATATTCAGACCAATTTAAAGTTTCATCATTATTACTCCAAGATTTCTCACAGTGTGGCTGAATGGAATAACTCTACCATTCAGTATAACTGGAGGAATAGTTTTGTATCTTAGTATGGCCAGCAATTTTTGAGAGCCAAATAAGGTACAATATTGTGAGCAACTGCAAAAAGATCTCGACAATATTGTGAGATGCACAGCAGGCAATGGTATGATGATAAACAACATTAAAAGTTAGGTTGTAAGTTTTACTGATAGGAAAAGTCCTCTCAGTTTTAATTAGCGAGTTGATGGGGTGAAAGCTCCTTATGGTGATCACTGTCTAGGTGTTTAAGATCTTCACTGGGGTAATGTCCGGCTCCATGGCTGAATGGTTAGCGTGCTGGCCTTTGGCCACAGAAGTCCTGGGTTCGATTCCCGGTAGGGTCGGGAATTTTAACCACAATTGGTTAATTTCGCTGACACAAGGGCTGGGTGTATGTTTCGTCTTCATCATCATTTCATCTTCATCACGACATGCAGGTCGCCTACGGGCGTCAAATCAAAAGACCTGCACCTGGCGAGCCGAACTTGTCCTCGGACACTCCCGGCACTAAAAGCCATACGCCATTTCATTTTACTGGGGTAATCACATAAACTGGATTGTAAATAAAGGATACAGATCTCTACACATGGTTATGAGGGTATTTAGAGGTTGAAGTAAGGATGTAAAGGAAAGGGCATATAAGTCTGTGGTAAGAATAAAATTAGAGTATGGTTCCAGTGTATGGGACCTTCAGCAAGATACTTGATTCAAGATCTGAAAAAAAAAAAAAAAAAAAAAAAAGCAGCTTATTTGTTTTGGGTGATTTTAAACAAAAGAGTCGCATTATGAAAATGTTGCAAAGTTTGGGCTGGGAAGACTTGAGAGAAAGGTAATGAGCTGCTCGACTAAGTGGTTTGTACAAGCAATAAATTTCATGGTTATACCCATATTGATGGATATGACTGAGTTTTTATCCACCTAATCAATACAGTTTACTCTCAAATAGTAATCGTTTCGATCGTACATAGCGGTCATCCTCACCGACAATGACAGCTGTTCTGGGTGCACCACTGCAACCTCGAAGGATATCCTCCTATTAACACCCTTATGGATGGAGAGACTTACTTTCATAATGTTGTGATATCCGTCATTTATTGTAACAAAAGAAGATAGTTCCTTCAGTGATGTGGCGCTGACAGGCACATCAACAACTAATCAATTTTATTTTCATCAATAACCCAAACCCCATGGCGCAACAGCCCCGAAACTACCAGGCGACCGCTGCTCACCTCGAAGGCCTGCAGATTACGAGGTGTCGTGTGGTCAGCACGATGGATTCTCTCGGCCGCTATTCTTGGCATTCTAGACTGGCGCCGCCATCTCACCGTCAGATAGCTCCCCAATTGTAATCTCGTAGGCTGAGTGGACCTTGAACCAGCCCTCAGATGCAGGTAAAAATCCCTGACCTGGCCGGGAATCGAACCTAGGGCCTCCGGGTAAGAGGCAGGCATGCTACCCCTACACTGCAGGGCTAGTATTTATTTTCATCAATACTGTGATATTTTCTTGTAATGCATATTTTACTATGATCCATGATGGGACAATTAACAGACAATGGCTTTTACGTCATCTTTTCATCGACACAAGTACAGTTTTGAAATCATTTTAACTCTCTTGTGACCTACTAGTTCTTATTCAAATCCACTTGACCATTTATCAAATGTCTAATGTATGAATTTTAATGTGTACACTAGTGTATTTTTATGTGTTTGTATTTGTAGCCGTAATTCAGGAGGTTAAAAACCCCCACCCTTTTATTTATGTCGTCACTATGACCTAATTCTAATTTTATAATTAATAGCTGAGGATGACCGCTATATACGGTCGAAACTAGTAATGTTTGAGAGTTAACTGTATTGGTTATGTGGATAATAAACTAAGCTTTTGTAGAAAAAAAGTGGTATGTTCCGAGCTGTCAGTGGAGAGATTGAGATTAGTAGATGAATAATTTTGAGTGGTATTTTTGAAAGTAGGAAAGATCACAATATGAAGATAAAGTTGGAATTCAAGAGGACAAATTGGGGCAAAGATTCATTTATACGAAGAGAGGGATCGGAATAATTTACCAAGGGAGATGTTCAATAAATTTCCATTTCTTTCCAATTATTTAAGAAAAGACTATGTAAACAACATATAGGGAATTTAAATTCATATCAGTGGTGACTAATGGACTGACTCATTCTTTAATGTTTTCATGTTTGCCCTATTCTCCTTTATCTATGAGGGGGGATCAAATATAAACTGGACTTTATTTTTTATTTAAATTCATTTATTGAAAAACACACGGCGATTATAGTTTATTTTTCCACATACAATTTACTGCTTTGGAAATGCATTTGTCCTAGTGAATGAGCAGCTTTTTGATGCCCTCATCGTAAAAAGAACAGGGTCATGTCGCCAGCCAATTGTGCATGAAGTCTTCCACACTCTCGTAATGTACAAATCGTTGCCCTCCTAGAGCTTCTTTAAATGTCCGAACAGATGGAACTTGCAGGGTGATAAGTCCGGGCTATAAGGAGGATGATCAAGTGCAATCCAGTGCATTTCCTGCAGCTTGGAGACAGAGCTGCAGTATGGGGCCGCGCATTGTCGAATCGGTTGGTCTCGTCTTTTGAGGCGATGTGCAACCCTCACCTTGTTCAACAGCTCGCAGTAGTAAGCAGTATTGATTGTGCATCGCTCATGCAAAATATCAAACAGTAAAATGCCTCGCCGATCAAAAAGAAAGGGTTGCAAGAACCTTACCAGCTGACAATCAAGTCTTGGCTTTCACTGGTGCTGCCTCACCTTTCCTCCGCCACTCCTTTCACAAATGCATCTTTGACAGTGTATGATCACCAAACTGTGCAGTCAATCTCTGGCAAATTTCCGCCGCTGCAACTCCTTCACGAGCAAGAAATCTTATAATTATGCGTTGCGCAGTGGAGGGATGCACCTGTTGCTCTGGCATCGTGAGCGTTACTGACGAAATGGCAGGAAATATCTAACAGCATGCTCTCCCCACTCCTAACAGTCCTGCCTAAGTCTAGCAGAAGCACGGGGCCAGTCCTACCAACTGTTGATGTTCAGGAACAAAAATACCATTTATATTTGATCGACCTTCATATTGCTCCCACTTTCCACACTGATCTGTCATGTTTTTATCCTATATGTTTCTCTTCTTTCTATACTTGACCTCATTTGTCATTTGCTTTTTTTTTTTTTTTTTGTTTTTCTTCAATTACATGCCAACTTTACAAAAGTGCATTAACTTTTTTGACACCCTGTTCATAACATGTTGCCCAGTGCACCTAAATGGGAATATCATTTGATATTTACAGGTATTTCAGAATGAAGCTCCTCATCATGGTAATACTGCTGATATGGTTAAGAAATACTGGTGCTGCCAACATTCTGGCAATGATGGATGTCCATTCCCAAAGTAATTACCACCAAAAGGTACCCCTTATCCTGGCACTAAAAAAAGCAGGTCATAATGTAACACTTATATGTACAAACGAAGAGAAGAAAATAGACTTTAATAATACTGTACATCACTCAACGATATATGGACTAATGAAAGATGGCAACTATTGGACACCAGAAGATAAGGAGGAGGAACATTATTTTAAAACAGTATCATCATTCTTGGAAAGATCAGTCCAAAGATGTGAGAATGCTCTACAGAATAAAGGAATGAAGGAACTACTTGACAGCAGTGAAAGTACAAAGTTTGATCTTGCAATTTTTGAACCAGCTCATGGGGAATGCTTCTTAGGAATGCTTCATAAATTTGGGTGAGTAAAAACCATGATGAATTATGACTAACAAATTAAGAACTTCATAAACAGTTAACCCTTTATAGGGCAAAAGACTGGGGGTATTAAAAAAATAAATTTTATGGTTAATTTGTACTTGAAATATATGTATGACAAGGGATGTACAACTAGTTTATGGATTTACACCTTATTTCATAAAATATGGGGTGGGAAATTATTATCCCAGTGACTGTTCCAGATAGGTAATGTTTGTGGGTGGGCAGTGGGATAATAATTTCCCACTTAAAAATATTTATGATAATGCGCTCATTGCGTATTAATTACTTTATTGACATCAACATAATACAATAACATAGCATACTACATGGCCTATGGAATAATAAATGATAATGAAATCTCTCAAATTTAATTTAGTTAGGATGTAGAAAACTTTGAAAACACTGTCTGTGATTTGTGAAATGGTTCAAAGCATGATTTACATAACGCAGCATTACATTTCATATTACTGCGTTTCTCCTTCTGCTCAGTATTATATTGTGCACAGCGACGATATGTTTTTATTAGCTCAGGCTGCCGATATCTGATAATCTCACCGTATTTTCGATCGTTGCTTGCCCAACAGATCCGTTTGTCCACCGTCCACGCCCGTTCGCTGGGGAATAACCAGGGCGCTTCTTGCTCGAAAATGACCGTATCAGTTCATTTACTAGTTGTGACCTAAGCTTCAGGTGTGACGTACCTTTTGTTTTCTTCTCTTTAATTTCCGCTTTGTACACTATGTATGAACTGACAGTCATACTGTCCAGGAAGTAATAAAAAATCTTGAGCCACCATCTTCTAGACTTCTTGACCTGCCAAAAAAAAAAAAAAAAAAACATGAACCTATAAGACACTATGTATAGGATTTCCAAACATAATAGGTTGTGTGGGTTGACCATTGTTTTTGGTTACCATAGTACTGGACATGGTCTTCACCATCAGAGTCCCCACCTTCCTCCGAGTCCAGAGCTTGTTCTTCGGATATTTCATCCAGCCAGACTTCAATCTTTGCTTCCATGTTCAGAGCGGTAGTTATCAACCTACGTAATTCTAGCATAATACTGTATTAAATTATTATTATTATTATTATTATTATTATTATTATTATTATTATTATTATTATTACCAAGCTACTGTTAGATGAAACAAGCTTTACCAATGTTTATGATTTTAAGCCACTTATTAGGAAGACTAAATAGCATAAATACAGTCAAAACCAAAATTAGGCCTAGATCTTACATAAAACCCAAGTACTGACTAAGTGCAAGTGACTATAACATCTTTGTCTATTGTCATAAGGGGAAACTTAAAACAGTTTTAGAATATAGAATTGTAGTAAGTTTGAAAAATATATAAATAATTTTGAAATAGCATCTTACTAGGTTGCAGAAAAACTATGAAATTACCATTGATTCTGTTATTAGTATTCTGAATGACACAACGGATGGATCATTATTATATCTGTGGCACAAACAGATTTTCTCCGTGAATAAATCATGATAAACTGCATTTCCGAAGTATATACTAACCTTTGGAAATCTTCTGTCTTCAGTATTCCACATCTTCTTCCTACAAATACCGTTTCACTGCAGCTCGACACAATGGGACTGCCACTGTACGCGCGCTAGGAACCGCTGGGATATATACTTCCCACCTAGTGATCTTAAGTCACAGTAGCGATCAGGTTATTAAGTTTGAAATGAAACTGTGCAGCCCTCTTACACTAGCAAGTGGAACTGCATGTTCTGAAATAGCCGGGAAGATAATCTCCCTAAAACCGTTACGTATATACGAGGTGGGAAGATAATATCCCAAAGACCTATAAAGAGTTAAATCAACAGTTTGCATGTTATGTTCCAGGCCATATGTGTTTCCTTAAGGTTTACTGATCTGCACAACAAACACAATGAGAAGAAGGCTTCCACCTAATCAATTCTTGTTAAACAAGTAGCCTATTGATTAGGTGGAAGCTTGCAGTTTAATTATCATCTGCTAATCATAATATTTGGCCCTCAATCACCAGTAATACACAGAGTCAATACAGGGTCTCTCTTATGAACCCAGACAGTCCAGCAGCATTTTTACTCTCTGAGACCTAAGCAGCAGTATGGGTGGCACGCTCATAGTCCTTGACCTTGCAAGAAGCGTGCACATATTCAGCCTAGCATCAGTAGCCAGTCTGAGTCTCACCTGTTAACATGGTGAGACAGTTATTGCAACACCGTATTTTCAAATGTAAAAGTTGTTTTAAGTACAACTCGGCTGGATGGGTTCACGATGCATTTGTTCAGCAATTTCCTGGTGAAGTGCTTGCTACCTTCACGAGTATAGATTCACATAATTGTAAATAAATTTGAAACTACTAGCTCAATGTTCAATAAATAACTTGAGTGCACATGAACAGTTTTAACGAGGAAAAGCTAGATGACTGGTGCTAATCTTCAGCGGTCACCGAATAAATCACTCACTTCATTAGTACAACAAGTAGGGGTTTTGGTTTCTTCTGCACACAGAGATACAAAGCTGTTACACATCAAACCGTACAAGTTTACATGGGCCCATTGTTTAAAACCTGCTGATTCAGCAGTGAGAGATTGTGAGTGGTTTGTTGCACCATTGAATGGTTGTTTATTCGAGCCACAGCTTGTGTTCTTTTTGGATGATGCCTGATTTCATCTTAATGGTCGTGTAAACAGTCATAAATCTCGCTACTGGTATGCAGAAAATCCAAATGGTGTTTATAAAGTCTCTCATTATGAAGGATGACACTTCAAGCATCTTTTATCAGGTAAGATTTCATATAAGATTGTATACACTCTTAAAGTAGGGCGGCCACGCGCGATGTAAGTTGGGCTGAGGCAGCTGCTGTAGCGCAGAGTACAAACACCGTGCATTCGGACTGGGTTTATAAGAAAGATCCTGTATACTCATTTTTGCCACTGACTGTAGTTAACAATCCAACAATAACTTAACTCTGATCACCCTTCTGTCAAATTTCATCTCTCCCCTTGGTTTCTCCATCAATTACTGAATCCAAGGCCAGGAAATATTACTTTTTCTAGAACCTATATCTCAAATATATATATCATTTAAGGGTTCCAGATGTACATTTTCTTTGGGTTAGGCTATATTTTCTTTCACTGCCCCTGCCTTCCACTTGAAACTTTCCCTTGCAGAGTGAAAGAGTTTTAACGATTGGTAGACTTCCATCAGTGATGGATACAAGTAATTATTTTCACCCTTCCACCGAGCTGTACTGCACTTAACGTGAGGGTTCTGTGCTGCACTAATGTTTCTTGCTAATGTTATATACAGTGCTTTTTTTGTTTTGTTTTTATTTAAAAAAATGTCATTTATTGACAGAGAAATGTATTATAAATATTCCAGCAGATGAGACTATGTTCACAAATTGAATTTGCAGTAACGATTCTCGCAAGATGGTACCATGTCCTCATATTTCATAGGCTTCATAGGTTGGTAATGCACCCGGGAACAGGAAGTTGTGTTCACTTCCGATTGTTTCCAGTGTCAGATAATCGGTTCTATATCTGCTCTGCAAAATGCAGGGGTTCATGTGTGTTTTGAATTAATCTACTATAAGTTAAATCAGTACAATCATTCTTCAAAATAAGTAGATACTTTATGTCAATGAGTAAAATAAGGGAGGCTGAAGAAGAAGAAATTGACAAATCTACATGTAATAATAATGGCGTGTGGCCTCCAAAAAGGCCTGGTGCAGGTCTTTCGAGTTGAACCGTATAGCCGACATCATAGTTTATAATTTTCATGATCCGTGTTGATTTCCCAGGTTCAATAGAAAAGGACTTTTATTAGGAATCTACCTAATCAACACTAAAATAACACTGTACACAAAATCTTATCCTATCTCGTAAGAAGTAGTACCACTTTTGGTCACTGTGTGACCATCTTAGTTACATATGTAAAGTCACTTAAAAGCTAATCATAACACACATAAACATGACATACAACATATTTCTTTTTTTTTTTTTGTGAACATTCTTTATAAATCATAGGACAAATTTCAAGAAGCATCAATGATAGCACAATGTGGATGACAATGTGGATGTTTTCCTTATTCTACATCAACAGAGACTATACCAAAGATGTCATTGTCAAGAATGTTCACAAAAAAATTTGGATTTTGTAAATCATATTATTGTTTATGTGGGTTATGTTTAGTTTTTAAGTCACTTTATACAGGGTCCAGCAGAAACAATCTACCATTTTAGTATAAGTCCTATAGTAACACTAAATAGGAAAATGTAAACTACTAGAGTGGCAATTGATAGGAATCACAATGTCATTTTATGATACAGTAACACAAGTCATGTTTCATTTTCATCTTTTGATAATCACATATTTTAGATAATCACTGTCCCTTGCGATGCACGCATGGAGTCGACGAACGAGGCTGCCCATTACCTTCACCAGCATTTCAGGTGCAACTGTCTGGATCTCTTTGTGAATGCGTCACATCAAAGTGTTGCCCCACATTGCTAGAAATAGAATGATATCAAATTAATGCCCTGTCTCTGTAATTCAGGAATCAGGAAGGTCGTCAATAGGCCTCTGTAATGTTCCAAATTCACTGTGGCTGAGTTTCCATGTTGATCCTCAATAAAAGTAGGGTCCAATAATTCTGGAAGCTGAAACACCAAACCATGAACTTTGCACTATGGAGTGGTTTTTCATAGAGTTCTTGTGAATTCACATTACCCTAGTTGACATAGCCTGTCAGTTCAAAGTATGCCTCATCCGACATTATCAGGTTGGGAAGAATGTCCCTATTCTCGACCAATAAGTCGATAAAGTTGGTACAGAATTTTTTCCAGGAGGCATAGTCACGCTGCGATAACTTATGAGTCACCTGCATTTTGTGCAGATGATGAGCTAAATCATTATGGAGAATGCGGCGCACACTTCTGTCCGACATGTGTAAAACTGCAGCGTGTTTATTTACTGAATGCCTAGGATTCCTGTCAACAGTGTTCCATACTCTCTCAATGTTTTCTGGCGTCCACACTGTCCTTGGGTTTCCTGGTGGCTTCTTATTCGTGGCACTTGTGGTAGCACGAAACTACTCAACCTACCTCCGATTGTGTGTTGTTGTTTGGTACTCTTCCATGTCTCCCAATATTGAACTGTTGTCGAAATTTCCGCTGCGTAGCTACCACACTGTCACCACTTTTGAAATATGTTTCAATCACAAAAGCGGGATGCGTCGCGGTCTAACGCTTCATGGTAACTAAAACGGCATCCTTCATGTTACACACTACCCTGTTGGTTTTATCCCCACTGCCATTGAAAGTGGTAGAGTGTTTCTATTGGACCCTGTATATGTAGCTGAAGATGGTCACACAGTGACCAAAACTGGTACTACTTCTTACGAGATAAGCAAACGGGATGTCTGTGAGGATGCCTACCTATGATGAATTTTTTAAATGCTGAATACGGCACACACACCAACCCCCCAACCAAGTTGTTGGAATTAACCAATAATGGTTAAAATACTTGACCCGGCCGGGAATCGAACCCAGGACCCTCTGGTCCAAAGGCCAGCACGTTAACCATTTAGCCATGGAGCCGGACAAATCTACATGTGATCATGTAATACACCAAACTAGCACTGAAAATACAGGTGGTGAAGAGTATCATGAAGATCGAAGATCCGCTGGGTCAAAAGGAAGCAGATTCTGATAATGATTGGCCAGAACATTGGAACGTTCTGAGTTAAAAAAAAAAAAAAAGGCCTTCTGTGAGACAAAGGTATGTTGGAGTTTATGTTATAAGTGTGGAAGTTGCTGTAATAGCACCTACATGGTGAGTACCAGCACCTTTTCTTACAGAAAAAAAAGCACCGATTATATACAGTCGAACTTCGATATCTCAAATCACCTTAGGAGCTGAATTTTATTTTGAGTTATCGAAATTTTGAGATATAGAGAATTCTCGCATATGAGGACTACACGTAATCGCATAACGTGTAACTACGGCTTGATACTGCCATTAAGTGTTATTTAACTTGTTTAACTTTGAAGTATTTTGTCAGTACTTAATTCCAACAGTTATTATAGTAAGTCGGTGAAGACAGAATACAATATACAGTCAAGGAACATGCTTTTCATTCTCAATCTTCTTTTCTTCCACTTAGTTTTCAATAACAGTTAGTTATTTCTGTAAAAACATTTACATTCGACTGACTCTGTATTTAGGATCGAAGAATAGTCAATGCACATAACACCTGGTGTAGTGACAATTCAGGAGAGGCTTCGTACAGCTCCAACTGCCTATGGTCAACGCGCCAGGGGTAGACAGATAAGATATACTGTAGTATGTTAAGGAACAATAACACACAAACCTTAAATGCCATATTGCACAGTTAATGTTGTACAAAATTCGAGTTAAAGTATATTTTCAGCGTCTGTGGAGGAAATGTTTGCTTCGAGAAATAGAGAAATTAGTGCAATTGAATTTCGAATAATAGAAAAATAAATACACGTGAAGTGCAGGACAGATGGCAGGGAGATTTAAATTATTTCGAGGTACTGGAAATTCGAGTAATGGAGGTTTGAGATACTGTGGTTTGATTGGAGGGTTGGAATATAAGTCATGGGAGTGGGGAGCATACTGTGCTGCGGAATGTGTGAATAATGGTGAGTAGGTTTACCAAGTGTAGGATATAAAGCGAGAAAACTGACGGCCATGAAATCCTTGTCCTATATAATGTTTATTCCCAGAGAGTACAGTAACCTTTATAGTAAACCCTCAGGGTAGTCCCCTACATTGTTCACAATACGTTGCCAATAGGACATCAGGCACCAGTCACCTCACCATGTGTGTATTTTTTAGTTCCCTGTTTTACAGCATCGGCATTGTCTTTTCCTGTTCCAAACTATCTCTCACACATTGGTTCTTTCACTTTGGAGATGAAGTTTAAATATGGTGGGTGTTCCACTACTTCCCACCCTGTCACATCCATTCTGCATGGAATTTGATTCACTAGTCCAGTCCCATCACTCCGTGACACCACCACCTTATACTGTGTTCATATACTATGATCGATCGTTTCCAGGACATATGAGCATTGTATGGTAACACTTTTCAGATGTGAGGATTATGACAATTGCCATTACTTATGCCCCAACCCTCATATGCAGAGTTATGTTTGCCTGATTTGCCTGAAATGCTACATTAACACAGAATAAGAGCAATTCTCTGCCAGCAAATCATTAGGATTATGAAGAAAATGCATATATTTTTAGAAAATTCAATTCTAAATTCTGTGTAAGTATTTCACTTTTGATTAGAGTAAGAGTTTGGTCCACATAACACATGGACTGTGGTAATAATAATAATAATAATAATAATAATAATAATAATAATAATAATAATAATAATAATAATAATAATAATAATAATAATCGTATGGCCTCAGCTACCGTGTGCAGACATTTCGATTTGACGCCATCTGGCTGTCTGCTCATCAATTTCGACGTTCCGTTTTACTCTAGGTCCGCTAGATGGCAGACAGAGTAAACCAGATCTCTCTTGGGCGTCTATGGCTGAGATTTAATTAATTTTGTCGGGTAAATACCAAATGTATCACCAGAGATCTTTTACATGCCGACATCGTACGACATGGAGTGTTGAATGGACTTTTTTCCGCCCTTCAAAAATCCGACTACCTCTGCCGGGTTTGAACCCGCTATCTTGGGATTCGGAGGCCGACACTCTACCACGGATCCACAGAGGCAGCTATGGACTGTGGTAAAGTGAATATTATGCAGGCATATAGAAAATACTTGACTGCAACAAAAATTTGAAATAATAAACAATTTATTTAATTTATTTTCCGGGTTGAACCGTGTTGTACTTGTACGCATATCACGTACAGTGTGCCGACGTTTCGAATACATTGCAGTATTCATTGTCAAGGCGACTGAAATACCCCTACTCGATCCGAGGTAATCAGTCTCCCAGGCAGAGTTACACTACTAGAGTGGCCTTGATCTTGGCCTTTTATATCCTAGCCTATCTGGCTGGCGTAAGCCCTGGCTGTCTCGCGAGGCTTCTGGAAAGTTTATGTCACAGCCAGGTAGTGGGGGCTTGCCCGTGCTGTTATGTAATGGGGTTGCGGCCCGTGTGTTTATGTTGTGGTCTGTATGTCTTAAACTATGAATGATGGGCATCCAAGAATTACTGATTTTGTATCCTTCTTCTAAATTTATGTTATTCGGATGTTTCTTGATTTCGATAGCCTCGCGGATTTTTCTTTCCAGATTCCAAGGGATAGCTGCTAGGATCTTGGTCTTGTCAAATGATATTCCGTGCCTAGTTTCGTAGGAATGCTTGGCTACTGCTGAAATATCTGTGTTTTGGTTCTTGGTGTGACGGATATGTTCTTTTAGGCGGGTGGAGATCAGACGTTTTGTCTCACCTACATAACAAGCTCCGCAGCTACATTCAATGTGATACACTCCAGGGGCCTGTAATTCTATTGTGTCTTTTACTGGTGGTAGATAACGGGCTAGCTTACGGTGAGGTTTATAGATAGTTTTTATGTTGTATTTGTCCAGTATCTTGCCGATCCTGTCTGTAGTGTTTTTAATGTATGGCAGTATCGCTGTTTTCTGGCAGGTCAGTTCTTCTTTCCCGTTGTTTTCTCCTGCGGCGGTCTTTTCTTTCTTCTCTTCTGATTTTTTAAGGACTCGTCGGATGTTATTGAGCGAGTAGCCATTTTTCCTAAGGGTTTCCGTGAGGTGTTCTTTTTCTTCCTCGAGGTGCTCTGCGTCAGATATCGCTATGGCCCTGTTTACTAGTGATGTTAGGACAGCCTGCTTTTGTGATGGGTGATGATGAGACGAGGCGTGTAGGTACCTGTCTGTGTGAGTGGGTTTCCTGTAGACTGCGCAGTCTACAGGAAACCCACTCACACAGACAGGTACCTACACGCCTCGTCTCATCATCACCCATCACAAAAGCAGGCTGTCCTAACATCACTAGTAAACAGGGCCATAGCGATATCTGACGCAGAGCACCTCGAGGAAGAAAAAGAACACCTCACGGAAACCCTTAGGAAAAATGGCTACTCGCTCAATAACATCCGACGAGTCCTTAAAAAATCAGAAGAGAAGAAAGAAAAGACCGCCGCAGGAGAAAACAACGGGAAAGAAGAACTGACCTGCCAGAAAACAGCGATACTGCCATACATTAAAAACACTACAGACAGGATCGGCAAGATACTGGACAAATACAACATAAAAACTATCTATAAACCTCACCGTAAGCTAGCCCGTTATCTACCACCAGTAAAAGACACAATAGAATTACAGGCCCCTGGAGTGTATCACATTGAATGTAGCTGCGGAGCTTGTTATGTAGGTGAGACAAAACGTCTGATCTCCACCCGCCTAAAAGAACATATCCGTCACACCAAGAACCAAAACACAGATATTTCAGCAGTAGCCAAGCATTCCTACGAAACTAGGCACGGAATATCATTTGACAAGACCAAGATCCTAGCAGCTATCCCTTGGAATCTGGAAAGAAAAATCCGCGAGGCTATCGAAATCAAGAAACATCCGAATAACATAAATTTAGAAGAAGGATACAAAATCAGTAATTCTTGGATGCCCATCATTCATAGTTTAAGACATACAGACCACAACATAAACACACGGGCCGCAACCCCATTACATAACAGCACGGGCAAGCCCCCACTACCTGGCTGTGACATAAACTTTCCAGAAGCCTCGCGAGACAGCCAGGGCTTACGCCAGCCAGATAGGCTAGGATATAAAAGGCCAAGATCAAGGCCACTCTAGTAGTGTAACTCTGCCTGGGAGACTGATTACCTCGGATCGAGTAGGGGTATTTCAGTCGCCTTGACAATGAATACTGCAATGTATTCGAAACGTCGGCACACTGTACGTGATATGCGTACAAGTACAACACGGTTCAACCCGGAAAATAAATTAAATAATTCTTCACACCGTGGAAGCTTCACTTCTAAGATAATAAACAATTTGTAATCCTTATGCTGAAAGAGTAAGAAAATATTTTCAGTAACAAAATTTGAGAAAAAAAAAAAAAAAAAAAAAAAGCAAAATTAACCCTCGTAGTGCTGCGCCTTTTTATAGTGGGTATGCTAAGAATGCCACCCATTTTATGATCAAACAGCAAGGCTGAATAAAGAAGAGAATGCTTGATTACCTGGCAATTTTAGCAATAGTTGGGGGGAACGCAATTGCATTCCTTGGCACTCTTAAGGATTAATTCATATACCAACTGTAGTAGACCTATATTTTTCTTATTATACAGATTAACAACACTCTTATTAATTCCCTTTGTCTCTTTCTTTTCTTTCCAGATCGCCTGCAGTTATAGCATTAAATGCTGTCACTAATCCACAATGGACGAACTACATGATTGGAAACCCAAGTTATCCTGCTTATATGCCTAACATTTTCCTACCATATTCTCATCAAATGTCGCTCTTCCGGAGGATGTATAACATTATACTCAGTTTTTATATACAGTATCAGTGGAATGTCAACTACCTGACTAAAGTGGATGGTATGGATTGATAACGATATTCTATGTATATTTCTAGGTAGAGTAGACTCTCTCATGTCCATCAGTTACAGGACCAGGGCAGGGTCGGTACACAAAAAAGGTCACACAATCTGACGTGAACAAATTAAAAAACTCAATTATAACTTGACATCGGGTCTTTAGGTCCCCAAAAATAAGTTTTAGGCGTTTAAATAGGTGGAAAAAAATGTATAAATATTTTCTTATTGGTTTAAAATAGGTGCAATGAAATTAACAGAATATATCTGAAGGAGTACTGTGTAAGTAGAAATACCTAATAATAATAATAATAATAATAATAATAATAATAATAATAATAATAATAATAATAATAATAATAATATTAATAATAATAATAATAATAATAATAATAATAATAATGTGTGTATGTTCAGTCTTCAGTCCTAAGGCTGGTTGGATCCTCAACAGCTCTGCCATCAGCTGTCATAGATGGCCTAGGCATCACTGAAGAGGCGTACAAGGGAAATGAGAAGTGAGGTAGTTTCCCGTTGCTTTCCTCACCGAGCCAGCCGTTGCTATTACATATCAGTCTGCCAAGTCCACTGAAATGCATGCACCAACTGACCCTATGAGCAACGTTTTCACACCATTTGTAGCAGGGACTGACTGCACAAGGAATGGCATTACTAGCATCACTCATACCTCGGTCACTTTCATATTGTCAAAGCCAAGGATAAGACAGAAACAGATCTATGAAAGCAACAAAATTGCTCTAGCCTATACCAGAAGACAACAGTGCACTGTAAACACTAGGTTCTGCCAGCAAAGGCAAGTTTCAATTTTACAAAGGTAAAATTAAGTGTATCCTCCCAATTCAATACATCATATAATTCCATCATTAGATGGAGTAATCAAATTCAAACATGTTTCAGCTTGTTTGAGCCATCTTCAGTGAAAAAATTCACGTCTACCGGTGGCAGCGAACGAGGAAACATGTACTGGACTAAATAAAATGTAGATAACAATTTGTTGTCACAAATAAGTATTGACTAGGTTGACCCATATTTCGATGTGATGGTGTTTCTACAAAGGCAGACTTTTGGCCTGAGTTTTTGACACAGTGATTTCATCCTGTTTTGAATTATTTTAAAACCAAATTTTGTAAACTAAGAGGTCCGCAACCTCGCTATGTGCACTTATTGTTCGTTTCCATCTGTATCATTTGTTTTAATTTCTTTTCTTCTTAGGTGGCACAGTTTTTAGAATCAATTATGTTTTGTATTAACCCCTGTTTTCACTGAATTTTAATGCAGCAAGTTGTTTTTTTGTTCCACACGATGTAAATATTGTATATTGGGTTGTTTTTATTTCCGTCATGTCTCTCTTTTGTTTTTTCATTTGTTCCTTCATTATGTTTTTTGGCACATTTTTAACTTGTATTATGTAAATTATTTCAACCCCTCCCCTTTTTTCACTGAAGATGGCTCAAACGAGCCACAACATGTTTGAATTTGATTACTCCATCTAATGATGGAATTAGCCTATATGATGTATTGAATTAGGAGGATACACTTAATTTTACCTTTGTAAAGTGAAAACCGTCAATACAGAATGATTCTAATATCTTGTAATACCGGTACTGTTTTAATTTCGTACTAACACATCACAGGTATTTGGCGATGGAAGGACGGGAAACGGCTAGAATTGGGAAGGTAGCATCCGTGGCCTTAATTAAGGTACAGCCCCACCATTTGCCTGGTTTGAAAATAGGAAAGCATGGAAAACCACCTTCAGGGTTGCAGAAGGTGGGATTCGAACCCACCATTTCCCGAATGCAAGATCACAGCTACGCAACCCTAACTGCCTGGCCAACTTGCTTGGTTTCTCATTCTTTCACTATGGGTCTGTCCTCTTTCCTGTGTCTACATGTTTCTGAATTTCAAACTTCTTGCCATTGGTTCCTCGGGTGTGAACTCGTATGAGCTGATTTTCTGTGTATAAACAGTTAGTGTAGCTGCCAGTGGGTCAATAATGAGTCCTGTGAGATCTTTTTGGGTGTCTACTAGCCAGTGTACTTCAGTTTGTCACGTTCCATTGATGACGAGGAAGATTTTTTTTATCAATCGAGAGTTGTCCATCAGTTTTAATTTTCTACTCCATGTTTTTTTTTCCTCTTTCAACCATAATAACAACTAAAATTGTGAGCTAATATGTGTGTTTTATCTTCAGCTGTCGTGCAAAAATATTTTGGTTCATCTGCACCCAGTGTGACAGCAATATTGCAGAATGTCAGTGCAGTAATGGTCCACACAGATCCAAGTTTTGATTATTCTTATCTTCAATGGCCTGCCGGAGTTTCTGTAGCTGGCATTCATATTGGAAAACCAAAAAAATTATCCAAGGTATGTATCATTTCAAGTTTTTTAATTTTAATAATGCATGTTATATGGGTCGACCTAGTCAATACTTAGTTGTGACAACAAATTGTTATCTACATTTTATTTAGTTCAGTACATGTTTCCTCGATCATTGCCACCAGTAGACGTTCATATGAGCTTCATATATATTCACAGTCAATGAGTTTGGTGCAAAGCCTGACTGACTAACAATGGGAAATGTAAACAATATGGATTTGCCTTAGACATTAGTAAACCAATAGAAGAACATTTCAATGGATAGACACAAGAACAAAACAAGGGACAGTGCAATAGAGAAGTGATAGACTATTTAACAATTTTGTATGTATGTTGAGTATTTAGGCCGAAGGCTGGTTTGATCCTCTGCAGCTCCTCCAACAGCTGCCATAGATAGCCTAGGCGTCACTGAAGAGGTGTACTAGGGAAATGAGGAGTGAGGTAGTTTCCCGTTGCTTTCCTCTAAAAATTTTAAAATAGTGAATAAGTAAGGTTCCGCTAGCAAACTTTTAACTTATATCACAACAATTGTGTCTAATGACAAGCACATATAATCTAATAATATAGGGTCTTTCACTGAAAGTGGGGCCGGCCGGCCGGCGCAGCGCAGCGGGTAGATGGGCGAGCTGGTAGGACGAGCACATGGCAGTACGCTGAGCTTGGGGCCGGGAGAGTGCTCGTATGAACTGCATGCACATAACATGCACACATAATAATGCATAATCAAAGTAAAATCATTTCTCACCTTGTCACAGAAAATATTGAAAATATCTTCCACCTGCATCGACATATTTCTAGCTTCATCTAAGGGAATTTTCATTCATACATATTAGTTCATCTACCGAGATAGCCTCAATTTCTCTCATGATATTTTGTTCGAGTCATCTACAGTGTTGAAATGGGAGATCCCCAGATCTAATTGTTTGCAATTTTTATTTATGGGAAAAATTGAAAAATAAGGTTTATGCAACAAACCCTCATACTGTAGATGAACTCAAACAAAATATGAGAGGAACTGAGGCTATCTTGGTAGATGAACTTTTTTTTTTGCTAGTTGCTTTACGTCGCACCGACACAGATACGTCTTATGGCGATGATGGGACAGGAAAGGGCTAGGAGTGGGAAGGAAGCGGCCGTGGCCTTAATTTTCAGGGCTGCCGACAGTGGGGTTCGAACCTACTATCTCCCGAATACTGGATACTGGCCGCACTTAAGCGACTGCAGCTATCGAGCTCGGTAGGTAGATGAACTAATATGTATGAATGAAAATTTCCTTAGATGAAGCCAGAAATGTGTAGATGCAGATGGAGGACGTTTTCAACATCTGTGACAAGATGAGACATTTTTTTACTTTGATATGCGTTATTATGTGTGCTTGTTATTTACATGTGATTCATATGGGCGCTCTCCAGGCCCCAAGCTCAGCGAGTTGCCATGTGCTCATCTGACCAGCTCGCCCACACACCCGTTACGCCGCGCCGGTCAGCCGGCTCCAGTTTGAGTGAAAGATCCTGTATTTTAACAGTGTACCAGTAACCAATATTTTAAAGGTCATGTATTTCAATTATTTTAGGAAACATGTGAAAAAAAATGGCGTATGGCTTTTAGTGCCGGGAGTGTCCGAGGACAAGTTCGGCTCACCAGATGCAGATCTTTTTGATTTTACGCCCGTAGGCGACCTGCGCGTCATGATGAGGATGAAATGATGATGAAGACGATGCACCCAGCCCCCGTGTCAGCGAAATTAACCAATTATGCTTAAAATTCCCCACCCCGCCGGGAATCGAACCCGGGACTCTTGTGACCAAAGGCCAGCACGCTAACCATTTAGCCGTGGAGCTGGACTAGGAAACATGTAATAGCAATAGAATGAAAGGTTTTAATATGCTAAGAGTAGTTTTTAAGAAGGTTGATTATGAGTTTAGAACAGAATTCCAAAACATACTGAACTAAATAAAATGTAGATAACAATTTGGTGTCACAAATAAGTATTGAATAGGCGGACCCATATAACATAGATTATTGTATTTTGTCAATATGGAACAATCAGCCTATAAAAAATGGTCAAGATTATAAATTCTATTATTTTAGCATTTTTGTCCTCATTCTTACGCATGCCCCATCCTAAGTTTCCCTTGATGTTTTGACAAGGGCTGAAATAGGCTTATAAATCCCTATATATGAGGGCTGTTTCTTTATCAGTGGCAACTACTGAATACAATTGATACATAAGAGATAACCCCATGAAATGTCTACAGCCCCTCAAAGTAGTCCCTAGCATTGTGTAGAGCCCATTATCTGTGATGTGAAAGCTGTAGTATGCCTGTAGTGGTGCTTGTTCTGTGGATAGTGCAAATGGAGCAATTTGTCGCCTGTAGAACTTTGGGAACAGTTCAAATGTGGATGCCATGAAGTGGTTCTTTCAACTTTGGTAACATAAAAATTACTAAAATCACACAAATCACTATCTCCAAGCATATTCTCACCATCATCCAGCACAAAAACAGGGCATTTTCACGACATTCGCCACAAGAGTGACACGATTTGTGAGCCATCAAATATCCAGGAGGAGATGGACACACTCAAAGTCACATTAAAGGTAATGGTTACAATGATGTACAGATTCATATAGTCCTGCATCTCAGAGGTACAACTCAGCAAAGCTCACTGAAAGAAGAAGAGAAGGGAACTGTTTACCTGCCTTACATCCACAGTACCACAGACCGAATTGCCAAAGTCCTCCGCAAGCACAATATAAAAACAGTGTTTGGCACCGTCACTAAAATTGCTCACAGTTTAGGTAAAAGCAAGGATAAATTGTCCCCACTATCACAGCCTGGGGTGTACAAAATTCCCTGCACCTGCAGCAAGGTATACATTGGCCAAACATGCCAGTCCTTTGGGACTCGCATTAAGGAAGAGCAAAGAAATATCCGTTTCAACCAGCCAGACAAGTCAGCAATAGCTGAGCAGGCCCTATCGTTGGGTCATGAAGTCGTGTTCAAAATGTTCGAGCTCTTACCCACACTAAACACTACAGGTCTAGGATTATATGGGAAGCTGTGGAAATACGTAAAAATCCTAACAATGTCAACAGTGACAATGGCGATCAATTAAGTAATGCATGGTTGCCAGCCATTAAAGACTTACGTAGATAGTTCTCTTCCCTGTCCTTTCTCTATTGTTATTTCATTTTGGTGTCTTCCAAATTCGTACATTCATCATCACCAGATGGTTCATTCCAAGCTATGTGTTATGTGTTAAGTGTCATACTTTCATAATGTGTGTACACTGGTTATGCCCCCTCCTCCTCCCACACCTTCTCACATCATTATCCTCCTCTGGTTTTCTCCACCCACTTTCTTTCCATTCTTCAGCTTTGTTCTATTCTATTCTTCATTACATTTTATTTTATTAGTCTCTGATTTGTCTGATGTCCTCTCTCTTACTTCTCACGCACACATGGTGTGGTAGAACATCTTAATTGGAGCTTAACGTTGTCGTCACCTCCCGCTTGGAATACGAGCACTGTGCCAGCATACAGCAAGCCACCTGGTGATAAATGAACGTACCACTCTATCTCCAATGATAAAGCATTCTTAAATTCAAATTCTCATTATTGTAGAAGACTTCCTCGTGAACAGTCGAGATTTTGTTCTGAAGATGCGGAGCAAAGTTCTCTGTGAAACATAAAGAGTTTCATCTTGTTTTCTTGACACAGCATAAGCTCAAAAGTTCATATCATGTCTACAAGCACGGGCCGTGAAAGCACCAATGATAAAATCACAAACTGTGAGGTTTGTATCCATTCCCAGTAATCCACCAACAAGCTGTACATCCTCGTCACTGACAGCAGGGCGATCGGGTTGAGGCAGGTCAGCCACACGCTGTCATCTCTCAAGTTGTCTTTGACTACCCATACAATGGTTCTGTAAGCCAACGCCAAATCCCCGCATGCCTCATGAAGAACTTCATGACATGGTCATGCTGTATGGCACATTCCATTTTTAAATTCTGTTGTGCCTGTTCTTGTTTTGAGAATATCTTGGATAATAACCGCTCAACCAGTCTCTCACAGATGACACTGTACTTTGCAGCACAGCGCATATCTGCATCAAATTGAGAAGAGTCCACCTATTCAATACTACAATATTGTATTATCTCTTAGAAGAAATAGGCTATTTGTATTCTAATTATAATAACATGTTTTGTCCATCTTATGGGACATCTTCAGCTTAATGAGGGTACAAGAATATACCAAAATACATGCAAAGTTAACAAGCAGATTCTCTAAAATAATTTAATTTTAGAGAATAATTTAAAGCTTTTAGTAACATTGTGTATGAGTAACACTTTCGTCTTCTTTCTTGAATGTACAAAAGCCTCCATGGCTCAGGCAGCAGCACACCGGCCTCTCACCGCTGGGTTCTGTGGTTCAAATCCTAGTCACTTCATGTAAGATTTGTGCTGGACAAAGCGGAGGCAGGTCAGATTTTTCTCTGGGTACTCCGGTTTTCCCTGTCACCTTCCATTCCAGCAACACTCCAATATAATTTCATCTGTCAGTCATTAATCACTGCCCCATAGGAATGCGATAAGCTTTGGCAGCCAGCACAATTCCTATCCTTGCCGCTACATGGGGGCTTCATTCATTACCTTTCTGACCCAGTCGAATGACTGGAAGCAGGCTATGCTTTCATGGATGTACAGTTCTTTGTATACTGTGCCCTTTTAATGGTATTTCAGTCATAGAAGGTGTGTTTCAATTACATTCATATTGGATAATTAAGGTTACAGTTAAAATCTCTTCCTATAAGCTGTTGATTTTTGCTTGATGTTGAAGTGATGATTTAAGATATTGCCTAGCAAGATAATTGTGTTAGAATACTGATGTTGAAAATTTGCCGGTATAGATTGAAGATTTTCAAAGATATTTGTTGAAGAGTCTCAATTTGATGCAAGTATTACAAGCTGCAGAAATGAAGTTCCTGATGTCATTGCTGCAGAAAACAAGAAGATGTAAGATCCGGAATGAAGAGATCTGTCATAATACACAAGTAAACCATTCGCTAAGCAAAATTGAAAGAACATCAAGACTCAAATGGTATAGCCATGTAAAAAGGATGGATCAAATGAGAACAGCAAGAAAATGGCTAGAAAAGGAACTGGAAGGCAAAAGACCTAGAGGCAGACAAGGAAACAGTGGATCAGTCAAGCAAAGCAGGACCTGGAAGGAAAAGGAGTGGAATGGCACCAAGTTGAGAAGGAAGAAATGTACCTGGACAGACAAAGCTGGAGAGCACTCTTGTATTGCACCCGGGCGACTGGAGACGGTTAAAGGATGATGATGAAGATGATTACATCAATACAGATGCTTCATAATGAAATTCACTACATGCACAGCACATGTGTGAAGTGTTGAATGGATGAGTCTATATACTGTGAGACAGGCTGGGAACCACCCAAAAAGAGCGTATATGCGAGAAACATTGGTTCCATTTCCTGGTGCATATCCAAGAGTATACCCATTAATAAAAAAGCAGCCCTTAATAAAGAAACAGCCCTCATATAATTTCATATGGAACACAAAATTGCACCATAGAGTGGAGGAACTTGATGAAAAGCCTCAGGGTTTCTTTTGGAAAAACAACTCAGTTTATTTGGTAACCCAACAGCGCAGAGTGCTGTGCTGGGCATGGCATGCACTAAATATTAGCAGATGAGGAGTTCAATACCTATATGCAACGCAATTGTGTTACAATTTGATGTAGAGATTGTGAACTACGTTAAACTTTCTTTTACATAATGCATTGTTTTCCTCTTCCTTCTGATGGATATATTTACTTTCTACCAAATGTATTCTTTCCTTTGAGTATTTTGATATAGTCATGAATTTTAGAGCTGTAACTACCAATCTTGGCAGGGAGGCTTAAAGTGCAGCTGTCTAATCACAGAGTATTTCTTTGCTTTTGAACAACAGTTACAACTCAGGTGATAGTGATCTTAATTCCAATCGTACTTCATTGATGAATGATGTTGATGTGGTGGAAAGTGGAGGTGATATTGAGGTGCGTGATGTTAAGCCACATGCTTGTACATTTCAGTGGAAAGATGCTGTATGTCTACATAAGTGGTTTAAGGGGAGGTATTTCATGATGTACTGTAGAATAGAAAGTGTGTGTTATAATGTACCAACATTCTGTGTGTATATCTGCTGAAACTATCAATTAACAGTGTTCCCAATATTGGACATTTTACGCTCCTAATTCAATGAATAACAGATTCCGCCTGCACTAGCAGTTGGTGAGTGGTGCATGCAGCAACTGCTCCTGCTCTGAGGGGTTAATTGTTACACTGTTTTTCTGGCAAATACTACATACAATTATTGAGGTTATCATATCATGCTCATTTGAAAATCATCATCATTTTGCACATCTTCCAGCCACTGGCCAGGTTTAGAACATAAGCCTCCCTATGATATTCTGTCTTCCCACTGTCTCTCTGTTCAGGCCTCCCCTGTTTTCTTCACCTGCTTTACTTCTTTCATCCACCTACTTCTTGGTCTTCCTCTTGTCTCTTGCCCTTCTCTCCCATCACATGGATCTTTCTGGGTATCCTTTTCTTCTCCATTCTCTTCACATGTCCATACCATGTAAGTCTTGATCCCTCTATCCAATCCTGCAGTGATTTTACCTGCATTAATTCTGCAACTCTCTCATTTTAAAAACTTATTCATCTTTGTTACTCATATTCTGCTTCTCAAAAATTTAATCTCACTAGCCTGCATGCTGGTTTTCTCTCTTCCCCATATTAACCCCTTGATGCCGACCTCCATACATTGTATAGACCACCTTTTCTTCCCAAGCTGCCGACCTCTATGCGTGGTATAGACCCCTGCAGGCCTAAATTAATTTTGTTCTAGCTTGTCAAGTTTTAAAGTTGTCGAGATGGAAATGGCATATCCTTATATCCAGCCCAAATCAGAGTTTCTTTTTTTTTTTTTTTCTCTAAAGTATTTGAAACAGTGACCACATTCTGGTTGATAGCATGTAGGGTTTAAATTTCTGCTGCATTCCAGCAGATACATGTTTCAGTACAGGATGTTGCCTTACGTAGATTGATAGTATAAATTGTCATCCCTTATGAATGTTGACCTCCTCTGCGAACCATGTGACCTTGCCGCGGTGGGGAGGCTTGCGTGTCCCAATGATGCAGATAGCCGAGCCGCAGGTGCAACCATATCGGATGGGTATCTGTTGAGAGACCAGACTAACGAATGGTTCATCGAAAGGGGGGTAGCAGCCTTTCGGTTGTTGCAAGGGCGGCAGTCTAGATGATTGACTGATACGGCCTTGTAATAATACTCAACATGGCTTAGCTGTGTTGATACTGCTACACGGCTGAAAGCAACGGGAAACTACAGCCGTAACCACCTCCCGAGGACATGCAGCTCTCTCTGTATGAAAGATGTACTGATGATGGCTTCCTCCCGGGTAAAATATTCCGGAGGTAAACTAGTCCCCCATTCGGATCTCCGGGTGGGGACTACACGAGAGGGGGCGATCATCAGGAAGATGGATACTGACATTCTGCGAGTCGGAGCGTGGAATGTTAGGAGTTTGAATCGTTGTGGTAGGTTAGAGAATCTGAAAAGGGAGATGGATAGGCTAAAGTTAGATGTAGTTGGTATAAGTGAAGTACGTTGGCAGGAAGAACAGGATTTTTGGTCAGGCGACTACCGAATTATCAACACGAAATCAAACAGGGGTAATGCAGGAGTTGGTTTAATAATGAATAAGAAAATAGGGCAGCGGATAAGCTACTACGACCAGCATAGTGAAAGAATTATTGTCGCCAAGATAGACACCAAACCAATGCCCACCACAATAGTGCAGGTCTATATGCCTACTAGTTCAGCGGATGATGAAGAAATTGAAAGAATATATGAGGAGATAGAAGATTTAATACAATATGTCAAAGGTGACGAGAATCTAATTGTGATGGGAGACTGGAACGCAGTGGTAGGCCAAGGAAGAGAAGGTAGCACAGTAGGAGAATTTGGATTGGGACAAAGGAACGAAAGAGGAAGTCGGCTGGTTGAATTCTGCACTGACCATAATTTAGTCCTCGCCAACACTTGGTTCAAACACCACAAACGACGGCTGTATACGTGGACGAGACCTGGAGACACTGGAAGGTATCAAATAGACTTCATTATGATTAGGCAGAGATTCAGAAACCAGGTGTTGGATTGCAAAACTTTCCCAGGAGCAGACGTGGACTCTGACCACAACTTGTTGGTCATGAAATGCCATCTGAAGTTGAAGAAATTGAAGAAAGGAAAGAATGCAAAAAGATGGGATCTAGACAAGTTGAAAGAAAAGAGTGTGATGGATCGTTTCAAGGAACATGTTGCACAAGGACTAAATGAAAAGGCTGAAAGAAACACAGTAGAGGAAGAGTGGAGAGTCATGAAAAATGAAGTCAGTAGGGCTGCTGAAGAAATGTTAGGAAGGAAGAAAAGATCAACTAAGAATCAGTGGATAACTCAGGAGATACTAGACCTGATTGATGAACGACGAAAATACAAGAATGCTAGAAATGAAGTGGGCAGAAAAGAATACAGGCAATTAAAGAATCAAGTGGATAGAAAGTGCAAGGTAGCTAAGGAAGAATGGCTGAAGGAGAAGTGCAAGGATGTCGAAGGCTGTATGGTCCTGGGAAAGGTAGATGCTGCATACAGGAAAATCAAGGAAACCTTTGGAGAAAGGAAATCTAGGTGCATGAATATTAAGAGCTCAGATGGAAAGCCACTTCTAGGGAAAGAAGACAAAGCAGAAAGATGGCAGGAACATATCCAACAGTTGTATCAAGGTAACGATGTAGATAATTTGGTTCTGGAACATGAAGAGGCTGTTGATGCTGATGAAATGGGAGACCCAATTTTGAGGTCAGAGTTTGACAGAGCTGTGAGTGACCTAAATAGGAACAAGGCACCTGGAATTGATGATATTCCCTCTGAATTACTGACTGCCTTAGGAGAAACCAGCATGGTAAGGTTATTTCATTTAGTGTGCAAGATGTATGAGACAGGAGAAGTCCCATCCGATTTTCGGCAGAATGTTGTTATACCTATTCCCAAGAAAGCCGGTGCTGACAGGTGTGAAAACTACCGCACTATTAGTTTAGTATCTCATGCCTGCAAAATTTTAACACGTATTATTTACAGAAGAATGGAAAAACAAGTTGAAGCTGAGTTGGGGGAAGATCAATTTGGCTTCAGAAGAAATGTAGGAACACGTGAAGCAATCCTGACTTTACGTCTGATCTTAGAGGATCGAATCAAGAAGGACAAGCCCACGTACATGGCATTCGTAGATCTAGAAAAGGCATTCGATAATGTTGATTGGACCAGGCTATTTATGATTCTGAAGATGATAGGGATCAGATACCGAGAACGAAGAATTATCTACAACCTGTATAAAAATCAGTCTGCAGTGATAAGAATCGAGGGCTTTGAAAAAGAAGCAGCAATCCAGAAAGGAGTGAGGCAAGGCTGCAGTTTGTCCCCTCTCCTTTTCAATGTTTACATAGAACAGGCAGTAAAGGAAATCAAAGAGAAATTTGGAAATGGAATCACAGTCCAAGGAGAGGAAATCAAAACCTTGAGATTTGCCGATGATATTGTTATTTTATCTGAGACTGCAGAAGATCTCGAGAAGTTGCTGAATGGTATGGATGAAGTCTTAGGTAAGGAGTACAAGATGAAAATAAATAAGTCCAAAACAAAAGTAATGGAGTGCAGTCGAACGAAGGCAGGTGATATAGGAAATATTAGATTAGGAAACGAAGTCTTAAAGGAAGTAGATGAATATTGTTACTTGGGTAGTAAAATAACCAACGATGGCAGAAGTAAGGAGGACATAAAATGCAGACTAGCACAAGCAAGGAAGAGCTTTCTTAAGAAAAGAAATCTGCTCACTTCAAACATTGATATCGGAATTAGAAAGATGTTTTTGAAGACTTTTGTGTGGAGCGTGGCATTGTATGGAAGTGAAACATGGACGATAACTAGCTCAGAAAGAAAGAGAATAGAAGCTTTTGAAATGTGGTGTTATAGAAGAATGCTGAAGGTGAGATGGATAGATCGAATCACGAATGAAGAGATACTGAATCGAATTGGTGAGAGGAGATCGATTTGGCTAAATTTGACGAGAAGAAGAGATAGAATGATAGGACACATCTTAAGACACCCAGGACTTGTTCAGTTGGTTTTTGAAGGAAGTGTAGGTGGCAAGAACGGTAGGGGTAGACCAAGGTATGAATATGACAAACAGATTAGAGCAGATGTAGGATGCAATAGTTACGTAGAAATGAAAAGGTTAGCACAGGATAGGGTGGCATGGAGGGCTGCATCAAACCAGTCTATGGACTGATGACTCAAACAACAACAACAACATGAATGTTGACATCTCCTTGTGAGAATTCCTATAATTCTTTCACTAACTCTTACGACTCATAATTACTCGACTCGCTGTTACTTTGAAACACGATATTGTGTTGCAAAGAAGCATGGCAAGGTGCAGTTTGAATGAAAGAGAAGTAATTAAGTTTTAATAAATCGGATGATAACAGCACTCCAGCCAACTGAACTGAGCAAAGTGAGAGTGGACGCATAACATAAGGAATAGGAGGGTATGGTGTTCACGGCCAAGTAATGGATGATAAAACATGCCAAATTGTACGCTTTCTTTCCCATGATCTAATAATCACCCCATTAACCTGGGGATTTGTGCTAACTGAATTTTTGAATTATTTTTCCTGGTTCTTCTGCTCAAAGTTCCCCAGGCAACGATTACTCTAGTTTTCATTGCATTGGGAAACAACCCAGGCAAATATAAGAATGTCACTTTCATTCCGTATAAAAAGTGGAAGGGCTCTTCTCCATTAATACACTATAATGAAAGCAAAGTCATCTCCATGCAGGCCACGAAGGCCCTGGGAGGGTTGGAAGGTATAGGCTCCCATTATCTATAACCTTGGCACTCGGTAAGGTAGAGTGGTTAGCTCTACACCCGGCCTCCTTTGCTCCCAGGAATTAACCTGGTGCTCATTTTTGGTGTAGGCTGAGTGAACCTCAGGGCCATATGCACCTCCAATAGTGGAAATCTCGTTTCTTAAATTTTTCGACTTTCTGACTGGGAATAGAACCCACGTCCTTCCAGGTGAACCGAGCACGCCTTTACTGCCTCGGCCAGGCAGCCCCTATTAATACACTATAAGGTAAATATAAATTGAATGAATGTAAATTATAGTCTTTTGAGTTTTGACTATAAACATTTGAAAATAATTGAGCTAAACTGTTGTAACAGTGAATTTTAAAAGATATTGCTACATTTTCTTAGTGCTCACATTTGAATCACCTCCATCCGCTGGATAAAGTGTCACTCAAGTGGCAGAAAGGGGGAACTTCTAAAACGTACAAGTTTAAATTTGTTATACTCAAATGTTCCCCGTCACTGAAGGGTTAACCAAGTTTCTGAAATTATATGTCAACAGTGATACATAGTACACCTATATATATCAGTCTTTATCTGTTTTGGGGGATGTCTTTACTCCACACTAAGCTTCCAACATTTCTGAGGAGTGTTTCTGCTCTTCTCCCCGGCACTCACTTCCTTATTGTTTCTTCTATTTTTCTGTATTAAGCTGCCTTGGTACTTGAAGCTCTCCATCGTTACTCCAGTTGTTGCTCTAACCTTCTTCACACTTGTAAGTATCATCTCGCTCTAGCAGAACAAACCCGTCATTGATGAGCTGATTGTTGATGTAACCGACTTAAGTCTGTACCATTTGTAGACATGCAACTTTTAAGCAGCAACCTTTGCACACCCTGGTGTCCAGTTTAAATTAGCAGGACATAGCAAGAACTGGCCACATACCCAGCCGAACAGCGCCCGTCTGGCAGGTACTCTGGATTGTGTGCTTTTAACACATAAAGGCCAAATTCCCAGTTCTAACTTATTTAGAGTATACTGTCAGGAGGTTAGGTATCAAGTACGCAAATTTTTTGACGGAATGTTTGGTCGCTGATGAAGAGATTCTCAAAACATGTACATTTTATTATACATACATTATCATTATAGACCGTTATGCCTTTCAGTGTTCAGTCTGCAAGCCTCTGTGAATTTACTAAATGTCTCCACAATCCTCTGTTTGCAACTAGTGCTATGGCCTCATTTAGTTCTATACCTCTTATCTTTAAATCGTTAGAAACTGAGTTGTCTTGGTCTCCCTATACTCCTCTTACCCTAAATAACAGAGTCCATTATTCTCCTAGGTAACCTATCCTCCTCCATCCATCTCACATGATCTCTTAATTCCCACTTGCACAGAAAAACGGCATTCAGATTTCGTCGGACTTCGTTCTAGGCTTTCCTTCACTCGAGCAATGTTTTTCTGGTGTTCAAACTCTTTTTGGATAGTTATGGCTTTTATTCGCTACAAAGCCTGTTTTGTACCATTTTGCCACTAGGTTCTGCATTGCAGACTTTGCTGGAGGTAGTCTTAAACTCTTGCGCAAACAGTTCCACACAGGTTTTCCACAAATGACGCTTCACATAACACTCGGCAATGATCATGCGCTGCTTTATCGTGAGCACCATTTTGTGTTGCATTCTGTAACTGTTTAAATCCCGTTACAAATATTTCTCTGTGTTATTATTATTATTATTATTATTATTATTATTATTATTATTATTATTATTATTATTATTGTTGTTGTTGTTGTATCTGATTTTTTATTATTATTACTATTATTGTAACTATTATTATTGTTTGATTCAATTCTGTAATCTGATTTTGCTATGTATTAAATAATTATCGCTTGCTTTATTGTATTTAATTTACTATGTATATATATGTTAGTATCAAAATAATGTACAGTGAGACTTATTGCCTAATGTCAGATATGGATATATTATTTGTGATACTACTTTGAAAACATTGCTACATATGGTAGAATACTGTTACATTAACTGTCGAGTCATCGCTCTGTCACTGTATGCATTTAGACAATGAGATAATATTCAGAGAGTTCCTACTTTGCCTGAAGCTATTTCATCAGTCTGTAATACTTGATAGCTAGGTGGGAGTGACATCAATGGCTGTTTTTAAAGATGACATGGGTGTTATACCATATGACAACTAATAAAGGGCTGTATCCTATAGCAGGAGTCAATTGGGAGTTGGAAGGAGTTGAAAGAAGAGGTTTGCCATGAAGTGTTGTAGTCAGATGGATGGAGCCTTGGAGAGTGAGGCCACAGTTGGTCAGTCTGTCAGTCTTGTAAATATTCTGGGCCAGTTTTATTTTACCTGCCTGGTATATGGGTATAGTACTGTCATTCAAGCTCAAATGATTATCTTTCACACCATTCTAGTTGCCTAATTTTTACCCCTAATGACCTAAATGATGTTAGTTGCAACTATTGCAAAATATTCCGATTGCAGGGCCTTAAAACTTTCCTGGATAGAGCCAAACATGGAGTAATTCTATTCAGTCTTGGCGGTGATCTACAAATGAGTGACAAAATAAAGCAAAAATTTCGAACTGCATTTTTGAAACTGGATCAGAGAATCCTTTGGAACTGGGAGATGGATACTTCACTTCAAAAGCCCAAGAAAATCAAGACTGGTCAGTGGATATCCCATACAGATCTTCTGGGTAAGTAGAAATGAACAATTTAGTAGGATATTGAATATTTTATTAACCTGGGAAGGGTGGAGATTTCATTTTTCTCTTAACTTGTTTATTTATCTGAAGACATTCACTGATGGGAAGTGAGGAAAAGGTATTTTCATGTAGATTGGTCCTGTGGGTCCTCAATAATAGCCTGGTACCATTTGGTACCATATGTCCCTTATGAGAGCCAATTATTGTGACATTTGGTAATACACTTAAGTTGCATTATTATCTAATGTGACCCCACAAATCTTTTATTTGGATGAAAAATAATCTGTAAATGTACTTAAAAAAAATTATTAGCCCATTCAATTTAAAAAAGTATATTTGTACACTATTATTTACAACTGTTCATAAAATCAGGCTGCATTTAGTTTGCCGTTACGAGAAAACAAGTGGAAGTTTATTTCTACACATTCAGACAGGTCTGTTCTGTGTAGTCAACTTCAATAACTGACCTATTCTTCCATTCGTGGGATTTTACTCCTCTCAAAGGGCACTCAATTGTTTCAGTGGTGATATCCCAGAGTGAGGAACAGTCCGATTTGAGAAATGGTAAAGATTCAGTCTGGAGATCATCCTCATTCTATGTTGAGGAGTTGTGAGACATTTCTTTTGGCCTTTTACTTGTCAGGAAATCCTCTTCAAGGGAGGAGGCATCATACTTTTTATTGTTCATAGCTGAAAATTATTTCAGTTAGTGCATGCAACTGCCATTGTATAAGATTGTAGACATGATATGGGCTTTTGGGCTTATGCCGTGTCAGGAAAACAAGGTGAAACTCGTTATGTTTCGCACAGAACTTTGCTTCTTGTCTTCAGAAGAAAATCTCGACTCTTCACGAGGAATCTTCTACAATAATGAGGGTTTGAATTTTAAGAATGCTACCGTTGGAGCTGTAGTGGAACGCTCGTTTGTCACCAAGTGGCTCGCTGTCAAATGGGAGCTGACGACAACATTAAGCTCCAGTTAAAATGTTCTATCACACCGTGTGTGCGTGAGAAGTGTCAAAGAGACAACAGACAAACCAGGGATGAATGTGGTAGAAGAAATAAAATAAAATGCGACAAAAGACACCAGGTTAGAATAGAACAGATCTGAAGAATGGAATGAAAGTATGTGGAGAAAACCAGAGGAGGATGATGTGAGATGGTGTGAGAGGGGTGGGGGGCATAACCAAGATTTTCTTCTGAAGACGCGGAGCAAAGTTCTCTGTGAAACGTTAAGAGTTTCACCTTGTTTTCTGACACAGCATAAGCCCAAAAGCCCATATCATATCTACAAGTACGGGCTGTGAATGCATCAGTGTAAACATTGTGTAAGATTGTCTACCAAACCCTCTTCAATCCCCCATTGCAGAGTCCTTATCAGAATATACAGCCACATCCACATTCCTTGTCTTTGTCGTCCTCTTCCAGTACAGTTCCTCCTAGTTGAGGCCACTGGAGAGGGAAACAAATGACCTATTTGCTAAGCTTGAATTTCTGAACACATTGTATGCTAGGCCTTAGAATATAGCCCCTCCACCCCCCCTGTCCCCCTCTACCAAACTAACAAATGTGCAAATGGTCAAAAAATTAGGAGAGCTGAAAGAAGTTATGATTACTCATGTCAAATCAATTTTTATATTTAATGAATTGGTTTTATGCGTTAGCCATACAGAACGAGCGGTAGATGTGAGACTTTGTAATTATTAAATTAATGTAGTAATGGTCTACCTTTCAATACTATAATATGTAATATTCTAAATTACATTAATTAGGGACTAGTTTCGGCCGGGGCTGGCCATCTTCAGCCTTAATGTAAAACACCTAATAACTAAACAAATGTACATGCACACAATTGACATAAAACAAATGAAAATATTTACAAAGTGACATTAAAAACTGGGATGGAATTATGAATAAATTTGAAAATGAACTAGGTTCTAACATCTTGAGTATGTTCATCATTGAGAATAATTTATATTTTCATTTGTTTTATGTCAATTGTGTGCATGTACATTTGTTTAGTTATTAGGTGTTTTACATTAAGGCTGAAGATGACCAGCCCCGGCCGAAACTAGTCCCTAATTAATGTAATTTAGAATATTACCTATTATAGTATTGAAAGGTGGACCATTACTACATTAATTTAATAATTACATTGTACTTGCAATTCAATACGGATCAGAACCATGAAGTTTATAACCTATGATGTGAGACTTTGTCAGAGGGTAGATATTATATAAATAATAAAACCTAGACCAAAACTTCAGAACTACAGGTTCTCCAGTTCGTCACTTTCGCTAGTTTGCCATAGCAGCAATGATATGTAATAAAATCAATACAGGTCCTACTCATACAATTACAAAACCTAACTTTTACAACAATCCACTTCTTAGTATAAAAATAAAGAAATAACAGAACAATATGAAATGCTAATGTAAACGACATGCGGTACTATATGGTACCAGCATCAGTGTTCTCCCCAGAAATGTTCTTCAGCCGGGTGGCAGGAATGAGTAGCCGGGCAAGGAATTTTACTTAAAATAGAATATGATAAAATTAAATTCATTCCCCTCAGGTCATTAAAAATAATATCAGACAGATGAACATTAAGTGCAAAGTTGAACTATTTTAGTGTTATCATCACAAACAAGACATCCCAGAGTATTTTGAACTTCTAGTGTTGTACTGCTCGTTCTAACCATGTAATATCGAGGCTTACCACTTGGTTGCTGTGGGTGCAATATGGGTTTGTGATGACATGCGGAATGGAAAGCTTGTATGCGATTCCATGCTAATCCAGACACCGCTCATGCACGACACTATGTAATAGCCAAGCTAAACATTTAAACTCTGATGTAATTGATGCAGTTATACTTATAAAAATGATTTATCATTTAAATAAACATTTTATCTATATTTACACACTAATTTGGAGCACCCAGTGACTTCAATATGCATTAATATTATGTAAGTAGCACATATCTAGGTTAAGTTAGCCGGGCGGTCTATAAAAAATGGCAAGGCCCATTAAGAAGGTCCTAGAGAGAAATTTGAGCATGTTTCTTCTGCTCCCAAATGAAGCTAATTGGAAGTTACAGTCATCATCATCATCATCATCAGCATCATCATCATCATCGTTTTGTGTGTCCTCCGCCACCTGCAAGTTCTGCAACCCGCACTCATATCGACGCTTCTGGTGACCACGAGGTGTGGACAGCAGTGCGCTGATGTAATCGTGTGACGTCAGCCAGCGTGTATAAATTGGGCGACGTCTTCTCCGCTCCAGGCACTCAGCAGTGTCCAGCGATCAGACTACACCGTATGTCAGACATGGAGGTACCCTCTTAAAAACGTGTACTGAACAGGTGGACTAATTCTGATCGGGAGGTCTCACCTCAGGACATCTTCGCCTCAAGTTATCCTGCCTCCCGCATCACCGACATACGTCCTGCCTAGCATTCTGCTACTCATGAACTTTGCTCCGAGTTCCCTTCAAGTTCTCAAACTTCTGGCTAGCATTCTGCTACCACGAACTTTACTCCAAGTTCCTTTTATAATTCTCCAAACTACAGATAGTCATCTGCTATCACGAACATTCATTCCTTCGGACATCCTATTTCATCAAGATAGATCTCAGTGTACATATAAATATCCATTTGTGCAAATGTAAATACTGTATCTCTTTGACCGTCAGTCAACTAGTTTATGTTTTTATTTAACGTGTACAGCACTTCAAGCAGCAAGTCATATTTCGTTCATTTTTGTACATAATGTGTGAATATTTACAAACTAATAAACTTTTATGTTGTGCTTTGTATATCGTGATTTTTGTATACAACAATCATCATCATCATCAATTCCCACTCCAGTCGCCCGCTATGGTTAACAAGCCTCCTCCACTCCTTTCTGTCCTTCCACTTTTCCTGCTCCATTACTTCTGCCACATCCAATCCAGCTTCTCTAATGTCCTTCCCAATCTGATCCATCCACCTTCTTCTCGGTCTTCCAACTGGTCTTTTTCCCTTAACTTCTCTTTCCAATTCCCTTCTTGCTACCCGTTCCTTTCCCATTCTTTTTACATGTCCGAACCATCTCAGTCTTGTTTTCTGTAACTTCTGTACTAACGGTTCTATATTTAGCTCTTTTCTAATTTTAATATTTTGAATTCTATCTCTTCTTGTCTTTTTAACAGATGTTCTTAAAAATTTCATTACTAATGCTTGGATCTTACTATCTTGTCTCTTATTAGTTACCAGCATTTCTAGTCCGTATGTTACCATTGGTATGAAACACTGTTTATATAATGTTATATAATGTTAACGTTCTCTTGGGTACTTTGTCATCCCCTAACAGCTCTCTGACTTGATGATAAAATGTTGTACCTTTACTCAGTCTGTTATTCATTTCAGGGTTGATTTCATTACTTCCATTAATAATGCTCCTCAGATATGTAAATTGTTCTACACTCTCTAATCGTTCTCCGTCTATGTTCACTTGGCTTCTCTTTTTCTCTTTTCCACAGTGCAAGACTACAGTTTTCTTTTCTTACTAATTACTATTCCAAACTCCTGATTTTCATTCCAAATGTCCAGTCACCTTTGTACTTCCTTTTCTCCCTTTCCCCAAATCACCACATCATCTGCAAATACCAAAGCATTCACTTCATCATTACTGATACTCTGTTTTACAAGTTTTTTGATTTTATCCATCAATATAATAAACAATAATGGCGACAGTGCACTTCCTTCCTCAAGACCCTTTTTTGTATAAAATGTTTCTGCGTCACCACTCCCCACTTGTACACTGCTTTTACTCTCATGATACATTTTTATCTTGTTAATTAATGATTTTGGTACATTCCTTTTCTGTAGGCATTCCCATACATGTTTTCTCTTAACTGTATCATAAGCTTTTTCCAAATCCAAAAATAGGAATATGATTTCATTGTTCCTTTCCCGATGTTTTTCCATTATCGTTCACACTGTAAATATCAAGTCTATTGTTGATTTATTTGGTCTAAAGCCATATTGTTCTTCCTCTAACTGTGTTTCTATTATATCCCTCAGTCTTTTGTCTATGACTATGACCATTATTTTTAGCCCATGTGATAATAGGGTTATACCTCTATAATTTTCACATTTCTTCCAGTTTCCTTTTTTTGAACAGTGGTACAGTTACAGTATTCATTGATATTTCTGACACTCCTTTCATCTATTAAAAACACATTTAAGGCATTGAAATGTTCATGTAAACTTTCTTGTACAATCAATTATGCTACTTACTTCAGACAAGCAGCCATAGTCGCTTTGCATAAAGAATGCACTAATTCAGAGCACTGTTGATTGAACATGGCACACAACACAGACATTCTAACTGAACTGAATGATTCTTAAAAGGTCCGTCTTTTATTTGATGTGCAATGTTGCCATAATCATGGCGCTCTTTCCGATAATGAGGATAAAGCTATTAAAAACTATTTAAAATAGTATGTGCAAGGTTCACCTTGTCAATACATTCTTATAATTGAAAATTATTTATTCGTGTATGAACAGTGTTGACATACACATTAATTCCCATAAGGAACCTGAAATATTTGTCCCGAATGAGTAAATTTGGACATTATAAATTTTCCAGCTAACTCATTCCTGGTTGCCAGCGTTCCATCCCAGTGTGCTAAGTTGGGCTCATATGTTGGTAAATAGCGCACCTACAAAGACTCATTCGGAACAAATATTTCAAGTTCCCTATGGGAATCAATGTCTACATCATCTGATTGCCAGGCAGGCATCAATTTTTGAAAACGAGACAAAGTCTCTCATAGTGCATTGGCTAAATGGTTAGCGTGCTGGCCTTTGGTCACAGGGGTCCTGGGTTTGATTCCCGGCAGGGTCGGAAATTTTAACCACCATTTTGCTCGCTTGGGGCTGGGTGTATGTGTTGTCTTCAACATCATTTCATCCTCATCACGACATGCAGGTCACCTACGGGCGTCAGATCTAAAGACCTGCACCTATCAAGCCAAACTTTTCCTCGGACACTCCCAGCACTAAAACCCATACGCTATTTCGTAGTGCATTGGCACTGCCGGTGGCTCCAAGTAGCCTATGCTGTGGCCTCCATGGTATGCACTAGCCATACATTGGTAGGTGTGCTATTTACCAACTGATGAGCCCAACTTAGCACACTGGGGCAAAACGCTGGCCACCGGGAATGAGTTAGCTGGAACATTTGTAATGTCCAATAACGGACCAACTATATTGGTATTAAGTGGTATGTTCCGAGCTGTCAGTGGAGAGATGGCGAGGAATGACATTAGTAGAAGAATAAGTTTGAGTGGTGTCTTTAAAAGACAATATGAAGATAAAGTTGGAATTCAAGAGGAAAAATTGGGGCAAATATTTGTTTATAGGAAGGGGAGTTAGGGAATAACTTAACAAAGGAGATGTTCAATAAATTTCCAATTTCTTTGCAATCATTTAAGAAAAGGGTAGGAAAACAACAGATAGGGAATTTGCTACCTGGCTGACTGCCCTAAATGCAGATCAGTAGTGACTGATAAAATCGTTAGTAGTATGCGCTGGTACTGTACTCCTTTCCGGGTAGTGGAAGCCATTTTCTTTTCAGTTCTGACTTGGTTAACATGTTACCTTTAAGTTTTTCAGTCTGTAAACACTAATGCAAATTTAGAAAAAAATGAAGAAAAATACCTGGAAAAGGAAGCATTTTATTAATAACAGAATCCATAACGGAACCTCTACTGAACTGATTCCATTGGGCCTGGTTCAAATACAGTTTAGAGAAAACATCAATCAGACGTCGGTCAATACTACAAGAGTTGGAAATTTATCATACATCTCCCTTGGTAAATGATTTCAATTTCTAATTTATTTTCTTACAAATAAATATTGCCCCAATTCATCCTCTTAATTTCCAACTTCATCTACTTTTAAAAACTCCATTCAATCTTATTTGTCCACTAATATATATTTTTTTGCTAGTTGCTTTACGTTGCACTGACACAGATAGGTCTTATGGCGACGATGGGACAGGAATGGGAAGAAAGAGGCCATGGCCTTAATTAAGGTACAGCCCCAGCATTTGCCTGGTGTGAAAATGGGAAACCACGGAAAACCACCTTCAGGGGTGCCGACAGTGGGGTTCGCATGGCCACCTTGCCTGGTAAATATGTCATTCCACACCATCTCCCTACTGAGAGCTCAGAATATACTACAGCACTTGATAGAGCAACTTGTCTCCTTAGTCCCACATCTTGCCTGTCCAAAGTTTCCAACATCTTTGTCAGAAATCTCCCAGAACTAATCGTGCTGTTTCTCTTTGGATCACTATGAGTTTTCAAATCAAGTAATTGTAGTGAGGTTCTCAAACACTGGAACCATACTATAATTGGAGACCTCCAGTGACTTATACACCCTCTCCTGTACATCCTTACTATGACCCCTCAATACACTCGTAGCCCACCTGCTGGGCATGATCATTAAGACGTTGAAGTCTATATCGTCTGACACTGTGGTTAGATTGCTTGTCAAAAGCCTGGATTAAATTCCAAAACCTCTCAGCAGTGCTCATATGGAGTGGGTATATGATGTTGTTGATGGTGATTCATCCGTCGGATGGGAACGTAAAGCTTTGAGCAGACCCGTTGGTGTTATTCAACATGAGTAGGCTGCATGCTGACACGATGTTTCACCCTCTCCCTACCTCATTATCATCTTCATCCCACATCCAGGCATGTAGGTCGCCTATGGGTGTCAAATAGAACGAACTGCACAGGAAAGCTGAAATTTGCTATAGCCTATTTCTGGTCATTCCACCGAGTCAGGAATGGAATGAATGAAGCCCCATCTAGCGGTGAGGATAGGAATTGTACTGGCTGCTGAAGCCTGTTGCACTCCTTTGGGGCAATGATTAATAACAGAGAGATGAAGTGAAATGATATGGAGAGTGATAATGGAACATAAGACGACAGGAAAAACTGGAGTACCCAGAGGAAGACCTGTCCTGCCTCTGCTTTGTCCGGCGCAAATCTCACATGGAGCGACCGGGATTTGAACCAACGAACCCAGCGGTGAGAGGCCAGCACGCTGCCGCCTGAACCACAGAGGCTTACTACTGTTTATAAAAGTAATAAATATGAGTTCTGCTTCTTTTTAACACACTTTTTTTGTTTTCCAGACTCTCTTCCTATTGATATGTACAGCATCTACACGAACTTTCAGCGGAACTCATTTTTTAATATCTTAATACACTTATCGCCTTATTATAAATTTTGTTGTCGCAACAGATGAACAAACTACTCCGACTTCACGTTGTTGCATGTAGCTATTTAATAATGAAAGTTCCTACAACACGACTTGGAAGACCACTCATTCTACTGCAGAGTATTTATCTGAAGTACTTGATAAATCTCAGTTGCTGAAACATAAAAATATGAAACAATTTTTCCTTCCTTTTCAGCTCATCATAACGTGCACCTGTTCATTACCCAAGCTAGTCGGGTCAGCATACTAGAGGCAACAAGTCAAGGAATACCTATCATAGGAATACCATTTGGAAGGGAGCAGCACAGTAATATGGAGAAAGTGATAGCGAGGGGCACTGGAGTACAACTTGACTATAAGTCAATCAATGAAAGAACTATCTTGGAGGCAGTACAAGAAATTCTACGAAACACCAGGTAAATATAATGTTTCAATGCAGATTTGCCATTAATGACTGGATCTGTAAGTACTGGCTTAATTGGGAACATGCATAATTTTCAAAAATATTTTTTTTGAAAAGTACACCAATGAAATAGTACGTAAACGTATTACATTGTGGTATGTTGCCTTGTTTTCTACCATTAAAAAAATGTTTAATAGTGCCTTTCCGCAAGGCGAGTGAAACGGCCTCTGACGTAAGCGGCGCGCTGTGACGTCACGATCCAGTACCGCATGGAGCTCTACCAGCCGTTGTGCATCAGCCGTTGCTAAAAGCCGATTGTTTATTATTCATGATCGCGAGTAACTTCGAAATGACAGAAGAAAGGTTCGAAACAGCACAGTCAGAAAATCTACCCTGTGTAGATGTCATCATTCTTGAAAAATGTGACTTTTGTGGCCGCCGAAATTCGCGGATAACAAGCAAGTTTGTAAGTGGCGTCTTTTATATACGTGGAATGTACTGTAACCCATAGTATTAGGATAACAACGAACCTGGATAGAGATCACATCACTTTCAACATTTCCTTCTAGACTGATTCCCCTATTAAAGAATAACATTACATTTTCGGGCTTTCAGCATTAGTAAAGTAAGAAATCGGATTTCAGCACTAACATAAACATATAGGTAGCATTATAGTACTAGTCCGCTTCTGTGGTGTAGTGGTTAATGTGTGCCACTCCCGGAGGCCCGGTTTCGATTCCCGGCTCTGCCATGAAAGTTGAAAACAAATAGTACGAGGACTGGAACGGGGTCTACTCAGCCTCGGGAGGTCAACTGAGTAGAAGGGTTTCGAATCCCACCTCAGCCATCCTCGAAGTGGTTTTTCGTATTTTCCTACTTCTCCTCCAGGCACCTAAGGCCACGGCCGTTTCCTTCCCTCTTCCTTGTCTATCCCTTCCGATCCTCCCATCCTCCAACAAGGCCCCTGTTGAGCATAACAGGTGAGGCCGCCTGGGCGAGGTAATGGCCCTCCTCACCAGTTTCATCACCAAACTCAAAGTCTCAACGTTTCAGGACACTGCCCTTGAAGTGGTAGAGGTGAAATCCCTCGCTGAGTCCGAGAGAAAACCAACCCTGAAGGATAAACTGATTAAGAAAGAAAGAAAGAAAGAAAGAAGGAAAGAAAGAAAGAAAGATCATAGTACTATAGGGCTATAATCTATCATTCCCAAAAAATGGGACAACTGGCCTACCCACTTCCAGGGCCCATGAAAGAGAATTAAATATCTTTGTGGAGGGAAAAAGTTAAACATGATAAAGATAAATATATCTTCACAAGTCGGGCTGAGTGGTTCAGACTGTTGAGGTGCTGGCCTTCTGACCCCAACTTGGTTCAGTCCGGTGGTAGTTGAAGGTGCTCAAATACGTCAGCCTCGTGTCCAAGACGTAATTGAAGCATTTAAATAAAGCATTATACATTACAATTTAAAGTTTTACCACTAGAACAGCTGACATGGAAAAGTGATTTGAAAATTCAAACAAATTCATCTTACGTTAAAATATTTAAATATATATATATATATATATATATATATATATATATATATATATATATATATATATATAAACTGTAAACTTTTCCGATATATCACCAGCATTTCTCCGGCTCGCCAAAATCCATTTCTTCCTAGTTTTAGCGTCTTTGGAACATTTATAAACAATTTGTTTGGTATGGTATGCGATGTGCTATTGCACATCGGAACTCTACACCATTTATAAGTTTTCTGCCTCACTGTCTGCGCAGGATTCATTTTAAGTCTAAAATATACCACTCAGATTATTATCCAATGTATAGACCTCGAATTTAACCATACTAGACACTAACGTAAAGTAGAAACACGCGAAGTGTATCCTGCTTCTCACAGCACGCTGTGTTATTTCGTCTGCTAATTCAGTCAACCTGTACGATGACGTCAGACCAATGAGATCGCGTGCTTGCGTGACGTGACATTTTCGTAGATTTTTATCACGTTTGGAGTTATTATTTGTACATTCTGATCACATTTTTGAATTCTGCATGAAATTTTGAATCAGATTAGCATATTTTTAATTAAAACCCCGGATCATGCATGTTCCCTATTGGAGTTGTTACAGTGCCATTATCATGTAGGTCCACCTTTCTCCACTAACACAACCTCTAGGTATTTTCTCCAGCAATATGGCGAACAGTTCTGCAGCCGTTTTTGAGGTGGTCTGGTCTAGCTGTCACTGGCACTGTAGCTCACCTAGAGCTGCTAAGTTAGATTTAGATCAAAGCTTAGGGCTGACAATTTGATGTCATTCACCCTTGTTTCCACAAATTACTCATTTATAGTCTTCACTTTATGAATGGGTGCATTGTCATGTAGAAAATAAGAAGGGTCAGTTCCAGATTGTTGTCACAGGGTGGGTAGCATAGCATAGCATAGCTTCAGCATTCGTGGCTCCAGGAACCGAAAGCAGAGGACCAAGTCCAAACTATCAAAAACAGACCCACACCGTAATGCCTCCCCCACCAGATTTCACAACAGGAATAGTGCACTCTGGTAGGTAACATTTGCCTTGTATTCATCAGGTCAATGCACATCCATCAGACTGCCACAATGTGTAGAGTGATCTGTCACTGTGGAGCACCTTCGACTTGAAGTATGGTGTCTCGTATGAAAACGCTTCCCCTGGAGTGGTTTCTTTAGTTTGGGGAACAGACTGAAGTCAAAGGGACTCTTGTCCAGTGAGTAGAGTGTATGTTCTAGCATCTCCCACCTCCATGCCATTAATTTCCTCGTAGGAGCAATATTGTGACAGTGGGCATTATTGATGATGATGATGATGATGTTTGTTGTTTAAAGGATCCTAACAGCTAGGTCATCAGCCCCTATTGGTACGAGGTGCAACAAAATGAAAAATTAAAGCCTCAAAATGTATCCACCGACTAGAATCTAAAACAAATGATGAAAAAATGATCGTGAAACAAAACACAATCAGTGGATCCAATTCACAATGCCTTAATTACTGGGATGATACTTATTATCTAAACGGGTCCGAAATCCAGGTCACTGGTCCCTCATAATGCTATTAATCACTGGTAAAGTAGAACCATGATGTTACTCCTATAGTGGTACTGATCACAGATAACGTAGACTCATGGTGTTTTTTGCATGGGGATGCTAATCACAGGCAATGTAGACCCAGGGTATGTACACACAATAGTACCACTCACAGGTAACACAAACCCAGGGTATTTCACACATAAGGGTACTTACTCATAAGCAACACAGACGCATGGTATTCCTCACATAGCGGGACTAATCATGGGCACCAGTATTCCCATGGTGTTCCTCACATAGTGGAACTAATCACAGACTATGTATACTCATGGTGTTGCTCATATAGTGGTACTAACTTTAGGCAATGGAGACCCAAGGTGTATCACACAACCCATTGTGTTTCTCATAAAGTGGTACTACTCACAGCTAACGCAGACCCATTCTGAGCACAGTGGAACCGACCAGCGGAATGCACACAAGGACACTTATCACAAGCAACGCCTAGACCCATAGTGCTCCTCGCATAATGGTACTGTTCTGATGTAACGTAGAAAATAAGAAGGGTCAGTTCCAGACATCGTGAAGTTGTTGCCATTGATGCTTTCATGGCCTGTACTTATAGACATGATACCGTATAGGCTTTTGGGCTTATGCCGTGTCAAGAAAATAAGGTGAAATTCTTTACGTTTCGCAGAGAACTGTGCTCTATGTCATCAGAAGAAATATCTCGACTGTCCACGAAAAAGGCTTCTTAAACAATGACTTTAAATTTAGACGTTATAATAGAAGTGTAAATGGTACATTCATTCACCACCAGATGGCTCCCAGGACGTGGCACAGCACTAGCGTGCGAAGCAGAAGCTGACCGAACCATCAGAATCAGTCTAAGAGGTTCACATAACATGTGTACATAACATATGACATTGACGTGTATGATATTGACACAAGCCTGGAATGAAACAGTATACTGAAAGAAATGGCGGTTTTTATTTTCAAATTAAAGCAGGATATCCAGCAGATGAACTTCCATCCAATGTCTCTAGATGATATCCCTGTTCTGTAGCAGACTCTCACACTGAGCAGCAACGGTCTCTAGCGACTTTGGTAGTAGTTGGTTGCGTAGGAGGAGCGAGGTTGATAAACCTCCATTTAAGCAATGTACATGTTTTCCTCTCCCTGTGCACCACTCTAGCAGCCTAAAAGTACCCTCCAGCAGCCCTGCACACCCCTCTAACAGCCGTGGTTTCATCCTACCTCAGGTTAACTCTCTGCTGCAAACTTTTCGGCTCCTGCAGTGAACATCTAAGAGTATCGGTTTGTAAAGTCTCCTGTAGCAAATATTTACTCTTTGAAGCTCTTGAAAGGTTTGTCTTGTTGAATGAAAATACAATAGTTGAGTAATCTAAATTATAAAACTTTACCTAAAATACAGTACACATACAAAATTAATGGGGGTAGCGTAAACCTGCAACCTTGTGAAGAAACCGCCCCTGAGTAGTAGTAGTAGTAGTAGTAGTAGTAGTAGTAGTAGTAGTAGTAGTAGTAGTCATTATGTTGTTTACATATTTACAGGACTCTCTTTCTGAAATATATATAACTCTTCTAATAACATTAATACTTAAAAAAATTTATCTTGTAACTAACTCTTACATATATTACAGTAGTAATATTATTATTACTATATTAATACTTAAAGTAAATTAAACTTGTAACTATCTCTTTCCCACATTAAATATATAAATATTTTTGGTTCGTTCTGGCCTACTAGGGACCTCAAGGCTCGTCTTAACCCTTAGCTAAGGTCTTCTGCCTTTTCTTGGCCCAGTACACTTTCATTTCCTGTCTGTGCGCCTGCTTCCTTTCATCCGTTCACTTAGGTCTGGTGGTCCCTGTATCCCTGTACTTTTTTTGCTTGTGAGGGACAGTGGGAAGACTCCCTGTAGGATGGCCTGTCGATACTGAGATCGGTTCTCTCTGGTCTCAAATGGGATCTGTAGCTCCTCTAGGTCTGATTTTACTGAGGTGATCCACTTGGTCTTGGAAGCCTTTCCCCTACTTGTCACTGTGAGGATTCAGTTGGTGAGCCTGCAGGGTTTCAGGTGGCTCATGTGCCCGTAGAAAGTCAGCCGCCTTCTCCTCATACACGTGACTATGTCTGCCTGATGTTCGTAGAGTTTGTTATTGTGCCTGATCCTGTAGGTGCCATCCTCCTCTTTTATGGGTCCTAGTATCCTCCTTAAGATATTCCTCTCTTTAAGTTCTAGTTTCCTGGGTGGGCCCTTGCGATTCATCAAGACGCACTCAGAGGCGTAGAGTACAGAGGGTTTTATACTACTTTATTATTATTATTATTATTATTATTATTATTATTATTATTATTATTATTATACATAACAAAATCACACCAACCTAAACAGAGTCAAGTCAGGATATCAGTAAAATACCACGTAAGGTGAAACCTTGTGTGAGGTAATTTCAAATGTTAATTATATAGAAAGAAATGTATTTAACAATGATGCCTGAAGTATGAGTATGGGTATGAGTGAATGATAGGTATGATCAACAGCACATGGTGGAGCATTGAACAGAAACTGAATATGATGATGTGATATTTTCATTTAGTTATTTCTTCAATAACAGTTGTATTATCCACTAGCTGTTGCCTGCGGCTTAGCGTGCGTTGATTGCATAATTTGGTAAAAGTAATCGTTCCTTGGTACTACACTAAGATATTATCTAAAGTATAAAAACTCACTGGAAAACTCAGTTTCATTTACCCCAGAAACTCTTTGTAAACCATGTTTGTGGTATTGTCTTTTGGAGTTAAGTTGACCAGGTTAATGGAAGAGCTAACTCTGGAATAATCAACATAGAACTGTATATGGGAGAAACAGTCCACTCGCAAGTCAAAAAAAAAAAAAAGTGTTTCTTTATTTTTAAAGGAGATTCCAAATATCTGTTTCCTCATTAGTAACATCTTAAGTTTTGAGTATAAGTGTCCCCATAAAAATGAATTGAACTCCTTTATCAGTCCTTACCCTCCCCTCCTCCAGCGAATTTTTCTGAAAACAAAAATTACGTATTTATTTATTTTTAAAGGAGTTTCCAAATACCAATTTTCATGTATGTAAAATTTCCAGTTTTTGAGTATAAGTATCCTAATAAAAAGTATTCAACTCCTTTTCCACTTCTTTTCACCCCCATAAGTGGCTTTTCTGAAAAGAAAAAATACATGTTCCTTTATTTATAAAGGAGATTCCAAATACCAATCTTCACGTCTGTAACATATTCAGTTTTCGAGATGTAAGTATCCTCATAAACTGAATTCAACTCCTTCACTTATTTTTAAGTCCCTCCCCCAAGTTGATTTTCCATAAACAAAAAATGCATGTTTATTTACTTTTAAAGGATTTTTCCAAATATAAATCTTCACGTTTGTAATATGTTAAATTTATGAGATATACTGTACATACACTCATTTTAAAAATTCACGCGCTTTTTCAATTCTTTTCACCCCCTTAGATGAATTTTGCAAAAACAAAAGAATATGTGTTTATTTTTAAAGAAGATAACAAATACCAATTTTCACATCTGTAACATCCTCAGTTTTTCAGATATAAGTACCCTCATAAAAAGAATTCACTTCCTTAAGTCGTCTTTCTGGAAGAAAAGCGTTTCTTTATTTTTAAAGGAGACTACAGATACCAATTTTCACATTTTTAACTTCTCCAGTTCTGAGATGTAAGTATCCTCTTATCAGAGTTTAACTCCTTCTTCACTTATTTTCACCCCCACCCCCTCTTTAAGTTGATTTTCCGTAAACAAAAAATAAGTGTTTCTTTGTTTTTAAAGGATATTCCAAATACCAATGTTCACATCTGTACCATGTTAAGTTTATTACATATATAATTTTTGTTATGTAGTACAGTACTTGTCGACAGGACCAATACCCATTTCTTGCATGTCATCCCCTCCCCAGAGAGTAAGTTGTATGTGTACCAAGTTTGCTTGAGAGCTATGCTTGGGTTTACACGCATACATCCATAATGTTGGTCATATTTGACATTCTGACTGGGGCTGAACTATGACTTAAACGGCATCCAGATTGTCATAGTTCCTCTCGGGGTCCTTGAAAACTATGGATTCGACATTAATATCTGAGTGCTATGGATGTTTTGCCCCCACAGTTGTTTTTTTTTTTTCCCCAGATAGTAAGTCGTATGTGTACCAAGATTGGTTGAGAGCTTATGCTGGAACATACATACTTTCATCCGTAATCTTGATCATTTTTGGACATATTCTTTTCCACCCTGTCTCACCGCCGTGCCAATGGGGTTGATCTTGGTCTTAAATTATATCTGGAGTGTGACTATTCACCACAGCGACTCCAAAAACTATGGATTCCATTAATATGGGTCGTTTTCTATTATTTTTATACTTCACCCCCTTTCCATCCCTGCCCAAAGGAGTCCTATGAATGTCTTACACAACAGTATATTTTTTCCAGATAGTTATATGTGTACCAATTTTGGTTGGCAGCTATGCTCGAATGTAGATGCATAATCTTGCTGCTGTAGAATCTGGAGCTGACGTTGCCATGGTTATGGCATTTCATTTCTTTATCAGATTCCTAGAGCAGCAGTAGTGTGGAGCAAATATCTCCATAACAGTTGATTTTAGGGCTTTAAAACATGGTTTTTGGGCCCATAGAGCTTACCAAGTTTTGTTCTTTGCATCACGGGGCTTAAAATGAACTTTGTCTCGTCCTTGTACGACAAATTTGATATTTTGCCTATATCAGCTTATTTTCCTCTTTCTTCGAATGGGCCAACTAAAGATCACAATGTTCAACGTTTCTGTTCTGAGAGGGACTTGATATTTGCCCAATAGTCGCGTATTCTCTGGCTATGCTTCTCTCCATTATCCTATTATTTTTATATCTTCCCCCATTGCCCCCTCCCCCCATTGAATTGTTTTGAAAATAAAATATAGCCCATATTCCTCAGGGATAATGTATATTTACATTTGTAAAATAATTTTCAGAATCGGTCCAGTAGTTCCTGAGATTAGCCATTACATGCAAAGTTTACCACTTTATATATTAGTATAGATGACAAAGGATTTAAGGCGCTTCAGACTCATTTTCTGACTTAATGAAGTAGTTTGTAAAGAATCTGAAAGTACATTAAAGAATTTTGGAATGAAGTACAAGAAATTGTGTTTTGTTATGCTAAGTTTGGGCTTGTATAACTTTCAATGGTGTTACCGTGTTTTGGTGGTAGTTATGCATGAAAGAAGGTGCTGGGTGGTGAATAGGTCTCAAGCTACTAAAGTGAAATTAATTTTAAAATTTAACAAGGTTATATTTTCTTTTCAAAATTAGGTAACAACAAATAGAACGGGTACTTAGTAGCCGAAACACAATTGAAAAATACATTTACATAGGTACCCCATTTGGGGCTTCAAAAGTCAGAAACATAATTCTTGGGCAATCAGCTCAGTTTTACCCCAAACACAATTTTAACAGAGGGGCAGAAAACCCCATTCATACCTAGGAGCCCTTGCTCCAAATTACACTGAAAAGCCTCCTCGAGGCATACAATATACCATTTTCAAAAGAGCCACTCGCTCTCAATTTTAAGCCTCTCCCAGGCCACACCAAACTCCACCTTTAAGCTGTCCTCAAAGGACATATACACAGGGGTAAAATACCCAACCTACTGAGGTCTATTAAATGACAAGAAGGTTAATACATGACCTCTAAAATACAATTTGAGGGGAGGCGAACTTGCACTCCTAATACACTTTGTTTAAGACCTACTTGGCCTTAGGCCGTTAGTGCAAGGGCTAATCCCATACTACAGAGGTGACTTAAGAAAATAACAATTTACATTACATTACGGAAGAATTGGTTGAGAAAATAAGTTCACCTCCAGACAATGTGAGTGGGAGCTCGAGAGGGTTAGCACTCTCTATCCCAGTATGTAGCTTTACAAGAGAATAGATGAAAAGAGAAGTTACATTTTAGGAAAAGGTTACATAGTGGAACGCTTAGAACCCGCCCCGAAAGTTAAACTGCTGAGCTAGCAAAGAAAGAATTTATTAATCGGCCATTACCTTGTTGCTGACCGCTGCCGAGGAAAGAGGCGCTTCCCGCCTCCTGCTATGTACTTAATACACTGAAAGATGGAACAGAAGTGGCCGAGAGACCCAAAAATCAGCAGTTTAAATACTCTCGCGGAAGTTTCTAGGCGTTAGGGGAATGAAAACACCCTCCCACAAACACTTTATTGGGTAGGACACAGCAACATATTCAAGTTGGGGGAAGATACATCTGATTGGATAGAAATTAATTTAAGAAATTCGGGATTGGTTAGGTTCAACACAAGGGGAAAGAAGGGGTGAATATTGCCAACTTAAACCATGACTGAAAGAAATTTACAAAGAACAAACTCTTGAAATTAAATTTTCTCCAAAAAACAGTTCTTTCACTTCGCACTAGAGTGCACCGTTGTTGATCTTCAGTAGTGTCCTCTAGAAGAGAAAGTTCACACTTCTAACTACAAGTGAAACAAAAATACATCAAAAATGACACAGTTCAAAAACTCAAACTTTTCCACGTGGTGACATCTTCTGAGAAAGTAGAAAATTAATACCGTCAATAAAGTTCAGACTTCCTCCAGCAGAGGAGTTTCAATTGGCGCACATTTTAAATTAACGGCGTGGAGGTGTACCGCCCGGTACAGTTTTTAAAGGATATTCCAAATACCAATGTTCACATCTGTACCATGTTAAGTTTATTACATATATAATTTTTGTTATGTAGTACAGTACTTGTCGACAGGACCAATACCCATTTCTTGCATGTCATCCCCTCCCCAGAGAGTAAGTTGTATGTGTACCAAGTTTGCTTGAGAGCTATGCTTGGGTTTACACGCATACATCCATAATGTTGGTCATATTTGACATTCTGACTGGGGCTGAACTATGACTTAAACGGCATCCAGATTGTCATAGTTCCTCTCGGGGTCCTTGAAAACTATGGATTCGACATTAATATCTGAGTGCTATGGATGTTTTGCCCCCACAGTTGTTTTTTTTTTTTTCCCCAGATAGTAAGTCGTATGTGTACCAAGATTGGTTGAGAGCTTATGCTGGAACATACATACTTTCATCCGTAATCTTGATCATTTTTGGACATATTCTTTTCCACCCTGTCTCACCGCCGTGCCAATGGGGTTGATCTTGGTCTTAAATTATATCTGGAGTGTGACTATTCACCACAGCGACTCCAAAAACTATGGATTCCATTAATATGGGTCGTTTTCTATTATTTTTATACTTCACCCCCTTTCCATCCCTGCCCAAAGGAGTCCTATGAATGTCTTACACAACAGTATATTTTTTCCAGATAGTTATATGTGTACCAATTTTGGTTGGCAGCTATGCTCGAATGTAGATGCATAATCTTGCTGCTGTAGAATCTGGAGCTGACGTTGCCATGGTTATGGCATTTCATTTCTTTATCAGATTCCTAGAGCAGCAGTAGTGTGGAGCAAATATCTCCATAACAGTTGATTTTAGGGCTTTAAAACATGGTTTTTGGGCCCATAGAGCTTACCAAGTTTTGTTCTTTGCATCACGGGGCTTAAAATGAACTTTGTCTCGTCCTTGTACGACAAATTTGATATTTTGCCTATATCAGCTTATTTTCTTCTTTCTTCGAATGGGCCAACTAAAGATCACAATGTTCAACGTTTCTGTTCTGAGAGGGACTTGATATTTGCCCAATAGTCGCGCATTCTCTGGCTATGCTTCTCTCCATTATCCTATTATTTTTATATCTTCCCCCATTGCCCCCTCCCCTCATTGAATTGTTTTGAAAATAAAATATAGCCCATATTCCTCAGGGATAATGTATATTTACATTTGTAAAATAATTTTCAGAATCGGTCCAGTAGTTCCTGAGATTAGCCATTACATGCAAAGTTTACCACTTTATATATTAGTATAGATGACAAAGGATTTAAGGCGCTTCAGACTCATTTTCTGACTTAATGAAGTAGTTTGTAAAGAATCTGAAAGCACATTAAAGAATTTTGGAATGAAGTACAAGAAATTGTGTTTTGTTATGCTAAGTTTGGGCTTGTATAACTTTCAATGGTGGTACATCTTACTGCGTGTTGAATATTCATGTTTGATGTTCTCAAATTATATTTTTGTTTTTGTTAATATATTTGTATATTTTAAGGGCATAGAGCTGCTTTACATTAAATATATTTGCTTCAGCATATAATTGACTACTTGGGTATAATTCTTTCTTTCTGGTACATTATTCGTAATATAAGGTTTTGAACAACCTGTACTTTATGGATTACATTTTTGTAGGCTCCTCCCCATACCAATATTCCATAGCTAAGAACAGACTGAACTAAAGCGTAATAAACCTCCCTTAACAATTTCATACTGGATATGTATTTTAAATTGTGAAATATATAATTAGTTCTTCTGACTTTATTTTTTAAATTGATAATGTGACTTTTCCATTTCATGTTCGTTTCAATTAATAATCCCAAATATTTAACATTACTTATTTTATAAATTTTGGAGCAGATACATTTAAATTTACAGTTGATTTTGTGTACAGTCAAATCATTAAAATTGTTCCTTGTATCTGTTAATGAAAAATTTATAAATTTTGGTCTTCTTAATGTTTAAAAACAATTCATTTTTATCTAACCATGCTTTAACTTTAAACAGTGCTTGAGTTGCTATCTGTCTGACGAGATTCCAGCTATCACCCTCAACATAAACGACTGTATCATCTGCATATGTTACGATGGGCTTATGTTGGCCGTTTGCTACTGTTCTTTTCTAGATCATTAATAAAGAGAATAAACAATAATGGAACTAATACTGTGCCTTGTGGGACATCCTTATTATCTTCATTGGTGTGCTCAGAAATTCATTAATTTTGACATACTGTACTCGATCGGTCAAGTAACTCTCAAGCAAATCCAGCACCTTACCCCTATAGCCGTATTTTTCCTACTTCTGGAAGAGCAAGCGGTGTGACACACTATCGAATGACTTTTCAAGGTTGAGAAATATCCCTGTGGAAAGCAGAGAAAAATTAAAATTTTCATATATTCTCTTGATTAAGGTGGTTGTGGCATCAGTCGTTCCGAGATTTTTAATGAATCCAAACTGTCTGGGTGAAAGTATGTGGTGCTCTTCTATAAACTAGTAAATATTGTTCTTTAAGCATTTCTTGAATATTTTGGATATTGTTGTAGTTATCGAAATGGGTCTGTAATTTCTAATGTCATAAATATTTCCAGACTTGAAGGGGTTTTACTATTGTTCTTTTAAGCTGCTTTGGAAAGTAACCCAATCATTGATAATATTCAGAAATGGTTCCTTTAATGACTCTATATTTTCTTTAATAATTCAAGCCAAAATACTGCCCATTCCTACAGTTTTGTTTTCATGTACTTCACTCATTTTTTTTTTTTTTTTTTTTTTTTTTTTTTTTTTTTTTTGCTAGGGGCTTTACGTCGCACCGACACAGATAGGTCTTATGGCGACGATGGGATAGGAAAGGCCTAGGAGTTGGAAGGAAGCGGCCGTGGCCTTAATTAAGGTACAGCCCCAGCATTTGCCTGGTGTGAAAATGGGAAACCACGGAAAACCATTTTCAGGGCTGCCGATAGTGGGATTCGAACCTACTATCTCCCGGATGCAAGCTCACAGCCGCGCGCCTCTACGCGCACGGCCAACTCGCCCGGTGTACTTCACTCAAACATTTTCTCAGACTGTATTCTGTTACTGGTGCAAGGAAGCAAGTATGAGGGTTGCAAGCGATATTTAATGTGGAGTTGGAAATCTCTCAGTGGTTTTGTTAATGAAATAATTGTTAGTCATTTTTAAAAACTTCACCTTCATATCTGATTTCCCTGATCTCTTCTTTTCTAACTGACCTTTGTGTAATTTCATTGACTATGCCCCAGACCTTGAACAGTGCACAGACTCATGCAGCTTTTAATTCACAAATATATCAAGTTTGTTATCTAAATCATTGCTATTTAAGATATCTCCCCAATTGATTTTACTTTAATGATTTTTAAGCTCAAAATGATTTATTTTAAAGCAGTTACATAAAAAATTTAGTATATTACTAGGGACCGAAGCATTTTGAATGTTGAGCTTCTTACTATTATAGGATAATGATCTGAAATTTTACTTTGAGAGATGATAGACAGAATGTTGTCATTTCTCAATCTACTTTTAATCAAAGCATGATCAATACAGGATTTACTTGTACCAGATACTCTAGTAGGCTTGTTTATTAAGGACTGAAAATTACTTTCTTGCAACATGTTGAGATATTCGTCACACAACAAATTATAAAACAAATTAATTTAAAACACCACCAATCGATACTTTATTTCTTGCCTTTTGGCAGAATTATAAAAACATTATCATATCCAGGACATGTTTCGACCACTTAGTGGTCATCTTCAGCTATAAATAGCTTAGATGAAACAATTTGATTAGTAAGTACATTAAAATTTTAAATTACTTTCCCATGGGAACTTATAACTATTGCTTAAAGCGCTTGAAGTCTGAGGGGGAAGGAGAGATAAGGAGCGGATTTTAGTGATGTGGTGTGTAAAAAGGTACTTAAATTACAATTCGCATCTACGGTAATATTAAAAAACTTATTTTCTAATTGAACATATTTAAAAATCTTAAAATGTCTGTAATTAGGCTCTTTTTGTAAAAACGCTATGTGGCTTGATCTTGCTTATGTTAAAATTGATGTGTATAACAGTCTTCAAGTTTCTTATTGATTGTCTGTTGTGCTGATTATCTTCCTTGGAAGTTACTTTTTATTTTTAGTAACAGGTTGTGTTGAAATGTTAAATTACAATGGTCCTATGGTGACTTCTCTATTAAATTACGTGAAATGGCAGTCACTGTTTGTGATATTCATGTAATAGCTACGTTCTTGTTGTCATAATTAATTACTACTCTGAGAAATTTAAAGTCATCATACTCAACAATTTCCATTTCGTGTTCTAAACCATTTTTTACCATTAATACAATACCATCACATTTAACTGAACCCTCATTGTAATAAAATTTGTACAAGGCATGGTTATTTATATTATTCAGTGACCAACATGCTGTTAAAATTATGACATCAAACCTATGATCATACACCTTCAAAACAATGCCTAAGGCGTTCTTATTTTTCCTTATACTTCTAATATTAGTATGAAAAATTTCTAATATGCCAATACTTTTCCCTTCTGCATGCTTCTCCAATCTACTCATGCAATCTCTGATGCCCCTACTCATCTCTGAAAGAGGTTGGTATGTTACATAATGATCTTCTAAACCTATTCTGACTATTTACAGGAAAAGCTGATAGTCAGCTGCTAGTTATTACTAAGCTATTGGCTTTACGTCGCACCGACACCGATAGGTTTCATGGTGATGATAGGACAGGAAAGGGCTAGCACGGAGTTTGTACAGAGGGTTGGGGCAAGGTCAGTGCCCAGTAGGGTAATATATGAGCTAGTGAAGGTCAAGCAGGTAGACGAGAGCCATTCAGTCAAGCAGAGAAGAGAGAGAGAGATATGTCCTAGAAGTCACAAAACTCAATACAGAGTGTTACCAACTTACGGGTTAGTAAAATAAACACAAGTTTGATACGAGTAAGCTTATGGAATGCAACACAGATTAACGTTTTCCTTCCAGAATCAAAACATATTTTTTTCTGTCACCAACTTCCCTTTCTCCTACGAAACGTTAGTCTATTTGCTGTGGCAACTTTTAAGACTGAACCAAGATGAACGTCTGTCCATCTTACTGTATATTTCAAGCTTAAAAAAAAGGCAAACAGTTAAAACAGTCAAAGTCTTCAGTGTACTGACGACCAAAGATTTGCTATCTTGCTACTGAAGTTACTGTAACGGCAATTAAAATTTACTTTTGTCTCTTATCTTGTTACAGTTACACAGAAAATGCACGTAAACAGTCAGCTGATTTCAACGATCATCCAAAAACCCCGATGGAACGAGCTTTGTACTGGTGTGACTACGTTATTCGACATAAAGGTGCTCCCCATTTACATTCAGCTTCCATGGGCTTGATTAATGTCCTCATCTTCATTGTTGCAGTAATAGTTATTCTTACAATACTTACACGACGTTGCTACAAGGTACAAACAAAGAAAAAATCACGAGTGAGGTCGAAGCGGAGATGATCTATGAAAAAGCAGAGGCTGTAATAACTATAAGCTCTAAAACATCCTTTTAGACAACATTCACCGAGGTGGCCCGAGAGCCCTGTTCACCCGAGTTTGTTTGGGACCTATCATGTATTGTAGTTCAATGTGTGTGTTTTACCAAGCCAAGGGGTATACTTAAAAATAAAGTTAACTCCATCATTAAGTCAATGGTTACCTGAAGAGAAAGAGAGACAAACTCCTATTGTAAAAGAAGAAAGAAAAAAAGAAAAAAAAAACTTTTCAGGGCTATGCACGATGATTGTGGCTTTCAGTGCACAATTTGTTTAAGACGTCACTCTGCTATTTCTACGAGAGCTGCATAATTTCTGACCGCTGCAGTTGTCTTCTGAGAGTTCGAGGAAACACTGAAAACTTATCTGCAGTTTTTTGTTGAATACAACTTTCTGTGATTCAATACCCTGCCAGTGAAGGCAGGACTGACATGGTCAAGCCATTTATTTCTACTCCTGACTAACCAAGAGTTATTCAGTGATAGTGCACCCAAAAGTGAGTTTATAGCAACTGAAAAAATGTGAAAGTGACAATGAGACTCCTGTTGCTGCAGGAAAAGAAGCATAAACTTGACAACAATGGCTGGGAAACGTATGGTTTTTCACTCTGTGATTGTTTTGATTGTAGTAATAGTGGCTTGCATGAACCCTTTGACATTGAACTAAGATGTGATGATGGTTTTTATAAACTTGTTACTCCAGATATGATGAACTATAAGCAATAAAACAAACCTCTGGCATATGGTCAATGGTCAAAGAACAGTTACACCTTTATTTATTTGATATAAAATGCTTTTCTGCTTCCTTCAGTAGGAGGCTACCTCACAGACAAAGTTTACAATGCACGTATTTATCCACGTAATAGACACACTTCACTTTCCAGTTTTTATAGCAAAAAACGTAGGGTGAATCTTTGATGCGAGGAAAAATTTGTAATGAAAAGACATTAACCTCTTAAAACATGCCCCCTCTTGAACGAATAATAACACCAGCCTGTGAAAATTTCTTTTAATCTCCGGTGAAAGGTTGAAGAGGTGATTAACCCTCATTTAGGTGTGCTGCTTTCAAATATGTACACCATTTTTGCCTATCACGTACAGCTTTTTGCTATTTGAAATCCAAATTTGACATATTGTTGTAATTTCGATTGAAAACACCATAATAATGTAATTTTAATGGGACATGATCATATTGCAATGAATATAAAAAAAGTAACATGTTCATTGCTAGAATGCATGATTCTCCCTACAAGAACACTATTGTTTGCTGCACTTTGATGTGAATGAACACTGTGTTGTTTTGCGTTTGTGTTCTTCAGTAGTGTTATCTCGCACTAGACACCAACAGTAATCTGACATCATGGAGACGTCCCATCGCCCCAGATACCTTTGTTCCATTTCTTTTAGATCCTGATGAAACCACTCGCCATGTTCCTTGGTGAATGCTCCTAAATTTGCAAGAAAATAATCCAGATGACTGTGCAGGAAATGTAATTTTAAGCTCATGTGGCAGCTCAATTTCTGGAAGTTGTACAGCATGGTTTCCATAATTTGTGTTTAGTTGACGTCTTTAACATCACCGAATTTGCTACAAACATCCTTGAATGATTCCCATGCCTGAAACTGTGTTTCGTTCATCATCGTACTGAATGACGGATCTTTCATAAGCTTCCGAATTTGGGGGCCGTCAAAAACACCTTCCTTAATCTTGGCATCCAACAGTCCTGGAAATTTCTGTCAGAGGTACCGAAAGCAGGGACTGCCTCTATCCAAACTCTTCACGTACTGCTTCATAATTCCCAATTTAATATGTAAAGGGGCAATAACACACTTTGGGGATCAATTAATGGATGATTTACTATGTTTTTTCTCCAGACACGAACTGTTTCCTCTTAGGCCACTCAAGGCATGATCCCTGTCCTGAGAGTCCCACTCAAACAGGAAACACGGGAACTTTGTATATCCTCATTGTCGCCCTAATATGATACCGCACACTTTTAAATCACAGCACAGTAACCATCTGCGTTCACTGAAGTTCAGTTTCTGCAACATCATAGATAAATTGTGATAGTTTTCACAAAGAGATGTTGAATGGGCGACTGGCACTGAAGCAAGTTTATTTCCATTGTGCAGAAGAACACCTTTGAGACTTCTTTTACTGGCATCAATAAATAGACGCCAGTCCTTTGTTTGGTAAATAGTTCCAAGATGATGAATCAAGCCAGGGATATCACAGCAAAACACAAGTTCGTCTTCATGAACAAAAAACTGCCGGAATTCTTCCTCCTGATTTCTGTAACAATATGATTTTGTCCCAGGAAGTAAAAAATTTCTCTTTTTTAATCTTGATCCTAAAAGTTAGTGAGGCCTAGGTCACGCGCCAAATCATTTAAGTCACACTGATTATAAAGACGTGGAGTTACATCCTCAACATCTGGTACAAAGGTATCACCATCACCATCCTCCGCACTTGAAGATGATGAAGGCACACTCTCTGGTAATTATATTGGTGGTTTTTGGACAGGAATATCGGGTCCATGTGGTACGGGGGTTATGGCAAATGGAAGGCAGGGATACGCAATGTGCTTTTTGTTTTTCGTATTGAACTCAGACACTTTATATACACAAAAATAACATTCGTCAAAATGATTTCTTTGTTCCCGCCAAGCCATTGGGATTCCGAATGGCACTGACGGGAACAACCCATTGTACCATTGCCGCAGGTTTTCTGCACATGTTTTACACACAATATGGGTTGCGAAATTCTTGTCCTGATTACCTAACTTCATGTTAAAATATGCCAAATACAGGCTTTTTATAAATGGTGTAATATTTTGCTTCTGGCCTTTAATTGTATACTGGCCACAGAAAGAGTTGGGATTGTTCACACATTTTTGCCTCTGAACATCACTGCCACTTGCCATTTTAACACAAACTCACTTATTCACTCAACTGACTTCAAGTGCATAATGTAACTTGTAGACAAAGGTGTGACAAACGTTCTCAGATTCTCTTCTCAGACTATGGAGGAATGAGATCTTGGTGTTTTGACCTTGCCTGACATTGCGCATGCGCAAACTGTAACTGTTATAATTGTTCTTCCGCTGTTCCTGTATGATTCCCACTCCGCTTCAAAACAGAGCACATACGATATTTTCTCTCAGACATGCCCATACCTGCATTCCATACAACCAATCCAAACATCATTTACAACAATGAAGCTCCATTAGCATAAATATGAGATTGACTTGTGACAATCTATATATGATATGAAACAACTGATATTATTTTTTACATAAGGACACTAAATGTAATGTATATCACATACAATTACTTTCACAGAAAATTTTTGCAGGCCGGTGTAATCGATAGCATCTGTAGCAGTATACCAAACAAATAGCAACCACAAATGACGTACTGATGGTTTTGCTACAAACAAGTTTATAATCAATTGATAACTTGTATCAGCAGTGTAACTTATAGGGTTGCCAACTTTTGGTAAATCAAAAGAGGGACACACCTTCCCCTCCTCTACATATATGAAAAGCCGAAGTTGAATATGTAATTCTAACAGCTTAAAAAAGTATAAGATTAAGTACATATGTTTCAATATTGGTGACTTAATACTATCAATCAGTCAGTTATTACTGGTCTGCAGTTAGGGCAGTCGCCCAGGTGGCAGATTCCCTATCTGTTTACCTAGTCTTTTCTTAAATAATTGCAAAGAATTTGGAAATTTATTGAACACCTCCCTTGGTACATTATGAACTTCTTTTCTTGGCACGAAGGCGTCTATTCGCACTTGTACAAAACTAATTCAAGAGATAGTGGGTCAGAACCCCACTGTCAGCACCCTGAAGCTGGTTTTCTGTTGTTTCCCATTTTCACACCCAGCAAATGCTGGAGCTGTACCTTAATTAAGGCCACGGCCGCTTCCTTCCCACTTCCTTGTCTATCCCTTCCAATCTTCCCATCCCCCACAAGGCCCCTGTTCAGCATAGCAGGTGAGGTAAACACTAACTGAAAAAAATGAATTATTTTATTTTTATTATCACGAATAAGACACAACAGGTTATTTTGAACTTCGAATGTTCTGCTCGTTAATAATCACGTACCATACATTGACATACTGTTTTGTGACGTGCAGAATCGAGCGCTCGCATGCAATTCCACGCTGATCGAGGCACTGCTTCTACATGACAGTCAAACTAAACATTTAAACTCTGATGTAACATGTGCAGTTAATGCTGACAATAATTACTATGTTCGTTTGTAATCTGTTTACCCTCCAGGTTCGGTTTTACCCTCGGACTCAGCGAAGGATCCCACCTCTACCGCCTCAAGGGCAGTGTCCTGGAGCTTCAGACTCTGGGTCGGGGGATACAACTGGGGAGTATGACCAGTACCTCGCCCTGGCGGCCTCACCTGCTATGCTGAACAGGGGCCTTGTGGGGGATGGGAAGATTGGAAGGGATAGACAAGGAAGTGGGAAGGAAGCGGCCGTGGCCTTAAGTTAGGTACCTTCCCGGCATTTGCCTGGAGGAGAAGTGGAAAACCACGGAAAACCACTTCCAGGATGGCTGAGGTGGGAATCGAACCCCTCTCTACTCAGTTGATCTCCCGAGGCTGAGTGGACCCTGTTCCAGCCCTCGTACCACTTTTCAAACTTTGTGGCAGAGCCGGGAATCGAACCTGGGCCTCCGAGGGTGGCAGCTAATCACACTAACCACTACTATGTATTTAAATAAATAGATTTACAGTGTTTACATTTTCATTTGGAGCAGCCAAAGACTCAATGTGTATTAATATTATGGGTAACTAAGTACATATCTAGGTTTGTTAGCCAGCAGTCTGTAAAAACGGCAGGGCAATGCACCCATTAAAAAGCTCCTACGGGGAACACTGCACAGTATTCCCTGGCTGTCGTAAGAGGCAATGGAAAGGGGGATCAGGGCCTCTCAACTTAGCAGCATGGGTTGGTGATCATAGTTCACCTAGCTGAGTCTGGCAATGCATGTACTTATTTGTGTCAGGCTCCTCATTGTTTAGCCTCCCTTGGTCAACTCTTGCTCTCTTCTGACCCCGATGGTATTAGATTTTCGAGGCCTAAAGAGTCTTTCATTTTCATGCCCATTGTGGCCCTATCCTTGCTTTTGCCACTACCAGCTTGCAATACCATCATCAGGAAAATGACAAGTAGGAACTGGGTTGCTCAACCTCAGATATTAAGAAACTCAGCCCTGGGATTATGTGTGTCTGCTGCACAGTATGCTGCACCAGTATGAGGTGGTTCTTCACATCTGAAACAGGTTGATGTCAAAGTTAATAAAACTGCAAGGACTGTGTCCGTATTTCTGATAGGAACTACTGTATGGTACAGAAACAGAAGGAACAGTGGAAAGGAACTGCACCTGCAAGTGGAGAAATGCATGAAAGAATTAAGTCCCGGCAGTGATCAAACCTACTGGCATCGAAGACTTTACACTTTGCAAAAGTGGGTGTGGAATGATGCAAGACCACAATCCACAGACGAGACCTCCTACCAGCTGATTCTGATGTGTGGTGCTGTGCAACATCTGGAACATTTGATGACATGAGCACAGCTAGGACTTCCCTCTACAGTTCTAGATACTGTGCTAGCCAGTGACGCAGCCACTGCTATGTTTTTGAAAACTGTTTGATTGGACACAAATTTATACATATACCAATACTGAGTAAGTTGGCCATACGATTTGAGTCATGTAGCTGCGAGCTTGCATTTGAGAGAGGGCGGGTTTGAAGCTCGCTGTCAGTTATCCATTTTCAAACCAGTCAAATGCTGGGGGGGCTGTAGCTTAATTAAGGCAACAGTAGTCTCCTTCCCCATCCTAGCCCTTTTCTACCCCATTGACGCCATAATCTGTCTGTGTTGGTGAGATGAAAAACACATGGCAAAATACATACACCAAATATACAAAGATTTCTAAGAAAAAAGTCATTTCACACTGCTCATAATTATCTCCTCACAAATTCTCTCAAATGCCTTTACCCTCCTAATTTCACCATTCTCCACTTCTAGAAGTTGATGGAAGGCTGGTGTTTCATATTTGAACTGGAAATACCTGTCATACAGTATTACATACCCAGAGGTCTTTTGAACAAATGCCCAAGTTTTGAGGAAAAATATTCTAATAATTTGCTACATTAAAGGATGAAATGTTGTTAGTATAATTTATGAATTAGTATGCTGTGGTGTTTGGCCTACGTTCACATTACAAATAGGTTAGACCTAAACAAGTGCCAATCCACCTCATATCACCCATTCGTCTCCTCTTTCTGCTGCTTTTCCTACAACGTGGCGCAGCAGATACAAGCTGTGTTACACATGTAGACTTGGCCATGTTTTACAGCCGGATGCCCTCCCTGACACCAACACTATGGGGAATGTACCTCATTCTACCCTAGCATTTATGAAAAGACCATAATAAATTAAACATATCTCTGTAATTACCAAAATGACAAATTTGAGTTTAGGCCTATACTTTCTTCTTTCTTTCTTAATCCGTTTACCTTCCAGAGTTGGTTTTTCCCTTAGACTCAGCGAGAGATCCCACTTCTACCGCCTCAAGGGCACTATTTAGGCCTATCCTACTTATCAAGTAAAGTAGTTTTTTTTTTTCTTTCTTTCCGGAAGTCGTTTGCAACCCAGCAGTTATAAAAAACCGTAACTAATGAAAACAGAACAAGAGACTAAACAACAAAACATTCTAGTAAACTGACCGAGTTCAGTTTTTCCACTGTTACTGAGGGGATAACTAAAGGTAGGCCTAAATAAGAAAAGGACAGGAATCTTAGTATGAACGTAGATGGAACTGCAGTTTTAATATCATCACCATCTTTTACGGTGGAATTCGAGTTAAGAACTGATACCATGGTTGTGAAAATAAAGGATTCGTTATTACTTTCGGATATTCAGGCGTACGTCCAACAACTTTTAAATAAAGAAATACGTTTGTTCAGTAGACATACCGACTACAGGACCAGGCAGAAGTACCGGGTTGCCTAAAAATCCCTTGAATATATAAATATTACGGTAATCCAGAAAACATCTTTCGAATCAATAAATCCTTACCTTTATCATCACTAGCTTCCTTTATTAGAAACAAATTTATTCGATTTCTTGAAAAGAAGTAACTCAGAAAACGCCAGCAACATAACCTTTCACGATTGAAATAATGAGTTTTACTTTTAACATTGATCTTGGAAGAACACTGCATGTTATAGATAATACAATAATTTTTCTCTCATCATCTATTCTACGGCAAGAGCACAAAAACTCGCATAATACCTAAACGAACGAAAGGCATTAGAACGCGTGACGCCGGTCTATGTAAGACTGGTATGACAGGTGTTTATTGTTGTTGGGGTTACTAGACATCAAAATTAAAACACTTCAAAGAATATAAAATGTGTAATTACATTCTTCCGCAACATGATATATAATACAAGTACGAAACTGAATTTTCATGTGCCTCCTTAGCTCAGTGGCAGAGCACTGGTCTTGTAAACCAGGGGTCGGGAGTTCGATCCTCCCAGGGGGCTGGGGTCACCTAACCATACCCTTTTTTGTCGGTTATTTGCGGAAACAATCCTGGTTTACATTCAATTCAATCTCAATTCTACGGCTGCATTGTTCTATTCCTGTCAATTATTAAATATACTGCCATCTCGACATAACCTTGGTGATATACACCTCCAGGTGCTGTGAACTCCCGTGGTCCCATGGTGTAATGGTTAGCACTCTGGACTTTGAATCCAGCGATCCGAGTTCAAATCTCGGTGGGACCTGAAAGTTAATTTTAATTTTTTTTTAAAAAACATTTTCACTTCTTGGTGTATTTCATTCCGTAATATTATGTTCATGAACACAAACACTAATGGACATCACAATTTTATGTAAATAGAGTTCCATGGTAAGATCGGCATACGCCTGCCGAAATCTAGTTTTACCAAACGTAAGAATGATCAGATGAATGTCTATCAGTAAAATGTAATAAGTACTTAATATATTGATCAAATATTTATCTCTGTCTATATGAAATGTTAATTACCAGTAATTCCGTACTATTTCGCCGCGTTTATTTTCCTTGACCTATCCTGCATAACTTATAACATTTGTCCAGGTCTGAAACATCTCTGGAAGTAAAAGATGCATATTCAAATTGTGCTAGATAATATATATAATTTTATTAAGAATTATATCGTATTTGTGGAGAAACAAACATGGAGGCACCGTTGATATATAAACAGACTGTAAGGGCCTAGCCGTCGTCTTCCCCAGTGGCGCAATCGGTTAGCGCACGGTACTTATAAGACAGTATCCGAGAGATGCCGGGGTTGTGAGTTCGAGCCTCACCTGGGGAATGTTTTTTAATTTCTAATTTATTACATACAAGGTTCAAGTGTAATTTCCTAATGACATTTTATGAAGGAAAGTGTGCTATAATGCATTTCCTTGTATAGTATATGGCATTTTTAAGATATGGGTAGAATTGCTCAAGGTAGCAAATTCGTCGGGAATCTATACTTATGTTGCGGATTTTCTTTGAGAAAATACGATTCCTGGAAGACGTTTAAGACCACTTTATTATTTCAAATAACAAGATCCCGGTCTCCTATTTCTGTTGGTACTAGGAAAATGGGCGTTCTGTTGGTGCTTCAACAAAGGCTGGTATTTCCTTTTAAACAGAACTGAAATGTGTGGTTACACATCTTCCTCAAATGTTTATTAATGATCATTTTTTGGCCATTTACCTAGATGTTATGCCCCTTTAAATAATAATAATAATAATAATAATAATAATAATAATAATAATAATAATAATAATAATAATAATAATAATAATAATAATAATAAACATCATCATCATCATCGTCGTCATCATGAACATGTTTTTTCATTTGTTGTCTTTGGTGACACATTTGGTGTTTACCCGACAAAATTCATTAAATCTCAGCCATAGACGCCCAAGAGAGTTTCGGTTTACTCGGTCTGCCATCTAGTGGGCCTGGAGTAAAACGGAACGTCGAAATTGACGAGCAGACAGCCAGATGGTGTCAAATTGAAATGTCTGCACACGGTAGCTGAAGCCATACGATTATTATTATTATTATTATTATTATTATTATTATTATTATTAACTACCGGTGGTGTATAAATATAACTCACCAAACACACACCACTATGCATTTTAATAGCCCTACTTTTTAAATTATATTATGATAAAAGACCATGCCTCTTACATCATTGTGATGCATTTTCACAAATGGCGTAAATTATGAGGTAAATATAATTATTTCAAGACCAGAGAGTGTATGGAACTTTATTTGGGGAAAAGCAGCTGCGAATGAGGGCAACAACAATACACTGACATATACATATTGTATTAGCAAGAGCTATTATTCAAAACAACGTTAATCCATGGAATAGGTATAAGACAGAATTTCCCTGTTTTTGCATTGTAGGTTCTATACGCCTATAAATGCCTTTGCTGGCGGGACCTAGTGTTTACACTGCACTAAGTCTTCTGGTATGGGCTACAGCAATTTTGTTACTTTCACTGATCTGTCTCTGTCTTATACTTGGCTTTGACAATATGAAAGTGACTAAGGTATGAGCGATGCTAGAAATGCCATTCCTTACGCAGCCAGTCCCTGCTATGAATGGTGTGAAACTGTTGCTCATAGGGTCGGTTGGTGCATGCATTTCAGTGGGCTTGGCAGACTGATATGTAATAGCAACTTCTGGCTCGGTGAGGAAAGCAACGGGAAACCACACCACTCCTCATTTCCCTAGTACGCCTCTTCAGTGATGCCTAGGCCATCTATGACAACTCATGGTGGAAATGTTGAGGATCCAACCAGCCTTCGGGCTGATGACTAAACATACATACGCCTATAAATACACAGCTCCCACAATGTGGATTTTACGAACATTTTCATAACAATTGTTCACGTATTTTGAATTCTCTTCCCGTTTCTTTTTTGAAACAATTTGAGCGTAAAAGATATAGTTTTCTTGTAACACCAGCAAATCACGATGCATCAACATTAAGAAACTCCATTTAATCGCCCCACTCTTGAATAAGCCCCTGGAATAACTGTCATTACATGAGGTAGTGTTGCCGTATTTGTACGTGTTGGCAGACAGCTCTTGTGCGAGAAATGGCTCTTACGGGCGCTAGCCCATGACGTTATCAGATAGCGCAAGCCTGGAGGGGTGTAGGGGTTCTACAGTACACGTTCGTAACTACGATACTCCGTACGATCTATGCATATATTCTTTGATATGAGTTCTTGGTTCAGGGTACTTACAGGGGTTAGACAAGGCTGTAATCTTTCACCTTTGCTGTTCGAGGTTTACATGGGTCATCTGCTGAAAGGTATAAAATGGCAGGGAGGGATTCAGTTAGGTGGAAATGTAGTAAGTAGTCTGACCTATGCTGACGACTTGGTGTTAATGACAGATTGTGCCGAAAGCCTGCAGTCTCATATCTTGCAACTTGAAAAAAGCGTGCAATGAGTATGTTATGAAAATTAGCCTTTCGAAGATTAAATTGATGTCAGCAGGTAAGAAATTCAACAGAAATGAATGTCAGATTGGTGATACAAAGCTGGAACAGGTAGGTAATTTCAAGTATTTAGGTTGTGTGTTCTCCCAGGATGGTAATATAGTAAGTGAGATTGAATCAAGGTGTAGTAAAGCTAATGCAGTGAGCTCGCATTTGCGATCACCAGTGTTCTGTAAGAAGGAAGTCAGCTCCCAGACGAAACTATCTTTACATCGGTCTGTTTTCAGACCAACTTTGCTTTACGGGAGCGAAAGCTGGGTGGACTCGGGATATCTTATTCATACATTAGAAGTAACAGACATGAAAGTAGCGAGACTGATTGCTGGTACAATCAGGTGGGAACAATGGTAGGAGGCTACTCGGAATGAGGAGATGAAGGTTAAAGTTAGGAATGAACTCGATGGATGAAGCTGTACTCATAAACCGGCTTCGGTGGTGGGGTCATGTGAGACTAATGGAGTTTAAAGATAACAGGTATAGAACTAAATGAGGCCACAGCACTAGTTGCAAATATGGCGACGTTTATTAAATTCACAGAGGCTTGCAGACTGAACGCTGAAAGGCATAACGGTCTGTATGTATGTATGTATGTATGTATGTATGTATGTATGTATGTATGTATGTACGTATAAGGACGTACATAATTAAATGTGCTCAACACGGAGTTTATATAAAATGAGCGAAATACCGTGCTTTGTAATCACCGTATAACAGGAAAATAAATGCTTACTTTAAAGGTAGCCATAAGCAATAAAAAACAAAATAACAATTTATTTTTTAGAGATTTAACATTCTCAACCCTCCTATGAACAATTATGAAGCAGAATAATGCCGACTACTATGTTGCTACTACATTTCTTCTCTAGCGAAATGTTATACTTTTACAAATTTAAACAAAATAAAATAGGCTATGATAAAAGTAGCATTTCTTCAAGCAACCACGTTGATACAGAAGTACGCAAATACAAACACACATTAAAAAATTACTGTGTCAAACCTCACACCTATATAGATATATGTTTCAACCATTACTTGTAGACTAAAACAGGTAACTGGAGGCTAATCATCGATAGCCGTGCACAATACTGAGTCAGCAACGTGGGGACTATGCCCTTTCGAAGTGGAACAAGTGATTACGGAAAAGGTAAAAGGTGGGGAAAGCAGGGCTGTTACTGAGTTTTCAGACAGGTGATTTATGAGTATGAGTAAGTCGAACGAATCTCGCAGAGTAGTTGCAGCGGAGTCGAAAGTGCAGGGTCCTGTGATGTATTTTTCAAAATACATGACATTTCGACTTCTTTATTTAGAAAATTGGGACTTTATGTAAAATAGAAGGGATATATTAAGATGTAAGAATATGAGAAATAAATCCATCACATATTATAAGCTACAATCACACTTGTTTGTAATAATAATAAAATTATAATATTATCTAGCCAGTCGGCCGTGCGGTTAGGGACGCGTAGCTGTGAGCTTGCATTGGGGAGACAGTGGTTTGGAACCCCACCCTGTCGGAAGCCCTGAAGATGGTTTTCTGTGGTTTGCCATTTTCACACACGGCCATTTCCTTCCCAGTCCTAGCCCTTTCCTGTCCCATCGTCGCTATAAGACCTGTGTGTGTCGGTGCGTCGAAAATCCAATTGTAAAATAATATTATACACCTTCAAAATAAACAAAGAAATCCCTTCACCACCAAGCATGGTGTTTACAGTCCTAATGGAACTTGACAAGCCAAGCGATCGCTCCTCAACCCGAAGATCTGCAGGTTACGAGGAGATGCGTGGCCAGCGCGACGAATTATCTCGGCCGTTATTCTTGCCATTCTAGACCCCCCCCCGTCAGATAATTCCTCAATTGTGCTCACGTAGGCTGAGAGGACCTCGAACTAGCCCTCATATCCAGGTGAAAATCTCCTACCTGGCCGGGAATCGAACCCGGGACCTCCTAGTAAGTGGCAGCTCTTTATTTTGGAACCGTGGGGCCAGCACACAGAGAAAAATTCAAAATGCATAAGAGTAGGCTATTTATCAGTCTTTAATGAACTTGTTATATATATTTTGATATTTAGGCATAGAACTTAACACACGACAAACCCTAGAATGTGTTTGTACAATATTGTTAAAGCCTTCACTGTCTCAGTTTTCAGCAGGCTTTTCTCATTAGTCCACAGTGCATTCATTAACCTTTTACAGTACCAAGTTGTATTCGCCCTTATGCATGCCCATCCCGGGTTTTTCTTGATTATTTTTAGGAATGGCTGAAATTGAAAAAAGAGAACATTACAAAATATGAAAGGAAAACATTAATGATTGTTATATATTGTCTCTTTCACCGGGAGTAAAAAGTTTCTACAGATTTATTCACTTCGAATTCGTTTTCACTACCGTTATAAAAACCGCACATACCGTTATTCCCGACAATATCTAAAATTTCATCATACTTTCATTACTCCTGGATACAGACATGTAGGAAGATAGAATACAGCAATGTTGAGCACAAGGTATATAATTATGATAAACATATTGTAAACTGATGAATCGAATGGAATGTCGTCTTCACAGGGCGCTGCTCAGCTCCGTGGCTAAATGCTAGCCTTGTGACGAGGGGTCTCGGGTTCGAATTCCGGCTGGGGTGGTGGTTGGGATGGTGGAAAATATGTTTAGTTCCGAGTTGTGTCGGGCGTGACACGTTCCACAAGTGCATTGAACATAAACTTATAAGGCCTTTTAGGTTTTTAATATTTGTATCTTGCTTTCTAAAATGAACAAACTCTTCACACCATTTATCACTGACACTTTGATATTTCATTTCACTCTACACTTCACCTTTGAATTCACAATATACAGGATATAACAATAAGGCACGTGCAGACTTTCAGAACATATTCCTCACACGTAGAAGAAGAAAATATGGTGTATAGACATGGGCCTGGAAACACTTTATTTCTATTGTTACGAATAAAACTCCATTTGTTTCATTACTCTAATTTATTTCAGGATGGCCTAATAAATGCGCACACACACACACACACACACACACACACACACACATTTAAACACAAACACTTAAAACCAGTTATGAATCGCCATACTAATTACCTATCTATTTGCCAATCTCTCTACCTTATGGCGCAGCAAGGGTCCAGTCCGTTCCTTTACCTGGGATACTAATCCTTACTTTCACTTTCCCAAAGTCCAGTCACCCAGTGGCGGCTGGTGGTTTAAAAGTTCAGTGGTGCACAATTTTTACCATTGATACTAGGGCAGATCAGAAAATAAGTTGCACTTCCCAGTTATGGCCATTTATTACACCACATATACAACTGCAACAAACTATAAAGACATACACTGTAACGCCACTTTTCCACATAGTTTCCAAGACTCTCCAAACATTTCTGCGAACGCACAACCAACTTGTCGATGCCGGATGCATACAAATTTCCTCCAGCGTTCTGCAACCACTCGGAGACAGTGGCTTTCACCTCCTCATCGGTCTTGAAACGTCGACCACCGAGCTCCGTTTTGAGCTTACCGAACAGATGAAAGTCACATGGCGCTAGGTCGGGACTGTAGGGTGGATGTTGCCAGACCTCCCACTTGAAACGCTGCTGCAGTTCTCTCGTTTGGCGGGTCTTGTGAGGTGTTGCGTTATCGTGCAACAAAATCACACTGGCGCTCAATTTCCCCCGACTCTTCTCTTTAGTCGCTTTACGCAACCGGTGCAACGTTTGACAATACGACGCCGCGTTGATCGTCGTTCCTTTCGGCATGAATTCCATGTGCAACAAACCCTCCATGTCAAAGAACACTGTCGCCATAACCTTACCGGCTGAAGGTTGAACCTTAGCCTTCTTTCGTTGTGGTGATGAGGGGTGCACCCATTCCATTGACGTTCGCTTCGTTTCGGGGGTGAAGTGGTGGACCCACGTTTCGTCGCCTGTGACGATTCGCCACAGAAACCCGTTGCCGTCTGCGGCATAGCGTTGCAAAAATGCCAGGGAGGATAGGAAACGTTGTCCCTTGTGCTCATCGATGAGAACACATGGGGCCCATCGTTGACACAGCTTACGATATCCAAGGGCCTCGTGAACAATGGCGAACACACTGCCATACGACATGTTCAGCTGCGTCGCGATTTCTCTCCGTTTAATGCGCCGGTTCTGTCTGATGATCGCATTCACACTGTTGACCTTTGCACGGGTCCTGGACGTTGCGGGCCTGCCTTCGCGATGTTTGTCCGTGATATCCGTGCGTCCGGTTTCGAATTGCTGACACCACTTTACGATACCTTGTCAGGAAATGGTCCGCTCCCCATAAACAGCACTAATTTCACGATGAATATGCGTGCAATTCTTCCTTTTGGCCCATAGGAATCGGATTGTCGCACGCACGTCATATTTGGAGTGAACGTCCAGTTGACGCGCCATTGCATTTGGCCGTTATTCACACAATACTAGACGAGACAACACAGCGAGCTGCCTAACAGACGTTCGGGCAGTGTCTGTCCCTTTCTCCGCTGTGCCCACGTTTGCGACACACAGCGCGCTGCTGCGGCGCGTTAGTGCAACTAACCTTTTGATCCACCTACGTATAATATGATTACAGGCTAATTTTCAAATCCAGATACATCAACAATACTTTTATATTATTAAAAATAGAACAAATATTTTACATTTCTGTTTTCAGGAATATTACTACAACCCAGTAACATTTTTTCATTTAAAAACTCTTTTACCATATTGAAATGAAACACTTTGAGGTAAGCTAATTCCGGTATTGAAAAAATCCTTTTGTAATGTATCTGATTTCGAAATTAAACGTCGCGTGGCCTTCCCATTCGTTTCACCTCGGATTTTTCTTCGGCACTCCGTTGCGGAAACGGTCCAGACATTAAAGACTGCACCGAATTCGTGATCTGGCAAAATACCACTATCTGATAAAAAACGCACAATAATAAAAACACACGCTGACACAAATGTTTACACAGTGAAATCAATACTTAGCTTGTACGCACATAACAAAGCTCACAACTATACTGAAAGAAATGGCGGTTTTTATTTTCAAATTTAAAGCCATTAGTTATATATCCAGCAGATGAACTTCCATCCAATGTCGCTAGATGACATCCCTGTTCTATAACAGATTCGCACATTGAGCAACAGCGGTCTCTGGCGACTTTGCTAGTAGTTGGCTACGTAGGAGCACGGCCGACTGAATCCCTCGCTGCGCTCCTTATACCTACAGCGACGCATCAAGTCGGCCGTGGTAGGAGGAGCCAGGTTGATAAACCTCCATTTAAGCAGTGTATAAGAAGTCACGCCGATCTTTTCCTCTCCCCGCGCACCCCTCTGGCAGCCAGGGTTTCATTCTACCACAGGTTAACTCTCTGCTGCAAACTTTTCGGCTCCTGCAGTGAACATCTAAGAGTACCGGCTTGTAAAGTCTCCTGTAGTCAATATTTGATCTTTCAAACTCTTGAAAGGTTTGTCTTCTTGAATGAAAATACAGTAGTTGAGTAATCCAAATTAAAAAACCTTACGTAGAATAAACATAAAAAATTAATGAGGATAGCGCAAACCTGCAATCTTACGGGGCAACCGCCCATGCAATCACCTCCTACAGCCACTGTGCGTAGACAGCTGGATTTGAACACAGTGCCACTGGCTATACAAAATACGACGACTGTTCCTTGGTTCGACTCCAGTTATACTTCACACAGTCACATGCAGTGTGCAACCAAACAGCTCAACAGGATTCAACAGGACAATACTCACAACAGTGAACATTAACACAGGTCCATTTACATTCACACTCGCGACAGCGGCTTCCCTCTCTGTCTCACGCAGAAATACAAGAACACACAGTATAGTCCTTCGTTCCGTTGATCCAGTCCACACACTCATTGGTCTCTCCGACACCACAACAACAGCTCCTGGTTCAGACCTCGGTGGGACACTGGCGACTGCCAACACCTCTGTCGCCCTCAGCCCAGCCACCGAATCTCAACTCACTGAGTATCACACTGACTCCCCCACGGAGTCACTCTGACTCCGAGTCCAACACTGACTGACTCTCCGCTGCTAGCCTCCCTTTTTATAGCTCGCGAGATTTGATCCAGAAATTTCACGATGTCACTACAGGCAGAACATTCCCGTTGAACCTCCAAGGACCTCACAGCTAAGCCGGCCGCCGAGAACAATGCACGGAAAGGCTGGCTCCACCCCACAGGCCGGCTGGGAGATTCCAGGTCGTCTGAGTCACCAACCCCCTCCTGGAAGTACCGAAAGGAGCTACCATGGGGCTGGCACGTAATACTATGTTTAAACTCACTTTCTACAACTGTACATAGTACATTAATTATGGGAAACAAACAGAAAGTACCAGGATACCACATTAAATGTTCAAAATGCCCTCCGTTAGTACTGATATCGGCACGAAGACTCTCTGCATCTCATCCCGGGATTTAATACGACGGTGGGTTGATGAAGCTTTCAACAGATGCAGGCAGTGGTGGCGATTAGGGAGGGCTTTGTGCAGAAGAATATACATTTTTATTCCATTTTAGCCGCCTGAAACTAAGAATTATATTGTTCCTAGAGCAATTTGTACAAATCCTGCTGTCTTTTCAGCTAATACTTTCCTTTAATTATTAAGAAAAGTACTTAGCGGAAATACGCACAAAATACAGCGCCATAGCATGTAGTGAAGATACGCGGAGCAATGTGTAGGTAGTAAGTTTTGCGACGGAGGGTAGCAGGGGTATAAGAGCCCAACTAGAGTATGGTTCCAGTATATGGGACCCTCACCAGGATTACTTGATTCAAGAACTGGAAAAAAACCAAAGAAAAGCAGCTCACTCTGTTGTGGGCGATTTCCGATAAAAGAGTAGCGTTACAAAAATGTTGCAAAGTTTGGGCTGGGAAGACTTCGGAGAAAGGAGACGAGCTGCTCGACTAAGTGGTATGTTCCGAGCTGTCAGTGGAGAGATGGGGTAGGAGGACATTAGTAGACGAATAAGTTTGAGTGGTGTCTTTAAAAGTAGGACAGATCACAATATGAAGATAAAGTTGGAATTCAAGAGGGCAAATTGGGGCAAATATTCGTTTATAGGAAGGGGATTTAGAGATTGGAATAACTTACCAAGGGAGATGTTCAATAAATTTCCAATTTCTTTGCAATCATTTAAGAAAAGGCTAGGAAATCAACGGACAGGGAATCTGACACCTGGGCGATTGCCCTAAATGCAGATCAGCAGTGATTGATTTATTTATTTATTGATTGATTACTATTACCTTTACGTCTCTATCGAAATTCGCTCCCAGAGAGCATCAAAATCTTGCCATTTTATGGTCTTTTTCAATTTTGAAGTCTACCCCTCCCCTTCACCTGCTATATCCTTCAGACACGGGTACGTTTTGTTGTCTATACATTTTTGTACCTCCCCCCTCCCCATCCCGCCCTCCCCCACTTCTAATTCCTAATCGCCACTACCGGATACAATGAATTCAATATTGTGTATATTCTGTGGTCTGAAATTATTTCAAGAAACATGCTATTCGCATGATCTTCGGAATGATGTGTTGAAAAAAAAATTGATACCGGTACTTCTGTATCTTATTCCTTTACATGAATCATCTGCTGGACAGTCCATTTCCGCTCAGTCAACTTCTACAGCAAGGAATATTAGGTTCGGTTAGGGGAAGCAAAATATGAAGAAGATATATTTCTCTTCTCTGTTTATTTACCGACCTTTAATGTTCTTTAGCGACTTCCGGAGACTTAGCTAGCCTATTACGATAGCGACAAACTAGTTTCGCTTGTTGGCAACACTGAACCAGGTTGCCAGCCTGCTGTTGTTCAGTTCGTCGTTACAGACGCAGCTGAGTGTGTACTTGTTTCATACGAGTGTACTTGTTTATTTGCTCAGTGTGTTAATTAGTTAATTAGTTAGTCCTGTTGTCGACATGTCAGCCAACATAAGTCCACTTGAATGCTTCACGAGGAATTTAAAGAAAGGGCAACCTTTGTGGAGTAGTGAAAAACAAATGGCCCTTCAATGCTTGTTGTTCTCTGTTGGATTTAGGTTTGTAAAATGTAATCGATAATCGCTATTGATTATTGCTGGTCCATGATGGATCATGTTTGATTTTTTATAGGAAAATGGATGGGGAGTATCATAATGAGATGGACGGCGTTATGTTTGAAAGTTACTTTCGTAAGCAACTTCTTCTTACTCCATTATTGTAACGGACAATGCTAGACATCATTCTGTCCAAGCGGAAAAGGTTACTGCGAAGAGTAGCTCCAAGAAAGCTGTTAAGGATTAGTCACATTAAATGGAATCACACAGACAACAAATTAGAATTAGTGAACTAGTTAAGCAATATTCGTTCGCAGTACGAATATAAAAATAGACATCGCCGCTGAAACTGCGGGCAGCGCTGTTTTACGCCTTCCTCCTTATTACCGTGAACTGAGCATTATTAGAGTTGGTGTGGCTCAGGTGAAAAACTACAGTACATTACTGCAAACAATACCCTTAAGAAGTGTAAGCCGCTTTAAGTACCTGGACATTGCATTACAAATTTCTAGCAAGGATTTTACATTGCACATTAGAGACCGAGTAAATACGGCAGTCAAGGCAATGCATGACATCCTGCACCCATACAGACTCACGACTGGCGTGCGAGCTGACAAGGGAACTATTCTACATTAAGGACATTCGTCTCCAAATGCCCCTACAGTCCACTCCAGGATACGAACAACTATTGCAAGAACTATTATTAAAAAAGAACATATGGAGAGACTTTTATGCCACTGATGCAATGGTTTATAAAGACTCCATGCGCAAAGGGTGCGACTTAAGGCATATAGTCACTAAGTTCGCCGCCCATGATTTTCATTATAAACTGTGTGAAACAAAACGGTTCCATGAGCCAGGACTGAACAGTGTATGTGATCGCTGAGGAAGTTTTCGTGAACGATACCACGCAATGTACTGGAAACTCCGGAATGAATCCTGGAAGAAATTCTGTTCTGACGACTGTTGGATTATCTAATTTAATATTGTATTATTTCTGTGCTATATTGGAATTCTAATATTGTGTGTAATTATTTATCTATAATGGCTATTGGCTGCAATAAATGTTTCATTTACGTTTGATGGAAGAAGCAATAAACTTACGTGAAGTTAGCGCAGCGCATTGGAAGCACTCCGTATGGCATGTCTTGAAGGTGGAAGAAAAAAAAAATAGTTCGTTGCAGACGGACTCACTGAAACTCTGCACGACAGAATTGTCATCCATGTTGCAAGTGACAGTGACACGAAGTCGAGCGAGGAATCCGACTTGGACCTAGGAGTTTGATCCTTGTCAGATGGGTAAATACGAAGGGTGTATTGTATTGTTTTACACTTTATTTTTTTCTACCCAAATGAAGTACATTACACATCAGTTGTTACGTCCACCTTCTCAAAATACTCTCCTTGTAACTGTATGCACTTTTGCCATCGATGTGTCATTCTCTCCAGACCTTCCTGAAACCATTCTTTCAGAGTGCTGCGTACCCATGCTTTGACAGCTGTGTCCAGTTCTGCAAAATCCGCAAAACGGCGACCACGCAGAGGTTTCTTCATGTTCCCGAACAGGTGATAATCATTTGGTGCCAAGTCAGAAGAGTATGGTAGGTGTGGCAGCACCGTGAATCCCATTTGATCAATGGCACTTCTTCTTTTTCACCATGTAATCAATTTGGCATTAAGCCACTTAATAAGAAAGTCATAGGTCTTATGAAAGATGAATGTGGTATGAATATTATGACAGAGTTCATTGGATTAGCACCAAAAATGTATGCATATGAGACTGAAAATTCACAATCTCTGAAAAGGAAAAAGGTGTACGTTAAAGTGTAGTTAGTCATTTACATGTTCAACACTGGCGTAATGTACTAGCATCTAAAAATGCTGCTTTCTGTATGCAGATAAGAATTCAGTCACGCAGACATCATGATTTTACTATTGAGCAGAATAAATGCTCATTAATTCCACTTGATAATAAATGTGTGTGGAATAGCGATTCTCTTACGAGTGTACCATGGGGGGTCAACAACATATAGCTGTTTGTTATGCCATGTTTTTAAAGTGTAAATACAATTCATAACACTTTTATTATTATAAATATTATAATTATGTGTAAAAAGGGGAAAGATTATCTACAAAAAGATTATTATGACAATAAAGATAATGAACAATACGAAACAAAAATAGTATATTGTTTTATTTTTACAAAATAGATTATCATTACTCATCTATTCCTCTTCCTTTGTCCATCTATTTTATATTTTTTTAGAGAAAGATGTTATGAATCAGTAAAACTTGAAAAGGTAAAGAGTAAAACCTTCACCTTACCGCACCCCTCCTTTTTCATCCACCGCTCCTTCCTCTTCTTTTATCAAACGAAAGGGGTAAAAAGAAAAAGGGCAAGTAAAAACTTATGCGACACATCATAACAGGAGGTGAAAAGAATAAGAGGACAACTCTACAACATGCTTTCCAGTTTAATACCATAACGTAAGTATATCTGCGCCAAAAAAGGTAATATTAACGATAAATATTTGACTAATCCTCTTATCCGTTATTCTTTGCAAACTGGACTAGGAGATCGACATCAGTTAGCTCTTTAATTGCATTAATAACAAAATTATGATTTCTACCAAGATAGTGTCGAGAAGGGCAGCTAGCCTTAAAACTTTAATCCTCTAAGGTTAGACCTGCTTCTATGATGGTAGCAGGGGGAGGGGATATTGAGAAGGGCAGCTAGCCACGTTCGAAAACATTCTACGCCAAGAAAACAAGTGCACGTGCTGTCAAGATGGCAGCTGTTATCTTAACAGTTGTTCAAATTCCGCGCTCCTACGTCGTTAAGATGGCAGCAGTGAGGCTAGGCCCTGTTAAGATGGCTGCAGTGAGGTTACCTATGTTCACTTGTTCAACAAGTGCACGTGGTTATGACCTGAGAAGATAGCAGCTGTTATCTGTTACTTATTCAAATTCCGCGCCCCCTACGTGGTTATGATAGCAGCAGTGAGGTTAGGCCCTGTTAAGATGGCAGCAGTGAGGTTAGCCACATTAACTTGTTAAAAAATCCGCGCCAATCAAGTGCACGTGGTTAGGACCTGTCAAAATGGCAGCTGTTTAAATTCCGCGCCCTCTACGTGGTTAAAATGGCAACAGTGAGGTTAGGATCTGTCAAGATAGCAGCAGTGAGGTTAGCGACGTTCACTTGTTAAAAAATCCGCGCCCACGTGGTTAGGACCTGTCAAAAGAGCATGTGGATTTTAAATTCCTCGCCCTCTACGTGGTTATGATGGCAGCAGTGAGGTTAGCTATGTTCCACAGTCTGCCACCAAGCGCCGATGAATTTCTGCAGTGGTTACGCCTATTTTCATTGGAACCAAGTCGTATAGCGCTGTCCCTGACGGTTGCTTTCCATGTTGTCTGCTCCTACGTTAACAGTGTTGTTATGAAATGCCTATGGCGAGTGCATTCGTTGGCCCCTGTGCATGTGCTGCTACCAAACGGTGGAACGAGACATTAGTTACACGTCACCACCTTCAAAAGTGAACTGTAAACCATACATACCACTGCCCTCGTAATGTAAAGGTCGTACTGTAGCTTCGACGACGTCACGCTTTGGGTGGGACTTGAAGGCGATACGCATCCGCTCCGCTTGACTAACACACTCGTTTAAATTACTTAAGAAACTGTTAACACCTTATGAAACCAAAAACTATTCATAAATATTTGTTAATTCTGACATACAATGCATATCATTCCCCGTAACGTTCTATTTATCGCGTATATCCGTTCGTTTCCCTGAGTACAGGCTAACACTTTTAGACACTTCTTGCGATTTCTATCCATTTTTTTAGTCAACTGGAATATTCACATCATACGCACTGATAGAAAACATGCAGCCATTTAGCAATACCATATACTACAAATGTAAATTATTTCTGTACCACAAATTCAGTACCTACAAGAGAGATTACGAGTAAGCTACCCTCCAACAATAACAAAACATTCACTGTGACTGTCATGAAATTAAGTTATTGTTAGAAAATGTAGATTTTTGAACAGCAAATAATGCTTATACAATTATTTTCATATTCAATTTTCATGGAAATGACCCTGTACCATTGCCTGTGATATGGAGTCTTATAGGAAAAATCTCAACAGTCATAAATTGAACTTGAACTTGAATGTTCAAATACACCGAATTCAAATAAGCCGTAAGCCTGATTACGTACAAATATACCTAATGTTATCCATGTTTATGACATAATAAGACATTTTAACTCACTATCTGGACGAGACGCTCTTATTTTCCTCAGGATTGTGTCTTAAAGAAAGTGGTTGATACACACAACTTTGTTGTGATTAACTACTAAATTCTCCCTAGGAGTAGCCTTCTTCCATAACCTCACTCTTACTTCATCAGAAGGAAACACAAATACTGGAGTATACTCTTCTCGTTTATAATTGGCTTTGGAGCCAGGCACACAGCAATTCTTAGGCATGATTTCTCTCACTGATACCCTTTAATTATGTGCACATCGCGGTTGATTATAATATAACACTGAATGCACTGACTCAATAATTTTACAATGCGGATTTAACATTACACAAATAAACTACAAAATTAAAACACTGAAGAGCGATCTTATTAACTTACAGACTCTCATGGATACACGCTCACACTAAGTTTTCTTCACTAGTTAAGGACTTTTCTCACTTAATAATGCAGTCGATGACGACTCATCACATATATCTGAGTAAGCATGCACTCCACGATAAAAATTTCAATAAAACAACGAAGAATTCACTTGTAACTCAACTAACTCATGCGCTAAACTTACACCCTGACGATCAACTGATTGCTTTCCCGCGCTTGCTACAGTACGGCCTGTACATAACGAAGGCAGCGACCATACCCGGACGTACAAAAAATAAAGTGTAAAGCAATATAGTACGCCCCTCGTATGAAGGTAAGCCGCGCAATTTATATGTTCAGTGACATTCCAAATATTTGTTAATTTCTAAGACTTTTTATCACCGTCGTGGTAGATATTCCTGCGTTCACAGTAGACCTACTGAGCTGCTGGCAAGTAGCGAGTGTGGCCGTGTCATGGCTTTCATTTTAAACCGGCCGCTCTAAGACTGGCAACATTGCTTGTCTCCCCGTCTCTCTGTTTCCGACCTGTACTCAACGTAGCCTGAATCTTAGAAAATACAGCTTCCCATAGTGTTTTAAATGTTTATTTCATTTCTAAACGAGTTAATATCTATGGAAAAAACTATATATATTAATGTTATACATTTTTAGAATTAAATATGTGAACCCCCATCGCCGAACTTCAAGATCCGTCATTAAGATACAGCACACTATGTTTTCCGGTATGGGATGGATCAATTTTTGTTACTTTCATTTGTCTGTCTCAGTATTCTCTTTGGCTTTGCCAAAATAAAAGAGACTGAAGTATGAACAACAGTAGTACAGTAGAGCACGACAAGCTGAAATAAGACCGTGGAAGCCAAAGACGGTACAGTATTATTTAGGTAAGATACGGCAACGTTCAGAGCGCGATTTAACTGCACATAGTGAAAAACATAAAAATTGTAAAACTAAAAAAAGTTTAATTATAATTCAATAATAATAATAATAATAATAATAATAATAATAATAATAATAAATTGCTAAAATGTTATAATAATACCATTTTCACGATTATAATTAATTCTGTTAGGAAAGTAATAGTTAACATACTCTGCTTAGTGTGAAAGACAATCCAGGGATACTGCCACCACCAAATTTATCCATGATGATTGGGGAATATTATTGAATAACAATAACGCCATTAACAACTGCTGGAAGTAGTATTTCAGAGGGTTACTAAGTGAGGAGTTTCCATGGGACAGAGCAGCTTCTCAATGTCCAGCTGAGATACCTGTGCCTAAGGTCATTCCATCTAAACATTGCAGTAGTTGCTATGGTCCTGGACCTTCTCAGTACACGTATCTCCATTGCATGAACCATCTGCTCATGTCTCTTCATTGCTAGCCAGCATTCAGAGCCATAGAACACCACTGGACAGATTATTGTGCGGTAGATGTTTAACTTGAGGCACAGGGGTACATACCGTACGTTTAGGCTTGCCCACTATCCTACGTCTTCTGGTGCGGGCTAGAACAAATTGGTTACTTTCATTGTCCTGTCTGTCTCATCCTTGGTTTTGAAAATATGAAAGTGACTGTGGTATGAGCGATTCTAGTAATGCCATTCCTTATGCAGCCAGTCCTTGTTATGAATAGTGTGAAAATGTCACTCATAGGGTAGGTTGGAGCGTGCATTGCATTTCAATGGGCTTGGCAGATATCTGGCTCGGTTAGGAAAGCAACGGGAAACTACCTCACTTCTCATTTCACAAGAATGCCTCTTCCGTGACTCGTAGTGTGACCGTTCACAACGTCACCTATGGTATGTCATGATATCTAGGAGATGAAATATGCCGTTTTCCGCATCATTCTACGATAAAAACTGCCCAAGTTAGAATTTTTCTGCCCGCTCCAGGACTCGATTTGCAATATCCAGAGTCGCGCGACCCAGTTCTAGTTGCTGGTAATTAGCAGCAAGGCGGTGCAAGAGCGCTTGTACTCGAAGTTTTCTCACTCTCACCGCGAGCGAGATGAAACGATACGCGTTATCACGTGACAAAGAATCTAGGTCACTAGCTGAGCTCAGAGAGTACATCCAACGTGAAAACTAACATTATACCCTGTTTTCCTCGCTTATTCACCACTGCCAACTTAACGCATTCAACTGTTTTATTTCTGTTAATTTTTATAAATCGCAAAATACCCAATGGATAATTAAGTGCAAACATTCATTTGAATCAGGGAATTTTACGCATATGTATGAGACCGAGAAGTGCTCTACTTAACTGACAGAGCGGTAACTACGCTGTAAACAAGGGCGCGTCTTAATGACTAACAGATGTTGGACCCTAACCGTGAGAGCGAACACAAGGAATCCCCTGTGCTCGTCATCATTCACCGCCAGAGACTAAAGGACGCTTTTAAGATTGCTTCAGAACCTACGAAGTTATTTTAATAACAGTCACTCAGTGGAGATGGGAATACAGGAGCTACATTTTGATACCCTGTTCGTCACTGTACGTTGCGTATTAACGGACCAACGTGTGAGAAAGGATTGCATTTTTTCCCCCACCCTCAGCATTCGGGTCTCTAGCGTAGCGCGCCTATATATTCAAGAGCTGAGAAGGAGACACTACCCAGTGCATTTTCAATGTAGCGCCAGTACGGTAGTATTTCGTCGTGGTTTGTGTGTGAGTCGTTTGTGAAGAAATAATCTTGTAATTTGAGCAGTGTAATACAGTGATTCATTAAAGTCTGTGAGTGTGTGGAAATAATCACCCTCTGAGTGAGATGTTAGCGTGTACAGTGTGCCGCAAATTAATAAATAGGAACGGTACGAAACCGCAATAACCGATGTCCGTGTGTAGAAAAGGTCGTACATCGAGCCTCCTATGTGTCTAAGTTAATACGGCTCAGTTAACATATATAGGGACGTACTTAGCGAAGTGGGTGGAGCGAACGTGCTTGATATCAATATGAATTACCAAGAAAGTCAGTGAACGGCTCAGTGTAGACCTAATTGAGGACAGCGCCACGTTAAAGTAATCCGTAGTACAGTTGAGAGCTCGACTTACGGCTAAGTGCATTAGAACAGGCCTGAACTAGTATCATGAATACGAGAATGCTAATACATTAGTGGCCTAACCACTGTCGTTTCTAGGGAAACTAGTGAAATTTCTGGGCCTATAATCGCTGCCTACAAGAAGAATAGATAAATGAGAAGGGATTAATGTCGGGCTTCTGGGACATTACCGACATTGGGTTGGAATGCTCGTGCTATTGAGCAAATCCAACCATTTGTTCAAATTGTGGTGTGTAATAAACTAACGCATTCACTTGAAAAAATTTCCCCTCATTTACATGTCTACGAGAACGCCGGAGTGAACGCCGACGTCCAGTTGAATGCCAGAATTTTGCCTGTGTACCGGAGTGAACGAGTCATCTAGCTGTTTGCCGGAATTTCGCCTGGTAGCCGAGAACGTCTGGAACGTCGCTGTCATGTGTATGACCTGCCAGGAAGTCATCATGGGTCTTCACATCGCCGATGACGTGATGCAAGCAGTCTAAGTCCATGGAGTGCCCTCCTGTGAAGCTGTGAACGTGGTATCCAGAAGGCTGAGTACATTTCCAAGTATTTATATCTTTGAAGGTCGTGTCCCATTGTAAATATGTAGATTTTCCACTTAGATGTAACGTAGACTGCAAGCACGCCATTTCAGAGGGATAATAATTATAATTTCATTTTTATTTGGGTCTTTTATAGAATACTTTCTTCATGGTTTGGGAACGACCATATTTTACTTCCATTTTTTTTTACAAGGGTTTGATAATGCATGACGTAAATTTAAGGACCTCAGATTAATTAAGTGTGAAGTACTGTCAAGTAAAAGGGCTTAAATATTCTACGTAAACGATTCCAGTTATCATCTTTCTACAGCCAATAGGAGTCCTCAAAGATATCTCAGTAACTGATTTTTTTTGTACTTCACAAGCTCTTAGGAAATCCTCCTTACTAGAAATTAAAACTGCTGGAACAACGAATGGAGCATGAGATTGGGATATATATCTTACATCGCTAATTAGTTCGCGAATGCGCAAGTTAATTTGGACCCTGGTGGCAGGAGATCATCACTGAATTTGCATCGTGGTCGATGTAAGGAGAGGAAATGAAATGGCTGAACAGGCTGTAGCCATAATATATATTGTGAAATGAAATGTGAAGTTCCCTTGGAATCTGTCATTAAGACACGCGAGGCGCATATCGCGATGTGAATATGTTGATTACGGCCGGATATAGGGCCGTGATTTGTGTGATGCCATGGTGGCCAGTATTGAAAGAAGTGAATAGATTATTTGCCGTGAAGCCATTGCCCGAGAAGGCTGAGTGGACCGCTCTTTGGAAGTGTGTCACGGGCAGCTCACAGCTGGAGTTTTATGAGCCCCTTTAAACGGGGGAGTGAAGGCGTTTTCTTCAGTGAAATAGAACAGATACAAGTGGCGAGTTTCTTTTCCTTTCGGCACAGAGATTACGTGTGTTAATTTAAATAGAGCCAACGTCGCAGAGATCCCAAATGAGCATTAAAGGAATGATCCCTCCAATTTATTTCTTTAATTATTCACAGCGTGTAGGGAATTCCAGGTCAGATATACCCTGTCTCAGAAGGTCCTGAGTTCATTGCAGGAGACAGTAAAGCTTACTGTCACAAGCGGCAGGTGAATAAGGCCACCTGTAATCCATTGTGTCCATGTGAAATGTATATATTCTTGTCCTTTTCTTGCAGGAAGTGATATAATGATATGTTTATAATGTTTTGGTATTGAAGTCGCTAAATGCTTGTCCATAGGTAACATCGTTGAGTAAATAATGTCCTGGTATATGTGTTGATAAAATCCTAATGAAATGAGCGTGTTTATTATACTGCATATTTGGCAACGTTTAACTTAAGGAAGGGTTGTAACGCGACTTTCAAAGGATTGGGAGTGTAAATTGCCTATTTCAGTTCATACGATACTAGCAAACTTATATCATAATTTGATGCAAATTGAATATATTAATTCTTGGCAGGTAAACAGATTTACAGCGGGGTGTGTCCATAATGATTAAATATGTGTGTGATGTAATATAAGTGTAGAGTGAAATAATTAGAGAGAAAACGCCTCTCTAAGTCTGAGGTAGTGTAATAGTTCGAGAGGGAACGCCTTCTTAAATTTGAATATTTAAACGTATAATGAAGTGTAGAAAAAGACTACCGAACATTTAAACGTCAAGATCACCCAAGTTACTATATGTAAGGTGTTTGTATGGCATACCCATGTAAATAATGTGTTTCACTAGTATAAGTAAAAATTTGTTATACAAGATATTGTCTCTCTTCTCATTAGTAATGAAATGGTATTCCTCTCATAATTAACTTTTCCCCCTACTATAGAGACTATTACTAAAGGACTTACCGCCCCATCGGACAGTCCACAGACCCGAAAATGCGATACCGACTCAGCTAGCGAACTATTCTAGTAGGGGAGGGTGAGGCTTCGACAAACCGGGCTGAGTTCGAAGCTCACCGATGGTGCTCCATTCTAACGTCATATTTATGAACAATGGTAACTGGTTCATGTACTGATGCCTTGGAAAGGTTACAGTAGGCCATCTGTGGCAGCTAATGGCAGAGCTGTTGAGGGTCAAACCAGCCTTCGGGCTGAATACCCAAAGACAAAAGTGGCAATTGAACCTTATTGGTATGGCGGCTGATGCCCTCTTTAAAAAAAACATTTAACATACGATAATGTAGATTTTATTAACTTTCAGGAAAATTATGCTACATCGGAAGTGATGAATATGACACATGAGACTCTTGTAGAACAATCATCGAGGCCTGCAGCACGGAAAAGAACCCGCTTAACATTGATTGAACAGAAAACAACAACACCCCGACTCGGCACAATCTTTGATTTCCATCAAGGAGGATGACTGGGAGGTCAAAAGGAGTACAGATGAGGCAACTGAGTGAAAATCAGCAAACTATCGCCGAAAAGCTCATTTCTGACAGAAGCATAATCTTTTATGGCAAAAGAGAAAATCAATACATTTTTCAAGTATTTCTTTATCTCCCTCTCCGCACTCTACCTTCGTCAATCCATTCTCTACCTTGCATCCAAACATACCGTGGGTCCATCAGCCTCCATATGCTTCCCCACACAACTACTCGATTTCAGGTAGTTCTTCTACTCCTACCACTCCAGTGCACCAATAACCATCTACTAAGGTATTTCAATCAACGGGAAGTATTCCACCGAATCCTACCCCATCGCCTAAAATATTTTCTACATCACAACAGCTTGAATTTGTACCACCCACGATAAGAGTCAGGTATTTCGGCGATGATTTCTGTGAAGTATTGTGACTCCTTGTGTTATTTGAACATCCCCATTTTGTAAACATTAATAAATGACATATACACTTACCTTTATAATGTACTGTTTTATACATTGGTAGATAGCTGTGCATGTTTCAGGAATCACAGATGACAAAATTTGTGGTGAAATCGCCGCACTAAATTTCATGTCTTTATACGATTTGCCTGTAGCCAGGTAACGGAGCGTCACAATTAATTTTCCTTCAGCCTTCACGGATTTTCTGAGGATAGTGTTTTTCTATTCTATGTGTGGTTTAACCATACCAAGTAATTTTATAAAACACGATTCATTTATTTGTAAAAAAATACGAAAATTGTCTGATTCTAATTGAAGAGGTGGATTCCAAAATTCACTAAGTAAAAAAATAGTACTGTATCTTTTAGGGGAAGCATTTTTATATATTTAGGTATTATTCACAATGTTTGTACCACGGCCTTTCTTAATTGCCTCTTAAAGGTAGAATGATTATTATTCCGGGAAAAGTACTGGATATGAATGCTGGTTTTTAGCAAAATGTATTAAATCATGTTCACTTAGTGCATTTTGGAAAAAAGCATGAGTGGTTAAGTACATAGATTATAAAAACAAAACCATTCCTGAGTGCTACCTTCATTGGAACATAACTAAAGTAATCTCACAGCTTGACATCAGGGTTATGTTACAGAAAATGTTCTTCTTCATCCCAGTGCACATCGTTATTGTCCTTAGCTAGTGATGTGCAGTGGCCCAGAGCTTTATCATAAAAAGGCTTTGTCCCTTGGATTGAGCTGCACAAATGTTAATAGTTTCTCCACATTTTTCTTGTTTAACTCACTTATCTTGTTCTTCTGTTCGATTTCTGAGCAGGATTCGTAGCAGGATCTCTAGAAAGAGCCTCAGTATGTGACAAGGAAATTGTCTCGTTCAAGTTTGGTTTTGAAAACATACAACTTATTGCGAAAATCAACAATATCTTTTTTTAAAATTCAAATCCCTTGTCATACATTGCTTCGTTCTAGAATGATTGCAGTCTTTGCTAGGAACACCATGGGCACTACTACTATTCCGAGCATATTTGCTTTTGTTTTTGTCCCAGTTTTCTGGATTCAGTTTTCTCTTCCTATCTTCTCATTTTCCTGAGCATTAACTAAACACTCTAAATCAAAATCACACATTGTTTCACAGTTCCACAAGAAATGTCGTGGGAAATATTACTACTGCGTGTTCTACTGCTCATGCGCAATATAGCAGACTGTGACTAAGAACATTATGGAATAGTACATCAACCGCCTTAGTACAGTTTGGAAAAAACCTCCATTTTCCCCCTAATTATCTACGTGACTAAGAACCGCTTTTCTTTTTTAAGTCAAGAATTTCATGTTTGGTCCGTATTGAATAGAGATTACAAAACAATAAGTTAAATTGTACAAGATCCACCTTTTCAATACAAGATATGTTGTTGATTAAAACTACATCATTTATTAAATGGTACCGGTTTCAACATCCATGGACGTCATCATCAGCCAAATAGGGTCATATACAAAGATACACATTAAAGTTAAAACACATAAAATTGGCCCTCATAATTAAAATTATCCATAACGTTAAAATATAAAGCATATTATGCTAAATGTCCAGGTTTTAATATAGTTAGTACAAGATTGACAACTTGTTAGTCACGAATAAAATAAAAAACTGAAGTTCGTGAGCCTCGTAGAAATAAGTTCGAAGTCACTGACAGTTTTAAAATTTGCTAGGTGTGATGCAGTAATGTTAAATACGTTGAAAGAAGAGGATGATGTTCCTCTGGGAGCGTAAAAACAATACTAAGTCAGTAGATAATGCATATAAAATCCATCTTGGTAAGTACGATGTTATGTCGTATTTCTTTGGAGCGAGTGGATCTTGTGACCGGAACTGTGTGTTGAAATACGACATAACATCGTACTTACGAATATGGCTTTTATATGTATTATCTACTGACTTAGTATTGTTTTTACGCTCCCAGAGGAACATCATCCACTTCGTTCAAAGTATTTAACATTACTGCATCACACCTAGCATACATTTCTCTACATACGTTGATGCCAATTCTGTACAAAACACCCAAATCTAACAAATTTTAAAACTGTCAATGACTTCGAACTTATTTCTACGAGGCTCACGAACTTCAGTTTTTTTAAATTTTATTAGTGACTAACAAGTTGTCAATCTTGTGCTAATTATATTCAAACCTGGATATTTAACATAAATATGCTTTATATTTTAACTTGTTATAGATAATTTTAATTATGAGGGTCAATTTTATGTGTTTTAACTTTAATGTGTATCTTTGTATATGACCCTATTTGGCTGATGATGACGACCATGGATGTTGAAGCCGGTACCATTTAATAAATGATGTTGTAATTTTAATCAACAACATATCTTGTATTGAAAAGGTGGATCTTGTACAATTTAACTTATTGTTTTGTAAGAACCGCTTGGCACATATTCTTCTCTCAAATGATACATATGCCTTCTAAACAATAACAAACGAAACATGCAAAATAACAGAATTGACTTAGTGCGTTTTGGAATCCACCTTCATTCCTTGATTAAGTTGCCATGGATAAAAATTTCTTTCGTTATTGTTACAACTTCTTCTTTCAAGTTTCTCATCATTTGTAACAACTATAACACTCAAAGCTAGTCCGATCTTTTGTTGTTTTGAAAGACTCGGAAGCATAATATAGCGCAAACGACTCTAGGGAGAACACGAACACAACCGTCTGCAACGAATTCGGAGTCTTCACTAACCTCGTCTGGTCTGAAGGTGTGTAGGCTCTGTCGAACCTCAGGCGGTCTGTCGATTTTGTCTGCTCTGGCGATCTGGCCTGACAGTGTATACCGTACTTAAGAGTTCTGTACTTACATTGCTGAGGAAAAAAAACAACACAAAAAACAAACAAATGATACTGTGTAGGCTTTTGGGCTTATGCCGTGTCAAGAAAATAAGGTGAAATTCTTTACGTTTCGCAGAGAACTGTGCTCTGCAACCTCAGAAGAAAATCTCGACTGTCCACGGGAAAGGCTTCTTAAACAATAACTCTTTAAATTTAGACGTTATAATAGAAGTAGAGATGGTACGTTCATTCGCCACCAGATGGCTCCCCAGACATGGCACAGCGCTAGCGTTCGAAGCGGAAGCTGACCGAACCGTAGGGTACAACCTCTTCACAAGAAATGTCGTGGTAAAATATTACTACTGCGTGTTCTACTGCTCATGCGCAATATAACAGACTGTGACTAAGAATGTAGTTTTTAATTTTCCACCATTCCATCTGTATGGATGTACGAGCATCACGAGAAAACGTCTGAACAGAATTTAATGAAAATCGGTATATGAAAGCGGGAAATAAGGCATTACACTTTAGGATATAAAGTGTTTTATTCATGCTGAGTAAAATGGTGGTTTAGGGGAAGGCCTAATATTTAATTCTCAAATATCTTTGTTATAGTCTTTCTATCGATGAATATTACACAACAAGAGTTATAGAGAGTACAATTTCCAATGAAATGAAATGTCGTATGGCTTCTAGTGCCGGGATATCCCAGACGGGTTCGGCTCGCCAGGTGCAGGTCTTTCTATTTGACACCCGTAGGTGACCTGCGCGTCGTGATGAGGATGAAATGATGATGAAGACAGCACACACACCCAGCCCCCGTGCCATTGGAATTAACCAATTAAGGTTAAAATCCCCGACCCGGCCGGGAATCGAACCCGGGACCCTCTGAACCGAAGGCCAGTACGCTGACCGTTCAGCCAACGAGTCGGACAATTTCCGATCATTTATGCGTTATACAGTTTTACCGTACGGGCAATGATAACGGAGATTTTTATGAATTTAGATTTTTCTTCCGTAGTCCCGTAACGCCGAACATCGCTAACTTGGAAATACTGTTCCGTCATGTTAACTGCTGGATTTTGTCGTGGTTGTTTTCAAGAAGAAAACCCGCGTGATCACCAGCCCACATCGACAAGGAAGATAGTCAGGATGACTATCAAAATGAGAAAAATCGTGAAGAAACGATCGCTTAAAGAATAAGAGAGGGAGTCATAACAGGAGGATGCCCTAATATCACAGAGCCTGCAGGAAACTAAACGTGAAGGCCTACAGTATCAAAAGCCCATAAAACTGATCAGTAATAACATTACCTATACTGACTGTTATTTGTTGCGATGTGCTTTGTCTCTTCTGCTGCCAGTCATCTCCGATAGATGGCATTGCGTATGAGCAAAGGTAATTATCTAAATGAGTAGATCAACCGGAATTGTACAGTAACATAGAAGGAAACTGGGGTATTAATGTTTTATTTGTAGAATATATAACCAACTTGCAGATCTACTGATAACTGTTGGCGGATCCCTTGGGATTCACGGAGCAGACTTTGGGAGCCACTGACAGGGCATATCCTCCACTCACTGCTGAGAGGTAGTTGGACATTGGTTCATTCAAAAGCTGAGAATCCTTTCCCGTTGGTTATCTAAAAGTTGGCCATAGGAAAGTCAGCGTACAGTTTAACCCCTTTTAAGTGACTAACCCAAGACTGAAGAGTCTGGTTCCGCAATTCTTTTCTTAAGGGGAGGTGGTGCCCCTAACTTCACAATGGTAATTTTATCAAATTTAGGTACATATTTTGAGAGGACTATCAGTAATATAATTGTGAAATTTGATACACATATAGCTTCAGGGCCTTTGTGTCAATGATCGTTTGTATATTAAACAGATTGAATTTATATAATTTTTTAACGGACACCCATTTTTGATTGATATTTTTAAGACTTTATATAAACACAGGAATTTTAAAAAAATAGGCTAAAACTATGATACCTATCTATAAAACAACGAATAATATACCTACAAGTGTTTGACATTTCGTGCTCATATGCCTAATAGTTCCTGAAATTCCAGTACCTTCCCCTAAAATAAAAATAAAGGGGAAAGACAAGAAAAAACAAACAAAGATTACCTCAATGCATACTAGCATCATATTCTGAATCATCAGGGCCGTCAGCATCTTCCCTAAATCTTTTCTGGTTTCTCTGCACAGTTCTTCATGGAGAAAATGGAAGCATTCAGATCAAACTTTTTCTTCCTCACATATCCTCATTTTCTTGAAATATACGGAGGATGTTCGCTCCTGGCTCAACCCCTAATAGCTGCATTACTTTCATCCCACCAGCGCATCCGTCATTGAAAGCAATTACAGCATCATAAACATCAATGTAAAATGACTGATATCCTACAAACACTGTTTTTGGAACCCTACTCCATACGACACTGTTGAATTATTCATTAGGGTTCTGTGTACGACCATGCTAGCATTTACGGAGTAGTTCTGGACCAGAAGTCTCCTGAACACAGGCTTTAAAATACAAATGGACCCAACAAAAACATTCCCTTAGATGTTCGACCTATTTCTATAATACAAACTTTATTTGGAGGCCAAGGAATCGATGGATAAACACAGTGAAATCGGAGGTCAACAAGAGGAATGTCAGTGGGAGGACATAGAGGAACAGAAACTATACTTTGACAGGAAAAGTGGCGAGCGCTTGTACACCACACCCGGGAAACTGGAGCTGGAAAATGATGATGATGATGATGACTGAAAAGGGGATGTAACACAAGTGTCAAATTACATTGTTTTTGATGCCATTAGGAATGATTCATGACGATCCAATTACTCAGCATTATAAAATAAACTTCAAAGTTACAACATTTATACAAAAATAAAACATTTTTTGAACCAGAGGGGAGTACCGCCTCGTACATTTCTTGGTTTCGTCATGGTTGATTCCTTTCTTCATGATATGATTTAAATAATGATTTATTTTACATATAAAGTACTTAAGAAGTAAAGGATGCGTTTTTACATATTAAGCAATAGTGTTTCAATGTTATTTATTATAACATTTCTATAATACAAACTTTATTTGATGATTTGAGTATCAATTATTTTCTTCTGATTATATTTCAATCGCCACGAGTGGACTCTTCATCCAGTTCTAGGATATAACTGTACGTTACTAGCAGCCAGTAAGATATGAGACCTGTACAAGACAGAATTTAATACGTTATAATATTTATTTTGAAATATTTAGTAACTATCTTAACACACAAATGGAATACGGAGATATCCAAGGCGAAGATTTCCAAAATAAGCAATTAGCACTTAAAAGTCACCGAAGTGGCACTAAAGTGGCAGACATTGCCACTAAAAATCAATCATAAAGTACCATCATTTTAGCAATTTAAATTATCCTGGTTATTGGACACCTATGATTTCTTTTAAAACCAATGCGTTTGTGTCAAAAAACAAGGTAAAAGATTAAAAAGTAAGAGGTAACAATAAAATCTATTCCGGCCATAGGCGCCGACAACATGGGAGCAAGAGGGAGTGTGAACCCCTTCACACACAAAAAAATAAGAAAAAGTCTTCGCTAGAGGGTATTGCGCTCAGACCAAAGGCTCATCGCGGGGAAAAATGTCTGTGTATTGTAAATGTGTTTATTTAGATATACGGCTACATAAACCTACTCTGAAAAAAGAAAAACACCATATTATACCGTATCAAGCGATAATTTGCTTGTGACGTTTAGCATCGTTATTGGTGGCGCTTCCGTTGATTAATTGCAGGTGAAAGAACATAGAAAAATTATTTGGAATGATACCTGAAGTAGAGGAGAGAACCATCCTTTATGCTTGCCAGGGATACAGCGACCCGCCCACATAAATATTTCCCGTTGTGGGTGGAGCCGGTAGAATAAAACCCACGGTATGCCCTGACTGTCGTAAGAGATGACTAAAAGGGGCCCTATGGGCATTTAACTTGGGAGGTTGGCAACCACGGGGCCCTTATCTGAGTCTTGTCATTGCTTCCACTTCCTTGTGTCAGGCTCCTCACTTTCACCTATCCTATCCGACGTCCCTTGGTCAACTCTTGTTATTTTCCAACCCCGAAGCTATTAGGTTTTGAGGGCTAGGGAGCCGTCTTTTTCACGCCTTTCGTGGCTCTTGTTTTTTCGGCCGATATCTTCATTTTTCGAAGTGTCGGACCCCTTCCATTTTCTTCTCTAATTAGTATTATTAGAGGATGGTTGTCCAGTTGTACTACCTCTTAAAACAATAACCACCACCACCACATACAAGTATTCTTACTTATGGTGATGAATTAAAACCGAGACAGTGTAAATCTGAGAAATGCGACCGTTTCCTGTGTTGCTATTGGTTGGCTTGGGCCAGCTGTGATGAAGACATGAAGACAAGTTTTCTATTGTCTCCGATAGAACTCGCATTATGTCTGGCATCAACGCTGCTACATTTGGTAAACATAAGAAAACCGCGGAGTTTGAATTTGAGTACGGACGGCTTTTGCAGCCGCCCCTAACCTGGGATCAGACACTACTCGATTGGTCCCAGAGCCATTTCCTACACTTGGGGGACCATCACTACACCTAAGGAAACTCATCTGTCCAAAGCCGTTGATCACCTTAGAGGATCGGGTTATTCACCACCGCTCGACACTCGGCGTATTGACTCTGACTGCATGGTCTACTTGTTACATAGCGGGGTACAGGCCAGGCAGGCTTATCTGTACCAGGCAGTGGTACAAATAGCTTCCTGGTTCAAATTATAATACTTATTTCACTGGCTTCCTGATGTGAACAAAAACTTTCCCGGCTTCCCAGTGCAAACCGCTTGACTATTATTTTATTTTTACTTTATTTTTGTCACTTTTTAATATGTATTTTTACATATTAACGTCGTACTAACACACCGAACGTTTTCGGTGATGGAAGGATGGGAAAGGGCTAGGATTGGGAAGGTATTGGCTGTAGCCTTAATTAAGGTATTTGCCTGGTATGAAAATGGGAAAGCCCGGAATATCATCTTCAGGGCTGCCGACGCTAGGATTCGAATCCACTGTCTCCCGAATGTAAGCTCACAGCCTGCACATTTTTCCTGGACTCCAGCGGATGCTAGAGGTTGCATCTTCCGAAATGACAAATATAGTCTGACACAACTGATCAAAGCAGGCAAGCTGGAAGGAAAACGTGCACGTGGGCGGAGAAGATTATCCTGGACACTAGAAAGGTCGATCCACCAAAGCTCATTTTGGTTTTGACTGGGGCATTACGGCGGGATGCCCTTCCTGAGCTTCTCCAAGCCTCATATACTCTTTCTATGAGTATATTTCAGTTGGTAATAATTCCTTCCGTTTGAATTTATTCCTTCTGTGCAATTCACATATTTCTTATTGGATGCAAGACAAGAGAATTTGGTGGCCAGTCCTAGACATTAATTTTCTGATTCTATGGGACATCTGTAACAGATTTTTCTTATGTCACGGTTATTTATTTATCGTATGATGTGCACAGATATATTATATAAATAAGTATACAATATATACATAATATATACAAGCAGAAGCCTATAGTTCCAAATCAAGACCATTAATCCATTTTAAGGCCTCCTCAGTTGCGTTGTGTATGTCCTTCAAAGGACCTTGAAATGCTCTCTGTGGACACTCGGCAATTACGTGGTGGATGGTCTGTGAGGTAGCTCCACAATCACACCCAGAAGACTTCTGCCAGCCCCATTTATAAAGAGTATAGCCGCATCTTCCTTGATTGACTCTTATCCTGTTTAGAGTCCTCCATTGACGTCTGGGTAGATGGAATCCGGGAGGTTGAACATGAGGTAGAAACACAAGATGTTGATTGGGAACAGAAGACTGCTGCTATTCGTGTAACCAGGCGTTCGTGATGGAGAACCGAGATTCTTCCAGTGTAAGTGCAGTGCGCCAGGGTGGAGATCTAGACTTAAGTCGTGGAGGGGCAGGTTGAGTAATATCCTGGTGAACGGGGAGGTTGGAGTTCTGACTGATCTTCTTCCACAGTTTTAGAAGAGCTTCAGACCTTCTTAAGCAAGGCGGTGGAATATTACTGAGTGTAGGCAGCCAGGCCACGTTTGTAGAGCGAATACAACCAGTTATGTCACGGTGCAGCATCAAGTATAACTGTGTAATATTTATTGAGATAGAAGTTAGTTGCTTGAAACTAGCTCGCGTTAATCCCTCTCCATTGTTCCTTGAGCAACATACATACGTCTTTAAAAATGCAGTACCTACTAGTGAGTATACTAATCTGACAGACCCTTCACAGATATTCACGCATCTAGTCAAGCTTTCTCACAAATATAATTTCAAATATCGATAGATCTCGCTTTAGACGAAACGAATGTCACCTTGCGTTACGTTTTGTCAAGTCACTTTTCAGAGCTCCGATTTTGGCGGAAACAAGCGCCACTCAATATTACACAATCTGTTCTCGAATGCTATTTTGGCAGACTCTTTTGGACCTTCCTATTTTAAAATCGTTTTCTCAAACTTTTGATACATTTTATAGTTTTGAAATAATTGAAGGAAGTCTAATATACACTTTTTTTTTTGGACACACGAATTTTTCACCGAGGGATCCACGACTGGAGCGCAACGAGGGACGTACTCTACCTCAAAATCTAAAGTCAGTACCGTTATCTTGGCAGATCTTGACTTCCTGGAAAAGTACTGCTACTTGGATTATGATTCTCTTCGTAACAATGCAAAAGGTGAAGAGAGATTTTCGATATCTTTAATTGTGTAGGAGTTCTTTTTACTAGCTGTTCACTCTCTGTGTTTTACAGTTCAGATATTTTACACAACCGTTTCATTAATGCCACGACCGCTATTTTCCCATCCTTACGTCGCCTAAAATCTTCGACGTGTTAGTGTAGTGCGACGTTAAACCACTAGATACAAATCGGTACTTACCATATGAAACTATACATTCTATGAGGAACATCGTGATCCAGAGAACTTCACCCAAAACACAGTAGAGAATGAACACGATGATGGATGTAACTAGGATAGGAACTAATAATATGCAGTGGCCAATAACCCATACTAGTATCAATATCCGTTTCTTCTGAAAAGAAAATATAATTATGATAAATTATGTTAGAGCATGAAATGCTCCAGTTTAATTCTGAACAGATTATAACATCTACCTATTGAGTTTAGTAGAGTTTCATGACAGGCTAACAATAACAATTAATATGGTAAGGTGCGCTAATTCATCCCCTCGTCTATGGATAGTGCAGCCACCTGTAATCCAGCCAATGAAACGCTTCAGAACCAACCAGTTGAGCGCTGGGATGGTAGCGAAGTTCTGTCTTTTACCGCCATATTTTCCAACTGTGTAGTTCGAAGAGAAGCTGATTATACTTTTGATTCAACTTCAGAACACCGTTCTGATGCTTCAAGGTGGGTTTTTCAGCAATTTGTGATTGCTACATATAAATTAGAGTCTGGGTCTCCTGCTTCAGCTCTCCATGCCCTACGAGTTTCATCGTTGAACGAGTAGCGGCCGTCATGTTTATGATTATTGAGGGAAATTCGTTCTCTAATCCTCAGGTGGTACAGTTCTTTTCAGGCACACCCCCATTGGAGGTGAGCTGCATATACTTTTTGACTACATACCAGTTCTCCCGCCAAGCTTAAATTTCTAGCAGTTCTTTTTTTCTTTTTTTGCTAGTGTCTTTACGTCGCACCGACACAGATAGGTTTTATGGCGACGATGGGATAGGAAAGGCCTAGGAGCTGGAAGGAAGCGGCCGTGGCGTTAATTAAGGTTCAGCCCCCAGCATTTGCCTGGTGTGCAAATTGGAAACCACGGAAAAGCATCTTCAGGGCTACCGACATTGGAATTCGAACCCACTACCTCCCGGATGCAAGCTCACCGCCGCGCGCCCCTAACCGCACGTCCAACTCGTCTGGTCTAGCAGTTCGGGAAGACCATTCTAGGATTCGTATATCCCTTAAGACTACTTTGGTTTCATTTGCAGTGTGTGCTCTTGCATTAATTTATTGTGCTGGAACATGCGATTTGGTATGGTGGCCATGTAGGTTATGAGAAGACGATCTACGAGTACCAATCTTCCCACATACCGGCAGGCAGTCTTTGTTCCCTCAACAACAACCAAATCAGTCCCGGTGCCCTATGCAATAGCTCCTCACACCATAATCCTAGGGACTGGAGAAGTATGCCTCTCAAGAATCAGAGACGGATTCTCCCCATCACCACTTCTGCTACAGATATGTCTAACTGATAGCCCAAGGAAGAAGTGAGACTCATCACTCTACAGAATGCCACTCATCTGTTTCCGATGGTTCGTGGCGATACTCTGCTGTAAATGCTGCCCTGATTCCAACTTTTGTCATTCAGGTATTCGCCAGAGCCAGAGGAAAAATGTGTATGTTCTTTTCACCAATAAAAGAGTAGCCTATTTCTTCACTTTAAATATTGTGATATTTGCTTAAACTTTCACACATGTGTAAAATGAGTGTACTTACCAACACTGCTCCAACCAGCAGAATTACGTCCATTATCAACGATATATACCTAAACACCAATACTTCGTGAATATGCAGGACAATGGCTGAAAAGAAAAGGAGGAAGCATACTATTTTTAATCAGGAAAGAAAAAAGTAAAATCTACTTAACCGCAACATAGATGTAATAAATTCTAAATACACATAGCCCTTACTCTTAAATGAAATAGTTTAATATTCTTTTAAAACATAATTGTATTTCAAGTACAGCAACAATTAAATGCCAGCATTTCACCACCTGACGATGGAGTCTAGACTCTGAAACGCGTTGTGGAGTAAATCATGTAATAAAAATTGTGATTGGTTTAGAAACCAAACTGGACTAGGAATGTATTGTCTCCACTTATATTTAAAGTGGTTATGGATGAAATTCTAAAGGAAACAAAGGCAACATAAAAAGGGGATATGGAAACATTGATGTGGATGACATTGTGATCTGGGGAGTCAACAGTTCAGAAGTGCAAATCCAACTACAGGCTTTAACAGAACCGCTAAATGTGATAGACTCAAAAATGTCAATTTTCGTTTCTGGGCTTAAAAAATCTCCAATCTCTTCTGAAGAATTTGGTGCATTAATTATTGTGCCGAAGTTATATTTGAGGCAATAAAATTAGATTTAAACATAACACTACACGTTGAATATCATTAGATGCAATTTACCAGTCAAACATTATTTTTGGATTTTCTGTAATTCATATTTTTTGAAATATTTGTGTACCTTTTTCTCATAAACTGTCTCATCAATGTATTTGAAACTTAGTAGTCTTTTAGAAACTATATAGATCTGCTTGTGGAAGTAAATTTAATCAGATATCTAGATTAGTTCATGGAGACCAGCTTGAAGAGTACTGAAAATTTTACTGAATATTTCAGTTTTCAACCAGGATATTTAAAAAATCTCAACTCCTGTAAACAATAGGACAATCATTTTACTTCAGCAGCTCAAAAAGGGTTTAAATATTATACATGCAAAGTTTCTTGGGCCTAGTTAATATATTTTCTCAGAAAAAGGGTACATCAGTTAAGGGAATTTTTAACAATATTTTTTTAAAATATTATTTTTATAATGTTCTTTCTGACACAACATATTAAACATAGAAAATAGTCTACTCGAATAATGATGAATAAATGCTGAATATATCAAAAGAATATTCAAGGAAATTCCACTTTTGGTTTCTGAGATATATAACTAAACATCGGAAGTTAAATTTTGTTATCGTTTCACACTTCCCGTTTCCATTAAATGACAACATTGAGAAATGTGGTAAGAAAATCCGTGTGGAGAAGAGCAAAACTGTGGTGATGACGAGAGGAGAAAGAGAAGGAAAAGATATCGTTAGTATCAGGGGACAAAGCTTTCAGGTTGTGGAATGCTTGAAATATTTGGGAAGTGTAATAATGCAAGATGCAAGGTTTGATAAGGAGATCAGCAGAAGGGTACACGTGGGAAATACATTCTACCAGAAAGTAAGGAACTTTGTGTGGAACAGAGGTTTCTATGAAATGTAAAGGGTTAATGTACAAGATGTACGATACCCCTATGTTAACGTATGCAACGTAGACTTGGAGATTGACAGCAAGGGATGAGAGTAAAGTTCAGGCCAGTTTGATACAGTTTCTGAGGAGTATGGTAGGGAAGACAAGGAGAGACAGAGTAAGAAATGTTGAGGTCAGAAAAGAAATAGGGGTAGAAAAACTGAGTGATAGGATGGAGAAGAATACATTGAGATGGTTTGGACATGTTATGAGTAGGGCCCGAATTCATATGCACTAAAAACTCCAAAAATATGCATGCACGTATGCACTAAAATGTTGAAAATATGCACTAAAATAAAACAAATTACACTTACAAACGCATTATTTAATTTTAACTCAGTGTTAAATTGATAAACAGATTAATTACTTGCAAAATGATGTATGCCAGTAGGTTATCAACGGTTTTCAGGTGTCAGTGACTTTCTGTTGTCGTACAGAATTAATTTACGTTGAAAATGATCGTTCTACGTCGACGGACGTTACTTGGTAACACTTGTACACTGGAACTGACTGCTTAACTTCTTTTTTTTTTTTTTTTTTGCTAGGGGCTTTACGTCGCACCGACACAGATAGGTCTTATGGCGACGATGGGATAGGAAAGGCCTAGGAGTTGGAAGGAAGCGGCCGTGGCCTTAATTAAGGTACAGCCCCAGCATTTGCCTGGTGTGAAAATGGGAAACCACGGAAAACCATTTTCAGGGCTGCCGATAGTGGGATTCGAACCTATTATCTCCCGGATGCAGCTTAACTTCTTCAGTCCTGGGTTTGAGTCCAACACCGCACTGAGTTACTTTTTAACTTTTTCTGCAATTTCACCAGGGACACAATTTAAAGAACTAATGGTGTTTTGAATTAACTGAAAGGATTCGTGTAGGGGTGCACCGCAAGTTTCTAGGTCCTTAATCGCCATCTAAAGTGATGAATAATGCACATGGATGCAACTCGTATCTTTATATACAGTTTCAGATTCAAATGCGCACTTTGCTTCACAAACACACGCAGTATGAGGACTATCATCATTACTTTTAACTACATCTTTTACTTGATTAAAGTCCGACTCGTTGGCTGAATGGTCAGCGTACTGGCCTTCAGTTCAGAGGGTCCCGGGTTCGATTCCCGGCCGGGTCGGGGATTTTAAACTTCATTGGTTAATTCCAATGGCCCGGGGGCTGGGTGTTTGTGCTGTCCCCAACATCCCTGCAACTCACACACCAACACATAACACTATCCTCCACCACAATTACACGCAGTTCCCTACACATGGCAGATGCCGCCCAGCCTCATCGGAGGGTCTGCCTTACAAGGGTTGCACTCGACTAGAAATAGCCACACGAAATTATTATTATTACTTGATTAAAGTTCTCCTGGTAGAATGATACTGCGGATAACAAAGTTACCCATCTTGTGAGAACAGGTTCCGGTGGAAATAGCTGTTGTGGAAAGGGTCATTATCCGTCTGCCTGCTTGTATTGCGACACTGAAAGCTCTTTCCTTGATCGGGAAAGGCTTCTCGTGTTACCAGTGGATGTACAACATATAGAGTTCATTAGATTTTTCATTTCGTTCAGAAATCTTGGATAATCGATCACAACATAAGAGAAAAATACATCTGTATATGCACTTACGTTCAAAATATGCAATGACCTTCAAAATATGCATTTGCATATGCGCATATGTATTTTTTTTAAATCCGGGCCCTAGTTATGAGGACGGAGGAGGGAAGGATACCAAAACAAGTACTGGAGGCTAAGATAGAGGGAAAGAGGGCGAGAGCGAGGCCCAAAGCAAGAACAGTATAAGGAAAAGAAGACTGGAGTGGAATACAATTACTTTTTTTTTTTGCTACTTGCTTTACGTCGCACCGATATAGATACCGTACGTCTTATGGCGACAATGAGACAGGAAAGGGCTAGGAGTGGAAAGGAAGTGGCCGTGGCCTTAATTAAGGTACAGCCCCAGCATTTGCCTGGTGTGAAAATGGGAAACCACGGAAAAAACATTTTCAGGGCTGCAGACAGTGTGGTTCGAACCTACTATCTCCTGAATACTGGATACTGGCCGCACTTAAGCGACTGCAGCTATCGATCGCTGTGAATACAATTACTGAAGAGGAGTGGTAGCTCTTTCAGGTTACATATCAATGAACAGGCGGTTGCTGCCATCAAAGATATCTACAGAATACAGGACCTAAATACTCTTTTACTTGAATCCATTTCAACTGGTAATAATCGCTTACTGCGTTCATTTTCACAAAATTACAGCACTGACTTAAGCGTTAACTTGGCCCGACTTCTTGGCTGAATGGCCAGCGTTGACACCATCGGTTCAGAGGGTCCAGGATTCGATTTCAGACCGGGTCGGGGATTATAATCGCGTCTGATAAATTCTTCTGGTGCGGAGATTGGGTTGTATTTGTCCCAAAAATCTCCTCTTCATATTCAGACAACACACCACACTATAAATCTCTACAGAAATACGCAATAATGATTACATCGCTCTACATACGGTAGGGTTGGCATTAGGAAGGACATTCGGCCGTAAAACAGCGCCAAATTCACATGTGACAAACACCCACGACCTCACAGGTATGAGAAAAGCGGTAGAATAATAATAATAAGAAGACACTTAATGTACCCAACGCGAACAGCGCCGCTGTCCTAAGCAATGCTGCCATAAATAATTATTTGGCATATCTTATATCGAGGTAATAAATTTCCTAACCTCGGTGACAGCACGGGCAAAGTATTATCAAATATTATTGAAACCATCGAATTAGACGCACAAAGAGAATATATTTCAATCAATCAATCAATCAATCAATCAATCAATCAATCAATCAATCAATCAATCAATCAATCAATCAATCAATCAATCAATCAATCAATCAATCAATCAATCAATCAATCAATCAATCAATCAATCAATCAATCAATCAATCAATCAATCAATCAATCAATCAATCAATCAATCAATCAATCAATCAATCAATCAATCAATCAATCAATCAATCAATCAATCAATCAATCAGTGATGTGCATTTAGGGCAGTCCCCCAGGTGGCAGATTCAGTATGTGTTGTTTACTCAGTTTAAAAACAAAGAATTGCAAGGAATTTGGAAATTTATTGAACAACTTCCTTGGTAAGTTATTTCCAATCCCTAACTCCCCTTCCTATAAACGAATATTTGCCCCAATTTCTCCTTTTGAATTCCAACTTTATCTTTATATTGTGATCTTTCCGTCCCCCAGGTGGCAGATTCAGTATGTGTTGTTTACTCAGTTAAAAAAAAAAGAATTGCAAGGAATTTGGAAATTTATTGAACAACTTCCTTGGTAAGTTATTCCAATCCCTAACTCCCCTTCCTATAAACGAATATTTGCCCCAATTTCTCCTTTTGAATTCCAACTTTATCTTTATATTGTGATCTTTCCTACTTTTAAAACCACCACTCAAACGTATTCGTCTACTAATGTCATTCGACATCATCTCTCCACTAACAATCGGAACATACCACTTAGTCGAGCAGCTCGTCTCCCAAGTCTTCCCAGCCCAAACTTTGCAACATTTTTGTAACGATACTATTTTATCGGAAATCACCCAGAACAAATCGAGCTGCTTTTCGAATCATGTAATCCTGAAGAGAGTCCCATACACTGGAACCATACTCTAGTTTGGGGTCTTACCAGAGACCTATCTGCCCTCTCCTTTTCATCCTAACTACATCCCCTAAAACCCTCACAATCATGTGCAGAGATCTGTACCCTTTATTTACAATCTCATGTATGTGATTACCCCAATGAAGATCTTTCCTTATATTAACACCTAGGTACTTACAGTGATACCCACAGGGAACCTTCACCCCATCAGCGCAGTAATTAAAACTGAGAGGACTTTTCCTATTTGTGAAGCTCACAACCTGACTTTCAACCCTTTTATCACATCATACCATTCCCTGCTGTCCACCTCACAACACTATCGAGGTCTTTTTGCAGTTGCTCACAATGTTGTAACTTATTTATTACTCTATACAGAATAACATCATCCGCAAAAAGCCTTATCTCTGATTCCAGTTCTTCAGTCATATCATACCGGGCGAGTTGGCCGTGCGTGTAGAGGCGCGCGGCTGTGAGCTTGCATCCGGGAGATAGTAGGTTCGAATCCCACTATCGGCAGCCCTGAAGATGGTTTTCCGTGGTTTCCCATTTTCACACCAGGCAAATGCTGGGGCTGTACCTTAATTAAGGCCACGGCCGCTTCCTTCCAACTCCTAGGCCTTTCCTATCCCATCGTCGCCATAAGACCTATCTGTGTCGGTGCGACGTAAAGCCCGTAGCAAAAAAAAAAAAGGTCATATCATATATATAAGAAAACATAAAGGTCCAAGAGTACTGCCTTGGGGAATCCCCCTCTTAATGACTACAGGATCAGATAAAGTTTCACCTACTCTAATTCTCTGAGTTCTATTTTATAGAAATATAGCCACCCATTCAGTCACTCTTTTGTCTAGTCCATTTTACGGTAGTTAACTAAACATAGGCTATCTGCGGGACAATTGCTGTCCCGTGTGGGACAATTTAAAACATCTCAAAATACGAGACTGGTGCTCACCCTATGCATGGATATTTTTCCATTAGAGATAACGCAGAAGAATATTTTGATCAAATAGTTACTAACCTGATTCATCTTCATAAATATCCCGCTCATTACTTTGTTTTACCCACGTGTAGAATGATATATACAATACGCAGAGTAACTGAAACAGATCAAATAATCTGATTAGTTCCACAAGATTTAGCAACTTACATATAGAGAGTAGAGAAAACACTATTATAATATTATAATTTACCTACTGGGGTTAAAATAGAAATGAAAGGCGTTGGTATAATGTTGATGATGATGCTGATATAGAATGCCGGCATATGACGCTGTTGATGGTGATTCGCCCGTCGGATCGGGACGTTATGACTTGGGTAGGCCCCTTGATTGTTTTCGATAAGAATAGGCCATGTACCGGCACCAGGTTCACCCTCTCTGTTCCTACTGTCATCACGAAATTCATTTCATCTCGTTAACTTCTCTAACAAGACTGACGCAGCAAGGGCATCCCGTCGAAAAACTCTCGCTAGTCGCTACGAAGATTCATCTCACTTTATACACGTCCCCACAGAGAAATGGCATGACGGTTGGACATATAATAATAATACTAATAATAATCATCATTGTCATCATCCACACGTATCATTAAACTGTAAGTACCAACCAGTGCGACAACAACAGCTACTGCTTAGACCCTATTGCCTTCTTTGATCTTGAAAAGGCTTTCGACCGTGTTCCACATCGTGTGATCTGGTGTGCACTTCGCGACCATGGTGTACCTGAAATAATTATCAGTTGGATGAAGATGCTATACAGGAATACCGCAGGTCGTGTACGTTGCCTCGTAGAAACCTCGGAGAGCTTCCCAGTGAAAGTCGGTGTACACCAAGGCTCCGCACTGTCCCCATTGCTCTTTGTTCTCGTCATGGACACGATCACACGGAACCTCCAAAGGAGTGTCCCTTGGGAGCTCTTATAAGCAGATGATGTCACCCTTGCTGATACCAACAGAAGAGGATTGCAGCGGGAAGTTGAAGATTGGAACAGCCGTCTCTCACAGTACGGTCTGAGACTGAACAAAGAGAAGATCGAAATCCTCGAAACCATCCCAAGCAACGGCACCATGCAAGTTGATGGAGAGACCTTAACGAAAACCGTAAGCTTCTGGTATCTAGGATCTCGCTTACAGACTGATGATGGGGTAGGTGATGAAGTGCGAAGTAGGACAAAGGAAGCATGGATGAGATGGAGGGAAGTCGCAGGCGTTCTCTGCGACAGACGGATGCCACTACATCTGAAGTCCGAAATATACTGCATGATAGTACGTTCTGTAGCTTTATACGGTGCTGATTGTCGACCAGCTGACAAAACTACGGAGTGCCAATTACAAACTATGGAAATGCGTATACTCCGTTGGTCGATGGGCATCACACTCCTGCATCATGTCAAAAATAACACCCTTCACCAACAGATGTGCATTGCACCCGTCACTGAGAAGGTACGGGAAAATCTCCAGTGGTATGGTCACGTCCTGCGTTCTGCACCTGGAAGAGTTGCCAATTTCACCCACTTTTTTAAAATTAATGGGCAACGTCCACGCGAACGTCCAAAGCAACGCTGGCATGAAACAGTAAATGCTGGTATGAAGACTCTCAACTTTACACCATATAATGCTCAAGATCATGCAAAATGGCGAGCCAAGATTAAAACAGCCGGACTCTGTACAAGCGGGAGAACGCTAGAAAGAAGAAGATCATGAAACTGTACGTGAGAGCGATGTCTGCGGGTTTGTTCCGCCGAAAATCGGAAATAGCTGGAGATACTTCAATGAAATACGGTGAATATTTTAGTGCGTTCTTATTTTAAATACTACTAAGCTACATGCTACTTCCGCATGTCGATATTTCTTGATGGATACAGTATTTTTGCACGAGCCTCTTGGCACAGGCCAGAACAAGATGTTGCTTTCACCGAAGTCCCAATCTCATTCGTGACTATGATAGTACGGAAGCTGCTGAGGTATGGGTGGTGCTGAGTAACAACTACTGAGTCTGGCTGTAATGAAATGTGTTACTCACAGAACCGGCCGTGCTGCAATAGCACTTTCTGCCACACCGAGCAAAGCAGTGCCAAACTACCTCATTTCTCCTGCCAAATACATCTCATTTTCGCGCTACCATCGGTTCATCGCATAAACTCTGGTGGGGATGTTTGAGGACCCAATCCATTTTCGGCCTGATGACTTAACAGGCAGAAGTGAAACTTCCCGTAACAGACACTCGTTAATTCCCGGGAGAATAGCCCGGACGGTTACGTGAACGAATCGTATCCACGAAATTTCATTGTAATTTTTGTCTTAAATGGAGGACAATGATTGCTTTCACACAAATCAACAGAAAAATTTGCGGTAAATTAATAAATACCATTATTAGTAGAGAAATAGTGATACGTAACTACGGCGACTATTTCGCTGTAGACACGACTCTCCTCTGTGGCATTCTGCTTCATCGTGCCGTCTTCCGTTTCCTTCTTGAGGTCCAGAGCTAGCACTGACGAATGGAATATCTTTGACCAACAGACTAGCGCGGGCAGTTCAGACAGAAAAATGGAGGTGAAAAGTATACCGTAAGTAACACAAAAGTATTTTTGTTGAAATAAATATAGCATGATATCTGGACCAATGATTATATTAATTTTTTTTTTTGCTAGGGGCTTTACGTCGCACCGACACAGATAGGTCTTATGGCGACGATAATTATATTAATTAATGAGTTAGGGGCACAAATCAGCCAGTTGCCCCACCAATAGTAACAAGCAAAGGAGTTCAAAGACCGAGCTCTATAGCTTCAGTATCCAGTATTCGGGAGATAGTGAGTTCGAACCCCACTGTCGGCAGCCCTGAAGATGGTTTTCCGTGGTTTCCCATTTTTACACCAGGCAAATGCTGGGGCTGTACCTTAATTAAGGCTACGGCCGCTTCCTTCCCATTCCTAGGCCTTTTCTATCCCATCGTCGCCATAAGACCTATCCGTGTCGGTGCGACATAAAGCCAATAGCAAAAAAAAAAAAAAAAAAAAAAAAAGAAAAAAGTTTAAAGAAGTTAAGTGAGCAAAGACTGAACACACAAAAGTGTTAAATGAACAAAAGACGTACTGAAGCGTAGTGATGTAGTAGAATTCACAGTCGTAATGTAGAAAAGTATGTAAGTATATACTTCTCTAGCAATATTGGTATTTATTAATATACCGCTAAATTTAATCTTAATTTGTAAAAAAAAAAAAAAACAATTATTATCTTTCATTTATGACAAAAATTATAATGGAATTTCATGGATACGATTCGTTTATGTACCCGACACTAACTACGAAAATAATAGCGCGAACAGTGCTTACAAGCTTCAGAAAACGAGGCATTTAAGTTGTAATGTCCTGGCCGATCGAAGATTGCACTGTAATCTACTGGACGGCCCTTCGAGAGCACAGAACGGCGTTTCAAACGATTTAAAGATTTAAAGATATAGAACTAAATGAGGCCACTGAATTAGTTAGAAATACAGGATTGTGGCGGCGATTAGTAAATTCACAGAGGCTTACGGGCCGAACGCTGAAAGCCATAACAGATGTATTACGTCGCATAACAAACGGATACCAAACACCTGAATGTATACCTATCAAAAATACGTGTGCGTAATCCCGAAAACAATATCTCTCACACAACATTTTACCATGGTAAGTATTTATTGGAATATTGGTTTACTTACTATTTCAAAAGCACAGATAAGAAAGACTCCCGTTCTCAGCGAAACCCCACAACAGCGCGTCAAACGTCTTTGCATTTTGAGGTTAGATCACTTGAATGGTGTTGTTTTTGAAGATACTATCACTTCCAAGACAGATCTGATTAAATAATACATACATTCATTAATTCGTTCATTGACGCTATTTTATAAAGTTTCGTTTTAGGGGAGATAAGATTCAACCTAATATAATGTGCTCATTTGCTAAACAAATACCAGTCAATGTATATTTTTCACACATGCTGTGAAATAGCCAGTATAAAAGACATCGAAGACTTCTTTAGCGTAAATGAAATCATAATTGCGCACAATTTGCAAAGAGTAAGTATAAATCAATCTTTGTACAAAACTTTTTAATGGATTCAGTTCGCATTTTGCATGTCAGGATGTGGTATCTCTCACATCTTCTGCAAACGTCTGCAAATATTTCTTTTATGAGATTCAAGCCGAGTTTACACGAGGACAGTATGCAAGACAGGACAATATTGTATTGTCCTGTGCTCCGTGAACAGTTCCCTTGCGCAGGGCAAGACAATATCAAGTCGTCCGCTTTCCATCATCAAAATGGATCCACTACGCCGTGCTCTTCAAGGAAAATTAAGGAAATTGATTCATATCTTATACGAAGATGTGTTAAGGGCCCCACACACGCGCAGACTTAGTCGGAGGTAAGTCTGCGCAAACCAGTCTCTTCAGACATGTCTCTGTGTGTATGACCGATAAGTCTGCCGACAAAAAGTGTGAAGGCAAGTCTCTGACATTCTGGCACTGCTTGAATGCACCCGGAGACTTTGCGACGAAAGCGCTATCTCATAGTTGCGGCAGGAAATGTAAATGTGATAACCTACAAATATGAAATCTGAATTTTTTTTTGCGCGTCTTCTTCGTGCAGAGCGCTACATTGTGTCCAAATAACGACTCATCTTCTATACCGACTATCTCATTAATTTCAATCCAAATACATTTTTCAACCATCCGAAGCGCATAATTTTAAACAGAAAAAACAGCTGAGCGCGACATATTCAAATTCGTCGGTAAATAATCATTTAGTCTGAGCGTGTGTGGGCAACTGCATACTTCCTACTTACCTCTCGGAGGCAAGTCTGTGCAGGTAAGTATTCCGGAAGTCTGCGCGTGTATGGGGCCCTTTAGATATAGTTAAAGACGTTATAACTAAAAATAAGAAGAGATAGTGGTTACGGAAATGGTTGTCACGCCGATCTTCATTAGGATCGTCTGTTTTATTATTAAAAGAACTAGAAGATCCTCAAGAATATAAAATGTGCATGAAGATGTCAACTGAATGTTTTGAAGACCTTCTGAGGAAGGTCTCACCGATGATTCAACGTAACGATACATTAATGAGAGAAGCAATACCCGCCAGAGAAAAATTACAAATTACTCTAACATACTTATCAACAGGACAATAAGATTGATGGTGGGGGGAAGGCATTGTCCCGATAGATAGAAAGCGAGGCTAACTCATAAGACAGTAGCTTATTCATTGTCCTGTCCTCCGCTAGTTCGTTCACACGAGGACAATATTGTCTTGGCTCATTGTATTGTCCAGTCTACTGTCCTCGTGTAAACTCTGTGTCAATGACGAATGTAAACAGAACTCAGTTCTCCTGAGAGAAAACGTGCCAACTTGTCAAAGTTCACCGATTTTATTCTGGCAGGAGGCCTAGTAAATTATGAGAGCATATTGGCGACCTTGGAAATAGATGGTGGCACGCTACACTGCACATGAACACAAGCGCTGCCTGGTGTTTATCTTTGTCAAGCAATATGAAGACATCAAGACATCAATTAAAAGCGTACTTTCAAATTCAGTATGTAGGCCTACTTAGCGTTGGTTGAAAGTTGCCTGGGGTGTTTTACATTTGGCGATCCCTAAAGCTCCAAGTCGAATTCGGTAAGTCAAGGAGTCAGGCGACACTGGTTACGGACAAGGGAAAAAAATGTGGTTTTGGCATCAGCTGTTGAGTGTTTTTTTTATGTATACTACCGTAGGTGTTTCGTTTCGTTTGATACTGTGCCACGTGTATAATTCCGAGTGTCACACCTTTGAAACTATAAAAATTGTCTATATGCGGTTTAAAAGGATCAAGGTGACAGAAGTTTATCCCGCAGGAGTTGTTTTACGTGCTCGTAAATCTACCGACGCTGAAGCTGGCAGTATTTGACCACCTTCGTTAACTATCTCCCCTTGAAATAAATAAATAAATAAATAAATAAATAAATAAATAAATAAATAAATAAATAAATAAATAAATAAATAAATAAATAAATAAATAAATAAATAAATAAATAAATAAATAAATACATACATACATACATACATACATACATAAATACATAAATAAATAAATAAATAAATAAATAAATAAATAAACAAACAAACAAACAAACAAACAAACAAACAAACAAACAAACAAGCAAGCAAGCAAGCAAACAAACAAACAAACAATCAATCAATCAATCAATCAATCAATCAATCAATCAATCAATCAATCAATCAATCAATCAATCAATCAATCAATCAATCAATCAATCAATCAATCAATCAATCATCTGCATTTGGGGCTGTCGCCCAGCTGGCAGATTCTCTTTCAGTTGTATACCTGGCTTTTTCTTGAATGTTTTTCAAAGAACTTGGAAATTTATCGAACATTTCCCTTGATAATTCATTCCAGTCCTTTACTTCTCGTCTTATAAATTAATACTTGCCCCAATTTGTCTTCTTGAATTCCAATTTATATTCTAGCTCGAAACATACCACAGAGTCGAGCATCTCGTCTCCTTTCTCCCAAGTCTTCGCAGCCCAATTTGCAACATTTTAGTAACACTACTCCTTTGTCAGAAATCACCCAGAACAAATAGTGCTGCTTTCCTTAGAATCTTTTCCAGTTCTCGTATCAAGTATACCTGGAGAGGATCCCATACACTGGAACCTTACTCTAAATGGGGTCCTGCCAGAGACTTAAACGCCCTCTCCTTTATATCATTACTACGACCCCTAAATACTCTCATAACCATGTAAAAATATCTGTAACCTGTCTTAACAACCTCGCTAATGAAGATCGTTCCTTATATTAACAATGGAACTGTTCCAAGTTAAAATTGTTCCAATAGTCACTTACGGATTTACGATCATTTACATTTAACCAAAAGCAACTTGAACGTCATTTGAAAAGTAAAAGTTAATGTAATGAAACGAGCTCTTTATACACTGACTGACAGAGCAAATGCAACACCAAGAAGGAGTGGTTCGAAAGGGATGAAAGTTGGGGAAAAAACAGAGACGGCACGGCCGAATAATTGATGTTTATTTCAAACCGATATGCAGGTTACACAATGCGCACGGCATCGACTCAGTAGGATGTAGGACCACCGCGAGCGGCGATGCACGCAGAAACACGTCGAGGTACAGAGTCAATAAGAGTGCGGATGGTGTCCTGAGGGATGGTTCTCCATTCTCTGTCAACCATTTGCCACAGTTGGTCGTCCGTACGAGGCTGGGGCAGAGTTTGCAAACGGCGTCCAATGAGATCCCACACGTGTTCGATTGGTGAGAGATCCGGAGAGTACGCTGGCCACGGAAGCATCTGTACACCTCGTAGAGCCTGTTGGGAGATGCGAGCAGTGTGTGGGCGGGCATTATCCTGCTGAAACAGAGCATTGGGCAGCCCCTGAAGGTACGGGAGTGCCACCGGCCGCAGCACATGCTGCACGTAGCGGTGGGCATTTAACGTGCCTTGAATACGCACTAGAGGTGACGTGGAATCATACGCAATAGCGCCCCAAACCATGATGCCGCGTTGTCTAGCGGTAGGGCGCTCCACAGTTACTGCCGGATTTGACCTTTCTCCACGCCGACGCCACACTCGTCTGCGGTGACTATCACTGACAGAACAGAAGCGTGACTCATCGGAGAACACGACGTTCCGCCATTCCCTCATCCAAGTCGCTCTAGCCCGGCACCATGCCAGGCGTGCACGTCTATGCTGTGGAGTCAATGGTAGTCTTCTGAGCGGACGCCGGGAGCGCAGGCCTCCTTCAACCAATCGACGGGAAATTGTTCTGGTCGATATTGGAACAGCCAGGGTGTCCTGCACATGCTGAAGAATGGCGGTTGACGTGGCGTGCGGGGCTGCCACCGCTTGGCGGCGGATGCGCCGATCCTCGCGTGCTGACGTCACTCGGGCTGCGCCTGGACCCCTCGCACGTGCCACATGTCCCTGCGCCAACCATCTTCGCCACAGGCGCTGCACCGTGGACACATCCCTATGGGTATCGGCTGCGATTTGACGAAGCGACCAACCTGCCCTTCTCAGCCCGATCACCATACCCCTCGTAAAGTCGTCTGTCTGCTGGAAATGCCTGCGTTGACGGCGGCCTGGCATTCTTAGCTATACACGTGTCCTGTGGCACACGACAACACGTTCTACAATGACTGTCGGCTGAGAAATCACGGTACGAAGTGGGCCATTCGCCAACGCCGTGTCCCATTTATCGTTCGCTACGTGTGCAGCACAGCGGCGCATTTCACATCATGAGCATACCTCAGTGACGTCAGTCTACCCTGCAATTGGCATAAAGTTCTGACCACTCCTTCTTGGTGTTGCATTTGCTCTGTCAGTCAGTGTATATCCAAGTTCTAGCTTTCAAGACTTGCATAATGAGCTTAGCAGGCAAACCAGGGTATGATGCGCATAGGTATCACCCAAATATCACTATAAAATTTGTCACAAATGGAACATAACAATTGCTTTTACACATATCAAGTGAAAAATCTCTGGCAAATTAAGAAATACCGTCGTTATTTGAGAAATATGAAAACATACTTATGGCTTGTAGACAGGACTGGTTTATGTCGTATTACGCTGCTGATGCCGTCTTTTGTTACTTTCTTGAGGTCCAGGGCTAGCACCGTGGAATGGGAGTGCTATGTCTGTAGATTCTCATTATCTTTGTCCATATGACTAGAGTGGCCAGTTCAAACAGCAAAATGGAGGTCAACAGAAAAATAGCATGATCCCTGGACCAATAAATATTTTTATTTCTGTTCGAACGAAAGTAGCTCGATCCCTGGGCCAATAAATCACCTGTCCACTGAATTTTCTTATGTACATTGGCCATACCATTTTGTCGTCTATTAAATATTGTATATCGCGATACAATTCATGAAATGATGTCATTGACAAGTGAAATGAAATGGCGTATGGCTTTTAGTGCCGGGAGTGTCCGAGGACATGTTCGGCTCGCCAGGTGCAGGTCTTTCGATTTGACACCCGTAGGTGACCTGCGCGTCGTGATGAGGATGAAATGATGATGAAGACGACACATACACCCAGCCCCAGTGCCAGTGAAATTAACCAATGCTGGTTAAAATTCCCGACCCTGCCGGGAATCGAACCCGGGACCCCTGTGACCAAAGGCCAGCACGCTAACCATTTAGCTATGGAGCCGGACATTGACAAGTGAAGCAATGAAACGAAAGTAAGGAACTTCAGTGAACACAGATATCACACACGAAATTGTTGAAAGTGTAAGACAAAAGAGATACGTGTGTCACTGTGAGCGCAACACCAAATGTACTTGTAAAGTGGTAAAGTACGTATACATAATATTCTCCAAAAATCAAATATTTCTTAATTTGCCAAAGATTTTTCAATTGATATGTGTAAAAGCAATTATTATGTTCCATTTGTGACAAATTTTATAGTGATATTTGGGTGATACCAATGCGCACTATACCCGGCAAACCATGCTGCTGGAAGACCTCTGTCTACGACTTCGCCTATTATCCACACCAGCGTACGGTGAAGTGGGACAAGAACGTCACAGAAAGAAGAATGAAATTTGGCTCGACTTCTTCATATTAGATGTCGAGAGGAATGGAAGGAAGCTACTTTTATAAGCTGAAACAACTTCACTAGGCTAGCAGTGCATGGTTTTCAACGTAAGATCTGTCTGTACCGAGCGCTTTCATTGACTACTCGCAGTTTCCCGATGACTCCGCCCGCAATGTATAAAGTATGGTGTTGTTCGTTACTAACCTCACGGATGTATTTGCAAAGTTTCGAGTTAATGAAATAAAGCACTTGATCTGCTGTTGTAATAGAATGTAATATTATGTCAACAAAACACTTGCAAATACATCACACAAAGAAATTGAATTAAACGTTCCTTGGAACAACACTACGCGCCGAACTGTTAAAAAGTCCTTCAAAGATCTTCGTCATGGAGACAAATGTACTCATAACTTTTCTAAGAATCTACCAATTTAAGTGGTTATTACCTCAAAAGAAACCGCTTGATCCACTGAGTGTTTTCAGACCAAAACAAACTGCGCACCTCAATTAGAATGAGACGTCAAATTTAATGTGCACTCATAACTTTCCTCAGAATCAACCAATTTGAATAGTTAAGAGCTGAAATGAAAGAGATTGATCCACTGAGTGTTTTTAGGTCAAAACGAACTCCGTACCTCAATTAGAACCGAAGATATGATTGCTTCAAAGTGACAAAAATGGAAAAATCAAATCATTTGAGGAAGGTGAAAGTGAAGTGATTTATAGTACCTGATGACAAATCTGTGCATGAATACCTTTCAGTTAAAGAATGAAGGAAATCGACCGAATAGAATGGCCGGACTGACTGACTTTAGTTTTCATAATTTTTTAAATATACTGTACAGATATGAGGACTGCGTGTGTGCTGTGTGCGACATGGCATGTGGGAGATATCATAATATGATATTATTATCTACTGCGAGAGAAAAAAAAATGTCGCTGACAAAATGTAGCAGTGAAGAGACATCTGAGTTCTTGTAGTTCCGAATGTTGTATTTTATATGGCCATTAGCTGCAATAAAGTTATTAGTCTTTTTTATGAACGAAATAAATCGTTTATGAGTTGAAACTCCCCCTGTGGGTGGGGGCGGTAGAATATCACCCACGGTATCCCATGCCTGTCGTAAGAGGCGACTAAAAGGGGCCTCAGGGGCTCTGAACTTTGGAGCGTGGGTTGGCGACCACGGGCCTCGTAGCTGAGTACTGGCATTACTTCCACTTACTTGTGCCAGGCTTCTCACTTTCATATATCCTATCCGACTTCTCTTGGTCAACTCTTGTTTTTTTCCGACCCCGACGCTATTAGATTTGCGAGGGCTAGGGAGTCTTTCATTTTCACGTCCTTCGTGGCTCTTGTTTTCCTTTGGCCGATATATTCATTTTTTTGAAGTGTCGGATCCCTTCTATTTTTCCCCTCTGATTAGTGTTATATAGAGGATGGTTGCCTAGTTGTACTCTTAAAACAATAATCACCACCATCTCCACCACTATGAGTTGAAACTCGGCGAGTGACATGGCATAATGTGCGACGTCAAACATTATAGCGTCAGTCCTTCATCTGACGATGGTCATGATACAGATACAACTCAGTTATTCGATACCACTGCACGAGACCAAAACGGCATATCTTTATGTTTGTTCTCTGATTCCAGCCCATTTACTTGGTGGAACAACAATTGACAAACACGGCATCTAGAACTGGGCTGTGAATTCAGTCAGTTGTTGAATTTTCCTTCGAGTTGAAGTGAGTCCCCGCCATTTTGGTGACCTGCATAGTTTTACGGCTACATAATCTTTCTTTATTACATGCCACTGTGAACAACAATAATAATTGTGTCATACAATTTCTTTTGCCTACAATTTCTTCGCATTGTGTTCATTAACAATTATGGTGCATTGCGCTGCGTTCGGTTGCTATAATGATAAAGCAAAACCGGAGAAAAATTATGCGAAAAAGATTACATTTCATAGGTACGTAACCTAATTTTAAGCTGGAATTAATTTTTGAGTTTCAAGTTCAAGCCTTGTTAGTAAATGAGGTATTTTCACGAATATTTCAACAGATGTTCTTCTGCTTTTAAGCATAGGTTTATAGATGTTATATCTTGTTGAAGGTTCCCCAAAAATCCTGAGCTACGAGCTAAATGGGAAAAGGCAGTAAGAAGAGAAGGATGGGAACCCAACTCTTCCTCTGTATTGTGTTCGATCCACTTCAGGGTAAGTAAGAAGAAAAATATAGTCATTAAAACCTTCTCGCCCAATTTTATTGGTCGTGATGGTGGTGCTGGTGAAATAGATGTAGAAACCGACTCAATCTCTTCGTCATGATACCAAGCCCGACAGAACCAAAGAATAATAAAACAACAGAGTATTCTTCTAGCTAGTTCTTGAGTTATTATAACTGATCAAATACTATAATCAAGTAACGTTTTGCTGGCTTTATATTGAGTAAGTGAGCAATGTGAACTATGTAATAATGTGCCACAAGACTCCTTCCATCTTATCACGGCTTTGCGCTTGCGCTTTCAGTGTGTAAATTATTGAGTCCCTTCACACAATCTCGGGCTATTCGTCACTCTCTCGAACAATACAGCAACATACAATAATTATGCTCTTCTTATTGTTAATTATGCTTTATCTTTTCCCAAATTGTTTTGCTTTCATTTCTGTTTCATTTACGTGATGGAACGCACGTATTCTAAATAGCTTATTATTTATTTATTAATGTTATGAATTTTAATAATAGATTTATAGCAGTCGATGACAATATAAAGAAGTCTAGGTCCACCAATAAGGCTTTTTGGTCCTTGTCATGGATGTGTATTTCATTTGGTGAGGTAGATACCAAGGTCGAACTCAATGCCAGCTCCTTACTAAAGAAATCTGTGCCTGTTAGCAATACGCTAGCCTGGTTCGGGTAGTTTAGGATAACCGGAGTGCTCTTTTAGTGTAGGTAGCTTTCAGAGATTCCAGTCTTCATTAATTTGCAGACTCAGATTTCTTTCAGACGCCAGGCATGAACACTGGCGAATGAAAACAGACGTTTCTCATCGACACGTGTACACCAGGACCGTTCATGGTTTCCTCCACCACAGATTTTCATCCTAAAGAGGATATCACCAGCCATCAGCTCACTGTGAACTCTCTGTGGTCAGATATGCGAGCATTATCATATTTTGTCCTGTCTAGAACCAATTCTTTGGCGTACTATGCAGATGATACAAATTTTGATCAATACTTTAGCCCTGAAGAGCCTCCGTGGCTCAGGTGGCTGCGCGCCGGCCTCACACCGCTGGGTTCTGTGGTTCAAATCCCGGTCACTCCATGCGAGATTTCTGCTGGGCAAAGCGGAGGCGGGACAGGCTTTTCTCCGGCTTCTTCGGTTTTCCCTGTCATATTTCATTTCAGCAACACTCTCCAATATAATTTAATTTCATCTGTCATTCATTAATCATTGCCCCAGAGGAGTGCGACAGGCTTCGGCAGCCGACGCAATTCCTATCCTCGCCGCTAGATGGAGGCTTCATTCATTCCATTCCTGAACCGGTCGAATGACTGGAAACAGGCTGTGGATTTTCATTTTCACTTTAGCCCTGGAGACAAGACTTTCACACGCGCGGAACGGCTGTCGTTTGTTTATACGCTCGCGGCCTTCTCGGGAGGGATGTTGTCAAGATCGACTCCAATCCTCAGACCTTAATATTAAAAAACCATGGCGTCCGAAGTAGCCGCATTGCTGGTATTAGCTAACACGAAAATATCACGTACATATTATATAAACGGCGGTAATTTAACATGATAAATGTAACATCATAGGGAAAATCACTTTTTCACGTATGAAAACGCTTCGCCAACAAGTACGCACCACATATAATAAACTAGAATCACATATATTCAATAAAAAAGAGAACAACAAGCTGATTATTTAGAAATTTCAATTAGTCAAGTAACGCTTTCTCTTAGATTTCACTTCGCTGGATAGATGAAAATACATTATAAAACTGTTAAAATCATATGTAAAACATCATTTTGAATATTTCAGAATAAATTAAGGGGCGAAATTCGTCGATTTATTCGCTCTCATGAGAACTACGAAACATAATTTGTTGCCTTAGTTTTCAAATGGTGGACAATTTTTTAAATTCAGCACCTAGTGAAAGGGAAGTTCACCCGAAATAATAATGTTATTTGCTTTACGTCCCACCAACTACATTTTTTATGGTTTTCGGAGACGTCGAAGTGCCGGAATTTAGTCCTGCAATAGTTCTTTTAAGTGCCAGTAAATCTACCAACACGAGGCTGACGTATTTGAGCACCTTCAAATACCACCGGACTGGGCCAGGATCGAATCTGCCAACATGGGGTCAGAAGGCCAGCGCCTTAACCGTCTGAGCCACTCAGCCCAAAAACACCCGAAATGATTACGTTAATCCAATGGACGGTCCTGGTAATGTTAACATAATGTTGAGATATGGCATAGCAGCACTTCACACAATGATGGTAACCTTAGTAATGAAACGTTTAGACACTAAAGATATAATAGGTTTTTACCCATTAAAGAACATGAGTGTACAAACTCCATTGACTAAACGTTGATATTTAACCACATGGATGAGCTTCAGTTCGGTGTAGTCTGCTTGATAACAGATAGCCACGACATGAATCGGAAGCTGTTGGTAGTGTAAAACCCTACGTTACAAACCCAGCTAATCCCTCCAAGTCACTATTTATTTTGTGTAACAGTATACAGATTGCTCCATCTGTCACACTTATAAGTTTTGTTACACTTCCAAGACCCAGGCAAACATTTCCGCAGGCAAAGCACAGTTTATTGTAAAACACACTTGCATCTAAGTCATTCGACATTTTGAAGGACATAGACACTGACGGAATACCACAATATCAATTATATTCTTTCTAAATATTTTTCGACGAATACGAATAGTTTGGAATTAGAGAAAAGTATTCTCTAACCTCAGACTTATTCCCAAAATGATGTAGTCTATGCACACGACAGTTTTGTCATCGACTTCAAAATAATCACGATGCATATTCCTAATCCATTTTTCTCTTAATGTTTTATTCCGTAGGAAACTTAAGAATACTTGTACGAGAGGCATTGCAATAGTTAAACTAAAACCTGGTCCACCTGGTGCACCCATGTTCTTTAATGGATAAAAACACGATCAAAACAAGCACCTTCTCATATTACTGCGTATAATTACAGATACTAAGTGTTCACTGACTCATATAAATGCACTCACACACTTCTACAAAGAAACCAACATTTATTGTAAACTTTCATGAAATTACAGCGACTACATACGATAACAACAAACCAAAACAAACCCACATTTCCAACATTTCCGTTTGCTCGATTCGCCATCTTTGAACGATCGAGAGTAGCATTAAGGTCTGAGATACTGTAGTCGGTCTTGGATGTTGTCAAGCGGTGCTCAATGCTGCTAACCTCTCCACTTACGAACTAATGAGTGAGTGGTGCTTCGATATGTGGTGGTGGTGATTATTGTTACATTGTTCTGGCTGGCCGTGCGGACGGTTAGGATAGGACCTGGACAAGACCATTGGTCTGGACTGGTTCTTGCCGTGCGGGCGTTTAGGATAGGATCTGGACAAGACCATTGGTCTGGACTGGTTCTTGGCGTGCGGACGGTTAGGATAGGACCTGCACAAGACCATTGGTCTGGACTGGTTCTTCCCGTGCGGGCGTTTAGGATAGGATCTGGACAAGACCATTGGTCTGGACTGGTTCTTGGCGTGCGGACGGTTAGGATAGGACCTGCACAAGACCATTGGTCTGGACTGGTTCTTCCCGTGCGGGCGTTTAGGATAGGATCTGGACAAGAGCAGTGATATAGGGACAAGCAGAGGGGGCCTGGGGGCGTTAGAAGCCGCGAAGCCTTAGGCCTCTAGTTTCGAGGGAAAAACACGATTGGTCTGGACTGGTTCTTGCCGTGCGGACGGTTAGGATATGACCTGGACAAGACCATTGGTCTTGACTGGCTCTTGCCGCGCCGGCGGTTTTGGATAGGATCTGGACAAGACCTGTGATATAGGAACAAACAAAGGGGCGCATTTATTGTGCTGGGGTTGGTAACGGATTATGAAGATCATAATTGACGGGAATGATATCACGTGCCACTTCATGATGGCCAATAGGAGTGCAAGTAGCTAAATCAGCAATGAAAATGGCGTGCAATATTCTTCATCTATATATATAAAATAACTTGTCCTGACTGACTGACTGACTGACTGACTGATTCATCATCGCCGAGCCAAAACTACTGGACATAAAGAAATGAAATTTTGGGGATATATTCATATTAAGATGTAGGTGCTCGCTAAGAGAGGATTTTTTGATATTCCGTCGCTAAGGGGGTGAAAAAGGGGGTGAAATTTTAAAAAGAGTGTATCTATATCTCAAAACTTTAAAAGTTTACAGATGTAAAAATTGGTATTTAGAATCTTCTTTTAAAATAAGGATACACGTATTTTTTTGTTTTCTGAAAACCCCAATAGGAGGGGTGAAAATGGGGAAAAATGGGTTGAATGCCTTCAATCAGGATACCGGTACTTATATCTCAGAAACTGAAGATATTACAGACCTGAAAATTGGTACTTTTGATCTCTTTTAAAAATAAAGAAGCACGTATTTTTTTGTTTTTGGAAATTCCAATTAATGGGAGGGTGAAAATGGGGTGAATTTTTAAAATGAGTGAATCTATATCTCCAAACTTTTAAAGTTTGCAGATGTAAAAATTGGTATTTAGAATCTTCATTAAAAATAAAGAAACACGTATTTTTTTTTTCGGAAAATCGCAATAGGAGGAGTGAAAAGGGGTGGAAAAAGGGTTGAATGCCTTTAATGAGGCTACTTATATCTCAGAAACTGAAAATATTACAGACCTGAAAATCGGTGTTTGGGATCTCCTTTAAAAATAAAGAAACACGTATTTTTTTGTTTTTGGAAATTCCAATTAATGGGAGGGTGAAAATGGGGTGAATTTTTAAAATGAGTGAATCTATATCTCCAAACTTTTAAAGTTTGCAGATGTAAAAATTGGTATTTAGAATCTCCTTTAAAAATAAAGAAACACGTATATTTTGTTTTCGGAAAATCCTAATAAGAAGGGAAGAAAAGGTTGAAGAAGGGGTCGAATGCTTTTCATGAGTCTACTTATATTTCAGAATTTGAAGATATTACAGACTTGAAAATTGGTATTTGGGATCTACTTTAAAAGTAAGGAAACACGTATTTTTTCGTTTTTCGAAAATCCAAATATTGGGGGTGAAAGGGGGGGGTGAAATTTTTAAAATGAGTGTGTCTACATCTTAAAACTTTAAAATTTACAGATGTAAAAATTGGTAGTTAGAATCTCCTCTAAAAATAAAGGAACACGTATTTTTTTTTGTTTCCTGTAAATCCCAATAGGAGGGGTGTAAAAGGGGGAAAAGTGGGTTGAATGCCTTTAATGAGGATACATATATCTCAGAAACGAAAGATATTACAGAACTGAAAATTTGTATATGGGATCTCCTTTAAAAATAAAGAAACACGTATTTTTTAGTTTTTGGAAAATCCAATTAATAGCGGTTAAACAGGAGTGACAAATTGGGGTGAATTTTTTGAAAGACTATATCTACAGAATATCTTGGAATCGTAAAATGTTACAGACGTAAAAAGTGGGTGTTTGGAATCTCCTGTAAATGTAAAGAAACATAGGTGATTTGTTTTTGGAAACTCCACTTAAGGGGAACTCAAAAGGGGTGAAATTTTGAAATGAGAATTTTTACAGTATATCTAAAAAACTTAACATGTTACAGAAGTGAAAAATGGTATTTTTTATCTCTATTAAACATAAAGAAACGTGTATTTTTAGTTTTCGGAAATATCACCTGGGTGGAGGGGGGGGGGGGGTAAAAGTGACTGAAAATGGTGTTGAATTCGTTTAATTAGGCTACTGATATATCAAAAATGCAGATTTTACAGACGTGAAATTTGATATTTTCAATCTGCTTTAAACGTAAAAATACACGTATTCTCTAAAAATCCAATGAAGCGGGGGGGGGGGGGTGAAAGAATTGAAAAATTAATTTACTTAATTGTGTGAGAATACATACATCTAATAAAAACTAAAGTTATTACAGATGTGAAAATTCGTATTTGGATCTCCTTTAAAAACAAAGAAAAACGCGTTTTGGGCGGGAAACCATCTTGGAGGGCGGGAGTGTAAAGGAGTTGAATTCCTTTCATGAGGACACATAAATCAAAAACTGAAGAAGTTAGAGTCGTGATAATTGGTATTTAGAAGATCCTTTACTATTAAAGAAACAAGTATTTTTTTCGTGAAAGTTCACTTGGGGGGGGGGGGGGAGTAGTGTGAAATGAAGTGAAAAAAGTAAATTACTTTTATGGGGATACTTATATCTCAAAACTGAAGGTAATAGACGTGAACATTGGTGTTTGGAATCTCCTTTAAACATAAAGAAACAAGCCTTCTTTTATTTTTTTATTTTTTTGGGGGGGGGGTGGCGGTAAATAAACTTAACGGCGGTGGGGTGTAGAAGGAGGTGAGACCAATTGATTTTACTGTTATTAATGTACTTATAAGGATCCTCCGTTGCTCAGGCGGCACCGCTCCGGCCTCTCAAAGCTGGGTTCCGTGGTTCAAATCCCGGTCACTCCATGTGACATTCGTGCTGGACAAAACGGAGGCGGGATAGGTTTTTCTCCGGATACTCCGGTTTTCCCTGTCATCAGCCATTCCAGCAACACATAATAATAATAATAATAATAATAATAATAATGTTCCGGACCGTCGTCAAATGTGCGGACCGCGCTGGCAACGGCTCCTGGACGGGTAATGACTAAGAATGCAGTCCGGCCGCGGGTTCAGTGCCGCCAAATCACCCAATATGACACCACGCCGGATCTCCTGAAGGATTTTATCCATATTAAAAATGATTAACGGAAAAGATGGCAAAGATTTACGGACCCAACTGACCAGGAGGAATACCTGAGCCTAGCCCGGGAAGTACGAAATCGATTGTTGGAAAGGAATATTGAAAAAATGGGAGTAAACGTGCTGTAAAATAATAGAAAACGAGTCAGATCGGGAATTTTGGAGGATTCTCGCAGAAAACGAGTCAGATCGCGAATTTCGGCGGATTATATATCTAAAACAATAAGCATTCAATTATAAATTTCAGTATAATACCGTAGCGAAGCACGGGTATCTTGCTAGTTTGCTTATAAAAGTAAATGTACTTCTGGGGGTGGGATGGTGGGTTCCTGGACATCGCTATGAGCACATCTCTCCCCTTAGACGCATTCAAAGTAAGATTTCAATAAATTCCACTTACTTAAAACGTTAGAAAATTCTTGTCTCCAGGGCTGGAGTTTTACAAAATTTTGAATGATCTGCAATATGTTGATACACAGTGTGTTTAATAAATATTTAGTAACGACCATATGAACATACAAAGACATGAAGGATGTAAATCGCTAAATTGTCGAACGGTCAATGCACATCCTTGAGTAAATAATAAAGACACGTACACAGATGTGTATAACGTCTTATCAGTATGAAAGCTTTGACATGGTTTATTTTAAACATATCCCACACTACACTTCTTTACTGTAGGTTATGTATGTATTCCTCTGTGGATAGGGGTGATAGAATAACACCCACGGTATCTCCTGCCTGTCGTAAGAGGCGACTAAAAGGGGCCCCGGGGGCTCTTACCTTGGGAGCGTGGCTTGGCGACGACGGGCCCTTAGCTGAGTCCTGGCATTGCTTCAACTTACTTTCCCTCCGTCGGCCCCAGGGGCCCTGGACTTTGGAGAGTGGGTTAGCAACCACGGGGCCCTTAGCTGAGTCCTGGAATTGCTTCGACTTGTGCCAGGCTCCTCACTTTCATCTATCCTATCCGACCTCCTTTGGTCAACCCTTGTTTTTCCCGACCCCAATGCTATTAGGTTTTCGAGGGCTAGGGAGTCTAATTTTCACGCCCTTCGTGGCCCTTGTTTTTCTTTGACTGATACCTTCATATTTCGAAGTGCGGGATCCCTTCCATTTTTTTTCTCTGATTTGTGTTATGTAGAGGATGGTTGCCTAGTTTTACTTCTTAAAACAATAATCACCACCACCGCCACCACCAGTTACTTGTGCCAGGCCTCTCACTTTCATCCATCCTATTCGACCTCCCTTGGTCAACTCTTGCTCTTTCCGATCCCGACGGTATTAGAAAATTCGGGGCCTAGGGAGTCTTTCATTCCTCCCCCCCACCCCTCTGTGGGTCGGGGTGGTTGAATAACACTCACTGTATTCCCTGTCTGTCGTAAGATGCGACTAAAAGGGGCTCTAGCGGCTCTTAACGTGGAAGCGTGGGTTGGTGACTGCAGGGTTCATTTTAACGCCCTTCGTGGCCCTTGCCTTTCTTTAGCCGATACCTTCATTTTTCGAAGTGTCGGATCCCTTCCATTTTTTCTCTATGATTAGGGTTATATAGAGGATGGCTGCCTTATTGTACTTCCTCTTAAAGCAATAATCACCACCATCACCACTTTTCCCATTTTAACACCAGACAAAGCTGGAACTGTACCTTAAATAAAAGCCGCGACTGCGTCCTCCCTATTCCTAGCTCTTTCCTATCACATCGTCGCCATAAGAACTATCTTAGACGGTGCGAGGTAAAGCCACTTTAAAGAGAATGCCGCCTCTTACGACAGGCAGGGGATACTGTGGGTGTTATTCTACCGCCCCCACCCACAGAGAGACTTTTTTGTTAGTGGCTTTACGTCGCACCGACACAGATAGGTCTTACGGCGACGATGGGATAGGAAAGGCCTAGGAGTTGGTAGGAAGCGGCCGTGGCCTTAATTAAGGTACATCTCCTGCATTTGCCTGGTGTGAAAATAGGAAACCACGGAAAACCATCTTCAGGGCTGCCGACAGTGGGATTCGAACCTACTATATCGCGGATGCAAGCTCACAGCCGCGCGCTCCTAACCGCGCGGCCAGCTCGCCCGGTCACAGGAGACAACTCAACAGAAGGTTAGTTTTAAGCCTTCCACTGTAGACCATCCCGAGTTGCCAAAGGAAATGCTGAACATAGTTCATTTCTAACGGAAGACCTCTTAACGAAGAATGTATTCGCTAATTCCCAAGCAGCCAGCAATTTAAGACTGCATCGAACAAAATGCACAGAAATTATTATTAACAAATACATCGCAATTGGGAAATATGAAATTGTTAGGGAGGTACTTGGTCCTCAGTTAAATAGAGAATCTACAGCTTTTAAACAAAAAAGCCATTATAGTACATTAAATGTATTTTAAATTGTTAGGTATAATCTTTAAGAACTAAACGGGATGCGGTATATTTTAAATTGAAAAATGTATCTTAGCGACCTCTGGCGACTATCGAGGATACGTCTGGCGACATTCTCGTTCTGAGAGTTGGCAACAATGTATCACTTATAAGCTTGGCGTACAGTACTGATGATTTTGGCATGTTGCATATTCAGTAGATGTGAAGTGCTCTGCTTCAGAGTGGGAATTGACCGTTAATAACATTTTGACACATTGTTTTTTCTTTAAATCTGCGTTACGTCGCACCGACACAGATAGGTCTTATGGCTATGATGGGGCAGGAAAGTGCTACGAGTGGGAAGGAAGCGACCGTGGCCTTAATTAAGGTACAGCCCCAGCATTTGCCTGGTGTGAAAATGGGAAATCACGGAAAACCATCTCCAAGGGTGCCGACAGTGGGGTTCGAACCCACTATCTCTCGAATGAAAGCTCACAGCTGACACATTGTCGTCCTGTTTCTCACACAACTGCAATTGTATCTCCTTTAAGTAATTCATTGTTGAAAAGCGTTTATCAGACTTGTCCTTGTAGCTGGATTTTAATTCTTGATTACAAAATGTATAAACTTTATAAATGGCTAATATTTAGGGAATTGCGTTTTCGTTTACAGCCGGGCTGAGTAGCTTATTCGTCTACTATTATCATTCCACAGCTTCTCTCCACTGACACCACCTAGTCGAGCAGCTCGCCCCCTTACTCCTAAAAATTTCAAAATAAACAATTGAATGTAACTCTACACTCTGTGCCATAATTAAATGTATCTCTATGGATATAGTTAAACATTTACTGAAAACATAAAACATACATTTTAATTTTGGTGAAATATTCGGATTGTTTGCTTTTTTTTAAGTTCTGAATATATTGTGCACCATAAAAATCAACTTCAATAACCATACAGAAATATTTTCATGTTATCGGGCCATTAGAAGATTAGAAAAAATGAATCAAAGCTCTAAATACTTTTAATACTTACACTGAAACATATTGTTACCTCCATTTTAAAACAAATGACAGAACTCTTTGTGTCGCACTGCACGCACGTGTTAAAGTATGTTCTGCCCACCAGACCGCTATGAATTTACCTTTCTACTTCACCTGTTGAATTGTAAAATGCACTGCTCTAAAACTATTTCAAACTTTTATTTCTGTAAAATCTATTTGAAAGTAAAAAGTATTTGTTACTATAGATTTTGTTTTCGGACACCCCCGCCCATAAATACTAACCCCCTCTGAAAAAAATTCCTGGATACGACCTTGTTCAGACCTATATGATTCTGGTAAAATCTGTTCCCGCATTCAAAGCAATCGAATTCAAACACTCTTAACACGAACTACAAAATGTATGAAAAACCAAACTGGCTACAAATAAATAAAGTTTCGTTTACCGTACATTGGGGAACTGTATGTCCCAAACATATGTTTTGATATAAAAGCAGTCGTCACTCGTTAGAATTCGTGCACGAGCCGAGAGAGTACGAAGGTCGAGGAAAGGTCAAGGAACTTTAGGGGTTGCAAACACAAAATTACTGCGAATTACAAATTCTCTGGGGTACTGAGTGCCGCGGTGTACGGTTTGAGGGTGAACGACTATACATCAGTTAATCTGAGATTTAAAATATCTAATGTATGAGGTAAATTTTGAATTATACAGTCATAGTTATAATATTGTATTTATCCTGTAGTTGTTAGCCACTTTATTGTTGTGATTGTGAATGTTTTCTTGAGAGTGAATGTGTAATTGTTAAGCTTTTGCCATGACAGGAAAGAAGGTGACATTTTTTATGTTTCTTAGAGAACTTAGCTTCGCGTCTTCAGAATAAAATCTCGCCTGTTCACGAGCAAGACGTCTCTAAAACGTACAGAATTTCACCTTCTTTTATGACATAGCAAAAGCCCAAAAGCTAATTATCAGTCTAGAATTGAGGAGCTTTCTTGCAAACACCACTTACGCAATTTTTTACACTTTTTGTTTTTGTGATAAAAAATCTGATTAGAATAACATGCTCGCGCGTTTTCAAACGTAAATTGGGCGTGGCTTCAATGTTTTTGCACGGTTTTATACTGGAGCTTGAACATGTTATTCGAACAAGAATTTTTTAAAACACAAAAACAAGAATGTGTAAAAAGTGACTGGAGTTGTATTTGCAAGAAAGCTCTTCAATTACGGACCGTGTGAGCATAATCTAAATATACAAATTGTAATGTTTAGGAAGAGATGATAGACAGAAGTTCTTTATCAGTCGTCCGACTTCGCGAAAACGCTGTTCCTGAGATATTTCCTGGTCATCCCAAACATTTACAATATCAGAAGAATGAAGGAGCATCATCAATGAAACGAGAACTAGAAAATAATGATCCTGCTGGACTTTCTCTTCCTCTAGACAATGACTTGCCGACAAAGAAGATGAGAGGCAAGTTTTCTTTTTTTTAAAATGAAGTATAACAGTGAGCAAATGTCTTTTAAGTTCCATTTCCCGAAGCTGAATATTGTCCGCAGAGCTGAGCTACGCGATATGAGGTAACTTTGTAATTACTATACAGAATGTCCCGAAACATGTGGGAGGTAAACGGGAATTTTAACCTCTAACGCTTATATACCCGTACACGTTATTTCCGACCACGGGGTGGGGGGCGGTAGGATAATATCCATGGTACCCCTGCCTGTCCTAAGAGTCGACTGAAAGGGGCCCTAGCGAATCTTACGGGGATACGGAGCCGCCTATCTTACCAATGTTAAATTTGTTTCATTCATGTTCCTCTTTCTCAGAATCTAATAAAGTTTTTAAAATGAAATTTATGTCACATTTTATTCAAACCCTACTTGACAAACTGACGGAGCGTTTTTGTAATTGGACTTAAGGGGACTCAGGTACAAATTTTAATTAAACAGTCAGTAAGTAAAATTATTTTTTCCTAAATAAACAGGCAAATCTCAAACAGTTTTATATAAATCAGGAAATCCCTCCGTTAAAATGTTAACCAATATGAGACAAATTCATGATGAAAATTACACAGCTCTGTGATAAATAGTCACCTAGAAAAAGGAACATACATTTGAAATAGTTGGAAACTGAGAAAACTGCAGTTAAAACTTTCCACACATATGATTTTCTCATTGTTAACGCAAGTTTAAATTAAAATTGTGGCAACTTTTAATGGTTAAACTATAATGTATTATACATCATTTTAAAGAGCAGACTTCAGAGATTCATAAAATTAAGAAAACAAAAAATGATATTTTTGACCATTTTAACCGTTCTGTATCCCCTTAACTTGGGAGTGTGGGCTGGCGACCACAGAGCACTTAACTGAGTCGTTGTATTATTTCCGTTTGTTCCAGGATCCTCACTTTCAACTACTCTATCCGACCTCCTATGGTCAACTCTTGTTCTTTTCCAACCCCGACGCTATTAGAGTATTCGAAGGCTAGGGAGTCTTTCATTTTCATGCCCTTTGTGCTTTGTCTTTCTTCAGTTTTCAAAGTGTCGGATCCTTTCCGCTTTTTCTCTCTGATTAGTGTTATATTGGTTGTACTTCTTCTTAAAACAGTAATCAGTTCGGCCCCGTGGTGTAGGGGGCAATGTGTCCGCATGTCACCCGGCGGCCCCGGGTTCGATTCCCGGCCGGGGGTTAGAGGTTTTAAATTGTAAATGATTAATATCCTTGGCCTGGGGACTGGGTGTTTGTGTCATCCTTAACGTTCCTTTCCTCACATTCAACACTTTACACTTCCACCATTTACATTATATACGCAGGTTCCTCACATATGGTGCAAGTAGGGGCAAAAGATCTTCATAGGTCGACGCCCCGAACAAATAGCATTTTAATAATAAAAAAACCAGTAATCACCACCACCTTTGTGTTGGGGGCAGTGGAAAAACATTCACGGCATCCCTCTTCTGACGTAAAAGGCAAACGGGGTCCGAGGAGCTCTTAACTTGGGATCGTGGGTTGGCGACCACGGGGCCCTTAGGTGAGTCCTGGCATTACTTCCACTTCCCTGTGGCAGACTCCTCACTTTCACCTTTTATGTCCGATCTCTCTTGGTCAGCTCTTGTTGTTTTCCGACCCCTACGGTATTAGGTTGGGAGGCCTAGGGAGTCACATTTTCACGCCCTTCGTGGCCTTTGTCGTTCACTGGCCGATAACTTCATTTTTCGAAGTGCTGTATCCCTTCAATTTGTTTTCTCTGATTAGTGTTTTATAGAGAGAGCCTCCGTGGCTCAGGCGGCAGCACGCCGGCCTCTCACTGCTGAGTTCCGTGGTTCAATTCCCGGTTCAATTCATGTGAGATTTGTGCTGGACAAAGCGGAGGTGGGACAGGTTTTTCTCTGGGTACACCGGTTTTCCCTGCCATATTCCATTCCAGCAACACTCTCCATTATCATTTATCTGCCAAAGGTTATTCCACTGAAGATCAACTTTTAGGATTCCAGCAAGATATTGCAGATATCTTGGATTCAGGAGGTCAATGGACTGTACTACGGAAGACCACAACTAAAGTATGGTTCCAGTGTATGGGACCATCATCAGGATTACTTGATTCAAGAACTGGAAAAAAATCCAAAAAAAAACTAGCTCGATTTGTTCTGGGTGATTTCCGACAAAAGAGTAGCGTTACAATAATGTTGCAAAGTTTGGGCTGGGAAGAATTGGGAGAAAGAAGACGAGGTGCTCGACTAAGTGGTATGTTCCGAGCTGTCAGTAGAGAGATGGCGTGGAATGATATTAGTAGACGAATACGTTTGAGTGGTGTCTTTAAAGGTAGGAAAGATCATTATATGAAGTTAAAGTTGGAATTCAAGATTACAAATTGGGGCAAATATTCATTTTTAGGAAAGGGAGTTAGGGATTGGAATAACTTACCAAGGGAGATATTCAATAAATTTCCAATTTCTTTGCTATCATTTAAGTAAAGGCTAGAAAAATACAGATAGGGAATCTGCCACCTCGGCAAGTGCCCTAAATGCAGATCAGTAGTGATTGATTGATTGAAAAAGGCTATGAAAACAATAGATAGGGAATATGCCACCTGGGCGAATGCCCTAAATGCATTTAAGTATTTATTTATTTATTTATTTATTTATTTATTTATTTATTTATTTATTTATTTATTTATTAATCATTGCCCCATACGAGTGCGACAGGCTTCGGCAGATTTGTTCAGAGAGGATGATTACCCAGTTGTACTTCCTCTTAAAACAAAAATCACCACCGCCACCACCGGCACAATTCCTATCCTCGCCGCTAAATGGGGGCTTCATTCATTCCATTCCTGACCCGGTCAAATAACTGGAGACAGGCTGTGGATTTTTCAGTGTTATAAAGAGGATTGTTGCCCAGTTGTACTTCCTCTTAAACCAATCATCATCACCACCACCACCACCATTGTTAAGACGCACAGAATTTAATATGAATGTAAACATACTATTTCTGTACTTATTTTCCTGTCCGTTAGATATTATTAATTTTTTAAACATTCCACGAAATAACTCGTATTTCGGCCTGACTCCATATGAAGTGAACAACTTTATGAGAGCCATAAAAATCAGAATTATTTTTCTTATGTTAGCTGACTGTCTTGTTAGGTGAATACAGTTCTTTCTTATCTTAGTGCAATCCTTGCCCCACTCCTACGGGCTCGCTATGGAGTCATTACTCACATTTTGAACCTCTACAATTTACCTCTTATCAAAAGCAAATTTAAAATACAAGTACTTATTAATAAAATGTAGCACCAACACAATTTGGAGTTGATTGGTTAATTTGTTGCAAAATTATTGACAAATAATTTCTATTTTTATGTGTTGCATGAAAAATGTTCCTTGTTTTAATTTTTATGGGCTACAATTTTGCAGACTTGTCAAAAATATACTCATATATTTGAGAACATCTCCGTATTTTGCAGTCAGATATAAACTATTGGAGATATTTTTTTCAGTTTTTCATTGTTCATTCTTTAGGCAAAGATCTAGTTTCGTACTATTTCTGGAGTAAAATTATGAAGGTAATATTCAGCTAATAATAAAATGCAGAACTACCGGTACTTTTATTTCCTGTACATATTCAAACATTCTCTGAAAATTGCAGGTGATTCCGATAAGAACTCTGTCGCAAGGAGCATGCAGAAATACCGTACAATTTCTAGCATTTCTAGTGAAGAAAAATTAAGATATATAAAAGCAATTGAAAGTTTTAGGAAACATATTTGCTTTAAAACTGCCCTGGATGGTAAATTACTCCCTTAGATGCCTTTCTCCTCTTAAGCACAGCGTAGGTCTACTACAGTGGAATCTCGATATCTCGAATCACCTTGGGAGCTAAATTTTATTTCGAGCATATATTTTATTTCGAGCATATATTTTATTTTGAGCATATATTTTATTTCGAGCATATATTTTAATTCAAGCATATATTTTATTTCGAGCATATATTTTATTTCAAGCATATATTTTATTCGAGCATATATTTTATTTCGATCATATATTTTATTCGAGCATATATTTTATTTCGAGCATATATTTAATTCGAGCATATATTTTATTTCGAGCATATATTTTAATTCGAGCATATATTTTATTTCGAGCATATATTTTAATTCGAGCATATATTTTATTTCGAGCATATACTGTATTTTATTTCGAGCATATATTTTTATTCGAGCGTATATTTTATTTTGAACATATATAGCGCATAATTGAATCATATGTATCTACGGGATTATAATTATTACAGTATTTTTTACGATATTTATCGTATTTTATGGCATCGCTTTAATTATGACCCTTATTAAAGTAACTTTTTAGAAGATAGAATACAGCACATACAGTAGGGAAAAAACATACTTTCGTTAACACCTTTGAAAAAAAAATCATTAGTCTCTTCTGTTTCTTTTTACTGTTAACCTTCTTTTCTTTCACATACTTTTCAACAACATTTATTGCTGTGAGAAACACTGCCATTTATGTTCGACTGACTCTGTATGTAGGTTCGAAACAACGCAGCCAAGATTCGTAAATGGAGCTTCTCATCCACGACTTCCGGGGTTGCTTCCATACGTGACCGGTTATGGAACACAATGAGACTTCGCCGATTTTCCGATCACTAGAAGTTTGTTTTTCGGTTCCCGTCATATTAGCTCCAAGCATCGCTGTAACCCTTTCTTTACTTGTTAACTACAAATGCTGTATTGCACAGTCAGTGTTGTACAAAATTCGAGTTACAGAGGTTTTTTTTTTTTTCTTCAAGGGAGGAAACTTTTGCTTCCAGAAATAGAGAAATTCGTGTAACCAAATTTCGAGTAATAGAGAAATAAATACACATGAAGAATAGGACAAACGGCCGGGAAATTTAAGTTACTTCGGTAATGGAGTTCGAGATATCGAGGTTCGACTGTACAACCCGATCTCATGCACTTCTTATCAACACCTTTGCCATCACGAACAAATTGGATATCACTAGAAATGTAAAATCATTACAGTGACCTCATATCAAAACAGAAAAGTTATCATAGCTATTTTTATCGTCGTCTCATCATTTATTGTATTGAATTGTTCCCTATCTTTGTTTCAGTTGAACTGGAAGATACCAAAGAAAAGTTGGTTCAGGCGAGGTCCAGGATCAAGGTATTACAACAGTCTAAACGGCGTTTAGAAAAGAAAGTGCAAACTTTGAAGGACATCATAAACCTATTAAGAAAGTATTTCACATTCCCCGAGGAAACGGACTAACAAAACAAAAGGAGACATTTCATTCTTTCAGTAAGAGAATGTGGGTCTTGGAAAGTCACTTACTGTGGCCACGATGTTTGTAAGAAACAAAACTATTTCACTCGTACATTATTGTATCCCTTTCTGTTTTAATGTTTGCTGGGATTTTAATCGCATAGTTGTTTAAGAAATGGAAATAAAATCATTTTCCATATAATAATGATTTTAGACAGGGATATAATTTATTGGTAGCGATGGCACGAATCCTTAGTTGAGCCTTCATAAGTTCTGTATGTGGGCGAGTCCATATGCTGCAGCATGAGTGTGAGGGGAGGAACGTTTACTTCGTTAGTTGCTACGGAAGTGTTCACATAGGCTCCTCTTAATTGAATGCACTTGTCCAAGTTTCTCCTTTTGCTGTCAGCAGGCCAGCTGGCGGCTATCCTCGACAAGTAAGGCTATGCGCTAAAAAGCAAACATCGCCGCCTTATTTCCTTTTTTAAATGGCCCATCACTGCTACCAACTTGACTAGTTACATATTGAAATCACAAGACATAACCATCAACAACTAACCTCAATGTATCAATAATGGAGGTTCCCTTAGCCAAGTATATTATGATCAATCAAGATATTCCTATTCATAATTAAGTCCGTTTTGAAGCTCAGGGTGAAATCAAGGAAATAAACTCTCTCTCTCACCCTCGCTCAATTTAATGTTATATATTTCTGCCTTTATTTTGGTATACGCATTACTACAACCGTATTCCTCGGTGTTTGCCTGATGTACATAATTCGGCTCCCTTCTTGAAATTTGCTATTACTAGTCGGACTGCAGTGAAACCACGCTGTAATAATACACACAAGCAAATACATGTGACAATAAAGTTCGGTGAATAGTCCTGTACTATCAACATAGATGAAGAACACACGACAGTGACCTTACTCTCCTTCGAAATATTCCCCTTCCATAACTATGCACTGCTGAGATCGGCTATACATGTCCTGGAATCTTTGCAAGAAGGCTTCTTTTGGGATGGTGTTCAAAAGCCTCGTCACGTTTCGTTGGATGTCAGGAATCGTCAAATCTCTTTCCATTCAAAGCGAGTTTGAGTCGTGGGAATAGGGAGAAGTCTGGAGGATTGAGATCTGGCGAGTATGGGGGATGTTCAAGTTGCATCACCCCCTTTTTTCCATGAACTGTTTGACGATATTGGCTGTGTGTGTCATGGACAAAAAACCATAACCTTGTTGTGCGTACTGCGGTCGTACCCTGCGTAGACGTTTCATGAAACGGGTCAAAATTCAATGTAGCGTGCAGCCTTCAACGTCGTTCCCTCAGGTAGAAATTCCTTGTGGATAATACCTTGACTATCGAAAAATATGATGAGCATCGTTTTGATGCGTGACTTTTCGGCTCTGACCTTTTTCCGACGAGGGGATCCCGGAGAACGCCATTCCATGCTTTGCCGATTCGTTTCACGGTCGTACCTGAGATACCAGGTTTCATCCTCAGTGACAATACAGTTCAAGAAATTTGGTGTCGCACCCGCCGTTTCGACAAAATCCTGTGAAGCCTCTAAACGTGCCTGCTTCTGATCGTCAGTCAAGTGATGTGGCACAAAACGAGAACACGTCTTCCTCTTCCCTAACTTCTGGGTAACGATTTGTTGCACGGATTCACGGTTAATCCGCAGTTCGTCCGCTATCATGCGCACAGTTAATCGCTGATCGTTCGTGATTAATGGCCTCACCTTCTCAATGTTTTCGTCACTGACTGCGGTCGCCGGTCTTCCGCTACAGGGGTTGTCAGAAACACTTTCCCGGCCTCCTCGAAAACGGGCGAACAACTCGTACACACACTTCAAGGACAGTGCTTGACCTTCATAAACACGTACCAGCACCGCATGCGTTTCTTTCGGTGTCTTGCCAAGTTTAAAAGCGAAACTGTACATTGATCTTTTGGTCGTTCATGTTCCTGTTCGCAGTTCAGAACCAACGAACTAAACACGCACTGTGTCAAACAGGTCTTACACGGCACACACACTGTGCTCAAATGAACAACGTTGGGAGCAGGTGGTCAAAACCTGCAGCAGCTGCAGAGTTGTGTGTAGCCACTCAACCGACCCTGGTATCCCTACTCTTAAGACAGGTCGTGAGAGCCAAGAAACGGCGGACTCGTCTAAAGCATCGCGGCCCTTGGCTCCCTAACGATCTGTTTTAATTTGAAATAAGAATCCATTTCTGCCTTTTCCAAATTATTAAACACATATCTTACTAAATAACTTCCAAATTAAACCCCTGAAAGGGGCTGTTTGTTAAGAAGGAAATTTCACCCACAAAAATAGGTCTCCGACTCAAAATTTGATTTATTCCACAAGCGAAGAGGGGTTCCTTTTCTGACGAGAGGAAAATACCTCCTCTTAGCCAGATCGTTTTCCCCCCGCCAGTATAATACCAGAGACTTTTCCTACTTGCCGCCACTCTCAGAAATAGATAAGCAGAGGCGCATAGTTTTCACCCAGGGACTCTCGTGGACTTGCCCTAAAAAACCCACTGCACATCCTACTTTTCCTGTCCGTAATTTGCTCTTCAGTACACTACAACAGTCTTCTCCATGTTTTCTGGTTTAAATCTGTGGCGTTTGTCTGTTAAAATTAGCTTAAATGCGGAGAATGATCTCTCTCTACATCTACGGATATAACAGGACAGTACTTGAATTCGGGAGCGAGTGTAGGCGTTAAACATTCTGGTAGATCCACATTATCATAACCAGCCAAATATTTGTTTATAGTTAACATGATGTCTTAGCCCGGATTTCGATTAAGGACATCACGATATTTTGTTTCGCAGACGAAATCCGAGGTTTCCTGGTATAGCTTCCAGTTCACGATTCACGTTTTATATTACGTCCAGCGAGCCACCAAGACGCAACCGACGCGTTTCTAGGTTCTTGACTGATTCTGGAAGTGTGTCTTGAAAAGTATCAGTTCCATTTGAAGCGTTTCATTGCCGAAGGAGATCACGGCATTAACTAACATTTTGTTGAAAACTTCTTGTAAAACATATGTATTATATAAGTCAAAAACATGCACAATAAATCCGAAATTTGGAACGTTTGCACCAATCTCGAATATATGCAAATATGCATTTATATCCAACAAGGGCGCCCATGCCCGGGGGGCAAGGGGGGGGGGCGGACCTCCTCTAGCTCTCAGGTAAAGGAACAAGTCAGGTGTTTTTCTTTCAAGAAAATGATTTACAAGTCGGTATTACTAGAAGTGGAAGTTACAGCCCCCCACCAACAGGCAGGGAATATCGTGAATGTTGGTCTACTGCGGAATACAAGTCGCCATTCATCTTCCAAAATATTAAAAATACTACATACCACCAGGTATAGCCACCCCCCCCCCCATACAAACTGTCATATGGGCGCCCATGATATCCAATATTAGACCTACTAATTTGTCCATTTTCTCTTTCAGACGCACTTCCTTGTCGGTTTTGGAGGTCTACATATCGGTAAACAGAATATGCATTCGCATACAAATCATATGTCAGGTAGTAATAGCACTTTACTACTATAGACTGAGTCCGGATCCATGGCTAAATAGTTCGCGTGCTGGCCTTTGGTCACAGGGGTCCCAGGTTCGATTCCCGGCAGGATCGGGAATTTTAACCATCATTGGTTTATTTCGCTGGCATGGGGGATGGGTGTATGTGTCATCTTCATCATCATTTCATCCTCATCATGACACGCAGATCGCCTACGGGCGTCAAATTAAAAGACCTGCACCTGGAGCCGAACATGTCCTCGGACACTCCCGGCACTAAAAGCCATACGCCATTTCACTTCACTAAAGACCGAATACAATTACTAATAAATGACACCAAAAATGTGCAGAAACCGATTACTGGAGGTTAAGAGAGCAGAGGGTGAAACACTACGAAGCAGTTCGCATCATCCATTCGTGGTCAACCATGCGCTTTTTAAAGGCGGTACTAAGTATCGCATGTTCGGCTTTCGGATGTGATGGCGGTGCTCGGCACGGCTAACGGCGGAGCTAGCTAGCTAGTGCGTGACATGGGATTCATGTTCGGTCCTGGAGACAATGTGTGGTGTACTTGTGTTTTCCGGCAATACGGACTATAGGGACACTGTTGCTGCAGAAGTTGCTGCTGCCTATTTAGGTGAATAATGTGAACATATTTTACCCTTTAAGAAGAAGAAGAAGAAGAGGAAGAAGAAGACTGATAAGAATGTGGTGGGTTACTTCTCTTTTAAAAGGTAGACCAAGGTTAGATCGTAACTATTGCACTTTTTTTTTCTTTACAAATTCGCATCCACTGCCTCCCGGATGCAAGCTCACAGCTGCACGACCTTAAAACTGATTACTATCTTCTTCCAGTCACTCATTTATTCCTCTCTCACGCATCGTGAATTTTATTATGAGTGCTGTTCGTATTGAGAAGCTTGATTCTTATCCGTAAAACTCAGTGCATATTAAATGTCTTCGTTTGAGCCTTCTACTGAAATCAACGAACGCTCTGACCGACTCGTTGGCTGAACGGTCAGCGTACTGGCCTTCGGATCAGTGGGTCCCGGGTTCGATTCCCGGCCGGGTCGGGGATTTTAACCTTAATTGGTTAATTCCTACGGCACGGGGGCTGGGCGTATGTGTTGCATTCATCATCATTTTATCCTCATCACGACGCGCAGGTCGCCTACGGGGGTCAAATAGAAAGACCTGCACCTGGCGAGCCGAACCCGCCCTGGGATATCCCGGCACTAAAAGCCATACGACATTTCTACGAACGCTCTATTCTCTCACGACTGTTACGTACAGTCGAATCTCGATATCTCGAACCTCCATTACTCGAATTTTCAGTATCTCGAAGCAAGACCGACTACAATATCTCAGACAAAGAAGTAACTCTGGAAAGGAGACGAGCTGCTCGACTCAGTGGTATGTTCCGGGCTGTCATTGGAGAGATGACGTGGAATGTCGTTAGTATAAGGCAAAGTCGTAATACACCTGAGCGATATATTTAGGAACAAATAATTTCTGAAATATTCTTAAAACCTTAAAAATATGTCAAAAGTCTATAATACACTTCAGTTCTTTGTTTCAAGTGGGAAATAACTTACACAAATGAGCCATATTCCAATGGGGTACTGCTGAATTTTAATCACAAGTGTCTTGTTTTGTTACATCTTTTAGCCAAGAAAATCTTGAAATGTCCCATTTTTCTGTTTGAAAAATCTGGTCACCCTATTTTAGACAAATAACAATTTTCTCGGATTTGTGGAAACATTTTCTAAAACTTTCTTTTCGACACTCTCCCAACTTTCTTTAACAAAATTGCGATGCACACTTAAGACATAATCCGGTGATCCTATCCTCTCCCATAATGCTCCTCTGCCGGGTCTTCACTCTTCGAAGCGTACTGAAGGACCGTTCTACGCTGACCGACTGTAAAATCATGATCATGAATAAACAAACTGAATGAAAAAAAAATCACACTACTTACAGCGGCTGTTCCACTAGTACAAACGATCCGTGTATAGTTTTTGCGCCGTATCAATCTATCACTGTTCACTGTAAAAAGAATATGCACACTTATTCTAGGTAAGAAAGGCATGTTAATTAATACGCATGATAAATCCATTAGTAAGGTTTTTCAGCTGACCATGTAAAGAAAGAAAAACACACGTGGCCTGCATTCGGCTGCGGGTGAAGGTAAAAAAGAACTCCCTTTATCTATGTCTCATTTGCTATGTACGGATCACCCGAGGTCTCATCCTCTGAGAAGAAGAATTAAGCATTACTGGTAATGTGAACTGTAAAGGAGTAAATACTGTGAGTTTCTCTCATCGTTTGGCCGGCAGGCGCGCCCGGCTTATCTGCCTCCTGTTGACTCATCACTTCCCGCAGTGACAGCACGGGAATGCCCGCCCTTCCCAGTTCAGGTCCGTGCTTAGAACGTGTATTAAGTGTTGAACTGTCGCTGTAACTAGGTGCGCCTGCCGGCCAACCGATGAGAGAAATTCAGTGTACTACTTATAAACATTGAAATGAATCTTAAAATATTGACTTTAAATGCTTTAATGTATACATTTATTAAATACATAAATAATAACAGCGAGGACTGGTTATTTTTTATTTCGAGTTTTGCGATTAACCTCGCTGCTGGTATCGCTGCTGCTGCTAGTACTGCTACTACTCTTGGCTTCATACCCCTCACAGGTACATTTGAGGGATCGATAGAAGTTGTACACGACAAGTAGAAAATATAGTGTGATGACTGTAAAATAAGAGAAAGCAGTATAGATCTAAACACCCTGTGTGTGAATTAATATACATTACTTAATTAAGGAAGAATTTGTCTACAACACGAATGGGTAATAGGGTATTCCTCCTCCCTCGTTCTCTTGTTCTGGATACACTGCGGGGGTAATTATAAGGCCACCATACGTCCTCACATATCCCGAATGTTACACGATTTTTAATCGTGTCTGGAATCCGGGCGCAGATGAAAATATTGTGTGCACAGTGAGAGTATCAAAACGTGTAATGCCCATTAATATAAATTTTTCAGGGGAAGCGAAAAACTTATAGTATTCAATGCAGTATAATGCAGTTTTCATAGTTTCTTATTGCGATACTGAATTATAAGTCATGTTGCAAGAGATCAATAATGTATTGGGGATGTTAGAAAGTTAATATACATGTTGGACAATACACATTTTGATCTATTTTATCGGACATTATATGTTTTGATGAGTTGACTGTATTTTTATAATCATTAATTCACATTAATTTTAAGGCATGAAAATTATAACTTACAAAATTAGATTTTCAGTCACATCAAATTTACAGTTTCTACTTAGAATAGCATAAAATTAATATATGCCTGAAGTAATTCAACAAAGACTAGAATTACTTTGTAAAAACGGGTTCAGTACAATAATTTATTATGGGTAGAATATTATTGTCTAGAATAGGCTACATTTATTACATTTTGTGCATTTCATGTAATAAAACAGTAAAATGAGACATTATACGTTCTGATTTATCACCCGCGAGGACAATACACGATTTGTTTTAACAGCTTATTACTTCCAATATAGTAAGGTGTATCGGGGTAAGATGGTAATCGGGGTATGACGCCTATTTGCTCCTGTTTCTTCACTGTGTCAAGAGAGCGCAGTACGGATCCGTCCACTACTTCCTTGAGTCACTGTCTCGAGCGGCAAGCATTCAGTTCAGTTGTGACGGATATTTTTCGCCTTTGTGAGCCTAAAATCTGTGGTAAGTATTAAAATTTACGCTGTAAAATAATTGCAGATATATTTAGAAACAATAATAGTGATTCCTGTACCCATGTACCAGTTGTAACTAAGTGTTTATCATGTAGTGTATATCTTGAAGTGTGTGTGTGTCAAGTTACTATCTCTTTGCTGCCATATTGGATCACATATTTCAACTGGCATCTCACCCCGATCCCTGGGGAAGACGCCACATTTTCTTCGGGGTAAGATGGACACTCATAATAACTTTTCCATATATATATTTATTACCAGGCAATGCCTAGAAATTATGTAAGAACACAAATAGAGGTCAGTGGAGTGAAAAAAGGCTCGACTGAGCAACGGAAGATGTTGAACCTGGTGGCATGAACTGTTTCCGAGCTTCTCAGGAGTATGACATTCCATATCGGACCTTGAAAAGGCGGATAGAGAAAAACAATGAAATAAACGAGGAATGGGGCTTCATCATAAGACATTTATTTGAGTTTCAAAATATAAATAAATAAATAAATAAATAAATAAATAAATAAATAAATATAGGTACATAATAAAATAAAAGGTCAGAAATAATGATAATTATAATCACTGATAATTACGATAAAACAATATTACTTTTTAGTAATATTTTGTTTTGTTTCGTAGGTTGCCAAGGAGCAGGAAATGAGAAACAACTTGTACTGTACATTAAGAGACAATACAGGCTTCCGGATTTCCTGCTACTGGAGAAGGTTTGCGAAGATTAGCATTTCAATTTGCCGAAGCGAATACTATCCATCATTCCTTCAACAAGGGTGTTTGAACGCCAGGATGGAATTGGTTGCAGTCATTCTTGAGAAGTTTTCCATCGATACGGCAATGGGACCCAAAAGAGAAGACACTAGAAATTATTTCAAATTATTAGGGGATGTTCTCTTGCAGAATAATGACTCTCAACAGCCTGCTCGGGAATTGCATTTAGTACATGTGTTGCAGCTAAACCAGGGAGCTCGTTTGAAAAGATACCACCGATAGGAATTTTGGAACTACTAGAAAAAGGAAGGAAGAAAACTGCATCTGTGTTGATAAAGCAGGAAAACCTGAAATGAGTGTGTTGTGTGCAAAATAAACTGTTAAGAAAGAAACGGACCACAAGTGGACTGGATTCAGTACATTCACTGTAAGAAATAGTTTCACGAAACATGCACAGATGAAGCAGATACGTGTGTACCGACTGTGCTGAAAAAAGGTGAACATCAATCGTAGAAGGGTTGGTAATTATAATGCATCATTGTTTTGTGTATTATTTTACAATAAATCGCATATTAGAATTAGTAACATTTATATATTTGTATCAAATGTATTTTGCCATCTTACCCCAGTCTTCGGGGTGAGATGCCTAGTACGCTAACCTATAAAAAAATATTATATTACAGGATACAGATATTATGCTTTTAACATATACCGTGGTTTTCATTTTGAGAAAACCTTTGCCAAACATGTGTTATAAATCTCGTTTTGAAAATCTCAGTATTTCCCGTCCTAATTTCATGCAGAACCAAAAAGTATGGCATCTTCCCCCGATGTACTATATATTATTGTTATACAGACAGATAAAATCCGAATGCGCTAACATGTAGTGTACAAAATATACTCCATGAAACCGCATCATACTCAATTTTGTCCAGAGGTGGACGTTATACACTGAGTGGCCAAATGTCATGGGAAGACACTGCAGGTGATGTTAATAAGGAGTAGCTCCTCCGCGAGCCCTCAAAACGATAGCAATATGGCGAGACATCGACTCTACAAGGTGTTGGAATCGTTCTGGAGGGGTGTGGACCCACGCATCTTGCACTACTACCCACAATTGGTCTTGTGTAGTTGGTGCGGAGTTCGTGGAGCGTACACCAACATCGACAGCACCTCCTAAATCTTCTGTTGGATTAAGATCGAGGTTCTGGAATCCATTGTCGCAAATTCACTGGAGTGCTCCTCCAACCACCTGCGAGCCACCACAGAGCGGTGACATGGCGCATTGTCCTGCGTAAATATGGCATCTAAATCAAGGTACTCTATGGTCAGAAAGGGATGCAGATGGTCCGAAAGAATGTCCACACAATGTGCACCTGTCAACTCTCCCTGCATTCGGACAATGGGGCCTAATTACGACCACGGGAACGCCACCCAGACCAAAACTGAGCCACCTTCCACCTGGACATAACCTTATTGGCATGCAGGATCCATAGCTTCATCGGGCATACCCCACAATGTCACGCGCCCATCAGCTCGATACAACTGGAACCGGTATTCATCGGACCATACCACACGCCGCCACTGTTCCGTGGTCCACTACCGATGTTCGCGGGTTCGTTCACGTTGTTGAGCTCTGTGTCGAGGTGTCAGCAAAGGGACACGAGCTGGTCGTCCGCTAGTGAAATCTATACGGTGCAGTTGCATCCTTACAGTCCTGGTAGAAATGAGTTCCTGACTCCCAATATTCAACGGGGTGATGATCTGACTCACAGTAGCCCGCTGAGCGCCCAGTATGGTTCTGCGGAGGCGACATGATGTCCGTTCGTTAAAGACGTGTGGTCTTCCCATGCGGCGGTTCACGCGGGTGGCAACATTTTCTCTGCGATATTGAAGTTCCACCGTCGACGCTGTTGACCTCGGAAACCCGAATTCGCGAGTAATCTCCGCAACGCTATGACTCATGCGCCGTGCGCCGATGATCATCCCACGTTCAAAGTCGGATAACACGCGACGTGTTGCCATCTTCACGACACTGGTGTCTGTGGCAGACTGCTGAGCTACGCCGCAGCTAGCCGCAACGCTCAGGGGTTATACATGGCACATTTTCTAATGGGACACCCCTTCCCGTGACTTTTGGCCACTCAGTGTACGTTTTGATTGGTTGTTCCTCATGTGAACTTTGTAGTGTACCGGTAACTGTTTTACCTCGTATCGTATCGTATATCGGTTATGTTCACTCTTTCCCCAGAAGGGGGAAAGCGGGCCATCAGCTCAACAAAGGAGCTCTTCAGCCGGCGAAAGAAAAGCATAAATGAGAACAACAAAATGTAGAAAGGCATGTATTGTACACACCAAAAGAAGAAGGCGAGAATCGAGTTGAGCGAAGGGGGAACCATCACAGCAAGCCGGACCCCAGGGCAAACCCGCAAAGCACTCCGCACAGGCAAACTCCGCAAACACGAGAGAGAGGAAAAGAAATGAAAATGAAGGCAGCGTATCTCGGGCGCGCATTACAGAGAAGAGAGTTACAACACAGAATGAGAAAAGCGATTACAAATTTGAGGATGGTATGGGGAAAGGATGTGGAAGGGAATGCGAGTACAGCGTAGGATAATATTGTAAAAGAAGGTAATAGAGAGTGGTAGTCATATTGGCAACGGAGGTGGCGTAGAGATGAAGGAGATCCAAAATCCGAAGAGGGGGTAGTATGAAAGGAGATGGTGGAGCGGGTAAATTTACAGTATGAGGCGACGGCGGTGGGATGGGTGGCGGGGGAGAGACAGGGGGAGGAGTAGGGCGACGAAGAGGGAGATCGTCGGCGCGAGGCGGGGAGCGGGAAGGCTCGACGCGATATGTCCGCCGGCGAAAACGGGCGCCAGTAGCAATGAGATGATGTACATCCTCGACGGAAGAAAGCTGGAGGCGAATCATATAAGTTGGGCCTTCAGCATTAAAGATGCGAAATGCCCGCCGAGCGGGCACCCCTGCTTGTTGCAGTTCTTGAAGCAGTTCACGTTCAGTGACAGCCGGGTCGATTCCACGGATGACACAGCTCGATGATGAGAGCGGTTGAGAAACATGTGGGGAAGAGGCGACACGATCGTGGAAGACTGGCTGAGGTGCAACAGTAACAGCCGGATTAGTGGCAGGGGGCGAGGAAGGTTGGGAGAAAGGCGAAGTGAGAGGGGTGGCGGACGGAGACATTAAAGGGGAGGAGTGACTAGTCGTAACAGTGGTGGGAGAAGTAGACAGGGAGGTGGGGGCAGAAGTGGTGACAGTTGTGGTAGGAATAGAAACAGGCGGCGAGGTGGGGACAGAAGTAGTGAGGGGACAAGGAAACGGGATAACGGGGCCGATCCGGAAGCGAAGGGGGAAGTCAGGGTCAGAGTCCAGTTGATGTAAAATATGGTCAGGAGTAGGGACCGCTGAATGCATAGCACCGCACAGGTAGAGGCCATTCTGGACATAATCCAGCGGCGCATCCGGAGTACGAAAGAAGACCACAATGTCGGGCGAAGGTTGACCAGATAAAGCATCTTGGAGACGGAAAACGATATGGACGCTAGCACCAGATTGGATGAGTTCTTGGCGAATGGCGGATGGAGAAAAAGTATTGTCCACATTCTTAATGATGCAGGAGTAAAATGGCATGATGAGGGAAGGCGACCACCAACTAGGTGTCTGCCCGTTAGATTATTCTTGGGCCGACTGAGGATGCGACGAGACGAGCGCCACCCAGCCGAAAAAAGTTGTGGACAAGGGATCTGTTTTACCTCGTAAGTGTTAGACTGAAATACCAGTGAGAACATAGAGATCACTAAGTAGTGTAATTTTGAGCCGGTGTGTAAGTGATGATTAGAGTTAGTTAAAAGGCTAATGCCCGGTTTCTGGAATGGTGAGATATCTATCCGATAGCTATTGCTTTGTTACAGCTTTCGACTCGATAAATCTTCGCTGCGTTGCACAGCGTAATAGCTGCTAACTTATGGAACTGTCAACTGTTGGCTCATTGATCAAGTTTCATTAATACACACTAGATGCCACCCCTCGTACTGCTTTGCTTTTATGCATTAGATTTGTTCCCTAGATTGGCAGGCGCATGCGCACATGTAATGCATCGCATTTGAGCTTTCTGTGCAGCTCCCATTATCTCCTCTGTGCCATGCAGAGATAAATTTGTATTCGACTAGTTCTTCCAGACGTGGGTGACAGTTTCGTAGTGTTTAAGGACTGTCAGAAGAATTTTTGACATTGTTTGAGAATTTCTAATGAAATATGCACTCCAGTAGCATGTGCCACGCGCGATCCTGTTTGCACTGAGCCTTAAATATACCGTACCGGTGTCTCTTTCCTGTTATTCCAAAATATGAACATTGTTTGACCACGGTATAACTATATATATCGGGTAATTAACACAATTATATAACCTGTTAGTTCCTTGTAATGGAATATCGTTAATTAAAAACAATCCCACGATAAAAGTATATGCTCACTGTCAATGCAAGTAGGCCTGCTACGATAAATGTGTAATTATCTGGTATACTCAGTTACTGGTACCAGTGCTTTTATGAACACGAATGCAGTCACAGATACAAATATGATAAGGGTATAGTAATTAATATTTCATCAACAGGGTACAATGGAAAATTATTTGTCACAGGATGCAAGTTGTCGCTTGTAACCTCTACCAAACCTATGCCAGTATATTTGTTTAACCTCAATCTGTCTTTAAATTTCATTTTCACTATAATTCATTAGAACATTAGGCCGACGATGATATAATTGTGGTCGTTCTATAATGTTGACCCTTTCTACAATTTCTTCGTCGGAAGAAGATGAGAAAGCCATAGAAAATTTTAACAAACACAATGTTAGTTGCTGATACTGAAGTACTGCGCACGAGTTACCAAGTTAACAAATAGATATCTCCTGCTCAGGGCCCTCTAAGTTAGCAGGAGATTTATCGAATCGATAGATGTATCTTACGTTCGCGCAACGCCAAAACACGAGTTAACCATTCGATACCGCTATAGGTTCGATATCTCACGTTCCAGAAACCGGGCATAAATCTTAGACTAAACCCTAGCAGTCTTGTATTTTTTTTATCTACCACCCCACAAACAAGTTACAATATTGTACATGCATTTCGTGCTAACTTCTGCACAATCAGAATTTTTATCTGACTCCTTCTCCCTTAACACATTTCTCCACGATTTGAAAGTTGTGTCGGATAACACAATGTTGGATACGAGTAGAATAGAACACTCCCATCCCCTCGTTTTGGATCGCCACGAACTGGGGAGAGAGTCGTCTTACATTGCAACCCAAATTATTTTGATACATGAACCTTTCTAAAACCAAAGTAATGCTTAACAAATGGGCCCCAGCAGGAAAGCTGCATGTGGGAAACACCACATTACAACAGGTCAATGCATTTGTCTATCTTGGGCAACTTGTAAACATGAAAGGGGACTTAAGACCGGAAATCTTCCGACGTATCAAACTAGGATGGCAAGCCTACGGAAGAAATTCTTCAGTCTTCAAATCCAACATGCCACCCCACCTAAAGAAGATAGTCTTTGACCAGAGTGTTCTCCCCGTACTGACTTACGGTTGTGAAACCTGGACATTGAGCGAGTTTGTTAAGCAAAAACTCAGAACAACCCAAAGAGCTATGGAACGGTTCATGCTAGGCTTGACGAAGAAAGACAGGAAGAGAGCAGATTACATCAGGTCAGTCACAAAGGTCAGTGACATTTTAGAAAGGGTATTTACCCTAAAATGGCAGTGGGCAGGCCATGTTGCTCGGAGAACTGATGGTAGGTGGACAAAGCTTGTGCTTGAGTGGTGTCCGAAAGATCATCTCAGACCAAGGGGAAGACCACCGGACAGATGGGATAAAGACATCCGAAAGATTACTGGGATCAATTGGCAGAACATCGCTCAAGACCGTCCCAGATGGAGAGACCTCATGAAAACCTACCTTGCTTTGGACTTAAAGAGGCCACATCGTAAAAACGATTGAATATGGCTGATAGTGATAGTGATAGTGATAGTGATGTTTTGTTACAATTAATTTATCTGTTACTACCTTAAATACTACAATTACGCCTACTCACTATTTACACCCGATCTCTAAATTATAATTTTAAAGATTTTTAAATTTTTTTTTGTCCTAGATGTTAACATTGTTGTATAGTTTCGGACAACATGCATCTTACCCCTGTTAATGTGTGTTAGTGCAAGTATTTAATTGTGTCACGAGTCTGAACAGTGTTATCCTCAGCGAATGTCGGATAAAACGGATTCTAATTGGAGATATTTTTTAAATGAAAAGGATGGCCCAGATGTACGATTTAATTTGCTTCTAAGAGTTCCTAGAAGGTAGTTTTTCAACATTGTAATGACATTTTTTGAAAAAGATTCAGTCAGATGTAAGATTTAATTTTGTTCCTACGAGGTAATTTCTCAACATTACACATACGTGTAGAACATTTTGAAACAGCTGCTTTTATTTTCCTTGAAGAGACATAAGTAAACATAAAATTATACTCAGCGAGTTTTGGTTCTACCCCTTCAGCCTGTTTCCAGTCATTCGACCGGGTCAGGAATGGAATGAATGAAGCCCCCATCTAGCGGCGAGGATAGGAAATGTGCCGGCTGCCGACGCCTGTCGCACTCCTCTGGTGGTTCTACCCCTTACAACGACAAATTCTGTACCTAGCACCCACTGGCCAACCATAGCAATAGAAAAATAAACAGAGATGCGCTCTGTGAGAACCGAACAGTCAATACAGTTCGGATTGACTCGTACGAGCGCCAGTTGTTTTAAAACCTATCTTGCACGATGGATCAGGTATGATATGTATATAGTGATCTCGTACCCTCAATACTTATCAGTTAGAAAGACCTATCCAAGAAGCTTCTCTGAGTTTTCCTGCGGATATGTAGAACCCGAAGAGTGTAACTTAAAAAAATTCAGTCAGTCGAACACACACCATTCGTTCTCCAACATATCGTTCTGTATTCCAGCGATTCATCGAGTCTAACGCATCCATCGGACATAAATCAATGATGTCGCTAATACAATTCACCATACAATTTCTGATTAGTTGAAAACACGCCCATTGCCTTTGCTTCGCTGGAAAGCAGGCACATGTTAACTGTTGTTTGAAATTCATATCAAACTATAATAAATTCCATGCGTTTGAAGCCCTTGCCTCCTTACCTTACTGAGCGTGTGGCCGCTTGTGTACCACACTACCCTAGCCACGAATATCCTGTAGCCAGAGCAAACGTTTTCCACTCTCTCTACGGATGCCCAGTAGAGAGATATTCCCCTCCCCTTCCACAGATTGCCAGCAGTAGGGGCCATCTGCCTTATCACTCCCAACCAACCTCAATCCACCCAGTTAGGCCAGGTCACCTTGTCTCGGGAACACGTGCGCTCACACCTTTCCCCTTCACCCCCAAGGATAACCGGTAGTAGCAAATACAGTAGAGACAATACTCGACACTGCGAGATATCGAGGGACAGCGATTAGAGCTCTATCTAGAGGAGTGACCTGAGAGTTACTGATTCTGTCATAGGAGCACGTTATTTGTTTGTGAAGTTTTTGGAGTTTTTTATGCGTTTGAATTAAGTTGACATAAGTAAATAGTAGCGTGTGTAATTCCTGTATATCTCCTGTCAATATGAGTGGAAAGATAACGTGCTGCGTTTGGCTGCAATAACTATGAAGTGCAGAAGGATTCGCGGTCTTCCTTCCGTTTCCCTCGTGTCAAGAAAATGTAAGTAAATACTGTGTTTGCATATATATTCTTCCAGTTACAAAGATATTTTTATAGAAGGCCTACTTCTTAAATATCTGACCTGCGCGACTCATATTTTAACTGGCTTAAAATATAATAAGCTTATGTTATTGTATTAGTGCAGCAGTTAACCTTCAATACCGATGTGTTGTTGTAGGTGTGATCTGTGGGTTTTGATTTAATTCAGGAAAATGCATATGCATATATGTGTGGCTAGTTGTGTTCCAAGTTACCCCGTTGGGAATGCCGTAATGCGTTGTCAAGCACTGAAGAAAATTTGGGAGATTTAAGAAATGTGATGATGATGCAAATTCGCTTTACCCTAATCTAATGACAAGTATTGCTTATAGGGATATTTTGAATGTTTTTGCGGCTAAATTTATAGCTTTCTTTCTGTTAGTAGGCTTCAAGTTAAAAGGAAAATTGTCCAGCTCTTAAATGTAAATTCATTGAATCATGTATGTAAGGAATGTGCCGATATTTTTATTGACAAGTGTCCTAATGTGATGTACAATGCTTTTAAATGAGAAAAAAGACAAATCTAGCCGTGAAAGTTCAGGCAGGTATGCTAAAGCTAAAAAAGTAATTCATATATGAAAGATCATGCCCTTTTACAGCAGTCAATTTCACATCTTGATTATATGTCTAATTTCAGTCTTTAAATAATAACCTGTAAAATAATTCTTCATTCATGTATCCAGAATTGCTTTAGCAACTTTGAAGTTAATATTTTAGCAACACTTTCTTTCTAGACGTTATTTATCCATCTCCATATATATACATTTCCATTGATATTTGAATTTAGCGCGAATTTCCAGGTCACGCCACTAGGATCGCCACTTGCGAATTGTCTCCCATTTTAACAAAGCTAAATCCGGAAATGTGGCGTTTTGTCTCTACTCTATTTGGTAGTAGTCTGCGCTGAGCTGAGTGCAATATTTACTATATCATACCACCATATGCGTCTTAATTACACAACAGGATCACTTAATCTAGACCACGGTAGATGAAAAGAGACGGTAGGTGTCACGCGCAGCCGGCCAGGAGCGTGTGACGTCAGCGGACCCTAGTCTCCCAGGCGCTGTAACTTACTGCAAATCAGCGTGCCGAGCACCCCGCTTTGTTCCTTATCACAATTACGTTTACGTTGTAATAAATAAATTCACAAGAAAACCACTAAGATATTGCATAGAACTATTATTATTTTTTTTTTTTTTTTGTGTGCTTTCGTAAATATTGCAGATGTACTTTGAAATCCAGAATAGTGACAACTTTTGCTAATATGTTTAAAACTCACTTTTAAATGTTCCAACATGCCGGAAATTTTTAGTATTTACAGTTCTCAATCCTATACACGTACAGATTAAATAAATCAGAGCTTAACAACCAAGATATAATATTAACCCGAAACAGGCTGTGGATTTTCAAAGTCTAAATAAAATACGCAAGATTAAATACTGCATGTTGTTACTTTTCCTGAAAATAGTAAGTACTGTACTAATATTATTGTTTTTTATTGCTAACAAAATATAATGATAATAATAATAATATTGAATATCCAGTAGAGCATGAAGCCCTATTTGACAAAAGTATATTAGGGCTGGGATGGTTTGTACAGCCTGCCACTACACAGCACGGCATTTTAACAGCACAAACACGACATATACACTGGAATTCACTTCATTCACGAACGATATGCACAAGTTTACGACTTTCAAAATATTCGCACGTCTTGAAAGTAATTAAATAATTAAAGAAACAATGTGCAGACCGTAGACGAACAGCAATGCTCCGAAAATCACTGCTTATAATGAAATCACAGACACCAGAGAGTATATAGACTGATATTAACGCGCCAAACAATGCGTAATGTAATGGGAGGGACGGCCCAGTGACGTCACGACTACGACAGTCTACTGCGCATCCATCTCGTGACACCTGCCGTCTCTCTTCTAGCTACCGTGATCTACACACTACCTGTTCTTTGTCCGATCAGGATCATTTCACCTTGATACTACCTAGTATTAGCACCCTAATTAGTGCAGCGTCGGAGCTCTGGAGTGCTGCGTGTGAACTGACGATGAGAGCGAACAGTGCAGCTGAGTGACGAGGGATCAGTGAACTGAAGACTGCCATGAAGAATGGACTGTGCACCACGGAGAGAAACGCGAGATTGTATGTACGCGCGCGCAAACGGTGTCTGAAAGAGCAGCGCTTTTTCTTCACACGCCTCGCAATGTATGATGGAGTGGAGACAAGTAGGACTTCATAAAGATAAGTTCTAGATTTTAATTTCATAGGTGTTTGGGTAGAAATAAACATAAATATTTCCAAATATTCAGTGCTTGATGGAATCTGATGATGTTCCTTTAAGAACGAAACAAGTCATTCTTTGTTTGAAAACCTGATAGATGCTATGAAATGATAATGGAGAGTGTTGCTGGAATGAAAGATGACAGGGAAAACCGGAGTACCCGGAGAAAAACCTGTCGCGCCTCCGCTTTGTTCAGCACAAATCTCACATGTAGTGACCGGGATTTGAACCACGTTATCCAGCGGTGAGAGGCCGACGCGCTGCCGTCTGAACCACGGAGGCTCTCCGTTCTTTGTTTAATAGTGTGTATTTTTATTCCCTCTTCAGTAGTGTTTTTTACAGGTACGTTATAGAGTAATATTTATGTTGAACTTGTGTGTTCTACAGACTGAAAAGCTTTGAAGTTACATTTAACTGAGTCGGCATTTGAAAGTATGGCTTACTTCTTAAAAAACCCACTTTGGTAAATTGCTGCTGTCTAGTTCTTTCTCATTTGAGTGTACGTTATGTTACGATAAAGTATCAAGATTGATGTATTCGGATAACCATCTGAGGCCTGCCTCCCATGCCGAAATCCAAGGTAATCGTAAATCTCCTTTTTATTTCTGATCCATGGCTCGTTTTAATTTGTTTTGTGTGTGTGTTAAGGCCCATATGTTCTCTTGGTTTTATTTTAACAACCCCCTTTGTTTTTTCTAATCCTGTTATCGTTTAGTAGTTTGGTCTTACCCTAGTTAGATTCTTTAATTTTAGGAAAGTGGATGTAAAACAAAAGCTAAAGGTTTCCACCTATTCAATACTATTTATTGTAACCTTAAAACGGTTACATATATTTGATTAAACTAGTTTCGGTCTTGCTAGAGACCATCATCAGTCAAAATTCATAAAAGTGATCAACATCACTCTGTTCACACATGTTTCAGCTGAACTGAATTCTAGAAGATTGTTCAAGTGCTAGTATTTTAAGTGTTTCACCTGGCCTTCTGTGAAGTGCATTCTTCAAATTGGAAGAAAGCTGAGGATTTACGCAAGACATGAGTTTGTGATGAGTGTTTAACATACAAATCTTCACTTGTCTTGCACAACACAAGCTTGCTTCATCAATTTTATCTATAATTCATCTCTTTACTTAACTTTTATTGGTTTTGACTGATGATGCTCTCTAGCAAGACCGAAATTAGTTTAATCAATTATATGTAACTTTTTTAAGGTTACAATAAATGGTACTGAATAGGTGGAAACCTTTAGCTTTTATTTTACATTATATTGCTCTTCAGTCGGAATTTAATGAAATTTATTACCTATGATTGAGGAAAGTGGGTTCAAATTCCGACCGGTATCCTGCTGGCTTTGGCTGAAATTCGCGGACTTACATGTTATTCCCCCAGTTGCTTCTGTCTTTGCATCGAACAATTTGCTTGGTTTTATTTGCTGCCTTATGTTGTTATGTTTGACTGGTGGTACTTGGTCTTGACCTGTCCTTTCCTGTGTCAGCAGCTGGGGAAGGTTCTAGCGCACAGTGCACTTGCACGATGGATCAAGTATGATAAGGATATAGTGATCTCCTACATTCATTACTTACCAGTTAGAAAGACGTATCCAATGACAACTCCGAAAGCTTCTTTGAATCTTCCTGAGGATGTGTAGAAGCCGAAGAGGACTACAAAATCAACAGTGAGTAGTACCAGACCAATCAGATGAGATATGACCCACATCAAAACCAGGGTGGGATTCATCTGTTGACAAAGAAACATACTGAAAGAGATGTAAAAAAGTGTACTAATTAGCAATATTATAACCATTACTAAGTCTATGGCATTATATGATCCAAATTATAAAGTGACTAGCGACTTCAAACGCATGGAATTCTTTCCAGTTTGATATGAATTCCAAACAATAGTAGTTTGTACCTGCTTTCCAGCGAAACAAAGGCAATGATCGGGTTTTTAACTAATCGCAAACTGTGCTGTGAATTGTATCAGTGACGTCATTGATTTATGTCCAACGGATGCGTTGGATAAGATGAATCACTGGAATACAAAACGATATATTGGAAAACAAATGTAAATAGTTGGCCGGGTGTCCGTGTCATGCCGAAATTGGTTAAAATACAGGGCCATTCGTTACTTCGTCAGGAATATTGGTCCTAACTATTATGCTAAATAAATTCATAGGATTTCTTTATATTTTTATCTCCATGGGGCGGGCATTGCCACCTTTCTCTCCGATTAGGCAACCTTGAATCGGAATATTTCCACACCATACTGGCCTGTTTTGCTTTGGACGTGAAGTGGTATAGTTCTCGCAATTTTCTCGATAACGCCTGGCAACCTTTTGAAGATTGCGGTCCACGTGGAGTCTGTTAATTACGGGGCAAGCATGCCATGCTATTGGTCATCAGTCGAGTCACCCCACAGACAGCCGTATACGAGTCATCTGCTGTTGGTTAACAGTCGAACCGGCGGGTAATCTTCCTCAATGTTTGAGAAGCCAGTCATTAATGAAGAAATTGTGAGAACTTCACCCCCAGGATTCATCGCCAGTCACCACATTTTCCAAAAAAGTCATGATATTCATAATCGTAATGCATCATTCTCTGGCCTTCCTGACAGGTTGTTGGGCACCCAGCACACACTGATTTTATGAAATACCAATCTAGGCCGTATGAAGTATTGAATTGTGCCATGGTTCGCCCCCCTTCCCGCAAAAAAAACCGTCCATCCTTTCGAATAGCCGGCTCAATGTTTCTGACAGTGGATGCTGTTGAAACAGACGACACAAATCAGGTGGAGCGTAGTTCATTGGCATGGTTTACTGGACCCTCTTCAAAGAACCTCTACGATATGGGGATGATGCTGTGATCCAACATTTCTCTGCGAATATCAGTCACTGTTATTCCTCCCCCCCCCCCCAAAACACACAAAAACACCTAAACCTCGCTGCTCCTCTCGTGTTTTCTTCTACTTTCGAAACTCATGTTATGTTAAAAATAATTTCCTTCACGCCATTCCCTATTGAGTGAATGTACTATTTTCGAGAAGGAGTCTCCCCTGTTTGTCACAAACAGCTTTTTAAATGTAGAAGTGCCTATTGAATATTATTGCTGAACAAAGCGTGGTCTCTCAACATCGAGTGTAGCTTCGGAGAGTATTGTTCACGTAATCGCGAATAAAATTACTTTGGAATTTTTGGTGGCATGTGGTCTAAAGAGACGTCCTGGAGCAGTTCTTGTGAGTAGACGTCCTTAGTTGACCTGCGCGACTTACTGAGGATGAAATCTTATGTTGAATACAGCACAAACATCAAGTCCCGAGGTTAAATGAAGGTTGAAATCCCCAACACGGCCGAGAATTCAGCCAGGTATCCCTTGGACCAAAGGCCAGCATGCTAACTAGTTAGGCACGGAACCAGACAACATTGTACTGACAAAAAGAAATACATATATAATATAATATAATATAATATAATATAATATAATATAATATAATATAATATAATATAATATAATATAATATAATATAATATAATATAATATAATATAATATAATATATCTTTATGTACTGTACCTAATACCCGTCTCCATTTTCCATTATTTCCATGTTGATTGCTAGATGCTAGTGTGAGGTTTAAGCAGAGTTCATTTTCGGATAATACTTTCTAGAACTGAAAACGTCCCCGGAATAAGGATGTAACCAACAGATCGGTAATTTTTCAGAAGAGAGGAAAATTACTTTTGGGGTTTATTTCATGGTATACAGTACTTGAATTAATTGCATATGCAAGTGTATGAATGAGTTCATATATTAAAACAATATTTTATTGTTATAACTTGAGGTTTTAACTATAATGTATGAATTGGAATAAAATTGATACAACTGAAAATAATCTACAAGTAAGTCTTACGTTTGTACGAAGGTTGGAACTTAAATAGTGGCAACTATTTATTTATAACAGATACAAAAGAGTTACATGTTATCAACCTTTACTGTCCTTCAATGTAGTCACCAGCGTTGTGTATAACCCGTTGCCAGCGAAGTGAAAGTCGTAGTATACCTTTAGCAGAGCCTGTTCTGTTGATGGTGCGAATGGAGCAGTCTACTGCCTGTTGAATCTCTGCAACAGTTCTGAAGCGAATGCCACGAAATGGTTCCTTCATCTTCGGAATCAAATCGAAGAGCATGCACTTCTTCTTCACTGACGCTCGTAGGATGACCTGTCCGATGAATGCACCACAGTTTGCCGACCATTGTTGAAGGCTTTTACCCAACGTACCACTGTTCTGTAAGGCAATGCAGATTCCCCGCAAGCCTCTTGAAGACCTTGATGACACTGTCATGCTGTACGACCTCTGGCACATTCAATCTTGATCCAACTCCGCTGTTCCTGTTTAGAAAACATAGTGATAACGTTACGTTAGACCGCTGGCTCACAAGTGACTGTGTTTCTCTCGCTTGTGCGCACGCAGGTGATGGGGTAAGGGCGAGTCCATTTGCTCTGAGGTAAGGTAGGTATGTAACCAACGTGTGCTATCAGCGACAAATACTAGATTCCGTTGCACAGCGTCTCCGCAGCAGTTTAAGTTCCAACTATTTAAGTTCCAACCCTCGTATATAACAGAAGATAAATCCTGTACATCCACTTGATGGTATTAAATGCTGTTAGTGTAATAATAAAAAACTACAATAACAATAAAAATGTCAAGAGTACATTTCAAAGTGGCCTTTATTTAATTGATCTACTACACCCGGTGATGAACCAACACTAGCACTGATCTTGACTGATGTTCCATCCTTACACCACGGAGGACAAAGTTCTGCTGGCTGTACACAGCTTGACTTTCAAATTAAGGCATAAGATGACACCACAACATAGAGGAGTGATGGTACACCTCATTTCCACTGAAATGTCACATTTCAAAAATTTTTTTTTACAATTGGCTTTAAGTCGCACCGACACAGATAGGTCTTATGGCGACGATGGGATAGGTAAGGCCTAGGAGTGGAAATGAAGCGGCCATGGCGCTAATTAAGGTACAGCCCCAGCATTTGTCTGGTGTGAAAATGGAAAACCATAGTAAACCATCTGCAGGGCTGCCGACAGTGGGGTTCGAACCCACTATCTCCCGGATGCAAGCTCACAGCTGCGCGGCCCTAAGCGCACGGCCAACTCGCCCGGTTTTTCGAAAATTTGTTGGTTACATCCTTATACTGGGAAGGTTTCAATTATAACTCTCACTTACCAAATGGAGCCCGATCAGAAGTAATATATCAAAGAATAGGAGCAGGCAGATGAACGCCATGTATATCATAATAATGATCCGATTTCCTGTGGACAAAAATGTGTAAATATTAAGTTAATTGTTATGGGAAGCCTTGTATATAAATAATGTAAATAGACACTTAAAAGCAAATATGTATTATATACAACATCTTGATGAAACCTATACTGTACATATCCCAAACTACGTACTATGAATAACAATAAAAAATAAAAATACTGAATAAAAGAAAAAGAAAAATACGATTAGCCAATAGCCCACTCCCCTTCTATCTCCTTATTTATATACATTACTTACCTAACTTCTAAATCCCTTATTTCAGCCCTAACCCGCCTGAATCTTCTGACAAGAGAGAAAGCGTTACCTTTCCCTTCAGGGGAGGAATGAAAATTTGCTTAAAAATAAGTTAGTAGGAAGACAGAGATGTCAATGGTATGTACATACAGCAGATAAAGTAATGCTATTTTTAGGGACAAGTAGTATTGTCGGATGAGAATATTACACTGTCTAATCATACTAAACCAGAAATATTTGACTGAACACAGGTGGAGGTAGTGTTTTTAAGGAGACACCACAACTAGAGGCCTCCATGACCAACTATCAAGAACACAGGCTAAATTAATATCGGCAAACCACCACACGTTTCCGTGAAGCAGTACTGAGTACTACAACCAAGTATGAAATATCCTCCAGAATATGTTATGTTCAGTCCTTTCTGTCCGTGTCAAATGTGTCCTTTCAGATAATTCCTTCGTTTGCTGTAGAATGATATAACCACCACCAACAGGGGAGACAAGTTCCCATAATTCTCTAACAGTAATAGGGGAGAATGAGCTCCAATTTTACAAACCAAGGCATTTAAGTCTTCGCAGGACCAAGAGGTCTTCACAAGTGTTTGGCAATGATCTGAAGATGTCCATTATTTCAAAAATAAATTCTTAAGACTTATAGTCTCTTAGCTAAAGGACAATGTATGGATGCTATTTTCCTAAAGGAGTATAATCTCCGGAACTTTAAGACCGTCGGGGCCTATTTTACACTTCGAGGTACCTTACAGTAAAGCTTAGCAGATGTAAATTTTGCCCAGATGGGTACACTCAGGTAGTATGGAGGAAGTGCAAATTGAATTTATGCTTCACCCCAGCAAAAAAAAAAAAAAAAAAAAAAAAAAAAAAAAAAAAAAAAAAAAAAAAAAAAAAACCCACCTCCAACAGTTCTATACCAAACAGACTGGTACAGATAAAGTGCTGTGTAACAGTCAGAGAAAACATTTTAATATTTTATTGTTTATAGGATAGTGGTATACAATCCAAATTTAGAAATACTGTTTTCTTATCTCATATCATTGGACATCACAGAAAATAGACTCTGACGTGGACAGTCGAGGATGTCTCTATCCGTTGATTCTGACTCCTGTAACACCAAATCGACCCTACTACAGGACCTAAAAAAAAATTTAAAACCACCAGCGAAAATCAATTAATGAACTCGTGGTCCTACATTTGTTCTACGAATTGGTCTGCAAAGTATTTTCTGGTTTATTCCTGTTGATATACACACTATAAAAACAACCGTTGACATACCCAATGAAGTTTAAGAGTTATAATTTTGAGAACCTGTAAAAATACTCCACTTTTGGGCGTAAAGATCAACCTGTTCACTAAACTACAGAAGATATACGACTACTTTATTTTTTATAAATAACTATCCAATAGACTGTCTTCTGGCATAAAAGCCGAAAGATTAAATTGGCATAGGATAGTTGTTTTCTGGGGACGTTCTTTTTCAAATTTCGCATTTAAATAATAAGATCTAAAACCGTATTTAAAATGGTAGAAAACTCTTTGGAATGAGCTACCGTCACCGAACTTTCACTCCTCACGTAGTACACGCTTCGCCCAACAGATCGCAGGGGTTGTTATATGTTACAGATTGAGCAATATCTCTGACTGGCGTGTTATCTTTAAAGTTAGAGTTACCGTCCGATCGGGGAAGTTATTGCCGTGAAAATACAGAGAAAACGACCTGTGATACTTCATTCTTCAGCTTTTACGAAAATATACACTCTATCGCAGGGTTTCCCAAACATTTCGTGCCTGAGGCCCCCTCTGAATATTTCAATCTTATCCAAGAATCCCCTAGCCTTAGAACAGAATTCAGAATTCAGTGAACAAAAACCAGAATTTTGTAGTGTTACCATGTTTGATTGTATTGGTATAATTCAGGATGTATTATCGGATGTCTGGAAAGAACAATGACAACAGAAATCCTCGTTACCACATCATTACATCATTAACCCCTGAAAGTGCCCAGATGGTTTTTCCCTTTCCAGACGGCAGTGGAGGACGCTAAACCGATTTTTTTTGCTAGGGGCTTTACGTCGCACCGACACAGATGGGTCTTGTGGCGACGATGGGATAGGAAAGGCCTAGGAGTTGGAAGGAAGCGGCCGTGGCCTTAATTAAGGTACAGCCCCAGCATTTGGCTGGTGTGAAAATGGGAAACCACGGAAAACCATCTTCAGGGCTGCCGATGGTGGGATTCGAACCTACTATCTCCCGGATGCAACTAAACCGAATTAGGACCGGCCAAGGTAGATGTGGAGTCACTCTCTCCAAAGGGGGATGAAGACATCACTGCAATGTGAGTGCGGAGAAGAGGAGCAGACAGTAGATCACATTGCATTTGTGTCCTTTGCGTGCTTATAGAGGCTCTATAGAGGTCTTACACTGTACCTCAGGTGAAGCTCTTTTCTGGCTCTCAACTTTTGATATGGAACTTTAGTTATGAACTTGAGATGGTTGTTGTACATCTATATATATATATATATATAAAATAAGAGTTTTGTCTGTACAATGCTCAGAATTTAATAAGAATGGTATTTATGTATCGGTCGTGTCCACAATACAAGGAAATGCACTTTTTTTACTTTTCCGTAATTTCTGTCTGTCTCTATGCATGTACATGCATCACGGGAAAACGACTGAAGAGAATTTAATAAAAATCGGTATGTAAAGTCGAGGAATTATCCACTACAATCTAGGATATAAATTATTTTATTCACGCTGAGCCAAATGGTAGTCGAGGGGAAGGCCTGAAAGTTTATTCTCAAATACTTATGTTATTAGTGGTCCTAACGATAAATACTGCATAACTAAAGTTATATAGAATTAAATTTACGATCATTTTTGCCTTATACTTTTTACCGTACCGGCTATGATAACAGAGATATCAATGAATTTGTATTTTTGTTGCTACGTCCATATCAACGCCAGCCACGAGAAATGGGTAAACAGAATTTAATGAAAATCGGTATATAGAGTCAGGGAATAAGAAATTACAGTCTAATCTAAAACAATTTTATTCACCCTGGATGAAATGGCAGTTTAGGGGAAGGCGTCTAAAATTAAATTCTTAAATATCTATGTTATTGGTCCTAACGCGAAGTACTATATAACATAATTTGTAGAGAATACAATTTCCGATTTTTAATGTTTTATACAGTTTTACCGTACCGACTATGATAAGAGTGGTATTTCAGAGTCGGAAGAAAACTAAATTTGAAGGCATACAATATCGAAAGCTCATAAAATTAATCACATTAACATTACGTTGACCAATGTTTGTTGTGATGTTCTTTGTCTCTTATGCTGCCACTCATCTCCGATATATGGGATTACTGCTACGTACCGAGTAGAACAGCCTGCCTGAATATTAGTGGGAAATAGCAGGGGAGTTAGATAACTTTCTTCTCTAGCATACAATTCCTCTGGTTCACACATTATATAATACTGCTGGTACGTAACACACTGGTTCATCGTAGTATTCCAGCTAATCGATCTACTCTGACGCACTGATTGGATTGATCAGTGTGCACAATTAACGGAATAATGGCAGAGGCTCACTTATGACCTGATCTAGAATTACAATTTCGGCCTATTCCAAATTATAGCACAACAATTCACTAAATAACTCAACATTCAAACCTGAAATCAGCCGTTTCTTAAGAAAATCTCTTAACCCTTCACTTTTATTAAATTTACATTCATTTTATTCAAATTAGCAGCCAAGAGGGGGGTTTTCTCCTCTGGGTTTGAGGAAAAATTTGCCTCCAAGTCAGACAGATTTCCCCCCGCCAGTGTAGTGAATTGAGATTTTCCAACTCTTCGGGTACTCCTAGGAAACAGGGAGTAAAAGGGCATAGTTTTTTCCCTGGGACACTCCACTCTTCGCCCCCCTCCCCCCCCCAAAAAAAGTGTTCACGGCTCACGTCTGACTGCGGCCTGGTCATTCCAGCTCTGGAACTTTGGACTGTCAGATCCGCAGCGCACTACTGTTCATTACAAGTGAGAAAATGTGTGGTTTTTCATTTGATCAAGTATTTCATTTGATAACATTGCTTTTAATCGCGACATTGCTTCTGCAATCATTGTAATGACCTATGTTAGTTTTAGTTGGCAAAAACCACTAAGGCAGTATTTCTGAGGATGTAAAAAGGCAGCTGGAGAGTGAGATTCTGCCATTACAATGAAATTTCCCCAACTTAACTGTGACCGATGTTAGGCAAGAGGGCCTACCATTATAATGAAAATTCCCTAACCCAGTCTTCACTTCCCCGTCGCGTTTCTAGGGTAACGCTAAGAGCTATGCAATTTATTACAATCTTACAACGTGTACACTACCTAACCTAGAATTCTGTATACAATTTAGAATTCCATACCAAAGCACAGGTACATCAGCTAGTATTGTATATAATATTGTATTCATCATACGTTAAATAAATAAAGGACTAAATTTAACTTCATTTACATAAAGATGCTTTTTATATGCACAGAAATATAAAACAATGTGACACTAGGCTAATAATTAAACAGTCTGGATCTGAAAATTTACTTCAGTAAATTAACTTGTTTGGGTTGTTGGATCAATAGGAGGATGATGCTGTTTTCCAACGACCAAGCGTTTTAAAAGCGTAGTCACCGGAACCGAAAATCAGCCTCTCCATCAGACCTGTTTCTGTACTTCGTTTTCATTTGTGTGAAAGCAGAAAAGGTACACTCACGTAGGTATATTGTCATGAAAGGCATTAAGCGCAGAGTTTCCTTTCTAGAAATAGTAGGGTATAGGAGATGTCACGGACCCAAAAGTCGATCAGACACGTGGAGTTGTGTCAAAGTGTTCAAAAGATACTGTCAACTTGTACCATTTATCGACCAAGAATTCCATATACTGTAGGCCTATGTAAGTTATACAAGAGTGAAGATGTAGTTCCTAAACTTAGAATAATGATCTATGAATTGTGTGTGTACAATAAAATATCGCTCTTGAAATACTTACAACTTACATTATTATTGCCGACTCCTTGGTTTATCGTCGCGGCCTCCCAGGGGTCCGCGGACCACACATTGGATAAGTATTTAGAAAAAAATAAGTAGCCATAATGCTTGCTGTAGATTAGTGAACAGGGTGGCCTTTAAACCAAAATGCTGGGTACTTTTATGTTCTCAAAATATTTCAAAAATTATAACTTATAAACTTCATTCGATATTTCAACGGTTCTTTTTCATAAGTTATATATCAACACGAGTAAGCCATATATATTTGCAGACCAATTCGTATCATAAATGTATGACCAGGAGTACGTTAACTGATTTTCGCTGGTTGTCTTAAACTTTTGTTTTGTTTTGTAGTCCACGCCATGAGATGTCGCTTGAGACAGGGTTGCAAGGAGGAGTGGGTTTTTGCTCATGAGCACTACGCTTTGCCTTGGTTACCTCCTGAGTAGTAAACACTGGTAGCTATATTATTATTATTATTATTATTATTATTATTATTATTATTATTATTATTATTATTATTATTATTTAAAATTATGGTGGATTTCTTAGCGGCATGTTTACTAAACAATGGTATGGCCCTGGCTGTATAAACCCCCTGTGGGTGGGGGTGGTAGAATAACACCCACGGTATCCCCTGCCTGTCGTAAGAGGCGACTAAAAGGGGATCTAGGGGCTCTGAACTTTGGAGCATGGGTTGGTGACCACGGGGCCCTCAGCTGAGTCCTGGCATTGCTTCCAGTTACTTGTGCCAGGCTCCTAACTTTCATCTATCCTATCCGACCTCTCTTGGTCAACTCTTGTTCTTTTCCGACCCCGACGCTATTAAGTTTGCGAGGGCTAGGGAGTCTTTCATTTTCACGCCCTTCGTGGCCCTTGTCTTCCTTTGGCCGATATCTTCATTTTTCGAAGTGTCGGACCCCTTCCATATCTTCCGTTTGATTATTGTTATATAGAGGATGGTTGCCTAGTTGTACTTCCTCTTAAAACAATAATCACCACCACCACCTGGCTGTATAATGTCGTCACGAGATACCAGGTGTATGCATAAGTCTCTTCCGGTTTCACTAACAGGAGGCGCCAGCGAACAGTATACAGCGTACGAATTTGGCACGTCATTTTGTTCGTCTGACATTAACCTACCGACACACACAATTTGAACCCGTCAAACACTAGCGTCTGTGTTGTATTGTTCAGTGATCATGTCGACCTTTGAGCCTGAAAAAGAACATTTGCGGCACGGATTGCTTTTCTTATTTAATCAAAAGGAAAAAGGCCGTGGAAAGTCATCGTTTGCTGGTAGAAACATATAGTGAACACCCAGAACATGTGAGACATGGTTTCGACAATTTAAACGTGATGATTTCAATGTGAAAGACCGTGCGCGCTCTGGTAGACCACAAAAGTGCGAAGACTCTTGAAGCGCGACGAAACCGTTAATGCGCAACGCTATCGCCAACAAATAATTAGTTTAAATCACGCATCGATCGAAAGACGACCGGAGTGGGCCAGAAGACATGGCAGAGTGATTTTGTTATACGACAATGCGCCGTCTCACACAGCAATACCAGTGAAAGACACCCTTGGATGGGACATCCTTCCGCACCCGCCGTACTGCCCAGACCTGGCGCCATCTGACTATCACCTCTTTGCATCAATAGGGCACGCGCTTGCAGAGCAGCACTTCAGCAATTTCGAAGGAGTTGGAAGATGGCTCGATGAATGGTTTGCCGCAGAAAACAAGCTGTTTTCTGGCATGGTATTAATAACTTACCTGAAAGATGGGCGAAGTGCGTAGAAGCCGATGGCGAATATTTTGAATAAACAAGAAATGAATTTCCCTTGAAAATTGCGTGTTTTCTTTACCACATAAGCCGGCAGAAACGTATGCATACACCTGGTATTCGCGCAGAAACAACTTACTTGCCATATAAACGTGCCATTTTTCACTCCTATTGTGAAGGAACTAATGGTCCATTGGAAATACTTTTCCTCCATAATATATTTCATCCTTTCCACTAGAACTTTCCCGCTGACAAATTTTTCAGGCATAAGACACAAAAAATTGCAAGTATGGTGAAAATTGTGGATCTTGGCGCACACTTTTGTGGATCAACATTTACATTTGAAAATTGCGTTTTCCTACATGAACGAAATTATTTTTTAATTCGAGTGATACTATACGTATATTCGCACTTTTAAAGCCGTTAAAATTCAGATATAATTAAAATAAATTCAGAAATGTAGAACATCTGACTCACCACGAGATTGCACAGTTCATCGAGGCTGTTATTTTAGCAGTGTGTAGTATTTATTCCTCTTCCATACCTAAAAGCTGCCGGGACTTCTCGTGCCACATACATAGTTTATTTTAAGTGAAATAACATGTATTAACTTTTCTAATTACCTTTTGAAATAGTACACGAGTTCCACACAACTCCAGAATTTGCTTCCGTAATCATGTCCAGATTTCTGGCTATTTTCAGGGCAGTTGTTTCGCTTTTCTCCCTACTATCCACAGCCGTTGAACAGTAGGTGTTTCCAAGTACGGTGGGGGCATACTCACTTATCATGTAGAGTGCCCAGATCTGGAATACAACAGAAAATCAACACTGGAGAAATGGTGGTTGCCAGTAGCTCACTGTGTAATGAACTCTATAGAACTGAGCAACATTGCAAAAATAAATTAAGCGAACGCTGAAGAGAAAGGAGTACATACAGCGTGATTCAGCCGCCCTTTCCAATGTAGTTTTATGCAACCCAGAATATTCATTCCGTCCTGGAAACATCTGCCCTGCTGGTATGTTCAGACAACAGAACCGGATATCTTGGTATTTACCGCCTCACCATGATAGGACGCCGTAATGTTATACTCGTATTAAACACTGGAAGACATGCGTGTGCCTTCTAGATCATATGAACCTGATAGGCCGGCGAAACACTAAATTGATATTGCGACCGCAGTAAACTTAATACTTGCTATAAGCTGCCCCGTGCGCCGTATGGAACCGTAGCGTAGGTGGTAAAGGCGTGGTGGAGCGGGCCTGCATGTCAGGTGGGAGGTTCGAGTCCGGGACGAAGATTACAAATATTTGTTTAATACGTACCGCACGCAATGTGAGTTTAATACCCGCTTCAATGCAAATTGTGTGTGAATGAATGTGTTTGTGGCTCTAAGAAGGGCCGATTAGTTAGCAGGCCGGACACATGAGGACTGCAGAAAATACGAACACAACTGCCCTGACAATGTTTTATCGCAGCAAATGCTCGATGTGATTACAGTTTTGGTTTATGCACATTCTGGCCCGGTATCCAATAGATCGTCTTGCGCGCTGAAGCATTCCAGGTGCAATTGCTTGGCAGGCGTCCGTGGTGAGTTGCCGGAGCTGGTCGGGGTTTTCCGGCGCTTGAGTGTAAAGGATGTTCTTCAAATGTCCCCGCAAGAAGAAGTTTAACAGCGTTAAATCCGGTGATATGGCGGGCCAAGAAACAGAGCCTCCTCGTCCTATCAATTTCCCTGGCAGTTCCTCGTTCAGATGGTTACGAACGGGCAAAGCCGAATGTGGTGGAACTCCGTCCTTTCCAACCACATCTTCAAACGATCGTGCGAGGGCACATCATCCAGCAGCAGTAGGAGTTCCTAACGCTGCAAGTGCAGGTAGCCTGTTGTCACGCCTAACTAACGTGCACATGGTTATATGGGTGCTATTCTCCTGCAGGGAATGTAATGTTATTTTTTTTATAAGCAGAGAGAAAACAAGTCGGGCGAAACAGTATGGTTTTGTTATAAAAGTATGTCATTTGCGTGGTACGAGTATGGTACAATGTTCAGTGATTTCCAAGTAGCCACCAGTCCGCGATAGGCCCCTTACATCCGGTGAAACAGAAGAGGCCGTTCCGGGGGCAGCTCGAAATAATCCATACATCAGTACAAGGGCGATTGCACGACAGGTGAACACTAGCCAGTCGTCTATCTGGCGAATACTGCATGCCATCTTGAGCTACACGAAGAGCTCCATGGGCAGGATGTCGAAGCTCGAATGGAGTTCTGTCAGTGGCTGTTAGGTAGGCTGGACAATGATGCAGCATTCGTATCGCGTATCTTGTTCTCAGACGAATCGCTCTTCCACAATAATGGAAACGTCAATCGTCACAACATGCAATATTGGAGTCCAGACAATCCTCACTGGGTGCGACAGGCGGTCCATTAAATACGATGGGGAGTGAATGTTTGGTGTGGAATCTTGGGGCATCACCTGGTTTGACCTTATTTCTTTGAGGGCCATTGGACGGGCCTACGCTACCTGCACTTTCTGCGTCAGGAACTCCCACTGCTGCTGGAGGATGTGCCCTCGCACGATCGTTTGACGATGTGGTTGCAACAGGACGGAGCCCCACCACATTCGACTTTGCCCGTTCGTAACCATCTGAACGAGGAACTGCCTGCGAAATGGATGGGACGAGGAGACCCTGTTCCTTGGCCCGTCAGATAACCGGATTTAACGCCGTTAGACTTCTTCTGTGGGAACATTGGAAGAACATCGTTTACACTCAAGCGCCGGAAAACCCCGACCAGCTCCGACAACTCATCGCGGACGTTTGCCGAGCAATTACACCTGGAATGCTTCAACGCGCAAGACGATCTATTGGACACCGGTCTCAAATGTGCATAAAATGAAACGGTCATCACATCGAGCATTTCTTGCGATAAAACATTGTCAGGGCAGTTGTGTTCCTATTATTTCCGGCCTGTATGTGTCCGGCCTGCTAACTAATCGGCTCTTCTTAAGGCCACAAACACATTCATTCACACACAGTTTGTATGATAAGTGGGTATTAACTTACATTGCGTATGGTGCGTATTGAACAAATATTTCATAAATTTGTAATCTTCGCCCCGGACTCGAACCTCCCAGCTGACATGCAAGCCCGCTCCGCCACGCCTTTACAAACTACACTATGGTTCCGTACGGCACACTAGGCAGCTTATGGCAAGTATTAGGTTTACTGTGGTCGCAATATCAATTTAGTGTTTCGCCGGCGTGTCAGGTTCATATGATCTAGAAGGTACACGCATGTCTTCCAGTGTTTAATACGAGTATAACATTACGGCGTCCTATCATGGTGAGGTGGTTGTGTTGTCTGAGCATACCTGCAGGGGAGATGTTTTCAGGACGGAATGAATATTGTGGGTTGCATAAACTATATTGGAAGGTGCGGCTGAATCACGCTGTGTATCAATAAATTAAATAGTTCCCAAACTTGAAAACCAGCCCTTGTAATATCAAAACTCACGACTACGAACTAGTAGCTAAATTAATATTCTCATTAATCTGAAAATTCACGACTCCGGACAGCAGATGCCTGCGATGACCGCAAGAAGGATGAGGTGCGCTGTGGCTCACGTTTCCCTTCAATCCATATTTGTCCACCCACTTTTAGAATGGGATATCCCATGTATTAACAGGAATTATCACCAGATTTTCCGAGTATGACACTGATCTTTACTCAGCTTTTCTGCTTAGTTTCATGGAGCAGTGCAAAACATGGAATTCCTTACTTCGCAAAAGGGTAAACTAAATTTAATGGTAATGTTTTTATAAGCAGAGAGAAAACAAGTCGGGCGAAACAGTATGGTTTTGGCATAAAAGGCTGTCATCCGCGTGTGCCGGTAAAGTTATAATTGCAAGTAACAATAGAGTTTTAAGTGAAACAGTCCACCAGTGTGTACCTGATGTCCGTGGGTTTCTCAACCTTCTGTCGCGTATACTTCGTGCCAGGCTACACACCAAGCCCACTTCTTGATGATAGGGGTACCAATTACAAGAGGGCACGCAGTTCCGGTTGGCGCTAACACTGGACCTTTTCGCACAATTCCGATTTACAGTTTCAAATATCTACGGTCGTTATGTGGGTAGGGTGGGCATTTATCCATAAAAAGAAGAACTAGAAGCAGATTAAGAAAGAAAGAAAAAGACCTCCAAGAAATCAGCATAACAGGTGAAATTATATGTGACAGGCCTGGTTTTAGAATGTTGGTGAACAAACATTATTTTATAGACATGCTACTGTATAGGCTTTTGGGTTTATGCCGTGTCAAGAAAATAAGGTGAAATTCTTTACGTTTCGCAGAGAACTGTGCTCTGCGCCATCAGAAGAAAATCTCGACTGTGCACGAGAAAGGCTAACGCTTTGCCACGTCCGGGGTGCCATCTGGTGACGAATGAACGTACGATTTCCATTTCTATTATAAGGTCTAAATTTCAAAAAGTCCTTGTTTTTTTTAAATAAAAAGTAAACAGCAAACTACGTCAAGACATAAATAACAGTAGCCTGCCTAACACGTTCTTGAAGCAGTTATTCCTTCGCAAGCAACGTCTTCAAAATCAGATGAAACTGGATCAGCTTAAAGTAACTGCAACTTATATTCCTGGTTATTTTAGCAACTTCTTCGAGCTGCAGTCGCGTGCCTTAAAAGGAAAATTGCGTTGCTAATCAAGCAATATCACTATTTTACATCTATGTAAACATCAAGTAGTAATAAATTTGAATACGTTCTTTTCTAAAGCAGTGAACCCCCAGATGTTTTATCCACGCGCCGCCACTGCGTATGACAACAGTAGAATGACTCTTCGTCAGCAGAAGTTTTTGACAATGACACTGGAAATCTAGTTTTGTGTCTTTTACAGAATAATAATAATAATAATAATAATAATAATAATAATAATAATAATAATAATAATAATAATAATAATAATAATAAGAAGAAGAAGAAGAAGAAGAAGAAGAAGAAGAACCATGGACAGTAGTTTTACATATGGATACAACATGAAAATAAATTTAGACAAAACAAAAGCAATGGTGGTAAGTAAGCAACAAAGAAAAATAAAGATATTTCTGCGTGGGAATAAGCTCAGTAACGTTGAAGTGTTTCCTTACTTAGGAAGCAAAATAGCAGCTGATAACCGAGGTAAGAGAGATCTGGTCAGCAGAATTAACCAGGCAAGGATAGCCTTCAATAAAAAGAGAAAACTCTTCACATCTAAAAATATCAGCTTAACACTGAGGAAACAATTATTTAAGAGATTATGGAGCGTATTTTTTGTACGGAAGTGATATCTGGACACTAGGGGTGGCAGAGAGAAATAGGGAAGAAGCCTTTAAACAATGGTGCTGTAGACGGATACTGAAAATTCCTTGGACAAATAGAGTTACTAAATAGGAAGTAATGGAAAGTGTTGGACAAACCCCGAGCTTGTCTATGAATGTGAGGAAAAGAAGAAATATATGGATTGGACATATAATCAGACATGAAAGTTTACTACTAGCCTTCATCCTGGAGGACTCTGTGGAAGGAAGAAATTGTAGGGGAAGTCCTAGACTGGAATATATTGGGCAACAGGTGGAGGAGCTGGGAGGCCAATCTTATGTAGAACTGAAGAGAATGAGACAAAACCGGAACTTTTGGAGAACTGCTGCCAATCAACCTTAGGGTTGTAAATTTTAGTGGTAGTAATCATCATCATCATCATCATCATCATCATCATCATCATCATCATCACCAATTTCCCTCATCCCGCTCCCGCCGGGTTGGGAATATTTATGACACTTTTCCATCTTCTTATATCTTACCACCATTGGTTCCTCCTTATGTTCCAATCCATGTTTCATCTAATTACACTATTCTTGATCGTTTTCAACCACCTTAGTCTGGGTCTCCCTTTTGCCCTCCCTCCTCTTATCTGGTCCTCCATTATCCGCTTCGACATCCTTCCGTCTACCCCCTTCTTAACATACGTCCAAAAAGTTCATCCCTATCCATTCTGTCGAAAAGCTTTTTCATTACGATTTTCTTTCTGGCGTCCTCATTTATTACACTGTCCTTCCTTGACTTTCCTATCATACTTCTTAAAAAAGTCATTTCACTGGTATGGATTTTATTCTCCTGTCTTTTTGTCACTGTCCAGGTCTGCGTTGATATAGATACATGATCACAGTATTACCATTAAATTTAAGATTGTTCATTTATCGTTCACTCAAGTTTCATTGAATCTGTCTGGCCCAAGACGAACAGTTTCCTTGTATATAAAAAAACCCTGTAAGATAACAGAGGTAGTGGGTATCTGACCTCTCTCTACCAGCTATCTCACCAAACACAGTCAAATGCCAGCCTTTCTGTATTCATAGAAAGAAAAATACCCTACGTACTCTATAACCCTTACCAAAAACAATTTTAAATCATAAGTAATAAACTTACCGAACAGATGGTACCGACAATGATGGATCCTTTATGAAGTGATATACCAAACAGAAAATAGTCGAGGACTGGAATCGACAAACCCATATTTTACGACAGACAATTCTTTTTCTTGTAAATTTTCAGCGGAAAATGAAGCTAGGAAACATAGAAACTACTGTACGTCTTGGTTAGTACTTGAAAATAAATAAAGACGAAACAAGTAAGACTAAAAACGACAGCGCATTTTGTGAACACACCATTATCTCAAGTTACATCCACGCACTTTACATAAAGTTATTAAAAAAATCCTTCAAAACGAAGCTCCGTAAGTGCCTTAATATTTACATGTTATTTTACAGGCTCCATGACAAAAACAAAGATACCCGAAATCAGGGTCACCATCATAGATATGTACATATAGCAGGATTGCACCCTGCATGGCACTAAATAGTCCCGGCGCCGTCTTTTGTCCACCATCTTGTTGGACGTATTCCCAAGAAGCAGCCACGACATATTTTTACCTTCTCTAATGTTAATGTGGTTAAAAACAAAGCAGGAACGATTCTTTTTGAAAATGAGGAAGTGGGTGATAGCTGGAAGCAATATATTGAAGATCTATTTGAAGGTAAGGAAATAGATAACATTCGGGATTATGTAGAGGATGAGAGCCTGATTGAGTTAGACACGAAAGGCCCACCAATTTCAAAACGTGAGTTTAATATGGCTCTACACTTATTAAAGGATAAAAAAGCCGTAGGTGTTGATAACATTTCAGCAGAGCTCCTAAAGAACTGTGGAGACATCATGAGAGATTGTTTGATATCATTACAAACTGCTATGAAGAAGGAATCATACCAGCTGATTTCATGAAGAGCCGGGCAATAACACTCCCAGAGAAAGGAAATGCCAAGAACTGTTCTGATTACAGAACAATAGCCATTCTATCCCATGCATCTAAAATCCTACTGACAATACTTAAAGGTCGAACCAGCAGGAAAATTGAACAGAATTTAGATGACGACCAATATGGCTTCAGAGGGGGTAAGGGTACTAGAGAAGCAATTCTAGCTCTGCGTCAAATCCTGGAGAAAAGACTGGAAGTTAACAGGAAGACTTATGTAACTTTCGTGGATTTAGAGAAAGCATTCGACAAGGTTGATTGGAAGCTATTGCTTCAAACTCTGAGAACGTTGGCTCTTGATTGGAAGGACAGATGTTTGCTTTTTAACCTGTATAGAGCCCAAAGCACAGAAATAAACATCAATGGAACGACAAGAGAAGCAAGAATAAGAAGAGTGTGGCTAGGATGTCCCTTCACCTAATCTGTTTAATATTTTCATAGAATTCGCTATAAGAACAGTAAAAGATAAAACCAAAGGGATACATTTTAATGGTAAACCAATTCATAGTATTTGCTTTGCAGATGATATTGCATTGATAGCTGATTCTGAGCACAAAGTGACTAGGATGCTCGGTATACTAAACAACACGTTAGAGAAGTTCAGGCTAAAAATAAACACAAAGAAAACGAAAGTGATGGTTGTTCAAAAGAAGAAGACAATTGAAAACAAACATTAAATTAGGCTGTGAAAAAATAGATCAGGTTAAAGAATTTTGTTATCTGGATCGTGTTATTACCAATGATAATCAGTGCCTGACAGAAGTCAAAAGTAGAATTGCTATGGCAAAACAAGTGTTTGAATACAGGAAAAATCTATTGTTAAATAAGCTCATAGGAATTGAAACCAGGAAGAAATTTGTTAAAACCCTTTGTTTGGAGTGTGCTAACTTACGGTTGTGAGACCTGGACTTCGGGAAAACAAGCACAATCAACACTAGAAGGTACTGAAATGCGGTTCTGGAGAAGACTGACAGGGACGGGTTGGACAGAAAAAAAGACTAATACCCAAATCTTGAATGATGTTAATGAGAAATGGACCTTAATTTATTCAATTGAGCAAAGGAAAGCTAAATTTCTTGGACACGTCTTACGACATGACACCTTTCTCCAGAATGTCTTCGAAGAAAAGATCCCACGGAAGAAGTCGAGAGGAAGACCACGTCTCTCATACCTTAGGAACATATCAAAAATGACTTTCACGGCCGCAGATCTTACAATCACAGGAATAGAACCAGCTTTCGCCCAGACGTGCTATTTGGGCAACACTGAAGTTCAGAACTCTGCCACCAGGATCGCGCTTTAGCTGTCTACATAAATATGAGCGCACTATAATGCATTAGAGGAGAGAATGTACTGACCATTTTTATTCATATTATAACTGTGAGCTTTACTTAGTCATATATACATCTCACCAGAAGATCATAAACAAACAGTCACTAATCAAAACTTCAGTACTTTTCTGTTGACAGGCTTATTTATTAAGCTGTAAAACTTTCATTCCTGCTCGTGCGATAGAAGGATAGGTTGTCCGGGAGTGGTTTCATTACTTTTCGCAGAAGAAAATATGTTTAGAGTCGTTGCATTTGCCACACTAAGTTATATGATAAAAACATGTCTGGTAATAAAATTGTAGTTTATGAGCAAGTTCTTCCGAGACACATATGAGGCCGAAGACCGGCCTTTCACTCGCACGAAGAGAAATAGGTTGTAAACACCCTTCAATGCTAGTATTTTTCAGCAAAGAAGTGTCTTTAATACTACCTTCTTGGACTTCATTTTGAAGTACGGACAGTTGCTTGTTCATGCCAGATTTGTTATTTTTATGTTTGTACAATTCATTCTGAAGATGATGACTTTTGTTGGTAACCTTTTTATAACGGCGTCTCGCTTAGCACTCTCTTTCGAAGAGACTTCCTAACTACTGGTCTTAAAATCGGTGATAGTTGTATTCCTATTCTTTTACAATTTGCATCGTCTTATAGTTTCTTGAGAGACACATTTTCGTTTGGATAAAAGTGTACCGATATTGCTAGTTAGGGGCTGTCGTCGGAGGTTTCCTACTGTAGTTGTATCTGTCACTTGTTTGTGCTGAGGAAATGCTCCGAACAAGCCTACTGAAGGTACATATTTAGGAGGAAGAAACCTTCTAATTGTCTTCACGCTATAATTTTGTTCTCTAGAAAGCCTACTACAAAGCGCCGACCTTTCCGAAGGAGTCCACATCGTACTTGGTTTAACACCTTGTCGAGAAACAGCTGAAATCCACTTCATTTCTTAGTACTTAATTAACAGGAAACGAGATGTACGAAATAGAAGATAGCAGTTAACAATTTTACGAAACTCTGATGATAATGATTATCATGCTTGCTGTTTAAAGGGGCCTAACATCTAGGTCATCGATCCCTAATGGTATGAAATCAGACGAAATGTAATGACAATTTAAATGTTCAAAATTCATCCACTCACCAGAATTCAAAACGTGATGATGAAGAATGAATGGATGAATATGAATGTATAATAATTAGCGGAGAATTAGAGTAGGTGAAGCTTTATCTGTCCCTGTAAAAATTAAGAGGGGAATTCCTCAAGGCAGTATTATTGGACCTTTATGTTTTCTTATATAATTATATCAACGATATGTGTAAAGAAGTGGAATCAGAGATAAGGCTTTTCGCAGATGATGTTATTCTGTACAGAGTAATAAATAAGGTACAAGATTGTGAGCAACTGCAAAATGACCTCGATAATGTTGTGAGATGGACAGTAGGCAATGGTATGATGATAAATGGGGATAAAAGTCAGGTTGTGAGTTTCACAAATAGAAAAAGTCCTCTCAGTTTTAATTACTGCGTTGATGGGGTGAAAGTTCCCTTTGGGGATCATTGTAAATACCTAGGTATAAATATAAGGAAAGATCTTCATTGGAGTAATCACATAAATATGATTGTAAATAAAGGGTACAGATCTCTGCACATGGTTATGAGAGTATTTAGGGGTTGTAGTAAGGATGTAAAGGAGAGAGCATATTTGTCTCTGGTGAGACCTCAACTTGAGTATGGTTCCAGTGTATGGGACCCTTGCCAGGATTACTTTATTCAGGAACTGGAAAAAATCCAAAGAAAAGCAGCTCGATTTGTTCTGGGCGATTTCCGACAAAGGAGTAGCGTTACAAAATTGTTACAAAGTTTGGGCTGGGAAGACTTTGTAGAAAGGAGACGAGCTGCTCGACTAAGTGGTATGTTCCGAGCTGTCAGTGGAGAGATGGCGTGGGAGGACATCAGTAGACGAATACGTTTGGATGGTGTCTTTAAAAGTAGGAAATATCACAATATGAAGATAAAGTTGGAATTCAAGAGGACAAATTGGGGCAAATATCCGTTTATAGGAAGGGGAGTTATGGATTGGAATAACTTACCAAGGGAGCTGTTCAATAAATTTCCAATTTCTTTGCAATCATCTAAGAAAAGGCTAGGAAAACAACAGATAGGGAATGTGCCACCTGGGCGACTGCGCTAAATGCAGATCAGTAGTGACTGATTGAACAATCAGTGGATCCGACCCGCAATGCTCCACCTTCCCAGAAACTATATTAAAACAATAGTATTGCTGATCAAGAGGCTGCTTCCAAAATACAATCCTGATCGATGATGCTTGAGGTCTAAAGGGGTCCAAAATCCAGGTCAACGGCCCATCATAATGGTACTTACCGCTAGTAAAGTAGAACCATGGTATTTCTCATGTAGCGGTGCTAATCACAAGTAACGTAGACTCATGATGTTCCACGCGTTATGGTACTACTCAGCATTATTGTACGTCGCACAGGTAACGCAGACCTGTGGTTTTTCTCACATTACGACGCCACTCATAGGCAACGCAAACCCATGGGTTTCCTCGCCTAGGTCACAAGCAACACAGACCCACGGTGTCGCTCATATAATAGTACTAATCACAGGTACTGTAAACCCACAGTGAACCGCTCTCTGCTGCTACTAACCACAAACCTATTGTGTACCTAACATACTGTAGTGATGCTACTCGCAAGTAAAGGCGACGCATGTTGTTCCCCGCGTGATGGTACTAATCACAAGTAGTTTCAATCATCCCTTTTAGTCGCCTCTTACGACAGGTAGGGGATACCGTGGGTGTATTATTCGTCTGCGTCTCCCACCCACAGAGGTTATGAAAAAAAAAAAAAAGAGTTTTGTCTATAAATTGCTCAGAATGTAAAAGAATGGTATTTCTGTATCGGAAGTGTCCACAGTTACAAGGAAATGTACTTCTTAATTTTCCGTCACGTCTGTATGTCTGTCTGTCTGTATGTACATATGTATGTACGGGCATCACGAGAAAATGGCTGAAGAGAATTTAATGAAAATCGGTATGTAAAGTCGGGGAATGAGCCTCTACAACCTAGGGTATAAATCATTTTATTCACGCTGAGTGAATTGGTAGTTTAGGAGAAGGCCTAAAATTTAATTCTCAAATATTTATGTTATTAGTGGTCCTATCGATAAATACTGCATAATTAAAGTTATATAGAATTAAATTTCCGGTCATTTATGTCTTATACATTTTTACCGTACTGGCTATGATAATATATTTATGAATTTGTATTTTTGTTGCTAAGTCCATATCAGCGCCAAGCCACGAGAAAATGAGTGAACAGAATTTAATGAAAATCGGTATGTAGAGTCGGGGAATAATAAACTACAGTCTAGGATATAAATAATTTTATTCACCCTGGTATTATGGTAGTTTAGGGGAAGGCGCCTAAAATTTAATTTTAATTACCTATGCTATTGGTCCTGTACCGGTTGGTACACCTATACGCCACACATTTGAATTTTCCGCCTTAAAGTACTCCTCTACAGCTAAAATTTTGAACTGTAAAACTGAATTAATTCAACCGTTTATCAGAAGATGTCACTGTGTTAATTTCGAAATGTTTTTGTTTACTAATTATCAAGAAGTGTGGACATTCTCTCACAGATGTCTCTACCAAGAAACTCTGATCATGCACCCTGGTGCGAAGTGAAGGAACTTTTTGAAGAAATTTTGTAATCAGAAGTTTTGGTCTTTGCTAAATTTTGTTTTCTCATTTGTGGGTTGGCAATATTAATCTTTCTTTCCGCCAGTTTTGAACTTAGCCAAACCCGAATTTCTTTAATTAATTTTGGACCAATCGTGTCCTTCTTCTTCACATTTGATGTGTAAACTTTAGCCGATCAATAAACGCATGTGGGTGTGTCTTAATTATTCATGAAAGGTCTCGAATCTTCCACGAGGGTATAAAAACTGCTGATTTTCTTGTCTCTCGGCCACTCGTACAACATCTAGCTTAGTGTATGGAAGTATAGCAGGAGGCGAAAAGTGCCTCTTTCATCCGCCAGCAGCTCTTCTACAAGGTAATGGCCTTTTAACATCTTTAATTCTTGCTAGCTCAGCAGTTTAGCCCTAGGGGAAGGTCCGTAACCTTTTCAATGTAACCTACCTTTCGAAAAATGTAACTTAGTGCCGGCTTATGTAAAAGTTTCGTATTATGTAACTGTAAATCGGGGATAGAGAGTGCCTTACCCTCTCGAACTCCCCTTCATTTTGACTTGAGGTGACTACGTTTTCATAACCGATCTTCTTCTCTTAATGTATTAAAATTTTCTTATACGAGTCACCTCCCTAGTTTGGGAATAGCCCCTGTATCAGAGGCCTAGTGCCCCTTACGTTTTATAAGGTTTCATGTAGGAGCGCAAGCTACGCCTACATTCATATTGGTATTTTGGGCCATTTAATTAACCTATTATTTTTCCTTTAAGGCCCTGTAGGTTGGGTACAAAGATAAAAAAAGACAAAGTCACCTCCGTACAGGCCAAGTAGGCCCTTGGAGGAGTGGAAGGTAAGGGCTTCCACCATTGTTAACCGCGGCACTTGATGGGGTAGAGTGGTTAGCTCTGCGCCCGGCCGCCTTTGCCCCCAGGAATTAACCTGGTACTCATTTTTGGTGTAGGCTGAGTGAACCTCAGGGCCATATGCACCTCCGGAAGTGGAAATCTCGTTTCTTAAATTTTACGACTTCCTGACGGGGATTCGAACCCACGTCCTTCCGGGCGAACCGAACACGCCTTTACCGCCTCGGTCAGGCAGCCCCTGGGTACAAAGATACCCCTGTTTAATTCTTGTAAGTTGCACCTCGATGGCAAGTGATTGTAAAGCATTGTATTGCCTTTAATAGACTTGAAAGATTGAAAGCGGGTCAGCTCTTTATTGTGTTTTGAAAGGTGCCTCTAGGAGGCTTGACATTACTAGGTGGGAGCAAGTGCTCCATGTAATAAGGGGATTTCTGCCCTTTGTTAATATGTGGTTGTGAGCTGAGAGCTCAGGAATTGTAAAAAATAGGGCTTGTGGCCCAGATTATTAAAGTCTCTCTAAATCTCGGCCTTCTTGGTCTTGTACCTGATTTGACTTGTCATCATCATCATCATCATCTGTTTACCCTCCAGGGTCGGCTGTTTCCTCGGACACAGCGAGGGATCCCACCTCTACCGCCTCAAGGGCAGTGTCCTGGAGCTTCAGACTCTTGGTCGGGGATACAACTGGGGAGAATGACTAGTATCTCGCCCAGGCGGCCTCACCTGCTATGCTAAACAGGGGCCTTCTGGAGGGATGGGAAGATTGGAAGGGATAGGCAAGGAAGAGGGAAGGAAGCGGCCGTGGCCTTATGTTAGGTACCATCCCGGCATTCGCCTGGAGGAGAAGTGGGAAACCACGGAAAACCACTTCCAGGATGGCTGAGGTGGGAATCGAACCCACCTCTACTCAGTTGACCTCCCGAGGCTGAGTGGACCCCGTTCCAGCCCTCATACCACTTTTCAAATTTCGTGGCAGAGCCGGGAATCGAACCCGGGCCTCCAGGGGTGGCAGCTAATCACGCTAACCACTGCACCACAGAGGCGGACTTGACTTCTTGTTATTTGTTAAAATCGGAAATTTTATGTGAAAATTGTTAAGTTTTGAAAACATAACCTTTATTTAAATTTTAATTCATCTTTCGGCCTTGTAGTTAGACCCATTCCAGCCCGCACCTTCTTTCACCTCTGCTGATCCACCAAAACACGGTAACTGGTCCTATAACAAAAGTTATAGAGGAAACAATTTCCGATCATTTGTATTTTATTGAAGCCTTTGCTGGCAGGACCTAGCGTTTACAGTGCACTATGTCTTCTGGTATAGGCTAGAGCAATTTTGTTACTTTCATAGATCTGTCTCTGTCTTAGCCTTGGCTTTGACAATATGAAAGTGACTGAGTTATGAGCGATGCTAGTAATGCCAATTCTTATGCAACCAATCCCTGCTATGAATGGTGTGAAAATGTAGCTCATAGGGTTGGCTGGTGTATGCATTTCAGTGGGCTTGGCAGACTGATACGTAATAGCAACTCTGGCTCGGTGAGGAAAGCAACGGGAAGCTACCTCACTCCTCATTTCCCTAGTACGCCTCTTCAGTGACGCCTAGGCTATCTATGACAGCTGATGGCAGAGATTTTGAGGATCCCACTAGCGTTAGCGCTGACGGACTGAACATACATACATACTGTATTTTATTCAGTTATCGTACCGACTATGATAAGAGTGGTATTTTTGACTCGGAAGAAGATTAATAAATGTGAAGGCCTGCATTATCGGAAACTCATTAAATTGATCAACAATAACATTACATTGCCCACTGTTTGTGGTGATGTTCTTTGTCTCTTCTGCTGCCACTCATCTGCGATATATGGGATTACTGCTGCGTCCCGAGTAAAACAGCATAGCCTACATGAATATTGGCGGAAAGTAGCTGGGGAATTAGATAATTTTGCACATGCTATAATGATTGTCCAGACAATGACTCATTAAAACAACCACTATTAGTAATACTACTGTTGAGTTCTAAACAGGCGCGAATGCTGTAGCTTGGGTGGTATAATGCGATCCTAGCGGTGACTGACGGAATTTCATGGAACATCATTTTTAGCGCAGAACTGCTTGTATTTCCCGGCCTTGTAAAATAATGTAGGCAACGGCTGTTCATGGTATTTGTAATTGTTGCACAACTCTCTTTATTTCATAATAATGCACATCGGTTTCAACAAAGCGAAAAAAGAGTTGCAAGGAACAGAACAGTTCGATCTAGCACGTCTGTCTGTGTTGGCGATCGACTCAGTTTCGAACAACTTGAACAAAGTTTGTTTGGCTCAATGTGTGTAAACAAGGGACGCAGTACTGGTGGCTGATATTATGAATCGCTTCCAAGAAGGGATCGGAGTCTTACAGGCACCGAAAATTGCATTATTACGATGGGGAAAATGTGAGCGATTTAGCGCATAGAGGAGGACTCTTAACGAAGAGAGAAACATGCATCAATGTGCAGACATCTGTGGATCTGTCGCCTGTTAAATCAACACGTAAACGCTCAACTGAACTTGAAATGCGCTGGGCAACAGTGCGGTGTCATACAACGGAAGATGATTTTTTTTCAAACTTTTACAGTTTTACAATGTTATTGTGTCCGCCTCTGTGGTGTAGTGGTTAGTGTGATTAGCTGCCACCCCCGGAGGCCCGGGTTCGATTCCCGGCTCTGCCACGAAATTTGAAAAGTGGTACGAGGGCTGGAACGGGGTCCACTCAGCCTCGGGAGGTCAACTGAGTAGAGGTGGGTTCGATTCCTACCTCAGCCATCCTGGAAGTGGTTTTCCGTGGTTTCCCACTTCTCCTCCAGGCGAATGCCGGGATGGTACCTAACTTAAGGCCACGGCCGCTTCCTTCCCTCTTCCTTGCCTATCCCTTCCAATCTCCCCATCCCTCCACAAGGCCCCTGTTCAGTATAGCAGGTGAGGCCGCCTGGGCGAGGTACTGGTCATACTCCCCAGTTGTATCCCCCGACCAAGAGTCTGAAGCTCCAGGACACTGCCCTTGAGGCGGTAGAGGTGGGATCCCTCGCTAAGTCCGAGGGAAAAACCGAACCTGGAGGGTAAACAGATGATGATGATGATGACAATGTTATTGTAATTATGTTTTTAATCCCACTACGTTTTTTCATAAATTATTGATGAATTGTTCAGTTTTTAATATATTTCATAACATTTATTTTGTTAGGGAGTGTGTTGACCAAGACTTAAATAATTTAAGTTATTATTTTGGTTACGATATTTTATCTTAAGGCCTTATTTTGTTGAGCATTTGAATTTGTGTATTAATCGGTCTATCGAGTTAAGTTTTATAATAAATTATTTCATATTTATATTTTATTTTTACTATTAATATTGTATTGTACTTTTAGAAGAATGAGTATATTCTCTTTTTATCTATTTTTTTAAAGTAGTCCAATCCCGACCTTGTTCTTGATCTTAGGATGGGGGTACCAACCAGAGCGATTACAGGCTGGAGTATATTTATTATTTTATACATTGTTGGCTTCATTACCCTTCTTAATTGGGTTATTTAATATTTATCGAATTTATGGTAATTTGGATCTTAGACTATTAATAAATGTGGATTTGTTTAATGTTCTGTTTTATTCAGTTTTGATTATGGCCTCTTTGGTAAAAATTCCTATATTTCTTGTTCATTTATGATTACCTAAGGCTCACGTTGAAGCCCCTGTTTCTGGTTCAATGATTTTAGCAGAAGTATTATTAAAATTAGGGGGTTATGGGTTATTACGTGTATATTCGATAATAGTTTCATTAGGATTAAAGTACAACTATATCTGGACCACAATCTGTTAACGAACTGTATGATGCTGATATGGATGCTCTTATGTGATAATTCAGCTGGCCTTGTCCGAAGATTCCGTTAAGAATATGATCGCAGTTGCGTCATATTCACAGATGAGTACGCAATTTTCTGAAGTTTAAGAAATGTTTGTGTTTTTGGCTGAGGACAGTTCTCATTTCTCTCCTTTTATAAGCATTTTGGGAGATACTGGGTTCGAATTCCACCATCGGCAGCCCTGAAGATGGTTTTCCGTGTTTCCCATTTTCTTACCAGGCAAATGATGGGGATGTACCTTAATTAAAGACACGGTCGCTGGCTTCCCATTCCTAGTCCTTTCCCATCCTTCTGTCACCGACAAGCTTCGTTGTGTTGGTGTAACGTTAAACTACTAGGAAAAACAATCAAGCAAGGAATAAAATGAAGACGTAAGACACTTTCTTTATATTTTCTCCCAATGATCCGAGGTCGGAACTTCGTTCAGTTTTACGACCGGATGTCCTTCCTGGCGCAAATCATATGTAGCGGGATGCAATCACTATTGTGCGTTTCCGTGGCCGTATCATGTGCTGTATGTAATGAACATCTGTATTAAGGTGATCAAGAGCATCCACTGATCCCGACTGGGATCGAACCCAGGCCCCTACGTTGACCATTCAGCCAAGGAGCTGGACAGAAGACGTAAGAGACATGACACCGTAACTGACATTCAGAGTCAAGTTTCCCGGGAGTATAGAGATTTAATTCTAAGGAACTGATAATACATAAAACGAAAGATGGTCGGGGAATTCCTTTCCGTCCTCTGAACTTGAGTTTTAGGTCCACTGGAGTCTCAATCTTTGAAAAAATACAACAAGAAAATGATAACATAAAAAAGATGTAATTATCACTTAAGTTATTATCAGGGTCAAGATCAATAACATCTTACAATCACATAATCCTCCACACGCGGTTATGATTCATACAGTTGTCAAGTTCTCGATAGTAATCTCTTCCAGATAAGATTTCTAGCATTATATACAGGTTGTATCAGAACTATACTGACAGAAACAAAAATCACGGATGTTCTTCGTGGTATGCTAAGAACGGTGGTGCAACCGGATTGGCGGAGAAAATATTTCTTTTGGAGAAAATTGAGGTTACTTTCTTATTTCCGGCGCGCGATTCAAATAGGCGAACTCACCGTATTTGCTATGCCAGAGCCCACGCCGCTGCTGTGTTTCAGGGAAAAGAAGGGAAGGGAAGGGAGGGGAAGTGGGGTGTGTGATGGGGACAGAGATAATGCTCCGCGCGTATGTACAATTTCCCCCGTTCGACTCGCACAGGATTGTCCTTGCTCTTACAGGCAATGCCCATAGTACGTTTATTAAGCAGTCGCAACTACACACACAGCACAAGAGCGCACTGTAATTAAGACACACTTTTCAGTCAAGGAATGCACTGGATCGTTTCTCCTCTCGCCTGTTGGCCGCAGTAACGTTCTTTATTATTTAATATTCTTGAAGATGCACCGCTGCCATCCCATGATTGTGTATTCTCTCACTCACAACATTATACATGCAATGGAAATATTGAACGAAGGAAAAATTACGCTCAATGGTTTGATCACAGTTGATATTCAATATGACCCCATCCCACTTCGATGCACAGTTCACAACAGTGTAGTAGTGACCTTTGGACTCGGTTCAGGATGTGTGGTGTGTCGCCAATGACCTAGAAAGCTGCCCGTATTCTTGGTGCAAGTTCATGTTCTCGTTCTATGGGGTTCGCACAGTAGTCAATTTCTGCAGAACAAACTGTACACTGCCTACTGGGGCTGGGAAGCGACTATGTGAAACGAACGAGAAACTAGTGCATTCGCACCGAGCATTACCTCTGTCTTCCACTTCTTAATTCCCCTCTCTCCTCTGACTCCCCTGTGGGTGGGTGTGGTAGAATAACACCCACGGTATCCCCTGCCTGAGGCGACTAAAACGGGCCTCAAGGGCTCTGAACTAGGGAGCGTGGGTTGGCAATCACGGGGTCCATATCTGAGTACTGACATTGCTTCCACTTACTTGTGCCAGGCTCTTCACTTGCATCTATCCTATCCCACCTCCCTTGGTGAACTCTTGTTCTTATTGACCCCGACGGTATTAGAGCACTCGAGACCTACGGAGTCTTTCATTTTCACGCCCTTCGTGGCCCTTGTCTTCCTTTGGCTGATATCTTCATTTTTCGAAGTGTCGGATCCCTGGCATTTTTTCTCTCTGATTAGTGTTAATAGAGGTTGGTTGCCTAGTTGTACTTCCTCTTAAAACAATAATCACCACCACCTCTGACGCACTGCAATAGGCAGCGACTGGTTCTCTGGCATAGCAAATACGGCAAGTAGGTCAATTTGAATAGCGCGCCCGGACACGAAGAGCATTCCTGAATTTGTTTGCCGTTATAGTTCTGAAACATCCTGTAAAACTATAAAATTAACGTATTTTATGCCACCTGCATCTCTGGGTTGTGTTTTGCTGTATAATAAATAACACCAACCTCCTTCAAATGCCATGTCCGATCCCCCAGGCATTCTCGATTTCCCTGGAAGCGGTATCCCTTTCTTTGACTAAAGAGTGATTCGGTGTAGTGGATGCTAGTCCAGTCTTTGATATTTTGGAGCTCTTCGCTTGCCTTGCATCCTACCTTGTTGTATCAGATGTATACTACTCATCACGTAAGTCTATACATTAAATAGCAAATACCGCCACTCCATTTCCTATTTTTAATGCCTCATCACTGCTACCAACTTGATATCACGAGGCATAACGATCAACAAACTAACCTCAATTTAAGTATCAATAATGGAAGTTCCCTTACTCAAGTAAATGATGGATCAAGATATTCTTAGAGTATAACGCAGCCCGGAGAGAGAGATAGAAGTATGAGGTGCGGTGATGTCAATGTGGCTACTCATAACAGCATGTATGTGTAAACATTTTTTCATCCAGTTATATTTTGAATTCTAAAGCGATGACCTATATTTTTTGTGGGCTTAAACGGTTTCTAAAAGTCCAAATTAATTTTTAACATCAAACCCCGCGAAAGTGTTGAGGAAAATGTTCGAGATATTAAGGAAGGTAAATGAACAGTCCAGTTTCAATGCCGTAGGATATTCGCCGTTTTTATACATATCCAATATTGTTGTACGCAGAACATTTTTAATGAAATCATCGAGGACCGTCACTGGCTTCTTCCTCTAAGGGTTCTTCTCTGGCGACCTGAACACCGCATTATTTTTATTTCCGAAGCTTGTTTTATCCTCTGTACTGTTTGCAGGCCGATATAACACGGGAGTGCTTTCTTCTTTTGAAGCGTGGCAACATGGCGTTCCTCACCTTCTCTGCCTATGAACGCCTACTGCTGCATGCTTACCAAATACAAATACACTTTAAATACTATTTCCCTCGCCTGTGGACGGAATACTTGTCTTTTTGCTCTTCCTGGATCTATCGTACACACGCAAATAGTTCCCTAAATTCGTTGATTATGATATTTACAAATAAAACTCGAAACATTCACTCGTGACCAGCACAAACAGGCACCTCTTACTGAAATGATTCTATTGGCTCAGCGGAAAACACGTCATACTACAAAGCGCGCGAATGTTACTGCGCAACCCTCTTCAAACCGCCTTCCGGGCTGCGTTCTACTCTAATTAAGTCGGTTTTCAAGCTCAATTAAAAATTAAGGAAATAAACACACTTTCTCACCCTCACTCAGTTTATTGTTATATATTTTTAACTTTATATTGATGATATACACATTACTATGACCATATTTTTCGGTGTTTGCCTGGTGTAAATGATTCAGCCCTCTCCTTGAAATTTGCTATTACTTCTTGTCGGACTAAAGTGAAACCACGCTGTTATAATACACACAAGCACATACAGGTACATACTGTATGCCATAAGCCAATAACAATACACAAAGGCTAAGTCTGCAAATCATACCAAAGTCGTGACACGACAAGGTTAGGTTAGGTTAGGTTATTTAGGTTAGGTTAGGTTAGGTTAGGTTAGGTTAAGTTAGATTAGGTTAAGTTAGGTTAGGTTAGGTTAAGTTATTTAGGTTAGGTTAGGTTAGGTTAGGTTAGGTTAAGTTATTTAGGTTATTTAGGTTAGGTTAGGTTAAGTTATTTAGGTTAGGTTAGGTTAGGTTGATATCTAAATTTCCGTACATTTAAACTGAAGTGATCTTTATAAGGGAGTTAACGTTGCTTTCCTTTTCGGAGGAGTTTTTGAAGATTTTTTCCGTGCTTCTTACACTTCCTAATTGGATTATATACATACGAATTGAATGAAATCAGTTCTAATTAATAGAATGCTGCGTTAGTCACTTCACACCAACTACGTTATTAAATGCAGTATTCGAACATGCCATAATTCTTCTTACCTGGTATTACACAAACCGATTTATAATCCTAGAGAAAAAATAAACATGCTTTATTTATACTCGCAGATGTAATACTAGTGATTTTCACAATACGACACAGGCAGTACGTACAATGTAGCAAGTCGCGAAAAAGTCATGACTACATAGTGCCAACCTGCACAATGAACAGTAACCGTAAGGCGTCGTATCGGCAAGTAGGGCCCCTAAACTGTATAGTTAGCGACACTGAAACAAACCTAACAGTTAGAAAATAACTATAAATCACTGCCTTCGGTATTACAGGGTAGAAAGGGTTAGATTGCACCCTTAGTATATGCGCTTACATGGCGGAGACTATAGTAACCTGTATTATCGGCACACTTTTTCTGGATATACTTGTGTACGTTGGTGAGGAGTAAGGAGGGAGCTCTCCCGGTTCCGGTAGTGCTGCCAAGTGAATGAAAATGAAATCTGAATTGAATCGAAAATATGATCGATCGATAAATGAGGTTTCTAAACCGTTATTATCTTAAGCCAACGACTATGTCACACACACATTATATAATATTTTTCGATGCGAATCTTGTTCCTAGCATGAATTCTATAGTTTGGCTTTGCTGTGTAAACAACAACCACCGCCGTCTCGATCCTCTTATACTGCCTGCTCTATGCCAATAGTTTAACACAGGAAGGCGCGACTCACAGCCGTCTCGATCCTCCTATACTGCCTGCTCTATGCGAGCCTTTTTGCGACTACGCTGCGACAAAATTTCTCCACTAGATGGCAGACATAGACGCACAATGTTCTAAATTTATTCTAATGACGATAGCCTACAAAACACTATGCAGTATGGTCATATGTTCACTTAAGCTCGTAAATTACATCAGTAATATTAACTATCGGCAATATTACCTGTATGAAGTCGCAGTTGGCCTCTTCATGCACAATTTAAGGATTTTCCCGGACGAAGGCTTGGAGTGGTACCGTACTTTTTGTGTTCTTGCCAACGCAATATCAAATAATAGAGGTCTTACGAACTTGATTAGTATAACATCACTAACAGCTTGCTGATGTTCTTTGACCTCACACTGTAACAAAACACATTCTGAAAGGATTTTTTGTTGCTATTTGTTTTACATCGCACCAACACCGATAGGTTTTATGGCGACGATGGGATAGGAGAGGCCTAGGAATGGGAAGGAGACGGGTGTGAAAATGGGAAACCACGGAAAACCATCTTCAGGGCTGCCGAAAGTGGGGGTTCGAACTCACCATCTCCCGTAGATAAGTTCACAGCTGCGGACTCCTAACCGCACGGCCAACTCGCCCGGTATTCTGAACGGGAAGACGTCGCAATTCTTCGTATTACGCTCGTACGTTTGAAGAACTTCGACAATAGGGCACAGCAGCTTAAACGAACTCCTGCAGATGTTTCACCAGAGCAACAAAACAAGGTTTTGGTATCGAACTCCTCTGTCCTGATGCATAATCAGTTCCATTTAGCGGTGTCGAAGCTCTCGGCAGTGAGATATTGCTGACACAAATGTCACACTCCATCCTCTCTTAAACAGCACGAACCTAGTATCCGCAAATTAGGATTTGATTTCCTGTTTCTAGTTTGATTGGAATATCGTCTGGATATCTGAAGTTGTCCAAAATGTCTAAACATGAAGACGTTTGTTTTGTGATTGTCCGTCACAATTCTTATCACAAGGAATCCACTATCCTCCACGGCTTTAATCACCTTCTGAAAAAAAAAAGAATCCGCAGCCTGTTTCCAGTCATTCGACCGGGTCAGGAATGGAATGAATGAAGCCCCGATCTAGCAGCGGGGATAGGATTTGTGCCGGCTGCCGAAGCCTGTCGCAGTCGCTTGGGACAATGATTAAGGACTGACACATGAAATTATATTGTTACTCGAATGAAAGATGAGAGGGAAAACCGGAGTACGCGGAGAAAAACTTGTCCCGCCTCCGCTTTGTCCAGCTCAAATCTTACATGGCGTGACCGGAATTTGATTCACAGTACTTGAACCTTGTACTCATGTTTGGTGTAGACTGAGTGAACCTACGGGCCATGTGTGGAAATTTCGTTTCTCTACTTTGTCAGCTTTCTAACGGGGACTCGAACCCACGTCCTTCCTGGTGAAACGATCACGCCTTTACCGCCTCGGCCAGGCAGCTCTTCACAATACTGATATATTTTGATAAATTCCATATTTAGATAATTCATAAATCATCCAAAGACTTTGGACCAATCCAAGCAATGGACACGAATAACGTTGCAGTTTTTATTCACTATTTCACTGAATACCAGTGTCCGGATGCATGGCTAAATAGTTAGCGTACTGGCCTATGGTCACAGGAGTTCCGGGTTCGATTCCCGGCAGAGTCGGGAATTTTAACCATAATTGATTAATTTCTCTGGCACGCGGGCTGGGTGTATGTGTCGTCTTCATCATCATTTCATCGTCATCAAGACGCGCAGTTCGCCTACGGGAGTCAAATCAAAAGACCTGCACCTGGCGAGCCGAACTTGTCCTCGGACACTCCCGGCACTAAAAGCCATACGCCATTTCATTTTTTTTCCACTGAATACCAGTATCCATAAACTAGGATGATCATTAGATGGTGTTAAATACCAGAATTGGTTATGTTACTGCTTATAACTCTTGGTCAGTAATCAATATTTAATGCATTTATTTACACTGCTGTATGTACAACAATAAGATTTTACAAGCAAAAAAACACATCATCTTAAAGAATTCGCGATATCGGGTTCCTACTTTCTTTTTTTCTGTTATTTCTGTTGTCTCTTGTCTTTCACTGCCTTCTAAAATCTGCTACATCTACTTGTATTCCATACCGCTGCAAGAGACGACGAAAGAAGCAAAATGTATATTACAGCAAAGCATACTTTATTTACATACCCATTAAATTCGTGCTGCCAGTTTGAAGAGTTTGAGACAATAATAATTGATTTCTGTGAAAACTACAACATGTCTACAGACAATAATCCATTCAGTCTTCAGATCTCAACTGAGTGTCATTCCGTTGCATGACACAAGAGAGATGTCATTCTACTGGGTGAGCAAATTATCTGTGGAACGTGCGCGTGGTAAAACTACAGTGGGAGGGAGGTTAGCCGGACTCGGCCGATTGTCGAATGAACTAACGGGATATGACTAGTGCTGTGAGATATGAAGTCTCTGATGGGATCCGCGACAAAATGCACGTGCTTCCTCGTGATTTGTTGTTGCGGACTGCTGGGAAATATTATGTGGAATGAACCCTCGAATCATATTTATGTTCTTGAGCTTAGAAGACGAGAGAGCCGGTTCATATCCACAATTCTATGTTCAAAGTTAAGAGTTGACGGGTCATCATCAACACGTCATTCATCCGCTGTATTCAGTACTGTATTGAGTTGGGAATCGATTTGAGGAACGAGAGATTCCCCCCGATGCAGCCTTTCATGAACTTCTTGTCTATTACGTCAGTGCGAGGAAGGTTTGCTGTATGACCGGTGGTTTTGAACGTGGCGAACACACCTTCTGTCAAAGGGATACATATAATCTTCATCGCCATAAGAAGGACATGTTCGGGCTTCTCTCCACGACTCTCTCTTCTACCAGTTTAGGGTACGAACATACCGAAGATGCATCGCAGCTCGCGGTCGCGGTTTACATCGCGGTCGATGCCTCGATGTCACCTCCTGGTAACACAAACACACAGTTTTAAATGGAACAGTTCATGTCAAACATGCTCGCTTCCATTCACTATCGTGATTTACCAGGAGGTCTAGCGCGATGACAAGAAAGTTTGTGTTTCCATCGCTGTAGAACGGGAGCCATTGATGTAGCTTGCTCCTGATTGGATTGTCCGGATTGAGATCACGTGATATATCCCCCCCGTTCTACTATGCCCTTGATCCAGGTGTCCATAGAGCCCGCGTGTGTATTCGTGTGGTAGTTATTGTACTTCTCAGTATCAATTTTCGATTCCACATTGTTGTATATGTATTGGAACGTCTCAAGGGACATTCTCATGTATGAATGGTATCTGTCCGGGTGATGTTTCAGTTCTTCAGCGCCTGCCTTCTTTGATTTATACTGTAGGATGAGCTTTCCACTGGCGGGCTGACTGTCATTTAAATATATACTCTATACTTGTAAAAGCTCAGCAGTAGAGGATAAATTATCTTTAACTTGAACGCGGAGATCTAAACATTACGTCCACTCAATGTAAACACATCTCAGAACACTGAAAGGCAAACCTCCCCGGTATGTTCACCCTCCATCGACCGCGACGTAAACTTCGACCGCAACCGCGAGCTGTGATGCATCGTCGGTATGTTCGTACCCTTAGCCATTATAAACTGAGTGACGCCCTCAATCCTGAATGCACGCGGTTCAGTCAGGTAGATATTTGGGAATGAAAGCTCTTCGGCGTGTTCGTCGTTCAACAAACTGGTCGATTTCTGTGCCATGCATTCCGTGAGGGGAGAGGAGAAAGGGAGGAAAGGGAGGAAAGGGAGGAAAGGAAGGGAATCAGTGGTGGAGTGTCCGACTCCATGGCTGAATGGTTAGCGTCAGGCCTTTGGTCTGAGGGGTCCCGGGTTCGATTCCCGGCAGAGTCGGGAATTTTAACCACCATTGGTTAATTTCGCTGGCACGGGGACTGGGTGTATGTGTCGTCTTCATTATCATTTCATCCTCATCACGACCCGCAGGTCGCCTACGGGGGTCAAATAAAAACCTGCACCTGGTGAGCCGAACTTGTCCTCGGACACTCCCGGCACTAAAAGCCATACGCCATTTCATTTTTCAGTGGTGGAGTGGGTCCCCCTGCCTAACAACAGGTTAAACGTTGGGAGGTGTGGTGGCGGTGGTTGGGGGGGGGGGGGGGCGGTCCAAGGTAGGGAATATCGCGTTGACTCACCTCAAGTACAATGGCCATAGATTCGAACTATAACCTTCATGTTTTTATATATTTCCTCTGTAGTGTTGCAGAAGGAAATAAAGAAATGATATATGATATGATATATGATTTCTGTGCCATGCCCATATTAGTGTATGCTGCTTAGCGAGAATGAACTCGTGTAGGTTAGCATGTAACTAAGAGTTGCGTTCTTATAGCTACTGAGCTAGAATATATAGATGGCGAACACTGGTTGCCATATATATATAAGAAAACATAAAGATCATATAATACTGTCTTGAGGAATTAAGAGTAATAAATAAGAAGATCGTGAGCAACTGCAAAATGACCTCGATAATGTGAGATGGACAGCAGGCAATTGTATGGTGTAAACGCGGTTAAAAGTCAGGTTGTGAGTTTCACTAATAGGAAAAGTCCTCTCAGTTTTAATTACTGCGTTGATGGGGTGGAGTTCCTCATGGGGATCACTGTAAGTACCCAGGTGTTAATATAAGGAAAGATCTTCAATGGGGAAATCACATAAATGGGATTGTAAAAAAAAAAGGGTATAGATCTCTACACATGGTTATGAGGGTGTTTAGGGGTTGTAGTAAGGATGTATAGGAGAGGGCATATAACTCTCTGGTAAGACCCCAAATAGAGTATGGTTCACTGTATGGGACCCTCATCAGGATTACTTGATTCAAGAACTGGAAAAATCCAAAGAAAAGTAGCTCGATTTGTTCTGGACGATTTCCGACAAAAGTTACAAAAATATTGCAAAGTTTGGGCTGGGAAGACTTGGGAGAAAGAAGACGAGCTGCTCGACTAAGTGGTATGCTCCGAGCTGTCAGTGGAGAGATGGCGTGGAACGACATTAGTAGACGAGTAAGTTTGATGGTGTCTTTAAAAGTAGGAAAGATCACAATATTAAGATAAAGTTGGAATTTTTTTGTTACTTGTTTTAAGACGCACCGACACAGATAGGTCTTATGGTGACGATAGGACAGGAAAGGCCTAGGGAATGGGAAGGAATCGGCCGTGGCCGTAATGAAGGTACAGCCCCAGCATTTGCCTGGTGTGAAAATGGGAAAAACACGAAAAAACATCTTCAGAGCTGCCGACAGCGCGGTTCGAACCCACTATATCCCGGATGCGAGCTCACAGCTGAGTGCTCCTAATCACACGGCCAACTCACCCGGTAAGTTGGAATTCAGGAGGACAAATTAGGGGAAGTATTCGTTTATAGGAAGGGGAGTTAGGGATTGGAATAACTTACCGAGGAAGATGTTCAAGAAATTTCCAATTTCTTTTTGAAATCATTCAAGAAAAGGCTAGGAAAACAACAGATAGGGAATCTGCCACCTGGGCGACTGCCCTAAAAGCATATCAGTAGTGACTGATTGGCAATTGAATAGGTTGAGATCAGGTGTGGGCAGATTCAAAATTAACTGAGCGAGATGGAGTCATATCGATGCTAAACTCATCAAGCGTGAATGTAGGGTAGACTGTAATCGACATTACATTCTATGTCCTCAGTGCCCATCCTCCTGCACAGAAGATGAACTCTTTGAAGCCACCCAAAATGTACTTGATGCAGCAACGTTTTAGTCGAAATTGCTGTAATAATAATAAGTTCGTGTGGCTATTTCTAGCCGAGTGCAGCCCCTGTAAGGCAGACCCTACGATGAGGGTGGGTGGCATCTGCCATTTGTAGGAAACTGCGTGTTACTGTGGTGGAGGATAGTGTTACGTGTGGTGTGTGAGTTGCAGGGATGTTGGGGACAGCACAAACTCCCAGCCCCTGGGCCACTGGAATTAACCAATGAAGGTTAAAATCCCCGACCCGGCCGGGAATCGAACCCGGGACCCTCTGAACAGAAGGCCAGTGCGCTGACCATTCAGCCAACGAGTCGGACGAAATTGCTGTAATGTTAGGAATGCATTTTCAGTGATTTAGATTGACTTTTCAGAGACGCCATAGCATAACAAATAATACTTTTTAGGTGTATGCCCTTTAAATTTACCATAATAGAAGTTGTTTATTGCGCTAAACGGAGTTGAATACACTTCCTACTCTTCTTGTCGTATATTTCAATTAATCCGGACAACTTATTCCCTCAGTTAGTCCGGATTAACGAGAAGTGTGTCAATTCTTCGTCGTAACGATTAATATTTTCGGGAACCATTCTTATTGGGGGACGCGTAAATTCCTGACACGCATATGTGTGTACGCAACTCGACTGTACTGCGCGCGTTTCTTATAACGTTTTAAATCCTTCTCAATTTTCGTCTCACTTAAGGTTTTAAATTGTTATTCCTATTTCTAAGATATTTTCACGTCAGGAGATAGTAATTTATTATACAACTGCTCAAGTGTTCCATGTTTAATCGCAAAATTTACTTGATGACTGACCGGTAGCACACGCTGCTTGGCCGATGAGGTCGCAACCGCACACACGTTTCACAGATAATCCGCTCAGCCTGTACCTGGCCGGCGCGAGGAGTCAGTGAGCTACAGCACTCGAAATTCTGCTTGGAAAATGGTAGGAGTCAGCAATAATTCCTTCTATAGTGTTTCTGACGAAAACTTGTAGCGTTTCCACTGTTCACAGATCACATTATGAATGATTGTATCAGTTAGTGAGATCATATCTTCTATTGATAATTCATAGACAGTTGAGCAGTACTCATTCATCGCCATCTTCTAGCGTTAGGGTCAGGTTGTGAGGGCGGTTCTTCAATAACAGCTTGCGAGGAGATGATTATGAGGTAGTAACTGTACACAACCAAAATGCTGTAGCAGAATAGGGCTGAAACAAAAGACATCAAGTGTAACTAAAGTCAGTAGTAGAAATACACTTAATGCGCCACATTTACAAAGATTTAGTATGCAGTGTTATTATTTGGACCAGAATTTTTGCATTGTTGCATTGGACATATTCGTAAGGAAATTTAATGAAATAATAATGGGAATTAACGACTGTTTTACTGTAATATCACAAGTGCCGCGTGCAGAACACCGGGAAATTCATCACCTTAGCTAGTCAGTGTCGGCGTTCCCCAGGGGTCAGCACTTTGACTTCTTCTATTCATCCTCTATATGGGCACAGCCTCTCTCTCCCTCTTTCTCTCTTTCTAGTTCTATAAATCTAACAAGCATATGGTGAAATTATGTCTTGATGGCACAAACTGTATTATTCTCCAGGTCTCTCGATTTTCCCATATGTTCAGTTTGGACACCCCTTAGGGGGGTGCCGGTTGCGGTGCCAGTACCGGTGCGCTATGCCGCGCTCCTCACCTGGCCTGTTGTAGAAAATAAGTATAAAAAGAATAAAATATATTTGGGTGATGATGATAATAATAATAATAATAATAATAATAAAATGGTAGAAATTTTACTGTAAAGTGGGTGCTGTTGAGTGGTATTATGGTGAAATTCAACCTTATTCTTTGCGTGCCATGGCTGGATGTTGAATAAAATGTCTAAATTTATCTTTGAGCCAGCGGCAAGGGTAAAATTTGGATGGTCACCCATCCACATTCTGACCACGCCCGGTGTTGCTTGGTTGACCGGGCCTTGCCGCTGGATTGTCCGCAGGAATATATTTATATTCCTGTGTATCCGTTGTGTTTGATACCCTGAATTTAGAAAAGTACAGCATTCACATCTCCATTCAGTGTAAAGCGCTTACCAACTGTGTTTCGCCTGGGAGCGTGACGTTGCCAATTAGATCCCAGGAGGACCAGTGACATGCTGCGAGTCACGATTCCCGTTGTTTTGAATTTATAGTAGTGTTCGGGTGGGGCAACCACATCAGTTGTCAGCAAAGCACCGTGCAGGCTGGGGGGTGATGATGATCTTTGTTGTTTTAAAGCGCCTAACAGCTAGGTCACTGGCCCCTAATGGTATGAGGTGCAACAAAATGGCACGATAATTAAAACTTCAAAATTTATCCACTGTCTAGGATCTACAAAACAGTCAGTGGATCCAATTCACAATTCCTTATTTTCAGAGATGATGCTTGTTGTCCGAAAGGGTCCAAAATGCAGGTCACCGGCCCTTCATCATAGTTATCACTGGTAAAGCAGAACAACCAATCACAGTTAACGTGGACTCATCGTGTTTCTCGCATGATGGTACTACTCAAAGGTAATGTAGACCCATGGTAAGTCACACACAATGGCACCACTCAAAGTTAACACAAACCCATGGTGTTCCGTACAAAAGAGCAGCAGTCACAAGCAACGCAGACCCATGATATTCCTCACATAGTGGGACTAATCACAGGTCGCGTATACTCATGGTGTCGCTATCATAGTGGTACTAAACACGGGCTACTTATACTCATGATGTTCCTCACATAGGGGTACTAACCATAGACAATGTAAACCCATGGTTTATCACACATTATGGCAACACCCACAGGCAACACAAACCCATGGATTTCCTCAAATAATTGTACTACTCTCAGGCAATGCATTCACATGGTTTTCCTCACATAGTGGTACTGTTCACGGGCGCAAGCCAAACCCGTTGTGTTTCTCACATCATCATCATCATCATCATTATCTAAAGGCTTCGCCTTGTCGCTGCAACCATTGATCTCTTCTCTCTGCGATCCTTTTCATCTCTCCTTAACCTTGGCATCCCATCATTTCAACTACCTCTTCAATAATCTTCTTCCGTGGTTTCCCTCTGCCTTTCTTTCCCATCACCTTGCCTTCGAACAAGTTCTTTATGAAGTTATTATGCCGGAGAATGTGACCGAAAACTGACGCTTTTCTCCTTTTTATCGTTGTTATTAAATGTCTCTGGGTGTTTATTTCTCTAAGCACTGCTTCATTAGTTTTCTTCTCAATCGAGCTAGTTCTTGTCATCTTCCTCCATAGCCACATTTCCACTGCCTCTAGTCGTTTCACGTCCTCCTTCAAGAGAGTCCATCCTTCACAGCCGTATAGCAGCACACTCCAAATGAACGTTTTGATAAATAATTTCTTTTGTTCAGTATTTAAGGATTTATTAGTTAAGAGCTGCTTTTTCTCCTCAAAGGCTTTCTTACACAGGGAAATCCTTCTTTTTATTTCCATAGTGCATCTGTTGTCATCGGTAATAACTGATCCTAAGTAGCAGAACTTGTGCACCTGTTTTATTAAAATATTTCCAATTCTGAGCTGTGCCTCTGGCTTCATTTTAGATTTGCTTACAACCATAACATTAGTTTTATTTGCATTAATGTTAAGTTGGAAATCTTTTAAGATGGATGTTAATTTGTTGAGCATGATCTGCATGTTCTTCTCATTGTCAGCCAGAAGTGCAATATCGTCGGCAAATCTAATACAGTGTACAGTTGTACAAATCACAGGCAACCTAGACCCATGTTGTTTCTCATCGACGTCTTTCCTTGTTGTTTCATCTGTTTGTGGAATCAACGCTACAACGAGTTGCAACACTTTGTCAGGGCAGGCGAAAGCTTACACGATACCACATAGTGGTACTGTTCACGGGTGCAAGCCTAACCCGTTGTGTTTCCCACATAGTGGTACAAATCACAGGCTACGTAGACCCATGCTGCTGCTTCTCATAGGTAACGCAGATCCATTCAGAACACACTGGAACCGACCGGTGGAATGCACGCGATGGCACTAATCACGTGCAACGCCCAGACCCGTAGTGTTCCTCGCATAATGGTACTGGTCCTACGTAAAATAGACCTATGGTTTTCCTCGCAAGGTAGTACTAGTCGGAAGTAACGTCGACCCATGGTGATCCGCACGTTATGATCCTAAACACAAGTAGTCTTATGGTTTTAATATCATCAGTCCTTGGTTGCCCGTTTTAGTCGCCTCTTACGACAGGCAGGGTGAACCGTGGATCTGCGTCCCCCACCCCCAGTAGCTTAAGCTGGGAGTGGCTCGGTAATTGTGTTGGATGTGTTGACATGCCATGGACTGAATCCTATTTTTCACCTGTACAGATTGTTGACCGGTGACTGCCACCTTGATCTGTCTGGTGACCACTTGCAGCCCTTCATTGACTTCACATATCTCCGCAGCTGTGGGGTGCTCCAGCAGGAAAATTCACCGCGTCATCGGGCCCAAATTGTCCAGAATTGGTTCGAGGAATATTGTGAAGAACTAACGATCTTATGGCCACTTCGTTCACTCACAGCGGTGGAGAATTCCATTCGCACCAAATATCTTGTGGATAGAAATGTCAGGGAGCTGTGGTCAACTATACAAACGGCATGAATCGACGTCTTTCCTTCTTGTTTCATCTGCTTGTGGAAGCGACGCTACAACGAGTTGCAACACTCTGTCAGGGCAGGGGATAGCTTACACGATACCTATCCGCTGACTTTTCATATGTTAGTGTAGATAATTTGAAATGGAAGGAGCTATCTCTTTCAGGAACCTTCAAGTTTGCAGTCTTATATCTCCTTATCATTCTGATTGTCTTCAGTAGATTTCACATTTTGAAGACTAATCCTATATCGATTTTGTGAAGTGTTCATGTTTCCGAAGCGTACAACTTAGTAGTAATCACCAGACAGAAATATGTAGAATACTCTCTCTGAACTGAGAAATGGATCTTTTCGACAATGTAACGTATTCTTCTTCGTCTTTTGGTATGGTATCGAAAGTCACGGTTTCACAAAATTTGTTTTGATTTCGGAAAAACACTTCTTGTAGTGCTGTTTCTAGATCCATATCCCAGATACTTGAATTGTGACACCCTTTGAATAGTCTTTCCGACAGGTGCACCGACGCCCCAATGAGCTGTTTTACCCGCAGGCGTGTGAAAGATAAAATTCAGCGCGGAGGTGGTTCTGCGATATTTTTGGAGTGTTTTTCGTACCATGACTTTGGCCCACTCATCTCGGTGATCAAGTGTTGCCTTTCATTCAGTACATTCGTGATGAGTGTGTTGTGGACACTCCCCTTTTTCAAAATGACAACAGCAGTGTTCATAGGTCTGCCCGCACACGTGACTGGTTCGACGGACACACCGACACCTTGTTACACTTCGCTAAATCCCCCGATTTTAATCCAATGGAAAATTTGTGGAAGCATTTGGAAAACTGAGACATCGGTCTCCTTTCAATATAGTGGCTCTCTGGGATACCATTATCAGCGAAGTTATAGCCCTCATACAGGAACTTGGGACTCCCGCTCTCGCTGAAAGCTGGGAGCGGTGTTAGGGTACGTCCAAGATGCACGCTGGTTTTCTGAGTCAGACAGTCGGCGCTGAATGTCTGACTCCGAGTGGCAGGTGGGATGTGGCCATTATGAAAGCTGGTTGTCAGCGCAGACAGAGCTGCCACAAAAGAAAAGATATGAAATACAACTGATCAGTGTAGCATGGAACTAACAAGAGAACAGGCTGCAGCTCTATTGCTGCTAAGTGACAATGTTACAAAACGAATGAGAAGTGATATACATCCAATTAATGAATTATGATATATTTACGGGGAGTACAAACACCTTTTTCCACAGTTACTTGTCGACGAAAACAGATTTTTGAATATTTCAGACTGAGTTCGGATACGTTTTGTTTTATTTTGTTAAAATTTGAACACAGGCTTACGAAGAACTGGGCGAATTACCACACTCAACACGAAAATCAACAGCCTGCGCGGCAGGTTGTCTGAAACCAGAATGAACGAATCATTCCGGTAAATATCTGAGTCAGACTACCAGTGCGCAGGCTTCCTGCGCGCAGGTGCATTATGGCCAGTCCCGCTTAAAAACACAGGACATACTTATGTCGACTCGGCGCCGACTGTCTGACTCAGAAAACCAGCGTGCATCTTGGACGTACCCTTACACGGTATTAGACTAATTTTTTGTCCGGCGAGCTTATTATAGTGCACCGGAACAACTATTACTTTGTACTTATGCTATATTTATTTAGTACTTCAAAGCAATATTATACTTTTTCATTTAATTCACTTAAATCTAATAATATTACTTCGGCTAATTTCGTAGCATTTCGGGTAATTCCATGACATGGGATGGCTAATTCCACCCTAGTTTTGTGAATTCATGCCAATAAACCTGTAAATGCTACTTGAATGTAGTTATAAATATTGTAGGTGTACTAATCTTAAAGAAACCTGTCTTCCAAACATAGTAAACGGGATATTTACTGACGTTTCTTGAAGCTACTGCCGAAGGAATTCACTGCACAATTTACAGCCGTTACCACCGGAGTAAATGATGTCTAGAGGACGTAATAATCTGATCAGATCTTTCCCTAACGCTGGGGCAAAGCCACAGTAAAGTTACATTTAAGTTAATGTGGAGTCAGCCGTACTATTTATACGGGTCTTACCTGTGTGTAGGAGGGTGTGAAGGGATTTTATTATTAGCTATATATACTTACCAACAAGAACCAAAGTGCATAGGATAATCATTACTACAGACATTCCAGCATTGTCGTGGGTAGACATTTCATAACCGAGGTAAGCGTACAAGCCGACGTAGACCAGTAGATTAATTGTGTGGGAAACCATCCATAATATCAGCAGACAAGTGATCTCCTGTACAAAAAGAAGAAAAGACCATTGGATTGTCAAAAGTAGAACATATCATTACGGTAGTAGATCTGCTTAATCGTATTTACTACCAGCTGATGTACCCGTGCTTCGCTACGGGATTATCAGAAAGACTGACTTAGTGGTTTTCCTAACTGATGTCAACATAGGTCATTACAAAAAAGGTCAGTAGGAATGTAGCGATTAAAAGCAATGTTATCATATAAAATACTTGATCAAACGGAAAACAGTACTCTTCTGCCTTTATTCCTGTTGAATATTCACACTGCTCATTCCAATCAGTGCTTCAGAGTAGGGATTGAATAGCTCGAATGCTGTGATGAACCAATGTGTTACGTGCCAGTAGTATCAGAAAATTAATGAACCACGAATGGCATACAAAAGAAGAAAGTTATCTAACTCCGCAGGTACTTCCCGCCAATATTCAGGCAGGCAGTTACACACGGTACGACCGGGCGAGTTGGCCGTGTCGTTAAGGGCGCGCAGTTGTGTGCTTACATCCGGGAGACAGTGGATTCAAACCCCACTGTCGGCAGCCCTGAAGATGATATTCCGTGGTTTCCCATTTTCACATCAGACTGTACCTTAATTAAGGCCAAGGCTGCTTCCTTCCCACTCCTAGCAATTTCCTATCCCATCATCGTCATAAGACCTATCTGTTTCGGTGCGACGTAAGCAAATAGTGCTCGGTACACAGCAGTAATCTTATCTATGGGAGATGAGTGGCAACAGAGGACACAAAGCACATCACAACAAACAATGGTCAATGTAATGTTATTGTTGATCAATTTTATGAGCTTACTATATTGTAGCCCTTCATATTTAGTTTTCTTTCGACTCTGCGATATTAGGGTGTTTTATAAAATTATTTATAACGTAGACTGTAGTTCCTTTTTCTCCGACTTAACATACCGATTTTCATTAATTCTGTTTACCCATTTTCTCGTGACTCGGTGCTGATATGGACTTAACATCAAAAATACAAATTCATGAATATCTCTGTGATCATAGCCGGTATGGTAACAATGTATAAGACATAAATAATCGGAAATTTAATACTATAGAACTTTAGTTATGTAGTATTTATCGATACGACCACTAATAACAAATATTTGAGAATTAAATTGTAGGCCTTCCCCTAAACTACCATTTCACTCAACGTGAATACAATTATTTATAGCCTAGATTATAGTGACTTATTCCCCGACTTTGCATACCGATTTTCATTAAGATACAACCACTATAAATATTTGAGAATTAAATTTTAGGCCTTCCCCTAAACTACCATTTCACTCAGCGTGAATAAAATTAGTTATAGCCTAGATTGTAGCGACTTACTCTCCGACTTTGCATACCGATTTTCATTGAGATACGACCACTAATAACATAAATATTTGAGAATTGTATGTTAGTCCTTCCCCTAAACTACCATTTCATTCAGCGTGAATAAAATTATTTATGGCCTAGATTGTAGCGACTTATTCTCCGACTTTGCATACCGATTTTCATTAATTTTTCTTCAACCGTTTTCTCGTGAGGCGTGTACAGACAGACAGACAGACAGACAGACAGACAGACAGACAGACAGACAGACAGACAGACAGACAGACAGACAGACAGACAGACAGACAGACAGACAGACAGACAGACAGACAGACAGACAGACAGACAGACAGACAGACAGACAGACAGACAGACAGACAGACAGACAGACAGACAGACAGACAGACAGACAGACAGACAGACAGACAGACATTTAGAAATTGCACTTCCTTGTTACTGCGGACACGACTGATACAGAAATACCATCCATTTTAAATTCTGAGCAATGTACAGACAAAACTCTTATTTTATATACATAGATTGCTATGAGTTGCTGCGATCCGTAAACGTGCTATAGTCTGTTCGGAGGGTTAAGAGTATATTCCCGTCAGTTATTTGAAATATACGTGCCTAAGAGAGAGGCGAGGAGGGATGAAGATGAACGGTCTCCGAAAGCACAGCAGGAAAGCTAAGTTAATGCGCCCTGCGTACAGGAAAATTGACCACAATTTTGTCACTCAAACGAACAGTTTGTCTGCCGTGAGGTATTTTGGGTGTGCGTGAGGTGCGATAGTAATATCTGTGCCAGTGTTGTCGGAGTACGTGACAAGAGCCGGGAAATCAAACGTAAAACCAAGTGTAGGGCACATTTTTGGTTTCTAATACGACTAATACGAAGAAATGGGCAGCTATAGGCTCACTGTGTGGTTTAAGGAACAATTGTTGGCAAGCATTCTAGTAAATACCATTATTTGAATGGATTATTTTCCCGAGGGCTATGATAAAGGAGGAGCAACGCAGAAAGGCGTTAGGCAAGGCAGATTGTTCCCCTCACTTTTTCAGTGTTTATACGGAACAGACAAAAAAGAAAATCAAAGAAGAATTTAAAGGGAATCACAATTTAAGGGAAGGAAATAAAAATTGTGAGATTTGTTGATGATTTTGTTATTAAATCTGAGTCTGCAAGAAGATCTGAATACATTGCTGAATGGTATGGACAGAGTCTTGGAGGAGGAGTAGAAGATGAAAATAAATCAATCTAAAAAAAGGGGTCGTGGAGTGCAGTCGAACGAAGCCAAATGATCCAGGAAATATTAGATTAGGAAATGCAGTCTTAAAGGAAGTAGGTAGTAGAATGGCTAACGATGGCAAAAGAAAGGAGGATATAAGACGCAGACTGATCGCAGGTTTAAGCTATTCTTACTTAGTATTCTCCTGGACTTGAACCAATGCTGAATTGAGTTGGATTGTTTTCTCCCACAGTGGCTGATTTACAACGGCATATTCCAGTGCCGTTGGTAAAAGATAACTGGAAATCTACTCTAAAATGAGTATTTGAAGTTTTTGCCTTATGAGAAATAATAGTGCAGCAAAACGAAGTGAGTGTGTACATCGCCTGTGAATCTCTGTTCCTGCAATCACTACCACCGTTATGAAAGACACATCTCATCAACTATGAGACTGAAAAAGCAAGTGGCTCAAATGATGTAAGAACACTCTCCTCCCAATACATCAGGAATGCACACAACTTAAACTCAGAGTAAGCCAAGAAAACTCCCCTCATTACTAGATGAGACGTTGAGTTATGAGTTTATTGATGTTGATGTTTATTGGTTAAAGGGGCCTAGCAGCTAGATCATTGGCCCATAATGGTACGACGTGAACGAGACAAAAATTAAAACTTCAAAATGTATCCACTGACTAGAATCTAAAACGCATGAAAAATGAAAAAATGATCGTAAAATAAAACAATCAGTGGATCCAAAACATAATGCCTGCATTACTGGGATGATACTAATTATACTAAAGGGGTCCAAAATCCGGGTCACCCGCTCCTCATAATGTTACTAATCACTGGTAAAGCAGAACTATGGTGTTCCTCCTGTAGTTGTACCAATCACATGGTGTTTCTCGCATGGTGGTACTAATCACAGGTAATGTAGACCCATGGTATGTCACACACAATGACACCACTCAGAGATAACGCAAACCTATGGTGTAGTACTCACAAGCAACGCAGATCCGTGGTGTTTCTCACATAGTGGGACTAATCACGGGCACCGGTATTCCCGCGGTGTTCCTCACATAGTGGAATTAATTACAGGCCACATATACTCTTAGTACTGCTCACATAGTGGTACTAATCATAGGCAATGTATAGCAATGGTGTATCACACATTACGGCAACGCCCATAGGCTACACAAACCCATGGTGTTCCTCACATAATGGTACTCCTATTCTCAGGCTACACAAACCCATGGTGTTCCTCACATAATGGTACTCCTATTCTCATGTTACACAAACCCCTGGTATTCCTCACATAATGGTACTCCTATTCTCAGGCAACGCAGATCCATGGTTTTCCTCACATAGTGGTACTAATCACAGGCAACGTAGACCCATGTTGTTTCTAATAAAGTGGTACTACTCATAGGTAACGCAGACCCATTCTGAACACAGTGGAACCGACCGGTGGAATATACACGATGACCATTATCGCAAACAACGCCCAGACCCGTAGTGTTACTCGCATAATGGTAATGCTCCTATGTAATGTAGACCCATAATTTTCCTCGCAAGGTGGTACTAGTTGCAACTAACGTCGACCCATGGTGTCTCGCATGTAATGATAATAATCACAAGTACTGTAGTCTGATGGTTCTAATTTCATCATCCCTTGGTCGCCACTTTTAGTCGCCTCTTAGGACAGGCACGGGATACCGTGGGTGTATTCTTCGTCCACGTCCCCCACCCACAGGTGGTGAGAATTTTTCTTATCTGATTAAAGAATGACGCAACGAATGATACGCATCTAATCCCGACAATGTTGGTTTGAACTTGGATCCAGTTTACCGCCCATCTACACTGCTCAGAAATGTCATGTTTTTTAGATGTTCATAATTCATTGTATGAATGCATACCGGGGTGGGAATTGAATTATTACGGCAATAACATATCCTGTTTGGAAAACAAAGGGTTGTATTATTATCCGGAAGTTCGGAAGGTGCCATTGTCAGCTGAAATATAGCAGTGCTTCAGTTCAAAGCGTACGCGAGGGTTGCTCTATGCGAAGTGCAGTGTTTACGAGAAATTTCTGATGGTGTGGACTGAGCTACGCAGCAGGGAAACAATTGTCGAATGAAGCCTGTCGTTTACTTACAGTGTTTCAAGAAGGCTGCTCGCAGAGGTACGTTGCTAGAATGTTAGGGCTTGCTCAGTGTATGATACGGAAACTTTTCCAGGAGACAGGAGATGTTGCTAGGCTCCTTGGCATGAGACGCCAAACGAAAACAACCCTTCTTCTTCTTCTTCTTTTCCTACCGCTTTTCCCACACCTGTGGGGTCGCGGGTGCGATCTGTGTCGCACAAGTGGATTTGGCCCTGTTTTACGGCCGGATGCCCTTCCTGACGCCAACCCTATCTGGAGGGATGTAATCACTCTTGCGTGTTTCTGTGGTGGTTGGTAGTGTAGTGTGTTGTGTGAATATTAGGAGGAGAGTGTTGGGACGGACACAAACACCCAGTCCACAAGCCAGAAGAATTAATCAGAAGCGATTAAAATCCCCGACCCGGCCGGGAATCGAACCCGGGACCCTCTGAACCGAAGGTCAGTACGCTGACCATTCAGCCAACGAGTCGGACCAAACGAAAACAACCCATGGCAGACATATTTTGTGTGTATACAAGCTCTTTGAAACCGCCAAGTTACAGCATGTGGAATATATGTGGACCTACAACATGAATAGATTTAGAAACATACTTCTAGCGGCCAGTTTAAGATCCCGACGACCCGCTTAATTACCTGCGCTGGACAGACGCCATCGTGACACGAGATTGCACTTTGCTGGAAGTCGTTTTTACTGGCAGCTAAGACACTGACTTCCGGTACTGTTCTCGGATGAATCCCGTTTCGCGTTTCGATCGTTTGTGACAGTATCTAGGTGTTATTGATTAAGTGTAATTGTCACTTCATGTCCTTTTTATGCACATATCTTTGTAGACAATGTGAAGTATAATTCGTATCAGTCTGCAGTGTGAAATAATAATAATAATTAGGGCTCGGATGTTTATGAACTAAAACTGTTAGAAATATGCAAGCATATGTTTGAAAATACGACTTAAAATATTTCGGTCACATTTTCGAAATCTTCCAAATTTTGCCAATGTTTAAATTAAAATTGCATTAAAAATGTACTTTTAACATCTAGCACTTTCAATAATAATAATAATAATAATAATAATAATAATAATAATAATAATAATAATAATAATAATAATAATAATAATAATAATAATAATAATAATAATAATAATAATAATAATAATTGTACCGGGCGGTACACCTCCACGCCGCTAATTTAAAATTTGCGCCAGTTGAAACTCCTCTGCTGGAGGAAGTCTGAACTTTATTGACGGTATTAATTTTTAAGTTTCTCAGAAGATGTCATTACGTGGAAATTTTGGAGTTTTTGAACTGTGTCATTTTCGACGTATTTTTGTTTTGCTTGTAGTAAGAAGTGTGAACTTTCTCTTCTAGAGGACACTACTGAAGATCAACAATAGTGCACCCTAGTGCGGAGTGAAAGAACTGTTTTTTTTTTTTGGAGAAAATGTAATTTCAAAAGTTTGTTCTTTGCTAAATTTCTTTCTGTTATTGTTTAAGTTGGCAATATTAACCCTTTCTTTCCCCTTGTTTTGAATTTAGCCAATCCCGAATTTCTTAAATTAATTTTCCACCAATGATGTGTTTCTTCTTCATCTTGTGTAGGGGTTTTCTTTAACCACCAATAAAAGATTGTGGGCGGATGTTTTCCTTCCTAAAACGCCTCGAACTTTCCGCGAGAGTATATAAACTGCTGATTTTAGGGTCTCCGCGCCACTTCTGTACCATCTCTCAGTGTGTAAAGTACATAGCAGGGGGCGGGTAGCGCCTCTTTCTTCGGCAGCGGTCAACAACAAGGTAATGGCCGATTAATAACTTCTTTCTTTGCTAGCTCAGCAGTTTAACTCTCGGGGCGGGTCCGAAGTTTTTCCATAATGTAACCTTCCTTAAAATGTAAAGATCTTTGGTATCTATTCTATCTTTAAACTACATATCGGGATAGAGAGTGCTTAACCCTCTCGAGCTCCCACTCATATTGTTTTGAGGTGAACTTATTTTTCTCAACCTATTCTTCTTTAACGTAATGTAAATTGTTTCTTTCTTAAGTCACCTCTTTAGTATGGGATTAGCCCTTGTATTAACGGCCTAGTGCCAAGTAGGTTTTAAACAAAGAGTATTAGGAGCGCAAGTTCGCCTCCTCTCAAATTGTTATTTTAGAGGTCATGTAATTAATCTTTTCTCACTTAATAGACCTCAGTAGGTTGGGTATTTTACCCCTGTGTCTATGTCCTGAGAGGACAACTTGAAGGTGGAGTTTGGTGTGGCCTTTCAGAGGCTTAAAGTTTGAGAGCGAGTAGCTCTTTCTTGAAAATTGAGTGTTGTATGCCTCGAGGAGGCTTTTCTGTGTAATTTGGAGCAAGTGCTCCTGAGCATGAATGGGGTTTTCTGCCCCTCTGTTAAAACTTATTTTGAAGTAAGGTTGGGCTGATTGCCCAAGCATTGTGAAGTCGGGGCGCGAAGCCCAAATCCAGTAAATTGTGTAACTACATTTTGTTGACTTGCTACTCTGTACCTGCCATGCTTGTTATTTCCTTATTTTGAAAAGAAAATATAACCTTGTTAAATTTTAAATTAATTTTACTTTCGTAGCTTGAGACCTGTTCACCACCCCGCACCTTCTTTCACCTCTAACTACCACAAAAACCCGGTAACAATAATAATAATAATAATAATAATAATAATAATAATAATAATAATAATAATAATAATAATAATAATAATAATAATAATAATAATAAATAAGTAACAATATTAATTATTATTATTATTATTATTATTATTATTATTATTATTATTATTATTATTATTATTATTATTATTATTATTATTATTATTATTATTATTATATTTTGAATTTATTTGATTACTCAATCCAGAGAGGTAACTCTCGACTCTGCACAGAACTAAATGTCACAATTTGATGGGCGATCGGAAGAATTACAATAGGAAATGGTATTCATTTTGAAGTTTTCAAATAGGAACTGTCTTCTAATTTCACGCAACCATGACTTGTAACAGGAAAAAGATCGCTCAATATTGCACACACTAGTTTCACATTTACATATTCACCAGCCTCATCACGTACAGCCTTCAACTCACTTTGAACATTTTTTACCAGTTGACGGGCATCACAGAGTTGAACACCATTTTCTTCTAATTGTATGATTGTTGATGATATGCTGAAATTTGACTTGATATAACCGCGATCTGCGGTCAGTGTGGTACATGTAAATAGCGTCTTGGCAGTTTTGATGGAGGAAACTTCGCCTTCGTTCAATGCATTAACATCTTCGATAGCATTGTAATTGGTACAGTAGTAGTCTGCGGCGTTAAGCCACGTTCTCCAATGTGTGAGGATGGGTTGAGGAGGCGATGGCACAGAAGGAATCATTTGCTTGAATTTTTGCACTCGTAGTGGAGTTTTGATGAAGATTTTTTCAGTAGTGAAATTAACTTATCCTCATCGGGATAATTTACAAGAATTTCTTCCGCAACTCTATTTAGTGCATGTGCAATGCATGTATCATTTTAGGGTAGAGAAGTTGCAGACCTTTGCCAGCTGCATCAGTGACTGGGAGTAGAACATTTTCTCTCTTTATTCCTTCAGACCACAACACATTCGTCGCATTATCGAAGGTTACAGCAATTGTTGAGTGGTTAGTTGTGTTCAGTGCTTCACAGAAAATGAGAAATTTATCTACTGATCGGTCTCCCCTTAGAACACCAGGAACAACGTTTGTCAGGTTTCTCCCTTCAGCGTCGATCTTGCTTTCAGCGACGCAGGATTGTATTCTGTTTGAAACATCTCCTTAACAGGTAGTCACGTAGTTCTTGACAAGTACTGTTGCATTCGGAATGTGCTGATTTGGGTATTTCTTCAATAAATTGCTGAAGTGCTGATTATTGACTTTCTCCAGCGGTTATATTAGCAGACATCATCATCATCACACATAAACCCTCGTCAAAATGAAGTTTTGCTTGTCATAGATGGTGACGAAATTCTCTGGAACAGGAGCTGTTGCCGGTTCTGTGATGTAACATTTCGAGCCAAGTTGTTTTTATTATTTGCTGTACTACAGTGTTGTTCATCATTAAACAGTTTTTTAACTTCTATTTAATTTCGCACAGCTTACAGAAAAGAATAGTGCCATCTGTACTGAAATGATTATCTCCATATTCCCGCACAGATACTAGCAATTTTTCACTTTATCGAAGCGTTAGGTTTTGGCATAATGAACTGAGAGTATTCACGGTCTAACACGCATACAGCGAAATCTGTCCAGTAACTGAGCCGACTGTACCTTTCTATCAACCCTTTCTCCTTTGACACCTCCATGAAAACAATTCTACCTGCTAATGTTATTTACAGAAGCGGTTCATCTTGGCAAGAAACCTGACAACAGTCATCCTCAACTGTCCTTTTGCTTCCTTTCCATCTGTCGCTTTCTGTTCATCTGTCTCTTTCTATACAGCTAACCCTCCTAATTCACACACATACACAGCAACTATATATTTAAAAAAATTATGAAAACTACAGTCTGGCCATTCTATCCGGTCTATTTCCTTCATTCCTTTTTTAACCGAATGGTATTCATGCACAGATTTGTCATCAGGTACTATAAATCACATAACTTCCGCCTTCCTCAAATTATTTTATGTTTTCAAATTTTTGTCTCTTTGAAGCAATCGTATCTTTGGTTCTAATTGAGGTACGGAGTTCGTTTTGGCCTATGAACACTCCGTGGATCAAGCTCTTTCATTTCAGATCTTAACTATTCACGTTGGTTCAATCTGAGGAAATTTATGAGTGCACATTCAATTTGACGTCTCATTTCTTTAACATTTTTTCTCATTGAAGCAATCATATCTTTCGTTCTTATTGAGGTACGCGGTTCATTTTGGTCTAAAAACACTCCGTGGATCAAGCGCTTTCTTTTGAGGTAATAACCACTTAAATCGGTAGGTTCTGAGAAAAATTATGAATACATTTGTCTCCATGATGAAGATCATTGAAGGACTTTTTAACAGTTCAGCGCGAAGTGTTGTTCCAAGTAACGTTTAATTCAATTTCTTTGTGTGATGTATTTTTTGGTGTTTTTTTGACATAATATTACATTCTATTACCACAGCAGATCATGTGCTATATTTCTTTAACTCGAAACTTTGCATGTACATTGCGGGCGGAGCCAGCGGGAAACTGCTAGTATATTTCTAAGAAAGATAGTTGTAAGAAATTACAGACAACATTTAGGGTATGTGAAAAATCCGTCTTTGAGACGACTGCAAGCAAGTATGCAAAAATGGAAGAAAAACGATAAAAAATGATCAAAATCCGAAAATTCACGGGGAAATACTGTATGTCCATAATATGAAAAATACCGGAAAAATGACAAGGAAAGGTTACAATACCAAAATATGACTTTATATGACCAGTGAAAATTGCATTGTTTTAGTCACCGTAGATAAAGTTATGCTTAACTTGTTCTTTCCATAATTTAAAGAAAAAATCTGGCATGACGTAAACATCCGGGCCCTATTAATAACAATACCGTTATCATTTCCAACCTCCGTTCTGTTTCCATTTTATTAGGAAACTTGTGTTATAGACTTTCGCTAGAAGTATGATGAAATGAAAAACATGTATCTTCGCTAAAAAGCGAATACTGGAAGGTAAACGGAATACAAATTTACGAAAAGTCAAATATTCTAGTACTTTCAAAGTTGACTCACCTGAGTTGCTCCAACTATCAATAATAGGTTTGCAATTGTGAAACATGCCCACACTATTGTTCCTCCAGTAAAGATGGCTGCATCACCTGAAATGTAATAATAATAATAATAATAATAATAATAATAATAATAATAATAATAATAATAATAATAATAATACTTTAATGGTGTGTCGCATCCATCCGTCCGTCCGTCCGTCCGTCCGTCCGTCCAAAAAATTGGAAATTTATGAAACTTATCCCTTGTAATATACACAGCCTGACAACAAGTGTTATGCACCCAGAAGGAGTGGTTGCAAGTGAGTGAAACTACATATGCTGAAAGACCATGTGCCTCACTGGCTGCCCTTATTCGGTTTGGAATGATGTCTAACAGGCTTTGGATCTTCACCTCAGGCAAGTTCGTCCACAGTTGTTGCAGCTATCTTACCAGATTCCCCAAGTTGGTACTGGGACGGAGTCCCGTTTCAATGTCATCCAACAAGTATTCAATAATGGAGAGGTCCGGGGATCTTGCTGGCTACGGGAGGACCTCAACATGCTCTAGGCAGTCCATAGATACACGTGTTACGTGTGGACGTGCATTATATTGTTGGAACACTGTCCCAGGGTCTTGTGCCATAAGGGGTAGGCCGTACGGACGCAGAGTGTCTCTGACATATCGTTGTGCCGTCAAAGTATCCCGAAGCGCTATTAGAGGTGACCTAAACGCATATCCCATGGCTCCCCACACCATGATGCCAGGGATTACGCCTGTGTGCCTTTCCACAATATGGGCAGTATTTACCCTCGACGCTACCAAACCTGCACACGGTGGTCATCGGCGGTTATGGACAAGCGGGACTCATCACTAAACATGATGCAACGCCAGTCGTCCTCTATCCATCCCTCCTGGGCAAGGTAGCACTCCAAATTCAGGCGTTGGTGTTCTGGTGTCAATGGTAACCCACGCATGGGGCGGTAGGATCCCAATCTGGTGGATGCGAGTCATCGAGACACTGTGCGGGAAATCACAGTATGTTGCAGAGTCTACAGTACATGCTCGCGGATGGCGGGTGCCGAAGTTATGGGATCCCGTCGTGCTTCGTGCACCATATGACGGTCCTCCCTCCGGGTGGTGTTTCTTGGTCGACCCAAACTTGCACGATGTGATTGGGTGCTCTTATGTACTCACTGAGTCCAACATCGGGCTCCTGTGACATCTGAATGGGCCACATGCCTGGAAATTGCACGATAACCAGCCTCATGCATTCCCACAATACGGCCTTTCTCAAATGCTGTCAGTTGGTGGATAGGCTGTGTCTAACGCATCTGCGAGGCATCGCGGGTGCTTCGTACTGTACGTAGACCTCTCTGCACGTTTTGCTTAACTCTCTTACAGCAGTTGACTGGTAAAAACGTATCAATAGCAGGACGGCGCCATCACGAATGCACTCTGATGGGCGCTCTACACATTACAGATCCTTGTAAATACAATCATTTACTCACACATCAATGGTGTGCTTGTATAGCGAAATGAGATAATATTGGACCGCTCCCTCCGGGTGCTTACCTTTTCTTGTCAGGCAGTGTGTATTTTTTAAATTACAATTTGCTTTACGTCGCAATGACATAGATAGGTTTTTATGACGTCGATGGCATTGTAAAGGGCTAGGAGAGGGAGGGAAGTGGCCGTGAACTTATGGTAAATGATTCCAATCCGTAATCCATCTTCCCCAATTTGTTCTCCTCAATTCCAACTTTTATTATTATCCTTCCTAATTTTAACCACTCCACTCAAGTTTAATCATCTAATAATGCCATTCCAAGCCATATCCCCACTGACAGCTCGAGCTGTTCGTCTTCTTACTTCCAAGTCTTCCCAACCCAAAATTTACAACATTTTCTTAATACTACTCGTTTGTAGGGAATCGCATCAAATCATACTGCTTTCATTTGGATGTTATCCAGTTCACGAATCAAGAAATCCTGGTAGAATCATATTGTAAATGCGGTCTTGTCAGTAAATTATCGCCCTATCCCTTACATCCTTGCTACAAGCCCTCAATACTGTCATAACCTTTATTCACAATCCCGTCAATGTGATAAACCGCATAAAATATTTCCTTATAACCCTAAGTACTTACAGTGATCCTCATGAGTTATTATCACCCCATTAATACAGCAATTAAAACAGAGTGGAATTTTCTTGTTGGCGAAATTAACAACCTGGCTTTTCACCCCGTTTATCAACATGCCATAGCCTGCTGTCCATCTCACAAATTTGTCAAGATGTTTTTGGAATAGCTTACACTCCAATAACTTATTCATTACTCTATGCAGGATAACATTATCCGCTAAACTTTATATCTGTGATTTTAGTTCTTTACTTGTATAATTTATGTACGGTATATAAGGAAACACAGAGGTCCAATAACACTGCCTTGTGGGACCCCCTATTAATCATTACAGGATGAGATCTAATTCTCTGAGCAGTATTCTCTTGAAGTTCAGCCACCCATTCAGTCACTCTTTCGTCTAGTCCAAGAGTCCTCATTTTCGTCAGTAATCTTCCGAGATCTACCCTTTTAATGCCCTTGAATAGGTCAATGACGATAAATTTTCATTTGACCTCTTGATTCTAAAATATCTGCTATATCTTTGTGGGAATCTTAAAGTTGATACTCCCGGGAATAATGGTCCAAAATCACCACGTGGTCCTTAATCATTAACAAAAATTTTTTCACCTTGTGTTTGATATCCCGCACACGGAACACTAAACAAAATACCTGTCACTAACAGACGATAAACAATGAAGAACTCACAAACTGGCCGGCACATGACACACAAGTAAACAGACGACTTTCACTTCTTCCCGGTGCCAAATTACGTAACGTATGAAGTAGAAAGTAAAAAAAATTAAATAAAGAAGGGTCCTTCGCGTCCGGATAAGGTCCGGACAATCGAGATTCTACTGTATTTTCAAAATAGCACTTACCATTCATTCCACCGTTTTCTTTGGCGAGATGATCCGCCACAGATCCTATGCCTACAGTCTGTAGTAGCGAAAGTACCTGTAAAACATATAGGGCAGTAGTGAAATGTGAATTATAAGCTAAACCTATGTTAAAAATATTAGAAGGATAGAAACATTGAATATAAATATAATACGATGACGATGATAATGAAAATGGTTGGATACATGAACTACAGACTGAAGTAGTTCTCAAATATGGATAATCACTCTCAACTATACAATTGTAGCCTCCAAACGCTTTCCGCAGAATTTTGCGTTCATTCTTCAGCAGGCCTGTTAACAAACTGTAGCTGCTGTCGGTAAGCGTTCGTGAATTAAGAAATAATTAATAATAATATTAAAAACCAATGTAACCGCAATCGGTTAACGTGTCTAGCAAATAATAAAAATACTAATAATAACAAGATACAAATTAGATAATAATAATAATAATAATAATAATAATAATAATAATAATAATAATAATAATAATAATAAATAGGGAAAATAGAAAAATCTCAATGTTGCGGTGGTTTTACACCAAAGCTTGGAAACGTGACGGTTAACTTATCAATACGCAACATCGAACCATAGGCAAAGTAATCATAACTTACAGGCCTAACAATGACAACTACGGACCGAATTGTGGAAGGTAGAAGGAAGCCCTATTGAGGTCCATGGGAAAGTATAACGTTTGGGGAAGAAAAGGTTCACGATCATCCACCTCGAACTCATAATATTGACAAATTAAAAGATACAATTACAAATAAAGGAAACAACTAGAACAACCAAGTTCAATATTACACAAATCAATCATTCAATCTAAAGAGTTCTTGCTTGTTGTTTTAAGGGGCCTAACATCGAAGGTCATCGGCCCATAATCTAAAGAGTAAAAACCAATTTAACCATTTTACACACACAGTCACTTTCTTTTTAGAGTCCAACAAATAAACATATGAAAATACAAAGATAACATACGATTATTCTTCTTTTCCCACAGTCCAATTTTCCAAGGTCAGATAAATATTTTACAATCACTACACAAACAAGCAACGCCTTTAAACAAGTGATTACGAATGTGGCTTCACGTGACTCCCACTTTCGTGTGAAATGACTAGCATATTCATAAGCGAAGGCGGCCAAAGCCAGAAGCGCAAGAAAGATGAATTTTGTCGAAAACCGCTACAGTTACGAAGACAATGCATATGACGTTCCTTTGCAGAATATGTTACTTCGGGGTCACACTGAGCTCTTCGTTTTGTATAGGGCCAACCAATTACCAGTTATTTCAGTTGATCAGTGCAAAAATTACCAAAACTGGGGACATACCATGTAAACAAACAAACACACACCATCTCGTTTTTATTAATGGTATTTATTTATTTATTTATTTATTTATTTATTTATTTATTTATTTATTTATTTATTTATTTATTTGTCTTTAATAGTGGCGAAGTTAGGACTCATGGGCCTCTCTTACACTTAACCACGTAATTGTACAGGAAAAACCGTAGAGGATATTAAAATATTTTAAAAGAAACTAATTTGTATCATAAATTCAAAATAAATACATCATAATTATACCAATATGCACATTTCATTTGTAAAACTAATAAATGAAATTTAATGATAAGTTTAAATTAATTTAAAGAAAAGTTAACTAAATTATACACACATCCACACATCACCATTCACCCATCAAGATTCACACCGTGGGCTGCTGCATCTAAGAGATACCTTCTGTAGGAAGACTTGAAAGACGCCAGTGAGTTACTACTTCGGATGTTATTTGGAACAGAGTTCCATAATCTACTCCCCGTCGCAATAAATAAGCGATTAAAGGCAGCTGACCTGCTAAAGGGAATGGCAAGTGTAGTAACAGAGCGTGTATTATGCTGGTGAAAAGAGGAAAGGTATGTAAAGTTTGATTACAGGTACAGGGGAATTCTCTCAGTCAGTGATCTGTACACCAACAGGGCTACATGAAGATTTCTGAGTTCTTCAAATTTTAGGAGGGAAAGTTGCTTGTAGTAAGGTGTGACACGAGTGTCGTAGCGTAACGAAAATATAAATCTGATGCAGGAATTCATGGTGCTTTGTATTTTTCTAATTTGTTCTTTCGTTGCATCTATGAATACAGCATCAGAGATTTCCAAATGGCAGCCAATGAAGGACATTTTAGTGGGAGTAGTGTGAAGAGAACAACAATATACGGTTGTAAGAGCCAAGAATCCTAGTAATGTACTTCCAGAAGACATTCACTGAAAATTCATATCTGACTCCCTTGGGCAATCTGCGCATCTAGGTACAGTATAATACTGATGATAAGGAGATGGGAAGAGGGTGAACCGGGTGTTGTCAGATAGCCTACACCTGTCGAATAACACCAAGGTGACTGCTCAAGGCTTATTTTCCCAACCGCTGGACGAATCACCATCAACAGGGTCATACGCCCTCACTCCATATGAGCGGCCCGCGAGGGCTTTTAAAATATTTTTAGAATGTGAAGAAAATTTACAAATTTTTTTCATAGCTCGTTCAAAAATGTATTATTTTTTATACCCTTTATAGATCCAAGTCAGAACTTATTTATTCTTTAATATTATTTCCTTTTTTTAGGTATTAACTTGGTCTGAATGGGTTACATTTTATCCAAACTGCAGCTTAGAATGAGCCCTCACAAATGCCTTTGCTGGGTCTTAACCATTACAAAAACGGCTAAGCGATCCATACCAATTCTTGAACTTCATGCTAACCTCATTGTGGACATTTTATGAAATTTAGTATGCACTGAATACCAAGAAATACTTTAATTGCCATTGGTGTAAGAAGTGTTTTCAATTCTTCGTTACCGGGCGTAAAGACGCGCGGCTGTGAGCTTGCATCCGGGAGATACTAGGTTCGAATCCCACTATCGGCAGCCCTGAAGATGGTTTTCCATGGTTTCCCATTTTCACACCAGGCAAATGCTGGGGCTGTACCTTGATTAAGGCCACGGCCGCTTCCTTCCAACTCCTAGGCCTTTCCTATCCCATCGTCGCCATAAGACCTATCTGTGTCGGTGCGACGTAAAGCCCCTAGCCAATTTTTCGTTCTTCTCTCCTTGATAGACCTGGCTGGTACACTGTGCTGCAAACTGGAAGAAATTTTCAGGGAATTTCTTCTGGAAGCACATGACTGCGATTCTAGGCTCTTATAACTGTATATCATTGTTCCCTTCACACTAGTCCCACTGAATTGTCTTTCTTTTTTTTTGTTTTGACTGCATTAATAATTTCAGTTTATCTTTAGGTTTTCCCCCTTCTTATCATTTGTCAAATAATTCAAACAAACTGACATTGTGGGGTGCTATTCTTCCAAATTCAATTGTCCTGAGTATAATAGGCTAGTGTTTATTTTTAATTTCTCTCTGTCATGCAATTATAAAGTAGTGTTTTAACCAATTCAAATTATTCAACTTTCATTTATGCATATTATTTCACAGTAGTGCCTCCGTTCTATTTGTAGAATTTAAATAAATAAATAAATAAATAAATAAATAAATAAATAAATAAATAAATAAATAAATAAATAAATAAATAAATAAATAAATAAATAAATAAATAAATAAATAAATAGATTTAATTTAATTTCCGGGTTGAACCGTGTTGTACTTGTACGCACATCACGTACAGTTTGCCGACGTTTCGAATACATTGCAGTATTCTTTTTCAAGGCGACTGGCAGTGTAATTTCTGCCTGGGAGACTGATTACCTCGGATCGAGTAGGGGTATTTCAATCGCCTTGACAAAGAATACTACAATGTATTCGAAACGTCGGCAAACTGCACGTGATGTGCAGACAACTACAACACGGTTCAACCCGGAAATTAAATTAATTCTTCACACCGTGGAAGCTTCACTTCTGAAATAAATTGAATTTTATTTATTGAAAGACATAGTTATTTATGATCGCTTGATTTTCCCAAGGAGAAATTTAACACTTTTTATTTATTTTTAGGTTGTCTTCTTGGAGGAGAACTATATAACTAAAGGACTGCAGAATTCTCGTAACAAATGGAGAATAGCTTTTTCTTCATATGGTGCTTACTGGGGATTGAATCGCTAGTCCTTTTCTCCATCCGCTATATTTTCAGCATCCTCCAGTATGGCCAGAACTCGGAGGCGTAAATTATTTTCTGTTTTAATGTTCCAAGTTTCGGCGCTAATAAGGAAAGTTGAGAACACCAAGGTCTTTATCAGCGTTTGTTTGATGCCTCTGCTTATCACACGATCCTTCCAGTTGATACATACTTACCCCAAAGGCCACTCCGGTGAAAATGGAGCCCTGTCTAAGGGAACATCCGCAGCAACATTTATTCACTGTTAAGCACTTCATCTTCTTCAGGAAAGTAAACCTGGAATTAGAAGCAAAAATAGATGAAATTAAATAAATATTTAGGCGGCATAGTAGTTACTATTATAAAGAGATGAAATGAAACTGTTTATACTTGAACGAGAAATGTTGATCTCCAGAAAGTATTAAACTCAATTACTTCACTTCGTACGTACAATAACATTTTCTTATGCATTCTATATTTATTTTATGCATTTATTTTAATTTTCAATATAAAGGAAGTGAAATCTGTAGTTTGATCAATATTAGCATTAGTTTTGGTATCAAAGCAACAGTTACTAAAATAATTTGTTGCTTCTAAATTACTAGTGGCTATTAGAACACAGGGCGAGGCAGAAAATTAAGGAGGTGATTCGGGAGGAGATAAAAGGAGATTACAAAGCCAGGGTTCTTTTTACCACTGCCGGAATCTGTAGCATGTACACAACAGAACTCTATGCTGTATTTGAAACTCTACCGCAGTTTCTACTGTGTGATAACTCCTTGAGATCGTTACAGCCTAATGATGCACGCTTCCCGCGGCACACTCTAGTGCAGCGGATCCAGGACCTGCTAGCTCGGTGTTGGATTGCTAGCACCAGAATCACATTTCTGTGCCTTCCAAGCCTCGTGGGTGTAGCGGGAAACGAGTTGGCTGTTAGCGCTGCCAAGGAGACAGTTGATAAACGCACCTCGTATAACAGGATCTACGCTGGCGTGGGTAATAAATGACTGGTGGATACCATGAGCTTAATGCCAAGTTCTGTTTCAGTCTCTCCGTTCGACACTCTGCTGTACACCCCCCTTCTTATATCCTGCAAGCCTAGCACAGTGTGTTGCAAGCGTGAGTGAGAGGGGAGAAACGTTCACTTCGCTAGTTGCTACGGAAGTGTTCACATCGGCTTCTGGTCGGCGCTTCTACTTCTGCTGTAGGGAGGCCAGCTGGCGACTTGGCTTAATTTCGTTTCCAGTAAGCATAGTAGCAATTACCCTCTCCAATACCTTCCGTCCCCTCCTTTCCCATTCAAACTTGTTGCTTCACGCATGTTTGTACCATCGGACAGTAATTGCACTCTAATACAACATTTCGACCGAGATCTAAAACTGCCAAGGAGGCAGCCACATTGCAACTTTTTTGTGCACTACAACTGTATGTTGCTGATTCATTTGATGACACTAGAGCAAACTCTCTGTCGTTAGTAAGACACATATTACGGGTGTGCACGAGATCTTTTCGTACTAGATATGGTCATGACATAGAGATTCATAGCCTGTACACCTCTGAAGGTACTGTTGCCAGGTAACATCACATCACACATTTTGTTTCATGACATTATTTCGGTACAAAAATTTTCGGACGGCCCCCAGGGCTCTTTTTCATAAAACTTGACGGGTTCGACAATTTCGACAATTATGTTAGATCTGACAAATTTGTAAATATATCACTACAATTTGCGGTTTCATAAATGTTACAATTTCTCCTTACTTGACAAGGAAAATCATAGTAACTTGTCAAAGTTAAAGAACTTGTTTCATGAACGTGACAATTGTATGTCAGACGCGACAATTTTATGTCAGATCTAGTAAGTTTACTATATAACGCACTAGATGGTTCCGGATGCGATGAATAGTCACTCAAGTTGAAGGTTAGGCTAATCCTTTGTCGAAAAAACCCGGCGTGGCCTCATTTAAATTTCTTCACCACTCTCACTACTGCTGTTACTGCAGTTCATTATCCATAAGAGAATTTAAATCACAAAACATTCACGAAAATGAACTCCCAAGTTATACACACATTACTTATAAAGAATACCTGTCACTTCTGCAATGACAATTTTACAAATTTGTAAATATGTCAAAAGTAATGACATATATCTGTTTCATAACACTACATGTGGGCTACAATTTGACAAATTTGTCAGATTTTTACCTGTCAGTTCAAACGTTTTACGAAACAGACATTTGTAAATTTATCGTACAAATCTATAATTTTGTAACTTGTAAGCTTTTATGAAACAGGATATTGTCAATATGTAAACGTTATGAAATAGGGCCCAGCTCTAAGTCATAATTATGTAAAAAGGTAAATTTTTTTGCTACTGAAAAAGTTTAAGCTTGTAGTCAAGTTAGTTTCACAGTAAAGCCTCAGTATGAATGAAACAGAAGAAGCAGAAAAATATAAAAGAAAAATTTCATTGCGTTCTACAAATAATAAACCGCACACCGAGTAATGCGGCTTGAAAGATAGTCGGCTCTACATAGTGGGCAGGCCTCACCGAGATGGCTGTCCTGAGAACAGTTTTCTATGGTTTCTCATTCTCACTACCGGGCAAATACTGGGACAGTCCCTATTCCAAGGCAACATATGATTCTTTCTCGCACTTCATCTGACTTCAAATCACCACCACACATCTCCTGGCCTGAGAAAATTGTGTTACCCTCTAGGCGGCTACCCTACCACTTCAGGGTAAGAATTGAAAAATCCCCGCAGTGATTGTAAAATTACAGCCTCCTCCTTTATCCGCACTTGTGACCGGCAATAGCAAGTAAAATGCAATTCAGAACACTAAGTAACAACTGCAGTGGTCGTCTTGAAATATCAGGCGGTGAAAACTCAACAACGACCTGTTGTTTGATGTACTGTCTTGGAGTGATGCTGAAACACCTGTTGAAGGCAGAGGACGGTGGAAATATGTCATCACCTGATGTGCTCAACCACACGGGACGACCGAAGTCAAAGGCTAAACTGTCTCCTGGCCCTTTGGCTGAATGGACAGCTTACTGGTCTTCGGGAGTGTTAGACCCGGGTTCGATTCCCGGCCATACATCAACCAGCCGTCGCACTGAATCAGCGCATCCAGGGTTCAATGCTACGGCGGGTAACACGTTATGTTTGATTCCCACCTAGGCCATGGCGGACACCGATGTCCTTGAAGAGGGTTAAATTAAAGACAAATTTCCAAAAAAAGTTGGCGCCCAACGTGTTAGTGCACTCTAACGGAGGACATTTAGAATTTTTCATGGAAAAAAGTGTTTCATGTGGTTTGCTGGTACGTTCTGTTCCTATGTGTTTCCCATGACCAATGTACTATGTAGAGTTCTAAAAAATGAGTTCTAACATGGAAATGAAGCGTCTCCGGACCCATGTCCATATAACATATTTTCTTCTTGTACGTGTGAGGAACGTGTCCTGAAAGTTTGATCTACTTTATTTTTACACTTTGTGTACATACAAGACATCACAGAACGACGCAGTAAAGTATCTTCCACTTAGGGTGGCGTCAGGACAGGTTTCCGGTCGTAAAACTAGGCTTTATCCACACCAAATGTCAATATCAATTAATTCGGGAAAAACCCATGCAGAAGATGATAATAATAATAATAATAATAATAATAATAATAATAATAATAATAATAATAATAATTGTACCGGGTGGTACACCTCTACGACGCAAGTTCAAATCTTGCGCCAATTTAACCTACTCTACAGGAGAAACCCTGAACTTTAAAAATCGAACTAACTCTACGGTTTACCAGAAGATGTCACTGAGTGTTTTTTGATTTACTTTTGTTTTTCTGTGATCAAGAAGTGTGGACATTCTCTAACAGATGTCTCTACCAAAAACTATGGTAATACACTCTGGTGCAAAGGAATGAACCTTCTTGAAGAAATTTTGTATTCAAAAGTTGTTGCCTTTACTAAATTTTTGTACTTTTATTTTTGGGTTGGCAATATTAATCCTTCCTTCCGCCATGTTTGAACTTAGCCAATCCCGAATTTCTTTAATTAATTCTCAGCCAATCATGTATGTCTTCTTCGATACGGATATGTAGCTCTTAGCTATCCAATAAACTTGAGGGGGTGTGTCTACTCATTCTTGAAAAGTCCCGAATTTTCCACGAGGGTATAAAAACTGCTGATTTTCTTGTCTCCGGGCCACTAGTATAACATCTAGCTCAGTGTGCGGATATGTAGCAGCGGGCGGGAAGCACCCCGTTCTTCAGGCACCAGTTCTTCATCAAGGTAATGGCCTCTTAACATCCGTATCTATTGCTAGCTCAGCAGTTTAACTCTCGGGGAAGGTTCGAAACCTTTAATATGTAACCTACCATTTTAAAATGTAAAGTCCTTTTCAGTCTATGTAAAAACTACAAATCTCTTTTACTGTAAAGCGCGAATAGAGAGCGCTTTACCCTCTCGAGCTCCCCTTCATCTTGAAATTGAGGTGACTACGTTTTCATAACCGTTTCTACGCTTCCTTAATGTGTTAAGTTTCCTCATACGAGTCACCTCCATAGATTGGGATTAGCCCCTGTATTATCGGCCTAGTGCCTCTTAGGTTTTAATATGTGTATTTAGGAGTGCAAGTTCTCGCCTCCATTCCCCTTGTATTTAGGGCCGTTTAAATTAATCTATTATTTTTTCATTTTAGGCCCAGTAGAATGGGTACAAGTTGCCCCTGTTCATTTAGAAGTATGCCTTAAGGGCAGTTGAGTGTAAGGTCTGCTTATGGCCTCCTGATAGGCTTGAACTATTGAGAGCAGGTCTGCTCTCTCCTAAATTTTATCTCTGTGTGCCTCTAGGAGGCTTAACATTGTAATTAGGAGCAAGTGCTCCTTGGCATGATGGGGTTTTCTGCCCTTTTGTTCAATTTTGTACCTTGGTAAAGTTGGGCTAATAGCTCAAGGATTGTGACTGGGGCTCGAAGCCCAAAACCTTGTAAAACACCCCTGAACGGGTAAAATTATTTTGTACCTGCCTTTCGTTGTTATTTCACCTAGTGGAAATTGTTAAATGTTGTTATCTGTTATTTGTTGATTTTGAAAAGAAAATATAACCTTTGTTAAAGTTTTAAATTAACTTTAATTTTGTAGTTGAGACCTATTCCAGCCCACACCTTCTTTCACCTCTGACTACCACGGATATCTCCGTAACAACAACAACAACAACAACAACAACAATAATAATAATAATAATAATAATAATTCTTTCTATCTATCTATCTATCTATCTATCTATCTATCTATCTATCTATCTATCTATCTTTCTTTCTTTCTTTCTTTCTTTCTTAATCCGTTTACTCTCCAGGGTTGGTTTATTCCCTCGGACTCAGCGAGGGATCCCACCTCTACCGTCTCAAGGGCAGTGTCCTGGAGCGTGAGACTTAAGGTGGGGAATACAACTGTGTAGGAGGACCACTACCTAGCCCAGGTTGCCTCACGTGCGCTGCTGAACAGGGGCCTTGTGGTGGGTGGGAGGATGGGAAGATCGGAAGGGATAGACAAAGAAGAGGGGAGAAATCGGTCGTGGCATTAAGTTAGGTACCATCTCATCATTTGCCTGGAGGATATGTGGGAAAACCACTAAAAACCATTCCGAGGATGTCTGAGGTGGGAATCGACCTCTCCCCTACTCAGTTGGCCTCCCGAAGCTGAGTGGACCCCGTTCCAGTTCTCGTACCACTTTTCAATTTCATAGCAGAGCCGGGAACCGAACCCGGCCCTATGGGGATGACGGCTAATCACGCTAACCACTAGACCACAGAGGCGGAATAATAAATAATAATAATAATAATAATAATAATAATAATAATAATAATAATAATAATAATAATAATAATAATAATAATAATAATAATAATAATAATAATAATAATAATAATAATAATAATAATAATAATAATAATATACTTTTTCTACCGCTTTTACCCATAGCTGTGGGGTCGCGAGTGCAAACTGTGACGCACATGTGGATTTGGCCCAGTTTTACGGTAATATGTCCTTCCTGATGCCACCCCTATGTGGAGCGATGTAATCACTATTGCGTGGTGCTGTGGCGGTGGGTAGTGTAATGTGTTGTCTGAATATGAAGAGTAAAATGTTGGGACAAACACAAAACCCCAATCAACGAGACGGAAGAATTAATCAGACGCGATTAAAATCACCGAACCGACTGGAAATCGAACCCGGCCCCTCTGAACCGAACACCTCAACGCTGACAATTCAGCCAGGGAGTCGGACATTAATAATAATAATAATAATAATAATAATAATAATAATAATAATAATAATAATAATAATAATAATAAATGTACCGGGAGGTACACCTCAACTCCGCTCATTCAAAATCAGCGCCTTAATAAACTCCCCTATCGATCAAAAGGTGAAACTTATACTATATGAAGTGCAGTCGCTTAAGTGCGGCCAGTATCCAGTAATCGGGAGATAGTGGGTTCGAGCCCCACTGTCGGCAGCCCTGAAGATGGTTTTCCGTGGTTTCCCATTTTCACACCAGGCAAATGCCGGGGCTGTACCTTAATTAAGGCCACGGCCGCTTCCTTCCAATTCCTAGGCCTTTCCTATCCCATCGTCGCCATAAGACATATCTGTGTCGGTGCGACGTAAAGCAAATAGCCAGCAGCAGCAGCAGCAGATACTATATGAAGTTGGAACATTAATCAGAAGATGTCACCACTGAAATATTAGGTAATTTTGTTATTGTGAAGTTTCCTAAACTGATTGAATTTCTCCTTGTTTTGTTTTGCTATACATCAAGAAGTTGGGACATTTTTCCACAGATAACACTACCAAAAAACTATGATCATGCACTCTGGTGCAAAGTAAAGGAAGTTGTTTCTGAAAGAAATTTTGTGTTTATAGGTTTTTGCTTTTTGCTTTTTGCTTTTTTTTTTGTAACTCTAGGTTTGCACCACTTGTCTCATCCCGCCAGTTTTGAATTTGGCCAATGAAAAATTTATGTAATTAATTTTCAACCTATCACAGGCTTCTTGTTCAATTTTGAGTGTAACCTTTGAGTTTAACCAATAAAATTGAGAGGGTGTGTACGGATTAGCCCCAAATCCTCTCGAACCTTCCCTGAGGGTATATAAACTACGGCTTTTCATGTTTCCTTGTCAATTGATCGCCGTCTTTCTAAGTGTGTGTGTTAAGGCAGGAGGCGGGGCGCCTCATTCTCCGGCCCGCAGAACATCTACAAGGTAATGGCCACATAAGTTCTCTTTTCTGTAGCTACCTCCGCAGCTTTATCCGAGGGGAAGGTCCGAATATCTAACTATGTAACCAACTTTTCTAAAATGTAAATCTTCTTTCGGCTAATGTGAAAAATTCATAAGGTCTTTAACTGTACATTGGGGATAGAGAGTGAGTTACCCTCTCGAGCTCCCCTTCATCTTGATTTGAGGTGACTACGATTTAGCAACCTTTTTCTCTGTAATATTTTAAGGCAATTTCCATGCGAGCCACCTCAGTAGTTTGGGAATAGCCCCTGTTTCATCGGCCGAAAGCCCTGTTGGTTTTAATTTTTCATTATCTGGGAGCGTTGTGAACGCCTCCGTTCTGTTTGTGTTCGGGCCATTTATTTAACCTATTCTTTTCCGCAAAGGCCCTGTAGGTTGGGTACTAGATACCTCTGTGTAATACTATTTCTATTTGTAATTTGCGCCTTGAGAGGCCAGAAAGTGTTTGAGTTTGGTGTAATGTTGCCTCGTGTAGGCTGGAAGAAACTGAGAGCCTGTTAGCTCTTTTCATGGTTTGTAATAGTAAAGTGTGCCTCTGGAAGGCAAGGTATTGTAAATGTTGGGAGCAAGTGATCTTGAATTAGGGGTTTTCTGCCCTTACCTAAATAATACCATTTCATTGTAAACTTGTAACCTAGGGGCTTGTAGCCCAGAATTGTCAAGGTCTGAATATTGAATTTTCCAATTTTTGAAATTTTCATTGTACCTGTAACCTCATGTTGTTCCGTCAGTGAAAAGATTGTTAAGTTAGCGATTTAAAGAGAAATAACCTTTGTTAAACTTTTAAATTCAATTTTGATGTGGTAGTTAGATCCATTCAACACTCGCACCTTCTGTCACCTCTTTCTGCTCCACGGATAATCTCCGTAACAATAATAACAATAATAATAATAATAATAATAATAATAATAATAATAATAATAATAATAATAATAATAATAATAATAATAATAATATGGAAGGAACTAAATCAAGATTCGACCATCAACCATTAATCACTAAATGTGGAATAATTTCCCAAGTAGACAAGTTCAAGTATCTAGGTGAAATTATTCAGCCAGCAGGGTTAAATCATGAAGCTAAAAGAGAAAGAACTGCTAAACTGTAAAGGGCTTACAAAATCACATGGAACAGATACAACAAAAGATGTATATCAAAAAATGCAAAATTACGACACTACAATACAGTCATCAAACCAGAGGCACTTTATGCATCTAAAACACTGATCATTGGCGGCAGGTCACAAATGAAAAGCATTGAGAAACAAGAGAGAAAAATTCTCAGCAAAATTCTAGGACCAAAGTTCGAAAATGGAATTTGGATGAAAAAGAAACCACACGAAATTTTTCAATTCACAGAAAAAATCACAGATACCATCAGAAAGAGACGACTAAAATTCTACGGACACCTACACAGAATGGATAACAACAGGCTGACAAAGAAAATTCTAAACTTAGCTCTAACCCTGAAAATTCGCAACAATTGGTTAGCAGAAATTCATGAAGATCTACAAGAAATGGGTACTGAGGACGAAACCATTCAAGATAGAATGAAATTTAGAAGCTTAGTAAACAAACATAAATTTGCAGAGAAACCAACAAGAAAAAATTCAGGCTGGGCAGAAACACCCAGAAAGGAAGACAGTGAAAAAAATGAAGAGATATTGGGAAGAAAAGAAGAAGAAACATTGTGCAAAAATAAGTTCAAATGCGTTCCACAGTTGGGCACAACGAATCATCATCAATAATAATAATAATAATAATAATAATAATAATAATAATAATAATAATAATAATAATAATAATAATAATAATAATAATAATAATAATAATAATAATGTTTTAACGTCCCACTGACTACCTTTACGGACTTCGGGGACGCCGGAATTTTGTCCTGTAGGAGTTCTTTTACGTGCCAGCAAATCTACCGACACAAGGCTGACGTGTTTGAGCATCTTCAAATACCACCGGACTGAGCCAGGATCAAAGCTGCCAACTTGGCCTCAGAAAGCCAGCGCCTTAACCGTAGAGCCAATCAACCCGGCTAGGAGAATAAGAAGAAGAAGAATAAGAAGAAGAAGAAGAAGAAGAAGTATAAAAACCTACCTGTAATCTCACGTTACCTTCTGTTCCTCCGGCACAGACCAAACACCACTGTCACAAATCAGATGTTATCACAATATAATAATGCATGCTATCTTATCTGATAATGATAATGACAGTTCGTTGTTTTACATGGGAGAAGAGCAAAAGGGAGGTCACGAATTAAGTAATTTAGTTGACTAATCGATAGGACATCGGAAATTATGCTTTGAAAAATAATCGCGCTTATTTCACCAGGGAGAAATGTGCACAATTTCAGTCCCACGTGAAGAAAATATCTCTGGTAGTGGCAGTAGCGATTATTGTTTTGAGATGAAGTACAACTGACCAATCATCCTCTCGTAACACTAATGAGAGAAAAAATGGAAGACATCCGATACTTCGAAGAATGAAGGTATCGGTTAAAGAAAGGGCAGGGCCACAGATGGCGTGAAAATGATCCTCGACTGGTTTAAATCGTCAGTTGCGAATAATAAAGAGCATGCGCGCCGATTCATTTTAAGATGAGCTTTGGCGTAATCAATCAATCAATCAATCAATCAATCAATCAATCAATCAATCAATCAATCAATCAATCAATCAATCAATCAATCAATCAATCAATCAATCAATCAATCAATCAATCAATCAATCAATCAATCAATCAATCAATCAATCAATCAATCAATCAATCAATCAATCAATCAATCAATCAATCAATCAATCAATCAATCAATCAATCAATCAATCAATCAATCAATCAATCAATCAATCAATCAATCAATCAATCAATCAATCAATCAATCAATCAATCAATCAATCAATCAATCAATCAATCAATCAATCAATCAATCAATCAATCAATCAATCAATCAATCAATCAATCAATCAATCAATCAATCAATCAATCAATCAATCAATCAATCAATCAATCAATCAATCAATCAATCAATCAATCAATCAATCAATCAATCAATCAATCAATCAATCAATCAATCAATCAATCAATCAATCAATCAATCAATCAATCAATCAATCAATCAATCAATCAATCAATCAATCAATCAATCAATCAATCAATCAATCAATCAATCAATCAATCAATCAATCAATCAATCAATCAATCAATCAATCAATCAATCAATCAATCAATCAATCAATCAATCAATCAATCAATCAATCAATCAATCAATCAATCAATCAATCAATCAATCAATCAATCAATCAATCAATCAATCAATCAATCAATCAATCAATCAATCAATCAATCAATCAATCAATCAATCAATCAATCACTACTGATCTGCATTTAGGGCAGTCGCCCAGGTGGCAGATTTCCTACTGTTGTTTTCCTAGTCTTTTCTTAAATGATTGCAAAGAAATTGGCAATTTATTGAACATCTCCCTTGGTAAGTTGTTCCAATCCCTAACTCCCGTTCCTATAAACGAATACTTGCCCCAATTTGTCCTCTTGAATTCCAACTTTATCTTCATATTGTGATCTTTCCTACTTTTAAAGACACCATCCAAACTTATTCGTCTACTGATATCCTCCCACGCCATCTCTCCACTGACAGCTCGGAACATACCACTTAGTCGAGCAGCTCGTCTCCTTTCTCCCAAGTCTTCCCAGCCCAAACTTTGCAACATTTTTGTAACGCTACTCTTTTGTCGGAAATCGTCCAGAACAAATCGAGCCGCTTTTCTTTGGATTTTTTCCAGTTCCTGAATCAAGTAATCCTGGTAAGGGTCCCATGTACTGGAAACATACTCTAGTTGGGGGTCTCACCAGAGACAAATAAGCTCTCTCCTTTACATCCTTACTACAACCCCTAAATACTCTCATAACCATGTGCAGAGATCTGTACCCTTTATTTACAATCATATTTATGTGATTACCCCAATGAAAATCTTTCCTTATATTAATACCTAGGTATTTACAATGATCCCCAAAGGGAACTTTCACCCCATCAACGCAGTAATTAAAACTGAGAGGACTTTTCTTGTTTGTGAAACTCACATCCTGACATTTATCCCCGTTTATCATCCATACCATTGCCTACCGTCCGTCTCACAACATTATCGAGGTCATTTTGCAGTTGCTCACAATCTTGTAACTTATTTATTACTCTATACAGAATAACATCATCTGCGAAAAGCCTTACCTCTGATTCCACTTCTTTACACATATCATTGATATATATAAGAAAACACAGAATTCATTTGTCACAGTTGGCGATTATTTCAGCAAGGTATGGCAGATATCTTGGATTCAGGACTATATCGCGATTGACCTATCTATGGCAGTTGATAGGATAGATCATGGGAGACTACTCGAAAAAAAACGAGCGCAACTGGACTAGACAAAATAGTGACTGAATGGGTGGAAATATTTCTAGAAAATAGATCTCAGAGAATAAAGGAGTAGGCGAGTTTTATCTCACCCTATAGTAACTAAGAGGCGAATTCCTCACCGCAGTATTATTGGACCTTTATGTTTTCTTATATATATATATATATATATATATATATATATATATATATATACATGATAAGATTAAAGAAGTGGAATCAGAGATAAGGCTTTTTGCAGATGATGTTATTCTGCATAGAGTAAAAAATAAGTTACAAGATTGTAAGAAACTGCAAAATGACCTCGATAATGTTGTACGATGGATAGTAGGCAAAGACATCATGGTGAACGGGGTTAAAAGTCAGGTTATGACTTTCGCAAATAGGAAAAGTCCTCTCAGTTTTAATTACAGCGTTGATGGGGTGAATGTTCCTTTTGGGTATCATTTTAAGTACCTAGGTGTTAATATAAGGAAAGGTCTTCATTGGGGTAATCACATAAATGGTATTGTAATTAAGGATACAGATCTCTGCACATGGTTTTGAGGGCATTTAGGGTCTGTAGTAAGGATGTAAAGGAGAGAGCATATAAGTCTCTGGTAAGATCCAACTAGAGTATGGTTCCAGTGTATGGGACCCTCACCAGGATTACTTGATTCGAAAACTCGAAAAAATCCAAAGAAAAGCAGCTCGATTCATTCTGAGTGATTTCCGACAAAAGAGTAGCTTTACTAAAATGTTGCAAAGTTTGGGCTGGGAAGACTTGCGAGAAAGGAGACGAGCTGCTCGACTAAGTGGTATGTTCCCAGCTGTCAGTGGAGAGATAGCGCGGAATGACAGTAGTAGACGAATAAGTTTGAGTGGCGTCTTTAAAAGTTGGAAAGATCACAATATGAAGATAAAGTTGGAAGTAAAAGGGACAAATTGGGGCAATTATTCGTTCAGAAGAAGGGGAGTTAGGGATTGGAAAAACTTACCAAGGGAGATGTTCAATAAATTTCGAATTTCTTTGAAATCATTTTAGAAAAGGCTAGAAAATCAACAGATAGGGAATCTGCCACCTGAGAGACTGCCCTAAATACAGATCAGTATTGATTGATCATTGAAAGTTGTTTGGACGTGTCGAGTTTTGGAAAGTACAAGCGGACATGTTCAGTATTGGAACAAACAACAATGGACATAGTGCATTTTGGAATTGATTCTTAGAGAAGTTGAAGACTTAATACTACTAAACGTACGTTAAGTGCAACACAGTTATTATTTGATGACAATGCTACATTGTACAATACAGTAGTGGAAAAATTTTCATCTTCAATTATTAATTTAACATTAAGAGTAAATTAATATTGTCTTCTTGGGGAACAATTTTAAATAACATCGCTGCCATTCTTTGGCTCATCGTCCTCCTCCTGTTGTACCTCCTGCTCTTGGAAGTTCAGCTGTCTAGAACTTGCCAATTTCTTGGAGAAGCTCAGCTCTGGGTTAGATTTCTATTCACTACTATAATGCTTTTTGAGTGGATTGAAATGTTACTCACTCTTGTATATAAATAAATAATCGTATGGCCTCAGCTACCGTGTGTAGACATTTCGATTTGACGCCATCTGGCTGTCTGCTCGTCAATTTCGACGTTCCGTTTTACTCTAGGTCCGCTAGATGGCAGACAGAGTAAACCGGATCTCTCTTGGGCGTCTATGGCTGAGATTTAATTAATTTTGTCGGGTAAATACCAAATGTATCACCAGAGATCTTTTACATGCCGACATCGTACGACATGGAGTGTCGAATGGACTTTTTTCCGCCCCTCAAAAATCCGACTACCTCTGCCGGGTTCGAATCCGCTATCTTGGGATTTGGAGGCCGACACTCTACCACGGATCCACAGAGGCTGCTATTTACTCTTGTGACTTTAGTTAAAACACCAAACTTTGGTTTCACTCAAATATTTGATTTATGTTCTTGCCTCTTCTGTAAACATCTTTCGGCTCCCCCAGATTTGTGAAATATGTTGTTTTGCCCCGAATGGTCACTGTGGTCTGGTTTATTTGTTTGATGAATCTTTTCGTGCGAGAGAAATTGAAATACCTGTTAGCAGGTGGTCTTAAAACTTCACTAACTGTTTTCTTAGAAATAAAAAAATCCCGTCTTCGGATTTCCTTTTTAGTGCGATGAAAGGAAAGAATTTCCTGCTACGGGACAACAAGAAGTACTCTATTATGTGATTTGGAGCGTCACGTTTTCTAAGACTTCTATATCGCTGGCGACGAGTTGTACACAATGCTAGTGACTACTTTGAAGGGCAGTAAAACTTAGTAATATGTATCTCTTTTGTATCAGTTGTTATTAAATAGTTCGTTCGTTCGTAATCGGTTTACCCTCCAGGGTCGGTTTTTCCCTCGGACTTAGCGAGGGATCCCACCTCTACCGCCTCAAGGGCAGTGTCCTGGACATTCAGACTTTGGGTCGGGGATACAACTGGGGATAATGACCAGTACCTCGCCCAGGCGGCCGCACCTGCTATGCTGAACAGGGGCCTTGTGGAGGGATGGGAAGATTGGATGGGACAGACAAGGAAGAGGGAAGGAAGCGGCCGTGGCCTTAAGTTAGGTACCATCCCGGCATTTGCCTGGAGGAGAAGTGGGAAACCACGGAAAACCACTTCCAGGATGGCTGAGGTGGGAATCGAACCCACCTCTACTCAGTTGACCTCCCGAGGCTGAGTGGACCCCGTTCCAGCCCTCGTACCACTTTTCAAATTTCGTGGCAGAGCCGGGAATCGAACCCGGACCTCCGGGGGTGGCAGCTAATCATGCTGACCACTACACCACAGAGGCGGCTATTAAATAGTTGCCACTATTAAAGTTTCAACCCTCGTATTTCTTGTAATATTTTCTTTACCGGGCGAGTTGGCCATGCGCGTAGAGGCGCGCGGCTGTGAGCTTGCATCCGGGAGATGGTAGGTTCGAATCCCACTATCGGCAGCCCTGAAGATGGTTTTCCGTGGTTTCCCATTTTCACACCAGGCAAATGCTGGGGCTGTACCTTAATTAAGGCCACGGCCGCTTCCTTCCAACTCCTAGGCCTTTCCTATCCCATCGTCGCCATAAGACCTATCTGTGTCGCTGCGACGTAAAGCCCCTAGCAAAAAAAACAAAAAATTCTTTCTATGGAATTGCCGGCAAGTTGACGGAAGTGGACAGCAAATGTCTGAGAAGTGGAGTGGAGTGACGTGGCGTGGCGTGGAAAGCAAGTGGACCGTGTGAAATGAGCCTAACGAGGAGTGAGTGAGCTATAGCACTCACCGTCCAGGTAGAAAAATAACAGGAGTCAGCAATAATTACTTTTATATTGTTTTTGATGAATATTTGTAGCGTTTCCGCTGTTCACAGATCGCATTATGCATGTAAATTATGGTATCACTTCATGAGATCATAACTTCTATTGATGATTCATCAGCCGTTGAGTATTTCTCATTTTTCGCCCTTTCTCGCATTCGGGTCAGGTTGTGAAGGTGGTTCTTCAATGACAGCTCGCGAGGAGACGATTCTCAGGTAGTAACTGTACACAACCAAAAAAAAGTAGATGAATAGGCCTGAAACAGAAGTAGAAATAAGCTACATTTATTACGATTCAATGTGTTTGAAGCAGCGCTATGGAAAGTTAATGATGGAATTGTTGCAATGGGTATATTTGTAAGGAAATTTAACTGAATAATCATGGGCATTGCCGACTGCTTTACCGTAAAATCGTAAGTGTAGCACAGCGAGATATTCATCCCCCTTGCTAGTTAGTGTTAGTGTTGGCGTTCCTCAGGGGTCAGCACTTTGACTTCTCCTGTTCATCCTCTGTATGGGGACAATTCCCTCTCCCTCCCCCCTCTCTCTATTCCTATCAATATCTAACAAAAACATGGTGACATTGTGGCTTGATGGCATAAACTGTATTTCCGCAGGTCTCTCGAACACATCTACACTCAGTGCAGATATACCAGGTGCATAGGCCTATCCACAGCGTCTCACTCGGGTGCGTGACGTTGTTAATTGGACCCAGGAGGACCAGTGACTAGAGATGGGCGAAGTGACACTGCTGACAGTTTCGAAATATTCGACATGGCACAGCGAATTCACCACGCCATTGCGAAACACTGTCCAGATACTGTCGAGTCGGAAGTGCACTGTGTTTCAAAGAAAGATAAGGTGTCTATTTACGAGTTTCCGCTCATCTTCAGGAAAGTGTTGCGGAGTGTTTCTATTGAGGTGAAGCTATGCACACTAGTTGTTAGCAAGGCACTGTACAGCCTTGGAGTGGTTCGATAATCGTGTGGGGTGTGTTCTCATGGCATGTGCTGGGTCCTATTTTTCACCTGAACATATTGTTGACCGGTGACTGCCACCTTCAACTGCCTGATGACCACTTCACGTAGCTCAACAGCTATGGGGTGCTCCAGCAGGATAATGTACCTCGTCATCGGGCCCAAGTTGTCCAGAATTAGTTCGAGGAGTATTCTGAAGAATTTCAACCACAGTTATGGCCACTTGGTTCACCCGATATGAACCCAATCGATCATTGGTGTGCCATGCTCTAGAGGTCCATTCGCACTCCACTCAAGTTCTTGCAGCTACAAGTATCAAGGAGCTGTAGACAACTATACAGACGGGATGGATCAACATCTCTGCAAAATGTGTTTCATCTGTTTGTGGAATTGATGCCACGATGAATTGCTGCATTTTGTCAGGGTAAAGGAAAACTTACACGATCCGTATCCGCTGAATTTTGGACTGCAAAGAGTTATTCATCTCAGGAACTTTATGTTTGCCATCTTATCATTCTGATTGCCTTCAGCAGTATTTACATTTCGATGACTGTAATCCTACGTCGACTTTATGCATTGTTCATGTTTCCCAGACATGCAACTTAGTAGTAATCTTCAGACAGAAATATGTCGAATTCTTTCTCTAATCTGAGAAATGGACAACTTTGATCCCCGTAACGCATTCGTCTTCGTTTGGTTCCAACTCGAGGTTGGCCATCATCATGGAGCACACTTTTCTATTTTGTGTTTTCCATATCAGAATTGTGTTGCCGTGAATTGCGAAACACTGCCGGACGTTCAGCCTTTAGGACAATACTTCCCTCCAAAGTCGACTTTATCCTTCCATCTTGCATTCTGAGGCGAGTTGTGTCATGTCTTCTAGTGATGGGACATTCGATTCATTTTACTGAATCGATTCATTTGATTCCTTTCACGTTACTTAATCGATACAGTGATCCGATTCACGGCTCATTGGTCACCGCTCCTACTGCATCTGTGTAGTATGTGCTGGTAAGACAGCAGCAACAGCATTCAGTGCTCGCAGCTGTCATCTGGTCTTCATACTATGAACTCCTTTCTTAGAAAAAATGCTAGTTACTCTAATACTTCGAAGGTTTCCGGCGACGCAGGGTGGGAAAGGTTAGGATTAGGAAGGTAGCAGCCATGACCTGAATTAAGGTACAGTCCCAGCATTTCCTGGTGTGAAAATGGGGAAACTACGGAAAAACCATCTTAACGGCTGCCGACGGTGGGATTCGAACCCACCATCTCCCGAATGCAAGCGCATAGCCACGCGATATTAACCGCACGACAACTCGCTCAGTCATTTTTTTAAAAAGTATTTTTCTATCAGCTGAGGATTTTTTAAAGCGTCATATTTTGTATAGGCTACCCGAGATGTACAGTAGCCCGCTGGTTTTCTGATTCAGCACACTGTTATTGCGTCTGTGCACATATGATTGAAGTCTTGTGAAACGATGTGACATATGAACTGAGAGAATACTGAGCCGTTCTTCCCGATATAAAACAGGTACTTTTGAGTGGTCATGAGCATGACTCATAGTCATAGGGCAGTCTAGAGTCGAGTTTAATTGTCAAATGTCAACTAAGTTATGATACTAAGATTCACTAAACTAATAAATAGTATAACCTAATAGCCTACCTAACTAGCTACTTCAGAATTAGGTTGTGACTACCTTTTTAACACTGCAAATAAATCCAGCTATTATTTAAACCTCCCTGTAAGAAAAGGACAGTGAATGCAAATGGGTATTATTTTCAAATGAGCTGAGCTCGTGAGTCTATTATAGCATACGATTCTTTCAGTGTAGCATGGCTCACTGTATGTCTCGCTGCAGTGAGCCGATAAGGAGCCGTGTGTATCTTGTGTCTCACTGAGCCGCGCTCGTTCACGATTCTTTCGATGTGCCATGGCTCACTGTATGTCTCGCTGCAGCGGAAGCTCGGCTCTCCGCGTATCCAGTGAGCCGATAAGGAGCCGTGTGTATCATGTGTCTCAGTGAGCCGCGCTCGTTCACGATTCTTTCGATGTGCCATGATTCACTGTCTCGCTGCAGCGGAAGCTCGGCTCTCCGCGTGTCCAGTGAGCCGATAAGGAGCCGTGTGTATCATGTGTCTCACTGAGCCGCGCTCGTTCACGATTCTTTCAATGTGCCATGATTCACTGTCTCGCTGCAGCGGAAGCTCGGCTCCCCGTCAACGTCCAGTGAATGCGCCACTCAGCACTGTCCGCTGGGAGTAAGCTGAATCGTGTGCCGTGAGCTCGCCGTTCCTGTGAATCGATTCATTCGGACACTTGAATGAATCGATACACTGCTTCGAATCATACATTCAGTAGCCAACACTAATGTGTTCTTTGTCATTTCGCGGGGTGTGTCCCATATAGGTAGAGTTCCTGCGTTTCATGAGGGTTTAGACTTCACGCTATTTCCCAACACGACGGAGTATCTCCTCACTGGTGACGTGGCCTATGCATGGGTTCTTGGATATTCTGCAGCACATTAACATTTTAAGGACAGTAGTTGGTTCTTTGACGAAGCTGTAACTGTCTATACTTCGACACCTTCAGGCAGCACCGGTAACAAATAACACAAGTCAATGTGTTTCGTATCGGAGGATACGGTTCTACAGAAGATGGTTTAATTCCGGAAATACACTTTTTGCAGTGCTGCTTCTACATCCAGAACCCATTCTTGTGTTACGTAGCATCCTAGGTACTTGATTTGTAACACACTTTGAACAAGCTTTCCATCGAGTGCACTGACGGCAAAATGAGTTGTTTAAACATCACATTGTGTGAAAGGTGTAGTTCAGGACGTAAGTGGTTCTGCCATGGTTTGGGAGGGTTCTTTCCTACTAAGACTTGGGCCCACCCATTCTCGGTGACGAAGAGTTGCACTTCATGCAATGTCTTACAATACAATACAATACAATACAATAGATTTATTTTGTCTGGCAAGATTAAGGCCATTAGGCCCTCTCTTCCATCTAACCAGAAAATAAAGTTTCTACATGTGCGAAATTGAAATAAATACACTTACAATTGAAACATCTTGCAACTACTAAACAATACAATATTATGATAAAAAATAAAAAATAAAAATAGGAAAAAATAGGAGAATGCTGATGATGGTGGTGATGATGAAGATGATTATTTACACAATTATGACATAATTAGCTAATTTCTATTATCCTTAGTAATAACAGTGGGATTATATAAAGTCCATAATTTGAGGAAGGCTAAATCTACAATATTTCCATAGCATTACTTTGTAGGTAGCGGTGACAAAGTTGCCTAAAACTAGCAGGTGAGGCTCCTCTGACAGAGACGGGTAGTGCATTCCATTGTCGTGCCGAAGAAATAACAAATGAGTTTATGTATCGTGTGGTGCGGTGAGGTGGAATAGATAAGAGTGTATCAGATTTTGACCGTGTTCCAAAGCTGTGATTGGATGAGAGGTGGTGAAATTGACTGTACAAGTAGGGAGGTGAGCATAAGGAGAGTATTCGACGAAGAAGGCATAAAGCATGAAGATTACGGCGCTGTTTGAGTTTTAGCCAACCGAGTTCATCGTAGGTAGGTGTAACATGGTCAAAGTAACGTAGGTCACATATATAGCGAACACAGGCGTTTTGCGCGCGTTGTAGTTTGTCGTTAAGAGTAGCAGTCAGGTCGTTGTACATAGCGTCACAGTAGTCGAAATGAGATAATACCAGAGTGCAAATGAGGCGTTCTTTTAATACTCGAGAAAATATGTTGCGGAATCTTCTAAGTGAGTTAAGTGTCGCAAATACTTTCCCGGAGATTCTGGTAACCTGCTGCTTCCAAGAAAGATGTTCGTCTATCATAACGCCGAGATCTTTGACAGATTCACTGAAATCAATGGGTGAATTTTGTAGGTAGAGTTTTGGTAAAGTGAATTTGCTTATAGTTTTTGAACAAAGCCGAGGATGTGAAATTATTATAGCTTGAGACTTTACGTTATTTAATCTAAGTCCATGCATGTCAGTCGAGTTACAGATTTCTTGTAAGTCTCTATTGAAATTTTTAATTTCATCGGTTAGTCTTTCGGTTCACAGTGCAAGTATAGTTGTATATCGTCAGCGTACATGTGGTGTCAGCAGATGTTTACCGACGACGTAATATCATTGATATACACAGTAAATAGAAGCGGTCCTAGGACAGACCCTTGTGGAACACCAACCTCTACGGATCGCCAGGATGAATATTCATTATTGTTATTTCTTACACACTGCAGACGACCACGGAGGTATGAATTCATCCACTGAAGACTGTTTGTCGAGAACTGGAGTTTAAATAGTTTGGAAAGTAGTATGTCTATGTCAACAGAGTCAGAAGCTTTAGAGAAGTCAAGAAGAGCTAGTATGGTAACTTGTCATGGGGAGTATGCTGTGGACAGTTGCATTTTCCAGATGACAACAGCCGTATTCACAGGTCTGCACGATTATGTGACTGGTTTGATGGACATGCTGTCATACTTCGACTGGCCCTCTAATTCCCCCGATCTTGATTCCACGGACTACTTGGTAAAAGGCAGACACCAATGACCCTTCAATATGGTGATCCTCCGGGATCTAATCATTAGTGAATGGCTACAAATGCATATGGCATACACGTAGAAACTTGTTGACTCACTCACTCACCGAATAAAGGTGGTTATCAAAGTTGGAGGCGGTGTTACACGGGATTAGAATGATGTCTGCAAGGTGTGAATAATTTTTTGTCCGGTGAGCTTATTACACACCGAAACAACTATTTCTTATACTATTTTTATTTAGAACTTCAAAGCAATATCATCATACTTTCTCACTGAAATCACTTCATATTAATAGTAATACTCCGGCTAATTCCGAGACATAGTATGACTAACTCCGCCGTAGTCTGAAAATTCATGCCGATAAAACTGCAAATCTTACTACTAATAATAGTGTTATTGGCTTTACGTCTCATTAACGAGTTTTACGGTTTTTGGGGACGCCGCGGTGCCGGAAAATAGTCCTGCAGGAGTTCTTTTTACGTGCCAGTAAATCTACCGACAAGAGGCTGACGTATTTGCTTTTTTTTGCTAGTTGCTTTACGTCGCACCAACACAGATTGGTCTTACGCCGACGATGGGACAGGAAAGGGCTAGGAGTGGGAAGAAAGCGGCCGTGGCCTTAATTAAGGTACATCCCCAGCATTTGCTTGGTGTGAAAAAGGGAAACCACGGAAAACTATTTTCAGGGCTGCCGACAGTAGGGTTCGAACCTACTATCTCCCGAATACTGGATACTGGCCGCACTTAAGCGACTGCAGCTATCGAGCTCGGTGACGTATTTGAGCCCTTTCAAAGAACACCGAATTGAGTCATGATCGAACGTGCCAAGTTGGGCTCAGAAAGTTAACGCCTCAACCGTCTGAGCGACTCAGCCCGATGCAGGTCCTGCTTGAATGTATTAATAAAAGTTGTACGAGTTCTCAAGTTTAAGAAGCCTGTCTTCCAGACATAGTATACTGTACTGAAGTTTCATAATACTACCACCGAAGGAACACTCTTAAACCACCAGAATACAAGATATTTAGAGGACATTACAGGATCTCTCATAGAAACAAAGAACGAACGCACAGTGTTTGTACTATGCACTACGTCAGTTACCTCAGCTGAATGTATGTCACGCACGGCTGCCCTGATTTAAGCGTGTATATAATCTTATATTAAATCTTACCTTATAAAATATGCAGGAAGTGTCGTCCTTCCCGGGTTATACAGACGTTAAGGCCGGTCTCCACTGATTAACATTTAACAACAACATGTTTAATGTTAAGAGTGTTAAATGTTAACTGGTGCCACCATCAACATGTTGAATGTTAAATGTTGAATACTGTTTCATTTAACATTGTGTCCACACTTAATAAACATGTTAAACTTGACTTTCTTTGTTTATATATAGGCCCTAAATAGTTCATCATAACAATCTGTGGTTATACATTTAGGTGGTGTCTAGTATTTTCAAATAAGGGCAATGGACTCAGATAAAGAGGATTTCGCCCTTAGTTATTGCCACTGTTGCTTCTTGTTATGACTTAGAAATGCAGTTTTATTAGACACATTTCCTCCTCTCATCCTTCTCATTGCTTCAAAAGCAAACCAGTTTGAAGTATAAACTTCGTCCGCTCCCGCACCCAACTTATGATATTTTTTTTCCAATACTCGACTGTACTGGGAGCGGAGGGACGTTAGGTTTTTTTATCAATGCATTCGCAGGAACAATGAAGGATAATTTAGAATTCCTGTAAAATGTCGGCTTTCTTCGCTTTATCCCTGCATTCTTTTTATGAGACATCTCATAAACAAGACCTTTCTATTATATCATTAATTAAGTCCAAAGTAATCTTGCTCCACTCCATTTCTGACTACTATAAATTTTAGTATAGTGCACAGAGAAACGACACACGTGCGCGTTTCGGTACCAGTACTGTATTTGTAGCTTATAAAAAAGAGAATGAGTGTTGCGGAGTGCTGTAACTATAATCCTACTTCACGAGAAGCACGTCGTTTGCATCGTTTGGCTATCTGTTGACATGGAACCGGAAAGGAAGTTGCCGAAGCTGTGCCAACATCTCACGAACACAACGAATTGACTTGACATGTTTTCCACTTGGAGCGGAAAACACGCCAACATGTTAAAAGTGTTAACCTCAACATTCTGAGTTAACATGCAAAGTCAATTGGAAGACACAATCACAATATACATATCAATTGTAACGTGTTAAATTTAACATGTTGGTGTTAAATGTTAATCAGTGGAGACCGGCCTTTATACTGTATCTGGTAACCACATTCTGGCTGACGCGAGTGAGTTTTGCCACCGTAATGTTTCTTTCAGTTCCTCAAGTGTGTGTGGGCTTGCTCTCGGTTTCAGTACGCTAATTGGAGACAGTCCCAATGACAGTTGGAATCGTGTACATCATATCTATTGCGCGACACATACAGTACATCCATCACTTAAGTTAGTTTTCTTATTTGTGTGAAAGGGTTATCTAATTCGTAGACAGTATGGGCTGCAACAAAAACAAACTTCCACCCGAAACAATCTAAAACTTTAAAAACTTAAATCTCTCTATATAAAAAAATGTTTGTTTTCTCGAATGGACTCAAAAACTACTGCATTGATGTCGCTGAAAATTTCATAATTTGTTATTATTACCCCTGGTAGGGTTTAGGAAGTGGTTTGAACGAAATCTGATCGGTAGTTTGACATAGGGGGTGAGAAGTGTGAAAATAAGAAAATAGGGGAAAGTAAGTAAACCGCATGACATGTCTGATCAGCGGGTTGCCTAACCAACAGTATGTAAAAATTATGATGTGTGGTTATTTTCTTCTTCTTCCTGTTCTTCTATAAACGGTATATAAACATGAAATATCCCAGTTCAGTCCCCATGGCATAGAGGGTGAGAAGGAGTGAAGAAAGAAAATGTCGAGAATGACAGAGATTACGGGTGAATTTGTGTGTATGTGTCAGCATAGCTCTCAACCAAACTAGATGCACATACAACTTACTATCTGGAAATATTACAGTAGGGGCAAGAAACCCCTAGCACCTCTAAAAGAAGCGGTGAAATGTAAAAATCCGAAAAAATGGCCGATATTAGTGGCGAGTTCATAGTCTTTGGGGTAGCTGAGATGAACCGTGACACAGTGGATGCCGTTTGAGCCAATGTTCATTCCCAATCGGGATGGGTGTTAGAAATGGTGAAAGGAAGTCCAAAATGGCCGAGATCACGGATGTACGTGTGCATATTCCAGCATAGCTCTCAACCAAACACGACTTACGGTTTGGGAAAGAAAACTGTAGGGGTGTAATATTAAATGACCAATATTACAAGAGAAAACGGTGTATGTTAATAGTTTTCCTTTTGCGTTTAATTAAACGGTTTAGAAAACCTAACGCTGTTGAATCAATAAACGCGGGCGAAGCCGCGAGCACCTGCTAGTCATAAATAAAACTTTAAATTAAATACTCAACAATAACGATAAAAGTACAAAATGTTCATCAAGTATAAATCAATGTCAGGATAACAAATCCCCAAAGATTCCCTTGACACATTTCCAGATAATATAAATCCTAAGAGAAACTTTTAAAGAACTACCAGGACAAAGCATGGAGAATTTCATATCAAGACACGTTATTTGACCTATTTATAATTAATGCTGCAGAATAGCACGAGTCCTCTAGTAGAAGCCTCTACTTGTTACGATAATTTTGTGAGTGATTTATTCGGTGACCAAATTCGCACCAGTCTTTTCTAGCTTTTCCTCTGTTAAAACTGCTAGTGTGCGCGCCTGTTATTTTTTTCATGGAGCACTGAGCCAGTAGTCTCAAATATATTTACAATTAAGTTGCGTGAATCTGTGGCAGGTGGCGCTTCAGCAGAAAATTACCGAACAAATGTACCGCGCATCCGTCGAATCGACTCGTACTTAAAATAACTTTTGCATACAAAAATACGATGTTTCAATGATAACTGTCTCACCATGTTAACAGCTGAGTTTCAGACTGGCAACTAATGCTTGCTAGGTCGAACACGTGCACACTGCTTGCTACGTCAAGAACTATGCGCGCGTCTCCAATACTGCAGCTCATGTATCGGGGAGTAAAAAGGCCGCTTGGACGGTCTTAGTTCACATGACAGACCCTGTATAAGCCGATCAATCATTCTCTTCGCGTTGGGGTTAAACTACAATAAGGTTATATTCAAATTACTGCGGTGTTGGCTGTAGGAAGGACTTTTTTTGTATGGGGGTGTGTGAAAATGTTACATTACTATCTATATGAATTAATTAATGAATGAATACACTTCTCACTCAGACACGGATGACCACCAACTGGGGAAAGCGTCTTCGTTTATTCTAATCCAAAACATTACATGTAGTTAGATTTGTGCGTACGACAAACAAACAAACAAACAAACAAACAAACAAACAAACAAACAAACAAACAAACAAACAAACAAACAAACAAACAAACAAATTCCACAGATATTCCAATTCGTTAAAAGTTAAATAATGTTAGTATATGTTGCATACCCCATACATATTAGACATCCTTATCACATGAAACATATTTTTACCACATATGAGAGAACAAAAACCGCGCACAGACCCCATACCCCCACCCCAGTCAACGATAACCACCAACCAGGGAGTGGGGGAGAACCTCCGCCCACCGCATCCTTTGCACTCGCATGCAACCAGAATTATTAATGACGGGAAATCAAACATATTTAACTACACATGACCGATAAAAACGAAGAACAGACGTCCCTCTCTCCCAGTCACGGATAATCACCAACATGGGGGAGAGACCGTCCGATCATCGCACCCATCGCTATCATAAGCCACCGGTTTTGTTCGATTTCGAAATGTATACACTTCCTCCAACAAACAAACCGTCATGATACCTACTTCAATATACCTTAGTATATCTTTGAAATTACACAACCTTATCAGTTATTTCCTGTATTTTAACTAAGTTATACAGTCCAGGATACCTCTTCTTTAACTACATGTAATTTTATGTGATTTATTTGCATTTATTTTCCCAAATACCTCTAGTAATATTAAATAATTATGCTGTTTTCCAGGTTTCTTCCATTCTCTGTTTAATAGCTTAGCAAGTTTGTAAAGTTGCTGTTCATTTAGAATTTTATCCAACATTTTCCATCTATATATTTATATCTAATATTTACCGTTTCTTTACAGTCCTTAATCAGATGTGCCAGTTCCCTATGTGAATTACATAACATACGTTATTTTCGTCATTTTCTTCTCTTAAAGCTTTTTTGGTGAACTCCCATCAACCACCGAATTATTCCTCTCATTTCCATTTTTGTTAACATTTGCGTCCTTATAATCATATTTTCACTTATTTTGCAAAATTCTATTAGTGTTACTATCTATATGTACTTACCAACATGAAGCAAAGTGACGATAAATGTAGCTACTATTTTCACTATACCACTGTCCGAGGTAATCGTATTATAGTAGAATAAAGCGTACATGAAGCTGTAGGACAGTATTCTAATTGTCGTGGAAACAATCCACATTATCAGCAGACAAGTGATCTCCTGCAAAGAAAAAGAAGAAAAAGCCATTGGATTATCAAAACTATAAGGGGCGATCAAATAGTTTCCGTTCGTCGGGCGTACAGTCCTGAATAGGAATGGCAATCAGGCAAAATCACCGTGAACTTTAGGCACTCATCCCACCGACACACCAGGTTGAAGATCCCCGTATAATAAAATGCCGTGTCCAGCTGCTTTTTAAGAAGTTCGTAACCGCCTGCTGCACATCCTCGTCCGACAGGAAGTGTCGACCCTTCAAGGCCTTTTTGAGTGGACCGAAGGCGTGATATTCACATTGGGAGAGATCAGAACTATAGGGCATGTGCTCGAGTGTCTCCCACTTGACTTGGCTGGATGAGGCTGCCTCCTAAATCGACCGGCGTCTTGTGTCGAAACGCGACCCGCAAAGAACTTGGTGCACTATTTCACAACGGTGGCGTTCGACAGAGCAGAGTTAAGCCGGTGGCCATGGCTCTGCTGTAGCTCTACAGTTCTGCAATTCGACCAAAAGAGCAGGGAGAGCTTCGACTTACCGGTGAACACGGCTCCACCCTGACTTTACAGCTCTTTATACAGGAGACGGAGAGGGGCTGATCCCCATAGTCGGATGTCCTGAGAATTGTTTTCTGTAGTTTTCCATTCTCCTGCACTAAGGCGAATGCCGGAGCAGTTCCTAGTACATGCCACGGGCACCAACCCTCACCTTCACCAATATTTAAATCTCTTTGGCTGGAGAGAGGGCGTCAACATCTAAGAAGCCCGCTGAACTCCTTGAGGATACGGAATGAAACACTTTGTAGTAGTAGTTTCAATAATTGGTGAGGTAACGATAAATGGTGGCGGCATCCGCCACTTTGTGTTACAATCGAGATTGTCGCGACGTTGTGAAATCCGTACAGCTCGCGACTCCGTGGTCAGAGAGTATTGTAAGTTGTATCGTTACATTTCCCTCGTAGAAATCTTCTCATATTACGTGGGCTGAAAAATAAAGTAGTGGCTACGTAATCCAGACACTCGCAGGAGTTCAGCCATGTGCAAATAGGATATGGGAGAGGTCAGGTAGAGCTGTTGTCTATGTGTAGCGTGCATTTGACGGACATCCAATTTTGAGTGTTGTTCTGTGTGGTGTTCAAGTGATGAATGTCGATTTCGCCGCTCTAAAGCACGTTTTCAAAAGGTGATCAGTTTTCGTGGATTAAAATTGAGGTTCCCGTGGCAAAAAATGAATCAGAAGGTTATCGAGGATTACTTGCAGCCTCTGGCGAGAATGCATTACCGTACAGGACGGTCCAAAGCGATTCGTGCGAGTCGGAATGAGAATGCGGATTTGCACCGCACAAGTCGGCACTCCATTCCTCAAGATCAGATTGACATCGTGAGTGGTCTCGTTTTCGTACACCATCCATGGACTGTTCGGGGAATTACCCGTAGAGGTGTGTCTCAGTCATCAAACGGTGTGGCACGTACTGATGAAAGCTCTTATTGCCACGGTGGTATTGGGAGTTCTTGTAACAATCTCCGTACTCACCAGACATAAGTCCTTGTGACTTCGACTGTCCGAAGTTGAATGAACCCTTCCGTTGCCACCGATTTCCTGACGTGGCATCTGTACTTCGCGTGGTAGAGGGCTCCGTCACTGCCATAAACAGAGGATGCCTTGTGAACGGTTACCAACGGCTTCCCAACATTTGGCAAAAGGTGACAGACTTTTCGGGTGTCTAAATTGAAGGAATGTAATGCAATTGTACCTGTCAGTTCATTAAACGTTGTGTTCTATCAATATTGGCACTACTTTATTTACAGCCCTCGTAGATCCTGTTTGCCATAACGTCAGCAACATTTTGGAAAGGTCAATTGAAAAGTTTAAAGTTATGCAGAAATTAGCAAAATATATAATCATCTAATTGGATCAGAAACTACAATACACGCATTCGGGATAGAAGGAAGTCTGAGGAATCGAGTAAGCCCAAGATGTCTGCAGCAGAATGTGCCAGGGAGTACCGCCAGCGCAAGAAAATGGAGGTGTCAGCGCAGTGAGACGTACAGCCCAGAAATTCTGCTGTGTCTGTGGACTGAGAGTTGTCTGTAGAAGACGAAGCAGTCACTGGAGACCTCTCCTCGGACCATCTCTGACCGCCAGCAGCTCGTGAATGAAGTCCAGGGCCGAGTGGATGAGACATGTTGGGCAGAATTGTTTGACAAAATTTGAGAACCTTTCGCTAAGCAGGTGTAGAGTGCAATTACTATCTGTTGGTGCATATTTGCTGTGCTACTTGTCACACTAGCGTATGCAGCTATCAGACTGTGCCTCTTATTAGGGCTTCTGATAAGTTCACCTGCATACACCCCAGTGTCAGTGGGTAGGGTCTGACACATCCCACTCTGATGAGTCTAGTGTCAGACCTAAGACGAAACGCTGGTTAATAGAGCAAACGCCTGAAAAGCCTTACATCTGATATAAATATAGTATCACTAAACTAAAGTATCACTAACTAACTGAAGTAAGTAAAGTGTAAACTGGAATATGTTACAATAAACATCCATATTCACTCTCATTCATGCATCCCATCCACACTCAAGAAAGACCGGAAGTGCTTACTAGATGTCGCTGGCAAAGGATTTAAACTTTGTCTTTCATTTAGCTACCCTGTTGTCATTTGGGAGGTCATTTCACCAGCTCTTGGCGATGATCGTGAACGATCTGTTGTAGGTGTACAGGAATTCCTAGCGTACAGCCTGACCAGGTACTGAACAGGTGTAGTGTACTAAGGTAGCGAAGTCTGGTGGATACGTAAGGAGGAGTGTTTTCAGAAAGCACTTAATACACCCAAAGTAATTGCATGGAGTCTACGTCTGTCATTCAGTCGTAACCAAGATAACTGTCTGATGTATGGGGATAACGTCAAATGTTAATTTTTGCTTGTTACATATTTGGGGATTACTGACAACAATGTAACGCTTATTATTGTAAATTTCAAATCAGTCTGTTAAATAGTCAAGTGAGGCATCGCTGTGAAGATGACACAAAACAAAAGGACAGTGTTTAATAATGAAGAAAAGAAACACATAATATGGCGATTCGAAAATGGGGAAAATCGCGAAGGAATTGGGTGTCTCACACTGAACGATTTCAATAATTTCGAAGGGCAGAGAAAAAATACAGTCTCTTTTCGAAGAAAATCTCAAAAAAAAAAAAAAAAAAAAAAGCAATCCAGATAATCTGACGACGAACATGTTGAAGAGTCTTTACTTAGATGGTCTAAACAGCAAAGAACAAATAATGTGCCGATCAATGGACCTATTCTTCAAGTGAAAGCCAGTGAAATTCCTCGCAATCCTACTCCACAAATACTGTACCGTTAGTAGCGGCGATTAGTGGGGGGGGGGGGAGGGGCATTTTGTGGAGAAATCCTTACATTTTATTTCCAGTTTAGCCAGCCGAAACTAGGAATTATATATAAAAGAAGCAACTTGTACAATCCCTCTGTCTTATCAGGTAATTCTTTCGTTTAATTTATTTAATTATTAACAAAATTATTAGCGGGGATACCGAAAACAGATAGTTCGTCGCCGCTAACCGATCTGCATAGCACCACAGCAAGTACCGGAGACTCGCACAGCAGCGTATACCATGTGCTGTGAAGAAGGGTACGAGGGGTATAGTTTTTTGCCAAGGTCATTGACACTGAGGAATAATTCACCCGCTTGCCGCGCGCATCCGTCAGTCTGGTATTCTCTTTAGAGTCTGTTAGCTTCTTAGTGTGTAGTCAAATGCTCAATGATACTTAATTTTATAATCACACCGTAAGTCTATTTAATTGTAATATATGTGTAATATTGTTCCTTTGGTGAAAGTTTTATTGTGTGGTATTGGATCAAAATCTCAAGAAAGCCGGGCTGAGTGGCTCAGACGGTTAAGGCGCTGGCCTTCTGACCCCAACTAGTCAGGCTTGATCCTGGCTCAGTGCGGTGGTATTTGAAGGTGCTCAAATACGTCAGCCTCCTGTCGGTAGATTTACTGGCACGTAAAGGAACTCCTGCGGGACTAAATTCCGGCACCTCGGCGTCTCCGAAAACCGTAAAAGAGTAGTTAGAGGGACGTAAAACAAATAACATTATTATTAATCTCAAGAAACTATTATTACCGCACTTAAATGAGTAAACTGTCAAGCTTTACCTCTCTGTTGAAATTTGCTCAGAGAACATCAGAAAACTTACAATTTTGTAACCTTTTTTTTATTTATATTTAAGTTTTGATGTATATGCACCCCTCCCCCCCCCCCCCCGCAAACCCGAGTACTTTTTGAAGTCTGTAAACTTTTTGCCCCCCAACTTCTAATTCCTAATTGCCGCTACTGTGTACCGTACTGTAAATAGAGTACGTATACCAGTTACGTTTTTGAAATTGTACCCGACTTATTTTAATTAATCCTGTATGTAACCTAAACCTTTTTTTTTCCTAGTTGCTTTACGTCGCACTGACACAGATACGTCTTACGGCGACGATGGGACAGGGAAGGGCTAAGAGTTGTAAGGAATCGGCCGTGGCCTTAATTAAGGTACAGCCCCAGCATTTGCCTGGTGTGAAAATGGGAAACCACGGAAAACCATTTTCAGGGCTGCCGACAGTGGAGTTCGAACCTACTATCTCCCGAATACTGGATACTGGCCGCACTTAAGCGACTGCAGCTATCGAGCTCGGTGAAACCTAAAACTTGCAGATATGATATTTTTGGGAAGGAAAAATCCTGTTTGTACTTCTATCGGTTATAACTACCTTTATTGGCAGTCACTTTGGGGTCCTTATAACCGATTTCGATTATATATATACATTTCCATTTATTTAGGAACAACCTCCTGTGTTTGGAGACTTCCATTGATGATAATGGTGATGATGATGATGATGCTTGTTGTTTAAAGGGGCTTAACATCTAGGTCATCAGCCCCTAATGGTACGAAATATAATAACAATTTAAATTTCCAAAACTCATCCACTAACCAGAATTCAAAACGTGATGATGAAGAATGAAAGGCTGACTATGAATTTAAAATAATCAGCAGATCCAACTCGCAATATTGTAAGTTGAAAATAATTCCAAAATTAATCCACTGACTAGAATGAAGTCCGCCTCTGTGGTGTAGTGGTTAGCGTGATTAGCTGCCAGCCCCGGAGGCCCGGATTCGATTCTCGGCTCTGCCACGAAATTTGAAAAGTGGTACGAGGGCTGGAACGGGGTCCACTCAGCCTCGGGAGGTCAACTGAGTAGAGGTGGGTTCGATTCTCACCTCAGCCATCCTGGAAGTGGTTTTCCGTGGTTTCCCACTTCTCCTCCAGGCGAATGCCGGGATGGTACCTAAGTTAAGGCCACGGCCGCTTCCTTCCCTCTTCCTTGCCTATCCCTTCCAGTCTTCCCATCCCTTCACAAGGCCCCTGTTCAGCATAGCAGGTGAGGCCGCCTGGGCGAGGTACTGGTCATACTCCCCAGTTGTATCCCCCTACCAAGAGTCTGAAGCTCCAGGACACTGCCCTTGAGGCGGTAGAGGTGGGATCCCTCGCTAAGTCCGAGGGAAAAACCGAACCTGGAGGGTATACAGATGATGATGATGATGATGATGATGATGATGATAACTAGAATGAAAAAAAAGAGGCGATGAACAATGGTTATGAATTTAAAACCATCAGTGGATTTGACCCGCAAATATCTTAAAACCTGACCAAGGGGCTGCTTCCAAAGCACAATTCTGATTCGATGATGCCTGTTGTCTAAAGGGATCCAAAATACAGTTCAACAGCCTTCATACTGGTACTGATTGTTAGGAAAGTAAGAACCATGGTATTTCTCATGTAGCGGAACTAATTATAAGTAACGTAGACTCACGGTGTTCCACACATTGTGGTACTACTCACAGGTAATGTAATACGTACAGGTAACACAGACCTATGGTGTTTCTCACATTACGGCGCCACTCACAGGCAACGCAAACCCATGGTGTTCCTCACATAGGTGATACTAATCACAGGGACTCGTTCTATCCCGGGGTGTTCCTCAAATAGAGGGTAAGTTACTAAACACAGGCAAAGCAGACCCACGGTGTCGCTCAGATAGGGGTAATAATCACAATCAAAGCCCAGACCCGTGGTGTTTCTCACAATGATACTAATCAAGGGCAACGCATACCCGTGGTGTTCCCCATATAGTAGTACTAATCACGGGTACTGTAAAACCCATAGTGCTTACTAATCACAAACCTCTTGTATACCTAACATAGTGGTACTACTCCCAAGTAAAGGCGTCCCGTGGCGTTCCTCGCGTGATGGTACAAATTACAAGTAGTCTCATGGTTCTAATTCTATCATCCCTTGGTCATCACTTTTAGCCGTCTCTTACGACAAACAGGGGATAATGTGGGTGTATTCTTCGTCTGCGTCCCCCACCCGCAGAGTATAGAAGCTGCCATTAAAAGCAAGGTAAAACATATAAAATTTTATGTATTAGGGCAAAAAATCTAAATTATAAAGGAGACATGGTAAACAGTCTAATTAGTGCGGCGTTTCAGTGCTACGGAGGTGGTGCCTCAGGATCTTGATGGAGCCACGGAGATCGACAAACGCTGTGTATCAAAAGTTAAGATCTATTTAGTGAGCGGCGAACAGTGGAAACAGAGGTGGCAACAGTTTTGAATAATAATAATAATAATAATAATAATAATAATAATAATAATAATAATAATAATAATAATAATAATAATAATAATAATAATAATAATAATAATTGTACCGGGCGGTACACCTCTACGACGCAAGTTCAAATCTTGCGCCAATTAAAACTCCTCTACAGGAGTAACCCTGAACTGTAACAACTGAATCAACTCTCCTGTTTATCAGAAGATGTCTCGGTGTTTTTGATTTGCTTTTGTTGATCAAGAAGTGTGGACATTCTCTAACAGATGTCTCTACTAAAAAACTATGATAATGCACTCTGGTGCGAAGGAATGAACTTTCTTGGAGAAATTTTGTATTCATAAATTTTGTTCTTTCATTTGGGGGTTGGCAATATTAAGCTTTCTTTCCGCCTGTTTTGAATTTAACCAATCCTAAATTTCTGTAATTAATTTCCCAACAATAAGGTGCTTCTTCATCGATTTGTGTGTAACTTTTCCTGTTAACCAATAAACGTTTGTGGGCGGGTCTTAATCATTCATGAAAGGTCTCGAATTTTCCGTGAGGGTATAAAAACTGCTGATTTTCTTGTCTCCGCGCCACTTCAATAACATCTAGCTTAGCGTGTGGATATGTAGCAGGGGGCGGGAAGCGCCTCTTTCTTCTGGAAGCAGCTCTTAAAAAGGTAATGGCCGTTTAACATCTTTTCTTGCTAACTCAGCAATTTAACTCGCGGGGAAGGTTCGAAACCTTAATATGTAACCAACCTTTTAAAAATGTAAATCCCATTTCAGTCTATGTAAAAACTACAAATTTCTTTACCTGTAAATTGGGGACAGAGAGTGCTTTTTCCCTTTCGAGCTCCCCTTCATTTTGAAGTTGAGGTGACTACGTTTTCATAACTGAGTTTCTACTCTTCCGTAAAGTGTTAAAGTTTTCCCTATACGAGTCACCTCCCTAGCTTGGGATTAGCCCCTGTGTAACTGGCCTAGCGCCACTTAGGTATTTTACAAGCGTTCATGTAGGAGTGCAAGTCTCGCCTCCTTTCACCTTGTTTTTGGGCCATTTATAATTAATCACATATTTTTCTTATAAGGCCCTGTAGGTTGGGTACAAAATACCCCTGTTTCCTTGTAAGTGTGCCTTGAGGGCAGTTAGAAGTAAAGTTTGTTGTGGCCTTTGATAGGCTTGTAAAATTGAGAGCGGGTCTGCCCTTTCTTGTATTTTGATGTGTGCCTCTAGGAGGTCTGACAGTGCTAGGTAGGAGCAAGTGCTCCATGTATTAGGGGATTTCTGCCCTTATGCAAAGTTATCACTTCTAAATTTGAGCTAGGAGCGCGGGATATGTAAAGGGAAGGGCTCGAAGCCCAAGAACTGTAAGTTGTACTAAAATTGTACTTCCTTAACTTGTTTCTCGGCTACTTGGTACCTGTTATTCTGTTACTTGTTAATTTTGGAAAGAAAATATAAGCTTGTTGACATTTTAAAATCAATTTTTTGGATTTATAGTTAGACCCATTCCAACCTGCACCTTCTTTCACTTCTGCTGATCCACCAAAACACGGTAATAATTTTTTTTTTTTTTTTTTTTTTACGAGGGATTGTGGAAAATCTTCAAAAAGACACTTGTGAAGGGTCCGCACTCCACAAGTGTGTGGGATTCTTACCCACTAAAAACCACACACCCTTTTCCCACGATGTGAGTCATCACCCCGGAACCGCTCTCGCATTACTTCAGGGTGATATCGTGCTTTGTCTTTCAGACGTCTTCTTTCTTCATTTCTTCTTTACGAACGTTCGTATGCTTCCAAATCCTTCTTCTTCTGACGAAGGATGTCCTCCACATGTACTGCCACGCGATCCCAGGATTCCTGGTTTCGCAGCATCACCGAAATAACATTATCTGTTGTCAATTCTCCTAGTTCAGTTTCCACACATCTTCTCTGAATTGTCCAATGGCCGCATACAAAAAAGGTGTGATATACGTCGTCAATATCATCGCAGTATATGCATGCTGCGTCACTCGCTCTGCCCACTTTATGCAGGAATTTCCGGAAATATCCATGTCCTGTTAGAAGCTGCGTGAGGTAGAAATTTACTTCACCACTAGCTGTAGTACCCGGCGTTGCCCGGATAGTTTTGAATGTTTACATTTAATATTTGTATTACCAGTTAGTTGAGTGTGAAGTAAATGCTTATAGAATTCTTTTTGAGATGTTGATTTTACGACTTATCATGTAGTTTTATAGTTAATTAGATGTATCTGACTTCAAGTTTTAGATTATTTAATTATCGAGTAAACACTAATCTCGGTCATTTTATACTATTTACTTTTAAGCCCTTCTCAGCTCCTGCCTCGATGGAGGCTGAACGTGGACTTAAACGCTATCCACAGCGTCACAGTTCGTATCAGCGACACATAAGCAATGGATTTCGACATTAATATTGGTTATTTTCCTTATTTTTGCACGTCAGCCCCTCTCATTCCCCAACACCAGCGGGGGCTAGGTGTATCTGACCTCCACAGTAATGTTTTCTATATAGTAAGTCATGTGTATACCAAGTTTGATTGAGAGATATGCTAAAACATACACACATACTTAAACTCTGTCCCTTTGGACGTTTTCAATTTTTTGCCAGTTCTCATCCGCCTGCCGAGTAGGACTGAGCTTTATCTTAAACGGCATCCAGAGTGTTACAGTTCATCTCAGCGACCCCGAAAAATATGGATTAGACACAAATTTCGGTCATTTTCGGTTAATATTTACATTTCGCCCCTACTTTAGAGGCTAGGAGTCCCTTACCCCTAGGGTATATTTCTCCAGACAGTAGGTCCAGTATACATACATGCGTCCATTCTCTCGGTCATTTTCGAAATTTTGTTTTTCACTTTTTCTCACCGCTATGCGAAAGGAGGCAGAAATTTGACTTCTAAAAAAATTGGAGCGTTACTATTCATCTCAGCGACCCCGAAAAGAATGGATTCGACACTATTTTCGATTATTTCTACACCTCATCCCGTCGTAGGCGTGCTAGGGTTGTCATACCTCCACGCACTTTGTCTCCTGATAATAAGTCATAAGTGACCAAGTTTGTTTGAAATTGTTCCCGTAGTCCCGAAACGTATGGATTCAACACTAATATCGGTCATTTTCAGTCTTAATTACATTTCGTACCCTTATCTAAGGATTCAAGGGGTGTCTTTTCCCCTTAGTATTTTTTTTCAGGTAATAGATAATATTTGTATTAAGTTCTGCTGACAGTTATACTGGAACGTAGAAAAAAACATCCTTATTTGGATATTTTCTGTTCTTGACTCCTTCTCACCCGCCTGGCAATTGGGGATCAACTTGGACTTAAACGACAACCGGAGTGTCACTCATCATTTAAGCGACACTTTAAACCATGGATGTGACATTATTTTCGATTATTTTATATCTAACTCCCTTCCTAACCACTCACGACAAAAGGGGCCTTAATTTGGACCTTAAAAGTCCAGAGTGCCACTATTCACCTCAGCGACCCTAAAAACTGTGGATTCGACACTAATTACGATTATTTTTATATATCACTCCCCCTTGCCCCCACCCTAGAGGGGGCTGAACTTGAAATTAAGAATTTCCCGGGATGTCACTGTTCATCTACGCGACCCCGAAAAGTATGGATTCGACACTATTTTCGTTTATTTTTATTTATGACCCCCCTTGCCCCCCGCCCCTAATGGTTCCTGGGGTGTCTTACCCCACGTGGTTTGTCTCCTGATTCCAAAAATCCGGAGTGTTGCTATTCATTTTGGCGACCCCGAAAACTACGTATTCGACACAATTTTCGATTATATGTATATATCACTTCCCCCTCGCCCCCACGCCAAAGGGTCTGAACTTGGACTTAAAAAAATTGGAGTGTCACTATTCATCTCAGCAACCCAAAAAAGTATGTACTTTGATGATTTTCATATCTCAAGCCCCCCGCCCCCCACCCCTAATGGTTCCTGGGGTGTCTTATTCCCACGTGGTTTGTCTCCTGATAGTAAAAATCCGGAGTGTCAGTATTCATCTCAGCGACCCCGAAGAGTACTCGACATTCTTTTCGATTATTTTTATACATCACTCCCCCCTCCCTAAAGGGGGTTGAACTTGGAATTTAAAAATTCCCGGGATGTCACTATTCACCTAAGCGGCCACGAAAAGTATGGACTCGACACCATTTTCTATTATGTGTATATATCACTCCCCCCTCGCCCCTCCTCCAAAGGGGGCTGAACTTGGACTTTTAAAAAATTCGGAGTGTAACTATTCATCTCAGCGACGCGAAAAGTATGGATTCGACATTATTTTCGTTTATTTTTATATATGACCCCCACCGCCCCCCGCCCCTAAGGGTTCCTGGGGTGTCTTACCCCCCACGTGGTTTGTCTCCTGATTAAAAAAAATCCGGAGTGTCGCTATTCACCTTGGCGACCCCGAAAACTATGTATTTGTCACTATTTTCGATTATTTGTATATATCACTCCCCCCTCGCCCCCACCCTAAAAGAGGGCTGAACTTGGACTTTTAAATAAATCGGAGTGTCACTATTCATCTCAGCGACCCCGAAAAGTGTGGATTCGACACTATTTTCGTTTATTTTTATTTATGATCCCCTCGCCCCCCACCCCTAAGGGTTCCTGGCGTGTCTCACCCCCACGTGGTTTGTCACCTGATACTGAAAATCCGGATTGTCGCTATTCACTTTGGCGACCCCAAAAACTATGTATTCGACATTATTTTCGATTATTTGTATATATCACTCCCCCCTCGCCCCCACCCCAAAGGGGGCTGAACTTGGACTTAAAAAAATTGGTGTGTCACTATTCATCTCAGCGACCCCGAAAAGTATGGATTCGACACTATTTTCATTTATTTTTATATATGATTCCCCTCGCCCTCCGCCGCTAAGGGTTTCTGGGGTGTCTTACCCCCACGTGGTTTGTCTCCTGATACCAAAAATCCGGAGTGTCGCTAATCACTTTGGCGACCCCGAAAACTATGTATTCGACATTATTTTCGATTATTTGTATATATCACTCCCCCCTCGCCCCCACCCCAAAGGGGGCTGAACTTGGACTTTAAAAAAATTGGAGTGTCACTATTCATCTCAGCGACCCCGAAAAGTATGGATTCGACACTATTTTCATTTATTTTTATATATGACCCCCTCGCCCCCCGCCCCTAAGGGTTCCTGGGATGTCTTACCCCCACGTGGTTTGTCACCTGATACTGAAAATCCGGATTGTCGCTATTCACTTTGGCGACCCCAAAAACTATGTATTCGACATTATTTTCGATTATTTGTATATATCACTCCCCCCTCGCCCCCACCCCAAAGGGGGCTGAACTTGGACTTAAAAAAATTGGTGTGTCACTATTCATCTCAGCGACCCCGAAAAGTATGGATTCGACACTATTTTCATTTATTTTTATATATGATTCCCCTCGCCCTCCGCCGCTAAGGGTTTCTGGGGTGTCTTACCCCCACGTGGTTTGTCTCCTGATACCAAAAATCCGGAGTGTCGCTAATCACTTTGGCGACCCCGAAAACTATGTATTCGACATTATTTTCGATTATTTGTATATATCACTCCCCCCTCGCCCCCACCCCAAAGGGGGCTGAACTTGGACTTTAAAAAAATTGGAGTGTCACTATTCATCTCAGCGACCCCGAAAAGTATGGATTCGACACTATTTTCATTTATTTTTATATATGACCCCCTCGCCCCCCGCCCCTAAGGGTTCCTGGGATGTCTTACCCCCACGTGGTTTGTCTCCTGATACCAAAAATCCGGAGTGTCGCTATTCACTTTGGCGACCCCGAAAACTATGTATTCGACATTATTTTCGATTATTTATATATATCACTCCCCCCTCGCCCCCACCCCAAAGGGGCTGAACTTGGACTTTAAAAAAATTGGAGTGCCGCTATTCATCTCAGCGATCCCGAAAAGTATGGATTCGACACTATTTTCATTTATTTTTATATATGACCCCCTCGCCCCCCGCCCCTAAGGGTTCCTGGGATGTCTTACCCCCACGTGGTTTGTCTCCTGATACCAAAAATCCGGAGTGTCGCTATTCACTTTGGCGACCCCGAAAACTATGTAATCGACATTATTTTCGATTATTTATATATATCACTCCCCCTTCGCCCCCACCCCAAAGGGGCTGAACTTGGACTTTAAAAGAAATTGGAGTGTCACTATTCATCTCAGCGATCCCGAAAAGTATGGATTCGACACTATTTTCATTTATTTTTATATATGACCCCCCTCGCCCCCCGCCGCTAAGGGTTTCTGGGGTCTCTTACCCCCACGTGGTTTGTCTCCTGATACCAAAAATCCGGAGTGTCGCTATTCACTTTGGCGACCCCGAAAACTATGTAATCGACATTATTTTCGATTATTTGTATATATCACCCCCCTCGCCCCCGCCCCAAAGGGGGCTGAACTTGGACTTTAAAAAAATTGGAGTGTCACTATTCATCTCAGCGACCCAGAAAAGTATGGATTCGACACTATTTTCATTTATTTTTATATATGACCCCCCTCGCCTCCCCGCCCCCAGGGGTGTTTGGGATGTCTTACCCCCACGCGGTTTGTCTCCTGATACCAAGTCCTAAGTGTATCAAATTTGGTTGAAATCGCTCCAATGGTTTGGGAGGAGATGTGGTACAAACCCACCCACCCACCCACATACATACAATGACTTTTATATATATATATATATATAGATGGACCCTTTCAACCCAGATATCCAAGCGTGGTATCAGTCGCTTGGTCCATTTGCCTCGAGGGTCACTTTCCCATCTGAGTTGCCATCGCCTCATCAGTAATAATAATAATAATAATAATAATAATAATAATAATAATAATAATAATAATAATAATAATAATAATAATAATAATAATCAATCAATCAATCAATCAATCAATCTTTATTCAGTCTTTTCTTAAACGAATTTTATCAAATATACCCCTAGTAATATATTAAAAAATACACAATTTTCTTCAGGTCGCACCTACACAGATAAGTCTTACGGTGACGATGGGATAGTAAAGGATTATAAATGGGTGGGAATCGGTTGTGGCCTTATGGTAAGTTATTCTAGTCCCTACTCCCTTTTCCTATAAACGAATATATTCCCCCAAATCCCCAATTTGTCCTCTGCACTTCCAACTTTTATAACGACCTCTCCTAACTTTAAATAAAGTAATTCTAATCGAAGTCCGCCTCTGTGGCGTAGTGGTTAGCGTGATTAGCTGCCACCCCCGGAGGCCCGGGTTCGATTCCCGGCTCTGCCACGAAATTTGAAAAGTGGTACGAGGGCTGGAACGGGGTCCACTCAGCCTCGGGAGGTCAACTGAGTAGAGGTGGGTTCGATTCCCACCTCAGCCATCCTGAAAGTGGTTTTCCATGGTTTCCCACTTCTCCTCCAGGCGAATGCCGGGATGGTACCTCACTTAAGGCCACGGCCGCTTCGTTCCTTCTTCCTTGTCTATCCTTTCCTATCTTCCCTCCACAAGGCCCCTGTTCGGCATAGCAGGTGAGGCCGCCTGGGCGAGGTACTGGTCATTCTCCCCAGTTGTATCCCCCGACCAAGAGTCTGAAGCTCCAGGACACTGCCCTTAAGGCGGTAGAGGTGGGATTCCTCGCTGAGTCCGAGGGAAAAGCCGAACCTGGAGGGTAAACAGATGATGATGATGATGATGATGATGATGATATTCCCCAAAATCCCCAATTTGTCCTCTGCACTTCCAACTTTTATAATGACCTCTTCTAACTTTAAATACAGTATTCCAATCGAAATTACGTGTCTATTAATACCATTCTAAGCCATCTCTCCACTGACATCTCGAAAAATTCCTCTAAGTCGAACTGTCCGTCTCCTTACTCACTATTTCCCAGCCCAAACATTGCAACATTTTTGTAACACTACTCGTTTACAGGAAATTACCCACAAAAAATCGTTTTGTTTTTTGGATCTTTTGCAGTTCAGGTGATCCGAGTGAGGGTCCCACACTCTAGAACCATATTGTAATTGGTGACTTGTCAGTGATTTATAAGCCCTATTCTTTTACATCATTACCACAACCCCTAAATACTGTCATAACTAGGGCCCGGATGTTTATTTTATATATTTCTTTCTTTATATTCCTTCCATGGAAAATACAATTTAAGCATGATTTTATCTACGGTAACTAAAATTATGCAATTTTCACTGGTCATATACAAGATGAAGCGAAATTCGCGCACTGGGGCGTCGCAGCGCGACTCCTCACATGTCAGCAATAAAAAAAAAGTGTCTCTCACAAAAGTTCGTCCTGCGAGTATCTCCGGGAGAAAAAGGTCGTTGAAGAGTGGCAATCTGGCAACACTGTAACCACATGTAGGGTAACTACCTCTGTGAGCACGTATTAGTCGTGCTGCACAGTTGGAGCAGTGGATAGCGTTTTGGGTTAACAAGCAGGAGGTCGAGGGGTCGATCCTGTGTTGAGGTGTATGTTTTTTATTTCGTAAATGTAGTCCAGATGGTATGGTATCAGGCATCAACAACGATTGCAGTGGGTCCTCTAGAAACAATTTGCACTTACATACTACGATCCTAGAAATGGACGAACATTGGTTTTCATTGGTCAGCTTTGAAAGACGCCCTTTCCACGTCGTGAGCGTGAATTTATTCGCACCACTTCATCTACTAGATGCGGTTTTTTTTTTTTGCTAGTGGCTTTACGTCGCGCCCACCCAGATAGGTTTCATGGTGACGATGGGAAAGGAAAGGCCTAGGAATTAGAAGGAAGCGGCCGTGGCCTTACTTAAGGTACAGCCCCAGAATTTGCGTGGTGTGAAAATGGGAAACCACGGATAACCCTCTTGAGGGCTGCCGACAGTTGGATTCGAACCCAATATCTCCCGGATGCAAGCTTAAGGCCGCGCTCTCCTAATCGCACAGTCAACTCGCCCGGTACTAGATGCATTACAACGTGTTCAGCGTTACTAAATTTTGTAAATGTAGGATACAAGTGACCTAAGAAACGGTGTCTTACTGTGTTACAGTATGTAATGTCCAATGGAAATTAGCAAATAAAAAACGCGCCTCAACCTAAGATCGGACCCTCGACCTCCTGCTTGCTAACCCAAAACGCTATCCACTGCTCCAACTGTACAGCACGACTAATACGTGCTGACAGAGGTAGTTACCCTACATGTGGTTACAGTGTTGCCAGATTGCCACTCTTCAACGACCTTTTTCTCCCGGATATACTCGCAGGACGAACTATTGTGAGAGACATTTTTTTATTGCTGGTATGTGAGGAGTCGCGCTGCGACGCCCGAGTGCGCGAATTTCGCTTCACCCTGTATACTCATATTTTGGCTTTTTTTTTACGTTTTTGTCATTTTCCGGTAATTTGGCATATTATAGTCGTATTTCCCCGTGAATTTTCGTATTTTGTCATATTTTATCTTTTTCATTACATTTTCGCGTAGACCTACCTGCCTGCAGTTGTCTCAAAGACGGATTTTCCACATTTCCTATTTGTTGTCTGTAATTTCTTACAATTATCTTTCTTAGAAATATAGATGTATATGAATTAGGAGGGTAAGCTGTATAGAAAGAGACAAATGCACAGAAAGCGACAGGAAGGTGAGCCTCAATTGAACTCTAATGATTTGACGTATTTCAAATATGCACAAACAACATCCTGCGATGTTGAGTTGTCTTTTTTCCGTTACAAGTCAATGTAGCGTGAAAACAGATCATTCCCACTTGAGAACTTTAAAATGTATGTAATGTGCTATTGTAATTCTTTCTGATCGCCCATCAAAAGGTGACATTTATTTCATTCTGTGCAGAGTCAAGAGTTATCTTTCGATTGAGTAATTATTCATTACATATTATTTAATGTGCTATATTTAAAAATATGTTTTCAATATAATGTTAATTTAAACAGCGGTAAGATTTTGAAGGTTTCGAAAATGTCACCGAAATATTTTGAAGTAATATTTATTATCATGTTTTAATACTTTTTAGGTCATAAATGCTTACATATTTCTAACATTTTTAGGCCATAAATATCCGGGCCCTAGTCATAACCATATGAAGAGATCCATAACCTTTATTCTCAATCCCGTCAATGTGATTACCCTCAGGAATATCTTTCCTTATATTAACACCTAAGTACTTACAGTGATCCTCATGGGTTACTATCACCCCATCAACATACAGAGGTGTGAAAATTATTAGACTCAACACTATTTTTCTCTTGTTTCCACTGTCGCATTACCTATTACTTGCCTGCCCATAAACATCTTTTTGTGTTGCAATGGAGCTCTTGTACGTTTTACTTGTTGTCTGTTTAAAGTACAGTAAATTATAGAAGGCAATTTACATTTTCTTTCAATTACATCTGTGACGATATTATAGTGAACAGACTCCTCTATCAATATTAAATACCAGTGTTGAGGATTTTTAATTTCTCTTTTGAGTGTTATCGATAAAATGGATTTACATGAAGTAGTTTTGTGATATTTTGCTTTACTTGAGCGCTGGCAATTTGCTGCGCTTTGTACTATTTACTATCTAAAATCTTGGAAAATAATCTTGTAGGATTAGCAACAAACCAAACAGAAATATCTAATCTCAATATAATATTTTTAAAATATGAATAATACAGTATTTCACAAAGTTTAGTAAGTCGAATGAATATTTGAGTGAAGGTTAGGGAGTTCCAGGAAACAAATTAGAAAGACAAGTGAGGGCAAAAACTAGAACCTTTGAGTCTAATAATTTTCACACCTCTGTAGTAATCAAAACTGAGAGACTTATCCTCCTTGTGAAACTTACAATTAGGATTTTAAGCCCGTTTTACCAACATGCCATAGTCTGCTGTCCATCTAACAAATTTGTCAAGATCCTTTTGCAATCGCTTATAATCCAATTTATTACTCCACACAGTAAAATATCATCTGGTAAATATTTTGTCTGTGATTCCAGTTTTTTACTCGTATCATTCGTTACGGAATATAAGAAAAAACATAGGTCCAATAACACTGTCATGTGGGGCCCCGTATTGATCATGATACGATCAGAAAACACGCCACTAACTCCAATTCACTGAATATTATTTTCTAGAAATTTAGCCGCCCATTCAGTCACTCTTTCGTCTAGTCCAACAGCCCTCATTTCCGTCAATAATCTTTCATTATGTACCCTGTCAATGGCCTTGCATAGGTCGATAGCGATAAATCCATTTGACCTCTTCTATCCAAGTATCTGCTGTATCTTTGCTGGAAACCTACAAGTTGAACTTCACAGGAATAATGATCCAAAATCTCCAATTTGCCCTTGGTCATTAACACAACTCTTTTCCACTTTGTGTTTGACATTGCCTGTCACTAACAGACGAAAAACAATTTAAAACTTACAAAATGGCTGGCATTTGACACACAAGAAAACAAGTGACTATCACTCCTTCTTGCTGCCAACTTATGTAAGGTACAGACATAGTAAATACAAAATAAATAAAAAAAAGGACCTTCATATTCAGATAATTGATGATAAGGTCTGGATAATAGAGTTTGTACTGTATTTTAAAAATAGTACTTACCATTCACTTCATGCTGAAAACCGTGGGTAAGTACGGCCGCAATCGGGGTGGATATAGTCATTGGTAGCGAAATTACCTGTAAAACACATAGGGTAGCAATGAAATGTGAACGGTGTCGATCGGTACCACCAAGTAAATTTATAACTTCCCCATACAAGGTAGGAGGATAAAAGGGGAGTGAAAACATAATATGACAATAGGTGGAAAGCGTAGGATCTGGGCAGGACCAAGGTCAGAACAGGACACAAACATAGGGTGGATCAAATATTACAATAAGCTTAAAAGAACAAGAGAAATTTTGCTAAAAACAATAAGAAGATATGTATAATAGATATAAATAAATAAGAATTTAATGAAGTTATTGGTGGGTGGATATAATTTACAACAAGAAAATCTGTGGAATGAGATAAAAATGTGGAACATAAGGAAAATTTGTGTAAAAGGAAACCGTTTAAAAATAAATAAAATTATTTAAACAAAGTTTCACTGTTATTGAAATAAACCATAAATAATCTTATAGACATGATATAGGCTCTTGGGCTTATGCCGTGTCAAGAAAATAAGGTGAAATTCTTTATATTTCGCAGAGTACTTTGCTCTGCGTCATCAGAAGAAATCTCGACTATGCACGAGAAAGGCTTCTTAAACAATGAGCGTTGAATTTAGACGTTATAATAGAAGTGGAAAAGGTAAGTTCATTCGTCACCAGATGGCTCCCCGGACGCGGTACAGCGCTAACGTTCGAAGCGGAACCTGACGGAACCATCAGAATCAGTCTAAGAGGGTCACATAACCTAACATGTGTACGTAACATATGACTTTGACACAAGCCCGGAATGAAACATCTTGCGATGAGGAAAGTACGAATTTGGAAAACACCGAGACGGCAACATAAATAATCTTAACTAAAAATACGTTCATGTGTACTGAGCAATTCCTTTTTAGGGCATTTATCAGAGTCATAATTGGCATGTGGGGTGTATAAGAGTAGGTATGTGTCAAATGACAAATAAAATCCAGGACAAATGGTCACATCTCCTAATAAAATGCAACAAATTTATTCCTATCCCCGCAATAACGTAGTCTGTTACATACATTTTTCTGTCATATGTTAACTACGTTTTATGCTCTATTTATTTACAAAATCATGCTCTGATTAAATTCTCATAAATTAATACCATCAATAATCCTACTTACAATGTTTACCAATTTTTATTATCCTGTAAACTCGAACACTAAATGTATTTAATGAATTTATTTTTGTTCTCGTGATTATCTCATCATTAATTCAATCTGAACTTTATTTTTACGTTCAATGATTATTATCACATAATTTCTTATTTATCTGATATTATTTAACACGTTAATTAAATAATTCAGGAATTAATTAATGTTTATTGTTTTCTCAAGTACATCTCCCTATTTTAGGATAAATGATTATTATTTTATTATTTTTATCTAAGTTATTTATATTGATTTTTATTACCAATGCAGTGAATTTTATATTTATGATGATGATCATCATGAAATTTATGTAGACTTATTCCCTTCACAGCACTGTTGTTTCCATTACAAATTTAAATCACGTATTTATTTCCTAGGCTAGATAACACATTTTCTTCTTTAGCTTTCGTTGGATTTCTTTGTATTTCGTCGGCTTTTCATTTATTTTCGACAGGCAAGAAAATTTTACTAAATTAAATCTATTAATACCAATGCAAAATTTATTATCAGAATGCTTCTTTTTTTATTTTGCTATTTGCTTTACGTCGCACCGACACAGATATGTCTTATGGCGACGATGGGATAGGAAAGGCCTAGGGTTGGGAAGGAAGTGGCCATGGCCTTGATTAAGGTACAGCCCCAGCATTTGCCTGGTGTGAACATGGGAAGCCACGGAAAACCATCTTCAGGGTTGCCGATAGTGGGGTTCGAACCCACTATCTCCCGGATGCAAGCTCACAGCTGTGAGCTCCTAACCGCACGACCAACTCGCCCGGTTATCAGAATGCTATATTATATTTCTTTCACTCTCAGAAATTCCTATACTCGATAAGATCTGAAATATTTCACCGTGAAAGAACACGTGAAGTTCAGATGTCCCAAAAATACTGTTCACATGGCAAAACACGACAACAGAATATTAGAAAATCAGCACACAGTATCACACAAACACACATATCCAAATATACATTTATGAATGGTGTATATAAGTGTTTGCTAAACTGTCTGATCTTTAAAACTGTATTATTATTTGTTGATCATGGCATAGCAATATTAATGATGACCCTACATTTCGCGTACCTTTCTAAATTATCTCGACTTAAACATCTTGTGACGGGATTCAGAAGTATCACTTGATAGGACTAGTCTTTTAATTTCGAATTATCGCGTACCTTTCTAAATTATCTCGACTTAAACATCTTGTGACGGGATTCAGAAGTATCACTTGATAGGACTAGTCTTTTAATTTCGAATTATCATGAAACTGGGATTCTATAAGAAGAAAGCATCTATTATCATATTATCATTATATTCCTCGGGATAATTTACTTTCGTTATTAATTCGTGTTGAGCAATCTACAGAATAATAATAATAATTATTATTATTTAAACTAGACAGCATTTGCTCGCAATGGCAATACGTGCTCATAGTATATAACATTCTAATCTACATTATTAGCTCCAAATTCAGAAAATGGACTCAGCCATATCAGCTAAATTTAGCAGTTTTCGCTTTATTAGTAAAATACTCGCCAACAAATAAATTCCATGTATTTGCTCAACCACATCATTTATGGGCAATGTTCTCTATTATAATTTTCACTTTAAAACTCATTATTGTTATTCCCTGAACGTATATGAACTTGAATGGTGACTGATTTAAACAATTTACAGAAAATTCTCATACAATATTCTCATCAATATCGCATTAATCATAACGTTGTTTGAATTCTAAGTCGAATAATTACAGTATTTATTAAATTGTCGATTAGGTCAGTTATTATTACATTAATATATTTATATATATGCCAATATAACGTGAATTTGTATCTTTAGATGTTCACTGTGCCTTTGCTGGCAGGAACTAGTGTTGACAGTGCACTATATCTTCTGGTATGGGCTAGAGCAATTTTGTTACTTTCATTGATCTGTCTCTGCCTTATTCTTGGCTTGGACAAAATGAAAGTGGCTGAGGTATGAATGATAATAGTAATGCCATTCCTTTTGCAGCCAGTCCCTGCTATGAATGGTGTGAAAATATTGCTCATAGGGTCAGTTAGTGCATGCATTTCAGTGGGCATGGCAGACTGATATGTAATAGCAACTTCTGGCTCGGCGAGGAAAGCAACGGGAAACTACCTCACTCCTCATTTCCCTAGTACGCCTCTTCAGTGATGCCTAGGCCATCTATGACAGCTGATGGCGGAACTGTTGAGGATCCAACCAGCCTTCGGGCTGAGGACTAAACATACATACATACATACAGATGTTCATTATTGATTTCCTTCCTCAAATTAGAGCTACACAGACACATTCTAATCTACTTTCCCCTTTATTACGATAAAAGAAAGAATTATATTCTAGAGCCAAATAACAGAAAATATTAATTCTATGAAGAAGATCACAGTATAACATAATGAAATTGAATGAAAATAATACAATTGTTACTCATTTGTTGGAAGTCGGGTAGAGTTAAAGTGAATTAATTATCCAGGAAGTGCGATGATAAGGTCCCTGGGATAATGTTGGTTATTGAATTTGTGTCTGCGAAGAATTGGAATACCCTGTGGATGTATGAGAATGCTTGAATTACTACGTGGAATGACGGTTGTGGTTCGGATTCCACGCAATATCGGTAATGCATCAGATCACGTCAATTAAAGCTCTCAAAGTCTAGAATACTAAATGACCTCGAAGAATTAGATGTTGTGAAGCATATAGGAATACATTCACTGCGATGGTTAATGCAGAACACAAATTTGTTTTAAATTAAGCTTTAGGAATACTTTATTACTTCAGATAGTGTCCCAAGCCAGGTGTGTCATATCTGTGCGCAGGGAGGCGAGCCAAGGCTAGAATACCGTTATGAGGATTGTTACATAAAATGAGCCTGCCTTCAGACAAATTGTCACTTCACGGTCTGGGTTTTGATGACAATGATTTGTAAATTTCATTAGTAACCGTGAACACGGAGGTATTTCGAATCCCCAAACTTACAAGTTAGGTTTGTTTAAGATGTAGATGGATTTGTTCATGGTGATTGTTAAAGAATTTCTTTCCAGCAAACAGATACCTTCAAACTTAGCTTTGTTTCATGTGTAACGGAATCCACGATAAGACTTAGACGATACCTCGAGTGCTGTAAATAATTAATAATAATGCTATTTGCTTTACGTCCCACTAACTACATTTAAGGTCTTCGGAGACGCCGAGGTGCCGGAATTTAGTCCCGCAGAAGTTCTTTTACGTGCCAGTAAATCTACCGACACGGGGCTGTCGTATTTGAGCACCTTCAAATACCACCGGACTGAGCCAGGATCGAACCTGCCAACTTGGGGTTAGAAGGCCAGCGCCTTAACCGTCTGAGCCACTCAGCCCGGCTGTAAATAATTTGTAATTATGATGTGATATTTGGATAAAAGGGATCATTTAGTGATTTCATTTCATTGATGTTTAGTAGGATCCATGATAGGATTAGAGTGGTTTTTGTTGTTTATAAATGATATTGATGTAATAATATTGGTGTTTATCTGGAATGTTAAGGGTAGTATGTTAGTTATGATAGCGAATGAGTCAGTGGTGACCATGTTAGGTCTTGACGGTACGCTTTGCAGAGTCAGCTATGGTAATCTTTTGAGATTCAGTACTACATTATCTAGTCAGATTTATACGATTCCCCATGAAGGTCCAGCTGACGGTGTGCAGTTCAACCACTATCCCATAACTTCAAAGTTCATAGTTTACCTGTTTTTAATTAGAGGTTAGGTTCAGTTTCGTTTCACGGGGTGTTACTTCATTAGTGCTATGGTTGAATTTCGTTAATTTTAGTGGTGTTATTTACCAAGCATTATCCGGGAACGGGTGGACTCTTGGGGGCGATGTTGTTAATTATTAAAATTAGGAAACAACACGTGATTGTTTATTTAATTTTCCATTAAATTATTTCAGGGCTTATTAACACGACAACGTATATATTTTATACGTATGCCGTTTCTGTTCCAGGGCCGAGCAACTAGTTCGGGCTACTTTAACAGTTATATTTCATTCACCATAGTGAATGATAATCAGTAAGACTTGGAAGTTAAAGACCTATTAATTGCCTAAAAAGACTTATGAAAAGCCTTTAAATTATCCACAAAAGACCTAAAGACTGACAGAAAGGATGTAAAGATGCGATCCAAATTCATTCATAATTTTAGTTTTAATTACACATCTAATGAAGGAATATCCATCCATTATGTAAAGGCTAAGCCTTGTCGCTGCAGCCACATCCCACGGTCTTCACCAGTCCTCTTCGTCGTGATATAAGAAGCAAACCCCAGCTGAGTGATTATGTTCCTAAGGTATGAGAGACGTGGTCTTCCTCTCGACTTCTTCCCTAGGACCTTTCCTTCGAAGACATTCTGGAGAAAGGTGTCATGTCGTAGGACGTGTCCAAGAAATTTAGCTTTCCTCTGCTCTATTGAATAAATTAAGGTCTATTTCTCATTAATAGGGAGCTGATTTTTATGTAATTACATATTTTTTTTTGCGTAAGTTTTAACGCAAGTTACGAAGTTCATTATTCCTATTGTACATCCCCAAGTGTAAAAACTGAATCTTATTTCACATAAAAACACATATTTTCACATTTTTTAAAATGTAAATACATATTTTAAGAAAATCTATAATAAGCACATAAATCGGCAATATTTGTTGATCAATAAAATTTAAAATGCTTCTGTGTTATAAAACAATGCTCATATTTTCATTTTACGATTACGGTATTGTTTTTAACAGTGTATTTAACATCATGTATCTGAATGTTTCGGCTATTTATGGACTTCCCTCTATAGGTTCTAAAAGTTGCTGGTCACTGGCTACGTCGTTACATTTAGACAGCGATTTGATTTGCTGCACAAGATGTTTCCTTGCATGATGTCATTCCAACTCTTTATGAGTCAGCCCTCTCGGGGTTTGTTTATAGAATATCAGCGAAAGGCAATCACGGAGAGATAAGGTGACGTAATTCCGTTACGACATGGGAGACTCGGAAGAATATTGCCCCATCATTAGGTAGTGGAATTTCATCACTCCTAAGAGTAAGGTCAGCTGTTCGGGTCCATATCATTCCCGTGGTCGTGTGATTTTGTATGGATTTATAAGAAATATTTCCTTCAGTGTCTGCTGTTATACTTTTTATTGAAACAGTGATTCACCGTAAATGCGTGTGTCGTAACCTGCAAAATAATGCCAAAAGAGAAGTCGAGTACAAGATCGCGTCTTCAACAATATGTAGTGGAATTTAAAAGCATTTTCACTACCGATGGAAAAGTATTATTTTGCCAACCCTGTGGTAAAATAGTACGTGCAGATCAACGTTCTCAAGTAACTCAGCTTTTGTCTGGAAATAAGCATACTGCGGCTGCCTCGCGTGTGCGTTCGCGACAATTACTAATAGCTGAACCAGCTACTTCAAATGCAGGCCTATCCAAATATTCCCAGTATTGTTTAGATGTGTGCAGAGCATTTGTTTGCGCCGACATTCCTCTTGGTAAAATAAATAACCCGGGACTGAGAAATTTCGTAACAAAGTACATTAATTTTGAGCCTCCAGACGAATCCACATTAAGGAAAAACTATCTCCCAAAATGTTACGAAGAAACTTTACAGAGAATTCGGGCAGTATGTGATAGCGAAAAAGCTGTGGGTGAGCATTGACGAAACCACTGATTCAAGTGGCAGAAAAGTAGGAAATGTTGTAGTTGGTGTGTTGAAGAATGACAAAACTGCTTGCGAACATTCTTATTTGCTAGCGTGTAAAGAAATGCTTGCTGCAAACCATGTCACTGTAGCTAGGTTATTCAATGAAGCCATGCACTTACTTTGGCCAAAAGGTATAAAATACGACCATGTATTGCTTTTCCTTACCGACAGTGCAGCTTACATGAAAAAGGCAGCCGAAGGCCTTTCTGTGAGCTTTCCGAAAATGATACACGTAACTTGCATTGTTCATGCTCTACACAGGTTATGTGAAACTGTGCGGGCTCAGTATCCTCAAGTGGATAAATTAGTGTCTAATGGAAGAAAAGTCTTCGTAGAAGCACCCTCAAGAATCGATCTCTTTAAAGAGAAAAACCCGGATCTTGCGCTTCCTCCTCTGCCTATTGTTACGTGGTGGGGTACCTGGCATAGCGCTGTGGTATACTACGCAGACAATTTCGAAAGTTTTGCATCCGTTGTGAACGTGCTAGATAAAAACGACGCGTCGTCAATTGAGATTCTTCAAGAGATACTAAAAGACAGCTCGTTGAAAAATGATTTGGCGTTTATATCTGCCAATCTAAGCTTCTTGTGTATAACTATAGACATACTTGAAAACTCCACTAACCTGTTGTCCGAAACACTGAAGGAAGTGAGCGCTGTTGAAAATAAATTAGATTCACTCCCGGCTTCGCAGGTGCAGGGACTGTTAAAGGTCAAATATCAAAATTTGTTCAGGAAAAACAGAGGATTTCAAACAATATGCCAAATTTCTAATGTATTAGAGGGTGCTCATGTTGGTGAAATTGATAGCGTTATTGTTGGTGACATTCCTCTCTTTAACTATGCTCGTCTGAATTCCTGTGATGTGGAGCGATCGTTTTCGCAATATAAGGCGTTCTTTAGAGATAATCGGCATGCATTTGTGATGGAAATTTGGAGATGACCTTTGTTGTTCACTGCAATTCTGAGACTACTTCTAGCAACTAATATTCCAGCGTGTGATGGGTGAGTACGAACTGGTACTATTTTTTCAAAGATGATAGGTTGCTTTTGCCATATTTAAACAAAACATTACCTTTAAAAAATAAACATTCATAATATCTACTCTGGTATATCAAAAATTAATATACCATACCGCACGTTTCCATACACAGACATCATTTTTGCCTTAAGGAGCACGTTTGGTAGCACCATATTCTAATACAAAACATTATACTTATTTACTTCTTGAGCGCGAGTAGTTATGTGATATTTAAAGGAAAATAATTTCAATTTTTATCACATATTTCAAAGTTTTTCAGCACACAAAAAATAAATATTTTTCACATTTTTAGCACATAAAAATCCGCTCGCTACTCATTAACGTCATTCAAGATTTGGATAAGAGTCTTTTTTTCTGTCCAACTCGCCCCTGTCAGTCTTCTCTAGAACCACATTTCATCACCTTCTAGTGTTGATTGTGCTTGTTTTCCCAAAGTCCAGGTCTCACAACCGTAAGTTAACACACTCCAAACAAAGGTTTTAACAAATTTCTTCCTGGTTTCAATTCCTAGTTACTTATTTAACAATAGATTTTTCCTGCTTCGAAACACTTGTTTTACATAGCAATTCTTCTTTCTGACTTCTGTCAGGCACTGATTATCATTGGTAATAACACGATCCAGATAACAAAATTCTTTAACCTGATCTATTTTTTCACAGCCTAATTTAATGTTTGTTTTCAATTCAGTCTTCTTCTTTTGAACAACCATCACTTTCGTTTTTTAACCTCTCTAACGTGTTGTTTAGTATACCGAGCATCCTAGTCATTTTGTGCTCTGAATCAGCTATCAATACAATATCATCTACATAGCGAATACTATGAATGTGTTTACCATTAAAATGTACCCCTTTGGGTTTTTCTGTTACTAGCGAAGTCTATGAAAATATTAAACAGATAAGGTGATAAGGGACAGCCTTGCCGCACTCCTCTTCTTATTCTTGCTTCTCTTGGCGTTCCATTGATGTTCATTTCTGTGCTTTGGGCTCTGTACAGGTTAAAAAGCAATCATCGGTCCTTCCAATCAAGACCCAACGTACTCAGAGTTTGAAATAATAACTTCCAGTCAACCTTGTCGAATAATTTCTCTAAATCCATGAAAGTTACATAAGTTTTCCTATTAACTTCCAGTCTTCTCTCCAAGATTTGACGCAGAGCTAGAATTGCTTCTCAAGTACCCTAACCTGCTCTGAAGCCATATTGGTCGTCATCTAAATTCTGTTCTTCTTCTTCTTCCTTCGTTATGCCCATTCATAGAGCGCGTTTGAACTTGTTAGTTGGTTTGATGGTTTGTGCCTTCTTATCCTCCCAAAATCTCTTCATGAATGCACTGTGTTGCATCTTGCGTTCTGTCGACCACTTCCTACCAGTTGTCTTTTTTGGTTTCTCCCTAAATTTATGATTAGCTACTTTGGTTCTAAAAGCTCCACGATTTTCCATGATGTCGTCTGTAATATTTATTTCTTGGAGGTCCGCCTTAGTTTCTTCTAGCCATTTTATTTTGACCTTCTTTGAGTTGATTACTTGGAATAATCTTTTAGTTAGTCTGTCGCTGTTCATTCTGTAGATATGGCCATAGAAATTAAGGCGCCTTTTCCGTACAGCATCAGTAAACCTGTCGGTGAAGGAGTAGAGGTCCGATGTTTTCCTCTTAATCCACATTCCATTTTCTCTCGTAGGACCATAAATTTTCCTGAGAATTTTCCGCTCCTGCTTTTCAATTTCTGTAATTTTAGAGTGACCACCTAAGCATATGGTTTCTGAGGCATATAAAGCTTCGGGCAATACAACTGTCTTGTAGTGTCGTAATTTTGCATTACGCGATATGACTCTTTTGTTGTAGTAATTCCACGTCAGTCTGTATGCCTTATGTAGTTTGGTGTTTCTTTCTACATTGGCACTACTGTCTAATCCTGATGGTAGTATAATTTCTCCAAGGTATTTGAAGGAGGGCACCTGTGAAATTGTGCCGTTTTCCATCTCTAGCGGAGTTCTTTTGCTATTTTGACGTAGATTTTCCATGTACTTGGTTTTCTCGTAGGATATCTGGAGGCCTGCCTTTGATGCTATATTGTGTAGTCTCTGTATGGCATACCTTGTTTCATCCTTGGTCTTAATAATGATTGCGAGATCATCAGCAAATGCTAAACATTTCACATTGACCTTGCTTCCCAAATTTCCGATGTTCACACCCTTGATATCCTTTTCCCACTCTCTAATAACTTTGTCTAGAACTAAGTTAAACAGAATAGGGGAGATGCTGTCACCTTGACGAACGCCCGTACATATTTCAAAAGGCTCAGAGATTTCTCCAAGGAATTTCACTTTAGAGGTCGTACTTGTGAGGGTCTGCTGGATAAGTGCTCTGGTCTTCTTGTCCACTCTGAGTTCTTCTAGGGTATCAAATACTGTCTGTCTGTCCACAGAGTCATACGCCTTCTTAAAATCCACAAAGGTGACGATCGTGCTGGCACTTCGGCGAATCCTTAATATCGTCTTCAAGTTCCATATTTGTTCTGCACATGATCTACCTTTCCTGAAACCCGCTTGGTACTCGCCAATCAGATGATCTGTCTGTTTTTCTAACCGGTTCAAGAGAGCTTTGGAAAGGATTTTGTATGCGATTGGCAGTAGAGATATGCCTCTATAGTTGTTTGGATCTGCCTTGTCACCTTTCTTGTGCAATGGGTGTATTAATGCACACTTCCAATCCTGTGGAATCATTTCCGTTTCCCATATTTCTACTAGGATTGCATGAATTTTGCTTACAAGATCATCTCCAAGTTTACACATCTCCGCAGTGATGCCGTCCTCTCCAGGAGCTTTATTATTTTTAAGCGATCGTATAATCTCTGCTGTTTCCTGTATTGTCGGTGGCTGTGAATCGGGGTTGGGCATGGGCTTTTCAAAGTTCAGTCTTTCCTTTGGAGGATCACAATTGAGGAGGTCTCGGAAGTAGTCAGCTAGAATAGTGCAGTTCTCTTTGGTGTTCGTTTCTAATGTTTGCTCGACGGAAACATAAAGATGGTGGTTGATAGCTAGATAAATTCTCACGGAAGGTCTTGTAGAAATTCCTGGAGTTGTTTCTAAGGAAATCTTGTTCGATTTCCATGAGTCTATTTTTGTCATAGGCTCGTTTCTCCCTGCGGATTATTTTTGAGGAGATTTTCTGAACTTTTAGGAAGGTCTCCCATCTCTTAGTTGTTTGATGTCCATTCCACTGATTCCATGCTTTCATCCGTTCATCAATGGCTTTATCACAGGTCGTGTTCCACCACCTATGTTTGCGTTTCCTTGGAGGCTGCCCTAATTTCATGGCTGATGTCTGAAGTGTTTTACGAAGGCCTGGCCAGTCCTTGGGGTCCTGCTCTCGTATGTCTTGTAGAAAGGTCGTGGCGTTCTGTCGAAGACATTCTGGATCAACTCTTAGAGATCTTTTGTGTTTAGGTCTGCATCTGTTGGGTTGGAATCTCACTTTGATTTGTGTTAGGTAGTGGTCCGAGTCGACAAATCCCTTCCGTACTCTAACATTTTGGATCTCACACATATTCTTTCTGGAGATTGCGACGTGATCGATCTGGAATTCGCCCAATAACGGGTTTGGTGATTTCCACGTTTTCTTCTTATGTGGGGGTCTCGCAAAATGCGTAGACATTAGCTTTAAGACAAATGTTTTACAGAAGTCTATAAGACGTTCTCCATTCTTGTTCGTTCTCCAATGTGCCGAGTGATGACCAACAATCCATTTGTGTTTCCTCTCTCTGCCAACCTGTGCATTAAAATCACCTACTAAGATTTTCACGTGGTGCTTTGGAATCTTGCTAGTGGTTTCTTCTAAGAGTTCCCAGAAGGCTTCCACTTTCTCTGGGTTTTTCTTATTGTCAGTGTTTATGGGAGCGTGGGCATTGACCAAGGAGTAAGCTTTATTGCCAGATTTCACAGTAAGTACTGAGATTCTTTCAGATGGGGATGTAAAGTCAAGTACAGAACTGATGATAGTTTTTCGTACCGCAAAAGCTGTTCCAAGTTGTGTTAAGTTCCCATGGATTCTTATGGCAGGTTTACCCTTAAATATCCTGTACTCTTCAGAGTCAAAATGGTTTTCATCCTGGTAGCGCGTTTCCTGGAGTGCTATGATTTGAATATCGAACTTATCCAGGGTGTCCGTTAGCTGTTTAAGCTTGCCTGTTTTCAGTAGGGTGTTGACATTAATTGTACCTAAGAAGGTCTTTTTCTTGGGACGAAGAGATTTTGAGAAGCTCCGACTCTTCTCTGCATGATGCTCCCGATCCCCCAGAATCTGTTCAATTTTCCTGCTTTAAGTATTGTCAGTAGGATTTTAGAAGAATGCCTATTGTTCTGTAGAGTGTTATTGTCCGGCTCTTTATGAAATCAGGTGGTATGATTCCTTCATGACAGCAGTTTCTAACGATATTAAACACTCTCTCTTTCATGATGTCTCTGCAGTTTTTTAGGAGTCCTGCTGAAATGTTATCACCTACGACCTTTTTTATCCTTTAATAAGTGTAGAGCCATATTAAACTCACTTTTTGTAATTGGTGGGCCTTTTCTTTGTACCTCAATCAGGCTCTCATCCTCTACATAACGTGAATGTTATCTATTTCTTGACCTTCATATAGATCTTCAGTACTTCAAGTATTTGGGGGTCACACTACAAACTAGAGGTAATGTTTTCTCTACCCACATCAATGACAGGACAAATGCAGCAATCAGAGCCATCAACGACATACAGAATTTGAATAAATTATCTATCAAAACAGCCCTGAAACTATTTGACCTCAAAGTGTCACCAGCGATCACCTATGGATTAGAAATTGTATGGCTGCATCTAAAAATGAAACAGTTCGAGCAATTAGAAAAAGTGAAAGCTACGTTTCTGAAAAAGGCACTATGTGTCTCGAAGTATACGCCTTCAAGGCTTGTATATGAGTTAACTCGCGAAGCTTTCTATGTAGAAGATGTCCGTTGTCACCTACCGCTACCAACTACACCAACATATCTACAGTGCCTAGAGAAATTACGAGCAAAGAAGAGAGACATATGGAGCGAATTTTACTCGACGGACGCAATGGTTTACAAAGACTGGCAAGCAGGAGGATATGAGCTCAGACACTTGATTACACGCTTTGCAATACACGGATTTCATTATAAGCTGTGTAAAACAAAGAAATTCCATCAACCAGACACGGACTGTGTATGTGAACGTTGTGGTAAGAGCTGTGAACGATATCATGCCATGATTTGTACTTGTCGGCGCGAATCGATGATAGCCTTGTGCAGAGATGACTAATGTTGTGTATTAATGTAAATATCTTTTGGCCATTGGCTTCAATAAAATATTATTATTATTATATAGATCTTCAGTATATTACTTCCAGCGGTCACCTACCTCCTCATTTTCAAAAATAATCTTTCCTGCTTTGTTTTTAACCACATCACTTCTGGTTATTTTCTTGTTCTGCAATGATTTTATTTTAAAAATAGGAAATGTACCCGTGCTTCGCTACGGTATTCTGCATTGTATTCGAAATTCGAAGTAAATACTGTACATGCAATAAATAAGATTGTTTTAAATTTGCATGTCTCTTAGCGTTATCAGAGAAACAGCATGGGGAGGTCCCCATACGCAGTTTCCAATGTAAAGTGTTTCTTACGGATTTGTGATATAACGGCAGGCTCACTTGCCTACTGCCATTCACAATCGAGTTGGGAAGTTTACATTATAATTGCAGGCCCCATTGCCTACTGCGCGGTCACAATCGATTTGGGGAGTTTTCGTTACAATGGCAGCCCCTTTTCCTACTTCCAGACAGATAACAGTTGAGGAGTTTTTATTATAATGGCAGGCAACTACCCTACTATCAGTCGAAATTGAGTTGTGCAGTTATCATTATAATGTCAGGCCCCTTTTCCTACTGCCAGCCAGCTTACTGCCAGGCACACCAAGTTGGTGAGTTTCCATCAAAATAGCAGGCCACTTTGCCTAATGCCAGTCACATTTTAGATGAGGACATTTGTTTATAATGGCGGGCACCCTTGCCTACTGCCAAACACAATCGGGTAGGAGAGTTTTAAACAAAACTGCATGCTCCCTTGCCTTCTGCAAGTCAAATCGAGAAGTGAACTAATCATTACAATGGTAGGCCTTCCTTACTACTGCCAGTTACACAGGAGTTGGAGAAGAACCCCATTCCTACTGCCAGTCAAAGTCGGTGTGGGGAGTACTGATTACAATAGCAGACACACCCTTTCTCGATCGCTACAAATCGACATCAGTGAATATATATAGATCGACATACGAAAGTATGTGCATGTTTGATGACCACACGACACCTCGTAATCTGCAGGCTTTCGGGCTGAAAAGCGGTCACTTGGTAGGCCAAGGCCCTTCGGGGCTGTTGCACCAAGGGGTTTGGTTTGTTGGTAATGATTATTAGTCAAGTCTACGTTATTTCGCTATTGATAGTGTTAATGATTAAATTTCTGATGCCATTCATAGACGGTTGCGTTATTTAATTCATTTCTTTTATCGCCACCTTTCGTAACGGTTGAATTCATTTAGACACTATTCATGCAGATGGCAATGAATAAATCAAACCTAAGTGCTTATTGGGTTCCCCATTTAATGTTTTGTTAAACATAACCTATAAGTTAGTTGTTTATTAACTTCAATGTCAATTTTATATTTTATTAATTTCTGGTTCAGTCGAACATTTCAATTAAATTCCTACTTTAAATAGTGTTAACCTAACATATTTGTCATAATGTTAGGTTGTGACACAACATGGTGCGATAATTTTATTTTATTGAGTTTAACAATTATTATTGCTCTTGAACTTCGTAGCATTATGCCTTGCAGATGAGTAAGTTAACTTATTATTTCAATTGAGTAATGATCGATTCAGGTATAACTAGAGGTTGCTTCGATTCGATTAAGGTTCCATTCGATGGTTGTTGGTATGCTACGTGGCACTGTAATTGGTGGATAACCTTAGTTAAAGAAACTCAGAATCTGGTCACGGAAACTGAATTTTCACGGGTAAGTTAGTCAGCCACCGGTTTTACTTGAAATCCGGTATAATAATTGTCACCTTTTCATTCCTTTCCTTTTCCTTTCTACCAATATTTATCAAGTGAGGTAAAATGTATTATAAGGAGGTCCTAAATTTAGTTCACATTTCATGCTATTTTTGTCGTTAGTGCTGTAAATTTTCTTTTGTTCGTTGATGCTTTACATCTTTCTTAATCTCCACTAGTTTCATTCTCGATATAATACATTTATTTTATCCCACTTCTTGGACTTTATTTCACGTAATGTACATTTCCTTCCATAATACGGCGATCTGCATCAACAAGTAACAGAAGAGGCCGCGACCTCCTGACACCGTAAGAATTTACAACTACATCCAAGGGTTCAATACACATACTTACCGCACAGATTAAGCCAGCGAATATGGAGCCCTCTCTAAGGGAACATCCGCAGCAACAACTATTCACTGGTAAGCACTTCATCTTCTGCAGGAAAGTAAACCTGGAATTAGAAGTAAAAATGAATGAAATTAAATAAATATTTACGTGACATAATAGTTACAGTCCCCGGTCTAGAGAGCAAAGAATAACGGTCGAGAGGATCCGTCATGCTGACCACACGACACCTCGTAATTTGCAGCCCTTCGGGCTGAGCATTGGTCGTTTGGTAGGCCATGGCTCTTCGGGGCTGTTTGTTTTTTGTTAATATTTACGGATATATCAAGAGATGGAAGGAAGCTCTTTATAATTGAAGAAGTAATGTTCATCTCCGATAAAAGATTCAAAAAGACGACGATGGTCAATGATTATGAATTTAAAACCCACCTTTCCAGAAGCAATTTGAAACAATGGTATATACTGACCAAGGGGCTGCTTCCAAAGCACAATCCTGAAACTATGAAGCTTGTTTTCTAAAGGGTTCCAAAATCCAGGTCAACGGCCCCTCATAATGGTACTTATCGCTAGTGAAGTAGAATGGCGGTATTTCTCATGTAGTGGTACTAATCACAAGTAATGTAGACTCACAGTGTTCCTCACATTGTGGTACTACTCCCAGGTACTGTACTACGTATAGGTAACGCAGACCTATGGTGTTTCTCACATAATGGCGTCACTCATAGGCAACGCCAATCCATGGTGTTCCTCACATAGTGGGCACCAATCAGAGGCAACGCAGACCCATGGCGTGACTCATATAGTGGTACTGATCACCAGCAACGCCCAGACCCGTGATGTTCCTCGAAATGCAGACCCATGATGTCCACAACTAGATGCTCGAACACCCCAACGAGGATAGCCTCTTTTTATCTCCTCGGAGTGTTCCAACCGTATCTGGACAGAAGGGAGCCTCCGTCATATAGCGACAGATAATATACACGGTTACTGTAATCCCATAGTGACCCACCCACAGACCCATGGTATTCATCAGATAGTGGTACTAATTACAAGATGGTACTAATCAGAGCTTGATGGTACTAATCAGAGCACGGGTGAGTTGGCCGTGCGGTTAGGGGCACGAAGCTATGAACTTTTATCTGGGAGATAGTGGGTTCGAGTCCCACTGTCGGCATCCTTGAAGATGGTTTTCCGTGGTTTCCCATTTTCACACTTTAATTAAGGCCTCGGCCGCTTCCTTCCCAGTCCTAACCCTTTCCTATTCTATCGTCGTCATAGGACCTATTTCTGTCGGTGCGACGCAAAACAAATTGTAAAGTAATAAAATTAAAAAAAACATTTGGAGATTTAAAGGTTTCCGCTATAATGTCACCAGTTTCTATCTGTACGGCAGTGGTAGAAACATGTGGAGTATTGCGTCACGTTCTGCAAGAGTAGTTATAACAACATCAGGGCTATGATTTTTTAAAATAATCTAGTCCGTTTATTCTCCCGTAGGCGTAAATGAAGTAAAAATGAAATGGCGTATGGTTTATAGTGCAGGGAGTGTCCGAGGACATGTTCGGCTCGCCAGATGCAGATTTTGATTTGAAGACCGTAGGCGACCTGCGCGTCGTGATGAGGATTAAATGTTGATGAAGACCACACACACAACCAGCCCCCGTACCAGCGAAATGCTCGAATTAAAATTCCCGACCCTGGCGGGAATCGAACCCGGGACCCCTGTGACCAAAGGCCGGACTTGAATGAAGTGAAAAGTGTGAACACATTTCCGTTTAAGAGAATGTTGAGCGTAACAGGAACTCTGCTTTGTTCAAGAACTAAAGTACATAAAACCCTCAAGATGATAGTTCGTATACTGTATATCAGTGGCGTATACTGGGATCAAGACGTGAGATACCACTAGACTTAGGTTACCCCTTTTCGATGGTTGGTTTAGTGAACGTCAAGCCTTCAGAGTTTTGAGTTGCAGCCAATAGCCAACAGAGAAGACTGCTGTGTTGTGAAGGCTGTTTCACAAGCTATTGCCCTGGCCTCTGCTACTGCCAATGCTGAACCCCTCATCAGTGGAGATGGTAGCCTAAGGTTCAGCAAATTAAAGTCTGGCTTTGTGGCTAAATGGATAGAATGCTCGCCTTTGGTTCGATGGCCCCGGTTGAATTTTCAGAATCAACCCCCTCGTACTCTTAATTCCTCTCGCATGGTGACTGGGCGTCTTGGCCATTCATGTTATCCTCATTAGGTCACCACTAAGCCTACACAGATGCCATGCACCATTATTATTATTATTATTATTATTATTATTATTATTATTATTATTATTATTATTATTATTGTTACCGTGTTTTGGTGGTAGTTATGCATGAAAGAAGGTGCTGGGTGGTGAATGGGTCTCAAGCTACTAAAGTGAAATTAATTTTAAAATTTAACAAGGTTATATTTTCTTTTCAAAATTAGGTAACAACAAATAGAACAGGTACTTAGTAGCCGAAACACGATTGACAAATACATTTACATAGGTACCCCATTTGGGGCTTCAAAAGTCAGAAACATAATTCTTGAGCAATGAGCCCAACCTTACAATGAACACCATACAACAAAGGGGCCGAAAACCCCCAAACATGCCAGAAACATCTGCTTCCAATTACATCCAAAAGCCTCCTTGAGGCAGAAACACAATTTTCAAAAAGGGCAACTTCCCCCTAAAATACAAGCCTATCATAGGCCACTCCGAACTCCACCTTTAAGCCGTCCTCAAAGGACATATACACAGGGGCAAAATACCCAACCTACTGAGGTCTGTTAAATAACAAGAAGATTAATACATGACCTCTAAAATACAATTTGAGAGGAGGCGAACTTGCACTCCTAATACACTTTGCTTAAGACCTACTTGGCACTAGGCCGTTAATACAAGGGCTAATCCCATACTACAGAGGTGACTTAATAGCAATTTACATTACATTACGGAAGAATTGGTTGAGAAAAATAAGTTCACCTCAGGACGATGTGAGTGGGAGCTCGAGAGGGTTAAGCACTCTCTATCCCGATATGTCGTTTTAAAAGAGAATATATGAAAAGAGTAGTTACATTTTAGGAAAAGGTTACATGGTTGAACGCTTAGAACCCGCCCCGAAAGTTAAACTGCTGAGCTAGCAAAGAAAGAAGTTATTAATCGGCCATTACCTTGTTGTTGACCGCTGCCGAAGAAAGAGGCGCTTCCCGCCCCCTGCTATGTACTTAACACACTGAAAGATGGAACACAAGTGGCCCGGAGACCCGAAAATCAGCAGTTTATATCCTCTCGCGGAAGGTTCTAGGCGTTAGGGGAAAGAAAACACCCTCCCACAAACTCTTTATTGGGTAGGACCCCGCAACAGATTCAAGTTGGGGGAAGATACACCAGATTGGTCAGAAATTAATAGAAGAAATTCGGGATTGGATACATTCATAACAAGGGGAAGAAAGGGGTAAATATTGCCAACTTAAACAATGACAGAAAGAAATTTAACAAAGAACAAACTCTTGAAATTAAATTTTCTCCAAAAAAATAGTTCTTTGACTCCGCACTAGGTTGCACTATTGTAGATCTTCAGTAGTGTCCTCTAGAAGAGAAAGTTCACACTTCTTACTTCAAGCGAAACAAAAACACATCAAAAGTGACACAGTTCTAAAACTCCAGAATTTACAGGTAGTGACATCTTCTGAGAGGGTAGAAAATTAATAACGTCAATAAAGTTCAGACCTCCTCCAGCAGAGGAGTTTTAACTGGCGCGCATTTAAATTAGCGGCGTGGAGGTGTACCACCCGGTACAATTATTATTATTATTATTATTATTATTATTATTATTATTATTATTATTATTATTATTATTATTATTATTATTATACATACATTATCATTATAGACTGTTATGCCTTTCAGCGTTCAGTCTGCAAGCCTCTGAGAATTTACTAAACGTCGCCACAATCCTCGATTTGCAACTAGTGTTGTGGCCTCATTTAGTTCTATACCTCTTATCTTTAAATCGTTAGAAACCGAGTCTAACCATCGCCGTCTTGGTCTCCCTCTACTTCTCTTACCCTCCATAGCAGAGTCCATTATTCTCCTAGGTAACCTATCCTCCTTCATTCGCCTCACATGACCCCACCACCGAAGCCGGTTTATGCGTACAGCTTCGTCCATAGAGTTCATTCCTAAATTAGCCTTTATCTCCTCATTCCGAGTACCCTCCTGCCATTGTTCCCACCTGTTTGTACCGGCAATCATTCTTGCTACTTTCATGTCTGTTACTTCTAACTTATGAATAAGATATCCTGAGTCCACCCAGCTTTCACTCCCGTAAAGCAAAGTTGGTCTGAAAACAGACCGATGTAAAGATAGTTTCGTCTGGGAGCTGACTTCCTTCTTACAGAATACTGCTGATCGCAACTGCGAGCTCACTGCATTAGCTTTACTACACCTTGATTCAATCTCACTTACAATATTACCATCGTGGGAGAACACACATCATGAATACTTGAAATTATCGACCTGTTGTAGCTTTGTATCACCAATCTGACATTCAATTCTGTTGAATTTCTTACCTACTGACATCAATTTAGTCTTCGAGAGGCTAATTTTCATACCATACTCATTGCACCTATTTTCAAGTTCCAAGGTATTAGACTGCAGGCTTTCGGCACAGTCTGCCATTAAGACCAAGTCGTCAGCATAGGCCAAACTGCTTACTACATTTCCACCTAACTGAATCCCTCCCTGCCATTTTATACCTTTCAGCAGATGATCCATGTAAACTACGAACAGCAAAGGTGAAAGATTACAGCCTTGTCTAACCCCTGTAAGTACCCTGAACCAAGAAATCATTCTACCATCATATTATTATTATTATTATTATTATTATTATTATTATTATTATTATTATTATTATTAATATTACATAAAATTGTTGGATTTTCCAGCGGTCGTACCCGGCGTTCACTGGTTAATTAGCTTCCTCGGAAGATCAGTGGTGGTGTCCGACCCATGATCACCGGTTCAATTCCAATCAACAAAAGAGAACGCTAAACTTAAAAGATTGCATTTCAATTTAGCAGATCTACCTATAAAAAGAAAAGCATATTACTCCTCTAACAGCAGCCCTGCAGTGTATTCCTACAAGGATGTAGAAGTAACCGGAAGTGAAATACCAGCACTTTGTTATCTATATAATTAAGTCCCAAGTATGAGGTGAGGAAGTATAAACGATGAGTAACGCATGGTTGATAGTTAGCAGTGGCGATCAGACAAACCGAAGCCTAGCACACCCATCCCCCCTGTCCCGCTCTTAACCGATATTCAGCAGCAAGCTGCAAGGGGTGAGTCGAGGGGAGAGGGACGAGAGTCTGGGCGTCAATATCAGTCTCCGTGGCGAGGGGAGAGGGACGAGAGTCTGGGCTTCAATATCAGTTTCCAAGGCGAGGGGAGAGGAACGAGAATCTGGGCTTCAATATCAGTCTCCGATGCCTTGCTGTCAGAAATACGTACAACGGTTTTTCTCACCGCTTTCAAGTTTTATAAATGGAACAATGTGTCAGATGCTTACATTATAAGCTGTTTTAGACTTCCACTATTCTCATTTGAGGTTTGGGCTTCACTGATAGCTTTGGTAGCCCTCAGTATGCGCCACTGCTGTATAACCTGTCCACATTCTTGAATGTTTTGACTCGTCAATTTTTATTTATTAATTACGGTAATTTGAATGTAACGTACTTTTTCTTTCGCATCTTCACGAGTTGCATTTGCTTTCAACTTGGAATATACAACTGACAGTTTATGGAGCCCCTATTCCGTTTACTTTTGCTCCTACAGTATATTTTGGATTGAAAGCATCCCACAATTCTGGCAGCGTTTCGTACAGTTGGATAAGCTGTCGTAATAACTCGCCATCACCCGCGACGGTTCCACAAGCACCTCTACTTGGCCTTGTGAAGCACATGCGTCGTCCATCGCTGCTCGGTTATACCGTTGCCTACGTGATTAGTAATTACTTATCTCGCAGGCAACTGTTATACTGACAGAAATAATAAGCGAACTCACACGATCAGTAGAACCTTCAGTATCCCCACCACTCTGCAGTACTGATGAGCGCAGATCAGGATAACCGGATCTGCTTAAGTACTGGTCTTCAGTCCATCATTCCCGTCCACACACGATCAGTATTATTGTCAGTATTTATCGGTACTGACAGTTTCATTGACCGTGTAGAGTCGTCTGCAGTTAGAGTTATTATGTATTTACTTTTGAAATATAATCCCATATTAGGAACATCAATCAATCAATCAATCAATCAATCAATCAATCAATCAATCAATCAATCAATCAATCAATCAATCAATCAATCAATCAATCAATCAAGATCTGCATTTAGGGCAGTCGCCCAGGTGGCAGATTCCCTACCTGTTGTTTTCCTAGCATTTTCTTAAATGATTGCAAAGAAATTGGAAATCTATTGAACACCTCTCTTGGTAAGTTATCGAATCCCTAACTCCCCTTCCTATAAACGAATGTTTGCCCCGATTTGTCCTCTTGAATTCTAACTTTATCTTCATATTGTGATATTTCCTACTTTTAAAAACATTACTCAAACGTATTCCTCTATTAATGTCATTTCACATCATCTCTCCACTGACAGCTCGGAACATACCACGTAGTCGAGCAGCTCGTCTCATATCTCCCAAGTCTTCCCAGCCCAAACATTGCAACACTTTTGTAACGTTACTCTTTTGTCGGAAATCACCCAGAACAAATAGAGCTGCTTTTCTTTGGATTTTTTGCAGTTCTTGAATAAAGTAATCCTGGTGTGGGTCCCATACACTGGAACCATACTCTAGTTGGGTTCTTACCAGAGGCTTATATGCCCTCTGCTTTACATCCTTACTACAACCCTTAAATACCCTCATAACCATGTGCAGAGATCTGTACCCTTTATATACAATTTTAGTTATTTATTTACAATACCGTTTATGAAGATCTGTCCTTATATTAACACCTAGGTACTTACAGTGATAACAGTAATTAAAACTGAGAGGACTTTTTCTATTTGTGAAACTCACAACCTGACTTTTAGCCCCGCTTATCATCATACCACTGCCTACTGCCCATCTCACATTATCGGGGTCATTTTGCAGTTTCTCACAATCATATAACTTATTTATTCCTCTATACAGAATAACATTATTCGCAAAAATCCTTATCTCTGATTGCATTTCTTTACCCATAACATTTTTATATATAAGAAAACGTTAAGGTCCAATAATACTGCCTTGAGGAATTCCCCTCTTAATTATTACAGGGTCAGATAAAGCTTCGCCTACTCTAATTTTCTGAGTTCTATTTTCTAGAAATATAGCCATCCAGTCAGTCACTCTTTTGTCTAGTCCAGTTGCACTCATTTTTGCCGGTAGTCTCCCATGATCTAACCTATCAAATGCGTTATATACGCCAGTCGCGATACAGTCCATTTGACCTCCTGAATCCAAGATTTCTGCTACGTATATCTTGCTGGAATCCTACAAACTGAGTTTCGGTGGAATAACCTTTCTTAAACCCGAACTGCCTTCTATCGAACCAGTTATTAATTTCGCAAACATGTGTAATATATTCAGAAAGAATGCCTTCCCAAAGCTTACATGCAATACATATCAAACATACTAAGAATCCACTTTCAATACTTTAAAATAATCGAGTTATAATTAGAAATGTGTACTTTATCAATACGAATTACACTCTACCATGTAGAAAAATGGTTGTAGAACCAATCTATACTATTCGTAAATACGAATCTATGATAATCTTGAAATCAAAAAAGGTACCCCATACCAGGCTACATACCTCTATTGAGGCTGCCCCTAGAATATCAGGCAGCGGAAACTTACCAACGAGCTGAAGCTTACTGGACTGCCTTAATAATGCTATTTGCTCTATTTCCCACTAACAACTTCTACGGTTTTTCGGAGACGCCGAGATGCCGGAATTTAGCCCAAAAGGAGTTCTTTTACATGTCAGTATATCTACCGACATGAGGCTGACGTATTTGAGCACCTTCAAATACCACCGGACTGAGCCAGGATCGAACCTGCCACGCTGGGTTCAGAAGCCCAGCGCCTCAACCCTCTGTGCCACTCAGCCCGGCGATGGACTGCCTTGGAGCGATTTTCAGGCTCGGGGTTTATCACATCACTGACAACGTTTGTCTCTGATTCTGCGAAAAGAATGTCTGGTCTTCAAAGCGTATTATTAGTGAAACTGATATAAATTAATAAAAAGACCAGGTAAACAGGATGTTGTCCTACTCATTGGGTAAAGAGACATGACAGCTTCATTGCATTTCAGGAAATAATATTACATGTAAGGCTTCTTGAGCGAATAAAAGAAGATCCAGGACGTTAAGTAAAATTATTGCCTCTGGTGCGGCTTTGAGAAAGAGTGAATTTATCATTGGTTTGGAAACAGCTGCATTGTCTTACATTGTCTCCGTAATAGGAAGGTTGAGCATAATCAGCTCTATGTAACGGAGACTTCTTTCCCAATATTAGACTATTGTTAGAAATATTTGCCATCCTGCCCGTCATGACAGCCTCTACAGAGAAAAGTTTCTCAGCCTTACGTAAGCTAAAAACCTACAATTGCAATGGGAGAGAACTGGCTAAATGGTCTTGTATTAGCAAACAACCATAAGGAAAGGGCATTAAATGTTGAGGAACTCTCAGATCAAAACCACGAATGCTAGATATTTCTAACTGGTCAAATCACTTTCAGTGAACTGCTCGATATGGTGGCGCCTTTAATAAAGAAACACGACACTGTAAACGAGGAAAGTGTAAGGGTTCAAGAGCGATTAACCGTGACTTTATAAGATTTTTAGCAGCTGGAGCGAGTTACGAAGATGTGGAAGTTAGTGCGGCCGTGTCATAACTTTCCTTTTTAAAATAGAGGGGACTATGGAATTAAAGGTAGATTATTAAAATCAATCAAAGGCATTTATGTTGACAATTGGGCTTCAGTGAGAATTGATGGTAGAATGAGTTCTTGGTTCAGGGTACTTACAGGAGTTAGACAAGGCTGTAATCTTTCACCTTTGCTGTTCGTAGTTTACATGGATCATCTGCTGAAAGGTATAAAATGGCAGGGAGGGATTCAGTTAGGTGGAAATGTAGTAAGCAGTTTGGCCTATGCTGACGACTTGGTCTTAATGGCAGATTGTACCTAAAGCCTGCAGTCTAATATCTTGGAAGTTGACAATAGGTGCAATGAGTATGGTATGAAAATAAGCCTCTCGAAGACTAAATTGATGTCAGTAGGTAAGAAATTCAACAGAATTGAATGTCAGATTGGTGATACAAAGCTAGAACAGGTTGATAATTTCAAGTATTTAGGTTGTGTGTTCTCCCAGGATGGTAATATAGTAAGTGAGATTGAATCAAGGTGTAGTAAAGCTAATGCAGTGAGCTCGCAGCTGCGATCAGCAGTATTCTGTAAGAAGGAAGTCAGCTCCCAGACGAAACTATCTTTACATCGGTCTGTTTTCAGACCAACTTTGCTTTACGGGAGCGAAAGCTGGGTGGACTCAGGATATCTTATTCATAAGTTAGAAGTAACAGACATGAAAGTAGCAAGAATGATGGCTGGTACAAACAGGTGGGAACAATGGCAGGAGGGTACTCGGAATGAGGAGATAAAGGCTAATTTAGGAATGAACTTGATGGATGAAGCTGTACGCATAAACCGGCTTCGGTGGTGGGGTCATGTGAGGCGAATGGAGGAGGATAGGTTACCTAGGAGAATAATGGACTCTGTTATGGAGGGTAAGAGAAGTAGAGGAAGACCAAGTCGACGATGGTTAGACTCGGTTTCTAACGATTTAAAGATAAGAGGTATAGAACTAAATGAGGCCACAACAATAGTTGCAAATAGAGGATTGTGGCGACGTTTAGTAAATTCTCAGAGGCTTGCAGACTGAACGCTGAATGGTATAACAGTCTATAATGATAATGTATGTATGTATGTATGTATGTATGTACGTAAATAGAGGTGGTCGCGTCCTCATAGACCAGTTTGTATTTATCTAGAAACATTGCTAACGCCTGATTGCGCATATCTCTATTCAGGTAATTGGAACTTAAAATATCCCATACACAGTGCATATCTTTGTATAGTTCCAAAATATCTTTCCAAACCTCTTTCTCATTTTCCGGCATCATCAACTGTAGTAATCTACTATTATAATTGAACTAATCTACTCACTGCACTCATTTAATAAGTAATACGTGCTAGGGACAACGAGGCAGCTTATGACAAATCGGCCCCCGAGTTGTAGAACCGCCCTACACACTACCCAACTTGCAGTGTCGCGATAGTGAGTTGGGAGATTGTGTGTTCACCCCGACCATCTACTGCCCATCTCACAACATTATCGGGGTCATTTTGCAGTTTCTCACAATCATGTAACTTATTTATTCCTCTATACAGAATAACATCATCCGCAAAAAGCCTTATCTCTGATGAGTTATCTCGGTCCGATCGGTCCCGACAAGCCTACACACCACACATTCAACAGGGTTCTGTATATTGGGCGGGCCCAGCAGATTGGGTCGTGTGTAGAGGCTTTAACTGAAATCATACGTTACCTTCTGCTCTCAACGCTAGCCTCCTCCGACACCGATCATCCACTACTGTCACCAATCAGACGGTATCATAACATAATAGTTCATGAAATCTTATCTGATTGTGCGTAATACATTTCTACAAAAGCAGTTGTTTCGCACCATAGGAGGAAAGAAAGGAAGCTCATGTGATAAGAAATTGGGTTATCTTTCAATAGGCCATCAGAAAATACGCTGTTTTTTCCTTTGAATTATCCTGCCCATTTCAAGAGGGTCAAACGTCCATTACTTCACGTCAGCAGAAATAACATATCTGTGGTAATGATGGTAGCGATTATTGTTTAGATTGATGCTTCCAAGGGCCGCTACTGTGGACTTGATAATAAGGTTTTGAGCTTTCGCCGTGTCAGAAATCAAGGTGAAATTCTTTACGTTTCGCAGTGAACTTTGTTCCACGTCTTCAGAAGAAAATTTCGTCTGTTCATGAGCAAGACTTCTCTAAAAATTAAGGTGTGAATTTAAGAAAAGCTCTCTACTTGCTGTCGACTGCGTGTTATCCAATGGTGAGATTAAAGTTATAATGGATTATCGCGTCGCTCCAAATTTTTAAAGGCACTCATCGAAGGCACTAGATTATTTAGACTCTCGAAAAATAAGAATATGCAGAATTTCCGGCGTGTTAGGTGGCAACCAACAGAACATTCACAGAGCTATGTGACTTTATTCATTTTTCTCTGTCAAAATTCATATTCACCAAGTTTTATATATATATAATATTTGCTTACCTAATCCCGAGGTAGTGCAGCTCTTTTTTAAGGCACACCCCCCATGAAGGTGAGCTGCATGTACGATTTCAACCACATAGCAAACCCTCCTGCCATTTTTAAATTTCTGGCAGTACATGGAATCGAATGCGGGCCACGAGGAGGGCAGCTAATAACACCAAACACTACGGTACGCATGTATCGCAGTTTTTTAATATTGGCATGCTTTCCTGTTGCTAGGAATGTAGCCTAAATTGCTGGCTGTAACATTTATTGTATTAATGTTGTTTTAACCGTCCACACTTCTTTGATCATTATATTACTTTGTTCATGCTCAGCTACCCTAAATTAGCCCCACTAGCTCAAAAAGTAGTATGATAATTTCGTCAAATGGTTTGAGTAGTATAAGTGGATGGTTCGAGCGCCGCCACCGCCACCGGCCCTCCGCAGAGGCCTCCGCCTCATTGACCTCTGGCAAGGTCATTGCTATGCTAGCTAAGACTGCATGCTTAACCTCACATCCGCCATTTTCGATGGGCTTAACCTTACTTTTGACACGTAAGAGAGCAAGCCTAACCTCACGGAGGGGCCTAACCTCAGTTTTACGGCCGGATGCCCTTCCTGACGCCTAAGAGAGCGAGCTTAACCTCACATCCACTGTCTTGGAGGGGCTCAACCTAACTTTTTACGCGCAAGACAGCAAGCCTAACCTCATGGAGGAGCCTAACCTCAGTTTTACGGCCGGATGTCCTTCCCGATGCCAATTGCACAAGATGGTGGCTATACACAGCTCCTTATGAGACTCCTTAAGGGCGCCTGCGCAAGATGGCTGCTGCTCTTAGGAGACGCCCTAGGGATGCTTGCGCAAGATAGCGGCTATCTAATTGCACAAGATGGCGACTGTTCTTATGAGACGGCTGCTATACATAGGATCTTATGAGAAGCCCTAGGGGTGCTTGCACAAGATGGCGGCTATACATAGGCTTTTATGAGACGGCTTAAGGGCGCTTGCGCGAGATAGGTGGCTATACACAGACTCTTATGTGACACCCTAGGGCGCTTGCGCAAGATGGCGGCTGTCTAATTGCACAATGTGGCGGCTATACAAGGCTTATATGGAGAAAGCTAGCTTAGAGGCTACTGCACAAGATGTCAGCTGCTCTTATGAGACGGCTTTAGTGCGCTTGCGCAAGATGCTGGCTATACACAGGTTCTTATGGAGAAAGCTAGCCCAGGGGCTACTGCACAAGGTGGCGGCTATACATAGGCTCTTATGGCCTCTTCCTCCTCCGAAGGGACACAGCCACCTTCCTCCCACTCCTCCTCATCTGTATAGCAAAAGGGCAAAAGGGTACCTCCTCCTAGCAAAAGGGCAAATGGGAAAAAATAACACTTTCTCCTTATCTGTAGGGCAAAAGGTCACCTCCTCCTAGCAAAAGGGCAAAAGGGCAAAAGGGCACCTCTTCCTAGCAAAAGGGCAAAAAGGACACTTCCTCCTCATCTGTAGGGCGAAAGGGCTACTCTTCCTAGCAAAATGGCAAAAGGGCTTCTCTTCCTTATCTGTATTGCCAAAGAGCTCTTTCTCCTGGCAAAAAGGCTAAAGGGCTTCTCTTCTTCGCAAAAGGGCTCGTCTTCCTGGTAAAAGGGCGAAAGGACTCTTTCTTACAATTACTGAGGTTAGCTCCATCCGTCCTCTTACAGACATATGCTTTCCTCAATTAAACGTTACATTACAAACAAATACGCTATGTAGCGTCGTCCTCGTCGCATAAGTTTTTCGATTGAGAAGAAAGCGGTGTCCATACAGTTCAGTAATTTCTCCCAGATTTTCTGCAGACTCAGATAAAATAACAATACCATCGGTAAGTCTCAGAGTTTTGATTTCCCCTCCTTGGATTGTGATTCCCTTTCCAAATTCCTCTTAGATTTCCTTTACCGCCCCTTCCATATAAACAATGGAAAGAAGTACTGAGAGTCAAATGAAAAATTAAAGAAAGGTATCGGCAAAGAACAGGCAATGGCCACGAAAGGCGTGAAAAATGATATTCGATTGGAATCGCCAGGGGTGACTAGAATCTAAAACGAATGATGATGAAAAAAACATGAGTCCAAAACAGTCAATGGAAGCGTTTGGCAATTCCTTATTTTCAGAGATGAAACTTGTTGTCCAAACGGGTCCAAAATCCAGGTCACCGGCCCCTACAATAGTAATCGCTGGTAAAGCAGGACCATGGTGTTCCTCCTATAGTGGTATAATCACAGGTTACGTATACTCATGGCGTTTCTCGCATGGTGGTACTGAAAATGGAAACCTGCAACCTGTTTTCCAGTCTTTGATCGGGTCAGGGATGTAATGAATGAAACATACATAGGCTGTTATTACAATGGGGTCGCCACTCCCAAGGTGATTTATTAATGAGTGATAAATACTATGAAATGATAATGGAGAGTGTTGCTGGAATGAAAGATGACAGGGAAAATCGGAGTACCCGGAGGAAAACCTGTCCCGCCTCCGCTTTGTCCAGCACAAATCTCACATGGAGTGACCGGGATTTGAATCACGGTAACCAGCGGTGAGAGGCCGACGCGCTGCCGTCTGAGCCACGGAGGCTCCATGGTGGTACTACAGTAATCACAGGAAATGTAGGCCCATGGTATGTCACACACAATGACACCACCGACAGGTAACGCAAACCCATGGTGTTTCGCACACCCAAGCAAACCAGACCTATGGTGTTCCTCACATATTGGGACTAATCACGGACGCCGGTATTCCCTTGATGTTCCTCATACACTGGAACTAATCAAAGGCCACATATACTCATGGTGTCACTCACATAGTGGTACCAATCATAGGCAATGTAGACCCACGGTGCATCACACGTTACGGTAACACCCACAGGTACCACAAACCCACGGTGTTCCTCACATAATCATACTACTCTGAGGCAACGCAAACCCATGTTTTTCCTAACACGGTGGTACTAATCACGGGCGCCAGCTAAACCCGTGGTGTTTCTCACATAGATGTACTAATCGCAGGCAACGTAGACCCATGGTGTTTCTCATAAAGTGATACTACTCATAGGTAACGCAGACCCGCTGTGGAACCGACCGGTGGAATGTACAGAATGACATTTATCACAAGCAAAGCCCAGACCCATGGTGGTACTAGTTGTAAGTAATGTCGACCCATGATGTTCCGTACGTAATGGTTGGTACTAATCACAAGTACGTCTCTAATGTGATCATCCCTAGGTCATCCCTTTTAGTTGCCTCTTATGACAGGCAGGGAATGCCGGGCTGAGTGGCTCAGACGGTTAAGGCGCTGGCCTTCTAACCCCAACTTGGCAGGTTCGATCCTGGCTCAGTCCGGTGGTATTTGAAGGTGCTTAAATACGACAGCCCCGTGTCGGTAGATTTACTGGCACGTTAAAGAACTCCTGCGGGACTAAATTCCGGCACCTCGGCGTCTCCGAAGACCTTAAAAAGTAGTTAGTGGGACGTAAAACAAATAACATTATTATTATGACAGGCAGGGAATACCGTGGGCGTATTCTTCGTCTGCGTCCTCCACTCACAGGGGATCGCACGATATGTATTTTATGGAAGTATATACAGTTGAGTCGAACGAGAGTTGCCGATCTTCCTGCACGCCACGTGTCGGCAAACGAGAAGGTGGTCGCGGTCACACCGTTCCCGTACGGCCGGAAAAAAACACATTCACTGTACAATGCGCACGTCAGTCGGTAGCTTTCAACACGCAAGATCTATATCTAGTGAATCACTGTCCCCGACACAGACTGCTGAGAAATTCCCAAATCTCGAACCGATCACAGTGAAAGAATTGTTATATGTAGATGGATGGTGAAGGGGAATAGCAAGGGTTGTGTGAGCTCGAGTTGTTGTTGTTGATGGTTGTTCTTTTAAGGGATCTAACATCTAGGTCATCGGCCTCAGTTCGAATTATACAGTAATGAAAGGAGGTTCGCTGTGGTGTGTTGTTATAAGGGGCTTAACATCTAAGGTCATCGGCGCCAAATGGTACGAGATGTACGAAATGATATGATCATTAAAATTTTAAAATGTATCCCCTGACTAGAATTTGAATCAAATGAAGATGGACAATGATTGTGAATTGTCCGACTCGTTGGCTGAATGGTCAGCGTACTGGCCTTCGGTTCAGAGGGTCCCGGGTTCGATTCCCGGTCGGGTCGGGGATTTTAACCTTCATTGGTTAATTCCAGTGGCCCGGGGGCTGGGTGTTTGTGCTGTCCCCAACATCCCTGCAACTCACACACCACACATAACACTATCCTCCACCACAATTACACGCAGTTACCTACACATGGCAGATGCCGCCCACCCTCGTCGGAGGGTCTGCCTTACAAGGGCTGCACTCGGCTAGAAATAGCCATACGAAATTATTATTATTGTGAATTTAAAATAATCAGTGGCTCTAATTCGCAATGCCTTATTTTCGGTAAAATGATAGATGATAGATTATGGTTAAGGTCGATTCACACATCTCCGGGACGTCTCACCCGTTCGGCCTGTTTCAGCCTTCCTCACCTTCACTGCGAAATGTTTACGAGCGGTGAGCGGAGGAGTGGGGGGTTTGCACTCTGGTCAACCTAGTAAAGTTGTCTCCTGCACCTTGCGCTGTACAGTGCACCGGCGTGTGCATCTTGAGAGGCCCTGATTTAGTTTTTAAATGTTCAAACTCTTCGATGTTGCTTGTGTGAAATACTGACGCATTATAAATCCCATCTGAATCACTGCTATCTCGAACATATTATCATGTGCGGTAGTTATATATCTTTCGTTCAAGGTTTTTTTTTTTTCGTGTGGCTATTACTAGCCGAGTGCAGCCCTTGTCAGGCAGACCCTCCGACGAGGGTGGGCGGCATCTGCCATGTGTAGGTAACTGCGTGTTATTGTGGTGGAGGATAGTGTTATGTGTGGTGTGTGAGTTGCAGGGATGTTGGGGACAGCACAAACACCCAGCCCCCGGGCCATTGGAATTAACCAATTAAGGTTAAAGTCACCGACCCGGCCGGGAATCGAACCCGGGACCCTCTGAACCGAAGGCCAGTACGCTGACCATTCAGCCAACGAGTCGGACTTCGTTCAAGGTTATTGAGAGGTTCAGGTCTAAAGGAGACCTGCTAAGTTACTGTCTTCCTGCTGAACTGATACAGTGAACATTTGAACCTCACGAATTGGGCATGATTATTAGGGAATACGTAATTTCCGCTGTCGTATTGAAACAAAAGGATTTGGCCTTCATTTTCTCTCCTTTGATACAGACGGATTTTTTTCAAGTATTTTATCATCGCTATCAGATAAGACTTTTGTCATTATTATATTATGATAACATCCGATTTGTGACAGTAGTGTTTGGTTAGTGTTGGAGGAGGCTTGTATTTAGAAGAAAACGGTAACGTATTATTTTTTCCCTTCGTTACATGTGACCACTTCCTTTTTGTATTGCACGTAGAAAGACAGAACTACCTTACCGTGTGGAGATGGTAGACGGATTTTTACCGTAGATCTAGGGCAGGTTAAGATATCATAAACACATCGACTTTTTAACAGTTGTTGTTGTTGTTGTTGAGTTGATAATTCGAATGCTTTGGAATTTTTTTTTTTTGCTAGAGGCTTTACGTCGCACCGACACAGATAGGTCTTATGGCGACGATGGGATAGGAAAGGCCTAGGAGTTGGAAGGAAGCGGCCGTGGCCTTAATTAAGGTACAGCCCCAACATTTGCCTGGTGTGAAAATGGGAAACCACGGAAAACCATCTTCAGGGCTGCCGATAGTGGGATTCGAACCTCCTATCTCCCGGATGCAAGCTCACAGCCACGCGCCTCTACGCGCACGGCCAACTCGCCCGGTGCTTTGGAAATCAGCGACAGTGTGTGTGTTTATGAATTCTATGATAATGAGTGTTAACATGGGGACTATACTATAAGGGGCAGTCAAGTGAAAATCGAACACCCACTACAACGTGACCATGGAATGGCTTTATTCAATTGTAATTACCAAAAGCGTTAATACATTTTTCCCACTGGGAGACGAGAAGATCAATTCCAGTTTTGTAGAAAGAGGTCCACAACCGCACGCACTCTTGCACTTCCTCGTTTCAATGAAACAGACGTCCCCGAATCTTTCTTCTTCTTCTCCTTCTTCTTCGAATTTCTTCCTCCGTGATTCGTCGGTTTTCCCAGATAAGGTCACCGCCCTTATCACATCAGGAGTAATGGCTTGATGGGATCTGTCCCGGACGCGACGCGCATCGTCTTGCAGTCTTCTCGGAATCTCCTATACCACTCGTGTACACTCGTCATGGGCATGCAGTGCTCACCACACACAGCAGACATGCGACGATGAATTTCGCGTACTCCAGGACCCTCAGTCACCAAAAAACGAACCACACTTCTCTGCCTTTTCCTTGCCTCCCATGTCTGCAGCTGGATGATCACACCAGACCAGTCCGCGCACCAACAAAGACATAACCCAACAACTGCGTGCACCTGTGAGTTACCACCAAATACAGTAGAGACAATACACGATACTTACGGATTTAGCCTTGTTAAAATGGGAGGCAATTCGACGGTAGCGCTCCTAGTGACTTGACCTGAAGAGTCGCGCTGAATTCAAGTATCAATGGAAATGCATATACGAAAATGGATAAATAAATTACGTCTAGAAAGAAAGTATTATTGAGATATTAACTTCGAAGTTGCTAAAGCAATTCTGGATAAATGAATGAAGAATTATTTAAAAGATTATTATTTAAAGACTGAAATTAGACATATAAACAAGATGTGAAATGGACTGCTGTGAAATGGCTTGATCTTTCATTTATGCATTACTTTTTTTGCTTTAGCATTCCTGCCTGTACTTTTATTGTTAGATTTGTCTTTTTTTCTCGTTTATAAAACATTGTATTATCACATTACGACACTTGTCAATAAAAATATCGGCACATTTCCACACATGATGCAATGAATTAACATTTAAAAGCTGGACAATTTTCCTCTCAACATGAAGCCTACTAACAGAAAGAAAATCTATAAAATCCCGGTTTTAATCTGAGAAGAGGGATAAATAAAGAAAAGTATGAAAATGTTGTCGATAGTGATGCTTTGAGGAATATTTACGTACAATTAGAGTAAAAATGTAACATATCCTTGGCTGTATAATCGAGGATTATTAAATGGAAATGATCTGAACAGATCTTATAATTCTTATATAAGCGTAACGTCCCTTCTTTCTTGTACACCTTATCCAAATCACTTCTGTGACATTTCAAAACCCACAGATCACACCTACAACAACACCTCGGTATTAAAGGTTAACTGCTGCACTATACAATAAATTATGCCTATAATATTTTAAGCCAGTTAAAATATGGGTCGAGCAGGTCAGGAGATTATGAAGTAGGTACTATAAAAATCTCTTTGTCACTGGAAGAATATATATGCAAACACAATATTACTTACATTTTCTTGTCACGAGGGTAGCGAAAGGAAGACCGCGCATTCTTCTCTACTTCATAGTTACTGCAGCCAAACACAGCACATACCTTTCCCCTCATGTTGAGAGGAGATATCAAGGAATGACACACGCTACTATTTAATTATGTCAACTCACTGAAAACGCATAAATAACACCAAAAACTTCACACACAAATACACGTACTCTTATGACAGGATCAGAATTTCTCAGGTCTACCCGCTAGAGAGAGCTCTAATAGCTATCCCTAGATATCTCGCTGAGTGTCGCGTATTGTCTCTACTGTATTTGGTTGTACCACAGCGATGGCAGTATCGATACGTAACAACAGTGTTGCCATCTTTCAAGCGGAATGTGTTTTATGACGGGTATTCTGTTTTCATTTGACTGACCCTTATATTAGAAGTTCCTGTTATTTAATATGGTTAAAATAGGCTTAGGGGTTACAGGATATGGACTAGTACCACTGGGATGGACATTAGCGATAAGAGGCAGTTAATAATAATTTCGTGTGGCTATTTCTAGCGGGGTGCAGCCCTTGTAAGGCAGTCCCTCCGATGAGGGTGGGCGGCATCTGCCATGTGTAGGTAACTGCGTGTTATTATGGTGGAGAATAGTGTTGTGTGTGGTGTGTGAGTTGCAAGGATGTTGGGGACAGCACAAACACCCAGTCCCCGAGCCAAGGGAAAAGTAAACTCGTGTCCTTATCCCGAGGTAGTGCAGCTCTTTTCAGGCACACCCCAAATGGGAGTGAGCTGCATGAACCATTTCAACCACATACCAGCCCTTCTGCTATTCTTAAATTTCTGGCAGTACCGGGAATTGAACTCGGGCCCCCGGGTACAGCAGTTATTACCACTAACCGTTACGCTAGGGAGGCGGACATAAGAGGGAGTTGACATCACATTATTATATAATTCTCATTCAATTTTGTTATTATAATGAACAGCAGTTACTAAAGTAAACTGGCCCTCCCGCCATTTAAGTAATGTACAGTCGTTGGTAGTGTCTCTTTGGGTAAATTAAAATAAGTTAATAAATAAAAAAGAAAGAAAATACTAACCTGCAAATGGAATGTGTTTCGTGATCCACTCCCGTCCAAACCCAAAGAAGAAAAATAAATAAATAAATAAATAAATAAATAAATAAATAAATAAATAAATAAATAAATAAATAAATAAATAAATAAATATGATACGTGAATTTTTAAGCTGAGTCGGACGAGGTTATATGCCAAAAATATAGTTTCCTGTTTGTTTGTTTGTTTGTTTGTTTGTTCAGAGCTGACAAAATAAAACTTCCATCTTAAATTTAAGCGATGTTACGTGAATAAAGTCCAATCCTGAGTATGTTAAAATTAGTAGCATAACCGGTATTCAAACCTTTCATTATTGAATTCTGCCGCTACTCAGTCGATTTATTGAAATGGCACTAGAGTCGTCTAAAAACTTAAAAGTGATTGGGTTCAAAATATGAGAATGGGAATTTTCTCAACTATATCTTGTTCGGGGATTTTCGCCGCGAGGAATATTTTTCTCTAAATCATTTTCAAATTAATTTACTGAATTGACAAATAATTATTTAATTAGATTCTTTTATTTTACTTAAAATATTAAATTTCAGTTAGTTTTACTTCTAATTACAGATTTACTACCTAGAAGAAGATGGCGTGCTTGCCTATAAGGAAGTGTTGCTGTGGGTGTACGCTTAGAAAAGGCTCCATAATCATCGGAGTAGCCTTCGGAGTAAGTATATATATAAAATAAAAGTTTTGTCTGTACATTGCTCAGAATTTAACAAAAGAATGGTATTTCTGTATCGGTCGTGTTCACAGTAACAAGTAAATGAACTTTTTAGTTTTCCGTAATTTCTCTCTGTCTGTCTGTCTGTTCGGGCATCATGAGAAAATGGCTGAAGAGAATTCAATGAAAATCGGTATGTGAAGTCGGGGAATAAATCACTATAATCTAGGCTATATATGACTTTATTCACGCTGAGTGAAATGGTAGTTTAGGGGAAGGCCAAAAATGTAATGATCAAATATTTATGTTATTAATGATCCTATCGATAAATACTACATAACTAAAGTTACATAGAATTAAATTTCCGATGATTTATGTCTTCTAAATTTTTACCCTACCGGCTGTGATAACAGAGATATTCATGAATTTCCATTTTTGTTGCTAAATCCATATCAACGCCGAACCACGAGAAAATGTGTGAACAGAATTTAATGAAAATCGGTATGTAAAGCCTGGGAATAAGGTGCTACAGTCTAGGTTATAAATCATTTTTATTCACGCTGGATGAAATGGTAGTTTAGGGGAAAATGCCTAAAATTTAAATTTAAATGTTTAAATACCTATCTTATTGGCCCTATCGGAAAGTATTACATAGCGTAACAAATGTTAGAAGATAGAAGTTCCAATCATTTATGACTTATACAATATTACCGTACCGACTATGGTAACATAATTCATGAATTTAGACTTAATTCATTTATAATGGTAAATCATCATTTATACGGTATATGTAAAGAAACTAAAGTTTTCCTTGCCAGCGATAGCTGTAAAACAGGGAAATTTTAAAATTAAAGAATATGTAAGGTCATTCTTTTTAATGATAAATAATGCGAAAATTGATGACATTAATTTCAGTACCATCAATTTGATGTGCAAAGTTATCAAACTCCCCATCTATCGGAGTTGAGTGGCAGCAGAAGAGACAAATCACATCATAACAATGGTTAATGTAATATTGTTGATCAGTTTTATGACCTTTCGATATTGTAGGCATTCACATTTAGTTTTTTTTTCTTTTGTTAGTTGTTTTACGTCGCACCGACACAGATAGGTCTTACGGCGACGATGGGACAGGGAAGGGCTAGGAGTGGAAAGGAAGCGGCCGTGGCCTTAATTAAGGTACAGCCCCAGCATTTGCCTGGTGTGAAAATTGGAAACCACGGAAAACCATTTTCAGGGCTGTCGACAGTGGGGTTCGAACCTACTGTATCCCGAATACTGGATACTGGCCGCACTTAAGCGACTGCAGCTATCGAGCTCGGTCCACTTTTAGTTTTCTTCCGACTCTGGGATATTAGAGCATCTAATGTAAAGGCAGTCCTTCCTTCTTGTCTTATTCTTCAGGCGATCATTCCTCCACGATTGTTTCTTATTTTTTATAACCAACTTTACAGTTTTCCTTTTCGATATGGACGCGGTTTTACACCTTAAGACAATCATGGCAAAAACCATCGCCAGTTAACAACCTCAACTTAATCATGAATCTTATCAGTACTTCTGCCCAGCAGTCTGTTAACTGGACACCTTCGATATTTTCTGCGTATGTTTTGAAGTCGTACAAGCCTGCGTTTCTTTCCTTACTTATTTGATTCTTAAATAAAAACGGCATCGTATGTAATCAAAAAATAATTTTGGAACCATGTCCTGAATATGTTCAGTACTTCAAGGCAGACCTTGTTTCGGAATTGCCTTACTTTCCAAATCACAAAGAAAACCATCAGCTATTTTGGGTATTTACTATTCCCGAAAAAGGTCGTCCCCGTATTAGGTTCCCAGACTGTACTTCTGTGTTTTACGAGCCATATCATTATCTGAAGGCATTTTTTCAATATTTCTTTCTTAATCTGTTTACTTTCCAGGGTCGGCTCTTCCCACGGAGTCAGCGAGGATCCCCCCTCTACCGCCTCAAGGGAAGTATCCTGCAGCGTGAGACTCTGGGTTGGGGATACAACTGGGAAGGAGGACCAGTAACTCACCCAGGCGGCCTTACGTGCTATGCTAAACAGATGCCTTGCGGGGGATGGTAAGACTGGAAGGGATAGGCAGGGAAGAGGGAAAAAGCGGCCGTGACCTTAAGTTAGATACCATCCCGGCGTTTGCCTGGAGGAGAAGTGGGAAACCACAGAAAACCACTTCCAGGATGCCTGAGGAGGAAATGGAACCCCCTCTATTCAGTAGACCTCCCAAGGCTGAGTGGACTCCGTTCCAGCCCTCGTATCACTTTTCAAATTTCGTGGCAGAGATGGGAATCCAACCCGGGCCTCCATGAGGGGCAGCTAATCACACTAACCACGACACCACAGAGGCGGACTTAAATATTTATTTTGTTTCTAAATTTTTTGATCTTGTTCACGGACGTGAAACATTATGAAAAGTATATCTCCATGGCTAAATGGTTAGTGTGCTGGCCTTTGGTCACAGGGGTCCCGGGTTCGATTCCCGGCAGGGTCGGAAATTTTAACCACCATTGGTTAATTTCGCTGGGGGTTGGGTGTATGTCTCGTCTTCATCATCATTTCATCGTCATCACGACGCGCAGGTCGCCTACGGGAGTATAATCAGAAGACCTGCACCTGGAGAGCCGAACATGTCCTCGGACACTGTCGGCACTAAAAGCCATACATAGCTAGGAACAGATGATTTTCGTCATTTTTTCGTAATAGTGATGATGATAATGACTTACAAGTGTCAGATAATATTCCTAATAGTGAATCAAAGTATAGTGATTCCACATCTGGAAATGAGAGCGAAGATAGAGATATCTTCGATCATAGCACAACGCGGCTCGAGAATCAAACACATAGAATTGGAATTGTGTTAGTAGTATTCCTAAAGGTAATGGTGTAATGCTGTTGGAAAGCCAAATGTAATATTTACGAGGCTTCTTGGTGATTTTTTAATGAACAGGGAATGCACTTTTCATATTTATTATTTATTTGTAGCATGACTTCATCACTGGAAATCAATATTTGCAATTATCTCAAATTACAAACTAATATTCAGGCTACGAATGTAGTCTATCGATCAGGAAATCTGTTAGATAGCTAGAGGACATTTTTGAACTAAATGCTGCAAAACGTGCTGAAATATGTATTTAAGTACACACATAGTTTCATAAGCACTCGTATGAAATGCAAACGTAACATTCCTTTACTAGACTCACGCGATTCAGCCACACCAACACATAAAATCATAATCGTGAATAAACAACTGAGCGAAAAAGAAAAAAAGAACCGCACTACTTACAGGTGTGTCTGTTCCTCTAGTACAAACATTACGTGCAATAGTTTGTGAGACTTATCAATCTCTCATTGTTCACTGGTAAAACAATATACACACTTCTCCTAGATGGAACACAGTGTGTTCATTAACACACGTGATAAAAAATACGTACGGCTGAAAGAAAACCGTGTAGAAATTCTACAAACGTGAAGGACACGCTTCAATAGACATTCCTCTTTCATTTTACACTTCACACCATGATTTTCTTGTCCATAACTTGTTTGCAGTACACTACAACAGTGTTCTTCAAGTTTTCTCGTATAAATCTGAGGCGTTTGTCTGCTAAAACTATCTTCAATGCGGAGAATGATCTCTCTACATCTACAGATATGACAGGGCAGTACTTGAATTCGGCAGCGAGTTAAACATTCTGGTAGATCCACATTATCAGTACCAACCAAATATTTGTTTATAGGAACCATGATGTCGTACCTCTGATTTCGTTTAAGGACATCACGATGTTTTGTTTGTAGACGGAGCCTGATGTTTCCTGGAATACATTACAGTTCACGCTTCGCGTGCTCCATAATATCCAGCGAATCACCAGGACACAACCCACGTGTGTCTAGCTTCTTGATTGATTCCAGCTGGTATGATTTCGAAGTGTGTCTTGATAAGTACCAGTTCTGTTTGAACCGTTCCATTTGCCGAAAGAGTTCACAGTATTAATCTATATGAGGCGTCTAGTATCAAAACCGGCCAAGTCACTCAAGGCATATTCTTCAATATGGACGAAAAACCTGTAGAGACAAAGCAATGATGGTCAGAAAAGATTTTTTTTCACAGTTATATCCTTAATGGTTTAATATTTAAGTTCCATAGTTTTGAGAAATCTAACTCATAATTAACCCATCTTTTTTGTTAATTTAAATTTTGACTTGGCCGTTTTTGTTGCAATTTTGTACAATTTCACAAGGTATGAAAGTAAATTTTTCAGTTCACCACTTGGAACAATATCCACGTTACAGCACACAATAATGACAAAATACGAGCACACCGGAAATAGGATTGCTTTGGCGCCAATAACGGCAAGAAGCCCGCGAATAGGTAAATCAGTGTTGCAAACGAACAAAAAACAAAATATTGTGACTTCAAAGAATATACTGTACCCTGATGAGATAGGCTCTATCATTCATGATTTGATTTTGATACGAGAAATACTGATAAATAGGAATATTAAATGAATACAGTGTCAGTTTTGTGTGGACGGGATAATTTCAACATAGCTAGACATATCGCTACTGTCCGTCGCCACACAGTAAGCTTGTCATTAGGGGGAAAATGTTTCTTGGCCAGAAGATAAGAGGATTAAAGCTAGAGCTCACAACAACGAAGTAATGACTTCGAGGAAGTGAAAGAGTATATATTTCGCACCAAGGGCGAGCGGATGTATCACCAATACCGAGAATGTGACGTGCCAGTTTTTCCACGCCCGAGGCATTTGGTGTTGTCAACGTTACAAGGAAGAGATTTCAAACTAACCGAAGCGGTGTTGACCAATGAGAAAATTTATCACAGGCCCGCAGATAAACCAACATAAGAAAAACTAAGAGTGAACTCCAGTTAGCTTCTCCGATAACAATAATTAAATTATTCCAACCACATAATTGAATAGAGGGGATTTTTGTGATATCGTTCCCATGTTGATTAATTGTAATCGTAATAAATTAAAGTAATGAATTCGTGGAAATGACCCACGCTATCTCGCCATTGGTCGAGATGAGCACGCCATCGGGGACGCCGAGTTAGCGCGCGAAAGGTGGAGGACAGAAATTAAGTGATATTTCCATGATCACCGAACGATATGAGTTCAGAATACGACACATGAATGTGTATCGCCAGTGTATTAAGTAGGATAAAGCAAGAGATCCAAATCCGCCTGCATATGCCGATTTAGGATAACCAACCCCCCTCTCCAGGAGCTGACCGCGGATGACCCCGGCGGGAAATCATATCGTCCATAAAAGTCCAGTAGCGGACCTCACATCACTCAGTTCTTACCAGTCACCCGTCATTATCGGTCACCAGTCGGGTCAGTCGTAATGAAGTAGTTGGGACTCTGACACGTTGACTCTGTAAGTCAGTACCTCGGGACGCATTTGAAGTCAGTTAAAGCTGAAAGTGCGTGAATTATTAGGAGAATGAATACGAACAGTGAAATTATCCATAGTACCGAGTGTAACTAATCACTACAACTGTATGTTGAATTTAATAAATGTCATGTGATTGAATAATAAATAATTAACGGAACGCCGATAGTACCTTTGGAAGGCAGTGTGCGGAGCCTGAAGTAAACACCTCAAGATAGACGGTGAATAACTATCCGAGCAGGGAATTATAGGGGCTAGGCGATTATCAAGACGGCTTAGAAATAAACCAGGAAGTGCCGGTTGAAGACGCGATACGCGCCGGTTCAAATGAACGACATTTCGTCGTAATGTGCCACGACGTGTGTTTCGGGCGTATATGAAGATTATATTGTGCGAGTGTCAGGGGTCTAGGTGCACCTATAAGTTTTTTTTTTTGTTATTAGTATTCCTGTGTAAAATAGTGTAATAAGGTATTAATCATGGGTAGTCACCCAGAAGTGTTTTATTGTGTTAAATTTGTATTGTGCGACATGATGGACGAGTAGATCACCATGGGGCCGTAAGGCCTATATCTCCTCCGCTACGAGACAATGGAATTCTACATAGGAATGAGTACACAATTTTGATATTGGGGAATGTTATCGCGACTAAACGGGGTTCAGTGTAAATTAATTATGGTTACTTAACATGGTCCGCTTCCCGAGTCCATGATTTTTTTTGTTAGACGGACGAATTAATTTATATTAACGTAATAATGGGTTAGATTAATTCATTTGAGTATTTGTTTGTTGTATATAATGTAAATATGGGATATATTTCTTTCAATTAATGCATGCTGTTCGTAATACTTTGACTTAAGTTCAATTCAAGTGTTAATTTCCCTTTTTTTGTGCTAACCCATTTATTTGATTTTCAATCACTGCGGTGATCATTTGTAATTTAATTAGGAATAATTTCTATTAGACAGCCAGATTATGAAAGAGCCAGAGTATGTAAGATTTGTGTTGCGTACGGAAGGTCATTAAAATACTAATAATAATCATGTTTGTGAGTTGACAAAGGAAAGTAAAATAATAATAATAATAATATTTGTGCGTTTGCGAGTTACAGTATAATAATAATAATGACAGTGCTTCGCGAGTTAGCCAGTGCAAATATAATAATCAATGTGGAGATGACATGTAGCGTTAAAGACTTCATTCGCGTAATCAGTTTGATTTTACGTAAATTTTTGATTTTACGTTTTTGGACTTTATTTTAACCATTAAATTTTTTGTTTAAAAGCGATAAAGGCACGTGAATTAGAATGGTCACGATATGTTAAAAGCCCAGAATGATTTGAGCCCATATTTAGAGTTGGAAGTCATGAGGGACGAATATCCGGCGTGAAATAAATTGAGCCGTATTGTTTGTAATGATGAAATAGATGAATCTCAAGGCCTAAGATGATATAAATGCATATGCCGGTGTTATTAGTGGTAGAATCCACGCACCGAGGATTATTTTATGAATTAAATGTTTGAAGAGTTCCGATGAAAGGAAATGGACTTCAAATTTGAAGGAATAGTTTAGCAATCGCCGGCATTGGAGGTATTTGCCCAGCCGCGATGTGCCATAAGTTGTGAGATGTGTCTTGGGAGGACAGGTGTCCCCATATAAAATTAACGGCAGTACGAAAGTGAAGGTACGGTCCCGAATACCGTGTTGTCCCGACCGATGTAAAGCAGATCTTAGTGGTTCATAACGGGATTTAACATATGTGACTAAATTCTAAAGAGTGGAAATTAAAATATCATCTTTCCATTTTTAATAATAATAATAATAATAATAATAATAATAATAATAATAATAAATAAAAACTAAGCTACTTTTTTGTGAAGAATTTACTTTTTTTTATATTTTGGACATAATAATGATGTTGGGAGTTGAAATGAAAGATTTGAGATTTTTAACTAATAATAATAATAATAAATAAAATATTTGAAGAAGGAGAAGAAGAATAACCAATGAAGCTACTTTTTTTTAATTTTAATTTTTGATGAAAATAATAAGAGCGAGAAGTTGAAGTATTATAGCAAGGATGATTACGGGTTACGATAATCACGATTTCCACTATTAATAATAATAATAATAATAATAATAATAATAATAATAATAATGAAAAGTTGAAGGAGCAGAAGATAAAGAACTGGCAATAATAATTTGAGAATAATAATTATGATGAAAGGAAATTAAGATATTTAATGGGCGATGATTTATTGTTACGAATATTATAATAATAATAATAATAATAATAATAATAATAATAATAAAAAATATTTATGAGGAAGCTGATCATTATATTGTGCGGATAAATTAGGAGGAAGAACGACCCTTCGTTTGAAACGTCGGCAAGGGTTGGCATATAATCATCCCGGATGACAAAGGATAATAATCAAATACAGGATTATAATTGAAATTAATGATAATAATAAAAAAATTGATGGTAGTCAAAGAATATGATAATGATCAGATAAAGAATGGTAATGATATTATTTAATAATCATAGGAGGATATGATAGGGACAGTCATCCTGTGTCGAACTGCTCCGAACCAGATGTTGGGTTTTCACGGGGAGATTGTTAGCAGTAGATACGTAAATAACCCACGGACGGCACATGTTTTCATGGTCAGAGCATAGTAATGAACCTTTCCGTACGTCTTGTCGTAATGACAAGTGTAAATATTAAAGTAGCTTTTGAGTGAATGAACTCTACCTGGTGTGTTTGTGAATCTGGAAATAATAGGCTAGAGTTTGTCCGTATTATAAATTCCCGTTTTTTCGAGGCGATAACATTTTCTACGGTGGGTGTCCGGCTCACCAGAATGTACATACCGGAAGTGTCTCATGTCCAAACGGAACGAGGAGACGACAGTAAAAAGTTACTGTCGTGCCTTCGTCTCCGAAAGAAGATCTCCAGCGGTGAAACGTCCAATCATACGGATGTGAATTCGATCCCCAGTAACCAATTGGGGCGAATTCACCAAATGTTTTACACTACCAGAGTAGTGAGGTAAAATCCAAGTATTATGTCATTTATTTTTCAGGATTAAAGTGCCCCAATGTAAAATTGTCATCATGTGTAGTATGCAAAATAAGTGAATAAATTGCTCTTCATTGCAATTTCAATAGGAAACAGTTTCCATATCTTTTCATTGTAGTTAGTCCAGTATGCCCATGGAATTTAAGTTGTCACTTCTCAGTCCTATTGTGGAGTCAAAAATTTGTATCCATGAATGAGTCGTCCCCCGTAACCTTAAATTTGCATGCCCCGTTCATCCCTGTGTTCATTTGATGCGCCGAGATATATTTTTTTGATTTTCTTTATATACATTTTCTTATCGTTTTCGAACTGATCACCCCTGAGATAAATGCTAGTCTGGGACTCAGGAGGTGGGCGGGTGCAATACATTACGAGGAACGATTTTGCCTACTGATATTATCACATTGTTGCTTAATGCAACAACACAAGGTTCCAGACAATAATGCTGCATCATAAAGATTGTCGCTCGTTCCTTGACTTGGCCGGTTTTGAATTCACTGGCTGCATGACTTGGCCGATTCTGTTGCACGACCGAGAATTCAGTGCTCTATAACATGAAGACATGGACGATTTTAAAGCATATTCTTGTTTCACCTGTAGTGCTATACTTCTACTTCAAATTTATAACCTTAACTCATTTTCGTAAATTTTGTGACTTGGCCGGTTTTGATACTAGCCGGCTCATATATAAAATAAGAGTTTTGTCTGTACATTGCTCAGAATTTGAAAAAAATGTATTTCTGTATCGTTCATGTCCAAAGTAACAAGGAAACGCACTTTTTTCTTTTCCGTAATGTCTGTCTGTCTGTCTGTCTGTACACTTATCACTTGAAATGGCTGAAGAGAATTTAATGAAAATCGGTATGTAAAGTCGGGAGATGAGCCACTACAATCTAGGCTATAAATAATTTTATTCACGCTGAGTGAAATGGTAGTTTAGGGGAAGGCCTAAAATTCAATTCTCAAATATTTATATTTTAAGTGAAAGTGATCCTGTCGATAAATACTACATAACTAAAGTTACATGGAATTAAATTTCCGATCATTTATGTCTTATACAATTTTACCGTACCGGCAATGATAACACTGGTATTCATGAATTTCGATTGTTGTTGCTAAGTCCACAGCAACGCCGAGCCACGAGAAAATGGGTGAACAGAATTTAATGAAAATCGGTATATAGAGTCAGAGAAGAAAGAACTGTAGTCTAAGCTATAAACAATTTTACTGAACCTGGGTGAAATAGTAGTTTAGGGTTAGGCGCCTAAAATTTAATTTAAATACCTTCGTTATTGTACTACATAACAAAAGTTATACAGAATACAATTTTCTGATCATTTATGTTTTATTCAGTTTTACCGTACCGACTGTGATAAGAGTAGTATTTCAGAGTCGGAAGAAAACTAAATGCGAAGGCCTACAATATGGAAAGCGCATAACATTGATCAACAATAACATTACATTGACCATTGTTTGTTGTGATGTTCTTTGCCTCTTATCATGTCCCCAATTCTGATAGATGGGATTACTGTTGCGTACTGAGTATAACCAAAGACTTTAATATTACTTATCTAGACTCACAGAGCGCGCTGATGCTAAGCGGAATATTGAACACTTTCGCGCATCGCCATGTTGCGGGCGCTTCAGCTTCGAATGCATGACTAGCACGTGGTAATGTTTACAGACCCTTGCATATTTTCGATTTGAATAATGCCTGTTAGTGGATCTGGTTTAGTATTATATGTGACGGAGTGATAATATATTGTCAAATATTTTCAAGGAATGTGAGAGCTGATACTTTACGTTAGTTAAATTGATCGGCTATATTAGGCCTAAAGTTAGGCATTACCTATGGAATGGAAAGATATTCACGAGGGTGAATTCGTGTGCAGCCTTCATTTGTACAGACTGCTATCAGAAGGGATCTGGTATTTCTTTTCACATGTGAGTAGAAACTGAACTGTTAAAAAATAACTTTCATTTACCATAATCGAGAACTAAGCAGGTTATAGGGTGGTTGATTCAGAGAACGAATGGACATGAAATTTAGCATATTTAGGCTTCTTTTTCTTGTTTGCCTTTTTCCAATTCAACGGGGATAATTCTTTAGAACTAAAAAGCTGTTCTGAAAAAGACTACATATTTTTTATACAAACTGTGTAGCGGTATTACAAATTTGATAAACCTGGGCATAGAATCTGTAAGATATGGTTGATACAACTTGATAACACCTTCTAATATTATGTAGGGTAAGGTATTGCTTCAAATTATCAATTACTTGAAAAATGATTTATTAGTATCATATGTCTTATTTTCTCCAGTTCTTCCCCACTTGCTTTATAATAAAAGAATACAATTGTTAATACGCTATTCCAGAAAAATCTGACAATATAAAGTTTAAACAAAGCTCATTACAATCTTGTCAATCCTAGTCTGCATTAGAAAACGCTAATCAAATTAACTTTTCACTATGATATTAACCTTTTTTGTTTGCAAGTGCTTCACTTTCAATTTCATTTTATTTTATTTTTGGTGTAAACCATGGTGCTCATATTAGAGAAAAATTAGAACGCACTTTCAATTTGTATGTGCTCAGATTATGTTAATTCAGAATGAGTTTGTAAAAGCAGTAATATTTAAGAAGATAATATTATGAGGAGGATTTTACATCATAAATGATAACATTCTTACTTAAACCTAACCGGGCGAGTTGGCCGTGCGGTAAGGACCGCACTCCTTTGAGCTTGCACCCGGGATATAGTGGGTTCGAAGCCCACTGTCGGCATCCCTGAAGATGGTTTTCCGTGGTTTTCCATTTTCACACCAGGCAAATGCTGGGGCTGTACTTTTAATTAAGGCCACGGTCTCTTCCTTCCCATTCCTAGGCCTTTACTACCCCATCGTCGCCATAAGACCTATCTGTGCGGGTGTGACGTAAAGCAAATTGTAAAAAATAAAACTTAAGCCTAAACCTCGCAGAGAAACTCTAACTAACCCTAGACATTAATTTCACTTTAAGAAATACACAACAGAAGACTAGCACCAGTGTTACGAATGTCAGGCAGAATTTACCTAAATCCAAATCACGCAAACATGATAATTTAACTTCTACTCATCCAATTACGTTATTTCATATCCAAACAAACCGCATGGCACAACAGGCCCGAAAGGCCATGGCCTACAAAGCGACCGCTGCTCACCTTGAAGGCCTGCAGATTACGAGGTGTCATGTGGTCAGCACGGCGAATCCTCTCGGCCGTTATGTCACCATCAGATAGCTCCACAATTGTAATCACGTATGCTGAGTGGACCTCGAACCAGCACTCAGAACCAGGTATAAATCTCTGACCTGGCTGGGGATTGAACCCGGAGACTTCGGGTAAGAAGTAGACTCGCTACCCCTACACCGCAGAGCCGGTATTTCATATTCAGAAAATGATAAAACATGTATCTGATTGTTTTAGAAATATTTCTGCAGTCATGTACTTTTTAAACAATCTGTTCAGATAATTGAGTAAAATTTGCTGTTTGGCTGAGCGGTTAGGGGCGCGCGGCTGTGAGCTTGCATCCGGGAGATAGTGGGTTCGAATCCCACTGTCGGCAGCCCTGAAGATGGTTTTCTGTGGTTTCGCATTTTCACAACAGACAAATGCTGGAGCTGTACCTTAATTAAGGCCACGGCCGCTTCCTTCAAACTCCTAGGCCTTTCCTATCCCATCGTCGCCGTAAGACCTATCTGTGCCGGTGCGACGTAAATCCACTAGCAAAAACTTATCTGAGAGGAATCATAAGCTATTTACCTTTCATAGAAAGATTTTATTTCACAGGTTTCCTTTTTTTTTGTTGTTGATATTGAAGATTATTATTATCGGTACCGGTACAGGAGTTTGTCAATATTTAATTTATGTGTTCGCTAGTCTGCTGAGAGACAGGTAATTTTTATCTCACGATATGTAATCATACTTAAGTTGTAGACCGCTTTTTGAACATGTCTTCATATATTCAATAAAGCTAAATAATTGTTGATCCTAGGTTTCTCAAGAGACAGATTGCCACGTGATTCTTGTCCTTTGAGTCTGGCCTTCTAGCCATACGTACAATGTTCAAGCACATCAGTTACAAACATGAACCTTATATTAAAGTGAGCGACATGATCATTTTCGAGGTACCGCAAGTGTACTTTTGTAGTAGCGTATTTTTCAGTCTTTTTATTCAGTCTACTAAAGGTTTCTTATTTTAGGTGCGCCACCTATAGGCTATGCAAATGATTTGTGTAGATGGTTCAGTTTTTTATACAGAAGTATATTTTAATATTACCACAGTCTTGATATTATGTATATTTATTGCGTGTGTACACGGTAGTCGGTGTAGGCTGTCATTAATTTTATAAGGCGAATGTTTTCATGTGTGCAAAATGCAAGTTAAAGCATGAATTCCATACGATTCCTGCGTCAAGCTGAGGAGCACCCGCAACATGGCGGTACGCGCATGGCCATGTCTTCCCCAGTCACAGGCTTCTGCGCAGCCAGCGGTGTAGGGCCTTGAGTATAACAGCCTGACTCAATATTGGTGGGAAAGAGCTGGGGAGTTAAAAAACTGTTTTCTTTAGCATGCCATTCCTCTGGTTCATACATTGTCTGATACTTCTGGTACGTAAAACACTGGTTCATCAGTATTCCAGCTATTCACTCCCTACTCTGACGCGCTGTTTTGAATGAGCAGTGTGGAGATTTGGCAGAGGCTCACTTAGTAATAGTAGTATGACCTGGTCTAGAATTACAATTTAAGCCTATTCCAAATTACAGCACTACAATTCATTAATAATTCAAATTTCAACCCTGAAAAGATACGTTACTTCACTTTTATTAAATTCTACATTCATTTTGTTCGAAATTAGCAGTGAAGAGGGGTTTTATCCTCCGGCTTGGAGGAAAAATTTGCCTCCAAGTCAGATAGATTCTTGCGCCACCAGTGTAGTGAAATGAGATTTTCCGACTCATCGGGTACTCCTAGGGAAGAGATTAGTAAAAGGGCATAGATATGTCCTCCTGGGACTCCCCGCTATTCGACCCCCCCCCCTCGACCATAAAAGACGAAGAGTGTTCACGGATCAAGGCTGTGTGGCTTGGCCATTCTAGCTCTGGAACTTTGGACTGTTAGATCGGCAGCGTAGTACTGTTCGTTAAAAGTGAGAAAATGTGCTGTTTTTCATTTGATCGAGTATTTCATATTGCTTTTAATTGCGCCATTCCTACTGACGTCATTTTAATGACCTATGTTCATTTCACTTGGGAAAATCACTAAGGCAGTCTTTCTGAGAATGTAAAAGAGCAGGTGGAGAGTGAGTGTCTGCCATTATAATAAAAACTCCCCAACCTGATTGTGACAGAGTAGACAAGCAGACCTACCATCACAATGAAAATTCCCTCACCCAGTCTTCATATGAGAAAAGACGTTTGGTGACTTCCCCGTCGCGTTTCTAGGGTAACGTTGCTATGCAATATAATACAATCTTGCTCACAAGGTGTACACTACTTAACATAGAATTCTGTATACAATGTAGAATCCCGTAGCGAAGCACGGGTACATCAGCTAGTTAATTTATATTTTCTTAAAGACTGCTTGTCAAACATGTTAAAATACGCGTAATAAAAGTCGAAAACATGCATAAAAATTTCACATTTCTGCACTATCTCTAATATATGCATATATGCACTATTAAATTTAATAATTAATCCAATGTCGCCTTCAAACGCAATTCCTTGTCGTTTTTGGACGTCTACACATCGGTAAACAAAATATTCATTTGCTTACAAATCCGATATCCACTCACCAGAAACTGATACCCTGGTAAAACACTGCAAGATTGATTTTGTGTCCTTTGGTAACATTTATGAGAATGAGAACGGGTTCTTGACATCTTTAACAGTTTACTAGGTGTTTGAGACGAACATTTTACCCTATTCACTTTTCATACGCACATGGTAACTTAATTCTTCCACTTCAAACCACTCGCAAATTGAATTAAATTCTTTGTAGCCTAGTATAATGACGAAAAAATTGGTTATGTTTTGGACAACACAAACTGCAGCAGAATGATGAAGTAAGTAGCCGTAGAATCAGCCATGGTCACCAGCAGAGACCGATCAAGCGTGAAGAGTCCGTATGCGGTGAAGTAGAGTTTAACATTATTCAACTGTCTTGAAAACAAAAGAAGCTTGATATTCCGGGGGTGATGAAGTAACAGTTGATGAACCAACACATTTGTTTGTCTAGCTTCGTCAGCAGCACTCTGGCATGGCAATGCGATCAGCAGAATTTTGAAGACACTTTGTAAGAAGAACGAGAAGTATAAAAGTATATTAGAAACCGGTAAGTCAGCGTAGTTCTGCCGGTATACTATGCTGAAGATGTCAAATGAACTTGTTATCGCATTCATTAAAGCATGCAGGATTACGAGGAGAATGGGTAATCCGTACGCTGCATTGATCAGGCTTGCAATACGGCAAGCACCCATGTACGAGCGGGAGATAATCCCCACTCTTTGGTGAATGTCTGCAGAACGAATATGAAATACATCAAACATTCGTGCTGCCACACTGAAATTCCTGTAGTCATAAACGCAGTCTTTAGAAATACCGAATATTATTAATAACTGTTTATTGAGAACAGATATTTTGAGCTGCAGAATCAAAACCCAAGCACCGAACTGTATTGTCATCATAATCATAATACATTCTCCATAAATCTGTATTAGAAGTGACGGGGTAAATAAAATAGAAACGAAGAAACCAGCTATAAAAATATATGACAGGGATAAAAACGGTATTATAAAGCTTAATATTAGAGCTCTGTTGTGGGCTGGGTGTATGTCACAATGTAAAAGTCTATCTATTTCTTCAAAACTCGTTATTATCTTCTGAATAAGCCTTACTTTTCCTGTCAGATACACACAAACGGAGGCAATAGCGACAGTGTAAGTCAGATATCTTCTAAGGAGGTTTGGTATAAATCTGATTAATTTGGGATCGTCCCTCCTATATAACATTCTGTAAAAAATATCGAAAGCAAACAACATTAACAACAGCACTAAACAAACAGAAGAATAAAGCGTTGCGTATTTTGAAAATCGAAGTCTGGCTGTGCGACGTGGGAATCTCGTGGATCCATGTGCGAATGTGAATGGTGAAACACAAAATAATTTGGAAATATATATCATTGGCTTTAAAGCGTAGTAAATGTTGCAGTATGATGACCATGTTTCCTTGGTATCCGTAGTTTTTAGGTGATACATATTAGAACGAACAGAGATGCTTAGAGTCTCTTAAAGAACTGCATGTAGACTGCTTGGTAATTAGGTATTTTCCTGTCTTTTTCGTATCAAATTGGTTGGTAGTCCCGTAAGGAAAATTAATCACCGGAACTGTGACAGTGCCTTTACACGATAACTCAAAGTATTTCTCCGGAGAGATATTAGGTCGGTAGTGTTTTAATGAGACAGCAGCTCGGCGATCATGAGATAAGGGTTATAAACGCAAGGCAGATAATTACAAGCTAGTCCGCTTGACATGTGTTACATATGGCAAATTCTTTCTGATTACATTACACAAGCTGTCAAAATTACTAACAGGTCTGATAGAAGATAGTTGGGGTTTAGGAAAGGTTATTCCAGTGAGGCTCAACTTGTAGGATTGAGGGTAGTTTGTGAGTCTTATTAGTCTACACACGTCTGCTAGATAAGGTAGTGTGTTAATTAATACACATGATAAATCAATGAGTAAGGTTGTAAGAAAACCGTGTAAAAACTCAAAAACGTGAAGAAACAATCAAAAATACTCTTTCATTTTTCACTGCACATCCTACTTCTTCTCGCAATAATTGAATAGGTTATTTTTGAAACCTTGTATGTAACTAAATGTAAACTTGTGGGAAAACAGAAAAGCTGACTGATGAATAAATCAGAAAGAATTTGTAAACTTTTTTGCCTCTGAGGATTAATAATTATAGACAGACATTAAGGAAGTAGGATATGAAGTTTTGATCTTTATTAAGTTTGCCTATAGATCAGTTTAAAACTCTGTGCCATACGGGATTTGAAAACTAAATGAACGACACTGTATTATTGACTTAAAGTAAAACCAGAATTCATACTCATATGATTTACTGATGTGTATATCTGCTTTTTTTTCATGCATAAAAAGCTATAAAGATTTACAGTACAGATAAATCCTGCCCAAATTTTACAAGAAAATATACAATGTTATAAATATTTTAATACATAATGATACATGGAACATGCTTCTTAAATGAAAATGAAAATTCCCCATTCACTCCTTGTTACTGGTGCTCCAGTTATATACAGTATTCCAGAAGACAAATTAGAACTGTTGGAGAAGTTATTTTTCAATTAAATTATATTTCATTAATAAGCAAATATTAATTTAAATATGAAACTACCTGCAAGGTACATTAGTATTTCGTGGATCCACTTCTTTGTCATTATAGCCTACATATGAAGTTGTTTCACTTTTGTTGTTTGTAATTTATTATACTTATATAAATGCGTATTTATAATTCTGTCCGCCTCTGTGGTGTAGTGGTTAGCGTGATTAGCTGCCACCCCCGGAGGCCCGGGTTCGATTCCCGGCTCTGCCACGAAATTTGAAAAGTGGTGCGAGGGCTGGAACGGGGTCCACTCAGCCTCGGGAGGTCAACTGAGTAGAGGTGGGTTCGATTCCCACCTCAGCCATCCTGGAAGTGGTTTTCCGTGGTTTCCCACTTCTCCTCCAGGCGAATGCCGGGATGGTACCTAACTTAAGGCCACGGCCGCTTCCTTCCCTCTTCCTTGCCTATCCCTTCCAATCTTCCCATCCCTCCACAAGGCCCCTGTTCAGCATAGCAGGTGAGGCCGCCTGGGCGAGGTACTGGTCATACTCCCCAGTTGTATCCCCGACCAAGTGTCTGAAGCTCCAGGACACTGCCCTTGAGGCGGTAGAGGTGGGATCCCTCGCTAAGTCCGAGGGAAAAACCGAACCTGGAGGGTAAACAGATGATGATGATGATGATGATTTATAATTCTTTTTTTTTGACACTAACATCATTATCGACTGAGTGTCGAGTTGTACCTGCTGTAATGATCACCTCAATTTTATCAAAGAGGTTGGCCAACGGATTGCTCGGATTTCCGGCGATACGCGATCAACTGATTTTCTTATTCAGCGCATCAACATAGCTCTAATGGGTGTAAATGTCACATCCATTCTCAGGACACTGTCACCTGGTACAGAGTATTTCTTCTTGGAGACATGACTCTGTATTTAATGGAAATTAAATTTTAATAATAAAACAATGAAGTATATTAATATGTCCGACTCGTTGGCTGAACGGTCAGCGTACTGGCCTTCGGTTCAGAGGGTCCCGGGTTCGATTCCCGGCCGGGTCGGGGATTTTAACCTTAATTGGTTAATTCCAGTGGCTGGGTGTATGTGTTGCCCTCATCATCATTACATCCTCATCACGACGCGCAGGTCGCCTACGGAAGTCAAATAGAAAGACCTGCACTTGGCGAGCCGAACCCGTTCTGGGATATCCTGGCACTAAAAACCATACGACATTTCATTTCATATTAATATATGCATAATAAAAGTCGAAAACCTTCACAATTTGTCCGAAATTTGAAATGTATGCTCTCATCTCAATTATATGAAAATATACATATATATGTGTACCATAAAAATTAATAATTCGCCCAATTTCACCTTCAGATATCCGTAAATGAAGTTGGCCCTTGTATGAAAATCCGATGTCTATCCGTCAGATATTGAAACCCTGGAAAAAAATACCATAATTCACTTTGTGTCCTTTGGAAACATTTCCCAGAGTGAGAACGGGTTTTCGAAATCATTAACGGTTTACTAGGTGATTCACTCTGCACATGCACCTGGTAACTTCAGTAGTGCATTTCAAACCACTCGCAAATTTAATTCAAATGTTTATAGCCGAATATCATGACGAAATAAATTGCTACGTTTTAGACAACACAAACTGCAACAGAATGATGAAGTAAGTAGCCGTAGAATTGGCCATGGTCACCAACAGCGACCGGTCAAGCGTGAAGAGTCCGCATGCGGTGAAGTAGAGTTTAACATTATTCAACTGTCTTGAAAACAAAATAAGCTTGATATTCCGGGGGTGATGAAGTAACAGTTGATGAACCAACACACTTGTTTGCCTAGCTTCGTCAGCAGCACTCTGGCATGGCAATGCGATGAGCAGGATTTTGAAGACACTTTGTAAAAAGAAAGAGAAGTACAAAAGTATATCAGAAACCGGTAAATCAGCGTTGTTCTGCCGGTATACTGTGCTGAAGATGTCAAATGAACTTGTTATCGCATTCATTAAAGCATGCAGGATTACGAGGAGAATGGGTAATCCGTACGCTGCATTGATGAGGCTTGCAATACGACAAGCACCCATGTATGAGCGGGAGATAATCCCCACTCTTTGGTGAATGTCTGCAGAACGAACATGAAATACATCAAACATTCGTGCTGCCACACTGAAATTCCTGTAGTCATAAACGCAGTCTTTAGAAATACCGAATATTATCAATAACTGTTCATTGAGAACAGATATTTTGAGCTGCAGAATTAAAACCCAAGCAGCGAACTGCATTGACATCATAATCATAATACATTCTCCATAAATCTGTATTAAAATTGACGGGTCATACATAATGGAAATGATGAAACCAGCGATAAGAATATATGAGAGGGAAAAACTTGGTGCTACAAGGCTTAATATTAGAGCTCTGTTGTGGGCTGGGTGTATGTTACAATGTAAAAGTCTATCCATTTCTTCAAAACTCGTTATTATCTTCTGAATAAGCCTGCATTTTCCTGTCAAATAGACGCAAACGGAGACAATAGCAACACTGTATGTCAGGCATTTCCTAAGGAGGTTTGGAATGAATCTAATTGACTTAGGATCTTCCATTATATATAACATTCCGTACAAAATATCGAAAGCACACAACATTAACCACAACACTAAACAAACAGAAGAATAAAGTGTTGCGTGTTTTGAAAATCGGAGCCTGGCAGAACGGCGTGGGAATCTCGTAGGTCCATGTACGAATGTGAATGGTGAAACACAAAATAATTTGGAAATATATATCATTGGCTTTAAAGCGTAGTAAATGTTGCAGTATGATGACCATGTTTCCTTTGTATCTGTCGTTTTTAGGTGATACATCTTAGAACGAACAGATGTGATCAGAGTCTCTTAAAGAACTGCATGCAGACTGACTGGTAATTAGGTATTTTCCTATCTTTATATCAAATTGGTTTGTAGTCCCGTAAGGAACATTAATCACCGGAACTCTGACAGTGTCAAAGTCTTTTCTCCAGATGGTTATTAGGTCTGCAGAGTTTTAATAAGGCAGTGGCTCGGAGATCATAAGATAAGGGTGACAAATGCAAAGCACATAATTACAAGCCAGTCAGCTTGACATGTGTTGCATATGGAAAATTCTTTCTGGTTATATTAGATACGTTTGCGAAATTAGGAGATTGTTTTATTAAGAAACGAGCCGGATGTTATAAAATGTGTACCGAACCTCATGTTCGTTACGTTCAACTACTCATATGTCCTTATCTTTCTATTTCTCTGAGGCTATACCATACGCCTGGTTGTTATTCTAATATTGTTTCTCTGACTCAACTGTAACTTATTCCCTAACTTGATAGATGGCGACATGTGCCACTTCAATTTCCTAGATTGGTTCTTCTCGACCAGCTTTGTCTTTATAACCTCTAAAAAAAAAATACAAATTATAACAAGAGGAAGATGCGAGGTGTATCCGCGATATGTGTATCGTGTGGTACACAAAACTATTATTTATGATGACATCTTTAATTTTCTCTATCCGTATATCAGACCTTGTGCGCTGGATTAAATCGTAGGTACTTTATTATTCCTTTCTTATGTTGTCAAGGCTTAGAGTTTCTCATTATTCCACCACAAGAATCAATCCTTACTCAACCTCAATACACTCCACCTCCGTCAGCAGTACAACACACCCCTAGTCCACTTAGACAAAACTCTCCACCCTACTCCCCCGCCTCACCCAGTTCACCACCTCTCCCACCTCTCCTACACTCATCCCAAGAAGAAGAAGAAGACAACGACAGAAGCCAAGCAGGAAGAGAAGAAAAGTCAAACTCCACGGACAGCTACTCAGAAGATATTGACTACACAGACCCTCTTTTCTGTGTACGTGGGAACACCACCTTCCCAGTATCTCCAAGATGCAAAGTACTTATCTTCAACCTTAGATATCCTGACCCGGTCCCAATGACCAGGAAAACGATCATCACCAGCCTTATGCCCATCTTCGATGAACATATTTCAGTCATAGAAGAGTCTCATAACAATCTTCTTTTAGTAACTCCATATAGAAATTCCTCAATTCATAACATACTGGAAGCACTTGAAAAGACCAACATTCCAACGCCTATCATTATTAATCCCATGAATAATGATGTCAATCAGCTAATAACTCTCCCAACAAAAACTGCACATCAATCTACTCAAACTGAACTCTTCTCCACCACCACATCTCAAATGCCAGACGACTACGGCCCAAGACCGAAAGAAAAACCAGCACTCCAAAGAGGACCAAGATGTCAACCGCATGGAAAGAAAACCGAAGAAGATCAAATATACTCAAACCGACCCCTTCTACTTTACCACAACTACCATGTCACAAACCACTCCATCCATCCAGCACCAAGAATCACAAACAACTCCAAGCACACAAGATAAATCTCACCAAGCATTTCCTGCGGCCTCCGATATTCAAACCCAAACTATACCTGTCCCTCCCCCCCTACCACCCCCCTACAGAACCGACAAGAAAATCCAAGCAACCAGCACCACCATACACTCACAAAACAAGGAAACCTCATTCAACACTCATCCGTCCTCAAATCAAAATCCATCAAACTGCACCAATGCACCCCTTCTTCCCGCACCACATCTCAACGCCAAGCCTCGCTCACCACACCCATCCCTAACCATTCTCTGCTACAACTGTCTAAAACTTAATCACCATGCAGCCATATGCAAAAATAAGACTAGGTGCAACCGCTGTGGTGGTCCTCACCACCACAGAGACTGCAAAGTACCACGCGACCAGGCGACCTGCGCTAATTGCCACGGAAACCACGCAGCATCTTTCCCTGGTTGCCCATACTTCAAAACAGCCCTAAAACAGAAATAACGCAGAAACACGTACCCAAAACCTCAATCAAACTTGCCTAAACAGAAAACCATTCACCCACCTCTACTTACTACCACCACCTCCCAAGCTAATACACCCAACAATAACCTGCTCCTCCTCATTCTTAACCTTCTCCAAAACCACCTCCAAGAAACTCAGGGCCCCCTCGGTGGATCGAGTAGCCGAGACCCTGAAGAACCAAACCAGCAATCTCCCCCCCCCCCTCTCCCCCCCCCCCCAGCCAAGCAAAGTAAGAAAACCAAGTACGTCCTCACTTCCTTACTCTACCATGAATACACCAACTAAGATGAAGCACTGGTCGCGGCAGACGAGGCGGTGCACATATCATATGCTGCCAAACACGATGCTTTACAATTCCAACCGTCAAATTTATTTTACATTTTCCATAGAATTACAGTGTCAAGAACACCTGACACACGGGATTATTTTCAATCCCGTGCTCACAACAGTGACAAGGCCAGTTGTATGCTGGGCGTCAACAATTTCCGTTAAGCAACAATGGGCACGTACAGTCATGGATGGGCAACCATCCTGACCTCACCTGTCACTGAAACATATCACATAGGGAAATTAATAACACAGCCATGGTCCTAAAGAAGTCAATCACGCTCCTCAAATACTCTACAATAATAATACACTCTATATAAATGCCAGCTCAACAATAATACCTATTATTATTATTATTATTATTATTATTATTATTATTATTATTATTATTATTATTAATATCAACAAAAACTATATTTATCATTCTTATACTTATTTTCCACTACAGCCCAGGTAAGGATCGCAATGGCGAAACCGGTACTGGGATAATAAGCAAAATACAGGATATTTGGGCTTAGAGTTTCTGTGATCTCTTTTAGGTTGTTTCATAATTTTCATGGTCATGTGATCTTTTAATTTATTCCATTATTCTACTTATTTTATTCATGCTGAGTAAGGATGAAAAGATATTGCAAACCCGTTTTGTGTGAATGTACACTCACTGACAGAGCAAATGCAACACCAAGAAGGAGTGGTTCGAAAGGGATGAAAGTTGGGGAAAAAACAGAGACGGCACGGACGAATAATTGATGTTTATTTCAAACCGATATGCAGGTTACACAATGCCCACGGCATCGACTCAGTAGGATGTAGGACCACCGCGAGCGGCGATGCACGCAGAAACACGTCGAGGTACAGAGTCAATAAGAGTGCGGATGGTGTCCTGAGGGATGGTTCTCCATTCTCTGTCAACCATTTGCCACAGTTGGTCGTCCGTACGAGGCTGGGGCAGAGTTTGCAAACGGCGTCCAATGAGATCCCACACGTGTTCGATTGGTGAGAGATCCGGAGAGTACGCTGGCCACGGAAGCATCTGTACACCTCGTAGAGCCTGTTGGGAGATGCGAGCAGTGTGTGGGCGGGCATTATCCTGCTGAAACAGAGCATTGGGCAGCCCCTGAAGGTACGGGAGTGCCACCGGCCGCAGCACATGCTGCACGTAGCGGTGGGCATTTAACGTGCCTTGAATACGCACTAGAGGTGACGTGGAATCATACGCAATAGCGCCCCAAACCATGATGCCGCGTTGTCTAGCGGTAGGGCGCTCCACAGTTACTGCCGGATTTGACCTTTCTCCACGCCGACGCCACACTCGTCTGCGGTGACTATCACTGACAGAACAGAAGCGTGACTCATCGGAGAACACGACGTTCCGCCATTCCCTCATCCAAGTCGCTCTAGCCCGGCACCATGCCAGGCGTGCACGTCTATGCTGTGGAGCCAATGGTAGTCTTCTGAGCGGACGACGGGAGTGCAAGCCTCCTTCAACCAATCGACGGGAAATTGTTCTGGTCGATATTGGAACAGCCAGGGTGTCTTGCACATGCTGAAGAATGGCGGTTGACGTGGCGTGCGGGGCTGCCACCGCTTGGCGGCGGATGCGCCGATCCTCGCGTGCTGACGTCACTCGGGCTGCGCCTGGACCCCTCGCACGTGCCACATGTCCCTGCGCCAACCATCTTCGCCACAGGCGCTGCACCGTGGACACATCCCTATGGGTATCGGCTGCGATTTGACGAAGCGACCAACCTGCCCTTCTCAGCCCGATCACCATACCCCTCGTAAAGTCGTCTGTCGGCTGGAAATACCTCCGTTGACGGCGGCCTGGCATTCTTAGCTATACACGTGTCCTGTGGCACACGACAACACGTTCTACAATGACTGTCGGCTGAGAAATCACGGTACGAAGTGGGCCATTCGCCAACGCCGTGTCCCAATTATCGTTCGCTACGTGCGCAGCTCAGCGGCGCATTTCACATCATGAGCATACCTCAGTGACGTCAGTCTACCCTGCAATTGGCATAAAGTTCTGACCACTCCTTCTTGGTGTTGCATTTGCTCTGTCAGTCAGTGTATGTGTGACTTGATTTTGCTGGATGCGTTGTTATGTCTCCACCTGTCCATATCAGTTCTTCTCCTGCGTATCACCTTCGGGCTGAGTGATATTTCTTTTGCTATAGCGCTGTCTTAGGTTGTATTCGTTTACGCATCCCTTGCTGATACGAATGTATCCTATAGCGTATATGATTTGAGATTCCGTTTGATTGGGCGACCCTTCGCTTGTACATGAGGGAGGAGGCTCTGTTATTTTATTCTTGTTAACCTGATTCAGTCCATGCCTGCGTATATGATAAATTGAGCTGCTGCAAATCTACCGCAATGTGTCTCAGTTTTATCTTTTTATTCGATACATTGGACTGTCTGTTTAGCTACACTCATTGTGTGAATGGACTGTGTAAATGGTGGGTTCGTACTATCTATTGTGTCTTTTCCTTACCGACATTGTTTTTGATTTGCGTGGACGTTTCCTTGTGTTTTGTTCCCGAGTTATGTTATATGCTTTGGGTCCATTTTGTTATTTGGGGATCTTTCTCCGTTACTCTTGTTTGGTTCTCAGAGATCACGTTTTTTATGTGTCGCCATGGCAACGTCTTATTACCTTTCCCTGTAATCTCCTTGTATTCCTCGGTTTACAATTCGTGGGATATGTGCCCCTTTTTCGATACTCATATTCATGGAGTGTCTCAGGAAAAATAAAACTTCCTCTTCCTTGGCGATTATCAAGAGAGTAATGTCTTTACGATTCGAGACTGATAAGTAACCTTTTCCACCTTTCTCATATAAAAGTGTGGTTAATTGTTTTGAGGGCTGTTTGAAAGAGAAAAATAAGGAAAACATATTATTCTAGTTTCTGTATGCGATAAGTTAATAATAGTTCACCTATCCATGTACTACAGTCTTATAACAATGTTTGCGACATTACAAATGTGGATTCAAATGAATAATGAAGGAAATATCCATAAAAATACAAATATCTTTAAAAATATTCATGCTGACTCACTTCGGTTGTATTCCATGTAATTTATGTGTTCTCTCTACTTCTTTGTTTTGCCTTAACCCAAAGATAATTTTAATAAACTCCTCTTTACACTAATGTGTTTCTGCCTTGGGCTTCCCTTTCTTAATCGTTCTTTATTTTAAGAGAGGCCCGGATCCAGTTCCTGAATAGTAAATTGTCGGTTTTGACCGATCCTACGGCAAATTTCTGGGTATGCTATGTGTTGGTTTGTGTAGTGGGCTGTGGAAATGCAATCCACTGAAATTATCATAATGTCATTGCCTGCTGAAGAAGGTGCGGACCCAAAAAGATCGCTGATATGTCAAACTCGCCGCTAGAGGGACACGGGTGCACAGTCACGTGCACGCGGCGACCGTCCGCAGCACTCACTTGTGCTGAAAACAGTAAATTGGAGACTTCAAAAGAAAATCAATGGGTTGTAGTGTATTTCCTCACAGCGGAAGGAGTGCGGGGAAAGGAAATTCATCGAAGAATGGCACAAGTGTACAAGTGTCCGTTGCAAGTGTCAAGGCGTGGCAGAAGCGATCCAGGGAAAGATTGATGTCGTTGACCAATGATGCACGGTCTGGAACGCCACACCGCATTATCGATGGCATTATCCAGCAGGTCGATGCTTTCATTATGCAAGACCGGCGGGTTACGATAGCAGCCATTGTCGCAACGGACGGAATGAGTGTCGGAATAGTTTATGGCATCATTAAGGACAGATAGAAATTTCGCAAAAAGGGCGTCTGGTTGGTGCCTTACAGTCTTCAAACAGAACAGGAAGCATGTCGAATGGACCTCTCTCATGAACATCCGCTGCACTATGCCAAGAAAGGGAATTAGTTCCTATCACGAGTGGTTGCTGGTGACAAGACATGGTGTCATCACTTTGAATATGAGTCAAAACTACATCGTCTCCAGTGGAAGCATGCAGGTTCGCCACCACCCAAAAATTCTAAAGCCGTCCGAACAAGTGCGGGAAAGTTATGTTCAGCTTCTTTTTTTTTTGACTAAGAGGGCCCTTTCTAATGGACTTCCTGCAGCATGGAACACCAGTGAATGCGTAGCGGTACTCACAAACCTTGATCACCTTTCGCAAAGCGATCAAATCGAAGCGACCACGACAGCTCATCCGGGCAAAAGTGCAAGGCCTCATACAGCAAACGCAGTCAACGTGGTCTTGCAGACAATCAATGGGAGGGTGTCAGTCACCCTCCATACAGTCCAGACCAGTCTAAGTGTGATTATTAGTGATGGGTAAATGATACCCGTGGTCGAGCGGGATCGAGCCGACCCGACACCCGCCGAAGTTCGAGCCTGTTCGAAGCAAGCTCGAGCAGTCACGTGGCCGAAGGCGAAGTCTGACTCGGGCTATAGGGCGAACGTGCAGATAAGCAAATAACATATGAAGTGAAGCACCGTTCACGCAGGTGTATGTATGATTGATAGCGAAGCTGCGTGCTGTCATATATTACTACATTAATTGACGTAGGGGCCTATATCTTATGGGGAATAAAGATTGCCCATAAAATTAGAAGGCTTAGATTATAATAATATGCTATGAAAAGGACAAAGCACGTATCCGTAATATTCCCCGCGTATTTCCGGAAGTATTTCCTCCCAAGGTAGTACTTGTGTACCTTGTAACAACCTCACGTTTGACGCAAAATTGTAAATACAGTAATATTATTCTTACAATGTCATGCTTTGGGCGGCTAAGACAGCTGTGTAACGCGGCACGCGAAGTTCTGCTTCTGTCCTCAATGTTGGGGGGTTTAAATCCTCTCCTTGGGAGATAATTACCCTTTTTGCTCGTATAGAAGAATTTGAGTAAGAAAGGATTGACATCTCATCAATCGTGTACACAAATAGATTTATATATATATGATTATGGAGCAAAGTTACTGTCTAATTGCGTGAAATAAAATCAAAAGTGACTCGAGATTTCAAGCTGTATCCTTTACCAACCAGGTCAATCGGTCCAGTAGTTTTCAAGCCCATCCGGAACAAACAAAACAGACACCATCTCATGATGTTAAAATCTCGACCCTACCGAAAATAGAACCCGGGACCCCTGTGTCCAAAAGTCAACACGCTAACCATTTAGCCATGGAGCCCAGCGAGGAATGTGTCAACAGCTGAAGACAAAATATCATACATTTTTAGTCTTTTAACCATTCAAATATGTAACTATTTCAACACGTGTAATCGTTTTCTTTTTCTGCATTTATTATACGGCCCAAGCAACACATTTTAATAGACAATTGGTTTATTCCGATGGGGGGGGGGGGGCATTTGTAACGAGTCATAGCACAAATACAAATTTTGACTGTTTCCAATGTACAGATATGGATCGAAATTATATTATGTACAAAAGACACGGAAGTAACAGTAAACAGAGGACGAACCCGTACTGCCCATCATAATACTCTTACACATCCTCCTCAAGTTTTCTGGGTGTTCGTAAGAGGAAGGCGTTAGGTTACGGCGCGCACAAAAGCTAGAGCAAAGCTCTAACTTGTTCGAAAACTGTCGTCATCTGTTCGAGCAGCTCGAGCCGGGCTCAAGCACATCACTAGTGATTATGCCCGTTTTGTTGAGCTAAATAAGGCTCTGAGAGACAAACGATACACCTCGAACGACGACGTCAAGCAGTAGGTTCGGAACTGGTTCACAACGCAGCACCAGGAATTATAACAGACGGCCGTTCACCGCTTTGTGTTTTAGTGGGACAAGTGCCTCAACAGTACTAGGCAATAATTTTGAAATAAAGGTACACGTTTTCATTTTATAGCCTCCTGTTCGTTTCTTTTTGAAGGTCCCTCATAATAACAGCTCTGATAGAGAGAAGTTAAGGTTTACGAAAGTTTATTTCAGTGAAGCTCAACTTGTAGAGTTCCAGCAAGATATAACAATTAAAAACAGGGGGTCAAATGGACTGTACCACTATTGACCTATCGAAGACTTCTAACAGAGTACATCATGTGAGACTACGAACGAAAATGAGGAATATTGGAATAGACAAAAGAGTGATATGAATGATGCATTCCATTTACCTATTTATTTATTTATTTATTTATTTATTTATTTATTTATTTATTTATTTATTTATTTATTTATTTATTTGTCTTTTTGAAAGTACACAGGCAGTAGGCCCAATACAGTACCTTCTTAACACAACAGTACTTATAGTGTATACATGTAGGTAAAGATAATACATAATAATAATGCTGAAGATAATAAAGACAAGGACGAAGAATGAATGGAAAACGCATATACAGAGTAAATGACAATCCAAAGCACATCAATGATTATTTCTACACTATGAAAAATACTGGAATTGAAACAAGGATATAACTAGAGTAGTGACTATAATAATAAATAGGTAGCAGGTAGGGACCCTCTTCGGAGGCAGCCCTACCCAGGGAGTGGCGCCCCTGCCTATGTGAGTCCCAGAGCACACTGACCCGGTGTGTATCATCTGGTAAGGGTCCCAGCTCAGGGTTACGGGTGAAGACCTCAACGGCAGTGAAGGCGGAGATGAAGATCATTGGTACGGCGGAACTGGCGGAAGAGGCATCCTTGCTTTTTGGGATAGTAATAAAAAGCATTCACGAAGATAGTCAACAGCTTCAGCAGCGAATGAGGAATTTGGATCCCAACGGTGAAGAAGGTGGAAGAACTATCTTTGAAATGTAAATCCACACATGTCTGATCCCGCAGCGGGCGGTGTTGTGGTCAGCGTCTGTATCCAGGTCAGGGTCGGCTGTTTAAGCATGCTCCAGGTCTTACCAATCTGGTTCTAATTGTTGTGAGACCTACGGGTTCCACCCTCATGTGAAATGATTCACACAATCTACCATGATGGTACAACGCACATCGGAAACTACCCCAGCCGGTAAAATCCGGGGCCAGTTAGAGTCTGGTCTAAACAGGGCATTGGATTCTGGGGGCCCTGCACCATCATGTTGGGATCAGTCGGAGGATCCCTCACCCCGCAAGATCAGGACCAAGAAAAAATACTTCTTTGGTACAGTGAATGTCAATACCCTCCTAAGAGTCGGTAAACAGATGGAACTTATCAAAGAACTGGAGAGATATCAGATCAAGCTACTCGCTGTACAGGAAACAAGATTCCCATCTAATGAAGTATCTATGATGGGCAAGTACAAGATAATAAAGGGTCAACCAGCGATCAGGGAATATAAAATGGGTAATAAAAGAAAATCACCTTCAATTCTAGGAACAGCATTTTTTGTTCACAATTCAATTATAGATGCAATCATTGATTTTCGATCACCTTCCCCTAGGCTTTCCATCTTAACCTTGAAGAGTGGAAACAAATCATATGCTATCTTCAATGTGCATGCACCTATTAATGAGGACAACAAGAAAAATCCAGATAAAGTTGAAGAATTCTGGTCTCTCCTGGAAAAAGAGTTGTTGGAAACTCCGGAACATATGATTAAAATATTAATGGGTGATTTTAATGCTCAAGTTGGCAAGGAAAGAAAATACAGAAAAATAGTTGGCAGTTATCCTGGGCATATAAGAACCAATAGAAATAGGGAAAGGCTTATTGAAGTGTGTGAAGCATTCAACCTCAAGTTAATGTCCACCCAATTCAAGAAAGAAAGGAAGAAATTAATGACATGGCGTTCACCAAATCCCATGTTAGGGGAGTTCCAAATAGACCATGTAGCCACATCGAACCCTGCAGAGATTTTGAACGTTAAAGTGCAAAAAGGTGCAAACATAGATTCTGACCACTACCTTGTTAGAGTCAAGATAAGATTTATTCCAAAGTCCTTCAAGAGACTTTCACCCAAAATCAAGAAATATCGAACTGATGAACTCAAGATAAACCAAGAGATTGTTGAGAACTATAAACGAGAGCTTGAGGTCTTGGAATCTTCGAATTGGGACGAAATGGCAAGGAGGATACAAGAAGCAGCTGAAAAGACTATAATGATTGCCAAAAAGAAGAAACATCCATGGTGGAATGACGATTGTGAAGTAGCCTTACGGGAAAGGTCTAAAGCGTGGAATAAATGGTGTACTAATCACAAGAATTTCGAAGACTTCAAGGAACAACGGAAACACACAGCAAAAATTCTTCGGAATACGAAAAGAAAGTACGAGAAAGAACAGCTGCACAACATAGAAGATTTCAAGAGAAACAACACAAGAGATTTCTATAGAAGGTTTAAAAACAAAATCAAAAAATTCTCCCCTGGTAATCTATGTTTTAAAAGTGAACAAGGGAAACTCATTATTGGTGACAAGAAGAACTGCGAGTATCTGGCCAACTATTTCCAGAATCTTCTGAACTGTGAACCTCCCGAAGATGGATTGCTATTTGGAGAGCCTCAATTCAAGTTGAAGGATTCATTACCACCAAATAAGGAAGAAATTAGGGACATCATTAAGCAACTAAAAAACAACAAAGCTCCTGGGAAAGATTCAATTACTGCAGAGTTATTCAAATTTGCAGGTGAAAATATAGTGGAAAAACTAGAGGAATTATTCGCTTTTATTTGGGAAAAAGAAGAAATACCAAGTGATTGGAAAAATGCACTCATTCATCCTTTACACAAAAAAGGGGACCAAACTAACGTCAACAACTACAGAGGTATCTCTCTTCTTCCTATAGCATACAAAATTCTATCCAAAGCATTGCAGCGGAGGCTTGAAACACATCTAGATAAACAAATTGGTGAATACCAGGCAGGGTTCAGGAAAGGGCGTTCATGTGCTGAGCAGATTTATATTCTAAAATCACTTATAAAAATAAGATCTATGAGAAATCAGAAGAGGACAATCATAACCTTCGTTGATTTCAAAAAGGCATATGATTCCATAGATCGTGGAGTGCTCATGAACGTTCTGCAGGAGTTTGGAGTGGATGAGAAATCTCTGGCCATAATTCGGCAATCTCTTACAAACACTTTTTCTCAAGTCAAATTTATGGGCGAACTCTCAAATCCATTTGAGATAAAAACGGGTTTGAGGCAAGGAGACAGCCTTTCTCCACTACTCTTTAATTGCATTTTAGAAAAAGTTATAAGGGAATGGAGGCTGAGAATGACTGAAAATGGAATGAAGAATGGGGTAAAGATAGGTTGTGGAAAAAATGCGATGATGTTGGATTGCCTTGCCTTCGCAGACGATGTCGTTCTTATTACAGACAACCGTCAAACAGCCAAGAAACAAGTCGAAGAACTACAAAATGTTGCAGTCAAAACAGGGTTAAGAATCTCTTTCGCAAAACAGCATTCATGGATTCTATAAAAAAAGGCGACACAGACAGACTTGTTACATTGTATGGGGATATCCAGCGTGTGCAAAAATTTAAATACCTGGGAGAAATACTCACCCCCAATGGAGATGAAAAGGAGGGATTAAAGGAGAGGGTGAGAAGGATGGAGCTGGCATTCAGACTATGTCATGACACCTATAAGTCCAAGTCTCTCTCAATTCAGGCCAAGTTAAAACATTACTGCACAGTGGTTAGAACAGAGTGCCTTTATGGAGCAGAAACCTTGACGAGGATGGCTGACCCAGTCCTTGAAAAAAGAGAAAGAAGATTCTTGCGAAAAATCTTAGGCCCTAGAAAGTCGACGAGTGACCCAAACACATTCCGGTTAAGATCGAATTTGGAGCTCTACAAGACAGTAGAAAGAATCACGACTGTGATGAGAAAAAGGAGACTGACGTTTTATGGACATATCAAAAGAATGAACCCTGAGAGATTGCCCAACAGGATACTTCTTCTGCAGGAAAGGTGGAAAAAACAACCGGGATGGCTTACACACGTGCACAATGACTTGGCAGAAATAGGTATCAAGGAGGAGGATATAAAAGAAAGGACATCATTTAGGAAGAAGGTTGCGGGATTGAGGGATGCGTCTGAAGAGCAACATGCGAAGCCACGGAACATCTCGGTGGAAGAACGAGCAAGAAGAAGTCAAAGACTCAAGAATCTTTGGCGAGAGTGTAAAGAGAAGGGTATCAGTCTGCGTGACAGAAGGAAGATTGTGTAAACGTGGCCCACAGGTGGCCGTATCGATTAATAATAATAATAATAATAAATACGTTAAAGAGCACCTATTATATAGAAAAGGGAGCCGGAATTAATAAATTAGAAATTAGAAACATAGGACTTTAAATGTATATTAATGACAGTGTGTGATTCAGAAAATAAATCTATTCCTGCAGCAAATGTGTTGTAAAATCGTAGCATTTTAATAAATGGCGAGTTCGAGTGATGATATGTTCTAGATCTTGGAACTTGATTACTATGTTCATGCGAGCTCTAGCTCGTGGAATATGAAAGGAGATAAAATTGAGCAGTTCTATGGAATTAAATTTATTTCTTACGATTTTATTTAACGTTTTTAGAGAAATAATGATTCTTCTGTTACGCATCGACGTGAGGTTAAAGTTACTTCTTAAATACCGTGTTGATGTATCAAAAGGGCAAAATGTCTTATTTGTTTTATAATACAGATACCGAATAAACTTGTTTTGAACAATTTCAATAGTATGTATTTGTTCTTTAGAACACGGGTCGCAAATTACAGATGCACGTTCTAATTTACTCCTAAAAAGGCTAGTAAATAACTGAATAACAATCGACGATTGAGTAAATAATTTAGAACTCCTTATTATAAACCCTAGCATACGGTTGGCATAGTTCGTTATTTTTGTAATATGTAAATTTTTCATCAAATATTACTCCTAAGTCTCTTATTGCCGAAACTGTTTCTAGTTCGGTATCTTTTATATAGTACGACGCAATCGTACCTTTCTTTCTCCTGGTAAAAGTTACTGATTTACATTTCTTTACATTAAGAGGCATATGATTCATATCGCACCATTGTACAACACGATCAAATGCCCTGCTGTAGTTCATCCTCATCCTTCTTGTTATGTATAACTTTAAATAGTTTTACATCGTCAGTAAACATCAAACTGCCGTGTGTCTTCGCGCTCCTCGCTCTGCGCCGCCTGCTCCGCGCACGCAACAGCCTGGATTGTTCTCGGCTCTACGAGACGTCTGCACTGCGCTTGCCTGTTACATCAGCCAGCTATATAAAGGCGCTGCCTTCCAGCCACAGGGGGGGCAAGGGATCCACTGTCCACATACTTTTTCGGGGACCGGGATCTCCAAGAGGCTTTTAACATTCAAGAGCTCTGGTTGGGGACACGACGACTGCTCTCCTCTGCTTCAACGCAACGCATATTTTTTCTTCGGCCGGGTGACTGCTCAACTTTACTTATCACCCTGCCGAGACAACAAAGCATATAGGCTGGCACCACGTAGGAGGTCGGCCTTCCCACAATGCTCTACACCTGCCTTGCCCGCAACGTTCCTCTCGTCTTCTCAGACCAAGATGTCCTCGCTGCTCTTCGTCCGGCGGGTGCCTATGGTGCCTGCCGGGTAGTCGACGACGAAGCTCAACCACTATCCGATGTACTTCTCTATTTATCCACTCCAGCCGACGTCTCTACCATCATCAAGAATGGCGCACGCATCCACAACCATCTCTATACAGTTGAACCTACTCCAGAGGATCTTTTGGCTGAGCTACCGGACACCGACGACCCTCCGCCTGGAACCATCGATCCGCCCGCTACGACCACACCACCTCCCTACTGCTCACCCCCGCCCCCTTTGTCCTTCCCTCCTGTTACCTCTGCCACTACTCTAACCACTGCTACCTCCACCATTACCACCTCAGTTCACACCTCCTCTTCCCTTCCTATCACTACTACTGTTACCACTCATCCTTCCCCTCTCATGACATTTCCTTTCCCCATACCTCCCTCCACTGACCCCACACACCCCCAGCGCTCATCACTTCCGTCATCTGAAGAGGGATATTCCCATCAAGATACTCCTGGCAACTTGGCACAGCCACCATTGGTCCCACCGCCTTCCACCAGCACTACCACCTTTAGCTGTGTCGTCTGCGGTGTGGAGCCCAGTCTTCCATCAGCATCTATCATCCAAACACTCCGCCAGACAGGGATACCAGTGCGCCGAGCCTTTCGGATCTATAACTCCGCTGGACCCACCTATCTCGTCCGCCTTCATCTGCCGACTGCTGAAGACGTTGAACGCCTCATCGCCACCGGGATCCACCTCAACGGCCGTCATCATCGCATAGAACCATCTCGCTCACCTCCACCACCTTCATCTCATCCCTCCACACCTCGAAGTAGTCCCCGGCCGGCCCCACCTCCCCAACCACCTCCACCATCATTTCATCCTTATCTCTTCCCGCCCCCACCTCCTTACTTTCCCCCACCTCCCTCTTTTGATATCCTTCGCCTTCTTCTAACTTCGCTTGTTAGCTTCTCCTCCTTTTATAACACCCTTGCCCTTCATTTATTTTCCTCTCACCTTGTATAACCCCTCTTTGTTCACAGCTCATTTTGACATAATCACAACTGTATTCTCACTTCAATAAAGAATAAATACTTAGGAATAGACGCAATTCCCCTCCCATCTCCTAACTTTCCACATCCTTTACCCACCTCCTTCTTCCATCACATCTCCCCAACCCGCCCGCATCTCTTGGCCAGAGAGAGGGCGACACCCTCTAGGTGGCCCGCCCCACCCCTTCAGGGTGGGGAATGAAAGCATTTAAGCAAGCAGCAGCCACAGGCGAGGACTTGCCAGTGCCCAGCACCAGATTACGCCGAATGTCGAACACGGAGGCTATCCCTCTTAAAAAGGTGTCTCGAATAGGTGGACTGATTCTGAGTGTTTGAGGTTTCACCTCGGGTTACTGCTTCCGCTCCCGTTTCCCGCAGCCACGTCGAGCCCAACGACAGTATTCCCTCAGTCCCACCTAGGCTCAATCACATCAATTAGTATTCTACTAATTATGCATTTCAATGTCAGTTCCTGACAAGTTACAGAAACAACTAATATTCTATTAGTGCAAGCTTTCGCTACTGATTACACTTGTGACGGTATAGAGCAGATAGTTTTCAACTATCAAGAACTCTAGCTTTTCAATGAACTTTCGCATCAAGATAGATTCATGTATGTAAAGTGTACATTTTTGGAACTTCAGTCTACAAGCAACGTTAACTGTTTATAATTTTCATACTGCTTCGAGGAAAGTTTTATTTGAATGTATGTTATTAAGACTATCTGAAGCAATAAAATATAGTTGTGTTCCTGTATACCTGTTCTTGTATACAACACAACTAACTGGAATGACGAAGATTATTCGGCAAGTCGTTAAGGATTAAAAATATACAGTGTGCTATATTATCAAAGTTTCGAATGAAATTCACCTTTCATATTTAGTCCAAGTCCTACGCAATCAATATTAATGAGGGTACGATACTTTTGTGACATCTACACCAAACATGGAAATGCTATGGTAAGAAGACGGTATCATAATGTAACACCATATAGCGGGGTAAGGCAGACCACACACTTGTCTGTATTGTACAGGGTGCATGTCAGTGGTATGACAGCAGGAAGCTACCACCATAGTAACAAATGCACTGCCGCACACAGCCAAGGGAAGCGCCAGTGTTGCCACTGGCAGTACAGATCACCAGACATCTAGCTTTTTACATACGCTACAGAGCAACGGAAGCACTGAAACATTCTAGTTTTCAGTTTACTTCATCTAAAAATGAGATGCAATCCTGAATTTAACATCAGACTAGTGTTGTTCGCGGAAGACCAAGGGGATCATTACAATTACTCATCGAGTAGACCTAATTACTCAAGTATGTGAAAACAGAAGTTACTTCCTGAAAGTAGTGGGAGAGGCATTATACGCAGAAGGTCACTGCAGCTATTCAATGTAACTATTTGTAGAGTGTAGCAGGCACTTTAATATTTACACACTTGTTATTACCATTACATAATTTTGTTACTATTTAGAAAATGCCGTGTTAAAATTACCTGTACAAAAGTTTGTAGAGGAAAACTAATCTCAATGTTACTGCACTTGCAATTATTTTAAGTTTTGAAGCTTCCGCGGATAATCCGCATGCAGATAATAAATGAAATGGAGTATGGCTTTTAGTGCCGAGAGTGTCCAAGGACAAGTTCGGCTCGTCAGTTGCAGGTATTTTAATTTGACGTCCGTAGGCGACCTGCGCGTCGTGATGAGGATGTAGTGATGATGAAGACTACACGTACATACAGCCCCCGTGCCAGCGAAATTAACCAATTGTGGTTAAAATTCTCGACCCTGCCGGGAATCGAACCCGGGACCCCTGTGACCAAAGGCCAGCAAGCTAACCATTTAGCCATGGAGCCGGAACAGATAATAAAGTGTCTACAGTATACCATAATGTGTGTAGATTTTAGATGTACATACAGTAAAATAATTGTTTAATGTAAATTAAAAACACGACATATTTTTAAGGTTAGCTCCAAAGCCAGTCCTGAAGCGGGACCTAATCTGCAGCGAAGTAGTCTTCTATAAGCCGTTTATACTGCTAGCAACATAATATACTCTTCTGAAGAAAACGTTCTGTAATATTTACTTTAGTTACGAATGAAGCTTTCTAAACAAGCATGTGCACTTTGGTGGCTATTATATCAGCTATCTGACATGGCAACATACGGATACGTTATCGGTCTGCCTAACATTTTAACAAGTACCTTTTGAAACATTGAGTGATTAAACTGAAATCAAACGGCAGAAGTCAAAATAGAAGGAACTGCTGTTGAGGACATAGCTATACAAAGAGGTGTCCGCCAGGGATGTGTCCTGTCCCCACTCCTTTTCAACATCTACTCCGAAGCTGTGTTCAGAGAGCCTATGGAAGATGTTAATCTAGGTGTCAAGATCAATGGCTATGTCATTAATAACACCCGATTTGCTGATGACACGATTGTGTTAGCCAGCAACCCTAGTGATCTTCAAATCATTATAAACAACATCGTGAGGACCAGTGAAACCTACGGTTTATCCTTGAAGATTAACAAGACCAAGCTGATCGTATTCTCGAAAACACCAAAACAGGCCTCCCTTTACATCAACAACTACATCGTCCAACAAACATCTTCCATCAAATATCTTGGAACTCTAGTGAACCAGCATTGTGATTCAAAATGTGAAATCTTATCCAGGATTGGACAAGCTGAAAGTATGTTCAATACTGTATGTATGTTTAGTCCTCAGCCCGAAGGCTGGTTGGATCCTCAACAGCTCCGCCATCAGCTGTCATAGATGGCCTAGGCATCACTGAAGAGGCGTACTAGGGAAATGAGGGGCGAGGTAGTTTCCCGTTGCTTTCCTCACCGAGCCAGAAGTTGCTATTACATATCAGTCTGCCAAGCCCACTGAAATGCATGCACCAACTGACCCTATGAGCAATATTTTCACACCATTCATAGCAGGGACTGGCTGCAGAAGGAATGGCATTACTAGCATCACTCATACCTCAGTCACTTTCATTTTGTCAAAGCTAAGGTTAAAGCTGAGACAGATCAATGAAAGTAACAAGATTGCTCTAGCCCATACCAGAAGACATAGTGCACTGTAAACACTAGGTCCCGCCAGCAAAGGCATATGTTCAATACTATGAGGACTTTATTTACTAGCCGAGAACTCAACCTCCACCTCAGAGTTCGAATCCTACGTTGTTATGTCTTTCCTGTCCTTCTGTATGATTTCGAAGGGTGGACGCTAAGCCCTTTATTGGAGAAGCGGATTGAATCTTCTGAAATGTACTTATACAGAAGAATACTCCGAATATCTTGGGTAGAAAAGAAGACAAATGAAGAAGTCCTCATCATCTTGAACAAGAAGAAAGAGCTTCTCATAACCATCAAGGAGCGTAAGCTCAGCTACCTCGGGCACATCCTGAGAGGTGAACGATACGCCGACTGATCATTCAAGGAAAGATTGATGGGAAAAGATCTGCGGGAAGACGGAGAATTTCCTGGCTGAAAGACTTGCGGCGGTGGTATGGACATACGTCGATAGAAATCTTCCGTGCTGCCGTTTCGCGTGTAATCATAATCAATTGGATCGCCAACCTTCGGAGGGAGACGGCGTCATAAGAAGAAGATAGGCTTAAATATTGTTGAAAGCCATGAATAAATTATTTCGATAATGTAGGAAAATCTTAATACATAATGGCACCATTCCGATATATATTGAAGAAATCATCAGAACTCTCACAACGTTACCGCTCTTTGTGGTAAAGTGTTTTCTGTTTTGCACGTGCTTTAACACATTTGTTGTAAATTACTTATTTCCTTACATATTGTCACAGAGCAGCAGGTTACAAAATGTTGGGGTCCCAGGTCTGGACGAGGTGGTTGCAAAAGAAATAAAACGTCAGAGTTAAACATTTATTTAGTTTCTTCTTCCTTTTCGATTAAATGTTTCAGCAAATAAGGTAAATACATACTTAAGAAAGTGGATAAAATTGAATAAAGTGAAGTCATCGATTCAGGAAATAAATAACGATATCAATAACTGAAAGAAAAATCCCTTCGTATTCGTCGATTTTCTCCGCTACACGTAAAAGCATAGAAACATGGGTATGATTTTTAGGCATGGAAGAATAGAGAGGGAGTACAGATCCTTTGGTTGCTCCCCTCTTAGTAGCCCCTTACGACATGCAGAGGTAGATGTAATGCATCCTTTGAATCCTTTGAATAAAATAGTTCCGATAAATCAAACTAAAAATGACTGAATCTACAAAAGGATGGTAAGGCTATTGAATTGTGTGAAAATGAAAGAGATTCTAGACCTCGCAAATATTTTATTTTATTTTATTTTATTTTATTTTATTTTATTTTATTTTGGATCGTTTCAACCTCCTATGGGTTACGATTACACAACTTCCATGACTGTTGATGTTCTTTCTTTTTACGCCAATATTCCTTCATTCTCTGGCTTGCTTTTGCACGTTCCTCATCCGGGAACGCCCTTCTTGTTCTCCTGGGTTTCTCTACGAACAGATCCGTCACCTCCCTAATTTCCTTCTGAACATTGTTCTGTTTGTAATATCTCCCTCCTCAATGCCACGTTTTGAAGATTCTGATGAATTTCTTTCAGCCATGGTACTTGGATCTTTCTTTCTTCCTGGAAGGTGAGGATGTTATTTCCTAGGCGTTCCGGCCCCATTCTTCTCAGGTGTCCATAGAAAGTCAGCTGCCTTTTTCCTTATCGAGGTTGAAATGTTATCACATTTTTCATACAGCTCTTGAATTGATCTCAAACGGAATGTAAACACATTTCCTGTTGCTTTCTAGGTCCCAGAATTTTCCTCAGAAATTTATGCTCTTTCTTTTCTATTTCAGTAATCCCCTTTCTGGCAATTGTCTTTGCTGCATAGAGGCATTCACGTTTCACCACGGTAGTATTATAGTGTCTGAGTTTGGGTTGATAAGAAAAGGGACTTGTATTTATAAGTTTCCTGGCATAGTCTGAATCCAGTCTCCATCTTCTTTCCACTTTCTTCGATAGCAGGCTTCTCGCTGTTGTTAGGAGTCAGAATCTCTCCTAGATATTTGAATTTGTGGACTTTCTTGATGTCACCATATTATTATTTCTAGCCCTATGATACGTCTCTTATCCAACGACCTGGGTTCGTTTTCCTCCCAGTTCAAGAATTTCAATTCTAGACTGAAGAGTAGAACGGAGATTTCTCTCAGGCTGTTAGTTGCAGTAAGAAGATGGCGCTACTGACCGAGTATACATAGACGAACAATGGTTGCCATGGTTACAATGGTGTCCGGGAAACTGATGACTGGAATTTCAAATAAACTCCTCCAACCCTTCAGGAAAGCAACTGAATGTTGAAAACATCCTAGGTATATGAGCTACGAATTTTATTATAAAGTATGATAATTGTTCTTTATTTATTTCTAAAGATTACAATTCTTTTCTTAATCATCGTTATAAGGCCGATTATATTAACAGTTTGTTTATTTCCTCTTCAGGGGCTGCCTGGCCGAGGCGGTAAAGGCGTGCTCAGTTCGCCCGGAAGGACATGGGTTCGAATCCCCGTCAGGAAGTCGTAAAATTTAAGAAACGAGATTTCCACTTCCGGAGGTGCACATGGCCCTGAGGTTCACTCAGCCTACACCAAATATGAGTACCAGGTTAATTCCTGGGGGCAAAGGTGGCCGGGCGTAGAGCTAACCACTCCACCCCATCACGTGCCGAGATTACGGATAGTGGAAGCCTTTACCTTCCACCGCTCCAAGGGCCTTCGTGGCCTGTACGAAGATGACTTTGCTTTTTTGCTCTTTATTTTCTCTTCAGCTTTAGCTATGTTTGATAAAAGGACTGATTTGTGGAATTACTTCTAAACTGGTCCGTCTCTGTGGTGTAGTGGTTAGTGTGATTAGCTGCCACCCCCGGAGGCCCGTGTTAGATTCCCGCCTGCAACACAAACTTTGAAAAGTGGTACGAGGGCTGGAACGGTGTCCTCTCAGCCTCGGGAGGCCAACTGAGTAGAGTGCTGTTCGATTCCCTCCTCAGCCATCCTCGAAGTGGTTTCCCGTGATAATGATGATGATGATGATGATGATGATGATGATGATGATGATGCTTGTTTTAAGGGGTCTAACATCTAGGTCATTGGCCCCTAATGGTACGAAATGAGACGAAATGCAATGACAATTTGAAAGTCCAAAATTCATTCACTGACTAGAATTTAAAACGTGATGGTGAAGAATGAGATGATAATTAAAAATTTAAAATAATCAGCAGAGCCAACTCGCAATACTGAAAGTTAAAAAAATCCAAAATAGATCCACTGGTTAGAATTAAAAAATATGACGATGAACAATTATTATGAACTTAAAACAGTCTGTGGATCCGACCCGCAATGACTCACCTTCCCAGAAATTATATTGAATAATTAGTATTACTGACCAAGGGGCTGCTTACAAAGCACAATTCTGACTCGATGATTCTTGTTGTCCAAAGGGGTCCAAAATCCAGGTGAATGGCCGCTCATAATGGTAAAGTAGTACCATGGTATTTCTCAAGCTGCTGTACTAATCAAGAGTAGCGTAGACTCGTGGTGTTCGAAATGATATTGGTACTACTCACACGTATTGTTCATCGCACAGGTAACGCAGACCTATGGTGTTTCTCATATAATGGCAGCACTCGTAGGCAACGCAAACCTATGGCGCACCTTGCAGAAGTGTACTAATCACAGGGATTCGTACTATCCCGTGGTGTTCCTCACATAGTGGGTACTAATCACAGGCAACGCAGACCCACAGTGTCGCAACGCCCAGACCCGTGGCGTTTTTCACAATGGTACTAATCACAGACAACGAAAGCCCGTGATATTCCACATATAGTGGTACTAATCACGGGTACTGTAAACCCATAGTGGCCCATCCACTGTTGCTAGTAATAACAAAACTATTGAGTACCTAACATACTGTACTACTCGGAAGTAAAGTGACCAATGGTATTCCCCGCGTGATGGTACTAATCACAAGTAGTTTCATGGTTCTGATTCAATCATCCCTTGGTCGCCCCTTTTAGTCGCCTCTTACGACTGGCAGGGGATACCGTGGGTGTATTTTACATCTGCGTCCCCCACCCACAGGGGGTAGACAGAGAGAAAGAAAAGAAAAAAGAAGTGCTCCGTCACTTCGAAAAATGAATTAACGGACGAAGAAAGGCAAGGACCACGAAGGCCGTGAAATTGAAAGACTCCCTAGGCCTCGAATGCTCTAATACCATCGGGGTCGGAAAAGAACAAGAGTTGACCAAGGGAGGTCGAACAGGATAGATGAAAGCGAGGAGCCTGGCACAAGTAAGCGGAAGCAATGCCAGGACTCAGCAAAGGGCCCCGTGGTCGCTAACCCACGCTCCCACGTTGAGAATCCCTGGGACCCCTTCTTAGTCGCCTCTTAGGACAGGCAGGGGATACCGTGTGTGTATTCTTCATTTGCGTCCCCCAACTACAGAGGGTTGATTTTACGTGGTTTCCCACTTCTCTAGACAAATTCCGGGATGGTACCTAACTTAAGGCCACGGCCGCTTCCTTCCCTCTTCTTTCTCTATCCTTTCCAAACTTCCCATCCCTCCACAAGGCCCCTTTTCAACTTAGCAGGTAAGACATCTTGGGCGAGATACTGGTCCTCCTTCCCAGTTGTATCCCCAACCCAGAGTTTCATGCACCAGGACACTGCCCTTGAGGCGGTAGAGGTAGAGGTAGAGGTAGGATCCCTCGCCGAATCCGAGGCAAAAACCAACCCTGGAGGGAAAACAGATAAAGAAAGAAAGAAAGAAAGAAAGAAAGAAAGAAAGAAAGAAAGAAAGAAAGACTTCTCAACTGTGATTTTCACAATAATGTATATTATATGTGCAAACATTACACTTCATCCAACGGGACAGCTCACCATTTGATAAAATATGATGGTGATGATGATGGTGATGCTTGTCGTTTAAAGGAGCCTAACATCTAGGTCATCGGCCCCTAATGGTACGAAATGAGACGAAATGAAATGACAAATTAAAAGCCCAAAAACACCCACTGACCACAATTCAAAACGTGAGGATGGATGGATGGATGGATGGATGGATGGATGGATGGATGGATGGATGGATGGATGGATGGATGGATGGATGGATGGATGGATGTGAATTTAAAACGATCAGTGGAACCGACCCACAGTGCTTCACATGCACAAAAGCTGGCGTAGAACAATAGTATTACTGACCAAGAGACTGCTTCTATAGCACAATACTGAATCGATGATACTTGTAGTCGAAAGGGGTCCAAAATCCAAGTCAGCGGCCCCTCACAATGGTACTTATCGTTAGGAAAGTACAACCATGGTATTTGTCATGTTGCGGTACTAATCAAGAGTAGCGTAGACTCGCGGTTTTCAACACAATATGGTACTACTCACAGCTAATGAAATTTGCACATGTATTACAGACTTACGCTGTTTCACACATTGCGGCGCCATTTACAGGCAACGTAAACCTAGGGTATTCATCACATAAGGGTACTAACCACAGGGACTCGTACTATCCCGTGGTGTTCCTCATATAGTGGGTACTAATCATAGGCAAGCCAGAACCGTGGGTTCCCTCATCCCATGGTGTCGCTCATATAGTGGTACTAATCACAGATACTGTAAAAGCCGTCACACTCTCGGTTGCTACTAATCACAAACCTATTTAGTACCTATCATAGTGGTATTACGCGCAAGGAAAAGCGACCCATGGTGTTCCCCGCGTGGTGGTACTAATCACAAGTAGTTTCATGGTTCTAATTTGATCATCCCTTGGTCGCCCCTTCTAGTCACCTCTTACGACAGGCAGGGGATACCGTGGGTGAATTCTTCGTCTGCGTCCCCCACCCACAGGGGGTAAGATAAAATAAAAATAAAATAAGGAAGTTCGTAAAGATCTAGAAGTTCAGATGTTGGACAAGAAAATATTTCGGGCCATGTTTCAAAATTTGGTAGAGTTTCAAGTCGAAACAACTGCAAAGACGTGAAGAACCCGGACGGATGAACTGAAGAAACAGCATAGCGTTCATATGAAGGAGTAATGGAGGAAGAGGAAACTTCACAGAAAAAATCAAATTATAGCGTGATCTTCAGTGGTCAGTTCAGTTTTTTTTTAAAAAATAAGAAAGTTTATTCATTGTTACTCCTGTGAATGTTTACAGGTGCTTACGTTGCTGACGACGGTAAGCATGGGCGCCACGGCAGAACACACCGCCATTCAGAATGGAAAAGTGGATGGTAAGTTTTAAGTTCTTCAAATTTGAAATAATCACCTAAGAGTTATATTGTTTTAAGGGCCCTGTGGTCACCAACCCATGCTCCAAAGTTCAGAGCCCCTGGGGCCCCTTTAAGTCGCCTCTTACGACAGGCAGGGGATACCATGGATGTTATTCTATTCGTTGGAATTGATAACGACTCTAGTGTCTCATTTACACGAGCATGACCAACGATATCAAAGGTTTTCTGTATATCTAAGAATATAGTAGTTAGATTGGTTGTTTGATTTTGGCTTCACGGAGAAGAGAGTTGAGTATTGCAGTGTTGACATTCGTTCCAGAGGAGTTGGTAAATCCTCGTTGATTTTGGTGTACGACAACATGTTCACGGAGACGCCTGTAAAGGACCCGCTCATTTATTCTTCTTATAATTGAACAGATTGTGATAGGTCTCCAGTTCTTAATATTGAGTGTATCTCCACCTTTATGGATTAGAACAGTCCTGGCTCTTTTTAACATAGAAGGAAAAACCCCCAGTTTTCAACATACGTGTGGCAATGTGGGATATTATGTCGACTGCAATACTGTCTTTGATAATTCTGACGAGGACGTGGTCTGGACCGGGTGATGTGCCTACGGCTATATGATTAACAGCAACGTTGATTTCATCTGGGTTTATAGTGCCATTAAATAAAATATCAATTTGTTCCCTACCAATATCACTCGTATGAGATGGGTATTCGGATCGAATCATGTCATTAGGTTGCCCGAGAGTTTCAAAGAAATGATGGAATATTTCATCCGAAGGAATTTTACAATTTTGAGCATTGAAATTTAAAACAGATCGAATAGCCTTCCTGAGCTGATTGTAAAAGAGGTACTGGGTAACCTGATATTTGTATCTTTTGCGGCGTTTTATCCGGTCCCATTTTGTTGCCCGTTCAGGACTAGTTGTCTGTCTGTATTTCCTTTGGTTGTCTGTGGTCTGTTTATTTTTCCTGTACTGGTAGTGTTTCCGTGATGGATGTTTGAGGCCAGGGAGTAGATCAATCTCAGAAGCCAAGAACTCACACCAAATGTAAGCTGATTGTTAAATTGCTCGTCACCGGGCGAGTTGGCCGTGCTCGTAGAGACGCGCGGCTGTGAGCTTGCATCCGGGAGATAGTAGGTTCGAATCCCACTGTCGGCAGCCCTGAAAATGGTTTTCCGTGGTTTCCCATTTTCACACCAGGCAAATGCTGGGGCTGTACCTTAATTAAGGCCACGGCCGCTTCCTTCCAACTCCTAGGCCTATCCTATCCCATCGTCGCCATAAGACCTATCTGTGTCAGTGCGACGTAAAGCCCCTAGCAAAAAAAAAAAAAAGAAGCTCGTCTCTCAAATTATTTAAATATCTGCTTCGCCACTGCATCATTTTCTGCTTAAATTCATGCGGTAAAGTGTTGACACTGTTAGTTTCCGTGTTAGCAGGAGGGTCACTTTCTTGAGCGATTGTTTCGACATTTTGAGAGGGATCAACAACCTGGCACTTTCCAGAAACTAAAATTTAACGGTGAATATCAGGATGAGCTCTGCTGATGTGTATTTTGACCCCACGAGAAATGGAGCAATGTCATCCGCATTGTGGACACTGAAAATTTAAAATGTCATATGCCCGATTTGAAGAATTCGCACTGTGGCTAACTGATAAAATTGGATAAAGAACTTGAGATGCCTGAGGAACTCCTAAATTAACGTACAATTGTTCATTATCTACAAATGATGAGTCTTGAGATAGTGACTCGTGAGCTCTTGCTATGTGTATGTTAATGCTCCTCTTTATAAACTTTCTACGACATATCTTGCATTGAATAAATGTAGGCACAGCACTTGAAGTGCTTGATACTTCCCGAGAATCAAATTTGGTGTGTGTGGCTAATCTGTAATAATGCTGTTTATAAATGACAGATCTTGCAGAGTCAGACAGTTCTTTCCACTGATAACACAAAGGTAAACAGCTGATGTGAAGTGTCAGAATAATAATAACGATTATACATCGTCATTTGTTCAACGACAGTGGTACAGAAATCGACAAACGCAGCCGTCATAGAAGGTACTTCCGCAGCTGAAATTCAACTACCCTATCCAACACAGACCATAGTTCTGCTTATACTGTGAGCACACGACTGCCTCTTGCTGGGACTAGCGAAGAACTGTCACGGCACCACAGCCACAGTCCACGAACTTAATGACTCTGCGTATGTCTTTCTTCAGCACCATCCAGTTAAACGGCTGGCCGGTCAATATGAGAGCAAACTAGAGTGACTCACTGATGAAGTCTAAAGCACCTACACCTAATTTCTCGCTATGAAGACATTCCTCATGGAGCATATTACGCTTTTCGGCCCTCCAATATTGGCTATTTTGAGAATTTATCTACCCACATAAGTGAATCCACGCTTCGTCTCGAAAAGAAAAGAAAGATATTGCGATCAATTTCTCTTTCATTCATTTTATTAAAAATCCATTCACTAAATCTAATTCTACACACAGGATGATCCAGTTTAAGTTCTTGCACCACAGTACGTTTATAGTGTTCTAACTTAACTTCGTAGCCCTTTGTAAGAAACCGTACGAAATGTCCGTTTGCTAAGAAGGACGGCTAAGAGATTTTTTAGAAGAATTTTTTCAGGCATTGTACAATATCTTCAAGATTTATGTTAGAACTGTACGTCGCCTTCTTCTAATTAATATTTCCCGTTTCACGAAATTTACTAACTAATCTATGAACCATCCCACGGTCTTGGAACTCTTAACACCTGAGAATTCCCTCTTGAAATAATCTCCTAAGAGCACGATTGGATTCTGTACGTGCATACGTATCGTAAACTCGACGTGGAATTAATTTGGCCTGTTATTACTATCTTCCAGTTATTCTGGCTTCACTTTGAACACAGGTGTTGCTCTCACTGAAACACGAAACAAACTGCGTTACGAGACAAAGCCAGAACCGGTAGTCCCCGCAGGTTCCCGTACCTCCCACGCACCTGTCAGCTTAGTCACTCCCAGCCACTGGATCGGTTTCAAGATAATTGGATGACTCAGTAGTACAGGCTAGATCAAATTTGTTACTTTCATTGACGTTTTAGTCTCATCCTTGGCTTTGACAATATGAGAAAGACTGAAGTAAGAGTTATGCTAGTAGTGCCATTCTTTATGCTGCCAGTCTCTACTATGAATGGTGTGAAAAATATGCCTCACAGGGTCGGTTGCTGCGTGCATTTCAGTGGGATTGGCAGATTGACATGCAGTAGCAATTTTCGGCTCTCTGAGGAAAGCAGCGGGAAACTACTTCACTCCTCACTTTCCTAGTATGCCCCTTCAGTGACGCCTAGGCCATTTATGACAGTTGAAGGCGAACGTGTTCTGGCTCAAACCGGCTTTGGGGATGAATACTCAACATACATAATAGAAACACGTATTTATTCAGCATACTGCATTGTTATATTAGGTACTGTGACGATGGCACTTTGCAAATGCTATAGGAAGAATATAAAATAAAATGAGTTATTATTATTATTATTATTATTATTATTATTATTATTATTATTATTATTATTATTATTATTTCTTTTACATTTCAGGTGAGGTAGGCATCTATATAGTTGTAACAATTGTGTGGATATTCTTCACAATAACAAACCTGTTATTGATAATTGGAGCAACTCAGGTGAGTAAAGAGATTTTTATTTTAAATTATCATTTTTAAGTGTCTGCTTTTCCTTGGAGTAGCGAAGATGAGTGCTCTTTCGATGCAGATTCTTCTAGCCTAACAAGAAACAGGAATACCAGACAATTAAAAATGATATAAGAATAGTGTAGCATGATAATGAAAGACAATCACTAAGGAATTAATACGAATTTCTCGGAAAATAGATTAAAATGTTGCCTTACACGTAACCTAACATAATTACGGGTACAACTCATTTTTGTGACATCTGAAGCCATCTCTTTTCAGTTTCTTCTCAATTAATTTATAACAGTTATGTTCTTCAGTCTGTAGAAACTAACAGGCAAGTAGCTTAAGACCACCCTGAGAGCAATAATCGAAGAAGAGAACTTCGCCAGGGAATGGATGTGAACACGGACTTCCGAACTCACAGGATCGCCCCTTATGATGACACTCTCTTAATCCCACGGTGTGTTTGTGTTTGATGCAGATTTCTCTGCATGCCTCTCAAACCGGCCCTAAGCCACGTTGAGATTTATTTACACCCCTTCGCAAAGCCCACTTGAATTTCCCCCGCGGAGCGACCCGACTGTCTAACTTCAGCACCTGAAAACATGATAACGGCGCGAGATGTCGAATTCTTTTTCAAAATATTCAAATTATTCAAATTATTTATCAATAGACTCCTAATTTTTCAGTAGTAATAGGTTAGAACGCAAACTAATTTGGTTATTAGGAGGTGTTGTCTAGCCCGTTGTTCCGTTATGTAGCAAGAGTAACATAAATTGCCCCTAAAGTTTATGCAAGGCTCATAACATAATCGTTGTGTAGGGTAGACTATACTTGTTACCCGGCTCTAATGGGTCGCACCCCTAAAGTTTATGCAAGACTCATAACATAGTCGTTGTGTAGGGTAGACTATACTTGTTACCCGCTTCAATTACACCCTACTTTGCATCCTAACCTATTGCTGCCTAAAAATCCGAACTCCACCCATCAGTATGACCAACTTTATAACGCTCATATACCCACCCGGTTTACGTTGGTCCCCACTACCCTGTATAAAATTAAATATTTTTTTGCCGGCCAATTTCTGTGGTGTTCAGTGAACATAAAGCAATAACCCAGTTGGAGGAGGCAGAATATAGAAATATATTGTTATTCGGTATTACGCTATATGATCTACTTCTGACGATCTAAATTTCTTTTCTTGTTATTTTTACAGGAGATGACCCGTCTGCTGATGATATGGGTGGCTGCCACGACAATTAATTTACTGATCTACGTCGGCATGTACAGTTATGCCTGTTACGTGGTTATCGTCGACGGCAGTGGTTCATATGCTATAGTAATTGTTTTCTGCGCTTTGGCTATTGTTTGTAAGTACATATACATAATTCTCTCTCTCTCTCTCTCTCTCTCTCTTGTCCATGGCTTGACACGCCCAGAAATTAATTTTGTGGCCATTATACGAGAGCTGTAAATAAAGTAAGTGGCAATATAGATAGAACGCGACACTTAATGAACTAACAAGCACTATTGCGTTACATTCCTTTGTTGTAGTCACAGGCAAAGTTTCATTACCTTTTGCCAAATGTCGGGAAGCCGTTGGGGACCATTGGCAAGGCGTTCTCTGTTGATGACAGCCCTACTGCGCCGAGTACAGATGCCACGTCAAGAAATCGGTGGCTTCGGAGGGGTTCTTCCAACTTCGGAAACAAGTCGAAGTCACAAGGTCTCATGTCTGGTGAGTACGGCCGACTTATGCGGTGCAAATCCGCAGTCTCTTTCCGACCCGCACGAAACGCCTTGACCCATTATGCAACCGTCCTATACGGTAATGAATTCTCGGCACAGGCTTCACGTAATCCTCGATAACATTCTGATGAATTTTTGCCACAGGCAACCTTGATTTTAATCCAGGAACGCTGCTCACCTTTTGAGAACACACTTTAGAGCGGTGAAATCAACATCCTTCAATTCAACGCCACACAGTAACAACACTCCCAACTGGATGCCAGTGAAAATCACACTACACATCGACAACAGTGCCACCTAAACGCTCTCACATCTTATTTGCGCGTGCTCTATCTCCTGCTAGTGTCTGGACTACGTTGCCACTACTTTATTAACAGCCCTCGTAGAACAAATGAACACTGGAAACTGTGTCAACATGTTTGAGAGATATTGGCAACATGATGGCTTGTGTTGATTTGTTAGTAGAAGTTGTTTCTTTCTGAAAGAACGCAGTGGAGGTAGATTTCAATTTGTTAGTTTCAAAGGGGTAGCTTCATCCATGTACAGGGAAACTTTAAGCATAAACCAAGGTTCAAAATTAGGTCCATTGTTGTTCATTCTGTTGGTTAATGATGTTGGCTCTGTACTGAAGAATTCTAAATTTCAGTTATATGCCGATGACATGAAAATTTACAGGCAGATTAGTTCAAGAAAGATAACGACAAATTACAACAAGACCTCACAGCACTGGTTGAATGGGGAAACCACAGAAATGTGGATCAATGATCTTTACTAGAAAAAGACAACCAAAAATGCATTATTTTGAAATGAACGGTATCAGCCTAAAACGAGTTGAAGAAAAGAAGGATTTAGGAGTGATATTTGATAGTAAACTTCAGTTCAATATACACATACATAACGCCGTAAATAAGGTCTATAGGAACCTAGGATTTCTAATGAGAAACAGAAACAAATTCAAAAATATCAAAGCCATAATACAGGTATACAATTCACTAGTTAGAACAGTAATAGAATATGCCTCTATAGTCTGGAATCCATCATGTATTAAACGTATAAAAGAAATAGAAAATGTTCAAGCTAAATTTCTAAGATATCTGTATTTCTGTGTCTCTAAAACTAGTGCAAAGTATGTGGCATATAGTGAATTAATAACAAATTTTGGGATATATTGCATACTTGGAGAACATAAACGTGTGTAAAATACCTACACAGGATTCTCAAAGGTAAAGCAGATAACCGAGAGTTACTCCACCAAATAAACCTGTATGCACCGTTTGGAAGCAATAGAAATAGTTTAACTTTCTTTGTTAAAAGGTCAAACACAAATCACCATATGAATTCACCATTAAACATTAATAAAATTCCAAACGTGGACATATTTCACGAGGAGGGTATTTTGTTAAGGTCAGTCAGAAGGGAACTCACACACAGAGAATACATAAAGTAAATAGAGTAGCATAGGCCTACTTGTTTACCATGAATAATTTAGTCCTTAGATTAATTTAGATTAATAATGTATATTTTAGGAGAAATTAAAATAATAATAATAGTAATTTGAAACACACACTTACCACTGTCCATGGTTCCTAAGGTTGCGTATTTTAATTATTATTATAAATTATTTATAAAATTAGAAATAAGAAATGGAAATGTTCTGTACGTGGGCAGAAATGCCTGTTGAGCAATAAAAAAAATATTACTTATAGACAGATATTAGGCCTAATGGTTTTGTTCTGTTACAATTGGCTTTACGTCGCACCGGTACAGATATATCTTATGGGAAAGGAAAGGGCTACGGGTGGTAAAGAAGCGACCGTGGTCTTAATTAAGGTACATACCCACCATTTGGCTGGTGTTAACATGGGAAACCATAGAAAACCGTTTTGAGAACTGCCAACAGTAGGGCTCGAACTCACCATTTCTCGAATGCAAGCTGATAGCTACGTGACTCAAACCGCGTAGCCACTTGCCCGGTACGTTCCCCTTTTAGTCACATCTTATGACAGGTAGCGAATAGGATGGATGTATTCTACTACCCCGAACCAGAAGTTCTATTTATGATAAAATATACGTTGCCAAGTTCGGGGTCTCCATCTCACCGTCAGATAGCTCCTCAGATAATAAAGTTTCGCCTACTGAATCTAGAAAATAGCTTAAATACCTGTATTTCCAACTTTGCTTTTAGTAACACATGATGTTTTCTGTTTCAGCTCTATACGCCTACTGCATTTTGATTGTGTATAGTTACTACCTCACAATCGTCTCGTCACGAACTATCATCGAGGAGCAGCCTCCAGTACCTGATCCAAACGCAAGAAGATGGCGATGAACCAGTGATGGATCGTCGATAGAAGATATGATCTTATGAACTGATATTATAATTTACATTCGGAATGTGAACTTTAAACTATTGAAGAGTTACAAATTTTCACCTAAAGCACTATTATTGTTGGTCCTGTTATTATTGTGTCCAGTAAAAGAGCAAAAGTACAAAGTCATCTCCGTACAGGCCATGAAGGCCCTTGGAGCGGTGGAAGGTAAAGGCTTCCACTATCCGTAACCACGGCACTTGATGGGGTAGAGTGGTTAGCTCTACACCCGGTCACCTTTGTCTCCAGGAATTAACTTGGTACTCATTTTTGGTGTAGGCTGAGTGAACCTCAGGGCCATATGCACCTCTGTAAGTGGAAATCTCGTTTCTTAAATTTTACGACTTCCTGACGGGCATAAATTCCAGTACCTGGTAGAAATTCTCACGCGGAATGGAAATGAGAAACAAACTATAAACAGAAGTGTGAGAAAGATAGAAATGGCTTTCAGACTATGTTATGGAACTTATAAACCCGAGTCCACATCCATCTAAGCAAAGTGTCTATAAGCGGAGGAAATCATGACGTGAGTAACGGACCCAGTCATTGAAAAACGAAAAAGGAGATTCCTTAGGATAATTTTAGGTACAAATAAGTCACTATATTCATAACCCTTGTTCCGACTGAGATCGAATCAAGAACTTTATGAAGAAGTTCAGAAGATAACAGCTACTATGAGGAAAAGAAGACTATCATTTTATGGGCACATTAAGAGGAAGAATCCAAAGAGACTGGCACACAGGATACTTAGTCCGCAAGAAAACTGGAAGGCACAACCTTTATGGCTCAAGGAGATTCACAAGGACTTGGAAGAAGTGGGGATCCAGGAGGAAGATTACGAGAAAGAACAATCTTTAGGTAGAAAATTGCGGATATGAAGAATACACCGCAGAAACTCGTCAAGTCACGCAACATCTCGGTTGAAGAATGACAAAGGAGAAGTCGAAGACTTAAGAACATCTGGAAGAAGTGCACAGAAAGGGGACTAAGTTTGAAGGATAGAAGATAAGGTGGATTGTGTAAACGTTGTCAATAAATGATCTTAACGGATGAAATAAATAATAAGTTGGGATCTCCAGTATTGTGTAGATAATCCTTTTTTGAATATTTTACTTTGGGTTCAGAAGTACCAACTACCATGCAAAAGTGAATTTATACCAAAATTAAAAAAAGTAAAAATAATTCAGTTTTCTTATTTTTCTGGCCTTTTCTTTTACTCATTTATAACGAACACTTACAATCTTGGATAAATTTGAAAGGGCTTCTTACTGGTCTTGATCCCAAATTACTGGGCTCAACACTTCATATGGCTCGGACATGCGAGCTCAGACCCACGAAGTAGGGTATTTACTAGTTAAATGTCCGGCACCATGGCTGAATATTTAGCGTCCTGGCCTTTGGTCACAGAGGTCCCGGGTTTGATTCCCAGCAGGGTCGGAAATTTTAACCATCATTGGTTAATTTCTCTGGCACGGGGGCTGGGTGTATGTGTCGTCTACATCATTTCAAACTCGTCACGACGCGCAGGTCACCTACGGGAGTTAAGTCAAAAGACCTTCACCTGGAGAGCCGAACATGTCCTCGGACACTCCCGGCACTAAAAACCATACGCCATTTAATTTCACTAGTTAAATAAGATGGACAAATATTTTATATGAAATTCCTGAGGAAAAGTGATGAAAACTAGAATTTTTTATATAGTTCGGGACAGTGATTCCGAAGGGATATGCTTCGGCACAGGTTTGTGTTTCTAGATTAGTCATGTGTGCCGCGAATCTTCCGAGATGTTGTGATATTGCTGGTAAAGTTAAAATAAACTTACTAATATTTACTTTTAAAGAAGAAGAGAAAATTTATTGACTTATACCTCACAGTAAATAAATTTTATTGAAAATAAAAATCTATAGCCTGTTTCCAGTCGACCGAGACTGGAATGAAGCGGCGAAATTAGGGATTGTGCTGGTTGCCGAAGCCTGGGGGCAACGATTAATGACTGATTTATGAAACGAAATGGTATTGGAGAGTTTTGCTGGCTCAGAGTCAGATTATCATCAATATGTAAACAAAGAGTTTTACAATTCTTTGGACATACTGTGCGATGTGGGAATTACATCATAAAATGACTGATCATTCTTGGAAATGTTCACGGCAAGAGAGATCGTGGACGAATTCCCACTCAATGGTCGAACATTACCAAGAGTATCGTATTTTTCAGACCATAAAACGCACTTTTTTTGTTACAAAAATACTGCCTAAAATATATCTGCGTCTTATGGTCCGACGGTCTATAATATTTACACACCGAGTGTACGTGATTTCCTACATCGATGCTCGAAAAGTTCTGTACAGTACTCGTATCAGTTGACCACTTTTCTGACTGCACTTAAAAAACAGCTGCTATGGTATACCTGCATTTGTCTGACAGGAATTCGAGTTGCTAGGGAATTCCTAAAAAGACGCCTCGGAACCCCTTCCCCACCCGCCTCCTTATCGTACCTGACAAACACAAAGAATTTCGACCTTTACTACTGTTATGGATAACGTTCAAGGAAGAATAGAAAGAAAATCTTTCACTTTGTAATCAGTAGAAAGTTCCAGTCGTGGCAAGATGCAGTACACAATGACCGTACACAATGTCAGTTGTACAAAAGAGGTTTCCTTAATTCCAAGACCTATGAATGCACCTGCTAAACATATTTGTTCTCAGCTACGTCGAACTATTTTGGCGTCCTGGGAATCGGAGTAGCTAGCTATCCGAACTCCCAACAAGCTGAGAGCAATTAAGAAGACAACTACCCTGTGGCGGTTCTCTTTCCGACATTCACGGTGGGAGGCAATAGTATTGTGTAGGCTGAGGCTAGGTTACGGACGATCTACGTACTCTTATCTACTAAAGAGGGAAGACCCCCCCCCCAAGTGTGTTCTTGTGGTGCCGACTTCACCGTGACCACACCCTCACAGTAGTGGTGTGACAAACGGTTATTTTTATGTAACTGCTACATCTGTCACTGTTACAATAAATTAACTGTGAAAAGTAACAGTTAAAAATAACGTCCAACGTTACTCACCTTTTATTGGTCACAGCCTGGTCACGGCTTCAAGCTTGTCGCCTTACAGCTGTGTTGCGAAGTCCCATTCATTCACTCGCACATGCGCGCACGCATCACTACACTGTTGAAAGTCGGTGCAGCAAAATAGACATTCCTATTAACGAGAGGCAGACAACGGATGAAATGAGAAGACAACATAGCGTCTTTTCTGAAATCTAGAGGAGTGAGTTTGACAATGCCCCGATCAAGGATAGAAGATAAGAAAACATAATGTGCAATGTCTGAGTCAACGATTATCACTGAGCTGTTGAATATGTCATAACAGTTTACGCTTTTGTTACCAGATTACAGCAGCAGCTTACACAAATACACTATAGAGTATATTATACACTATAGTGTATTTGACTTACAGCAATCTCCTACGAAAGCGCTCTCACTTAGACATGCTTACTACCTGAACTCTGAAGATCACATTCTTTGTCTGTAAGCTGCTACTAGTGACAGTTCTCACTTCCCAGTTAGTGTTTTCACTAGTACGTTATTCTGTTGTCGTTACTCGGTAACCTGTTATTTTTGTCCTCGTCACATTTGTAACAGTGACAGGCATGTAACTGTGACAAAGTAACTGCTACGTTATTTTTCAGCCATCTCTACCTCACAGAGTGACGCGACTACTGCTGATCTCGTCAATCCGCTTCATGTGCGACAAAGGCTTGTAAATTTCAAGTGTACTGTTCTTCAGGGAACTCACGCTCCCTTTTGATTCGTTAGTGACATTTTCGGCTTAATACAATACTTTTTTAATTTAACTTTGTATTTCGTTTCAAAATTTCTTCGTTGAATACATAATTTTATTAGGTTTTATTTTAAATTTCTTTTCCACTTAATTTCTTCAGACAGTATAATTAGAAACAACATAGCTAGATCCCGGATTTTTATGCATTAATAGGTTAGAATGCAAACTTACTGAAGCGAGTAACAAGTATAGTCTACCTTCACAACGATTGTGCTATGGGATTTGCATAAACATGAGGGGTACGGCCCATGAGAACCCCTAAAATTTATGTTACTCTTGCTACATTATGGAACAGCGGGTGGCCGACACTGCCTACTAACCAAATTAGTTTGCAATCTAACCTGTTGTGCGGTATTCAAACTGATATGGTAATAAGGCAGCAGAAAGACATTTCGAATCTCCGCCACCTGGCCACCTGAGAAAATGAAACCGAATGGCAAAAACAAGGAAAACACTTGCTGAACGTGGGAACAAGCGCAAGGCATGCTGAAAATGTCCTCTTCTAGAGACAGAAATGAAGAAATGGGAAATTATATTTTTGCTTAAATGTTCATCAAAATATCAGGTTGCTTCTTATGGTCCGAAAAAACGGTTTTTTTACAACTTTCTTACGTCGTACCGACACACTGACGATGGGATAGGAAAGGGTTGGGAGTGGGAAGGAGTCGGCCATGGCCTTAATTAAGGTACAGCCGCATTTGCCTGGTTTGAAAATGGGAAACTACGGAAAACCATCTTCAGGGCTGCCGACAGTGGGGCTCGAACCCACTAATCTCCCAGATGCAAGCTCACAGCTGGGCGCCCGTAAACGCACGGCCATCTCGCCCGGTTGAACATCTTTGGTGTAGCACGTCTGGTGGAGGACCGCAAAAGATAGAGACAATTCAGTGATAGCTGATAGCCTCCTTGGATATCATGGGCCTCATGCCTGTTGCTCACGGTCAAATTCAAGTTTTATAAAACCTTTGATAAAACTTTTCGTAAAATAGGACATGTTCTATTCCGTAAAATTAATTTTACGAAACGAACCAATCAGCGAAGCTGACATCACGACGATGCTGGCGCTACGTCGTGAGAAGATTTTGAAGCTCGATTGTAAACAAACACTTCTTTCTAAAATGGCAGGATCCGGGTGGACTAAAGAAGCTGTTAGTGTTTTACTGGACGAATACCAGAAATATCCTTCTTTGTACGAAGTTAAAACGCCACATTACCACAACAGAAATGCAAGAAGAGAGGCAGAAAACACAATCGCCGAATTCCTATATGAATGTTGGTCTTCTAACCTCAACTAATTTTCGACCAAGGACAGCAATCCTCCACCTTCTTCTCTTCTTTTGATCCGATCCTGAGTCCAGCATTTCCTGACATTTCTTTTCTTCCTTTTTACCACTGTACAACATATAATTGCAGCTAAAGCAGCAAGTTTTGCTTTGCTTGTTGGAGCCATACTCTCAAACACACTGTAAGTTAAACAGCTGATTCTTGATTTTAAAGTTTATCGATAGATAACAGCACAGGCAAACCTTAGTTCAGAAGTGAGTTCATAGATGGCTATCCAGATGCTTATACGAATTTTATAAAATAATTTTACCGTGAGCAACACAACTTGTTTTCACCAAATTTTTATAAAATTAGTCTAATTGTACAACAAATTTTACGAAACATTTTACCGTGAGCAATAGGCATCAGAATTGAGCGAACGCTGAGAGAGAGAGAGAGAGAGAGAGAGAGAGAGAGAGAGAGATCCCATATCAGTGAATTCAAACATTCATTTGCATTTTGCATTACACCATAGACACATCTAGGGACATGTCTGGATATGCTATATCTCTAAATACAGGCTTGATTGCCTCTGAAACCGCTGGAGAAAGACAGTGTTTAAGCTTGTAGGCGTCTGGGGATTTCTTGTAGCCATACCGCCGTTTTAACACTTTTCATCTGTGGATGTCATGTGAAAGAATTTTGATAAAGCAGTAAAGTGAATTTTAATTGAGGCAATAACATTTTTTTAACCCGAACTTCTGTTAGCGCCTCCTTAAAAGAACGCTTGCCTTTGGTGATTGACACTTTCTTCATGAAAAATGTTAACACACTGGTACAGCAACTACAATATGACACTTGTTCAGACAGCTTACACTTATACAGAAAACATATCGGGCTGATAAACACAATGTCTGTTACTTTTAAGCTCTTCGTTGCAAAGAACACCAACAGCCGTGTAGAAATGCAGGAAAACAATAATTATTCTACGTACAGTTAAATCTCGATACAACGATACCGGGCGGACCAATGAAAAAATATTTTTGTAGAGAGAGTTATTGTTATATCGAGGATTTAGGCGTAATTCATTCTCACTTCGACCAAATACAGTAGAGACACGCGACACTCTGCGAGATATCGAGGGACAGCGATTAGACCTCTGTCTAGCGGAGTGACCTGGGAGTTACTGATTCTGTCATAAGAGCACGTGTACTTTTGTGTGAAGTTTTTGGCGTTATTTATGGATTTTCATTAAGTTAACATAAGTAAATAATAGCGTGTGTCATTCCTTTATATCTCCACTCAATATGAGTGGAAGGATATATATACTGTGAAGAGCAGGAGGATTCGCGGTCTTTCTTCCGTTTCCCTCGTGACCAAAAAAAAAAAAAAAAATTAAGTAAATATTGTGTTTGAATAGATATTCTTCCAGTTACAAAGATATTTGTATAGTACTTCCAACATTTCTGACCTGCGCGATCCATATTTTAACTGGTTTAAAATATAATCTTGTTTTATTGTATAGTGCAGCAGTTAATCTTCAATACCGATGTGTTCTTGTAAGTGTGATCTGTGGGTTTTGATTTAATTCAAGAAAATGCATATGCATATGTGTGTGGCTGGTTGTGTTATAAGTTACCCCGTTTGGAATGCCGTAATGCGTTGTTAAGCACTGAAGGAAATATTGGTGGTTTGAGAAATGTACATATTTTGTTGAAAAATATGACGATGCAAATTTGCTTTACCCTAATGTAATGGCAAGTATTGCTTATAGGGAAACTTTGAATGTTCTTGAGGGTAAATTTATAGATTTTCTTTCTGTTAGTAGGCTTCAAGTTAAAAGGAAAATTGTCCAGCTCTTAAACATAAATTCATTGAATCATGTGTGTAAGGAATGTGCCGATATTTTTATTGACAAGTGTCTCAATGTGATGCTACAATGCTTTTAAATGAGAAAAAAAAATCTAGCCGTGGAAGTTCAGGCAGGAATATTAAAGCTAAAAAGTAATGCATAAATGAAAGATCAAGCCCTTTCACAGCAGTCTATTTCACATCTTTGTTATATGTCTACAGTAATTTCAGTCTTTAAATAATAACCTGTTAAATAAATTTTCATTTATTTATCCAGAATTGCTTTAGCAACTTTGAAGCTAATAACTTAGGAACACTTTCTTTCCAGACGTAATTTATTTATCCATATCCGTATATGCATTTCCATTTATATTTGAATTTAGTGCTAATTTTCAGGTCACGCCACTAGGAACGCCACTTGCTAATTGTCTCCCATTTTAACAAGGCTAAATCCGGAAGTGTCGCGTGTTGTCTCTACTGTATTTGCTTCGACAGATGTATAGGTAAACATCTTACAATTGAACTAGGTACATTAATTACCTGAAAATTTATAACATTTAATTCCGACAAAGATAAGATTTGTGAACACAAAACTCAAATAATACACATAAATAAAACTCAGTTGGCAACAGTGTACAGTAAACTGTTATTTACTACGTTAAGTGTTTTTTGTTCTGTTTGATCGAATTTGTTTTTCATATTAGCAAAGAACTATAATATTCACAGCATTATATTGTTGTTATCACTTCTCAACGCTACTGTAAACATTGAACATGACATTATATACAGACAGGGAGATACACAAAGATCTTAGTCACCAAATGATTCTCCGGAACACAATCAACACTCTAAATTCGAAAATTCGTGAGTGCTTTACAAGAAACAATAGCTCTTGATGGAAATACCGATGTTTCATTCAGGTTTCTGCTCTTCATATGACGGCGACATGTTTTCTTGATTCTTTCAAGGTTCGTCTTATCGTAGTACCGGCAGAAAATCACGTCAGCGGGGTCTGATAAAGCAATCCTCGTTATCAGCAGTATCGTTAAATCGATATGAATTTTATATTGGATTCATGGAATTAACGCCGGGACCAGAATATGTTATCGTTATAGAGGTGATTATTGTTATATCGGTAATCGTACGGAGATTTCACGGCAGCAGTTTTCTTAAATTCTTGACCTGTGGTACCGAACGTGAACTCTAGGTAAATGATGACCAACAGGATATCTTCTTACACCATATTCTTTGCTGAAATGTGGTGAGGAGTAGCTATCCTATGCTGACGTCAAGTGTCTCCACCTACCTGAACAGCGATAGTGTCGGGATGAGTCAGTGGAAATTACGACTCAATTCTGAAGCAATGAACGATAGTAACTGAAGGCGACTAGGATGGTGAAGCCGTAGAAAGCTGAAAATAAAAAGGAAAAATAGATAAAATATCAAGTTCCCCGAAGGAAACCACAATTAAATGAATGAGGCATGTTACATACTATCTCGCCAGCAATGCCGTATGGTACTAATCACAGGTAATGAAATTCGCACATGGAATATGGTGTTTCGCACATTGCGGCGCCATTTACAGGCAACGCAAACCTACGGTGTTCATCACATACGTGTACTAACCACAGGGACCTTCACTATCCCGTAGTGTTCCTCACATAGTGGGTACTAATCATAGGCAAGCCAGAACTATAGTGTCGCTCCTAAAGTGGTACTAATCACAGGTACTGTAGAAGCCGGCAACGGACTCTGTTGCTACTAATCACAAACCTGTTTGGTACCTAACACAGTGGTTCTACGCGCAAGTAAAAGCGACCCATGGTATTCCCTGCATGGTGATACTAATTACATGTAGTATCATGGTTCTAATTTTATCATCTCTTGGTCGCCCCTTTTAGTCGCCTCATACGACAGGCAGGGGATACTGTGGGTATATTCTTCGCCTGCGTCCCCCACCCACAGGGGGTTGTGTGTTTGGTCCGCGAGAGGTATTTTATTTCCCTCAAGTCCGCCGGCAAGCCGGTTAGGACCCCCCCCTATCCGCCACCTGGGACGCGCCACGTGGGAGTATCACCTCTCCCCCTGCTACGCCAGCGTAGTAGGTTCGTGGAAGGCGGAGAGGGGTTGGTCTCCACCGTCGGCTGTCCTGAGAATGGTTTTCCGTGGGTTTACATTCTTCAGCACTAGGACGAATGCCGGAACAGTTCATAGTATAGACCACGACCGCCAACCTCCTCCCCCCCCCCCCCCGCACACTCCCCATACAACTGCATCTCAGTCAAAAATATCCTGGCCGTTGAAGTCATAGTTCAGCCCCAGTCGGAATGGAGGTTGAGAAGGCGCGAAGAATGTCCAAAATGACCGAAAATATGAATGTATGTGTAGATTTCTAAACCTACAGAAGAGATCGTAAACTATGACTCAACATCACAATAAAGAAATATATAAAAATTCACTTCAAACAGTTAATTAAAGTCCTGGAAGTAAACATTAAATAAAGTATCCGAGCAGAGGCAGGCACTGCATCTAGTAGGTAGATAGTTTACAACTTGTGTTAGGTAGTCCGCCTCTGTAGTATAGTGGTTAGTGTGATTATCTGCCACCCCCGGAATCCCAGGTTCGATTCCCCGCTCTGCCACAAATTTTGAAAAATGGTACGGGGGCTGGAACGAGGTCCACTCAACCTCGGGAGGTCAGTTGAGTAGAAGGGGTGGGGGTGGGGGGTGTCGATTCCCTCCTCAGCCATCCCCGAAGTGGTTTTCCATGCTTTCTCACTTCTCCTCCAAGCAAATGCCGGGATGGTACCTAACTTAAGGCCACGGCCGCTTCCTTACCTCTTCCTTGTCTATCTGTTCCGATCCTCCCATCCTCCACAAGGCCCCCGTTCAGCATAGCAGGTGAGGCCGCCTAAGCAAGGTTCTGATCCTCCTTGCCAGTTGTATCCCCTCGACCCAAAATCCCACGTTCCAGTACTCTGCCCTTGAAGCGGTAGAGCTGGGATCCCTCCTGAGTCCGAAGGAAAAACCAACCCTGGACAGTAAACAGATTAAGAAAGAAAGAAAGAAAGAAAGAAAGAAAGTGTCAGGTAGGCGACCGTGGCGGGAGGTGTGAAAATTAAATTCGGCGCCCCCACTCCTTGTTGCACATTTCCTTGCCGTGTACAATAATGTAAGCAAAGGTTCAAGTATACAACAGGGGAAAAAGAAGTTTAAATCTGCTACGTGCTCTACTTGTCACTGCACGCTGTACGTTCCCGTCCACTTGTGACAATTTACATTATACGTACCTACACTTCCTCCTCCTACAAGGAGTGTACCGATGGCCTTCCAGAAGCGAGACTTCTTTCCCGTGAAAAGCATCACAGAGAGTGCTACATAGAGCAGAGCGAAGATGGTCGCCAGGACGACGTACATGATCACCCAGTAAACAACATACATCTCATTCTCCTGGAACAAATAAGAACATACTATTAGACAACTGCCGATCAAGGTACTGTAAGTAGAGCCTGAATGTTTAGGTAGTAAGAGGTTAGAATGCAGTTACTGTAGATAGTAGCCAGTGTGCCCTATACTGCACAACGGTTATGCTATGAGTTTTGCATAAAAATTTGGGGTGCAGACAATCAGAACCCCTAGATGTATGTTACTCTCTCTACATCGCGGAAGAACGGGCTAGTCGACACTTCCCTATAAGCACATTAGTTTGCACTCTAACCTACATTACTGTATACAAATCCATGGTCTAGATCAGGGTTGGCAAACCTTTACCAACTAGCGTGTCAATTGAAGTCTTGTTTATTAATTGTTACTGTCAAGTGTGCCATCGGTTATTTTCCTTTAAAATCATCATGAAACCCCTCATCTGATTTCCTTTAGGTATTAGTTTGAATTACACATCAATCAATTCAACTGACTGTTTCATGCTTTTTTGCAAACATCACTAAAATTACATTTTAAAAACAGGCAAATTTTAAGAATGAGTAATTTTTTATTTAACCTAATACAATTTGTAAAAAATATGGCCATAGAATTAATTAATACATATTTATTAAAGCGTAATATTAAAATGTCCTATGTTGCTAGATTTTCGACCTATTTATTACATGTTAAAATAAAATATGTTAGTATTTTGTCTGATGTGCCACATAAGTCGTGTTCGCGTGTCACCTAGTAGCACGCGTGTCATAGGTTCGCCATCCCTGGTCTAGATAATATATCTGTGTAAATAACTTAATTTTTAAGTGGAGTCATGATTGAAGTTTGGAAAGTCTACAATTTACCACTTATCACAACCAAATTTAAAACTTTTAACAAATAAACACCAAACTTTGTGTGGTGCTATATCTTGTTGCAAAGTTTTTAAAAATAAAGTTTGTTTTGTATACATTGTACGGAAAATGCTCCTTGCGGTACAACTTTAATTATTTTTGGGCAATAATTTGGCAAACTTGACAAAATAATCATTTTCCTAATAATAACTCTGGTTTTCTCAGTCACTATTGGAGATATAAGTTTTCAATTTTTCATTTCATACATCAGGCAAAAACCTTTTTATTTTTTTAAAATATTTTTTTTTGCTTTATGGCGACGATGGGACAGGAAGGAGCTAAGAGTGGGAAGGAAGCGGCCATGGCCTTAATTAGATACAGCCCCAGCATTTGCCTGGTGTGAAAATGGGAAACCGCGGAAAACCATCTTCAGGGCTGCCGAAAGTGGGGCTCGAACCCACTATCTCCCGAATACTGGATACTGGCCGCAATTAAGCGACTGCAGCTATCGAGCTCGGTAGGCAAAAAAAATCTAGTTTGGTGCTATCTTAGAAGCAAAAATATAAAGGTACTATTCAGCTGATGATAAAATGCAGAAGTACTTGTAATTCTTGTACATATTAATATATTTTCTGAAAATGTCAGATGAATTTCATAAGAACTCTGTTGCAAGGAGCATTTAATACATGATGAAAAGCTGAAAATGTTTTAAGCTAGAAAATTGCTATTGATATAAGAAACATATTTGCTTTAAAACGGCTTTGGACTTCAGACTTCTTTATCCTGTTATGCACAGCGTAGGTCTACTACAATATAAATATATTCCAGCGAGATTATGGAAATTGTAGTCCGAAAAATCTTTGAAGTCTACACTGTCTGACAGTGTGAGTGAAGGAGGTGTGGGGTTGCTCTATATGCGCTGTGCCGCTATTCTTTGAATCAGACATTTAGAGGTTTAAAATTTGATAACGGGTTACAAACCTTCTTGGCTCCGATGATCAGCAGGAGACAGCATAGAGTCATGAAGGCGTAGACACTGGATAGAGTTATATACAAGCTTCTCAGTCCTGTGGATCAGAAATGGCCTTTTGATTTCATTATACAGAAAATACAGACTGATTCATGTTTAAGATATTATTTGGTTTCCATATACTATTATGTCAAAAGTTATCAGTCAAGTGCCAAACAAAGAGACTTAAAAATTGTGTTCAGTGTATATTATTCCTAGCTTTTATCCCCCCTAGGTGCATGGTCCACTTTTCTACGAGCTAATCCCCATTTCTAAGGGCTGCCTGGCGGAGGCGGTAAAGGCGTGCTCGGTTTGCCCGGAAGGAAGTGGGTTCGAATCCTCGTCAGGAAGTCGTAAAATTTAAGAAACGAGATTTCCACTTCCGGAGGAGCATATGGCCCTAAAGTTCACTCAGCCTACACCAAAAATGAGTACCAGGTTAATTCCTGGGGGCAAAGGCGGATCAAGCCAGCGTTTCTTGGGTCGGAGTCCTGGGCTGAGGTTGAATGCCCTTCTGGCCACAGACACCACATTACTATTTATAGCATGGCCATGAAAACACATACAAGTATTTCCTATTTTCTCTTGTACGGGCACCACTCCAAGAACAGATTGGACATCTTCATTCGTGATATGGTCTAATGTCGTGAGATTCCGCATTCATCAGAGCATGCACATTTCCACGACACACAGAACTTTGCTCATGTTTCACGGTGACCGGCCAACATTCGGATTCATTATTATTATTATTATTATTATTATTATTATTATTATTATTATTATTATTATCAAATTCTCCCAATATTGGAAGACGTTAAGCAAATAACTCAATCGATTCTTCTGTGGGTTCTTCTTGTTTTTCCTATAGGTTTTTATTCTTGCCGGCTCCGTGGTGTAGCGGTAGCATGCCTGCCTCTTACCCGCAGGCCCCGGGTTCGATTCCCAGCCAGGTCAGGGATTTTTACCTGGACCTGAGTGCTGGTTCGAGGTCCACTCAGCCTACGTCATTGGAATTGAGGAGCCATCTGACGATGAGATAGCGGCCCCCGTCTAGAAAACCAAGAATAACGGACGAGAGGATTTGTCGTTCTGACCACATGACAGCTCGTAATCTGCAGGCCTTCGGGCTGAGCAGCGGTCGCTTGGTAGGCCAAGGCCCTTAAAGGGCTGTAGTGCCATGGGGTTTGATTTTGGTTTGGTTTTTGGTTTTTATTCTTTCCGAGAAGGCTTCTTTACGTTCAGACGACCACTTTGGTCTGTACTGTTTTTGTTGTGGTTGCTCTGATGTAGCTTTCCAATTGTTCAATTTGTGCCTAAGGATGTATCTTTCTAGAATGTCTGTTGAACTTATGTTTGCGCTTTTGAGGTCCTTTCGAAGTTCGTTAAGCCAGGGTGTTGAGTTCTTAAATGATGTTACATAATCTATTATCTTCTTTGTCAATCGATTTTCTGGTAATCTAGTGAGATGGCCGAAGAACTTTATTCGTCTTTTCCCAATGTCAATTTCGATGTTTGAAAACTTTTCTGTTGTTTTGATTGATTGTAACCTGTCTTGGTTGTATCTAGCTCGTAAGATTTCTTCATTATTTTTTTAAAAAATTATATTATTATTACCAATTTATTTTACCTCAAACTAAGTAACACACACCTATCGTACAAATACACAGCCTATGTTCTAAATTCTATATTATGTACAACACGAACTCGATGATTTGAGTTGAATGGAACCGACACTACCTCCCATTACTTAAAATTTCAAAACAAACCCGTGTGATTATTGAAAGTGAAAATAGATGTTCATTATCGGTGTCTGTGATTGTTGTGTTAGCAGAAAAACAACATTCTGGAATCTTAATTTATAGGGTTAAAACAATTTTTATGACGCACGAAATTGCAACAATATCAATTATTTATTAGGCATATTAATTTATGAGTATTTTAATCAGCTGATCATTTCTACGAATACTCTTCACATTAAAATATTCATATTTAATTACGTACAAGGTGGGCTTATCGGATATGATCAGATCTTCTACGTGTGAGGAATTTGTTCTGTACCCTATTGTTACAACCTGTATATTACGTTGATGCTCCCCTTGATATAAACAAAGATCGATAACTATTTTCTATAATATAAATTGTCCAAGTCACACATATATAATTTAGAGATATTTTTTCTTCAAGAATGTGTTGAAATTATAACCTGATTACTTGCAGAAAGTTGGTAATGAAGAGGAAGAATATTATGATGTAGACTCACCATAAGCTTCTTGTTCGTCATCATTGAGATCAGCTGACACTGCGACTTTCCACGTTACAATAAAACCAGCAAATGAGATCATCTGAAATAGAATATACTGATGATTAGAGTCCAGATTTCAATGTAATTACATACTTTTTCCTCAGTGGGTGCCTTTCTGTAAAATAAAAATTTAAGCCAAATTAACTACTTAGGTCATTATATTCAGTTTTAACACTCTATATATATTTCGCAACAATTCCACGCCAAATGTCTAATAAAACATCTTGTAGAGAGAATTAAAATTTTATGTATTTTATACAATAATAATATTATTATTTGTAAAACAGCTGGTAGAGAGAATTACAATTTTATACAATAATAATATTATTATTTGTAAAACAGCTTGTAGAGAGAATTACAATTTTATACAATAATAATATTATTATTTGTAAAACAGATTGTAGAGAGAATTAACATTTTATGTATTTTGTACAATAATAATATTATTATTTGTAAAACAGCTTGTAGAGAGAATTAACATTTTATGTATTTTATACAATAATAATATTATTATTATTTGTAAAACAGCTTGTAGAGAGAATTAAAATTTTATGTATTTTATACAATAATATTATTATTTGTAAAATAGCTTGTAGAGAGAATTAAAATTTTATGTATTTTATACAATAATAATATTATTATTTGCTTTGCGTATCACAAAATACTTTTACGGTTTTCGGAGACGCCGAGGTGCTGGAATTTAGTCCCGTAGGAGTTCTTTTACGTGCCAGTAAATCTACCGATACAGGGCTTCAAGTACCACAGGATTAAGCCAGTATCGAACCTGCCAAGTTGGGTTCAGAAGGCCAGTGCCTCAACCGTCTGAGCCTCTCAGCCCGGCTATTATTTATACATTTTATATTACTTATTACTTACGTTTATAATGCATTTATATTTATTTATTTATTTATCGATGAGGCATGCGCAATGTGTCTGACAGAATAATTCTAAAATTGCATGTGGAATGTAGTATATCGACTGGATTCCTGAGAACATAAACCACTATCGGACTTCCACTTAAGGAGTGGACTGATATAATCTGTGACGCAAGAAATATACTCAACGCTCTCCGTGGAACCGCATGTGAACGCGTTGTGAAGAAATTCAAAGCAATGCTTCAAAGAAATCGGAATTAAGCCAATTAATTTACAGTTAACCAGATACTCACCGGAGAATCAAGCAACCTTCCAGAAAACATTCCTGTCAGCCGCATCTATGTGCTGAAATATACACTGCTAGCTCACGGGAATTCGAAAAATCGTTTTCAATGAATAAGAACCAAATTTCACATCATCGACAGAATTTATTTCCTGAAAACGTTGAAAAATATCTCCTGGTACATTGCATTCCATGCCCTGATTAACATAATAATAATGTTACTGGCTTTACGTCCCACTAATTACTTTTTAAGGTTTTTGGAGACGCCGAGGTGCCAGCATTTAGTCCTATCGGAGTTATTTTACGTGCCAGTAAATCTACCGACACATGGCTGACGTATTTGAGCACCTTCAGATACCACCGAACTTAGCCAGGATCGAACCTGCCAAGTTGGGGTCAAAAGGCTAGCGCCTCAACCGTCCGAGCCATTTAGCCCGGCCTGATTGACATGAGAATTGCACCAAGAACTATTAGTGACTCATTGAAATGTGTAAGTTATATTAAATTAATCCTCACAAACTATTTTAGAATAAAGAGCTCCGTATATTTTCAGATTTTTTGCTGTATTTTAATACAGCAGCTCAAAAAGAAAAAGAAAGAAAATGAATGAGTTCATGGTATTACGTAAGTTCCTCTCAGAAATAATTTATGAGGGGGGATCAAATTTAAACGGGATTTTTTATTTAAATTCATTTATTGAAAAGCACAAGGCAATTACAATTTATTTTTCCACATAGTTTCCTGTTTTGGAAATGCTTTTGTCCCAGCGTATGGGCAGCTTTTCGACGCCCTCATCCTAAAGAGAACAGGATCGTGTCACCAGCCAGTTGCACACACTCTCGTTATCTTCAATTCGTTGCCCTTCTAGAGCTTCTTTACGCGGTCCGAACAAATGGAAATCGCAGGGAGATAAGTCCGGGCTGTAAGGAGGTTGATCAAGTGTAAGTCCAGTATGTATTTAATGTAGCTTGGAGACAAAGCTGCAGTATGGGTTTGTGCATTGTCGAATCGGTTGGTCTCGTCTTTTGCGGCGATATGCAACCCTCGCATAGTAAGCGGCATTGATTGTGCATCAGTAAAATGCTTCGCGGAACGAAAAAAAAAAAAAAAAAACCCGGTTGCAAGAACCTTGCCAGCTGACAGTCGAGTCTTGGCTTTCACAGGTACTGCCTCCCCTTTCCTCCGCCACTCCTTACCCACACGCAGATTTGGCAATGTTTGATCACTGAACTGTGCAGTCAATCTCTGGCAAATTTCCGCCGCTGTAACTCCTTCACGAGCAAGACATTTTATAATTATGCGTTGCGCAGTGGAGAGGTGCACTTGTTGCCCCGACATCGTGAGCGTTACTGACGAAACGGCGGGAAATATCTAAGAGCACGCTCTCCCCATTCCTAACAGTTCCACCTAAAGCCGCGTATACACTTGAGCATTCGCCCCGAATGAGCATGCGTTTGCCCAGTTTTGCTCATATGAGTACAGGGCGAACCGAATGGATCCGCATGCCTCAGACCGATACGAATGTTGTCGGTACCTCAAAGTGAGCACGTGCTGTGTTTGTGCTCAGTATGGACGGTTGATGACGAGTGGGGTAGCCCGAACAATATGAGCCAACTGCTTCCGCTATGCTTCCTGTGGCCAGAAATGGCAGTGTCACAGCTAGGCGTTCCTCGGCAGATATGGCTTTCCTAAATGGTGTGTCCTCTGTCTCAATCGTAGCCCTGATACTATGCAATATCCATTCAAAATCCTCGGATGACATTCTCGTAAAATTTTTAAAATTGTCATCTGTTTCGTGCCCGATCGTTTTTAACAATTGAGCATTGCATCTCTCGTCATACAGTTTTCTTTGCCACCACCGCTTTCTCCTTTTTGTCTTCAAGGAATGCAATAAATACATATAACAATAACTGGCGACGATCAATTTTCGATTCGATTCACCATTGTAGCCTCAGGTCAGGCAAAAACACTACACTACACCTAAACACAGACGGTGTTTTCGGTCCGCAGGAGGTCCGAACAGATTGGCATGCGAGTCGTGCTTGTGCGCTCCCGCATCGGCAACGCATGCTCATTCGGGGCGAATGCTCAAGTGTATACGCGGCTTAAGCATAGCAGAAGCGCGGGGCCAATCCTACCAACTGTTGATGTTCAGGAACAAAAATCCCGTTTATATTTGATCGACCTTCTAGATCTAATGTTTGTTGTTATCACAGGGTTTGTATCTATATGAGAGGTGAATTTTAACTCGATAATAATTAAAATTAAGTCTTATTAACATGGATATGTTTTTGGGATGGAGGTCTATCTAGAATTAGTGCCATCTGTTTCCCGACACCATCGTAACCATGGCAACCAGTGTTCGTCTATGTGTTTCCCGTCCTCGACTACTGTGACGTCATTCTGGTAGACGCAACAAAAGAGCAGACTTCGAAACTTCAGCGAGCGCTTAATTGTTGCCTTAGTTAGATTTATATACAGTCTGAGTTATGATACACATGTCACCCCATACTATCACACTATTTCATGGCTGAAACCTGACAAACGACGAATGTATCACATACTGATACAGATATACAGACTGCTCTCTGAAGACAGACCACTATACATTTCATCCCAGCTTAAGTATTTGTCCTCCTTTCACAGCAGTAATACCCGCTCTGGTTCCTCCCTTTTTATTCCTGTTCACCGCTCCTCCGTGTACAACAATTCCTTTGTTGTGGCGGGTTATAGACTTTGGAATTCCCTGCCTGTCAGAGTCAGAAATTCCACTTCATTACTTAAATTTAAGACTGCTTGCCGAGACTACCTGCTGAATGCAGCTGACTAACTTGTATGACTGGAAAGAATGATTGATTGTATGAATGTGAGTTAGAAAAGTTGTAGGTATTTTTGTGTAGGTTATTATTTATTATATAATATGTACTCAAACTCTGCTCTCAATGATGTGTACAGTGGTTAAGTGTAAGAGAGGGCCAAGAGCCCTAACTTCGCCACCTACAAAGGCATGATAAATAAAAATAAATTAGGTCAGTAGCGTCATCTTCTCACTGTGCGCTTTCTTCCTGTAACTAAGAGCTTGAGAAAATCTCGTATCAGGTGAACCCTGTTCTACTTCTCAGTCTAGAATTAATATAATTGAACTGGCCGCTATACCACAGCGCTGGCTAATAATAATAATAATAATAATAATAATAATAATAATAATAATAATAATAATAATAATAATAATAATAATAATAATAATAATAATAATTAGGACGCGGATGTTTAAGACCTAAAATAACCCAAATAAGCAAGCAAATATGACCTCAAAAGTGACTAAAGAAGACCTCAAAATTGACGAAATATGACGTAAAAATTACAAAATATGACCGGAAAATGATCAATCTAAATATGTCCACTTTAAAATAAGTTATAAATCGAAATGGCAATTCCTTTGATACCGGTACATATTTGTTAATTAAATTCTTTAGTCTTACTTTCATATCAATTTTCTGAATATGCATGTTTAACGGTTATACACAGTCTATTGTCCTCGATTCACATTTGTGAATACATACCTATAAAGTGCTAAGTTCGCTAAGATTATCAGATCACACAACATTTTAAAGGGCAAAATATGTTTTCACCCTTCATTGGAGGTTTGAAATATGATAAAACTAGAAATAAATATATTTTAAAAAATATTTTGTAACACTTAAGCCCAGATTACATTAATATTACTCAAATGCGTTAAAGTTTAAATTGAGCACCACGAAACGAATTAAGTAGATGTCTGTCAATGCATTATGGTAGGGCAGCAGGGCAAATAGTGCAAAATCACATAACTTTTTCATTCTTTTCCGCGGGTGATATTGAAGTGTATCTTGAAAGCATTAGGCAAAAAAGACTTCCGATTATCACTTAACACATTCTTGTAAGAAGAGAAGCTCCTTACTACATCATAAGACGTTATTGGTGCATATTTAAATAATGTTAAATCGCTGCTGTCGAGTATGTACTCATCTTGAAATGTACTGGTACCTTCTCCTGTAAGAGCATCATTTATCTTGCACACACAGCGAAAACCGTCACTACCGGGCGAGTTGGCCGTGCAGTTAGGGGCGCGCGGCTGTGAGCATGCATCCGGGAGATAGTGGGTTCGAATCCCACTGTCGGCAACCCTGAAGATGGTTTTCCGTGGCTTCCCATTTTCACACCAGACAAATGCTGGGGTTGTAACTTAATGAAGACCACGGCCGCTTCCTACCTATTCCTAGGCCTTCCCTGTCCCATCGTCGCCATAAGACCTATCTGTGTCGGTCGGTGCGGCATAAAGCAAATAGCGAGTGAAAACCGTCACTTCGATTAAGCACGTTTTGAAGTTTCTATTTTACACTGACGCCAACTATTCCATGTGATCGTTGTGCTGAAAGTTACTCAGTTCTCACAATTTCAATACTTGCATGAAATTCTAAGTTAGCAGCTTCTAAACGAGCAATTTCACTCGATATAATTCCAAAGTTCGACTTAATATATGCCAGACTTTCTGACAAACTGTTGGAAAATGATTCCTGCGCAATCGTGATATAAGAGGCAGAGTATTCCACACTTGTATTAACTACAGATGTGTTACGGAAAAGCAGTTTTGTGAATACTAGTTCTCATTCGGAAAGCTGACGATGAATTTGCACAGCTACAGCTGTCGCCAAACCGCCGAAATATGACGTTTCTACGAAAATAAGCCAAAATATGCATTTATATGACAAATAAAAATCATTTAATTGTGACGATAATCATCTGATTTGCACCAAAATCCAATCAGGCAAGAAAATAGAGAAAAAGAAAAATATGACTTTTCCTAAACATCCGAGCCCTAATAATAATAACAACGAAATCTATAATGTATTTCGTTCTCTCACAATTCAAGAGCCTTACCATTCGTTTGTGAATGCACTCATTTTCTTTCGATTTACCGGAACTCTATCTCCCCAGTGGGTGGAGTCAAAGGACGCATTACCTGTATCCCCCTGCATATCGTAAGAGGCTACTAAGAGGGAACAACCAAAGAATCTGTACTTACTATCTCGTCTTCTAAGCTCAAAAACATATTCATGATTATGTACTTTACCGTGTGGCGGAGAAAATGTATGATTACGAGGTTTTATTAAATGCGGCCAACGAGCAATATTATTTTTTTGAGCTACTGTACATAATGAAAGTCAGGCCCGCAGTTTAGCGGTAGCGTGCCTGCCTCTCACTCGGAGGCTCCGGGTTGGATTCTCAGCCAAGTCAGATATTTTTAGCTGGATCTGAAGGCTGATTCGAGGACCACTCAGTCTACGTGATTACAATTGAGGAGCTACCTGGAGGTGAGATAGCGGCCCCGGTTTAGAAAGGGGAAGAGGTGGGTAGTGGTGGTGGTGATTATTGTTTTAAGAGCAAATACAACGAGGCAACCATCCTCTATTCCGAAGGGATCCGACACTTCGAAAAATGGAGGTAAGGGCCAAAGAACGACAAGGGACGTGAAAATGAAAGCCTCCGTAGCCCTCGGAACCTAATAGCGTCGGGGTCGAAAAATAACTAGAGTTGACCAAGGGAGATCGGACAGGATAGGTGAAAGTGAGGAGTCTGGCACAAGTAAATGAAAACAATGTCAGGTCTCAGCTAAGGGCCCCATGGTTGCCAAACCACGCTCCCAAGTTAAGAGCCGCTGACGACCCTGTTAGTTGCCTCTTACGACAGGCAGGGGATATCGTGGATGTTATTCTACCTGCCCTACGCACAGGGGGAGACCAGTCAGGCTCTGATGTTGAATATCATATTCATAAAACGTTGTTTCTAGTTTAGAGTCTCACCTTTTTATAGCAATTTCTGTCGTTCCGTGTGAAAGTCGAACCTGATATATAGAATGGCAAAGCTTACACATAACCGCCCGAGTCTCAAAGAGGCCAATTACTATGTCTTAGAGGCCAATTACTATGTCTTATTATTTAAAATGCAGAGAAATGCACTCACCGCACACACCACAGCACAGATGATAGAGCCAGTTTTCAGGCTATATCGACTAAAGCAACAGGCTCTCATCAGTCGCACCATCTTCTTGAAACTGCTTGTGCTGGACTCTGATGCAATAAATAACTAACACTGCCAGAATTATATCAATTCACATGACCTTCATTTTAAACAGGCTTCAGTTTCCTTATCACTATCACCAACTTTTTTTTACTGTCTCTTTCTTTCGGAATGTTTATGATGTTCTTTGCTTGAACCATGTAATGACCTCAACTGCAGGGCAGCGCTTGTTATTGTCACAAGTACGACTGTGCGTAATATCGCGTGTGGCGTGGGACATGTGATGAGCCCACGAAATTGTCGCTACTTAAGCTCATTCGCTTACTGGGCTACAGTCAGATCTCGTTTCATAGTCAGAAGAGCTGTAGGAGACAATATCAAACTTTGACATAACATATCATTTATAAACAGCCAACGGTCATAAAAATATGAGAAAGAAAGACAATATTAAAATAACAATCAAATGGAAAGCACGAAATGTCCATAACGTAAGTGAATTGCTCACTACACAGGTGCGTAGTTGATAATGTCCACTTAGTTCTCTGTAATGCGTGATGTCTGTCGCAAAATAGAGTAGTTCATACCATTCACAAATACATTTTGGAGACGGTTCCTGAAGCTTCTTGTTGTTTCAAATTCTGTGGTGAAATTCATGCGCTGCAAATCGTGTTACAGCGTGTCTCAGTTCAAATCTAGACGGCCGCTTCCTTCCAACTCCTAGGCCTTTCCCATCCCATCGTCACCATAAGACCTATCTGCGTCGGTGCTACGTAAAGCCACTAGCAAAAATATTAATATATATATTCGTTCACCCGCTTTTTTATTATTTCACCCCCTTAAGTGTATTTTCCAAAAAAGTGTGTTCATTTATTTTTAAGGGATATTCCAAGTACCAATTTTAACGTCTGAGATATGCATCCTTATATAAATAATTCAAATCTTTCCTCACTTCTTTTCACCTCACCCCCCATCCAGGAGATAGTGGGTTCGAATCCCACTAACGCCAGCTCTGAAGATGGTTTCGCATTTTCACACCAGGAAAATGCTGGGGCTGTACCTTAATTAAGGCCACGGCTGGAGTACAACTCCAACCAAAATTGTTTTTTCTTCTCTTTCGCTTCGCGCAATATTGCTTCGCTTTGTGAATTAGACGCTAACATAATCATGGATCAAATCTATAAAGAATGACTCTCCCGTTAACTCATAAGACGGTTTCGAAGGTGTATGGAGATGAAAAGTAGTCTCTCTAAACATTTTGCCTTCACCTTTTCGATTTCTTTGATATCTCTCAAGGTGAGGCGATCTCGTATGAAATTTAGACCATAAGTCATAATTGGTTTGATCTCAATCTTGAAGAGTTTAAGCGCTGTTTCTAGAGAAATCTGGTGTAATTTTCGTCGATCGAAGCAATGTGGTGGTGGTGATAAATAATAATAATAATAATAATAATAATAATAATAATAATAATAATAATAATAATAATAATAATAATAATCGCATTGCCTCAGCTACCGTGTGCAGACATTTCAATTTGACGCCATCTGGCTGTCTGCTCGTCAATTTCGACGTTCCGTTTTACTCTAGGCCCACTAGATGGCAGACCGAGTAAACCAAAACTCTCTTGGGCGTCTATGGCTGAGAGTTAATGAATTTTGTCGGGTAAACACCAAATGTGTCACCAGAGATCTTTTACATGCCGACATCGTACGACATGGAGTGTCGAATGGACTTTTTTTCCGCCCTTCAAAAACCCGACTACCTGTGCCGGGTTTGAACCCGCTATCCTGGGATCCGGAGGCCGACACACTACCGCTGATCCACAGAGGCAGCTGTGGTGGTGATTATTGCTTTTAGAAGGAGTACAACTAGGCAACCTTCCTGTATATAACACTAATAAGACGAAAACATGGAAGGGAACCGTCATTTCGAAAAATGAAGGTATCGGCCAAAGAAAGGCAAGAGTGACGAAGGGCGTGACAATAAAAGACTCCCTAGGCCTCGAATGCTTTAATACCGTCGGGGTCGGAAAAGAACAAAAGTTGACCAAGGGAGGTCGGATAGGATAGATGAAAGTCAGGAGCCTGGTACAAGTAAATGGAAGCAATGCCAGGACTCAGTTAAGGTCCCCATAGTCGCAGCCCAGCTCCCAAATTAGGACCCTCTGGCCTCCTTTCCGTCACCTATTACGACAAATAGAGGATACCGTGGGTGTTATTCAAACACTCCCACCCACAGGGGGATGTTCACTTTTGCCACCACATTATAGGACTCTGAGGTTTGCGGATAACGCCAGCAAATTTGGGGGAAAGTGGTACTTTTAATACAGTACATAATTTGTGATACCGATAAGCATTTGAGATGTAGGTCATCTATTTCGGTTCTTACTCGAAGTTTTCTAGTTAAGAAAATAAAAAACCTCAAGAAAATATTATAATGAATATCTGAAGTATGGATTTGTGTCTTCAAGTGTCGACAATTCACAACACAACTTCCATCTGTTATATGTTTCGATGTACTCTCGATTTTTTTTTTTTTTTTTTTTTTTTTTTGCTGGCGACTTCACGTCGCACCGACACAGATAGGTCTTATGGCGATGGTGGGATAGGAAAGGTCTAGGAGTTGGAAGGAAGCGGCCGTGGCCTTAATTAAGGTACAGCCACAGCATTTGCTTGGTGTGAAAATTGGAAACCATCTTCAGGACTGCCGACAGTGGGATTCGAAACCACTATCTCCCGAAAGGCAAACTTGCTTGGTCGAACGAATATAATATGGAACCTGCTGAATTTCGTAGACGCCTTGAAAAAAGACATCTGGATCATTCCCGTCATTCAATTGGCTTTTAAAATGAAATACGCAGAAAATAAACAAACAAGAAGTGTGACTGGATGAGGAAGCATTAACGGAAACGCAATCCTTACTTAGTATGACGTATCATTCCGAATTGGGTTTATCAGATGCTAAAAAATATGTGGTACCATGCTGGGTGAATCGGTTGCTAAAGAGATCAACAATATTCTGTTATTAAAACGAATAAAACTTCACCGATGTAAAATTTCAGATCATTTCAACTACAATAGTCTACTATTTTTTACTCGGATTATGAACATCCAGGTCATTGCGCGGCAAGTGGAGATTTTTACTTCTCTAACGTGTGTCTGATATCCACCTGTTTGGATACGTCCATAAGATGTTTTAAAAGTTAATTTTGAGAGTCAGAAAGATTTTTCTAATCAAGTAAGACAGATAATTGAACACCAATTGGAAGGGTTGTCAGCAGCATTTAGATGTTATTTCCCGGTTCCTAATTCTAACAACATTTGGGTTAGAAATCCTTCGTAATCTCGCTGTAAAAGATGAGAATCAGCTTGTTGAGTTATTGTTTCATACTACTTGAAGACACACCGCTGTGAATGTAACCTGAAACCTTTATTACCGTTCCATACAAGCAAGCATCTTAAGCACTTTCTAATATCAAAAGTTCTAAAAGAAATGATTATAAATAATAATATTATTATTTGTTTTACGCTCCTTTCAAGTGTCTGGTGCAAGGCTAGGAAATTCCCTGCCAGTTAGTGTTAGGAATTGCACTTCCTTAGCTTCTTTCAAGCGGTCTTGCCGAGATTACCTATTAAATGTATAACCAGCTTGTATGAATGGCAGTATGAATGGAAGAATGAATGAGGTTGGGATTTATATTTTGTTATATTATTTCATTATTCTGTTTTATAAAGTTTATTAGATATGTGGTTAAGTGTAAGAGAGGGCCGTGAGCCTTAACTTCGCCACAAATGAAGGCATGAAATAAATAATAAAGAAATAAAGGACATAGATTAAATGTAGAGTAAAGTTACTATCAAACATAAAAAGCATTGAACGTTATTAAAGTCATATTAAACACCAAAACAGTTCTATCGTTCGCACTGAATTAATGATACTTTAAAGAATACACTTAATTTCTTTACCAGTACTTAATCATATACAAAGTGTGTAAAGTGGAGAATTATTTTGCTTTGTACTCTTTAATATCAAATCTCTACTTTATACGTTTAATCAAGTCATATACAGAGAGATGGAAACGAAAAAGGGAACGCATAATAGCATAAACACCATTGCAGGTTAGTTTGTGAAGAAGGAGCAATAGAATAAGGCGAAAGGGACACACACACACACACACACACACACACACACACACACATGATAAAATGACTCTGTTGGTGGCGTGGTTCCAGCTGGCTAGTAAGAGTATTTCAACGGCTTGCATTCCATGCTAGAGTGGAGAGCAGTGAGGACTTCATTAAGATACGTTCCAAAATTCAAGTTTTTAAACATTTCAATAGAAATGAACATACATATTTATATATTTCTAAATATATTTGAGTATGATTTGATAGAATCTGATGACGTTATTTCAAAAACGGAAACATGTCATTCTACAACCTGTGTCTGAAAAGTTCGGTGAATGGTCTCCTAGTTTGTACACCGTGCTAGTTCGGACGATGCGCTCGCGACACCAAGTGCCCCCTATCGGTCAACTCAACACAGTTAAACGGAGTTGAACCCTGCAACACATCGCACGGAGTCAGTGTGAGGACTCGTGTCATTGCACAATGGAGTGCAAAACGGAGCAACGCGTTAACATGAAGTTTTGTTTCCACCTAGGCAAAACGGCAACGGAAACACACGCAATGTTAGTGTAAGTTTACCACGCTCAAGCAGTGAGTCAAGAGTGCGTTTTTGACTGGTTTAAACGCTTTCGAGATGGAAAGGAAGGTGTTGAGGACGGGGCGCGTTCGGGTCGACCAACCACAAGCACATCTCCAGACAACATCGAACGAGTGCCACAGATGCTTGCGAATGATCGGTGACTGTCCTTACGAACGAAAGCAGATGAAGTGGGCGTAGGTAAGGACCGTGTAAGAACCATTGTTCACGAACATTTGAAAAAGCGGAAGATTTGTGCCCGGTTTGTACCGCACAACCTGACAGACGAGCAGAAGCAAACTCGGATGGAAACGTCGGGAGATTTCATTGACGTCTGTGATCAAAATCCGGAGGTGTGGAAAACCATAATTACAGGAGACGAGTCGTGGTGCTACCAGTATGATCCGGAGACCAAGAGACGGTCAATGGCGTGGTATTCAGCCTCTTCTCCGCCTCCCAAGGAAAGTCGGCGCACTAAGTCCAAGATTAAGACAATGCTGATCGCCTGTTTCGACAACAATGGTGTCATTCATCATGAAGTTTTATCCCAGGATATACCCGTCAACGGGTAATTCTACGAGGGAGTTTCGAAACGGCTACTGCAACGCATCAGATGGGGTCGGCCTGAACTGTACCGGAGTGGACAGTGGAAGCTCCTCCACGACAATGTCCGTCCGCACACCGCGATCCGCGTGACCCAGTTTCTCGCTGAACGCCAGGTGACTGTTCTTCCACACCCTCCGTATTCTCCGGATTTGGCGCCGGCAGATTTCTTTTGTTCCCCCATCTTAAATTAGCCCTGAACTGACATCGGTTCGACAGTGTAACAGGTATCAAACAACGCGTGACAAGGGTTCTCCGGGAGGTTCCAAAAGAAGTGATTGCTGCCACCTTCCAGCAGCTTTACAATCGATGTCTAAAGTGTGTTGTAGTTAACGGAGATTACTTTGAAGACCAGTAAAGGAGTTTTGTGTGTAATGTACGTTGTCCTTATTTCATGAGACCATTCACCGAACTTTTCAGACACAGGTTATATTTTAATTAAGGGGGTCCTACACATTTGAAAATTAAACAATAGCGTGTATTAAATGTTTTTTTACGCAGCAATGGAAATGAATATTGAGAGGATACTTAGTATGACAAACACATTATTCCTTAATAATATGCTTACATATTTTTAAATGATATAAACCCATGTCATTATATATAATTAATTATTCAAAATATCGGTGTATCACGGCCACTATTTTGCCGTTTCCCTGATAATTTCCAAACACGTGAATATGTTTCTATTATTTTTTTTTATGATGATTAATAATGTTAGAGCTACAGTCTGTACTAGAATCAGTGAAGTTCATAAAATATAATTTTTTTTCATGACGTTATTTTCAAGTAGACAATTTTTCATTAATTTTCATTTGAAAATATGGTTTTTAAACTTTAACCAATGGAGTTAGCTCAATAATTCTAGTACATCTTCTTCTTCTCTCTGAAATTCTAGCTGTAGTACCCGGCGTTGCCCGGATAGTTTCTGAATGTTTACCTTTAAGATTTGTATTACCAGTTAGTTATGTGTGAAGTGAATTTTTATAGAATTACTTTTTGACTATTATTATGTAGTTTTAGAATTATTTAGATGTGTTTGATTTCAAGTTTTAGATTATTTAATTTTGGAGTAAAACACTGTCCTTATGGAAGCTCGAATCGACTGGGAAGTATTTGATCCTGTCAAAAATGAATAAGTGATAACTATACGTATTTAGCCATCGCATATAGATACGATGTACAGGATTTCAACTGTCAGTGAGACTGTGCCCCTCTCGCCCCCCCCCCCCACTCTAAGAGATAAAAAATCTGGATTGTCACCATTCATCTCAGTGACCCCGAAAACTTGGATTCGACACTATTTTCGATTACTTTTATATCTCACTCCACCATCACCCCCACCCCAAAGGGAGGTGAACATGAACTTTAGAAACTTCGGAGTGTCACTATTCATTTCAACGACCACGAAAATTATGGATTCGATACTATTCTAGATTATGTTTAAAACTTACCTCCCTCACCCCTGCCCATAAGGGTGCTAGGTGTGTATTACCCCCACGCGGTTTGTCTCCTGATACTAAGTCATAAGTGTACGAAATTTGGTTGAAATTGCTCCAGTGGTTTAGGAGGAGATTTAATACATACATACATACATACATACATACATACATACATACATACATACATACATACAAACATTGACATTTATATATATTATTTTTATACTTCACCCCTTTTCCATCCCCGCCCAAAGGAGTCCTCTGAGTGTCTTACACAACAGTATATTTTTTCCAGATAGTAAGTCATATGTGTACCAATTTTGATTGGCAACTCTGCCCAAACGTACATGCATAATCTCGCTGCTGTAGAATCCTGGAGCTGACGTTGCCATGGTTACGGCAGTTCATTTCTTTTAACCGATTCCTAGAGCAGGGGTAGTGTGGTGCCAATATCTCCATAACGGTTGGTTTGAGGGCATTAAAACACTGTTTTCGGGCCCATAGGGCTAACCGAGTTTTGTTCTTTGCATCAAGGGGCTTAAAATGAGCTTTGTCTCGTCCTTGTACGACAAATTCGATATTTCGCCTATAGTTAGTCTGCTATTTTCATATCTCCCCCATCGCCCCCCCTCGAATTGTTTTGAAAATAAAATACAGTCCACGTTACTCAATGGCAACGTAGCTTTCTGCAGGTGAAGTAATTTTTAAAATCGGTTCAGTAGTTTTTGAGTTTATCCGTTACAAACAAATACACACAATTTTCCTCTTAATAATATTAGTATAGACAAATGAATGCAAAGTTTTATCTTAATATCTTAAAAACTTTCAGTGTTATCAGGGAAATTGTTATGAAAAACAACGGTTACGGGAAACAAGCAACAAACTTACCGATAAACGGCTTGCTTGGGTGACAGAACTTCACGTTTTTGGTCATAAATCCGAAATTATTGGAGATATCAACACAAATTTTGCACTATTATAACGAGAAAAGTTCAGTTTTAAATAAAAAATAAACTGAAAAATCGCATTTTTGTTCGTTCAAAGGTGTTGGTCTCCCCCTTAAGTTGTTTCTTTTTTCAAGTATAATTCTGTTATAAATTATCTGAAAAAGAAAACGTATGATAAGTGACTGAAGAACCTAACTCAGTAGAAAATGGAAAGAGATGGCTTCAAATTTGGAAAAAATTATCATTTGATGTCAAGAAATATCCACAGTTTGTTTTGATAATGTCAGCATATCGACACTATCATTAAGTACTGATATCGAATGAAATATCAATATTTTAGTCGCTACTTGAGGGATTTATCGACAAAACAAGGATATTATTCAGAAAAGGATTTGAATATTGATCACACTTTAATACTCGATATCCACTTGGTAGGCGGTTGTGCTACACATCGTGGACACACATACATAAAATGATCGTATCCATAAAGAGAAAAAGAGGGTAATTTTAAACTCTTACCTGGTAAATTCATCGCGCTACTGGTTGAGAGAGTGAAAGAAATACTACCAAACAGCACATTTGATCAGGTACTATAAAATGTATTAAGGAATTCCCTGAAGTTTTTCTCCATCCATATTACCCTAAGCCTCATTTTTTCCTACACGGAATTTTCTAAAATATTTTCACCCAATGCATAATTCCCAAGGATATTTATCCCAAATAATTTTTGTGTTCATCATTTAAAAAGGACTACTTTTTAATTTTTCTATTCCCAAGGGTTCGTTTCCTAATCCGCACTCCTCTATCCTCCCATATTTCACAACTAACAAACTTCATGAGAGATATAATCAGAATGTTGTTTATATATATGACGAACACGTAGTAATGCGGAAGATAAAATTCAGGAGTTTAGTTGGGTTTGGGTAAAACTTGTTTAGGGAAGATTTTGTTATGAAAGAAGAATTTGGAAAACTAGACAGAGATAATAAATATTGAAAAAAAATTGATGGGGAAAATTGTTTAGGAACGCTGTTTACAGATATTAATTCAGAAAGGATGAAACATTTTCGGATTCAGTAATATTTCCTCAGATTCCTAAAGCCTGTTGTACACGATCAAATTTCTGACAAATTCTAGACTTTGTAAAACTTTTCAATACTTCACAAACTTACTTGTCAAATCCCTTGAAATACTTGAGAAGTCTTCAAAACTCTTGGAAGTGAGTTACATAAGACCAACTACAATTACAACAGACCGTAACCCAGAAAAAAACATGGTGGACATCGGTGGGCGACATGAGAGTTTGAGGGGAAGATTATGCATGTTTATTCCGAGCCATCTAAAGAAAAAAATCACAAGTGGAACGTCATGAAATACAATTCACTAATTCAAATGATGAATAATTATACTCCAAAAGAAACACTATCGAATCATTTTATTGTAAGTCTGTTTGTAATTTCAGTGGAGAAAATAACGACGGGAGAATTATTTTATCAATGCAAGCTGAAACAGACACACACTATAAACATATTTCATTCCGGCCAGAAAATGAGATAAATAGATGTCAACAAATAAAATTATTAACCTTACATGAAATACTATGCAACATCAACATTAACCAGGCCACTATTTATTTATTTATTTATTTATTTATTTATTTATTTATTTATTTATTTATTTATTTCCAAAGAGTCTATACAGAACTATCCTCCACTTTACATCCTGTTTTGTTAATAGTGGACAAATCAGCTCTTCAGTTATTAGAACAAAGAAGCTGTAATAGGTATAGTGGGCCCTCCATGCAGTGATCACTGCTCGGTGGAGCTTAGTGATAACCAGATATTCGGCGATTGACAGGGAATCGCGAGGAAGCTCACGATGATTACAAGAATTTGTATTAATAGATATAATAGCTCCCTCCTGCAGTGGTAACCGCTGGATGGAGCATGTCGATTAACAGAAGAATAGACTGTAATGGGGGTAGCTGGCCCTCCACGCAATGATCACTGCGTGGCGGAGTCTTAACCAGACCACTATGAAAACATGTAAACAAATTTCTCGACAAAAAAATATCAACTCTCCAAAATCAATTATTGAGTAGGTAGGGATATTTGTATGATACACTTGACCATCTCTAGCACTAGTCACTTTAAAACTCACCGGAATTGATGGCACATCATCCTCTTGCAATTTAAAAAAGGAACGTAATCCTCATTTTCCTTCACGAGAAATGAGGTTAGGTTTAGTTAACGCACCTCATTTGTAAAACACTGAAAATTATTAATTACGTCATTCTTGAACCAACGTTTAAAATTATTTTCGTCTCTCAATCATAACGCTTGGTCACGATTTTTCGGATCTTTCCGGGAGAGATTTACTTTTCTTTGTAGTAAGATACGTTGGCTGATAGGGTAAAATGCTAGAATAGGCATCATTAGGTAACTTCGGAAGTTTGCGTGACACCCGAACTGGATCAACACCTTCTCTGGGTATAATATTTTCCCTAACAATAAATTTGGTATCAAAGTGATTAATGCACACAAAATTATTAGGCCTATAATTTGTTAGAAGTTTTCCCTTCTCTGCGTATATTATTTTCCCTAACAATAAATTTGGAATCAAAATTATTAATGCACATAAAATTATTAGGCCTATAATTTGTTAGAAGTTTTCCCTATGAATGTACTTAAACCATGTCTACCTTAATACTGGGTTTTATGGAAACCTGAACACTAAAGCTTGTGCACTACCCCTATAATTGGACTTACACCCAGACACACGGCAAATTAAATCATAAACAGAATGCACAGGTAACTGTAAATATAAAGAATTTTTTTTTCAGATAAGAACGTGAAAACACACAATAAACTAATCACCACAGACATTGTTCGAATACATAAACTGTTTAAGAACAAACATCTTATTGCACTCAAAGAGACTCTTACAGCATCATCGTCATCAGTGTTCTGCCATATGGCAGGTCTTCACATGGCAGCTCTCCACGCAATTCTGTCTCTTGCCAACCTCTTCGTTTCCTCATACTTGTATTCTATCCTGATACCGCCCATCATCTGATATCTTCTCCGTCCTCTTTGTCTTTTTCCATTTACCGTTCCTTCTATAGCATCTATAAGCAAGCAATCTCTCCTCAGTCAATGACCAATCCAATTGTGCTTTTTCTTCTTGATTACTTTTAATATATTTCACTCTTCCCCAATTCTTGTCAAGACTTCTATTTTTTTCTATCAATTGTATACTTTCCATTCTCCTCCAAATCCACATCGCAAATGCTTCCAGCCTTCTTTAGTCTTCTTTTCTCAATGCCCATGTCTCAGCTCCATACAAAGCACTTCACGAATCGCTTCCTCAAGTCTCTATCCATGCTCCCACAAAAAAAGTCTACTCTTTTTATTAAATACTTCCTTCGCAATCGCAATATAATATAAATGAATATAATTGAATATAATTTACGGTTAATAATATTAAAGTTTCCGTAAAGACCCGGTAAAATCACTGCTTACACAAATCAAAAGAAACACATGCTAATTGCAGCCATTATGGACAGTGCCGATAGGCCGGTTAAGGTCTGAGGTATTGTAGTTGGTCTTGGTTTGTTGTTGTTGTTGTTGTTGTTGTTGTTGTTGTTGTTGTTGTGAGCAAGTGGTTGGGAGCCCCGAGGCGAAAAATATTCTCCTCTACTCATCCGTTTCCGTGGGATAGCGATGAGACGGAATATCACTGTTACTTGCACTAGGGGGGGGGGATCAATCAATTTTAGGGGAGTTTAGGCCCCTAAATTAGTAGTGAAATCCCCGAACATCGCTAAAGATTGTTGTAAAATAGGCGCTAGGGGGAGGGGATACCGTTGCTTCTTAACAAACGGGCGTTTTCAGGGCAGTTTTCTAGTATTTATTGTTGGTTATATAAATTTGGAAAAGGCCGAAAGTTATTGTGGATTATAAACGAGCCAAGGGCCTCTAAATTTGAATTGGGTATTCGGCTTCTTGGTCTTTTTTTTTTTTTTTTTGCTAGTTGTTTTACGTCGCACCGACACAGATAGGTCTTACGGCGACGATGGGACAGGAAAGGGGTAGGAGTGGGAAGGAAGCGGCCGTGGCCTTAATTAAGGTACAGCCCCAGCATTTGCCTGGTGTGAAAATGGGGAAACCACGGAAAACCATTTTCAGGGCTGCCGACAGTGGGGTTCGAACCTACTATCTCCCGAATACTGGATACTGGCCGCAGTTAAGCGACTGCAGCTATCGAGCTCGGTTTCTTGGTCTTTATAATCCGTTTCAACAAAGAGATTCCTGGATCATTTGACTGGGTCGAGAGTATTCTAAACTTGGCCATCCTAGTAATTTTGTTAATTTGGAAGCGTATTATTGGGATACGCAAGTCGTGTCTAATCTTCTTATTGGAAATGGGGGGAATTACAACAAGTTCTAATCGATCAACAAATTGTCAAGTCTTTGACAGAATTGACCAATGGAATTAGAGCATTAATGGTGTGCGCTAAGCCACTAGGCGTTCTTGGATTGCTGAGAATCAAAACAACAAAAATCGCTTCGTCTTCACGGCCGAAGGATATCGTGTGCGTTTAATTGCTAAATATGAGGCACATCCCTACCTATATTCAGTGGCCTCCGTAGAGTTCTACGATAAAATTAATGAAACGACAGCGTACGAGGAGATTGCAAGAGAAATATCTCAAAGAAGTGGACAGATTTTTATATTTATTACCGCACGGTAACCTATACGCAAACACTATCAGCAATGTTTGATTATGACAATCTTCCCATATTATTATTATTGTTCCGGGTATTCTGTGGAACGCAGAGGAGTAAGAAGGTGCTAGCATGAATGGGTGGACAGAGAGAAGATTGAAGTATAATTTAAAAATTCTAAAATTTGAAATTTTATTTCTTTCCTTGACTTTTTGTTTCTCTCCAGATTTTAAAGTTTGTTAAACAATAAAAAATAACAACAGGATAGATAAAGGTTAGCTCGAGTAACAATTTAAAAAAAGCCTAGAACAATCAGACAATAACGATTTAACAAACTGAGTTTGAAGCTCCCAAGTTACAAATTTTACAAGAGAACCACTGCTCCTCTCAATTACTCCTCCAATTTTTTTTTTTTTTTTTTGCTATCTGCTTTACGTCGCATCGACACTGATAGGTCTTTTGGCGACGATGGGACAGGAAAGGCCTAGGAGTGTGAAGGAAGCGGCCGTGGCCTTAATTAAGGTGCAGCCCCCAGCATTTGTCTGGTGTGAAAATGGGAAACCACGGAAAACCACCTTCAGGGCTGCCGACAGTGGGGTTCGAACCCACTATCTCCTGGATGCAATATTACCGCACGGCCAACTCCCCCGGTACCCAAAATTCACTCCATTCAAAGAGCGTTTTTTTCTCCACACTCTTAACTAGCAGACCACTCTACCAAATTTACAAGATTAAAGCCTGTGGGTGGGGGCGGTAGAATAATAACACGGTACCCCCTGCTTGTCGTAAGAGGCAGCTAAAAGGGCTCTGAACTTTGGAGCGTGGGTTGGCAACCACGGGGCCTTTAGCTGACTCTTAACATTGCTTCCACTTACTTGTGCCAGGCTCCTCACATTCATCTATACTATCCGACCTTTCTTGGTCAATCTCGTTCTTTTCCGACCCCGACGGTATTACGTATGGAGGTCTTAGGAGAGTCTTTCACTTTCACGCCCTTCGTGGCCTTTGTCTTCCTTTGGCCGATACCTTCATTTTTCGAAGTGTCGGACCCCTTCCATTTTTCTCTCTGATTAGTGTTAATAGAGGATGGTTGCCCAGTTGTACTTCCTCTTAAAACAATAATCACCACCACCACCGCCACCACTAAAGCCTATCCAAGACACAATCTAACTTTTACAAAAAATAAACAGTAGATACTGTCTTATCCGCTCAACAGACTAAGTTACATTTTAAGTAGGAAATTGAATAAGAGTAGTTAACTTCAACAGGGGCAATAAGTACCCATTCTACATGGCCTTAGAGAGAAAGAAAGTGTTGAAGTTATTGGCCGAAAGTCAAAATGTTAGGAGGCGGGCTCTTGCACTCCTTTGGAATTCACTTGAAAGTACTTAAAACCCTATGTGGGCTTGTGGCCCGAAGTTACAGAGGCTAAGCATATACTACGGAGGTAACTAGATGGAGAGAAAGTTTTAAATTACAAAAGGAAAATTTTAAAGTTTACAAAATCATAGTCACCCTTATACCAAGTTGAAGGGGAATACAAGAGGGATCACATTCTTTACTCCCTAAGTTAGGGTAAGTTCTTAGACCTTATTGACAATTTACATTGAAAGATTACATTAAAAAGGATTTTTTCGAAACCTTCCTCTCGAGTTAGCTTTCCGAGAATATTACATAATTAAAAGATGCCTGCTATTACCTTGAGCTGGTGAGACTTCCGGAGATGGGCGAGGCAAGCCTCCTGCCTCCTCTATGAACATACTCTAAACCTCTTGACTGAAGCGATCGAAAGACAACATAGCCCCAAAGGTCCCAGCTTTTATAGCGGAGAGGAAGGTTCCAGAATTATCTGGGCCAAAGCCCCATACACACCCACAATTTTGACCGATTACAAAATTAAATTCCTAAATTTGTGATTGGCTGAAATCTTAAGCAGGTGGGAAGGGATAAAAGTGCTAGTAACCTTAGAACACTAAACACAAAATACAAGCAATTCAGTTTTTAAAACTTTGTCACAACAAAATTACTTCGAAAATTGGTTGTTCATCCTCGCACCAGAAGGAGCTCATTAGAGGACAGTAGAGACATCTGATGATAAACGTTCAAACTTCTTCCAAAATGAGTTTCACTGTTCATATAAGAGATAGCCTTCTAAAAAGGCGCTTTGTTTGAATGAACGGAGTTGGTGTACCTCCGGTACAATTATTATTATGGAATTCTTAATATGTTTTTACATAATAAGATATCAATTTCCGTTGCATTGCTAACATTTTTATTCAGTTCATATGGGTAAATTCAATACAACTTAACCTCTGCAAATTATGTTTAGGCAGTAAATATACTGCATGGACGTTGTTCAAGATAACCGCAATAATCTTTTCCCAATGTAAATTATGCTTTACTACGCATTTGTCTTCTCTTTAAGGATATATCCCACCGCCAGTCCAGTAACCACAACTGCTGCTTGCCTTTCCTCCAAGTAAAACCAACATGCTATCAAGCCAAATCTTTTCCAATCTTGTCAAATCTTCAGCAATGCTGAACAATCTTTGACAAGATTTGACAAATTTTCTTGTGAAAGGAATTGAAAGAAATTTTTGATGGTGTACAACAGGCATGATATTACTTTCGCAATAATGGACAGACTGTTTGTATTTAACCTCTAAGAGTCGAATAAGTTAGGCTGGTTACAAAACTCGAAATGTAGATATATTGCTTATCTTCAAGAGGACAAATTGGGGCAAATATTATTTTATAGGAAGAGGTCATAGGGATTGGAATGAAATGTCACGGGATATGTTTGATACATTTTCACGTTCTTTGAAATCATTAAAGAAAGACTAAGTCAACAATTGACAGGTAATCTGCCACATAGGTGGCAGCCCTAAATGCAGGTCAATAAGGATTGATTGATTCTTTTATACTAATTTTAAAAGTAAATTAACTTTTCTCTCTGTCGAACCTTACGTGAAGGTGTAGAGTCATCGTGCTGCCATCCTAGTGATTGCCTGTCTCCAGGAATATCTGTTCAGGGCGTCTTGATGTGATTGCTGTACGCTCATCCCTGTCATTGTCATGTTCTGGTGCATCCATTGCGATGGTCCACGTCCTCTGGTCTTCTGTCGTCGACTTTAGCCTTACGAATCCTTCTGTTGGCTCTGATCTCTTGGTAATGCGACAAAAGTACTTGAGTTGACTCTGGATGATAAGTGTAGACAGTCTTGTTTTGACGTCAAGCTCTTTAAGAATTGATTCATTGTTCCTTGTGCCATGCAAGGTGTTCGGAATAATCTAAGTTCACATTATAGAGTCTGAATTATTTGGCGATCAGCCATTTTCATCGTCCAAGTTCCCGTTACGTAGGGAACGAGAGTGAGTTTTGTCCTGATAGTGACGGAGGTGTTTTTCCAAGTGTATGTTTAGTTTTTGAAATCCTCACCATCGCAATGTGTCAACGGGTCACAATCCCTTATATTAGTGACAATAGATCCTAGGTACTTATTTACGATAAAAAAGTAGATGTTGGAAATTCGTAATTTGTAGATATGCTTCTATTATAAACTTCTACCCTCCATACCAACAAACCCTTCATTGAAAAGGTTTTGGAGAATAAATGGGTTTCTCTTCATATCTATTGGTTTTGTTTGTTACTGAAATTAAGTTGTAAACTTCCGAGCTTGAGGCTAGAATAAGCATGGCATTCCATTCAGTGCCTACTCGTCTTCATTGAAAAAAATCTACTCCAAAGAACATGGACTGCTATTTTAAAGTCATGATATTTCCCAACAATTATTATATATTGAAATCTACCACTAAAGAATGCATCTTTGTCTGGAGATTTCCAACATACGAGCACAACAAGAGAATGTGATATGTCGAAGCATATTCGACATACGAGTGCAAAGGGTTAGCTAATTCATACCTCCAGTACTTCTCCCGGTACAGCCGATTCCACTTTCTGAAGCATCTCTCACTGAAAATATCTCAACTAGAGTAATCAAATTAAAAAATCAAGGTGTAACATTTCACTATGAGAGGGCTCGGAAGTTGAAGACGTTAAATTGCTTAAAAAGACCTAAAAGTATCTAAATAAGGACCTAAAAATTTGCAAAAGGACGTAAAAATGAGATCCAAATTCATTCATAATTTTAGCTGTAATTACAGTTTTAATGAAGGAATATAATGTTTAAAATTGCAAAATTCTGGTGGTATGCAACATACAGTGCAAAAATATATGAGTGAAGTACTTCTCCTTTCAGACATTATATACTTTTACATTAACACAATTTTAAAGAAGGAATTCCGTCTTTGTTAAAAGAAAGTACTTGCAAAATTTAGAATGAAATACTTTTTCCACCTAGAATGACTTCAGCGACCCCGAAACTGACATCATCGAGAAAGAAATTGAAATTAGTATAACTGGAATCATATTTGGCTTAAGCACACTAAAGAAACAGAAACTGGAATTCCGAAACCATACCTCAGTTCGCTTTGCAGGATATCACGATAGTCAACTCCATATTCTTAGGTGTAAAAGGATCGTCGGTTTTCAGACAGCACGTTGCGAAATATCGAAAAACTTATCTCCACATCAATGGATGTTAAGAGTTCATACTTGAAGCAAGTGGGATCTTTCTCTTCAAAAATACTCGCATAACAATTCTCTCCTTTCAATATTTCATACTCTTGTTGTACTCACATGTTGCTTGAGTAGCAGATTTTAATCTTCTAATAGGCTCTTTTATTAGTGACAACAGCGAGCTTGAGATCCATTGACATATTGCGATGGTGAGGAATTCTTAATTTTCACTGAAGCTAATCAACTTCCCGTGTCTCTGGAAGGAGCCCGTTTGACTGTAAACGATGATTAAGCTTAGGATTCCTTAAAAAACATCATTTACGCATTTATCAGCTTTTTCACTATCATAAAAGAATAGATGCTCATGTTTCGGTATTTCGTTTGTTGGCAACTTCTTCGAGATTTGCTATGTTGGTAGCTTCTTTGGGATCTGGTTTGGTGGTAGCTTCTTTGGGATTTAGTTTGGTGGCAGCTTCTGCGCGATTTGCTATATTGGTAGCTTCTTTGGGATTTGGTTTGGTGCTAACTTTTTTGGGATTTGCTATGTTGGTAGCTTCTTTGGGATTTGGTTTGTTGGTAGCTTCTTTGGGATTTGCTATGTTGGTTGATTCTTTAGGATTTGGTTTGTTGGTAGCTTCCTTGGGATTTGGTTTGGTAGCAGCTTCTTTAGGATTTGGCTTGTTGGTGGATTGTTTGGGACTTGGTTTGTTGGAAGCTCGTTTCGGACTTAATGTTCCTATTCTTTTCGGAGATTCCTTCTTGAGAGACGCACCCCGCGCGCTGACGAGGAATATAGGTAGTTCATGAACAATTGGTTCCAGATATCTGTAGAAGCCATACACCACCATGACAAAGAATGCATGGAGAGCTGAAATATGAAAAAAGACAGCAAAATTATGGATCTGTTTGTTCTAGTACTTAAACATGCTAATTCCTCGGGTGACATATTTGTCACATGGAAGCAACGCTGGGAATACACAATAAATGCGGGCATAAAAAAGCGTTGACTTGAGACCAAATAACCCTCAGGATCGTGTGAAATGGCGTACAAATATCCAAAACTGGGCTCTGTATCAGCGGGACAACTCTAAGATGATTATGATGATGAAGATGATGACGATGATGATGATTACTAGAAATTACATTTAGTATCGATAGACACATGCTTGAATTAGTTTAAAACTTAGTAGGTTAAGAACTGTAAACTTCTGTGTAAACGGAAAACACTGACTTTTGCTTCTGGAACTTACACATCTTGATTGCAGGAGTCGTGGAAACAAGTAATGGACTTCTTCGCGTAAAGTGATACCGGTTTTGTTCGATTGGTGGTAAGTTTCATGACTTACGGATTCCAAAAATTAAGAATAGATGAACAACAATTTCAGATTTCGTTAATAAATTGGCACACATTTATCACAATAACATTTTGAAGTTTATTGTTTATCTACTAAAATGTATTGAAATTTCAGTTAGTAAAAGAACTGCGGAGAAACTTCATTAACAGAAATGTATTAAACTACATAGAAAAACGTTCCTTAAGTGAAAATCCTTTTCCGTCCGTATTCCCATCTCTTATATTCCATACATACGTTAGAATCTTAGATTCTCTTCTTCCTTGGATAGGTACGGCTATCTTTCAAATGGTTTCAAATTGACATTCATTCTATACAAAACTCTTGCTGTGGATTCTTGACATAATGTCGGTCTCCAGATTCAAAAATCGCAGCTTTAATTATGGCAGAATTTGCCGCATTTGTGAAGGAGTGAAAATAAGTCCATACATGTAAAAAAAAAAATATTTGGCGACTCATGTGAAGATTGCCGACAAAATTCAGCCGCAGATCATCCCAGAGAGATATGGTTCATTCTTCTCTCTGGCAGAGAGAAATGATACGTGATGCCGTCTAGCAGAGATGTGTGGTAACAGAATTTGAACGCATAGAACTTAGGGTTTCTTGGCATTTCTTCTTTCCTCTTCCCAGAACATCTTTATTCTTTCGCTTCTAATCTTCGGAAATGATCTGTTTAGGTCTCCTTTTAGTGGTTTCTCTTCAGATGATTTTAAATGGTAGACACCTTCTGAACTCTCTTCTATTGTGGATCATCTCTAGTGTAATTCTAACTTCTTCCGCATTCCCCTTGACGTATTTTACCTACTTGGAAGTATCTTAAGATGATTTTGGCCAGTCGTTTGTCATCCATTCTTACTAGGTGTATCCGCGATCTTTTCAGTGTACTTGTAGAGCTCCTCATGTCTCATTCCCTTCCAAGTCCAATCAGTAATCTTCTGCTGTCCCAGAAGTTTTCCCCAGAATCTTCCTTTCCTTCTTACCGAATTCTTGCAGCTCCCCTTTCTCATTTAAGATAAGACATTTTGAAACGTACAATACTCCCGATTTTATTATCGAATTTTAAATGTCGGATTTTGGCCTTGTAAGATATTTTCCGTTTGTTTTACCCGTTCTCTGTTAGCTTGCAGGCCAGATATAATTCTTTGGCTCTTGCCTTGCCACTTTACCCAGTCCTTTGGGTTAGATCCATTCACCCAGTTATTTCAACAACTCTGCTCTTTGAGTCTTCCCGTGTTTTAGCTCCATATACCTCTCACTTTGGTGCTTGTACTTCGTATATTCGGTTTTTTCGTAAGGGACTTCAAGAACCGCTTTCCAGGCGATACCACGCAGTATCTCCAGTATCTTACGAGCGTGTTCTAGGTGTTTGGTTAAAATGGCAAGGTCATTTGGAAGAGTTGAACACTTGATTTCAAAATTATGTCCTTTCTTCCCGAGGTGTATTCCAGAAAAGGATTTATTTATTTATTTATTTATTTATTTATTTATTTATTTATTTATTTATTTATTTGTCTTCTTACGTGTGGCAAAGTTAGGATGCTTGGCCCTCCCTCACACTAAAGCATATTTTAGACATTTTCCTGCAGATATATTAACATACGTCATTAAGATATATTATTTTGTATATCCTTGTGTCTTGGAAATAAGGACGGTAGACCTTCATTTCACTGGCCTGTACGAGACTTCTTTACAGTTCCAGTGAAAGTTGCTGCTTTTAGAATTGGTACAAAATATGTTTTATACAATGTGATCTCTGAAGCTTGGCGAATTTGATGATTTCTGGGACCTACTGGATGAAAAATTAAACAAAATCCCCAAACACCATGTCAAGCTTCTTTTGGGCGACTTCAATGCCCAACTAGGTCGTGAACAGAAGTACAAGAAAGTTAAAGGAAATTACCCTGCTCACAAAAGAACCAATCCCAACGGTAAAAGACTGGTGTCCATTTGGGAAAATCACAACCTGCAGGTCATGTCGACCCACTTTCGCCATCTACCCAGAAAGCAAATGACTTGGCGTTCTCCCGTCCAAGCTCTCGGAGAGTTCCAAATTGATCACGTTGCAATCTCCAGGAGAAACAGCCCTGAGATTATGAATGAGAAGGTAAAGAAAAGCATCAATGTGGCCTCAGATCATTATATGTCTCTTATCAAATTCAAACCAATTCCCGCAAACACAAGGAAGACAACCAAACAGATCACACGCTTCGACAATGATAAACTTCGGCAAAGGGTCGAGGAGTTCCAGGAGAAGGCTAGACCAAAAGACTGTGACTTTAAAAACGCCAAAAGTCTCCTTGTTGAGGCCGCCAAAGACGTTGCAGAAATCAAGAGAAGCAAAAAGCATGCCTGGTGGAATGGTACCTGCGAATCAGTCCTCCAAGAAAGACTCAATGCATGGAAACAGTACTACTCTACGAAATCAGAAAATGATTGGAAAACCTACAAAACCCAACGTGCCCAAGCAGCTAGGGTGTTCAGAACTGAGAAACGTAAAAACGAAAAATCTCTCATTGAAAAGATAAAACAAAACTTTAGGAAGAATGAAAGCAGAGAGTACTACAGAGCCTTCAAACGCAAACTCACTGGCTATAAACCACCATCTCTATGCTTTGAGCGAAAGGACGGCACACTGGCGACGTCAAATGAAGAAAATTGCAGCATTCTGGCAGATTACTTCAAGAATTTACTTTCTCTAAACCGCAAAGCGCCATTGAGACCAAGGAACCTTTTCTCGGGTACCCAGATTCCAGACCACCCGACAGAGATGAAATCAAGCGCCACATTGCTCGTCTCAAAAATAACAAAGCGCCGGGTGAAGATTCAGTAGTAGCAGAACTATGGAAATATGCCCCAGAGGAATCACTTGATATCTTGCAAAAGCAAATAGAAGAAATTTGGAACAAGGAGACTCTACCCGAAGATTGGAAAATAGCTTTGATCCATCCACTACACAAAAAAGGCAGCATGAAGAACATCAACAACTACAGAGGAATATCTTTGCTACCCGTGACTTATACAATTCTATCACTTGCCATCCTGGAGCGTTTGGAAGCACAAGTCGAACATCAAATAGGTGAATACCAATGAGGGTTCAGAAAAGGTCGCTCAACAGCTGAACAGATCCAAAATCTCAAAACGATCATCAGATATTGTACACTAAGGTCCAAGCAGTATGTGTCTGTCTTTGTGGACTTTAAGAAAGCGTACGACTCCATTGACCGGGAAGTCCTGCTAAACATCTTAAATGAATTTGGAGTTGATTTGAAACTGCTGGCATTAATTAGAGCCACCCTGACCGATACAAAATCCAAGGTGAAGTTCCACGGATGTCTCTCGCAATCCTTTGACATCAAAACAGGAGTCCGACAAGGTAATGGGCTATCCCCGATACTCTTCAACTGTGTTCTTGAAAAGATCATCAGAACCTGGCGGGTGAGATTACAGGAAACCAACTACAGTCCATTGAGAATAGGAACCAAATCCAAGGGGATCGCAACAGACTGCTTAGCATTTGCCGATGATATTGCTGTTCTCTCAAACGACATAGAAACCGCTAGAGCTGAAGTTGAAATTTTAAAGGAAATTGCCGAACAAACTGGTTTGCAGATATCGTTTGAGAAAACAGAAGTAATGACTAACATCAAAGAGGCTCCACCAAAACTCCATACAAAATACGGGGACATCACCCGAGTAGACAAATTCAAATACCTGGGTGAGATCATCATGAAAAATGGACTGGACAAAGAAGCACTTCAGGAGCGAGTACGCAAACTGGAAATAGCCTACCAAACATCCCGCACAATCTACAACAAAAAATGCCTTTCCCAAAACACCAAGATACGTCACTATGAAACAGTTCTGAAGCCAGTAGTTCTATATGCAGCCGAAACCCTGTCTCTAAATGCCAACAAAGGACTCCTTGAAGAAGTGGAGAAAAGAGAACGCAAAATTGTGAGAGGAATCTTGGGATCAAAGTACAAAAATGGAATCCATCAAAAGAGATCCAACAAGGAAGTCTACAGCAAAATAGAGAAAATTACCGACACAATAAGAAAAAGACGGGCACGATTTTACGGTCATCTGAAAATAATGGACGGAAGAAAGTTAACTAAAGAAATCTTTCACTTTTTTTGATTCAAACCCCAAAACCACAATTTCCTGGTTTAGAAATACCAAAGAAGACCTGCAAATGCTACATATCTCAGCTGAAGACGCCCTTAACAGAGATCTCTTCCGCAAGAAAATATTGACGAACGGGCTAAACCGAGACGAGCAACCGAAGAGAAGACACGGTGCCCCTTGGACAGAGGAGCGTAAGCAGGCCCACTCACAAAGAATGAGGGAAATTTGGGCTCTAAAGAAGGCCAAGTTCAGTGTCAAATGCAACAAGACTTAACGTGGTCCTTGATGGCCCCAGCGAATAATAATAATAATAATAATAATAATAATAATAATAATAATAATAATAATAATAATAATAATAATAATAATAATAATAATAATAATAATAATAATAATAATAATAATGTTATAGGAAAACACAAGGGATTTTCGACACAATAAGGAAAAGGAGAGTTGACTTCTATGGCCACATCTTAAGAATGGACCCGAAAAGGATAACTAAAAGATCTTCGACTATTTCCGTAATAAGAAAACCAAGCCGAACTGGTTTAAGCAAACTGAGAAGGACTTACGAGAATTCCAAATTACAGAAGAGATGCTTGTAGATGGATCTGCGAAGAAAATAACTAAAGATAAAATAAAGAAGTTTCAGGACAGGGTGGAGCCCAAACGACTATACAGAATGTCTGAAGAAGAGAGGAAGGCAAGATCTTAAAGGATGAAAAAGTACTGGGAGGACAGGAAAACACGAGTCACTAAGCATTGGTAGATCTACCGTACCCCAAAGAGGGTGAAACGGACAATAATAATAATAATAATAATAATAATAATAATAATAATAATAATAATAATAATAATAATAATAATAATAATACAATAGAAGAGGAAATCAAAATCGTAGACAAATTTAAATATTTTGGAGAAATAAAAATAACCTGAACGAAAAGACAATTAAAAGAAAAGGTACCTCAATAGCCACAATATGAAAACTCCGTAAAACAGTCACACAACAAGAAATAACATGCGCAAGTGAAACCATTTTCGAAACAACTAACACTACAGAAATAGATGAATGAAGATTGAAAGAAGAAGAATCAGAACGTCCATAAACATAAACTACAAAGAATATGGACACTGGAGTCAAAATTCTAATGAAACAGTCTACAAGGTGGTGGTGATGTTTGTTTTAAGAGGAAGTACCACAAGGTAATCATCCTATGTGAACAAATTAAGTGGGAAAAATGTTAAAATAAACAGAATTATATATTCAACGAAGAAATTTCTAAATGAATCACAAAATAAAACAAAATATATTGTATTAAGCCGAAAAGGTCACAAACGGACGAAAAGGGAATGAAAGTTTCCTGAGTAGCTAGGGGCTTTACGTCGCACCGACACAGATAGGTCTTATGGCGACGATGGGATAGGAAAGGGCTAGAAGTTGGAAGGAAGCGGCCGTGGCCTTAATTAAGGTACAGCCCCAGCATTTGCCTGGTGTGAAAATGGGAAACCACGTTCCTGAGTAGCAGAACACTTGAAAGTTATACACCCTTGAAATGGAATCGGTAATGGGCACAATCAGGAAGAAACGAATCATTCTTTAGACACCAGAAAACAGGATCATCAGGAAATGTATAGATGAAATATGGAACAGTAAGAGCAATATTAGATTGAATACAAAAATCAAGGAAGAAGATATGAGAGAAATATAAATTAAAATAGACGATTTAAAAAATAAAACAGACTAAGTCAACAAACTCACCGATAAACCAAGATAAACAGACGGACAATTGGATGGACGATTTCAGTCGAAGTATATTAAAATCCGAGAGAATTCTGAAGTAGTACTGAGCTGAGGAGGAATTGAGAAATCCATTTTTAAATTGACTAAGATGGTACAACGAAGAACATAAAATGCAAATAAATAAATAAATAAATAAATAAATAAATAAATAAATAAATAAATAAATAAATAAATAAATAAATAAATAAAAGCCACACGCCATTTCATTTCATTCATAATATTGAAACATGTATGTCCATCAATCTAATACTTTGACCAAGTCGATAACATAGATGATAATTATAAATACCTCTAACTTACCCATAGGAATGTAGCCAGCAGAAAATAGCACGATACCAGAGATTGAATTGCATGTTGGAATCATAATACATAAGACACCTGCAGCGAGGAATATGAAACATCTCATACTAATCAGCAAAGTGTACACGACCACCCACCCAAATATAACATGCTTCCACTCCTGCAACAGACATAGAAGTCTAATCTAAAATAGATCTAAAACATTATTTCTAAATAAATAAATAAATAAATAAATAAATAAATAAATAAATAAATAACTTAGGCTTGTTTTAGCAGCGACAACTATTTATCTTCTAGATACACAGCAAACATACATGGTTCTAGGTTTTACAGGCCTCTGTCGGAGCCGCACCAGCGTTAGGCACAACGTGTTCTCGGCAACACAGAAGCCTTTGGGTATCGTCAGCACGGCCCTTTCTCTGAAACGTGTGAAGAGAGTACCCGATCGATCACCTGCAGAGCGTGTTCAGCTGTTCGGCAGCGAACCTCTTGCTGTGTTTCTTCATCTTAGAGAATAGTTCAAAGTCGCAGGGACTTAAATCCGGAGAGTATGAGGGTCCCAGTCACAGAACAAATCAGACACCGTTCCTAATACATATGCCCTCGCATTGTCGTGCAAATTGATGGATGGGTTTTGCATCAAATGTCCCTCCGAACTAATCCATAAGAGTAGTTACTTCAATCGCATGTGTTACGGAGATTCCGTGGTGGACAGAGGTGAAAGAAGGTGCGGGCATGAATGGGTCGATATAAGACAGCCAGAAGATTAAAACTTTCAAATTAGGGCTAAATTTCTTCCTCTGCTATATTTTGGTTTCTTTTCAAAGTCTCAACTTTACAAAATTCAGGTACGAAAGTTCGTAAGATTGGGTAACAATTTTTAAAAAATCGAATAATAATCAATTAACAAATTTGAGCTTGAAGCTTCCTAATTAAAAATGCTCCGTGACCGCTGAGGCTCTTTTCAACAAACAGTCACGGACACGGATATCCCAATTTCTTTGACATCAATTTTGAAGGAGCACTTTTGATCCAGAAAATTATCTAGGAGACTACACTCCGAACATTATAACATTACATCCTTCCAAAGGCACCATTCAACCTTTACATTAATAGAAAGAACGTCTTTGCTCTATAAATTTACACTTAGGAACCCGTTTCCAGAAATGTCCAGGCCTATCAAAGGCACAACCTATATTTTACAAAGTCAAACAGTATTCACTGTCTTGAATGCTCAACAGCCTAGCATCTTTACATAACGGGCATGAAATAGAGTTTAATAGGGATATCGAATACCCATTCTGCCAGGCCTTTGTGGAAAAACAACACGTTAAAGTTACTGGTCCAAAAAAAAAAAAAAAAAATCTAAATGGTGAGGAGGTGGATACTTGCGCTCCTTGAAAATTGAAATGAAAAGCTTAAAACCCTATTTGGGCTTATAGCCCGAAGTTACAGAGGCTAAGTCTATACTACTGAGGTGACTAGATGGAGAAAATATTTAAGTTACAAGGATTACAAACTAAAAAGTTTGCAAAATCATAGTCACTTCAAAATCAAGTTGAGAGGGAACGCGAGAGGGTAGCTCACTCTCTATTCTGCGATTTCGGTTAAGTTGAAATGTACATTTAAAATTTTAAATTTACATTTTAGAAAATTAAAGTCACGTTATTAAAGATTGGAAACCTTCTCCTCGAGCTAGCTTTCAAAGACTATCACCTAGTTAAGCCATAACTGTCATTACCTTGAGCCGGTGGACTTCTCGAAGATGGACGAGGCACCCCTGTCTCCTTTGCAAACACACACACACTAGACTGGAGCGATGAATAAGACAGCCTGGTCCGAAAATATGCCAGCTTTTATAGTCAAGGGGAAAGTTCCAGAAAACTCTGGGCTAAAGCCCGACACACTTCCAATTCTTATTGGGTAATTAAATAAATACCAGACAATGTTGATTGGATGAAAAATAAATAGTAGAGGCGCGCGGCTGTGAGCTTGCATCCGGGAGATAGTAGGTTCGAATCCCACTATCGGCAGCCCTGAAGATGGTTTTCCGTGGTTTCCCATTTTCACACCAGGCAAATGCTGGGGCTGTACCTTAATTAAGGCCACGGCCGCTTCCTTGCAACTCCTAGGCCTTTCCTATCCCATCGTCGCCATAAGACCTATCTGTGTCGGTGCGACGTAAAGCCCCTAGCAAAAAAAAATATATACAACATTTTATATTGCCAACATCTTAAGTTGGCGGGAAAATATACAAGTGTTGTAAACTTTAACACACCAAAAACAAATAATAACCGATTCAGTTTAGGAAACTGTAATATATTCTGTTACAATTTTCAGATTTATTTCTAGAACTTACGATTGTAAATCATGTGGTTAAAATCAGTTGTATTAGGTTGTCACTACGTCAGGAGTGGGCGATGTGTACATCATTGGGTCATGTGGCCGTTCAAATAAAGCTCTCTCATTGGCTTCCCCTATCTCGCCTATCCACAGCCTAAGCTTTCCCCTGACCTCGAGTCAGTCGTCATGTAGCCTGCACCTGATTCATTCCGACTCCTTAGCTGATGTGGTACTTGAAAATAACGTTTATTATTATTACTACTACTGATTATCTACCTCAAGATGTTTCATACGTAAAAATTGGCGAAGAGGTAAAAGTCATCACATTGCAGCAAGTGCCAGTACTTCATCATGGCAATAAAACGTTTCCCGTCTGTTTTCACAGTGAGTGACGCCATATAGTAAAGTCCGTTGTATCGGGCCTCCTTCTGAAGCAACGTACTATCGGGTGTGCCTTTCGCTCCATGCCCTTAGAAAACACAGGAAACACACCAATATATACTAAATACAAAAAGTGATTATGTAACCATACAATTTGAAAAATACCGAGCTCGATAGCTGCAGTCGCTTAAGTGCGGCCAGTATCCAGTATTCGGGAGATAGTAGGTTCGAACCCCACTGTCGGCAGCCCTGAAAATGGTTTTCCGTGGTTTCCCATTTTCACACCAGGCAAATGCTGGGGCTGTACCTTAATTAAGGCCACGGTCGCTTCCTTCCCACTCCTAGCCCTTTCGTGTCCCATCGTCGCCGTAAGACCTATCTGTGTCGGTGCGACGTAAAACAACTAGCAAAAAAAAAAATTGAAAATCAAATCAAAGTAACATACTATCTTGCGATATTATACAATACAAAAGAGTGACCTACTTTGAATCGAACCTTACAATAGGTTTCCTGTCTCGAATTGGACAGCGTCTAGTTGCGACAGGTGACGTGAGGTTTGCAGAGATCGTCTGCTCGCTGCAACTGGACTATGACGTGGTGGTGATGCTGGTTGCGATGAAGGGGGCGGGGAGCGAGAAGTAGGAGAACTCTGTTGGCACTCAGAGGCTGGTGTCAGCAGAGGAGTGGTCCGCGAGGGAGAGTCAACGAACTGTGACGTCCCTCGCTGTAAAGGATTAGCCCTACAGTGGTCAGTGCTAAAAACTACTGGCCCTGACTGTAACCCTATTGGCTGGTCTATATGTATTTTCCAAGTCAACCCAGAGTCGAGTTGAATTAAATAGGTAACTGGGCCTGGTCTATGTATAATCTTACCTTCTACCCACTCTGTAGTCTTTAGCTAATACTTGTTGCCCCATAGTTAATTGTCTAGTGTAACTACCTCCTGCATTAGTTATTTGTTCGTCCTGTTTATTTGCTACAGTTCTCTGCAAATTAGGTCCGATCAAATTCAACTTAGTTCTCAAAGGACGATTGAACACTAGCTTAGCAGGAGTTTCATTAGTACTCAAAGCTAAATTTACATCTTCATTTTGAAGAAACTTTTACATACAAAATTACTTTACAATTTTAATAGTACATCTTCACACCAGAGGGCATAACAAGTAGCGACATCTGTCGAGAAAAGTTCAACATTCTTGTATTAGTTGTTGCGAAGTTCATATATCAGATGGCGCTCTCCAAGGCGCTTAATGTAAATGAACGGGGCGGGTGTACCTCCTGTACAGTATGTAGCATATTTTTTGCATTTCTCTTCTTTTCTTAACTATAAAAACATGACTTCATTACGTGTTTACTTGACTCTGTTTATTTGCTACGCGACCCAAACCACGAGCCACTCGTAACAGCCGGAAAGAAAGATACGAGTGACGGTCAGTTTGGGACCACGGGACCAGTGCATGGGATTCGCTTGCGAACAGTTGAATAGGTTCTGCAGGCAAGCAATCGATCGATCTCTTCGCACCATCCAGATATTAGGCAGTGCCGACGATAACCAGAGGCTTCCGCGTCGATGGGAACACGTTGCGAACAAGGCCCGTGGTTACATGGGAGGCCTGGAAAACCTTGAACCTTGTATATATCCTGTGTACCTAGAAGATAAATAGTTGCCACTACCAAAAAATCAACTTATGTATCTTTCATTTACACAGCTACTGCCAATGGCGAATTGCGATCATCAAAATCGATCACCACTGATCTACATTTAGGGCAGTCGCCAGGTGACAGATTATCTATTAGCTGTTTACATTGTCTTCTCTTAACCCTTTGAGCGCCGCGTGCTATTACGGTTTTTCTACCGCTGAGCGCCAAGGCCAGTTTCCGGTTTTTGCAAGCTTTTGTTCGATCACTCGCAGTTCAGCTGTTATTTTAGGTAGTAACTTTACATTTTCGTTATTTTTTTTTTTTTACTAATATGATTGCCTATACGATTAAAGCCTTACTCAGTTCACTGATGACCATTAGTAAACATTTGGCAGCCAAAGCCGAAAAATATTAATTAAAAATAAAACATTACAAAAGTTTAGCAATAAAATTCAGGTAGAAAAAAAAATGGTTAAACATCGCGAACATATTTATTGAATAGTACAACCCATTATGAAGCTATATTAAACATTTCATTCGTTGTGCCTAAAATAAATCCGTAGGAAAAATAATTAATTTGTATATCCAAATGAGCCAAAAATACAAATCTAATTACACTCGTTTCGTTTATATATCAATACTTATTAAATACGGTACAAGCGTCTTTTACGTAATACTTACATAACATACTACAAATAATAATAATAATATTAATAATAATAATAATAATAATAATAATAATAATAATAATAATAATAATAATAATAATAATAATTCAGTACAAGTATATTTTCCTAGACCTCTCAAACACACTTATGTTTTTTCAAGCACACAATGGATAAATAACGATTTTCACAGCAATAAATGAACAAGCAAAAGATCGAGAGCAACTAGTCGTAAGACAATAAGTTGAGTATGCTTCTAGTGTATAGGACCCACCTCAGGATAATGGTTTCCGACAATAAATAAGTACGGTAATACAAAAATATTGCCAACCTTTGGGCCGGGAAGACGAACAGCTGCACTATGCGGAATGTGTCGAGCTGTCAGTGGACAGATGGCTTGGAATGACATTACTTAGTTAGTATACCTTTATTACTTCTATATCTCTACAAATTTCTCCGTCTAGATTATAATAGAAGAACATATATTACAAAAAAACATAACAAGGTATATAAATGTCAAGCCTTCTATCTCTGAGCCTGGGTTGAGTCAGCGTGTTTGGTCATCAAGCCCTCGTCTCCAAAACCAAGACCTAGGATAATGCTCATGACATTACCAGACGACTAAGTTTGAGTAAGAGTTTTAAAAAGTAGGAAAGATTGGGTAATTTGGAAACAAATTTTGAATTTAAGAGGATAAATTGGGGCAAATACTCATTTATATTAAAAGGAATCAGGAATAGGCTTGATAAATTTCCACCTTCTTTGAAATGATTTAAGAAAAGGCTAGGTAATCAACTAATTAGGAACACGCAACCTGGGTGACAACCCTAAATGATGATCAGTGGTTGATTAATTGATTGATTGATTGATTGATTGAACGTAGGTCCTGGAACATTCAGAGACATCTAGTTGTATCACTAGATTTCTACATGGCTAATAGGAGATTTCTCATAACTAGTTTAGCATATCCAACACTTCTTACGCCGTCCATAATTCATGTCTCCACAAGCACTGGATGCTCCGCTGTATTGTCCTAAATGGACTCTCTTAAATTGGTGGTAAACCGTATTTTGCAACTAATTTAAGTTAAATCTGCTGAAGGATGATCACAGATATATGAGTACAGTCACGGATGTACTTTCCGATGACTTGGTTTTATTTCAAACCATCCCATCCCAAGACAAACTCTTGAATATTTATTGTATCTCAAAGACGCTAACCAGACACTTGAAGTGGGCCAGCGAAATGTATTGTGTAATATTATTAGTCTACTATTTTTCAGTTTCCTTATTGGTTGTTCGTCCTCCTGCGTCCAGTGTTTCTCCCTCATTTTCCATTTCTTTCTCAGTTTCTTGGTTTAGGTTTCTTCCCGAACCCAAGGCTGCCTGGCTGCAGAATGTATGTTGAGTGAAAGGTTGATGATTCTAGCAGTGAATGAGCGTATGAATGTACGTGTTTGTGATCTCCATGTGTGCTGTGTATACGTGTCAGTCTCGTAGTTCAGTATGTAACATTTCACTGATTGCCAGTATGACACTATTATTTTAACTTTGTTCTTGGTTGGGCCAGCAGGTCCTTTACTCTCTTAATTTTCTGTATACTTCATGTAAGAGAGACGAAAATATGTTCCGACAGAGCATCAACTATGACGGTTAGTATATTCGGAATCAAATTTGTTAATATAATAAATATCTTCTGGGCTATTATGCCGTGGTCCACTCCTCTCGCTTCTCCCAGACGTTTCGACTACTGCTGCGGTAGTCATCTTCTGTCGCCAGCGGGATACAGGAGAGCGTATCGACACGACGCCACAGAAGATGACTACCGCAGCAGTAGTCGAAACGTCTGGGAGAAGCGAGAGGAGTGGACCACGGCATAATAGCCCGGACGATTTTTATTATATTGACACAGGCCGTGAAAACCTTCATATTTTAATCAAATTTGTTACTTGTAATCAGTCGAAGCTCACTCCGGTTGGAGAATTTTCTTTTGGGAACTTTATAGAATTTGAACTTGCTTGTCTTCAGCTTCCTAGGAGTTGTTTATTTTGTAATATTTTCTGAGTGTAAATATGCATTCATCATCATCATTATCTGAAGCAGTTTTCAACCACAGGCTGGGTCTGCTTGGAACACGAGCCTCTCCATCGCTTTCTGTCCATCCACCACTTCTCTTCTCTCACTGTCGTCCAGTTCCCTCCTTTTGCCTCGATGTTCTTCTTGATACCTTTCAGCCATCTGTCCCTCGGCCTTCCTCTACGTCTCCTTCCCTTCTAACACCTTTCTTGGTATCCTCTCTTCTCCTATTCTCTTAACATGCCCATACAACTTCAGCCTTGATTTTCTATCTTTTACTGTAGTGGTACCTCATTTACCAAACTCTTTCGTTTCTTACTCTGCCCGTTCTCCTTAAACCTACTCGACACCTTTGAAACTTCATTTCCACTGCGTGTATTCTACTTTTATCCCTCTCTTTCATCACCTAAGTTTCTGATCCGTATGTCAAAATTGGCACAAAGTAAGTCTTCTAAATAATTCCTTTAAATCTCTGTGTTACATTCCTGTTCCATATCAATCCTCCCACACTCTTAAATAATCCACTTGCACACCTTCTTCATTCATTGGTTTCCACCCCATTTCCTCCATTTTCTGCAATTATACTTCCCAGGTATTTAAAATTTTCAGCTCTTTTCAACTGCTCCCCTCCTAATGTCATGCCATTTTACAATCGGTTATTGTTTCATGTCGTTACCAGCACATCACTCTTTTGTGCTGAGAACTTCATTCCATAGGATGGCACAACTTGCTTCCATACATTTAGCTGTTCCTTCACTTCACTCTCACTGTGAATTACATATGATAAACTGGTTGTTACACATTTTCGACCCACCTTCGCTCCCCCTCTGTCGACTTTCTTTCCCGAGGTATTATGCTAATACTTTCTTAATACGAAAGATCCCTAAACAGTTGTTGGCATAGTGATGTGTGGTGCACAAGCAAAATTTGAATGCAAAAATATAATTAAATATAAAAATAGACCTACTCCATATCTGTAAATCAATTTAGGCACTAAAATTTTTTCAGTGTCCCTAACTTGACATTAATTTCTTGTATATTTTGTGAAATTAGTTTATGCTCTGCTCTAAAAGAAGGAAATGGATGTGAGCCTAATAATCCAAGGTCAAGACATGACATCAAACCCTGATGATATAAGTCTGGAACTAAGTCCTGGAAATAGTGTTCTTTAGAAGATCAAGAGCTCATGGCTCAAATACTCTTTTTTCGTATTTACACACACTCCAGTGTTTTCATACAGAATTATTATTGTTCAAAATACATTCACTCGGGAGATAATGAATGTATTGTATGGTACAAGTCCTTAGTAGGCACACTTTTCTCACAAATAATTGAAACTATAGTTATAATATTTGTGGGTATCTACAGGGATCGTATCTACTTGGAGAATTAATTATTTTCTGATAATAATTAATATTTAGTCTGATAAAATATTAAATGCATGGAACATAAAACAACATACTCTGATTATTTTCTAAGCGACTATACATGAAAATAAAAAAGGAACACGAAGCATGGTAAGAAAAGAACCTAATACATATTAGACACATAGGAAAATTGACCAACGACTTCTCTTTTATAAGAAAAGACACATGGTAACAGGCAGTGACAACTGCAGTACTTTATGTATCTTCAGTTTAGTCATATAACAACCCACTGTCGATGTGCGGTTATAGGTTAAAGTGGAATGTTCGTGTGCGATCTTTTTATCGTTGAAGGAAGTGGTCAGTTCACCAATATTCAGCCCTCGATATGACGTTAAATTTGTTATTGTACGTAAAATTTTTTACAACAATTAAATCGTATAAGATGGAAATACTGCACTTACATGTACGGTTCCGAATATGAACAGAATGCTGAACAGGAACATCGTGCCAGTTAAAACACACAGGTATATCAGAAAGGAAGACATGACTGAAAACAAAGAAAGTTAATAGTATTAAAATACACCTATCAAAAAGGTTAAGTAGCAATGACTAATGTGTATAATTTTTATTTATGGTTAGATAGTAAGTGTAGGTCCGATCCTTTTTTTTTTTGCTAGTTGCTTTACGTCGCACCGTCATAGATAGGTCTTATGGCGACGATGGGACAGGGAAGGGCTAGGAGTGGGAAGGAAGCGGCCGTGGCCTTAATTAAGGTACAGCCCCAGCATTTGCCTGGTATGAAAATGGGAAACCACGGAAAACCATCTTCAGGGCTGCCGACAGTGGGGTTCGAACCCACTATCTCCCGAATACTGGATACTGGCCGCACTTAAGCGACTGCAGCTATCGAGCTCGGTGGTCCAACCCTTGTCCCGTTTCTTTACGGTGTCGGGTGTGAAGTGAGACGAATCTTCCTAGCGAGATTTTCCGACCGGATGCTCTTCCTGACGTCAACCTCATCAGAGGAGTTAATGAAATGAAGTTAATTAATAAAAGTAGGAAGGGAGAGGGTGAAAACGGCTGCCGGCGCATAGCCTTTTCCTGTCGAACAGCACGAAGGGGTCTGCTCAAGGCTTAATATCCCCATCCGATGGACAGTGTCAAAAGTCCCCACTCCATATGAAAACTGCGGAGAGGTTTAAAATGTGTGTCCAAATTTTTTTATTTCAGAGTTCACATATTTTAAGTACCGTACATGAATTTACACAGTTAATACGTTAATTGGATAAGCCTGTCTGTTTGCCGGGCTGAGTGGCTCGGACGATTAAGGCGCTGGCCTTCTCACCCTAACTTGGCAGGTTCGATCCTGACTCAGTCCGGTGGTATTTGAAGGTGCTCAAATGCGACAGACTCATGTCGTTAGATTTGCTGGCACGTAAAAGAACTGCTGCGGGACTAAATTCCGGCACCTCGGCGTCTCCGAAAATTGTCAAAGAAGTTAGTGCGACGTAAAGCCAATAACTCTTATTATTATTATTATTATTCAAGGAATACCAACAATTTCCACCATGAGACCGTATTGTTTTATTATTTATTTACGATAATTGTATTATTGCTTCCGCCGGTCTACACTGCCAAGAATTTTTTTTTTTGCTAGTGACTACAACGCACGACACAAATAGGTCTTATGGATGCGATGGGATAGGAAAGGCGTAGCCGTTGGAAGGAAGCGCCTATGGCCTTAATTAAGGTACAGCCCCAGCATTTGCCAGGTGTGAAAATGGGAAATCACGGAAAACCCTCTTCAGGGCTGCTGGCAGTGGGATTCGAACCCACTATCTCCGGGATGCAAGCTCACAGCCGCGTGCTCCTAACCGCACGGCCAAGTCGCCCTGTAGAATGCCAAGAATAACGGCTGAGAGGATTCTTCGTGCTGATCACACGACACCTCAAAATCTGCAGGCCTTCGGGCTGAGCAGCGGTCGCGTGGTAGGCCAAGGCCCTTCGGAGCTCTTTCGCCGTGGTGTTTGGTTTGGTTTTTATTATTGCTTATTTTATTATGGGCTATTTGAATACATTGTTTTACTACAGCAGTTGCAAATGAAAAAATCCACAACCTGTTTCCAGTCATTCGACCGGGTCAGGAATGGAATGAATGAAGCCCCCATTTAGCGGCGAGGATGCGAATTGTACCGGCTGCCGAAGCCTGTCGCACTCTTCTGGGTACCTTGATTAATGAATGGCTGGTGAAATGAAATGATATTGGAGAGTGTTGCTGGAATGAAAGATGACAGGGAAAACCGGAGTACCCGGAGAAAAACACGTCCCACCTCCTCTTTGTCCAGCACAAATCTCACATGGAGTGGCCAGCTGCGAGAGGCCAGCGTGCTGCCGCCTGAGGCACGGAGGCTAGTTGCAAACGAAATGAATGATTTCTCGATGTTGTGATGTTACTTTCTTCAGGGTTTTCTCTGCTATTATTTTCATTCTCTGTAAGTACAGGGAGACCCAAAAGTCCGTTCAGATTTGACGAGTGAATACTTCACAGAATATTGGAAGTTGAGAGGTAATCATAGACACACATGATGGGTATGGCATGACTACCTTCGACTGTTAGCACAACCACCAACAGATTGGAGGCAATTCCAGCGCGAAATCACGCCAACTACTTAGGGAAGGCCTCGATTAAAACACAAACACATGACAGGGAAGTGCCAGAACCTGGGTAATACCAATAGGTCAAGGACTATAACAGAGGGTGGAAATAAAGGACAAAGGATAGAGCAATTCAATTACAATAACACTCACCATCACACTTAAGGACCAAAATTTCATACACTTTAAAAATCGAGAAGTAGGGTGGGTGGTCCAACATAAAATACAGAATACCAATTAATACCAATTAAATAGCTTCCAACAAGGTTCATTTAAAAAAGGAGAACTACCACTAAAAGCGTGATCACAAAACTAGAAGTCTATAAACTCAACCAATAAATAAGGTACAAGAAGGTTTAACAAAAATTAAACCCAAATTTAAGTAGAACCTTTTTACAATGTTATTGTCCGAGCTCGGTATCTTGACTTTTCCAAAGAGAGGATATAATGAGTACTCATTCAAATTTATAATTTATGTGCACCTTTTTGCGTACGGCTGCTCCTACAATTTACCCATTCACAAGGTCTTGACCAAATTCTTAGAAAACCATTAAAAGCCAACATGACCAACTACCATACATAATTACAACATGGTTTAAGACACCTTAGGTAACATGGAAGCGTTTTAAAGGAAACAATCTATCCGCGTCCCCAAATCAGAACGATAATATCAAAAAGTAACATTCAGGTAGGCCAAATTTGAATAAGGTGAAAAGCAAATGACAAAATAAATTAATGTTAACTTTGAGAACCAACCATACGGTTAAACGATAATATAAAAAGAAATAAACACTTTTCCGTGACCCAGTTCATCAACCACCGGTATCAAATCATCACCCATCAACCAGCATCCGGACATCACACTGCGTAATCACAACACCGACTTACAGTACACCGCGACAATGCGCGCTAATCAGAACCGTTATCAAGATAACAAAAGAAGGAAGCATTCCACAACAATGCTATAAAATGGAGGGTAGCTTCAGAAACATTAGTTAACAAGCAAACAAGAGGAAGAAAAATAGTAATAACAATGATAATATTAATAACTACAAATTAAAATCGATAAAAGCAAAGGAAATTTGGGTAAAATTAAACCTAACGCACACTTCAGTATTCACTCGAGTGTAGAAATTACAAATCGTTACAGTAATTATTTAAATATTCAGACGCCTTTATGTGGCTAACTACACATACAGACTACACAGTTTGTAGAGCTTTCTTTTGTTTCTTTTCTTTTCACGGGGAATAATTTAAATTAATAACCACAGATACAGCGATTTAACTCATCACAGGCCCAGTTAAAAGGGTAGATCGTTGAAAACCACATGCTAATAGTTACACAATTTCAGTAATAAAAACGTTCATTTCATTTAACTTTACAGTGTCGGAAGGCGAATGGTATCTTCAAGTCGACATTTTGGATTCGTTCACCGGTAAGCTCGAAGAAAGCGAGGCACTAACAATCTCGCCGAGATAGTTTATACGTTATACAAGGTTGGACTTACCAAAGGTAAATACTTCGCAAACCTACAACTGTGACAGCAGTATTCCCATTGTATCCCACATGCGCCAACGGCGAAGAGAAGGGGTCACATAATACCTAACTTAAAAAAATCTTTATACACACTTAAATGTTTATACCATCCACCGCTAAAGTCAATGTAACGCCGGACAGAAAGCACACGCTAGGGTGGTTTGAAATCACTAACAGCCTCCTTACAGGAGCCCACACCACAGACATCTTGCCGGTAGTTAAGCTGCCGCACAACAACAACGCTGGGAAGACCGTTGACAATCAGTTGATGAGCCGACCAATACCAAGTACATAACAACAAAGTTCCACCAAAGATCCAATGGTTAGGAAATAGCCCACCGTTATTCACAATTTGCTCCAATCAGGTTTTTAAATGCATAACAATTAACTATTTACGGCCAATTGCTGTGTTGTATTACATTGCGCAAAGTTAAAAGATAGTTTCCTTTCTTTTTTTTTAAATTCCACATGTACTAAGTTCAAGTGTAGCGGTAATTCCACATAGTCCCAATACATTCTACCGCTACACACTGAACAACCAGTGTCAAAAACATTACATTAACATCATAGAGCACATGGGAAACATATACGCAGAAGTTCATAAAATTCCCGTCAGAGGTGCCCACATAATTTTAAAACCCTTGTTGCAGATATGCAACACCATTAATTTTCTTTCCTTCATAATCAGTTTACCCTCCAGGGTCGGTTTTTCCCTCGGTCTCAGCGAGGGATCCCACCTCCACCGCCTCAAGGGTAGTGTCCTAGAGCGAGAGACTTTAGTCGGTGGTATACAACTGGGTAGGAGGACAAGTAGCTGACTCAGGCGGGGGGGGGTAGGGGAAGGGAAGATTGGAATGGATAGACAAGGAAGAGAGAAGGAAGTGCTCGTGACCTTAAATCAGGTACAATCCCGGCATTTGCCTGGACGAGAAACGGGAAACCATGGAAAACCATTTCGAGGATGGCTGAGATGGGAATCAAACCCCCTCTACTCATCTGACCTCCCGAGGCTGAGTGGACCCCGTCCCAGACCTCGTACCACTTTTTAAATTTCGTGACAGAACCGAGAATCGAACCCGGGCCTCCGGGGGTGGCAGCTAATCACACTAACCACTACGCTAAGGGGGCGGACAACACCATTAATTTACGAATTAAATTTCTTCAGCAGTACAAAATTCCTCTTCAGAGAAAATATATTGCACCCATAAGACGACATTGAAAAGGGCACAATATACGGTGTATGGCTTTTAGTGCCGGGAGTGTCTGAGGACAGGTTCGGCTCGCCAGATGCAGGTCTTTTTTATTTGACACTAGTAGGCAACCTGCGCGTGGTGGTGAGGATGAAATTATGATGAAGACGACACGTTCACCCAGCCCCCATGACAGCGAAATTAACTAATGATGTTTAAAATTCCCGACCCTGCCGGGAATCAAATCTGGGAGCCCTGTGATCAAAGGCCAGCACGCTAACCATTTAGCCACGGAGGCATACACCTCTTCAGTGAGAAATATCATCTTAAAGGAGAGTGGCATAATCTTCTGTCTATGGAAGATTTCACAAGTGGTTACAAATTAGAATATTGAATATTGAATATGCCTGTATGCCAGCGAATGTCTTGCACTGAACTACAAACATAAAATATAGTTGGAGAAAATTGTAAGAATTTGGAATGAAAAACTGAAAGAATCCAAAATATTTTCACTGGTGCTGGGGAAAATAAACAAAGGTGTTGCAATAAATTGCCTAGCATTTGTAGATGACTTTGCCACACTTTCAGAAAGCCTTAGAGATGCACCAACGCAAGTCAATCTCCTTGAAAAGACAGCCAACATTACAGGCTTGAGAATTTCTGCCGAGAAAACAAAATTTTTGAAGAATATAAAAAGTGCCGCTAAGTTTTTAGTAACATATATTGGTCAAATAGAAAAGGCAAGGAAATTCAAATATTTGGGTGAGACAATTCAAGAAAATGGTTTAGAAAAATCTGCTATAGAGGAGAGGATACAAAAGATGGAAAGAGCTCACGGTATAACTAAGAATACTTACAACAAAAAGTGCTTATCATGAAAACTTAAAATAAATCACTACAACACAGTGGTGAAACCAGAATGCCTGTATGCCAGCGAATGTCTAGCACTAAACTACAAACTTGATAAATTAGAAATATTAGAAAGAAGAATTATAAGGAAAATATTAGGTCCTAGAAGAATTGCAGAGTTTTGGAAATTAAGAAGTAACAATGAAATTTACTAGAACTAAGAAAACATATCAGAAACAATAAAAAAGAGAATGCTATTTCTTGGGTACATTTACAGAATGGATGACAATAGACTAACTAAACGAATCTTCGAGTACCTTTGGGAAAAGAAATCAACTACCACCTGAATTCAAGAAGTTAAGGAAACCAGGAAAGGAACAACATAAGAGAAGAATAATTATTGGAAAGAAAGATTTTTAGGAAGAAAGTCTTACAAATGGAGGGATTCCAAGGGAGGAGGGAATAGAAAACAGGCACAAAGTGGACGCCAGACAGGAAAAAGAAGCACAGTGAAACAATGAAAGCATACTGGAAGAAAAGGAAAGAACAACTAAGGAGGAAGAATTGAGATTGTAACGTGGTCCTTAGAAGGCCGGAACGCAAGAAGAAGAAGAAAATATAGTTGAATTAATATATATTTTCTCACCTTTATGCTCAATTTCATCTGGAATTTCACCTTGTGTTTGTTGATATCGAACCGCTATGGTAACTAAGATGCATAAGTTCTCGATCTGTAAAAGATGCATTTTGATATTACGCCAGGTATTTAGAATGAGTAACATCTATACCTATATATAATAAAATAGATTCCCTGGCTTTGCTTTCACTTACTTGTGTCAGGCTCCTCACTTTCATCTGTGTGTTGGACAGACTGAAGAGTTTTGAAGTTACATTTTGTTAGTTGGCTGCAAAGTTATTGACTTATAATTTTTACTTCTGTAAGTTGCATGGAAAATATTCCTTGTAACACAGTTTTCATTTTTCGCCTATAATTTGGCAAACCTTTCAGAAATACTCATGTATTTAAGAATAACTTCGAGATTTTCAGTCGGGTACATACTATTAACATACTATAACATACATATTAACATACTATTAAAGACAAAAAGTTCAATTTTTCATGATTAATTCAATAGAAAAATCTAGTTTAGTGCTATTTCAAAATAAAAATATGAATGTAATTTTCAAATGATAAAAAAATGCATAACTACTTTTAATTCCTGTACATATTCAAATATTCTCTGAAAATTTCAGGGGAATCAGGCGAGAACTCTGTCGCCAGGAGCATTTTATGCATGGCAAAGAGTTGAAAAAGTTTGATGATGATGCTTGTTGCTTTAAAGGGGCCTAACATCTAAAACTAAAGTTTTAAGGTAGGTGAAAGAATTCAAAGTTTTAAGTATTTGCTTTAAAACTGTCCTGGACTGTAAATTACATCCTCAAAACGACTTTCTCCTCTTACGTACAGCGTAGGCCAATATATTCCAATGGTATTATTGAAATGGTAGTCCGAAAGAACTTTGAAGCTAATTTTGTACAACAGCGTGGGAGAAAGGGACTCCGAATCACTACCCTTTAAATCCGGCATTTAGAGAATTATAAATGGCGTTAGGAACTGGAAAAGGGATTCGAAAGGGGAAAAAGGAAAACCAGCCATCAAGGGCTTTCCTAACTTGGTTGTCTATACAGCTGCCTATAATCTCTTAAGTACGTGTGAGGAATGGTTAACCTATATATGCTCAGAACCTTTTTTTGCAATTTATTTATGAAAATAATAAAACTCACTCAAGCAGATGTAAAATATTAAGGTGGTAATTCGGGAAATCACATTTTATTATTAAAAAAACAACAAGAAACAGGCACTTTGAGAGAGCGTAACACTGGACACATATGGTGTCATACTCAATCCTGTTTGAATATAAACCCCAGGCAAATGAGAGTGGTTACTACGAAGAGAGCTGTAGTCGAGTTATATGCGCGTATATGTCGTATGCCCTCTGGTTAACTACACCCATTAGAGTATACTTCTCTATTCGTAAATCCTTCTTTCTTTATTGAAAACTTGTGTTCGAACCCACTATCTCCCGGATGGAAGCCCACAGCTGCGCGCTCCAAACCGCACGGCCAACTCGCCCGGTATAGCTAATCACTGATTTGCTTATACAGAGCAGAACCCTTGTAGCCATGATCGTTAAGGCGTTGAAGTCTAAACGGTCTGACGCCGTGATTTGCCGGTTCTAATCCCGTTGGTCGAAAAAAATGTTCACCATCAGAATGTTGGCCGGTAGAGTGGGAGAGGTGGTGGTATACAATTTCTAATCACTTGATTGCGTGCCAAAATCCTGGATTACATTTCTAACTTCTCCGCAGTGCTCATATGGAGTGAGGGCATATAACGCTGTTGATGGTGATTCGTCCGTCGGATGGGGACGTTAAGCCTTGAGCAGACCCCTTGGTGCTATTCGACGGAAGTAGGATATGTGCCTGCACCGGGTTTCACTTTCTCCCTTCCTACTATCATATATCACGTCACCCATTTCATCTCATTAACTCCTCTGATAAGGTTGACGTCAGGAAGGGCATCCGGTCGTAAAAACCCGTCACTACAGATTCATCTGACTTCATACCCGACCCCGTAAAGAAACGCGATAAGGGTTGGACAAACAAACTCTAGTATATCCGTTGTATAGTAGCGAGCGACGAAAAAGAAGCAATGCATGATCAGTTTATTTTAGTGGTATTTAGTCTGGAGTAATATAATCGTGGTAAAATATCCGACTTATATATTAAGCACATATTGAAAGAGTGGAAAATAACGATGATCTCTACAATATTTTTTAACATAGAAGACATACGGCGGCAGGTCATTTTTAGAGGCTATGGAGGCTGGAAATTTTCGTAAAATAAAACACTTTAAGAGACGGAGTGACCCATTTCTCCTACATAACGAAAGTTTTAAAGTTAAATATCAACGAATTACGAAGGAATATGCTCGAATTGTTATTTACACAGAAATTACTTAATGCGAGATCCTAGAGATAGCTCTATATTTTGCGAACTTCAGTTTCTCACAGCACTACGAACATGGGCGGAGAATGAGGTTAGCAATTAAAAAAAATCATTACACTCTCTTTTTCAATAATCCAAATGGAATTCAACTGTCTATAAACTTCGAGATATTATTTTTACACTGTTAATCATGTACCTGACCTGTTCGCATGTGTGTGCCTGCACATAAAGTTTTAGTTCTTCCTACTTATGTAATCAAGAGTCAGTAATTGCAACACTATCTAATCCTGATCTGTATATAAAACCTATTTTTGTTTTTGTCATTTTTCTTCTAAATGTGTTTATTATAATTTTTCAAAGTCAATTGTTAATTTTTCGTGATCTTTTTATGTTTTGCAATATATATCATTGTACTATATTTTGTAATGTCTGTTGTAATTGGAGTGCAACTCTGTTACAGACATGTGAAATAAATAAATAAATAAATAAATAAATAAATAAATAAATAAATAAATAAATAAATAAATAAATAAATAAATAAATAAATAAATAAATAATCAGTGACAATTCTTCTTCTTCTTCGAACGCAAGTGAGAGTAATATACAGTGCCACTGAAATATGTGTATTACTATTCCGTTCTCCTTTATCCGAACATTCTCTTCTGTTCGTGCTACTATGCGCCTTCTTGAAATGTTTTGCTCTTAGATAACCAGCAAAAGCGATCATAAAGGCGGTGTCGGTAGATGCAGACTGGGTCTCGGCCCACTAGTGCCCATGGCTGGTCCGTGGTCCAACAGCTCGGCACTCTGACCGGCCAACCGAGCAGAGGAGGGGTGGCCACGGCTCTACTGTGGCTCTACGCCTCTGCATTCAGGAGACGGGACAGGGCAGGACCTCACGGCTGGCCCCAAACCATCGGCTGCCCTGAGAACGGTTTTCCGCGGTTTTCCATTCTTCTGTACTAAGGCGAATGCCGGCACAGTTCATAGTACAGACCACGGCCGCCAACCACCTCACCTTCTCCGAGCATCTCCTTCACCGTAACAAATCTCCCGGCCTGAGAGATGACGTCACCGTCTACGAGGCCCGCCTCCCCCTTCAGGGGAGGAATGAAAACATTTTAGTAGAAGTAAGGGCGGTGATTAAACCAGTGACTGGCCGCAGCGTTTTACAACGCAGTCCAGAAACTAACAGAGAAGAATAAGAAGAAGATGACGAACGTGGAGAAATACGTCAGTGAACTGCAGAAAGACATTCTTATGGCTTGGAACGAATGTATACGTGCAGTATAGTAATACAGTACAATGCGTATACCACGCTTATTAGTAAGAAAAATATGCAACGCTTATACAGAGTTTTTTCCATGTAAAACTATACAAGTGATAAGCAGCTGCATAAGGACTTTTTTTATTAGTAAGACTGAAAGTGTGGTCGGATATGAACGTCGAAAATGAGGAGCCTGACTCAAGTATGTGGAAGCAATGCCAAACTCAACTAGGGGTTCAATGATCACCAACCTACGTTAAAGGTGGGTCCGGACTTGTTGCGTATCATCCGGTGATACGATACGATGCAACGCGAGAATTTTTCTCTACCGTATCATCCATGCGTATCCGCATCCAAGAACTCGTATCAAATCCATGGAAGGGGAAAAACGGAAGTAACAATCCTACCAACTGAATTACATGACACGGTTATATATATATATAAAAGAGTTTTGTCTGTACATTGCTCAAAATTTAAAAAGGTTGGTATTTCTGTATCAGTCATGTCCATAGTAACAAGGAAATGCACTTTTTGATTTTCCGTAATTTCTGTCTGTCTGTCCGTCTGTCTGTCTGTCTGTATGTATGTACACGCATCACGAGAAAACGGCTGAAGAGAATTTAATGAAAATCGGTATGTAAAGTCGGATGATGAACCACTACAATCTAGGCTATAAATTATTTTATTCACGCTGAGAAAAATGGTAGTTTAGGGGAAGGCCTAAAATTTAATTCTCATATACTTATGTTACTAGTGGTCCTATCTTAATGAAAATCGGTATGTAAAGTTCTAGAATAAGTCGCTACAATATAAACTATAAATAATCTTATTCATTCTGAACGAAATGGTAGTTTAGGGGAAGGCCTAACATTTTATTCGCAAATATTTGTGTTAAAAGTGGTCCTATCTCAATTAAAATACAGTAGGTATGCAAAGACGCTACAGTCTAGAAATGTTTCTAAAGCACCTCTTAAAATGTAATACTGAAAATTGCAATTCATTACGTACATTACAAAAATATTTGAGGTTGTAGGCCTCTTTTACTGTATCCGGTCAAAATACGTGAACTGTAGTGAACATAAATAACATTTCTTACAGCATAAGTTGAAAATGACGTGGATTTCTGCCCTCTTTCTTTCATTATTTTCTGCCTCCATTTCAAACTCGTGTATCGCAGCAGTGTTCGAGAGTGATTGGGAAAACTTCACCATACCTTCGCGGTTTGCGACGTAGCCACGTCATTATGGTTGAATAGCATATGCTCAGCGTGAGCACATCTGTTGTAAACGTTCGTAGTTAGTTTGTATGCTAAATTAATTTTGTTTATTTGAGTCCCCATGGCTTCTTTTTCTGTTAGCCCAATTTCTATCCATTCTCTTAGATATTTAAATAAATAAATAAATAGTCCGCCTCTGTGGTGTAGTGGTTAGTGTGATTAGCTGCCACCCCCAGAGGCCCGGGTTCGATTCCCGGCTCTGCCAAGAAAATTTGAAAAGTGGTACGAGGGCTTGAACAGGGTTCACTCAGCCTCGGCAAGTCAACTGAATAGAGGTGGGTTCGATTCCCACCTCAGTCATCCTAGAACGGGAAAAACAGAAGTAACAATCCTACCAACTGAATTACATGACACGGTAATGCCGGGATGGTACCTAACTTAAGGCCACAGCCTCTTCCTTCCCTCTTCCTTGTAATTAATAAAAAAAAAGCATGCTTCGCTATTTCATTAACATGTGGCTATGAAGTAAAGACCCTACCAAAAGTTTAGCGACACCTGCATAGTTCACGAACAAGATTTCTGCCCTAACATTTGGTCTCACGCAAACTATTTTTTTACAAGGAACTAGTAGGTACATATTTAGAGGAACATTGACATTAACATATCCCTCTTTGTTTTGAAGTTACTATTTTATTTAAAACAACTGGAAATAAAATAGCCATTTTTTAATACTTGAGAGATCTGGACATTTTTTTTGTTAGGGGCTTTACGTCGCACCGACACAGATAGGCCTAGGTCTTATGGCGACGATGGGATAGGAATGGGCTAGGAGTTGGAAGGAAGCGGCCGTGGCCTTAATTAAGGTACAGCCCCAGCATTTGCCTGGTGTGAAAATGGGAAACCACGGAAAACCATCTTCAGGGCTGCCGATAGTGGGATTCGAACCTACTATCTCCCGGATGCAAGCTCACAGCCGCGCGCCTCTACGCGCACGGCCAACTCGCCCGGTAGAGAGATCTGGACAGTATAATATGGAGATTACATTAATAATTTTTGTTATGGAGAAACAAAGATACCTGCAGAATATTTATTATTGTAATAGAGTCACAGAATATGCTTCCCGTTTTATATGTCGCAATACAAGAGGTCATAAAACAAACTTTACTCAACTTTGGCTGGACAGGAGACCCCTCAACCTACCAAGATCGTTTGTGTGTAAAGTTGTAGTGAGAAATTCAAACTCTTATTGCGTGTTTCTTCACCTTCATTCCCTCTCTCTCTCTCTCTCTTTTTTCTCGACGGGTTGAATGACTCAGGCGGTTGAGGCGCTGGCCTTTTTTTTTTTCGCTACTTGCTTTACGTCGCACCGACACAGATAGGTCTTATGGCGACGCGCGCTGGTCTTTTGACCCCATCTTGGCCGTCTCGATCCTGACTCAGTCCGGTGGTATTTGAGGGATCTCAAATACATCAGCCTCTTGTTGGTAGATTTACTGGCACGTAAAAAAACTTCTGCGGGACTAAATTCCGGAACCTCGGCGTCTCCGAAAACCGTAAAAGTATTTAGTGGGACGTAAAGCATCTCTTTTTCTCTCCTTAGTGAAGCCAGCAAGTATTCGATCTTTCTTTACAGTCCTCAACTAATTTGTTCAGTTCTCCCATATATCCTCCCATATATCCTGTTTATATTGTATATTTTATTAAAATTATTTAATTGCCTAGCATTCGCAGATGATCTTGCACTTCTTTCTTCTTCTTCTGTCACCGCTTTTCCCACACCTGTGATGTCACGGGTGCGAACTGCGTAGCACATGCGGATTTGGCCCTGTTTTACGGCCGAGTACCCTTCCTGACACCAACCCTATAGATCACTTATTGTGTATTTCTGTGGTGGTTGGTAGAGTGGCGTGTTATCTGAATATGAAGAGGCCAGTGCTGCAATAAACACGAACACCCAGTCCCCGAGCCAGAAGTATTAATCAGAAGCGATTAAAATCGCCCACCCGGCCAGGAATCGAACCCCGGACCCTCCGAACAGAAGGGCAGTACGCTGACCAATTAGCCAACGAGTCGGGCGCAGATGATCTTATACTACTTGCAAATAATTCAGAAGAAGCTAACATTCAAATAGAGGAACTTGGAAAAAATATCAACAAAAGTTGCATTTGAAAAAATAAAAATGATGCCAAACTTCAAAGCTGAAACACCGGCTATTCTACTAAACAATACAAAACAAACAAAGATTGTAAATAAGTCTAAATATCTTGGTGAAATTATAAGCTGGAGCTCCAATGCGAGAGCATGAATAGAAGGCAGAACATTTAAATTTAAAAAAAAAAAGCAATTACTTGGCCAAAATACAAGAAGAAATTTCTTTCGACCGAATTTCAACATTATTGTTCCGGCATTAAGCCTGAAGCGATTATTGAAACACTATTTAAATTGAACACCAAATCGGTAACGGGTAGACTGCACAAGGTTGACAGAAGGATTATGAGAATAATCATTCAATAAAAGGCACCAGGTAGATGGACAAGGGAGACTGTTGTCTGTTGAGCGGTGTCTTTAAAAGAAGGAAAGGTCACAATATGAAGATAAAGTTGAAATTCAAGAGGACAAATTGGGCAAATATTCGTTTATAGGAAGGAGAGTTAGGGACTGGAATAACTTACCAAGGAAAATGTTGAATAAATTTCCAATTTCTTTGCAATCATTTAAGAAAAAGCTAGGAAAACAACAGACAGGGAATCTGCCACCTGGGCGACTGCCCTAAATGCAGATCAGTAGTGATTGATTGATTGATTGATTGATTGATTGATTGATTGATTGATTGATCGCAAATTATTTATAGCCTACATTCTATAGTATTTATCGATAGGGCCACTAATAACATAGATATTTGAGAATTACATGTTAAGCCTTCCCTAAACAACCATTTCACTCAGCGTGAATAAAATTATTTATAGCCTTCATTGCAGTGCATCATTCTCCGACTTCACATACCGATTTTCATTAAATTCTCTTCAGCCAATTTCTCGTGATGCACGTACATACATACACACAGACAGACAGAAATGACTGAAATTTAAAAAGTACATTTCCTAGTTACTGTGGACATGACCGCTACGGACATATTATTTTTAAATTCAGAGCAATATATAGGCAGAACCCGTATTTTAGATATAGAGAGAGATTAGATGAAACCACGGTACTGAAATAACTATTTAAATACTTTTGGAAAAGTAAAACAAAAAATAATGTATTCAAAGAAGTCTAAGATAAGCAGATAAGACAAACTAAAAACTTTGCAACGAAAACAATGTCACATCTGATGAAGAAAAGGCAGCCAGGTCGGAAGGAATGAATAAAGGTTTCGGGAGAGGAATATGATGAAAGCTGAATTCCGGGCATATGGTTTGTTTTAATGCTCATATGTGGGCGCAAAATATGTAAATAAAAAAAATGTTCTGTGTTATGGGGCTTCCATATCATCAGGTCCCTCTTCTTGTACTCGTTGATTAGCTTTATCACGCACTCCTTACTCCACTCTATTACGAATATAAACACTGAATCAAAAATACGAATAACGATCTCTGGCGATGACTGTGTAACTCTGTACTCCAGCAGTTCTTTGTGTGCAACAGAGTAGCAATGGCGTGATGCAACGCGTGCATGTCCAGACTAGCACGTCTGCACTGCGTGTCGTCTCTTTGATGCGACGGCAAAAGACCGTCAAGTGAGCAAACAAGTCGTTGTGTATCACCGTAACATCGTTTTGTTGCGGAATGATGACACGGGGCACTGTCCATACTGATATGCAACGGAGATACGATACGGAGATGCGCAACAAGTCTGGACCCGTACCATGATGAGAGTCACCTCTTAGAGCCCCCACACACAAAAATCTAAGATAAGCTACGCTATGCTAAGCAATGCCAAGCTATGTTGTGCTATGCCAGGAATATAAAGCTAAGATAAGCTACGCTATGCTAAGTAATGCCAAGCTCTGTTGTGCTATGTCACTCATAGAAAGCTAAGATAAGCTACGATGAGCTAAGCAATGTCAAGCTGTGTTGTGCTATGTCACGAATATAAAGCTAAGATAAGCTACGCTATGCTAAGCAATGCCAAGCTGTGTTGTGCTATGTCACGAATATAAAGCTAAGCTAAACTATGCTAAGCAATGCCAAGCTGTGTTGTGCTATGTCACGAATATAAAGCTAAGCTAAATTATGCTAAGCTACGATATGCTAAGCAATGTCAAGCCATTCTGTGCTATGTGGTGGTGATTGGTGGTGGTGATTGGTGGTGGTGATTATTGTTTTAAGAGGAAGTACAACTAGGCAACCATCCTCTGCATAACACTAATCAGAAGGAAAATATGAAAGAAATCCGAAACTTCGAAAAATGAAGGCATCGGCCAAAGAAAGACAAGGGCCACGAAGGGCGTGAAAATGAAAGACTCCCTAGCCCTCGCAAACCTAATAGCGTCGGGGTCGGAAAACAACAAGAGTTGACCAAGGGAGGTCGGATAGGATAGATGAAAGTGAGGAGCCTGACACAAGTAAGTGTAAGCAATGCCAGGATTCATCTAAGGTCCCCGTGGTCGCCAACCCACGCTCCAAAGTTCAGAGACCCTGGGGGCCCCTTTTAGTCGCCTCTTACGAGAAGCAGGGAATACCGTGGGTGTTATTCTACCCCCCCCCACCCATAGGGGGATGCTGTGCTATGTCACAAATATAACGCTACGCTATGCTAAGTAATGCCAAGCGGTGTTGTGCTATGTCACGAATAGAAAGCAAAGATAAGCTACGCTAAGCTAAGTAATGCCAAGCTGTGTTGTGCTATGTCACAAATATAAAGCTACGATAAGCTACAATAAGCCACGCTATGCTAAGCAATGCCAAGCTGTGTTGTGCTATGTCACAAATATAAAGCTAACCTAAACTATGCTAAGCAATGTCAAACTATGTTGTGCTATGTCACGAATATAAAGCTAAGCTAAACTATGCTAAGCTACGCTATGCTAAGCTAAGGAATGCCAAGCCATGTTGTGCTACGTCACGAATATAAAGCTAAACTAAACTATACTAGGCAGCCATTTCAAGATGGCGGATTAATTGAAGAGGAGACCTTTTTATTTGCCGCTCTCGTAAAAAGAAAGAGAAAGGAGAGAAGATTCTGCATACGTGAGACTGGAAGAAGGATAATTATTGATGAATTTCATAATTTGTTTCAAGCATTGCAGGGAAAGGTGAAGAATTATAAACTTTCGTCTAAATCAGGAAAAGTTTAATGAACTTCTCTCTATTACTGAGGATGACATTAAAAAATGAATATAAAGTGTCCAAATTTTTGAAATGTAGAGTAAAAATGTACGTTGGACAAATTTGACCATTTTAGGTCCATTAATTGGTGCGTATTGACTAGGTTCATATAATATACTACAAGTGAGTGCTTGGTCCGCCCTGTCAATATATTATCAGTTTCTAATTTTGTACAATGTTTCACTCGTACATGCTTCAGGAGCCGTAACTCCCTTCATCAGCGATTTCTACATTTTACAACAATATATTCCCCATATCTTAAGATCTAACATTATTCAGTTTTACATGATACATCGTCAATATATAACATTATTTTTCACACATACACACAAAGTGGCCTTTTCTTGATAAAGTTTGTTGTCACGGAACATGCACGAGTGGAACATTGTACAAAATTAGAAACTGATAATATATATTGACAGGACGGAGCAAACAAACACCTGCAGTATATTATATAAAAATGTTAGCAACAGCAATACATGATACGTACAATCAATTTCCATAGTTTAATTTATTTCTTGTCAACAGCTGTCCTTCATGGTTATATCACTTTAGTAATTTGACAGATATATGTAATTTTGTATTTATTCAATCAGTCTTTCTTCCTTTCGTTTGTCTTCCATGATAATTTTACAAACAAGGAAGAAACAACTAAGCAATATAATAGTTACGAGGTAATTCACGAAAGCCACTCACACACATGAGACGACTGTTTGCTAGATACCGGGCAAAAACAGTGATTGTACGCATGCGCGAAGCCAGCTACAGCTGTGAAGATCGCCTCCTTGGCGATCTGTAAAATTTAGCTTGGCATTGTTTAGGTAGCTTAGCAAAGCGGTCTGTGTGTGCCATTCCATGTAACTTCATTGGAGCGATTTTTTTCCTTGCGTAGCTTAGCTTACCTTAGCTCATCTTAGCTTAGCTTACCTTAACTTAGCTTTCTGTATGTGGTAGCCTTTACAACAGCCTCCTGTCGCCACCCATGCGAGCTATGAAACCCAAGAAACGCCATGTAGGGCTCTCTAAAGACTAGGTATGCTCGCCCGCCATTATGGTTCATTCCTGCACTACGTTGGTAAGGCAGTTGACCGCCCCAGCCTTGTATATCCTTCTTTTGTACTGTTCTCCACGCTAGAAAATAACGCTAAACATACTGTAAAAATACTCATTCTCAGTATTACTCAAACGGTTACTCAATATAAATATTGTATACTTAGTGTATTATCGTGTAATGTTTACTCGAGACGGTGAATTAAAAGCGAATAGTCGTACATAATTTGCCTTTTAATGAACAAGCAAACTAGGCATATACTCTCACTGGGGAAATATTAGAAAAAAATAGCTTACTAATTAATCGATTTTTTTTTATTATTGATAAGTAGACTACGTTGTTCTGAAGCTATGCGTTGCGGTACCGTGAAATGAAATGAAGGGAGACCGTGGTATTCATATAGGCTACTGTCATTATTAAATCGTGGAATTTGACGTGGTAATCGGTCAATGTCGAAGATATATAAATTATGATAGAAGATTTTGATACAATATGATCTCAGTCAGTATTTCATATTTGCGTGAAATTGAGTCAGCGCTATTTTGAATGTTGTCGAAATAATAAGGAAAATATTCTTCGAACAAAAATAACGCTGAAATGTGATGTACGAACACATTCAAGTAACTGAGATTCTTTAAATTTATGTCTTTCTTCTAAAATTTAGTCCCTTTTCTTATTTACCAGTATTTAAAAAATGCATTCTATGTGTAAAATAGACTTAATTTTCAGTGAGTGTTATGAATCTCATCGGCTTATGCAGTCGTAATGAATAGAGGATTTTAGTTTATTCAACAGAATATTCATGAAACAAATGTTATGTTGTTATAAATCACATTCGGGAAGAAAATAGGAATAAAGTAACTACTTCTATAGCTGAATCTTCTCTCCCAACTGATAATCAGTTACCAGTGACTTCTAAGAGGAGTAATATTTTACAAATTTATTGTCTCCTTTTATAACAGTTTTTACAAAACAATAACATTCCTTGTTTAAATTTTTCTCTTCTTTTCTGAAGCAAGCTCGTTTCCGTACATTCTTGTTAATGTCCACAACAGCATAGGATCGAATTTTGAAGAAGTGTCTAACAATGTTTTCTTTTAAATTACAGCATGTACTGGCACATTTATCATTCAACATTTTCTCCATTACAAGATTTGCACCATTTTGCATTATATAATGCGTTATAGTGCCTAGAGAAGACCTCACAGTTACATATTCATTTCATAACTTCACATTTTGGTTTCTTTAGACCACCCAAATTTTTTAATACCGTACGAATGTTTCAGAGCTTGAGTCAGAAAGCTCATAGTTTAAGACCTGTCTGCATGTAGGCCTAACACAGATCTTGGTTTTCAATAATGCATTTGTGTACTACCACCGACGTTAAACAAATTATTTCTGTCATATGAAGTTCATTTTGACAAATATTGTAACTGTGATGTTTGGATGTTGAACTCCTGTTTCCGGACTTTGGGGGTAGAACTGAATATTGCATGCCCAATGTGACTGAATTAAGGGGTAGTAGTAGGCCTAATGTCAGTTGGAGCTGGATGCAGGTTTGAGTCAGTAGTTGAAGTAGGTGTAGCAGAAGCAGTGGACGCAAAATGCACCGGAAGAGAATCTAGACAACCTGTATCCCGCAGTAGACACATTACTACAATTAGGTGCAGAACAACCCACCATTATGTAATAAATATCCACAGAAATATAGCACTATTCTGTCCCTGCACGCGGTGATTAAAGCGATACGTTCAACGTGACGAAGCGAGCGCTCGTAGGAGAAACTAGAGTTTGATCACATGGCCCATTGTGCATGCATGAACCAAAATGGCGGCTAAACATACCCATCTTATAGAGCCTTAACGCCATGCTTATTTAAAGGTGTATGCCTTTTAATTGCTTACGGTTATTTACCGCACAGAAGATTCCTATAAAAAGACAGCCCGTCCAGAGGGAAAAACAGCAACATCGGTCCATCGCCATGACCGTTTCTGCTCATTTGGTCCGTCCAGTCTTTCTGTAACAAGAAATCCAAACTATTTCAAATATTCAATGTTATTTTTTTAAATTTTCCAAGAACATTTATAGGTTTGTCATAATGCCAAAGAGTAGGCCTACCTAAAACACACAGTTAACTACTCTGGAAGCCAAAAAATTGTAGCTATGTTAAAACACAGGATCCCGTTAGATCTCCGAAGTTAAGCGACATTGGGCATGCTTACCACTTTGGTGGGTAGTCCACGTGCTGTTGGTAGAAGAGGAGCGGAAAGAAATTAGCTACCCTACAGGAAGTAAAACTCTAGTTCGTTGGCCCCCAGCTCAGCCATTTTTATATGTTGTTCTCCATTTCCCATTTCCAGGACCTCCGCAGTTGTCTAGCTCTCCACCTCTTCCTTCCTTTCTCCAACCATCTTTGTTCGATATATGGAAGAAAGCTTGGTATTGCGATAAAAATACGTTTCAGGAGCGTATATCCAGTGTTGTGCCCGTGTCAAAATGATATACTTAGTATCGTACCGTATTTATTAACAATTAACAAATCAGTGTACTGCTATATGGCGGCTGATGGTGGAGCTGTTGAGGATCAGACCAACCTTCTGGCTGAATACTCAACATACAACAACATACAATGCAAACAACATTAATTTTGTTACCTTTATTTGGTGTAGTTAAACATTGTCCTTGTGGCAGTCCAGAATGTCTGGGAAGTCATTAAGTTTTTCAGTACAGACCACATATATAGTGCCACCATGATGGGTGTCGCGGAACTGATGGGTCAACTTACCCATCTGTTCTGCGGCACTTATAAGGGAGGAATTATCTCTGTGGTCTATCTATGCTTTTTGCATTGCAAAACAAAGTGATTGTCGAAGTAAATGGTTAATGGGGAAACGTAGATCAAGATGAACGAGAGAATGGCTGTAAAAGGGAGGTGAATTTCCTCGTGTGAAGCTACTACGAGAACTATGTGATGGGGCAGAAGACTGTTGTAATTACTTGAGGATGTATGTTGAGACATAGCCATGTGCTGAATTTAGTGATGCCTTACATTTTTATAACTGTCTCTTTGTTGCCGATACATCTATCTACTTGTATTTCTCAATCATGGCCTTGTATGCCTGGCTCTTCTTATGACAATCATTATAATCCTTGCTTTTCATTTGCCAAAAGGAAGGGAAATTGTGATAGGTACAGCTCTATAAACTCACACAGAAATTAACGGGAACACTGGCGGGGATCAGACATACTAAAATTTGTACTTGCAACTTTACGTGTTACAGATAACATCAAATAACTATAGAGAATACGTGCCACTTTGCTAGATATCGCGTCCGACTCGTTGGCTCAATGGTCAGCGTACTGGCCTTCGGTTCAGAGGGTCCCGGGTTCGATTCCCGGCCGGGTCGGGGATTTTAACCTTCATTGGTTAATTCCAATGGCCCGGGGGCTGATTTAAGGCCGAGTCGCCAGGTGCGCCACTGTCAGCATGTCTCTCAGTTTTGCATGGGAAAATACGGTATTGTTTTAAGAGGATGTACAGCTAGGCAACCATCCTCTATATAACACTAATCAGAGAGAAAAAATGGAAAGGATCCGACAATTCGAAAAATGAAGGTATCGGCCAAAAATAAGACAAAGGCCACGAAGGGCGAGAAATTGAAAGGCTTCCTAGGCGCCGAGTGCTCTAATACCGACGGGGTCGGTAAAGAACAAGAGTTGACCAAGGGAGGTCGGAAAGGATAGATGAAGGTGAGGAGCCTGGCACGAGTAAGAGGAAGCAATGACAGGACTCAGCTAAGGGCCCCGTGGTTGCCAACCCATGCTCCAAAGTTCAGAGCTCCTGAACCCCTACTAGTCGCCTCTTACGACAAGCAGGGGATACCGTGGGTGTTATTCTACTGCCCCCATCCACAGGAAGATTTAAACGACAAGATGGAACTGTGTGGACACTCTGCAAGATGTACGTCTTGACGAATGACTTGCGTGATCCTAGCGTGTAAACTGGCCTAAACTGAGGGCAGGTAGGAAATATGGAAAGCGGAAGGCTTATTCTACTAAATGAAAGTAATGCTTCATTCAGGCAAACGTGTCTAATAATAAATGGGGTATAATTTATAAGAGTTAGGTTTGATTCTGTAATGACTGTTGTATCGATTAACATATCACACATCATCCTCATCATTTTGAGAAGGCATTTGAAGCTAAATATTTACGTTTTAACGTAAATTATAGGCTATTGTATAACTTCTTTCCGAACAAAATCTTCATATCTTCAGCACTAATATATTCATTATGATCCAGTATAACGGAGAAAGACAATTTAATCTTCAGGAAGGTTACGTGTTAAAAGAAATTAAAGTTTGTGACTTACGTGATATGCGAGGTCCTTAAAACCTAACCACATTCCTGTTATTCTTCCCTAACAGCGATGTTTTGATCAAGGAAACACTCAGTAAAATATAACAGGAGTCATGGAGGTCCAATATAATATAAAGGAAGTGCACTTGTCTTACATTTACTCTGTGAGAAAAGACGGTAACATATGAAGGATGCAAGCAACCTAGAGAGGCGGAAGCGCTGCCTGGCTGAAGCTAATTGAACGAGCGTCCACCATGTTTTCAGTGGTCACATAAGCAAGCGGGCGTGGTTGTCGAATGACAAAAAATGTTGAAAATACGGATTATACCATAGAATCGCTGGTGAAAAATTAAAGTCAAAGCCTAGAACATTAATAACAATAGAGTACGATTAGCGCCAATTCATCGATGTTGTGGTGCGATGCCAAATTCACGATGTGCTAATTGTAGGGTAGTTCGAAAAGGATACGTAAGGAGAATCGTCATATAGTGACATACGAACAGACCACGAAATCGGAACAAGAGCGTTACCCTGATAGGCTGTTGTGGTTAAGCGTAAATTACTATGTAAACCGTGGATATAAATGAGTACTCCCCAACTCGAAAGGGACCTACAATAGGTTACAACCTCATTCTGACCATACTTTTAAATGTACTGCATCCCCTTGAGTACCACTATGATTGTTTAAGTTATTTATTTATTTATTTACTAAAAAGGGCTAGTATTGGAAAGGAAGAAGTCATGGTCTTAATTAAGGTACAGCTCCAGCATTTGTCTGGTGTGAAAATAGGAAACCACGGAAAATGATCTTCAGGTCTTCCGAAAATGACGTTCGAACTCACCATCTCCCGAATGCAAGCTAACAGCTGCGCGATCCTAACCGCAAGGCCAAAGCGCTCGGTAAAATTATTTATTATAATGTAAGGGACATATAATTGTTTTCCCATTACCGCATCATACTGGAATTACTAGCTAAAAGGTAACCGTGAAAATTGTACATTATGAAGTGTAGGCTAATTTTAAATATTAATGCGACTGTCCTCTACAATGAATACTTCATACATTTCATAAACAGCAGTAAAATACTGTATTTACCATTCTTGGTGTATGTTTGACTAAAATAGGCCTACATCAAACCAACGACCAAGCACAAAGAGTGACACACAGCCTTTAGGGCCATTATGGAGCGAAAAGAACCTGAATATCAAACTTCGGCGAATCATACACCACCAAACAGATGGCAACAATAATGAACTCTCAAGGGTAAAAGACAAACAGGTATCGGTACCAAGAAATCATCACTTTTCATAAATCCGTAAAAGGGGAACATTATCAATCACCATACATACGCAGTACCTTACTCCGACAAGTGCAGCCGCACGCTGAACATTCTTAAAGGCATTTAACTTTCCACTTCTTAACATTCACGATGTTTAATCGCAACGCACAATCTCCATGCCACCTCATCGTGTATGTTCTCGCTCCATCTCGTTTTGTCTTGACAACTCAAAACATGGCTACCCTATATGAAGTTGCCTCCGCATGGTGCGCTGATATCAGGCATGCAGCCCCTCTATGTTATTGTAGCTCATTGGAAGCAACCCTTCTTCTTCTGGTGCCTTCCATTGAGGATAACTGGAATGACTTACGAGTACGGAGAAGTTAACCTTTTTATAGTCTTTTCTAAAAACTGTCTTGAGTGCATAATGGCTAATGAGCTACTGTAACTCGATATATTTTTATTGTCTAATTTTTTCATATCATTGTAATAGATTTCGATAATTAAATACATTTATATAAAATACAAAGTCATGTCTTAAAGGAGAAAAACTTCATCCTGCTTTTTATCAGGTAGTAGCGTCCCGAGAATGGATGTGACATTCCCACGCATTAGAGTTATGCTAATGCACTGAAGAAAAAAAAAGCAGTTGATCGCGTATCGCCGGAAATTCGAGCAGTTCGTTGGCCAATCTTTGATAAAACTTAGGCAATCATTGCCCCAGGTACCACTCGATTCAATGGCTACTGGCACGAAAAAGAATTTGTCCAACAAATCGCTCTATTTTCTTCTGTTAGCATTTTTCGTACTTGCGGCTGCACCTCCAGCACTCATTTACGAAAGGAGAAGATTGGACTGGGCGAATGTGCCGGCACAGGTAAAATTCCACACGAGAGATATACCCCTTTTCCATGGCACAAGTGTCATTCCGACCGGCATTTTACCGTCTGAACGGCGGCTGAACTTTACTTTTCATACAGGAAAGGCCATGGAGGCCACGTCGATCGACGTAGGTACCACAAGCTGAGCATCAGTGAGGCTCGCAGACGGCTTCTTCTTCTTCTTCCTCTTCTTCTTCTTCTTCTTGAGGCGCCTTCTCCTAGCGGAGGTTGGCGGTCCACATAGCCAGCTCTGGACGTGATGTTGCAGCATGGAAAGCATCTTCTGAAGTGCAGTTGTGCCATCTTCGGATGTCCTTCAGCCATGAATTCTTCCTCATGCCAACAGACCTTTTCCCCTGTATTTTACCTTCAATGATGAGTTGTAATAGCTGGTACTTCTCGCCTCTCATAACGTGACCTAGATATTGGGTTTTTCTTTTTTTAACAGTAAGTAATAGTTCTTTTTGTTTCTTCATGCGATGAAGGACTTCGTCATTTGAAATTTTCAGCACCCACGGTATTCGGAGTAGGCGGCGATATAGATACATTTCAAAAGCATCAATTCTTTTTTCTAGATTTTGGTCAAGGGTCCAGCTTTCACATCCAAAGAGAAAAATGGAGAATACATAGCACCGAATCATTCGCATTCTTAATTGCACACTTAGGTCCAATTTTGTAAATAGCTGTTTCATGCTAAAAAATTGCCTTCTGGCCTGTTCTATTCTAGATTTTATCTCCCTCTTGGAATCACATTCCTCATCTAGCACAGTACCCAAGTATTTGAAGGAGGATACTTGTTCAATCTTACTGCCGTTTAATTGACAGTGCGCTGATAATGCGTAAATCGCATTGGTCAATACCAGTCGATCTTAATATCTCTATCATCTTTTCATGTTTCACAAAGTCGAAGGCTTTTTTGTAGTCAATAAAACAAGTATATACATCGACATCCATGTCCCTGCACCTCTGTACTAGTACATTTAAGGAGAAGAGTGCTTCACGTGTGCCGACCCCATTTCGGAAGCCAAACTGGGTCTGATCCATATAAGATTCACATTTCTTGTAAATCCGGGTGTGTATCATTCGCAGAAATATTTTGAGGACATGGGACATCAAACTAATCATACGGTAATCATCACACTGGGAGGAGTTCTGCTTCTTCGGTATTGGTATGAAAGTTGATCTCAGCCAGTCAGAAGGTATCTTTCCTGATGTATAGATGATGTTGAACAACGGTGTTAGACGGCTTCTCCCAAACGTAAAGCCTAATTTCAATAATTTCTCTGACACTTCGTAGTCAAGTGCTAGTGTCGCTATGAAATCTGTTTATGTACTAGTCAGTAGGTTAGGTTAAGGTTAATAAAACTTTATAATAGGTTCGCTTCTCTGTTCATGGTTTTCATCATAAGATCTGCAAGCGACAAAATATTATAATCCGAACGAAACTTGCGTCTGTGAATCATGTGAAAATTTCTGTGACCCCTATCATGCGAAACTGTGTGAGAAAAGAGGTATGTAATGGGTTGAATTTTATACATGAACATTTAATGTTTTATATACGCACATTGTGCACTACTCCTTTAACATAGGTGAAATTACGAGTTCACTTACTTCACTATGTTGTCAGTTAGAAACGGAACCAAGCACACCGAAGATCATGCCGATTGAATTTACGTAATATATGTATTACATACTATACGCGAACCTTTGCTTGAGCCCTGAGCTCCCTAGTGCTGAATCGGTAGACCTCGGTTATCTTCGACATCCATATTGGCAACCTATGAAAAACAAACTATGCATCGCTGTGCGACATCTGGCGTACACTTTACGAACTAGTACTGATGTTTACACAGCAATGCCAAACTATATAATTCATGCTAGGAACAAGATTCGCATCGAGAAATGTTATATAATGTTAAATAATGTATGTGTGACAGAGTTGTTGGCGTAAGATAATAAATGTTTAGAAAATTCATAACGATCGATCATATTATCGATTCAATTCATATTTCATTTCCATCCAGTTGGCAATATAACCGGAACCGTCAGCGCTCCCTACTTAACCCGCATCCCGTAAAAATCGGGCTCAAGAAAAAGTTCGCGTATAGTAGTAACCCTTACTCAATTTAAAGGTTGCCTCAAAGACAAAGTATAGTCTAGTATAGTCTATTTAATACCAACAAATATAGTGTAATGGAAAAATAAAAGTCTACTGAATTTTACAGAAAATCACCAAGGATGGTTTCTTAAAATATTGACGATTTCAATGTCAATATTAAAAAATTTTGGCAGGTGAAATGTCTTGCAGAACTGAACGAATTTTCAAGGTACCGTACACCTACTCCCGGTCCTTTTTAGGTTGTATGCTATGCTTCCTTGTAGAACGGAACTGTGGGCTCGTAAATTCCCTTCTTCTCACGATCAACATCGTAAGGTTGACTCGCGGAGGATTCGAAGTGGACGGTTGAATCGATTGTATCCTGCATTGTTGTCTTTGTAGGCAATTGTATCGATCCTTCGAGTCCTTCCAATTTCTGCCAAACCATGGATTTCTTCCGGTTCTTCTCAGGGCTTGAGCAATAGTGGTTTTCATTTGATGATGCCTAGTGATGCACAGAGTTTCGCCTGGTCTGACACTGCGGTTTGCCGGTTAGAGTCCCGTTGGTCGAAAAATATTTCACCATCAGAATATTGGCCATCAGGGTATGGGAGGTGGTGGTAGACATTTAGAAGGGTTACAATCGGTTCATTGACGAAACCTTTAATATCCATCCTTGACCAACGTACAACAGCCCCTACAATGTATACAAACGTTCAGGAGACGTCAACGAACTTCAAATTGGAAGTCAAGGTTGCACACGAGATATTTTGTTTTCAGAAGTGCTGTATTCTGTCCGCTCTCCATTTAACATCTCCTCTGAGGCCGTGTTGAAAGAAGCTGTCGAGGATGTTAACGTAGGAATCAGGACAAATGGCAAGATCGTTAATAACATCCACTGTGCGTTTGGTACCGTTGTCTTAGCCAGTAACCTTGCTGATCATCAAATTATTATTATTTATTATTAATAATAACATCGTAAGGATCAGCACAGCATTCGATCGATCTGTTCATGAATATTGGCATGACCAAGCTGATCGTATTTTCGAAAACACCTAAGCAGGCCTCTCTGCACATCAACAACACAATTGTTCAGCAAGTGTGTCATCCTTCAAATATCTTGGGACTACAATGACTGAGCATTGCGGTCTCAAGAATGAAATCTCATCCAGGATTGGGCAAGCCAAAAATGTGTTCAACAGTATGAGGGGTTCTATTTATCAGTATATATCTCAACCTTCAGCTCTGAGTTCGGATGTTGCGATGCTACGTTTTCCTTATCCTTCTGTGTGATTGTGAAGGCTGCAAGCTCAGACTTTGCTGGAGAGGTGGATTGAAGCTTTCGAAATTGTCTTGTACAGAAGAATGATTCGCATATCCTGCGTAGAAAAGAAGATCAATGAGCAGGCTCCGTGGTGGCCAGACTGAGCCACACTGAAAAGAGTCGGGATATCGATGGAACATCATACGGGACTCGGAATTTTCATGCAGGAAATCCAGAACTACATTTGTTATAAGCGGACGAGCCCCCACCATTGTGTCTCTATTGGTAGTCTTGTTGCAGAGAGTTGTGGAAGGAAACTGTTTTGCAACATGCACGCTGTTGACTGTGTCACTGGAAACGATTGGCCCAAAAATCCATGATTGGAAAGTGCAGCCCCCCCGACACACATGCTGCAAACTGTACTCGCCGTTGCCTGCCATGCACCATTAGTTTATGAGCTGTTGTAATTTTGTGTGAGAAAAGGTCAAGTTCAGATTGCAGTATTCTCTAAATTGACCGGAGAAAGATGCCCAGCTGAACACTGGCAATTTTGCTTAATATGGAGGGGCTCCGAGCCACAGCAGCAATATTCTCCGGTGAACGGACCAGCTTGAGACGGGGACATTTTCTCTTCGGTCTCAAACTGTCTGGCCAGTCTATACGCCGCCTGCTGGGAGGGAGCCCACCGGATACTGAAATTAGCACGAAACCTTTCCTGAGTCCGAGTTACATTCTTTGTTTCCGCATAAAAGAACACTGTTTTCACCTTCTGATCAAGCGTCAATCTCCCTTTCTCCGCCATAGAATAAATTGAAGCCGATATGTATGCGAAATATGTTGAATTACGCATGAAGTAAATTTTTTCTTCACAAAAGGACATGACTCTGAGACCATATTTACACATGTTATAAACCATTTTCAATCTATGACATTTCGTGCGCCACACTGTACATTGATGCTTGCAATACTGTATTGTTAAACATGATAATCGTTTGGGGATTTGACATATAACGAAGGTAAACTGTGAGAATCTTTTACATAGGATTCATACCAAGTACATCTTTCCACACGGCAAAATTCCGCAAGATTATCATCCTTATTTCGTTGTTTGATATTAATTTTCAACAGACACGAAATCATTTGTTCACACAAATAAGATGCGTAGAATTGGATTAATACGTTTTAAACCTTCTTTGATCTTGCGAGAAAGTCCTTTCTCACCGATGGTGGCAAATACTCATGTCAAATCAGGGTGCGGAATCGCGAGGATGGGGTGGGGAGAGAGGATTTTCTCTCCACCGACGATTTTATCTCAAAGGTTCCTCCCTACTAACATTGCCCGGTGGGGGGAGGGGTATTTTTTCATTATAAAATAATGAGGAAAATGTAGAAATATATTACTGAAATTAATATTTTTACTGCGCATATTTTCATAAAAACATCAGCAATAATACACATAATATAGAAATAATAGAATGACTGCCAGGCGTTGAGCAATAAAGCAACGTTGCGGTGGCAACTCCTCACCTGCAGCCTATTGTTCACGTTTCACTCTGGCAAATCCATCTGAAACCGGGCAAAAATATAATTTACTTGAAGCCTTCCTCCCTTGTCACGCTCTGAGCAGTTCGAGCTTACATTATTCCTGTACTTCTTGAAGAGATTGTATTTTTCCGATAGTAGCCAATAGGACAATATTCACTTAAGGAGTGTACGCACGAAATAACTTTCCAATGCTTATCATTATATTTATTACAACAGAATTTAAAAAAAAAGATCTGGGTTGGGGGGAGTAATTTACTTGCTGGGGAATTATATACCACCTCTCCCGCCGGGAACTGCGTGAAATAAACAGTAGTAGTTAAACCCTATGGTCCTTCCCCTCCCCCCACACCAAACCCCACCACTTCTTTCTGATTTCACACCCTGTGCCAAATCATCAGCGAGGTTCGTGTGTACTGATCACTACAGGAAGTTAACGGTTGACTTTTATGACTTTCATTTCGAAGCGAGTTTTTCTTCATGTCTTATTCATTAGCTAAAAAATTATAAAAAACATTCCAGATTTATTTTATTTTGAAATGAGAAGGTTCTCATATGAAGACTACATTTTTCGAGAAAATAGTGGTAATTTATTGTTAATTAGATACAAAACAGTAATATTATTGGAAAGAACACACATTCCTACCATAGGCAAAGTTGTTACTCACTGATTACAATTACTATATGACGACGTATTATCTTCACTGACTTAGCATGTGTGACACATGAAAAACTACAACAGTTCGAGAGGCCAACACAATGTTCCAATGCTGGTGGGACTACGATAGTAACTCGCCTCATATGAGGTCTTATGTTAATTGCAGAGTCATTATTATGCATGCATGCATACTTAGACAGGCCGCACACTTGTCTGTATTGTACAGGTTGCATGCCAATGTTATCATCACAACCATCGAAAGTTTCCATTCAAAACTGGAGGAGGTGGGGCGGGTCACCTAATGGGTAACGTCCCCTTCCTGGCCAGGAGATTTGAGGGAGGCGTGAAGGAAACAAGAGATGGTTAAATGGAAGTGAGATTTTTTGCGAGGAGAGTTTTCGCCCTCTTGGCTTTTACGAAGAGTGTAGTTGAGTAATGTTTGATGGCTGGTTGAGGGTTATTCTTTGGGCAAGTGAGGTTCATTGTGGATGAAACGAGTTTGGAAATGACCAAATTGATAATGGAACATTGATGGCTGATTGGGTATGAGGTGTCAACAGGAAACTGCTGCCATATAACAAATGCAGTTCCACTCCAGTGTTGCTACTGACGTCTATGTGGTACTACAGACCATCAGACCGCATCTAGCTTTTAAAAACAACTACAAAGCAAAAGATGAACTTCAGTAATTACTCTAAAAATGATAAACAAATCAGACTAGTAGAAAAGTGCAGTGATCTTAAAGATTACTCATCCAGTACTGTAATTGCTGAACTAAATTAATACAGGAGAAAATGTGAAAAGAAGTGGGGGAGGCATTGCACCAGAAAGATTGGTACAGCGATATAGTATCCATTATATTTTTATATAATTATCTGAAAATTTATTTTTATTAAATTACAGTGATACTGTGTCGAAAATACCTGCGTGTAAGTTTCTAGCGTGGGTTTTGAAAACCAACTTATGTTACTGCTCTTGCATTTTGTTTTAACTATTGAAACTTCAACTGATAATACGCACGCAGATAATGGAGAGTCTACTGGATAACGCAATGCATTATATGGATTATAATACACATACATTAAAACTGTTTGAAGCTAAGTTGCACTACTACCACTACAAGTTTTCATTCCTGACTCAGAAGGAGTAAGGCAGTATGGTTACAACCTTTCTCTGGCCAACAGATATGGGCGAGCTAAGTGACGTATGGGAATAACGAAACTGGTTGAGGTCGATGTGATGGTTTGATGGGAGGGAGTAGTTATCGGCTTCTTGGCTAAAGATTTGAAAATTTTGTACAGAGTTGTTATCCGATGTCTGAGGGATTCTATTTCTGAACTGTTTTACGTATGTACTGACAGCTGCTACTTAAAAAGAAATATATATTTTGTTGATAGGAAAATGAATGGGTGACAATGGGCCTGGGTGAAAAGGTAGAAATATTTGTCAAGAAGGAAACAGTATCTATAATATGAAATAATAATTATGATAATAATATACTTACACGAATGGCGTTGGTGTCACCGGAATGTGACGTAACGGAAAATTACCGGTAAACTAGCTAGCCTATTAAACGTTCATTACACAAACACCTATATAGCTTCTAAAACAATAAAATACGATGATAATATCAATAATAACAATATTATTAATAATAAAGCTAAACAATATTCAAAGCATCCATTGACATCACCGGAAAATGACGTAGCGGAAAATTACTGACGAACTAGCCAGCTGGCCTCACACCAATGACAGAGCATTACACCACCTTGCACCCTTGCTGCACTAGCAAGGTGAGAGGAAACACTACGAGAGCACTTCATTAAGGTAAGTTCTAACTTCCAAGTATTAAAAGACTACAAACAGAATCAAAACATGAATGTTTCTACATTTCTAAAATATTTTTATCAATAAAATATGTGTGATTTGATTGAATTTGATGATGTTCTTTCAAGTACGAAACATGTCATTCTTGTTCTGTACCCAGCATCTCTTACGGTACTCTATATACTGAACACAACTTCGTACATTCAAAGTTTATTTCAGTGTCATTACTTGTTCAATAATGTATTTTTACGGGTACGTTATAGTGTTATATTCAGTGTTCGACACACTGAAAAGCTCTGAAGTTACATTAAATAGATAGACGAGTGATGGAAGAAAACGGATGATGGAATGGACGAGTAGGCGAGTAAGTGATTAGCCGAGTTAACTGGTTATGAGGAATTTTTCTGCGTGGGTCTTCGTCCTGATCATTATAGCAACGAATGTATACGCATGCACAGAAATGGTGACCCGAGATAAAAAGATAAACACGTCCTCACTCCAGTACTGAAAAGGAAGGGAGGGAGTGAAGAGGTAGTGTTGAAGGCCACACCAGTACCGAAAAGGAGGAAAGGGAGTGAACGGGTAGTGCTTAAGACACAGTGTGTGTAATGCTGTACAGCCACGTCTGTGCCAGTTTCAATCACAACAGTTTTATAGCGGGCTGTCTACCTGCAGCAATGCGTTAAGCTTTGTCACCATTTCTGAGCATGCGTGTACAAGTGAGGAAATGGGGATCTAGTATGAAGGGAGGAAAACGTGATGTTTTAAACCGAGATTTCGAGTCGGTAGAATTGGAAATGGGTGTATTAAGTCCTACGTGGATGGTCTGAAAATGGAGATTTAAAGCTTTGTTGTCTACTCGTTGAAAGTGAGTTACGACGAGGTGATTATGATATGGAAAGAGATTCATAAGTGAGAGGGTGAAGCAACTGATGATATCGAGTCAGTTGTGGGAGAAGAGGGTGTCTGTGGTATGGAGTGGAGCGACTAGTTCCAGCTTGGTTATCGGTGGGGCGAGGTGGGCTAAGTGTGGCATTGTTGTGGGGAGTTGGTATTGGGACATCGCGGTGTAGGATGAGACTGATCGCAAAAGCCGAAGTTTAAGTTTATGAACCATTACTTCATTAACATTATTTTACGGTGAGCTACAAAGCTAATCCTGAGGTACATTTGGATTTGGGCTGCGGTTACGGAACATCTCACTTCTACAAGCTAGTAGACGCTTTCGCGCTTGTTCTTGATAGTTGACCGCATGCCAGTCTGAGCAAGTTCTTTACAAGCGATATAGCGCTCTGTAGGTGAAGAGTTATTTTGATCTGAAAATTGTTTTCTGATATCTTGATATTTACATAGTAGAAGGTATTCAGTGCACCCAATTTATGAAAATCGACGTGAACTCGGTGAATTCCATCATTTGCATAGAATGCTTAAAGATTACGAGCAATATTTCGAGAATATTATCGAATGAGGCCAGTTACATTTTACTATATGTCAGATAATACTAGATCACCAGGAATGTATACAAAATTAAACATTAAAATATAGCGGGAAGGCCTGAGGCTCTGTATGGAGCCGAAACACTAAAACTAATGCAGAGAGGTGAAATGAACAGAATTATGAACATAGAAAGAACGTTGGGTAGAAGCATTCTTGGCTCAAGGACAACAGAAGCAGAATATAACAGGACACAATCTAATAAAGAAGTCGATGTATATGTGAAGAATACAGTACACACCATGCATAAAAGAAGATTGCCATTTTTAGGACATTTGATCAGAATGAAAAATGACAGACTGACAAAACAAAATTTCAATACAATTATAAAGCTTAAAATACAACCAACAAGGTTTACGCAGAGATTAATGGATCTCAAAGAAGCAAACATTGACAGTAAGGGTACACATAATATGAAGTTATATAGGGACAACATTCAAAAAGTCAGGCGAGTTGGCCGTGCGGTCAGCGGCACGCTGCTGTGAGATTGCCTCCGGGAGATAGTGGGTTCGAATCTCACTGTCGGCAGCCCTGAAGATGGTTTTTCGTGGTTTCCCATTTTCACACCAGGCAAATGCTGGGGCTGTACCTTAATTAAGGCCACGGCCGCTTCCTTCCAACTCCTAGATCTTTCCTATCCCATCGTCGCCATAAGACCTATCTGTGTCGGTGCGACGTAAAGCCACTAGCAAAAATAAAATTCAAAAAGTGATCTTCAGAAATGAACAAGAAAGAAAAGGAAAGCAGGCGCACAATGTGTAACAGTTCCGGAAACAGAAAGCAGAACTAATGAAACAGATGTGGACGGAGATGAAGAAAGAACATAGCAAGAATTGAAGTATTGATTTAATGTGCTCTGTAAAAGGTGCTATTCGATTAAGATAATACTGTATAAAGGACCTTATTACAAGGCGCATAAAAACATTTCATTTCAGCAGAAGAGAAACTTGCAGTAACACTGAGATACGGAAATTGATGAAATTACAATTATAATCATATTTTCATTTCTATATCACTCATCCCAGGCAATAACAAGATAAATAAAAAACTAAAGTTCTCAGTGGAAGCATTTTTTGTTTTTTAAACAATACTAAAGCTTTCAATAAAAAAAGAAGCCTGTTGACCTCCAAGGCAATATCCCTACCAGTAAGAAAGCATTTCATTAAGAGCTTCATTTGAAGCATTGCGACCTATGGCTCTGAAACCTGGACTCTATTAAAGGCTGATAAGAAAAGAATAAATGCATTTGAAATGTGGTGCTGGCGTCGAATGTTACGAATTTCCTGGACTCACAGGATAACAAATGAAGAAGTTCTCAAGAGAGCTGAAGAAACCATAAGTATAGAGAAACTGATCGCGAAAAGATGATGTACTTGGATAGGTCATTTACTCCGGCATTCATCATGGTGCACCACACTGCTTGAAGGGAAACTGGAAGGAAAGACTAGAAGAGGACGATCAAGAGCAGGGTTCCTTGGTGGCATTAAAGGGCGACGTCCATATAAACTAATCAAGCAGCTGGCTCAGGATAGAAGGTCGTTGGACGAGGACAGTCGTGCTATCCACCAACCATCAGGTTGAGGAGAATGAGAGAGAGAGAAAGCATCGATTAACCAAATGTCGTCAAACCATTCTGCGTTATATGAACCAACTTAAAAAAAATAATGGTTTTGATTTGATTTTGTTTAATTCAAAATATTAATGAAGTAACTGCTTTGGATATTGACCAATTATAATTTTTTTGATGTGAACCAGTCAAATCCAAAGTGGCATAAGTCACATTTGTGTGTTGTTAACTAGTAAGATTTTAACTATTCTCTTAACAAAGGCAGCTGTGAAAATTCGCTACCAGTTATTCATTTACTAGATAGTAATATCCACTTCCACAATAACAACAGAAAATATACTACTCACAAGACAAAACTGACTTATCTAGTTGAAGCCACTTTTTATTAACAAAATTCAGAATATTAACAAGATAACTCAACTTATCTGGTTCCTTCCGGTGACTGTTCTTGAATATACTAGAAGTAAAATTTGGATATTGCTTCAATATTATGACGAAATGTCTTATCTTGTTAGTGTCAAAGGATAGAGAGCATTGGCCTTAGTAAGTTACAGAAAAAATTTAAATTGCATCCGGGAGATAGTAGGTTCGAATCCCACTATCGGCAGCCCTGAAAATGGTTTTCCGTGGTTTCCCATTTTCACACCAGGCAAATGCTGGGGCTGTACCTTAATTAAGGCCACGGCCGCTTCCTTCCAACTCCTAGGCCTTTCCTATCCCATCGTCGCCATAAGACCTATCTGTGTCGGCGCGACGTAAAGCCCCTAGCAAAAAAAAAAATATATATATTTAAAAACTGTAAAATGTAACATCTGTTTCTTGCTTGGGATGAGTGATTTTCTTTCACGTCATACATACTTCTTTTAAAATATTAAAATCTGAATGGAATAGAAATGAAACCAAATTATTTTCTTTTATTAATTTTTGGCAATTCATTATTACCACTCTGCTGACAAGCTTGGAACTGGCGCGAGGAAACCGACAGCGGACTGTTTCACCCGCTTTACTGGCGCTAGATAGCGTCTGCTATGTAAATTTCAAACGCCTGAATACTAAGCGATGTTCATAAAATGTAGCGCTAGCTCGTGAGGGCAGCCGCTAGTTATTCCGTAACCACAGCCTCACAACCAAGTAGTCTTTTGTTCAGTCATGTACACTGCTAACATTGTATCTTATTCTGATGAAGACCTCTAATACAGTAGAACCTCATTAATCCAGACTAATTGAGGCTCTAGGTTGTCGGACACAGATAGGTCTTATGGCGACGACGGGACAGGAAAGGCCTAGGAATGTGAGGGAAGCGGCCGTCGCCTTAATTAGGGTACAGCCCCAGCATTTGCCTGGTGTGAAAATGTGGGAAACCACGGAAAACCACCTTCAAGGTTGCCGACAGTGGGATTCGAATCCACTATCTCCCGGATGCGAGCTCACAGCTGCGCGCCCCTAACCGCATGGCCAACTCGGCCGGTAGGTTGCCGGAATTAACGGAAGTCCGGATTGATCAAAATAACTTATGAAAAGAGCCAAGAAACTCATTTAAACACTTTGTTAAGTAAATACTTGTAAATAAGTAATGAACGTAGGTTTTCGTGGTTCATAGTATTAACGTAAATAAATGAAAACTGGATTAAGGCCACTATATTTATTTACGTAATGAAGCCGAGATTTCAGCCAAATTGCCTGATGAAGGCCACTGCAATTTGGCTGAAACCTCGGCTTCATTAAATACATATAGTGGCCTTAATCCAGTTTTCATTTATTTACGTAAATACTTGTACAGTTTAGTATTTTAAATTTAAGAAATACTTTAGTATACAACAGGGCCTCTCAGGGTGCATGCGCGTGGTGCATGCACTGTGCACGGTGCAAAAGACGACTTCGCTTGGTTGACCAGAGTGCAGACCCCCCACTCCTCTCTCCCTACACCTGTCTCCCCGTTCGGCCGGTCTCCGCTTTCCTCACCTTCACTGCTGTTTCTCCCCCACTGCGAAATGTTTACGTGTGGTGAGCGGAGACGCACAGTTGTATGGGACAAGGTTACCAGTGTTATTAAACAAATTAAAAAAGTGAATTAGAAATACACATACATGTTTGAGAGGAATGTAAACATAATTTTTAAGAAATGCAGAACCCGTAACCAAAATGAAAATGCTACAGTACTGGAACAAACCTCATTTGTGGATATAGAATGCTCTTCTTCAAGCTGTTTCAACTTCCTTAATTCTTTCTCTCTGACGTCTCCTATGATTTCACAACAATTTTCCGAATGTAGTCTGTTGTAGTGTCTTTCAATAGACGATTTTCTTACGCACGTAATTATCGTCCCACAGATTAAGCATTTGGCGTTATCGTCACGACAAACAAACAAAACAAAAAAATACGGAAGTTCCCAGTTCGATTGAAATGGACTTTCGGAAGTCTTTGCTTTCTTCGAAACAGGTTGCTCCATTATTATGTTGTTGTCGTGCGCTTATCTATTTCACTGATAAACACGTCGTCTACCACCAAACGCTTCGTTGCTCTCAGCACACTACACCATCCGAGTCAAGCCGAGTTGAGGCGAAGCGTACCGATGCACAGTGCACAGAGCCTATGCACCGTGCTCTGCACGCGTAAGAGTTTGGGCGTTTGAGAGGCCCTGGTATACAAGATATAATGCAACACAGTATTACCCCCTACAAAAACAGAATAGCTGGTCCGGATAGAATTAGAACATTGCAATCAAGGCACACCTTCATTGGCCACACTTGACACGTTTACAGGTTTGAACGAACTGCTAATCATTTTTTGTCTTCCTTTGACATTAATTTCTTTAATAATTAACTCACGCAGATTTCTCAAAGCTTCGTAATATGCGGGCATATCTCCATCGATGTTTTCTTCAACGTATTTAAGGACAATGTTTAGGTGGACTTTAACTTCACTAAGTTTCGGCTTAGGGTTAATAATATCTCTTGCTTCATTCTGGTCTTATTCATACGTTTCAGAACTTTTTTGGCAAGCAACTCAGTTTTGTACTGTAACTGTACTTATGTATTATAATTATTATTAAACTGAAAAGCGAAGAGGATTTTGAAGAATAAAAGCATAAGTCTCAAACTAAAAGCAGTTGAAAGGAAACAATATACTATATCGGACACACAAAGGGCTTCCAGTTCGGAGAGGATGAGAAAGTTCTGGGAGAAGAAGAAGAAGAAATTAACTCAAATGTATTGTTTTAAGTGCTCCAATGTGGGCGTAAAATATGTAAATAAATAAATAAATAATAAATGGCTGTCCGGATTAAGCGAAGTCTGAACTAATGGGGTCCGGATTAATGAGGTTCTACTGTATTTTCTTATGTTACGAATGAAGTTTGCAGCACAAGCGTGTAGTTTGGTGGCTATCTGCTGTTTGACATGGTAACCCACAGATGTGTGTGTGGCAGCGGGCCATGTCCCATAGACTTCGTACTAGCTGAGCTGCAGAACACATGAAAGTAAGTTGCATATTGCAGATAAGTGTGCGGCCTGCCGTAAAGGGAAATACCAATAACAGTGCATTAAATAATACATGTATTGGAGGTCACATACGACACTTGTGCGCACGAGAATGTTAACATATTTCATGCAATTTCGCAGAACCGCGGTTAGGAATCGCTTGTGTAGACTCAATGGAGCAGGTAGAAAGGATATCGCCGCAGATTCTCTTCCTAATCAGACAGGAAGATCCAAGATGAAATTTTCTTCCAGGTAAGAGTGCAGATTATATTGCCATGTTATTGAAGTCATCAGATCCATCGGCGGGCATAATAGATCGGAAACCAGTCTCTTGGGACACAATTATAAAGTAGCTGTACACCACTAAGACACAGTAGCAATAAATAGCTGCAACGTGAAGAAAGTGAAACAATTAGCGACAGATATCACGTAAAAAGTGAAGAGATACAACACTCACTAGTATACATTTAGTAATATCCACATTATTATAGCCTAGCAACTACAAATGTTACTTAAACAAAATTTTACATTATAAACATTATGTTGAAAAATTGACGTTCAGATATTTAAGAGCAACTAAGAAATTATTTGTTCCAATACTTCCAAATATTGTTCAACACTTAACATCAACAACGGAAAAATATATGTAGAATATTAACTGTACAGGATCGATCGATCAATCAATCAATCAATCAATCAATCAATCAATCAATCAATCAATCAATCAATCAATCAATCAATCAATCAATCAATCAATCAATCAATCAATCAATCAATCAATCAATCAATCAATCAATCAATCAATCAATCAATCAAATCAATAATGATCTGCATTTAGGACAGTCACCTACGTGACAGATTCTGTATTTATTGTTTTCCTAGCCTTCTCTTAAATGATTGCAAAGAAATTGGAAATTTATTGAACATCTCCCTGGTAAGTTATTCAAATCCCTAAATCCCCTTCCTATAACACCTCTCCACTGACAGCTCGGAAGATACCATTTAGTCCAGCAGCTCGTCTCCTTTACATCCTTACTACAACCCCAAAATACCCTCATAACCATGTGCAGAGATCTGTACCCCTTATTTACAATCAATTTATGCTATTACCCCAAAGAAGATCTTTCCTTATATTAATACCTAGGTACTCACAATGATCTCCAAAGGGAACTTTCACCCCATCAACGCAGTAATTAAAACTGAGAGGACTTTTTCTATTTGCGAAACTCACAACCTGACTTTTAGCCCCGTTTATCATCATACCATTGCCTACTGTCCATCTCACAACATTATCGAGGTCATTTTGCAGTTGCTCACAATCTCGTAACTTATTGATCACTCTGTACAGAATAACATCATCTGCAAAAAGCCTTACCTCTGATTCTCCTTCTTTACACATATCATTAATATATATACATAGGAAAACATAAAGGTCATAAACTGTCTTGAGGAATTTCCTTCTTAATTATTACAGGGACAGATAAAGCTTCGCCTACTCTAATTCTCTCAGTTCTATTTTCTAGAAACATAGCCACCAATTCAGTCACTCTTTTGTCAAGTCCAATTGCACTCATTTTTGCCAATAGTCTCCCATGATCTACCGTATCAAATGACTTAGATAGGTCAAGCGCGATACAGTCCAAATGACCTCCGGAATACAGGATAACTATATCTTGCTGGAATCCTACAAGTTGAGCTTCAGTGGAATAACCTTTCCTAAACCCAAACTGCCTTCTATCTAATTAGTTATTAATTTCGCAAACATTTCTAATATCATCAGAAGGAATGCTTTCCCAAAGCTTACATGCAATGCATGTCCAACTGACTGGCCTGTAATTTTCAGGTTTATGTCTATCACCCTTTCCTTTATACATAGGGGCTACTATAGCAACTCTCCATTCATTTGGTATAGCTCCTTCAACCAAACAATAATCAAATAAGTACTTCAGATATGTACTATATCCCAACCGATTGTTTTTAGTATATCCCCCAAAACCTTATCAATTCCAGCTGCTTTTCTAGTTTTCAACTTTTGTATCTTACTGTAAATGCCATTGTTATCGTAGGTAAATTTTAATACTTCTTTAGCATTAGTCACCTCCTTTATCTGGACATTATCCTTGTAACCAACAATCTTTACATACTGCTGACTGAATACTTGTGCCTTTGAAGATCCTCGCATACACACCTCCCTTGTTCATTAATGATTCCTGGAATATCCTACTTGGAACCTGTTTCTGTCTTAAAGTACCTATGCATACCCTTCCATTTTTCACTAAAATTTGTATGACCGCCAATTATGCCTGACATCATGTTATCCTTAGCTGCCTTCTGTGCTAGATTCAATTTCCTAGTAAGTTCCTTCAATTTCTCCTTACTTCCACCGCCATATCTAACTCTTTACAACCTTCACCTCCTTCTTAGTCTCTTTACTTCTCTGTTATAATATAGTGGATCTTTACCATTCCTTACCACCTTTAAAGGTACAAACCTATTTTCACATTCCTCAACAATTGCTTTAAACCCATACCAGAGTCTGTTTACATTTTTATTTACCATTTTCCATCGATCATAGTTACTTTTTTAAAAACTCCCTCAAGCCTGTTTTATCAGCCATATCCATATGGTACTGCCTAATAGCCCTAATTTTAATGTCTTCCTTTCTTTCACATTTATTTTAAACTACCACAAAAACAGCTTCGTGATCAATAATGCCATCTATTACTTCGGTTTCTCTATAGAGCTCATCTGGTTTTACCAGCACCACATCCAGAATATTCTTCCCACTGGTTGGTTCCATCACTTTCTGAATCAGATGCCCTTCCCATATTAAATTATTTGCCTTTTTTGGTCATGCTTCCTCTCATTCGTATTACCTTCCCAGTTGACATTTGGTAAATTGAGATCACCCGCAAGAATATGATCCTTTCCTTATCGTTTCCCACATAGCTGATTATCTTATCAAATATTTCTGAATCGGCGTCTGCGCTACCCTTTCCCGGTCTGTACACTCCAAAGACAACAAGTTGTCTATTATCTTTAGAGATGAGCCTTACACCTAGAATTTCGTGTTTGTCATCTGTAACTATTTCGTAGCTTACAAATTCTTCTTTCGCCAGAATGAATACTCCCCCTCCTACCAATCCCATCCTATCTCTACAATACACACTCCAGTTCTGTGAGGAAATTTCTGCATCCATTATATCATTTCTCAGTCATGATTCAAGTCCTATTACAATATGTGGTAAATATATATCTGTTAATTACTTAATTCTATTCCTTTCTATACAATACTTCTACAGTTCAGCACTAACATTTTAATGTCATTTCTACTTGATTTCCAGTTACTTGTACCCTTATCACCGCTCCCTAGGCCACCCCGTTTCCCTGAATGTACCTCTTTATAACCCTTCTAAACAAATTTCGTAACTTATATGTACTACTGCGGTTTAAGTGAAGGCCATCTGAGCACAGATCCCTATCTCCTACCCACCCATTAGGATATAGAAATCTCACTCCCAGTTTCCCAGTTTCCCACTCCATAGTCTCATTTAAAACCCCAATCACCTTCCAGTCAGTATTCCTCCTACACAGTATTCCACTGATAACAACCTCCGCTTCCTTAAACTTCACCCTTGCTGCATTTACCAGGTCCTACACATCCCCAACTATGTTGGTACTTATACCTGCTAGTCTTACGTTGTTAGTACGAACGTGACACACCACCACCTTTTCCTTTCCCTCCTCCTTCTCTTCTACTTTCCTCAACATCTGCCTTAACCTAATTCCTGGATAACACTCTACCCTGGTAACCTTTCCTCCACAAACTTTCCCAACAAGTCTGACAATGGAATCCCCCATGACCAGAGCCTCAACTCTACCCACTTCATTTGATCCCCTCCCCTCCTGGTCAGTCCTCTATCCTTCTTGGCAGCTGCAGAAGCTACATCCTCCTCCCTTTTCTCCATCCCATGACCCTGTTTCACCTGTCTTTTGCTACCCACTATCCAGATTTCCTTTTCCTACCTTTTCCTTTTCTCCTACTTCCATACTTCTTAGCAACAATTTCTTGTTCCTCATCTTCCCTCGGTTGTTCTACCAGCAGTGGCTCGTACAGATTTCTCACAGAAACCTGTCCTGAATTCTGATCCTGAACCAATCAATACTGATCTGCATTTAGGGCAGTGGCCCATGTGGTCTTTTCTTAAAAGATTTCAAGGAAACTGGAAATTTATTGAACATTTCCCTTGGTAAGTTATTCAAATCCCTAACTCCCCTTCCTATAAATGAATATTTGCACCAATTTGTCCTCTTGAATTCCAACTTTATCTTCATATTGTGATCTTTCCTACTTTTAAAGACGCCACTCAAACGTATTCGTCTACTAATGTCATTCCACGCCATCTTTCCGCTGACAGCTCAGAACATACCACTTAGTCGAGCAGCTCGTCTTCTTTCTCCCAATTCTTCCCAGGCCAAATTTTGCAACATTTTTGTGACGCTATTCTTTTGTCGGAAATCGCCCAGAACAAATCGAGCTGCTTTTCTTTTTTTTTCTTTTTTTTTTTTTTTTTTTTTTTTCCATTTCTTGAATCAGGTAGTCCTGGTGAGGGTCCCATACACTGGAACCACACTCTAGTTTGGGTCTTACCGGAGACTTATATCCCCTCTCTTTACATCCTTACTACAACCCCTAAACACCCTCATAACCATGTGCAGAGATCTGTACCCTTTATTTACAATCCCATTTATGTGATTACCCCAATGAAGATCTTTCCTTATATTAACATCTAGATACTTACAATATACCTAAAAGGAACTTTCACACCATCAACGCAGTAATTAAAACTGGGAGGACTTTTCCTATTTGTGAAACTCACAACCTGATTTTTATCCCCGTTTATCAACATACAATTGCCTGCTGTCCATCTCACAACATTATCGAGGTCACGTTGCAGTTGCTCACAATCTGGTAACTTATTTATTACTCTATACAGCTACAGAATAACATCATCTTCAAACAGCCTTACCTCTGATTCCACTTCTTTACTCATATAATTTATATTAAATATGAAAACATAAAGGTCCAATAATACTGCCCTGAGGAATACCCCTCTTAATTATTACAGGGTCAGATAAAGCTTCGCCTGTTCTAATTCTCTGAGATCTATTTTCTAGAAACATAGCAACCCATTCAGTCACTCTTTTGTCTAGTCGAATTAAACGCATTTTTTTCCAGTAGTCTCCCATGATCCACCCTATCAAATGCTTTAGACAGGTCAATCGCAATACAGTCCATTTGATCTCCTGAATCCAAGATATCTGCTATATCTTGCTGGAATTCTACAAGTTGAGCTTTAGTGGAATAACCTTTCCTAAAACCGAACTGCCTTCTATCGAATCAGTTATTAATTTCACAAACATGTGTAATATAATCCGAAAGAATGCCTTTCCAAAGCTTACATACAACGCATGTCAAACTTACTGGCCTGTAATTTTCAGCTTTATGTCTATCACCCTTTCCTTTATACACAGGGGCTACTATAGCAACTCTCCATTCATTTGGTATAGCTCCTTCAACCAAACAATAATCAAATAAGTACTTCAGATATGTTACTACATCCCAACCCATTGTCTTCAGTATATCCCCAGAAATCTTATCCATTCCAGCCCCTTTTCTAGTTTTCAACTTTTATATCTTGTTGTAAATGTCATTGTTATCATATGTAAATTTTAATACTTCTTTAGCATTAGTCACCTCCTCTATCTGTACATTATCCTTGCAACCAACAATATTTACATACTGCTGACTGAATACTTCTGCCTTTTGAACATCCTCGCAAACACATTCCCCTTGTTCATTAATTATTCCTGGAATGTCCTTCTTGGGCCCTTTTTATGCCTTAAAATACCTATACATACCATTCCATTTATCACTAAAATTCGTATGACTGCGAATTATGCTTGTCATCATATTATCCTTAGCTGCCTTCTTTGCTAGATTCAATTTCCTAGTAAGTTCCTTCAATTTCTCCTTACTTCCACAGCCATTTCTAACTCTATTTCTTTCCAATCTGCACCTCCTTCTTAGTCTCTTTATTTCTCTATTATAATAAGGTGGGTATTTACCATGTATTACCACCTTTAAAGGTACAAACCTGTTTTCACATTCCTCAACAATTTCTTTAAACCCATCCCAGAGCCTGTTTACATTTTATTTGTCGTTTTCCACCGATCAGAGTTACTTTTTAAAAACTGTCTCATGCCTGCTTTATCAGCCATATGGTACTGCCTAATAGTCTTACTTTTAAGACCTTCCTTTCTAACACATTTATTTTTAACTAGCCCTTAGCCTGCAATCTCCTACCCCTTAAATCATTAGACCACCTTTCTTCTATAATTCCCCCCTTTCCTTCCAATCTCTCTTTTACACCTACTATATCCTGTACGTTGATTGAGGGAGGCCTACTTTCCTTCCTGTCCTCTGAGAGAATCCTAATTATCTCCCTCAAACTCTCCAACTCCTCCCTCATACTCCTTAACGCCTGGCCACACCCACAGTTCCTACACTTGCACTCCTTAGCCATTCTTTAAGAAAAAATTAAAAGAAAAAATATATTGTTTTGTGCAAAAAAAATAAACGGAAGGAAATATTGTCTAGGATAGTTCAGAAAGATCACACGACAGTAAGGTAATTAATATAGGCTACTACTACACTACAATACTACTTAGTTTTACGATTTTTTCCTACAACACCCTAACAGGATAAGAATTAAACAATTCTAAACTGCAGTTATGTCTACCCTAATTACTACAACATAATTCTAATAAGAGAGTTACTATAGATACCATAGATACTATACTACACAAATATCTCACAGAAGGATGTCCCAGGAGGACAGGGATATGCCAGGAATAATAATTTGAAGCAAAATACTTGATATGGACATATGTCCTATTCCAAATGGGGTTTTCGAGACAGAACACATTTGATGTACATTCTATTTTTGACTAGTGGCGCGCACGTATCTGTCTTACCCACTCTATCTACAAAGTATTTCACATTTTGAAATGGGTACAAGACTTGCGCACGTATGGTTCGCCAAATACCTGTTCGTCGGATATTGATACATGCAGAAAGTCGCCGTGTGCTAGTTGTAGGACTACGCGGCGACAATTCAACAATGTGTTGTTGTTTCTGCACAGGTTGTTGAGCTACGCATTCAGAAGAAAAATGGGTACTTGGAAGAATACCTGTTCCACGCAATGTGATGAAAACTCTGGTAAACACTCTACGATCAGGATTTCGACGTATCGGAAAGCCCCGACGGCAGCAGGGCCACTACCATCGCAGAAGCCGTAAACATACACCAAACATGCATATTCTTCATTCATGTAGATGTGTGGCGCGTGTACAAACACTGTTAACTGATGATTCTCTCCGATACACTCACACTACTTCACTCACATCACACCATGGAAAAATGCGGATTCAACGGGCTAGTTTAATGGCAGGAATACATCCCGAGCAAAGAGGTTGAAAGTAACGAGGTGGGTTGGGTTAGAATAAAACGTAAAAGAGGTTGGGTGGATAAAGCCAGCCAGCCAGCCAGCCTAGCCCAGCCAGCCAGCCAGCCAGCCCAGTCCCAGGCCAGCCAGCCAGCCCAGTCCCAGTCCCAGGCCAGCCAGCCAGCCAGCCAGCCAACCCAGCCCAGCCCAGCCCAGCCAGCCCAGCCCAGCCAAACAGACCAGCCCCAGACCAGCCCAGCCAGCCAGCCAGCCAGCCAGTATTTGCTTCGAATGATCGCTCCTGTCATATCCCTGATTATAAACCAATCCACCTGGGACACCCGGTATATCTACCTTCCTTTAGCAAGAGGGATGCAAATAACAACAAACCACATTGAAATATTAAAATTTTCGGTGTAATTTTCAAAGAAGGCATATGTTTATTACTAGCATACTTTAAGTGCAAATAAACGACACCAGTATTTTAAATAAACACTTTCAAGTTTATCCATAAAAGCATTTTTTCTGCACTCATTTACAAAACTGTTCACCACTAATGAATCGTCTTAGGATGACGTGTCTACATTTGCTGATTGCTTGCGCAGAAGACCACTAGGGGACGCACAGACAGAAGATATCGAATAAAGGTTCAGTCAAACAGAAAGCGAACTGTTCGCGTGGATGAAATGACCACAGACCGTCACAGACTGGTTAGTCCAACAAAATGCGTGCAAGTCAGGTCGAACCAGTATGAAAGCACTCACAGCCAAGTGCGTACCAACTTCATTTAATATCTCCTTTCTTGAACACTTGTTTTTTTAAAATCAAATGCCCAACCGTTCCTCCGATGAATTACGTCTTCTGTTTGCTTTGAGTGAAGTAAAACCAAAAAGAAAATGCCTGAATGAAATAAATAATAAACGAGAGAAGTGCAGTGAATTGATTTCATTTGAAGATCGGTTTTTCATACATTTTAATTTTACAGCGTCTTTTATTTATTTATTTATTCAATTAAATAAATAAATACATAAGTGCATAATTTCCACGTGAGGAAAGCAACAGGAAACTACATCACTCCTCATTTCCCTAGTACGCCTCTTCAGTGATGCCTAGGCCAATTATGGCAGCTGATGGCAGAGCTGTTGAGGATCCTACCAGCGGCATCGCTAACGGACTGAACATACATACATATACTTTCCACGGACCCTCCGTGGCTCAGGCGGCAGCGCGCCGGCCTCTCACCGCTGGGTTCCGTGGTTCAAAACCCGGTCACTCCACGTGAGATTTGTGCTGGACAGGCGGAACAGGCTTTTCCTCCGGATACTCCGATTTTTCCTGTCATATTTCATTCCAGAAACATTCTCCAATATCATTTCATTTCATCTGTCATTCATTAATCATTGCCCCAGAGGAGTGCGACAGGTTTCGGCAGCCGGCAGAATTCCTATCCTCGCCGCTAGATGGGGCTTCATTCATTCCATTCTTCACCCGGTCGAATGACTGTAAACAGGCTGTGGATTTTCATTTTCATACTTATTATGTATTCGACATATCTTTGTAATCGGCGTGACGTGTGTCATAAAAGTGTTCATGACAGCGCACTAGGTCAATTAATGTCTTCTGGAGGCATTGTTTACTATTGCCCTTGCGAACTCTGTAGAAAATTACAAGCGGAAGACTGCTCGCCGCGGTGTCGATCGCACCTTCACTTCACCTCGCGTTCTGTTTGACCAGAATGATGCAACATTACAGGATACATTGTCCGCAGCACGCAGTGCGATCTGACCGCGCGGACTGTTCGCTTTGTGTTTGACTGAACCTTTAGGCCTTGGTAGCAGCGCAAGCAGTGTTGGTGGAGGTGATTATTGTCTTAAGAGGAAGTACAACTTGGCAACCATCCTCGCTGGACAAAGACAGACAAGTTCCGTTTTTGGTCCTTGAGTACTGTAACTAGAGAAATACCGTGAAAAATCAACCCTCAGCCGTGCCCACATGCTGAGGAAAGGATTAATAGTCCAGAGGGTGCCAAATAATTAGAGATGTGCCGGTAGCGACTACTCTCCCAGTAGCCACGCATCGCCTCGCCACGACCTGAAACTTGTGATTAGGGGATGACGAACCCTACTCTCTCTCTCTCTCTCTCTCTCTCTCTCTAACAGAGAGGCTGACTACAGAGAGCAACAGAAATGAAAATTAGGGAGATTAGGATAGGTAAGGTAAGGATTATTCTTCCCGAAGGCAGGTCCGAACCTCCGCAGAGGTGTTCCTGACCCGGAGTTTACGTGCGGTAGGGTGGCCAGTCCCTTTCCGCTCCTCCATTCTCTTACCCCCCACCAACAGCGCGTGGCAACCCATCCAACTCCTGACCACGCCCAATGTTGCTTAACTTCGGAGATATCACGGGATCCAGTGTTTCAACACGGCTCCTACGTTGGCATTAGGATAGTCATCGAAGAAATACAGGGCCGCCCTTATTTATATGTACGAAATTTAATATGACATTAAAAAATTACAATACGATTACAGAATAAGAACTATGCAGTGGAACAGAGCACAGAGATTGTGTTAGTGCTCCATTTCATGGTCTACCATGCATGTGTCGAGGTCATACACTCTTCCAGATGCAACTTCACATTCTCTCTAGCCGTTTGACATATGTCCGTAGGAATGTTAATTCCTCAAATATAACAGCACGAAGTTCTGCAATGCTGTTGATCCTATGACGGTACATCATCTCTCAGATACCCTCATTAAAAATCTGCTGGGATTAAATCGGGGATCAAGCCGGCTATTCTGCAGGACCTCGCTTGCCGATCCATCCACCTGGAGACTGTTCTTCCAGCTATTCCCGAACTGTGCGAGCATAGTTTGGTGGGGCGCCATTCTTTTACCAGCAGGTTGTTTCCAAGTCGTATCATTGAAACAGTAGAGGATGAAGAGTTTCGAATAGCAACTCCAAATAACTGTCTCCTGTGATCGTGTTGTTGAAGAGAAAAAGGCTGACTGACACCATCCCATACTATGACTCCAAGGCTCTGGATGTTCATTTCAATGTTCATATGCCGGTTAAAAGAACTTCAGTAAACGCAGATGTGACGATTTAAACTATGTGAGTGGAGTTTAGGATCACCAATTCATATTACGTAGTGCACCAGCTCAGGATTATGCAGCAACATGAGCGAGGTCTTGGCAAGTTGCACACACTGGTCCGGAACATCCTCATTCAGCCCATTAACAAGATGTGGATCGTACGTTCTTAGCCTGAGCTCTTTCAAGATTTTTTGCACACTTGTTCGAGAAACATCCAGCTTGAGAGACAAATGCCCTTTTAATTTGTCCGTGGCCAGCGAGCTGACTAGTTCACTCTGCAATCACTGTTTGTTGTCCTCATTAACCATACTTTTCAGTCTACCAGCTCCTTTGAAATGTCGTACGCTGCCTGTTGAATCAAACTTCGAGTTAAGGCTTCTGATCGTGATGAGAGAAAGTCCAGGGAACTCATACTCGACGGCTATACGGCGCTCAACCTCCGCATAATTATTGCAGACAGAATACAGACGTACACATTTGACTTTCTCTTGTAAAGTTAGTCGACGCACTGACATTTTCTGGAACATGCTGAGAAATTGACCGGAGAGCTAAATGCTTTGGTGTTCGCTGATTATATTGATATTCTGGCGGAGTTAAAAAAAATCAGGTACAAGACCGGCTCAAGAAATGGGTATCCAAGTTTAATCATTTTAAGATCAAAATGAGCAAAACAAAAACCGTTGCCATGAAAATGAGTAGAGATAATACTGGTTTCCAAACAAAAATTGATGGACAATACATTAGAACAGTACAGGAATTCGTGTACCTTGGGAGCGTGATCTCAAACAAGGGTGGAGCAGGGCAAAAAGAACTTAATTCAGTTGCCAATGGGTCTAAATTCTGTAACATCATACGTCCCATGATCTGTGACAAGAAGGTACTGCTATAAACCAACATGTCCTTGTATAAATCTTATTTTATTGTGATACTCACATGTGGTCTACAGTAGAGACCTGCACTTTGCTGACTAAACATTTTGGTGAACTGCAGGCCTGTGAAATGAAATTTCCTAGGAATTCCATACAGAAAACACGGTACGATCATGTGTGAAATGAGGATATCAAATCATCTTTGGGAGTGGAGCATCATCATCATCATCATGCTTTAACCATCTCCAGTTACCCGAGTGCGAAATATTTGTCTACCCAGGTACATTTCTCCCTTCTCACCTTGGTGCCATTCCACTGCTCTTCCTACCAGGTCCTGCTTTACTTGACTGATCCACCGTTTCCTTGATCTGCCTTTTGCCTTCCAGTTCCGTTTCTAGCCATTTTCTTGCTGTTCTCATTTGATCTATCCTTTGTACATAGCCATACCATTTGAGTCTTGATGTTCGTACATTTTCGCTTAACGACTGCTTTACATGTGTATTATGACGGATCTCTCCATTCCGGATCTTATCTCTTCTTGTTCTCTGTAGCATTGTCGTCAGGAACTTCATTTCTGTAGCTCGAAGTCTGCTACTATCTCTACTGTTGATCGTAAAGGTTTCAAGGGCATATGTAGTTATTGGCACCTGATGAAGGGTTATTTTTGTACTTTAAGTATTTGGTTATTCCAGAGAAGAGAACTTGGTCATAAAATTGTGCTTCTTTTTGGACTCTGTTAGTGATTTCAGCAGAGGACTTTGCGTCACTAGTTACAATACTGCCAAGATATTGAAAATGTTTGACGTGTTTTAGTTTCTCGCCGTCCAGTTGGATGTTAGCCTGTAGGGCTTGCCTGCTGACTGGCATCACTACTGTTTTTGTCCGGCTGATTTTTAGGCCAAACTGTTTAAATAGCTGGTTCCAAGTGTTTAACTTCTATTGAACTACTTCTGTTCCTCCCCAAATCACCAAATCGCCTGTGAAGAACAAAGCACTGAAATCCTCTGGAAGACGTAAGTGGTTCTGGCATATAAAGATATTGCCAGGCACTCGAACACCACATGCATCCATGGAACAGACAGTCAGCAGAAGGGGACTGAATATACACGCAGAGGGTAGAGAAGGGGACTGGTGAGTGATCATGGAAAGATACCTACATGGACAGAAAACACCAGCGAAAGCTCCTTCAACACTACCCGATGAGATCGTCGTAAATATAGTCTACAAGAACGTGTTGTAAAACACACAAATACTTGCGTGGTCCACGTTAATTTTAACCACTTTAAGCCTTACTCATAAATCCGTAGAAAGAACGGATGCTTTAGCTAATCACTGATAAACATTATTTGTAATCAATTCAAAACTCGTGATGCGATGTAATTCAATATCCGAAAAAATATAAATGACGATTTGTAACTTACCCATCGGGATATAAGCTACAGCAAACATAAGAATGCCTATTGCTATGCGACAGTTAGTGGCCAGTATGCACATGATCGCTGTAATGATGAATGCGAGAGTCTTCGTACAAATTAGTGACGTGTATATCACCACCCATGAGTACAGGAGGGTCTTCAGCTTCTGTAACAGCCGTAAAGCAATAAACTCACACAAGATTGAAATAAATACCAAAGGCTCATACACTAATAGTAATGTATTTGTCTAAATACAAAGTACAACTTACAAATTTTGAAACATTAACAAGTAGCAATTTGCTTACATATTTATTTGGAAAATGCTTAGGAGAGCGTTCCAGGAGATGTCAACTGGAGAAGCCTACAAATACTAGCCGAGTACCTTATTCTCCTCCATGAGCCATGTCGTCGCAGAACTTGGCTGATCAGGATCATGACCTGTTGTTTGTTGATAGCTGTCCTGAACAGAGTATGCATCGTTACTCCAAACCACTGGCTCAAGCTGCCGAACCACGATTTTCTACTTTGCCACGGAACACGTTTACCATTAATTTTCCCTTGGAGTATTACTTGTAGAAGGTAGTATTTACTGTTCCGCATCAGGTGACCTAAGTATTCCAACTTCCTTTTATTGATGGTTGTGAGAATGTCTGGTTAATTGTTCATCATCATCATCATCATCATCATCATTTGGAGAAGTTTCCAATCACAGGCTGGGTCTGCTTGGAACATAAGCCTCTCCATCGTTTTCTGTCTCCATTCACCACTTCTCTCATTGTTCATCGTTCATAGGGTACAAAAGTTCTATAATGGCCATTTTAGCTGTCCAAAATAACTTCAACATCTTTCGGTTCGTCCACATTTCAAATACTTGCAATATCTTGATTAAGGTTTTAGGTAAGTGTCCATGCCTCAACGCCGTATGGTAGGATGCTAGACACGTAGCACTGGAAAAGTAATGTCTGTAGTGTAATGGAAAGGTCACGGCTTGTCAAAAGTTCTCTAAATTTCTGAAAAAAAAAGTTATGGCCTGCTCAATTCTTAACCCAAAAAACCGTCGAGTTGCGGTTATTATTTATCATTAAAATAATTTCTTGCACAAAATACTCTCTCATTCAATTTTACACTTTATTGAATCAAAATCAATAACTTGCATTTACTAAAATACATTGCAACAAAGAAAAAGCATAACTCTCTCCAATGGACAGGAGGCAGGATCCACAACACTCCCCTACTTCTCCTCCCCTCTCCAAGGAACAGAGTTCAACGCCCACAGAGAACTTTCCACTCACTACTTGACATCAGGATCACAGTCAGGAAGCAGTGATTGAAAGCAACAGACTATTCTGTAGCAGCTTAATAAACAAAGACATTTCTCTAAGTTAATACGGTGACGGTTGATTAATACTACGACCATTATAAAATAACGAAAGATGCCAACCGTATGCTCGGGTTTATAATAAGGATTTTTGAATTATTTACTCAGTCATCAATAGTTGTTCAGCTGAATGGCAGGAGCTGTATCTTTTGTGGTACGTTTAGTTAACAAGGGTCCAAATGCCGCTTGTTCTTACCAGCTAATAGTAGCGTGTTTACCGCGTGTAGCACAAAATGACTTCCAGTGGTGATGTAAGCATTCTTAAAAGAAGAAAGAGGGCCTCTGAAAGTGTTTCTGGGGAAAGTAAGAGACTAAGAAACAGTGGACAGCAGACAATCCCACAAAACAAAAATAAGATGATTATTAACATAAAGAATCAATAAGATGACTATTGTTGCTCTTCTGCATCTCGTTGCAAAACGTCGCTGTGATGAAATCAGTCACAGGTTTCTTGTTAGTGGTCATTCGTTTCTTCTTTGCGACCATGACTTTGCTATGATTGAGAAGAGGAAACATGTCAGTAAGATGTTTGTGCCACATTATCTAGAAAACTTAATAACATCTAGTAGGCCAAAACATCTTTATATTGTTGTAAATATGGAGGACAATGATTTCAAGGATTTACACAAATCTGCAGATAGCTATGTGAACACAGCAATTACGAATATATTCCAGGTTTCTTGGATTGAAGTGACGAAGGAGAATCCTGGCCTTGTACAGTTGAAAACATATTTCTCTGACATTTCCTCCTGGACAACATGCAACATTATAAAGAAGGGAACGAAACCAGAAGACCTACTTCCTATGGAACTAAAACCACTGGAGTGGAAAAATCGCCTCACAGAACAATGATTTGAAGAAAATGATTCCTTACTTACAAATGAACACAAGCAATTTTATTACAGGATAGCACAGTAGAGTCAGTATTTTATGTAAGTTAAATTAATCTGTGCCACATACTCTACAAAGAGAGACATTAATAATACATGTTTGGGCATAGATCTTTGTATATGTTAGTCAAAATAGAACATAGACCCTTTTTCAAATACCAGTTTTCAGATAGGATTTTTTCTATTGGAACAGTGAATTTTCTTGATTACTTTCTTACGTAACACGTTGATATGAAGAAAGTTTGTCACAGAATTTATTTTCCCTTCTTACTAATAAACTTGTATTGAAATCATACATGTTTATCGACCTTTCGCGGTTCTTTACTTATGGCACTAGACCCTTTCTAATTTTTAGTATTCAGTTATTCATTAGCATTGTTATGAGTAAATTAGAATGTGCACCTGTAATTTGGGACCCGCGTTCAAAGGAGTAAACGCATGTTATTGAAGTTGTTCAAAACAAGTTTTTGCGTATCTATATTATAAAACAAATAAAATATTTTGCCCTTTAGGTAGATCAACACGGTATTTTAGAAGTAAATTTAACCTCACGTCGTTGCATAATACAATACTTATTGTTACGGAGTTTTCCGTGGTAGGTAGAGGTGAAAGAAGGTGCGGGTGTGAATAGGTCTCCAGCTACGAAAGCAAAATTAATTTAAAATTTAACAAGGTTATATTTTCTTTTCAAAAACAAAGAAATAACAAGCATGGCAGGTACAAAGTAGCAAATCAAAAAGGGTAGTTACAATATTTACAGGAATTGGGCTTCGCGCCCTGATTTTACACTGCTTGGGCAATCAGCTCAGTTTTACCCCAAACACGAGTTTTAACAGAGGGGCAGAAAACCCCATTCATACCTAGGAGCCCTTGCTCCAAATTACACAGAAAAGCCTCCACGAGGCATACAACACTCAATTTTCAAAAGAGCCACTCGCTCTCAAAATTTAAGCCTCTCCCAGGCCACACCAAACTCCACCTTCAAGTTGTCCTCACTGGACATAGACACAGGGGTAAAATACCCAACCTACTGAGGTCTATTAAATAAAAATGGGCAATTACATGACCTCTAAAATAACAATTTGAGAGGAGGCGATCTTGCACTCCCAATACACTTGTTTTTAAAAACCTAATCTGGCTCTAGGCCACTAATGCAAGGGCTAATCCCATACTACCGAGGTGACTTTAGAAAAGAGCAATTTGTTTTACATTAACGAAGAATAGGTTGAGAAAATAAGTTCACCTCAAGACAATGTGAGTGGGAGCTCGAGAGGGTTAGCACTCTCTATCCCAATATGCAGCTTAAAAGAGAATAGAAGAAAAGATCGTTACATTTTAGGAAAAGGTTACATGGAGGAACGCTTCGCACCCGCCCCGAGAGTTAAACTGCTGAGCTAGCAAAGAAAGAATTTATTAATCGGCCATTACCTTATTGATGACCGCTGCCGAGGAAAGAGGCGCTTCCCGCCTCCTGCTATGTACTTTATACACTGAAAGATGGAACAGAAGTGGCCCGGAGACCCTAAAATCAGCAGTTTAAATACTCTCGCAGAAGGTTCTAGGCGTTAGGGGAATGAAAACACCCTCCCGCGATGATTTTATTGGTAGATCAATAAACCCCCTACACAATACTAAGAAGAAACACATAATTGGTGGAAAATTAATTCAAGAAATTCGGGATAGGCTAGATTTAAAACAAGGGGAAAGAAGGGGTTAATATTGCCAACTTAACCAAAGACTGAAAAAAATTTAGCAAAGAACAAACATTTGAAATAAAAATTTCTCCAACAAAATAGTTCTTTGACTCCGCACTAGGTTGCACTATTGTTGATCTTCAGTAGTGTCCTCTAGAAGAGAAAGTTCACACTTCTTACTTCAAGCGAAACAAAACCACATCAAAAATGACACAGTTCAAAAACTCAAAATTTTCCACGTGGTGACATCTTCTGAGAAAGTAGAGAATTAATAGCGTAGATAAAGTTCAGACTTCCTCCAGCAGAGGAGTTTCAACTGGCGCACATTTTAAATTAGCGGAGTGGAGGTGTACCGCCCGGTACACTTATTATTCCCTTAAAAATATTAAACATAATTGTAAACACATTTAATTCCATAGAACTGTTGAATTTTATCTCCTTTCGCGTTCCACAAGTTAGAGCTCGCAAGAACACGGTAGCCTATGTCACGTTCCAAGATCGAGAACATCCCATCATTTGAACTCACCATTTATTTAAAATGCTACGCTTTTACAACATATTTGCTGCAGGAATATATTTACTTTCAAAATAGCACACTGTCATTAATACACACTTAAAGGCCTGTATTTGTAATTTATAAATTCAGACATTTTTCTTTAATGATCGGTGCTCCTTACAGTATTTATTTTCATGCATTTTCATAGTATAGAAATATTCTTAATGTACTTTAGATCGTTATTTTCTATGTATACGTGTTTTCCTCTGCTTTTCATTCTTCTTCCTCGCCTTTATTTTCATCATTTTTTTGCATTTATTTTTACTTACATATGTATTATAAGTATTGTTGTGTTAAGAAGGTAAAGTAGGGCCTGCTGCCTGAGTACTTTCAAAGATAAAAACAAACAAACTAATTAATTAATTAAACACAAATAAATTCATTTGTTATTACTTGGTTCATAATATTACCAACTCTCAATCATCGACGAGTAGCAATATTGTACATATATGCGCATGATTTAATGTGATTTGATAGAATCTGAGGATGTTCTTATAGAATTAAACATGTCATTTTTTGTTTAATAGTGGGTATTTTAACAGGTAGTTTATAGTGTTATATGTATTATAATTAGTGTTTTCTACAGGCTGAAAAGCCTTAAAGTTATATTAAGTCGACACTGGAAAATATAAAAAATAAAAAGCCGTTGTAACCAGTACCTTTTTCTACTTTTTCCCTGAACTTAAAGATAGCATTTTTTTCCTAGTGGCTTTACATCGCACCGACACAGATAGGTCTTATGGCGACGATGGGATAGGAAACGCCTAGGGGTTGGAAGGAAGCGGCCGTGGCCTTAATTAAGGTACAGCCCCAGCATTTGCCTGGTGTAAAAATGGGAAACCACGGAAAACCATCTTCAGGGCTGCCGAATCCACTATCTCCCGGATACAAGCTCACAGACGCACGGCAAGTATAGCAAATGGTAGAATATCAGGATGGTCTAGAAAGCCATGTTGTACATATCAGATCTTAAACAAAACAAAAATACCACATCCCACCAAGCAATTTCTGAGCCTGCTCAGGTCCTCGTCCCAAATTTTTCCAATTTTTGTTTAGCCATAATATTAACTCTGTATGGTTTTTGACTGACGATGCCATTGCATTCATACGTTTTGAAGGGAAAAGACTGGAGCAGGTGAAGGAATCAGGAACCCCGAACTATATAAAGGGATTTAATAACCTTCACAAAAAAGCGGATCGTTGTCGCTGTGAGGAAAGCCGAATGGAGTCGACAATCTCTGACTCACTGGAGAGTAGTAGCTCACTTTTATAAGCTAAGATTTTTTTTTGCTATTTGTTTTACGTCGCACTGACACAGATAGGTCTTATGGCGACGATGGGAGAGGAAAGACCTAGGAATGGGAAGGAAGCGGCCGTGGCCTTAATTAAGGTACAGCCCCAGCATTTGCCTGGTGTGAAAATGGGAAAGCACGGAAAACCATCTTCAGAGCTGCCGACAGTGGGGTTCGAATCCACTATCTCCCGGATGCGAGCTCACAGCTGCGCGCTACTAACCGCACGGCCAACTCGCCCGGTCATCCCTAGATTAGGCTGGCTGAAACACGATTGTCAATCATAATACAGTATCGAGAGAAATTTCGGATGTTAGGGTGACAATTGAACTTGAATTTGGGATTTTGAAAATAATTAGTTTCTTTACAACATGAACGAAACCAGCCCGAAAGTCGTTTCTTCTTTCACCCGTAGCGGTGCTGCAATGGTTGTGTTTTGGAAGTCCGATGAAACTAAGAGTGCCAGTTGTTTGCACTGCACTGGTTAGTATTTGTGACCAGAAGCTCATGCATATCGGTAGATGCTACGAGAATGCACTCCTTTGTAGGAACGATTTATTCCACATACCTTCCCCACCCGTTTCCAGTCGCAAGTAGACTCTAGCAGTGACTTCTCGAATTTTGATAATATCAGCCATTGGTTCGTCCTCCTTTAGAGACGATTTCTCTAGCCGAGGGCAAGAGGGTGCCCACTCATCCACCATCCAAAGAAGCTATTGGCTCTTGATGGAGGGGAGCTCTTAAAGTGACCTTCATTCGGTCAGCAGCAGAATTCCCACCATACTAGACTTTCCGGGACTTTCCCCCGAATCTGAGCAAAATTGTTTGCATCCGGGATAGAAAGATTTCTGGTCACAGAGCGTCCATGAATTAATTTTATACCAAATACTGGGTGTTAGTAGATTTATGGAGTTATGCCAGCAGAATAATATAATAATTGTGTTGGCAACAGCGCTCACGTTCTCCAATTATTATTATTACGTATTCATCAGTTGACACCGGTGTTATATTAACAGTTACTGCCATCTTCCATCAACTGTTGAATGCTGAACGTTAAAAGAATAAGTTAGCGAGAGTATAGGTAGTATTGTAATTTAAATGCCATTGCAAAGATGATTGAAATTATTTTAAAAAATAAGGAGGAAGTGTTGATGGTCACAGTGATCAAGTCTGCAACGAGGACTTCATGAATATTCCTAACGAAACGACTAAACGGCCCTGCAAGTTTCGCGAAATTTGGGTCGTTAATTTCCAATGCAAAATAAGAAAAAATAAGATGTTTCATTTATACGAATGTAGGTAATTTATAACTTGGAACAATTACAATAATAGAGGCCATCAGTTTTGGTAACATGAGGGTTTTCATAATATAAAGTTTAAAGGTCAGACTTTGTGTCACAAATTTATTGACTCCACAGAGTGTCCTTGAAAAAGGTTCCTATATTCACAAAGGACGCAGCATGCAACAAGCGAAGAACAAAGGTCCATTAAACATTGGTCACAAACCGAATATCTTCAGAGTTATGGTCCGCTACCACTACTATCAATGATCACGATGCTCCAATAACTTACGGAGGGTCGTATGCGACAAAAGACAGCAATAAGTAGGGAAGTCAACAAGTACCTGCAATTTTGCTCTAATTGTCTTTAGGTTGGCTCTATGGCGTTGTGTGCTCACCAGCCGCTAGATGGCACCGTTGTCTACGTCTATGGTAGGTTTCAGCGTTATCAGCTCAGTACAGCTTGCGATGTTGCGACGTAAAGATGGTCGCACCACTTTCTATTTGCACCTAGGAAGAACAGCGTTCCGTAATCCGTTTTCTGTAGTCTAAGGGTGTAGCAGGAGCGGAAGTTCATAGAAGACGTTTAGCACAATACGGGGACAATGTTGTGCCACAGCGAAGGGTTTACCAGGGGAATGAACAGAGTGAAGGATGAGGAAAGTTCCGGACGACCATCTGTTGCCGTAACTGATGCCAATATTGAACAAGTGCGTGATATGATCCTGAATAGCAGACGAGTGACTGTTGATGACGTGGCTCTAAGAGGCCGTCGATTCAGCTCCGATCAACACGTGAAGAAAGCCGTGCATACGTGGCTTGCTGCGCAACCAAAATCCTTTCTTGCAGTGGAAATCAGAAAGCTTGTGAAACGGTGGACCATGTGCATTGAAAGGCAGGGTAACAATGTTCATAAACGATATAAATAAAAAGTGTGTACTCTTTTTGTTATAAATTATAAAAATAGTTTGCAGATACTTATTGACTTGCCCTCGTACATTCCTACTTAGACATTGGTCGTAAACGGCTGCAAATGTGGTACATGAATGATGGGGCACCGCCACCTTTTTATCTTAGTGTTAGACGACACTTAACAAGGGTCTTTCGTGAGCGATGGATTGATCAGGGAGGGCCAATACCTTGGCCTGCCCGTTCGCCTGGCCTTAACCCTTTAGATTGTTGACTTTGGGGATATGTAAAGACCATGGAGTATGTGATACCCATAAATGATGTAGATACACTACAAGAACGAGTATTCAATGCCTGTGATGCAATCCGGCAACAGCGAGGGACGTTCCAATGAATGCGTAATTCCATGTGACGTAGGGTGTAAGGCTGCATTACAATGGATTGCGGTCACATGGAATACATGTTGTGAAGAGTAGATCAAAGACATGGTGAGCATTGGTAGTAGTAGTAGTAGTAGTAGTAGTAGTAGTAGTAGTAGTAGTAGTAGTAGTAGCGGGCCATAACTCCGAAGATACTGGGTTTGCCACCAATATTTATAGAACCTTTCCTTCTTCGTCTGTTGCATACTGCCTCCTTTGTAAATATTGGAACCTTTATCGATGACATCCGGTATATACGCCTTACGTACATAGTATGTGATTTTAAGTCCCGAATTTTCAAAGTTAAAAATTAACTCCCCATGACTGTGGACATAGTTTAAAATTATACCCATATTCGATGAGTACAAACATATGAAAAATTACCAAATTTTAATCAATAATATTCTATAAAATTGAAATATATTAGGAACTTAAAAGGCTTTGTTTTATAGTAGTGTCAGTGCCTTCTACAGAATATAATAATTATATATTTTAAATATTTCACTTACCATTAAAGTTCCCACTATAAGGAACATATCAGAGAAGAACATTGCCAAGCTCATAACTGCTAAAAATAGCAGAATGACATGCAGAGCTGAAAACAAGAAAAATATAGATATAGAATATGAGCACAGCAGAAACCAGATTACGAAGAAAAATTACAGAGAAACTCTGGAATATAGAGCAACAAGTAGGAAGGATTAAGGAAATTAGAGAGGATATAGAAGAACTAGAAATAACTCTGGACGGCTTGCAAATCAAAACAGAAAACTTAAAGAAACTGAAATACGTTAAACCAAAAATTAGACGAATACAATGAAAACGGTATTTACAGGTGAGATCAGAACGGATGAAAAGCTACTGAACAATTCGGAAAGAAATCCTATCGAAGAAGATGACAGAAAATGATTGACTGAAGTGGTCCAAAGAAGTAGAAGAAGAAGAAGCAGCAGCTAATTAATGAAAAAAATTATTATACCGTTTGTATAAAACTAGAATGCAGTTTAACAGATAGCCCTCCGTGTGGTCTGCCTAACCGTGGTAATTTTAAGGAAGTAAAGGAAATGTTTGTATTACACTGCACTTCTTGAAAGTCCTCATAAATAAACTAAATTATTTATCTGAAGAAACATGTAAACGCTCTCGAATTGAAAGTATACTTCTGCTACTTCCTTCTTGGGACGGGAGATAAAATAAAACCGGATTTATGAGGAAATGGCATTTCAAGATAAATAACTCATTATCATTATCATCATCATCATTTCCCTTTATCCAGCTGTAGCCGGGTAGGGGCAAATATGGTTCCTCTCCACTTTCTTCGGTCTTTCCACCACTCCTCCTCCAACACTGTATCCCAGTCCAGGTTTCTTTCTATAATGCTGCGTTGGATGGTATCCTTCCATCTCAATCGTGGTCGTCCACGGCCTCTCCTTCCTTGGATTTGCATTTCCATCACCTTTTTTGGCATTCTTTCGTCACTCATTCGTTTTATGTGCCCAAACCATCTTAGTAGGCTCTTCTCTATTCTATCATTCATTTTTTCCACTTCAATTTCTTCCCGGATTTTCTCATTCCTTATTTTGTCTCTTCTACTCTTCTGTATCATACTCCTCAAGAACTTCATTTCGGCTGCCTGTATTCGACTCTCATCCTTCTTTGTCATTGTCCAAGTTTCTGCTCCGTAAGTTGTTATGGGTACATAATACATCTTGTACATAGTATCCTTTGCTTCCGTTGGCACATCTTCGTCCCATAACATGTTTCTTACACTATGATAGAAACAACTTCCAGCTTGAATCCTTTTACTAATCTCAGCATCCAGTCGAGCATTCTCCGCTAATTCACTCCCCAGGTATTTAAACGTTTCCACTACTTCCAGGGGCTTGTCTGCAAGTCTAATCTGACCTTTCCCTTCTTTCTCCCCTATAGTTATAACAAGAGTTTTGCTCTTTTCTACACTTATTTTCAATCCACATTCTTCGATCTTCCCATTCACCACATTCAACTGTTCTTGAACCTTCCTGTCGTCTTCTCCCCAAATGACAATATCATCTGCAAATAACATGTTCATTTCTCTTCCTCCATATGCTGCTTTTGCTGTTCTCATGATGTCATCCATTACTATTGTATTTCCTTTTCGAATAAACAGAATTTCATACAATATTTTGGGTTAAGATGTGAATTTAATGGTTGTTATTCATAAGGAATAACCGATAAAATATTCAGAAAGGCTTAAGACATGCTACTCACTAATTATTTGTTTGCACCAACAGCATGCGACGTTTCATGAAAGAAATATCGTTGGAAAATCGATGCAAGTAAGCTCTACACAGCATCTAACTTGTGAAATATTTACTTTGAGTACAGTTATGATGGGGATTCAATTCACTTTATAAGTGCAACTGCATGACAACACCTGTATAACGTGGTGTTGCTCCATACCAAACCATTACCTACGTCGGCAACTTATTGTGGTAGCTGGAAATATTTCGTTATGAAAACAACCAAATGCTGTAAGTGTATTTAGGAATTCGATTTTCAGTAGTAATATGATGTTGATTCCTACTTTGTTCATGTTGTAAACTAGCCGTTGTTTTACAAGTCATTGACTCATTAAAAGATGCCGAATGTGCACTGGAAATAACAGTAAACAATTTAGAGAGTTTTGAAAGTTTTTGATGAACTGTTATAAACTGGCGAGATAAGCTGATTTTATGGCCTACTCCCTATACGTCATTCACCCTAAGCATTAATTATTTAAAATATATACAGTGACATCGCAAGATACCATATTCCTGTATGGTGAACTCTACTCCTGCACAAGACTTCATAGAGCCCCTTTGAGGCGTATCAGGGATCCGCTCAAGCATGCTATGAAAAGAGCTGGAATTAACACTCAATCCTGGGATATGCTTGCTGAGAATCGTACATTCTGGTGCCACACTGCATCTACATCAGTTACTGTATTCGAAGACGAACGACGTAGACATGAAAAGGCTAAACGAAAAGCACGGAAGCTCCATCAAGCTCAGTCCCGCCCTCCCCGAGCCATTCCAAGTGATTTGTGTGGACGCATGTTTCATGCCAAGATTGGGCTATTAAGCCATATGAAACATATTCGCAACGCATTGTGAGTGTGAACTGCTGAAGAAAATGTTTACTCGGATACGAGTTGCAGCCGACGACGACGATATATTATGGATGAGACGAGCGTGCAAATCAGAGGATCAGTGTAGGCTAGCTGAATTGGAAACAAAGTTCGCATGTGTTTTACGACAAGATGATGCCACTGAAGTTTAAAGAAAAACTCTAAATGTTACTGGTGAGGCCTGCATTGACTTATACTTCAAAATGCTGGACATTCTGTGAACTCCACAAGCGTCGTCTAAATGCTACGAGAATGAAGGTGCTGAGAGACAGTTTTGGGTGATATGGTTCGAGAAGATGAACGAACAGGACGAAAGTTACGTAGCCAAAAGAGCCCTTGACTTTCAACCACCCAGCGTACACGAAGAAGAGAAAGACCTAAGAACAGCTGAGCACAGCAGTTGAGGTGACAACAACTACAACAACAAAGTTACGACTCCACTGATGTTGAAACACAAGCAGCTGCCAATAACGAAATACCATTGCAGTCCGCTAACCCTGGAGGATTTTCAGCAGCATCGTAAATGAAGATACATCAATTACAAAGCAAGAAGATGAAGAAGAAAAAGCACGGAAATTACAAGTACTATAACATTAAATAAATAAACAATATTCAACAGCCACAGAATTGTTAGACTATGTACATTTCGACCAGAACATGCCATTTAGAAAAACTATTTATGTGAGCTCAACACTGTGTCTTTTCTGGTTGTTCGCTGCAAAATCTGGTTCTATTGCAGTGATTTTTCGATCTCCGTCCGTGAAAACCTTAATTGACAAAAGTAAATAAATAATGAGAAAACAATTCAATTACCTTTACTTTCGGCATCTTTCGGATGTTCAAAGTCAGTACCTCTTATCTTCAGCGTTATGGTAACAAAGCCACCGAAATTTTCGATCTGGAAAAGAAATACAATATTATGTTTAGGAACTTAGTCGGCTTTAAAATACGGACGAAGAGGATGTAACACAAACGATTTCACACTGTGATCTGTAATAATCACTAATTTCTAATTAAAAAAACCTCCCGGATTAAGGATGTAACAAATAAAAGAGTAATTTTTCAGGAGAGAGGAAAATTATTTTTGGTCTTTATTTCATGGTATACAAACATTGAACCAATTGGATATGCAGGTGTACAAACGAATTCATCTATTAAAAACAAAACTTAATGTTTTATATATAATGCATGATTTGGAAGTGATACATTGGAAAATAATCTACAAGTATGTCTTACGTTTGTATATAACAGAAGAAATCCTGTACATGCACTTGGAACACAAATTATAGTTAATAATATTAGTGTGTTTGCCTGTATGGTGAAGTGGTTAGTGTGATAAGCTGTCACCCTCGGAAGGCCGGGTTCAATTCCTGGCTCTGCCAATAAATTTGAAGAGTGGCAAGAGGGCTGGAACGGGATCCACTCAGCTTCGAGAGATCAAGTGATTAGAGGGGTGTTCGATTCCCACCTCAGCCATCATGCAAGTGGTTTTCCGTGGTTTCCTCACTTCTCCAGGCAAATGCCGGGATGGTATCTAACTTAATGTCACGGCCGCTTCATTCCCTGTTCTTTGTCTATCCCTCCCAATCTTCCCATCTTCTTACAAGACCCCTGTTCTGCATAACAGCGAGGCCGCCAGGCCGAGGTGCTGGTCATCCTTTCCAGTTGTATCCCACGGTCTAGTGTTTCACGCTCCAAGACACTGCCCTTGAGACGGTAGAGGTGGGATCCCTCGCTGAGTCCAAGGGAAACACCAACCCCGGAGGGTAAACTGATTGATTTAGAAAGAAAGAAAGAAAGAAAAAGAAAGAAAGAAAGAAAGAAAGAAAGGAAGGAAGGAAGGAAGAAAGATAATATTAGCGTAATAATAAAAAATGATCGGGATCAGGTACCGAGGACGAACAATTATCTACAATCTGTATGAAAAATCAGTCTGCAGTGATAAGAATCGAGGGCTTTGAAAAAGCAGCAGTAATCCAGAATGTCTCGGACATGCCACTGAAGAGATTTATGAGTGATTCCGATTTGAATTTCAGAAATTACATAGCATGAAATAGTTGTGCTTTCTACTGATTTTTGTGAATTGTGATCCATAAATATTCTATTTTCGGGCATAATGATATGATTCGTTCCACGTTTTGAAAACTATCGATAACTATCGATAGTAGAGCTTATAATATCGGAAAATATCGATGGCGATTACTATCGATAGTTTGCCGCCTCTACTCTGGGGCAATGAATACTGGCTGACAGATGAAATGAAGTGTTGCTGGAATGAAAGATGACAGGAAAAACCGGAGTTCCCGAAGAAAAACCTGTCCCGCCTCCGCTTTGTACAGCAGAAACCTCACATGGAGTGACCGGGATTTTAACCACGGAAAACAGTGGTAAAAGGCTTGCGCGCTGCCGCCTGAGACACGGAGGCTCTTTCTACTTGGGTACCGGTAATGAGGTAGAGAGCTGTGACTGGGACACAAGCATTTGAAATGACATTTCTGAGAAGCAGGAAAGGAGTGACAAGAGTGGATAAGATGAGAAATGAGGAGGTTAGAGATAGTAAAAGAAGATCCACTTCAGACCAGGATAGAGGCATCTAGACTTAGATGGTATGGACACACGAAGAGAATGGCAAAGAAAAGGATACCGAGGAGGATCCACGAAATGAAGCGAGAGGATGACCAAGAGACAGGTGCACCAAAGGAATTGAAGAATGTGTACATAGAAGAGGAGAGGAGAGGACTGGGCAAGAGTGAAGATGAAGGGGTGGTAGGAAGACAAGAGGAGATGGAGAGGCTTATGTTCCAAACTATTCAATATTAATTCAGGTGTACCTCAAGGTTCAAATTTAGGACCACTGTTGTTTATGTTATTTATAAATGATTTGCCTGATGTCCTAAATTCTAAATGCCTCATGTTTGCTGACGATCTTAAGTTGTACAAGGAGATATATCACATGTTAGTGACTGTATTTCTCTAAGCAGGGACATTGAGAATATCTACATGTGGAGCGTCAAGAATAATATCACATTTAATATCAGCAAATGCTTCATGATGACTTATTCTACAGCAAATGATCCTTTTCAGTGTGAATACTTCATGAACGGACAGAATCTAAAACGAGTCGAGTCCGTAACTGACTTAGGAGTTACAATGAGTAGTATCTTATCATTTAGTGCACATATTGAAATAATAGTAAATACAGCACTGAAACAACTAGGTTTTATCATACGAAACGGGAAGGACATAAATAACATTAAGACTTTATGTGTTCTCTATAACTCATTCGTGAGGTCAAAATTAGAATATGCATCCGTTATATGGATGCCAAATTACAAATCTTATATAAATAAAATTGAAAAGGTACAAAAGAGATTCTTACGGTTTATTTATTACAAGAAGCATAATCAGTCAGAATATAGGTTGAGAATATCATATAGTCACTTATTAGAAGAATTTAGCTACAATTCATTAACCGCTCGCCGAGAATTATACCAACAACTGTTTCTACACAAAATTATAAATGGCGTTATAGATAGTGGTGATCTACTAGCCAGAATAAATTTTAACGTCAGCAAATCTAACTTGCGTAACCGGACGTACTTTTACGATCCCTTATCCAACATATTAATTCATAAAACTTCGCCATTAGTAAGGATGTGTAGTACGTTTAATGACTTATTAAAAAACCACGACATAGATCTCTCACTGTCCCTAACAGACTTCAAAAAATGTCTAGTGATTTTCTTTAGTGAAGATACTTAAAGAACCTTAGCAAATAGTATCTTATAAAAAGAAAGTAGAATTCATTACGCTATCTCTTTGTCAATAACCCAAATGGAATTTAATTGTCTATAAACTCCGAGATATTACTTTTACACTCCTAATCTTGCACCTGACCTGTTCGCATATGTGTGTGCTTGCACATAAAGTTTTAGCTCTTGCTACTTATGTAATCAGGAGCCAGTAATTGTAGCATTACCTAATCCTGATCTGTATATAACTTATTGTTGTTTTTGTGATTTTTTCTTCTAAATTTGTTTATTATAATTTTTGAAAATATGTTGTTATTTTTTCGTGATCTTTTTCCGTTTTGCAATGTATATTATTGTACTATATTTTGTAATGTCTGTTGTAATTGGAGTGCAGCTCTGTTACAGACATGTGTCATAAATAAATAAATAAATAAATAAATAAATAAATAAATAAATAAATAAACATCAGACCTGTCCAACAGCTGGAAGCTGCATATGATGATGATGATGATGATGATGATGGTGATGATGATGACTTATATCTTATATTTAACGCAGTCTGTTTGTATGTATGTTTGTATTTACAGTATTGCTTTGTATTTGTACGTATTTTTATAAATTTCTTTGTTCAGTTTACTTTTACCGGAGTCTTTCTCTCTATTAATAAATAAGTTAAATTTAAAAAAATATGATTTCTCGGCACGGCGAAGTATCTTTTCAGTGTCTCTTTGTCTACCCATGGGATCTTAAAACATTCTGCGATACATCCATCTTTTAAAAGCAGACTTTGTGTGTACTGTATTTTGCTGTTACTTACCCCAAACATGATCCCTATTAAGACACACCCTGGTCTTACGGGTATGCAGCAACATTTGTGCAGTGGAATTACCATTTTATCGGGTTCTTCCCTTCTTTTGTCCTTTCTGAAACAAGAAAAGAAATTGTTACGGACTTTTCGAAATTTATAGAAGGAAGGTGAAGTGTTATCTGATCCTGTAATGATTAAGATGGGGTCCCGTAGGGCAGTATTATTGGATCTTCATGTTCTTTATATATACAAATGATATAAGTAAATAAATGTCCGACTCGTTGGCTGAATGGTCAGCGCACTGGCCTTCGGTTCAGAGGGTCCCGGGTTCGATTCCCGGCCGGGTCGGGGATTTTAATCGCTTCTGATTAATTCTTCTGGCTCGGGGACTGGGTGTATATGTCCGTCCCAACACTCTCCTCATCATATTCAGACAACACACTACACTACCAACCACCACAGAAACACGCAATAGTGCTTACATCCCTCCATAGAGGGTTGGCGTCAGGAAGGGCATCCGGCCGTAAAAAACAGGGCCAAATCCACATGTGCGACTCAGTTCGCACCCGCGACCCCACAGGTGTGGGAAAAAGCGGCAGGAAAAGAAGAAAAGAAGAAGATATAAGTAAATAAATGAAATTATAGATAAGGATATTCGCGGATGATATTTTACTGTAAAGAGTAGTAAATGAGTTGCAGGATTGTGAAGGACAGCAGACAATTGTATGAATGAAAATGGGACGAAAAGTTTAATTACGGTGTTGATGGAGTGATACTACGTCGTGGGGAATACTGTGAGTACCTCGGTGTTAATATAAGGAATGATCTTCATTGGGGAAATCATATTAACGAGGTTGTTAAGAAATGTTACACATCTCTTCAGATGGTTATGAGAGTATTTAAGGGTTGTAAGCAAGGATGTAAATGAGAGGGCATATAAGTCTCTGGTGGGACTCCCACCCCCACTATCAGAGTATGGTTTCAGTGTATGGGACCTACACTTGGACTATTTGGCACAAGAACTGGAAAAGATCCAAAGGAAACCAGCGCGATTTGTTTTGGATGATTTTTCACAAAAGGAGTACATACATACATACATACATACATACATATATACATACATACATACATACACACACACATACATACATACATACATACATACGTCATCATAGACTGTTATGCCTTTCAGCATTCAGTCTGCAAACCTCTGTGAATTTATTAATCGCCGCCCAAATCCTCTATTTGTAACTAGTTCTGTGGCCTCGTTTAACCTAACCATCATCGTATTCCTCTACCTCTCTTACCCTCCATAAAAGAGTCCATCATTTTCCTAGGTAACCTATCCTCCTCCATTCGCCCCACATGACCTCACCGCCGAAACCGGTTTATACGTACATCGATCCAACCATCGATCCTTCGATTTCATTTCTAACTTAGCATTTATTTCCTCCTTCCGTGTACCTTCCACCCCCTTGGGTGGGGGCAGTAGAATAACACCAACGGTATCCCCTGCCTGTCGTAAGAGGCGACTAAAAGGGGCCCCAGGGGCTCTGAACTTTGGAGCGTGGGTTCGCGACCATGGGGCCCTTAGCTGAGTCCTGGCATTGCTTCCTCTTACTTGTGCCAGGCTCCTCACTTTCATCTATCCTATCCGACCTCCCTTGGTCAACTCTTGTTCTTTTCCGACCCCGACGCTATTAGGTTTGCGAGGGCTAGGGAGTCTTTCATTTTCAAGCCCTCCGTGGCCCTTGACTTTCTTCGACCGATATCTTCATTTTTCGAAGTGTCGGATCCCTTCTATTTTTCCCTCTGATTAGTGTTATATAGAGGATGGTTGAATAGTTGTACTTCCTCTTAAAACAATAATCACCACCACCACCACCACCACCACCACCACCACCGTGTACCCTCCTGCCATTGTTCCCACCTGTTTGTACCAGGAATCATTCTCGCTACTTTCATATACGTTACGTTTAGCTTATGAATAAGATATCCTGAGTCCACACAGCTTTCACTCCCATAAAGCAAAGTTGGTCTGAAAACTGACCGATGTAAAGATAGTTTAGTCCGGGAGCTGACTTCCTTATTACAGAATACTGTTGATCGCAACTGCGAGCTCACTGCATTAGCTTTACTGCACCTTGAATCAATCTCACTACAGTAGCATCCTGGGGGAACACACATCCTAAACACTTAAAAATTATCTATCTGTTCCAGTTTTGTATTCCCAATCTGACATTCAGTTCTCTTGGTTTTCTTACCTACTCACATCAATTTAGTCTTAGAAAGGCTAATTTCCATACCGTACTCATTGCACCTATTTTCAAGTTCCAAGATTTATACTGCAGGCTTTAAGCACAGTCTGCCATTAAGACTAAGTCGTCAGCATAGGCCAGTCTGCTTACTACATTTCCACCTAACTGAATCCCCCACTGTCACTTAATACCTTTCAGCAGATGGTCCATGAAAACTATGAATAATAAAGGTGAAAGCCTTGTCTAACACCTGGAAGTACCTTGAACTAAGAACTCAGAGTAGTATTACGAAAATATTGCAAACTTTAGGCTGGGAAGACTTGGGATTAAGGAGAAGAGATGCCCGACTATACGGTACGTTTCGAGCTGTCATGGAGAAATGGCGTGAAATTATATTAGTAGAGGAAAGATCAGATCATAAAATGAAGTTGGAATTCAAGAGGACGGATTGGAGAAATATTCGTTCATTGGACGAGATGTAACGGATTGGAATACATTATCAAGGGAAATATTCGAAAAATTTCTAAGTTCATTGAAAACGTTTAAGAAACATCTAGGTAAACAATTGATAGGGATTCTGCCACCTGGGCGACAGCCCTAAATGCAGATTATTGATTGATTGATTGATTGATTGATTGATTGATTGACTGATTGATTGATTGAATCTTCAGGACAACTGAATTTCACGCCCAAGCTTTAGGAAATAATATACTGCTATATATTAAGTATATTGTGGTATTTATATAGGGCCTATATTACGTGGAACTAACAGGAATTGAAATGAAAACCTACAACCTGTTTTCCAGTCATTGACTGGGTCAGGGATGTAATGAATGAATCAAATATATAGGCTATTAGTACGATGGGGTCGCCACTCCCAAAGTTATTTATTAATGACTGATAGAAGGTACGAAATGAGAATGGAGAGTGTTGCTGGAATGAAAGATGACAGGGAAAACCGGAGTATGCGGAGAAAAACCTGTCCCGCCTCCGCTTTGTCCAGCACAAATTTCACATGGAGTGACCGGCATTTGAACCACGGAACCCAGCGATGAAAGGCCGACGCGCTGCCGTCTGAGCCACGGAGGCTCCGCAAACATAAATTAATTATTCCAAACATAAGATGTGCACATAATATAACAGACCTTTCATAATCTACGGTTCTCGAGGAAGATACAAGGACCTAGATGCGACTGTGTCAAATCGACTGTTGTAAATTTTCTACATAGTTGTACGTAGTTCTGCTTTATATGCAGATGTTCTTAGGTCTGGACAAACGAGGAGAGTCTGTTCAAAAGGCGCTATTTCCACCTTAAGAAAGTTGTGATAAAACCTCAAGGAAACGTATAATAAAAGGTATATGGTATGTACCCATTTAAGTAACTACATTTTTCTGGTCTGGATTGCTCATGGGATTCGATACTGCAACTACTGCAACGCATGTGGACGAAATACTATTTTAAAAATTCTAAAGTGGAAATATCACCTTTTGAATAGAAACTCTTCAAATATATAATTTAAATACATATGACTGATCACTCTGTAATTAAATACTTACGGATTTCTCAGTAAAAAACACGCGAGTAACTTAATCAAATTCTCATTTATACACATTTAATTTACAAAATGTCCGACTCGTTGGCTGAACGGTCAGCGTACTGGCCTTCGGTTCAGAGGGACCCGGGTTCGATTCCCGGCCGGGTCGGGGATTTTAACCTTAATTGGTTAATTCCAGTGGCACGGGGGCTGGGTGTATGTGTTGTCTTCATCATCATTTCATCCTCATCACGACGCGCAGGTCGCCTACGGGAGTCAAATGGAAAGACCTGCACCTGGCGAGCCGAACCCGTTCTGGGATATCCCGCCACAAAAGCCATAAGACATTTCATTTTCAGTTTACAAAATGAAAGATCTGTCCCCATATTTTCATTTGCAGTGATATATGGCTTCAGGGATGAATCACTGAATTCCAAAAAAAGGGATATTCTCCTAAATTGTAAAACAGGTAAAATACAGAAATTTTCTTCCTCACTGTGTAAGAAACATCATGTGAATTCTGTTATGGATAAGAGTGAGCGAAAAATGAGTAGACTTGGGAGTTAACACCTCTTACGTTTTATGCCTTATTTACTAGAGCTTTCTAAATACTTAAAATCCAAGTACCAGAAAAATATTCCAGAAAATATTGTGATGGTAGTGATTATTATTTTAAGGGGCCTACACTTTGAACATAGACAAATGGGGTGTGTTATACTTTCTTCTCACCGCAATGTGAAATGAATACCAAAAGGAAAGTTTGTATAACGAACACATTATTCCTTATTAATATGCCTACATATCTAGAAATCATTTAAACCTATGCCATTGTAGTCCGACTCCATGGCTCCCGGCCGGGTCGGAAATTTTAACCTTAAATGGTTAATTCCGTTGGCTCTGGGATTGGGTGTTTGTGCTGTCCCCAACATCCCTGCAACTTACGCACCACACACAACACTATCCTCCACCACAATAACACAGAGTTACCTACACATGGCAGATACCACCGACCCTCATCGGAGGGTCTGCCTTAAAAGGGCTGCACCCGGCTAGAAATAGCCACACGAAATTATTATTATTATTATTATTATTATTATGTCATTGTGTATAATTAATTAATCAATATGGCGGTGTATCGTGGCCACTATTTCGCCGTTTTCCTGATAATTTCTAAACACAGGAATATTTTTCTATGATTCCTTTTAATTATGATTAGTAATGTTATACCTACAACATGTGCTAGAATCAGTGAAGTCCATCAAGAATAAATATTTTTTCATGAAGTTATTTTCAAGTAATCAAATCAAATTTTTAATTAATTTTCATTTGACTTTTTTAAACTTCAAGAATGAAGCTAGCTCAATAATTCTAAAATATCTCCTCCTTTTCTATGAAATATACGTGTATGCAAAATTTCATCTTAATATCTTAAAAACTTTCAGAGTTATCAGGGAAACGGTTCTGGAAAACAAAAGTTACGGGAAACGGGCAACAAACTTACCGATAAAGGGCTTACTTGGGTGACAGGGCTTCACGTTTTTGGCCGTAACTCAGGAAGCGTTGGAGATATTAAGAAAAAAAGTTGCACTGTTATAAAGAGAAAAGGTAAACTTTAAATAAAAAATTAAATTTAAATATCGTATTTTTGGTCGGTCAAATGTATTGGTCCCCCATTAAGAGACAGTACATGTAGGTGATCTGCCTGTCTTAACGTTAATCATAGTAAGAAATTGGAAGAAGTCTAATCTTTGGAGCAATAAGAGTATCATGACAGTTGGGCCGATGACCTAGATGTTAGGCCCTTTAAACCATCATCATCATCATCATCATCATCATCATCATCATCACAATTCTGGCGATTAAGTCTGAGGAACAAAATTTTCTATTGTAATATTTGGAGGTTACCGGTACCAGTTTCATTTGACTGCCTCTTGTAGAAATGAACAAGAAAATCATAGAAGAAACGACCATCAGTTTCTAATCAACAACAAGGAGTTTAACTGATTTGATTTTTCAGCATTGCAGCAGAACTTGCGGTTCTCGAATGGATCTCTTCAGCCATCTATGAACCCAAATTCGGCTACATTAATGCACTCGGAAGAAAATAGTTATAATCTCCAGTGAAATATGCCAGTGATGGTGAGAACTGGGAGCACTGCAAGAATAAATGACTGATTATTTGGAATATTAGCTTGATAAAGTCATCTGTTCTATCATAAACGTACAGTAAATCACATTATATATGGCATTTCTAACTATTTTTTAAAGATATTTTAGATCATAACCTACGTCCTAGCAACCGCAAGTTGACATAGTGAATCTATCATTCACATTTACAACAATTTCAGTATCTGGTTTAAAATTTCCCCCCAAAAACCTAATATTAAATACAATGTCTTTAAAATAACTATACTGATCACACTGTACATATATTAAAAAGGAAGACTTACAGAATAATATGCAGGAGGTCCAAAACCTAACCAAATTAACAAAGTCCTTTCACGAAATTCACACTGCCTTCTATAACTGAACTACAAAGAAACGTACAATTCAGTGTCTTCTATTTGTAAAAGAGTAATGTCTTAAGGTGAGCTCAAAAAGACACACTGTTCTAAGAACTGTGCCACTAGCTTGCGGACGCCGCCATGTTGATGAACGTCATGTGAATATTATATACACGGGAAATATTATATAGAGATTAATTTAATTTAATTTAATTTAATAAACGAATGCGCACAATGTGCATGATTATACAACACTCATTATAACAATTCTGTCAGGTTTTGTTGTATAAGAACACACATTTTAGCATGGTATCTCTCACAGATATTTTCACTAAGTCTCTGGAACCAGCTCGTGGAATCCTACACTCAAAATGTGGCACAAAAGGCTGCAATTCTGAATACCTGCAAAATCATCAGAACATTCCGGAATGTTTACATCATCATCATCATCATCATCATCATCATCATCATCATCTAGAGCAGTTTCCAAACACAGGAACATTAGCCTCTCCATCGTTTTCTGTCCATCCACCACTTCTCTTCTGTCACTGTTGTCCAGTTCCCTTCTCTTGCCTCGATGCTCTTCTTTACACCTTTCAGCCATCTGTCCCTCAGTCTTCCTCTAGGTCTCCTTCCCTTCAACTCCATTTCTAACATCTTTCTTGGTATCCTCTCTTCTCCCATTCTCTTAACATGTCCATACCACACTGCAGCCTTGATTTTTCTATCTTTTCCTGTAGAGGTATCTCATTATTTCCATTCTTGTTAAACCTGCTCGGCACCTTTGAAACTTTATTTTGACTTGTTGTATTCTACTTTTATCCCTCTCTTTCATCACCCACGTTTCTGATCCATATGTCAAAATTGGCACAACATAAGTCTTGTAGATAATACATCTCTATGGTACATCCCTGTTACATATCAATCCTCCCACACTCTTAAATAATCCACTTGCACACCTTCCTCTTTCATCGATTTCCATCCTGTTTCCTTAATTTTCTTCAATTACGCTTCCCACGTATTTAAAACTTTCAGCTCTCTTCAACTGCTCCCCTTCGTTAACAGCACTTCACTCTTTTGTGCTGCGAACTTCATTCCATAAGATTACACAACTTCTTCCCATACATTTAGCTGTTCCTGCAATTCACTCTCATTGTTTTCTCATATTAGTAGATGAATGCTTAGTACTAGAGATGGGAAGAATCGAATACTTTCCATAATCGATTACTATGCATACGAGAACATTTAAGAATCGAAACTTGCATTCGAAACCAAGTTCTCGAATCTTACTTAACTCGAGTAACTGAAATGTAAGCGAACTCTGGACATCAAGAAAAGTTAATGTCCAGGAAGTGCTTTAATAAAGGCTAACCTTGCAAGGTCCATATATTATTTGACGAACATGTAAGACGTTTTAAATTTCAGGTATTTGCAAATATAATTTGCTTTGGAATGCGAAAATCAGACATACGAACGACATGATCTGTCCAACGAAGTCGATGTTTCAATGCTGGCTTCATCCAACATACTGATGTTATTTCGGTGATCTTAGGATCCTCCTCAGACAGCGCTGATGATATTTCTCCAGGTACTTTCTGTGCCTCCTCTAAGTGGTGCAAGTTTTACTCCCATAAAGGAGTGTACATTGAACTGTTTCCAGCGGTCATGGCATGTTATGCCCGCTCGGTAAATGGCGGATGAAAGCACCACATCCATTGCTCGATTCAGTGATCTACTTATTCATCCAGACTTGTGATTTGAACTGATCATGCAGGCCATGGTTCAGCATAATGTCTCTCGTCACTCACCGACCTTCACTTCTAAATAGGAATCCACAAACAGCAACCACAGGAATATCAGTGAGTTGGTGAAAGTTGGGAGGTTTTGAGATCTTTACACTTTACGTGAGTCTTCATTTGCATTAAACTTATATTGTGATTTAAGTGTGCTGTTAAGATAATGTACGTTATTTTATCATGTTTCTGAACCTTTGAATGGGTTAACCTTTAAAATTTCAACTAGATTTATTGTTATATATATTTTCACAAGAACAGCAGCATAAGAATCCTGAATTTTACAATAAACGCTAGTAGAAATAATATTACAAGCTGGAAAAAAATAAAAAGCTATTCATATGCACAAATAAAAAAAATTGCTTGGACTATACAGAATGCAGCACATTCATAGGGGATTATCATACAAAGGTGCCTAGATGAACAATTATGAAACATAAGACGTGGCTCAGGCGGCAGCGCGCTGGCCTCTCAACCGCTGGGTTCCGTGGTTCAAATCCCGGTCACTCCATGTGAGATTTGCGCTGGACAAAGCGGTGGAAGGACAGGTTTATCTGCGGGTACTCCGGTTTTCTCTGTCATCTTTCATTCCAGCAGCACTCTCCAATATAATTTCATTTCACCTGTCAGTCATTAATCATTGCCTCATTAATCATTGCCCCAGAGGAGTGTGACAGGCTTCGGCAGCCGGCACAATTCGTATCCTCGCCGCTAGGTGGGGACTTCATTCTCTCCATTCCTGACCCAATCAAATGACAGGAAACAGGCTATGGATTTTCATTTTCAAACACAAAGGTGGTGGTGCAGAATGCTCAACGAGTCTTCGATAATGCCTATTATGATGTTGAGAATATTTCTGGGGATAGCTAACCCTTTCAACATATTCCAGGTGTATTTTGTAGTACCTCCCCTACTACCATGAAGCAATCCTTTAACTGACCAATGCTCTAGTCGGATGTTGTAATATTTGCTTAAATGTGGGAGGCGTGGTTCATAAATCTTTATTTTCTCTGTCAATCTCAATCGCCTGCTCAAGGTCTCTTTTGAAACGATCGGTGGGATCCAACACTAAACCTTTTTTTTTTTTTTTTGCTAGTTGCTTTACGTTGCACCGACACAGATAGGTCTTATGGCGACGATGGGATAGGAAAGGCCTAGGAGTTGGAAGGAAGCGGCCGTGGCCTTAATTAAGGTACAGCCCCAGCATTTGCCTGGTGTGAAAATGGGAAACCACGGAAAACCATCTTTATTGCTGCCGAGAGTGGGATTCGAACCCACTATCTCCCGGATGCAAGCGCACAGCCGCGCGCCTCTAACCGCACGGCCAACTCGCCTGCAACACTAAAGCAGTGTGCTTTTCTGGATGAATGGCAACGATGTCGGCTCTTCTATTCGACCCCGTAGAAGACAGGCAGTGAACTTCTTCATAAACTTGCCACTTCTTTTCCCTTAATACTGAAGCTAGAGCCGATCTAATCCTGTGATGGTGATTATTTCTTTGCAGTGCTCCCTCGGGACAGATATCAAGCACGAAGAAATGACTGAGTGAGTGAGTGATACACCACCATCCTAATAAAGTTCCATTTTCTTAGAAATGTTTCTACCGGGCGAGTTGGCCGTGCGCGTAGAGGCGCGCGGCTGTGAGCTTGCATCCGGGAGATAGGGGGTTCGAATCCCACTGTCGGCAGCCCTGAAGATGGTTTTCCGTGGTTTCCCATTTTCACACCAGGCAAATGCTGGGGCTGTACCTTAATTAAGGCCACGGCTGCTTCCTTCCAACTCCTAGGCCTATCCTATCCCATCGTCGCCATAAGACCTATCTGTGTCGGTGCGACGTAAAGCCCCTAGCAACAAAAAAAAAAAAGAAAAAGAAATGTTTCTGGTAAATATCAGAAGCTTATGCGCACAATGAGAAAAATTTGAAAGGATGTTTGAGATAAGAGGTATGGACAGCTGGGCTGAGGCTCATACGGTTGAGGCACTGGCCTTCTGACCGCAACTTGGCAGGTTCGATCGTGGCTCAGTCGGGTGGTATTTGAAGGGGTTCTGGAACGTCAGCATGGTGTCGGTAGATTTACTGGCACGTAATATAACTCCTGCAGGACTAAATTCCGGCACCTCGGCGTCTCCGAAACCAGTAAAAAAAGTACCGGTAGTTACTGGGTCGTAAAAGTAGTAACATCATTATTATTGGAGGTATGGACAGATTTTGTTACTCCTGTCTGATAAAGTGTCAGGTTTCATGTTCTGTGAAATATTCATCCTCCAAAAAAGTTAAGTATATGAAGGATGCAGTGCAATAATAAAGTGTTGGAGGGTGATGTTTATTGTGTCACAGGGAGACACAAGCTGGAAATATAAACTTTTTCAAACTCACATGTTTACTATAAGATCTGCGTTACTTGTGATTAGTACAACTATAGGAGGAACGTCGCCGGCCCCGCGGTATAGGGGTAGCGTGCCTGCCTCTTACCCGGAGGCCCCGGGTTCGATTCCCGGCCAGGTCAGGGATTTTTACCTGGACCTGAGGGTTGGTTCGAGGTCCACTCAGCCTACGTGATTAGAATTGAGGAGCTATCTGACGGTGAGATGGCGGCCCCGGTCTCGAAAGCCAAGAATAACGGCCGAGAGGATTCGTCGTGCTGACCACACGACACCTCGTAATCTGCAGGCCTTCGGGCTGAGCAGCGGTCGCTTGGTAGGCCAAGGCCCTTCAAGGGCTGTAGTGCCATGGGGTTTGTTTGTTTGTTTTTATAGGAGGAACGTCATGGTTCTGCTTTAACAGTGATTAGTACCATCATCAGGGACCGGTGACCTAGATTTACTTCACGATCTTTTTCCATCACCATTCGTTTTGATTCTAGTCAATGGTTTCATTTTGAAGTTTTAATTTGCATTTCGTTGCACCTAGCTTTTAGACCCCTTTAAACAATGATCATCATCATCATCATCATCATCAATCACGTCATATGGCATGAGGATCAGACAGACTAAATCACAGGCGAGATCTCGGCCTCCTTCATGGACATTGGATGAAATACATTCACGGTTTCCTCTGCATGTTTTAAAAAGGGACTATAAAAATGATGATCCTCAGGGGCTCCCAACTTTGGAATGTGGAATGACAACCATAGATTCCATAGACAAGCTTCCACTTATTTATGACGGACTCTTCACTTTTAATCTCCTGTAGCTGGGCGCGTTAGAATACTATAGTCCTCTGACGAGAAGTTGCGTGGATACGAGGTAAGATGTGCGAGGGGCGAGAATGGCTACCACGCGTGCGCCTACCTCAAGTCTCAATGCCTGACAATAAACATCAGTTCCGTCCGCGGTGATTCTTGCGAATTTGAGGTGGTGTCGTAAAGTTACGAAGTGGTAGCTAAATTGTGCTTTAGTTACACATTTACTGGATGTACTGCATAGCGAACAGTTTATAGTTCAGTTTTTATGAGTTTCGAGTTGAAATTTGAGCGCGGCCTTTTGGCGGAGGCTAAGTAAATTAATAAATAGCCAATAATTCTCTCCGATAGAGAGTGTTAGACTCTACTGTAGTTCCGCTTACCAGTGTTGTCGATCTGTTGTTTTCTATAACCAGATGCTATCAGCTGTGTATTGTATTGTGCTCAGTCCTTTCCGCGGTCTTTGTCAGTTCACTCGGTCATTCTTGATAAAGCATCAACTCTAGCGGCTAGAAGTAATGAGTTGATTAAACGGTTGAAGGAGCACAATATTTCGGTTCGCGATGACATGAGGAAGAGGCGATCTGATGCATCTTGTGAAACAAAACAAGCCCTAGTATCCTGTTTATGTTGTGGATGAAATAGCCAGGAGGCATGGGCATAAAGTTGTTGGCCTTCCACCATACCATTGCCTTTTTAACGCCATAAACTGATTTGCGACTCTTCACAGTTTCGTAAGTAGGAAGCAGGATTTTTTTCTTCCTTAGGAGAAATTGAATATATCAGCAACGCGAGCTCTTCTAGATGGAGAGTAGAAATTTCATTTCATTTTCTCGCGTTTTATCTGTTTGAGCATGCATCTGTTTTTATCTTATAGCCCAATCAGTTGTACTTCTCCTTAAAACAATAATCACCATAATCAACATTTCCCATCATCCACTTCAACATCATCATATCCGCCACATTAAGTTTCCTCTCGTGGACTTTCTTTATTGGCCATGTTGCATTACTGTATATCATGGCTGGCCTCATAACTGATTTACCATTCCATTTTTCCTATTCCCAGTCCACCGTGCGAGTGGCTTCGCGGTATGCGTCTCGTAGCTTTCAGCTACCTTTCGGGAGATAGTCGGTTCGAACCCCATTGTCGGCAGCCCCAAGATGATTTTCCGTGGTTTCCCATTTCCACACAAGGCAAATGCTGGGCCTACGACCTCTTTCTTTCCACTCCTAGCCCTTTCCTATCTCTACGTCGCCATAAGACCTATCTGTGTCAGTACGACATAAAGGTAATTATTATTATTATTATTATTATTATTATTATTATTATTATTATTTCGTTTCGGCCAACTTAGGACTACTTCATTTCAACTGTTTCCTTTGAGCTTTAATGTTGGTCCAGTATTCATTCATTCATTCATTCATTCATTCATTCATTCATTCATTCATTCATTCATTCATTCATTCGTATACGGTGTTGCTCCTTTCGCTCTTTTGTCCATGCCTTTCCAGTTTTCAGCTTCGGCTTTGGTTGGAATCTATGATGGTCTTGGAGTTTTTCCTTAAGTGGGTCACTCTCCTGGATATCTTCACATCAGATCCCAATCTCCTGCAGATCTTTCTGTACCTTACTGAACCATGCCCCCTTCGCCTTATTCTCTTGTAGGAAAGTGAAACAGTGGTTGGTTAACCGTGTTGACTTCATTCGGGCCGTGTGTCCATAATAAATAATCCTCCTTTTCCGCATCACGTCGGTTATTTTCTCCACATGCGAATACAACTCCTGGTTGTGCCATCTCCTAAACTCGCCATTGTCTTTGACTGGACCTAAGATTTTCCTCAAAATCTTCCTTTCCTTAGCCTCCAAGTTCTCCATCATGCCTTTTTTTTCTTCATGGCGAGACATTCCGCTGCATATAGAGCCTCTGACTGGATGACAGTGCAATAATAATAATAATAATAATAATAATAATAATAATAATAATAATAATAATAATAATAATAATAATAATAATAATATCCTTGGACAGGAGAGAGGAGGAGATTGAAGATTGAAAGGATGATTTATTTTGCTATTTGCTTTACGTCGCACCAACATAGATAGGTCTTACGGCGACGATGCTATAGGAAAGACCTAGGAGTCGGTAGTGGCCGTGGACTTAGGTACAGCCCCAGCATTTACCTGTCGTGAAAATGGGAAACAACGGGAAACCATCTTCAGGCCTGCCGATAGTGGGATTCGAACCTCTTACACCTCGAAAAAAAGAAGATGATTTGAAAATGTACAAAACCACAACAGGCACAAAGAGCAAAAATAATACGTTGTGAAAAACGCAAGTATGAAAAAGGAACAAATGGACAAGGCTAAACAAGGCTTTCATAGAGGTGAGACCCGTGAATACACTCAGGAATTTTTAAAAGAAGGTACAAGGATACAAGGCACCTACCCTTTGCTCTCTGAGGAAAGACAGAACTCTTGCAACATCAAATGAAGTAAACTGCGAAATCTTAGCTAAGTATTTTAACGACCTTCTAAACTGTGAAAAACTAATACTTAACCTAAAAACTTCAGGCAAGCTCACGACTCCATCGACCGTGATATGTTGCGGAAATGGGAGTCGATGAGAAACTGCTGGCGATAATAAGGGCAACGCTAACTAATACCAAGTCAAAATTAAAATTCCGAGGATGTCTTTATGAAACCTTTGAGATCAATACCTATTTTGTTCAACGTCGTACTTGAGAAGGTAATACAGGAGTGGCGAAAGACGTTAAAAGAAATAAACCTTTACAAACCCTTAAGGATTGGGACAAAAAAAACGGAGTGGAAATAGGTTCCTTAGCGTTCGTTGGTGATATAGCCCTGATGACAGAAAATTTCGAAAGTGCAACAGAACAGATCAATGTGTTGACGGAAGTAGCAGAACAAACAGATTTACAAATTCCTTTTCAAACGACAGAAGTAATGTCGAACATCAAAGATGATACGGCACAATTAAACACCAAATATGGAAAGATAAACCGTATTAATAAATTTAAATACCTTGGTGAATGGATCCACCAATATGGACTTTACAAAGAGGCCATAGAAGCAAGAAGATGGAAGTCACTTTCCAAACCACCTGCAACATATACAACAAAAACTGCTTTGCTCTCAACACAAAAAATCGTCACTACAATACTGTCATCAGACCAGTATTGCTGTATTTATCTGGATGGCTTATCTTGTCCGAGAAATGCTTGCTAACGGATTTACAGAGGAAAGAAAGAAAGAAAGATCTTGCACACCATACTTGGCCCAAACTACAAAAATGGCATCTACGTTAGAAAATCCAGGCAAGAAGTTTACTCTAAGATAGAGAAGATCACGGACACAATGCGTAAAGGTAGTTCGCTTCTACGGCCATATACGACGGATGATCGACTCTCGATGGACGAAACGTATCTTCAGTATATTTGAATCAAAACCAAAAACAGCAATGTCATGGTACGTTAATGTCAAGAAGGATCTTAAAGAACTGGGCATACAAGCAGAAGATGCTCAAGACCGAAATCTTTTAAGAGCAGCCATGAAGACTTTTGGGACTTCCCGGGACGAAAAATGGGCAACTCGTGTGAAATGGACAGAAGAACGCTGTGCTAAACGCAGTGAGCTAATAAAGACGATGTGGATCAAGCAAAAAATGAACGAACGCCAGCGAAGTTGAATGAATGAATAATAATATTGCTTCAGAGTTGGCGGTTGAGAGGGTCTGTCGTGTTGACCACGAGACACCTCATAATCTGTAGGCCTTGGGGCTGAGCAGCGGTCGCTTGGCAGACCATGGCCCTGCGGGCCTGTTGTGCCATGGGGTTTGGTATGTTTGGTATTCACGAATTCCTATTATTTAATTGTTTATTTATTCCTACGTAATAGCTGTCTGCATTTCCTTTGGACTTATCAAGTAATTTAGATTTTTCCAGAACGATTTATATAATTAAGTTTTAAACTAATTTCTCCAGCCTTTGGAAGTGAGATACATAGCCTTATTTTTTTCTTGCAGAGGAAGTCCAAAGACCAAATGAACAATCATGGTGATACAACTAAACGATTGTTGCTCCCTCCCCTTGAAGACCGGGTGTATTATCATAGGAGTACTTTTTGGGGTAAGTAATTATTGGAAGTTGACTCAAATATAAAACCAGTAATATGCAGTAACTGGTACTCCTATGTGACGTGATTTACTTAAAGCGCATCTTAAGATTCGGAATGCATCTATAGCTGCGGCCATCAAATTAGGTAGTTCACAGAAAGTGCGCTGTTGCCAAGGTTGTAACTGAACACAAAGTCATCATCTCGGAGCGCGACATAAGTTTGCTGTCTCCCAGGCTCCTGTTGTTACCTCCAACAAGGTTGCAAAACAAATTATACTACAGGCTTCGGGAAAGACTGCTGAGTTCAACGGTACAACTATTTTCCACATGCACCAATTAAAATAATTGAATAAAAACCTGAACATGTAAATTTAAATTCATAAAATCGTGTGCCGGTATTGATATTTTCAATAAGCGGCCACGTTTTTGTTTCTTCGGCCAATGAACTGTTGTCAGAGGGAAAATTGTAGAAAATCTTCTCGCTTAATTTTTAAAATCTGTAACATACTTCTTCCGCCGCCGGTGGCTTGCCACGCAAGAGAAGGAAGGAAACACATTGTCAGCAAGAGAGGGTGAGATATGGTATCCGTTCTCACGTGGCGAGGCTGGTGGCGGTGGAAAAGGGTTGGTTGGCTTGTGTTCCTTACCGGCGCTGACATCGCGACCAGTCTACTATATATTTTTATTTTTAGTTTTATTTATCTTTTTAATGTGTTTTTCAGGCGGTGGGTTCGAGTTAGGTGATTAGGGTAGTTTTTAGTGCGGTAGCATCCTGCATGTGTGCTGGCTAGCCGCGCACGTGTGGGATGATACTGAGTAGATGTAGAGGTAGTTAACCTACAGTAGTTAAATAGTTTTAGGAGAGATGTAGGGGTGATTTTTATCTGTCTGTCTTTATTACCTCTAAGCCGATGGTGTGTACTAAGGTGGGCAATAAAGATATGTATGTATGTATGTATGTATGTATGTATGTATGTATAACATATTTCCGTGGGTCTTTTAACTTTCCTGAAAAATGGTCCGGAAACTGGCTATATAAATCTCGCTATGTGAGGTCCTTCGGGTCGCACGTTCCAGCGCAGAATACAGGACACGATGAATACTTTCGGATTACGCATTAATTTGGATCAGTTTTATTAACATATATTATTTGTTTATGGTTTACAATATAACTTTAAATACTAGAAAACTATATAGTGGACTGTGTAACATAGAAAAGAGAATTACTTTAAAGAATACGTGGACCTGGAGCGGACCGGCTTCGAGTAGACAACACTGCACGGTCAGCGTTGCTGATCCGTGCCTGGAGGTAAGCGAATCTCTACCATCTGTCGCTTCGCCGTTTCCATATCTGACAACACCGCAGGTCTCCTCACCTGCCTAATTCAGTAGCCGCAGGTAATGCATTCGGTAACGGTGGTACCTTGTCGATTAAGCCCATTGAGACGTGGTTTTTCTTTTCCACCAGTAGAAAATAGAATTTCTTAAAGGTTATCATTTGGCCCGCTGCGAGGATACAGAATTAGCTTCATCCTTTGAAATAAAATATTTCTTATACATATTGACTTTTATGGAATGTCCAATCACAATGCTTACGTTTGGTTATTGGTTTGCTCAAGTGGCATAGACTTGATTATAATGTTACCGAATATGCTCCTTAGAACTGTGCGAAGTGTAGCATCAACGTTTGGCCTGATAGATGAGTTCAGCATTACAATTAGACTCCGCCAACGAAGTGCCTTAAGCCTACAACTTATTTTTATTATTTGTTTGGAAGGATAAACCACTTCCCAGACAATGTGGGCTCCCACGAGGAGCTACATTTATGCGAAACTAAATAATCTCAAACTAAAACGTAAAATTACACACAAAACAACATTAATAATAATAATAATAATAATAATAATAATAATTGTACCGGGTGGTACACCTCTACGACGCAAGTTCAAATCTTGCGCCAATTGAAACTCCTCTACAGGAGAAAATCTGAACTTTTAAAACGGAATCAACTCAACTGTTTATCAGAAGATATCTCTGGGTGTTTTGATTTGCTTTTGTTGATCAAGAAGTGTGGACATTCTCTAACAGATGTCTCTACTAAAAACTATGATTATGCACTCTGGTGCGAAGGAATGAACTTTCTTGGAGAAATTTTGTATTCATAAGTTTTGTCTTTACTAAATTTTGTTCTTTCATTTGAGGGTTGGCGATATTAAGCTTCCTTTCCGCCTGTTTTGAATTTAACCAATCCTAAATTTCTGTAATTAATTTCCCACCAATAAGGTGTTTCTTCATCGATTTGTGTATAACTTTTTGCTGTTAGCCAATAAACCTTTGTGGGGGGGTCTTAATCATTCATGAAAGGTCTCGAATTATCCGCGAGGGTATAAAAACTGCTGATTTTCTTGTCTCCGGGGCCACTTCAACAACATCTTGCTTAGTGTATAGAAGCATAGCAGGGGGCGGGTAGCGCCTCTTTCTTCGGGCAGCAGCTCTTCAACAAGGTAATGACCGATTAACATCTTTATTTCCTCTTTGCTAGCTCAGCAGTTTAACTCGCGGGGAAGGTTCGAAACCTTTAATATGTAACCTATCTCTTTAAAATGTAAATTCCTTTTCAGTCTATGTAAAGACTACAAATTTCTTCAACTGTAAATTGGGGATAGAGAGTGCTTTACCCTCTCGAGCTCCCCTTCATTTTGAAGTTGAGGTGACTACATTTTCATAACCGTTTCTTCTCTTCCTTAATGTGTTAAAGTTTTCTCATACGAGTCACCTCCCTAGCTTGGGATTAGCCCCTGTGTAATCGGCCGAGAGCCACTTAAGTTTTAAAATGTGTATTTAGGGGTGCAAGTTCACGCCTCCAGTCCTCACTGTACTTTGGGCCAGTAACTTACCCTGTTGTTTTTCCTTCATTGCGAAGGCCCTGTAGGTTGGGTACAAGTTACCCCTGTTTCTTTATAAGTTATGCCTTGATGGCAGTTTAGTATAATAGTCTGTTATGGCCTTTATAGGCTCGAAAGATCGAGAGCGGGTCAGCTCTTTATGGTGTTGTGGTAAAAGTGCCTTAGAGAGGCTTGAGATGTGAAGTTGGGAGCAAGTGCTCCATGTAATGAGGGGTTTTCTGCCCTTTGGTAATTTGTGGTTGTGAGCTGAGAGCTCAGACTTTGGGGCTCGTAGCCCAGAATTTGTAATATCCTCTTAACTTGTGCTGTCGTTTGTAAAGTTGCATTGTACCTGATTTTTCTTTGTTATTTCACCTAGCGAAAATTGTTAAATCTTGTTATCAGTTGAAAATATAACCTTTATTTAAATTTTAAAATTCATCTTTCGGACTTGTAGTTAGACCCATTCCAGCCCGCACCTTCTTTCACCTCTGCAATCCACGGATAACTCCGTAATAATAATAATAATAATAATAATAATAATAATAATAATAATAATAATAATAATTATTATTATTATTATTATTATTATTATTATTATTATTATTATTATTTCGTGTGGCTATTTCTAGCCGAGTGCAGCCCTTGTAGGCTGACCCTCCGATGAGGGTGGGCGGCATCTTCCATGTGTAGGTAACTGCGTGTTATTGTGGTGGAGGATGGTGTAATGTGTGGTGTGTTAGTTGCAGGGATGTTGGGGACAGCACAAACCCCCAGCCCCCGGGCCATTGGAATTAACCAATGAAGGTTAAAATCCCCGACCCGGCCGGGAATCGAACCCGGGACCCACTGAACCGAAGGCCAGTACGCGCTGACCATTCAGCCAACGAGTCGGACACAAAACATTTCTAAACCCACATATCACTCAACGTGAAAATAAAGAAAACTTTAAAATATCACTCCAAACAGGACCACAAATCCTGTGAGAAAGAGATAATGACCAAAATTGCCGAGATTATAGATGTGTGTACAGCATCTTCCAGAATAGCTGTCAACCGAACATCGTACAAATAAAAATTACGGTACTACCTCGAAAAGATGCTGCAGGCACCCATAAGAATCCTAGCGTCGAATCCATAGTTCCCGCGGTCGCTGAGATGTAATGTGACACTGGATGCTGTTCAAGTACCAGTTCTGTTGTGCCATAGCCATGGTGGGAAGGAGTTATAAACAGTAGCGGCGATTGGGTGTTGGAAGTGCGGGGGGGGGGGGGGAGGGAGGGAAAGGGGCAAAATATATACGAACAACAAAAAAAAACCCTGCTTTGATGGATATAACGGGTGGGGGTGTCGTGGGGGGGGGGGGGGGTGGCGGTGGTTAAACAATCAAAACTGAAAAAAAGCTACAACGTTGTAAGTTTTTTGATGCTATTTGAGCGAATTTCGACAGAGGGGTAAAGGTTGACAGGTTGTTTTTTTTTTTTTTGCTAGTTGTTTTACGTCGCACTGACACAGATAGGTCTTAAGGCGACGATGGGACAGGAAATGGCTAGGAGTGGGAAGGAAGCGGCCGTGGCCGTAATTAAGGTACAGCCCCAGCATTTGCCTGGTGTGAAAATGGGAAACCACGGAAAACCATTTTCAGGGCTGCCGACAGTGGGGTTGGAACCTACTATCTCCCGAATACTGGATACTGGCCGCACTTAAGCGACTGCAGCTATCGAGTTCAGTGGTTGACAGTTTACCAACTTAAGTGCGATAATACTCTTTTGAGAATTTGATTCAATATTACATAATAAAACTTTCACCAAAGGAACAATATTACGCATGTATTACAATTAAACAGTAGTACGGCGTGATTATATAATTAAAAATCATTTAGTTTTCGACTACACATTAAGAAACTAACAGACACTGAAGAGATTGCCACACTGACGAATGCGCGCGGCAGGCGGGTGAATCATACCTCAGTGTCCATGATCTTGGCAAAAAATATACCCCTGCTAAAGGGTAGCGAGGAAGGGCCTCGCAGCACATGCAAATTTTGTTAATAAATAAAATAAAGGAAATAATTAGTTGATAATTCCCAGTTTCAGCCGGTTAAAATGGAATAAAAAATGTAATGTTTTCTCCACAAACTGGGGGGGCGGGGGGTGCTACTGCCCCCCTCGCACCCCCTAATCGCTACTGGTGATAAAGGAAATGTCCAAACTGACCGAGATTATAATTAACGGAAAAATAATCTGTAACTAAAATTTGTAATCAAACACATAGCAGTAACTCTTAAACTATAAAATAGTTCTTAAAATATTATTCAACGTCACAATAAGGAAATATACAGAAATTCACTTCACACACAATTAACAGGTAATGAAATACCTAAGAGTAAAAATAATCAATAAAGTGCTCGGACAGCGCCGGGTAATATAGCTGTAGCTCATTCCACGTTTAGAAAACTGTATTGCTCTTACGGACCTACAAGGAGTGAATACACATCCTCTGAGACACCCATAATTCCTCGTGATTAAGGAATATTATACTGTACTTTGTAATGTGTTATAAAAGACAGATAAAAATGAGGAGGCATATTTTCCCGTGAGTTATTACAATAACTACATAGCATTTTCTTTTTCATAAATATATTCGTAGGGACGGAGCACAAAGCAGGAACAGCCATCGCTTCGTTGCCTTCCTTCATTTCCCTTCTGTGTTGCTCTGGTACAAGCATCGTGTAGTACAGGGCCTCTCAGAGCGAATGCATTATATGCATTTATATGCATTTGACTGCATTTAATAAATTTCCCCCAGGAAGCGCGGGGTACTGCGTGTGCTGTCGTATCGCTCACAAAAACAACAGTAAAAATTAAATGAAGTGGTAAAAATAAAATGCGCTTAAGAAAGAACAGCCAAGTAACAAAACCAAAACCAAACCACTTTTCCTGTGATGGTGTTGAGCTGAGCCGTTCGATATTGGAACGCTGTTGTCATAAGAGCAATACTGTAACCTCCGTCCACCAGGTGCATGCACTGTGCACGGTGCAAAAGACGACTTCGCTTGTAACCAGAGTGTAGACCCCCACTCCTCGATTTGGAGCAATAGCGTTGTCTCTCTTTTCCCCCACACCTGTCTCGCTCACTCCGCCTGTCTCCCTCTTCCTCACTTGCTCCGTAGCGCTCCAAATCCGAGCCGAGTTGAGCCGAACTTAGCCGAGTAGCCCAGAGACGAAGCGTTGGTCCGAGCCGAGCCGAGTGAGAACGATGCACTCTGCACAGGAACTCTGCGTCCCAGTTTGCACTCGTGAGGTTTTGGGCGTTTGAGAGGCCACGGCTGTAGCTCGTCACTCTGTGAAACGCCGGCAGCTCATTTCTGTAGTGAAGTCATCTACAGTATTCATATGTTGCGTGTGTGTTTTTAGGCTTTAAATCAAAGCGTACTTGTCTTTTGTTGAGCGAGAGTTAGTTGTATGTCGCATAGTATTTGTGTGTGTTCTATTATTTTCGTACTGTGCATAAGTTGTTACTGAAAATGTTGGTGTTTTGGTGTGCAGCGATACGTCATGACATAACTTGTATTGGGAAAAATAATTGCCGTGTGTTTTATTTGTGCTTGGTTTTGTTATTTAGCTGTTCTTTCTTAAGCGAATTTTAATTTTACAACTTGTAATTTTCTACAGATTTCTCCCGCGTGGACAGTTCACCTTCTGTTTGACTGAACCTTAAATGGACCCTTCCTGCACTAGCTGTCAGAGGGCTTCTTTTAGTATTAGGGCCATAGGCGAAACCGCCTTCATGCACTGCTAGTCAACAACTTACGCTACGGCAACACTTGCGCTATTTCACGCTGCTTTACTGCGTGTTTTCACGCAGCTGTACGACAGGGCGCGTAGCTACACTTGCGTGTTTGCACGATGTGATTTTATTAGTGTGTTGTATATCGTAAAGTAGGAAAGCAGCGCCATTGCTCTGCATATGGAAGGAATTCCATTAAATAATTTCGTTGTTGCGTTATGTGCTGCGTTGGCTGTTCGTCGCCGCAGAAGCCGTCGTCGACGTCGTCGTCAAAGAAAATATTGGATCCATTTTATAAGTGACAGGTCATTAAGTGGACACAAACCAAAAGGCAACCAAGAGAATTTTTTCAGTATTACGGAATGTCCGTGACCTCATTTGAAATGCTGTTCTGTTTGTTGAAAAGTACTATCAGCAAAAGAAAGAAAAAAACCTCCCTCCAACACAGGGCCCGTTACTTGTAATCACGCATCTCTCTTCATGTGTCTGTTTTTGAACTCATGGTCCTTTATATCGTAAAGGCACGGGTTTTGCTACCTCCGAAATGATTAATTCACTGTCTAATTTCATTCTGCAAAGTGAAAGTAGAAAATGAACGCAGATGGACCACGCACAGTATTCAAACAAGAGCACAGTACCGCAGCGTCTTCTTCCCGCAAGTGTGGCCAGACAATGAACGGGAAAACACGCAAACAAAATTGACCTTGGTCCATGTTGGAGCGGGTGACCTTGAAGACGCGCCGTGTTTCTTGTCTCGCGGCGAGAAATAACGCTGTGTGTGACCGGTCCCGTCCAAGTTAGTGCTGTGCATTTTTGACGCGAGATTTCATGCCGTAACGCAGCGTGAAATCAAGCAAGTGTGGCCAGGCACTGAACGGGAGAACACGCATAGTTGACGTCTGCCCATTTTTGAGCGAGCGACCTTGAAGACACGCCGTGTCTCTTGTCCCGCGGCGAGAAATAACGCTATGAGTGAACGGTCCCGTCCAAGTTGGTACTGTGCATTTTTGACGCGAGATTTTATGCCGTAACGCAGCGTGAAATCACGCAAATGCGGCCAGGTACTGAGCGGGAAAACTAGCAAACAAAGTTGATCTCGACACATTTTGGAGCGGGCGACCTTGTAGACTCGCCGCAGTGTCTCTTGTCCCGCGGCGAGAAATTGCGCTATGTTTGAATGGTCCCGTCCAAGTCAGTGCTGTACATTTTTGACGCGAGACTTCATGCAGTAATGCAGCGGGAAATCACGCAAGTGTGGTCGTAGCCTCAGCTCGCACAAATCAACTGGAGAATATTGGAAATATAAATACAAAACGGCAATGTTTCTGAAATGGGTAATATCAAGAAATATCAGTCATAGGTTGCCTTTGCATTACTTTCACGTACTTCTCATTATAATATATTTACGCTTATGTTAAATACTTACATTTTCTTCCAGTTAGAGGACATCGCAGCTATTATTGGCTTCACAGTGAAAGCGCATCAGGCACGGTACGAATATGAGAAGAGATCGCACTCGAGAGGTGAGAATGCATTCCCTATGCTTAGGAAGTTAGAGGTAATTATTATTAACTATTCTTAGATTGATTCACGAAATGTTAATGATATTTTGAGAGCTCATTTCTCAAGAAATGTTAAGAAGAAAATGTCCTAATTCTCAATAGTTACAAACAGGTGCATGTTTACAATAGACATCCTAACACTCTTGGGCAAAATATTCGAACAGGGCTGTATCGAGGTCACGAAAGAGCATGCAGCTAGCTGCAACGGTAAATGGTATGTGGGCTAAGTATGTCATCATCATCATCATCATTTTCTAGCTCCGGTTTCCCGGGCGTGGTGTACAAGCTCTCTCCACTTCCTCCTGCCAAATTATAGTTTCTGTTCCTCTATGTCCTCCTACTTGAAATTCCTTTTACTGACCTCCGATTTCACTGTCTATCCACTGATTCCTTGGCCCCCCTTCTGGTCTCTTCCCTTTCGCTTCTGTGTCAAAGTAATTCCTTGCTGTTCTCGTTCTGTCCGTCCTCATAACATGTCCAAATCATTATAGCCTGCGTCTTCCTAAAAGCTCGGTAAAAGGTATTTTGATGCCAGCCTCTTTCCTGTTTACTTCATTACTAATCTTGTCTTTCTTATTCTTTTGAATCATAGTTCTGATGAATTAAATTTCTCTTGATTGGTTTTCACTGTTGCCTTGTTATGTAGGGTAAATGTTTCGAGTTCATAGGTGAGATCTGGAATGAAGTAGGTATGAAACATGTCAATTTTGCTTTCTGGGGCATTTTATCATTCCACATAATATTTCTCACTTCAATAACAAAAGCTTTCTGAGTCCTGTTTTAAGTATTTCTTGGATTATTGTGTTATCTTTTGAAATTATACTTCCAAGTTTTGATGTTCAAAACAGAATGTAACAGAGTTATCTCTAGTAAAATATTTGAATCTGTGCCTTTCCTGCTGATGGTCATTTCAAGAGTTTATGTTTTACTGATGTTCAGTCCATAATTTTTAAACATGTTATTCCAAAAATTTAGTTTCTCCTGTTCTTCTGCCTCATTTTCTCCCCAGATCAGAATATCATCTGCAAATACTAGAGTGTTAGGTTCTTTGCGGAAATCTTTGATGGATTTTATGATCCGGTCCTTGACGATGTGTAACGGTTCAAATCCCGTTACAATAGGATATCTGTATTTTTATTATTGTATGATTTTATCTGTATTTTATTATTATTATTATTATTATTATTATTATTATGTTAGTATTATTATTATGTTATCTGTGATATTGTTACTATTATTGTAATTATCAGTTTTATTCAATTCGATTTTGCAATGCCTGTTGCTTGCAAGATTGTTCTTAGATGTATGCATATATACGTATGTGTAGAATAACACTCAATACCTGTACAGTGAGAATTGTTGTATATATCAGAGATTGGATGTGACGTTGGTACATTGTGCAAGATTGGTGGCGATTCTGCCAAGTCATTGCCACGCCATGGCTACGTCATCGTATTTATTTAGCAATGCGCTCAGAGACTCAGCGCCCCGGGGGATTTCACCATTGTATGTAATATTTGCCGCGTTGTGGGAGTATGTCATTGTTATTTCTGGAGATTACGTAGCTGTGTCAACCAACGTCTATAAAAGGTGGGTGCATATTGTAGCGTCAGTCATTATTTAAACGGAAGCAGTACAGTGAACAAGTCTACTAGATGAAGAGGCCTCAGTCGGTCAGTCAACGAGTGGGAACGAGAGATGGAGAAGACTCAGTGAGCCATTAATTATTGGTCATTGAGAGAGTGAGGCCAAAGTTGGTCCGTCACTTAGTTGAAGACACGGACGCAAGGGCTTACCATGAAGTCAGAGAGGGCAACCCTGGACCTGCCAAGAGGTAATACCATATTGATTTACAAAGAAGTCAGATGATATGGAGAAGAAGCAGTCACAAGGATGTATAACCAGATCAAAGGAATACGTCGTAATTACACTAAAAGTGTTGAAGGTACAGTCAAGTGAATCAGTGAGGGAAATATTTCGTATAAATTGTTAAATGTCCGGTCAAGAAGAATTCAAATTCATGCCTAGTTTCTTTCAGTTGCAATGTCATAATTTCATATTCTCATCTGTTTTATCGCAACAAGACTCACTATTTTTGATATATTATTGAAAGAATATATATTGTTCTATGAAACGAATTCATAGTTTTATTTCATTGACAGTAAAATATCTTAACCTCAAAATTAATGGGGAAACCGAACGCCAATCTCCTTTTCCCAGAACTTATATGGTATGTTGTCAAAAGTAAGCTTATTACCCCGCACCATAGAGATAGTCAAGAGTCTCATTCTATTATTGCTGCACTGAGTGGCAGCTGGCGCCCTTCAAATAACGTATGTGTAAGTAAGCAGGTAACAAGTAAGTGTGAGTACAAGGTCCGACGAGTGTGTATTTTATTTAATGAATGTTAATTTTTAGATTTTCCATTTTAAATGCAGATATTTCATATTTTTCAAGTAAAATGCAGATTTATAATATTTGTAAAATTAGTCAGACAGTTAGGAAACTCTCAGATGATTAGTAGGAGTGGTGACAAGGCACTTCCCTAATGGATTCCTCTTTTGGTTTCAAACCAATCTGATCTTCCAGCTAAAGCATTTTTGATAGAACACATTTACTTTATCAGTCAGGAAGTTCGACACATCATACTGTACTTCTCGACACTCCCACCTTATCTCCACATTGTCGTAGGCCTTATCGATATCCGTAAAATCCCTATGAATGAATTTCAAATGTTTCACCTCTGCATTGGTTTTGTTACTAAGAAAATAAGGTACCGGTAGTCTTAGGATTTGGCAAGTTTTCTGATATAGAATGTGTACCATGTGATTGCTGTTGTTGACATAAAACATCTAGTAAGCAAGGTCGCGTTTATGATTTATGACTCCCGGTGTTCGGACATTTCGTACTAGGGAAATCATTCCATTTTTCATTATAAGCAGCTATTTTAACATTCCTTAGCGCCACTTCTAGATGTTTTATCATTATTTCTCAATAAATTAACTATTAACAAACTTAATCGATATGGACTTTCTAAATCATCTACACTATGGGATGTAAACTTTAACAACATTGCTATCACCCGTTTTTCACGGAGCGCAGCGAGGTTTCCAGTCGGCCGTGGTTTTTCACTGTTGATGCTTCCCAACATCACAGAGTTTCGGTAGCGCATAACTCAATCATTGGTTTAAAGCTACAGCAACCTTCGCACACTTTGGTGTCCAGTCTGGGAATTACCAACACCCATCAAGAAGCGCTCGGTGATTTGGAACGCGTAAAAGTGGAGTTTTGTAGAGAATAACCATATCTGCAAATTAAGAAAAATGGTATATAGGTCTTTTTGTATAAAACTGAATCCTAAGTGCACATGCAGGGCTTTATTTCGTTACAGGACTTAATCAACCTAACTATCAATGTCATTATTCAGTTTCATTTAGCGGATACAAGACGCACAAGTTTAGTAGCCTAAATACCTACATATTAATGACCGTCATTTTGAAATATTTCATTATTGAAAAGTTAGAATAGGCTTGTGTTTTATCGTATTATTATTATTATTATTATTATTATTATTATTATTTGCTAGGGGCTTTACGTCCCACCGACACAGATAGGTCTTATGGCGACGATGGGACAGGAAAGGCCTAGGAGTTGGAAGGAAGCGGCCGTGGCCTTAATTAAGGTACAGCCCCAGCATTTGCCTGGTGTGAAAATGGGAAACCACGGAAAACCATTTTCAGGGCTGCCGATAGTGGGATTCGAACCTACTATCTCCCGGATGCAAGCTCACAGCCGCGCGCCTCTACGCGCATTATTATTATTATTATTATTATTATTATTATTATTATTATTATTAACAGATACATCATAATTGGGAATTATTCCGGTAGAAATGATCACGTACAGTAGTATGATAATGAAGTAAACTTAAAAATAGCTTAATTTTACAACTCTGTCATACAGAAATTCACAAGTACTGTACCTTAAGTACTTTAACGTTTTTACACTGTTATCTTACCATTGTAAATACAACACGTTCATATACAAATTCATATATACCTAAATATTTCAGATGCCTTAATACTTTAATACTACGAATTACAGTGGATTGAGGGTTATATTAAAATATGATGCCATCACATAGAAATTTACACACAGTTTACTGAATGCTGGAGTCTATTTTTTAAGCATCTTACATTTTTGGGAAAAGGCTCTAAGACAGCTGCAAGTAATGAATTCCAAACATCATTTCCCCGATTTACGAACGAATATTTACCGTAGTTAGTTTTCTCAGATCTACTTTTTACTTTATGCGGATGATCTGTTCTACTTGTGTAACAGGGCTTTCTTAGTCGACTGTTCATTTCTCCCCAAGCTGGCTTATTCGTATAGACATTATACATGGCACATAACCATGTTCATTTCCTTCTAGTCCCCAGCGCCCCTCACCCAAGATTTTCTATCATTCTTGTCATACTACTTCTAGGATTGAAATCATTCATCACGAATCTTGCAGCCTTTCGCTGCACCATCTCAATTAATTACTCCTGTTTCGTATAGACCCCATACGGCTGCTCCATAATCCAGGACTGGCCTAAGGAGTGATATATATAGCCCTGCGCCTTCGCCTGCTGCCCTTTAGCACCCTCCTCATGAAGTGTAAGGACTTGTACGCTTTAGAAATGACATTTCCTACGCGAGTGTCCAATTTTAGATCTCTCTCTACGTGGATTCCGAGGTACATGCATGTGTCACTCTCTATAAGAGCATCTGATCCAAGACAGTATTGAAAGTCCCCTTTGCCTATGTTTCTTTCCCATTCTTATAGGACTGCACTTTCGGGACATATCCATACCATATTTCTGTTCAATTGGTTGTGTAGTTTTGGAGTGACTGAGTGAGAAAGAAATAGGCAGGCCTACAAATCCCATTTTAAGCTATTACATGATTACTTAAAATAATGTATTTTCAGGCCAGTATTTTGAAATAAAGCATTCATTGGTTAGTCAAGTGAGTGTTCCTTCTGAAATGCCTATTAAAATTAAATTAAAATTTGCCCACTTGTTTAGTTATAATGTCGTTTCATAAGACGGGCAGACGTAATTTCGTTCTTAGTATAGAGATTAATACTTCATTATTATTATTTATTATTATTTATTACCATTATTATTATTATTATATCTTCTTGCTTTCAGTGATGGAGAGTAGTCTTGTGATCCTGATTATCTTAAACATCACAATGTTGTTGACAGACGTCAGTCTTGTAATTGGAACCATAAAGGTAAGTGATATAGACTTGCGAAAAATAACACTTTGTTAGTAAATCCTTATGAGGTTGACGCCAGGAAGGGCATCCGGTCGTAAAAGCTCGCTACGAAGGTTAACCTCACTTCACACCCGACCCCATAGAGAAACACTGCGCGATTCACGGTGTAACTACCATAATAAAGTAAATAATCTGGAAACGTTTTCCTTACCTTAAAATGGTAATCAAAACCGCTATGGGTCTCTCTTGATCCAAGTGAAGACCGGTTTGTCTACTTACACATCACATCACTTCACATCAGTCTTGGCAAGTAGGTTCCAATAATTCACAAAAATGACAACAATTGTGGAGGTTGCTGTGGCGGTATAATTTAAAGGGGATTAGTATAACTGCTGCCATCTATTACTGTTAGTATGTGTGGAATTCAAAATGTACAATTTAACAATGCCCCATGAACTGCTGGACAGCAATTGGGTGCAATCAACACCTCCTAGATAATAAGGCCTCGCAACAGCGCTGTGACGTCACGCTACGGAGGCGATCGCAATCCAAAGAAACACAAAACATGGTCACACACAAACATGATTTTAATACTTTTAGCTTGATGGAATAACTTATTTACCAACAAATAAAGTTTAAATTTTAAGGGACATTGAATTATATTGCCGTTATTACCGTATCTTAGAGACTCTGTCATTAAAGATAAACAACACATTGTTTTAAATCACGGCAGCATTTACAATGTTAACTTACTCCAGGCTGACTTGCTAACACACAGAACTGAAATTCACAAACATATTTCAATTGAAATAGGCACTGAATAGGCAGTAAATGATTTTAAAATAAAAAGAGAACGCATAAAATTAGTTTAGGCCTAACATGTAGACTGTACTACAAAAATATGATACACTAACTTCACATTTATTTACGAACTTCCATTTTGCGAAAATTTAGAAAGACACTGAGTTAATAATATTAAGGAAGAGGAGCATAACATTCACCTGGTCTGTAGGTAGGCCTAGGTCCAAATTATAACACATTGGCATTAAAGTTAATAAGATATACATCATCATATATCAAGCAAGCATGCTAGTAATGCAAAACGACTTCGATACTTTTGCGTATTACATGAGTACTGTACACACCTATTTTGAGAAAATTGAAGACTTTCTTGAATTTGTACAATGTTTTACGGATTCATTAGTTTTGTTCCTGCAGTAGTTATTTATTAGGATAGTTGTACACTTCTAAATAATGTTGTAATACAAGTATTCTGAAGTGTGCTCCCTATATTCATTCCCGTCGTCTATACATTCATCAGCTGAGAGAACAATTTGCAGGGTCACATCACTTACATACTTCTTATGGTTATTTAAGCTAAGAAATTTTCTCTCACTTTCTGGCCTCAACATCTTTTTTATGATGACATATGTGTATGTAACTAAGTGTACAGCTGTTTCTGCAGGATATTTCAAATTACCCCTATTGAGGCTATCAATAACATTATGATGACTATTTCTAACAGTAACTAAGAAATATGCACAGTAATTACAATTTAATTTCTTGAGAAGAGAATGACAACAATAACTTGCTATGTATGTTAAAATACTTGCAACACCAGATGTGCTGTCAAGATCTGAGTCTGTTACATTGAGATCGCCTGTAAATGTTTGAAATGAAGAAACTGCACAATAATCATGATCTGACAGTATATCTTCATCAACAATATCATTTACAACAATTTTCCTACCATTAGAAAAGGGCACCTGTCTAACAGAAACATGGTAATGGCCACCTGCAAGTTGCCTGTATTCACCAAATCGTGCCTCTAATGCATCTGTCTGTAACTTTCCAGGAAGAAAATATGACCATTTCAGTACTTCAGAACAAAACTCTGTTAGCTGTATAAGGCAGCGAGTTGTTTGAGTAAGAGCCCTATGCGTTTGACTAGTCAATTTGCCACATTTCAGACCTAGATTACCCCAGTGATCTAACCATTGAACAAACTTCATTAAAAAACCCTTCCATTCATCACCAGGTTTGTTGGTGAGAGGCTGTTGAAATTTATCATTAAGTCTTACACCTTTGAAAGGGGTCTTTACATTAACAATATGCTACCAGGTAGTGATTACTTTTACAAATTCAGCTGTGCCCTCATATGATGTTAAATCGTGCTTTTCTCCTACAACTAGTAAAGCATTTACTATATGGGCATTAAACAACTGACACACATATTTCACATTTTGTCTTTCAAAACTTGAAGGCCATAGAGCTTTGACAGTCAAAACACACCCATGCTTTACAAGGTCATTCCCTTCAGCCTCAAACAAGTCCCTTATAGCTTTGAAAGATGCAACTTTAACTTGAGAAAAATCATCAAAGTCAGGATACACAAATTCCAAACCATTAGTTTTCTGGTTGAGCCAATTATTTCTGATGCATTTAAATAAATGCACAGTGTCAATGAGATAAAAAAAGAGACTTGTTAGGATTTCCAGGATTACAATACTCAGTTTTAAGCTGAGGTGGATTTGAAAATTTTGACATTGCTTTGGTGTTGAGAGCATCATTATCAGTCACAACAGCCAGAACATTAAATCCCATAGATTCCAAACCAACAATAACCTTTGACATGATACTGTGTAAATCATCACCTGTTAACTTGGACACAGGGAGAATATGAACTACTTCCTTCTTTGATGATAAAATGCTCTGGATCATAAATACATGTGCTGATGTAGTAACATTGGTAGTGTTAGCACATGAGCCTACAATGTTCCCTCCCTTGAAGTCCATGTATGGTTTAGTGTGAATTTCATCTACCATCAAAGTTACAAATTTGTCATTCTGTTGAAAACCTTGAACTTTCTGTTTTATAGATTCCACAAAATATGTAGGGTTCTGTTCTAATATTGGGCTACCATTCAGACTGGAACATAACCTTTTCAAAGTATTAACATGTGGCAAAATTAAATTACTTCTATGTCTCATAAATTTGTAAGCATGAGGAGAAATCAGTTGGAAGATTGAACAAATAACAAGAAAATCATTATCATACTCCCTTTTGTGTTTAGGAACTAAGGAAAGTTTTAACTGTGATTTTATTAAATTAAACGTGGGGTCATCTTCCTCAGTGATCATTTCACCCACTAGGCCTAGAATTAACATTCGTTGTATCTTTCTGCACACTGTTACACTCATTCCCTGTAATGTAGCTATCGAATTTTGTAACTAAAGAATGTACTTCATTTGTGTTGGTAATTTTGTCTACATTAGAAAATTTACACTGCAATAAAACCCCTTTAGAATACACTTTTGAGGTCATGTCCTCTTTAGTTATTATATATGCTATGCAATGTGGTTGCTTTAATGTATCCATGTACAGAAAAATTACTTGCATTTCCTTCACAACAGTACACCTACATATGTAGGCATGTAGTTTAATGAGTATAATAAATCTAATTCGGGTAATAATAATAATGTATCCCTTGGTTGTAAGCTAACATAACCTCATATCTTACGAGAGTAAACATACCTACATATCACCAGTTGCTGCGTGTAGTTTAATACCTAATAGGCCTATGTGCATTATGATTATGTGAGAATGTAAAAGTAACAGTTACTCACCACCGAGTAATTAGTAACTCTGTAATCTTGTCTTGGAATTCCACGTAACCATCTCTGCTGCATAACCTCATCTTTCGGAAACTTAAACACATGGACTTTGATATCATTATCGTAATTTCCCTTGCAGTTTGGCACACAACACTTTAGCACCATTGTACACAACGATTCGCAACTGGTACAATTAAAATAATTAAAACACTTCTACATAATTGCACCGACACATGGCCACACTCATTGCTTTCTTAACACTGAGAAGGTTCAAGCTAGCCTCCGCCTAGTGACGTCACGGTAGACATGCGGAACAGTTGTGAGGCCTTACTATCTAGGAGGTGTTGGTGCAATTTGATAATTGTGGTACATCTAATATCTTGATTGGAAGACGTAGAGTAATTTCTACGGCTTTTATTCCTTGACTCCGCTGTGCGTTTGTCAACTGTCGACGTGCGTTGACTTGTGGGCCTGCTCTGTGAACTGGGAGTCGGCAGCTGGTCATCTCCAAAATGGCTGTATTGAAAGCGACGCTCCGTCTGGCCATGATGGCTAAGGGAAATGATTTCCGCCACCCTAGTTTAAGGGACTGAAGTGGCTATGGAGTGTCTTCTAATAAGAACCGACCGTGATAAGTGATTTGCTTGTTTTAATTTACTCTTAAGGTGGCTGATTAGTACTGCGTTATATCAATTCTTCCTGTAAAGAACAGTGTGTGTTAATACTATTTTATAAAATGTGCTGGAAAAGATTATTACGGACATCTTCGTCGGTAAGTTTTGTAAACTTCATACTCTGGACGAGGTAGCTCGTCTACAGTGACTGTTAGTACAAGGAGTTCTCTCGAATTAAAACATGTTTGACTGAAATTAAATTCACTCAGATACTGGTCACACACACTGATGATAATTAAAGGGCCGCGGTATTTTGACCGTGCAAAGGTAGCAAAATCATTCGTCTTTTAATTGAAGGCTGGAATGAATGGTTTGACGAAACATTAACTGTCTCTGTATAATAAGTAGAATTTAACTTTTGAGTCAAAAGGCTTAAAAAAGTATAAAAGACGAGAAGACCCTATAGATCTCTATATGAGATTATGTGTATTTTGTTTAGTGGTATTATATCACGAATATATTTCTTGTCGGTCAGCGTTATTTATGGGCTCATATTCAATCAATCAATACTGATCTGCATTTAGGGCAGTCGCCCAGGTTGCAGATTCCTTATCTGTTGTTTTCCTAGCCTTTTCTTAAATGATTTCAATGACATTGGAAATTTACTGAACATCTCCCTTGGTAAGTTATTTCAATCCCTAACTCCCCTTCCTATAAATGAATATTTGCCCAAGTTTGTCCTATTCAATTCCAACATTACCTTCATATTGTGATATTTCCTACATTAAAGACGCCACTCATACTTATTAGTCTACTAATGTCATTTCACGCCATTACTCCGCTGACAGCTCGGAAGATACCACTTAGTCGAGCAGCTCGTCTTCTTTCTCCCAGTTTTTCCCAGCCCAAACTTTGCAACAATTTTGTAACGCTACTCTGTCGGAAATCACCCAGAACAAATCGAGCTGCTTTCTTTGGATTTTTCCAGTTCTTGAATCAAGTAATCCTGGTGAGGGTCCCATACACTGGAACCATACTCTAGTTGGGGTCTTACCAGAGACTTATATGCCCTCTCTCTTACATCCTTACTACACCCCCAAACACCATCATATCCTTGTGCAGAGATCTGTATACTTTATTTACAATCCCATTTATGTGATTATCCCAATGAAGATCTTTCCTTATGTTTACATCCAGATACTTACAATGATCCCCAAAAGGAACTTTCACCCCATCAGCGCAGTAATTAAAACTGAGAGGACTTTTCCTATTTGTGAAACTCACAACTGACTTTTATCCCCGTTTATCATCATACCATTGCCTACTGTCCATCTCACAACAACATTGAGGTCATTTTGCAGTTGCTTACAATCTTGTAACTTATTTATTACTCTATACAGAATAACATCATCCGCAAAAAGCCTTACCTCTGATTCCACACCTTTACTCATATTATTTACATATATAAGAAAACATAAAGGTCCAATAATACTGCCTTGAGGAATTCCCCTCTTAATTATTACAGGGTCAGATAAAGCTTCACCTACTCTAATTCTCTGAGATCTGTTTTCTAGAAATATAGCAACCCATTCTGTCACTCTTTTTTCCAATCCAGTTGCACTTATTTTTGCCAGTAGTCTCCAGTGATCCACTTTATTAAATGCTTTAGACAGGTCAATCGCGATACAGTCCATTTGACCCCCTAAATCCAAGATATCTGCTATATTTTGCTGGAATCCTACAAGCTGAGCTTCAGTGGAGTAACCTTTCCTAAAACCGAACTGCCTTCTATCGAACCAGTCATTAATTTCGCAAACAGTCTAATATAATCAGAAAGGATGCCTTTCCAAAGCTTACATACAACTCATGTCAAACTTGCTGGCCTGTAATTTTCAGCTTTATGTCTATCACCCTTTCCTTTACACACAGGAGCTACTATAGCAACTCTCCATTCATTTGGTATAGCTCCTTCAACCAAACAATAATCAAATAAGCACTTCAGATATGGTACTATATCCCAACCCATTGTCTTTAGTATACCCCCAGAAATCTTATCAATTCCAGCCGCTTTTCTAGTTTTAACTTTTTTATCTTATTGTAAATATCATTGTTATGATATGTAAATTTTAATACTTCTTTAGCATTAATCACCTCCTCTATCTGGACATTATCCTTGTAACGAACAATCTTTACATACTGCAGACTGAATACCTCTGCCTTTTGAAGATCCTCACATACAGTACATACTCTCCTTGTTCGTTAATTATTCCTAGAATGTCCTTCTTGGAACCTGTTTTTTGCCTTAATTTACCTATGTATACCCTTACGTTTTTCACTAAAATTTGTATGACTGCCAATTACGCTTGCCATCATGTCATCCTCAGCTGCCTTCTATGCTACATTCAATTTCCTAGTAAGTTCCTTCAATTTCTCCTTACTTCCACAGCCATTTCTAAATATTTCTTTCCAATTCGCACCTCCTTCTTAGTCTCTTTATTTTTCCTTTATAATAAGGTGGGACTTTAACATTCCTTACCACTTTGAAAGGTAGAAACCTATTTTCACATTCCTTAACAATTTCTTTAAACCTATCCCAGAGTCTGTTTACATTCATATTTACCGTTTTCCACCGATCATAATTACTCTTTAAAAACTGCCTCATGCCTGCTTTATCAGCCATACGGTACTGCCTAATAGTCCTACTTTTAAAACCTTCCTTTCTATCACATTTATTTTTAACTACGATAAAAACAGCTTCGTGATCACTAGTACCATCTATTACTTCGTTTTCTCTATAGAGCTCATCTGGTTTTATCAGCACCACGTCCAGGATATTTTTTCCTCTACTTGGTTCCGTCACTTTGTGAATCAGCTGTCCTTCTCATATTAGCTTATTTGCCATTTGTTGGTCATGCTTTCTGTCGTTCGCAGATTTACAGATTACAGTTTTATTACTTCTGTCACAGAGTTATCTGTCAAGGAATGTCTCTCACTAGCATCACCTTCTGACGCCCTTTCTAAAAACATGTAATAAAGGTAGGTTCTACGGACATTAATTTGTACGGAAAACTCCTTATCACAAAAGTTGAAAACTAGAAAAGCGGTTGGAATTGATAAGATTTCTGGGAATACTAAAGACAGTGGACTGGGATATAGTACTGCACCTGTCTCGGGCTCGGCAGTGCTGAATATAAAATGTAGTTTCACAAATAAATATTTTGATGGAAATCTTCTAGGCATCGAAGTTCCATCCTTCCTACTTTCAACTGGCACAATTGCTACGCTCAAGGCATACGGGTCAATGATACCGTTCGTAAGAAAAGTGGGCACTTTATGTAAATATATTGAAAGTAGGGTGCTTTATTAAGAGGAATACGTTATATTACGAAATAATAAGAATGGATTGTTCCCATCTCAAAACATAAATGTAATAACTGATAGAGTTACATGTAAAATATCTGTACACACGAGAAATGCCATATTATTACCTACGTGGCAATTTTAAACACAAAAATCAATTATATGAGTAATGCCGTTAATGTCCTTTATCAGTCTTTGTCACTTCTGAATCTCATTTTGGCATTCCCAAATCAACTTATTAACACTGCACATATACATTTCACTTCTTAATCAACGGGGATCTGTCCCTTTATATAACTATCGGTACCCGCGGGTATCCGCTATATTGTTACCTAACAAAACACAAATTATACGAAAAAGACGGCATTCTCGTGAGAAAAACAATATTATCTTGCAGTGTCGTAGTGTTAGGACCTCTTATGAAATACAGTGCTGGTAAGAACCCAAATATAGTATGATTCCAGTGTATGGGAACCTCACCAGTATTACTTGAATCGATAACCGGAAAAAATCCAAAGAAAAGCAGTTCGACTTTTTCTGGGTGATTTCCGACAAAAGAATACCGTTACAAAAATGTTGCAAAATTTGGACTGGGAAGACTAAGTGGTATGTACCGAGCTGTCAGTGGAGAGATGGCGTGGAATTGCATTAGTAGACGAATTAGTTTGAGTGGTGTCTTTAAAAGTAGGAAAGATCAGAATATGAAAATAAAATTGGAATTCAAGAGGACGAATTGTGGCAAATATTCGTTTATAGGAAGGGGAGTTAGGGATTGGAATAACTTACCAAAGGATATGTTCAATAAATTTTCAATTTCTTTGAAATCGTTCAAGAAAAGGCTAGAAAAACAACAGATAGGGAATCTGCCACCAGGGCAACTGCCACAAATGCAGATCAGTAGTGGTTGATTGATTGATTGATTGGATTGATTGATTGATAATGTTAAGGGTTTCGCTGATTCAGTTCTATTTTATCGAGCCATCTCTCATTGTCGTACAAGTCAGCGAACTCCCGCATCTTTCTGCTCCCTGTGGAATTATCTTGATAAAAGTATGTATATGTTTGTTTCAGGAGCACGCCTATCTTCTGTACTCGTGGGTAGTCGTGTACAGTGTCCTCATGACCACATGCACGATCGCATACTTTGTTGTGGCCACCATTTGTATTTTCCTGCCGACCTGCAAAACAGCCCTAGCCATCACGATGATTGCTGGGGGTTGGATAAGTTTTTGTAAGTTACAAGTTATCGTACAATTTGTATAGGTATGTAATGGATAAAGCTTTAGCCCTAACAATAGAATTTTTGGGTTGAACCAGACTGAATGCAATGCAACTTGATAGGCTAATTCATTATGACATCATACTCTTCATGAAAATAATAATTATGACGTAAGGGAGAATATCCAAAATATAGCAGTCCCTATTAGAGATTCGAACTGATAGACATCTTTATTGTGGGAGAGTACAAAAAGGCCACGACAATGTTATGACAATGGTATTATGGTATACTGGAGGAAAAGTCAGATAGTACGATTTACCAAAAGAAGAATTCCTCTTAGTTTTAACACACTTTGGGCGCCAATTTTTGTCTTTTTGTTTTCTGAAATTTTGCTCTGTGGGCCTAAACTTTATTTTTATAAGATTTACCAAGAGAGAGAAATGTATGAAAGAAATAAACCGTCCATCCTCCAATGAGGGTGACCATTCAGATTGGAATACATTCGGGTTACAATTTCAGTTCAGTTTAAAAACATCAGAAAGTGGGAATTTGATTGTTAATGCTGCTATTATCTTCTTTTTTCCATGGTTAGTGGGTGAGGAATGTTAATCACTTTCTCTGATATATATATGAAAATGGATGATTTACAGAGAGTCCCACAGTATCTGTATTACTGTTGCTTCTATTTTACAGAATGGAACTTTAAAAGTTTGTAGAGAGGTCGATGTCTCATTACGGAGAGCGCCTCTTGCTCCGAATAGCAGACCTCTGACAATCTACCGATCGATAGGTATTTTATACTTTGCTGTCATGTTGTGCGCCAATTTTCGTTTTTTTTTTTAAATTTTGTTATGTGTGCCTAAACTTTATTTTTAGGACACTCGTGTCCTCCGTGCCTAGCAAGAATTTAAAAAATAATCACGATTGGCCGCTGTAGCATTCAACGTGTTAATTACTGTGTTGATCGTATCTCATGGGGTGTTAATGTAAGTACTTAGGTGTTATGATAAGGAAATGTCATCATTGTGGTAATCACATTAGCGGGATCGTAAATAAAGGGTACAAATCTCTGCACATGGTTATGAGGGTGTTTAGCGGTTGTAGTAAGGATGTAAAGAAGAGGGCATACAAGTCTCTGGTAAGACTCCAACTAGAGTATGGTTCAGTGTACGGGACCCTCACCAGGATTATTTGATACGTGAACTGAAAAGATCCAAAGGAAGGCAGCATGATTTATTCTGGGTGATTTCCGACTCAAGGGCAGTATTACGAAAATGTTGAAGACTTCGGAGTAAAAAGACGAGCTGCTTGACTAAACGGTATGTTCCGAGCTGTCAGTGCAGAGATGGTTTGGAAAGACGTTATTATACGAATAAGCTTGAGCGGAGATTTTAAAGTAGGATAAAATTTGGGAAAATATGAATTTGTAGGGAGCGGAATTAGGGATTGGAATAATTTATCAAGGGAAATATTCAGTACATGTCCATGTTCTTTGAAATAATTTGAAAGAAATCTAGGTAAACAATAGAATATCTGATATCTGGGCCACATCTCTAAATGCAGATCAATGATGAATGAATGAGTTCACGCAGAGCAGTAATTATGGCAATGATCTTTATAGTTTTCTCTACTGTATCGCTATTTTTCTTGAAAGCAGGTTCAATCTGGCATCAAGGATTTACTGTAATTTTAAAAATTTTCCACATACAGTCATTTGGTGGAATATAGGTGTTGTCTGATAATTGATAAGGAGTGTTTTGACACCGAGTGTGCTATAGACTCGACGGTGGATTTAGGTGCTTTGATCTTCCTCAGTAAGTTCAAGAGTGTCTTTCAGTAGCGTATAATCCTTGACACCTATCATAAGACGTACTTAAAAAAATAGTAATTTGTTTCTGCAGGTCACTAAAAACGACTTATGAACATTTAATACTTTAGCAAGTTTAATTATCAGAATGTAATTCACCTACCATATAGATACAAACCCTGAAGATGCCGACAACATATTATCTCTCGGTTCAATTGCTTATGAAAAAAATGTCCCTGCGAGGAACTTATACAATATCATACACTCTTCAGGTTTTTTTTTTTTGAGTGACTGTAAGGCCTTCCGCGCGCAGAGCTTCACGCAAGCTAAGCGACACGGGAGCGAATTGCTAGCTGCATGAAGGTAGGCTACAGGCGAGCTACTTTTACAGAGTGTATCCGCCAACGGAGCGATACTATCCGCAAACAGATCGGGGAATGTGTGTATTTTCGTGTTGTAATTTGTGCACCTTCTACAGTATTGTTCCGGATTCTTGATCATGTCCAGTACATCAAGTGATGAAGATATAGTTTTCTACTATTATTACTCTGCACTACGGCGAAATCAAAGAAAATCAAGAAAATACTGGGTTCACCCTAACTTAGAATTGAATGTACATCGTAGGCTGTTCGTAGAAGCAAAAGAACTGCCACTAGTAAGTATGATGCGTTTTACAGAATGTCCAAGCAACAAGCACATTCTTACACACAATGCTCATGTTTCCCTTCTGTAAAAAATGTCTCTCTTCTCAACTTCCTCGACGAATCGGGCTTCCATGGTGCCTGACGTAATGCTTGACCCCAACTACCTAGCAGGTGACATGGAGATTGTATTTTCAACATTTTTCGTCATTCGAGAGCCAGACCTCTTGCTTATGTGACAACTGAAAACATGACGGACGTTCGTTCAGTTAGCTTCAGCCAGGCAGCGCTTCCGCCTCTTTATGTTATTCTAGCTAGTTGCTTGACCCAGAACACGACAGTCAAGCAGAGCGGATTCGTCGCTTCGAGCTCGCGACTTGCACTGCATGTGCACTGCATGTAGCTTGAGACACATCCCCCTGCTTCGCCTCCCCGTCCCCTCCTACGGCGTGCGTTAAGCTCCGTTGACGGATCCCCGTTCCCTAACAAAGGAAGTGTCCACTCGTAGACTGAGCTACAAAGTGTCGCCAGCATACCGCTTGTGTGAAGCATTTCGCTCCCGTGTCGCTCAGCTTGCGTGAAGCTCCGGGTGCGGAGGGCCTAAAATTACCGCGGGAATTAAAATTCTTAGTGTCAAATAATACATCTACTATAAATCTATCATTTTGTTTAAACTTTCATCTCCATGCTTAAACGTATCATTGTTTCTACATCTCGTTGTCAACCAACATATCCTGTGGGTGGGGGCGATGGAATAACTAAAACGGGCCAAGGGGCTATTAACTTCGGAGAGTGTGTTGGCAACCACGGGACCCGTAGCAGAGTCCTGGCATTGCCTCCACTTACTTGTGCAGGCTCCTCGCTTTCATATATCCTATCCGACCTCCCTTGGTCAACTCTTGTTCTTTACCGACCCCGACGGTATTAGAGCATTCGGGGCCTCGGGAGTCTTTCATTTTCACGCCCTTCGTGGCCCTTGTCTTTCTTTGGCCGATACCATAATATTTTGAAGTGTCGGATCCCTTTCATTTTTTCTTTCTGATTAGTGTTATATAGAGGATGGTTGCCTAGTTGTACTTTCTCTAAAATAAAATAATCACCACCACCACCACCTGTCAACCAACATTATTATCTCATCGATAACGAGAGATTCCCGGCCCTGCGTCGATAAAGGCATATATTTCGAAAGCTTCGTGTGAAAATAACGTTACGGTACTATAAACCGTAACACTTCAGAGAACCAAAACATTTTAAAATGCGAATATTTTTATATTCTACATATAAATGAAAGCAAGTTTATTATTTCTTTAAGAATCACATATGTAGGAAATATTATTATTTTAGTTTTTAGTAATGTTTTGTTTTACCTGGCAAGATTAAGGCCTTCAGGCCTTCTCTTGGTAAGAGATATTTAGAATGTTCTTTATATATAAGCAAAGTTATTAATTATATTAATCATTACTGAGATATATCTTTACGTCCCCAAAATGCAACATAAAAATCTTCCAATAGGTTTAGATCAGGAGGGGTTACATAATTGCCCACACGTTCAAATGTAGTGCGGATATGGCCATACTCTGAAGTACATCCATCAGTGTCCATTTTGTTCCCATCGTCTGATACAGAAGACGAACTCTATCTAGTTATAGAGAATGTATATGATGTAACAAACGCTTTGATTGAAACCTGTGTAATGTTACTCACAAGGGAACATCGGCAATGGGCAAGTCGCCGATCGCGATGAAACTTGGAAAACACATGGAGGTACACGTGAAAACGATGTCGGCATCAATTTTGGGTGCCAACATTCATTAGGGCGTTAACTACGGGGCCTAAAATTTGTGACATTTCAAATTCCGCGCGAACAGCGATGAATACCTGTTGGCCAATGCTAAGCTGGCACACTGCGTACTTGGAGACACGCCTCTGCACCTCCTCCCCGCCCCGCTCCAATTAGTTCGCCCCCGCAGCCAGCAAGCGCGGGCAGAAGGGAAACGTGCGGTGGCGAACCAATTGGAGCGTGGAGGGGAGGAGGTGCAGAGGCGTGTCTCTAAGTACGCAGTGTGCCAGCTTAGCATTGGCCAGCAGGTATTCATCGCTGTTCGCGCGGAATTTGAAATGTCGCAACTTTTAGGCCCCGTAGTTAACGCCCTAATGAATGTTGGCACCCAAAATTGATGCCAACATCGTTTTCACGTGTACCTCCATGTGTTTTCCAAGTTTCATCGCGATCGGCGACTTGCCCATTGCCGATGTTCCCTTGTCAGTGGAATTTTTACCTGCACAGTATATACCAGATGTTTCTATCACGAGAATGTTAATGTTAGTAAACAAGTCAAAGAAAAGAATATCAACTTATATTTATTTGTAGAGACAAAACACAATGTAACTTTTTCTCAATAATTACTCCATATCGGGTGCTCGAGTTTCAGCTTAATGCAAAGTTATTATCAGCCTATAGATACAGGATAAATAAGATGGTATTTATGAGTAAATGCCACATCTCTGCTATAACCGTTAAATATTTTTGTTAATGTATTTTAATTTTTTTCTTCACTGCTATCACAGCACATTGCGTTTTTCTCGTCTGTGTGATTCTGTTTTTAATTTACATGCAGAAATGATGGTATTGGGTTTGATTCACATTAAAATGTTAAGGTGCTATTCACAACTACATTTTGAATATGAAATACACCGTCATGTTTTGTAGTTACGATTTATATACCAGACTGTTCGGAATTAAATTACGATCTTTTGTCACCAAGCACAACAACGAGTTTGCTATTGATTAATGTAAAAAAACTTTAAAAATATATATTTTTCTACTTCACATCAGTTTTGTTGAACTAAGCCCCAAATTTTACTGTATATAAAATAAGTTGAATAAATGTTCCTAGTACTGGAAAAAAAATCGTGTATGTTACACAAGAGTGAAAGGACTTTACGCACTAAATTTTCGACTCGTGATTAAATTCCTAATTTACTCTTTTTTAACATCGACGTTATACTTTTATGTTTCAGCTATTTATTGCTTCTGCGTCCTGGTGGTGTACAGCTACTTCAAGGAGCTGTATGTATGGTCTGGTGGCACTGATGAAGCAGTGGAAAACGACCCCAGTAGCATGGGTCAATCTGCAGTAGTTCGGATTACCAATGGTTAAGCATTTCACCTGGTGAATAATCCCAGAACTAGAGATAAAGTAATCCATGGAAGTTATGGGACATATCGCTGTGATAGTTTCCCTTTATTGTGATGTGAGGGAAAGCCTGTACCCGTGCCATCACCAATATACGAGGTTTGTTCAAAAAATAACATAACTTTGAATATAAACCTTTAAGGCGCTTTACTGCAGCTTAGATATCTTTGCGTTCTTCAAACTACTCCCCTAGTGTATTAATACGAAGTTCCCAACGTTGTTTTCAATTACGGAAGTAATCCTGGTACAAAATGTTGGGATCACGCGCGATTTCAGCTTGATTTCTGCAATTGACTGAATTTATCATCCTTTCAAGGTGAATTTTAATTTGGGAAACTGAAAAAGTCTACTAGTGCTAGGTCAGGTGATAAAGTGGGGAAGAGGAAGCATATTTGTCTTCATGCTAATAAAAAATTCACGAATTAACAGCAGAGCTTGCGCGTTATCATATTGGAAGCTCCTAGAGTTGCTTCTCCACAAACGTGGTTTTTCTCTCTTGATATGTTGTCTCGACGACTTCGAGCTAAAGGCAACGATCCACCAGTTGATCCTCGGGTACGAGTTCAAGGTGGATAACACCTTTCATGTCCAAGAAAGATAGTCAACAATTTTTTTCACACAATCTTGTGTGTTCATAAATTTTTTTCCCAGGCTGAAGCAGAAGCAAATTTTGATACGCTGTTCATAATGTTCAGGCATCTCAGCGATCATAACTCATACTTCACACAAACTAACAGATGCTGAGCGACAACAGATTGATTCAGAAATGTGCGGTAAATGGCTGGTTACTTAGAAAAGATACCACTAAACGGCGCCACTTACAGTGATGGAAATCACTAAAACTTCGTATTTGCGCGGTATGTCCAAATATCGGTTGCTTTTTTTTGACTTCACCTTTTTGCAAATCTTCATTTGTCATATGGTAACACCTGAGAAGTGAGAGACTGTGTCCTTATTAAAGAATATCTTAACAGAAAGCAAGAACAGAAACTTTCTTGAATTTGCTTCCTTTGTGGAAGTATCGCTTGGAAAATTGCGAACTTCCGAACTGTAAAATGTGTATTTTTTCCAATATTTTAGCTAATGAAAATTGAAAGTAAATCATTAACCATAAAAAGGACATGGCGGAAGTAAAAGGAAAGTACGAAGCTGTTTATTCTAGTTCAATAGAAAGAGGATTCAAGTCTTTCCCAGCTTTTCTTGTTAGGAAGCTAAATGTTAATTTAGCTTCATGAATTAGATATGTTGCAACCTTTTCCACATTCAAATGTTTTTAAAAACAAGAATATTTCTGCTTCATGAATTCAAGATGTTGATAGATTTCCTAAACAAACAAAAAAACTCTTTTGATTTGGTAATTGCTATGCTCATCCGTGTTCTATCATATTATGGGTTTTCCAAACTATTTAATGGATATTTCGAAGATATCCTTGCATGACTGTGCATTAGATGTACAATATTCAAGGGCACATAGAAGACAAAGCCTACATTTTTAATTATAAGGGCATGTAGAAGACAAAGTCTACATCTGTACGTAATAAGGGCATACATTTTTCATTAAGGTAGTACGCGAAAGGAATATTAGAGTTTAGATTTATTCGAAGGGAGGGACACCCAGCTATTTTTGTAGAGTGAGGACTGCCTTGATCGTGCATTCACCATCGCAACGCAGTGTTTAAAAGGAGAATATCTGTGTATCATCATCAACAAGTACTGAGTCTAAGAACTGCTCTTCTGTCACGTGTGAGCTTGCATCCGGGAGATAGTAGGTTCGAATCCCACTATCGGCAGCCCTGAAGATGTTTTTCCGTGGTTTCCCATTTTCATACCAGGCAAATGCTGGGGCTGTACCTTAATTAAGGCTACGACCGCTTCCTTCCAACTCCTAGGCCTTTCCTATCCCATCGTCGCCATAAGACCTATCTGTGCCGGTGCGACGTAAAGCCCCTAGCAAAAGATCTTCTGTCACGAAATGTTTCCGTGCCACCCAACTGATCACTGGTCTCTTCATTGCTACATACAATTTTAGCTTTATTGTCTTCTAAGATCTGTTTGTGCACAGTCCGGCTCCATGGCTAAATGGTTAGCGTGCTGTCTTTGGTCACAGGGTCCCGCGTTCGATTCCCAGCAGGGTCAGGAATTTTAACCATAGTTGGTTAATTTCGCTGGCACAAGGACTGGATGTATGTGTCATCCTCATCATCATTTCATCCTCATCACGACACGCAGGTCGCCTACGGGAGTCAAATCGGAGGACCTGCATCTGGCGAGCCGAACTTGTCCTCGGACACTCCCGGCACGAAAAGCCATATGCCATTTCATTTTTTTGTGTACAGATCATTGAAATGATTGTCATAATTGCCCAATTTTATTCAACATCATGACAGCAGACACCACTGAAATAATCATAGATACCTCAGCATTGCTTATACTTTACGCAGATGATATGGCAATAGGCTCAGAAAACATAGAAGAGCTCCAGAGGTTCTCAACAGGCTCACATCATGGGCAGAAAGAAACGGTTTGCAAATAAACCACAACAAAACTAAACAAATGACCTTTAGGAAAGGAGGAAAACATGCACCTAAAAATACAATAACCATGTACAACAAACCTCTAGAAGTAGTGCCGGAATTCAAGTACCTTGGAGTCACCCTCCGAACTACTCTAACATCGTACAATATCCACGTCAAAGAAAGAGCAGCCGCAGCAATAAAAACCATCTACAACATTCAACAGCCTCAACAAATATCACTGGGTACAGCAATGCTACTTTTCAGGACAGCCATATCACTAATAGCAACCTATGGGATTAGCATCACCTGGGAAAAACTCACACTCAGCGAGCTGATGACAATAGAAAAAGTCAAGGCCCGATATCTCAAGAGAATTCTAGGCATTGGGTAGTCAGTCCCTTCAAGGTTAACATATGTTCTAACCAAAGAGGACTACTTCATTGACGATATCAAAACACAGTTTTGTCTACCAAACACCAAGCCCCATGAGAATGCACGCCGAACCTTAAACGAGAAACGAAATGTTATTTGGTCCGACTTCTACTCCACGGACGCCATAATGACGGAAGAGTGGAAGCAAGCAAATGACGAGCTACGGCACGTAATCACACGTTGCGCCACTTATGGATTACACCACAGATTCTGCAAAACCAAAAACTTCCACCAGCCGAACGAAGACTGTATATGTAATTTGTGCAACGATCGTTGTGAAAGATACCATGCACAAAACTGCAAAATGAGGACAACCTCAATAATAAGAATGGCATTAGCGTAATTGACGATCTGTACAAAAATTGCTTTTGCACATTGTGCGCTTTTCATTTAATAATAATTGCCATAACCGACGTGTTCTAACAGTTCCTGATAACGAGCGTTCATAGGTATAGAAAAAATGAAATATTTTCAAAATATTTATGGGTTACAACCCTACTACAATGGGGTAAGTAGTTCTGCCGTTTTTCCCTTAGAACAACATTCACTTCCGCCATCAGCGTCGTCCGAAAAAGTATACGTGTGTGCTTTTCTCGCTCGTACTTCCTTTCATCATCCATCTACTCTACCCTGTGTAGATGTCATTGTAGCCTTTCTCGTCCAATCTTTGCATAACATATTTGGCCACACCCGTTACACGTAACGAGACGTGGAGGAAATGACTGAGTTCGATGACGTTCTCTATTTTGAACGAATCATTATTCCCTGCCTTCGATATCCCTGTTCAAAAAGTGCTAATGCGTTGGAGAGTATGATCTTGTCGAAGAGCATGTTAAGTATTCGGGATTATGTCTGTACTTTGCTTTTTTTTTTTACAATCATTTTGAGCCGATCATTGAAAGGCTTCAGAGGAGATCCACGGGGTTCCATGTCAGAGTTGAGTTCACTATTCGAGATAATATGTCTACCGTTCGTCACTCACACGCAAGATATGACCAATCCGTCTGAGCTGGTGACTTACGACGCATAGTTCTATACATGTCATCTGTATGCTCTCAAAATCTGCGATATTAATTTTAGTCTTCTCTCTCTTTTTAATGACGGCTGTTTCCGTTGGTATTATAGTAGCATTCCACTTTTATGATAAAACTTTCAGAGGAGTTGTATGAAAAGCAATGGACTGTCTCGCTAGCATGTCTTTCTTCGCCATTTCTTTATATTAAGAGACACTGGTTCTGCTGAAGAAAAATTTATGGTAAAAAGATTAATCTCGGGTCAATTTAACCCAGTTTCAATGATAGATATTTTTTGGAATTGTTGTTCCTTTTGATGAGGGCACAAACCACTGCATTGACATGTCAGCAATCCTCTGTACCCTATTTTCCTGTATCTCCAGATCCTTCACAAATCCTTAACGGACCACCTCTCCAGTTCAACAACTTCGCTATTTTGTAGCTGTCGTTGTGAATAGTCTATCTGACCACAGGTCACCGGATACGTAAGATGGAACGAGTTATATCCTTTTGTTTCTGAACAAAAAATTGGGGAAACTTACTTTCTGACCTTCGTATTATTACACTCTTCCTTCCACGATGCCAGAGAAAGTGTCTTCATCGTCATAATCGACGTCGTTTCCCTCATCCAACTTGATACTGGGTTGGGTTGAGTTGTGTTGTGGATCATTGATCTCCATCTCTGCCTCACCATTCTTCATCAAATATATCTTGGAAGTTTAGGTTTACTTCAAGGTCTTTTACCTCCAGCCTCCAGTTCATGCATCGACTTCGGGATCATCGTTCCTCCCATCCTTTTCCCGAGCCCATATCACCTCAGTCTCTATCGTTCCACAGAGAAGATTTACTTCTACAATATGCTCATAAAGAAGGTAAATTGTCAGTTGTACAATACAACCGTCATTCTTGACTTAAGCTACATATTTTGTCCCTTACTAAGTACACTTACTAAGTTATGCAAAGACACATGACCTTATACACTGATTATAAATCATACTAGCTCATTCCGATTACTTTGCGTCTTTTCTTCTCGAGAACATTCAATTCTGTATTCAAGTTCCTCATCAGATCGCGCGATACAACTTGTGGCTTTCATTTATGCTCTCTATGCTTTACACTCTCTCGGAGTGAGTCAGCTGTCTTCTTGACAAAGGATCGAAGGCTGCTTCTATTAAACTACTCTGGTCTCACACTCCCTTTCTCTGAAGCGAATATTTTTCTCTGTTTTATTCTGCTTAAAACATATGTTCATAACTTAGGGACTTCTATAAACTATTTCTCTTACCAGAAGTCTTGCATGTAAATCAAAATCTTGGTGTGTGTTTTTCGGTTTAATAATGTATTTCAAGACACGCCTCGCCGTTTCTTCACACCACCTCTTCCTGGCACTTCCGATACAGCCTTTCAAGATTCTTATTATGATATACTGAGTTATAAACCTCCCTGATTACACGTCTTGTGTGTTCCCTCAGAATAACTTGTGTTTGACTTTACATGTATAGCAATTTTCGTGTCTATCAACTTATAGCAAGTTTCAGCTTCCTAACAGTTGGTTTCTTGTGTGTGTTCGACAGACGACGACGATGCATTGTTTACCTTCGTGTGAATCTAGGCTCCAATGGCTATTTATACAATAGGCAAGTCTGTGCCTCATACTGTATGTTAGTGTGACGTAATTAATACAATGTTTCTTAAATTCCACATAAGTCCCACAGCTTTAGTGTATTAAAAACTTTTGTTAAGTTCTTAAGAAATATGGCGGGGGATATTCGTAACATAATATTGTAAAACTTATAGTAGGACACAAAATCTTTTTTTTTTTTTTTGCTAAAATGTAGACAACTTATTTCGTGTATTTGTTGAAACAAAAGTTGCATACATTCATTGATAAAGCAATCGCCGGCATTAGCAAACATGCCCTGAAAAAATAGGATTTTCTTAGTTATATTTGGGGGCCGATGACCTTCGATGTTAGGCCCCTTAAAACAACAAGCATCATCATCAAGTTATATTTGGTGAAGAAACTTCATCTACTTTCGATTTTTGTGTCTAAAAGGATATTTAAATTTAAGAAAGTAAGGTATTTCAGGCAAGTAATATTGAATGAAGACGAATTGTTTTAATATCATTGGTTTATAACAATTTTGCCAGAAGCTTCTGAATATGATGCTTCGCTCTACCATCTAGTTGGGTTAAGAGAGGATATTTGTCAATTGTACTTGCCCTTCAATAATCAACTCCTTTATCAAGGGGATGGGCACTTAAGGGCGAAGCTACTGAAATAGAAATATTTTTGTAATTTTAGCCCTACCTCCACGAAAGTTCAATAGTTTATTGTTATATTTCTAAATAAGATGGTGTTCAAATTTTATGTAAATTGAACAAGTACAGGGTGACCCAAAAGTCCGTTAACATTTGACAAGGCAATACTTTACGGAATATCGGAAGTAAAGAGGTAATAATTGATACACATGCTTGGCATGACAGGGGTTTTATTGACACCAAAATAAATTAAATCACTAACAGTGCCTTGTCTGGTAACGTCAACGTGCCGCGACTGCAGGCGCATCTTACTCTCTCTCACGACAGCTTCTTTTATACCGTACACGGGTCTCCTGTGGCATCGCTGACATGTTGCTGTCCAGCGCCATCTGTTGGTAATTTTGAGTACTTTATTTTGGTATCAATAAAACCCCATGTCATGTCAATCATGTGTGTCAATTATTACCTCTCTACCTTCAATATTCCGTGAAGTAACGCCTCGTCAAATGTTAACGAACTTTTGAGTCATCCTGTATTTCCGAAGTTCGTGGCATTTAAGACATTGGTCCATTTTCTAAATATCCTAGGTTCACCCATTTTTGGTTTATTACTTTCAAAACTTTGTGACATGGGCTAGTGAGGTTAAAGAAATAAACTGTAATATTATATCTGGTTTCATTGTATTACTTACGTTTTAACAACTTATTTATTGATACGGCTTTTCGATACTATAAGACAAAATATTTCTGAAAGTTACCGTTATTATTAAAATGGATGAATTACTGTAAACCGTGAATGCTACACGAGTGCGTAATGTGAAGGCAATTATACTGCTAATAATAAGAGTTGGTGTCTGACATTTCTTAGAGGGAGGTCCGTTTACTGCCTGCCGAGGCGGGATAAAGGGAGTGGCTGTGTGGTTGCCATGGAAACGAGGGTGGGGCGACTGCAGTTGCCATGGAGATAAAACTTCAGGGCAACTCGTCTTGCTGGGAGTTGCCAAACCTGTCACTGTCACTGATAAGAACCTGATTGTTTGTATAAGAGTTATCGCAAATGGGACGACACCGCCTGGCCAGGTAGTCTACAACAGATCACAGCGGTCAGAATGAAGGAGGGAACAAGTGAGCCGGAAGCGAGGGGTAAGAGAATGTAAAAAGGAATGCTGGAATGTGGCAACATCGTGAAATGGCACGTGCAGTGTTCCTCCGTCCAACCTTACCTGTCAGACGCCAACTTTAGTAAAGTCTAGTATAGATTAAAACTGTTTTGTAGAAATCATTTTGAATTATAGAATAATTCACTGTTAAAGAATATTCCGCATTCATTTAGAATTCAGAATTAAGTTTACTGACGCAATGTGTCCCAACTTATTGTTTCTCAACATCTAAACTATCACATTAGCTTTCTTTCTATTTCCATCCTTAAAGGTTCTGCAGCGACAATGTCTGGAATGTATTTCACTAAGATTATAGTACGTCCAGCTCTGCGAAATGTGACCCTGCATTTCTAACTATCAAGCGCAAGGCAGAGGTTCACCACCTTCCATTCGCTTCTAGTGCCTTGTATTCCCAAAATGTGCCTTTCGCCGTGTGCGAACTACGGAGTGCACTCGCGTTGTGCATGGACACAACTCTTGGGCCGGACAAAATCCACCAACATTTGAGTGACCGATGTATCAGTGGTATCCTCACACTACAGTGAAGGGAGTTTCCAACTCCATGGTGTGAGGGAGTTTTAAAACCAATTCCCAAGCCAGGTAAAGATCCAAAGCTCCTGAGTAACAATATCCCAATATGTCTAACAATATGTCTAGGGTGAATTATGGGAGACTACTGGCAAAAATGAGTGCAATTGGACTAGACAAAAGAGTGACTGAATGGGTTGCTATATTTCTAGAGAATAGATCTCAGAGAATTAGAGTAGGCGAAGCTTTATCTGACCCTGTAATAATTAAGAGGGGAATTCCTCAGCACAATATTATTGGACCTTTACGTTTTCTTATATATATAAATGATATGAGTAAAGAATTGGAATCAGAGGTAAGGATTTTTTCAGATGATGTTATTCTTTATAGAGTAATAAATAAGTTACAAGATTGTGAGCAACTGCAACGTGACCTCGATAATGTTGTGAGATGGACAGCAGGCAATGGTATGTTGATAAACGGGGTTAAAAATCAGATTGTGATTTTCACAAATAGGAAAAGTCATCTCACTTTTAATTACTGCGTTGATGGGGTGAAAGTTCCTTTTGGGGATCATTGTAAGTATCTAGGTGTTAATATAAGGGAAGATCTTCATTGGGGTAATCACATAAATATGATTGTAAATAAAGGGTACAGATCTCTGCACATGGTTATGAGGGTGTTTAGGAGTTGTAGTAAGGATATAAAGGAGAGGGCATATAAGTCTCTGGTAAGACCTCAACTAGAGTATGGTTCCAGTATATGGGACCCTCACCAGGATCAACTGATTCAAGAACTGGAAAAAATCCAAAGAAAAGCAGCTCGATTTGTTCTGGGTGATTTCCGACAAAAGAGTAGCGTTACAAAAATGTTGCAAAGTTTGGGCTGGGAAGAACTGGGAGAAAGAAGACGAGCTGCTCGACTAAGTGGTATGTCAGCGGAGAGATGGCGTGGATAGCAAGCATACGTCACAGTGAAGCGAGAGAGCGAACACACTTTGCAGGAAAGCGAGGAAGCATTGACGTTCGATTGTGATTAAGAAGCTCTTCTCCACAATTCAGCGAAGTGCTAATTGAGTTACATTATGAAAAATAAAACTCTATAATCACAACAGTAAAACTGATCTTTTCAAGATATTCCGCTTTGATTTATACTGTGTTCAATATAAAGTGTCAGTTTTGTTTTCTTATATTTGTTCATTCAAAGAAAACTGACACATTATCATTTTTGTGTTACAATCTACAGTGGTACTAGGTTTAATGTACAAGCTACGATTTAGAATTCCTTCGATCAGAATGATATTATTTTCATTAAAAATGTAATTCCTGTTATTCATTAAGTAAGAAGTTATATAGTTATATAATGCAACGATGATTTTTCACAGTGTTGTGTTACTGTGTGACTTTCCCTGTCTACTGAGTTTCTGAAAATAGTATTTAAGATTTAACAATGACATTTACAGTAAGCTACTCTAGTTGAAAACTAGAAGAGCAGCGGGAATTGATAAGGTTTCGGGGGATGTACCAAAGACAATGGGTTGGGATAAAGTACCATATCTGAAGTACTTATTTGATTATTGTTTGCATGAAGGAGCTCTAGCAAATGAATGGAGTGTTGCTATAGTAGCCCCTGTGTATAAAGGAAAGGGTGATAGACATAAAGCTGAAAATTACAGGCCAGTAAGTTTGACATGCATTGCATGTAAGCTTTGGGAAAGCATTCTTTCTGATTATATTAGACGTGTTTGCGAAATTAATAACTCGTTTGATAGAAGGCAGTTCGGGTTTAGGACAGGTTATTGAACTGAAGCTCAACTTGTAGGATTCCAGAAAGAATATAGCAGATATCCTAGATTCAAGAGGTCAAATGAACTGTATCGCGATTGACCTACCTAAGGCATTTGATAGGGTAGATTATGGGAGAATACTGGCAAAAATGAGTGCAATTGGACTTGACAAAAGAGTGACTGAATAGGCGGCTAAGTTTCTAGAAAATAGAACTCAGAGAATTAGAGTAGGCGAAGCTTTATCTGTCCCTCTAATAATTAAGAGGGAAATTCCTCAAGGCAATATTATTGGACCTTTATGTTTCCTTATATATGTAAATGATATGAGTAAAGGTGTGGAATCAGAGGTAAGGCTTTTTGCGAATGATGTTATTCTGTATAGAGTTAAAAGTCAGGTTGTGAGTTTCACAAGTAGGGAAAGCCCTCTCAGTTTTAATTACTGCGTTGATGGGGTGAAAGTACCCTTTGGGGATCATTGTAAGTACCTTGGTGTTAATATAAGGAAAGACCTTCATTGGGGTAATCATATACATATGATTGTAAATAAAGGATACAGATGAATATTGAATTTTCACGACCGCATTGTAATCGAAACCATCTTTCAACCTATTAGGTCGTGTTAGGTTGTGGGTTCGGGTCCCACTGGTGTCTGGTTGGCCATTTTTGTTCTGTACTTAACATCTCTTCAACACGTACTGAATGTACGTAACACGACCTAATAGGTTGAAAGTTGGTTTCGAAAGGATACAGATCTCTGCACATGGTTATAAGGATTTAGGGGTTGTAGTAAGGATGTAAAGGAGAGGGCATGTAAGTCTCTGGTAAGAACCAACTAGAGTATGGTCCCAGTGTATGGGACCCTCAACCGGATTACTTTATTCAAGAATTGGAAAATATCTAAGGAAAAGCAGCTAGATTTGTTCTGGGTGATTTCCGACAAAAGAGTAGCATTACAAAAATGTTACAAAGTTTGGCCTGGGAAGACTTTGGAGAAAGGAGACGAGCTGCTCGACTAAGTGGTATGTTCTGAGCTCTCAGTGGAGATATGGCGTGGGAGGACATCAGTAGACGAATAAATTTGAGTGGTGTCTTTAAAAGTAGGAAAGATCACAATATGAAGATAAAGTTGGAATTCAAGAGGACAAACTGGGGGAAAATATTCTTTTATAGGAAGGGGAGTTAGGGATTAGAATAATTTACCAAGGGAGATGTTCAATACATTTCCAATTTCTTTGCAATCATTTAAGAAAAAGCTAGGAAAACAGATAGGGAATCTGTCAACTGGGCGACTGCCCTAAATGCAGATTCGTAGTGATTGATTGATTGATCGACGGATTGATTGATTGAATGAACAGGCGTCCGGTGATAACAGCTAGCCTCCAAATGGCGAGAGGGATTTTCATCACGAATGAGGACATAGATATTCACTATCCAAGATTAAAGTACAACAACAATAAGGTAAATTTATCTACTAGATAGGTGTACAGTATGCCTTCAAATAAATAACGTCATTGATTTTATTCCCGGTAAGCATTTTTGGATTGTTGGTGAGTTTATCAGATAATTTAAACCCAAAACACCACAAACTACAACTTATCCACCTTAACTCCGTATTATATTACAACAATTGCTAAAGCACCTCTTAAAATGCAATAGTGAAAATTGTAATTCATTACGTACATTATAAAAATGTTTGAGATTGTCGGCTTAACTCTTTATTGTACCCGGACAAAATACATAAACTACAATGAATAGAAATACATATTTCTCACAACGTAAATTGAAAACCACGTGGATTTCCGCTCTGTTTCCTTCATTTTTTTCTGCCTCCATTTCAAAGTCGGGTATCGTCGCAGTGATCGAGAGTGACCGGGAGAACTTCGTCCAACCTTCACGGCCTGTGACGTAAGCACAACGTCACTGTACGCTGCGCTCATCGCCTGCCAGTCCGCCCACTTACAGTGCTGGGCGCCCGCGGGACGGAATGCCCAGGGTGAGCACCTCTGGTCTAGGATGTTTAAGAATGAGGCTTTTTCTATTGACCAAGATACCGGTTAGCTCACCTCAGAAAGAACAAAGTCGCGCAGAACAGTCCTTGATCTTGTATCCATCCAGTTCAATCGGAGATATGCCTGGAAAGAGGAATGGTAAAAATTGCCTCCTGGTGGTTTAGTTACTACTAATGATCTATCTTTTAAACTAGCAGGTAGCTACCATATGCCTCGGCTTGTCTGGGTACAGTCAACGGAACTTGCTGGAATATTTCTGACCTACGTCGATCAAGCTGGGCTGCTTCTCTCCACTGGAATTGTGGTGATGATGTGTAGATGGTGACTGAATGTTGTCTACAATCATTCCCGTGTTCCTTGGAGGAGATTCATGAGATTCATTTAGAGACACACACACAGATGGTAGGACAGGATATCCAGTTGTTGACTTAAATTACTTGTAACTTTTTTACTTGTAATTTTCTTTACAGAGACAGAAAACTACAAATGGCCTACAGATTACACGGAACAGATATAATAAATCGTTGGTAGCCTATGAGACCAAATTTAACCACCTCAACACAGTAGTAAATCTAGAGGGACAGTATGGGTCGGAGTAGCTCATACCGAATAAGATGGGGAGCTGCAATGATTCCAGAAAGACGAAATTAAAATTCCAAGTAAAATTCTATGACCACAGAAAACTACAGATGAGGCATGGAAGGAAAGCAAAAAGAAGGAACCTCCTCAAGTACACCAAAAAGATCACTGATACAATGCAAAACCGACGGTTGAAATTCTATGGAAGTCTAGTGACATTAGACATACGCCGACTGACCAAATCGATCTTTGACTGTATCGTAGGATTAAAGATAACCATGAAGTGTGTGGAGGAGGACAAGGAAGACGGAGAAGAGATTGGAATAGCAGCAGAGTTGATTCACAATAGAAATTAATTCAAGAAATCGAATTGACAATCTCCAAAATGTTGTACATTTTAATGTAAATAATATATGATAAATAAAAAAATAAGTACTCTTTAAACGGCAGGAAGGAGAAGGAAAATTAGCAAAATTAACTCTTTTTATTATAATCATCATCATATGTAATGGACTTCAATAATAAAAAATTATAAGTTATAATATGAAGGACACTTTTAAATTGAACTGCCCCATAATTAACGGTAATGTACTTTTCAGTAGCCATACTTATTTGCTACCTATGATTAGTCGGCGTTGAGAACCATGCAGGTGGTTCCACGAACCATCATATTATGATAAATAGCTTACGATCAATACATAACATAAACCATTACGTCCAAATTAGAACAGAAAAATGTTTGAGGAATCGTGGATCAACTCCATGTGTAAGCTATTTTTACCTAGCCACACATTTCCTCCTTCACTGCCTCAAACCTCCACAAGACGACTCGTACAGCACTTCACACATCTTGAAGAATGCCACTGAGAATGCTTCGGGCTGAGAAACGAAGTTAAGGTGTATAGAGTCGTGCAGAAGTTTCCATCGATGAGATGAACTCAGGTGCTTAACTTTTCGTACAGAAGATGACTAAGGAGTTCTTGGGACCTATCGTCTTTTGTTCATAACGATATTATCACAAGTCTTCCTTCTATTCACAGCCAGGTAAATCAATACACGGACGAGTTCCCCTAAAACACATTATGTTCATATTTCGTTTGTATTATTCACTGGCCATAAAACCAGCCAGGGTCAATCTCTCATACGCCGAGGGGCACTGTTCCAGTAAGTGTTCTGTAGTAGCTGAATACGATGAGGATACAGTAAGTGTAAAGACCTGAAACATTAATATAATTATGAATGCATTACTCAATATTAATTCTTTCCATAAAATTGGATGATCAGATAGTTTTCTAGCAAGTTTAATCAAAGGCACAACATTTTAGAACATAAGAATAGTCGATCTGAATAACTCTGTGTAACGGTTGAAGAAATCAAACTTCCTGGAAACTTGTAACAAGGGTGTAACAAAAATGATTCAAAACAAGAATTGAAATAGGAATAAAATTATGCCTCTCTAAAGAACCAGAGAAACAAGGAAATGCCATTTGGTCCTTGTTTCAATGACGGTGAAATCCTGATATTCACCTCCCCGTGGTAGAGAGGGGGCAACGACTGCATATGAAAATAATATTTTATATGCAGGCGGCTAACGAATGAAGGGACCGATTATCTCCCGGTATAAGGAGATCCCCTATACCAAGTGCCAACAGTCTCTTTGAAAGTGGATGAGCGGGTATGGGTAAGGGCACTCTATTGTCCTGGGGACAAGAAATTGTTCCCAAAGGCGGAGGAACCAGTTTGGTCAACGGCATTAGGATGCAAAAGGCAACGGGAAACCACTGCATTAAAGATCCTGAGAGATATTCCAATAAATCCACATGGCATGGCTGCAATGTCAAGATCGGAGCTGGCCGTGTGGATCGTCTACCTCCGTTTGTAGACGACGGCTTAAGAAGAAGAAGAAGGAAATAGGAAGAAACTATCACTGGAGAGTCCAAGAAGAACCATGGGAGGATTCCCGTCCTAACCTGTAAAGGCTTGGTCAAGCAGCAGGGAAACATTCCTGAACTGTAATAAAGAATCTTGGAAAAGGAAGCAGAACGGAAATCCATAGCAATGTGGGTAAATCAGGTGAACTCATTGCAAATCTTCAGGATTCACTGGACAGATGGAAGAAAAACTTTTGAGTGTACATGGGGATAATAGCAGTGTAATTACGCCGGAGGAAGTGGAAAGGCGGATGAATAAACTGCAGCGTCCAAAATAAACACGAATACATGAAATAAAATATGAGATGGAGAAACATAGTAGGAAGGCAGGGACGAAATGATTTCTTACATTAAATTAGCATGAAATTTAGTAAGGTACATCCTAATTGGACAAAAAGAGTAACAGTTGCTCCTTTTCTCATCCCCCCCCCCTCCCTCATAAAAAGTGATGCAGGGGTAGCTTAATTTTCTTGGAATAAAGAAAATTCTTTGAAATTAAGACCAGTTCTTGAAGAGGAGGCATTTTACGAAATATTTATAACTCTTAATTTTGATAGATTCGCGAATTGTTTGGGATGTTAAGTAATATTATCCTAGAGAAAAAAGTCAAATTCTCCAAATAGAAACTTTTTTTTTACAAGTTGCTTTACGACGAACCGACACAGATACGTCTTATTGCGACGATGGGTTAAGAAAGGGCTAGGAGTGGAAAGGAAGTGACCGTGGGCTTAATTTCCTAGTGTGAAAATGGGAAACCACGGAAAATCATCTTCAGGACTGCCAACAGTCAGGTTGAAACACACTGCCTCCCGAATGCAAGCTCATAGTTGTGCGCTCCTAACTGCACGGCCAACTTGCTCGCTCAAATATAAACTAGAAACAGATGTAACCAGGGGAAATTTCACTGAAATTTTAGAGTCGAATATATTACCTAATGTCAGAAAATGTAAAGATATAATTAAGGAAAGGTAAAGCTGAGAAATCTACCAGCTGGAGTAGAAACTTACACACAGAGATGCAGCCTGTAATGAGCACTGCGACACCCGTTGCTACAGCGCTTGTTGACAGCATGAAGCAGACGATGGCCAGGATGAGGTATCCCAGCGCTTTGATAGCCGCTAGTACTGTGTAGGCGATTACCCAGGGAAACAGGTAAGACGCACGCTCCTGGAACAAGCAGACAGGCCAAAGATTAAAACGTAACACAGCAGATAAATGATGATGATGCTAGTTGCTTTACGTCGCACCGACACAGATAGGTCTTATGGCGACGATGGGACAGGAAAGGGCTAGGAGTGGGAAGGAAGCGGCCGTGGCCTTAATTAAGGTACAGCCCCAGCATTTGCCTGGTGTGAAAATGGGAAACCACGGAAAACCATTTTCAGGGCTGCTGACAGTGGGGTTCGAACCTACTATCTCCCGAATACTGGATACTGACCGCACTTAAGCGACTGCAGCTATCGAGCTCGGTAAATGATGATGATGATGATGATGATGATGATGATGATGATGCTTGTTGTTTTAAGGGGCCTAACATCGAGGTCATCGGCCCCTGATGGTACGAAATGAGACGAAATGCAATGACAAAATGAAAATACAAAATCCTCCACTGACCAGAATTCAAAACGTGAGGACGAAAAATGAACGGATGGATATGAAGTTAAAACAATCAGTGGAGACGACCCGCAATGCCTCAGTCTCAGGAACTGACGGAGAACAATGGTAATACTGACCAAGGGACTACTTCTAGAGGTCAATACTGAATTGATGATGCTTGCAAGCTAAAGGGGTCATCGGCCTCTCATAATGGTACTTATCGCTTGGAAAGAAGAACCATGGTATTGGACATGGTGCGGTACTAAACAACAGTGTCGTAGACTCGCGGTATTCCACACATTATGGTACTACTCACAGGTAATGAAATTCGCACAGGTAATACAGACCTATGGTGTTTCACACATAGCGGCGCCATTTATAGGCAACGAAAACCTATGGTTTTCATCACATACGTGTACTAACCACAGGAACTCTTACTATCTCGTGGTGTTCCTTATGTAGTGGGTACTAATCATAGGCAAGCCAGAACCCTGGTGTCGCTCATATAGTGCTACTAATCACAGGTACCGTGAAAGCCTGACCGCACGGTGCTCCTGATTGCTACTAATCACAAACCTATTTGGTACCTAACATAGTGGTACTACGCGCAAGTAATAACGATCCATGGTGGTCCCCGCGTGGTGGTACTAATCCCAAGTAGTTTCATGGTTCTAATCCAATCATCCCTTGATCGCCCCTTTTAGTCGCCTCTCACGACAGGCAGGGGATACCGTGGGTGTATTATTCGTCTGCCTCCCCCACCCACAGGGGGTGTGTGTTTGGTCCGCGAGAGGTATGTTATTTCCCTCAAGTCCGCCGGCAAGCCGGTTAGGACCCCCCTATCCGCCACCTGAGACGCGCCACGTGGGAGTATCACCTCTCCCCCTGCTACGCCTGCGTAGCAGGTTCGTGGAGCAGATAAATGTACGCACAGAATGTCCCAGGAGGAATGGACAATATTCACGGGTATGACAGGAGCGATCCCTTGAAGCAAAAAAGCTTCATATGGACATAACACACAGTGGGACACTAAAATCTACACACACACGCCCTCATTTTTTAGCATGTTGTGTACAAACCTGGATGCACAGAGGTGTACGTGCAACTCTATGTCTGCATCCAAGTCCAAAACATCATAAACCAAGTTGTCCGACCAATATCGTACACGACGAGCGTGATAGATGCAACAGTGTGTGTTCACTGCGATACAGAAGTCAACATACACTTGGAGTCTGCCGTCAGTTGTAGGAGAGATGTTGCAGTGAACACAGTGAATGTTGTGCGGTTTGTTGACACAGAAGACGTGTATTTCAATACAGAATTCGATCGCTTAACATGGACCGAAAAGAACTGAAATCCTAGTGGAAGTTAATAAAAATATCATTGAGCTCAGTAAAAAGATGGGAGAAATTGTTACAAGGAACGATGCAATTGTCCAAACCATAATAAGAAACTACGATGATCGAGGACGTGTAGAAAACAAAGCAAGATGTGGACGACCGCCAAAATTAACTAACAGGGAGAACCGGCACATCATTAGAAAAGTGAATGCCGATCCCCGAATTACAGCTACGGAGTTGGCGATAGATGTCGCAAATACCAGGGGCAATATTGTTCATCCTATCGACCGAAGCGAAAGCATTTGCCAAGTATGTTTTCATTAATCAAGAACGAAAGTTAGAGGTTCGAAGGCGATCAGATACCGCCCTTGTTCTAACCATAAACGATGCCAGCTAGCGATCCGCCGAAGTTCCTCCGATGACTCGGCGGGCAGCTCCCGGGAAACCAAAGCTTTTGGGTTCCGGGGGAAGTATGGTTGCAAAGCTGAAACTTAAAGGAATTGACGGAAGGGCACCACCAGGAGTGGAGCCTGCGGCTTAATTTGACTCAACACGGGAAACCTCACCAGGCCCGGACACCGGAAGGATTGACAGATTGAGAGCTCTTTCTTGATTCGGTGCGTGGTGGTGCATGGCCGTTCTTAGTTGGTGGAGCGATTTGTCTGGTTAATTCCGATAACGAACGAGACTCTAGCCTGCTAAATAGTCGCATCCGGTATCCGTTCGTGCTACCGGCGACAACACATCTTCTTAGAGGGACAGGCGGCTTCTAGCCGCACGAGATTGAGCAATAACAGGTCTGTGATGCCCTTAGATGTTCTGGGCCGCACGCGCGCTACACTGAAGGTATCAGCGTGTCCTCCTAGTCCGAAAGGACCGGGCAACCCGTTGAACCTCCTTCGTGCTAGGGATTGGGGCTTGCAATTGTTCCCCATGAACGAGGAATTCCCAGTAAGCGCGAGTCATAAGCTCGCGGTAGACTTCTGTACAATCTTTAGTTTGACAGTAGAACAAGGAAGAAACCGTTCATAAGCAATGTAAATGAACAGAAGCGCCTAGAGTTTGCAACTTTGCATCGAAGTAAAGATTCCATATTTTGGAATACATTGCTTTTCACGGATGAGAGTAAGTTCGACATCTTCCAGTGTGCTGGAAAGCAAAACGTGGGGCGAGAAAGGAATGAAAGTTTAAAGACGAAACATCTTGTCACATCCATGAAGCATGGTGGTGGAAATATTCTTGTGTGGAGTTTCATGTCTGGAGCCGGGGTTGGGAATTTACTATTTATTGAGGACATTATGGATAAAGGGAAGTATCTCACCATCTTAAAGAGGGCTTTGAAACGATCTACGGAGAAACTGGAACCAGGAACAGACGGTGTTTCAACAAGACAATGTCCCCAAACATACGGCCATTGTCGTAAAAGAACGGCTACTTTACAATGTACCAAAACAGTTGCATTAGCCTCCCCGGCCACCAGACTTCAACCCGATTGAACATCTTTGGGGGAACTAAAGCAAAGGATAAACAAATACAACAGCAAAAGCAAAAGCTGCTTTAGTGAACCAGTGGAGTAACTTTACATCTGGGGACACAAAAATGTTGGTGGAATCTATGCCTCGACGTTTGGAAGCTGTGTTTGAAGCAAAAGGCGGCAGTACTAAATATTAAATCGTGCATGAAAGTGAACAACACCACAGTGTATGTTGACTTTTGTACCGTACATAACCGGTGTTTCATTTGTGTGCCTGGGCCGATGACCTTCGATGTTAGGTCCCTTTAACCCATTTATGCCCAGAACTTTTTTTATTTGCTATTTTGATAATTTTTACAAATTTGACTACTTGGTTAAGAATAAACATAAATAACTCAAAATTACACAGTAATAAAGCTCTAAGTGTTCAAAATTACATGTTGCGAAAACGCAACACTGGGCAGATCCAGAACCTCAATGAAGTCCATGTACGGAATACGATATTTACCGTTTAGATGAAATCTACTATTAGTAAAACTGACATTTTCGGTATAATTGATAAAAATATGCCTGTGTGAAGATTTTCCCCAACAATGAACATGTATATTCACGAATAAATACAAACAATACCGAAACATTGCTGGAAGGAAGTGTCATTTTTTACTGTCCCTTGCGGAAGTGAAATTCTCTGAAACATTTATTGTGAAGAGCTACACTGCATTTCACACATCGATTGTTGGTGGTTGACTTGCAAAAGGCACACCGCGTTCTCTTGCACTGAGTTTCAGGTAAGTGTCCGATGTTATCGAAACGAAGCTCAGTCGACACTCTAGCACCATGTCTCACTCTGGGCGTTCCATGCGTGTGTAGTAATGTTAATGCTATGCAACGTCGAAATTCTAGGAGATCCATAGAAGATTTCATTGAAATCCTGTGCAAAATCCAGGCATTCTGGATTGACACATCAATACCGCAAAGAAATATGGGTCACCACCACTTCTTTGAGCGTATGTTTAATCTGTAAGTACTAACGTTTACGTTCCCGCTCACAGCACTAGAATTACTGTACGACAAACTGAGCGCACTCTCCTTGCACTCATCACCTATAACAACGGCCTCATCTGCACCTCTAAGAACAGTTTCGGTCTCTGCAGCTAGCTGTCTTCCAGTAAGATAATCGCATGTCCCACCAAAGTCTTCGTCACCGCTATCTTCATCGGTATCTTCATTTACATCAGGTGGAGCAATGAGCATATCAATGCTATGAGCCTTCTCAACATCTTCATTTTCTTCCTATAGGGAGAGAATTTCATGGACACTCAAGTTTCTGTAAAATAAAAGAAATATATACTGTAGTTTTGAATAGGTATCGTATCTGCCCAGTGTTGCGAAAACGCAACGCTCGTGTTCTAAGCCATTTTGTGAGCAGAAGAATATAAATATAAATCTTACGAGCTGTATACTTGTAAATTTAAGTATTATTATTCACTATTTATGAACTTCAATGAATTACGTACATTTATAAGGTGATAACTTACCGTTTTTGTAACAGCGCGCGCTTATTACCTTCCATTTATAGAGACACAAGTATACAACAGTGCACTGCCACTTCGATTGTTACACTGGATTCTCAAATCACTGCCTGCGATGTTGATTCGACATTCAAATTGTAGTTGGAACTGATAGATCCTGTTGTTCTTTATTATAATATTAGCTAAATGCTGTTAAACGGACAGAAGACAAATGTTGCGAAAACGCAACACTGGGCATTTGTATGCTCAAGATGTCAGTATCTGGAACTATTATTAATTATGCAGTATTTATGTTGTTTTTCAGTTTGTAACATGTCTGTTTATGACACAGAAAGTGAATACATAATATTTTCTTGATTGCTTATGTCTTAAAGTGTTATTTTTAGGGCGTATGCAGACTTTAGTGTCGGATTGCATGCCCTATTCCGGATGATTTCCGCGATAGAACATTTAAAGAACATTTGTCGGAAAGCGCCGACGGTATTTCTCGACAGCAGCAGGAGCCGTAAGCATACACTATATCTACATATTCTTCATTAGTGTAGACGTGTGACATCACACACAGTTTACCGATGCGATACACTCTCAATCCCTCGCACTACTTCACTCACAACATACCATGGACAACTGCGCGTTCAACGGGAAAAATAATGGCAGAAATACATCCTGAGCAAAGAGGTTGAAAGCAACGAGGTAGGTTGGGTTAGAATAAAATGTCAAAGAGCTTGGGTGGGTAAGACGTGCGCGCCACTAGCCGAAAAACAAATGTACCTTAATGCCTGTTGCCCACGGTAAAATTTTCTGTCAAATTTATTGTACAATAATTTAATTTTATAAAATTTCTGTTGCTCACGGTCAAATTAAAGTTTTATAAAACATTTGATAAAACTTTTTATAAAATAGGACATGTTCTATTCCGTAAAATTAATTTTACGAAACGAACCAATCAGCGAAGCTGACATCACGATGATGCTGGCGCTACGTCGTGAGAGGTTTCTAAGTCGGCCATAGTAAGATGGTCCCAGATGAGATGAATACCATAGGTGAGAGCAGGGAGAATTTTGCTGCGGAAGAGAAGCATTGCTGTTTCTAGCGAGATCATGGTGGGGTTTTCTATGTCGTAGATCCCTCGTATGGCTGCTGCCGTTCTTTCTCTGATGTGTATTCTGTAAGAAGTACCATTAGATTGAAGAGTGATGCCGAGGTATCGGAAATTACCTACTCTTTTCAAGGTCTGTCCTGAAAAGGTAATTGTGTCTTGTGCCGCAACTCTTCCTCCTTTTCGAAATGTCATGTGAACAGTTTTGTCTTTATTTAACTGTAGGCCATTTTCGTCAGGCCAGATCTGTAACTTGTCCATTGCTTCCTGGAGGACCTCCCTGTTTCTGGAGCCTAGTATCATGTCATCAGAATAGGCGTATAGCACGACTGGAGAGTTCTGTATTATCTTTGTTACATCTGCTGTGGCGATATTGAATAAGATTGGGCTTATTGGATCACCCTGGAGGACCCCACTTGTTTGTGTGATGGGGGACGAAATTGTTACACCGTCTTCGATTTCAACGAAATTGAATGCTAGCAAATTCTTTACTCCAGTGACCAGAGGGTTATTTTGCCCAATCATATGTTCTAGCTTCTTTATTAACTTGGCTCTGTTCAGGAAATCGAAGGCTTTGGTATAATCCATGAAGACAACGTGGAATTTTCCTCCTCTGTGCCTTAGTGCTTCATGGCCGAAATATGCATTTCTATGCGACATAACGTTAGCATACAGGGTCAGGCACCCATCATTCTCAGATAGTTTTCCGGTTTCGGATAAAATGATCACAGGAATAAAACATGATTTTATCCTTAATATCCGAACCTCACGGATCCTGATTTAACACACAAAATAGAACAGTGCACGAATCACAAACGCATCTTTCCATAAGCACTCACAAACAAGCTTGCTTTGCATACAAGCCAGGGTAGGTGCGCGTGTACTCGGCAACGACTGCGCACTTGCCGACAGGAAAATCACCGCGCGTCTGATTCTCACTGCAGAACTGAATTCGTCTCACTCAATTCACAAGAGTAGTCCGTATTTTTTTTTTTTTTTACTTTGTACTATATACTAGTATTACACTCACCTGAGTGGCTCCCATGATTAGCAGGATATTCGTTACCAACATCGCAGAATTTAAGACTGCCAAGTAGACGAAAACTCCTTTAATCTCTGGAAAGAAAAACATAATAATAATAATAATAATAATAATAATAATAATAATAATAATAATAATAATAATAATAATAATAATAATAATAATAATAATAATTGTACCGGCAGGTACACCCCAACCCCGCGCATTCAAAGTCAGCGCCTAAACGAACCCCTCTATTGGTAAAACTGTGAAACTGAAACTGCACCAACTTAGAACTTTACTCAGAAGATGTCACCACAGAAATATGATGTAATTTTGTTAATGTGCAGTTGCCTAAACTGAGTGAATTTATCCTTGTTTTGTTTGCCATTCATCAAGAAGTTTGGGCATTCTTCCACAGATGACACTACTAAAAACTATGATCGTGCACCCTGGTGCGAGGTGTAAGAAGTTATAATTTAAAGAAGTTTTGTATTTCTAGGTTTTTGTAACTGAATGATTTTCATTTATTTTTGGGTTGGCAATATTTCCTTTTTTCTTTCCGCCAGTTTTGAATCTAGCCAATCCCTAATTTCTGTAATTAATTTTCCTCCTATCACAGGCTTCTTGTTCGATTCTGAGTGTTACTTTTGAAATCTACCAATAAAATTGAGAAGGTGTAACTAGTTTAGTCTTGAATGATCTCGAATCTTCCCTGAGGGTTTATAAACCGCGGCTTTTCACGTTTCTTGGCCAATTCATCGTCACCTTTCGGAGTGCGTGTGTTAAGCAGGAGGCGGGCGGCCTCATTCGTCAGCAGCTAGAACATCTATAAGGTAATGGCCACATAAATTTATTCTTTATTGCTACCTCCGCAGTTTAACCCGAGGGAAAGGTCCGACTCTTTAGTATGTCACAACCTTTTTTTAAATGTAACTTTCTTCCGGCTGATGTAAAAATTTAATAAAATCTTTAACTGTAAATCGGGGATAGAGAGTGATGTACCTTCTCGAGCTCCCCTTCACCTTGGTTTGAGGTGACTACGTTTTGTAACGGTTTTCTGCCTGTAATGTATTAAAGTAAATTCTATACGAGTCACATTAGTAGTTTGGGAATAGCCCCTGTTTCGTCGGCCTAGAGCCCCTTAGGATTTTAATTTCTCACTATCTCGGAGCGGAGTGTAAGCCTCCATTCAGGATGTGTGTCGGGCCATTTAATTAACCTGTTCGTTTCCACATAGGCCCTATAGGTTGGGTACGAGATACTCCTGTTTCAAATTGTAAGTTGGGCCATAACACCACATTTAAAAAGCTATTATCTTTCTTTCTGAGTTATCGTCCATGTTTCACCTTCATACAATGCCAAGTTCCAGAGAAAAGTCTTCAAAACATCTATTTTCTACATCAATGTTCGAAGTGAGGAAACGTATTTTCTTAAGAAAGACCTTCCTTGTTTGGGCTAGTCTGCATTTTACGTCCGCCTTACTTCTACTTTCATTAGTTATTTTATTACCCAAGTAACAACAATAAGCTACTCCCTTTCTTAATCTAAGATTTCCTACATCACCTGACATCGTTCGACTGCAGTCCATCACTTTCATTTTGAACATATTTATTTTTCATCTTGTACTCCTTCCCCAGCCGGCCCCGTGGTGTAGGGGTACCGTGCCTGCCTCTCGCCTGGAGTTGCCGGGTTCGATTCCCGGCCAGGTCAGGGATTTTACCTGGGTTTGAGGGCTGGTTCGAGGTCCACTCAGCCTACGTGATTAGAATTGAGGAGCTATCTGACGGTGAGTTGGCGGCCTCGATCTCGAAAGCCCAGAATGACAACCGAGAGGATGCGTCGTGCTGACCACACGACCCCTCTTAATCTGCAGGCCTTCGGGCTGAGCAGCGGTCGCTCGGCAGACCAAAGCCCTTTCAAGGGCGTTAAGTGCCGTGTTTTTTTTTTTTTTTTTTTTTTTTTTTTTTTTTTTTTTTTTTTTTTTTTTACTCCTTCCCCAAGACTCCGTCCATACCATTCAGCAATTTCTGCATATCTTCTGGAGACTGAGATAAAATAACAATTAATTGGCAAATCTCAAGGTTTTGATTAACTATCTTTGGACTGATTCCTTTCCAAATTCATCTTTGATTTCCTTTGCCGCCTCTTATATATAAACCAGAAAAAGGAGGAAGAACAAACTGCAGCCCTGTCTCACTCCTCTCTGGACTGTTACTTCTTTTTAAAAGCCCTCGATTCTTAACACTGCAACTGATATTTGTATATATTGTAGATAATTCTTCTCTTTCTTTCTTTCTTTCTTTCTTTCTTTCTTAATTTATGACAGAATCACGTGACTATCGTTTTAATAATGTTCAGTAATGAATAGACAGCATGTTAATAGGTTCATAATGAACTATTCTACAAATGAATTTAAATAAAATACTCCATTCGGATATTACCTTTCGCATCACTCGCCGAGGTATAATCTTCATATACAGAGTCTGCTTTTGAAGAATAGGTAACGAGACTGCAAAAGGTTTCTACCTGGAAAGAAATGATTTAGAAAATAAGGTCAGTTTTACAAATATATATAAGATCGGAAACTGGAATTAGTCATCGAATATTAATAATTAAAATAGAAACGAGAAGATCTCAACCCACGTAAAATAAACAAAGACATTTCCTGTAAAACAAAAAGTCAGAGATCAAATAATTCCATGTCAGAAACTGAATTGCTTATTTGGGAAAGCACACATTATGTTTTTACTACTACTACTACTACTACTACTACTAGTTTCGACACAAGTGAGAAAAAAATGCCTGCAGCCATTAATGTTTGGAATTTGTGTCTGGTTTTTATACCAATTATTTATCAGATCTTAGGTAATAATTCTGGTCGTTTTTTGAAAAAAATATTTTTTCAAAAAAAATAGTGATATGGGGACTGAAAATTACTGGACATATACGATTTCTCAAATAAATAAACTATTGCTAGCAAAAACATAACAAAATGAGGTTATTTAATGCTTACAAACATCATGCACACTACATATCACACTTCAATTAGCCAATGTAATGAAGTTTCATTTTTATATTTCCCTTCATACAACAACATTAAAGTCAAAATTCAGAACATTTGCCAACATTGTCCGCCTTAACAATATCACTTATTACAGTTACTCAGCGACACCCTCCCTGTTAACAATCTTATCATGCCCGTTATTCAAGTTCATCAGACATGCCCGGCCTATTAACAGTAAAAAGGTAAGCAAAGTCATCTCCGTACAGGCCATGAAGGCCCTTGGAGGAGTGGAAGGGTAACGGCTTCCAGCATTGTTATCCTTGGCACGTGATGGGGTAGAGTGGTTAGCTCTACGCCCGGCCGCCTTTGCCCCCAGGTACTCATTTTTGGTGTAGGCTGAGTGAGCCTCAGGACCATATGCACCTCTGGAAGTGGAAATCTCGTTTCTAATTTTTTTAGGAGGACTTCCTGACGGGGATTCGAACCCACGTCCTTCCGGGCGAACCGAGCACGCCTTTACCATCTCGGCCAGGCAGCCCCTCTATTAATAGTAGGCCAGGAATGAACATTCAAGGTCTCAGTAAAATCCTTATCATGAGGTGAATATGTATGCTTTCTCTCTGAAACCACATCTGCGGTTTCTCAAATCTCCGATTCAATTAGGATCATACGTTCGAAGATACAAAATAAAGAACTACAACTCTCGTAGTTGCTTAAGAAAAGAAAAAAAATGAAAACTCTTCGTTATACTAAAGATTTTAACGTACACTTTTCCGTAATTTTTAATCCAGTATGAAAAGAAGAAACACTAAGTATGTGACTAAGACAAACAAATTAATGAACCTTAGCAAATTAAAGCCAGTTTACAATGCATTCACGTGAGCCAATAATGTGTTGGTGCTCCACACGAACCCTGAGGCACCCTGAGGCAAAAATCAAACGTCATGGTGCAACAACCTAGAAGGGCCATAGCCTACCAAGCGACCACTGCTCAGCCCAAAGGCCTGCAACCGTCAGATAGCTCCTCAATTGTAATCGCTCAGGCTAAGTGGATCTCGAACCAGCCCTCAGATCCAGGTAAAAATCCCTGACATGGACAGGAATAGAACTAGACCACAGGGCTGGCACCGTCACCCTGAGGCAGCAGTACCAAATCATTGAGCATTCCTTGAGACAGGCGGTGATGGATGTTGACTGTTTAAAATGCTCTTTTAAGAAAAATCCACGCATGTTCTGTGCAGTTCGTGTGCGAAGAAGACGTTGGCCAGTCCACTCTGCGATCCCCAGTTCCTTCCAGATATCCAGTCAAAGATGTTCCAAGTATGGACGAAAGTGGACGTCCTGTAGAGTAAACTAATCTCCTATAACCTCTGAAAAGCCTCTTACTACGGGTCGGAGAAAGTTGTGTTCGTACACTGCGGTCGTCATGTTTCCTTGAATGTGAACAAGTGGTGAACATGGTACCTGCCCAGGTTAGTGCTGAAACTCCAAGATTATGGTGACGTTCTACTGAGAATGATTCATTTTAACGTTCCTCTCTTGCCTTCCATAAGTGCAGAGAGCTGTCATGAGGGTTTAAACCAATTCGCGCGTCATCAGTGAATAATGTTCTGGACCACAGATCTCGTGTCCAAGTCTGATGTGCTAGCTCACCAAACGTGAGCCACACTCTGATGTCGCAGGAGGAGTCCTGAAAGGTATTCTTGAATACAGTCCCTATCATAGAGTCTAGTGCGCACATTTCTCTCAATTTCAAACGAAACTGGTAACCAGATTTATGAATGTCTATAGTCGCCTCTATTGTGACCAGTAACAGATGGCTCTTGATCAATAGCATGTTGGCTTTGTCAATGACAGACTGCGTGGAGTATTTCAAGAGCGTACCGGTCCTGAAGCCGGCTCGCTTGTCAGGTCTCCAGTGTTACATAGCTGCACGCAGTTCTGTCCAGTCTCGCTGCTCGCTCTGAGAGGCCAAATGGTTAAAATGGAGAGTTGACAACGCTGTGCATCGGGTTGGACAAGGAATGTAAACACAGCCGGCCAACTAGGCTTCAAAAACGTGCCGTTCGTTAACGAGGAAATTGCAAGAACTATACCTAAAGGAACTCCTGTAGCATCTCGAAGCTCGTGGCGCAAAGTAGTAGCTGTGCGTGTAGGGTATCCACGTGCAGACATGCGTGCTTCGTATATACCGGTCTTGAACTGCTGTTGGTTTGCGTTGGCGGCTCGCGCAATATCGATCTGCTACTGAATGGATGTCTTGGAACTTTTTCCACAACCTGGAGACAACACTTTGATTCACGTGAACTATTTGGTAACGTCATCTTTTCTCATGTCCTGTTGCATCAAAGGGGTGATTCTGATGCGATTTGCATATGACGAGGCATTGTAGTGTGCAGTACATAGTCTTAAGGCAGAGTGAAAAGTCTGCTCGGACGTCACCTCAGCTCTAGTGTACTGGATTTATTTACCGGTCGTGAGTCGAATGCCCCTACCAGTGAATAAGATAGGGTTGCAATGTTTTAAGCAATGTACAAACCGTTTAATCATAAGTGACACATAAATATTAAGCATTCGTTGGCAAACTGCCAATATTCTCAACTCTGTTTTATGAGTGTAGTTTACCAGTAGTGGTGATTGTGAATTAGAAGCGAGGTGGGGTGGGGGCTGTGGTAGAGTATATACATCGAAACTGAAAGAAAAAAAGGCTACAAAATTGTACGTTTTTGATGCTCTATGAGCGAATTTCGACAGAGAGGAAAAAGATGAGTCTACCAACTTAAGTGTGGTAATAATAGATTTTTGTGATTTTTATTCAATGCTATACAATAACCTCCTTACTAATAAACAGTGTAAAACATTTATACAAGGTTTATACACCATTTATGTGAAATTCGTTACTAATAAACCGCGTATAAGCCTCCTGTGTATACATATGTTATAGTTATTCATTGAATTGCTTATACAGACCAGGGCCCTTGTATAAGCGCTGTATAGCAGCGAGTAGCGGAAAAAGAAAGAAAAGAAAGAAAGAAAAAAGAAACGAGTGAGCAGTTTATTTTCGTGGTATTTATTGTCTACAGTAATATAATCGTAGTGAAATATTCGACTTATCCATATAACATTGAACACATATTGAAAGAATGGACGATAATGTTGATGATCTTCACGGTATTTTAAACATAGAAGACATACACCATTCAGAGGTTATGGAGGCTAGACATCTTCGTAAAGTAAAACACTTTAAAGAGACGGAATGACAATGAATAGCGATAAAAGAAATGATGGTTGGGCGTATTTTTGTGTAATAATGTGTTACTGCTTAACAGACTTTTGAAACTGCGAGTTTATTTTATATTATCTGCCTCTACAAAGATCTTTATCAAATTTGAGTACCCTATAAAGGGACATATTCCTCGACATAAAAAATGGTATAACTTGAAAACCGTACGTAATATGATCTCCATACTTTGTAGTTGAATACGCAGAAATATGATGTATAAATACCTAATAGAAACTTTTTTGATCAAACCTTTCTTTTAAACTACAATACAGTTTTTTCCTTTCTCCTGAAAAGTAAGGATTTTGGAATGTGCACCCTTTTCAACGAGCCGATTCATTTGCAATTGCTTATGTTTTTCGTACTATCCCAGATAGGAGCTATTGATCTTTTCTTAAGCTTTTCCACTTATTTTTTGGCGTTCATTACACAAGCAAGCTGAAGAAATGTTGATATCAATATAAGCCAATTTCCAGCTGTCTCACTTTGTGTTGCCACTGCCTTTTCGATATGCCGTGCTACTGCGCGACTTTCCGGAAAGTTTTGCTCGTAGATAACCAGCAGAAGCGATCATAAAGGTGGTGAATATGCGAAAAACGTCAGTGAACTACAGGAAGAGATTCCTACGCCTTGGAACGAGTGTATACGTGCTGTATAGTAATACAATGCGTATACCACGTTTATTAGTAAGAAAAATATAAAACGCTTATACAGGGTTTATTCACTATATAACTATACAAGTGTTAAACAACTGTATAGGGACTTTTTGAAGTAAGACGGTAAAACTTTTACCAAAGAAAAATATTACACATGTATTACAATAAACAGAAGAACGGCGTAATTATACAATTAAAATCATTTAGTATTTGACTACACAATAAGAAACTAACAGAAACTAACGAGATTGCCAGACAGACGGACGCGCGCGGCAAGCGGGTGAATCATACCATGTCCATGACCTTGGTAAAAAAAAAAAAAATCCTTGCTACACTTCCTCACAGCACATACAAAGTCTCCACTACTTGTTGTGGCGCTATACAAATCGGTTCGCCGAGACGAGCGACATTTTGAGCGTATTTCCGCTAAAAAGTTTGTTCAAAATGAAATAAAGGAAATAATTATTAGCTGATTAGACAACAGGGCTTGTACAATATCTAGGTCATCGGCCCCTAATGGTACGAAATGTAATGACAAATTTGAAGTCCAAAATCCTCCACTGACCATAATTCAAAACGTGAGGACGAAGAATGAATGGATATGAATTTAAAACAATCAGTGGATGCGACCCACACTGCCTCACATTCACATGGCTTTTAGAGCCGGGAGTGTCCGAGGACAAGTTCGGCTCGCCAGATGCAGGTCTTTTGATTTGACTCCCGTAGGCGACCTGCGCGTCGTGATGAGGATGAAATGTTGATGAAGACGGCACATACACCCAGCCCCCGTGCTAGCGAAATTAACCAATTATGGTTAAAATTCCCGACCTTGCCGTGAATCGAACCCAGGACCCCTGTAACCAAAGGCCAGCACGCTAACCATTTAGCCATGGAGCCGGACACATTCACAGAAACTGACGTAAAACAATAGTTTTACTGGCCAAGAGGCTGCTTCTATAGCATATTACTGAATCGATCATGTTTGTAGTCTAAAGGGGTCCAAAATTCAAGCCATCGGACCCTCATAATGGTACTTATCGCTAGAAAAGTAGAGCCATGGCATTTGTCATGTTGCGATACTAATCACAAGTAGCGTAGACTCGCGGTATTCCACACATTATGGTACTACTCACAGGTAATGAAATTCGCACATGTAACACAGACCTATCGTGTTCCGCACATTGCGGCGCCATTTACAGGCAACACAAACCTATGGTGTTCATCACATAAATTTACTAACCACAGGGACTCGTGATATCCCGTGGTGTTCCTCATATGGTGGGTACTAATCATTGGCAAGCCAGAACCATGGTGTCTCTCACCTGTGGTGTCGCTCATATCGTGGTACTAATCACAGGTACTGTAAAAGCCGACAGCGCACTCTGTTGCTATTAATCACAAACCTATTTTGTACCCAACATAGTGATACCACGCGCAAGTAAAAGCGACCTACGGTGTTCTCCGCGTGGTGATATTAATTACAAGTAGTCTCATGGTTCGAATTCGATCATCCCTTGGTCGCCCCGTTCAGTCGCCTCTTACGACAGGCAGGGGATACCGTGGGTGTACTCTTCGTCTGCGTCCCACACCCACAGGAGGCGAGAGGAGAGAAAGGAGGCATGAAGTCATCTCCGTAGAATCGTACAATCTAACGGGGACGTTTGGGGTTGTTAATCGATACACAGTTTGCTGATCTCGTGCAACACCCAATGACCAATACTGGCGAGCGTGATCCCTGATGCTACGTTCAGGCTTAGGCTTACAGCTTGGGAGTTGCCGTAGGAAAACAAACCCCTGAGTTCGATTCGCAGCCGGCAGCGTTTATTGGTCCAGTACGAAGCATTACAACATCGAACGACTAAAGGGGGTTGATTTTAAAATATTTTATAACATATGCTAGGTTTGCTAAACTTAAAAAATATAAGAACTCAGCTGTACTGTGCGTGGTCTAAGGTTTACGTTTTGAAATCTTCCCTCTTTTCGTATCACCCGATAACCACATTCTTTGAGAGGTCAGAAGTCTCATTCAGCAACCAATGAGATCATGGCCTCATGGTAAATCCGTCCCCTAAACTACATTGTCAACAGTAATTCCTACCTACCTTTCAGAGTATTTTTTCATCCCACAATACTTACCGCGAAGAATACTCCAATGATGAGACTCCCCGTTTTCAGGTTGAGCCCACAACAGGACTGGTCCATGTGCATTACCATTTTGTCCACTTAGGTCCTCTGTAACAGAAAATATTAGAATTTATTAATATACATAAAATAATTCTGTCTCTAAATATTATAAAAAGTCTTTTGGATTGTTCTCATCTGTCAATTTGTTGGGTGTTAAGTATATTCTTCAAATTAATTGGAATTTTTTAGCATTTCAATTAGTTCTTCAAGGTAATCTGGTTAATTTTAGTTGAATTACCTGTTTATAATATTGTTTACAGTATGAATACTATAGCGTAATTTAAGAAGATTATAAGTGCCAAAAATTGTAAATACGAGCACACTGAAAAACATGAAATATTACATGCCAACGTCTTAAAATAAATTAAAGAATTAGATGAAATGAAATAGCTGGCCCCGCGGTGTACGGGTAGCGTGCCTTCCTCTTACCCGGAGGCCCCGGGTTCGATTCCTAGCCAGGTCTGGGATTTAAACCTGGATTTGAGGGCTGGTTGGAGGAGTGGTTACAATTTTTTTGCTAGTTGTTCTTTTTTTTACGTCGCACCGACACAGATAGGTCTTACGGTGACGATGGGACAGGAAAGGGCTAGGAGTGGGAAGGAAGCGGCCGTGGCCTTAATTAAGGTACAGCCCCAGCATTTGCCTGGTGTGAAAATGGGAAACCACGGAAAACCATTTACAGGGCTGCTGACAGTGGGATTCGAGCCTACTATCTCCCGAATACTGGATACTGGCCGCACTTAGGCGACTGCAGCTATCGAGCTCGGTGTGGTTACAATTGAGGAGCCATCTGACGGTGAGATGGCGGTCTGGAAAACCAAAAATAACGACCGAAATGATTCGTCGTGCTGACCACACGACACCTCATAATCTGCAGGCCTTCGGGCTGAGCAGCGGTCGCTTGGTAGACAATGGCCCTTCGGGGCTGTTGCGCCATGGGGTTTGGTTTAGATGAATTGAAATATACTGAAGCAAGTATATCTGGATAAAAAATATCATCTCAGTACAAATCACATACATGGGAATTGAAATGCTTCATGTTCTTGAGAGGAGGTTCAATATCTCAAATTATTTTATCTGATATATCTCCTTCACGCCTTCCATAGCCTGATACCACAGTTCATACGGCTCAGGAATCTACGACAATGGTTCAGAGTGCAGTTACAATGTTACCCGATTTTACCAGGTACTACTCGTTTTTGAGACCCTTTCCCAAACCCGTGTTTGGTTTTGTTAGATCCCCGGCTTTTCGTCTACCATCGCATTACTATATTAATAATTATAATTAATTTTGGGCCCTAGCAGTTAATACAGGAGAGTACAACTACAGCAGAAATGGGTTATAGCGACCCCGAAGGAACCGTCGTTAAAATTGATGGTCGCACAAACCTTTTTTTGTTTTAATTTGCTAAAAATGTCATATCTGTGTTTTAGGCTGTACATTTAGATGGTTAATTCATAGAATTAAATTGAAACTTCAAAAAATGTAATTGAAATATGCACTGTAAACAGTACAGTAGAGCCTCCGTGGCTCAGTCGGCAGCGCGCCGGCCTCTCACCGCTGGGTCCATGGTTTAAATCCCGGTCACTCCATGTGAGATTTGTACTGGACAAAGCGGAGGCGGGACAGGTTTTTCTCCGGGTACTCAAGTTTTCCCTGTCATATTTCATTCCAGCAACACTCTCCAATATCATTTCATCTGTCATTCGTTAATCATTGTCCCAGGGGAGTGCGACAGCCGGCACAATTCCTATTCTCGCCGCAAGCTGGGGTCTTCATTCATTCCATCCCTGACCCGGTCAATGACTGGAAACAGTCTGTGGATTTTCATTTTCATTTACAGTACAGTATTTGTGGAGTAGAACTGAGAGGAATTTCGCTGGCTTTCGCTTGATCGACCCATTATTATTTTGTTCTTTGCTGCTTAAACCATGTAAAAATGATTCTTCAATATCTTTGTGTTCAGATGATATGACCCCGCTTGATGTTTAAAGAATTTATTTTTTTTTCGAAAAAAGACTGTATTTTTTCTCTATCCTTCCAAATTGTAGAAGTCATTCAGCATGATACACACAATTCATTCATGATGACATTTTGCTCCCCATTTTCTAACCGCCATATTATGTGTGACTTTTTTTCAACAATATTAAACACTTTCCTTCCCTTTTGCGATATCTTCGTTTCACAGACAGACTGATTTGAAATCTACAATAATGAGAGTTACATTGTTGTCAGCAATCCCTAAATACGTAACAAAGAAAAATCAACATTGGACATTATAGCTAGAGCCCTACATGGATGCCGATATCCGCGAAGTTATTGTCTTGGCGGATGCAAACTGTATGAGAGTGTGGATAAATTTGCTGATCATTTTTCTAAATAATGTTTATTGATTTTCACTAAGGTATAATAACTTTCCTTATGCTTATGACGTTGATTTGGGAGAATGGTGATGTATAAAGAACCTTGTAACCATAAAGCCGTAGGCCTAAAACTGATCTAAGCCTATAACAAAAATTACGAATTCAATATGTTGGTAGTTGTCACAAGAGGAAATCCCTCATAATTCTGTGGCTGTAGGGGGTCTGGTGCCAGGTGTCAGGTCAGTTGCATTATGTTACCAGATCTATCTGTTTCAATAACTTGAGTGTAATATAGTTAAATATTTAGAATAACCTCGGATAACCATTCGCGGATGGGATAACCATTCGCGGATGGGGATGAAGGAAGTGCGGAAGCGGAGCGGATACGGATAATTTTTTGAATATCCGCGCAGGGCTCCGGTTATATAGCCGATACACTCATCCGAAAATGCAATAAAAATACATTGTTTAATCCGACATGACGTAATAAGCGACGTCAGACAAAGCGATTTTGTAAATACATATTACACAGTAGGCCTACACTATAGCGTATTTCAAAATAAATAAATAAATAAATAAATAAATAAATAAATAAATAAATAAATAAATAAACAAATAAATAAATAAATAAATAAATAAATAAATAAATAAATAAATACCATGTATACCGTGTATTAGACTCCCGCGGTCGTTAAATTTTGCCGTTATATCCAATATGTCGTTGAAAGCGATGTCGCGAGAAACGGCTTCGACTGCACCGACAGTCATCTATGCTTCTAGCTAATTTGTTTACACTTTGTATTCTATTCTATTTTTTTTTTAAGATTTTAGTATATTTGCAATTATGCCTGCCCTCTAGTGGGTCATTTTTGAACTCAGTTTAAACTTGACAACATTGAAGGCGTCACTCGGTTCTTGTTTGTATTTCACTGGCTACCTCTTGAAAAATGACCCAACTGGTAAGCAGTGTAAAAAAAATAAAAAATAAAAAATAAAAAAGTGGAATTTATAAATGGTGCTAATATTATTATTGATGACTCTGTACTTGTTGATGAAGTCCTTTAAGAACTTAGTAAAATGTGATGTTATTCTGTATTAGAGTAATAAATAATTTACAAGATTCTGAGCAACTGCAACGTGACCTCGATAATGTTGTGAGATGGACAGCAGGCAATGGTAAGTTGATAAACGGGGTTAAAAGTCAGGTTGTGAGTTTAAGAAATAGAAAAAGTCCTCTCAGTTTTAATTACTGCGTTGATGGGGTGAAAGTTCCTGTTGGGGATCATTGTAAGTATCTAGATGTTAAAATAAGGAAAGACCTTCATTGTCGGGCGAGTTGGCCGTGCGCGTAGAGGCGCGCGGCTGTGAGCTTGCATCCGGGAGATAGTAGGTTCGAATCCCACTATCGGCAGCCCTGAAGATGGTTTTCCGTGGTTTCCCATTTTCACACCAGGCAAATGCTGGGGCTGTACCTTAATTAAGGCCACGGCCGCTTCCTTCCAACTCCTAGGCCTTTCCTATCCCATCGTCGCCATAAGACCTACCTGTGTCGGTGCGACGTAAAGCCCCTTGCAAAAAAAAAAAAAAACCCTTCATTGGGGTAATCACATAAATGGGATTGTAAGTAAAGGGTACAGATCTCTGCACATGGTTATGAGGGTGTTTAGGGGTTGTAGTAAGGATGTAAAGGAGAGGGCATGTAAGTCTCTGGTAAGACCCCAACTAGAGTATGGTTCCAGTGTATGGTACCCTCATCAGGATTACCTGATTCAAGAATTGGAAAAAATCCAAAGAAAAGCAGCTCGATTTGTTCTGGGTGATTTCCAACAAAAGAGTAGCGTTACAAAAATGTTGCAAAGTTTGGGTTGGGAAGAACTGAGAGAAAGAAGAAGAGCTGCTCGACTAAGTGGTATGTTCCGAGCTGTCAGACGAGAGATGGCGTGGAATGACATTAGTAGACGAATAAGTTTGCGTGGCGTTTATAAAAGTAGGAAAGATCACAGTATGAAGATAAAGTTGGAATTCAAGAGGACAAACTGGGGCAAATATTCATTTATGGGAAGGGGAGTTAGGGATTGGAATAACTTACCAAGGGAGACGTTCAATACATTTCCAATTTCTTTGAAATCATTTAGGAAAAGGCTAGGAAAAGTACAGATAGGGAATCTGCCACCTGGGCGACTGCCCTAAATGCAGATCAGTATTGATTGATTGATTGATTGATTGATTGATTGATTGATTGATTGATTGATTGATTGAACTACGCATCTTTAATTGGCGAAAGAGTTGCAGAGAAATAGCAGCAGTACATGGCCAGTAACGGTGGCGGTGATGGGGGTCCCAAAAATGTATAGGCAATAAAACGTGCCCAGGTATGGCGGATAGTTCATAGCGACGACAGGGGGCGGGGTAAGAGATATCAAAATTGAAAGAAATAGCTACAAAACATTTAGCTTTTTATGGTCTCTGAGAGAATTTTGACGGAGAAGTAAAGCTTGACAGTTTACCAAATTGAGTGCGCTAATAATAGTTTTTATGATATTTTGATTCTATGCTATACCTGAATAATATTCGTCATGACTATACAATAAAACATACACCGAAGGAGCAATTACTTATGTCTTATAACTAAGTGGAAGTTCTGTGTGATTATACAATTAAAAAGTAATTTTGTATTTGACTACACACTAGATAGAACTGCAGAGACATATTGTCTGAGTGAAACTACCAGAGTGACGAACGCGCGCGACAGACGAGTGAATCACACCTCAACCGAGCAACTAGCTGTGTGATTTGGGTCACGCAAATATCCGATTGCACTCGGGAGATAGTGGGTTCGAATCCCACTGTCGGCAACCCTGAAGATGATTTTCCGTTGTTTCGCATTTTCACACGAGGCAAATGCTGGGGCTGTACCTTAATAAAGGAAAGACAAGGTCCACGAAGGGTGTAAAAATGTAAGACTCCTGGGGCCTCGCATACCTAATACCGTTGGGGGTAGTGAGAGAACAAGATGATAATGTTATTGGCTTTACGTCCCACTAACTACGTCTACGGTTTTTGGAGAAGCCGAGATGACGGAATTTAGTCCCGCAAGGAGTTCTTTTACGTGCTATTAAATCTACTGAAACGACCTCCCCCACCCAAAACCCACGGCACTACAACCCTTGAAGGGCCTTGGTCTACCAAGCGACCGCTGCTCAGCCCGAAGGTCTGCAGATTACGAGGTATCGTGTGATCAGCACGACGAATCCGCTCGGCCGTTATTCTTGGCTTTCTACACCGGAGCCGCTATCTCACCGTCAAATAGCTCCTCAATTCTAATCACGTAGGCTGAGTGGACCTCGAATCAGCCCTCAGGTTCAGGTAAAAATTCCTGACCTGGCCGGGAATCGAACACGGGGCCTCAGGGTAAGAGGCAGGCACGCTACTTCTACACCTCGGGGCCGGCACTGACATGACGTTGACGTATTTGAGCACTTTCAAATACCACCTGACTGAGCCAGGATCTAACCTGCCAAGCTGAAGTCAGAAGTCCAGCGCTTCAACAGTCTGATAGCCACTCAGCCCGGCAAGAGAGAGAAAACAAGAGTTGACCTAGGAAGGTCAGGTAGGAAAGATTAAGGCAACGTCCCCCTGAGGGTGAGGGCGGTAGAATAACACCCACAGTATCCTCTGACTGTCGCAAGAGGCGACTAAAACAGGCCCTATGTACTCAACGTGGAAGCGTAGGTTGGCGACCACGGGGCCCTCAGCTGAGTCCTGCCATTGCTCCCATTTACTTGTACCAGGCGCCTCACTTTTATCTATCCTGTCCGATCTCCCTTGGTCAACTCTGGCTATTTTCCCATCCCGACGGTATTAGAGCATTCGAGACCTAGTGAGTCTCATTTTCACGCCCTTTGTGGCCCTTGTCAGTCTTTGGCCGATACTATTATTTTTCGAAGAGTCGGATCGCTTCCACTTTTTCTCTCTGATTGGTGTTATATAGAGGATGGTTGCCTAGTTGTACTTCCTCTTAAAGCAATAATCACCACCACCACCACATTATAGGGAGGATTCTGATACAAGGGAAGCAACGCCAGACTCAACTAAGTGACCTGAGGTCATAAGTCCTCGCTCCGAAGATGTAAGGCATAAGTTTCCAATTTAGTCAACTTGTACGACCGGCAGGGCATATAGTGGATATATTCAACAGCCCACACCCACTGAAGAAGAAGAAGAAGAAGAAGAAGAAGAAGAAGAAGAAGAAGAAGAAGAAGAAGAAGAAGAAGAAGAAGAAGAAGAAATGACCGGGCGAGTTGGCCGTGCGGTTAGGGACGCGCAGCTGTGAGATTGCATCCGGAAGATAGTGGGTTCGAACCCCACTGTCGGCAGCCCTGAAGATGGTTTTTCGTGTTTTTCCATTTTCACACCAGGCAAATGCTGGAGCTGTACCTTAACTAAGGCCACGGCCGCTTCCTTCGCACTCCTAGGCCTTTCCTGCCCCGTCGTCGCCACATGACCTACCTGTGTCGGTGCGACGTAAAGCAAATAGCAAAAAAAGGAAGAAGAAGAAGATTGTACGCAACGTTCTGTGAAGAGGCGGCACCAGAAGAAGAATCATAATCTAACTATAATGAGAAAAGTGTTACTTCACCAAATAATAACATCCATTTAGGCAGGTAATTAAATTGACCAGCTAGTTTCTACGCAGGAAGAAAGCAGTTTTTGGCCCTCATTACACGACACAAGAACTCGGTATGTGAACTGATCTTATTTCCCTGTTTCTGTTGAACCGGTCTTAAGAAGTTCAGGTTCTTACCGATTCCGTATTGCATGCTGTTCTTTTTTTCCTTAACTCAGTGACTACCTTTCACCTTTGAAGACCTGAGTTTGGTTCCTGCCAAGAGCACTATAGTAACGATTTCACCGCGTGGTGATCTAAATCCCTTGCCGTCAGACACAGAGACATTAAATTAGGCTGCTACTTCTAGCTTTCTTTTCTCTGCTTTGCTCCTTGTTGGTATTTGAACAGTTTTAAGTTTGAAACAAACAATGGTACAACACCGAAGTATCCTAAGCAGCAGCTGTCATTCTTGAGTATCACAGGGTAGACAAGGAAACTCATTACGAACGAGAAAATACTCAAAATTCAACCATTAAAAATGTTTCCACTTCCTCTTCTATGTCTATACTCATTAAATGTTTAGTAATGGACATATTATACCACCACTGTTACGTATCGTTGCTCCAGTTCACCATCAATCAATCAATCAATCAATCAATCAATCAATCAATCAATCAATCAATCAATCAATCAATCAATCAATCAATCAATCAATACTGATCTGCATTTAGGGCAGTCGCCCAGGTGGCAGATTCTCTATCTGTTGTTTTCCTACCCTTTTCCTAATTTATTTCAAAGAAATTGGAAATTTATTGAACATCCCCTTTGGTAAGTTATTCCAATCCCTAACTCCCCTTGCCCAAGTTTGTCCTCTTGAATTCCAACTTTATTTTCATATTGTGACCTTTCCTACTTTTATAAACACCACTCAAACTTATTCGTCTACTAATGTTATTCCACGCCAACTCTCCGCTGACAGCTCGGAACGTATCACTTAATCGAGCAGCTCGTCCCCTTTCTCCCAAGTTTTCCCAGCCGAAACTTTGCAACATTTTTGTAACGCTACTCTTTTGTCGCATTTCACCCAGAACAAATCGAGCTGCTTTTCTTTGGACTTTTTCCAGTTCTTGAATCAGGTAATCCTGGTGAGGGTCCCATATACTGGAACCATCCTCTAGTTGGGGTCTCACCAGAGACTTATATGCCCTCTCCTTTACATCCTTACTACAACCCCTAAACACCCTCATAACCATGTGCAGAGATCTGTACCCATGCCCTCTCCTTTACATCCTTACTACAACCCCTAAACACCCTCATAACCATGTGCAGAGATCTGTACCCATGCCCTCTCCTTTACATCCTTACTACAACCCCTAAACACCCTCATAACCATGTGCAGAGATCTGTACCCATGCCCTCTCCTTTACATCCTTACTACAACCCCTAAACACCCTCATAACCATGTGCAGAGATCTGTACCCTTTATTTCATTTTCTGATATCGATGATGTTGATGCTTGTTGTTTAAAGAGGCCTATAACATCTAGGTATCGGTCCCCAATGGACGAAATGAGACGAAATATAATAATTGAAAAGTCCAAAATCATCCACTGACCCGAAATCAAAACGTGATGATGAAGAATTAATGGATGAATGAATATGAATTTAAAACAATAAGTGGATTCGACCCGCTTACAGCTACGCAACCTTAACCGCACGGGTTTAGTAACTTTAGTTAGTGGGAAATGGTAAAACAATCCGGGTTAAAACAATCGATGGACAGAGTGGAAACTGGCGTATACCTTTCTTTAAAGGCGGTAAGTAATGGTAAAGACCCCATATTACAGCAGAGAAATAAAGAGATTAGGGATGACTACCAACATTCATTCTCTGGAAAGAAAATGAAAGCTACGCAGTTCAGTGACTGGTATTTCTGAATGTGCTATTATTGAAAATAACCATACCAATTTCTACTGTGGAAAGTGAAAGGTGTTTCCCTACATTAAACAGAATAAAGACGGTCTTGAGAAGTGCAATGGCAAGTGAGAGGTAAAAATGCGGTTCTAGGATATTTCATAACACTTGACCGGCTGATTTACCTGCGAATTGTCACGTAACGATTTTAAAATATTTAGGAGAGGACATTCTGTACCACTTAAAAGAGTGGGAAGCATTTCTAAGTAAAAACTATTTCCTAATGAATGTACTCATTTGTATATCCATTGTCCACTAGTGGCGCAGAAGCCTCCGCACGGTGTGACCACTACTGAAGTTAGTTAACCTTCCGTCGGGCGCAACTGACCTCATTGGCGCACGTGTTCATTCTTATCTCGTATTCATCATTCGCGGGGACCTATCTACTTCCACCTTTCAGTAGCTTCCTGTTTCCCAAGCCCATATCGACCCGTTCCCTAATGAAATAATGCAGTAGTTTATAAATGTTCACAATAACAGTAATCTTTGTGCTCTTCAGGCCCATTGAGCCCGAACGCAATATGCATATATATTGTATTGTTCTATTTCAGGATTTATACTTTTAAAAAATCAACTTTCTTATGATAATATTTATGTAAACATAAGTGGTAAGCATAGTTTAAAAGGCAATTAATAAAAGTATATAGAAATTTTCTTCAGCAAATGTTGTAAATTATTTTTGTTTCTGATTTCTAAAGTGTGCCTGTCAGGCTCATTACGCTCGCTGGCATCAAGTGGTACGGATTGTTCTGGCGTAAATATTTGGCGATTACGGGAAAACGGTCCGCAGGTAGATAACGACCTACGTGGTACGAAATATCCTTAAAAAAATTAAGTGGTTCCGGACACCAAAAATGCGCTGGCTGTAATCGACAGATGTGCTAATCTATACTTCTATACTTTTATTATGTAAAGAGGTAAATTTGTTTGTATTTAATGGCTAATCTCAGGAACTACTGGACAGATTCTAAAAATTATTTTACTAATGTAAATATTCATTATCTCTGACGGACATAGGCTGTATTTTATTTTCAAAACTGAAATGAGAATATCACGACACCATATTCAATTTCTATTCGATGCTCCACCATGTGCTGTTGATCATATCCATCATTCACTCATACCCATACTCGTACTTCAGGCATCATTTTAAAATATATTTCTCTCTACGTAATTAATATTCTAAATGACCACACACAAGGTTTCACCTTACGTGGTATTTTACTGATATCTACTCGACTCTGTTGAGGTTGGTGTGATTTTGTTATGTATAATATTAATATTAATAATAATAATAATAATAATAATAATAATAATAATAATAATAATAATAATAATAATAATAATAATTTATTTAATGTGTGCAAGAGATAGTTACAATTTCAGTTTATTTTAAGTATTAATATGTTAATAATAATAATAATAATAATAATAATAATACTTCTGTAATATACGTGGTTTAGTTACAAGATTAATTTTTCTCAAATAATAATGTTATTACAAGAGTTATGTATATAAGTAACAGAGTCCTGTAAATATGTAAACAACATAATGAGTGAATAAATACTACTACTACTACTACTACTACTACTACTACTACTACTATATCGAATTTGTCGTACAAGGACGAGACAAAGCTCAGTACGGGCCCGAAAACCAAGTTTTAAGGCCCTAAAACCAACCGTTATGGAGATATTGGCACCACTCTACCCCTGCTCTAGGAATTGGATAAAGAAATGAACTGCCGTAACCATGCCAACGTCACCTCCAGTATTTTTACAGCAGCGAGATTATCTACAATATATCACAAAAACCTAACATGTTACAGACATGAATATTGGTATTTGGAATCTCCTTTAAAAATAAAAGAACACAAATTTTTGTTTTCAGAAAATCCATTTAAGGTGTGAGGGGGCGACGGGTGAATAGAAGTGAGGAAGGAGTTGAATTCTTTATATGAGGATACATATATCTCAGAAACTGAAGATGTTACAGACGTTAACACTGGTGTCTGGAATCTCCTAGAAATAAATGAACACACTTTTTTTTGAAAATCCACTTAAGGGGGTAAAATAATAAAACAGAGCGGGTGAATTTTTAAAATGATTATCTTCTTCTACCGTTTTTCCCACACCTGTGCAGTTGCGGGTGCGAACTGTGTCGCACGTGTGGATTTGATCCTGGTTTACGGCTGGATGCCCTTCCTGACGCCAACCCCGTGTGTAGGGATGTAATTACTATTGCGTGTTCCTGTTGTGGTTGGTAATGTGGTGTGTTGAGTGAATATGAAGAGGAGAGTGTTGGGACAAACACAAACAACCTGTCCCCGAGCCAGATGAATTAATCACACGAATCCCCGACCCAGCCCGGAATCGAACCCGGAACCCTATGAGCCGAAGGCCTCAACGCTGTCCATTCAGCCAAGGAGTGGGGCAGTTTTTAAAATGAGTATATCTACAGTATATCTCATAACTTCACAGCTACAGGTGTGAAAATTGGTATTTGTAATACCCTTTAAAAACAAAGAAACACGTACTTTTGTTTTCGGAAAATTAACTTAAGCTGGAGATCGCAAATAACTGAAGGAGTTGAATTCTCTTTATGAGGGTACTCATATCTCAAAAATTAAGATGTTACAGACGTGAAAAACGATATTTGGAATCTCCTTTAGAAATAAAGAAACCCTTTTTTCTTCGACTTAAAAGAGGACTGTTTCTCACATGTAGAGTTCCATGTCGCATGTTCCAGATTTAGCTCTGCCAGTAGCCTGGTCATCTTAGCCCCAAAAAGCAATGCCACAAATGAGGTGTACAAAAAGTTTCTGGGGTAAATGAAATGCAATTTTTCGGTGGTTTTTTTATACTTTAGGCAATTTCAGATTATGTCTTAGCGCAGTACCGAGGAACAGTTAATTTTTATCAACTTACCAAATTCTCGCGAGCGAAGCTGTGGGTAACAGCTAGTATTAAAGAAGAGTTCATTTGACATAAGTATTAATGATAAGGTAAGCCTTGATGTGTTTTGACATTGTCTTTTGATGTTTAAATAATTTAATGTCATTTGCTTTACGTCCCACTAACTACTTTTACGGTTTTCGGAGACGCCGAGGTGCCGGAATTTAGTCGCGCAGGAGTTCTTTTACGTGCCAGTAAATCTACCGACACGAGGCTGTCGTATTTCTGCTCCTTCAAATACCACCGGACTGAGCCAGGATCGAACCTGCCAAGTTGGGGTTAGAAGGCCAGCGCCTTAACCGTCTGAGCCACTCAGCCCGGCCTTTTGATATTTATATTTGCATGTGCAAATATGTGTGTATTTTAGACTTATCCATGTCTGTATTTAAACCATTAAGTGGCCTTCCTGTATGGAGGTTCACAAGCCGCCAATGTGTTCTGAAGGTAGGGACAGGTGTAGTGTAAAAAAGTTAATGCAAGTTGCTTTACGTCGCACCGACATAGATAGGTCTTATGGCGACGATGGGACAGGAAAGGACTAGGAATGGCAAGGAAGCCGCCGTGGCCTTCACTAAGGTACAGCCACAGGATTTGCCTGGTGTGAAAATGGGAAACCACGGAAAACCAACTTCAGGGCTGCCGACACTGGGATTCGAACCCACTATCTCCCGGATGCAAGCTCACAGCTGCGCCCCTAACCCCACGGCCAGCTCGCCCGGTACAATGAAATAGAATTAAAAATCGTTTAGTATTTGAATACACACTAAGAAAACATTCACACTCCCTCTCTTAAGATATTTAGGACAACGGATACCGTGTTAAAGGTTGCAAGGTCTGTCGCAAGGTCTCTCAGAATTAGTGCTGATGCCTCGAGTGTATGCCTCCGACTAAGCCAGCCTCTTACCCATTCCCTTCTTTTCCCATTTGCTTCGTCTTCTAACGCTTCACTAACCTCTTGCAGTAATATATTTGTAAATGTCTTCACAGACTTTCTTACGATATGCTTACGCCTTGACAAGGTTCTACCACAGTCTAATACACTGACTGAGCAAATGTCATGGGATAGCGGAGCACTGATGCGCAGGTGTGTTGTCTGCGCACCACACGCCCCCTGTGCCAGCGGCAGTTGTATAGGAGACCTTGTGAGCAGTGGTTGTGCATGTGACGTGTGTAATATGGAACGTCGTCGTGAGCTGACACCGTTCGAACGGGGTATGGTGGTCGGTGCCCGACGGATGGAAAGTGCGATTTCGGAAGTGGTGCGGGAATTCGGCTTCACACGATCAACCGTATCCAGGATGTATCGTGAATAGCTGAATGCGGGTGTCACCGTCCACAACAGACGAACGACCGGCCGTCCAGGCACCCTCGATGACCATGACCGGCGACATCTGAGACGGATTGTCAATAGTGACAGACAGGCAACCGTGCAAACAATCACGGCTCAATTCAACACAGGCCGTGCTAGACACGTCTCCCAGTAGACAATCCGTAGGAACATGGGTTCTATGGGGCATGGGAGCCGGCGCCGCACACGGGTTCCACTGTTAACCCAACGTCATCGGGCACAAAGACGCGCATTTATTGCCAGTCACCAGGGATGGACACTGGAACAATGGCGTAACGTGATATGGTCGGATGAATCACGATTTCAACTGCACCATGCCGATGGGAGGCACCGTGTATGGCGCAGACCACATGAAGTGATGGATCCCGCCTGCCTCGAAGATGTGGTCCAGGGCGCTGGTGTCTCTATTATGGTCTGGGGTGCATTTTCCTGGTATGGAATGGGCCGCATAGTTGTTCTGAAAGATACTTTGAATGGTACGCGGTATGTTGAGCTGCTCGGAGACCATCGCCACCCGTTTTTGACCTTCCAGCGCCCAGACGGTTCTGTGGTGTTTCAAGATGATAACGCGGAGGTCCAACGAATGCTCCCACGTCGCTCGGGAATAGTTCCAGGAGCATGCAGTGGAGGTCCAACGACTGCCATGGCTACCCAGGAGCCCCGATACGAGCCCTATCGAGTATATCTGGGATGTCCCGGAACGCAGGCTCCGTGCCATGGATCCTGCACCCTCGAACAGACCAGCATTGGCGGCCGCTCTGCAAACGATCTGGTGTCAGCTGCGTCCAGAGGACTACCAGGGACTTGTCGACTCACTTCCACGGCGTCTCACTGCAGTTCGCAGGGCCAGAGGAGGCCCAACACGCTATTAGGCGATTGACTATCCCATGACATTTGCTAAGTCTGTGCATATACAGTCGCGAAGCTCTGATGATATTTTTCATCCGAGCCGGCTACAGCGCTCCAAGCGGCGAGGTAGAGGCAACTTGCTAGCAGACAACAGGGAACGAATTACCACTACAGACTAAAATGGTCATAACTTCTGAACCATTCATGTAAATAATGTCCTGACAAGGTTATTGTAATCCTTATGAAATAATGGAGGAGGTCAAACAATATTTATTTCGATGAGGAGTTCGAAGATAATATCGAAATATTTACTTAATATTAAGAAGTTATTTTTCTTTACCGCGGACTATAACATAAAATCGATTGTAGAGGGCAACCGGTTCCAAATAGGTATATACCATCGCAGACTTTTTGTAGAGGTTTCTATGCTCTACAATTCGTACGTTTACACTTGGGGTCTATCGTTGACGGTTCAGGCAGCGTAAGCCAAGAATTTTTTTTTCTAGTTGCTTTACGTCGCACCGACACAGATAGGTCTTATGGCGACGATGGGACAGAGAAGGGCTGGGAGTGGGAAGGAAGCGACCGTGGCCTTAATTAAGGTACAGCATTTGCCTGGTGTGAAAATGGGAAACCACGGAAAACCATCTTCAGGGCTGCCGACAGTGGGGGTTCGAACCTACTATCTCCCGAATACTGGATACTGGCCGCACGTGACCGACCGACCGACCGACCGACATCGAACATGCCAAGTTGGGCTAAGAAGGCCAGCGATCTACCATGGTTCTACTACTCTGCTGTACGACTCTACACCTGTATGAAAGATACGAGAATACCAGAATATGGTAGAGTAGAGTAACGCAGCTACTCTACTAATTTCTCTACTCGCCTCACTACTCTACCCGCGTGAACCAGCCTTAAAGGAAGAAGCTTTCTGAGCGCTCTTCATACATAAATAAAATATGCCTTATTAAGTTCTATTCTGTATCATTTTCCAACTTCATATGACTGATAACATAAATTCCGGCTACTACGACACCCGTTTATAACAACACAGTTAATTATGTACCTTGGATGTCGCTATAAACAAGCTCTACTGTATTTTGATTCTTTGTGGAAAAATCACATATACTGGATGTAGAGGTAGAAAGCTGTACAGGTAATCACTGTGAATTATCAGTATTTTAATCAAGTATATTGCTTTGCCAATCAGGTAAAATTCGATTAGATAATCCCCTTATCTAATCTATCTTATCATACATTCCGTATTTCTTGCGCACCTATGTCTGGCACGTAGAATGATCGACTTGTTTTCACACAGCAAAGTACGTTGTTATATCTGATTTCAATGTTTCGAAACGAGATGTACACTTATTTCTAAATATCTGTACAATAAGTTTTAAATTATTATTTTTAGCTTGTTTATATTTTCTACGATCAGACCGAATGAATTGGCTTGCATTCGGGAGACAATGGGTTCAAATCCCATTGCTGACAACCTCTCCTGCTTTTAGTGTTTTTTCCATTTTGACTTTGGGTTCAAACTTGGGAATCTACATTAATTGAGATGATAGCTGCTAACTTTACAATACTAACATTTTTCCCATTTTTGCCTCTGTGGATCGCGGAGAAAAATACAGGGTGGGCCTATATACGCTGGTCATATGAGGCCACTAAAAGAGGTAACCTTCAGACATTCCAAGCTACGTGAACGAGAAACTTGGCTACGCAGTTCGAGTTTCATAAGAGTGACAAAGGCGCCTGTAAGGTGTAAAATTAATTATTTTAGTGGCAACACCAGTGGAGATGAGTCTGCGGTTATTATAGGTCATGGCTTTATATGGCTGTTTTGAAGTTTGCTAGTCATGGTTTTACGGTTTTCGGAGACACAGAGGTGCCGGAATTTTGTCCCGCAGTAGTTCTTTGACGTGCCGATAAATCTACCGACACAGGGCTGACGTATTTGAGCACCTTCAAATACCACTGGACTGAGCCACGATTGAACCTGCCAACTGGAGCTCAGAAAGTCAGCGTCGTAACCGTCTGAACCACTCAGCCCGGCTCGGGACATAGTTGGTTTGAACTCCCTGAAGACGGTTTTTCCATAGTTTCTCATTTTCACACCAGGCAAATGCTGTGTCTTAATTAAGACCACAGTCGCTTCCTTCCCAGTCCTAGCCCATTCCTATCCCATCGTCGCCATAACAGCGGTCTGCAAATTCAGTGTGTGTTTATTTTGGTTGTTTAATTATCGACCATAGTCTACTATTTCTTCCAGTAACTTGTACCACTTTCATCTTTCTACAACACATCCACGGCCACCGATACCGCTCATAAGAGGCCGTGGCCAGGGAGAAGGCGCAACCTTCTAGGTGGCCCGCCCTACCCCTTCAGGATGGGGAATGAAAACTTGCTTGATGAGATGCGACAGAAACCTGGAGACTCCCACCGCTTGGGTGCATGGGTTGACGACTACATGTCCCCTAATTGAGTCTGACATTGTTTCCACAGTGACTAGTGCCTGGCCCCTCACTGTCAGCTTTTTTTCTAACATTCCGTGGTCAGCTCTTGTTCTTTCCGACCCTAACAACATGACGTGTGCGAAGCTTTGGGAGACTTCCATTGTCACGTTGTCCTCTCCTTTTTCCTCACCAATACTCCATACTCTTCTAAAGCAGAGGTCAGCAAAGAATGGGAGAGCCAGGCAAGAAGCTCTTCCAGAAAACCAAACCCCATGGCACTACAGCCCTTGAAGAGCCTTGGCCTACCAAGCGACCGCTGCTCAGCCCGAAGGCCTGCAGATTACGAAGTGTCGTGTGGCGAGCACGACGAATTCTTGGCTTTCTAGACCGGGGCCGCTATCTCACCGTCAGATAGCTCCTCAACTCTAATCACGTAGGCTGAGTGGACCACGAACCAGCCCTCAGGTCCAGGTAAAATTCACTGATCTGGCCGGGAATCGACCCCGGGGCCTCCGGATAAGAGGCAGGCACGCTACCCCTACACCACGGGGCCGGCAAGAAGCTCTTCTACTCCTAACCAAAACTTTACGCAAACACACTCCCTTACTTAGAATTTCACAAGTGCTGATCAGAAAGACAATTAAACCCCGCCAGAACAGCAGTTACCCCAGTGCCCTTTTAAATTCGTCTCTACGACTTGTAGTACTAACTTTGACCCATTGTAGCTTAATAACATTGAACCACTTGGCAATGTTACCGCTAGTACCTCGCTGTGTTACGAGATTAGATTCTTCTTTCTCAGCCTGAAACTCACCAGTCAGTGCAAAGATCACTACTCTGTGCTGTGCGTTCTGAGTAGCGGTAGTTAACCTTGTTTAGTGGTAAACGCATCACCATAATCATAGACAAATGGGTGATTCACAGTGGTGAAGTGCGATCCCGTGAAAATATTCCTGTTCTCCCAGAAAAATACCGAATAAAGAACTTGTTGTGAATTTAGTTGTACGTTCACCTTCCATATCTGCTTTAGCTTTCACCGGTAAGTTTTATTATTCTTCGCTATATAGGATATAAATATTAAAACATTATACATACATACATACATACATACATACATACATACATAAACATTATAGACTGTTATGCCTTTCAGGTTTAGTCTGCAAGCCACTGTGAATTTACTAAACGTCGCCACCATCCTCTAGTTGCAACTAGTGCTGTGGCATCATTTATTTCTATATCTAGTATCTTTAAATCGTTAGAATCTGAGTCTAACTATCGTCGTCTTGGTCTACCTCTACTTTTCTTACCCTCCATAACAGAGTCCATTATTCTCTTAGGTAACCTATCCTCCGCCATTCGCCTCACATGACCCCACCACCGAAGCCGGTTTATGCGTACAGCTTCATCCATCGAGTACATACGTAAATTAGTCTTTATCTCCTCATTCCGAGTACCCTCGCGCCATTGTTCCCACCTGTTTGTACCAGCAATCATTCTCGCTACTTGCATGTCTGTCACTTCTAACTTGTGCATAAGATATTCTGAGACTGCAGAAGATCTCGAGAAGTTGCTGAATGGTATGGATGAAGTCTTGGTTAAGGAGTACAAGATGAAAATAAATAAGTCCAAAACAAAAGTAATGGAGTGCAGTCGAACGAAGGCAGGTGATGTAGGAAATATTAGATTAGGAAATGAAGTCTTAAAGGAAGTAGATGAATATTGTTACTTGGGTAGTAAAATAACTAACGATGGCAGAAGTAAGGAGGACATAAAATGCAGACTAGCACAAGCAAGGAAGAGCTTTCTTAAGAAAAGAAATTTGCTCACTTCAAACATTGATATCGGAATTAGAAAGATGTTTTTGAAGACTTTCGTGTGGAGTGTGGCATTGTACGGAAGTGAAACATGGACGATAACTAGCTCAGAAAGAAAGAGAATAGAAGCTTTTGAAATGTGGCGTTTTAGAAGAATGCTGAAGGTGAGATGGATAGATCGAATCACGAATAAAGAGATACTGAATCGAATTGGTGAGAGGATATAGATTTGGCTAAATTTGACGAGAAGAAGATAGGACACATCTTAAGACACCCAGGACTTTGTTCAGTTGGTTTTTAAAGGAAGTGTAGGTGGTAAGAACGGTAGGGGTAGACCAAGGTATGAATATGACAAGCAGATTAGAGCAGATGTAGGATGCAATAGTTACGTAGAAATGAAAAGGTTAGCTCAGGATAGGGTGGCATGAAGAGCTGCATCAAACCAGTCTGTGGACTGATGACTCAAACAACATTCTGAGTCCACCCAACTTTCGCCCCCGTAAAGCAAAGTTGGTCTGAAAACAGACCGATGTAAAGATAGTTTCGTCTGGGAGCTGACTTCCTCCTTACAGAATATTAATTAATTAATTAATTATTAATTATTTGCGTATGGACCCTGTTGGATCACGCATTACATTTATGATTCGCCTTTCTAACAGACCATATTGCTTTCATTCTTTCGCTGTGTGCCTGTTTTCTTTCTTCTGACCACTTAGTCCCCGATCTTTTAGGGACTTCATTCTCTGGCTTTACTACCCATCTATGTATCTTGTGACGGTAAATGTTTCTGTCCACTATTTCTGATGGTTCTATCTGGGCCTTTTCCAGATCATTTTTGACATCTTGTATCCATGGTACGTTCTTCAGTTTTTCGGTGTATGTCAAAATCTTGTGGGTTAGCCTTGAAGACGATAGTCTGTGAACGTGTCCATAGAATTTCAGTCTTCGTTTCCTGACGTCTGCGGCAAGGTTAGACAGTCTTTCCGTAGCTTTGCGTGATTTGAGCCTATACCCTTCTTCCTTTTTATCTGGACCCAGAATTTTCCTCAAGATCTTCCTTTCCTCCTTCAAGATGTTTTCCAGATCACCTTTATTATTAAGAACCAAGATTTCACTTGCATACAGCACTTCAGGTTTAATCACCGTATTATAATGTTTGATTTTTGTATGTATGGACATGCACTTCTTGTTGTAGATGTCACGGGTTCTCCAATATGCTCTTTTGAGTTTTTGTAATCGAACTTTCTGTGCTTCCTTTTCCAACCCTGTTGGTTCTAGGATCTCACCGAGATATTTAAAGTATGGAACTCGTTTGATGTGTCCATATTTTGTTTGTAATTCCTGAATATTATTATTATCATTATTATTATTAACATTATTATAAAAGTTAAAATAAATTGGCACATTGTTCTATAAGAAAGGTGTGGTTGTTGTTTACTTGTTTAGAAAATGTGTGCATCATGTGTTAATCGATGGATTTTTTGACGAAATTTGAATCAGTACATTTGACTAAAATCATCCTTGGTCCGTACTGACTAATTACTTTATTCAATACACAATGTTGGTAACTCTAAAATTAACACATAGATTGTTTGGAGCATAGGTGGATAAAAGTCCTATATTGTCCGGCTCCATGGTTAAATGGATAGGGGTCCCGGGTTCGGTTCCAGGCAGGGTCAGGAATTTTAACCATAATTGCTTAATTTTTCTGGCACGGGGGCTGGGTGTATGTGTCGTCTTCATCAACATTTTATCCTCATCACGACGCGCAGGTTGCCTATGGCGTCGATTCAAAAGACCTGCACCTGGCGAGCCGAACTTGTCCTCGGACACTCCCGGCACTAAAAGCCATACGCCATTTCATTTCAGTCCTATATTTTAATGGAAGTTTGAATCATCCAAGAACTTTTCATATAAACAATTACACATTTTATAGAATTATGAACCCAGTTATTTTAATTTGTATTAAAATGTTTCAATGCGCCTATCAAGTCTTCAACGCGCCGCTGTAATGTAATTAAAATATTTCATAGAATCTAGCTACGGATGGCCATAATAAGGCCGAAACATGTTCTAGCTTTAGGTGCGACTTTTTAAAGTTATATTTAAGAGTTTACTTTTGCATATTGTTAATGTAAATACGGAACCAACTATGAAATTCATAAATTGTAACAAAAAATCGTTATGATGTGTGTCCTTTGCTGTTATATTCGAGGTAATAATAAGGTGTGGATGAATATTACACTTTTACCTCAGTCCACTGTGGAGATGATTGCCTCAATATTCACACACTCACTTCACCAAGCAAACTGCTGGCTTATCGCTACACCGTGACATATTTGTATCAACATGCACGCATCTATCTTCGAACCTTATCTCTAACTCACGCAGTAACGTTTTTCCCCGTCACAAGAACTGTGTCTCTGATTTCTAATGGCTAATGGACTAGGGTTGCTACAGTTTTCATTGGCCACCTCATTAATGAGTCATGTTTAGGGTTACAGATCTCTGGGTACAGATAGGGTACAGATCTCTGCACATGGTTATGAGGGTATTTAGGGGTTGCAGTAAGGGTGTAAAGGAGAAGGCATATAAGTATCTCTGGTAAGACACCAACTGGAGTATGGTTCCAATGCACGGGACCCCCACCAGTATTACTTGATTCGAGAACTGGAAAAATATCCAAAGAAAAGCAGTTCGATTTCTCCTGAGTTATTTCCGACAAAAGAAGTAGAGTTCAAATGTAGCAAAGTTTGGCCTGCGAGGAAGACCTGGGGGAAAGGAGACAAACTGCTAGACTAAGTGGTATGTTCCGAGCTGTCAGTGAAGGGATGGCGTGGAATAACATCAGTAGATTAATAAGTTTTAGTGGTGTTTGTTAAAGTAGGAAAGATCATAATATGAAAATAAAGTTGGAATTCAAGAGGACAAACTGAGGTAAATATTCGTTTATAGGAAGAGGGGTAAGGGATTGGAATAAATAATCAAGGGAAATGTTTGATACATTTCGGAAGAGTTTTTTTTTTTTTTTTTGCTTTACGTCGCACCGACACAGATAGGTCTTATGGCGACGATGGGATAGAAAAGGCCTAGGAGTTGGAAGGAAGCGGCCGTGGCCTTAATTAAGGTACAGCCCAAGCATTTGCCTGGTGTGAAAATGGGAAACCACGGAAAACCATTTTCAGGGCTGCCGATAGTGGGATTCGAACCTACTATCTCCCGGATGCAAGCTCACAGCCGCGCGCCTCTAACCGCACGGCCAACTCGCCCGGTTCGGAAAAGTTTAGTGGAGAATCTACCACCTGGGTCACTGCCCTAAATGCAGATCAGTAGTGATTGACTGATTTGATACCATATGTGAATATTAAAATACCGGGGTGTTACCCTACTGCAAAGTTAATCAACTTAGTGAATTCATATCTAGTGTTAATTTTCATATATTGTCCGGCTCCACGGCTAAATGGTTAGCGTGCTGACCTTTGGTCACAGGGGTCCCGGGTTCGATTGACGGCAGGGTCTGGAAATTTAACCTTAATTGGTTAATTTCCCTGGCACTGGGGCTGGTTGTATGTGTCGTCTTCATCATCATTTCATCCTCATCACGACGCGCAGGTCGCCTACGGGAGTCAAATCAAAAGACCTGCATCTGGCGAGCCGAACTTGTCCTCGGACACTTCCGCCACTAAAAGCCATTCGCCATTTAATTTTTTTTTCATCTACTTTTAACTCGCGTGGACTTTTCTCCTAGAAAATCAGTTTTGGAGACAATGCTGTCGTAGTACTGTACACGAGCGCGTAGCTGCGTGGTTAGCTTGGATTCGGGAAATAGTAGGTTTGAACCCCAATGTCGGCAACCTTGAAGATGGTTTTCCGTGGTTCCTCATTTTCACACCAGGCAAATACTGGGGCTCTACCTTAATTGAGGCCACGGTCAGTTTCTTCCCACCCCTAGCCCCTTCATATCCCTTTGTCGTCATAAGATGTCCACTGAAAATTTAGAAGAGAAAATATTATCTCTACAGCTGCGTTATGTGCAGGTATGGCAAAGTATATGAGGTAAGTTTTCGAACTCGTCGCATCATCTGCAACGGGATGCATTAAGGCTCTTTCCAGGGACAGATCGAAGTGGGATGACATTACAGATCATTTTAATCTCTTCTGTCCCTTGCCTGCATGACACACGGTACAGTAAAACACAAAATGGAAGGGACCGTAAGGTTAGGGTCGTCCAGCTGTTTGCTTGCACTCGGGAGATAGTGGGTTCGAATTCCACCGACCTGAAGATGGTTTTCCTTAAGTAAGTACACGGCCGATACCTTCCCAATCCTAGCACTTCCTTCCGCCGCCGAAAATCTTGTAAGTGTTAGTGGGAGGGACGTTAAACAATTAGCAAATAATAATAATAATAATAATAATAATAATAATAATAATAATAATAATAATAATAATAATAATAATAATAATAATAATAGCAAAATATGCAAGCGTTAAATAAGACCAGATGACCGAACACCATGATGAGATTCTGAAAACAACGAAGAGATAGCTACCGAAGGGAGAAAGATAGGCCGTAGCATTTAGATCATTCTAAAAGCCATAGAAATCCAAATGCCTCTCTTATTAACCCAAATTACCATGTACTGGCCTTTACGTGCAACTGAGACAATATCCCAAAGATACTCCTGGAAACAGACCAGGAAGAAAGGAGATTGCTAACGAGGATCTAGAGACCCAATAAGGTAACAACAGACGAGGGACCAGACGAAGATTTATTTAAAGAAGAAAACGAAAGAATAATGGCCATCTACGGACGTATCACACGAGTGGAACAAGAACAAGATTTTCACCTTTCAGGAGAATAGGTAAGGGCTGAATAATACCACAAAGTTCATGGTATTTAGCAGAAGTAACTATGAAACTGTCTTCGTTTCATTAAACAATCAATCAGCCTATACAGAATGAGAAAGTCAGTTCACTTATCTTAAGAGCACCACAACAGACAATCTGGACCTTCAAAACGAGATCAGACGCCTTATAGAGATTTCTAGATTCTCTTACCAAAAGATCAAACTCTGGCAAAGACTGTTAAAATGTTGTAACTCGTCAAGACTTCTTTACGGAGCAGAGACCTGGACTATCAAAGATCCCTCTATGTACATATTAGAGGCCTTTGAAATGTGGTTACACAGGAGAATGCTCAGAATAACCCGGACAGATTTCTTAAATAATGAAGTGTTACGGAGAGCTAGCGCTGAGCGTGAGCAGGTAAACATCATCAAAGCCAGGAAAACAGCTTTTTTTAGGCCATGTTCTACGAGGTAGAAATAACAGGCTGCTACATCTGATATTACAAGGGAAGACGGGAAGCAAGCGACGAGCTGGTGGAGCAGCGATGTCATGACACCACCGTAGGGCACCGGATTAGCCGAAGAAAGGGGTACTTTCTCCAAAGTGTGGGTGACTGGATACGACTATGGCATTTAAAGAAGAAGGAGAATAGAAGGACTCAAGTTCCTCCTTCAATCCTGAGGGCTCTGGGATCATGAAGTGAAATGAGATAGAACCATATCATCATTATCATCAACAACACAGAATTGTTTTGTATGTCAGATGTGAAGTAGTTAACTATTCTCATCACGCTCGAAACAGGAGCAAGTTTACACAACTTTAAAGATCGTATGACTATTCCAGCAAGTACTCGATAAACACGACATGACTCACATGTTTATACATGTGTTGTCCCAGTTCTTAAGATGTTGATAACGTGTCTGAGATCACAGTTTGTTTGTGCTCAAGAACGGAGAGTTCCAATGGATTCTCGAATAGTACTTTCCCCTGTATTCAGTGCTCTGTAATTCACTTTTTTCCGTGATGGGACAGCTTAATGGTTCAGTCCTATATTATGCATGAATAATAATAATTGTATAAAGAAATGTTCCTCTGGGTTTTCATGAAAACGCCGTGGGACTCAAGTCTGATGAAAGACACGTCAGATAATCACCTCAATACAATTTTAATTACAAGTAGCCGAGACTGATTTTATCTTTACGACAGTTGCTTTATTCAAACAATTTGTTCTCCGTATTTACCGACAAAAAAGTAGCGTTATGAAAATGTTGCGAACATCGGGCTGGAAAGACTTCGAAGTAAGGAGACGAACAGCTCGACTAGGCGGAATGTTCCAAGCTGTCAGTGGAGAGATGGCTTGGGATGACATCAGTAGAAGAACAAGCTTGAGGGGAATTCAAGAGGAGAATTTGGGGCAATAATAATAATAATAATAATAATAATAATAATAATAATAATAATAATAATAATAATAACAGCTACCGTGTGCAGACATTTCAATTTGACGCCATCTGGCTGTCTGGTCGTCAATTTTGACGTTCTGTTTTACTCTAGGCCTACTAGATGGCAGACCGAGAAAACCGAAACTCTCTTGGGCGTCTATGTCTGATATTTAATGAATTTTGTCAGCTAAACAGCAAATGCGTCACCAGAGATCTTTTACATGCCGACATCGTACGACATGGAGTGTCGAATGGACTTTCTTCTGCCCTTCAGAACTCCGACTACCCCTGCCGGGTTTGAACCCGCTATCTTGAGATCCGGAGGCCGACACTCTACCACTGATCCACAGAGTCAGCTAGAAATTGGGGTAAATACTCTTTTATGGGAAGAGGAATTAGGGATTGGAATAATTTAACGAGGGAGATGTTTGATAACTTACCAACTATTTTGAAATCTTTTAAGAAAAACTAGGAAACAACTTGATTGATTGATTGATTGATTGATTGATTGATTGATTGATTGATTGATTGATTGATTGATTGATTGATTGATTGATTGCGAACTAACTTGTCGGTAGCGACATAGATGGTTAATTACATAACCCGAGCAAAGGCGAACCGTACCAACCACATCAGTGGTACCATCATTTGCTAATCAAAAGCAAGATCCACTAACCCTTCCTTCCCACTCCGAGTCCTATCCTATCCCATCGTCACCATAAGACCTATCTATATCGGTGTGACGTAAAGCAACTTGTAAAAAAACATCTCCTAGGTAGCTACCTTCCGCCATTCGAGTTCATTCCTAACTTAGGCCTTATTTCCTCATTCGGACAACACTCCTGCCATTGTTCCCACCTGTTTTTACCACCGATAATTCTGTTATTTATAGCAGCTTATGAATAAAGTATCCCGGATCCACCCAGCTTTCACTCTAGTACAGAAAATTGTAAATATAGTTTCATCCGGGAGCTGATTTCTTTCCTATAGAATAGTCTCCTGTTGATCGCAACTACGAACTCACTGCATTAGCTTGCTGCCAAGTGGATATCTAACAAGTGCGGGTTATATGTTTCGGAGTGGGTAACGTGTTTAAAGAAGAATACAAATATTGCTCCAGTTCGAACCATTCCCGGGCGGACCTTGACGAATGGTCGGAGACAAACTTCGTTTCACGTCCTAGGACAGTGTAGCCGTAGAATGCTCATTCGGATATCACCTCACCACGTAGTGATGAGCAATACCATGATTTGATACCGTCCGACTTGTTGGCTGAATGGTCAGCGTACTGGCCTTCGGTTCAGAGAGTCCCGGGTTCGATTCCCGACCGGGTCGGGGATTTTAATTGCTTCTGATTGGCTCGGAGACTGGGCATATGTGACCGTCCCAATACTCTCCTCATCATATTCAGACAACATACCACATTACCAACCACCACACAAACACGCAATAGTGATTACATCCCTCCATATAGGGTTGCGACAGGAAGGGCCAAATCCACATGTGCAATGCAGTTCGCACCCGCGACCCCACAGGTGTGGGAAAAAGCCGAAGCAAAAGAAAGAGTGAACGTAATTTGATACCGTGATTTTCTGATAACAGTGACGTGATCACAATCACAGGATCACCCATACTGCTTATTTGTACCTCGTGATCAAAAGAGGGTCATGTTATTGTGACTATCTCCTTGTGTAAATATTTATAAGACTGACGTGGAATTGACCCTCGGTAATGAACAGGAGAACAGCTCACAATAACATAGCGCTTGTTCATTGCCGAGTGTTATACGAAGCATGACTCATGGAAAACCTGTGCGGAACTGTTTGTGCAAGATGATGATGATGATGCTTGTTGTTTAAAGAGGCCTAACATCTAGGTCATCGGCCCCTAATGGTACGAAATGACATGAAATGGAATGACAAATTAAAAGTCTAAAATCCTCCACTGACCAGAGTAAAAAACGTGAGGACGAAGAATGAATGGATGGATATTAATTAAAAACAATCAGAGGATCCGACCCGCAGTGCCTCACATTCATAGAAACTGACGTGAAATAATAGTACAGTATTACTGACCAAGGGACTGCGTCTATAGCATAATACTGAATCGATGATGCTTTTACAACAAAGGGGTCCAAAATCCAAATCATCAGCCCCTCATAGTGGTACTTATCGCGGTTACGTGCCAGATGCGACCGTGCCGGATGCGACCCGGCCATTATCGTGCCAATAGCGACCGAGCGGATAAGCATCGTGCCGCATGCGACCCATCAATCACTTACAATTGATCTGTATTAAGGGCTGTCACCAAGTAGCAGATTGCTTATAAGTAGCTAACTTGGTATTTTCTAAAATAAAGGTCTGACATCATTGTTAGCAGGTTCGAGTGCCGTTGGTCGAAATAAAAATATAATAATGTTGCTGGCTTTACGTCCCAGTAACTACTTTTATGGTTTGAGGAGACGCCGAGGTGCTGGAATTTAGTCTCGCAGGACTTATTTTACGTACCAGTAAATCCACCGACACACAGCTGACGTATTTGAGCACGTTCAAATACAACCGGACTGAGCCAGATTCGAACCTGCCAAGTTGGAGTCGGAAGACCAGCATCTTAACCGTCTGAGCCACTTAGCCTGGAAGAAAAAAAAATCACCATCAGAATGTTGGCCGGCAGGGTAGGAAAGTTGGTGGTAGACAGTTTCTAATCACTAGATTGCATGCCAAAAGCCGGGATTCAAATCCAAACCTTTTCGCAGTGTTCAAATGGAGTGAGGGGATATGATGCTGTTGATGGTGATTCGGCCGTCGGATGGCGACGTAAAGCATTGAGCAGACCCTTTGGTATTATTCGAGAGGAGTAGGCTACGTGCCGAAACCGGGTTTCATCTCTCCCTACTTCATTATCATAATCCCACATCCAGACGCGCAGGCCGCCCAAGGGAGTCAGGTAGAAAGACCTGCATTAGGCAAGGAATGGGAATGAGAAGGAAGCGGCCCTGGTCTTAATTAAAGTACAGCCCCAGCATTTGTGAAAATGGTAAACCACGGAAAACCATCTTCAGGGCTAACGTCAGTGGGATTCGAACCCACTATCTCCCGGATGCAAGCTCAGGGCCGCGCGCCTCTAACCGCATGGCCAACTCGCCCGGTGGGAAAAGACGTAAACGCATCACCATGTTTCGTGTTGTAAGCGAGTTTCCCCCAGAAGTGTTATGTAAAGAAGGGGCAGTAACTACTTGCAGGACTTATTGAAATGGCATTGCACTTCGTTTAGCTTACCTTATCTTGGGTGATGACACAACTTACCAAATGACAATTTGTTTGTCAACGCCGGTCGCATCCGGCACGGTTACAGGTTATGCGGTCGCTAGTGGCACGGGTCGCATGCGGCACGGTCGCATCTGGCACGCCACCCTTATCGCTAGGAAAGTAGAACCATGGTATTTGTCATGTCGCGGTATTAATAAATAGTAGCGTAGACTCGCGGCATTCCACACATTATGGTACTACTCACAGGTAATGAAATTCGCACATGTAACACAGACCTATGGTGTTCATCACATACGTGTACTAACCACAGGGACCCGCACTATCCCTTGGTGATCCTCACATAGTTGGTACTAATCACAGGCAAGCCAGAACCACGGTGTAGCTCCTAACGTGGTACTAATCATAGCTACTGTAAGCCGGCAACGCACTCTGCTGCTACTAATCACAAACCTATTTTGTACCTAACATAATGGTACTACGCGCAAGTAAAAGCGACCCATGGTGTTCCCCGCGTGGTGGTACTAATCACGAGTAGCTTCATGGTTTTAATACAATCATCTCTTGGTGGCCCCTTTTAGTCGCCTCTTACGACAGGCAGGGAATACCGTGGGCGTATTCTTCGTCCCCCACCCACAGGGGGTGTTTGTGCAAGAGTTTAAGACGGAAAATGGTTTGGCAAAACCTCCAGCAAAATCTGCAATGCAAAACTTAGTGGCAATATGGCACGAAACGGAATGTTTAGAGAATAAAAAAAAACTTAACTATCCAAAAAGAGTTCGAACACTCACAAGAAAAAACATTGCTCGAGTGAAGGAAAGCGTGGAACGAAGTCCGACATAAAAATCTTAAAGCTGTTTATGTGTGCAAGTGGGAAACGACGTGTAGAAACATTGTTAAAAAGGATCTGCACCGAATCCTTTACAAATTAACTGTTGTGCATGCGTTAAAGCATTCAGATGAACCTTCGTGTGTTGAGCATATGACAGCAATCCATTGGTGCATCAAAATCACGGTTTTCAGCATTTCCTGCGATGTGCAATTCAATTCCGCTTCAGTCTTATATTTTTCGAGCTAGAACTATTTTACCCACTCGGTATAACATTTATATGAATGATTATGCTGAGTCCTAGGAGTCCTACGGGGCTACCCTCGTTGGAAGGCAGTTTTAAAAACAAAAAACTGTAATATGACGAGGTAGAAGCCGTAGAATTAACACATCTGCTACCAGTATTAATATACTAAGTTATGGTACGTAAGTAGGGTGTGGTCCATTTAAGGTGGGTTCACGGCCAGTCAGGATCCAGAAGATGCCGCCCACCCACCTACTTGTTCTTACAAGGAAATATGAAAGGTTGTTCTGGCTGCACGTTCTGGAAAACAGGAATTATCTACATGTGGCATGCCTTAGTTCATCATCTCACTGGAGTTATCTCGTTCACTTCCTCTGGGCTACCACACCTGTCCTTCTACAATGGACTGCATTCGTTGTCGCTACGCCTGGGACACCGAGAGTAAAATTATATTCACGTATTCGATTCATTCTTCAATTTCTTCAACGGAATTTAAATAATATTAGCTGCAGAACGCGCGTTGACGGGATTATCACTTACGATGTGCATGATTATACTCCCTGGTAGTGATTTACGGTTATTTTCTGACTTTTGGGTTCGAGTCAATGTCACTGTTAATCGTGCACGTTTGCACTACACACACACACACACACACACACACACACACACACACACACACACACACACACACACACACACATACATACATACATACATATATCATTATAGACTGTTATCCCATTCAGCGTTCAGTCTGCAAGCCTCTGTCAAATTACTAAACGTCACCACAATCCTCTATTTGCAACTAATGCTGTGGCCGCATTTAGTTCTATACCTCTTATCTTTAAATCGTTAGAAGCTGAGTCTAACCATCGTCGTCTGCCTCTCCCTCTACTTCTCTTACCCTCCATACCAGAGTCCATTATTCTCCTAGGTAACCTATCCTCCTCCATTCCCCTCACATGATCCCACCACAGAAGTCGGTTTATGCGTGCAGCTTCATCCATCAAGTTCATTCCTAAATTAGCCTCTATCTCCTCATTCCGAGTACCCTTCTGCCATTGTTCCCACCTGTTTTTACCAGCAATCATTCTCGCTACTTTAATATCTGTTACTTCTAACTTATGAACAAGATATCCTGAGTCTACCCAACTTTCGCTCCCGTAAAGCAAAGTTGGTCTGAAAACAGACCGATGTTAAGATACTTTCGTCTGGGAGCTGACTTCCTTCTTACAGAATACTGTTGATCGCAACTGCGAGCTCACTGCATTAGCTTTACTACATCTTGATTCAATCTCACTATATTACCATCCTGGGAGAACACACAGTCTAAATACTTAAAATTATCGACCTGTTCTAGCTTTGTAACACCAATCTGACATTAAATTCTGTTGAATTTCTTACCTACTGACATCAATTTAGTCTTCGAACGGCTAATTTTCATACCATACTCATTGCACCTATTTTCAAGTTCCAAAGATATTTGACTGCAGGCTTTCGGCACAGTCTGCCTTTAAGACCAAGTCGTCAGCATGGGCCAGGCTGCTTACTATATTTCCACCTAACTGTCCCCCCCCCCCCCCCTGCCATTTTTTACCTTTCTGCATTTGATCGATATAAACTACGAACAGCAAAGGTGAAAGTTTACAGCCTTGCCTAACCCCTGTAAGTACCCTGTCATGCTTTTTTCGTAACTTGCGTGATCTACGTACTTCCTCTGCCATATTGTGAAAATTACTAGTGTTACATTTGCGGGTATAAGTAAAGAATATTTTCTTTTGTCTGTAGGATTGTAAATCTGTTTGGGTAATACTAGGTAAGTAAATTCGTAGCATGTTCGAATAATGGATTTAATAGCGCAGTTGATGTTAAATTACGAACGCAGCAGTTTATTAATGCGGTCTTATTTCATCCAATTCGTATGTATAGAATAAAATTAGGATTTATAAGAAGCAAGAAAAGTCTGCAAGAACTCCTCCGAAAGGGAAAGCAACTTTACCTCCTCTACAATGAACAATTCAGTTGATATGGAAGGAAATTTCATCAGCAACCTAACCTAACCTAACCTAACTTTGTCTTGTCACTACTGTGGTACAGTTTGCAGACTTAGCCTCTGTTTATTCTTATTGACTTACTGCATATGTACATGTAATATATTTGCTTGTGTGTATTATTACAGCGTGGGGAGACAGCGGGTTTGGAACCCACAGCAGTGGTTTTCCGTGATTTCCCATTTTCACACCAGGCAAATGCTGGGGCTGTACCTTAATCAAGGCCACGGCCGCTTCCTTCTCACTCGTAGCCCTTTCCTACCCCATCGTCGCCGTAAAAGCTAACTGTGCTCGTGCGACCTAAAGTGACTTGTACACATTCAGCCCGAAGGTTGGTTTGAGCCTCGACAGCTCGCCAACAGCTGTCAAAAATAGTCTAGACGTCTTTGAAGAGCCGTTCTAGAGAAATGAGGAGTGAAGTAGTTGCTTTCTTCACTGAATCAGAAGTTGCTATTACATATTAATCGTTTTTCTTTTTTTTTGCTAGGGGCTTTACGTCGCACCGACACAGATAGGTCTTATGGCGACGATGGGATAGGAAAGGCCTAGGAGTTGGAAGGAAGCGGCCGTGGCCTTAATTAAGGTACAGCCCCAGCATTTGCCTGGTGTGAAAATGGGAAACCACGGAAAACCATTTTCAGGGCTGCCGATAGTGGGATTCGAACCTACTATCTCCCGGATGCAAGCTCACAGCCGCGCGCCTCTACACGCACGGCCAACTCGCCCGGTACATATTAATCTGCCAAGCCCACTGAAATGCATGCACCAACCGACCCTATGAGCGATATTTTCACACCATTCATAGCAGGGACTGGCTGCATAAGGAATGATATTACTAGCATCACTCATACCTCAGTCACTTTCATATTGTCAAAGTCAAGGATGAGACTAAGACAGGTCAATGAAAGTAACAAATTTGATATAGCCCGTACCAGAAGACATAGTAAACACTACATTCGCCAGAAATGGCATACGCACATATGCATATCATACCAGTTACGCAATAACAAAGAAGTATATCAAACATGCAGCAGGATTTCAGGTACAATACGTAAACATAGGGTTCTTTGAACGTATTTCAAGAATGCCCGACGACAGACCTACCAAGATTTTTTAACCATTTCAACAAGCCCAATAGGAAACGCAACTCTTATGTCAAATGGTTTGTTAACACCAAGAAGCATCTGCAAGAAATGAACATCATGAATCAAGACATCCACAACAGAAACACTTTTAGAAACAAGAAACACACATTTGAGGGGTTCCTAGAACCAGAAACAGCGACCAAGTACAAGCAACATTGGGCGGCTGTAAAGAAAGAAGCTGTAAGCAAGAGAATGAAGAAATACTGGCGCCAAAGAAAACTGAAGTCTTGGAGAGTTATTTACGTGGTCCATAGTTGCCGAAGATAGATAGAGAGAGAGAGAGAGAGAGAGAGAGATAGATAGATAGATAGATAGATAGATAGATAGATAGATAGATAGATAGATAGATAGATAGATAGATAGATAGATAGATAGATAGATAGATAGATAGATAGATAGATAGATAGATAGATAGATAGATAGATAGATAGATAGATAGATAGATAGATAGATAGATAGATAGATAGATAGATAGATAGATAGATAGATAGATAGATAGATAGATAGATAGATAGATAGATAGATAGATAGATAGATAGATAGATAGATAGATAGATAGATAGATAGATAGATAGATAGATAGATAGATAGATAGATAGATAGATAGATAGATAGATAGATAGATAGATAGATAGATAGATAGATAGATAGATAGATAGATAGATAGATAAATAAATAAATAAATAAATAAATAAATAAATAAATAAATAAATAATTTATTTTCGTTTTCGGGCGTTAGGGACCACGTTAGATAACAGTTACATGTTTCTGGAAGCCATCCTTTCTCTGGCAGCCTGTCTTCTTTCCTCCGTCCACCCACGGTTAAGTTTTGGTTCGTCATGGAATCCCTGGAATTTGTCGATCACTGACTTAAACTTCGTTCGGTTTGATATGTCTTCTGAATTTAGTCCCACCTGTTTGAGATCCTTTCTCTCCTCCCTGAACCATTTGTCAGACACTTTAGGTCTGCTGTCTAGTATTGTGAAAATCCTTTTCGTTAGTCTCTTCTCATCCATTACAAATAAATGCCCATAGAATTTAAGTCTCCGTTTTCTCATGGATTCAGTTAATCTTTCATTGTCACGGTAAAGTTCTTCCGTTCCTCGCAACCTATACTGTCCATCCACAATCTTTCGACCCATTATTTTGCGAAGGATCGTTCTTTCGAATTTCTCAGCTTCTCTCAATGCCGCTTTCTCTGTCCTTTAGAGGCATTAAATAAATAAATAAATAAATAAATAAATAAATAAATAAATAAATAAATAAATAAATAAATAAAACATTAAATTGTGTGAGGGTGAGAGATGAGTTAGAGCGTGCGTCTTTCCTTAATTTCTCATTATGCTTTAAAGCCGACTTAATTATGAATATCTTGATTAGTCATTTATTATCATTTGCTTGGGTAAGGGAACCTCCATTATTGATACTTACCGTAAGGTTAGTTTGTTGATGTTGATGTCTAGCGATTCAATATGTAACTAGTCAATTTGGCAGCAGTGATGAGCCATTAAGAAAGGCAATAGGGCGGCGATATTTGCTTTTTGGTGTATAGCCTTACGTGCCGAGTACTATACATTTTGTCCACCCCTCATATTTTCCCCCAAAGTTTGAAGCGCAAAAGTGGGCATACCTCTCCCTGTCAGCGGCTTGCCGAGACGTACTCGGTTTTTTCTCTCTGTAGCCCTTTACGGTTTCATATTTTGTTGGTTTGCATTATTGCTGTTCTTCTTTCCTGTATAAAATATAGCCAAGTATTGAGTTACATAAACTTTAAAACTATGCCGGAACGATCTCCAGAGCAAATCAATGTACAGTCTTTTGCTTTGCTTTACGCCGCACCGACACAGATCGGTCTTATGGCGACGATCGGATAGGAAAGGCCTAGGAGTAGGAAGGAAGCGGCCGTGGCCTTAATTAAGGTACAGCCCCAGCATTTTCCTGGTGCGAAAATGGGAAACCACGGAAAACCATCTACAGGGCTGCCGACAGTGGGGTTCGAACCCACTATCTCCCGGATGCAAGCTCACAGCTGCGCGACTTTAACCGCACGGCCAACTCGCCCGGTGTCTTTACAGTCTACAGGGCTAGCTACCGGCCCTCGCACTTAAACTTTCACGTGACTGCCACTTAGGCTATATTTCCCTTATTTTTCACTGTATCGGTAAAAGGTATAAAACAATAACTCACCATTAGCTAATTTTGTGTAAAACCAACCATAATAGAGATGCATGAAGTTGTATGCTTTATGCTCTTTCGGAAGCACCCCTACCAGCTGAAAACATGGGCATTTGCTGAGAGGCCCAATAAGTGGTCCAGAGTGTCGGGATACCAGCTCTATGGAATAGGAGTGGGTATGTTGGACATATTCTAAGGCATGGACCGCCTTGTGTGCAGGCAGCTAGGACTATATAATCCCCCGGTGGTCCCTCTCCCGTTAGAGGAGAAATTCTCACTGGGACTACATTATGTGCAATAAGGGTAGCATACTATTTCATAGAATTTTTACCGCGCGTGGTAAAAATGTATCAAACAAGCTTTGGTTCTATTGGAGTAAGAGTCCCAGTTTACTTTGACTAGCCAGGTACCCCTTGGAGAGATATTAATCGCGTCAGCTTAATACTTCTGGCTCGGGGACTGAGTGTTTGTACCTACCCATATTCTTTATATTAAGACAAGCCACACTATCGATCGCCCCAGAAACACGCAAGGGTGATTACTTGTCTCACCATATTGTTGACGTCAGGAAGGTCATCCGGCCGTACAACATGGCCAAATCCATATGCGCTATGCCAGGGCCTCTCAGAGTGCATGCACCGTTGCATTGCGCAGTGCTAGGTTGACCAGAGTGCAGACCCTCACTCCTCGATTTTGAGCAATAGCGCTGTCTCTCTCTTTCCCTACCGAATTTAACCGAGCTTAGCCGAGTCACCCCGAGACAAACCGCTAGTCCGAACCCAGCAGAGTCGTACCGATGCACGGTGCACCAAACCTCTGCGCCTTGGTTTGCACGCATTAGATTTTGGGCGTTTGAGAGGCCCTGCGTTATGGAGTTCGCACCTGCAATCCCACAGGTATGGGAAAAAGCGGAAGAAGGTAACCGTATTATGAGCATACTTCAGAATAATTGAATACTGGATTGTACGAATTACATTCTTCTTTCTTCTTCTTTTCCTGCCGCTTTTCCCACACATGTGGGGTCGCGGGTGCGAACTGCGTCGCACATGTGGATTTGGCCCTGTTTTACGGCCGGATGCCCTTCCTGACGCCAACCCTCTATGGAGGGATGTAAGCACTATTGCGTGTTTCTGTGGTGGTTGGTAGTGTAGTATGTTGTCTGAATATGATGAGGAGAGTGTTGGGACTGACATTTACACCCAGTCCCCGAGCCAGAAGAATTAATCAGAAGCGATTAAAATCCCCGATCCGGCCGGGAATCGAACCCGGGACCCTCTGAACCGAAGGCCAGTACGCTGACCATTCAGCCAACGAGTCGGACGATTGTACGAATTACATTATATTATCAAAATAACCTGCGTATGACTTATTTTGAAAATGCGAGAAGAAGGTGAGCCTCTCGAATGATGCTAAAATAAGACAGTATCTTCGCGCCTCTACAACAGAGGTAGAAAGTCTGACAGTCCGAAAATAACGATAATAGCCTTCTAAAAACGGACAAGACATGAAGACCATTCACAAGCTATACAAAACCCTCCATATAATAGAGTTAGTCCCCATTTATACTAGCGACGTGTTGAACAACGTGCAGAACGTGCGCCTGCTCAACTGACCTTTTTGTGTTCTTTTCAACATCTGAAGAATACGTGGTGCTTCTATCTATTGGGTACAAAAGCCCGTTCATATCACTATTTGTAACGCCTGGAAGATACGCATAGCCACTTAACGATGTGGACGGACAAGTTGCCGGCTTAACTCCTAGCCATTCCAGTGCAAGGACACTGCTGTAGAGCGTGTTGTGGCATTGCCAGGCTGAATATTCCTGCTGTGTGAATTGCAATGCGACTATAGATAAATTTCCAAGCCACGCGAAGAACCGAAATGACCCGACCCGACGCGATCGTTGACATTAGCACGTAGTACTTCGTTGCTGACAGTTCACGTGCTGAGATTAAGTTTGCATGTCCGAGTAGCATAGACCTGAAGTACTGAAATTAGAAGAGTTATTTCAGTAATATATCCGTCTATATGACGTTACAAGTAAGTAGTACAATAATAGAATAAAACAAGAGGATGCTCTAATTAGCATTTGCGTCCCTCTCCACGATATTCGGCATAACACTACACCTGAGGTAATAAAATGCACAATGACCCCGTATTCAAGCGAAAAACGTTGGTGGAGAGATCCGAAAAATGTGTGCAGGCACAAATAATATATACCGAATATGTATTTATTCTTTTCAGCAGTTGAAGTTCCTGGAGGAATTACAGGTGACTAGACCGTCAGAATCAATAGAATGCAACAAGGAAACTTACGGAGCAGGTAAGGACTACTCTCTTTAAGGATGAGTAACAATCGGTAAGTATCTTCGTCCAGTCTTAAGGGGAGTCATGTTTGAAATTTGGAACTTCTACAATTTACCACTTGTAACAACAAAATTTAAAGCACAAGCATATATTAATAAGATACAGCATCGCACATAATTTGGAATTAATTATGTTTAATAAACTGGTAACAAATTAATTAATGTTAATTTTTGTATGATGCATGGAAAATGCTCCTTGTGGCACAGTTTTCATTATTTTGGGCTACAATTTGACAGATTATTTCCACGGAAAATACAAGTTAAGCATGATTTTATCTACAGTAACTAAAATTATGATATTTTCAATGGTCGTATAAAGTCACATTTTAGATCTTTTAAAGTTTTCTTTCTAATTTCCCGGTAATTTTTCCTATTATGGTCATATTTCCCCATGATTTATCCTGTTTTTGTCATATATATTTCTTTTAATTCCATTTTCGCATACTTGCTTGCAGTCATCACGAAGACGGATTTTTCCACATCTCCTAATTGTTGTCTGTAATTTCTAACATAATCTTTCTTATAAATATATATTTATGCGAATCAGGAGAGTAATCTATATAGAAATAGACAGATGCGTATAAAGCGACAGAATAGTGAACTTCAGTTGAACTCTAATGATTTGACGTATTGCAGATATGGCCCAATACTATCCTGCGATGTTGAGCGGTCTTCTTCCCGATACAAATCAATGTTGCGTGAAAATAGAAGATCGTTCCTATTTGAAAACTTTGAAATATATGTAATTTGCTATTGTAATTCTTTTTGATCGTCCATCAAAATGTGACATTTACTTCATTCTATGCAGAGTCGAGAGTTACCTCTGGAATGAGTAATTAAATAAATTCAAAATATAATATTAATAACATTAATATTATTACTTATTTATTATTACTGAATGTTCTAGATTTTTAAAGTATATTTTCAATATAATGTTAATTTAAACAGTGGCAAAATTTTGAAGTTTTCTAAAATGTGACCCAAAAAATTTTAACTCATATTTATTGTCATATTTTAATGCATTTTAAGGTTATAAATGCTTGCATATTTCTAACAATTTTTAGCTCAAATATCCGGGCCCTAGTAATAACTCTGGGTTCTTCAGTCAGATATAAACTATTGGAGGTATACTTTTTTAGTTTTTCATTATTCACACAATAGGCAAAAATCTAGTTTGGTGCTATTTTAGGTGCAAAAATATGAAGGTAATATTAAAGTGGTAATAAAATGCAGAACTACTTTTAATTGCTGTATATATTCAATTATTCTCTGAAAATTTCAAGTGAATTTGATAAGAATTCGGTCTCAAGGAACATTTTGTACATGGCAAAGAGCTGAAAATATTTTAAGCTAGAAAAATTGCACTTGAAAGTTTTTAGAAACGTACTTGAATTAAAACCGCTATCGATTGTAAGTTACTCCCTCAGATGTTTGTCTCCTCTTACGCACAGCGTAGGCCTAATATAAGGTAAATATATTCCAGCGGGATAATTGAAATTGTAGTCTGAAATAACTTTGAAGCCAATATTGTCTGACAGCGTGAGAGGAAATGGCGTGGAATATGTTATTTACGTACATGCGTGCCGCTACTTTAAATTCGGCACTTAGATCTTTAAAAATGACGTTAGGAAAAAACTGATAACTGGGTTTGAAAGAAGAAGATTGGGAGATTTTGAAGGTTAAAATTGAAAATTCGGTTTTATGGAAAAAAATTGCAACATTTCACTGATGACTCTCCTTAAAGGTTTCTAAAAGAATATTCGTCCTTAAATCGCTATTCATTGTTCAGGAAGGTGCAAGATCCTTCCTCTTGTCTCTTAGGTATCACCTTCCTTCCTCAGGATCGTTTCTTGATTTTCTCTGGCCTATTAACATGAACTTGCAAATCCGTCGAGCCAGCTGATGCTTAAACCACCGTTTTCCTTTTCCTCGTTGTGTGTCGCAGGAAGTCTGCTACTGGTGCGAGCATGCCTACTTTGTTCGTATTCCACAAAATGCGTAGCCAATACGAACGTGTATTCGATTCTAAGTCAACAAGCTGCTGTGTTACACGTTGCGTCACACATTGCCAGCGTAAATGAGGACTTACAAGCCATATAGAACAGTGCTGCATAAGATTAGCACTCCCCGAGATGGCTCACGGCTCGTAGGTGTCAAAAGGAGAGTTGGATTCGTTCGCGCACTGCACCTATACTGCTAATAATAAGAGTTGGCGTCTGACATTTCTTAGAGGGAGGTCCGTTTACTGCCTGCCGAGGCGGGATAAAGGGAGTGGCTGTGTGGTTGCCATGGAAACGAGGGTGGGGCGACTGCGGTTGCCATGGAGATAACACTTCAGGGCAGCTCGTCTTGCTGGGAGTTGCCAAACCTGTCACTGTCACTGATAAGAACCTGATTGTTTGTATAAGAGTGATCGCAAATGGGACGACACCGCCTGGCCAGGTAGTCTACAACAGATCACAGCGGCCAGAATGAAGGAGGGAACAAGTGAGCTGGAAGCGAGGGGTAAGAGTATGTAGAAAGGAATGCTGGAATGTGGCAACATCGTGAAATGGCACGTGCAGTGCTCCTCCCTCCAACCTTACCTGTCAGACGCCAACTCTTATTATTAGCAGTATAGACTGGAAGGATTACTCAGGGCCCCTCAGGGTGCCAGGTGCATGCACTGTGCACGATGCAAAAGACGACTTCGCTTGGTTGCCCAGAGTGCAGACCCCCACTCCTCGATTTGGAGCAATAGAGCTGTCTCTTTCTTTCCCCACGCCTGTCTCGCTTGCTCCGCCTGTCTCCCTCGTCTTCGCTTGCTCCGTAGCGTTCCAAATACGAGCCGAGCTTAGCCGAGTAGCCCAGAGACGAAGCGTTGGTCCGAGCCGAGCCGAGTGGGACCGATGCACTGTGCACAGGAACTCTGCGCCTCAGTTTGCACGTGTGAGATTTTGGGCATTTGAGAGGCCCTGGGTTACATCATCGAGTGGTTCATAGGTTTTCTTACAGTGAGTACTGACTTGTGGTCTAAAAACATGCATGATTTAAAAAAAATTAGTTTGATGTTTTCACGGCCCGTAATTATTGTAGACATGTTAATAAGCTTTTGGGCTTATGCCGTGTCAAGCAAACAAGGTGAAATTCTTTACGTTTCGCAGACAAATTTGCTCCGCGTCTTCAGAAGAAAATCTCAACTGCTCACGAGCAAGACTTCTCTAATAATGAAGGTTTGAATTTCAGAATGCTTTACTGTTGGTATAGAGTACGTTGTATTATCATCCTTCACTAGATGGCTCCCTGTGCACTAGCCTTGTGAGTAAGAGGTGATGACACCATCTTAGCTCCAATGAAGATGTTTCTTGTTCCATAGTATGGGCGTGCGAAGTAAACAGCAAGGTCATCAGACTAATCATGGGCGAGTGTGGTAGAAGAAAGAAATAAAAAGTAAAATAAAAAGGTGCAAGGAAAGACTGACAGGATAGAAGAATAGAATAGAAAATGAAAAAAAATGTGGTAAATTATTCCAATACCTAAATATCTTCTTATAAACAAATATTTACCACAGTTTGTTCTGTTGAATTCCAATTGGTCCGCCTCTGTGGTGTAGTGGTTAGTGTGATAAGCTGCCACCCCCGGAGGCCCGGGTTCGATTCCCGGCTCTGTCACTAAATTTGAAAAGTGATACGAGGACTGGAACGGGGTTCACTCAGCCTCGGGAGGTCAACTGAATAGAGGTGGGTTCGATTCCCACCTCAGCCATCCTGGAAGTGGTTTTCCGTGCTTTCCCACTTCTCCTCCAGGCAAATGCCGGGATGGTACCTAGCTTAAGGTCCTCTTTCTGGTCTATCCCTTCCACTCTTCCAATCCCCCACCGAGGCTCCTGTTCAGCATAGCAGGTGAGGCCGCCTGGGCGAGGCACTGGTCATCCTCCACAGTTGTATCCCCCGACTCAGAGTCTGAAGCTCCAGAACACTGCCCTTGAGGTGGTAGAGGTGGAATCCCTCGCTGAGTCCGAGGGAAAAGTCAACCCTGGAGGGTAAACAGACAAAGAAGAATAATAAGAAGAAGAATTCAAATTGCATCTTCATACCACCTATCAAAGCTTCACTCAGTCTTATTCGTCTACTAATGCCACTCAACGCCATCTCTCCACTGACAGTCCGGAACGTACCGCTTAGTCGAGTAGCTCGTCTCCTTTCTCCCAAGTCTTCCCAGGCAAAACTTCACAACATTATCGTAACGACACTGTCTTTTTAGCAACTACCCAGAACAAACCGAGCTGCTTCTGTTTGTATTTTTTTTTTCAGTTCTCGAATCAAGTAATCCTGGTGAGGGTCCCGTATACTGGAACCATACTCTTACTACGGTCTTACCAGAGACTTATATGACACCCTTACTACAACCCCTAATTACTCTCATAACAATATGAGGAGATCTGTAACCTTCATTTACAATCCCGTTTATGTGTTTACTCCAATGAAGATCTTTCCTTATATTAAATCTTTGGTACTTATATAGCGATCCCCATGAGGAACTTTCACCTCACCGCTGCAGTAATTGAAACTGAGAGAACTGTACCTCCTTGTAAAACTCACAACACGACTTCTCACCCCCTTTAACATCATACTATTTCGTAACATTGTCGAAGTCTTCCATTTCTAACAGATAAACAAGCAGACGAATGAACAAACAGTTTGATATTCGTTCCTTCCATCATAGAGTGACATAGTGTGCTTACAGTGGTTTATTCTCTGTCAAAATATGAACAGACTCTTAAATTTCACTAGCTGTCGCTTGTTAGAGAGCTTGACTGATCGTCATTGAGATGTGGGGTTTCTGTTTAGTTTGTGGGATGTCCAGACGTGCAAGAAAGAGTGGCGACCTTTCTTATCTTCTAGGGTTTGCGATATCATTCCCCGTCATTTATCTGAATTCAGAGAAAAGCTTATCTACAATCAGAGGCGCAGCAAACAAACTTATCAAGCACACATGATGGCAAATTGCTAAAATTGTGATAGCAATAATATTTGAAATTACAGTATTTTCGAAGGATTCGTTCATCTAGCTATTTAATTTTTTCAATGATTTGATGGTTAGAGCGTAGTATCTGTTGTAGAAAACTGGCACTCTTAACGCCCGCTCACACATACCGGAAGGGAGACGCGGAGAGAGAACTTCCGAGAAAAATTTCTCCTGTGTGCGCTCATACCTATCGGAAGCGCGCCTCGTCATTTGGACAGCTGTTCGTCAAAACTTGTCTTGCAGTTGTATATGAAGTGTTGGTCCAGCCGAACGCAACTAAAGGATCACGTGTTACCTCTTAGCTCTCTCGTGGTAATGAAATGGCGTATGGCTTTTAGTGCCGGGATGCGTCCGAGGACTTCGGCTCGCCAAGAGCAGGTCTTTTGACGTCTTTTGATGTGACTCCCGTAGGCAACTTGCGCGTCGTGATGAGGATGAAATGATGATGAAGACAACACATACACCCAGCCCCTGAGCCAGCGAAATTAACCAATGATGGATAAAGTTAACCAAGGACTCCTGTGACGAAAGGCCAGTACGCTAACCATTTAGCCATGGAGCCGAACATTCTCCTGGTTGAAGATGCTGAAAAGGAAGAACTAAGGACTGCATTAATTTATCTAGAAATTTAAATGGTGAATTGTCTAATTTGTTTCAGCCGTTGTTACGCCCTCAATATAAATTCAAAGTGTATTTTCGAATGAGCATTGTGAAATTTATCATTTATCATATAGAAAAGTGTACTATTCAAATAAATGAACAACTTTTTTGCAGTACATTTTCAACACAGCCCAGAGGAAGCAAACGCCATGTACGGTATGGACTCAACGCGATTGCGAAACACCAGAATACTACACGCATCTTACCGAAATAAAATTCCGGCGGGAGAAGCGGAAGAAATACGTATTTCCGCCAACCAACTTCCCCTTCTTCGGCGCGAAAGAATATGTTTCTGCCTTCGCGCCGCGTCGCCCGTCCGCTAGGTGTGAGCGGGCCTTTACTCCTTCAGTGATCAGCAGTAGAATGTTTGCCTCTGGACACTGAAACCACGGAAAAATCCTAGCAGAGGTGGACGGGATTCTGTAGGGCAGAATGCCATTCGACACTTCACGTCGTAAGCTGTCGGCGTGAAAAATATCTAGTCTCAGATTCGGTGCTTACTCGACAAAGAAAACTAATAATAATAATAATAATAATAATAATAATAATAATAATAATAATAATAATAATAATAATATTATTATTATTATTATTATTATTATTGTTATTGTACCGGTTGGTACACCTATACGCCGCACATTTGAATTTTCCGCCTTAAAGTACTCCTCTACAGCTGAAACTCTGAACTTTAAAACCACGGCCGACTTGATGCGTCGCTCTAGCTAGCTCCTTACCGGCCTTACAATCGGGTCCACGCACTGTAATCGGAGTAGTTACACAGTTCGACACGTGGCGCTGGCGGCCGACCTATTTGCGGTAGAAATGCATACTTCTTTATGGAGAATTTATTGACTTTGGTTGCCGATTTATCGTAATTTAGAGTTATGGAGAATGTTACATGGGTTAATACTGTTAAAATGATTAATCTTAAAGGTTACTTTCGTTGATATTTGCCAAAATGATGTCGTGAAATGAAACTGTGGGGAGATTACTTAGTCCAGCTGACGTTCTGATATTGACTCTGATTGCCGATGTATCTTAATTTAGGGAATAAAATAGTATGTTACATTGACTAATATTGTTAAAATGATTAATCCTAAAGGCTACTTTCATTGATATGTGCCAAAAACAACGTCGTGAAATGAAACTGCGGAGGATGGAGTAGTCCAACAGTCGTTCCTTAATTGTGAGGAATAATAGTAATCATTTTTATTATCTTGGCATTTAGATTCATAGCAGAACTTACCACAATGCTTTTGTCTTCTGATATTAATATTGAGATTAAGAGTCATTGTTCAATTAGAGTTTTAAAATTCTTCAAGCGCTGCTCTCAGGAAGGGGGCTGGACAAGACATAAGAGTCTTACTTTTTCCATATTCGTTGTATGCAGAACATAAATATTTTGACTCAAACATCTTTAAATGTTAATTTCAATATATATAGTTTCAGATTACATTTCATTCATACCTTTCACTAGAATATTAAATACCGGGCAAGCTGGCCATGCTAAATTCAGACAATAAATTTTACTTGAAATGCAGTAGGGTGGAACAAGTTGGCCGCGCGGCGTGCAGCTGTGAGCTGTGAGCTTGCATCCGGAAGATATTTTGTTCGAACCCCACTGTCGGCAGTTCTGGAGATGGTTTTCCGTGGTTTCCCATTTTCACATCAGGCTGTACCTCAATTAAGGCCACGGCCTATTCCTTCCCACTGCTAGCCCTTTCCTATTCCACCGGCGTTATAAGACCTATCTGCGTCGGTGCGACGTAAAACAAATAGCGGAAGAAGAAGAAGAATTTTAAATAAAAATTCAGTGAGAGTTTGTATTTTGAGTAAATAAATTGTAAACTGTTCTCTGCTCGATGATGATGATGCTTGTTGTCTAAATGGGCCTAACATCTAGGTCATCGGCCCCATTGCTCAGGTAACAACATTTTATACGTTGACCTTACCGTCATAGCAGTAGTGATTCTTACTTGTCAATGTTTAAATGTTAAAGTTCAGATTATCTTGAACAAAATTGTGTTGTGTTGCTGTCATATGCAAATACGACACCGCCTAAAGGATTATTCTATGAAAAAAATTCATGGGTAAAAATACCTGATTAGCGTGATTAGCGGCCACTCGCGAAGGCCCGGGTTCGATTCCTGGCCCTGCCACGAAATTTCAAAAGTGGTACGAAGGCTGGAACGGGATCCACTCAGCCTTGGGAGGTCAACTGTGTAGAGGGTGGTATCGATTCCCACCTCAGACATCCTCGAAGTGGTTTTCCATAGTTTCCCACTTCTCCTCCAAGCAAATACCGGGATGGTAACTAACTTAAGGCCACGGCTGCTTCCTTCCCTCTTCCTTGGCTATGCCTTCCAATCTTCCCATCCCCAACACAAGGCCCCTGTTCAGCATAGAAGTTGCGGCCGCCTGGGCGAGGTACTGGTCGTCCTTCCCAGTTGTATCTCCCGACCCGCAGTCTCACGCTCCAGGATACTACCCTTGAGGTGGTAGAGGTGGGATCCCTCACTGAGTCCGAGAGAAAAGCCAACGCTGGAGGTGTAAACAGAGTAAGAAAAAAGAAAGAACGAAGGTAAATACCCGACATAGAAACGGAAAACTAAGACGAGAGTGTTACCTGCTTTTAGCCACTCCGTAGTTTTGTCCTGGTCTACAGAGAATTCGTGAAATGATAGTGTCCCTTTGCTTTTTTTTTCCTGTTCGGAATACAAAAAAGGCACACAGCAATATATATTCGAATATTTCCTAACACAGTTAAAGAAAAGCAAATCAACACACATTAAAAAATGAATTAGCACATATATTAAAATCCTTGTTCAGGACGAAGTTACAGCGAGAAATCACTTTGTTCTTGTTTCCATAAAATTTCTCCTCGAAGTACGAAAAGGTGCACAAGAATGTCTCAAATTCCAAGATTTGTAAACACAATTTAAAAAATATAATCACCACACTACACAATAAAAAATAAACTCACCAGCGCATAACTATCCGATCTCATTATGAAGCCAACAAGCACCTCATTACGAGCACATTGCCAACATTTACGACAGCAAAACCAAAAAATTAAACTGGAAATGCGGCAATTTGCGGTATACAACTACCTGTCAGTGGGTAGTAGGCCAGCGCTCCAGCGGCATTACGGTGAAACTTTCCAATTACAGCTTTATGCTGGGCTTCACAAGCGATTGTCAAGGCCGGTATAAGGAGCGCAGCGAGGTATCTAGTCGGCCGTGTTTAAAACTGAATTAATTCAACCGTTTATCAGAAGATGTCACTGTGTTAATTTCGAATTGTTTTTGTTTACTAATTATCAAGAAGTGTGGACATTCTCTCACAGATGTCTCTATCAAAAACTATGATCATGCACCCTGGTGCGAAGTGAAGGAACTTTTCTTGAAGATATTTTGTATTTATAAGTTTGTTCTTTACTAAACGTTGTTCTTTCATTTTTGGGTTGGCAATATTAATCTTTCTTTCCACCAGTTTTGAAATTAGCCAATCGTAAATTTCTGTCATTAATTTTCAGCCAATGGCGTCTTTCTTCCCCAATGTTGATGTGTAACTGTAAGCTACCCAATAAACGATTGCGGGTGTGTCTTAATCGTTCATGAAAGGTCTCTAATCTTCCCCGAGAGTATAAGAACTGCTGATTTTCCTGGCTCTCGGCCATTCGTACTACATCTAGCTTAGTGTATGGAAGTATAGCAGGAGGCGGGAAGCGCCTCTTTCATCCGCCAGCAGCTCTTCTGCAAGGTAATGGCCTTTTAACATCTTTATTTCTTGCTAGCTCAGCAGTTTAGCCCTCGGGGAAGGTCCGAAACTTTTTTAATGTAACCTACCTTTCGAAAATGTAACTTAGTGCCGGCTTATGTAAAAGTTTCTTATCGGGGATAGAGAGTGCTTTACCCTCTCGAGCTCCCCTTCATTTTGAGTTGAGGTGACTACGTTTTCATAACCGATTTTCTACTCTTAATGTATTCAATTTTTCTTATACGAGTCACCTCCCTAGTTTGGGAATAGCCCCTGTATCATCGGCCTAGTGCCCCTTAGGTTTTATAAAGTTTCATGTAGGAGTGCAAGCAACGCCTCCATTCATCGTGGTATTTTGGGCCATTTAATTAACCTATTATTTTTCTTTTAAGGCCCTGTAGGCTGGGTACGAGATACCCCTGTTTAATTCTTGTAAGTTGTGCCTCGATGGCAAGTTTTTGTAAAGTCTGGTATTGCCTTTAATAGGCTTGAAAAATTGAGAGCGGGTCAGCTCTTTCTTGTCTTTGAAAAGTGCCTCTGGGAGGCTTGAGGTTAAAAGTTGGGAGCAAGTGCTCCTTGAATAAAGGGGTTTTCTGCCCTTTGAATAAATGAGTGTACCTTGGTAATGTTGGGCTAGTAGCTCCAGGGTTGTGTAACTGAGGCTCGAAGCCAGAACTTGTAAAGACCCCGAAACTTGTGCTTTCGTTTGTAAAGTTATCAGTGTACCTGTGTTTTTTATTGTTATTTCACCTAGTGAAAATTTGTTAAATCTTGTTGTCTATTGAAAATATAACCTTTATTTAAATTTTAATTCATCTTTCGGGCTTGTAGTTAGACCCATTCCAGCCCGCACCTTCGTTCACCTCTGCATTCCACGGATAACTCCGTAGCAATAATAATAATAACTTTTCAACAACAAGAACGTAAAATTCTTAGGAAAATTTTCGGACCCACATAAGAAAATGGAATTTGGATCAAGAGGTGAACTCCAGACCTCTATAGTCACACAGATAGATTCATCAATACTGTACGTGGAAGACGTTGATATTATTTGGACATACTTTTAGGATGGATAATAATAGACTCACAACAAGATTATTCAACGTAATAAATTCCCAAAACAGTGGAATAAATTATTGGCTGGAGGAAACAAAAGAAGACCTGAATGAATAGAACATTGGGAAAGAGCTAATGAGAAATCGTGATGTCTTCAGGACCTCAATAAGTAAACACACACATATATACATTTATTTATTTATTTATTTATTTATTTATTTATTTATTTATTTATTTATTTATTTTCTTATTATTTGGGAAACCAAAACAGCGAGAAACCGAATTACAATTGCAATTAAAAATATATTTACAATGGAGTAACACAACGCAAACATAAACGAATAAGTTGAAAGAACAATGAGGTAAAACCATTTAATGATATAAATAAACCCAAACCAAACCCCATGGCACTAGAGCCCTTGAAGGGCCTTGGCCTACCAAGCGACAGCTGCTCAGCCCGAAGGCCTGCAGATTACGAGGTGTCGTGTGGTCAGCACGACGAATCCTCTCGGCCGTTATTCTTGGCTTTCTAGACCGGGGCCGCCATCTCACCGTCAGATAGCTCCTCAATTCTAATCCCGTAGGCTGAGTGGATCTCGAACCAGCCCTCGGGGCTAGGTAAAAAAATCGTTGACCTGTTCGGGAATCGAACCCGGGGCCGCCGGGTAAGAGGCAGGCACGCTACCCCTACACCACGGGGCTGGCTTAATGATATAAATAGAGAAAGAAAATTAAAATCTAACAAAATATGGTGAAAACTAGCAGCAGGACTGGTACAAAGTAGTCAGAAGAACGGAAGAGGTAACACAGTCCATTCACGAAGAGATTTTCGAAGAATAGGAAGGCGAAAGTCATCATGCCAATGGACTAGTACCAACGTGATGTAACAAGAATAACAGTAAACGATTAATCACCACATTCGGAACAATCTTACATGTTCATAAATTCCAGCACATAGGCTAAATTATTCAAACAGCAGGGATAAATCAGGCATCAAACAAAGAACTGATAAACTGCAAAGAGCTTACAAAATCACCTGGAAGAGATAAAACAAAATCGATGTCAAAATATGCAAAATTACGTCACTACTACAGAGTCATCAAACCGGAGTCACTGTAGCCTGTGCATCCAAAGACGATGATTACTGGCGGCAGTTCACAAATAAAACACATAGAAAAACAGGAGAGAATAATTATCCAAAATCTTAGGACCAAAATAGGAGAATGGAATTTGCATGAAGAAGAAACCACAGAGAATTTATCGAGTTACAGGAAAAATGAGAAACACAATGAGAAAAAAGGTTATTAAAATTCTACGGACACCTACACAGAATAGATAACAATAGGCTAACGAAGACACTTCTAAATCTAGCTCTATCCGTGGAAAATCGTAAGAACGAAGTTACACACAAAATTGATTTTAACGTGGAAACCATTCAAGACAGAACAAAATTTATAAGCTTCGTAAGCGAATACAAATTATGAGAGAAATCTACAAAAAATCGAGGATAGGCAGAAGAATGCAAAAAAGAACTAAGTGAATGAATGAATGAATGAATCAATGAATGAATGAATGAATGAAGAGATATTGGGAAGAAAAGAAGGAAAGATGAAGAAAGCTAAATAAGTTCGAACGTGCTGCTTAATTTGGAATAATAATATTATAATAAAGGAGTTAACTAGATAAGGGATGCCACTGCCACGGGCTAACTCTCGAGGACACAAGCGTAATGGACCAACTGTTGATTGTCTGGCATTCGCGAACGACCTGGCACTACTAATTCAATAAAAACTTCAGTGAAACAACTCAATGTTCTCAGGCAACAAGCAGACAAGTACGGCTACCCATATCACTTGAGACCAAGCTCGATAGCTGCAGTCGCTTAAGTGCGGCCAGTATCCAGTATTCCAGTATTCGGGAGATCGTGGGTTCGAACCCCACTGTTGGCAGCCCTGAAAATGGTTTTCCGTGGTTTCCCATTTTCACACCAGGCAAATGCTGGGGCTGTACCTTAATTAAGGCCACGGCCGCTTCCTTCCCACTCTTAGCCCTTTCCTGTCGCCATAAGACCTATCTGTATCGGTGCGACGTAAAGCAACTAGCAAAAAAAAAAAAAAAAAAAATCACCTGAGAAAACGCAATACATCACGAACATCAGTGAATTTCCTTGTACACTGCATATGCAGCAAGGAACGATCAAGAAAACGAACAGGTTAAAGTACCTGGGAGAATGGTTGGAAATCAAGCTCTCCAAAGGAGTAGCATTATCTTTCTTTTTCTTTTTTTTTTTTTTTTTTTGCTATTTGCTTTACGTCGCACCGACACAGATAGGTCTTATGGCGCCGATTGGATGGGAAAGGCCTAGGAATGGGAAGGAAGCGGCCGTGGCCTTAATTAAGGTACAGCCCCAGCATTTGCCTGGTGTGAAAATGGGAAACCACGGAAAACCATTTTCAGGGCTGCCGACAGTTGGGTTTGAACCCACTATCTCCCGATTACTGGATACTGGCCGCACTTAAGCGACTGCAGCTATCGGGCTCGGTAGTAGCATTATCAACTCGTAATAATAATAATTATGTCATTTGCTTTACGCCCCACTAACTACATTTTTACGGTATTATCGAAGACGCCGAGGTGTCGGAATTTAGCCCCGCAGGAGTTCTTTTACGTGCTAGTAAATCTACCGACACGAGACTGGCGTATTTGAGCACCTTCAGATACCACCGGACTGAGCCAGAATCGAACCTGCCAAGTTGGGGTCAGAAGGCCAGCGCCTCAACCGTCTGAGCCACTCAGCCCGGCGAGTCAACTCGAGTTAATAACCTAGAACTGGTATGCCAAATGACCAAGAACACCTACAATCAAAAAGGTGTCTCTCCAGAAACACTAAAATGAAGCACTACCAGACAGTCATCCGCCCGGAAGCCTTATAGGCCTATGCTTCATAATGTCTATTATTCAACAGGAAGGGACTTATGGACAAGCTCGAAATCCAGGAGAGAAAACTATTGAGGAAGATACTAAGGCCAGTCAAGGAAGAGAACGAATGAAAAAGAAGAGCCAACCAAGAGCTCCACAAATACTGTGAAAAAAATCACGGACGTAGCCTAGCATTTTATGGACACGTCTACAAGGTGCATCATGCCAAGCTGACAACCAGACTCTCACTTACTGGCAAAACAAGAGGGCCAGTCACCATGGTTGATGGAAGTAAACAAAAATCTGCAGGAACTGGCAGGAACAAACAGAGACTTAAAAGACGAGGATGCTTAAACAAATAAGATTCCAGGACAAACCACTACGAAGGAAGACAGATGACCTCCGGACAAAGGAGAGGAAGGAACAACGTAACCAGAAAATATGCAAACATCAAAACCCACGCCCAAACGCAGTAGTTGAGTATCGTGGTCCTTAGTCGGTCTATAAATAATAATAATAATAATAATAATAATAATAATAATAATAATAATAATAATAGCCGCCTCTGTGGTGTAGTGGTTAGCGTGATTAGCTGCCACCCCCGGAGGTCCGGGTTCGATTCCCGGCTCTGCCACGAAATTTGAAAAGTGGTACGAGGGCTGGAACGGGGTCCACTCAGCCTCGGGAGGTCAACTGAGTAGAGGCGGGTTCGATTCCCACCTCAGCCATCCTCGAAGTGGTTTTCCGTGGTTTCCCACTTCACCTCCAGGCAAATGCCGGGATGGTACCTATCTTAAGGCCACGGCCGCTTCCTTCCCTCATCCTTGCCTATCCCTTCCAATCTTCCCATCCCCCTACTAGGCCCCTGTTCACTATAGCAGGTGAGGCCGCCTGGGCGAGGTACTGGTCATACTCCCCAGTTGTATCCCCCGACCAAGAGTCTGAAGCTCCAGGACACTGCCCTTGAGGCGGTAGAGGTGGGATCCCTCGCTCAGTCCGAGGGAAAAAGCCGAACCTGGAGGGTAAACAGATGATGATGATGATGATAATAATAATAATAATAATAATAAATTGTACATCGAATGCGTCAGAATGATGTCTGTTAAATTTATTAAGTGCTTTCGCTGTGAGGAGAAACAAAGTGAAAGGCAAGATAATCATAAACACGGTGAAGATTTCGGAGCATTTCAAGTTTTATGACAGGGATTCATTAATATAGCTGTCAAAAGTGAAGTCGAGATCTTTATTATTTGTGATGAAACAAAGTAATATTTCTTGAAGGAAGCTGTCTTCATCTTGTAGTATAAAGTGATAGTTTGAACAAAACCTGTGTGTTTCTTCTACGATCGTGAGTGATGAGCTAGACATAAACAATCTTCTCATGCCATTTATTAAATAGCAGAACTTTGCGAATGATGCAAGTTATTACTTGAAGATAAGAACTCACACACTTTCAGACAGGGAATGTTGAGTGAGAAAACAGAAAGTGGCACACTCAGAACTAGAATACGTGAGAGATTATCTGATCCTGTAGTGATTAAGGACAGATGGTAAGCTTGGAAAAATTAAAACTAATGCAGCTGGGCTTCTGTACACAGTAGACTAATCAAATTTTCACCACAAAAATGTCCAAAGTTAATAGTATAAACTACGCTACTAACCCCATGACACTAGAGCCCTGAAGGCCTGCAGATTACGAGATGTCATGTGGTTAGCACGACGAATTCTCTCGTTATTCATGGCTTTGTAGACCGGGGCCGCTATCTCACCGCCAGATAGCTCCTCAATTCTATTCACGTAGGCTGAGTGGACCTCGAACCAGCCCTCAGATCCGGGTAAAAATCCCTGACCTGGCCGGGAATCGAACACGGGGCCTCCGGGTAAGAAGCAGGCACGCTACCCCTACACCACGGGCCGGCTTTTAATAGTATCAATTTTTAAAATCCTAATAAAATTAGTTCACTTGCAATAGATATTTTGAAAATACATAAAGTTAATTTCGTTTTACGCATTCTTCTCTTTAGGCACAATTTTCCAAAAAAAAAAAAAAAAAAAAAAAAATTATCTACCAATTTTTTGGATTGGATAATATAATCAATATAATATAATATGTGCTCAAATAAACAAAAATAATTTAAAAAGACCTATTATTTAGAATTTTTTTTCTTTTTACGTAATTTATTCTTCTTGCTATTTTGCTTTACGTCGCATTGACACAGATAGGTTTTATGGCCACGATTACAGAGGAAAGGCCTAGGAATGGGAAGGAAGCGGTCGTGGCCTTCACTAAGGTAAAGTCCCAGCATTTTCCTGGTGTAAATATGGGAAACCACGGAAAACCTTCTTCAGGGCTGCCCAAGCTCACAGCTGCGCGCCCCTAACCGCACGGCCAACTCGCCCGGTTTTACGTAATTTATTCCGCGTAACATTTTGCTAATATTAATTTAAATAGTTGACACTGGAAAGTATGAGTTCTTTCTTATCAATCTAATTCTCCTGTCAGAAATGAATCCATTTTTCTTCTAGTAGGAACTAACTAAAGTCTAGACCTGACACGCTTAAAAGTTTACATACCGGGCGAGTTGGCCGTGCGTGTAGAGGCGCGCGGCTGTGAGCTTGCATCCGGGAGATAGTAGGTTCGAATCCCGCTATCGGCAGCCCTGAAAATGGTTTTCCGTGGTTCCCCATTTTCACACCAGGCAAATGCTGGGGCTGTACCTTAATTAAGGCCACGGCCGCTTCCTTCCAACTCCTAGGCCTTTTCTATCCCATCGTCGCCATAAGACCTATCTGTGTCGGTGCGACGTAAAGCCCATAGCAAAAAACAAAAGTTTACATATAATAAATAACAATATGTTATTTGATAATCTTTTATTTTTACAACATTGCACATTCACACACACAGTATAGCGATAGACTGAACTACCAGAGCTCCATCTGTGATGGTTAGCTGGTGTAGTTGTGGGGCCCCAACCACGCCCCCAACAAAAGCGTGACGACCAACCACACGAAGAAATTCACCAAGAAGTCGCGACGTACGTCGGCCCACAGTTCGGTACGAGACAACGAATATCCACCAACGGCGGAACAGGGGAAGAAGGGGAAGAGGGTACCAAATGGTGAAAGGGGGGGAGGGGGGCAGCGAGAGTAGTTCCTTGGTCGGTGGAAATCGCCGTCTCGTGTGCCAGAACTCGCTGTCGACGTGTGTCCCAGAAGCTGACTATAGTATCTATGAGATACTGTAATAGTGCTTCTGGACCTTGAAGGCTCGGCTTGAGGGTGAATCTCACTGTCGCCTCCGCGTCAGATCCTCTCGCCGCAAGAAGCATTACTGGGCTATGATCTTACATCTGTTGAATGCGGACCGTACAGGGAACGTGTCTCCACCGGATCAAAACGGATGAATATTTGCATTTCTTAAACACATTAAGGGCAATCTGGTGCCATCATATGATCAGGGAGTAGAAACATACCAGTATCTAAGCTAGACTAGGGTAGGAAATTTCCTGGTGCCTTATGTGGAACATGTCTTAACGAAATGCCTTCCATTGCCATTTTTCTGACATTTACTATATTGTTATTCCTATAGATGAAATGTTTATCAATCTAATTCTTCTAACATAAAATATTTTCTGTCTGTTGAACACATACATTCAGAATATAATGTACAGTACAACACTACAGTCCGCCTCTGTGGTGTAGTGGTTAGTGTGATTAGCTACCACCACCGGAGGCCTGGGTTCGATTCCCGGCTCTGTCACTAAATTTGGTGCAACGGCTGGAACGTGGTCCACTCAGCCTCGGGAGGTCAGCTGTGTAGAGGTGGGTTCGATTCCCACCTCAGCCATGCTCGAAGTGGTTTTGTGTGGTTTCCCATTTCTCCAGGCAAATGCCGGTATGGTACCTAACTTAAGGCCACGACCGCTTCTTTCGCCCCCCCCCTTCCTTGTCTATCCCTTTTAACATTCCCATCCCCCCCACAAGGCTCCTGTTCGGCAAAGCAGGTGAGGCCGCCTGGGCGAGGTACTGGTCATTATCCCCAGTTGTATCCCCGACCCAGTCTGAAGCTCCAGGACACTACCCTTGAGGCGGTAGAGGCGGTATCCCCCGCTGAGTCCGAGGAAAAAACCAACCCTGGAGGGTAAACAGGTGAAGCAGAAGAAAAAGAAGAAGACGAAGACGTACAACACACTAACATACCTGTAAAAATACATGCTATCAGAGGTAGAATGACTTGTTTCGTTCTATAAGAACATCCCCAGATTCTATCAAATCGATTTAAATCATATGTAAAATATTGCTCACGTTGCGTAAAATAGTCAATGGTAACGGATTGTTGATGCTAGGAAAAAATAATAAATGCATTAGTCCTCTAATGTCAGTTTAGTAAAATATGGAATTTTTTACGTTATCTTAGCTACTGTCGTCTGTTACCTGCAACAACTGTGTCCGGGCTGCGTATGGACATCAGTAGCAGAGAAAAGCACAGAAAATGTCCAAAATTTACTAAAGTGACAATGGAGGACAACTGCTTTGATTATTTGTTCATATCATCACCAATCCATAAGCATTGACTAGTTTACATAACTTTATATAAAATAATAATAATAATAATGTTATTGGATTTACGTCTCTCTAACTACCTTTACGGTTTTCACAGACGCCGAGCTGCCGGAATTTAGTCCTTCGGGAGTTCTTTTTATATGCCAGTAAATCTACCGACACGAGGCTGACGTATTTGAGCACCTTCAAATACTACTGGATTGAGCCAGGATCGAACCTGCCAAGTTGTGGTCAGAAGGCCAGAGCCTTAACCACTCATCCCGGCTTATAACAACGTTAACAGTATCGTGCATACATACGCATGTGTGAGGGTGTTCTTGTAGAAGGAAACAATTCATTATTTGTTTAATATTGTGTATTTTTTACAGGTGTGTTATCATCATCATTGGTGTTCTGCCACATGGCAGGTCTTCACATGGCAGCTTCCCACACAATCCTGCCTCTTGCCACCCTCTTTGTTTCCTCATACTTGTATACTATCCTGATACTGTCCAGCATCTGATATCTTCTTCGTCCTCTGTCGTTTTCCAGTTACCGTTCCTTCTATAGAATCTACAAACAAGCAATCTCTCCTCATCCAATGACCAATCCAATTGTGCTTTTTCTTCTTGATTACTTTTAATATATTTCTCTCTTCCCCAACTCTTCTCAATAATTCGTCATTCTTTACTTTTCTATCCATTGTATACTTTTCATCCTCCTCTAAATCCACATCTCAAATGCTTCCTGTCTTCTTTCGTCCCATTTTCTCAATGTCCATGTCTCAGCTCCATACAGTGCCACGCTCCATACAAAGAACTTCACGAATCGCTTCCTCAAGTCTCTGCCCATGCCCCCACAAAACAGTCTACTCTTCTTATTAAATGCTTCCCTCTCAATCGCAAAACGAGTTTTCACCTCTCTACTGCACCTCATTTTCCTCTGAAAATCACTTTGGCATGTCTTTTGGCCAATTCCGGTCGTCTTTCGATCAATGCGTGATTTAAATTAATCGTTTGTTGGCGTCAGCGTTGTGCATTAACGGTTTTGCCGGGCTTCAGAGTTCATAATACACGATACCGCTCTGGTCCCACCAGACACAAAGCATGATCTTCTTGCCGAAGCGATTTGGCCTTGGTGTTGAAGGACAGGCTTCGCCACGATTTTCTCCGCTTCGGGTTTTCAAAATAAATCCATTTCTCGTCACCCGTCACAATTCGGTACAGCAATGGCTTTCTTTCGTGGCGTTGAAGCAGCATTTCACTAGTGACTTTGCAATTTTACATTTGCCGTTCATTCAAATCGTGTAGGACCCATTGACCGAGTTTATTGACCTTCCCCATTGCTTGTAAACGTCTGCTGATTGTTTCTTGTGACACATTTAATGCGTGTGCCTATTGCTGTTGAGTTTGAGTCCAGAGCGCGCACTGTCTTTCACATTGATATCACCACGTTTAAATTTTCTCACATGTTCTTATCGATGAAGCGTGTTCACCCTATGTTTCTACCGGCAAACGATGACTTCCACAGCCTTTTTCTTTTGATTAAATAAGAAAAGCAATACCTGCCGCAAATGTTCATTTTCAGGCACAAACGTCGACATGATCACTGAACGATACAACACAGACACCAGTGTTTGGCGGACTCAGCTTTTGTGTTTTGGTAGGTTAATGTCAGACGAACAAACTGACGTATGTGTCAAATTCATACGCTGCATACTGTTCACTGGCGCCATCTCTTAGTGAAACCGGAAAAGACATGCATACACCTGGTATTCCATACCGGACTCCTCTAGTATTAGCTCTGCATGCTGGTAATAACACAAAGTTATCGTCACCATAAGATCTATCTGTGTCTGTGCGACGTAAAGCAAATAGCAACAATAACACAAAGTTAGTGCTGATAATCAGAAGGAATTCATCTTAAAAAAGAGAATTAAGCATCTCCAGAGGAAGTTACTAGTAAGATCCATGATTAAGTTGAGCATGTGAACATATACAGTAAGTAGTTATTGAAGAATTACATACGTATGACTTACATATTTGTAAAAATAATGTGGCAAGCCTGCAGATGTTTAACATGTTTATAGCGATATATTTCGCAGCTTGTACACTGAACAGTTGACATCTTTTATTTTTGGTTATAACTGGTAATTGCTACAGAGTTTGATATGCAGTAATTTTCGCGGCGGATTACTGAAAGGACACTTACCGCAAATAAACACAAACGTTTGAGATATTGTTTACGTCACTGACGAACCAACCAAATTTTGAAGTAATGTCCTCATGCCATTATTAACTATAAAATACTTCCTACGTATTTTTCACAGATTACTTTGAAAACATGAAACGCTATATCTTAGGGTAATTTGCATAAAATATATATAGCACCTAAGCACCGTTATCAGTCAGTAAACACAATGAACAGTCCTGAAGCACCGCAGTAATGAATACACGTTTCAAATTATTTATTTAAACGATACATTCCTAATTAAATTACATTAATTACCAGTTAGAAACCCATGTTCAGAGACAGCTGATCCCTATCAATCTACACCAGCGCCGCGTAGTGAAGGAACATATCAAGCAGCACAAGTCGTCACATTGTACATTTTTATTCATCCTGTACATCATTTCGGTTACTCTTCAAATGACTAATTTCTGCGCGTTTCACGCTCCGCACTGAGTGACTGACACCCACGCAGACCGACAACGAACCTACCGGTACCATGCCAACGTCCCTGGCTACTTGCCAGCAGGGAAGTAACATAATGCCATTTCCGTCATCATTCCCGTAAACTCGTGGTTGCTCGTTGGGTAGAAGGCGAGAGAGGGGTCAAGCTGCCATTCTGCAGGATATTTGCAGAATATCGTAGTAGGTTTCAATCGTCTTCGAATAGCACTAATGGTAACAGTACCGCGGAGTGTAGCCCATTATTTCACACAGTAAGTTGTTTTATGACATTAGCTATTTTTAATATACTCATGTTCTATTTCCGTTTTCTGCTTTAATTTCTTCCCCTTGCCTTGCATCTTTAGGCTTAAGTAATTACATCTTAAGTCACCATCTTATCTAAGGATCCCTGTGCTTAAATTTCTCCTCTGTTTCCGCTTTCGTAAATCAGTCATTCATATCATCACAATTTAGTGAGGGACATTTCATTTTTCCAATATATCCACTCGGTGTTTACGTACATATTTGTCCTATCCGGCTGTCCGATCTACAATTAACGTCAACTTTCTTAACTTCCTTAATTTCTCCGTATAGATCCGAGTACTAATCCAGAAACTGGACTCTGTTTCCTTTGAGGAAAAATATCAAAATTAGGAGCCAATTTTAATTAAGTGTAGACCTTCATTTCGGGATAATTGGTGGCTAAACGGTAAGTCGTATCACGAAACAGATAGTGCAATTGCCGCTCATTTGGAGAGACCTAGAACTTTGGTCCTATGACTTTTCGTGGTATCTCGATCCCTTGTACGTTTTATAGAGCTGACTTCTCGATTATAATCAAATTTCCCCAACTCGATTGTAACTGGCATTAGGAAAGGAAAATGGGCCTGTCTTTATAATGAAAACTCCACATCTACAGTGTGAATCGCAGTAGGCAAATGAGCCTGAAATTATAGTAGAACTCCCAAACTCGATTAAGAATGGCACTAAAAATGTGGCCTCCCCAACGCGCACCTTTCATCGGAAACAAGGTATGGAGTCTTCTCCGCGTCGTTTCTCGGATAACGTTAAGAGACATGCAATTTAATATTATTTTACTGCATGTACAGTAATTTACGTAGAAATCCACACACAATGTAGAATACCGTAGCGAAGCACGGGTACAGATGCTGGTTTTAAATATAGCAGTACGTCTACTGAATAATAGTATTAATGGTGATGATCATGATAATGAGATTGGGTTAATGAAAGTAAGAAATAAAGAAGTGATTAAAACGATGGCAAGGATGGTAACAACGTCGTGTAATTATCATTAGTAATTTAATTACTACATAATCAAATTTGAAACTTGCTTAGTGCCTAAATCATGGACAAAATCTAGCTCCATATTTTTCACGGCCATTTTGTTATACGTTTTGCATATTCTGTGAAGTGGTGAGTTATTGTAACTTGCTGTTTTCATATTTTCAGAGTAAAACGTCAATGAAACTCGCATTTTCACCTGTGGGACATTGAATTTTAATAATGAAATAAAATACGAATCTGCACGAGATTTAAGAGATTTAAGATGGGCATCTATGAGTAGACACTCGAAGCTTACACAGGAAGGAAATTCACCATACTTTCTCATGTATAGAAATTTTAGGGAACATTTCTATGCTTTTCCTATAATTTCGATATCTTTATTGTTACATGAATTCCATATAACAGTAGCGTATTCAAGTCTAAAGCGTACTAATGTATCGTAGAGTGTAATAATTGTAGTTTATTCCATTAAATGGTTTTACAATACGGTACGCATGACGAATCCCAGCATTTTATAAGTGCTGATGGAAGTGTTACGTATTTTTTTAATCCATTGCAGGTGAACTAATTACATTACGATTTTAAAATGTAAAACCACTTTTAGAGAAATAAGACAGTGCAGAAGATGGCAGGGGCATATCCAGCAGTTGTATGAGGGTAAAGACTTAGATGATTTGGTTCTAGGATAAGAGGCTGTTGATGCTGATGGAATGGGAGGCCCAATTTTGGGGTCAGAATTCAACAGAGTTTTAAGAGACTTAAACAGAAACAAGGCACCTGGAATTGATGACATTCCCTCTGAATTACTTACAGCCTTAGAAGAAACCAGCATGCAAGAGATATGAGGCTGGAAAAGTGCCATCTGATATTAGACTGAAAGTCGGTGTTGAAAAGTGTGAAAACTACCACACCTTTAGTTTAGTAACCCACGCCTGAAAAATTTTAACACGTATTATTTACAGACGAATGGGAAAAAAAGTTGAAACTGAGTTGGGAGAAGATCAGTTTGACTTCAGAAAAAAAATGTAGGAACACGTGAAGAAATCTTGACTAAGTCTGATCTTAGAGGATCAAATTAAGAAGGACAAGCCCACATAAATATAGAAAAGGTATTCGATAATATTGATTGGACCAAGCTATTTTGTATTCTGAAGCTGATCGGGATCATATATCAAAAACGAAGAATTATCTACAATCTGCTTAAAAATCAGTCTGCAGTGATATGAATCGAGGGCTTTGGAAAAGAATCAGCAATCCAGAAAAGAATGAGGCAAGGTTGCAATTTGCCTCCCTCCTTTTCAATATTTATATAGAACAGGCAGTAAAGGAAAACAAACAGGAATTTGGAAAGGGAATCACAGTCCAAGGAGAGGAAATCAAAACCTCGGGATTTGCCGATGATATCGTTATTTTATCTCAGACTGCAGAAGATCTGGAGAAACTGCGAATGGACGGAGTCTTAGAGAAGAAGTACAGGATGGAAATAAATAGTCCGAAACAAAAGTAACGGAGTGTAGCCGAACGAAGTCAGGTGATGCAGGCGAAGTGAGATTAGGAAGTGAAGTCTTAAATGAAGTAGGTGACTATTGTTACTTGGGTAGTTAAAATAACTAGCAATGGCAGAAATAAGGAGGAAATAAAAGGCAGACTAGCACAAGCAAGGAAGGTCTGTCTTAGGAAAGGAACTTTGCTCACTTTGACCATTGATACAGAAATTGGAAAAATGTTTTTGAAGACTTTCACCTGGAGCGTGGCATTGCATGGAAGTGAAACATGGATGATAACTAGTTCAGAAAGAAAGAGAATAGGGGCTTTTTAAATGTGGTGTTACAGAAGAATGCTGAAGGTGAGATGGATAGATCGATCACGAATCAAGAGATACTGGATCGAATTGGTGAGAGGAGATCGATTTGGCTAAATTTGACGAGAAGAGATAGAATGATAGGACACATCTTAAGACACCCAAGACTTGTTCAGTTGGTTTTGGGGGGAAGTGTAGAGGGTAAGAACGGTAGGAGTAGGCAAGGTATGAATATAACGAGTAGATTAGAGCAGACGTAGCATGCAGCAGTTACGTAGAAATGAAAAGGTTAGCACAGGATAGGGTGGCACGGAGGGCTGCATCATACCATTCTACGTACCGATGACTCCAAAAACAACAACAACAACAACAAAAACAAAAACAACAGCAGAAGCAGCAGCAGCAACAACAACACCAGTTAAGTACATTTTACATGCATGTGGTGAAAATTTAATATTTATATTGTGAACAGTAACTCAGCTGTATTTGTTCGAATGTTCCATAAAGGAGGCTGTACAATGATAGAAATTACCTACATGTTGTCCTTAATGGCGTTTAATGACATTACCAACACAACTCCTACCCGACTATTAAGTTGCATAGTGCATTTCGTTGAATATGTTACCTGCATTCTTTCGGAGTCTTTCACGCGCTTCCATATGGTTACGTTTCACTTTGCGCCCTTCTCTTCCATTGTTATGCAAAGCAGGATTACAACCTATCATTTAAGAAAATATCCGGGTTATTAAACTGAGTGATCGACTTTCTTTGCATCCAGTACATGATCAGATTGTAGCTCATTATTTAACCTGCAGTAGCCGCGTGACAAATGTGTAATAAATAGTCGCGCGATGAGATATTTCCTTTCACCTCAGTGATTTGACCTGATTTTAAACGTCAAATGAAAGGACAGAATAGTGTCTACGATGTATGACCACCATGAAGTATCTCTGGAAAGTGAAGATACCGGAGCCTATGATTGATTAGACTTCAAGTTTTGTTCAATCTGTGGACCACTGTAAAGCATATCTCGTCACAAATTCGATGTTTATCTGACAAAATAATTTAAGGCCCAGTTTCTTCAACGAATATTAAGTGTTAACACTGCTGTTAATTAGATGTAACACATAATTTTAAAAAATGACCGCCTCATCAAGAGTTGTTAATTTTAACAAAATTGTTAATATTTGTATAAAATTAACATGACACCAGCCCTATGTTAAACCTCTTAAAATCTGTTAAAATTTCAAAATGGCAGTGTCTAAAAGAAACAAATTTGAAGCTACACTGCTGTATGGAAACTATACATCGTCACTATTCGGGAAAAAGGTTATATCTCACAATACTCTTTCTATCCATTATTTTCCTTAAGACTTTTCACGCCTCCCAGCCACATATGGATATGCAGTCCATCAGAACAATTTTCGTTGTGTTCATTCCTGTATGCTAACGTGTAAAGGCAAATGAACCTTAAGTACATTATACTGTAGAAGTGCGGAAATAAGTCATGCAAACATTAATTCCTAGAATGCGGTGTGGCAAAGTTCATTTTCCTTTATACTTAAGCAAAGTAAAATTAACACAACGAATATTGTTCTGATTGACTAACTATCCGTATGTTGCTGGGAGACGTGACCAGCCTTAAGGAAAATAAAGGTTGGAAATAACATGGTGAGATATAAACTTTTACCCTAACAGCGACAATATAAAGTGAAGAGAGCAAAGGATGACCCTTACTAAGAAAAAAAAAATGTCTTTTTACAGTTGTCAAAAGATTTCTACAAAGACCTAATTACCAAAGCCATAATGAATAAGATACTAAAAGAAATAGAAAATAGGTTAGAGTTTCCTACAGATTGCAACTTATTAGTATCTCCAGTGCAGGAGTAGCTTATAGTTCCTATGTTTCAGACTCTTTTGATGTATTTGTACGCGGCTACTCTCATGAGTGCAAGACAATAGTGTTTAGAATTTCACAAAGAGTTTTCGCTGTCATTGCAGCCTCGACAAGCCATTACATTAATTTCTCCGCAGTATATAAATGCCCGAAAATCATTCAAGACAAATAGCTTTTAACACATTTTCCCGATGTTGAAAGAGCCAAGAGTATGGTTTCAGTGCATGAGACCCTCTCCAGGATTACTTGATTGAGAACTGGAAAAAATCCAAAGAAAGGAGCTCGATTTGTTCTGGGTGATTTCCGACAAAAGAGTAGCGTTACGAAAATGTTGCAAAGTTTGGGCTGGGAAGTACTGGGGGAAAGGAGACGAGCTGTTCGACAAAGTGAAATGTTCCGAGCTGTCAGTGGAGAGATGGCGTGGAGTGACAATAGTAGACGAATAAGTTTGAGTGATGTTTTGGAAGTAAGAAAGATTGCAATATGAAGATAAAAGTTGGAATTCAAGAGAATTATTTGGAGCAAATATTCGTTTATAGGTAGGGGAGTTAGGGATTGGAATAATTTACCGAGGGAGATGTTCAATAAATTCATGCAATCATTTAAGAAAAGGCCTGGGTGACTGCCCCAAATGCAGATCAATGTTGATTGTTTATTGTTGATTGATACTATGCTTCAGACTCTTTTCATGTAATTTTAGGCGACTACGCTCATGAGTGCAAAACAAGGATGTTTAGAATTGTGCAAAGAGTTTCCGCTGCATTGGCAAGGCATTACATTACTTTCCCCGCAGTAAAAATGCGCAAAAATTATTCAATGATCACATTTTTCCAGTGTTGTAGAAGCCTTAGATTGCACTCATATAAAAATATATTGAATATTGCGATATAACCGACTGTTCGTTTATTTTTCAAGCACACCCACATAGTTTCAAATTAAATCTATAATAGCGTTTGTAGTGGTATTCATTACAATAACACTTCTGTTACCTCTTATGTGGTTTACGTCTTCAAAGACACCGCTAACCATGACCTATAATGTCAACCATGAGTGACAACATTCATGTCCAAATATCGCCAAGGGCGCTTTATGTGAAGAAACAAAAGCTCACTGCCAAGCGTGTTCAGAAATCTCATGGAAACGTGCTAATTTGTCTTTAAGAATTGTTTCGGAACAAAAGTTGGAAATGTGCTCCTGAAACAGTGGATTTTTAACTAACGTGTAAAATTATTAACAATTAATTGTTAGTTAACATTTGTAACACAGAGTTGGAGAAAACGGGCATAAAACAGTACACCCGGAGCAATGCTGACAGGCCCTTATTTCAGAAAATGGTTACCCGATATAATTCCAGTTCCTCTATCAGTTGTAACAGAAAATGAAAACTTCGAAATTGACATGCAGCAGGCTAAACGATGCCAGATCAAAACGTCGTCTCATGGTAGTTGTGATCATAGATTATTATTAACCCAGTGTAGACATACACTTGATTAGTCTGGGAAGCACCTTCTGGATTTGTGATTTATAGAACTTTTCTTGTAATATTCTTTGAATCACATTCTTCTTCCTGTTCTCGATCAAGTTACTTACGGTCGACACTCTATGCAAATGAAGCCCAGTTTTACGGTTGGATGCCTTTCTTGATGTCACGTTACGTTGAAGAATTCATTCACGTTGCGTGTTTCTGTGATGGTTTGTAGAGTGTTAAGAGACCTCAAACACCCAGCCGCGAGACTTTTTTTTTTTTTTTTTTTACTATTTGTTTTACGTCACACCGACACAGATAGGTCTTCAGAAAGATCTCCAGTGGGGTAATCACATAAACGGGTTTGTAAATAAAGGGTACAGATCTTTGCACATGGTTATGAGGGTGTTTAGGGGCTGTAGTAACGATATGAAGGAGAGGGCGTATAAGTCTCTGGCAAGACCTCAACTAGAGTATGGTTCCAGTGTATGGGACCCTCACCAGGATTACCTGATTCAAGAACTGGAAAAAATTCAAAGAAAAGCAGCTCAATTTGTTCTGGGTGATTTCCGACAAAAGAGTAGCGTTACAAAAATGTTGCAAAGTTTGGGTTGGGAGGAATTGAGAGAAAGAAGAAGAGCTGCTCGACTAAGTGGTATGTTCCGAGCTGTCAGAGGAGAGATGGCGTGGAATGACATTAGTAGACGAATAAGTTTGAGTGGCGTTTATAAAAGTAGGAAAGATCACAATATGAAGATAAAGTTGGAATTCAAGGGGACAAACTTGGGCAAATATTCATTTATATGAAGGGGAGTTAGGGATTGGAATAACTTACCAAGGGAGACGTTCAATAAATTTCCAATCTCTTTGAAATCATTTAGGAAAAGGCTAGGAAAACAACAGATAGGGAATCTGCCACCTGGACGACTGCCCTAAATGCAGATCAGGATTGATTGATTGATTGATTGATTGATTGATTGATTGATTGATTGATTGATTGATATGGCGATGATGGGATAGGAAAGGCCTAGGAGTGGGAAAGAAGCGGCCGTGGCCTCAATTAAGGTACAGCCCCAGCATTTGCCTGGTGTGAGAATGGGAAACCATGGAAAACCATTTTCAGGGCTGCCGGCAGTGGGATTCGAACCCACTATCTCCCGGATGCAAGCTCACAGCTGCACGTCTCTACCGTACGGCCAACTCACCCGGTAAGTATAGCCCCGAGGGAGAACAACCCCACTGTTTGGAGCCCTGAAGATGGTTTTCCGTGGTTTCCCATTTTCACTCGAGGAGAATGCAAAGGATGTGCCTTAATTAAGTCCACAGCCGCTTCCTTTCCACTCCCAGGCCTTTCTTATCCCATCGTACCAAAATTAGAAGAATGTATTATATACGGAACTGGAAAAGATCCAAAGGAAAGCAGCACGATTCGTTTTATGTGATTTCCGACAAAGGAGTAATGTTAAGAAAATGTTGCAAAGTTTGTGCTGGGAAGACTATACCTCTAATAACTAAAGTTAAGATCTGAATGCTAGGGCTGGAGGGAGGAGCATTACACGTGCTATTTCACGATGTTGCCACATACCAGCATTCCTTTCTCTTACCTCTCGCTTCCGGCTCACTTGTTCTCTCATTCATTCGGACCGCTGCGATCTGTTGTAGACTACCTGACCAGGCTGTGACTGACTTGGTCTCATGTTACGTTATCTGAACTGCTTGCGACAAGATCCAACTCAGAAGTGAGAGGTTTGGCACCTTCAAGCAAGACAAGCTGGCCAGAAGATGTATCTCCATGGCAACCGCAGTCGTCCCACCATCGTTTCCGTGGCAACCATACTCTCCACTCCCTTTATCCCACCCCGGCAGGCAGTAAACGGACCTCCCTCTAAGAACTGTCAGATTTTAACTTTAGATATTAGAGGTATAAAATAAGGAGATGAGGTGCTCAACCAAGAGGTATATTCCAAGCTGTCCGTGGAGAGATGGCGAGGAATGGCGTTAGTAGACAAATAAGCTTGATATGAGCTTTTAGAAGTAGGAAAGATAATACTGTATGAAGATAATGAATGTTGGAATTCAAGAAGACAAATTGGGGCCAATAAGAAGTTTTGAAATCATTTAAGAGAAGACTAGATAAAAAAATGATAGGAAATCTGGGCGCCAGCGACAGCACTACATGTAAATCAGCGATGACTGATATGTGATTTTGTCTTTGCAAAAATAAAGACAGTTTACACTAACAATGTGAAAATGGTCCGCTTCTGTGGTGGAGTGGTTAGTGTGATTAGCTCCCACCTCTGGATGCCCAAGTTAGATTGCCGGCTCTGGCACGAAATTTCAGAATTTGTACCAGGACTGGAACGGGTCCACTCAGTCCCGGGAGGTCAAGAAAGCAGAGGGGGTATGATTCCCGTCTCAGCCATCCTTGAAGTGCTTTTCCCACTTCTCCTCCACGTAAATACCGGAATGGTACCTAACTTAAGGCCACGGTCGCTTCCTTCCGTCTTCCTTGCCTATCCTTTCCAATCCTCCTCATTCCCAGCAAGGCCCCTGTTCAGCATAGCAGGTGAGGCCGCCAAAGAGAGGTTCCTCCTTCCCACTTGTATTTCCGACTAAATGTCTCACGCTCCAGGACACTGCCCACATAAATAAATAAATAAATAAATAAATAAATAAATAAATAAATAAATAAATAAATAAATAAATAAATAAATAAATAAATGTTTTACGAGTGTGAAAAAGCACCAAGAAAACCTATCAGTTATATTTCACATGTTATAGGACAAACTGCAAATGTACACATACACAATGCACACGAGGCGTATGGCGAAATTTGTTCAAGTCCGTAAATGCCTCTACAACGCGATAACAAGATTTGAGAGTCCTGCTGCCACTCACAAGTGTTCTGCTTTCGGCTCTGTTAAATGACTAACGGATAGGTCTACAACCGATCATTACAAACAGGTCTGAGTGGGAAGATAAGTTATGTCTCAAGCACCTCGGGTGTGTCAGTTCGGGTAGGAACTACATTGTGTGTCTCGCCCACTGGAGGGAAACGTTCTTATTGAGCTGTCGTCAATACTGGATAGCGGTTGTCAGGCAAATTTTAAATCAAAACCTCCCGTGGAACACTTTCACGCTGCAGGATTCAGTTTACACTAACAATGTGAAAATGGTCCGCTTCTGTGGTGGAGTGGTTAGTGTGATTAGCTCCCACCTCTGGATGCCCAAGTTAGATTGCCGGCTCTGGCACGAAATTTCAGAATTTGTACCAGGACTGGAACGGGTCCACTCAGTCCCGGGAGGTCAAGAAAGCAGAGGGGGTATGATTCCCGTCTCAGCCATCCTTGAAGTGCTTTTCCCACTTCTCCTCCACGTAAATACCGGAATGGTACCTAACTTAAGGCCACGGTCGCTTCCTTCCGTCTTCCTTGCCTATCCTTTCCAATCCTCCTCATTCCCAGCAAGGCCCCTGTTCAGCATAGCAGGTGAGGCCGCCAAAGAGAGGTTCCTCCTTCCCACTTGTATTTCCGACTAAATGTCTCACGCTCCAGGACACTGCCCTTGAGGCGGCGGAGACCGGGGGAAGAAACCAACCCTGGAAAGTAAATGGATTAAATAAGCAATTGTGAAGATGGACATTTGTGTTATCCTCAAGTAAACCAATGTGCTTACTTTCCTAATTTCACTGCGGACCTTGTGAAGACTCTATTATCTGTTCAGAGTTTCCTTTTAGATTCTGTAGACTGGAAGGAAAGATTCTTTAAAATCTGGACCTTTGAAACTACTGTTATGGGTTGCTATACAGCTTTCGCTATATTACGAGTGCGAGTGAGTTGTCCGTGCTGTTAGGGTTGAGCAACTGTGAGCTTGCATTCGGGAGATGGCGGGTTCGAACTCCGCTGTCGACAGCCCTGAAGATTGCTTTTCGTGGTTTCCCATTTTCACTCCAGTCAAATGCTAGGGCTGTATCTTAACTGAGGCCATGATCACGTCCTTGCTATTCCTTGCCTTATCCTATCCCATCATCACCGTAAGTCCTCTACCTCGGACTCCGTCTGCAAACAAAGTAACGTGATGTCCTTACACAAAATTCGAGCTACAAACAAATATTTGGCTGGTTATGATAATGTGGATCTACCAGAATGTTTAACACCTACACTCGCTCTCGAATTCAAGTACTGTCCTGTCACATCCATCGAAGTACAGAGAGATCATTCCTCCGCATTGAAGATTAGTTTTAACAGACAAACGCCACAGATTTATACCAGAAAATTTGAAGAAGACTGTTGGTATTGTGCGGCAAAGCAAATTATGAACTGGAAAAGTGTGGTGTGCAGTGTATAATGAAAGAAGAATATGTATTTAAGTGTGCTTCTTCACGTTTGTAGACTTTTACACGGTTTTCTTACAATCTTGCTAATTGATTTATCATGTGTACTAATGAACACACTGTCTTTTCTAGGAGACGTGTGCATATTGCTTTAACAGTGAATAGTGATAGATTGATACGTCTCGCAAACTATGCACGGATTTTTTTTATTATTTTTAAGCCATGTTTTATATATCACTGTAATTACCCAATGTTCCTATATCCTATCATCTTATTAGAATTTTCAATTTACATCCACCACAAATTTCTAAAAAGATTTCCTTGCTGAAGTGTACTGTAAATGTCAGTTAAATATAAAATTTTCTTCATACTTAAATGAGCATTTTATGGCGCTTTGAAGCATAGTTTCATGCTTATATTGGTGATTTATAAATACGATGTCTAATAGATGACATATAGCTTATAGACGTCCTTGGAATGAGAAGGTGCTGGGAATGTGAAAGCAGTAGTAGAGGTCTTACTTCTTCATTACAAGGGAGAAGTTTTTAAGGTGGAAAGTATGGTAAGAAAAGGGGCAAAAATGGTTCTGAAAATACATACAACAATGTGCGAAAACTGTGTTGATGAAAGCATTTTATTACGGTTTAAACCTGTTACATGAGCTTTATTTATCACATTTACATTTACTCTGTTCTCGTCCGACTCGTTGGCTGAATGGTCAGCGTACTGGCCTTCGGTTCAGAGGGTTCCGCGTTCGATTCCCGGCCGGGTCGGGGATTTTAACCTTAATTGGTTAATTCCAATGGCTCGGGGGCTGGGTGTGTGTGTGACTTATTCAACATTAGATATCATCCTAGGTAGGGCCCTCATCTTCACAGACATGCAGGTCGCCTAATAGGCCGTCTACGAGAAAAAGACATGCACCAGGCCTCTCCGAAGGCTATACGCCATTAATTAATTATTCTGTTCTAATAATTAATTAACATGTTATACTGGATTATACACAACATTTCGAAGTTTTTGACAGTAAGTCGCTGGCGCTTTCAGCTCAGTAGATCCTTATATAGCGAGAAACTCCTCTCGACACCTACAGAGACCAATGGAGCATATCTTGTCAGCCCTCGTAAAGGGAGTTCAGTCGAAGTTGCAAAGGTTTCCACTTGTGGATTGTTCTTTAAATTTAATTCGAATTCGTGTTAAGCAACTCTATCGGGGTTGTCCTTAAATCCTTCCATTGTTCCTTCTCCATACTTCCTTCTTAACCTTCGACACGATTTTGTGTTGTGAAAAATACGCCCTGGTCCGGACTGGTAAAGCACTAACACGGCCAACAAGAGAGTACACAGTAGATAGGTGGAACCGTTGAATTCATGCCAGTACTAACTGAACTTAGTTTAAACTGCTGAAATTGAAATTGAAATGTTGAAATATCATTGTTAAAATTTTAATTTTATTTCATAGCTGCAGATTGGCCATTCTTGGTGAGGTTGGCCGTTGTTGCTGGAATATGAATTACTGGCGGTTTCTATAAATTATATTTTTATATTGATTTATTGATAAGTGTCGAGTTCTGATCAAACAAAATGTGAAATATTTGTTCAAAGAAGGAAAAAATGCCAAATCTTTTAAAAACGCAGAAAAATATAGGATGAAAAGGTGGCGAAATATTAAGCTGCAAAAGATGCAACATTTTGTGTTTATTTCGCTTCATTTCATGCTCCCATATACTATGTTGACTTATCTGTATGAAAATAGCTGTATTTTTAAAAAAGGGTGCTGCGCGTAAAATACTTTCACTATTCATTGCTGTCTGTGTACATGTATACTTAATAAAAGGAATGAATGAGGTAAAAGATACCATATTTCCGCTTAATACTACTTGATGGACACTGACTGACATGCGTCAGAAGTGGCGGTTGGTTATCTTCCGTTTGCCTATTTCAGGCAACGCGCTGCTTAATATGCAAAACACACGAGATAAAAAGATGTGTACAAAGTGCAATAATCTACCTATCAAAGTTCAACACAATCTCACATTATCTACCGACGTGTTATCAGCCTGAAATATCTGTAAGTCATCAACATCTCACGGAGAGAAGTAACTTTACCCCTTGAACAGTGTTGCCAATTCTATGTGAATAACATTCTCCAACCTACAAATAGTGTTTCACACAAGTGGACAAAAATACCAACAATCTTCATCCGCTCGCGCGGCCTGGATTCACGTTCGTGCTCGCGCGGGCGGCAACTTGGCAACCCATTATGTTTGATCATTTCCATCAAATGTTCTCCACTTCGCCCGCAACGCTTCAAAATAATCAGGACTGCAATTCTGACAAAAATTTCACAAGTACAGTTTTGGACAAAAATACTTTTTATTGAATAATTCACATAAATATTTATTACGTTGGCTACACCATAGACATCTCCAAAATGAATTTATTTCTTCTTATATTTTGATTAGTAAAATGATAACACATTTTCAGTCCGTCAAGTTTATTTTTTCTTTACTATTTCTCCCAAAAAAATAGGTTTTTATAGAAAGACATACATACAATAAAAGGAGTTTTACATTTCTTTTAATAAAAATAATCTAGAAATTTGACTTCCCCTTCTTCATTCCCCAGTTCCTCCACAATTCGGAGAATATCTTCAAAATCACTGTATCGTTGAGGCCTGAACAAAAGATAAGGTAACTAGGTTGGTAACTCATCGTTAGTATTTTTGTCAAAGAACAATAACAGAAACAAATTAAGATATATTTCAACGCAAAAATTAACAGAAGAATCTTTATGCCACACTTGCTTACCGAAAGATGAATATAATTCCGATATAATAGCAAAAATAAGTAAATATTTACTTTCATCTTCTGTTGAGAGATGGAAAAATAATTGTCACTTCCCCTCGCAAGAAAGGAGCTCGGCTGTCACCGTCAGCTTTCGGACTGTACTGAGATGGTACGACTGAAATCGAACTCCGGCTAGCGACGTGACCCGCCCTCCCAGGCCTTTCTCAACTCTCTGGCGAGAATGTGCGACATAATACAAAAATGTGGCCAATGTGCCGTCTACGCGAACGGATGAAGCTTAAACTGATGAATTTGCATTCGGAAGATAGTGGGTTCGAACCCCACTGCCGGCAGCTCTAACGATGGTTTTCCCTTTGTTTCCCATTTTCATACCAGATAAATGCTGGGAAAGTACCTTAATTAAGGCCACGGCTGCTTCCTTCCCACTCCTAGCCCTTTTCTAACCCAGCGTATCCATAAGACCTATCTGTACCGTGCGACGTAAATTTTTAAAATAAAAATTAGTGAAAACTTTACAGAATTTCATATTTTTCCATGCGTTGTCCTAAAATAATTCGCGTACATGACACTTTATTTTAAGAAATAGTGTATAATTCGAACTTTAATAATAATATGAGCTGATTTATCTCCGCTGTTTCTGACGCTGTATTCCAGTATTAGCTTACTTTTCCCGCTTTACAGTATCTTCTTCTTCTTCTTTTTCTTTTTTCACGGGGCCTCTAAATTAGCGTCGATCTCTAAGATCTTTTGCTACCATGTTTTTCCTTCATTCTCACCTAGATATACCTACCAGTTCCCTTCACAAAGCTGCAGGTTGTTCTTATTGGGTCTTCTTGGATTTTATCTCTCTCTTCATCTGGTAGTCCTAGAGTGGAGAGTCTGATTCTACCAGCGCTTCACATTCAAAAAGTATGTGTTCAGCTGATTCCTCTGCTTCATTGCATTTCCTACATATGTTGTCTCTTATTACTCCAATTCTATGGTTTTTATTTTCAGGTGGCAGTGTCCTGTCAACAGTCCTACTACCCATCTTATATTTTCTCTACTGAATTTCAATTAGTATGCTTCTTGTTGTTTGGTCCTTTTATCAGTCACCTCCCCCCCCAGCCCCTTTTTTTTTTTTTTCTAGTTGCTTTACGTCGGACCGACACAGATAGGTCTTATAGCGACGATGGGATAGGAACGGGCTAGGAGTGGGAAGGAAGCGGCCATAGTCTTAATTAAGGTACAGCCCCAGTATTTACCTGGTGTAAAAATGGGAAACCACGGAGAATCCATTTTCAGGGCTCGTGATTTCATCCATCTTAATCGACCTTCTTTAGTCAACTCTCGGTCTTTTCCGACCCCGACGGTATTACGTTTCCGAGGCGAAGTGAGTCTTTCATTTACACGCCCTTAGTGGCCCTTGTCCTTCTTTGTCCGATACCTTCATTTTTTGAAGTGTCGGACACCTTCCATTTTACCCTCTGATAAGTATTAATTAAGGACGGTTCCTCATTTGTAATTCCTCCTAAAACAGTAATTGTTTTCAACCCTTATTGATTTGTATTGGCGATTTACATATTTTCATCGCTGGGGAAGAACTACTAATTATAAAATATCATCATCACCATCATCATCATCATTAAATCATCAGTGCTGTCAACTCACGAACTGGTGTCTTTTGAAGTCATTTAGCGACAGAATGTCAAAGATAGGGACTAGCGCCTTCGCCATTTGGTGAAAATTCTAGCGAATTTTAATTTATGACTTGATAAATTTGGCGAGCCAAGTACTCAATACTATTATTGCGCTTCGCGTAATCGCGTGGGCGCGTGATGAAACATATTAATCAATGGATTTTAAGTGATGGCATCTGACTGCGTCAATCATTCACAGGTGTGGAGCATGAGCTCGTATTATACTCGTATTTGAAAGGGTTATCAATGAGAGACCGATCCTCCCACCTACACACTTAATGGAGATAGGTAATTTCAATTTTCCTGTGAAGAGATTAAAGAGTAGATGACAATATTTAGATAATTTTTCATTAAATTATTTCGAAAGCATTCACTGTTCGATTGCTTCAATCATTCGAATGGAGTTTCGAATGAATAATGAAAAATGATGAATGGGAAAACGATAGAACAATCGATTATTTTGTATTCGATTATCCGATCACTAGTATCAAGGCATAAAAAGTGTATGTTTTACCCTGCTGATAGTAAACAATAATTCCTTCGTTCTTAATCTATACTAATATACAAAAATGAAATGGTGTGTGTCTGTGTGTGTGTTACTCAATCACGCAAGAACCACTGGTCGAATTACAAGAAATTTTGCATGAATATAGCTTATTTACGTGGTTAACATATAGACTACTTTTGATTTCGATATTTTGCGTCACTACACCATTTGGTTTCAAACGTTCATAATTCCGATAATTCGATAGCTGCAGTCGCTTAATTGCGGCCAGTATCCAGTATTCGGGAGATAGTGGGTTCGAACCCCACTGACGGCAGCCCTGAAGATGGTTTTCCGTGGTTTCCCATTTTCACACCAGGCATAATTAAGGCCACGGCCGCTTCCTTCCCACTCCTAGCTCCTTCGTGTCCCATCGTCGCCGTAAGACCTGTCTGTGTCGGTGCGTCGTAAAGCAAGTTGCATAATTCCATTTAAAATAAAAAGAGAACGCTAAGAAATAGCAAACTTTTGATGGCATATAAGAAGTTTAAAATTTAATTTCCTATACGAAAGGTCCTTATCACTTTTCGTCTATCTCCAACGTTTAGCGAGTAAAACCTAAATTTGTGCTATAAAACACGGCCTCCGCGCCACACCTCGCCTATCCCCTCCACGCGTACCTGCCGGCCGTGCATAATTTGATTATGTCCCGTTGCGAAGCACGGGTACTTCAGCTAGTACTAGAATGTTTCATTGAAAAACTGCTTCATTCATCATATGATAGGAAAACTTAACAGAAAATGTAATATGTTGAATATTAAGAATAATCTATAATTTGTGTGGCTTAACAAACGAAAAGTAAATGGAAATCGTGTGGTCAGTTGCTGACCCCTGCTATTCGTATTTACTGGCGTAACACCTTAGCATTGGTAAGAGGCTGTTAAGTGATGCCTTAAAAAAAAAGAAAGCCGACTCGGTCCATTTTGCATCAAGTCGGAGCGGTGCTGCGTGTTAGCAAGGTTAACGCTCGTAGAGAGACTGACCTCATAACAATGAAGCAGACGAACACGCCCTCCGTGCTCGCCCAAACGAGTCACGTTACCACTTTCTTCGGCCTCTGGAATTCAGTCTTCCTTCCGGACTAAACCCACACTTTGTCCATTTCACAAGGCGCACGCCTCGGGAATAATTCATTACAATCGTACACTCCCAGTCTTCTAGCAATGTCATCCCACGCCAATGCTCATAAGAATTCATATCTTCTTCTTGATTTTTTCCAGTTTGTTGCGATCCGCATATAGAGTGAAAATGGTAAGTTTTGCGACAGGATGTCCTTCACTATTGCGAGCGGCTGCGCAGTTGGATCACGTGGTTAGCAGCTTGCATTCGGGAGATAGTGGGTTCGAACACCACTTTTGACAGCCCTGAAGATGGTTTTACGTGGTTTCCCATTTTCACACCAGGCAAATGCTGGGGGTCACGGTCTCTTCTTTGTCACTCCTAGCTCTTTCCTATCCCATCGTGGCGATGAAACCTATATTTCCCGCGTTTCTCCTCCACTGTCCCAAATTGTCCTCTTCTCGAATTCCAACTTTATCTTCGTATTATGTTCTTTCGTACTTTCAAAAGATCAACTCTAGCTTATTCTTCTAGTAATGTCATCCTACGCCATCTCTCCACTGACAGCTCGAAACATAGGACTGATTGCAGAAACGGTATTTAGACGTTGTTAAACAATGCCTAAGTATGGCTGCCACACTGCAGAGACGTTATTTATCACTTAGACATTGTCTAAACCCGATGTTCAACCGACCATGTTTAAACACTGCCGAGAGCACTGTTTAACCTCAAATGAGATGAGTGAACCACAATCAGAGGTTATGTACCATGAAATATGTAATTTGTATTGTCATGTTGAGACGATTCCGAGAAGAAAGGTTAGTCCGACGACTTCTCTGTGGGTCGCCCGCTGCTAAATCGCAGCAATTCATTTGACATGTACGGGGAGATAGATCTTAAAATAAGGTTTCGCTTTACGAGAGACTTGTTTCTTGAGACTAGCAAAGTGACAGTCCGGTAACTGTCAACTTGAATACAATTCTTGGCAACCGATATATTTTATTATGTACATGGGGTAATTTCCATGGAATTATGGGTCACTTCGACTACATACATATCAGAATTACGTGTCCCGATCGTCAGAGGGCTGTCACATACATCAACCGGGAGGGATTCACTTATATTTAATGCCAAGTAAACACAGATAATAGTGAAAACTAAGAAAAAAAAGGTTGTATGGTTTTTATATATAATCGTATAAGTTTCGGCAACTATCATATAGGAAAAGACAAGTGGTGGTGATTATTGGTTAAAGAGGACTGGGGAAGAAGAGCCGTGGCCATAATAACATCCCTAGTATTTGCCTGGTGTAAAAATAGGGAAACTACGGAAAACAATCTTCACGGCTGCCGATGATGCGTTTCGAACCTACGATCTCCAGAATGCAAGCCACATCCATATGGCCCGTACAACACACTCGGTTTCACAGTACTATTGCTTCAGCTTCCCTTCGTCGAAGCTACCGTATTTATGAGTAGGCTACACTCACTGTAACAACGCTATAATGAAAGGCACACTTCCCCCTACGGTCGCGTGTCGCTTTAATCTCGATAATATTATGAGATGTAATTTCCACCGAAAGCGATACTCTTATCTGTGGGCACGTCATGCTCAGCCATATTTGAGTAATGTGTAGGAAGACAAACAGCTGACTAGCGTTCGGCGCGCGCACCGACGAATTTCACTGGTTGCGACAAACAAAGAGTTACATGAAAGATACTTCTGTCTCCATTTTCAAACCTAAATTGAAACTTTAAGCGATGTCTAGTTAAACATCGACTGAACATTGTTTTGGCAATGGAAGATCGTGATCGATTTAGACGTTGTTTAGGTAGACGATGCCTAAGGCTTTAAAACTGGTCATCGTTTCTGCAATCGGCCCATACCATTTAGTCGATCATCTCGTCTTCTTACTCCCAAGTCCTTCCAATACAAAGTTTGCAACATATTCGTAACACAGCTCTTTTGTTAGAAATCACCCAGATCAAATCATGTTGCTTTCCTCTGAATCGTTTCCATTTCTCGTATCAAGGAATTCTAGCGTGGGTAGCTATAATCTCAGGTGCCTAGAAGCAAAGTCAGCAATCTCCATTTTTTTCATAACTTACCTTATGGCAGTAAGGGATTCTCCTCTATGTTTTCTAGCAGTTTCCAACGGCTATGAGATGCAAAAGCAGCTCTAAGTGGGTTAGTTACCCCACTGAAAATTGGGGTTAGAAACAAAGGCTGCAAACTCCATGATCATTTCTTACAATCCGAGAAGCAAAGCCTGCAATATCCACTTTGGCCAATCAGAGATCCCATTTGGTCATGCGACTGGCAGCCATCGCTTTTATTTTCTTACACTACAGTACGCCATACCCATAGTGGTATGTTTTGTGTTTATGGTGCTTCTATGATAGTAGCTATTATAAAACACCAAGCAAATGGTTCTGAAACTCATGCAATCACACAGCAAAAAAAAAAAAAGAAACTTATCAATACTAAGAAAATTGCTGGTGTCAAACGACTGCTTGAAATTCACTTTAGTGAGAACTGGCGTCAGAATGAAAAAATGAATGTTCACAAGCCTCTAATTGACAATGTCAATCCATCCGATTTACCTAACGAGGCAGACAATAATGACTGTTCATGTGAACTAATGGAAGAGTCTCCAGAATTGTGTGTGTAGAAGATAACTTACGTTTTATTTATGTAGTTCCAACAAAACGGACCCAAAAAGCTGGGAGTGTTGATTTTGTGAAACACTATGTCAGAGTATACTTTATTGCACATATACTGTAATAATCTGTTGCAATCCATATTTTAATTTCAAGCCTTCAAATAAATTCAGAGCTCTGCTAGAAACCCGACTTTCTTCCCCATGTGGGGTCCAAAGCAAATACTTTAATACACCAACAGTGCGAACAGTTAAGGTCGTGACATCTAGCGTGTAGATGTGACAAGCCCAGCAAGTGCATACTTGTCTATGCTACAGTTGAGAGGAATGAGTCTCCACTCATTGGAAATATTTTTGTTATAATTGAACAATTATAATAATTAAGAATTAAATTTTAAAATATGAAATGCCTACTTCGCGTCCGCCTCTATTGTGTAGTGGTTAGGTCCGGATTCGTTTCCCGGCTCTGCCAGGAAATTTGGAAAGTGGTACGAGGGCTCGAACGGGGTCCACTTAGCCTCTGTGGGTCAACTAAGTAGAGGTGGGTTCGATTCTCACCTCAGCCATCCTCGAAGTGGTTTTCCGTGGTTTTCCACTTCTCCTCCAGGCAAATGCCGGGATGGTACTTAACGCCACGGCCGCTTCCTTCCCTCTTCCTTGTCTATCCCTTCCAATCTTCCCATTTCCCCGCAAGGCCCCTGTTCAGCATAGCAGGTGAGGCTGCATGGGTGAGGTACTGGTCATCCTCCCCAGTTGTATCCTCCGACCCAGAGTCTGAAGCTTCAGGACACTGCCCTTAAAGCGGTAGAGGTGCGTTCCCTCGCTGAGTCTGACGGAAAAGCCGACCCTGGAGGGTAAACAGATGAAGAAGAAGAAGAAGAGGAGGAAGAGGAAGAAGAAATGCTGTCTCCATAAACCTCCATACGAGCATTATGCTAGCCGTGTCTTTCGCTATGTCTTAAAAATTAAAAGTATAAATTTTTTGATGATCCACCCAGCCTCTGGGAGAAGCATATAATAACTAATCTCTCCTCTTCTTTCTGGCGTTTTCGCAGTTGCCTGGGCAGCACTTTGTATGGACTAAGCCTAGTTTTGCGGCCGGATGCCTTTCCTAACACCAGACCTCTGTGGCGGGATATATTAACTATTCTATTGCGTATGTATGTGGTTGTGTGTCGTGTGTATTTGATGATGCGTATGAATACGAGTAGTATAATAAGCGGGTTCTGGCGCCTCCTCCCTCGGGAAATTTGAATTCTGGCGGGAAATTTGAATTTTTGGCGGGAAATTTGAATTTTGGCGTGAGATTTGAATTTGTAAACAAAGCCACGTGCTTTTTGACAGCTGTCATCGACAACAACGCATCGCTAACCTCACCGCTGCCATCTTGACGGGCCTAAACCTCAGTAGTGCCAACTTAACCTAACTAGCGTGAGGTAAACAAAGCCACGTGTCTTTTGACAGCCACGTGCTTTTTGACAGCTGTTATCGACAACAACGCATCGCTAACCTCAGTACTGCCATCTTGACGGGCCTAAACCTCAGTAGTGCCAACTTAACCTAACTAGCGGGAGGTAAACAAATCCACGTGTTTTTTGACAGCCACATGCTTTTTGACAGACAACAACGCATCGCTAACCTCAGTACTGCCATCTTGACGGGCCTAAACCTCAGTAGTACGAACTTAACCTAACTAGCGCGTGGTAAACAAAGCCACGTGCTTTTTTGACAGCTGTCATCCGCCATCTTTAAACCACAGAGCACTGTGCTGCCCTCTTTATCGTAATAGATGTAAAATTCGTCACCTGTCATCGGCAGTGCTGCCATCTTGGCGGGCCTAAACCTTACTGCTACCAACTTAACCTAACTAGCGCGTGGTAAACAAAGCCACGTGCTTTTTGACAGCCACGTGCTTTTTTGACAGCTGTCATCCGCCATCTTTAAACCACAGAGCACTGTGCTGCCCTCTTTATCGTAGTAGATGTAAAATTCGTCACCTGTCATCGGCAGTGCTGCCATCTTGGCGGACCTAAACCTTAGTGCTACCAACTTAACCTCACTAGCGTGAGATAAACAAACCCACGTGCTTTTTTGACAGCTGTCATCCGCCATCTTTAATCTATAGAGCACAGTGCTGCCCTCTTTAGCTACTTACCTTTGAAATATGGTGGCGGATAATTTGAAAAATGCTTTTTGACAGCAGCCATCTTTAATCTAGAGAGCACCGTGCTGCCCACTTTACCTAGATAACTTTGAAATGTGATGGCAGGCAATTCCATATGACAACAGCCATCTTTAATCAAGAGAGCACCGTGCTGCCCTCTATGTGGTGGCGGCAAATTTACATGCTCTTGTTTGGAAACAAACTCACGCGCTTTTTTGACAGCCGTCATCCGCCATCTTTAATCAACAGAGCACAGTGCTGCACTCTTTAGCTAGATACCTTTGAAATGCGGTGGCGGCAATTTGAAAAATTCTATGTGCTCTTGTTTGGAAACAAAGCCACGTGCTTTTTTGACAGCTGTCATCCGCCATCTTTAATCAATAGAACACTGTGCTGCTATCATGCGGATAATTTCATCAGCTGTCATCCGCCATCTTTAATCCACAGAACACCGTGCTGCCCTCTTTATGACATGTAGTAGCGGGCAATTTGAAAAGTTCTGTTAGTTGTCATCCGCCATCTTTAGTCAAGAGCGCACCGTGCTGCCATCTTTAGCTAGATACCTTTGAAATGTGGTGGCGGCAAATTCCACGGGCTCCTGTTTAGTAAACAAACTCACGCGCTTTTTTGTCAGCTGTCATCCACCATCTTACATCGCAAACCTCAGTGCTACACTCTTTAGGTACATACCTTTGAAATATGGTGGTGGATAATTTAAAAAGAAAAATTCCACAGCAGCCATCTCTCGACGCTAATTGCACAAGATGGTGGCTATACATGACTCCTTAAAGGTGCTTGTGCAAGATGGCCGCTATACATAGGTTCTTATGAGACGCCCTTGGGATGCTTGCGCAAGATGGCGGTTATACATGGCTCCTTATGAGATGCCCTAGGGATGCTTGCGCAAGATGGCGGTTGCTCTTATGAGGCGACTTAAGGGTCCTTGCACAAGATGGCTAGAGACGCCCTAAGGATGCTTGCGCAAGATGGCGGACACAAGATGGCGGCTATACACGTCTCCTTATGAGACACCTTAAGGGTGCTTGCGCAAGATGGCTGCTGCTCTTATGAAGAAAGCTAGCTTAGAGGCTAACGCGTCGTGCTAGTTCGATTCATTAAATTTGGGGCTTAAATGCAAAATGTTAAATATCTCGAAAGCGGTGCATCGTAGAGCAAAACGGACAAAAAAATTTCTGCCCAGTACCTCGGTTCGCAGTACGAGGAACAAGAAAAACATAGTCTAATGATGAGATCAACGGTTCGGTTCCTACTTAGGCCCTTTGGCATTCGCTCTGTTTTAGCTTGTATTGAAGCAAGTATTCGTAACATGATCAGGTTTAGCTATGGTAGAGAGTATAACGTGCCGTGCAGGTTCGATTCATTAAATTTGGGGCTTAAATGCAAAAGGTTAAATATCTCGAAAACGGTGCATCGTAGAGCAAAACCTGATACCTAGGTTTGCAGTATCAGGAACAAGAAAAAAACATAGTCTAATGATGAGATCGACGGTTCGATCCCTACTTAGGCCCTTTGGCATTGGCAGCTATCTAATTCTACAAGATGGGGGCTATACATAGCTTCTTATGAGGCAGCTTAAGAGCGCTTGCACAAGATGGCTGCTGCTCTTATGAGACGCCCTAGGGGTGCTTGCGCAAGGTAGCAGCGACAAGACGGTGACTATACACAGCTCCTTATGATACGGTCTAGAGGTGCTCACACAAGATGGTGGCTGCTCTGATGAAGAAAGCTAGCTTTGCATCGTGTAGGTATCTTTACAGCACTAAACCTCATACCTTTGAAATGTAATTTGAAAAATTCTACGTGCTTTTTCTTAACAGCAGCTATCTTTAAACAATAGCGGCTATACATAAGCTGTTAAGGCCTCCTCTTATGTCAAGGCATAAACCTGCATCGGGATAGCTAGAGTAAGCACGTGCTGCAGTGATGACGTCATTATGCATGTTTAGACTTGCAAATCACTAAAGAAACATAACAAGACTAGAATCGAACACTGCACTCTATGCTGTTAACTTTATCATGTGATCGGAACATTAATTGAAGTGTTTAGAACACTAAATAAGTTATCAAGACTAAAACAGAACACTGTACTCGATACAACATGTCAGGGGATACCTTTGTTCTAAGAAGATTAGATTACCGCACATTCCTTGTAGGGCTAATAGGCTAAAGGACTAATGGGCAAAAGGGCTAATGGGCTAAAGGGCTAAAGGGCTACGGTGCCTCTCCTCTCTTTATCCGGGCTTGAGACCGGCTCTACAACTAGAGGCGGAGTTAACACCCTAAGGAAGGGAGAATGTTGGGAAATAATCTATACGAATATAGCTACTCGATCGACTATATACTACAGATGGATGACTTAGGTGAGGGTAAGCGCTTACTTAATAATACCAACACGACGTAATTCATGCTCTATTTCAAAAATATCTTCTTTGTACTGTGTGTAACCAGCATCATGATAGGCTCTTAGCAGTTGTAAACGTTTTACCAGTACGTTGGGGTCTTTACAGTAGCTTATATCTACATAGGGTAACAGAGGCTCGTTTTGAACTTTGAGTCTATATGCAGACAGTTGATGTGTAGGGATTTGTTTTGATATAATACGTGCTTCAGCAGTAGCGTTTCTAGGTACAAACTTAACTTGTTTCGATAGCGACGAAGCGTTGAAATTTCCTTCTTCTTTACCTTGCATCTCTTCTTGAGATGTTTGCACTGCGACGGAACGTGTAGTAGGCTTAGGAAATGAAGTAAAATCATCAATCTGTAATGGCAATGAAACATTCAGATTTTCTTTTTCTACTTTCCCTTTACTACTGTTTTGATGAACATCATTATCCTTATTATCATAATCATGATCTTGCCTCTCTTTATCTTGAAGTTTGTGCTTAGTAACAGAACTCGCAGCAGGTCTAGACAACAAGGGAGAATTAAAAATCTCTCGCAGAGGTGTACTTTTTAAATATAAATCAGTGTTCGCTGGAATATGGTTGAGCTCTTTGTATTTTGTTCCCGATGAAGCTGCATTACACGCGGCTTCATGACGTTGAGCGTTGTATGCGTTCTTGAACTCTCTTCTACAATGTTTGCATTGAAAAATTGTCCTGCATGATATCTCATGACGTCTCCTGTGATAGCTTCGGGAAAATGCTTTTCCACACTCATCGCAAATATACCTAGAAATAGGTTTTTCCATGACGGACTTTTATCTTCTGCTAACAGATTCTTCTTTAAATCTACTCGACATTTGTTACTCTCTACTTCGATGATGCGAACAGCTTAGCGATTAACAGTAAACTAGCACAAAAGCGTATAACCAAGGTAGCAACAGTAAGGTTTAAGCCCATAAAGATGGCAAGAGTGAGGTTAGCGACGTTCTGCTGTTGGATTTTAAATTCCGCGCTATAACATCGCAATAATCTTCTTCCGCTAGATCGTGCTGCTGTCTTAGCATAACCTATACGTATGAACTTAAAGTATAAAGAATAGCCATGTTTGAAAGCGTGTACACATTACCTATCGATTTCGCATGCATCGACTCTCGTACTAAACTTCTTCCGCTAGATTGTGCTGCTATCTTAGCATAACCTATACGCATGACCTTAAAGTACAAAGAATAGCTATGTTTCAAAGCGTGTACACATCACCTATCGATTTTGCATGCATCGACTATCATACTAAACTTCTTCCGCTAGATTGTGCTGCTATCTTAGCATAATTTATACACATGAACTTAAGGTACAGAGAATAGCCATGTTTCAAAGCGTGTACACATTATCTATCGATTTTGCATGCATCAAATATCACACTAAACTTCTTCCGCTATCTTAGCATAACCTATAGGCATGAAATTAAAGTACAAAGAATAGCCATGTTTCAAAGCGTGCACACATTACCTATTGATTTTACATGAATCGACTATCATACTAAACTTCTTCCGTTAGATTGTGCTGCTATCTTAGCATAACCTATACCCATGAACTTAAAGTACAATGAATAGTCATGTTTCAAAGCGTGTACGCATCAACTATCGATTTTGCATGTATCGAATCCCGTACTGTACTTCTTCAGGTAGATTGTGCTGCTATCTTAGCATAACCTATACCCATGAACTTAAAGTACAAAGAATAGCCATGTTTCAAAGCGTGTACATATTACTTATCGATTTTGCAAGCATCGACTCTCGTACTAAACTTCTTCCTCTAGATTGTGCTGCTATCTTAGCATAACCTATGTGCATGAACTTAAAGTACAAAGAATAACCATGTTTCAAAGCGTGTACATATCACCCTGAACTTCTTCCGCTAGATTGTACTCCTATCTTAGCATAGCCTATACGCACGAACTTAAAGCACAAAAAATAACGATGTTTAACAGCGTGTACACATCACCTATTGATTTTGCATGCATCGACTATTTTTTACCGCCAGAGTGTACAACGATCGCATATGTGTATTGCTAACGTATGTGTATAAAGTTAAAGCACAAAGAATAGCTAAACTCCAAAGCGTCTACACATCACCTATCGATTTTGCATGCATCGACTATCGTACTAATCTTCTACCGCTAGAGTGTACAACGTTCGCAATTGTGTGCTGCTACCTATGTGCGTGAACTTAAAGCACAAAGAATAGCGTGTACACAAAACCTGTCAATTTTGCACGCATTAACTCTTGTACTAAACTTCTTCCACAACAGCGTGCGATCATCGCTTGTGTGTGCTACAATCTTAACATAACCTATGTGTACGAAGTTAAAGCACAAAGAATACCCAAGTTCAAAGCGTGTACACATCACCTACCGATTTTGCATGCATCGTCTTTCTTACTAAACTTTTTCCACTAGAGCGTGCAACAACCTTATAAGTATGCTGCTAACTTAGTATAACTTATACGCATGAACTTAAAGCATAAAGAATACTGATGTATAAAAATCTTGTGAACATAGCAGCAGCAGCAGTAAGAATAGCAATGTTTTAAAAGCGTGTACGCATTGCCTATCGATTATACATGCATCAACTAGAGTACAAAACCTCTCCCGCAAGAGTGTGCTGCTATCTTAGCATAACCTATGTGCACGGATTTAAAGCACGAAGAATAGTTAAGTTTCAAAGTGTGTACACAACACCTATCGATTTTGCATGCATCAACTATCGTACTAAACACATCCCGCTAGAATGTACAACGTTCGCATGTGTTTGCTCTGCTACTTTAGCATGACCTATGCGAACGAACTTAAAGCACAAAGAATAGCGATCTTTGAAAATCTTGCGAACTTGGCAGCGGTAAGAATAGCAAGGTTTAAAAGCGTGTACATATCACCTTTTGATAATGCATGCATCTTCTACCAGAGCACGTGACCATCGCTTGTACGTGTGCTGCTATCTTAACATAACCTATGTGCACGAACTTAAAGCATAAAAAATAGTTATGAGTAAAAATTTTGTGAACATAGCAGGGTGTTTACTACGTAGGTGTAGACATTGAACTTTGCATGCTGAAGCAGCATACTACGTGACCGTGACGTCACGACCAAGTGCTCTTGTTTGGTAAACATAGCCACATGCTTTTTTGACAGCTGTCTTCTTGACGAACCCTAACCTCACTTTGAAGGACAATAGAGCGTCGCTAACCTCACTGCTGCCATCTTTACGGCAGTAAACCTCAAGGCTGCCACCTTATGCATGTTATAGCGCGGAATTTAAAATCCAACAGCAGAACGTCGCTAACCTCACTCTTGCCATCTTGATGGGCTTAAACCTTACTGTTGCTACCTTGGTTATACGCTTTTGTGCTAGTTTACTGTTAATCGCTAAGCTGTTCGCATCATCGAAGTAGAGAGTAACAAATGTCGAGTAGATTTAAAGAAGAATCTGTTAGCAGAAGATAAAAGTCCGTCATGGAAAAACCTATTTCTAGGTATATTTGCGATGAGTGTGGAAAAGCATTTTCCCGAAGCTATCACAGGAGACGTCATGAGATATCATGCAGGACAATTTTTCAATGCAAACATTGTAGAAGAGAGTTCAAGAACGCATACAACGCTCAACGTCATGAAGCCGCGTGTAATGCAGCTTCATCGGGAACAAAATACAAAGAGCTCAACCATATTCCAGCGAACACTGATTTATATTTAAAAAGTACACCTCTGCGAGAGATTTTTAATTCTCCCTTGTTGTCTAGACCTGCTGCGAGTTCTGTTACTAAGCACAAACTTCAAGATAAAGAGAGGCAAGATCATGATTATGATAATAAGGATAATGATGTTCATCAAAACAGTAGTAAAGGGAAAGTAGAAAAAGAAAATCTGAATGTTTCATTGCCATTACAGCTTGATGATTTTACTTCATTTCCTAAGCCTACTACACGTTCTGTCGCAGTGCAAACATCTCAAGAAGAGATGCAAGGTAAAGAAGAAGGAAATTTCAACGCTTCGTCGCTATCGAAACAAGTTAAGTTTGTACCTAGAAACGCTACTGCTGAAGCACGTATTATATCAAAACAAGTCCCTACACATCAACTGTCTGCATATAGACTCAAAGTTCACAACGAGCCTCTGTTACCCTATGTAGATATAAGCTACTGTAAAGACCCCAACGTACTGGTAAAACGTTTACAACTGCTAAGAGCCTATCATGATGCTGGTTACACACAATACAAAGAAGATATTTTTGAAATAGAGCATGAATTACGTCGTGTTGGTATTATTAAGTAAGCGCTTACCCTCACCTAAGTCATCCATCTGTAGTATATAGTCGATCGAGTAGCTATATTCGTATAGATTATTTCCCAACATTCTCCCTTCCTTAGGGTGTTAACTCCGCCTCTAGTTGTAGAGCCGGTCTCAAGCCCGGATAAAGAGAGGAGAGGCACCGTAGCCCTTTAGCCCATTAGCCCTTTTGCCCATTAGCCCTTTAGCCTATTAGCCCTACAAGGAATGTGCGGTAATCTAATCTTCTTAGAACAAAGGTATCCCCTGACATGTTGTATCGAGTACAGTGTTCTGTTTTAGTCTTGATCACTTATTTAGTGTTCTAAACACTTCAATTAATGTTCCGATCACATGATAAAGTTAACAGCATAGAGTGCAGTGTTCGATTCTAGTCTTGTTATGTTTCTTTAGTGATTTGCAAGTCTAAACATGCATAATGACGTCATCACTGCAGCACGTGCTTACTCTAGCTATCCCGATGCAGGTTTATGCCTTGACATAAGAGGAGGCCTTAACAGCTTATGTATAGCCGCTATTGTTTAAAGATAGCTGCTGATAAGAAAAAGCACGTAGAATTTTTCAAATTACATTTCAAAGGTATGAGGTTTAGTGCTGTAAAGATACCTACACGATGCAAAGCTAGCTTTCTTCATCAGAGCAGCCACCATCTTGTGTGAGCACCTCTAGACCGTATCATAAGGAGCTGTGTATAGTCACCGTCTTGTCGCTGCTACCTTGCGCAAGCACCCCTAGGGAGTCTCATAAGAGCAGCAGCCATCTTGTGCAAGCGCTCTTAAGCTGCCTCATAAGAAGCTATGTATAGCCCCCATCTTGTAGAATTAGATAGCTGCCAATGCCAAAGGGCCTAAGTAGGGATCGAACCGTCGATCTCATCATTAGACTATGTTTTTTTTTCTTGTTCCTGATACTGCAAACCTAGGTATCAGGTTTTGCTCTACGATGCACCGTTTTCGAGATATTTAACCTTTTGCATTTAAGCCCCAAATTTAATGAATCGAACCTGCACGGCACGTTATACTCTCTACCATAGCTAAACCTGATCATGTTAGGAATACTTGCTTCAATACAAGCTAAAACAGAGCGAATGCCAAAGGGCCTAAGTAGGAACCGAACCGTTGATCTCATCATTAGACTATGTTTTTCTTGTTCCTCGTACTGCGAACCGAGGTACTGGGCAGAAACTTTTTTGTCCGTTTTGCTCTACGATGCACCGCTTTCGAGATATTTAACATTTTGCATTTAAGCCCCAAATTTAATGAATCGAACTAGCACGACGCGTTAGCCTCTAAGCTAGCTTTCTTCATAAGAGCAGCAGCCATCTTGCGCAAGCACCTTTAAGGTGTCTCATAAGGAGACGTGTATAGCCGCCATCTTGTGTCCGCCATCTTGCGCAAGCATCCTTAGGGCGTCTCTAGCCATCTTGTGCAAGGACCCTTAAGTCGCCTCATAAGAGCAACCGCCATCTTGCGCAAGCATCCCTAGGGAATCTCGTAAGGAGCCATGCATAACCGCCATCTTGCGCAAGCATCCCAAGGGCGTCTCATAAGAACCTATGTATAGCGGCCATCTTGCACAAGCACCTTTAAGGAGTCATGTATAGCCACCATCTTGTGCAATTAGCGTCGAGAGATGGCTGCTGTGGAATTTTTCTTTTTAAATTATCCACCACCATATTTCAAAGGTATGTACCTAAAGAGTGTAGCACTGAGGTTTGCGATGTAAGATGGCGGATGACAGCTGACAAAAAAGCGCGTGAGTTTGTTTACTAAACAGGAGCACGTGGAATTTGCCGCCACCACATTTCAAAGGTATCTAGCTAAAGATGGCAGCACGGTGCGCTCTTGACTAAAGATGGCGGATGACAGCTAACAGAACTTTTCAAATTGCCCGCTACTACATGTCATAAAGAGGGCAGCACGGTGTTCTGTGGATTAAAGATGGCGGATGACAGCTGATGAAATTGTCCGCATGTTAGCAGCACAGTGCTCTATTGATTAAAGATGGCGGATGACAGCTGTCAAAAAAGCACGTGGATTTGTTTATCTCACGCTAGTGAGGTTAAGTTGGTAGCACTAAGGTTTAGGCCCGCTAAGATGGCAGCACTGCCGATGACAGGTGACGAATTTTACATCTACTACGATAAAGAGGGCAGCACAGTGCTCTGTGGTTTAAAGATGGCGGATGACAGCTCTCAAAAAAGCACGTGGCTGTCAAAAAGCACGTGGCTTTGTTTACCACGCGCTAGTTAGGTTAAGTTGGTAGCACTAAGGTTTAGGCCCGCCAAGATGGCAGCACTGCCGATGCCAGGTGACGAATTTTACATCTATTATGATAAAGAGGGCAGCACAGTGCTCTGTGGTTTAAAGATGGCGGATGACAGCTGTCAAAAAAGCACGTGGCTTTGTTTACCACGCGCTAGTTAGGTTAAGTTGGTACTACTGAGGTTTAGGCCCGTCAAGATTGCAGTACTGAGGTTAGCGATGCGTTGTTGTCTGTCAAAAAGCACGTGGCTGTCAAAAAACACGTGGATTTGTTTACCTCCCGCTAGTTAGGTTAAGTTGGCACTACTGTGGTTTAGGCCCGTCAAGATGGCAGTACTGAGGTTAGCGACGCGTTGTTGTCGATGACAGCTGTCAAAAAAGCACGTGGCTGTCAAAAAGCACGTGGCTTTGTTTACCACGCGCTAGTTAGGTTAAGTTGGTAGCACTAAGGTTTAGGCCCGCCAAGATGGCAGCACTGCCGATGACAGGTGACGAATTTTACATCTATTATGATAAAGAGGGCAGCACAGTTCTCTGTGGTTTAAAGATGGCGGATGGCAGCTGTCAAAAAAGCACGTGGCTTTGTTTACCACGCGCTAGTTAGGTTAAGTTGGCACTACTGAGGTTTAGGCCCGTCAAGATTGCAGCAGTGAGGTTAGCGATGCGTTGTTGTCGATGACAGCTGTCAAAAAGCACGTGGCTTTGTTTACAAATTCAAATCTCGCGCCAAAATTCAAATTTCCCGCCAAAAATTCAAATTTCCCGCCAAAAATTCAAATTTCCCGCGGGAGGAGGCGCCAGAACCCGCTTATTATACTACTAATACGAACACAACCCCGTAGCCCCAGATCTACAGAAATTAACAGACGCGATTGAAGTCTCCAACTCAGCCGGGAATCGCACCAGAGACCTCTGAACCGAAGGCCAATACCCTGACCATTACGTGTTGGTGATTATTGTTTTTGGAGAAAGTACAACTGGCTAACCATCCTCTATTAACACTAATCAGAAGGAAAATGGAGGAGGTCCGACAATTCGAAGAATGAAGGTATCATCAAAAGAAAGAGAAGGGCCACGAAGCGCTGACCATTCAGCCAAAGCGTCGGAGGGGGGCAGATAACTTAACAACATGCATGATTTATTAGAAGATTTCGGAATAGGGAAGCTGTGATTAAGGAACAGGAGTTTTGGCTCATTAATATGACTTCTTCTTCTTCTTCGGTACGGCCGATCTTCTCGAACTCTACAGAGGTTCTCACCTTACGCTGCCATCTCGCTTTTGCTGTACTTAGCATGTTTTGTTTTACTTCTGAAGGCAGAAATACATATTGGGGGTCACATGAGTGAACTACGATGTTCCGCTGACAAGGAAGAAGTGTTCAGAATCTCCTAAAGTCTCTTTCACAAATGTATGCATGAATAATTATCATACCTAATATACTAAATAGTTGAACTGCTTCTCAAGCCTATGTCAACGATACACTGAAATAATTTTCTCACGCCGGGCTGCGTGCTTCAGACGCTGACCTTCTGACCCCAATTTGGCAGGTTCTATCCTGGCTCAGCCCGGTGGTATCTGAAGGTGCTCAAATACGTCAGCCTCGGGTAAGTAGATTTACTGCCACGTAAAAGAACTCCTGTGGGACTTAACCCCGGCACCTCGGCATCTTCGAAAACCGTAAAAGTAGTTAGTGGGACGTAAAGAAAAATAACATTTTTACTAGCAGTTTCCCGGTGGCTCCGCCCGCAATGTACAAAGTATGGTGTTGTCCGTTACTAAACCTCATGGAAGTATTTGCAAAGTTTCGAGTTAATGAAATAAAATACATGATCTGCTGTGGTAATAGAATGTAACATTATGTCAACAAAACACTTGAAAATACATCACACAAAGAAATTGAATTAAAAGTTCCTTGGAACAAAACTACGCGCCGAACTGTTAAAAAGGTCTTCAAAGATCTTCGTCATGGAGACAAATGTACTCATAACTTTTCTCAGAATCTATCAATTTAAGTAGTTGTTATCTAAGAAGAAAGCGCTTGATCTACTGAGTGTTCCTAAGCCAACACAAACTATGTACCTCAATTAGAACGAAAGATATGATTGCTTCAATGAAGACAAATGTTAAAGAAATGAGACGTCAAATTGAATGTGCACTCATAACATTCCCCAGAATCAACCAAATTGAATAGTTAAGAGCTGAAATGAAAGAGCTTGATCCACTGAGTGTTCTTAGGCTAAAACGAACTCCGTACGTCAATTAGAACCAAAGATATGATTGCTTCAAATAGACAAAATCAAATAATTTGAGGAAGGCGGAAGTTAAGTGATTTCTAGTACCTGATGACAAGTCTGTGCATGAATACCTTTCAGTTAAAAAAATGAAGGAAATCGACCGGATAGAATGGCCGGACTGACTGACTTTAGTTTTCATAAATTTGTTAATATATAGATATTATTGTTATTATTATTGTTATTATCTTACAATAAAAATAATTCGAAACGGGTGGCCTTCAGTTTCAAGACTACCGCGATAACCATTACGCTACAGGCCCACAATTTTTAAAATTTAAATTTTATGATACTGTTCAACAATGCGGACTCTCAATTTTGAGCGTATTAGAATTGCATATTTGTTGATATTATTGTTTTTTATTTGTTTTACAATCTGCTTAACGTCGCACCGACACAGATAGGTCTTAGGGCGAAGATGGGATGGGGAACGTCTAGGAGTGGGAAGAAAGCGGCCGTGGCCTTAATTAAGGTACACCCCCAGCATTTGCCTGGTGTAAAATTGGAAACAACGGACAACCATATTCAGGGCTGCCGGCAGTGAGGCTCGAACCCACTATCTCCCGAATGCAAGCTGATAACAACGTTACCCAAACCGCACAGCCACTTCCTCGGTAATGTTATTGGTTTTACGTCCCACTAACATTCCAGAACAGTATTTGATTGATTTCTTAATATAAGGGGCATAGAATGTAACCTCAACACAGATGCGTGGTCAGGACTATTTTCATACTTGCGGTCCTTATCAGTTCCCATGTCATTATCTTGCTGGGTAATTTGCTCCGCGCATAGCACTTTTCTTGGAATACAACTGCAATGGAAGATTATTTAGTGGCAAACTCTGATACATTATAAACAACACGCTAGTGCACCAAGAATCACACAAGTGGCTATGTTATTGAAGAATAGGTCACACCAACCCGTGTAGGTGGCAGCACTATAGACATTCTCGCTGAAAACCGCAAGCTGTCCGGTTCTGGCATATTAAAGTATTTGTCCAAAATCAGCAAAATCCACATATGAGAAGCAAAAACAGCAGTCTCCTAATTAAAAGCTTTATTATCTTGTCTCACAGTTGCTTTACAATAAAAATATTATGTACAATCGCTTTTCTGATGTCAATTCACGTAACGAAATAGTTAATAATCGAATTTTCAATCCATGAACACCTTTAAACGTTTTTTCGTTTATACTGTAAACTTTTCCAAAGTGGAGATTATTGACTTTGTTTGTAGGCACCTCAATTGGGGTCTTATCAGAGACTTATAGGCCCTCTGCTTTATTTTATTTTCAACTCCAAAATATCCCCATAAACCATATGAAGAAATGAGTAGGGATGGCAGTTTTTAAAAAAATACCGATATTTCGATATATTGAAAACTTATTTTCGATAATCGATATTTATTGCACATAATATATCGGTATATTCAAGCGATATCTTATATCGTAACCCAAGAGTAACTACAATATCATCATCAGATCTCAATACACATATATCAATATTGGTTTATTCTGCCTGTGCACGCGACTGGTTGGTTGAGTTTATCTTGCTACTGGAATTCGCGGTTTAAATTATCCTTGGAAATTATCCATCAACGGCTGCTAATTTCAGATGACCACTAGCCTGCACGGTTGCTAGGGTTATACTTCCATAACACAAATTTTCATTCACCCGCAGCCACAAGACAGCAGTCGAGGCATAGATCCTGAATAAATAGCTTTTTTAGAGTGAAAGAAGTAGTGTCAGTAATGCTTGATGTTCATATAAACCTCGTAAATTAGTAGAAATGGCTGAAAATAGTTAAGAATATGATGCAGCATCTACCGTGCAAGTATTTATGGTTTTATCATTGCATTGATAGGATAAACAAGGAAGAGGAAAGGAAGCGGCCGTGGCCTTAAGTTAGGTACCATTCCGGCATTCGACTGGAGGAGAAGTGGGAAACCACGGAAAACCACTTCGAGGATGGCTGAGGTGGGAATCGAACCCACATCTACTCATTTGACCTCCCGAGGCTGAGTGGACCCCGTTCCAGCCCTCGTACCACTTTTGAAATTTCGTGGCAGAGCCGGGAATCGAACCCGGGCCTCCGGGGGTGGCAGCTAACCACACTAACCACTACACTACAGAGGTCTTACCTCGCTTACGTCTCTTAGTTAACTGTTTTGTTGAAACATTCAAATTTACGTGCAAACCAGATTCAGAATGACATAAAATCAAATGAAATTTTCCAATCATTTAGTAATACATAGAAGCAGATTCGAACAAATCAAAACATTGTTGATGGCTTCAAGCATGCTGCACATTTTAACGGACTTAAATTCTTAGCTGCCGCCTTACCTTATAAAGTAAGGAATCAATCAAATTCGGAATTATATACAAACAAATTAAAATTTTTAATCATTCAGTATTATGTACAGATAGATACAAACAAATTAAATATTTCTTGATGGCTTCAAACAAGTTGCATATTGTTAATAGATCCCTGATTTATAGAACTTCAATATAATTTCAAATCCTTGTATTTTGGAAAAGAAATAATTTTATATCGAGATATATCGCTATTTTGTTTTGATAGTAGGATAATATCGGCATGTCGATATCGAATGAAATATCGATATTTATTATATCGGAACGTCGCTAGGTGTTATCGATGCCTACGAGATAAGTAAAGGCCTCAGCATGCACGGTCTCGTCAAGTACTAAATTGACAAAGTAGCAGCAGTTCAAATATCGCCGCTGGATGTGAGGTTTTCCCTCCATTCCTCAGCACGATTCCAATTGGCATTACGATAATAACTTGCACATAAAAGCACATTACAAATATAAAACATTGCGTTTTGAGTAGGAAAGTGATATTTCTATGACGTTTAATGAAGAAAAATAAATGTATCACCGAGTAATTCAAGATGAGCTCATACGAATCAGGTAGTATAATTGCAACCGGAAAGTACACATCCTAATAAAAATGAAAATACTTCATAGTAGGCTATATTTTAAAACACTGCAGTATTCACAGAGCCTTCGTCGATGAATGCAGAGTGGGTCTCGGCCCACAAGTGGCCACGGCTGGTCCGTGGTCCAACAGCTCTGCACTCCGACCGGCCAACCGAGCAGAGGAAGGGTGGCTCTTCGTCTCTGTATTCGGGAGACTGGACAGGGCTGGACCTCACGGCTGGTCTCCACTGTCGGTTTTCCTGAGAATGGTTTTACGTGGTTTTCCATTCTCCTGCAATAAGGCAAATGCTGGGAGAGTTCCTAGTATAGGCCACGGCCGCCAACCCCCTCACCATCTCCGAGCATCTCCTTCGCCGTAACAAATCTCCCGGCCTCACAGACGGCGTCACCATCTAAGAGGCCCGCCTCCTCCTTCAGGGGAGGAATTAAAACATTTTAGTATTAGTACGTAACCTAGTCTTGCCATGCAAATACCCTGAAAAAAAGTGTTGACATTGATTGCGACTAGTTTTAGTAGAAATGCTAAAACACGTGCTGTCAAAATGTTCACTACATACTACAGACTTCGAGGAAGGTTGCCACATGCTATTTTTCTCGTCACCGCGACATGACATAATTAAGACCCATTTTTCTCGTAGTTCCACATTTGCTCGTGGAAATAAATGCCACTACCTTTCTGAAGTTTACTTTTGCAGAATGGTGCACAGCAATAAACCATTGTTTATCACGCGCAATAAACATCTTGTGAATAGAATGTTTACAATAAATACTCTCTCGACTCTTGTATATTTATCAATATGCACAAAACATTTTCTTAATGTAAATCCACAGCCTGTTTAGAGTCCCCGGGTCAGCAATGGAACGAATTAAGCCCCATCTAGCGGCGAGAATAGGAAATTTCCCGGCTGCCGAAGCCTGTCGCATTCCTCTGGGGCAATGATTAATGACTGACAAATGAAATGATATTTGAGAGTGTTGCTGGAATGAAAGATGGCAGGGAAAACCGGAGTAGCCGGAGAAAAACCGGTCCAGCACAAATCTCACATGGAGTGACCGGGTTTTGAACCACGAAACCCAGCGGTGAGAAGTTGGCGCGCTGCCACCTGACTCGCGGAGGCTTCTATTTTCATAACTTTACGTCTAAATATAAACCATATACTCATCACAAGCTGAATACACAAATCAACGCCTTTTATAATGAATTTTAAGGCTTATCTCACCTAAACTTACCTTTTTCCTTCACAGTTTCCATATAGTCTGTGTTGTTAAATGGTGGAGGGCTAACACGAAGTCTAGCGGTGACTCTGGAACTAGAACGTATTTCGTGCTGTGTAAACTGCCATGCGGAGGCAACTGTGTTACATATTCCACCGTTTGTATTCGAATTATAGTCCGGCCTACCAGAGGCTCAGAGCAAGGTATTGATTAGATTGGATATTTCCAGGTTGCAATTCCACCTTCACTAGCACCATCTCTTGCAGAATTATCGGCGTTCTCTAGTGCGGATGTTGTTAATGAAAATAATAATTCAAAGAAAAACGATATATTAATTGAAAAACCGATATATTATTCGATAAATCGAATCAAAATTTTGATATCGATATATCGATAAATCGAAAGGAAAATATCGGTATTTCATAAAAACCGATAAATCGTTGCCATCCCTAGAAATGAGTAACCTTTATTTATTTTTAATTTGCTTTACTTCGAACCGTCACAGATAGGTCTTTTTTTGTTTGTTTGCTATTTGCTTTACGTCGCACCGACACAGATAGGTCTTATGGCGACGATGAGACAGTGCAGTGGCTTTAATTAAGGTACAGCCTCGGCATTTGGATGGTGTGAAAATTGGAAACCACGGCAAAACTTCTTCCCGCCTACCGACAGTGGGATTCGAACCCACTATATCCCGAATGCAATAACCTTTATTTAAAACCTGATATTTCATCCCGTTTATCATCATACCATTGTCTGCTGCCCATTTCACAACCTTGTCGAGGTCTTTCTATAGTCACTCACAATCCTGTATCTTACTACTGTTTATTTTATTATTTTTATTGTAAGCATTTTCGAACACTTTGTCGAAAATATTGTCCATTTATAAGAATGTGTAAACTGTCAAATAAAACCGCGTTCTTAGATTCGACGAATCTGAATTTTCAGTGCTGATCGACAAATATTATTTCTTTTTTTTTTCCGGACTGAGTGGATCAGACGGTTCGATCCTAGCTCACACCGGTTGTATAAGAAGGTGCTCAAATACGACAGCATCGTGTCAGTAGATTTACTGGCACGTAGAAAAAACTCGAACCCCATTGTAAGATAATAATAATAATAATAATAATAATAATAATAATAATAATAATAATAATATCTATATATTAACAAATTTATGAAAACTAAAGTCAGTCAGTCCGACCATTCTATCCGGTCGATTTCCTTCATTTTTTTAACTGAAAAGTATTCATGCACGGGACAAAATTTCCGCACCTCGGCGTCTCCAAAAACCGTCAAAACTTATTAAGTGGCACGTAAAACAATGACATTTTCTTTACGAAGAGGCCTGCTGGAGACCACACGTCAATTTCAATTCATCCTTTCTTGTTGCTTCCAGGGGCCGATGACCTTAGATGTTAGGCCCCTTTAAACAACAAGCATCATTATCATCATCATCATCATCATCATCTTGTTGTTTCCTCTTTCGTTCTTTCCAGTATTCCTTCATCATTCTACTATGTTTCATTCTTCTCTCCTCTGACCACTTTGGACCGGGTTTCTTTTTTATTGTTCCTTGGAATCCTTCCATATCATTTATTTATTTATTTATTTATTTATTTATTTATTTATTTATGTATTTATTTATTTATTTTCCGTTCGTTTTGGCCTACAAGGGACCATGGGGTTCGCCTCAACTCTTAACTATGGTCTTCTGCGTTTTGTTGGCCCAGTACGCTTTCATTATTTTCTGCCTCTGTGCCTGCTTCCTCCCATCCGTCCACTTTAGGTCTGGTGGTCCCCGTACCTTTTTTTTTTTTTTTTTTACTTGTGAGGGACAGTGCTCAGACTCCCTCTAGGATGGTTTGTAGGTACTGATATCGGTTCTCTGTGGTCTCTAATGTGATTTGCAGTACCTCTATGTCTGATTTTACTGAGGTTATCCACTTGGTCTTGGAAGCCTTTTCCCTACTTGTCACTGTGAGGATTCTGTTTGTGACCCTGTAGGGTTTCAGGCGGGTCATGTGCCCGTAGAAAGTCAGTCGCCTTTACCTCATACACGCCACTAGGTTTTCCTGATGTTCGTAGAGCTTGTTGTAGTGCCATCCTCCCCACTTATGAGTCCTAGTATCCCCTTCAAGACCTTCCTCTCTCTGATGATGATGCTTGTTGTTTAAATGAGCCTAACATCTAGGTCATCGGCCCCTAATGGTACGAAATGAGACGAAATGCAATGACAATTTAAAAGTCCAAAATTCATCCACTGACCAGAATTCACAACGTGATGAAGAATGAATTTAATTAATTTAATGCAATCAGTGATCCGATCCGCAATGTCTCACCTTCCCAGAAATAATATTACTAACCAAGGGACTGATTCCAAAGCATAGTCCTGAATCGATAATGCTTGTGTAAAGGGCTTCAAAATCCAGGTCAACGGTCCCTCATAATGGTACTTATCGCTAGTAAAGTAGAACCACGCAACTCACGCTGTTCCAAACATGAAGAGAGTACTCACAAGTATTGTACATCACACAGATAACGCCGACCTATGGTGTTTCTCACATAATGGCACCATTCGTAGGCAACACAAAACCATGGTGTTCCTTACATAGCTGTACTAATCACAGGGGCTCATACTATCCCGTGGTGTTCCTCACTTAGTGGGTACCAATCACAAGCAACGCAGACCAACGGTGTCGCTCATATAGTGGTACTAATCACAGGCAACGCAAAGACCCGTGGTGTTTCTCATATAATGGTACAAATCACAGACAACGTAAGTCTGTGATGTTCCGCATATAGTGGTACTAATCAGAAGTAGTTTCATAATTCTAATTCAATCATACCTCTGTCGCCCCTTTTAGTCGCCTTTTACGACAGGCAGGGGATACCGTGGGTGTATTCTCGTCTGCGTTCCCCACCCACAGGGGTCTTCCTCTCTTTAAGTTCTAATTTATTTATTTATTTATTTATTTATTTATTTATTTATTTATTTATTTATTTATTTATTTATTTATTTATTTATTTATTTATTTTATATGCGTTCTGTAATCACTTGTTTAAGACACAAACAGTCTTGAGCTTGATGCCATTTCGTTCACGCAACAATTAGAACACAGTGAAGGCTTGGTGGTGAAAGGGAAGTGGAACTAGGCAGCCATCCTCTTTTAATACCAACCACAAGGGGAAAAATGAAGAGATCCGAACCTTCCATGAATGAAAGGGTGTGGAAGTTAAAGATTCCCAAGACCTTGCAAATCTAATACCACCGAGATCGGAAGGGAGCAAGAGTTGGAAATTAAAGTAGAAGGCAAAGCGACTGGCACAACGTTGGTGTTTTTGAACGTAGGAAAAATTGAGGCAAACATTCGTTTATAGTAAGAGGAATTAGGGATTGGAATACTTCACCACGGGAGATCTTCGATGATTTCCTAACCATTTTGACATAATAATAACTAGAAATATCTACAACAAAATATGATTATCTAAAAAACTCTAAAAGCAACACAGCACAGTAGTCAAACCGGAATACCTGCACGCGAGTTAATGTCTAGTACTCGATTACAAGTCGAATAAATTAGAAGTACTGGAAAACATTTACGGGAAATACTCGGTCCGCTAAGAACTACAGAACTCTGGAATTCAAAAATTAATGATGAAATATACCGGAACATAGACAATATAAGATAAATAATGCGGAAGAGGCAATTGATACTTTTTTGACATTTATGCAGAATGGATGACAACAGGTTAACCAAACAGATCTTCAAATATCTTTGGAACAATAAGTCAGCAACAACCTGGATTCATGAAGTGAAGAAAGATTTTGAAAGAAACAGCAACAGAAAGAAAGAGAGAGATTTTTTAGAAAGGAAGTGTTAAACATGGAAGGATTCCAAGTTCGAGAGGGATAGAAAAGAGGTTCAAAATGGTCCGAGGAGAGGGAAAGGTGGCATAATAATAATAATAATAATAATAATAATAATAATAATAATAATAATAATAATATATAATAATAATTATTATTATTATTTTACGTCCCACTAACTAATTTACGGTTTTTCACTGAGGTGCCGAAATTTTGTCCCGCGGGATTTCTTTTACGTGGCACTATATATCTACTGACATGAGGCTGACGTGTCAGCACCTTCAAGTACCACCAGACTGAGCCAGAATCGAGCCCGCCAAGTTGGAGTCAGAACGCCAGGGGTTCTGAACTTTGGAGCGTGGGTTGGTGGCCACGGGGACCTTAGCTGAGTCCTAGCGTTGCTTCCGCTTACTTGTGCCGGGCACCTTACTTTCATTTGACCTGTCTGACCTCCCTTGGTCGACTCTTGTTCTTTTCAGACCCCGGTAGTATTGGAACATTCGAGGCCTAGGGAGTCTTTCGCTTTCACACCCTTCTTTTTCTCTCTGATTACTCTTATATAGAAGATGGTTGCCTAGTTCTAGTTCCTCTCCAAACAATCATCACCACCACCACCTTATTCACTGTGAGTTTTGGAAAGAAGTTTGAGAATGGGTGACTTTCTAGTCATCGCGTTTCTTTCCGGATGAAAATTTCCACCTTAAATTCTAACATCGGCCAACCAAGTGGAAAACCAGCATCCAAACTACAGTAATTGCTTAAGATTATAGCAATATAATCTCCAGATCTGAGAGGTTTGACCCATCTCGCTTACATTGTGATTCCTTTTAGAGATGTATCTTTGATTACCTCTACCTGCTGTTCTCTAAACATTAAAACGGAGGAAGGATAAACCACAAAGGTGCCTCGCTCCTCTGCGGAGATCTATCGGTCGTCATACCTTGCTATTCTTATCACCGCGCTTTGATTCTTGTACAGATTGTAGACAACGTTTATGTAGCTATATTTGATCTTGATCACCTTCAGAATCTCGAAGACCTTGGACCAATCAACGTTATAAAATATCTTTTCCAGTTGAGCAATATTTGTAACTGTTCGACTCTTCAGTTTGCCGAAACTAATTTTGGGTAATGAATTTATAACCTGCCTGCAAGGGAAAACATATGGTAACAGTATTATACCTGACAAAGAAACAACTCAATTACATTTAAATTATAAATGTATTTATTCAAAAGTAGTTCCAGCAGACCGAACAACCTAACAGTTATAAAATAGCTGAGTCGAAACTGAAGAGAGATGGCTTTAAATAAATAAATAAATAAATAAATAAATAAATAAATAAATAAATAAATAAATAAATAAATAAATAAATAAATGAATAAATAAATAAATACATCAATACATAAATAAATAAATAAATCCAATTAATCAATCAATCAATCAATATGGATGAGCGAATCATATGTGGCGTTGTCCTTACTGGACAAGGAATAAACTGCACTTTTCCTGTGTCGAAGTATTATTTTTTAATAAAAAATGGTTCAGGTGAAGATGCTATTAAGTACTTTTTTTTTCGGACGTAGCGTTTAGGATTATAATTGCATGAACTCAAGTACGTATTGAAATTGCTTGGAACGGGTGTACCGAGCTCGAAAGCTGCAGTCGCTAAAGTGCGGCCAGTATCCAGTATTCGGGAGATAGTGGGTTCGAACCCCATTGTCGGCAGTCCTGAAGATGGTTTTCCATAGTTTCCCATTTTCATACCACGCAAAACGTCTCCATAGCGGCGAAACGGAAGACACACGATGCTTCCAATCAACCTGATGGTCAATTTGACGTGCCACCTCCATGGTGTAATTCTCACCTTCACTTAATTATCCCAACATAGCACAATGATTTTCTTCCCTAGGAGCTTTGCCCATATCTGCCGAAAAGTTCATAGACTTACAAAAGTTAATGAGATTCTGTGGTAATGAGATAATTTCTCACAAATTCCTCACGGATAATGAACTCTAGCCTGTGTTACGAGATGGACGTAATAGTTACTAAAGTAATTGGTAAATTGTTATAAATATTGTAAAATATGATACTGTGCTTGTCAGGGGCTTGAAAAATGTTCATAGTTTATATATTTTTCTTGTTATTTCACTAATGATACTGAAAATAAACAGTAATACAAAGACTTAAGGTAATAGTTCAGTGTAGTGAGCCTTTATTTTCCTACACACGTACTTTGTCAGAATATACATAATTTTTGCCTTGAAAATCAACAGAATGTTTTCAGTCGTTCTACCGGGTCACGAATGGGATGAATGAAGCCCCCATCTAGCGGCGAGGATAGGAATTGTGCCGGCTGCCGAAGCCTGTCGCATTCCTCTGGGGCAGTGATTAGTGACCGACAGATGAAATGATATTGGAGAGTGTTTCTAGAATGAAATATGACAGGGAAAACCGGAGTACCCGAAGAAAAACCAGTCCCGCCTCCGCTTTGTCCGGTACAAGTGACCGCGATTTGAACCACGGAACCCAGCGGTGAGAGGCCAACGCGCTTCCGCTTGAGACACGGAGGCTCCATTTTTGCCTTATTGCACGTTAAAATTCCATAATGAAAATATGTAACACATTTATAATTAATGTAGAAATATTTGTGAATTTCTTGACTTTGTAAAATAATAGGTTCTACGAGTTTTTATTTTTTAAATGCTCCTACTAAAAAGTTAGTGAAGTGTTGATGAGCCTCTTGTTTCCCTTCACCCTTAAACTGTATAAGGATTTTATTATTATTAAGACTAAGAATCTGTAAAGCGACATATGACAACTCATCCCTACCGGGAGCTTAGCTTTTTGAAACGTAGTGGGAAAAGCGAGCAATTGTTGCTTTGAAGTTTCGGGTAGATAATAATCTTCACTTTCACTCTGCAGAAGTTGAAAACTCCGCCATGAGAATTATGAAGAATATTTACACTCGACGGTTAACAAGTCTTCGAACATCCATCTCCAGAACTGAAGCCCGCACACTTAGACAGCAACGTGTCTACGACTCATAAAGGAAAGTAGCGGTAATAGTAGGAACTAGACTATATTTCATTCGGTCGGATGGACAACAAGTGTGACCTTTTAACATGGCGGAACAGGTTAAACTAGTGAATGAGTAAGTTCGCGGAGTAGCGTGGACAAGCCGAAAGAAGAAAGCGGATACACGAGCCGATGGTCAACAATAAGAACAACTACATATACTTCTCTCTTGAAAGGTCACGCAAGATCTTAATTCTCTGTCAAACATGAGAAAGCTGAAAACTGACCTGTACCCAGACAGAGCTTAAATGAAGTTAGCTTCAATATGGGATTCAGTGGCGTAGATACGACTTTTCCTTCGGGCGGGGAGATGATAATAATGATAATATCGTGATGATGATGATGATGGTGATGTTGCTTTTGCCTAAAGGAGTTCAATATCCATGTCAACGGTCCCTCATAATAGCACATATCGCTAGTAAAGGAGAACCATGGTATTTCCCAGGTTGCGGTACTAATCAAAGGTAGCGTAAACTCACGGTGTTCCAAACATTATGATACTACTCACAAGTATTGTACGTCGTACAGGTAACGCAAACCTCTAGTGTTTCTCAAATAATGGCGAATCTCATAGGCAACGCAAACCCATAGTGTTCCTCACCTAGGTGTACTAATCACGGGCGCCGGTATTCCCGTGGTGTTCCGCATATAGTGGTTACTAATCATAGGCAACGAAGACTCACGGTGTCGCTCATATTGTGTTACTAACCACAGGCAACGCCCAGACCCGTGGTGTTTCTCACCTAATGGTACTAATCACGGGCAACGTAAGATGGGGGTGTTCCGCATTTAGTGGTACTAATCACAGGTACTGGAAACCCACAGTGAATCCCGCTCTACTGCTACGAATCGCAAAAGTATTGAGTACCTAACAGAGTGATTCTAATCGCAAGTAAAGGCGACCCATGGTGTTCCCCGCATGATGGTACTAATCACACGTAGTTCCATGGTTCTGATGCAATCATCCCTTGGTCTCCCCTTTTAGTCTCCTCTTACGACAGGCAGGGGGTACTGTGGGTGTATTCTTCGTCTGCGTCCCCCACCCACAGGGGGTAGACTAAGAGAAAAATGAAAAAGTAGGGATCCGTCACTTCGAAAAATGAAGTATCGGACGAAGAAAGGCAAGGGCCACGAAGGACGTGAAAATGAAAGACTCCCTAGGCCTCAAAGCTCTAATACCGTCGGGGTCGGAAAAGAACTAGAGTGTACCAAGGGAGGTCGGACAGGATAGATGAAAGTGAGGAGCCTGGCACAAATAAGTGGAAGCAATGCCAGGACTCAGCTAAGGGCACCGTGGTCGCCAACCCACGCTCCCAAATTGAGAGCCCCTGGGGCCCCTTTTAGTCGCCTTTTACGACAGGCAGGGGATACCGATAACAATATCATCCATCATCATCATCATCATCATCATCATCATCATCATCTACTACAGGTTGTAGCCAAATCTGACGACATTCTGCTGGCCTCTTCACGTTGCTATGCCAGTTCACCGACGGAGTTCCTAATGTGTGACATCCTTCGTCGTCCCCTGGGTCTCTTTCGCAGTACTTGTTTGGAGAAAAGTGTCATGTCTCAGTACGTGTACAAGGGAAGTTTTTCCTCTTCCTTATCGTATTTAATGGGCATCAATCCTCTTTTACGTTATTTAAAACAAGATCTTTTTTTATCCATCCAACTTGTTTATGTAATTCTTCTCCAAAACCACATTTCTGCATCCTCAAGCTTTGTTTCTTCCTGTTTCCCTAATGTCTAGGTTTCGCATCCATACAGCAGCAATCTCCAAACTGAAATGATTGTTTAGCATTCAAAGTTTTTTCTTATTTTGGAAGGCTTGTTTGCTACCACTATCTTTTCTTGATTTTTGAAAGGGATATGTTATCAGGGGTAATTACACTACCCAAATAGGAGAATCCTGTCACTTTTTCTATCGGTGTGTTATTTAATGTGAAGTGTTTTATATCTGTATGCTTCTTTTTGCCTACTATCGTGAATTTTCTTTCCTTTATATTAAATTTCAGTTTAAATTTTTCCAAGGATTTGTTGAATGTTCTTAGGATCTTACTCATATTCTTTTCAGAATTAGCTAAGAGAGCATTATTATCTTCAAAGCGGATACTGTGCACCTGAATACCATTAATAATACCAAAATAATTCTGAACCTTGCCTAACTATGAAAGTAAAAAAAAAATCATTGATTGCTCGAAGGTGGAAAATATCTTAAGGAAGTAGGCATCATAGATAACATTGTATTAGACATACCTAAGGTCAGAAAATTAATCGACAGTCACCACTTTACACACCATCCAAGCACTACCGCCAACAAAACCAGGTCAGAAAATTGCAGGGAAAGCCACAGCGAAAAAATGAAAAGATTTTGGGAGAAGAAAATACAAAGACGTCGGCTAAATAAGTTCAACCGAACTCCTTAGTCGGGCATAACGAAGAAATAACAACGTTTAAATGGATGTTTTTGCAAATGGTTTTATTAATTTATTATTATTATTATTATTATTATTATTATTATTGCTATTTGCTTTACGTCGCACCGATACAGATATGTCTTATGGCGACGACGGGATAGGAAAGGCCTAGGAATGGGAAGGAAGCGGTCGTGGCCTTAATTAAGGTACATCCCGGCATTTGCCTGGTGTGAAAATGGGAAATCACGGAAAACGATCTTCAGGGCTGCCGACAGTGGGGCTCGAAACCGCTATCTCCCGATTACTGGATACTGGCCGCACTTAAGCGACTGCAGCTATCGAGCTCCTTTTTTAATTTTAATTTTGACCTTCGTAAAAATAATGAATGTATCTATTCATAATGATGAGTACATGTACCTCATTGGTTTGGGGGCGGATATATCCCCCTTATCCCTCCCCCCATTATCTACGCCATAGTAAGGGATTTATTTATTTATGGCATGATTAGGAGAAACACACATCGAAATGGAGGGGAAACAGCTGCAGATGACCTGTCTATTCAAATATGTTGGTATCTCCGATACAGGTTCTATAGACAAAGAAATTACTCACAGAATTCAGATAGATAATGTTTTCTACAGATTAGCTAAAGATATAATATGGAACAAGAAAATACCAATAAAATGTTAAGAGAATAATGAAACCTCTTACATACTGATCTAGACATACGGTTGCGAAATGGACCATGAGAAGTAAATATATCAGCAGAAGCAGAAAACGAGATTTGTCCGTAGCATGGTCGGTAAGGCACGGAGGGATAGAGTCCGTAATGAGGAAATCCAAAACCAGGCTCAAGTTTTAACACACATACCGAGCTCGATAGCTGCAGTCGTTTATGTGCAGCCAGTATCCAGTATTCGGGAGATAGTAGGTTCGAACCCCACTGTCGGCAGCCCTGAAAATGTTTTTCCGTGGTTTCCCATTTTCACTCCAGGCAAATGCTGGGGCTGTATCTTAATTAAGGCCACGGCCGCTTCCTTCCCACTCCTAGCCCTTTCCTGTCCCATCGTCGCCATAAGACATATCCGTGTCGGTGCGACGTAAAGCAACTAGCAAAAAAAAAAAAAAAAAGAAGAAAGTTTTAACACTACAAGACATAAGAGCATCGCAGCGGCTGAGAGTAGTGATGGGATAATCGAATATAAAATAATCACTTACTCGATCATTTCTTCTTCTTCTTGCGTTCCGGCCTTCTAAGGACCACGTTACAATTTCAATTGTTCCTCCTTAGTTGTTCTTTCCTTTTCTTCCAGTATTCTTTCATTGTTTCACTGTGTTTCTTTTTCCTGTCTTCAGTCCACTTTGTGCCTGTTTTCTTTTCCTTCTTCCCTTGGAATCCTTCCATTTGTAAGACTTTCTTCCTAAAAATCTTTCTTTCCAATAATTCTTCTTCTCGTATGTTGTCCCTTTCCAGGTCTTTCTTAACTTCTTGAATCCAGGTGGTAGTTGATTTCTTTTCCCAAAGGTACTTGAAGATTCGTTTAGTTAGTCTATTGTCATCCATTCTGTAAATGTGTCCAAGAAATAGCAATCTCCTTTTTCTTATTGTTTCTGATATGTTTTCTACGTTCGGGTAAATTTCATTGTTACTTCTTAATTTCCAAAACTCTGCAATTCTTGGAGGACCTAATATTTTCCTTATAATTCTTCTTTCTAATATTTCTAATTTATCAAGCTTGTAGTTCAGTGCTAGACATTCGCTGGCATAAAGGCATTCTGGTTTCACTACTGTGTTGTAGTGCTTTATTTTAAGTTTCCTTGATAAGCACACTCGATCATTTCATTTTATTCTGTTATTCGATTATAACTTATTTCTCAATCGATTATTCATTCGAATGAATGAGGCAATCGAATAGTGAATGCTTTCGAAATATACGAATGAAAAGTGATAGTAAGAAAATTCACTCATTAAGTTTCAATATTTGGGAACGTTTGGAAAAAGGGCGTATTTTTATTTTTCATAAGAGTTCATCTATTCGCTTATTTCAATCGATTATCCATCCGACACACTTAAATTGAAAAATTGATTCATGACGGATATGAATTTCTATGCGATACACCTAAACAATATTTGAAAATCATTCCATTTTTTCTTTTTTTTTTTTTTTTTTTTTTTTTTTTTGCTAGTTGCTTTACGTCGCACCGACACAGATAGGTCTTATGGCGACGATGGGACCGGAAGGGGCTAGGAGTGGGAAGGAAGCGGCCGTGGCCTTAATTAAGGTACAGCCCCCACATTTGCCTGGTGTGAAAATGGGAAACAACGGAAAATCATCTTCAGGGCTGCCGACAGTGGGGTTCGAACCTACTATCTCCCGAATACTGGATACTTGCCGCACTTAAGCGACTGCAGCTATCGAGCTCGGTATATTCCATTATTTAATTCGAATATCTATTCGAATATATAAATTACCGGATGGAGGTTATTCGAATATTAAAAGTATTTACTAGCTGAGAGTATGGACCTATGTGACGCATGGACGCTAAACAGATTACCAAAACAAATAAACAACTGACCGAACTCGATAGCTGCAGTCGCTAAAGTGCAGCCAGTATCCAGCAATCGGGAGATAGTGGGTTCGAACCGCACTGTCGGCAGCCCTGAAGATGGTTTTCCGTGGTTTCCCATTTTCACACCAGGCAAATGCCGGGGCTGTACCTTAATTAAGGCCACGGCCGCTTCCTTTCAATTCCCAGGCCTTTCCCACCATGTCGTCGCCATTAGACCTATCTCTGTCAGTGCGACGTAAAGCATATAGCAAATAAAAAAATAAACAACTGTATGATCTAAAACATGGAGGCAAAAGACCAAGAGGGCGTCCAAGACTCAGGTACAAGGCCATGGTGAAAACTGATATTGAACAGTGAGGACATACCTTGGGAAACATCGAACAGCGAGGACATACCTTGTAATGATCGAAGAGGAGGGAAGAGGTTTAGAAACTGGAACTGGGGGAAAAGCCTCGTTCGCCGACCTATGGTTTAAGATAGAAGGACGTGTGATTTGTATGTATGTATGAATGTATGTATGTATGAATGTATGTATGTATGTATGTATGTATGGAGAAAGTACCTTACAGGTAACTATTTCCAAAAATAAATACAATCTCATCTTCGTAATCAATGAGTGAGTGGCCATGCTGTTAGGGACGCTCAGCTGTGAGCTTCCATTCAGGAGATAGTGGGTTCAATCCCACTGTTGGTAGCCTAGAAGACAGTTTTCTGTGATTTCCCATTCTTTTTTGCTAGTGGCTTTACGTCGCACCGACACAGATAGGTCTTATGGCGACGATAGGAAAGGCATACGAGAGTGATGGAAGTGGCCGTGGCCTTAATTGAGGTACAACCACAGCATTTGCCTGGTGTGAAAATGGGAAACCACGGAAAACCATCTTCAGGGCTGCCGACAGTGGGATTCGAACCCACTATCTCCCGGATGCAAGCTCACAGTCGCGCGCCTCTAACCGCATGACCAGCTCGCCCGGTATTTCCCATTTTCACACCAGGCAAATGTTGGGACTATACCTTAATTAAGGCCAAGGCCGCTTCCTTCCTACTCCTAGTTCTTTCCTATCCCATCGTCGCCGTAAGACCTATTCATGTCGCTGCGACGTAAAACAAACCGTAAAATAATAATAATAATAATAATAATAATAATAATAATAATAATAATAATAATAATAATATAATAAAGAAGAAGAACAATAAGAATTTGATCTCTTCTTTACATAAAAATGTAGTGGTAATTCAACCCTGAAGAGGGGGAATATGTGTAATTTCCAAAGACATACAGTAACTCCTGGAGCAATACTGACTCTGTGGTGGAAGATTATTGTTTGAAAGGGAAGAACAACTAGATGAGATTAAATGGCGTATGGCTTTTAGTGCCGGGAGTGTCCGAGGAGAAGTTCGGCTCGCCAAATGCAGGTCTTTTGATTTGACACCCTAGGTGACCTGCGCGTCGTGATGAGGATGAAATGATGATGAAGACGACACATACACACACAGCCCCCGTTTCAGCGGAATAAACCAATTACAGTTAAATTTACCGACCTTGCCAGGAATCGAACCCGGGACCTCTATGACCAAAGGCCAGCACGCTAACCATTTAGCCACGGAGCCGGACAGAACAACTAGATGTCCATCCCTTATTAACTCCACTCTCAAGAGAAAATGAAAGTTAAGGGAGGTCGGATAGTAAAAATGAAAGCTTGGACCCTGGCACAAGTAGGTGGAACCAATGCCAGACTCAAAGTTTGGGGAAACGTAATCGACAACCCACGATCTCAGGATGAGAGTCTCTGGTTCCCCTTTTTGTCACCTCTTACGACAGGAAGGGATCTGCTACCCACATCCACATGGGGTGCGATGAACGCGAAGAGTCCAGCACAAACTAAACGAAGCACTGCAAGTAGTGATGGGAGAAATGTAATCGAATACAAAATAATCGATTATTTTATTTTATTCGATTATATTTCCCATTCGATTATTTTTCGATTATTTATTCTAAACTTCATTCGAATGAATGAGGCAATCGAATAATGAATATTTTTCCATTAGATTTTTCGATTATTTTTTGATTATTCATTCAAAGCTGCATTAGAATCAATGAGGCTATCGAATAGTGACTTTTTCCATTCGATTATTTTTTTCGATTGTTCATTGAATAGCGGATGCTTTCGAAATAATCGAATGAAATGTTTCAACATCTGGAGATACGTTTGAAAAAATGCGTACTTCTATTTTTCATAAGAGTTCATCTATTCGCTTTTTTCAATCAATTATCCATCCGACACACTTAAACCGAAAAATTGATTCATGACGCATCTGAATATTCTATGTGATACAACTGAATGATATTTGAAACTCATTCGATTATTTAAATAATCGGATGGAGATTATTCGATTATTAAAAGCATTCAATTATCCCATCACTAGCTGCAAGTCTCAGGTGAGACCCTATAGTCCCAAACTTCAAACTTCTCATTAATCATCAAACATCAACGATCTGCATTTAAGGCTGTTGCCCACGTGGCCTTTTCTTAAATATCTTCAAAGAACTCGGAAATTTATCGACCATTTCCCTTGATTTTGTATCGCAATCCCACAACCCTCGTCTTATAAATCAATAGGCGTATTTGCGCCAATCTGTCCTCTTGAATTCCACCTTTATCCCCATATTACGATCTTTCTTACTTTTAAAAGCTCCTATGAAGTCATTCCAACTCTCCACTGATAGCTCGAAATATACCACATAGTTCAGCATCTGGTCTCCTTGCTCCCAAGTCTTCCCAGCCCAAAGTTAGCATCATTTTCGTAATACTCGTCCCTTGTCGGAACCCCCTGTGGATGGGGGATGCAGACGAAGAATACACCCACGGTATCTGTCTGCCGTAAGAGGCGACAAAAGGGCTGACCAAGGGATGACACGTATGGAACCATGAGACAATCTGTGATTAGTACCATCAAACGGTCAACATCAAGGGTCGACTTTACTTGCGATTAGCACAATTGTATGTGCCTGGTTGTGCTCCCTCTTAGAGCAATAATCAATACTACTTGAGGAACTCGTACTGTACCGTACCCAGGGGTAAATACCCGCTAGGACGATGCCTCCATTCCTGTATGAACATCCGACTAACTCAGGGTTGGGCAGAGTGTGGGTTGGTTGTCGATTGGGTCAGGATAAAAGTCGAAGTTCTACTCTAAAATAGCAATCAATGGCAGGAAATGGAGGTATAACACGAATGAGAAACAATCATAGGGGGTAAGATGGATTTATTAATAAATATCCCCGATCAAATCACACGAAAATAAATTGAATCAAGAAAAATAAAAATTTGTAAAAAAATTAATCTCAAAGTATAGAAACAAATCGAAATTAAAAACGTTAATGGAATGATAATACAAATCTGACATTTAAAGGAAAAACAAGTTCAACAAAGAACATTTATAAAAATCACGACTAAATTTCTTCTTATAGTCCAATGTTTATGTTATATGGCAACAAGTGTACGCAAACACTGCCATTTGGTATTTCCGTATGGAGTTTCACACCATCGCATCCCAACGATACGGTTTCAAATTTAAGTTACTCCCGAGAGTCGTCAAACTATTTACGTAAAATAAAAGTTACATAATAAGAAAAATTACGACGGAAAGAAAAATAATTAAGACGCACCGGACGCTATGTAAGGTATGCAAAATACTAGGGGCAAATCCTACACTATATTTACAGCAATTCAAATAATCAAACTAAACATATATGTACATCGGATATCGAGTAAAGTCTTAAATGCTACACTGCTTCTAATGTGAATCCCGGTTCACTACAAAAGATCTAGACAGAACTAGATAAACCAACGATACTTCAGCACTCGGGCTGTTCCCTTTAAAAAACAACGAGACAGGGTATACAATCATAAATAATAAGGTAAAACCATCCTGTAAGGGAAAACATATAAATAATCCTTGATATCATGAAGAAAGCAATGGGCAACATTGCCTCCTTCTGCTGCGTTTAAGCGCTCAACAGCGCGGTCATCCGTCATGTACATCCGGGTAGATTACGAGCTATAAAGAAATATTTAACTCCACTATGCTAAAGATTGGATTTTGTCTCCCAAGGCCGCCACAAGGAAATACTGTCTCTTTCACACATGCCGATAACATAGGCCAGGAATCAGCTTGCCATGAGATAACGCCCATCATCAACTACACGGAAACTCCCGTATATTTGTTCCTTCTTGGCATGCTTGGGCCATTTAACAACATCAGACTCAATAGTCTGGAATTAACACTGTCCATTCTGATCACAATATACTCAGAAGACACTAAGCAGGCACACACATCTGCATAATACTCTATCTTGTCAGGCATACCATCAGCCTGCACCAATACATTATAATTCAGCATGCAATTATTATCTCATTATTCCTCATGAATCCCACTGGCCTTTCCACATAACGAGACGCAGTTCGAGTCCTTGGCAGACCATCAGGCAAACAGAATCCAACTTAACTTCAAAGATCTTAATTTAACAACGACGTTCTGCAGCTCCTTTTGGCAGCTTCTGTAAAACCATGCATCATGCAAAATAGCTATACCTGTCTCTCTGAATAACCGAAAAAAAATGAATTGATACGTGTTTGACGTAATATAAAAATGAACCTGTCGATCTAGCCCTTCTAGCCTATATTTAAGGAAAACTCGGAATATCCTACGCTAAGTACTATATTTACGACAATAACTGATCCTATCAATCCCTCATTTTCCCAAACATCTACTCATAAAGCAAAATGAAAATAAAATAAACATGCATTAATCTCGTATCCGAATCTATCATAGTAACAAAATTAAACAAACACATGCCGTCAGGCTTACTTTATATGAAAATTAAAATTCTATCTACACTGCCCTAGTACCTTAACATAACTTACATATCATGCGGTAAATAATACATGCGTCTTACTTTACATTCTACGTGACTCTCGGGAAACCAGGATAGCAGCTTCCATCCCCACTGCTTTTGTGTTTACTCCATGTTAATCACAGCATTAACATGTGGGAATGCACTTCCTTCCTCTACAGGTGTATCCATCATCTTGCTGGAAAACAATTCACTGGAACACAGAAGACTATTATTGATAACCTCTTCACTGCTTAATGCTGCGAGCCGAGATACCCTTTCTTTTACCAGATCAGCTAACACACTGATTCACATATATATAAAACACACTTCACTTAAAGGGTAAAAACACAGTTTTTAAAGCAGCCCACGGTTCGGTACGGAAGTTCCACGCGAATACGCGCCCGTCGCGAAATAGTGAAACAATAGCACGTTTCCACTACACTTGTTACTCAGCGGTTACTGAACACCGTCTTTATCACTTGAAAGTAAACTCTGCCAAAATTGTACTATTTCATTTACTCAAGCACAATAAATTATTGCGACTGCACAATTTACGGTATCAATGATAACCAGTTACTATTACTGAAATCACACAATTAGTGCATCCGCACTGTTCAAACTTCAACTACGGAATACAAAGTTATCACATCCGCACTGTTCAAACTCTTACTACAGAGTGACGCTCTCCAGAGCTAAGGGTTACTGAGGAGGCTTCGGTGACGCCAATAATGTTGGGGTTCCCGGGTGTCTGAACCAACCACCAATCAGAGAGTTCGTCATGTATGATGACATAATACTTATTGTAATATATTTACCAAACACAGCTCAAACACTAGCAAATCTCTTCCACCAATTTCTATAATACATTTCCAAATATATCTGACTTCAGAAACTGTGGAAAACCGATCTCTTACAGAAACTAACTTTATCCACAGAGCACGTTGGTCATCATGGAATTAATATTTGGCGCGGTGTAGCCTCCAGGTTTGCCAAATCCCTAAGTTCCCATTGGCTGAAATATCTTGCTTGGTCAGCATCTAATACACGTGTCGATCCTTGCCAACGCTTGGGTACGCTATCCTTTCTCACGGTCATACGGAAATATGAAGCAACATCCAGCGAACCACTGTCTTGCTCAACATCCGGTATCAACTACCTTAGGGTACAATGCTTTCACATATTAGACTGTAACTTTTCTGAATAAATTTCACATGTTTGGTCAAATAATATTCCAGTTATTATTATGGGCCGGTAGGATACGGCTCAGTACCGTTACTGCCTCCAGCTGGGTCTGCGATTAGTATTAAAAGAAATGGCGTATGGCTTTTAGTGCCGAGAGTGCCCGAGGACAAGTTCGGTTTGCCAGATGCAGGTCTTTTGACTTGACTCCCGTAGGCGACCTGAGCGTCGTGATGACGACGAAATGATGAAGACAGTACATACACTCAGCCCCTGTGCCAGCGGAATTAATCAATTATGGTTAACATTCCCGACCCTGTCGGGAATCGAACCTGGGACCCCTATGACCAAAGGCCAGCACCCTCACTATTTAGCCATGAAGCCGGACTGTGATTATTATTATCGGGGGGGGGGGTTAGTATGGGAGTAGTACCGTAATATGAAGAACATAATGGGTCTGCGTCTCCTGTGGGTAGTGCCATAATGTGTGATACACCGTGGGTCTATATCAGGGCCTCTCAAACGCTCAAAATCTCACGCGTGCATATCGAGGCGCAGAGACTCCGTGCACTGTGCATCGTTCCGAATTCGGCTGAACTCGGCTTGACTCGGATGGTGTAGTGAGCTGAGAGCGACGAAGCGTTCGGTGATAGACGGCTTGTTTATCAGTGAAATAGATACGCGCAAGACAACAAAATAATGGAGCAACCTGTTTCAAAGGAAGCAAAGACTTCCGAAAGTCCATTTCAATCGAACTGGGAACTTTCGTATTTCTTTGTCAGTCGTGACGATAAAGCCAAATGCTTGATCCGTGGGACAATAATTATGTGCTAAGTTAATCAAAAAGATTTTCCAATACAAAGGCTTAGCTCAAATTCTACGAGAATTTGTCGAAGGAAGATTTTCCTAAGCTGCATCGAGAAGCAGCTAAGATTATTTCTATATTTAGTTCCACATGCATATGTGAAAGGTATTTTTTCCTGCTTTGACTTGTACAAAAACTAGATTGCGTGCGAGTAGGCCTATTTCTGATTGTAATTTAAAGAAGGCTCTCAAATTGCTGTCAGCCAGTCCCTTGTTCTGGTATCATTGCAAAGATAAAGGAAAAGAAGAGCTAGAGAAGATAAATTGTCTGCTCAAACCAAATTGAAAGAAGAGTGTTTTAACACCGGTAACGTTGTCCCATACAACAGTGTCCCCGCTCACAGCATATAAATATTTCGTAGTGAGGGGAGGAAGGTGGAGAAGGCGAAGACAGGCCGAACGGGTGAAACAAGTGTAGGAGAAGTGGAGTGGGAGTTTGCACTCGGGTCAACCTAGTGAAGTCGTCTCCTGCACCTTGCGACCGTGCACTGCACGGCGCATGCACTCTGAGAGGCCCTGGTCTACATTTTCTATGAATAGTACCACTATGTGAGCAACACCATGAGTATACGTGGCCCGTGATTAGCAGTACCACTATATGGGATACACCACTGATATAGCCGGCGTCCGTGATTAGTACATCTATGTGAGGAACACTATGGGTCTACGTTGCTTGTGAGTAGTACCCTTATACAGTATGAGGAAACTCATGGGTCCGCGCTGCTTGTGAGTAATAGCCTTCTGTGAGGAACACTATGGGTCTATGTTGCTTGTGAGTAGTACCCTTATACAGTATGAGGAAACTCATGGGTCCGCGCTGCTTGTGAGTAATAGCCTTCTGATGGAACAACATAGGTCTGTGTTGCCCGCGAGTAGTGCAGTTATATGTGATAATACCCTAGGTCGACATCACCTGTGATTAGTACCACCATGTGAGAAACACCATGATTCTTTGTTACTTGTGATTAGTATTATTATGAGGTGCCAGTGACCTGGATTTTGGACAACAAGCATCATCCCAGGAAATAAGGCATTGTGATTCGGATCCATTGATTGTTTTGGATTCATGGTTATTTTTTCATCATTTGTTTTAGATTTAATCAGTGGGTTCATTTTGAAACTTTAATTATCGTTTCATTTCGTTGCACCACGTATCATTGGGGCCATCTGGCCCTATGGCTAAATGGTTAACGTGCTGGCCTTTGGTGACAGGGGTCCCGGGTTCGATTACCGGCAGGGTCGGGAATTTTAACCATCATTGGTTGATTCCGCTGGCACGGGGACTGGGTAAATGTGTCTTCATCACCATTTCATCCTCATCACGACGTGCCGATCGCCTACGGGCGTCAAATCAAAAGACCTGCACCTGGCAAGCCGAAGTCCTCGGACACCTCCCGGCACTAAAAGCTATACGCCATTTCATTGAATTTCATTTCATTTCGGGCCGATGACCTAGCTGTTGGGTTTCCTTAAACAACAACAACCATCATCATCATAATCATAATCATCACCACCACAATATATGATCTCCAATAAGTCACATATACTGTATACGGCATGTGATACTTAGTGAGAGAGTTGCAGGATTTTGAGCGACTTCAGGGGGACTTAGTGTTGTCAGACGGTCAACAGACAATGGTATGAATGTAAATTGGATGAAAAGTCAACTTGCTAAGTTTCACCAAGGGGAAAAGTCCTCTTAGTTTTCATAATTGTACTGATGGGGTGAGAGTACCTCATGGGAAACACGAAGTACCTAGGAGTTAATATAAGGAATGCTATGAGTAAAGAAGTGGAATCAGAGATAAGGCTTTTTGCGGATGATGTTATTCTGTATAGAGTAATAAATAAGTTACAAGATTGTGAGCAACTGCAAAGAGACCTCGATAATGTTGTGCGATGGACAGCAGGCAATGGTATGATGATAAACGGGGTTCAAAGTCAGGTTGTGAATTTCACAAATATGAAAAGTCATCTCGCTTTTAATTACTGCGTTAATGCGGTGAAAGTTCCTATTGGGGATCAAGTATCGAGGTGTTAATATAAGGAAAGATCATCATTGGGGTAATCATATAAATGGTATTGTAAATAAAAGGTACATATCTCTGCACATGGTTATGAGGGTGTTTAGGGTTTGTAGTAACGATGTAAAGGAGAGGGCTTATACGTCTATGGTAAGACCCCAACTAGAGTATGGTTCCAGTGTATGGGACCCTCACCAGGACTACTTGATTCAAGAACCGGAAAAAATCCAAAGAAAAGAAGCTCGGTGTTTTCTGGGTGATTTCCGACAAAAGAGTAGCGTTACAAAAATGTTGCAAAGTTTGGGCTGGGAAGAATTGGGAGAAAGAAGACGATCTGCTGGAGTAAGTGGTATGTACCGAGCTGTCAGTGGAGAGACGGCGTGGAACGACATTAGAATAAGTTGAGTGGCGTCTTTAAAAGTAGGAAAGCTCACAATATGAAGATAAAATTGGAATTCAAGAGGACAAATTGGGGCAAATATTCGTTTATAGGAAGGGGAGTTAGGGATTGGAATAACTTACCAAGGGAGATGTTCAATAAATTTCCAATTTCTTTGAAATCATTTAGGAAAAGGCTAGGGAAAAAAACAGATAGGGAATCTGCCTCCTGGGCGACTGCCCTAAATGCAGATCAGTATTGATTGATTGATTGGTTGATTATCTTCATAGGGGTAATCATATAAACGAGGTTGTTAAGAAATGTTACAGATCTCTTCACATGGTTATGAGAGTGTTTAGGGACTGTAGTAAGGATGTAAAGGAGAGGGCGTATAAGTCTGTGGTAAGACCAGTGAATGTGACTCATACCAGGACTACTTGATACGAGAACTGGAAAAAATATTCAAAGGAAAGCAGAACGAATTGTTCTGGGTGATTTCCGGCAAAGGTGACGATTCTGATGATGATGATGATGATGATGATGATGATAATTTTGTATAACTATTTCAGGCCTGGTGCAGCCTTTCTAAGGAAGTCCCTCCGACAAAGGTGGGAGGTATCTGCCGTGTATAGGATATTGAGTGTTATTGTAGTGGAGGATAGTGTTGTATGTGGTGTGTGAGTAGCAGGGATGTTTGGGACAGTACAAACACACATTATCGTAGTCATAAGACCTATCTGTGTCGGTGCGACGTAAAGCAACGTGCAAAAAGAAGTACAAACACACAGTCTCCTACCCAATTGAATTAACCATTTTAGGTTAAACTTTCGGACTCGGTCGTGAGTCGAACCCGGGGCCGTCTGAACCGTAGAACACTACACTGATCATTCAGCCAAGAAAGTGGCCATTGTGGTAATATTTGCGGTTTAGGTCGGGGCGTTCAACAATTCAGACTTTCTCTCAAACACGAGAAAACACATTTGTTACCTAATACTCCATACTTATGCTCAGATACTGCTGACACGGAATCTGATTTATGACTGGATCAGTGAATATTATGATCATTGTCGGCTATAATTTAATAATAATGTACCGTGAAAGTGGGGCTTTGATTTATGTAAGTAGTTACCCACTAGCTTGGTAGGCTGGTTATACGTCCTACACTAACCAATTGCTTCATCTCCTGAAGTTGCTTCCGGTGGAAGAACAGTTAGCAGTCCCCCAGTGTCAGTAGCTGCCTTTTTTTTTTTTTTTCGTTCAAGTGGACTACGTGGTGGCAACCAATTTCATTTTCAACGCCTGAATCTCGTCCATCTGCCGATTTTGGCATCCTGCCTAGTGGAGAATCAGAGATAATGCTGATATCTGGTCTAGAAGTCAGCCCCTCTTCTAGTTGTAATAATAATGTTTTATATATTCTGGCAAATTTAGGGATGTACTCCCTTTCTTACACTTGACAGTCTTAACCTAGAACACTGTTAATAATAACTACTGATGACAACAATATGAAAACAATATTAACAATAATAACAGTAGTAGTATGAATAAGAGTAATCATACCTAAAATATCATATCATCTATATAATACACATCGTACGTAGAGTACATTAAAAATATATGAATAATGATTTATATAACTACTGCTTAACCTCTTCGGTGGATTTTTGCACTATGGTGTACATTGGATCATAATATGCTTCAGGAAAAATGTTGCATTTCATCGAAAAAAAAAAATTATGCTAGAAACTTTCTATGGGAACTCTTTTGTTATATAATTAAGAATATATTGATATAGGAACAATATAAAAATACTTTTCAAGATGTACAGTATAGTGTACATTTTCCCTTAAATTTTCAAGACAATTAATTCACATAGTATACAATAAAAGGGATTGCATCAGTATTTCATAAGATTATATACATTACTACAATATACCGAGATATCGCCTGCAATTGAGAGGTGCAGAGAAGGATTAGGAAGAAGAAGAGAAAAGATCTGTGTAAGGAAGAGGGAAATAACGATGAAGAGGCGGTAGGAGAAGGTGTTTTCAGGTCAAAACTTGATGATTCATGCATGATTACCTAGTATTTCAACATAGGCATGTTTAAAAGCTGAGCTGCTGGACATGCTTCTGACGTCCACTGGTAAGGGATTTCATTGTCGGGCTGCGGTAACGGTGAATGATTTCGCGTAGATTGCTGGTCTGTGTACAAAAAGGGATAAACACATGGTGCTGCAGGATCAGGTATTTTTGTTATAGTATATGGAGAGGAGCTTGATTCGATCACGGAGATAGTGATGTATCGTACGTCGTACGGATAGTTTAATAATAGTTCATAGATTCTTCTTCTTCTACCGCTTTCCCCACACCTGTGGGGTCCTGGGTGAAACTACGGCGCACATGTGGATTTGGCCTTGTTTTATGGCAGGATTCCCTTCTTGACACCAATCCTGTATGGAGGGACGTAATCACTATTGAGAGTTTCTGTGATAGTTGGTAGTGTGGTGGATTGTCTGAATATGAAGAGGATTGTGTTGAGAATAACACAAACACCCCGTCCCTGAGCCAGAAGAATTTATCAGACGCGATTAAAATCCCCGACCCGACCGGCAATCGAACCTGGGACCCTCTGAATCGAAGGCCTTAACGCTGACCATTCAGGCAAGGAGTCCGATAATGGATAGATACTGTAAAGAATTATAATCACAATATAGTTATATTGAAATTGTACTTATTAAAGAAGGTATTAGTAATAATATCGTCTGACTCCTTGGCTGAACGGTCAGCATTCTGTTTTGTCACCTAAGGTTCAGTATTGCATGAACTACAGTATATCAGGGCCTCTCAAACGCCCAAAATCTCACGCGTGCAAACCGAGGCTCAGAGGCAACGTGCACTGTGCATCGGTCCGACTCGGATCAACTCGCCTCGACTCGAATGGTGTAGTGTGGTGAGAGCGACGAAGCGTTCGGTGATAGACGGCTTGTTTATCAGTGAAATAGATAAGCGCAAGACAACAGCATAGTAATGGAGCAACCTGTTTCGAAGAAAGCAATGACTTCCGAAAGTCCATTTCAATCGAACTGGGAACTTTCGTATTTTTTCTCAGTCGAGACGATAAAGCCAAATGCTTCACCTGTGGGACAATAATTAGTGATCATCAAAAAGATCAAATGATCCTAAGGCTTTGCTCGAATTCTACGAGAATTTGTCGAAGGAAGACTTTCGTAAGCTGCATCGAGAAGCAGCTAAGATTATTTCTATGTTTCGTTTGTTTTGTTTTGACTTGTACGAAAACTAGATTGCGTGCGAGTATTTCTTATTGTAATTTAAAGAACGCTTTCAGAATTGCTGTCAGCCGATTCCTTCTTCCAGACATTACCGATATAATTGCAAAGAAAAAGGAAAAGAAGAGCTAGAGAAGATAAATTGTCTGCTCAAACCAAATTGAAAGATGGGAGGGGGAAATCAGGTGGGAAGGTGAAGAAGACCGAGACAGGCCGAACGGCGGAGACAGGTGTAGGGAAAGGGGAGTAGGGGTTTTCACTCTGGTCTACCTAGTGAAGTCGTCTCCTGCATCTTGCATCGTGCAGTGCACCGGCACATGCACCCTGAGATGCCCTGAACTATATCAACGAATTTTCGATGCAAGTGATAAATGTGCTGCGGGTCTGTATTTCTCCCACATAGCGGTATTTCGAGGCGTAACGTCGATGTGTTAGTCTGTCAGAAACCTGTCACTCTTCATTTTGTTTGTATATTAACGTTACTAAGGAATTGACATATCGGTAGTGGAATATTTCAATTGAAGGCGCCGCTTATCTAATATGCAGAGAAGCGAGCTCATAGCTGCAGTCGCTTAAGTGAGGCCAGTATCCAGTATTCGGGAAATAGTAGGTTCGAACCCCACTGTCGACAGCCCTGAAGATGGTTTTCCGTGGTTTCCCATTTTCACAACAGGCAAATGCTGGGGCTGTACCTTAATTAAGGCCATGGCCGCTTCCTTCCCACTCCTAGACCTTCCCTGTCCCATCGTCGCCATAAGACATACCTGTGTCAGTGCGACGTAAAGCAACCAACAAAATATATATACATAGATCACGAACATCTGTTGCCATGGTTACGTATTTAACCAAACCAACGAGCAAGTGTCTTCCACACGCACAACGGTTCTGCAGTGAGATTTGCATAAATATTAGCGATCTCAACTATCAGAATCCTTAAGATTTATGCAATTCACCTACTTAAACAAATTAAGCTTGAAACTACAACGCACTTAAAATGCTTGCCTTAGATATGCTGTGGATTTACGGTTTGGCGCTCGAGTTTCTCCCTATCATGGATAGACGACAGACGTAAACTACATTCAGATTCTCTTGCATATCAGGTGCTTTCGGGAGACATCCCTGCTTATCTCTTCAACAATTTTTGTAACCTTGGTTGTTTGCATTTCCATGATACTCGCTAGTGTCCTTCATATAAATATCTGTCCACCGAACAACAACTTATAACCGATCATTCACTGTCACAGCCTCTGGATGGTAGAATGCTCTCCTCAGAGACATCATGGATGCTGCATCGAAAAGTATATTTAAAACCTCTTTCCAGCAGTTCCCCGTTCACTGTTTCCAGCAAGGTACCTCTATGATTGGAACGAGTGATTGTATGTGAAAATGATGTTATGAGATTATTGTACAATAAAATAAAATACTAGGTTAATACAATAATTCAAATTAAGTTTAATTCTGTAACTTTTCAATCTGCAGCTTTCATCCTAACTAGACTGATAACGCTCTTTTTTTACTTAATAGCTTTCTAATTTAACAGTATATATTGACAATTTAATTGAATTTTTAAGATGGCATTAACCAATTGGAAGTAAATATAGCTAGTAGTAATTAGAGTATTTAATTTTGATCTAGTACTGCAAGAAATAATTAGCTATATATTGAAAAAATTGATGACTAAAGTCAGTCAGTCTGGCCATTCTATCCGGTCGATTTCCTTCAGTTTTTAACTGAAAGGTATTCATGTACAGACTTGTCATCAGGCACTATAAATCACTTAACTTTCGCCTTCCTCAAATTATTTGATTTTTCAATTTTTTGTCTCTTTGAAGCTATCATATCTTTGGCTCTAATTGAGATACGGAGTTTGTTTTGACCTACGAACACTCAGTGGATCAAATCTTTCATTTTAGGTTTTAACTATTCAAATTGGTTGATTCCGAGGAAAGTTATGAGTGCACATTCAATTTGACGTCTCATTTCTTCAACATTTTTTTTTCTCATTGAAGCAATTAAAACTTTCGTTCTAATTGAGGTACGCAGTTTGTTTTGGTCTAAAAACACTCAGTGGATCAAGCGCTTTCTTTTGAGGTAATAACTACTTAAATTGGTAGATTCTGAGAAAAGTTATGAGTACATTTGTCTCCATGACGAAGATCTTTCAAGGAATTTTCAACAATTCAGCGCGTAGTGTTGTTCCAAGGAACGTTTAATTCAATTTCTTTGTGTGATGTATTTTCAAGTGTTTTGTTGACATAATATTACATTCTATTACCGCAGCAGATCATGTGCTTTATTTCATTAAGTCGGAACTTTGCAAATACATCCGTGAGGAGGGTAACGAACAACACCATACTTTGTACATTGCGGGCAGAGCCAGCGTGAAACTCCTAATTTTAATTTAATTTAATATTTTTATTAAGCTTACTAGTATTTTCATTTTTGTATTTATTTGGTTTGTATTGAAGTTAGTATTTTTCATATCTGTAGTATTTAGGCAGTTCCTTTTTTTTTCTTCGTTGTGCGTATATATTCACATTTTGTCTTAAACATTAGTGTTATTTACAATTTTTAGTATTTTAAGTTTGTCATTTTCTTAGCATTAATAAGTAATAATATGTGTCTGATTAAGTGCGACTCATTGGCTGAATGGTCAGCGTTGAGGTCTTCGGTTCAGGGGGTCCCGGATTTGATTCCCGGCCGGATCGGGGATTTTAATCGCGTCTGATTAATTCTTCTGGCGTGGGGACTGGTTGTTTGTGTTCGTCTCAACACTTTCCTCCTCATACTCAGACAACACACTACACTACCAACCACCACAGAAACACGCAAGTAATTATATCCCGCCCTATAGGGTAGGCGCCAGGAAGGGCATCTGGCCGTAAAACATGGCCAAATCCACATGTGCGCCGCAGTTCACACCCGCGACCCCACAGGTGAGGGAAAAGTGGAGGAAGGAAGGAAGGAAGGAAGGAAGGAAGGAAGGAAGGAAGGAAGGAAGGAAGGAAGGAAGGAAGGAAGGAGTGTTTGGTTAAGGCCCGGTTTCATCAACACATGTTAGTAATTAACAAGCTCTGAAATCATTTTAACATACAATTTAACAGAATTTGCGTTTTATCAACAACTGTTAATATTAACATGTGTTAAACTTTGTGTTAATGTTAACATAAGCCGTTTCTTGTGTTAAATGGGTAACATTAGCATTTACTGTAGCAACCTGTTCCAATGTGGCTGCTGTGAATCGCCCTTTAGACGCGGAATTGCTCTATTTAGATCTTTTAATCAATAATCCTGACCGAAGAAGTGTTTTGCGACGTAATGACTTTGAAAATGTGACGGCTACAGAATTTCTTCAAAGATATGTTACAGGTTATAGAAATAGTCGTTGCTAAGCTTGTTGACGAATTTCGAGTGAGGTTGGAATATCCTACGAAGAGAAACTTACCTCTTTCTCCAATGTTGCAGGTACTGATAACATTAAGACTTTTGCTACTGGTTCTTTTCACGTATTGATCGGAGATAATGCTGGAATTTCTAAAGCCACTGTAAGTAGAGTTGTTTGTCGAGTTTCTGCAGCAATAGCATCCATGAGAAGGAGATATTTAACATTCCCTTCAGTAGAAGAACGTCAGCAAGTTATCCGAGACTTCGATGAAATAAGCCGTTTTCCTGGTGTTCTAGATGCAATAGATTGCACACATATATGAATCCAATCACCCGGAGGCAATAGAGACGAAATATACCGTAATCAGAGTATACGGACCACCTCCTGTTTTGCACCTCTCCAACCGTTCCTCTCCCTTGGCTGCATCAATCCACTTCAGTTTTTCATGTTATTTTTCACTCCTGCACCGATGACGAAAATTATTATGGAAACTAATTCCTATGCAATAGAATATACGGTAATAATAATATAATTATAATTACTAATAAAAGTTCTGATTTTAATCTGACTACGTAAAATGTGAAAAATAAATTCGGACCAGATTGTTGGAACATGTGACAGAAAATTGGACTGTAAAGGGATATAACTGTAGAGCGACTAAAGGATACATGCGCCTTGTTCAAATACGTTTGTATTCTAACCTATTAGTGACTAAAAATGATTTCCCTTGTTGAAATTGTGTCGAGATTTTGTTCCATTTCACATGCACTTAAGTTGTGCAATTAGACTGTATTATTACTCCCCTGGTAGTACATTCCCTACTGATAAATTGTTTTCCACTTCATTACACTGAGTGAGCGGAAAGATTTTGCTCATTAGAATGCGACAGAGGAAGTGAAAGCAAGGGGGTGGTGGTTACGTAAAGAACAAAACATTGTGTAGATGGGTGATCATAGACTAGTGTATGTATAGTGAAAGATGAAAGATAGTAGAAGATTGAGTACACCGTTCACGATTAGATACAGATTCGCTCCGTTCTTCTGCAGCAAACGAAGCATGTAAATCGCTCGGGGGACTGAGAATTTATGAGACAATTATGGTGAGGATGACTTACTTAACCGGTCATAATGATTGGCAATCACTCACGAGTGAGTATGATAGTCTTCCTATCAATGTAACTTCAGATCGCTGCAGTCCAATGTGTGAGTTACAGGCTCGAAAACAATGATGACAAGCATATGTTGAGGAGTCCGGTGGTAGTTGGCCATTACTCTTCAGGATATCTCTTTGTTTTCTCCACGTACGCTGTTCCATTGCAATACGACGTCTCTGTTCCTCATAAACCGCTATTCCTCGTCCACACAGAATGCAGAATGTTATATGGGCTTAAGTGAAACAATGCATTGACTCAAATTAGCGCTAGTAGTGGTAGAATAAGGCAAACTGCTTATCTAAACGACCGGATAATAACGATTAAGAAAAGGATTGTAATTTTTAGGAATAAATAAAGAATATGTTCCCATATTTTATTATATTTTATTTGCCTAAAACTCGTAGCTGATATCTCTAGGATGTTTTCAACATTGTGTTGCTTGCCTGAAGGGCTAGAACTGTTCTTTTTAATGAAAAACAAAATTCTGTACGTATCTGGATTGCCACTATGTTAACACGGTGTTGGTTGAGTACTTATAAAATAATCATTTGTTAAAACTTGCTCATATTATTACCTAACTCTCTATCATTGACAAGTTTACGCAATATAAACAATACTTCACATATTTACGCGTGATTTAAGTTATTGATAGAATCGGAGGATGTTCTTGTAGAATGAAAGATGTCATTCTTTGTGTAATAGTGTATTTTTTACAGGGTTGTTTGTAGTGTTATAATTTTTATTGAAATTTCGTGTTTGACAGGCTGGAAAGTTTTTATGTCCTATTTGACTAAATCGACACTGGAAAGTATGGCTTCCTTTTTAACAAACAAATAATTATGTAATCGTCTACCAGTTGACTGGTTACCGTAGTCTCTGCCATGCTTGTGGAGCATGTGCCGGTTTTTGGAACGAGTTTTCATTTCCCCAAATAGAGGTAATAATAATGTTTTTACGATTCTCGCAGACGCCGAGGTGCCGAAATTTAGTCCCGCAGCAGTTCTTTTACGTGGCAGTAAATTTACCAGCACGAGGCTGACGAATTTCAGCACCTTCAAATACCACTTGACTGAGCCAGGATCGAACCAGCCATGTTGGGGTCAGAAGGCCAGCGCCTCAACCGTCTGAGCCACTCAATCCTGCGCATATAGAGGGTACCTACCGTAAAGTGAATCATTCAGTCTTTGATCAGCAGATGTCTTCCTTGACAGACTAATCAGGATCAAAGTGATGGGTGTGTTTCTCTAGAGCAGGGCCTCTGAGGGTGCAAAAGACGACATCGCTTGGTTGACCAGAGTGCAGATCCCCACTCTCTCTCTCTTTCCCCACGCCTGTCTCGCTCGCTCCGTCTGTCTCCCTCTTCCTCACTTGCACCGTAGCGCTCCAAATCCGAGCCGAGTTGAGCCGAGCTTAGCCGAGTAACCCAGAGATGACACGCTGGTCCGAGCCTAGCCGAGTGGGACCGATGCACCGTGCACAGGAATTCTGCGCCTCAGTCTGCACGCATGAGATTTTGGGCGTTTGAGAGGCCCTGTACTAGAGGGATGAACGTCTCAATGGAATCAATTAACGCGCCAGTCCGGATAGCGTGATGGTGGTGGTGGATGGTGATATTTGTTTTAAGAGGTGGTAAAACTAGATAACCATATATTCGTAACACTAATCAGAAGGTAAAATGCAAGAGTTTCGATCCTATGAAGTACTAAAGTGTCGGCAAAAGTAAGGGGAGGACCATGAAGGGGGTGAAAATGAAATACTCCCTAGGGCTCGAACACCTAACAGCGTCCGGCTGGTTTCTGTTTCAAATCCTCAGGATAGTCTTTAAAAAGACTTAAGCCTAACCCTGAAATTGTTCCTCTCTTCTTATTCTTCGTCTTCTTCTTCTTCATCTTCTGCACGAATGGGTCACTTAGGACCACGCGGAATCCACATTTGTTGAACTCTCCTTGCTCAATAGTTCATTTTCATCTATTGTTGTAATTTATGTTCCTCCGACTAAGTACATCGTGTTGGTTTCTTGTCGTCTTCCTCAAATCCCCCTTGTGTGAACAATTCTCCTGATTACATTTCTATCCTGCATATTTTGTGATCCTATAATTCAATGAGGTCTTCCTCTACTTGCTTATACCACTTTGATCTCCTACGTTTGATTCGATAAGTAAGTCTGTTGTTATTCATTCTTTCCAAATGGCTTAAAAATTGAATTCTTCGCATTCTCATTGTATCAATTTAAAAAGTCGGTAACTTAGAATGTTATTTGTTCAGTGTCTCTACAATTGATACAGATTTCTTTACCGTGTCGCATTTAAACACCATTTGGTCCCTCGAATTTTTGCTCCTGTTCTATTAGAAATGTCAACTGCGGTTTTGATAGATTCACTCCAAATAGTACAAAATCGTCTTTACAACTTAAATTTAATTGGAATAAATTGAATCCATCAGGGAAAGCTGTCCTCAAATTAATAAATATTGCATTATTTAAAAAAAATTACAATGAAAACAAATTAAAAGTGTTTTCTTACTGTCCATATGGATTAATCAGCGGAGATTTTGAAGGGATAATAAATATTACAATGCTTAGGGTAGCTCCCTTAAGTGAATTTTCTCTCTCTCTCTCTCTCTCTCTCTCTCTCTCTCTCTAGGTGCCATTGAAGTTCTTTAGAACTTCTTGGAAGGATTTCCATGTACACTTGCTATCGCACATTATTTCAAACGTCCTTATTATTTTTGAGAATAGTTCAACAGTTCATATCCTTGTGGACCAACAGATATAATATCTCCTTTTATCTTCACCTCGCTTATTTTAGTAAACTTGTTTATTGGCACCAAGCCAAGGCTCTTCTTGGTGCAATACAGAGGAAGTATAATGACGGTCATGTTTCATAATTAAAATACAAGTAAAGTAAATTATATATAAATATATAATGCTTGGCACAAGAACACAACATGCATGCCTAAAAAGAAGGATTCAAGGAATACGGCCAGTGGGAAGACCTAGAAAGAGATGGTTACACCAGGTGAGAGAGGATGTGAAGAAAAGAGGAGGGAATTGGAAGTCAGTGGTGAGAGAGAAGGCATTTCTGAACAGACAATGATGGCGAGGACTCTTTCTACACCACCCTACTTGGCACGCTGGAAGGGTTCTATTATTATTATTATTATTATTATTATTATTATTATTATTATTATTATTATTATTATTATGGTGACGATGATGATGTAATAGATAAGACAGGGCAAAGCTTCATGAACATAATTACTATAGTACTTTACTCTTGAAAACAGATAAAGGCGGTACAATTTTGATATTTTTTTGGAAGTGAGTTATACATAGTTATAGAAAAATGTCAGAGAATTTTGACCATAACTGGTAGAATGAATTTGACTGTAGTGAATGTTTTTAATGCTCTCTTACTAACGACCTCTAACTTCTCAAATAATTATTCATTACAGTCCTCGAAGAACTGAAAATCTTCTCCAGTAGGATCCATCGCCGTTATGTTTTTTTTAAATATGAAGTCTAATTTACTATGCAGCGATGGAAGATAAACCATTTCTGGTGTTACAAGGGGTTCATTTACTCCTTACTTCTCCAATAATGAGACTTTCTTTTTGGCCACTGTTCCTTAAAGAAGTAGTAGTAGCAGTAGTAGTAGTAGTAGTAGTAGTAGTAGTAGTAGTTGTTTATATCCAGCTCTCAAAGAAAGCAACAAACTTAATGAATCCGAGTTCTAGCCCAAGAAACAGCGATAAGGCTGTGACGTCCCCACGAATAACAACTTCCTTCTTTTATTTCTTCTTCTACCACTTTTCTCACATCTGTGGGGTCGCGGGTGCGAACTGTGTCTCATATGTAATGTATGTATGTATGTATGTATGTATGTATGTATGTATGTATGTATGTATGTATGTATGTATGTATGTATGTATGTATGTGGATTGCGCCCAGTTTTACGGCCGGATGCCCTTCCTGACGCCTACTCAATATGGAGGGAATAATTCGCTATTGCGTGTTTCCGTGGTGGATGGTGTTGTCTGAATATGAAGAGGAAAGTGTTGGGACAAACAAAAAACATCCAGTCCCCGGGTCAGAAGAATTAATCAGACGTGATTAAAGTCCCCGACCCGGCCGAGAATCGAACCCGGGAACCTCTGAACCGAAGACCTCAACGCTGACCATTCAGCCTATGAGTCGGACACCACTTACATACCAACACTTTATACTGTTTAGCACAAGTTTAATTTTTTCGTATGATAGACGTATACTGATTGATTTTTTCGGTGAAATTCTTACCTTCGAGGAATCTACTGTATTAAAAAAAAGCCAATATTCAAGACTATATTGCCTTACAATATGCAGTCTGATTCTCATCATTACAATAAACCTAGTTATGCTCAAACACGCATTACATTCCTCAAGGGGATTACACAGTTTCACAGTTTTAGACAATGAAGTGATAATCCACAGCCTATTTCCAGTTATTCCACCGTGTCAGGAATTGAATTGATGAAGCCCTATCTAGCGACGAGGATAGGAATTATGCCGGCTGCCGAAGCCTGTCACACTTTTCTGGGACAATGATTAATGACTAACAGATGAAATGAAATGATATTGGAGTGTGTTGCTAGAATGAAGAATGGCAGGGAAATCCGGAGTACTGAGAAAAACCTGTCCCACCTCCGCTTTGTTCAGCACAAGTCTCCCATGGAGTACCCGGGATTTGAACCACGGAACCCTGCGGTGAAAGGCCGCCGCGCTGCCGCCTGACCCACGGAGGCTGTAGTTTTAGCGAATACTTCAGCCTATTATTTTTGATTGGTTGAAGACACAAACCAGATCATTGAACTTCTTGAGATGTCATATTCTAGAGATTTTTTTTTTTCAAATTGCTTTGCGTCGCACCGCCACAGGTCTTATGGGATAGGAAAAGGATTGGAGTGGGAAGGAAGCGGCCGTGGCTTTAATGAAGGCACAGCCCCATTCTTTGCGTGTTTTAAAAGTGGGAAACCGAGGAAAACCATCTTCAGGGCTCCCGACCGTGGAGTTCGAACACACTATCTCCCGAATGCAAGCTCACAGCTGCGCGCCCTAACCGCATGGCCACCTCGGTCGGTATAGGAAATGTTGATGTGATCATTCAGGCTATTTTGAACTTTAGATTTAGCAATTACTGGCGGTGAATTCGTACTTTTCCCCTACCAATTTAGCAATTTTTAAGCTATAATATTCGTTATCTCCTCAGTCCACTATAGCCTAGTGAGACAGAAATTAACAGTAGTTGACGGGAGGACTGAACACCACTTCCATTCCTGTTCTCCCCCTCCACAGTGACAACTTTGCAAGATCCTTCTACCTGTGGTTTAATTGCAGCATGCTGAAGAAACTCACATTGCTTCTTTACGGCATGCCGCAATGAACGTCCTGTGACGGGCATTATCTCCTTATTGGGAGCCGTTCTAGCAGGTTGACGACTTCTAAGGTGCTGTAATTAGCAGTGTATTCTTGTTTACAAGTGTGCCAGGACAGTTAACTGTCTCTGCAGGGACGCAACGGAATATCGTAAAAGAATACTTGTAATTAGATGATCTGTGCACTGCTTATATACACTACGGGAGATTCTTCCCAGGCACTGTATCGTATGTCGACAAATACACAAAAGGACACAAACATTAGATAATATTATCTTCCCATCGGGACAGTAGCTTATGACTAAAGCCCGGATTTTTATGCAGTAACAGGTTAGATTGCAAACTAATTTGGTTAGTAGGAAGTGTCGGCCACCCGCTCTTCCATAATGTAGCAAGAGTAACATAAATTGTAGGGGTTCTGATGGGCCGTACACCTAATGTGTATGCAGACCTCATAGCATAATCGTAGTGAAGGTAGACTATACTTGCTACTCTCTCCAGTAAGTTTGCATTCTAACCTATTAATGCATAAAAATCCGGACTCTATATGACTGCTTTGGGGATCCTGCTTCTGTCCATCCTGTTTAGGTGTTCTAGCCAATTTCTCTGGTATTCATAGATGTATTCCAATGTAGGTCTGCTTTTAAGGTCATTCAGCACATCTGTATTTCTTTTGTGTTCCCACTTAGTGACTTCTGCTGTTCGCCGCATGTATTTCATTTCAGCTGTAGTTATTCTTCTCTCATTGCATTTCCTCAGGGTCCACGCTTCATTTCCATAACAAAGTACAAGTCTTGCCAAGGTTTTGTAGATTCTTGTACGGGTGTGTTTATGAACTAATGATGGTCTAAAAACTTTATTGATAATTCCCGAACATCTGTTGAATTTGGAGATTTTCTCGGGTATGTCTAGTTCTTCAAAGAAAGACAGTTTGCAGCCGAGGTATTTAAAATAATTTACTCTATCCAAAATGTTGTTATTTAAGCAGATCTTTCTTCTTACTAGTTCCTTGCCACAGAAAGCCATCATTTTAGTTTTCTCAGGGGATATTTCCACTGAGTACTTTTCTGAGACTAGGTTTAGGTTTAGGTTATACATTGAACGCTGTAAATCATATTCTGAGGTGACGACCAGCACTAAGTCATCTGCAAATAATATTGTGTCCAGCTGTAGATTTCTGTTAATGCGGATGGAACCATGTCTTGTTTCTCTAAATTATCGTATGAGAGCATTCATATAGATTATTATTAGTATTATTATTATTATTATTATTATTATTATTTGCGTATAGTACCTTATGGATCATGCACTATTTTTATGATTCTCCTTTCTGGTCTTCAATATGGCTTTCATTTTTTTTCTCCATGGTCTCTCTTTCTTTCTTCAGTCCTCTGAGTATCATGGTCTTCTTGGGATTTCATTCTCTAGCTGTACTACCCATCTGTTTAGTTTTTTACTGAACGGATTTCTGTCTAATATTTTTGATAAATCTATCTGGGCTTACTCCAGGTCCTTTCTGAATTCTTGGATCCATGGCAGAATCTTCAATTTTCTGCTGTATGTCATAATCTTGTGTGCAAGCCTTCTTGTTGGGAGTCTTTGAACGGGTCCATAAAATTTCAATCTTCATTTTCTAATATCTGCTGCCAGGTTGGACAGTTTCTCTGTTGCCTTACGAGACTTCAGTCTGTGCCCGTCTTAAATTTTTTCCGGGCCAAGAATTTTGCTCATGATCTTTCACTATTCCTTCAGAAAGTTCTGTCGATCACCTTTTCTATTGAGTACGGTACCAGCGTTTCGTTCGGGTATAAAATTTCAGGTTTGATCACAGTATTGTAGTGCCTGATTTTTGTATTTGTGTACATGCATTTTTTTTGTTGTAAATGTCACATATTCTCAAGTACGCTCTCTTGAGTTTCTGTATGCGAACCTCTTGCGCTTTCTTTTCTAACCCTGTTGGTTCTAGGCTTGCAATTATTCTTCCTGAGTTTTCCAGACCCGGGTATCTCTTCCTTCTCATCAACATTCTGCAAGGGATCAGCCCTCTTCCCCCCCCCCCTTCCCCTAACAATTTTCACAATTACCCGTCATTGTGTTTTAAGTTTTCCTACAGGCTTCTAATGTATCATCGAAACAGACAGGTCTGGGTGGATATCCAACGCAAAATGGTGCGAATTTCTTAATTAAGGAAATTGTGAGGATAAATGCACACCCACTTTATTCTTCATAATTTTTACTATTAGAATTTGCATTTGGCAGACTTGTCTCAAAACTGGTCATAGTGTTTTTACAAGAGAGAGTAATGCAAAGAACTAAAGAGGAAAAGGAAGGCAGACTTGATTATTATACGTTATAATTCTCATATTTTGGTCCGTATTGAATTGCACATTAAAGTGAAAGAAATATTAATGTTTATTAAATTCCACCTATTCAATACATTAAGAGTAATTTTAATTAAGAATTAAAACTAATAAGTAAACTATAGGGACATGTTTCGCCCTTTTTTTTATTACCTTTCTGATTATCTAAGTTCAGGTTTGAGATTAAGGCTGAAGATGCCCTTAAAAAGGGCGAAACATATCCCTATAGTTTCAGTTTTAATCCTTAATTGAAATTACTCTTTATGTATTGAATAGGTGGAATTTAATAAAAATTAATATTTCTTAAATTAGATTACGTTCAGCCACAATAAAAATGTAAACAGAAAATTAAAGAAGAAAGTTCATTTAGATTTTTCATATTGGGTAATAACGAAAAGAAGCTGTCGAAAGTACACGTTTTCGTAAAGGACTTTCTCCCCACAAATTATCGAAACTCTATTGTCACATTCTTGTAAGACCCTCACCCCGTTTTCACGAACGTATTTCATGGATGACCCTTTAGAGCGACGATGAAATAGGAAAGGGCTAGGGCTGGAGAGGAAACGTACGTAGCCTTAATTAAGGTACAGTTCCGGCATTTGCATGATGTGGAAAATGGAAAATCACCTACGTAAGCCTCAAATCACTGATAAATTATTTGAACTCAGAGGATACTTCTCTGAGCGTGGGGAGGTAGAAATGTTCACGGAAAACCGTACTGTCATAACAGATTTGGCAACCTCAAGGAATGTCAAATAGGAAGCATGTGCTGGCGATCACTTGGTCCATAGCTGAGTATGACATTGAACAAGGCCACTCCTTTCCTTTTGCCAATACCTTCATTCTTCAAAGGACCGAGCGAGCGAGCTGGCTGTGCGGCTAGGGTATCGCAGCTGTCAGCTCGCATTCGGGAGTTATGGGTTCGAATCCTACCGTTGACAGCTCTGAAGATGGGGCTGGGTTACGTGAACGAATTCGATACACGAAATGTTACTATATTATTTGTCCCAAATGGAAAATAATAATTGCTTTTACTCAAAGAAAGTGTAAAATCTGCGGTAAATTAAGAAAAAGTACGAAATATTTTACTTGTAGAGAATAATATGGATACATACTTGACTACTTTACAACTATTTTTTCCGCTACGTCGCAGCGCTTCCCTATGTGTTTTGTTTGTCTAACACTTTCGTGTGTGCTGTGTTTGCTCACTGAAGTTGTTTGAATTAATTAGGTGTTGTTTTCTTCATGTTGCTCATTCGTTTTGTACCCTAACTCATTCATTATTATTGGTCCAGGGATTATGGTATTTTGCTTTTTGAACTGCCCGTGCTAGTCATATTGACAAAGATAATAAGAATTCATAGACATAGCACTTCCATTAGTTAGCGCTAGTCCTGGACCTCAAGAAAGCAAAAGACGGCACGAGTAGCGGTATGCAGTATAAGGGAGTTCTGTCTACAGCCCGTAAGTACGTATACATATTTCTGTAGATATTACTCTAGTAACGACGGTATTTCTTAATTTACAGCAGATTTTACACTTTATTTGAGTGAAAGCCATTATTATCTTCCATTTGGGGCAAATATTACAGTAATATTTAGTGGATTAGATTCGTTCACATAACCCCTTCTATGTACTACTACTACTACTACTACTACTACTACTACTACTACTACTACTACTACTACTACTACTACTACTACTACTACTACTACTACTACTACTACTACTACTACTACTACTACTACTACTACTACTACTACTACTACTACTACTACTACTACTACTACTACTACTACTACTACTACTACTACTACTACTACTACTACTACTACTACTACTACTACTACTACTACTACTACTACTACTACTACTACTACTACTACTACTACTACTACTACTACTACTACTACTACTACTACTACTACTACTACTACTACTACTACTACTACTACTACTACTACTACTACTACTACTACTACTACTACTACTACTACTACTACTACTACTACTACTACTACTACTACTACTACTACTACTACTACTACTAATAATAATAATAATAATAATAATAATAATATTTTCCGTGCCCGGTCAGCTTACGTGGGGGTCTGGTTCTGAAATGAGTAGGAGCTAGGCATAACCCTGCGTAAGACACTGGGGAGGGGGCCCTCAACCCCGACACGGCGCGTCCCATATGGCTGATAGGGGAAGCTCCTGTAGATATGCAGGAGAGGTGTGAATAAGGCTTAGCCAAATAAGCACCCGCGGATCAACTGAGGTAAACAGAGAAATGGTCAACGGCCTCGACGGCAGAAGAGGACATATCCCAATGGCAGAGAGGGCGGAAGAACCGAATCAAATCCACTTTGCGTCTGACTTGTAGCAAGCGGCAAGTGGTCAGCGTCTGATCACCAGAGGTGCGGCTGTAAATATGCTCCAGGAACTAACAATCCCTGGTTCTACACCACTAGCGAAAGCTAGAAGATTGCTTACAAGCAGACATGACTCGTACAAGTAAAGACAAAATTACCCCAGGTGGACAATCCACCCACTCTAAAGTGGCAACCAAGCATTCGGATTCTGGGGAGCTTGGGCGAATACGAGAGAGCAAATCGGAGTGCTCTGATAAACTTCCACGAAAGACTCACACTTTCATTGGCACATTCAACATTCAGACACTGATTCAAACAGGAAAACTGCACAATCTCACAACAGAACTTACAAAGCAGAAAATCCAAATTCTGGCCCTGCAAGAAACACGCTTCACCGATTCAGAAACGATGGATTACAATAATTATAGGATCTTCAAAAGTGGAACAAACAAGAAAATTGGTAAAGGAGCAGCATTGTTAGGAATGGCCTTCTGTGTAGACAAAAAAGTTTTGGATTCAGTAATAGAGGTGAAACCCATCAACAATAGGCTTATGACCTTAAGAATCAGGCATACAAACAAAAAATACACCTTTATTAATGTGCATGCGCCAACAAATGGAGACAATAAAAAGGAGCCTGAAAAAACAGAAAGATTCTGGGAAGAACTTGAAACAGAAATGGCCAAAATCCCTAAAAATGATGTGAAAATTCTACTCGGTGATTTCAATGCACAGCTTGGCAGGGAATACAAATACAGGAGGACAGTGGGAGACTATCCAGCCCACAGATTCACCAATAAAAATGGCACACGCCTCATTGAGTTATGCCAACAAAATAACCTCAAAATTATGTCAACATCACTCCGGAAGAATCCCAAAAAGCAAAAAACTTGGCGATCACCCATCCATCATTTAGGAGAATTTCAGATTGATCATGTGGCAATATCATATGATTACCAAAAGGAAATTCATGATGTGCAAGTGCGCAGAGGTGCTAACATCGATTCGGATCATTATTTAAGCAGAATCAAAATTAAATTCACACCCAAAGGGAAATTCAACAGGAAAACATCGGTGATTCCAAAATTTGATCTGCACAAAATCAAGGACTCCAAAATTTCAGAAGAATGGGAAAAACGACCTGCAGAGAGCTGGGAGAATTTCCAGACTAAAATCATCGAAACGGCGAAGGACCTAATCCCTCTTCGCAAGAAACCAAAACATCCTTGGTGGAATCAAGAATGTGAGACCGCACTAGAAGAAAGGAAAAAGGCATTTCAAAACTACAATTGTAACAAATCAGAAGAAACACAGAAGAAATTCTTCGAAGTTCGCAAGCATGTATCCAAGATTTTAAGACAAAATAAACGGAAATACGTCAATGTCCAACTGAAGTCAATTGAAGACAACTTCAAAAATTACAACACACACGATTTCTACAAGACCTTTGCGAACCAAATTAAAGGATATTCCCCACAGAACCTTTGCTTTCGGAAGCACGATGGTAAACTAGCCCTGACAAATAAGGAAAACTGCCAAGAATTAGCTACATATTTTTCACAGCTTTTAAATTGTCCAGAACCCAAAAAGAGATTCCCGAAAGTACAGCCAGAAATCATACCGGAAAATTCGTCACCACCAACTCAAGAAGAAATTTATTCACATATCAAGAAACTTAAAGACAACAAAGCATCAGGGGAAGACGGAATTGTAGCTGAACTTCTGAAAAATTTAGGCCCAAATTCACTCAGAGAAATTACACAAATAATCCAAAACATTTGGCAAACCGAAAAGCTCCCGGATGACTGGAAGATTGCTCTAATCCATCCACTACATAAAAAAGGCAGCAAGTTAGACGTAAACAATTACAGAGGAATCTCACTTGTATCAGTCACATACAAAATACTATCAGCCTGTCTCTTGCATAGAACACAACAACAATTAGAACCCAAATTATCAGAATTTCAAGCAGGATTCAGACCAAACAGGTCATGCCCAGAACAAATTTTCAACCTCAAAACCATACTTAAACTACGAGCCCTCAGACAAAAGCCGACAGTATGCACATTTGTAGATTTCAAAAAGGCATATGATTCGATAGACAGACCCTCCCTATTCCAAATTCTAGAAGAGAGAGGACTAGATCCCAAAACCCTAGAACTCATAAGACAAACACTAACGGGCACAAAATCTAAAGTGAAATTTATGGGAGAAATTTCAGAACCCTTCGACATTCAGACAGGTGTGAGACAAGGTGATGGACTCTCTCCAATTCTGTTCAACGTCGTCCTAGACAAGGTTATGGAAGAATGGGAGAAGGAACTCAAGAAACATGAATCTTGGAAACCGATCCGATTGGGCTTTCCCAAAAACAACCTCTACGTACCATACCTTGCATTTGCGGATGATCTGGCGATTTTAACAGAGGATGAGGAGACTGCCATCAAGCAGCTTGAGATACTTAAGGAATCTGCAGAAAAAGTGGGACTACAGATTTCATTTGAGAAAACTAAATTCTTCTGTTCAAAGACAGATATCACGAGCCTGAGAACAAAATACGGTAAAATCGACCGGGTCTCGTACTTTAAATACCTCGGAGAATTCATCGAACCGACAGGCCTTGAGAAGATCTCACAGCAAAACCGTCTCCAAAAAGTCAAGAAGGCATTAGGGTTAGTTCAAGACATCTACAACAAAAAATGCATGTCAAGACAGACAAAAATTCGGCATTACAACACAGTCATAAAACCAACAGTCCTTTACGCAAGTGAAACATTGTCACTTAACAGTAAACAAGAATTAGAAGAAATAAAAAAGCAAGAGAGGAAGATCATCAGGAAAATCCTAGGAGCAAGATATACCCAAGATGGTTACAGGCTACAATCAATCAAAACAACAGAAAAAGTTTCAAACATTGAAATTGACATTAAGAAAAGACGAATGAAATTCTTTGGACACCTCACAAGATTACCAGAAAATCGACTGTCAAAAAGAATATTAAATTATGTTAGCTCACTTAAGAACTCAACACCTTGGCTGGATGAACTTCGAAAGGACCTCAAAAACGCAAACATATGTGCAACAGACATTTTAGAAAGAGACACCTTCAGACACAAAGTCAACAAGTGGGAAGTTACATCAGAGCAACCAAAGCAAAAACAGTGCAGACCGAAATGGTCGGAAGAACGTAAACAAGCCTTCTCAGAGAGAATGAAAGCCTATTGGAAGAACAAGAAGAACCCAAAGAAAGCTTGATTGAGTTGTTTGCTTAACGTCTTCCATTATTGGGAGAATACGCTAATAATAATAATAATAATAATAATATTTTCGAAGAGTCGAATATTTTCCATTTTATAGTAAACAAGAATCTTGTTTATCCGGATAATCTGAAAAACTAAGAAACGAATACAGTACATGTTATATAATCTATTAACATTAAGTTGTACCTTTTTCCAATAGTACAAAAAATATAAGAACACTTTTCTTACATTTTCGACTCTGTTTTATACACTAAAATAATGCGCGAGTTTTTTCTGTTTTATGTTTGTATAGCGTTTGCGCGCAGCATGATCACGAAGACGTTTTACTAACAGTTCTGTCGGTGTGGTTTCAGTCTAGGCCATGAGTTTGTCCAGCTGCATTGTTGCCTCTCCGTGAACCATTGTTTCTTCTGATGGAGGGCCGGTTTCATTTTCGAATTCACCATCAGTGGATTAATAGTGCGTTGCATTCAGAAGAGCGTGGGTTCGAATCCCACCTCGGCCGTTCTGGGAATGATTTTCCACGGTTTCCCATTCTCAATTCCAGGCGAACGCTGGGACGGTACCTTTGATAGATCGTGGCCGAATTACTTGCAATTCCTGTCCTTTACTGTCCTTGGCGGAGAAAAACATTCAAGAAGAGTCGACGTCTTGAAAGAAATATTGCTCAAGTAAAAATCAATTTTTATTATTTTCGATACGGATAAACCGGAGATCCGGATTAATGAGAGCCGGATAAACGAGGTTCTTGTGTAATAGTATTGGTTTCACGTCACTCTGACTGCTTTTTCGTAGACGCCAAGGTGCCGAAATTTAGCCCCGCAGGAGATCTTTCACGTGCCAGTAAATCTACCGACGTGAGGCTGACGTATTTGAGCACCTTCGAACGCCACCGGACTGAGCCGTAATCGAACCTGCCATTTTAAGCTGAAAAGGCTAGTGCTCTGCCACCTGAGCTAGCCAGTCCGGCAAGCAGAAGAGAAAAAAATGTAAGAGACTGGACTCTTCGAAGAATTAAGCTATCGGCGAAAGAAGAGGAAGAGCCATCATGGATATGAAACTGAAAGAACCTCTTGGCCTCACAAACATGATACCGTCGGGATCAGAAGAGAGAAGTGTTGACTAAGGGAGGTTGGGTTTGAAAGGTGAAGGCGAGGAACCTGGTAGAAGTTGAAACAATGCCAGGCTCAGCTGAAGGCTTCGTGATCATCACACCAGACTCCCCTTCTCTTCGGCCAGGTGGACATATGCCACGTTCGCACCCACAGAGGTAGGTTACACTCCTGTTCAAGTAATAATGGTGTATAATCTCCGGAGAGGCTAGGTGATCCGAGTGAGTTGGGGAGCGTAGCTGTGAGTTTGCATTCGGGAGATAGTGAGCTCGAACCCCGCTATCGGTAGCCCTGAACATGTTTTCCGCGGTTTTCAATTTTCACACTAGGGAAATTCTGAGGCACTATTTTTAGTTAAGGCGCTTCCTTCCCACTCCTACCCCTTTCCCATCCCATCGTCGCTGTAACTGTGTCGGTGCAACGTAAAGGAGGTTGTACGAATAAAAGCAAGGTCTGGTCAAGATCTTTTGAGTTGACGTCCCTGGGTGACCTGCGAGTCTGTGAGAATGGGACCCCTTCTAGGATGGAATCTAGTACTGAAGGCCGTACAAACACGAAGTCCACGAGCCAGAGAAAATAACAAATGAGGTTTAAATCCATGACTAGACCAGGAATCGAACCCGCACCCTTTGGACCAAAGTCCAGCATGCTAACCGCACACTGTTCAGATGAACACCTTAATAACTCGTACTGTCGTTGAGACCTACCCACACTATCTGCATGTGTATCCCCCACCCCCCGGCCCCACCTACTAAGTCTAGTATTGGTTCCACTTATGACAGATTCCTCCATTTCAGTTTTCCTTTTTTGCTACTTGTTCAACGTCGCACTAACACATCGAAGGTTTTCGGCAACAGAATGATTTGCGAAAATGGGAAACCACGGAAAAACATCTTCAGGGCTGCCGATAGTGAGGCTCGAATCCACTATCTCTCGAATGTAAGTTGACAGATGTGCGGCCCTAACCGCATCTCCATCTCGCTCGGTAATGCATTTCATATTTCTTATCTGACCTCCATTGGTCAACTCTTGTTCTCTTCCGATCCTAACGGTATTAGCTTTGCGAGAGCTAGGGAGTCTTATATTGTCGTGTCCTTTGCCGTTCTTTAATTTTATTTTTCCCATAGGACATTCTTCTAAGGACTAAACCTATTCCTTTTTTTTTTTTCACCTGAACAGTGTGATGAGAGGATCGTTGTCCAGTTGCACTTCCTCTTGAAGCAATAATCACCATCACCACCACAACTATTTGCACTGTCCTCTGAAGTTATACAGTATCAAAACCATACTATAATGTTTAGCACTATGATCCACCGCCTCCGGAGACCCAGGTTCTACTCCCGACGCTGTCAGAGGTTTTTGGCATCTGAGTGAAAAAGTACAAGCACCTGGAAAAAAGTGCTCAACCTCTGGGAATGCGACAACATGAACTTAATTTGCACCAGTTGTTTTAATTTTGAGCTAGTAGCTAAGTGCACAATTCCGATACTAATCTTCCCCCTGCGAGTATCTATTGTCAAAAAAAAAAAAAAAAAAAAAAAAAAAAAAAAAAAAAAAAAAAAAAAGCTAATAAAAACAAAAGACCAATTTTAGGTGACCGTACGACAGTACTGATGGCTTAATGTACTTCCTTCACAATGGCAGGTTTGGGAGAAGTGTTAATTGGCGAGTTGGAGAAGGCAAGCAATTTCTTGCTGTGCGAGTTGTAATTATGTATCTCAGACTGTAACTGCCGCCATAAAATCGCTTTAACTAGATGATAACTTTTTCATCCTGCTTCCGTAATACCGAGCGTCGATGAAGCAACGTTTTCTTCTTGCTACTACTGTATTCAGCTTAACAGTTTCACTTCTAACTGGTTTTCACTTGACATATATTTTAATAAAATAAACCGAGTTGTGTATGTCAGACACTCCATCATAGTTCTCAGTCACGAAATTTTCTATAACCAGATGCGGAAGACTCTCAAAAGTTATTTTTGATATCAGTTCGGAAATTATTAAAGGGAACTTCATAATTTAGTTAATAAACCTATCATTACGCTTAAACTAATTAATTTTACACAACTATGAAACAGAAAATGTCTAGGAAAATACTGGGGCCTAGGAAAGTGGAGCAAGAATTTCGACTGCGACCAAATGCGTAATTATACAAAGACAGAGAAAATCACATCATGTAAAAAGAGAAGACGTTGTTTCTGTAGACACTTCACAAGAATGCCACCAGAGAGAAGAGGTAGGAGTATTTTGGAATACAGGGAGAGCAGGAGGACAGAAATTAAATGGCTTAAAAGGAGTCAAGGAGAAAATGGAAGAAAATAACATACCATAGGATGCAGTATATAAGAGACATTATTATATGATAACCATTAACAAAATTACGGGATTCCGAGATCAAGTTATTAACCAAGATCACGCGAATAGAAAACGGTCCGCAATAATTGGTTGCAAGAACGTAATAATAATAATAATAATAATAATAATAATAATAATAATAATAATAATAATAATAATTAAAAAATAATGTTATTGGTTTTACGTCCCAATTACTACAGTACTTTGGTGGTTTTTTGGAGACGTCGAAGTGCTGGAATTTCGTCCCGCAGAAGTTCTTTTACGTGCCAGTAAATCTACCGATACGAGGCTGACGTATTTGAGCACCTTCAGATACCACCGGACTGAGCCAGGATCGAACCTGCCAGGTTGAGGTCAGAAGGCCAGCTCTCTACCGTTTGAGCCACTCAGCCGGTAGAACTTAAACGAGCCCATTACGAAAGGATGAAAAAATACTGGGCTGATCGAAAGAAGACGAACCAGGAATGAATGATGTTTAATGTAGTCTGTAGTAGACCCTAACGGAAACAACAACTGCAAAAAATAATAATAATAATAATAATAATAATAATAATAATAATAATAATAATAATAATAATAATAATAATAACAATAGAAGAAAATGCAGTAAAACATATAATTAGCAAATAAATGTCTAATTTTAAGAAAAAAGAATGCTCATTCGTGCACTCACTTACACTGCCTTTATACAAGTCAGCTGGAAGCGTTCAGCGAGTGATTTCGGCAATCCATCTTGAACCTCCTACAATACAAGAGAGGAGAGCGCAGCTGTGTGCTCGCATCCGGGAGATAGTGGGTTCGAATCCCACTGTCGGCAGCCCTGAAGATGGATTTCCGTGGTTTCCCATTTTCACACTAGGCAAATGCTGGGATTGTACCTCAATTAAGGCCATGGCCGCTTCCTTCCCATTCCTAGTCCTTTCCTGTCCCGTCGTCACCATAAGACCTATCTGTGTCGGTGTGACATAAAGAAAAGAAAATAAACAATACAAGAACGCAAATCTTTAATAGTGGCAGGGATGGCATTCCGCAGCCTAGTGACATTAGCTACGAAGGTGCGGTTATAAGCCCTGGAGTGACAGAGATACATAGAGTTAAACAGGAGCCAGATCGTGTATCGTGGTGATGGTAGGAGGAGAGGTAATTATTAAAATTTGGTGAAAACTAATTCGGTACACCTGAATTTAGAACCTCATATAGTAGGGACAACATGTGTAGACTGCGACGCTCGTTCATACGAAGCCATAACAACTCCCTACAATAAGATGAAATGTGAGAATTATATCACAGTTTAAATATGAAACTAATACAGGTGTTAAAACTCTGACCGGGCATCTTATTTCTGTCTTGTAGTGTTGGCTAGTGAATGCATGATTCGAAGCGGTGTATCGATTCATTCAAGTGCGCGAGTGAATCGATTCACAGGAACGGCGAACTCACGGCACACGATTCAGATTACTCCCAGCGGACAGTGCTGAGTGGCGCACTCACTAGACGTTGACGGGGAACCGAGCTTCCGCTGCAGCGAGACAGTGAATCATGGCACATCGAAAGAATCGTGAACGAGCGCGGCTCAGTGAGACACAAGATACACAAGGCTCCTTATCGGCTCACTGGACACTTGCGGGTGGCGGAGAGCCGAGCTTCCGCTGCTGCGAGACATTACAGTGAGCCATGGTACAGTACACTGAAAGAATCGTATGCTATAATGGACTCTCGAGCTCAGCTCATTTGAAAATAATACCCATTTTCATTCACTGTCCTCTTCTTACAGGGAGGTTTAAATAATATATGGTGTTATTTGCAGTGTTAAAAAGGTAGTCAAAACATAATTCTGAAGTAGCTAGTAAGTAGGTACGCTATTAGGTTATACTATTTATTACTTTAATGAATATTAGTATTATAACTTAGTTGACATTTGACAATTAAACTTCTTCTCTAGCCTGCCCTATGACTATGAGTCATGCTCATGACCACTGAAAAGTACCTGTTTTATATTGGAAAGAACGGCTCAGTATTCTCTCAGTTCATATGTCACATCGTTGCACAAGACTTCAATCACATGTGGACAGACGCAATAACGTAACCAACAGTATGCTGAATCAGAAAACCAGCGGGCTACTCTACATCTCGGATAGCCTATACAAAATATGACGATTTAAAAAAAATCCTCAGCTGATAGAAAAATACATATTTTCAAAAATGAAAGAGCGAGTTGTCGTGCGATTAGTATCGCGTAGCTATGCACTTGCATTCGGGGGATGGTGGGTTCGAATTCCACCGTCGGCAGCCGTTAAGATGGTTTTACGTAGTTTCCCCATTTTCAAACCAGGAAATGCTCCGACTGTACCTTAATTCACGCCATGGCTGCTACCTTCCTAATCCTAGACCTTTCCCATCTTGCGTCTCGGAAACCTTCGATGTATTAGAGTGACTAGCATTTTTTTTCTAAGAAAGGAGTTCATAGTATGAAGACCAGATGACAGCTGCGAGCACTGAATGCTGTTGCTGCTGTCTTACCAGCACATAGTACACAGATGCAGTAGGAGCGGTGACTAATGTGCCGTGAATCGGATCACTGTATCGATTCAATAACGTGAACGGAATGAAATGAATCGATTCAGTAAAATGAATCGAATGTGCCATCACTACTGTCTTGAGGTATTTCCGTAAGTACAGTGTCGCAGTAGACTAGTGAATAGTGAATACACACACCCCCCATGTACGGTCGGCGTCAGGAAGGGCATCCGACCTAAAACGCGACCAACTCTATATGAGCGACACAGTTCACACCCATGACTCCACGAGAGTGTGAGGAAAGAGGAAGAAGAAGAAGAAGAATAAGGAGAATGTAATAATAATGTTATTGGCTTCACGTTCCTCTAACTATTTTTTCTTATGGTTTTTGAGACGCTGAGGTGCCAGAATTTGGTCACGCAGGAGTTATTTTACGTGCCAGTAAATCTACCGACACGAAGCTGACGTACTTGAGCACCTTCAAATAGCACCGGATTCAGTCAGGATCGAACCTGCCAAGTTGGGGTCAGAAGGCCAGCGTCTCAACCATCTGAACTACTCAGCCCGGCAAGAAGTTAATTACTTCTGGAACAGGTGTATCCGGCATATAATATAGGTTACAAACAATCACGTGAACTTTCGCAGGAAAAGATATTCAGTCGAAAAGAAGAAAGAAGCTACTGTTTAAATGACAAAAAGGAATTACTGCACTTATTACTAAGGCTGGTATACCAGTCACTGCTCTCACAAATTATGTTTTCATCACCTTTGAGGTAACTGGACTAAGTGTTATTAATCTGACCCTTCGCATTTCCTAGTAAGGCTTTCTATTTCTAACACTCAGTAAGTGACAATCAACTTACGTCATCTTCTGACCCAGAAGTTGACCAGGGGGCCCCTACGAGAATCTGATCTCACTTCAACTTACTTGTCCCAGCTTCTTCGCTTCCAAATTTCATATTCGACTTTTTTGTCTGACCTCCGTTGTACAATTCTTTAAAGGCGACACTCCGGAGATAAAAATATATTTTACCTACTTATATCTCAGAAACTAAGATGTTACGGACGTGAAAATCGGTATTTGGAATCTCCTTTCGAAATAATGAAACCTTTTTTCGAACTAAAATAGGACTCTTTCTCGCATGTGCCGGGCTGAGTGGCTCAGACGGTTGAGTCGCTGGCCTTCTGAACCCAACTTGGCAGGTTCGATCCTGGCTCAATCCGATGGTACTTGAAGGTTCTCAAATACGTCCATCTCGTGTCAGTAGATTTTCTGGCACGTAAAAGAACTCATACGGGACTAAATTCCGGCACCTCGGCTTCCCCAAAAACGGTAAAAGTAGTTAGTGGGACGTAAAGACAGTAACATAATTATTGTTATTAATTTATAAATTACAACTACATTCTATAATACGTTACATTAAATAACCATATTCACTCTCATTAATGCATCCCATTCAGACTCAAGAAAACTTTGAAGTGCTTATAAGATGTTGGCAGAGGGTTTTACACATTGTTTTAGACTTAGCGTCTCTAATGTTATTGGGGAGTTCATTCCACCAGCTTGTAGCGGTGACCATGAACGATCTGTTGTCAGTTGTGGTTCGAAGTACAGGAATTTATAGCATAGAGCGTCATCGGGTATTGAACAGGTGTAGTGAACTAAGGTTGCGAAATCTGGAGGGCAGGAAAAGAGGAGTGTTTCCAGAAAGCACTTGATACACCCAAGTAGTCGCTCGGAGTCTGCATATGTCGTTCAGTCGTAACCAAGATAACTGTCTATAGAAAGGGGATACGTTGGCATATGGACGTATGTCGAATGCATACCTGATACATGCACTTTGGGCACGTTGTATTCTCATGCCTTGGTTATTATTTACTGTAAATCAGTAAAATAATCACTGTATTCGAGAAGCGGAAAACAAAGTGACTGAATGAGCTTTACCTTCAGGGACCATGGAAACAAATTTTTAAACCGCATTCGGGGATGTAGACTTTCATATATAGTTTTGGACACATTCGTCGCATGTTGCGACCACTTTGATGTTTCATGTATAGCCACAATAAAATTTATAATTGATTCGCAATTTGGAATAATGGTATTGTTTAGTGATACAGGAGGAATACATATTTTGAGGTTGTTACTCGATGCATAATTACTTAGAATATTTAAATCTGCGCTAACTTGTCGTACAACACTCTGAATTTCATCAGTTCTTGAGTGGTAGTAGATCTTCATGAGCATTAAGACGATACTTGTCAACATCATGTATATAAATTGCAAATAACAGTGGTCCAAGCACAGACCCATGTGGGATGTCCGGGGTTTATTAAGCCACTCAGGTCTGTTATTATTTAGTGTGACCTACTGACGGCGAGTTGTGAGGTACAAACTGAAAACTTTCATTGCCGTCTGGCTGAAATTGAATCCTATTTCGAATGTAGCAGTTGAGAATCAACGGTATCAAAAGCATTGTCGAATGTCCATTGCATGTCGGATGTCATCTGTTACTTTTAGTAAGGCAGTCGCTGTGTTATGTCCTTTCTTGAAACTAGATTGGTAAGAGTCAAGCAGTGAGCAGTTAGTCAACTAATCGAGGACTCGTTCATGTACTTAGTATTCTAGTACTTTGTAAAGGGGTGGGAGAATGGATATAGGGAGATAGTCTGATGGTAAAATAGGTAAATTCCTCTTAGGAACGGGGATGACGATCCCATACTCCCACATAGTTTGGAATACTCTCCGTACGAGGCACTGATTAAAAATATGTGTCAGAATAGGTTATATTGCACAAATTATGTTTTTTAAATAAAAGACAAGCATTTGTACCCTATATTCGCACGGACATTTGCAGCGGATTACGTGTTACCTTCAGAAATTTATGCCAAGTAACATGGCTCTATTCACACGTATAATGCGACATGTTATAATGATATTTTCGTACCAAAGCGCGTGGCAGTAACGTTGAATATGCTGAAGCTAAACAGAGTCGAGAGAGAATGATGACGATTTCAGAATTACTGTACGCTACAGTTCCTGGTCCGAAGTTGTGCGAAATTCTCCATGATTCTCAGGTTGCATATTGTATCTCTGACCAGTGTCGTGGAACTCTACCATTGATGATACCTCCCTTACTATCAGTCTTATCGAAAAGATTAAAATAGCTATTTTGTTTCTCCCGTTGCTCACCTTGAAATGAAATGCAGGACATGTCCCACGGAAATGGACTAAAAATTCAATTTTTCGTAATCATCTGCGTTATTATCCGTCGTACGTTAAATACGTACATGGCATCAAGGTACGGAAATAACATATTCTTTAACGTTTGCTGTATACAGTCCTTTGATAGACCTAATGTTAACGAAAATATTTGAGATTAATCTTCCTATAAATACCAAGTCCATGCGATTACCATGACATCATATGCATTTTAAAACGCAATCCTGAGTGAGTAATCCAAATATTGTGAGTAGTTTGGTTGAAGTAAGTCCAGCAGCTTTCCACTTTTATGAATATACAAGCAGAGAGAGAGAGACAGACACCAAAGGGAATAGTTCTATCTCATGTTACCTCGGTTACAGTTACCTTACGTGGGGGTAATTTTAAAGTCGAGTGAAATATGATACATCCTCTGATTTTCTCCCGTTATTGATCCTTCGTATAACTGTACGTCTGTGACGGTTTCCGTCGTTGGCTGCAGAAAACGAAGCCCGTAGAAAACCGTACTGTTTTCCGTCATTTAGAGAGTAAGCAAAATTATGTACAACAATTATTTAAAATGAAGGGGCGTTTCACACAGTCTACAGATTTTACATTTAATCAATAGTATAAGAGAAAATTGAAAAAAAGAAGTCGGTTACGATATAGTCTGTTATGGATCTGGTACCCCTAGCCCCCCATGTGTAGCGGTGAATAGCCTTATGCTTGAAGAATGTATTCGTAACTGCTAAACCCATACTAGCACAGAAGTCCAGCAAACGCTTCCCATTCCTGTTAGCTTCCATATCTTCCCCACATTTACCAATCACCCTTTCGTAGCCTTCAATTCTATTTCCAACTCTCGCATTGAAATCGCCCATTAGCACTATTCTATCCTTGCTGTTGACCCTGACCGCGATGTCACTCAATGCTTCATAAAAGTTGTCAACTTCATCCTCATCTGCACCCCTCACATGGTGAATACACCGAGACAATTCTCGTCCTAATTCCTCCAACTGACAAATCTACCCACATCATTCGCTCATTTACGTGCCCAACAGAAACTATGTTGCGTGCAATGGTATTCCTGATAAACAGCCTTAACCCATACTTTGCCCTTCATTTTCTAACACCCGTCAAGTACACTTTATAATCTCCTATCTCTTCCTCGTTATCTACCCTTACCCGAATATCACTTACTCCTAGCACATCCACATGTATCCTCTTAGCTGACTCAGCCAGTTCTACTTTCTTCCATAAGCCCCATTAATATTGATAGCTCCCCATCGAAATCCATTTCGTTTGCCTAAGTTGTTTTTAAGTAGTCCCTCGCCTGTCAAATGGGAGTGGGACTCCGTTACTCTGATAGGTCCGAGGCTTGCTTAAAATGTTCTGAGCTTGGTAAATTCATGAAGCAAGATGCTACCCTACTTACACATAGTCCAAGTGAGGATCTCTAATCTAACGGGTTATGGACCACCGGTGAATTGTATAGTCCTAGCCGCCTGAGCGCAAGGAGGGCCATGACTCAGAATATGTCCGAGATGCCCACTCCCATTCCATAGCAACTGGTACCCCGACTCTCAGGACTACTTACTAGGACACTCAGCCGTTGCCCATGGTTCACGAGCTAGGACGTGACTACAGTAACCCACACCATGAACCACTAGAAAAAAAAAGAAGAAGCAAAGTTCACTGTCAAATGTAACAAGACTGAATGTGGTCCTCAATATTCCCAGCGAAGAAATAATAATAATAATAATAATAATAATAATAATAATAATAATAATAAAAACAATAAAATAATAATCCAACTCTACCGCTTCAAGGGCAATGTCCTGGAGCGTGAGAATTTGGATCGGGGGATACAACTGGGGAGGATGACCAGTACCTCGCCTAGGTGACCTCATCTGCTATGCTGAATAGCGGCCTTGAGGGGGATGGGAAGATTGGAAGGGATACACAAGGAAGAGGAGGGAAGTCGCAGATACCGTCCCGGTATTTGCTCGAGGAGAAGTGCGAAACCACAGAAAACCACTTCGGGAATAGCTGAGGTGGGAATAGAGTCCCATCTACTCAGTTGACCTTCGGAGGCTGAGCGGACAACGTTTCAGCCCTAGTACCAATTTTCAAATTTTGAGATAGACCCGGAAATCGAACCCGGGCCTCCGGGGCGGTAGCTAATCACAATAGCCACTACATTATAGAGACGACAATTATTATTATTATTATTATTATTATTATTATTATTATTATTATTATTATTATTATTAACGTTATTATTTAATCAAAACACACCACCGGTTGACTAGAATAGGTACGACGGGATCTACAAAGACTGAAGGTCGCAAATGACAAAAAAAATAACATTGTGTTCTTCCGGCCACAGACCACTTCTGCGGATTTTTCGCTTTCGCAAATTCGACGTCAACGGAAGCACGCGATCAGCTGACGTATGACGAAGTTGTGAGAAGAAAAGAAACAGAAAAATACTGTACCATAGCCTTGGCGTCTAAGCGGTCTATAATTGGCCAAATTCTTTGATAATATAATATAATATAATATAATATAATATAATATAATATAATATAATATAAATAAGAAATACATTGGAATTTCAAAACAAAAATTAGGATGATTTAATTTTCCTGAAGTTAATATAGGAATACGAAGAGGAAAAGTTATTCTCAAGAACAGCCATCATACTTTGCCGTGTCAGAAGATCGAACTGCATCACAATTCGATTCTCTAGTCATCTTATAATTCACATTGGAAGGCAGAAAGAAACTCAGACATTAAAGAGGTTAGGAATGCTCTTTGAAGAGTAGTGGGTCAGTGATAACTTCTTACATGGCAGACGTCCGACAGGAATACCCCGACCACTCCCCGGCAACTTGCTCTGGTTGGGAAGTGAACACGGTCCCTTCTCTGTGACGTAATGAACCAGATGCCCTCCCGCGAGCAAAAGAGGTGAGATACGGGAAGGGTGGGGAATATAGGAAAGATTGCCTTTTAGAAAAGAAGTAAGGAGAAAGTATTACGAATGTCAAAGAAGACCTGTAGTAGGTTCGCAGAGTATCGTATATAAGCGACCGGCGAGGTGTGGCCCAGCATCAGTTCAGCTTCATTCTTCCTTCCGTCTGCTCCTTCAAGCAACATGAGGAGTTTCTCTATGGTAAGTTGGATCTCTCTCAAGATCAAACATTGCAGAATTGGTTTCAGAATTGTTTTTGTTGCATACGTGATCTTTAGTAAAACCGTAAGATATTTCAACTGGAAGAACTTGACTTCGAATCGCTGTCGTGTCGAGGGATTTTTCAAATTACTTCCTCATCTTGAGGACAAAGTTGCTCAGATGTAGAAGTTCTATCCAACATAGAAGAAAGATAATCTGAGTAGTCTAAGCCCTCAAATTCTACTTCAAATGGACCTTTAAGGTCTGCAGGAGGTGGCTTAGTTTTCATTTATTTTATATCAATCAATCAATCAATCAATCAATCAATCAATCAATCAATCAATCAATCAATCAATCAATCAATCAATCAATCAATCAATCAATCAATCAATCAATCAATCAATCGTTAGTGACTTGAAAAATATTATGCATCTTATTCAGAATATATACAACTGAACCATTTTCTATTCTCTGTATTCTATAATTTTTATAAAGTTAAAGGACTGAAAATCTCGAGTCGTCTTCTGTATTAAGAAAAAAATCAAATTATATCTTATTCGTAGTCAGCGTACTGACTTTCGTTTCAGAGGACCCGGGCTCGATTCTGGTCTGGGCTGTGGATTTAATTGCGTTAGATCAATTTCTATAGCTCTGGGGCTGGATGTTCGTCTTCATCCTAATTTACACCTTCCTATAAATTCAATACGTCACACGACAAACCATCAGAGAAACACTTCATAGTGGATACAGCCCTCCTCAAAAATTTGGCGTCAGGAAAGGCAAACGGCCGGAAAACTAGGCAAAATCTATACAAAGTGCTGACGCCAGGTCGTGGATATTGTCATTGTATTTTTGTATTTTTTTAATTTATTTTTTTAAATTTTTTTTGTACCTTTGGTTTCAATGAAGATATTTCAATCGGACAGTTAAGAAGGTTTGGTCTCCCATAAAAAAATAAAAAAAATACTTGTATTTTAAATTCAAACTTATATCCCTTGGCAGACGTGTCTTGAGCAGCTGAAGCGAACGGGATGATTTTATTCGGAAACGTATAGGCCATTTCATAAACAAGCAATATTCAATTTTATGAAGAAGATATATAATTTTAAATCCATTAATCGAAATTTCCCATGAATAAGAGGTATCCTTAGTTATATAACTCGCACAGGTGCACAGAAAATTGCTGAGAGAAAGAAGTAAATAGATGATGTGAAAGCACATTGGATACATTCTTCTAAATTTATCAGAAAAATAATATAGAACCTGAAAATATGAGAAGAAATTATTGTCCATCAGCTATTTCAATCGAGTATTATTTCATCTTCATCTTTCTTAATATTGTTCTTTCTTAACCCATTTACCTTCCAGATACTCGCAGCCACGTCGGTGAAAAATCTTTTCCCAGTTTCCTTCAATACTTATTAACAAAGTGGTATAAGTGTGGAATTATTACATTTGACTAATATACTATTCTCCATAGTTCATAATTAAAATTAATGATATAGAAAATGTTTGTCCAATGCTGAGTTCGCACTTTATCTCCACAGTAACTGAAGGATATATGTCTTAGATGAGGCTAATAATCCGTAGTTTTACCTTTTAGAAAAATACATTCACCACTATTTTAGAAAGAAGTAAATGAAAATAAAGACCGATATAACCTTACATTTAGATCTGAACAAAAGTGTAGTTGTGACTAGAATAGAGAGTGAATTTAAACCCTCCAGGGTCGGTTTTTGTCTCGGACTCATCGAAGGATCCCACCTCTACTGACTCAAGGGCAGTGTACAGGAGCTTCAGACTCTGGGTCTGGGGATACAACTGGGGAAGATAACCAGTACCTCGCCCATGCGGCCTCACCTGATATGCTGAACAGGGGCCTTGCGGGGGGATGGGAAGATTGGAAGGGATAGACAAGGAAGAGGGAAGGAAGCGGCCGTGGCCTTAAGTTAGGTACCATCCCGGCATTTGCCTGGAGAAGTGGGAAACCACGGAAAACCATTTCCAGGATGGCTGTGGTGGGAATCGAACCCACCTCTACTCATTTGACCTCCCGAGGCTGTGTGGACCCCGTTCCAGCCCTCGTACCACTTTTCAAATTTCGTGGCAGAGCCGGGAATCGAACTCGGGCCTCGGGGTGTGGCAGCTAATCACAGTAACCACTACACCGCAGAGGCGGACGTTTTATGCATACCGTGGAGGTTATTTCCTTTTAAATCCCACTTCATGTTACAGTTTTAGAAGTTTGTTAGCTGAAAGAATTAATGTTTTTAAACTCCTACTCTCAATGAAATACGAAGCAGAAATTTATTTGGGGATCGTTTGAATGGTGGTGGTGGTGATTATTTTTTAAGAGGAAGTACAACTGGGCAACCATCCTCTACAGTATTTAACACTAATCAGAGAGGAAAAAGAATGGAAGGGGTCCAACACTTCGAAAAATGAAGGTATCGGCCAAAGGAAGACAACGGCCACGGAGAGTGTGAAAATGAAAGACTCCCTAGGCCTCCATACGTAATAGCGTCGGGGTCGGAAAAGAACAAGAGTTGACCAAGAGAGGTCGGATAAGATAGATGAAAGTGAGGAGCCTGGCACAAGTAAGTGGAACCAATGCCAGGACTCAGCTAAGGGCCCCATGGTCGCCAAAACACACTCCAAAGTTCAGAGCCCCTGGGGCCCCTTTAGTCGCATCTTACGACAGGCAGGGGATACCGCGGGTGTTATTTTACCGCCCCCACCCACAGGGGGACAGGCAGAGGATACCGTGAGTGTTATTCTACCGCCCCCACCCACGGGGGGTAATCGTTTGAATCATGTACCGATTTGTATGGTTCTTTAACATTTTTTATTTTCATCTTGGACTTGTTGAGTATAATGAATCGATTTTTCTACATGTAGGATCATTGCGCTTAACTGATTCTCTCCGTAGAATGACGAAATTAAGGATACTGACTGTCTACACACGTCATGTCATGATTCAATATGTATAACAACTTGCTTTAAGGGGACTCATAATGCTCTATATCTACAATATTAAAGTCAGGCAATACACAAAAATCATTACGGGTTATATCTGTGGAGCCTCCGTGGCTCAGGCGGCAGCGCGCCGGCCTATCGCCACTGGGTTCCGCGGTTCAAATCCCGGTCACTCAATGTGAGATTTTTGCTGGACAAAATGGAGAAGGGACAGGTTTATCTCCGGGTACTGAAGATTTCCTTGTCGTCTTTCATTCCAACAACAGTCTCCAATATCACTGCATTTCAGTTGTCAGTCAATAATCATTGCCCCAGAAGAGTGCGACAGGCTTCGGCAGGCGGCACAATTCCTGTCCTCGCCGCTAGATGAGGGGTTCATTCAATCCATTCCTGAACCCGTCAAATGACTGGAAACCGTCTGTGGATATTTTCAGGGATTAAATATGTATATCTTGGCTTGAAAGTGAAATAATTGATTTAACAAATAAATAATTTGTGATTTTTCTGGATATCTAATTTTTCAATACGATTTTCTCACAATCTTTTTCATGATAACTTTAAGAATAAGCATGACAACTCTATAAAGGGAATTAGAAAGTTTAAAGTCCTTATATTTACAAAAGATAGAGCAAATGTTCCTTAAGGAGCAAAAGAATAATTTCAGAGAAATGGCTATTGAAGGCAGCTTTAATGGACGAAACATAGGTATTATTCTATAAAGAATAATTTGAAAATACTTCCAGTTGAGATAATACCATTATTTATATAGCATGTTAAAGTATCGTGGATTCAAACAAATTGGAAAAATTTAATTTATCATACATTTGTACTGTTCCATCTCGTCTTAACCAGTCTAGAGAAACCAAATATAACAGCCGAGAGGATTCGTAACACTGACCAAGCGTCACCTCGTGACCTGCAGGCCATCGGGTTGAGCAGCCGTAGCTTATCGGCCAAGGTCCGTCACGGCTGTAGTACCATCGGGCTTGGTTTTGTTTGGTTTGTTCATCTCCTCGTAGCTGGAGACTTTAGGCTGGAATTCCGGTAACTCTAACTAAAATTCCACTGTCGTGATCTTAGAGATGAATATGACTCCGGCGCTCACCAACAAACCTATCAGAGGGCTGAGAACAGTCATCCAGATGACTCCGATATGCATGCGTTTCCAAGACCCAGAACCGAAGTGAATATCGTCTACCGAATATATTTTGAGTAACAGAATGAGTCACTTCAAAAAATCACTAAAGGCTGTGTCTTGAATATGTTGCCATGAATATTCATCATACCGGGACTTACGTAAATCTTAGTGAGATCATTGAAAGAAATGAAGATCTTCAATTTTATGAAACAGGTATATAATTTTAAAACCACGAATCGAAATGTCATATGAAACAACGCTTTTCTTAGTTATAGAACTCGCACAGGTGCACAGAAAATACCTGAGAGAAAGAATTAAATATATGATATGAAAACACATCGGATAAATTCTTCTCAATTTATCAGAAAAATAATATAGAACTTGAAAATATGATCAGAAATTTCTGTCCATCAGCTATTTCTTTCGAGTATTATTTAATCTTCTTCTTTCTTAATATTCTTCTTGTTTGTTTTTCCTTCGGACACTGTGAGGGATCCCACCTCTACCGCTTCAAGGGCAGTATAATGGAGTGTGAGACTTTGAATTTTTTCCATTTTCCATCATCTATTTCAAACCATATGATGCAGCTCCTATAATTATCACACGAAGGTTTTCTAAGTACTTGACATTAGCATTTTGCAATATTGACCAAAAGGTCTTTAACAACTGCTCACTAAAATTAATCTCAGATAATTATAGTTTTTGTCTGGTATTGATGTTTGATCCCAATTTCATAATATTTTAGCAAAAGTAACCACGAAGATGCCTCATTTTAATTAAATAATCAATACATAAAACGAACAAGTCAGTTTACGTACCTTGGGAGCACCATAACATACAATCTAGAACCTGACAAGGAGATCAGATGCCGTATTGAGATTTCTAGATCCTCTTTCGAAAATATGAAGCCATTCTTTTGTGGCTATAATATAAACATCAAGCTCAGGCAAAAGTTATTAAAATGTTACATCTGGTCAACACTACTTTACGGAGTAGAGACCTGAGCTCACAGAGCTTCCTCCGCGAAACTGTTACAGGACTTTGAAATGTGGTTACGTAGGAGAACGCTCAGAATACACTTGACAAGGCTCGTAACAAATAACAAAGTGCTAGGGCAAGCTAGAAAACATCGTCATAGCCACGAAAACCGCTTATTTAGTCCATGTTATACGAGGTAGAAAGCAAGGCCATATTATACGTGGTAAAAAGTACAGGCTACCACAAATGATATTATACGGCAGGATAGAAGGCAAGAGAGGAACTGGTCGACCACCGATGTCAAACTTCAAAACATCAAGAACTAGATCGGCATCAGCAACTCTTCAGATTAGCCGAAGGGGGACTTTCTCCAGGGTGATCGCCAAAAGTCTAGGGAAATATATATGGCATTAGAAAAAGGAGAAGAAGAACAGCAACATATCCATGAGAGAAGGACCTATCCCGCTGATCGCTATTCTGCGTTTGAGCTCATAAAGGAAAATTCTGTTTTGTCATGCAAAGACTTGAAGGGAGAGTGTAGAAATCTCAGTTTTTCTTGCGTTTATGTTTGTGTTCCTTCTCTCAGTTAGTCTGGATAATCAACCATCTGATATTTCCTAGCCGACATTTTTTTAAAGATTTCTTCTCCTGATTGCAGGTGTGAGAAGCATAGTTTAACGGAATTCTTATTGTGATTTCCTTTTCAGATTTGTGTGTTGTTACTGAGCTTCGCTATCGTAGTCAGCAGTTCTGCTGAGACGCAGCAACCGGTGAAGAAACAGGAAAAGCGGGGCATTCTCAGTGGAGGTTCTCTCGGTGGAATTGGCCTTGGATATGGTTATGGAGGTGGATATGGATATGGATCTGGCGGAGGTTATAGCCTGGGATCTGGAGCCGGTATTGGCGGTGGACTGACATCATCTCTTGGGTATGGTTATGGATCATCTGGTTCATCCAATGCTGCCATCTTAGCACTAGCTTCAGGAGGATCCGGTTTGAATCTTGGAGGCGGAGGATCTGGTTTGATTCTTGGAGGTGGAGCATCTGGTTTGAGTCTTGGAGGCGCTGGAGGAGGTCTAAGTCTTGGATCCGGAGGAGCGGGTCTAGGTCTTGGAGGTGGAAGTCTTGGAGGTGCAGGTCTTGGACTTGGAGGAGGTGCAGGAGGAATTAGTGGTGGCGTCACCCAAAGTCAGACCATCATCAGGACAGTGGGAGTACCACAACCTGTACCAGTCCCTGTCGACAGACCAGTTGCTGTACGAGTACCTCAGCCATACCCTGTCTCCGTACCTAGACCATACGCAGTTCCGGTACCCCACGCCGTTCCCGTCTCTGTACCCCGGCCATACCCTGTGCCCGTCACCAGAACCGTGACTGTTCCAGTCCCCCACGCCGTCCCCGTGCCAATACCCCAGCCATACCCCGTCAGAGTACCACACCCTGTTCCAGTGCCCTACCCACAGGCTGTACCCGTTAGAGTGCCACATCCTGTTGCCGTACCCGTTCCAGTGCCATCACAGCCAATAGCCGTGAATGTTCCATCTGTCGCCATCGCATCTGGCAGCGATATTGGATCCATTGGTGCCGTGGGTGGTGGAATTGGTTCCGATTCAGGCAGCATCGGATTGACTGGACTCGGCTCATCTGGAATCGGGCTTGGATCATCTGGAATTGGAATTGGATCGGTAGGAATCGGACTTGGTAGCAGTGGAATTGGATCTGGAAGCTACGGATATGGTTCTTCTGGAATAGGACTTGGGTCCGGAGGCTACGGCTATGGAGGTGTGTCCCTCAGTACTGGATCTGTGGGAGGACTCTCATCCGGTGGATCTCTTGGAGGACATTCCATTGGACTCTCATCCGGTGGATCCCTGGGAGGAAATTCCATTGGACTCTCATCCGGTGGATCCCTTGGAGGAAATTCCATTGGACTCTCATCTGGTGGATCCTATGGCTCAGGGTCAAGTGGTATTTCCACTGAGCTAAAAGGCATCTATGTACCCAGTTATCTTGGAGGCCTCAATGGCGGAAAGTACTCCAGCTCTTACGGATCAGGCTACCATTACAAGGGCTAAGAATGTCACCAACCACTCAGTAGCACCATCCCCATTAAGACATCGCGCCGAATCACCTCACTACCCCATCAACGAAACGATTTGGAAGTCAGGGTTTTAACACCTGTATCACCAATGGATCTCCTGTAACACGAATTTTAAGTCACAGATAAGTGTTACCTATACAATAAATCAAGAAACTCCTCACTATAGCAGAGCATCAACAGAAAACGATAAATAAAAAGAAGTTAGGAGTAGATCAACATAAAAATATCATTTCGTCATATCATTTTACATTTAACATAACATAACGTTCAGAATTGTATATAATTCATTCATTGTATCATATGCCATTTTTATATTGAAATTTGTAGGAATAAAGTATATTTTTGAAATATTTTATTTTATATGAGACTTCCCTGTATTTTCATAAAACCATTTTCCCAAATGATAACCTGTAACTTTTTGTTGGCTTAACTGTTTCATGAAATTTCCAATGGAATTTTGTCACCAAACTCGAAGAAAGTGATCGAGGAATATTTCGTAGATCCAGCGATTGGCTAGAAGCTCAAGGATATCGACACCTAAGAATGAAAACCTCGTAGGTTCGATTTAACAACAGCTCCACCATGAGCTTTCCTAGATGCCCAGGCGTCACTGAAGAGGCATGCTAGAAAAAAATGGGGAGTTTCCCCGTTGCTTTCCTCGCCGAGCCACTAGTTGCTATTACACATCAGCCGAATGAAATGCATGCACCAACCGACGCTATGAAAGACATTTTCACACCGTTGAAAGCAGGGACTGGCAGCTTAAGGAATGACATTACTAGTGTTGCTCATACTTCAGTCACTTTCACATCGTGAAAGCCAAGGATAGGACTGAAACAGGACAGTACAAGTAGCTATTTTATTCTAGCCCATGCCAGTAAACATAGTGCACTGTGAACACTAGGTCTCGCTAGGAAAGGCACTGAATTGTTATTTTAATATTATATTAGTAAAAAAAACACATTTGTACCCGAACCAGAATCAACACATTTTAACCCTGAACACACGAATAAGTTTGTCTGGTTACACACTTCTATTAATATTTATTTTTCTGGAGAAGTATGGGTGTAGGGCCATGTGTTCTTGCGGCTAAAACTGAACAATGGAAGGAAGTTCTTTACATGATTACATTAATATGTAAATGAGGAATTTGTTGTGTATTTTTAGCCTCTCTATATTATGACTCCAGCAAACATCTCCATGAAGGCCGTAGTTTTATTGCGAATATTTTAAATTAGAAGTGGGTTTCTCTTCTCCTTTCATTGTTATGTCTATCACTGCACTTAGCACAGTCCTTTGTAATATTCCGAGTTTGTGTCTGGATGATGTGTACCCTGCGTTCAATGGCCCCTCATCTTGACTGCAGAAAATACATTCTACACATCATAAACTGGTAGTTTACAGATGTGATACCGTCCAAGAGTTGCTAAAAGCTATGGTATCGTTAACGTACGCTGTTTTTGGGACAATTTTCGCAACATATCCGACATACGGGTGCAAAGGATATATTTTTCTCATTACGACTTTTTTTTTTTGCTAGTGGCTTCACGTTGCACCGACACAGATAGGTCTTATGGCGACGATGGGATAGGAAAGGGCTACGAGTTGGAAGGGAGCGGCCGTGGCCTTAATTGAGGTACAGCCCCAGCAATTGCCTGGTGTAAAAATGAAAATCCACGGAAAACAATCTTCAGGGCTGCCGACAGTGGGATTCGAACCCAATATCTCCCGGATGCAAGTTCACAGCCGCAAGCCTCTAACCGCACGGCCAACTCGTCTGGTACGACTTTCTTTACGTCGTACCGACACAGATAGGTCTTATGGTGACAATGAGACAGGAAAGGGCTAGGGGTGAGAATGAAGCGACCGTGGCCTTCATTAAGGCACATTTGACCGGTGTGAAAACGGGAAACCACGGAAAACCATATTCAGGGCTGCCGATGATGGGGTTCGAACCCCCCTACGTGACCCAAACCGCACAACCAATTGCTCGGTTTGCAAAGGTTTAATGTATACGATTCAGTAAATGTTTTATTTCTTTGAACCTTGATCTTCTTATAATTCTACCGCTTTTCCCACACTAGGGGGATCGCGGATGCGAATGGTGTAGCACATTTGGATTTGGTCATGTTTTACGGCCGGATGCCCTTCCTGACGCCAACCCTAAATGGAGGGGTGTCATCACTATTGCCTGTTTTTGTTATGGTTGATAGTGTGGTGTTTTGTCTGGATATGAGTGTTGAAACAAACACAAATATCCAGTCCCCGAGCCAGAACTAATCAAACGCGATTTAAATTCCCGACCCTGCCAAGAATCGAACCCGGGACCCTCTGAACCGAAGACCTCAACGCTGACAACTCAACAAAGGAGTCGGACATTACTTTGAACCTTGATGAAAAATGAAGAACTACAGCCTGTTTGCAGTCATTCGATCGGGTCAGGAATGAAGCCCCCATCTAGCAGCGATGATAGAAATTGTGCCGGCTGTCGAAGCCTGTCACACTCCTCTGGAGCAACGATTAATGACTAAAAGATGAAATGAAAAGATATTTGAGAGTGTCGTTGGAATGAAAAATGACAGGGAAAGCCGGAGTTTCTGGAGAAAAACCTGCCCCTCCTCCGCTTTGTCCAACAAAATTCTCACATGGAGTGACCAGGATTTAAACCACGGAACACAGCGGTGTGGGACCGGCGCGCTGTCGCCTGAGCCACTGAGGCACTTATGAGGTATTACTTTAAAACGTGACATTAGGTTTGAAATAGCATTAAGGCGCTCTCCAATGGGATACTGGGCTTTTTCTTTCCTTCTTAATCTCTTTACTCTCCAGGGTCAGTTTTTCCTTTGGACTAAGCGAGATATCCCACCTTTGCCACCTCAAGGGCAGTGCCCTGTAGCGCGAAACATTGGGTCGGGGGATAAAACTGGGAAGGAGAACCAGTACCTCGCTCAGGCGGCCTCACCTGCTATGCTGAGCAGGGGCCTTGTAGGGGGATGGGAAGATTGGAAGGGACAGGCAAGGAAGAAGTAAGGAAGGAAGCGGCCGTATCCGTAAATGAGTTACCACCCCGGCATTTGCTTGGAGGAGAAATGGGAAACCACGGAAATCACGCTAATCATTACACCACAGAGGCGGACATATACTGGGCTTTAATGAGTTAAATTCTTTTGTCAAAAGAACATGTGTACCAAATTTGAAAATCATTCCACTAATGTACAACCGTTATCAAAATACACAGGTAAGCCCAGTTCGCTCCCAATGGTCAGATTAGCTGTTTCAAAGTATAGATGTCGCTTCCTTCGGCGATTATTCTTTCTGATTTCGTCGCTAGCTTGTCACGAAACTGGACCTGTACAAAACACAGTCATGCGGCATAATGGGTAGGTGGAGGGAGGTACTTGAAGGGAATGCCATTAAAGAATTTCCAGGAAATTTGCGAATGGACAGATAGCAATTGTAAGATAGAAACAAACGGTAGAAAAAGTGACAACTTAAAGCTCAGTTCGTGTGGGGTTGGTAAATGGAGAACAGTATATAACTTATTCACATTCACGCCGCGTCATGATCGGTCCCGCTGTCTCCCAATGCAAAGACATGGCTAAAGGGGCCCATAGATGTGCAATATTATTGCGCAATATAATTGATAGCGTGTATTTAATTTTGAAGGTTTGTGCAAGATATCGTATGAAATAAAAAAAAGTTTGAAATATATTGCGCAAATCACAAAATAGTGTGCCGTGTGTTGGCAATATTGTGCAATATCCCGTCCTCCCGACAGATGGTATCAACAAGTGGGGGGGGGGAACGTATCGTGATGGCAGACAAACAGGTGGTGAAAGTGTTTATTTTGGAGTTTATCGAAGTGTACCATGGCCTTCCGGCTCTATGGGACGTAAAGAGCAAAGGTTAAGCCCGCTACACACGTTCAATTCGGCTTGTCAATTCGATGTGAACAAGCCGAACGGACAAGCTGAATTGATCGTGTGTATGCAAAAGTTTGTTCAAACTATGTGAGCTCAAGCCAGAAATTTGAACTGGTGGCATGTTGGAAATTCATCATTTTTGCTTGACACATCGGCTTGACGGCAAGCCGAATTGATCGTGTGTGTGGGAGCGTCAGTTCAGTTCCTCAAATCAGCTGTTCTGCGCTTGCGCACCAGTGATTGGCAAGTGTCCCGCGTATTATTTTGCCGTGTACGTAGTCAGTACATTGATAGCTCTTTTTCAAGTGACACCAGGCTTTGCTAAAGTAGTTTTTTTATTTACATTTATTTACCTCTAAGGATGATCATAAAGTGAAACGTGAGGCAGCTTATAACAACCTCGTACAAAAAGTTAAAGAGATCGATCCTCTTGCCAACAAAACGCTAATGACAAAGAAGATAAACAGTTTGATAACTGCATTTCGTAAAGAACTGTGTAAAACAGACAGTTTGGTTAGTGGAATGAGTGCAGACGACGGGTATGTACCTAAAATATGGTACTTCGATCAATTGTTATTCCTGGCGGATCAAGAAGTGCCAAGGATGTCCAAATCTTCGTTATCAGTGTCCTTTATCAACGGAGAACCACGGGACAGCAGATCTAGATGTGTTTCTTCGTTCATCCGCAAATTATTAGGCCGACCCTTGGGGTGAATCCAAAGCTCTTTTAAAAGGTTAACATGAGAGTACTGGGCTCGTTTGAAAAGCCAATCTTTAACCCACACATTCCGCTTGAATTGACGCCTACTTTTCACAATTACACAAGCCACTGCACCATACATCAGTAATAACTCATCGTCCGAAAACATCAAGTTGCAGTTTCCCAAACACAAGAACGACCAAGTTTTGGAGTTAACCACATCGAATTGACACACCAAACTGAACGTGTGTATGCTATTGTTGCGTCAGTGAGATTTGTCAATTCTAACTGACAAGCCGAATTAAACGTGTGTAGCGGCCTTATTACAGCAATCGCGTTAAAAAAAGGTGAACAGAACGAGGTGCTTATTGAGACATATCGCGAAAATTACCCGAATACCGACAAGCAAGAAGTTAATTTAAAAAAAATTTCTTTGCGTACAAACTTCCGGAAGGAAGTGGAGTGGCTTCGTGATACGGAAGACAGTGTTCACAAAAAAAAAAAACTGGCATGGACTGACTATGTATTGCCACGCATATTGTACGTCTATGACCGCTTTGCACAATATATTGCACAACCATCAATATTATCTTCACACGATTCTATTTATTGCACGAACCCGATTGTTGTGCAATAATACTGTACGTCTGTGTGCAGCTAAAAATATATTGTACAATCCATTTTGCGCAATAATATAAAAGGGAACGTGTGGACAGGAAGACAGGGATAAGCAGCTACTGAAGAGCATGGGCCAGTGGAGCTTTAGGCCCCTTTCACGCGTACCACTCCACTCCACGCCACTCCACAAGAGTAGTGATGGGTAACTCGTGACGTTCAAAATGAACGCTTCACTCCTATAAATTGTGAACTAACCACTCAATACCAATGAAATGGTAGCTCCTCACACTTCGTAACATTCACAACTCATTCGATTCGTCTGTAGCTCGCTCACTCGCTCTCTTCCCGGTTCCACTATCTGCGTCACTCATTACCCCCTACACTCCCAGGCCCATCCTACCTGTCAACTGTGTTCTTCATTCATTCCATTCCTGACCCGGTCGAACGACTGGAAGCAGGCTGTGGATTTTCAGTGAGAAGCTTCGTCAGCTTTAGTACTTCATGAACGAACTACTTCATTTGAACGATTCACAGTAAAGTGTGAGAATGAGTGAAGTAGTTCATACGAACGAACTGGTTCGACCCATCGCTACAACAGAGGTGTAGAAAAAAGCCCGTAGCATTCACACTAGATACTTCGTGAGGCGCAACCTCACACCACTCTTGTCACAAAAGGCTGCTCTCGAACAGACTGAAGTGTCTTCCACTAAATACAGTAGAGACAATACGCGACACTGAGCGAGATATCGAGGGACAGCTATTGGAGCTCACTCTAGCGGATAGACCTGAACGGTACTGATTCTGTCATAAGAGCACGTGTATTTGTGTGTGAAGTTTTTGGTGTTATTTCTGCGTTTTCAGTGAGTTGACATAATTAAATAGTAGCGTGTGTCATTCCTTGATATCTCCTCTCAACATGAGGGGAAAGGTATATGGTGTGTTTGGCTGCAGTAATTACGAAGTAGAGAAAAATGCGCGGTCGTTCTTCAGGTTCCCTCGTGACAAGAACATGTAAGTAATATTGCGTTTGCATATATATTCTTCCAGTGACAGAGATTTTTATAGTACTTCATAATCTTCTGACCTGCTCGACCCATGTTTTAACGGGCTTAAAATATAATACGCATATTTTATTGTATAGTGCAGCAGTTAACCTTTAATACCAGTTGTTGTTGTAGGTGTGATCTGTGGGTTTTGAAATGTCACAGAAGCGATTTGGATAAAGTGTACAAGAAAGAAGGGACGTTACACTTATATAAGAATTATAAGATCTGTTCAGATCATTTCCAGGCCAGCGACTTTAAAAATCCTCGACTATACAGCCAAGGGTATGTTACATTTTTACTCTAATTGTACGTAAATATTCCTCAAAGCATCACTATCAACAACATTTTCAAACTTTTCTTTCTTTTATCTTTCTTCTCAGATTAAAGCCGGGATTTTATATATTTTCTTTCTGTTAGTAGGCTTCATGTTAAGAGGAAAATTGTCCAGCTATTAAATGTTAATTCATTGCATCATATGTGTAAGGGATGTGCCGATATTTTTATTGACAAATGTCTTAATGTGATGATACAATGTTTTTAAATGAGGAAAAAAGACAAATCCAACCGTAAGATTTCAGGCAGGTATGCTAAAGCTAAAAAAGTAATGCATAAATGAAAGATCAAGCCATTTCACAGCAGTCCATTTCACACCTTGTTTACATGTCTAATTTCAGTCTTTGAATAATAACCTTTTAAATAATTCTTCATTCATTTATCCAGAATTGCTTTAGCAACTTCGAAGTTAATATCTCAATACCACTTTCTTTCTAGACGTAATTTATTTATCCATTTCCGTATATACATTTCCATTGATATTTGAATTTAGCGCGATTTGTTCAGGTCAAGTCACTAGGAGCGCCACCGTCGAATTGTCTCCAAGTTTAGCAAGGCGAAATCCGTAAGTGTCGTGTATTGTCTCTACTGTATTTGATACAGTAGAGACAATACGCGACACTCTGCGAGATATCGAGGCACAGCGATTAGAGCTCTGTCTAGAGGAGTGACCCGAGAGTTACTGAGTCTGTCATAAGAGCACGTGTATTTGTTTGTGAAGTTTTTGGGGTTGACATAAGTAAATAGTAGCGTGTGTCATTCCTTTATATCTCCTGTCAATATGAGTGGAAAGATATGTGCTGCGTTTGGCTGCAGTAAGTATGAAGTGCAGAAGGATTCGCGGTCTTTCTTCCGTTTCCCTCGTGACAAGAAAATGCAAGTAAATACTTTCTTTGCATATATATTCTTCCAGTTACAAAGATACTTTTGTAGAAGACCTACCTGCGCGACCCATATGTTAACTGGCTTAGAATATAATAAGCTTATTTTATTTTATAGTATTAGTGCAGCAGTTAACCTTTAATACCGATGTGCTGTTGTAGGTGTGATCTGTGGGTTTTGATTTAATTCAGGAAAATGCATATATGTGTGGCTAGTTGTGTTCCAAGTTACCCCATTTGGAATGCCGTAATGCGTTGTCAAGCACTGAAGAAAATTTGGGTGATTTAAGAAATGTGATGATGATGCAAATTCGCTTTACCCTAATGTAATGGCAAGTATTGCTTATAGAGAAATTTTGAATGTTTTTGCGGCTAAATTTATAGGTTTTCTTTCTGTTATTAGGCTTCAAGTTAAAAGGAAAATTATCCAGCTCTTAAATGTAAATTCATTGAATCATGTGTGTACAATGCTTTTAAATGAGAAAAAAAGAGGAATCTAGCCGTGAAAGTTCAGACAGGTATGCTAAAGCTAAAAAAGTAATGCATAAATGAAAGATCAAGCCCTTTCACAGCAGTCCACTTCACATCTTGATTATATGACTCATTTCAGTCTTTAAATAATAACCTGTTAAATAATTCTTCATGTATCCAGAATTGCTTTAGCAACTTTGAAGTTAATATTTTAGCAACACTTTTTTTCTAGACGCAATTTATTTATCCATTTCCGTATATACACTTCCATTGATATTTGAATTTAGCGCGACTTTTCAGGTCGCGCCACTAGGAGCGCCACTTAAGAATTGTCTCCCATTTTAACAATGCTAAATCCGGAAGTGTCGCGTATTGTCTCTACTGTATTTGCTTTCACTCTTGGAGACCGGAAGCTCACTAAATCAGATTAGTTCCTTCAGACGGTGAACATCGTGTGCGCCACAAGTTCGAACGTTTTGTTTTAAAATGTCTGTTCCATTCATTGATGTTCAAAAGTTAATAATATTAGAAATACAAAATCGTCCGTGTCTGTGGGATTTACGAACGACAGACTATTCAAGTAAAAAAAAACTTAAAATGTGGAATGAAGTTTCCCAAGAAGTGATTTCAAATTTTGCAGAACTGGACGACTCCAAACAAAGTTGGTAAGTACAATAATATTGCATGTGTTATATATTAACTATTTATTCAATATTACAATAACATAGGTCATTGATAAATAATAATTAATCAGGGTAAAGAATTGTTTGCAATTAAATTACATAATAACATTTTCTTATTCATGAGAACTACCAATGTTTCATTTACAGGAATTGGGTATAGGTAGAGTCATGCGCGGATATACAAAACAATACACGCATCTGCACTTCCTTCATCCGCATCCGCAAAATGGTTATTCGCGGATAATTTAAACATTTCACTATATTACACCCATTATATTGAAACAGATTTGTTAACATAATACAATAGGCCTAAAAAATGGCACCAGAACCCCTACAGTCACAGGTTTATGAGAGATTTTCTCTTGTGACAAGTACCGTCGTATTGACATTTGTTCCTTCCTTCCGTTAATCGCGGGCAGGAGCCAGTTAGGCTTAGGTCAGATTTACGGTTTTATGGTCTCAAGGCTCTTTATATCTCTATTCTCCCATACCAATGTCAAGGGTCTTCTAACCACAAGCAAAAACAATGGTATACCTGAGTGAAAATCAACAAACGTCATTATTTAGAAATTATCAGCAAAATTATCCGCACTGCTATACAGTTTGTATCCGCCAAGACAGTAACTTTGCGGATATCCGCATCCGTGCAGGGCTCTAGGTATAGGTAACAGGGTCGTACTGGTAGCTCACTAAATCATTCGGTCAGACGGTCGACATTGTGTGCGTCACATATTCAAAGTTTTAGTCTCAAAATGACGGTGGAATACATTTCTTCGTGTTGGTGTCCTGATGCGGTAAACTTGCTTCAGGGATTGACAAAAATTCTTAAAACGAATTCCCACTCATACGAAAATCTAGAAGAAAACGATGAGCTTCTCGTTCTAGGCGATATGAATTCAATGGATGGACCGAATGAACCCTAGTACCTTTCTTTTTCCTGAACCTTCGTACGTTGTAGACTTGAGCGGAACTAAGTGCAGACACTGGGTTTCAACCTCCTCCTACCTCTTTGTTATCATCTCCTCGGACACTCCCGTAAATAAATAAATAAATAAATAAATAAATAAATAAATAAATAAATAAATAAATAAATAAATAAATAAATAAATAAATCAGAAATATTAGGCAAAAATCTATTCCGTATAAATGTAAAGAGGTGGGTAGTTCAGCCAGGAAATGAAATTCCAAGGAGACCAGGAACCAAATGGACTGAAGAAAAGAAGAGAGCCACAGTAAAAATGAAAGCCTACGCTAATCATAATTATAATAATAAATGTCAAAAGAATCTCATCCGTCCATTACCTTTGGCCTACTTCTTTTGTTGGGTTTTTTACCGCCGTCTATCGCTCGGCATGGGGACTTTGGCTGTACGGCCTACTCCATTACTGTAGTAGGATGACCAAGGTATGATTTTTCCATTTCCAGAACCAAATTCGCATTGATCTGGACTCGAACCAGTCCAGGTTATAGCAATTTGATCGGTTAATCGGATTTTTAGATTAATCGGTTTGATTAATCGGTTAAATCGACAGCTATAATTATAATAATAATACTACTACTAATAATAATTGTTTATTGTCCTTACATTTTGGTGAAATTTTTGAGCAGTTATCCGTTTCACGTTTAATAATGACCATCTGCATACTTTTTAGCTTTGGTGCCTGTCTGTTTGTCTATAACTTGAAAACTACTGGATATATTTCCACCAAACTTCATATTTAGAATCCACCTGTCCTTGGGTAGGTTTAAGGGCCAATATTTTTCTGAATCCCTGAACTGGCTGGGGGTTTATATGAAACCGAAACCGTGATTTCGCACTCTCACAAAATATACTCAAACTTAATGGGAATTTACCTGCCCTAATGGAAATCAATTTCTAAACCTATTTTCTCTTGTGCATTATTTAGATACGAGGATTAATAAGGGAGGTATCATTAACAAACCGTTTTTCGGTACATGTCCCACCGGATTTAACTCAAGAGCGGGTGCATTTAAAGCGTATTTCTTATAACTTGGAAACTACTGAAGATATTTCAAACAAACTTTATATTTAACATCCACCTGTCCGAAGATAGGTTTTAAGGTCCATACCATTTGAATTCATGGAATGGACTAGTGGTTTATAGGGAACCGAAACAGTGATTTTACTCTCCAACAATATATACAAAATCAACCTGACTGGAAATCGACCAAACATGATGGAAATCCATTTCTAAACCTTTTCTTCTCATAAATACTTTTTCGACCGGAGGATTAATAAGGGAGATATCATGAATGGTCGGTTTTGCAGCCTAAGTCCAGCGGATATAGCCCAAAAGGTGTTGTACGTGGAGCAGATTCCTTATCTATCTATATAAATAAAATCTTAAGGACTGTGTGTCTGTGCATTGATTATTTTGGCGAAATTTCTCTACAGCTATCCGTTTAAGGAGTAATAATGACCTTCCGCACATTTTTAGCTTTAGTTTCCTTGAAGTCCTAAGTACCCAAAAATCAAGTTTGCGGTACAATCTGCCAGACGAGCTAGAAAATTGAAATTAGGCAAACCTATACATTTTAGCCGGTAACCGACAGAAAACTTCCTCGATCTTAGAATTTCTAACTTGTTATCCCCGAAGAATATCGAAATATGGAAGCAATTTTAATGACGGTGCAGACATTCGTTTCGAGTTATTTCGCGGCTAAACGGTAAGTCCTATCATAAAACGGATGGCACTATCTCCGTTCAATTTGGAGTGAGCTACAACATTGGTCCTATGACATTTCGTCGTATCCCTATTCCTTATATGTTAGATTTGTTCCTATTTCTCGATAATACCTACATTTTGCTCTTTGTACACGTATATTCGTAGTTAGAATCACTTATACGAAAGGTAGAATCATCTATTTCTACACGAACCTTGGCCCATCCAGTATTCATACGTGAGCCAAATTCTATTTTTGTAGCTATGTATTAACGTCTGTGGTATCATATTAGTACCCAATGGAAATGCACTGTGAGAAAACCTTACCCAAATTTCACCCTATTCAACATTTCTAACTCAATTTTACCCATAAATAGACGAGACACGAGAAAATATCTGAAGACCAGCCATTTAGACGGCTAAATGAGACGTCTTATGGTATAATCCGTTTGTCGATATGACGTATTGCTTAGCAGCAGTTAATCTGTAAATGAAGGTTTGCAATATTGTAAACATGAATATACTTCATTGAAGTCGATTTGTAGCGATGTAGAAAGGGCGTGTCTGCCAGTACATGTAATATTTTACATATCGAAAGCGACTCTCAGCAGCCGGGCGTCTGCTATTGTAATCATTACTCTCCACATCGACTTTGACTGGCAGTAGGAATGGGATCCTTCTCTAACTCCTGTGTAACTGGCAATAGTGAGAAGGGATCGCCATTGTAATGAATAATTCCTGTCTCAATTTGACTAGCAGAAGTCAAGGGAGCATGCAATTGTGTTCAAAACTCCCCTAGCCGATTGTGTTTGGGAGTAGGCAAGTGTGCTCCCGCCATTGTAAACAAATTTATCCATCTAAAATGTGACTGGCATTAGGCATAGTGACCTGATATTATATTGGAAACTCACCAACTCGGTGTGACTGACATTAAGAAGAGGGGTCTGTCATTATAATGATAACAGCACAACTCAGTTTTGACTGGCAGTAGGGAAGGTGCCTGTTATTATAATAAAAACTCCTTAACTGTAATCTGTCTGGAAGTAGGAAAGCGGGACTGGCATTGCAATTAAAACTCCCCAAATTGATTGTGACCGTGCTGTAGGTAATGGGGCCTGCCATTACAATGAAAATTTCCCTACGCGATTGTGAATGGCACTAGGCAAATGAGCCTGTCGTTATCATCACAACTTTGCAACTTCCACTTTAAATTGGAAACAACGTATGGGAACCTCTCCCTGCAGATTCTGGATAATGCTAAGATACATGCAATTAGAAAAAAAAAATATTCACAGCATGTACAGTCCTTTTCTTCGATGTCCGTATACAATGTAGAATACCGTAGCGAAGTACGTGTATATCTACTAGTTTCCTTATAAGACTGATTTGAAAATAGATTAAAATGTAATAAAAATGAAATAAGGCATAGTCTTTGAAGTGAAATCGGATATATCATGGAAATTAAAAGTTTAAAAACATAGAGACTGGAAGCAAGAGGATGTCGGAATTTTGCCTCGCTGTAATTCCGTAACGCAGAGGAAACCGATCACACAAGGACGTAACGTTTAAACATCCTGAAATCCCTTGGACTCATTTCGGATTGGGAGCAGAAATACAAAGGATTACCTAGTCGACTACGCCACTGAGATGGGCAAGAAACCAGCCAGGTCTCATGGTCAATAATAATAATAATAATAATAATAATAATAATAATAATAATAATAATAATAATAATAATAATAATAATAATAATAATTAATTATCGTTCAGGCCATCTATGGACCACGTTTTACAGTCTTTACGTTATTTTTCACCAGTCCTGACTTCACATTCTGCCAGTACTTCTTCATCCTTGCACTGACTTCTTTCTTCTGTTCTTCTGTGTAGGTTCTCTTCTTCTTCTTCACAAGTTCTTCCCCAGTCTCCTGAAAACCCTTGAACTCCTTCACTTTTTGTCTAAATTTGTTTCTGTCCAGTACGTCCTCTTTTTCTACTCCTATCCTGGCCAGGTCGGTCCTTACTTCCCGAAACCATTTTGGTTCCGTCTTCCTTAGGCTGAAGAAGCTGAAAATCCTTTTTGTCAGACGGTTGGTGTCCATTCTCTGTAGATGTCCATAAAATTGAAGCCTTCGCTTTTTCATCAATACCACGACTTCCTCTGTCTTCTGGTATAGTTCTTTGTTGGGTCTAAGTCTCCTCTCCCCACCTTTCATTTTCGGGCCTAAGATCTTCCGGAGCATTTTCCTCTCTTTCTTTCTGATGTTCTCTAGATCTCCCTTACCAATCATGTCCAATGTTTCTGCTGCGTATAAGCATTCAGGTCTGATGACTGTGTCCAGATGTCTTAATTTGGCTCCATATGACAAAGCTTTCTTGTTGTAGGTGTCTCTAGTGAGCTGATACGCTGTTTCCATTTTTCTCGCTCGTTCTATCAGAGCTAGCTTCTCTGATCCATTCTCTTGAACTATTTCTCCAAGATACTTGAAGCTCTTTACTCTTTTGACTTTCCCCTCTTTCAACTTTAACATTTGGGGAGCCTCTTTGATGATGTTGGTCATAAATTCAGTCTTACTGTATGATATTTGCAGTCCAGTCATTTCTGCTATGCTATGGAGTTGTTCCACTCTTTTCTTTGCTATTTCTATGTCACTGGCAAAGACTGCGATATCATCAGCATATGCCAGGCAGTCTATCCGTATAGCACCTGCCCCTCTTCCAATACGGAATGCTTCTTTGTCTGGGATTCCTTCTTTCCATTTCCTTATCACCTTTTCCAAGACACAGTTAAAGATAATTGGTGAGAATCCATCCCCTTGTCTCACACCAGTCTTGACTTCAAAGGACTCCGATATTTCACCCATGAACTTGACCTTTGACTTGGTGTTGGTAAGTGTCTGTTTGATGATATTCCTTGTTTTACTGTCCACACCAAATTCTTCCAGTATTCCGGATAACGTCTCTCTATCTACCGAATCGTAGGCCTTCTTAAAATCCACGAAGACTACAACATATTTGCTTCGTCCCAGCATCTTGTACTTTATGATGTTCTTGAGATTAAAAATCTGCTCAGCGCATGATCTGCCTTTCCGGAATCCAGCTTGGTACTCGCCCAGTTCTTCATCGAGTCTTTCTTCAACCCTGGTTTGAAGGGCTTTAGACAGCATTTTATATGGGACCGAAAGCAGCGAAATTCCTCTATAATTATTGACATCCTTCTTGTTCCCTTTTTTGTGTAATGGATGTATTAAAGCAGTTAGCCAGTCTTCTGGAATTCTTTCCGTTTCCCAAATAATTTTAAATAAATGGGTCAATGATGAGATTAATTCTGCATTTCCCATTTTGAGCAGTTCTGCCACAATACCGTCTTCACCTGCTGCCTTGTTATTTTTTAGCTCCTGGATGATTTTGGATACCTCACGTTCGTCAGGTGGCTTTGAATCTGGCATTGTTACCTGCGGTCGCTTAATTGCCAGTCTTTCTTGTGGACCGTCGCAATTCAGTAATCTTTTGAAATATCTGGCGAGAATTTGACAGTTTTCCTTATTGTTCATTCCTAGTTTACCCTCTTCATCCTCAAAACATAGACCAGGTGATTTATATCCTTTTAACCGTGACTTAAAGGTCTGATAGAAATTTCTGGTGTTATTTTTCTGGAAATCTTCTGAGGTCTTCTTCAGCTGATCTGTTTCATATTGTCTTTTCGCTTGCCTGAAAGTTTGTGCTGTCAATTTTCTTTGATCTCTGAAGGCAATCAAGTCACAGTTCCTTCTGGTGGAACTCCATTTCTTCCATGCCTCCATTCTGCGCAAGAGTGCATCTTCACATGTTTCGTTCCACCATTCACGTTTCTTTCGTTTCGCCAAGAGAATGGTTTTACTTGCAGCATGTTTAATATTGTCTCGAATGTCATCCCAGTTTACTGAATTCATGTTTTCCAGCTCTTTTTGGTATTGATGCTTTATTTCCTCACTAAGTTTTAACCTTCCCACATCGTATCTTGGTACTCTTTTCTCATTTCGTCTTTTCCTGACTGGGAGAAGTCTCATCTTTATTTTGGTTAAATAATGATCAGAATCAACTTGGGCACCTCGTAATACTTTCACGTTCATGATTTCTTTTTGCGCTTGTTTAGAGATCGCCACATGGTCAATTTGGAATTCACCCAGAATCGGATTGGGAGATCTCCACGTTTTTTGTTTTCTTGGCAAGTGTCTGAATTTAGTTGACATGAGTTGTAGATTAAAGGCTCGGCACAACTCAATAAGCCTCTCTCCATTCCTGTTTGTCCGCCTGTGTGCCGGATATTCCCCTACCATTTTTCTGAACTTTTTCTCTCTTCCTATCTGAGCATTGAAGTCCCCCATTAATACCTTCACATTTCTTTCGGGAATCCGGGAGATCTGATCTTCCAATTCCTCCCAAAAACTATCAACTTTGTCTGCTTTTTTTCGGTTGTCTTCATTGGTCGGGGCGTGGGCATTGATTAATGTGTACGTTTTGTTTCCACATCCTAAATGCAGAAATGATAGGCGTTCAGAGAAACTCTCGAAACCTACAACGGAGTCTATTAAACACTTGTCTACAATGAATGCTGTTCCGAATAGTGGGAGAGATTTAGTTTGGTCCACTATGATGGCTGGTTTTCCTTTAAATATCCTAAACTTTCCAGTATCGAGTAAGTCCTCGTCTCTGTATCTTGTTTCTTGAACAGCCAAAACTCTTATTTCCCTTTCTTCCATTGTCTTTGTTAGTTCTTTCAATTTTCCGACCTTAAGTAGTGAGTTTACGTTCAGAGTTCCTAGCCAGAATTTGCGTTTCATCTTGAGTCTGTGGTTCCCAGGGGACTCCGACTTCCCCTCGCGTTGTGGTGCAGGCTCTCCAGAACCCTTTGGCCTGCTTGCGCCACTTATCGTGGCGGTGGATTTCCCTTTTGGGCTGCCACCTGGAGTAGTTTCATCAATGAACTGGTAGTCCATAACGCGTTAACTGTCTAATCATTAGACGTGGCGAAGCAAGAATTGCTTCGCAGATATAGAACTGAGATTGTAAGTCCCAGAGCTTCCATTAACAGCCGCCCCTAACATGGGATAACAGACGCTGACCAGCAAGCCGCCCGATGCGGGAACAGACACCATGGCTGGATTTGTGGTTCATTGCCCCTTCCGCCTCACTTGCCATACCGAAGAACTTCTTCTCTGCCAAGTCAACCGTTGAGGTCTTCACCATAACCCCGGCAAGGGCTCTCCATACTTATTACCCCTGGAGAGAGGGTGTCCCAGTATTATAAAGCCCCCAGGAACTGGGCTGACTATTGGTCCGAGGGTTCCTTTCCGTGGTTTTAGAACCAGCCCACATTTCTGTGAGCCCCTTATCCGCCACCTTGTTGATGTTAGCTGGTGGGCGTGAGCCCGGGACGGTTGAATCATTCATTTTGATTCACCTTCACCGTAAGGGTTGTTAGTCCAAACGGGTAGCTGATGTTCTGCTATGATGTTTATTATTATATTATCACAGACCACCAAGATGGCTCCCAGCAGTAGGCTAAGATCTGTTGCCTTAGAGACGCCTCAGTGGAAGAGTGGAATGATATATCTAGTTGGTAGTATCTATGGAGACCAAGAAAATTTAGCGAGTGGGTGGTTGTTAGGGCAAGGTTAGCAGCCAATATACACTCTTGGTAAGTTATCTATGGAGCAATTGTAGTTAAATCCAACATGGAGGCGTTTATGGCAATAAAATGAAATAACATTATGCCCTCAAATCAATTAAAACAAGCTCTAGATTCCCAAGATAACACGTTCACACAACCACCACACCAATCAAATGCTCAAATACTCCCTGATACCCACCGACACTACACAGAACGCGAGAAAAGATGTCAAGATCGCGGAGCTCCACTTCATGACTCCAGCTTGGCGGCCATTAAATAATAATAATAATAATAATAATAATCATTGGCGGCAGGTCACAAATGAAAAGCATTGAGAAACAAGAGAGGAAAATTCTCAGAAAAATCCTAGGACCAAAGTTCGAAAATGGAATTTGGATGAAAAAGAAACCACACGAAATTTTTCAATTCACAGAAAAAATCACAGATACCATCAGAAAGAGACGACTAAAATTCTACGGACACCTACACAGAATGGATAACAACAGGCTGACAAAGAAAATTCTAAATCTAGCTCTAACCCTGAAAATCCGCAACAATTGGTTAGCAGAAATACATGAAGATCTACAAGAAAGGGGTATCGAGGACGAAACCATTCAAGATAGAATGAAATTTAGAAGCTTAGTAAACAAACATAAATTTGCAGAGAAACCAACAAGAAAAAATACAGGCTGGACAGAAACACGCAGAAAGGAACACAGTGAAAAAATGAAGAGATATTGGGAAGAAAAGAAGAAGAAACATTGTGCAAAATAAGTTCAAACGCGCTCCACAGCTGGGCACAACGAATCAAAAAAAAAATAATAATAATAATACACAGCGAGTTGACCATGCGGCTAGGGTCGCGTAGATGTGAGCTTGCATTCAGGAGACAGTGGGTTCGATTCCCGTGTCAGCCCTGAAGATGGTTTTCCGTGGTTTTCCCATTTTCACATAAGGCAAATGCTGGGGATGTACCTTACGGCCGCTTCCTTCTCACTCGTAGGCCTTTCCTATCCCGTCGTCGCCATAAGACTTATCTGTGCCGTTCGAAGTAAACCAAATAATAATAATAATAATAATAATAATAATAATAATAATAATAATAATAATAATAATAATAATAATAATAATAATAATACAACGGGATACTCACATTGAATTTCCAAACAAAAGTTACGATTACTTTATTTTCCTGAAGTCAATATAGGAATAAGAAGAGAAAAAATATTATCAAGAACAGCCATCAAATTTTGCCGTTTCCGAAGATCGAACTGGGTCACAATTAGACTTCCTAGGCACCTTATAATTCACATTTGAAGGTAGAAAGAAACTCTGACATTAAAGAACGTCAGTACATGCTGAGGTTAGTAATGCTCTTTGAAGAGTAGTGGGTCAGTGATAACTTCTTACATGGCAGACGTCCGACAGGAATACCCCGACCACTCCCCGGCAACTTGCTCTGGTTGGGAAGTGAACACGGTCCCTTCTCTGTGACGTAATGAACCAGATGCCCTCCCGCGAGCAAAAGAGGTGAGATACGGGAAGGGTGGGGAATATAGGAAAGATTGCCTTTTAGAAAAGAAGTAAGGAGAAAGTATTACGAATGTCAAAGAAGACCTGTAGTAGGTTCGCAGAGTATCGTATATAAGCGACCGGCGAGGTGTGGTCCAGCATCAGTTCAGCTTCATTCTTCCTTCCGTCTGCTCCTTCAAGCAACATGAGGAGTTTCTCTATGGTAAGTTGGATCTCTCTCAAGATCAAACATTGCAGAATTGGTTTCAGAATTGTTTTTGTTGCATACGTGATCTTCAGTAAAACCGTAAGATATTTCAACTGGAAGAACTTGTCTTCGAATCGCTGTCGTGTCGAGGGATTTTTCAAACTACTTCCTCATCTTGAGGACAAAGTTGACCAGATGTAGAAGTTCTATCCAACATAGAAGATAATCTGAGTAGTCTAAGCCCTCAAATTCTACTTCAAATGGACCTTTAATCAATCAATCAATCAATCAATCAATCAATCAATCAATCAATCAATCAATCAATCAATCAATCAATCAATCAATCAATCAATCAATCAATCAATCAATCAATCAATCAATCAATCAATCAATCAATCAGTCAGTCAGTCAATCGTTAGTGATTTACAAACTGTTATGCACCTTATTCAGATAAAAATATTTATTCATCTGAACCATTTTTTATTTTGTGTATTCTACTATTTTTACAAATTTGAAGGACTGAATGTCTCTAGTGACAAAATTAGGAAGCCAGAACACAGGTTTTCTCCAACCGAATCGTTTTCTATTAAGAAAAAAAGAAAGTGAAATTATGTAAGTTCTTCTTAGACAGCGTACTGGCTTTCGGTTCAGAGGGGCCCGGGTTCGATTCTGGTCTGGGTTGGATCAATTCCTATAGCTCGGGGGCAGGACGTTCTTCTTCGTCTTAATGCACATCTTCCAATAAATTTAACGCATCACTCGACAAAGTACTGCAGAAACACGCAATAGTGAATATATACCTCCTCAGAAGATTGGCGTCAGGGGGGGGGGGGGGGGAAATGGCCGTAAAGCAAGGCTAAGTCCATTCAAAGTGCCGAACCGACGTAACTGGGTGAAGGCTAGGAAGAAAAAGATTCATAGTCAATCATATCGTCGTGGATGTAGTCAATATATTTTTCTTCTTCCTTTGGTGTCGATGATGTCGACACAATATTTTCTCCACAATAGAAAACCATACAATAACTAACATATACCCTCTAGTTTCAATGAAGATATGGCGATCGGACAGTTTGGAAGTTTCGGCCTTCCAGTTCGTTTTTAAGATTACCTTGTATTTAAAATTACATATGATATGATGGCACACGTGGCTTGAGCAGCAGAATCGGAAGAGACGAGTGTGTTCGGGAACGTATAGGCTATTTCATAAACAAGAAGGAGAACTGTTGAGTTCGCCCATAGCACTCACAGCCACCTCGCTGATAAATCTTTTCCCCGTTTCTTTCATTAATCATTAACAAAAGGACAGAAGTATGGATTTAATAAAGCTGACTAATATGATATTATTGTTCTCCACAGCTCATAATTAAAAATGATTACATAAGAAAATGTTTGTCGAACGTCAAGTTCGCTCTATCTTCGCAGTTACATGTCGACCGAATGTGTCAAAATTCTACCCATTAAACTAGCAGGTAGAGTAAACATACTCCTTTACCACTTATGTATATTGTTGAGATATTTAAGTTGAAGGTTATATCGTTTCTTATTATTCTTCGTAACATAGTGGGAAATGCTATTTTAAGAGGTAAAACAACCGACAATCCTAGGAGAACAGGGAAAAGTTTGAATCATTATGAAGAATGTATGCAGACTTCAGACGATTTCAAGCACTTACGACACGGAGAAAAGTTCAAGCCTCAGAAATCTTATTCCTTCGGCGTATAAAGAGAACTAAATTCACCCAAAGATATAGACGGGAAAAGAGCAAAAATAAGGAGTCCGGCACAAGCAAACTGAAGTAATGCCAGACTTATGAAGGGGCTCCGCACTTGCCAATGTACGCTTTCAATTTTAGTTACTGCTTACTGGAAGTAGAGAATGTCGTGGATCCCATCCACAGAGAATATAATACATATATGCAGACGATGAGATAGGAAAGCGACCGTGGCCTTCATTATGGTGTGTTTTTTAAAATTGTGAAAAAACGGAAAACCATCTTCAAGGCCGCCGACAGTGTGATTCGAACCCACTATCTCCCGAATGCATGCTGACAGCTACGTGACGCAAACCGCGCAGCCATACACTCGGTGTATTTTTTTTTCTTAATACTGGTGTTGAGTTTTGTGTTATTTCCTTTTAAGTCCTAATTTGTGTTTCAGTCTTAAAAGTCTGTTACCTGAAACAATTTATGTTTCCGAAACTCCTATTCTCAGTGAAATGTCAAGAAGAAATTTCTTTGGAGATCTTTGGATTCATGGGATGATTCTTCCTTTCGTTCCGTTAACATTTTTGATTTTCATCTGGGAATTGTTGAGTATAATGATTCTATTTTTCTTAGCTGATTCTCTCCTGTAGAATTGCAATATTGGAGATACAAACTGTCTGCACACGTCATGTCATGATTCAGTATGTAAAAACAACTTGTTTTAAGGAGACTTTGCTTTCACTGTCCGACTCGTTGGCTGAATGGTCAGCGTACTGGCCTTCGGTTCAGAGGGTCGCGGGTTCGATTCCCGGCCGGGTCGGGGATTTTAACCTTCATATCTTAATTCCAATGGCCCGGGGGCTGGGTGTTTGTGCTGTCCCCAACATCCCTGCAACTCATACACCACACATAACACTATCCTCCATCACAATAACACGCAGTTACCTACAAATGGCAGATGCCGCCCACCCTCATCGGAGGGTCTGCCTTACAAGGGCTGCACTCGGCTAGAAATAGCCACACGAAATTATTATATGCTTTCACTATTAGAATCACGCAGCACATAAAGAACATTTTCTCAAACTCTACTGCCAGCGGCCGTAGTCGTGTTGAAACACCGGATCCCGCGAGATCTCCGAAGTTAAGCAACATTGGGCGTGGTCAAGATTTGGATGGGATGCCACGCGCTGTTGGTGGGGGTAAGGGAATAGAGGAGCAGAAAGGAACTGGCCACCCTACCGCACGTAAACTCCGGCTCGGGCACACCTCTGCGGAGGTTCGGACCTGCCTTCGGGCAGAATACACCCTTACCTTACCTCTCAAAACCTACTCATGTTAGACTTTTCAACGTTTTACGTGGCTCAGGAGGCAGCGCTCCGGCTTCTCACATCTGGTTTCCGTGGTTCAAATTACGATCGTTCGATGTGAGATTTGTGCTGGACAAAGCGGAGGCGAGACAGGTTTTCCTCCTGGTAATCCGGTTTTTTCTGTCATCTTTTGTTTCGGCAACACTCTCCAATATCATTTCATTTCATCTGTCAGTCATTAATCATTGCCCCAGAGGAGTGCGACAAGCTTCGGCAGCCGGCTCAATTTCTATCCTCACCGCTAGATGGGGACTTCAGTAATTCCATTTCTGACCCGTTCAAATGACTGGAAACAGGCTGTGGATATTTTCACGGATTATAGATGTATATCTTAGCTTGAAAGTGAAACAATTGATCTAACAAATAATTTACCTTGTTTATTTGAAAATTTTCTGGAAATCTAATTTTCCAATACGATTTTCTCACAGCCATGTTCATGATAATGCATGGCAACGGTATAAAGGAAATGAGGAAGTTTCAAGTCCTATTACCTTTACATTCAGTCTAGTAATATTCAGTTAAGGAGATAGCTCTCAAGACCTAATCGGTCGATAGGCTAAAATCCTCAACGGAACCAAACTTTGGTCTCCGTCTGAGACTTGGGGCATGGCCTATTACCAATGACCTCACTTGTACTACTACGACATTGTTAACAACACTGACCGACTCTCAAACAGTGACCACTAGAGGTGTGACAAACGGTTACTTTTGTGTAACTGCTACATCTGTCACCGCTGCAATAAAGTAACTGTGAAAAGTAACAGTTAAAATTAACGTCCAACATCACTCACCTTTTACTGGTCACGGCTTCAACTTTGTCTCCTTACAGCTGTGTTGCGAAGTCCCATTCATTCACTCGCACATGCGCGCACGCATCACTACACTGTTGAAAGTCGGTGCAGCAAAACACGCATTCCTATTTGTTATTAACGAGAGACAGACAACGGATGAAATGAGAAGACAACATAGCGTCTTTTCTGAAATAAAGAGGAGTGAGTTTGACAATGCCCCGATCAAGGATAGAAGACAAGAAAACATGATCTGTGTGCCAAACCTCGAGACAAGCCGGTACAAGAGGATCGATGAAATAAAATGAAGTAATGTTACCTATAATATCAATATGAAAGTTAGAAAACTAATTTATTTATGGTACAAGAGAAATCATACGGGTGAAACTTTTCTTCTGCTTCTTCTTCTTTATCTGGTTACCCTCCAGGGTCGGTTTTTCCCTCGGACTCAGCGGGGGATCCCACCTCTACCGCCTCAAGGGCAGTGTCCTGGAACTTCAGACTCTGGGTCGGGGGATACAGCTGGGGAGGATGACCAGTACCTCGCCCAGGTGGCCTCACCTGCTATGCTGAAAAGGGGCCTTGCGGGGGGATGGGAAGATTGGAAGGGATAGAAAAGGAAGAGGGAAAGAAGCGGCCGTTGCCTTAAGTTAGGTACCATCCCGGCATTTGCCTGGAGGAGAAATGGCAAACAACGGAAAACCACTTCCAGAATGGCTGAGATGAGTATCGAACCGACCTCTACTCAGGTGACCTCCCGATGCTATGTGGACCTCGTTCCAGCCCTCGTACCACTTTTCAAATTTCGTAGCAGAGCTGGGAATCGAACCCGGGCCTCCGGGGGTAGCAGCTAATCACACTAACTACTACACCACAGAGGCGGACGTGAAAATTATAATAATATTATAATGTAGGTAGCCCTGCGCGATGTCCGAGTCAACCATTACCCCTGAGCAGTTGAACATATAACAATTTACACTAGTTCCCAGATGACAGCAGTAACTTAAACATATACACTATAGTGTTTTTGACTTAAAGCAATCTCCTACGAAAGCGCTCTCACTTGGAAGACATGCATGCTATCTTAACACTGAAAGTCACATTCTGTGATGTAAACTGCTACTAGTGACAGTTCCCACTTCCCAGTTACTGTTTTCACTAGTACGTTACTCTGTTATCGTTACTCGGTAACCTGTTATTTTTTGTCCTCGTTACATATGTAACGGTGACAGGCATGTAACTGTGACAAAGTAACTGCTACGGTATTTTTCAGCCATCTCTAGTGACTTATGAACGACACAATATGTTGAATAGTACTACTACAATTGTTCTAAAACACGCAAACTAACGGCAAGAAATGGACACATTGACTCAAGCCAAACAAGAGGCATACAAAGCAATGAAACTATATGTATAAATGTATGTAAAGTATGTAAATTCTATGTTATTGTTATAGAAATACCTAAATATGTGTGCTATATCATACCGCCAATTGCCAAAATACTCAAATTTACCTCTAGAAACGGTCTCAAAGACTAAAGTCAAACAAGCAGCATGCAAAACAAACGAAAAATAAATACATATAATGTACATAATACTATGTAAACTATATAAATACTATGTTTATAAAAGACCTCAATAAACGGGGTATAACGGGCGAAAACTATGGAAGGGTGCTGTGCGGGTCTCTCCTTGAGGTGCCCCCTGGGGATCCGGCGGCCTCTGCGCCGAAAAGCCGAATAATATACAAATAACGTATGTGAAAACATATAAACCCACCGAACTATCAAATCAACAAATTCAAATCAAATGCATAAGAGCTACCAGTTTAGCTGACCTGTCGTAAAACGGACAGGAATGTAAAAACTTCGTTCACTTTAAGTCCTAGTATAGGCCACGGCTGCCATTTTTTCAAGTTGCTTTTACGTCACAACGCCACAGATAGGTGTTATGGGAAAGGGCTAGGAGTGGAAAGGAAGTAGCCCCAACATTTGCCTGTTATGAAAATAGGAAACCAAAGAAAACCATCTTCAGGAATGCCGAGAGTGGGGTTCGAACCTGCTATCTCCCGAATACTGGACACTGGCCGCACTTAAGAGACTGCAGCTATAGAACTGGGTGGTATAGTGCGAAGATGACCGAATAATAATAATAATAATAATAATAATAATAATAATAATAATAATAATAATAATAATGACCTCATGCAACAACGAAGAGACAGCTATCAAAGAGAGAAATTTGGGTCATAGCATTCAGATTATGCTAGAAAACATTATATATATATATCAAAATCCCACTCTTATTAGGTGATGTTTATTCGCAGAAGAGACAATAGCCGAGAGTGTTTGTAGAAAATAAAATAGATTTCTAAGCGGAGTCTGGCGACTCAAAATAGCAACAACAAACTAGTTCACATTCTGTTTGGGACCAGATCATGAGTTGTTCAAATAATATGAACTAAGAGATATTTACAGTCTACGGACGTATCACAGAAATCGAATAGGATATTCAGTGAACAAGATGTTCATCTTTCAGTAGAATTAAGATATGGTCTAAACATCAATACCACAAAAGCAAAGTTCATGGTATTTAGCAGAAGCAACCGTATGTTTCCCCCCATTTGATTAAATAATCAAAATCGAGTAAGTCAGTTCACGTAACTTAGGAATACTATAATAGGCAATCTGGACCTTCCAAAGGAGAGCAGACGCCGTACTGAGGTTTCTAAATCCTATTCCCAACAGATCAAACACAGGCAAAATCTGTTATAAGGTTACTGTACTTCTTTCGGAAGTAGAGATCTGGAATGTAAAAGTTTTCTCTATGAACCTATTAGAGGACTTTGAAGTGTGGTGCATAGGAGAACGCTTGGAATACCATGGTTAGAACTCGTAACAAATAATGAATCATTAACGAAAGCTAGAGCAGAGCAAGAACTTGCAAACATCATCAAAGCAAGGAAAGCAGCTTGTTTAGGCCATGTTATACGGGATAGAAAGTGCAGGCTACTACGAATTATATCACACGGCAAGACAGAAGGCATGCGAGGAGATACTAGACCACCGATGTTAAACTCCAAAACATCAAGTAGTATACCAGCATCAGCAACACTGAACAACTCTTCAGATTAGCTAAAGAAAAAGGTACTTTCTCCTGGTGATCGCCAAAGTCTAGGTGAATGTATTTGACATTTGATGAACAATAATCTGTCCAGCTTGAACGATATTTTTGTGCTTGAGCTCATAAAGCAACATTCTGATTTTCATGCCGAAACATAACTAAAGAGTTAGTTTAGAAATCTCAGTTTCTCTCCATGTATAATTCAGTTAGACTAGATTATCAACTATCTGTTATTTCCTAGCCGAGATTTTTCTTAAAGATTACTATTTATGATTCCATTCCTGATTGCATGTGTGAGAAGCACAGTTTAAGAGAAAACTTCTTGTGATTTCCTTTTCAGATTTGTGTGTTGTTACTGGCCTTCGCTATCGTAGTCAGCAGTTCTGCTGAGACGCAGCAACCGGCGAAGAAACAGGAAAAGCGGGGCATTCTCAGTGGAGGTTCTCTCGGTGGAATTGGCCTTGGATATGGTTATGGAGGTGGATATGGATATGGATATGGATCTGGCGGAGGCTATAGCCTGGGATCTGGAGCCGGTATTGGCGGTGGACTCACATCATCCCTTGGGTATGGTTATGGATCATCGGGTTCATCCAATGCTGCCATCTTAGCACTAGCTTCAGGAGGATCCGGTTTGAGTCTTGGAGGCGGAGGATCTGGTTTGTTTCTTGGAGGCGGAGCATCTGGTTTGAGTCTTGGAAGCGGAGGAGCAGGTCTAGGTCTTGGAGCCGGAGGAGCAGGTCTAGGTCTTGGAGGAGGAGCAGGAGGTATTGGTGGTGGCATCACCCAGACCATCATCAGGACAGTGGGAGTACCACAACCTGTACCAGTCCCTGTCGACAGACCAGTTGCTGTACGAGTACCTCAGCCATACCCTGTCTCCGTACCTAGACCATACCCAGTCCCTGTACCCCACGCCGTTCCAGTGTCTGTACCCCGGCCATACCCTGTGCCCGTCACCAGAACCGTGACTGTTCCAGTCCGCCAAGCCGTCCCCGTGCCAGTACCCCAGCCATACCCTGTCAGAGTACCACACCCTGTTCCAGTGCCCTACCCACAGGCTGTACCCGTTAGAGTGCCACACCCTGTCGCCGTACCCGTTCCAGTGCCATCACAGCCAATAGCATCTGGCAGCGATATTGGATCCATTGGTGCCGTGGGTGGTGGAATTGGTTCCGATTCGGGCAGCATCGGATTGACTGGACTCGGCTCATCTGGAATCGGGCTTGGATCGTCTGGAATTGGAATTGGTTCGGTAGGAATCGGACTTGGTAGCAGTGGAATTGGAACTGGAAGCTACGGTTATGGTTCTTCTGGAATAGAATTTGGCTCTGGAGGCTACGGTTATGGAGGTCTGTCCGCCAGTTCTGGATCTCTGGGAGGACTCTCATCCGGTGGATCTCTTGGAGGACATTCCATTGGACTCTCATCTGGTGAATCCCTTGGAGGAAATTCCATTGGACTCTCATCCGGTGGATCATACGGCTCGGGGTCAAGTGGCGTTTCCACTGAGCTAAAAGGCATCTATGTACCTAGTTATCTTGGAGGTCTCAATGGCGGAAAGTACTCTAGCTCTTATGGATCTAGCTACCATTACAAGGGCTAAGAATGTCACCACTCAGTACGACCATCCCTATTAGGACATCGCGCCGAATGACGTCAATACACCATCAACGACAAGATTTGGAAGTCTGGATTTTATCACCTGTATCACCAATGGATCTCCTGTAATACGAATTTTAAGTCACAGATAAGTGTTATCTTTACACTAAATCAAGAAACTCCTCACTATAGCAGAGCATCAACAGAAAACTGTAAATAAAAATAAGTTAGAAGTAGATCAACATAAGAATATCATTGTCATTTCACTTTCCATTCAACATAACATTACGTTCAGAATTGTATATAATTATTTCATTGTATCATCTATCATTTTTATATTGAAATTTATAAGAATAAAGTCTACTTTTTATAAATATTTGATTTTTTATCTGACTTCCCTGCATTTCAAAAAGAAACATTTTCCCAAATGATAACCTCTAATTTTTAGTGGGCTTAACACTTTTCGTAAGTTCAATCGATTGTGTATCATCATACCCGAAGAAAGTATGGAGGGAAATTTTAGAGATGCTGGCGAGACCCAGTGTTTACAGTTCACTACTTCTTCTCTTCTTCTGGTATAGACTAGACCAATTTTGTTACTTTCATTGGCCTGTTTCAGTCTTATCCTTGGATTTGACAATATGAATGTGTCTGAGGTATGGTCGATGCTAGCAATGCCGTTCGTTATGCAGGCAGCCCCTGCTGAAAATAGTGTGAAAATGTTTCTCATAGGATCGGTAGGTGGATGCATTTCAGTGGATTTGGCAGACTGATGTGTAATATCAACTTCTGGGTCTGTGAAGAAAGCAACGGGGAACTATCTCACTCCTCATTTCCCTAGCATGCTTCTTCAGTGATGCCTACGCCGTCTATGATAGCTAATGGTGGTACTGTTGATGACCTAACCAGCCTTGGGGTTGAGAACCGAACACATACATACACACATACACACACACATACATTACATACACACATACATACATACATACATACATACATACATACATACATACATACATACATACATACAGGGAGGTATGTCCCGTAAGCCTTCGGTACGGTGACTGGGTAGAATCTCAAGGATATTGGTACCTATGAATGAAAACGCCATATGTCCGATTTAACTAATTTTACAAGAAAAGCAAGAATCTCTTTTTTCTTCAGATTTCTGAGTCTCTCTAAATAGTATGCACCGGTATATCTGCCATCCAGTCCGAAGGCTGGTGTGATCCTCAGCAGCCTCGTCCGCGACTGACTTACTCCTTAATAAATAATTCAATCCGTTACCAGTCACATTGCATTGAATATTCTTTACAACACGTTTCAGATGCTAGGCTCCATCGTCAGGGGGGCGAAATAGACACCAATCCTACAAACATTAATGATAACATTGAAAATGAATATTAAACACAATATTAAACTTTAGCAGCTACAGTATATTTCATAGACTACATACACCGTAACTGACCCAAAACAGATATTATAAATACATAGCCTACCCTTAAAAGAAATAGGTTAATACTATTTGGAAACAGTTGTGTGTCGGGTAGAGCAACGATTGAATATCATCAGTTCGCCACCAGATAGCGGAGCCTAGAATCTGAAACGTGTTGTGAAGAAAATTCAATAAATATTGTGACTGGTAATGGATTAAATTATTTATAAAGGACTCCTTCCATTACCTATCAGCTTACGAATGATATTATGAGCGCAAAGGAACATCTGCTAGTCGGCCCATATAGAAATGATGTGTGCTCCCAAGGTGATCTATGGGCTTCCAGTAGCAGAGGTGTCCATGTTACTGAGTTCTAGAAGAATCGTATTTGATCTGGAGACGGAAATGAATGTATGAATGAATTAATGAAAGAATATATACACACATGTCACAAGTTACCAGTGTCTATGGAAAATAATGTAGAACCAGTGACGGGAAAAGTACAAAATAAAAGTATTTGGGCCCAATTACAATTACCTAAGGAAACCTTTGCTCAATTACCATTACTATTTACTTTTTCAAAAAGTGGTAAGTAAAATCATTATTACAATTACTTCACAGAACGCGAGTCTTTAGCGATCACTGACTCTTTTCACATGAGAATGCAATGATACCAACTGTTGCAAGGAAAACTACGTTACTCCATTTTGTGTTAATATAGGGGTCGACGAAATAATAATAATAATAATAATAATAATAATAATAATAATAATAATAATAATAATAATGGCTTTACGTCCCACTAATTACTTTTACGGCTTTTAGAGTCGCCTAGTGCCGGAATTTAGTCCCGCAGGAGTTCTTCTTGTATGTGTCAGTAAATCTACGAACACGAGGCTGACGTATCTGAGCACCTTCAAATACCACCGGACTAAGCCAGGATCGAACCTGCCAAGTTGGGGTTAGAAGGCCAGCGCCTCAACCGTCTGAGCCACTCAGCTCCGGCGACGAAGAAATAAAGTAAGTCAATAACTTTAAATACTTGGGAAGTATGATCAGGGAAGATATATACTACACAGCAGAAATTAAGAAAAGAATTGTCGTGGCGAAAAGAAGGTTTCAAGAGAAAGTTGAAACTACTTTGTGGGCCACTAAAGAAAGATTTGAGGAAAATGTATTAATTTTTGTATTTATTTACTTATGTATTATTTTTTTATTCATTCATTTATTCATTTGATTTGAGGAGTGACTTTAGGAGTGGCAAAGTTTAGGGTTCGTGGCCCTCGCTTACACTTAACCACGTAGATTAAAAGGTAATCTATATATATTAAAATAGTTTACTAAAAACAGCTTTGGCATATCCGTCCGTTCGTTCTACTGGATCGATTTGATTCATTTTTGCTTTATTCTCTCCAGAATTATCTGACAGTGAATCATGAGGCATTGCCAGGTCTCTAAGTTCAGCCAAATTTGAGAAATCATAAAATCAAATCATTAAATGATCACTCCAATAGTTGCTGGTGAAGGCTTACCCTAACCCACAGTACATTCTGTACTTAGCAGGTTGTAATAATCGTGGTCGCCACGACATTTACATAATTTGATTGCCCACCCGAATTAATTATATATATATATATATCATGTATCATATGTAATTTATTCATTATCAACGTCCATCATCATCATTTATGTAATTGTACGTAAGAACGAGATGTCATGTGACACCAAGGGAGAAAGTGGGAATCTGAAGAGGATTTATATAGATCTACACGGCGTGGTGAACTTCATTCGTCTTCATTCTGTATTCTGCTTTTTGCATCCAGCTTTCTTGAGTCTCCATTCTCAGGTAGTCCACGGGCTTTTAGAGTCACTCTGCTTTCTGAGTGCATCGCTTACGATGTGCTTATACTCAACATTTCTTATCGGCTCTGTGAGACTTACTCAGATTATTTAGAAAGACAAGTTCGTATAATATAGAAGGACTGGATGTTTTCCGTTCTCTCTATTCAATTAATTCCGATGTGGAATTTCACATTGTAAGGCTGGTACTATGTTTTTGGTACTCAGCACAATAGGGAGTGATAGATTCAGGGTGGAATCCATTCCATGAAGCAGATGCTGGTGGAAGAGGTACGACAACGATCAACCACGGAAGCAGACGACGAAAAGATCAACCTACGGTGAGCATTAGTAATCCCTGTTAACGCTAGTCCGCGCGTGTAGTAATGAATTGTAATCTCAGTCGGTAATTTTTAATTTTGGTAAAAACTCGTTTTTACGTATTTTCATCTTTTTTTAAATAAAACCTTTTTCTTTTTACGTCGTTAAATAATTGACTTTTTAGTAGGTTCCCTATATTTCTCCACATGGTATTTAATGGTTAGTATCCCTATACCTCACGAACGAGATAGTCTCATTAAATTATGTTTAGTACTTTTTATATCTAAATTCGGTTTCAAATTACATTGAATTTCGAAGTCTGGCGTCCAGCGTGCAATTGTTGTTAATTATCTATATAGGGTGTTTGATCCGTTACAAGGTCTCTAAGCGACTAACACTTTCATTAATATTCTGATATATCTGATTTTCATCCTTAGAAATATCATTGCATGCAGCCATGTTTGATTACTGCCTGTCAAGCCAGAGAGTATACACTTCCTCTGATCACGGAAGAATACTATTCCCTGCTAGATACTCTTTGATTCTCTACACTTTCCCAGCTTTCAAATATATGCAACACAAGGCAGAGTTTTGCTAATAACTTACATGTTTGTAAGAGAAAAAGTCTACGTACAAACAGACCCCATCATGACATACGCCTTAGACATTATTTCGGAACACCTATCGAAGGATAACCTAGCTACACTAGAAAGAATGAAGGCCACGTATCTTAAAACAAGTTCTCTATCTGGTTAAAAATACCATTTCTTTCTATGACACAATTAAGAAATACAGGATAAAATAGCGAATATATGGATAGATTTTTTACAAAACAGACGGCTTGATGACTTCAGAATGGATGGATTCTGACTACGAGCTGCGGTATATCATAAGGCGCTTCTTATTAAATGTTCATACAGCCAAAATAATATGACTACGACACGCATATCAATACGAGTTATCTGACTTACTCTTCTAGTTCGATTCCCGGCTGGGTCAGGGGTTTTTAATTGTAAATGATTAATATCCCTGGCCTGGGGACTGGGTATTTGTGTCGTCCTTAACGTTCCTTTCCTCACATTCTACACTCTACACTTCCTCCATTCCAATGACACGCAGGTTCATATCACATGGTACAAGTAGAGGCAAAAGATCTCTATAGGTCGACGCCCCGAACAAATAGCATTTTTTTCTTTTAAAAAAAGCTAAATAACATATATGGAGACCATAGAATGAAGAATAAAGAATTTATTTATTTATATCGTGTCAGAAGCATACATAAGTTTAAAATTAAAGATAAGGAAAAACATAAAACATAATATAAATACTCCAATGGCGAAGAGCCACATTAAACTATGTGAGCCCAAAACCTTGCAACATCAAGTGCATTTGCCTTCGCTTTAACCAGGTCTTCTGTTGTGCAGCTGAATGGGCATGAACTGCATTGCAGCAAATGGGCTGTGGTCTGCTCTTCTCCACATACACACAAGGTACTGTCCACTTCGAAACCCCATTTCTTCTGGTTTACCCTGCACCGCGTAACACCAGAGGACAGTCTGTTCAGTGCTCTCCAATTCACCCAATCTGTGACATGGCCAGGAGGGAGTTCCTCTTTTGGGGTCATCCATTGACTGATCCTCGTATGTTGAATGAAGAATGAAAGCAAAGCTCGAAGAATAAAAATAATATAAAAAGAAATCCGGAGCATGAAAGTGACAGAGAAAAAGAAAAAGTGATAATGGTTAAGTTATATACAAACTGAAAAAATATAAGCAATGCATAAACAAAACACAGGTAATAAAGTAACGGAAGTATAAGTATGGCCGTAAACAGTAATCTATATACACGAGTTAAAAGCTAAATATTATGTACATTTTACACTATAAGAATAAACATTTAATAATAACCTAATATTAATTATGGGAATAGCTGTGTTCTTCAGCTGTATAGTAAAATGCCAATGTTACCGGCCTATCTACCGCAATCTCACAACCTATCATACATCATCAATTACATGAAACAATGAGCGGTATTCAACAAGTAATTTTTACATGCAGTTTTATATTTTGAAGCTCTGACAGCAGCTGGAAGTGAATTCCAAAGTCGTGACCCAGCCACAACGGAAGATCTATTATACATTGGAGAGTGGTTGACGGTAATAGCAAGGGAATTGTCAGATCTAGAGTTACAAGGGATAATAAATGGAATTTTTCAGAAATGTATTTTGGTGGATTTTCCTTGTGAGTTCGATAAATCAATCTAAGTATGTGAAACTTCCGTCGCCTTTCGGGTTTCATCCAGGAAAGAGCTGTGTAGCTAGGGTTTATGTGAGCATCATAACTCAAGTTGAAAGTAAATCGAAGACCAGAGTTCAATGCTCATTGAAGTATCGTAGTTTAGACTTGCCAATTGTTATATATGGAGCATTGGGATGTATGGTGTAGAGACTTGGAAAGTACGAAAAAAAGACGAATGAAGATTTGAGGTACCGGGCGAGTTGGCCGTGCGCGTAGAGGGGCGCGGCTGTGAGCTTGCATCCGGAAGATAGTAGGTTCGAGCCCCACTATTGGCAGCCCTGAAGATGCTTTTCCGTGGTTTCCCATTTTCACACCAGGCAAATGCTGGGGCTGTACCTTAATTAAGGCCACGGCCGCTTCCTTCCAACTCCTAGGCCTTTCCTATCCCATAGTCGCCATAAGACCTATCTGTGTCGGTGCGACGTAAAGCCCCTAGCAAAAAAAAAAAAAAATATTTGAGGCATTAGAAATATGGAGAACAGAACAACTGAAATGGGAAGACCGAATAAGGTATGGCGTATGGTTTTAAGGGCAGGGAGTGTCCGAGGACATGTTCGGCTAGCCAGGTGCAGGTCTTTTGATTTGATTCCCGTAGGCGACCTGCGGGTCATGATGAGGATGAAATGATGATGATGATGATTGCACATACACCCAGTCCACGTGCCAGTGAAATTAACCAATGATGGTTAAAATTTACGACCCAGCCGGGAATCGAACCCGGGACCCCTGTGACCAAAGGCCAGCAAGCTAACCATTTAGCCATGGAGCCGGACAATGAAGAGGTATTACGAAGAGTTGAAGAAGAACGAACTATGTATCAAATCATTAGAAGGAGAAAAATCAACTGGATTAGACATTGTTTGAGGGGGGATTGTTTACTGAAAGAAGGAATGGTGGAAGGCAAAAGAAGAAGAGGAAGGAAAATAAATCAAATGCTGTACAACATCAAAGGAAAGATATATTAGGAGATGAAAAACTTGGCTATGGACAGGCAAAGTGGAAGAGGTTTATCACATGACAAGACCGGTCATAAGGTAGAATACCTGAAGGAATGGACACATTAAGTGGCTATCATCACTAAAACTATGAAAGCAATGTTCGCATGTGAAACTCGGTGTTTTTATTATTTTCAAGATAAATAATTCAAAATATTTCTTTCAAATAGTGGAATGGACATTCCTTACCCCTTCCCCATCACATGTTTATTCTGGCTCAATTCTCAACCACGTAACCCTTATGGCGATGGGGAGGAGGGGGCGGTGGAATAACATAACTGTATCCTCTGTCTGACGTAAGAGGCGACTAAAAGGGGGATCAGGTTCTCTCATGTGGGAGCGTGGGTTTAGTGAGCACAGTTCCACTCGGTGAGTCTGGCATTTGTGTTGTTAGAGTCCCCATATTCATATTTTCTGTCCACCCTCCCTTGGTCAACTCAAAGTGGAACTTGAATAAAGCGGAAAAACTTGTACAGTACGGAATTTTTTCTCGGCCCCGGCAAAAGCTTACGGCGTTATGATATTTTTACTTTTGTATAATGCGGCATCTCAACAAGGAAACGAATAATATAATAATTTTTAACGATCTGTTCGCACAATGCATAAAATATTACGAACTGGCGTAGTATGCTAAGATAAAGAGGTACAGTGATACAGATGTTGGAACGATTGAAGCGCTTGAAAACATATCGGCAATACCCGACCTGTGTCAACCAGAAAACGTTCTCTGACAATCAAGGAACTTTATTCGAAGAGATATGCAACTTACGACAAATCGTAATTTCCAATCAGCTACAGCTCTTCTAGCAGTTACAAAGGCCGAGAAAGGAAATGAAGATCAAATCAAGATTCGAATGGACGAACAGGCCCTAGAGTGCATTTGTGACAAAGCAATTTGCCATTACATCCAACACTTCCACACTTCTTGAGCTAATGTACTCAGCTCAAGACTGCATTGAGAAAGACATGATTAGAAAGAAGAGGAAACAGGTTTCCTTGTTTGATCTGTGGAAGAAAGCTTAGTGTTGTGAAATAGTGTAATGTAGCGTTGTGATAGTGTCGAAATGATATACATACTCTATGTAATAATAAAGTGCAATGAAAAACCACAGCCTGTTTCCAGTCATTCGACCGGGTCAGGAATGGAATAAATGAAGTTCCATCTAGCGGCGATGATAGGAGTTGTGTCGGCTGCCGAAGCTTGTCGCACTCCTCTGGAGCAATGATTAATGACTGACAGGAGAAGCGAAATGATATTGGAGAGTGTTGCTGGAATGAAAGAAGAGAGGTATAACCGGAGTACCCGGAGGAAACCTGTTCCGCCTCCGCTTTGTTCAGCACAATTCTCACATGCAGTGACCGGGATTTGAACCACGGAACCCAGCGGTGAGAGGCCGATGCGCTTCCGCCTGAGCCACTGAGGCTCTTAATAATAGAGCGCAGTAATAATAAATAACAAAACAGTGTACTGCAGTAGGCTTACTACGTACAGTAATCTGGATAACCGAGTGTCATGCGTAGGCATATAGAGATAAGTTCTAAGTAATATACAACCTGTGTCTGAAAAGTTCGGTGAATGGTCTCATGAAATAAAGACAACGTAAGTTACACACAAAACTCCGTCACTGGCTTTCAAAATAATCTCAGTTAGCTACAATACACTTTTGACATCGATTGTAAAGCTGCTGGAAGCTGGCAGCAAACGCTTCTTTTGGAATCTCCCGGAGAACCCTTGTCACGCGTTGTTTGATACCAGCTACACTGTCGAACCGGTAGCCTTTCAGTGCGAATTTAAGAAAAAACCTGCCGGCGCCAAATCGGGAGAATACGGAGGATGTGGAAGAACAGTCACCTGGCGTTCAGCGAGAAACTGGGTCACGTGGATCGCGGCGTGCGTACGGGCATTGTCGTGGAGGAGCTTCCACTGTCCACTCCGGTACAGTTCAGGCCGAACCCGTCTGATGCGTTGCAGTAGCCGTTTCATAACTCCCTCGCAGAATTACGCGTTGACAGGTGTACCCTGGGGTACAAATTCATGATGAATGACACCATTGCTGTCGAAAAGGCGATCATCATTTTCTTAATCTTGGACTTTGTGCGCCGACTTTTCTTAGGAGGCGGAGGAGAGGCTGAACACCATGCCAGTGACTTTCTCTTGGTCTCCGGATCATACTGGTAGCACCACGACTCGTCTCCTGTAATGTTGGTTTTCAACACCTCCGGATTTTGGTCACAAACGTCAATGAAATCTCCCGACGTATCCATCCGAGTTTGCTTCTGTTCGTCTGTCAGGTTGTGCGGTACAAACCAGGCAAAAATCTTCCGCTTTTTCAAATGTTCGTGAACAATGGTCCTTACACTGTCCTTGCCTACACCCACTTCATCTGCTATCATTCGTAAGGACAGTCGCCGATCATTCGCAAGCATCTGTCGCACTCGTTCGATGTTGTTTGGAGATGTGCTTGTGGTTGGTCGACCCGAACGCGCCTCAACCTCAACACCTTCCTTTCCATCTCGAAAGCGTTTAAACCAGTCAAAAACGCACTTTTTACTCGCTGCACGAGCGTGGTACACTTGCACTAACATTGCGTGTGTTTCCGTTGCCGTCTTGCCTAGGTGGAAGCAAAATTTCATGTTAACTCGTTGCTCCGTTTTGCAGTCCATTGTGCAATGACACGAGTCCTCACACTGACTCCGTGCGATGCGCTGCAGCGTTCAACTCCGTTTAACTGTGTTGAGTTGACCGATAGGGGACACTTGGTGCCATGTCTCGCAGTGCGTATACGCGAGCGTATCGTCCGAACTAACACGGTGTACAACCTAGGCAACCATTCACCGAACTTTTCAGACACAGATTGTACATTTCTGTATACTGTATCGTATTGTGTGCATCAGTGGTCATAACTGGTGTTTCAAGGCAAAAATGCGATGTTCTATGTAATGCGGAATGTTGTCTAATTCAGAAAAATATTATGGTCCCTTGAGGTTCCGCTTTGAGGAAGTTATATACTGCATTAGGTTTTCGAGACCTAGAAAATCTCTCCCTTACACGCCCTTCGTGGCCCTTCCCTTTATTTTTCCGATACCTTCAATTTTCGAAGTGTCAGACCCCTTCCATTTTCCTTCTGATTAGTGTTAACAGACGATGGTTACCCAATTGTACCTCCTCCACCACAACAGCAACAACATGAGTAAATGAACGACTGCGCGCCGTATCCTGGAATTATACCCTTGGCGCGACGCCTTGCGAGCCCCGGAGCTACGGAGCTGAACGCTCTCAATATAATGTAGATTACGTGAACAAAAGGGTATCTACGAAATGTCACTGTAATATTTGTCCCAAATGGAAGATAATCATTGCTTCTACTCCTCAAATAAAGTGTAAAATCTGCGGTAAATTAAGAAATAGTACGAAATCTTTTACTTGTAGAGAATAATATGGATACATACTTTACTAGCTTATAACTAACTATTTTTTTCTGTTACGTCGCAGCGCTTCCGTATGTGTTTTGTTTCTCTAACACTTTCGTGTGTGATGTCTTTGCTCACTGAAGTTGTTTGAATTAATTAGGTGTCGTTTTCTTCATGCTGCTAATTCGTTTTGTGCCCTAACTCATTCATTAAGTGATATATTTATTGGTCCAGAGATCATGCTATTTTCCTTTCAACAAAAACGTAATATATTTATTGGTCCAGTGATCATGCTATTTTGCTGTTTGAACTGCCCGCGCTAGTCATATGGACAAAGATAATGAGAATTCACAGACATAGCACTCCCATTCGTTGGTGATAGCTCTGGACCTCAAGAAAGAAATAAAAGACGGCACGGGCAGCGGAATGCAACATAAGAGAGTCCTGTCTACATCCCATAAGTACGTATACATACACTGACTTCGCAAATGTCATGGGATAGTCACCTAATAGCGTGTGGGGCCTCCTCTGGCCCTGCGAACTGCAGTGAGACGTCGTGGAAGTGAGTCGACAAGTCCCTAGTAGTCCTGTGGACGCAGCTGACACCAAATCGTTTGCAGAGCGGTCGCCAATGCTGGTCTGTTCGTGGGTGCATGATCCATTGCACGGAGCCTGCGTTCCAGGACATCCCAGATATGCTCGATAGGGTTCATATCGGGGCTCCTGAGTGTCCATGGCAGTCGTTGGACCTCCGCTGCATGTTCCTGGAACCATTCCCGAGCGACGTGGGAGCGATGTGGCGGCGCATTATCATATTGAAACATCGCAGAGCCGTCTAGGCGCTGGAAGGCCAAAAATGGGTGAAGATGGTCTCAGAGCAGCTCAACATACCGCGTACCATTCAAAGTCTCTTCCAGAACAACTAGGGGGCCCATTCCATACCAGGAAAATGCACCCCAGACCATAACAAAGACACCAGCGCCCTGGACCACACCTTCGAGGGAGGCGGGATCCATAGCTTCATGTGGTGTGCGCCATACACTGTGCCTCCCATCGGCATGGTGCAGCTGAAATCGTGATTCGTCCGACCATATCACGTTACGCCATTGTTCCATTGTCCATCCCTGGTGACTGGCGACAAATGCGCGTCGTTGTGCTCGATGACGTTGGGTTAACAGTGGCACCCGTGTGCGGCGCCGGCTCCCATACCCCATAGAACCCATGTTCCTACGGATTGTCCACTGGGAGACGTGTCTAGCACGGCCTGTGTTGAACTGAGCCGTGATTTGTTGCTCGATTGCCCGTCTGTCACTATTGACAATCCGTCTCAGGTGTCGCCGGTCACGGTCATCGAGGGTGGCTGGACGGCCGGTCGTTCGTCTGTTGTGGACGGTGACACCTGCATTCAACCATTCACGATACATCCTGGACACGGTTGATCGTGTGAAGCCGAATTCCCGCACCACTTCCGAAATCGCACTTCCCATCCGTCGGGCACCGACCACCATACCCTGTTTGAACGACGACGTTCCATGTTACACCTGTCACATGCACAGCCACTGCTCACAAGGTCTCCTATACAACTGCCGCTGGCACAGGGGGCATATGGTGCGCAGACAACACACCTGCGCATCAGTGCTCCGCTATCCCATGACATCTGCTCAGTGAGTGTTTCTCTAGACATTTCTCCAGTAACGACGGTATTTCTTAATTACCGATAATTTTTCCTTTTATTTGTGTAAAAGCAATTATGTTCCATTTGAGACAAATATTACAGTGACATTTCGTAGATCCCTTTCGTCCACATAACCGCGATGTAGATCGATTACTAAGATTTTATTTTCATGAGTAAATTACGAGTCATCTCAATTATCATTATCATCATCGTCACCATCATCCTCTGAAGCAGTTACCAACAGCGCGGAGACAGCATGGGCATTTCTCCTTTTGGGGGGTGTAAATGGCAATGTCATAGCGTACTGCTTGGCGTCCACCTCCTTGATGAGTTCGAAGATCGTTCACATATAGGCCGTATAGGGTGGGTGACAGAATTCTACCCTGACGGACACCGGCTTTTAATGCCCGAGGGGTGGATTTATCCCTCTCACAGAAAACATAAAATTTCTCGTTAGTCAAATGTGACCGTATGATTTTGATAAGATAATTTGGAATTTAGCAAGTCTCAGTAAGTTTTAAAATGTGGTTTCAATGCCAGACAGTGTCGAAAGCTTTCTCTAAATCGAAAAATACTGCCGACACGCTACGGCGTGCAGTGAATCATCTTGTGGCATACTGACCGCAAACCAAATTTTTACGGTCGCAGTATGGTTTGTGTACCGAGCTATCCGTCGAGGCGGGTGGAAAGACGTCTCTCAAATAATTTGGATATAACTTATGTGATAACTGGGTTATCGGTCTGTAATTTTGAGAGAAAAATCTATCTTTCCCTGGTTTTGGAATGACTACCATTTTACCAGTCTTCCAAACATCAGGACAGTATCCCAGTTTCAAACAAGCCGAAAAACTGTAGTCAAAAATATTACGGCTCTCGCCCGCTTACTTGCATGCTGTGTGCTCGCTGGACGAAAAGCCCAGCGTGAGGGCACCTCTGGCCTTGGACAACACTGGAAGTACGTAGGTGGCAATGTAAGGAAAGATCTTCATTGGGATAATCACATAATCGAGACTGTAAATAAAGGGCGCAGATCACCGCACATAGTTATGAGGGTATTTAGGGGTTGTAGTAAGGATGTAAAGGAGAGGGCACGTAAGTTTCTGGTAAGACCCCCAACTAGAGTATGGTTCCAGGCTATGGAACCCTCACTAGGATTACTTGATTTGAGAACTGGAAAAAAATCCGAAAAAATTCAGCTCTATTTGTTCTAGGTGATTTCCGACAAAAGAGTAGCGTTACGGAAATGCTGCAAAGTTTAGACTGGGAAGACATGGGAGAAAGGAGACGAGCTGCTCGACTAAGTGGTATGTTCCGATCTAATATTCACCGCCATCTAGCACCACGCTGACGTCACGCACAGCCGAACACAACCGATTCCGCTCCGACCCGAAACAGTATCTCCAGCACCTGATAGAGGCCAGCGGCTGCGTGCGCACTGAGACTCGCATTAATGTCATACACTTAAGAAAATACTGAAATAACAGAAGCCTCCGTGACTCAGGCGGCAGCGCGCCGGCCTCTCACCGCTGGATACCATAGTTCAAATCCCGATCACTCCATGTGAGATTTGTGCTGGACAAAGCGGGGGCAGGACAGGTTTTTCTCCGGGTACTCCGGTTTTCCCTGTCATTTTTCATTCCAGCAACACTCTTCAGTATCATTTCATTTCATGAATCATTCATTATTCATTGCCCCAAAGGAGTGCGACAGACTTCGGCAGCCGGCACGTTTCCCATCCTCGCCGCTAGATGGTGGCTTCATTCATTCCATTCCTGACGCGGTCGAATGACTGGAAACAGGCTGTGGATTTTCATTTCATTCACTGAAATAACACTTCCAGTCTCATAATAATTTAAGATACCTGGAAGTGTATTTTAACATTCGAAGCTCTTTTTCTTTTTAGAAATTTAAATACAATTTACACAATAAATTTCATAGTAAATAGCGCTTTGTTAGAAACATAAGCAATACACCATCAAGTAATTTTATTCAGAACTGCTGATTCTCTTGTGTCATTAAAGAAAATCTTTTGGAAACTCTCTCTAAATAAAGAATATGTATTCACTGTCACAAACTCAATAAATAATAACATTGTAGAAAGTAGGGATGGCAAAATTTTTTTAAATACCGATATATTGATATTGCGATATATTGAAAACTTATTTTCGACAATCGATATTTATTGCACATAACAAAGACATTATACTTGGATTTTGTTCGTGAATAGCTAGTTATCTCCCTAGAAATTATGCCTTTATTTAATCTCCTTTTCAACCGAAACTTCTTTATTATTATCTCTATTTCTATTTATCTCTCCATGACAGTGAGAAGGTGGTGGTTATTATTATTTTAAGAGAAAATATAAGTGGGACTCACTCACTCACTCACTCACTCACTCACTCACTCACTCAATCAATCAATCGGGCTAGTTGGCCGTGCGCGTAGAGGCGCGCGACTGTGAACTTGCATCCGGGAGATCGTGGGTTCGAGCCCCACTGTCGGCAGCCCTGAACATGGTTTTCCGCGGTTTCCCATTTTCACACCAGGTAAATGCTGGGGCTGTACCTTAATTAAGGCCACGGCCGCTTCCTTCCCACTCCTAGCCCTTCCCTGTCCCATCGTCGCCATAAGACCTATCTGTGTCGGTGCGACGTAAAGCTGCTAGCAAAAAATCAATCAATCAATCAATCACTACTGATCTGCATTTAGTGCTGTCGCCTAGGTGGCAGATTCCCTATCTGTTGTTTTCCTAGCCTTTTCATGAAATTTATTTAATTTCGTGTGGCTATTATTAGCCGATTGCAGCCCTTGTAAGGCAGACCCTCCGATGAGGGTGGGCGGCATCTGCAATGTATAGGTAACTGCGTGTTATTGTGGTAGAGGATAGTGTTATGTGTGGTGTGTGAGTTGCAGGGATGTTGGGGACATCACAAATACCCAGGCCCCGGGCCATTGGAATTAACAAATTAAGGTTAAAATCCCCGACCCGGCCAGCAATTGAACCCGGGACCCTCTGAATCGAAGGCTAGTACGCTGACCAACGTGTCGGACTTGAAATTTATTGAACATCTCCCTTGGTAAATTATTCCAATCCCTAACTCTCCTTCTTACAAACGAATATTTGAAGACGTTCGTGTGGAGCGTGGCATTGTATGGAAGTGAAACATGGGCAATAACTGGCTCAGAAAGAAAGAGAATAGAAGCTTTTGAAATGTGGTGTTACAGAAGAATGCTGAAGGTGAGATGGATAGATCGAATCACGAATGAAGAGATACTGAATCGAATTGGTGAGAGGAGATCAATTTGGCTAAATTTGACGAGAAGAAGAGTTAGAATGATAGGACACATCTTAAGACACCCAGGACTTGTTCAGTTGGTTTTTGAAGGAAGTGTAGGGGGTAAGAACGGTAGGGGTAGGTCAAGGTATGAATATGACAAGCAGATTAGAGCAGACGTAGGATGCAATAGTTACGTAGAAATGAAAAGGTTAGCACAGGATAGGGTGGCATGGAGAGCTGCATCAAACCAGTCTATGGACTGATGACTCAAACAACAACATTTGCCCCAATTTGTCCTCTTGAATTCCAACTTTATCTTCATATTGTGATCTTTCCTACTTTTAAAGACACCACTCAAACTTATTCGTCTACTAATGTCATTCCACGCCATCTCTCCACTGACAGCCCGGAACAAACCCCTTCGTCGAGCAGCTCGTCTTCTTTCTCCCAAGTCTTCCCAGCCCAAACTTTCCAACATTTTTGTAACGCTACTCTTTTGTCGAAAATCACCCAGAACAAATCGAGCTGCTTTTCTTTGGATTTTTTCTAGTTCTTGAATCAAGTAATCCTGGCGAGGGTCGCAAATACTGGAACCATACTCTAGTTGGGGTCTTATCAGAGACTTATGCCATCTCCTTTACATCCTTACTACAACCCATAAACATCCTCTTAACATGGTATTAGTGACGGACAAATGAGACAAAACAAAGGTAGTGGTGAAATTCATATGAGTTGTGAAGGTCTGAATGTGCCAGAAATCAAGTCACTGCAACAAGCAGTACGAGACGAAGCAGAGTTTAATTGACATGTCTGCTTGTGTGAAGATGTCAACTCATTACAAGAAATACGATTACGTGCCAGATGCGACCGTGCCGCATGCGACCCATCAATCACTTACAATTGATCTGCATTAAGGGCTGTCGCCAAGTGGCAGATTGCTTATAAGTAGCTAACTTGGTCTTTTCTAAAATAAAGGTCCGACACCGTTGTTAGCAGGTTCGTGTGCCGTTGGTCGAAAGATAAATATAATAATGTTGCTGGCTTTACGTCCCAGTAACTACTTTTATGGTTTAAGGAGACGCCGAAGTGCCGGAATTTAGTCCTGCAAGACCTATTTTACATGCCAGTAAATCCACCGACTCAAAGCTGACGTATTTGAGCACGTTCAAATACCACCGGACTGAGCCAGGATCGAACCTGCCAAGTTGGAGTCGGAAGACCAGCATCTCAACCGTCTGAGCCACTTAGCCTGGATGAAAAAAAAAAAAAAAAAAAAAAAATCACCATCAGAATGTTGGCCGGCTGGGTAGGAAAGTTGGTTGGTAGACAGATTCTAATCACTAGATTGCATGCCAAAAGCCTAGATTCAAATCCAAACCTTTTCGCAGTGTTCAAATGGAGTGAGGGGATATGATGCTGTTGATGGTGATTCGGCCGTCGGATGGCGACGTAAAGAATTGAGCAGACCCATTGGTATTATTCGAGAGGAGTAGGTTACGTGCCGAAACCGGGTTTCATCTCTCCCTACTTCATTATCATAGTCCCACATCCAGAAGCGCAGGCCACCCAAGGGAGTCTGGCAGAAAGACCTGCACCAGGCAAGCCGAACACGTCCTCGGACACTCCTGGTACTAATAAGACACGAAAAGTAAGTAGACCTAAGTCGTAAATAATTTCAGAGAATTAGGATCTTTTTTATTGCTAGTGGCATTACGTCGCACCGACACAGACATGTCTTAAGGCGACGATGGAATAGGAAACGGCTAGGAATGGGAAGAAGCGGCCCTGATCTTAATTAAAGTACAGCCCCAGCATTTGCCTGGTGTGAAAATGGGAAACCACGGAAAGCCATCTTCAGGGCTGCCGACAGTGGGATTCGAACCCACTGTCTCCCGGATACAAGCTCAGGGCCGCGCGCCTCTAACCGCATGGCCAACTCGCCCGGTGGGAAAAGACGTAAACGCATCACCGTGTTTCGTGTTGTAAAACGAGTTTCCCCCAGAAGTGTTATGTAAAGTAGGGCTTATAGGACTTATTGAAATGGCATTGCACTTCGTTTAGCTTACCTTACCTTGGGTGAAGACACAACAATCAAATGACAATTTGCTTGTCAACGCCGGTCGCATCCGGCACGGTTATAGATTATGCGGTCGCTAGTGGCACGGGTCGCATGCGGCACGGTCGCATCTGGCACGGCACCAAGAAATACATGCCATGCTTGTAGAGAGACGAAAGGGACTCGAGGAAGATTGGTACCTTCTCAGGCCGGGATTAAAAAAAGAAGACAGGAAAACAACAGGGCCATGGAATTTTCCTATTCTTCTTCCGCTTTTCCCACATCCTTGTGGAGTTGGGGCTGCCAACTGTGCAACACATGCGGACTGGATCCTGTTTTACGACCGGGTGCCCTTCCTAACGCCAAACGTATGTGGAGGGATGTATTCACTATTGCGAGTACTGAGCGAGTTGGACATGCGGTTAGAGTCGCGTGGCAGTGAACTTGCATTTGGGGGATGGTGGGTTTGAATCTCACCGTCGATAGCCCTGAAATTCCGATAATGCGACGTTAAGCCACCAGCAAAATAGTACATTATGCAACAAGCCTATAATCACAATAATTATGACACGAGTATGTTTAGAAAACGAGCGTTAGTGTCTTAATTACAATTATAGGCGAGTTGCGTATGACTGTTTATGCTCGACGATAATGTAACTCTATTTTTTTAATATTTATAAATTTCTGTCGAGATGTCGCTTGACCGTTGAATTTGCTGAACAGAGCGCATGCGCGTGGTTATTGATTTTCCGTGAGTGGATCAGAGACCTTGACAATGCCATATGTTTTCAAAGCTTTAATAGAAGGTTATCATAACCTAGCTTTATTTTTATTTATTTATTTATTTGGGAAACCAAAACAGCGAGAAGCCGAATTACAGAGTTCCGCAATGAAATACATATTTACAATAGAGTAGCACAAGGCAAGCATAAAGAAAAGTGGAAGAATAATGACGAAAAAACATCTAACGATAAGTATAGAGGAAAAAATTAAAAACTAACATGGTTAGAGACACAACATAACAAAACCAAAAAATAAAGGCTAAAGAAACGAGAAAAATTGTTGAACGTAAAACGAAGAGAAGAACTTATAGCTTATAGCACTTATAGCACAGTAAAAAATAAATATTATATTATGTACAAAAGAGAGGACAGCAATGAGAAGAGAAAAAAGGAATATGAAGAAAATGAACTAGGTTAAGTTAAGGAAGAATCGATTAAAGGAGGCATACGAAGAAAAAACGTCCAAGTTCCTGTCTGAAGATAAAGAGATTGTTTACTGTACAGTTGGTGAAGTGAACTTGCGGGAATGTGCCGTGCGGTTGTGGAATATTGGAAGTAGAAGGCGCATTGATGTTAATATGTGTGTCCGACAAGCTTGATTTTGGAAACAAGTGCGAGGCTAGTGCGTTGAGCGCAGGAGCGATGATATTCTTACCTAATTGGTCAAACAATTGTATCATAATGAAAATCTGAACTCTGATTGGTGGAGAACCTGTATCATAATGAAAATCTGAGCTCTGATTGGTGGAGAACCTGTATCATAATGAAAATCTGAACTCTGATTGGTGGAGAACCTGCATCATAATGAAAATCTGAACTCTGATTGGTTGAGAACCTGTATCATAATGAAAATCTGAACTCTGATTGGTTGAGAACCTGTATCATAATGAAAATCTGAACTCTGATTGGTGGAGAACCTGCATCATAATGAAAATCTGAACTCTGATTGGTTGAGAACCTGTATCATAATGAAACTTGTACTATCATGAGCCTCATTAAGATTCAGTTTTCTGGCATATAATATTTATATTTCGGCATCGTCGAGCATAAAACATGTGTTTCCTATAGTTGTTGGTAGTACAGTGTGTTGTGTGTGTATGAAGAAGACTGCATTGGGACAAATGCAGACACCCAGTACCTGAATTAGATCAATTAGACGCAGTTAAAAAGTTACCCAGCCACGAATCGAACCTATGACCCTCTGGAATGGATATCTTGACGCTGACCGTTAAACTAAAGAGCCAATAGGAGCAATCTTCAGTATTAAAGTTACAATGTAGCACTGAATAGGCTTATTGTTGGTAATATATAACGGCTGTCATGGAGCCCTCTGAGGGTGCGGTCTCTAGAATTAATCCACGGTATCACTTGCTCGTCGTAAGAGGCGGTTAAAAGGGGTACCAGGGGATTTCAACTTGGGAGCATGGGTTGGCGACCATGTGGCTGAATTCTGACATTGCTTCCACTTAGTTGTGCCAGGCTACTCACTTTCATCAGTCCTACCCGACCTCTCTTGGTCAACTCTTGTTATTTTTTGTGGTATTAGGTCTACGAATGTTAGTGAGTCTTTCATTTTCACGCCATTCGTTGCCCTTGTCTTTCTTTGGCCGATACCTTCATTTGTCGAAGTATTGGACCTCTTCCTTTTGTCCTGTGATCAGTGTTAAGAGCTGATGGTTGCCCACTTATACTGTATTTTCTCTTAAAACAATCTCCATCGCTTTCTTACTGTCGTGGAGAGATAAATAGAAATAGAGATAATAATAACGAGGTTTCTGTTGAAAAGGAGGTTAACTAAAGGTATAATTTCTAGGGAGATAACTAACTATTCATGAATAAAATCTGCGTATATTGTCTGTGTACAATTTTATTAATTATTGAGAACTAGTATACAATGTTAATAATGTTATTTGCTTTACGTCCCACTAACTATTTTTTACGGATTTCGGAGACGCCGAGGTGCCGGAATTTAGCCCCTCAGGAGGTCTTTTTACGTGCCAGTAAATCTACCGACACGAGGCTGACGTATTTGAGCACCTCCACATACCGCCGGAGTGAGCCAGGATCGAACTCGCCAAGCTGGGGTCCGAAGGCCAGCGCCTCAACCGTCTGAGCCACTCAGCCAGGCAGAACTAGTATCTAAACGAATCTTCATTTTACTTTAATAATAAAACTACACTGACTTGTAAACTTATCATTTGCTCTCATGAACGTTTTTGTGACAGTGAATAAATATTCTTTATTTACAGAGAGTTTTCCAAGAATTCTGATTAAAGATACAACTAACACAACAGTTCTGAATAACATTATTTGATGGTATACTCCTTATGTTTCTGACAATATAGTTTTTAACGTCAAATTTCTTGCGGAATTCGTATTTAAATTCCCGGAAAAAAACTTCGAATATTAAAATACACTTCCAGTTATTTTCAATAATTATGACCGATAGGAATGATCTCAAGTCATCATTTATAAAATGAGTACTACATGGAACGTGTAGTTTTCAGTATTTTCAAAGTATGACATTAATGCGAGTCCACGTACGTGCGCAGCCGCTGGCCTCTATCGGGTACTACTAGAGTAATACACTGTTTCGGGTCGGAGCAGGGTCGGCTATGTTCGGCTCAGAGATTGAGACGGCGGTGGTTCGGCTATGCATGACGTCAAGCATGGTGCTAGATGGCGGTGAATCTTGGCCTCCCTGCCAATTGGCGGGTTTCAAACCAATTCTCGAATGCAAGCTAATAGCTACGTGACCCAAACCACGCAGCCACTTGCTCGGTTGGACGGTGAGTTACAGCACGCGCACTATTTTTAAAAACCTAGCGCCTAGTGACAGGATCAATCAATCAAACACGAAACACGCATGCGCGCTTCCATGCTCTACCACTATCTGAACGAGACCGCGGTAATGCTAATGTAACTATTGCATTATTTTAACAAGTGCTATTATTGAAAAAGAAGCAACAATCCAGAAAGGAGTGAGGCAAGGCTGCAGTTTGTCCCCTCTCCTTTTCAATGTTTACATAGAACAGACAGTAAAGGAAATCAAAGAGAAATTTGGAGAGGGAATCACAGTCCAAGGAGAGGAAATCAAAACCTTGATATTTGCCGATGATATTGTTATTTTATCTGAGACTGCAGAAGATCTCGAGAAGTTGCTGAATGGTATGGATGAAGTCTTAGGTAAGGAGTACAAGATGAAAATAAATAAGTCCAAAACAAAAGTAATGGAGTGCATTCGAACGAAGGCAGGTGATGTAGGAAATATTAGATTAGGAAACGAAGTCTTAAAGGAAGTAGATGAATATTGTTACTTGGGTAGTAAAATAACCAACGATGGCAGAAGTAAGGAGGACATAAAATGCAGACTAGCACAAGCAAGGAAGAGCTTTCTTAAGAAAAGAAATTTGCTCACTTCAAACATTGATATCGGAATTAGAAAAATGTTTTTGAAGACTTTTGTGTGGAGCGTGGCATTGTATGGAAGTGAAACATGGACGATAACTAGCTCAGAAAGAAAGAGAATAGAAGCATTTGAAATGTGGTGTTACAGAAGAATGCTGAAGGTGAGATGGATAGATCGAATCACGAATGAAGAGATACTGAATCGAATTGGTGAGAGGAGATCGATTTGGCTAAATTTGACGAGAAGAAGAGATAGAATGATAGGACACATCTTAAGACACCCAGGACTTGTTCAGTTGGTTTTTGAAGGAAGTGTAGGTGGCAAGAACGGTAGGGGTAGACCAAGGTATGAATATGACAAACAGATTAGAGCAGATGTAGGATGCAATAGTTACGTGGAAATGAAAAGGTTAGCACAGGATAGGGTGGCATGGAGGGCTGCATCCAACCAGTCTATGGACTGATGACTCAAACAACAACATTATCGTAAGGTGACTATCGTTATTCGGATTTTAATTTCGTTTTCTTCTCTTTCATTGTTGTTGTTCTGTTCTGTTTCATTCTGTGTGGTTTTGTGAATAAGAGGATAGGCAATACGCCTACTCCGTTAGTTCAGTACGGTATGTTTACTTGCTCTGACTGTGGTAGTGTGTATGAAGCAAGAACTACGTACTTTGTGAAGGCATGTAAAACAGAAATATCCTCTGAAACTGGAAGAGATAGCGCCAAACTCACGGAAACCTCTGGGTAGTGGGATTCATACATGTAATAAAATCTTTTGTTCAGCAGTTGTGTCTGAAGCGGTATCAGCGTAAGCAACACTCTGATAGTGTGTGTCCTTGTATTTTTAAAATAACATTTTGTAGATAATATGCCCATAAAATATCATGTTCACTTTCTTAAAGAAATTGTGAGTCTTCGTTTTCAAAGTTCAACAATTGCTTGTGTTCTGAGTAAATTCCTGGTCGACTGTAACTGCGTGCTAAACTTGTGCTTGAAACCAGCTTGAAAGCACTAAGTACCTGTACTGTATTATACGGAATGTTACCGACGTCACTTATTCCGTAGACTGTATTATTGCTTCTTATTTCTGTTTCCTTTCTGCTGTCGTAATGCGCGCCTGTATCATGCTCGTTCTCGTTACTTGCCTGCTGTGTTACGCATGCGCACATTGGAAGAGGTTCATTGTACGGGACTGTCTTCACAGGGCTTTTAATTTGATGTTCTTCGCTCAAGTACAGTACGCTCAAGGGGATCAAAGCGCGATCTTTTCCTGGTCATCTGTATGTTCCACCTATCTCCGTAGAGATAGATCTAACAACTTCCTCAGAGATAAGGGGAATTATACTTCGCACGGCCTTACTTCTAAATTGAAGTTTAGCAAAACAAATGAGCATCGCCTTCCCTCTGTTGCCAGCGCGCTACGCCAGCGAGAACAGCTGATGCAATACAACCGCTGTAAACAGCCCTTTTAAATTGTAATACAGTACTCAGAAAAACGAATGAATATGGACTGAAAACAAATTCACAAGAACTACACTTTCTAACAATATCTGGCAGTAAAAGAGAATACATTATTAACAATAAAAGGGAATGAGGAAACAACACGTCACTAACGGCTAATGGCTGGCACAGGAAGGAGGTTATGGCCTACAAAGGGAACACTCTACTGATCTCAGAGTCACTGGAACCCTCCAACAATATGAAAAACACACTAAATATTGAAGGAAAATGCAAAAGATCGCTAACCGTACCGAATACCAAACACGCTGAGCGAGATAGGTTAACCACGTGGTGAATGTAAATATTAGAGTTGGCAACTAGGTTTCGAGATCGTGCTCTGCCGATATAAATCGATATGAATGGCAGCTTGGGATTGGTTGGATGTCTGTGCTTCAGCGCATAACCACCAGACAGAGCCAAAATCTGCTAAAACGTCAATTTAGAAGTAGAGCCGTACGGAGTATAATAATACGGTCTACAACAACGGCAATGTGCATTCCGTCCTTGAAGCGGGCCGAGGCATTGGGCAGGCGGTAATGTTTTCTCTCAGGTTAGGGGGATTTAATACGGTGAAGGAGATGTTCGGAGAAGGTGAGAGGGTTGGCATCCATGGGCTATTCTAGGAACTGTCCCAGCATTCGCCTTACAGCAGGAGAATGCTACGCTTTTTTGCTATTTGCTTTACGTCGCACCGACACAGATAGGCCTAGGAATGGGAAGAAAGCGGCCGTGGCCTTAATTAAGGTACAGCCTCAGCATTTTCCTGATGTGAAAATGGGAAACCTCGGAAAACCATCTTCCGGGCTGCCGACATTAGGGTTCGAACCCACTATCTCCCGGATGCGAGCCCACAGCTGCGCGCTCCTAACCGCACGACTAACTCGCCCGTAGCAGGAGAATGGAAAACCACGGAAACCATTCTCAGGACAGCGCACGGTGGGGACCAGCCCCTCTCCATCTTCCGAATGTAGACATGTAGAGCCATGGTAGACCCCTCCTCTGCTCGGTTGGTCGGTCGGACCAGCCGTGGCCACTTGTAGGCCTACTCAGTAACCGTCGACCATGTGGAACAAAATATTTGGTGCTTAGCCAAGGAGCGTGGTGGCAAAGGGTCATAGAGGTCCCGTGTTCGATTCCCGACACGGTCGGAAAGGAATTTTAACCATAACTAGTTAATTTCGCTGGCACGGAAACTGGGTGTATGTGTCGTCTTCATCATCATTTCATCCTCATCACAACGCGCAGGTTGCCTACGGTTGTCAAATCAAAAGACCTGCATCTGGCGAGCCGAACATGACCTCGGACACTCCCGGCACTAAAAGCCATACGCCATTTCCCTTTTTTTTCAACATTAATCAGAGAGAAAAGTGGAAGCGATCGGACACTTCGAAAAAGGAAGGTATCGGCCAAAGACAAAAAGACAAATGAAAGACTCCCTAGGAACGCTCCAATACTGTCGGTATCGGGAAAGAACAAGAGTTTACCAACGGAGTTCCGATAGGATACACGGCACTAAAGTTTTTGATTATGCTTTTTGGTTCCCAGCATTTCTTTATTCTGTTCCACATCCAGTATTTCCGTCGTAATTTTGCAATTTACATCTACATAGTCTGTTGATCATAGGTAGCTTTTGAGAAGAGGCAATACGAAATATTTGAACTTGTAACTGAAATTTTATTCTTGCTTTAAGCTTCATCTTTCCTATGTTTGCGTGTCTAGTATTATGGAAATATAATGAAGCTTTACAGAATGATTAAGGTGTTTCAAAACAACGAGAATCTGTGAGAGGGGCGTGACACTGCCTATTCTTGCCAACATTTTTCGGTGGTGTTTGTTTATTTATTTTCTGTAGTTCTGTGCTTTGCCACTCAACTGTCAGAACCCAACTCTGAGAAAGAAATCCCAGCGATTAACAAGATAAGTTAAATAATTAAAGTTCTCAGGCGAAGAATTTAGTTTGTTTTTAAACAATACGAAATCACCGATTCAGCAAATGTTGTCTAACCATTCTGCGTTATATGAAATGGCTTTTTAAATAATTACTTTGTTTGTATTTTAATTAAAAAAAGAATTACGTATCTGCTTTGGATCGTGAATGAACCTGAAATGTTCTACATTGACCAGGTGTTATTTTCTTACGTGGAACATTAAAAACCAAAGCGTGTAAGTCACATTTGTGTTTTGTTACCTAGTAAGATTTAGTAGCTCTTTAACAGAAGCAGCTGTGTACATTCACTGCCAATAATTCATTTACAAGATAATAATATCCACGTCCACAATAACTACAGAAAATATATTACACTTAAGACAAACTGACTTATCTGGTTCAGGCCACTTTTATTTACAATATTCAGAATATTAACAAGATAACTCAACTTATATGTTTCTCACCAGGGACTGTTTTGTATTCTTGAATAATGTGGAAGTAACACTTGGCTATTTCTTCAATGAAAAAAATGAAATGGCGTATGGCTTTTAGTGTCGGGAGTGTCCGAGGACAAGTTCGGCTCGCCAGATGCAGGTCTTTTGATTTGACTCCCGTAGGTGACCTGCGCGTCGTGATGATGATGAAATGATGATGAAGACGACACATACACCCAGCCCCCGTGCCAGAGAAATTAACCAATTATGGTTAAAATTCCCGACCCCGCCGGGAATCGAACCCGGGACTCCTCTGATCAAAGGCCAGCACGCTAACTATTTAGTCATGGAGCCGTACATTTCTTCAATATTACGACGAAATAACTTATCTTACTAGTACCAAAGGATGAAGAGCCTCGACCTCAGTAGGTTAATGCAAAAATTAAAACCAAACGAAAAAAGGCATCTGTTTTTCCTCGAGATTAGTGCAAATGTCTAGTTTTATCTAACCGAACTCCTGCTCGATATGCATCCGATGGCTGCTTAATTAATTCAAACATCAACTCTCAACCATTCATCTATGAACCCATTCAAACACTAATTAATTAATTAATTAATGTTATTTGTTTTACGTCCCACTAACTACTCTTTTACGCTTTTCTGAGACGCCGAGGTGCCGGAATTTAGGCCCGCAGGAGTTCCTTTGCGTGCCCGTAAATCTACCAATACGAGACTGACGTATTTGAGCTACTTCAAATACCACCGGACTGAGCCAGGACCGAACCTGCCAAGTTGGGGTCAGAAGGCCAGCGCCTCAACCGTCTGAGCCACTCAGCCCGGCTACCACACTCATTAATTCACTTAATCGGATGTATATCGAGCAGGCGGTGATCTTTCCATACCCTAACCTATATTTATAACCTCAAATATCGGAGTTGATACAAACCACCGCCGTCTCGATCCTCTTATACTGCCTGCTCTATGCAACTAGTTAGACACAGGAAGGCGCGACTACCAATATTTATTCAAGTCGCCGTAAGAGTGCAGTAGTAGACGCACAAACTTCGCTGTCAGTGTGGGTGTAACACTGTGCTATTGTGCATGAATGTGTGTGAAAAGCTGAGTTTTTCCGTACAATGAGTAAACGTGTCTGGTCACTGCCGTTCGTACAAGAGATATTTTGTATAGAACTGTGAAATGAATTAATCACGTTAGGCAAGGTTATTTCATTTAGTGTGCAAGATATATGAGACAGGAGAAGTCCCATCCGATTTTCGGAAGAATGTTGTTATACCTATTTCCAAGAAAGCCGGTGCTGACAGGTGTGAAAACTACCGCACCATTAGTTTAGTATCTCATGCCTGCAAAATTTTAACACGTATTATTTACAGAAGAATGGAAAAACAAGTTGAAGCTGTGTTGGGAGAAGATCAATTTGGCTTCAGAAGAAATGTAGGAACACGTGAAGCTATCCTGACTTTACGTCTGATCTTAGAGGATCGAATCAAGAAGGACAAGCCCACGTACATGGCATTCGTAGATCTAGAAAAGGCATTCGATAATGTTGATTGGAGCAAGCTATTTATGATTCTGAAGATGATAGGGATTAGATACCGAGAACGAAGAATTATCTACAATCTGTATAAATATCAGTCTGCAGTGATAAGAATCGAGGGCTTTGAAAAAGAAGCAGCAATCCAGAAAGGAGTGAGGCAAGGCTGCAGTTTGTCCCCTCTGCTTTTCAATGTTTACATAGAACAGGCAGTAAAGGAAATCAAAGAGAAATTTGGAAAGGGAATCACAGTCCAAGGAGAGGAAATCAAAACCTTGAGATTTGCCGATGATATTGTTATTTTATCTGAGACTGCAGAAGATCTCGAGAAGTTGCTGAATGGTATGAATGAAGTCTTTGGTAAGGAGTACAAGATGAAAATAAATAAGTCCAAAACAAAAGTAATGGAGTGCAGTCGAACGAAGGCAGGTGATGTAGGAAATATTAGATTAGGAAATGAAGTCTTAAAGGAAGTAGGTGAATATTATTACTTGGGTAGTAAAATAACTAACGTTGGCAGAAGTAAGGAGGATATAAAATGCAGACTAGCACAAGCAAGGAAGAGCTTTCTTAAGAAAAGAAATTTGCTCACTTCAAACATTGATATCGGAATTAGAAAGATGTTTTTGAAGATTTTCGTGTGGAGCGTGGCATTGTATGGAAGTGAAACATGGACGATAACTAGCTCAGAAAGAAAGAGAATAGAAGCATTTGAAATGTGGTGTTACAGAAGAATGCTGAAGGTGAGACGGATAGATCGAATCACGAATGAAGAGATACTGAATTGAACTGGTGAGCCGAGATCGATTTGGCTAAATTTGACGAGAAGAAGAGATAGAATGATAGGACACATCTTAAGACACCCAGGACTTGCTCAGTTGGTTTTTGAAGGAAGTGTTGGTGGTAAGAACGGTAGGGGTGGACCAAGGTATGAATATGGCAAGCAGATTAGAGCAGATGTAGGATGCAATAGCTACGTAGAAATGAAAATGTTAGCACAGGATAGGGTGGCATGGAGAACTGCATCAAACCAGTCTGACTGATGACTCAAACAACAAAAACAACAACATGCTTATAGATATTTCAAAAGTTGAAGGAAAAGAATGTGAGGGATTGTTTCAAGGAACATGTTGCACAAGGACTAAATGAAAAGGCTGAAGGAAACACTATAGAGGAAGAGTGGAGAGTCATGAAAAATGAAGTCAGTAGGGCTGCTGAAGAAATATTAGGAAGGAAGAAAAGATCAACTATCAGTGGAGGATGCAATAGTTACGTAGAAATGAAAAGGTTGGCACAGGATAGGGTGGCATGGAGAGCTGCATCAAACCAGTCTATGGACTGATGACTCAAACAACAACATTTTAAGGTGTACTTTTTTCCGTTTATGCAAGGTATAATTTTTTGTAGAACTGAAACTTCACATTCTTTTCCCGAAATCTTCAACTGTTGTGTACCATTTTGCCAATCTCGGCAGGTTGTTCGCAGGCAGAAAAGATACGATTCCATCAAATACCGTCTAGAAGGGAATTAAGAGAAAAGCGGCTGTCGGTTTTATCTAGGCAAGGGCTTAATAAAGGAAGTAATTGGATATCCTCAGATTACTCTCGCATCTGTGCCTTTACACCTTATTTCAGAAGGTGTTGGAGCCTCCATGGCTCAGGCGGCAGAGCGCCGGCCTCTCCCGCTGGGTTCCGTGGTTCAAATCCCGGTCACTCCATGTGAGATTTGTGCTGGACGAAGAGAGGCGAGACAAGATTTTCTCCGGGTACTCCGGTTTTCCCTGTCATATTTCATTCCATCAACACTCTTGAATATAATTTCATATTATCTGTCATTCATTAATCATTGCCCTAGAGGAGCGCGACAGGCTTCAGCAGCCGGCACAATTCCTATCCTCGCCGCTAGAGGATTCCATTCCTGACCTGGTCGAATGACTGGAAACAGGCTGCAAAGCCGCGGAGGATAGTGGATTCCTTGTGATAAGAATTGTGACGGACAATCACAAAACAAACGTCATCATGTTTAGACATTTTGAACAACCTCAAATATCCAGACGATAATATCCCAATCAAACTAGAAACAGGAAATCAGATTCTAAATTGCGGGTACTTGGTTCGTGTTGTTGAAGAGAGGATGGAGTGTGACATTTGCGTCAGCAACATCTCACTGCGGTTCGAGCCCCACTGTCGGCAGCCCTGAAGATGGTTTTCCGTGGTTTCCCATTTTCACACCAGGCAAATGCCGGGGCTGTACCTTAATTAAGGCCACGGCCGCTTCCTTCCACTTCCTAGGCCTTTCCCATCCCATCGCCGCCATAAGACATATCTGTGTCGGTGCGACGTAAAACACATAGAAAAAAAAAAACAACATCTCACTGCCTAGAGCTTCGACACCGCTAAATGGAACTGATTATGCATCAGGACAGAGGAGTTCGATGACCAAAACCTTGTTTTGTTAATCTGGTGAAGTATCTGCAGTTTAAACTGCTGTGCCCTATTGTCGAAGTCCTTCTAACATACGAGCGTAATACGAGGCCTTGCGACGTCTTCCCTTTCAGAATGTGTTTTGTTACAGTGTGAGGTCAAAGAACATCAGCAAACTGTTAGTGATATTATCCTAACCAAGTTCGTAAAACCTCTATTATCTGATATTGCGTAGGTAAGAACACAAAAAGTATGGTGCTACTCCAAGCCTTCGTCCAGGAAAATCTTTAAATTGTGCATGAAGAGGCTAACTGTGACTTCATACAGGTAATTTTGCCGATATTTAATATTACTGATATAATTTAAGAGCTTCAGTGAACATATGACCATACTGCATAGTGTTTTGTAGGCTGTCGTCATTAGAATAAGTTTGGAACATAGTGCGCCTATGCCTGCCACCTAGAGGAGAAATAATATTGTCGAAGCCTAGTCGCAAAAACCTCGCATAGAGCAGGCAGTATAGGAGGATCGAGACGGCGGTGATACAAACAATACGTTGGAAGATTTTCATGGCAGCCAATAGAGTGCAGCATCAGGTGAACCGTATTCGATCTCAAGTTTATTTCTCATTCAAGCCGCTAGTCACAAACTTGTAAGTAGTCATTGAAGTGGTAGAGACATCTATACGTGAAGTGGAAAAGCGGATGAGATATACGGCAGCTACTCGTAATGAATGAATAACATCACTTTCCCCAGAGTGCGACAGCAGGCCACCACAAGGAGCACAACACGCGCAGTGATAGACCACGTGAGAAGGTAGCTACGTAGCAATAGTCCTCCACACACGTAATATTCACTAGTTCCATTAAACAACTCAATCGCCCACTAAACAGTCTGTTATTTATCTATTCACTCATTCATCCTTTTATTCATGCATTCATTCATTCATGAACTCTCAACCATTCATACACTCATTAATTTACTTATACAGGAACTCTCGACCATTCATTCCTCCTGTCTTTAAATCACCTATTCATTCCTCTATCCACTCATACATTGACTAGCAAATGTACCCTTGCTTCGCTACGATATTCTGCATTGTATACGGATATCGAAGTAAGTTCCTGTACATGCAGTGAATACGATTTTTTAAATTGCATGTCGTTTAGCGTTATTCAAGAAACAGCATGAGGTGGTCCCCATACGTTGTTTCCAATGTAAAGTGCGAGCTGCGGAGTTGTGGTGATAACGGCAGGCTCACTTACCTACTGCCATTCACAATCGACTTGGGAAGTTTTCATTGTAATAGAAGGCCCCCTTGTCTACTGCGCGGTCACAGTCGATTTGGGAAGTTTTCGTTACAATGGCAAGCCCCCTTTCCTATTTCCAGACAAAATCGGGTAAGGAAGTTTTGAAGAAAATTGCATGCTCCCTTGCCTCCCGCCAATCAAATCGGGAAGGGAATTATTTTTTTTTCAAGTGGCTTTACTGTACGTTGCACCGACACAGATAGGTCTTATGGCGACGATGGGATAGGAAAGGCCTCAGTGGGAAGGAAACTGCCTTGGCCTTAATTAAGGTACAGGCCCAGCATTTGCCCGGTGTAAAAATGGGAAACTACGGAAAACCACCTTCAGGACTACCGACAGTGGGGTTCGAACCCACTATCTTCCGAATGCAAGTTCATCGCACGGCCAACTCACTGGGTGCTATGAAATATTTATTTATTTATTTATTTATTTATTTATTTATTTATTTATTTATTTATTTATTTATTTATTTATTCACGTGTCAGAAACATGCACAGTACATACAGGGCACAGTTCAAATATTATATTACTTGTGACAAGAACTTGGCTACTTCAAGTGCATTTGCTGTGGAATAATGGAGGTCTTCTTGAGTAAAGAAGGCTGGACACAGTTGACATTGCAGCAAATGTTGTACAGTCTGGACTTCTCTACATTCACGCTGAATATCATTCTTATTAGAGCAGCCACATCTTGCTAAATGTACCTGTGATCTGCCTACACCAGATCTCAATTTATTCAGGGACTTCCAAGTTAGCCATTCATCATCATGGCCAGGAGACAAAGTTTCCGAAATTCTTCTGCAACCAGTGGGAAAGTAGGTCGCAGTCTTTCATAGTTGTAGCTTAGCTTCTTCGGCGGTGATTGTAAGTTCGTTTGATGTTCTGAGGAAGGTCTTCCTTGATTTCAATCGCTGCGAATGCAAAAGATGGGTTCTTTCCTTCTTGGCTGTTATTTCTCTTCGAATAGGAGGTGGTGCTATTCCTGCGAGCTGGTAAAGCCATTCAACAGGAGTGGTTTCAAGCAACCTGTTATAATTCTGCATGTTTCATTAAGAGCTGTTTGGCATGCGTTGAACCATACCAAACAGCACAGGCATACTCTGCTGCGCAGTAACATAGCGCCATTGCAGATGTTCGGATGATATCAGGATGACTTTCCCTACTGTAACCCGACCAATTTCTTGAGGATATTATTGCTAGTGGACACCTTTGACTCGCTGTTAATGCCGTACTTCTTGAAAGTAAGAGATCTTTGAAAGATATGAAATTTGTGTACATGGGATTATGTTGTAATAACGCGTCAAAATTAATGTTATTTGAAACAGCGAACAGTCCGCTGAGCTACCAGATCGTAAATATGGTACTCTAATCCTGGATTATGAAGGAAATACGAACTTCGTGATGTATGCGATATTTATCTTTTGGAAATGGATTAACCCATACGTTAGTGAACATGGTGATGGCGGCAGATTACTTGAGCTGGGGTTACAGACACGCCATTTCTTGTTTGGGCGAGTACAGAACCACGGTGCTCCAATCAGGCGGAGAAATAATTCAACAAGGTTAAGTTTGGTGTTCCTCGATTCATGATTTCTCTGACTGACCGTGTTTACATTACTGTAAAGCGGAGTTCAACCACTCAGAGACAATTTCTAATTTAAAAAGCGGAGATAAATTATGTACGGTGTTTTTTTTTTTACTAGTTGCTTTACGTCGCACCGACACAGACAGGTCTTATGGGGACGATGGGACAGGGAAGGGCTGGGAGTGGGAAGGAAGCGGCCGTGGCCTTAAGGTACAGCCCCAGCATTTGCCTGGTGTGAAAATGAGAAACAGCGGAAAACCATTTTCAGGGCTGCCGACAGTGGGGTTCGAACCTACTATCTCCCGAATACTGGATACTGGCCGCACTTAAGCTAAATTATGTACGGTAAAGTGTAATTTCAGTTAATACAGGAAATTTATAAGAACTTCATTCTCTGGGGTAGGCCTATATCTAGAAGATATTTGAAAAGTCTATATAAGTTTTAATTAATGAATTTATTTACAAATTATATAATGAAATTGATACAGTGGTTAACAGTGCATACATATTTACAATACCCTTGTGATTGTATTTACAGATGCGTAAGTGTTGAATTCTGGATGATAACATGAGGGAGTGATGGTGCATGTCTTCAGTATTTCCATCCTTTGTAGCCGTATGCTAATCCTCCAAAAGGATTGGCCAGTGATGCGGAAGAAATGCTCCCAAGCTCCAGTCCACCAAGTATCGGTCCAGAACCAAGCCCAAATCCAGTGGACCCGAAGGCAATTGGTTGTGCAACTGGGACAGCTACTGGTTGGGGTACAGAAACGGGAACTGGATGTGGTACTGCTACAGGAACAGGTCTGGGAACTGATACTGGATAGGGTCTGGGAACATCAACTGGAACAGCGTGGGGAACGGAAACGGGGACAGGCCGTGGAACTGATACAGGCACAGGGTGTGGAACGGGAACAGCTACATGTCTGTCCAGAGTCACTGGAACGGGGTGTGGAACTGGCACAGCTACGGCCCGGTTTATGGTCGTTACTGAAGATGATGGAGCTGACGCGATTCCTGCGATCCCTCCACCGAGTCCAAGACCACCAAGACCGAAATAAGCCGAATTGAGGGCCAGATCTGACGCGCTCAGTCCAAGACCTCCATAGCCAAGATCGAACAGACCACGCTTGCTCTGTTTCTTGTCCGGAACAGTGCTGCTACTGGCAATGGCGACGGCCACGACTAGAACTACCTGAGAGAGAGAGTAGGAATTGGGAATTTAATAGTTTGTCCTTATTAGTGACAGACAGAATCGAAAATTTAAAGAATAAAGCCTGTAAAGGAAATACAAATAAATACTTTAAGACAAAATAATTAATATGGTACCTAGTAGAGTCATTAAGTTCGTGGACTGGCCGTCTAATGTTATGGTGTACTACAGCTGAGAGTTTGTACCAGTGAATGTTACCGTGACAGTCCTTCGCTAGTCACAGCAAGAGGCAGTTGCGTGCATACAGTATAAAAAGAACTCTGATGTGAATGTCAGCGGCGGAACTTGACAATGTCGTAGTTTGAGCAACGGGCAAATTTCAAGTTCTACCAAAAAATAGGCAAATGCGCTAGTGAAACGTTTGAGATGATCAAGTCAAAATCGCCCGAATCACCATGACGGAAAAAAGACACGGAAAGGCAGGTCAAAAGACTGTGTGATCCAGCGCCAGTCCGCGAACATACTGACTGTAGTACGTGCATAGGTGTATGCTGTGTTGTCTACACTGTAGGCGCCTGTCAACAAACTCATTGACTGCAGCAGTACATCTTCATTATAAACCGTTACGTCTTTCAGCGTTTAGTCTGCAAGCTTCTGTCAATTAACTGAACGTCTTCACAATTTGTCTAGTTTATTTCCACACTTCAGACGTGATGAACACATTACACCTCATTACGTTCAACTTCAGTACTTCAGGACGTATTGAACAGCCGTGATGCTGTGCAGAGTAAAGTCAGAATACCCTTCCTGACAACAACTTTATATGAAGTGGCGTACGTAATTAGTATTGCACAGATCTTCTTTTGTGCTGTACGTAAATAAAGATTTGTATTAAGATGAACACAGACAATCAGTCCCCGAGCACATGCAGTTCAAATCCTCGACCTAGCCTGGTATCGAACCCGAAACTCCCTGAACCAAAGGCCTGTGTGATAACCACTCAGCCAAAGAGCCTGGCCCCTAAATTTAATTATTTCTATTACACGTATTATCTCCATTAAAATAGCCGGGCTGAGTAGCTCGGTCAGTAGAGCGCTGGCCTTCTGATCCCAGTTTGGTGGGTTCGAACCCATCTTAGTCCGGTGGTATTTGAACGTACTTAGATACGTCAGCCTCATGTTGGTAGATTTACTGGCACGTATGGCAACGGGGAGTAACATAATTTTCACTAGTTTTAAGAGGCCAGGCCCCTAATGCTTATGCAAATCCCATAGCAGACCTGTTGTACGGGCTAGTATATACGTGGTACTTGCTTCCGTAAGTTTGCATTCTAACCTATTAATTCTTAATATTTGTGCTCTAATAATTATTAATGACCTAGGGAGCTAAAAAGAAAAGAAAAAAAGTGTTCGTAGTTTGTGGTAACCGAAATTCCTGTTAACCGAGGAGACCTTCCATAAAAAATATTTCCCGCCGGGACCAACATTTTTGTTCATGTTAAGATTTTAGAGTAACACTTCATAATACCATAATTTTACAACAATTGGTTTTTGTTAAGGAGGAAGCCATTCGTTTTTAGTGTCGATTCACAATCACTGACAAGTTTACGCAACTTAAAAAATATTTTGCGCATATACGCGTGTTTGAGAGTGATTTAATAGAATCTGAGAATGTTCTTGTAGAACGAAGTATCTCGTTCAGTTAATAATGTGTCTTTTTAGGATGTTTGTCGTAAGTTTTATTTTCATTTCTCGACAGAGTGAAAAAGTGAAGATTATATACATACCGATTGAGTTGGCCGTGCTGTAAGGGGCGCGCATCTAGTGCAACACTGAAGATGGTTTTCCATGGTTTCCCATTTTCACACCAGGCAAATGCTGGGGCTGTGCCTTAATTAATGCCACGGCCGCGTCATTCTGACTCCTAGCTCATTCCTATCCCATCGTCGACGTAAGACCTGTGTGTGTCGGTGCGACGTAAAACCAATAGTAATAAATAAATACAATTAATTGTTATATGAACAAAAAGCTGGTGATGATCTTAAAAATAAGGACAATGGTTCAATAATGGCATAGAGTTGTAGCTGTGGTGGTAGTTAATGTTGTTTTAAGAGAAAGTACAATAGGGCAATCATCCTCTATTAACACTATTCATCGGTAAAATTAAAATGCCGCGTTTCTCGAATGACGGTGTTGGAAAGAAAAAGGTAAGGGCAACAAAAGAAGAGATGAAACTGAATGACTCCCCAAGTGTCACTAAAATTAATGACACTATGATCAGAAGAGAACAAGAGTTGCCCAAGTGAGGTCGGATATGAAATATTAAAATGAAGATTCCGGCACATGCAAGTGGAAGCACTGTCAGACTCAGATAGGTCCCCTGTGGTCGAAAACCCACTCTCTAAAATCAATAGCCTTAGGTGTTCCCAGCTTTAAATTCAAATTTTCCAAATTCTCCGGTCGAGATTCGACCCACTCCATGTCACTCTTTTGGTATCTTACCATCAGACTCCTCATGTTGCGTGTGTTGAAGGAAATGAAGAAGTATGAACACTTGAACTGTGATGGTCCACTGGTCGCGGTCCTCACTATATATACCTACAACGTGCTTTCTCCCTCCTTCCCAACACTTTCACTAATATCCCGCATATTGCCTTTTAGTGGACACTGGTCCGCTCCTCGCATGCCATCTCTATCATTGATCATCCTCACAAACATGTTCGCAGTACAAATTTGGCCCACCTTATTTACATACCGCAGGTTACTTCCTGCCGAGAATAGTTGCGACATAAATCGATTCCCTCAACAACAAGGCTCTAGATATTGCTGTAATATAATTTTATTTATAACATCTTGTTACTGGACACTATAGCAGCATGTAAATGTATCAATGACTGAAATATTTGATTTTCAGTCAAAAAACAGTTTTTTCGTAAAAAATAACACGTTCCTTCTTCTGTCAGATAATGGTATCAATTAAGTCACTGCGCCGTTTTTAAAGACCTTAGCGACAATTTAAAAGGGAAGTGCTATGTATTTAAAGGCCTGCGAAACGCTCTGAAACAGCACAATATGTTACGATCTTCTGTCTCATGGCAGACAGAGAAGCCATGATCAAGAGAAAATGAGAAGAAGACATCGGAAGTGCCAGAAAAATATCCAACGAAGAAATAATTAGGAGATATGAAGGGGAGACGTGTGGTGCAGGGCAGTTCTGAAATGTGTAGATATTCTTTTGCCTTTTTCCTTGCTTTGCAATTTTTCAGTATGTCACTGTTCAAAATGCTCCTTGCGATGCAATTCTTATCAGAATTTGTTTTAACTTGGTGAGATTGTTTTCAAAGATACAAGTATTTACATTTCTAATGGGATTTAAAATACTTTACATGAATTTACTATGAATTTTGATGTTCATTATTGGATTAATATTGAATGATTTAAAAACATTTAGAGACAAAGTTTTAAACATTTCTTGACAGAACAACATTCTTCTCATATAAAGAAACTATTTCTATTTGTACATGTATTAGGTAAATGTCAAACAAAATTTCAGCTTGATAAAATGAAGACTGTTAGGAAGGAACGTTTTTAACGGGACTACTTTTTAAGTATAAAAATTGAAATAACATTTGAACCAATACAGTTACATACCTCTAATTTGGTAAAATATGTGCTTATTTGTACCTAAATCCAACAACTGAATTTGGTAAAAATCGGATGGAAACCATAGAAATGTCAAAATTAAGTCCTAACTCCTCTTAAGGAATTCAGAAGCCTTAGTGTACAGTGAAAAAGAACATTGCTCGGAAGATTAACTATAGTCTCTAAAAAAAAGGAATGTGTGAAGGATATAGCGTGGTTCTCGTATGCAATATTTTATAAGATTTTTGATTATTATAAATATATAATTCACCTCCATGTTGATAAAAACCCTGTGGATATCACAAAAATAATTATATCCATAGTTTGAATTGTTTCTGAACAAGCTCAGTTTGTAGGATTCCAGCAAGGTAGGCAGAAAATTTAGATTCAGGAGGTCAAATGTACTGTACGGTTGTTGACCTATCCAGGGCTTCTGATAGGGTAGATTATGGGAGACTTATGACGAAAATAGAATTCAGAGAATTAGAGAAGGTCAAGCAATATTCGATCCTGTAATCATTAAGAGCGAAGTTCCTCAAGACAGTTTTATTGGACCTTTATGTTTTCTTTTGTATATAAATGATATAAGTAAAAAACTGAAAGCAGACGTAAGGATTTTTGCGGATAACATTATACTATATACAGTAACAAACCAGTTACAGGATAATGAGAGACCGCAAAAAGACCTCGACAATGTTGAGAAATGGTCAGCAGGCAATAGTAAACGGTGTGAAACGTCTGGTTGATTTTTCATCAAGAGAAAATATTCCTCTAAGCTTTAATTACCACATTGATGGGACTGAAATTACCTCATGGGGATAATTGTGGTGTTCAGGGGTTGTAGTAAGGATGTAAATGAAAGGGCATATAAGTTCTTGGTACAATAACAGTTATAGTGCGGTTTCAGTGTATGGGAATCTCTTCAGGATTAAATGATTCGAAAACCGGAAAAAATCCGAACAATAGCAGCGCGATTCGTTCTGGGATATTTCTGACACAAGAGCAACGTTACAAAAAGCTTGCAAATTTGAATACTTGGGAGAAATGAGACGAGCTGCTCAAGTAAGCGATATCTTCCGAGCTGTCAATGCAGAGATGATGTGAAATGACATTAGTAGACAACTATGTTTGAGCGGTGTTTTTAAAAGTAGGAAAGGTCACAATATGAAGAGAAAATTGGCATTCAAGGGGAAGAATAGGGCCAAATATTCGTTTATAAGAAGAGTTAGGAATTGGAATAATTTACCACGGGAGAAATTCGATAAATATATTAATTCTAGGAAATGATTTAAGGAAAGACTAGATAAATAAATCATAGGGAATCTGCCACCTCGGCGATTTCCCAAAATACATATCAGTGGTAACTGATTGACGGACTTATTGATACCTGCAAGGAATACCCCAACACCATAAGCCTATATTTTTTTGCAACTACTGTGCATAACTAAGAGCTGACAAACGTACTTTTATAATAGTACATGAACCCTTTTTATGGCCGGGGAAAGGGTGTGTGTGTGTGTGTCTATTTTTGCACTCCCTCTTTCTCAAGTAGAGTATTATCTTGTACTATTTTCTTACAGTAAGTATCCTAACTAACAAACAAATTAAAATTAAAGGAATACAGGGTGGAGTTAAGATTAGCCAATGACAGCACTGCTAACAAAGTCAGTGTATTTGCCAGCAACGAGCCGTAAAAAAATCATCTTATTGGCTACTATCGCATTCAGAGATTGTTATTGAGAAGTGTGGAGAAAGAGACTTGATCACTTTTAACATTTCAAGAATTTTTTGTGAGGAAAAGAGTGTGTTTGAAGCAGGGTCATGCTGGCTACCCCAAGATGGCTTTGGACGGAGGGACGGTGACGACTGCCGGGAACTCTGCGGGGCTAGCCTAACCCCAAGGAAGGGGGAATTCGGCGGTCCTTTCCCGGAAAATTTTGAATTAAAGATTGCGTAAGAACAGGATGTTAGGCTGCCTAATTATATATTTTTAGAAGACATTAATCCCCATCGATGGTATCTTTACCTTGTCGTGGTGGTGGGGCTTGTGTGGTCAAAAGATCCTGAGAGCTATGCCGGCGGTAGCTTAGCTACTGGTAGGGCCTCCCTTGCCGGACAGGTCGAAGGTGATGATCCAGACTAAAAGGGATACCCTGGTCCTCCAGGTTGGGGGTTGGGCATAGGGTTGACAACTCTGTCCCATTAAAAAAATAAATTCTTGAGAAGCCGCAAAGAGTAAGAACAAACCGGACGGATAAAATTGACAAACGACCTAGGCGAGGAAATGGTTATGGATTGGTATTAGCGACTTGGAATGTGCGATGGATAGAAGAGGTGGAGGCTGATCTACGTACCATGGGAGTCCGGAGATGGAGGACCAAGGCAATCGACAGAGAGCTTTGGAAGAAGATTGTTGCGGAGACCAAGGTTCTGCAAGGACCGTAGCGTCAAGGAGTAAGTAAGTAAGTAAGTAAGTAAGTAAGTAAGTAAGTAAGTAAGAAGACATTAATTAAAATTCTGATTACACAGTTTAGATTAAGCAACGATGATATTTAAATTACACTAATTAAATTTATTCATAAAATTTTCTTTTTAATACACAGTGATTTGAACGATAATTTCGTATTTACCTCAAATGATTGGCCTTATTTCCCTCAAATTTATGATTTTTACATTATTAGACCGATGGCTAGAGGGCACCAAGCGTGACATGAGAGGTAGGGTGCACAGGTACTGTAATGAAAAGTGAATTGTTACTGAGAAGTTACTTTGTCCTGAATTTCTGAAGATACGCGAGTATTAATGCCACACCTGCTCACAATGCCAGTCAACGAGCTCGATAGCTGCAGTCGCTTAAGTGCGGCCAGTATCCAGTATTCGGGAGATAGTAGGTTCGAACCCCACTGTCGGCAGCCCTGAAAATGGTTTTCCATGGTTTCCCCATTTTCACGCCAGGCAAATGCTGGGGTTGTACCTTAATTAAGACCACGGCCGCTTCCTTCACAGTCCTAGCCCTTTCCTGTCCCATCGTCGCCATAAGACGTAATTATCTGTGTGGAAATTATTTATAGTTTAATGAAAGCGTAGCGGACATTAGAAAGAAAAATGGCAATCAATGGATTCAGTTATACAAATTGTTGACTGGGTTTAATTTCAAAGAAGTACATTGTAACCAGTTTTATGAACATTGTTTGGCGTACAAAGAGCTTAATCATAACATTAGAAGGGTTTTTCAAATACAACGAATGGTAAGATTAATAAAATAAAAAATATATAAATAATATGATGTCCGACTCTTTGTGGCTGAATGGTCAGCGTAACTCTAATACACACTCGAAGATTTAAAAAGAAAAACTACCGGGCGAGTTGGCCGTGCGCGTAGAGGCGCGCGGCTGTGAGCTTGCATCCGGGAGATAGTAGGTTCGAATCCCACTGTCGGCAGCCCTGAAAATGGTTTTCCGTGGTTTCCCATTTTCACACCAGGTAAATGCTGGGGCTGTACCTTAATTAAGGCCACGGCCGATTCCTTCCAACTCCTAGGCCTATCCTATCCCATCGTCGCCGTAAGACCTATCTGTGTCGGTGCGACGTAAAGCCAATAGCAAAAAAAAACAACAACAACAAAAAAAAAAAACAAAAAAAAAACTTTTCCACATCGTGCAAATGTGAGTACACAGATGGGATCTTCTTTTGAAGGTTAAGCAGTCACCGTGTTACACATGAACACTAGAGTAAGGACGACAGGATTGCAGAACTACTGTTTATATTTTCTGTATGCGAATACCCCACAGTATTTCTCGTTGAGTAATAATAAGAGACGAAATAGACAACAATATTTATTTAAGCCTATTCCTTCGAAAGGGCTAAAATATGTGTTTTGTAGTGAGGATTAGATTGTAATTTTATTACTTTTTGCTTGTTGCTTTACGTCGCACCGACACAGAGAGGTCTTACGGCGACGACGGGACAGGAAAGGGCTAGGAGTGGGAAGGAAGAGGCCGTGGCCTTAATTAAGGTACAGCCCCAGCATTTGCCTGGTGTGAAAATGGGAAACCACGGAAAACCATTTTCAGGGCTGCCGACAGTAGGGTTCGAACCTACTATCTCCCGAATACTGGATACTGGCCGCACTTAAACGACTAATAGATGGTGTAAAGAGGAACTGGGGTAAGTAAAACAAGTGGAAACTATTTTCCGAAAGTTTAGGATTTCATTGATTGTGTCATACCTCCTTTGCGATAGTAGTTCATACCATAGAATTAATGTCAAACACAACTAGGGCCCCAATGATGCCAATTCACCTTTTGAAGTAAAGGTCTCAGATCGAGTTGAAGATTATGCACATTCGGATGGCATTTTAAATTTATTTTCAAAATCTTCCTCTACTCGGAGGCTGTCAATGGCAAATAATATACTAAAACAACTTCATTAAAAATAAAGAATGAAAACTTGCAACCTGTTTTCCAGTCAGTGACCGGGTCAGGGATGGAATGAATGAGGCCTTCATCTTATGGCGAGGATAGGAATTGTGCCGACTGCCAAAGCCTGTCGCACTCCTCTGAGGCAATGATTCATGACTGACTGATGACATTAAATGATAGTGGAGAGTGTTGCTGGAATGAAAGATGACAGGGAAAACCGGAGTAGCCGGAGAAAAACCTGCCCGCTTCCTCTTTGTTCAGCACAAATCTCACATGGAGTGACCGGGATTTGAACCAGGGAACCCAGCGGTGAGAGGCCGACGCGCTGCCGCATGAGTCACGGAGGCTTTAAAAAAATTAAAAATAAAGAAATTAAAGTAAATTATAAGTTCATGATCTCAGTTTGGCATTCCGTAAGTTCGATTTATTTTGAGGTAGCTTGGATTGTTCTAGCATGTAGTAGACACAGTCACAGGTGTTATAAGGAGTCGGAAAGAGTGCTTGATACACACTGGAATCTCTCATCAGCGGTACGTGATTGTCTGTCCCACTGCATTCATACTGACAAAGATACAACGACACAATGCACACTGGTTTCTTTGACATTTTCATTCCTGTAGCGCCAAGTAGATAAGAGCAGACAAGAAATTGTACAGGAACTCCGACAAAGTATTGAACATTGTGACTGAGGAACAGAAAGCGATCTTTCAGTTGTTTCAAGTGGTGGCCACGGAAGCTTGGTTTAGTAGCTAGCTTAGTGATGCCAAGTAAGGTTCTCTAGCGCTGTGAACGTGACCTGGAGGAACCCACGCCAGTGATTGAATATGGAAATAAAACAAAGTAATTTCTTGCGTATTCTTACTCCTCTTGCTTATAATAACTGATTACTTTTGTTCTTAATTGAGGATAGAATTTTAATACACAGTGCTTGACATATTTCTGGAATATTCTGTGCAGTCTGAGATTTGTTATTCTACCAGAAGCATTGAGAATTTCTACTTTCAAATTATGGAACTATGTGTCATTGATTCTCCCTACTATTTCCGAGTTTCTTTTACTTGTATTCTCATTTCAAATAAATATGAATGAAGAGCACAATCGTCAAACACAAGTCATTTAGCTGCTGCTGTTGATGATAATGATATTTATTATTTAAGCAAAGCAAAGCAAAGTCACCTCCGTACAGGCCATGAAGGCCCTTGGAGGAGTGGAAGGTAAAGGCTTCCACCATTGCTAACCTCGGCACGTGATAGGGTAGAGTGGTTAGCTCTACGCCCGGCCGCCTTTGCCCCCAGGAATTAACCTGGTACTCATTTTTGGTGTAGGCTGAGTGAACCTCAAGGCCATATGCACCTCCGGAAGTGGAAATCTCGTTTCTTAAATTTTACGACTTCCAGACGGGGATTCGAACTCACGTCCTTCCGGGCGAACCGAGCACTATTTTACCTTTGTTTCAAGGGGCCTAAAAGTTAGGTCATTGGCCCCTAATGGCACGAGGTGCAACTAAATGATACGATAACTAAAAACTAAGAATGTATCCACTGACTAGAATATGATTAATATTATTTTGCTATTAGCTTTACGTCGCACCGACACAGATAGGTCTTATGGCGACTATGGGACAGGGAAGGGCTAGGGCTGGGAAGGAAGCGGCCGTGGTGTTAAGTAAGGTACAGCCCCAGCATTTGCCTGGTGTGAAAATGGGAAACCACGGAAAACCATCTTCAGGGCTGCCGACAGTGGGGTTTCAGCTACTATCTCCCGAATACTGGATACTAGAATATATATAAAAGAATAATGAAAAAATCACCATGATTAAAAACAATCAGTGGATCCAATTCACAATGGCTTATTTTCTGGGATGATGCTTGTATTCCAAAGGGGTCCAAAATCCATGTCACCGGCACTTCATAATAGTACTAATAACCGGTATAGCAGAACCATGCTATTCCTCCTATAGTGGTACTAATGAGAGGTAACTTAGACTTATTGTGTTCCTCACATGGTGGTACTAATCATGAGTAATGTAGACCCATGGTATGTCACGCATAATGGCACCGCTCACAGGTGACACAGATCCATTGTGTTTCTCACATAACGGTACGACTGACAAACAACACACCCCATGGTCTTCCCCACGTAGTGGAACTAATCACGGGCCACGTATACTCATGGTACTGCATACATAGTGGTAATATTCATAGGCAATGTAGACACACGGTGTATCATACTATATGGTACCAGCCGCAGGCAACACAGATCCATGGTGTTCCTCACATAATGGTACTACTCTCAGGCAACGCAGACCCATTCTGAACACAGTGGAACCAACCTATTGAAGCTCAGCGCTTGGCACCTATTCCCGCCAGACGCTAGTCTTTGCACAAGAGCACCCGCTCCTCCGTCTCGGAGGAAAGAACACGATGGTACTAATCACATGCAACGCCCAGACCCGTGGTGTTCCTCACATAATGGTACTGATCCTAGGTAACGTAGACAAATGTTGGTACTAATCGTAGTCTCATGGTTCAAATTCCATCATCCCTTGGTTGCCCATTTTAGTCGCCTCTTACGATAGGCAGGGGACACTGCAGATGCATTATTCATCTGCGACCCAACCCACAGGAGGTAAGTTATTTATCAGTAGCTTTTAAAAGGAGATTCAAAACTTCTTGTTGATAAATATGTAACCTGTGGAAGAAAGGCTTCATTCCTTAAGTTATATCCACTTTGTTAAGTTCTTGTAAAAAAGTGATTCTTCTTATGTAACTTGTGTCCAGGACAATATACGGTTAGTTATGTACTTGCTGTATGCATTTGTTACATACACTGTTGAAGGACTGAGTGACCCGATACGAGAAATTAGGGGAAAGGAATGGGGACATATGATTAAAGGTAAAACCTGAGCATTTACCTGGTGGAAACAGAAACCCATCTCCAGGGTTGCGTGCTGCTTTTATCCGCCCTCATTTCCTTCCTGATGTATTCATTGCGCACAGAATCTCATCTTGTCATCTTCAGCACATCTCTCAGATGTTTGTATTTCATTGGACATATATTTAATTTTCAGGAAGTTACACCTTCTATCCTCACTATTTTGTGTTGTATTTTCTGTTAACACGGACAGAAACAACCTGCTTCTAGGTCGTAAATTCGGCGCTGATGATGCCATAAGATAGCTTTGACCAAAACCGGTTCGGTGGCAAAATGTCACAATGTATCTCATTGTTTGCGTGTGGGTCTTAATTGCCTGTAAGACAGAGGAGGTAGGAGGAATATTCAAATATTTTCTGCAAGTAATTATTATATTCATTTGTGTTAAATATATGTAAATGAAGAGAAAATTCTTTGAAAGGTCAGTTGTATAATGCAACAGTTAAGCGCTCACTTTCTCTACTTAAGTCGGGGTTGAATGCAAAATTAAAATTGTCAAATTTATTTTCTCCAAACTCTGAAACTTCTGCAGCTAGAACTTTCAAATATGTAGAGATTTTTCTAGTATTTCATGCAAGTTCAGTGTACCAGGGTTAAGTAATTGTTATGGTTTAAATAATATTAATCACATCCTCATATTTAGAGTCATTTTTAAAGGGAACAAACCTTTAGCAATATTATGAAGAGAAAAAGGTTGGCGAGTTTGTTTGTTTGTTTGTTTGTTTGTTTGTTTGTTTGTTTGTTTGTTTGTTTGTTTGTTTGTAGGAGATAATCTCGGAAATCACTTATTTTTTGTTGTGGATAATCTTAGAAACCACTCGTTTGTTTGTTTGTTTGTTTGTTTATATGAGGTAATCTTTGCAATCACTTGTTTGTTTGTTTTATTTGTTTGTAGGAGGTAATCTCGGAAATCACCTCTTTGTTTGTCGGAGGTAATCTCAGAAGTGACTTCTTTACTTGTTTCTTTATAGGAGGTAATGTCGGAAATCACTTGTTTGTTTGTTTGTTTATTTGTTTGTTTGTAGGAGCTAATCTCGTAAATCACCGTACTGATTTCACCATTAGAAGACATATCGTCCTTACTCTGGCAAACTAATGAATCTGCAAATTGTCAAAATGTTAGGAGAGCTGAAGGAAGTTGTGATTACTCATGTAAAATCTATTTTTATATTTGATGATTGGTTTTATGTGTTAGCCATACACAACAAGCTGTAGATGTGAGACTTTGTCAGAGGGTAGACAATATATAAATAATAAAATCTAGACCCAAACTTCAGAACTACAGATTCCCCAGTTTGTCACTTTCGCTAGTTTTCCAGAGTGGGGACGATATTTCTTCTAGATTATTATAGGAAATACACCTCATGTAATAAAATCCAATACCGAAAATAATTGAAGAGACCAAAACAAGTGGGATTTTTAAAAATAAACATAGATCAATAGTTTATTGTTGAGGTACTTTTTGAAGTGATTAACAGTGAAACTACTGCATTTCAGTTCAGTTATAATCTTTTAAAAAACTGACCTACTACAATATAAGCACTAAAATGACGTGTTGAACATGTTCAGTTCCTCAAGGAATGAGCTGCAGAGAGTAAGTAGCTATAAGCATACGAGCGACAAGTTCATTCTCCGATTCAATGGGAGTCTTTGTACAGTATATCTAGTGATGTTAGTAACTTATTACGACTAATAAAATAATTAATTTCTGCTATTTTTCATTACTTCAGAAGGCTGTATACACTCAACAGCTAAAGGAGCTATAAATTGTTTGCCAGTAATTCTGATTTATAATTGATGGTTTGAGATTCTTGACGTTCAGCTTCTCCTTATAAAATATCGCAGCATTAAGAGAAAGACAAAATCCCGTTATTTATCTACTGCAAAGTGTGGAGTATATAATTCCGAGAGAATTACTACTTCTAAAGTTAATAACTTATGGAATATTGAATTAGTCAATGTGATTAGCATAACTGGAACTGAATACTGCCTGGCCAATTAATTGTTTGAAAGGCTTAGATATAATTATGATGGCACTGCAAAAAGTATGGAAACATTTACAGCAGAGCATGAAATATAAATGGATTGATGCTATGTGTGATCAGTACTCCTTCCGTGGTGGTAATTATTGAACAAGTTATTGTATTATGTCCTATTAACTACTTTTTACGGTTTTCAGAGACGCTGAGGATCAGGAATTTTGTCCCGAATAAGTTAATTATGTGCCGATAAATATACTGACACGATGCTGAATAGACGTAGTCGGGATCGAATACATCAAATAGGGCTCAGATGGACAGCGTTCTATGGTCTGAGCCACTCAGCTCCGCAATTATTAGGCTACTGTAAGGGGAAGAACAACTAAATAATCATCTCTTATTGGCTGTAAAGAGATTAGAAACGGGAAGATGTACGACTTGTCTAAGAAGTTTTCTCCAAACGAAGGACAATAATTTGGTTTGTTGTTTAGTTAGTTATCGTTAGAGCCCGCATTATAATTACATATTCTGATCCCATATACGTAGCTACAAGAAAAGCTAAAATGTCGGCGAATCACATTAAAAGGACCAATATCCCAGAAGTTTAAAATTACATATCTTTACGTATTTTGATTCACGATAAATATTTAGATAAATATTACATATTTTAAATATTCTGAAGGATATAGCCCATTTGAAAGAAAAACAATTCTTTTTTCACTAATTTTACATTGAATTAAGACTTTTAATTAAACGCTTGAAAATAGTTTAAAAAGGCTATACGTTTCTAATTATCTAAAAATAATTTTAAGTGAGGTATTCTGTCAAAGAATCGCATCCCTTAGCTATGATGACGATGCAAGCTGTGTCATCAATCTTATCTTAAAGAATGAACGTCTACCTGTTCATGAGGATATCAGACAGAAATGCACACGCCTGAAGTCTCGCCAGCCTGCTTGGAAGACAGCCGTGAAGATAACATCTAGTGAATTCAACCCCACCTCTAAATGGTTAACAGAGTGGTCTTTATCCCCAGCTCGGGCAATAGTGGATATTGATAACCCATCCACAAAGCTGGCAGGCTTTGATCTGCCACGTTGCACCTGGAGTAGACTAAACCGCATGAGATGTGGAGTAGGTAGAACAGCATCTACTTTACACACCTGGGGCTGGTCAGTTTCTCCATACTGTGATTGTGGGGAGGTTCGACAAACAATGAAACATGTAGTGCAGGAATGTCCACTCCGTGCTTTCACTGGCACCATGGAAGACCTCAACACAGCAACACCCGAAGCAGTGAAGTGGGTGGCGGGTTTGGACATTCACATTTAGTGACATGTACATCACTCGCACTCAGTGTGTATATATGAACTGTCAGAGTTGATAGGTGGATAGCGATGTAAATATATTGTGTTTTCTTCTTGTATTTTCAAATTTTGTAAATTGCTTTCTTTGACTGTATAGATATGATAATTTGTATTTACTTTGTACTCATCTTTCACTGGTTGTGTAAATAGTTCATAGGTTGTCATTATTCATCATACGCCAAATAAATAAATAAAATCTTATCTTGCACAAACTTCTCACATTCTTCTCCTCTTAGATTCAGTGACTCTTCTTTTGTTATCCCTTCGTCAGATCTTTTCTCTTTCTTTCTTTCTTTCTTTCTTTCTTCTTCGGTTATTGCCTACGATTCACTTCCATAAAGGGCTCATTCCACACAAAAGTCTTCAGAAACATTTTTATAATAAGAATATCTGTGTTTCATGGGATCAAATTTCTTCTCTCTTAATAAGGATCTTCATTGCTTGAGCAAGTCTACAATTAAATAATTGTTTGGCGGGCAATTAGAAATGCGCGCCAGTGACTTCGTGTAAAGTTGAAAGTTTTTTTGTATATATAAAAATTTGCTAACAAACAGAAGGCATTCGATGAGCGCAGAAAATTTGGAAAAAAGTATTTCGTTAATAATTGAGCCTCCAAGTGAAAATTAGAAGTTGAATAATATCCACTTTCAATATTTTCGGTTTTGTTTCCTTTTCTGTGTAGAAGAATACATAAAATAAAGATTACGTTTTAAGTTACATATTTAACTACATATTTTGCCAATTTTATATTACATACTGTATAATCCGGGTTCTAGTTATCGTATAGCTTTTAGTGCCGGGAGTGTCCGAGCACATGTTCGGCTCGCCTGGTGCAGGTGTTTTGATTTGACGCCAATGGGAAACCTGACCGTCTGATTGTGGGATGATGATAGTGATGGTGATGATGTAGGGATAAGGTGAATCTCGGTGTAGGCACATAGCCTACTCCAGTCTAATGACTACAAAGGGGTCTGCTCAAACCTTGGCAACTCCGTCCAACGGACGAATCATTATTCCTATCATATGAACACAGCAGAGAGGTTTGGATTTGAATCCAGGATTTTCGTACCCAGTCTAGTGAATACACATTGTGTACCACCACTTTTCCTACACTGCCGGTCAACATTTTCCACTAATGGAATTCGAACCGGCTAACCATGGTGGCAGACCATACAGGCTTCACGTATTAACGATCTTGACCACGAGATGGGCTTAAACTCGTGTCCTCGTCCTGACTGGTTCAACTCTTTTCAGACACAACACAAACGTACCATTTTAACCTCAAATCAGCCCTTCTGCCATTTGTACATCTCCAGCAGTACCGCGAATTGATTCCGGGCTTCTGAAGATGTCAGCTAATAGCTATACGCTACGGAGGGGGACAGGATTTATAATGCCATCGGGATCGTGATGAGAACAGGAGATGACCAAGGAAGGTAAGACAGGCGATACTTTTAATAATTTTTGTTTTGTTTACAATTTATTTTTACGTCGTACAGACCCAGACAGGTCTTATGGCAAAGACGCGATAGGAGTGGGAAGGAACCGACCATGGTCTTCATTATATTTTCCCAGCATTTCCCTGCTGTGAAAACGGAAAACTAAGGAAAACCATCTTCAGGTCTACCAACAGTGGGATTCGAACCCACTGTCTCTTAATGCACGAGAAGAAAAATGTAATAAGGGGCCTGGCACAAGTGGAGGCATAGACAGACTAGAGTAGGAACCCATGTTCCCAAATAGAGAGCGCCATTATAGGCACTTCTTATGGCAGGCATGGGTAATCGTACAGCAGATCATTGTTCTACAAAGGAGACCTGCACTGGTGTCTCCATGGAGCTCTAGCAGCCAGCGTCTTGGAAAGGTGTAGCAATCTAACTGATAAGCCCACTGCAACACTGAGGCGAAACGCTGGATTGAAAATTTCTAAAGAGCTAACTGAAATCAATGAAATTTAGTTATGCTTTCCTTCTGGGAACATTTTTGAAAGATTATAATTATTATTTGAAGATTTTCGTCTCGAGTGTGGCTTTGAAAGGAAGTGAATCACGGACAATAAGTAAGTCAGAAAGAAAGATAATAGAAGCTTCAGAAATGTGATGTTACAGAAGAATGCTGGAGGTGAGATGGGTAGATTTGACCACGAATGAAGAGATACTGAATCGAATTGGTGAGAGGAGAAAGATTTGCCAATAGAATTACAGGACACCTTAAGACACCCAGGACTTGATTATTTAAGTCTTTCAGGAAAGAGTAGGCGTAAGAACGTCAAGAGCAGATAAAGGTAAGGATGAGAGTAGATGTAGGTTGTAGTAGTTACGTAGAAATGAGAAGTTTACCTCAGGATACCAGTCTATGGACTGATAACCCAAACAACAGCAAAAACACGTCAATTACGAAAGATAATGGTCTACAAATATTGAAATGTTTTGAAGCTATGAAATGTATCTTCATCTTTACTGTTTATTCTAAAATTGTGATGGATGATATCATGAAAGGAAACACAAGGAACTCGTGAAAGTATAGGAATGAACAGAAAACTGTTTGTTGATGAAATTGCCATTTAAGGAAAGGATGTAAGAAGAGTCAAAGAGCAACCTGATGTAAATGGGAGGTTGAAGGACGAAAGAATAAGGAACACTGTGGAGAAAGGTAAGAAGAAAACAAATTAATTTACAGCGAGAAAAGAGGCAGACGAGAGAAGAGAAACAGAAATGAGAGATAATGGGATTAAAATGTAGAAATCTTTGAGTAATGAGAAAGTGAAATAATGGAGGGCCGAACTGGCATTCGGGAGATGGATGTTCAAATACCACCGTGGTTTCCCATTTCCACACCAGGCAAATGCTAGAGATATATCTTAATTAAGGCCATGGCCGCTATCTTACCAATCTTACCCCTTTATCGTCCTTTGGTCCCCAAAACCGATGTGTTAATTCGACGTTAAAAATTAAAAGGAGAAGATTAATAATTGAATCACAATGCTGTCTACTGCTACGGAACAAAGATATACTGTACCAAAGGAGAAAGGTTGCTCTTTGACTCTTCTTACATCCTTTCCTCAAATAACAATTCCATCAACAAACAGCTTTCTGTTCATTCCTATACCTTCACGAGTTCCTTGTGTTTCCCTTCATGATATCATCCATCACAATTTTCGTACAAGGCACTTTCTGTATCGACTAATGGTGCTATGTGTGTGTCCAGTAACTAGAATGATTGAATACTAGGTAAGGACATTATAAACAAAGGAGTGAAGAAGAAGATGATATAATATTTTGAACTTGATGAATTGTTTAACGAACAGGACATGATTACAGCTGTATAAGTCAAAAGGCTGGAGAATGAGTGAGATATGCACATATTCCGTATGAACAACAAGAATAACAAAAATGGTCAAGATTTTCATTACGTCTAGAAGGAACAGGGAAACATCGAAGAAGGCAATTGAGGCGGGAGGAATGTGTGAGGCAAGATTTGGAAATCGGATGAGTCTGGGTTTTAACACACAAAAATGGCGAAAACCTTTCAAGAAATTCAGGACCAAGAGGATTCTTCTTATCCTTATCCTTATTCTCGCCGATTCTTTTGATTACTGGTACAGTGCTGGTAATAAAAAAAATTCTAAAAGTAAACATTTATAAAGTTCCCGGGCAGCGTCTGAAAAATAGCTAGATAGATAAAAGTCTTTAATTTCTGTGGCGAAGTTAGGGCTCTTGGCTCTTTCTTACACTTAATCACACGCACATTATTTGTTAATACAACGACACTGATTAACTTAAAATACTAAGAACTACAAATAACAATAATTTTTAAGACAAAAATATTAATATATACACGCCTACATAATACAGATTTGAAAAAATGCTCATTTCAATGCACAACGAAAGATATACAAACGTAAAAATACTAGTAAACTTACTAAAAATATTAAATTAAATTAAACTAATTGTATCCTTGCAGTACTAGATCTAAGTTAAATTCTGTAGTTACTACTAGCTATGTTTAGGCTACTTCTACTTTGTAAATACAGTACGGATGTTTTTAATTTAGTTTAAATTATCATATTAACCCAATATTTTATTTTATTATACAATAATCTCATATCATTTTCACACACAATCACTCGTTCCACTCATACAGGTACTGTACCTTGCTGGAAGCACTTAACGAGGAACTGCTCGTAAGAGGTTTTAAATATAGGTTTTGATGCAGCATCCTTGATGTCTTTGGGAGGAGCATTCCACCATCCCGAAGAGGTGATTAGTAAATGATCGGTGGTATGTGGTTGTTCGGTGGACAGGTATTTCTAGGAGGGACACTGAGCGAGTATCATGGAGATGTAAAGAACCAAGGTGACGAAAATTTCTGGAGAGATAAACAGGGATGTCTTCCGAAAGTATCTGATACACAAGAGAATTTGAATGTAGTTTACGCCTGTCATCTACTCGTGACCGATATAATTGTTTATGGTAGGGAGAAACTCGAGCGTCATACCGTAAATCCATAGCATATCTAAGACAAGCATTTTGTGTGAGTTGTAGATTCAGGCTTAATTCGTTTGTTATATCCGTAAAAACTGCATCGCAGAAGTCAAAAATGGGAAATAATAATGACTGAACAAGTGATCAAGGAATACATTTCTGAACCGTTTATATGGTATATGGTATTTTTATTAAATATTTATGACGTTCATAGTTCCAAAGACATGAATATAAGTTATTTCAGTAGCTTCAAGTGTCTGGACATAGATTAACCAGGCACGATAACGGAAATTATGAATATGGATAAAAGATAGTAGACATAAGTACTGTGAACTCAGAAAAAGTTAACAAACTCTGGATTTAACATCCTTGTATCGTGCGACGTGTGTGAAAGAAATAAGTTTGCTTTCGATTATCTTATGTGATATCGACCGTTTTGTGACATCTAGTGGGTAGATGGTTACATCAGTTACAATTTTCCGTTTACAAAATTTTGAATGTTGAGGATTTGTAGTAAAGTTAGAAAATTCAAACTTCAAGAATCTAAAAAACCACCGGCTGGAGACATTTTTACTAATGCAAAAGAGGACATATCCGGGCAAGAGAAGGCGTATGGTAACCCTGCTTCAAACGGATATTCATGGCGAAATAGACACGGTAGTTGATAGTGGAACTGGTCCTGTTAGCTGTTACGAAAGCTGTTTGAAGTACCCAGACAAACTCATGTGACAGCATCGCATATTTTCAGTGCAATATTTATTACTTCCAAACATCCGACTGGACACAACTGGACAGGTCAGCTACTACCGGCTAACTTTCCACACGTAGAACACTTACACGTGAAGCATCGCCAATGAAGACACAAGCACACACTAATCTGATGAATGTGATCCTTTCTTCTTTTTTCTCTTTCTTCCTACTTTCGCAACATCCGGTGTCATAGTTTCGGTTTTTGTAGAGAGGGCATGCATGGACACTTTCATTTTCAACTGGCTTTTTTAATAGAAAAAAAAAGCATGTAAGAATTATGTCATGGGTGGTTCTTCCCCTCCCCGCCAACCATACAATACTTGAAATATTTCTTGACCCCCCTCTTCTACCTTCTGTGCTGTTAAGGAGGATATATATGTCCACAGGGAGGTTTGATCAGCACACGTTTCTTAACAAGAAACAAGATACTTCAACTTACTCACCATGAAGACTCTGACGGTAATATTTCCACATATACTGCTAGATATTATTAAATCTCAGTGAACTAACGAATTCTTTTCTTATATATTTAAGTATTTTATTTAATAAAAGTCACGTTGTTGCCGGCTGACTAACGTTGAACTCTCATATAACTTACAAATTTATCATTTAAATATATTTATTATTCGCTATTTGGCCAGCTAGGGACGATGATAAGTTTCATTATACACTCAGTTTTCTTTTGATCCAGTAGGTTTTCATTAGCTCGCTGTGCCGAACACGGTGTTCACCCGACCACTTTGCACCAGTTGTCCACTTCACATCCCGGAAAGTCCCAAAAGTCACAATAATTGCTCTGACAAAGTCTTGTTTGTAATAGTCATCTGGTTATAGACCCATTTGTTCGAGGTCTTCATTGACGTTAACAAACCAGGGAATTTTTGTTTTTGGTTTCGAGTTAGAATAATTAAATATGTGCCTTATTCACCGAGAGTCATTCGTAAGCGACCGTAGAAGCAAATGTGTTCATGATCTTCTCTATCTTAGAGTAGATTTCTTGACTGGATTTCCTTACGTGCATCCAGTTTTTGTAGTTTGGGCCAAGATTGTTATGGAGAAACTTTCTCTCTTGCTCTAACTAAGCGGCCGCACATTTTTGAGAGAATTTTTTTGCTATGGGCTTTACGTCGCACCGACACAGATAGGTCTTATTGCGACGATAGGATAGGAAAGGCCTAGGAGTTGGAAGGAAGCGGCCGTGGCCTTAATTAAGGTACAGCCCCAGCATTTGCCTGGTGTGAAAATGGGAAACCACGGACAACCATTTTCAGGGCTGCCGATAGTGGGATTCGAACCTACTATCTCCCGGATGCAAGCTCACAGCCGCGCGCCTCTACGCGCACGGCCAACTCGCCCGGTTTTGAGAGAATTGTTAAACATGGTCAGAAGAGTAAGAATGGTAATTAGTTGGTTCAAGGGATGGTGAAAGGCATGGAGGGTATAATACAGGGCAGAATTTTCAGAAGGTTAATTATTTTATTATTTAGTTAGTTTACCGTCCAGGGTCGGCTTTACCCTCAGATTGATGATGATGATGATGATGATGCTTGTTGTTTTAAGGGGCCTAACATCGAAGGTCATCGGCCCCTATACAATCAGATTCAGCGGGGGATCCCACATATACCGCATCAAAGGCAGTATCCCGGAGCATGAGACTTTGGGTCGGGGATACAGTTGGGGAATAGCACCAGTACCTTGCTCAAGCGACTTCAACTGCTATTCTGAACAGGGGCGTTGTGGGGGAATGGGAAGTTTGGAAGGGATAGGCAAGGATGAGGTAAGGAAGCGGCCATGGCCTTAAGTTAGGTACCATCCTAGCATTTGCCTGGGGAAGAAGTAGGAAACTACGGAAAACCACTTCGAGGATGGATGAGGTGGGAATCGAACCCACCTCTACTCAATTGACCTCCCGTTCCAGTCCTCGTACCACTTTTTAAATTTCATGGCAGAACCGGTAATCAAACCCGGACCTTCGTGGATGGCAGCTAATCACATTAACCGCTACACCATAGAAGTGGACTAGAAGGTTAATACGAGGTTTTAAAGATTTCCACAGGAGAAAAAAAAGCAAGAAATGAAGTTACATATGGATGGAAGAGCGGAGGAAACAACAAATCGAAAAAATGAAGAACTACTGGCAGGCTTGAAAAGAAACCAAAACCGTATAACGCAAAAAGTGCAATGGATTACTTTACGTAGTCCTTCGATGGCCAAATTCTCAAGAAGAAGAACAAGAAAAATAGATATAATCACTTGCGAACAATTTTTACCTCATTCTGGTGAAGGTAAGGGTTCGTGAGTCAGTGACTGAGCCACTAAGTAAACTACAGTGGTATACAGGCAGACGCTCCAACTAGGGGAACAGATGCTGACCAGTAGCCACTGGATACCTGCACTGAATTTAATGGATTTAACATCTAGCTTTAATTTTATCTCAACAATTAGGGCTATCCCTTCTGCCAGTTCTGTCGTATAAAACAGCAGTAAGCCAGCACATGAAAACTTAAAACAAAGAAAAAAAGATAAAGAAAAAAAGAAATCTGTTCGTAAGTAACTGAGTGATTATTATAAGTATTGACAATTAGGGATTGCCTAGTGAGGCAGTAAGTGCGTGCTTGATTAATGCTGAAGGAGGTGAGCTCGTTTCCCTGTCGGGGCGTCGAAACAAATAGACACGAATTTTCTGCTTCTGGAGTGGCACATAGCTTGTGTTTCACTCAGCCTACACCAAAAATGAGTACCGGTAGCCGGATTACCACTATTTCTCACTTAGTGCCGACGTTATGGATTGTGAAGGACATCCAATTCTCCAAGGGCCTCCATAGTCTGTACGGAGATGGTTTAGGTTGCTATTGATGGCAGGACTACTGTCCCGACCAGAAGTCGAAATATTTAGAAATGAGACTCGCCCATAGATACGACTTACTTATTTAATTAGTAATAATTCGTAGAGGTCGGATGTTTAGGGGCAATTAAGATAGGACTCAAACTAATAGGATTATTAGGAAATGTGGTCTGGCCCGCTCTTTCGTTTTGTTGCGAGATTAGCATAAATTCTACGGGTTCTGATCGGCCGTACCCCTAATGTACATGCAAAACTCATACCATAACCGTTTTGCAGGTAAGAGTATACTAGTTACTCGCTAAAGTAAGTTTGCTTCTAACCTAGAACTGCCGAAACATCCGCGCTGTATGAATAGGTATGAGGCACCTGTTGATGATCTTAGGACGACAGAGTAACACGCTGGTTAGATTGCTTGGAAATAAATATGTAATTAATTTTATAGACACTAGAAAAGAAACAATAAGAAAGTAATTACATAAACTTATTAGCAGTGCTGATAATACAAGCAGGATAAAATAGAGTTAGAATTTAGGTAATATGTGAATATTGTAAGTTTCAAACAAAGGGTTCAAGCACTGCTGTATAGGATGCAAATTTATGACATCTATTGAAGACAAAAGTGGAAGAGCATATAATTATTTATATGTGTTTTGGGCTTGAGACGAGAGTGAATACAAATTCTGTATATGTTATTGTATATGTACATGATACTGTATATGAGTTGATTATGTGTATAAGTACAGAAGATATTATGAGTAGAATTTTGTAAATAATATAAATTTATTAAGAATGAGCTGTGTGTTGAATAGAAAAAATGTTCATGTAAATTTTATAATCCTGTATTTTAGGATTATTTCTTTTCTTTTTAATTTAGAATTTAGTGCTTGAAAACAATGTATTTTTGTGTATCATTTGCCACCGAGATAGACACCATATTTGCATTTGATTTGATTTGATTCTTGAGTTGTTCCCCTCTTAGTAGCTTCTTACAACATCCTTTGACTCCACCCACAGGGGAGATATAAATAGTTCCTAAAAATCGAAAGAAAAATTGATGCACCCACAAAATAATTTTAACTGTTGGAGAAAGAAAGACGTTCTTGTATATAATAATAATAATAATAATAATAATAATAATAATAATTATAATAATAATTATAATTATAATTATAATTATAATTATAATTATAATTATAATTATAATTATAATTATAATTATAATTATAATTATAATTATAATTATAATTAAAATAATAATAATAATAATTATAATTATAATTATAATTAAAATAATAATAATAATTAAAATAATAATAATAATTATTATTATTATTATTATTAATTATTATTATTATTATTATTATCTAGTCCTGTTATGTACAGGATACCGAGATTGATAGCTGCAGTCCCTTAAGTACGGCCAGTATCCAGTATTAGGGAGATAGTTGGTTCGAACCCCACTGTCGGCAACCGTGAAGATAGTTTCCTGTGGTTTCCCATGTCCACACCAGGCAAATGCTGGGGCTGTACCTTAATTAAGGCCATGGCCGTTTCCTTCATACTCCTAGCCCTTTCCTGTCCCATCGTCGCCATTAAGACCTATCTGTGTCGGGGCGACGTAAAGCAACTTGTAATAAGAACATATAATGAAAGATGTAGAGGACAGTGTGCCTATCATATATTCAAAGTCCTGAGTTCATTTTCCGGCTAGTTCAAGGATTTTGATTCTGGACTGAGAAGTTGAACGGGGTTCACTTGATACGAGATTTTCTCAAGCTCTTAGTTACAGGAAGAAAGCACACAGTGAGAAGATGACGGTACTGACCTAGTGTACATAGAAGAACAGTGGTTGCCATGGTTACAAAGGTGTCGGGATATTGATAACGATAATTCCAGAAAGACCTTCAGCCCCAAAACATCACCATACTCATCATCATCAGACAATTCTATCATTACATAATGTGGCCTTTTTAAGTCGTGAACTCCGGTAAGTGTTCAGCAGTTCTCTGCCCGGTAGCACCAGCTATTATCTCTGTGTCTTTGACCCATCTGTCTGGTGGTCTTCCTCTAGGCCTCTGATGATCTCATGGACTCCATTCCAACACTAGCTTCGTCCACCTAGCATCTTCCCTTCGAGTAATATGTCCAGCCCATTGCCATTTTAAGGTGGCTATTCTCTCAAGAATATCATTAACTTCAGTGACTGATCTGATGTAATCTGCTCTATTCTTATCATTCCTTGTAAAACCCAACATTGACTTTCCATGCCTCTCTGCGCTGTCCTAAATTTCCCTTTCGTACATTCGTTCAGTGTCCATGTTAATTTGCTCTTTTATTTGTCGATGTTATGAAGAACATAGTAATAATTTTATAAAATTTTCTTTTCTTTCTTCAGATCCTGGCAGTTTTCCTTCTCTCAGCCTCCTGTGAGAAGACCAAGCGCGGTCTATTCGGACTAGGAGACGCTACATTGGGACTGTCTGCTCTATCCCTGCCCGGCACAGATATTCGTATCACTAATACTTACGGTGTACGGGTACCAGTTCCTCATGCTGTGCCGGTGGAGAGAATAGTACCAGTTGGAGTTCTTCAGCCGTACGCAGTCCCTGTGGACAGACCGTACGCCGTGGCAGTCCCTAAACCCATAGCAGTACCGATCCATAGACCAGTGGCAGTACCTGTGGATGCACCATACGCAGTACCTGTAGCACAGCCTGTTGCAGTGCCCATCGCTAAACCCGTAGGTGTGGCTGTACCACAACCCATCCTATTCAAACACGGGTGGTAGTGAATATCCTTATTCGTCTGTGCGACTTCAGTTACCTAAAATAATAATCAGACGTTATAACCAAGGAAATATATAGGGTATTAGCTATGCAGAATAAGAACGGAAAACTCCAGATGCTATACGAAAGTCACTGGAAAACTCTATTTATAAACATATTTTGAGCAAGAAAATCATATATTTAGAGGTTTATACTAATGTAAAGGTTATTCGAAAAACACCTTTCCCTTTACGTATTTAGGCCTAATTAAAGAAAAATTAAGAAATTTAAAATTTCACAATAATTTTCTTAGAATTACTAATCCATTCTGAAGCTAAAACTGTTTTCTAAGGTCGTTGATTTCTTTGCTCCTATGTTTTAAAATCGATCATTGGCTACAAAATCATAAATTTCTTACTCGAGTATCAATATTATTGCCCAAAATTACATCTTTTCCAATTACTTGGAGTGTTTCACTTGTAGCGAAATTTGGAAAGGAAGACAGAATTGTAGGGGTTGAAAATAACATATACTCTAATACTTCTTAAATATATTATTTGATCGATAGTATGGACACAGACGTGGAGAAGTCCAAGATGAAAATGAAAACCATAAATCTACAACGAAAGAAATTAAGCGGATTAAATGAAATCAGGCGATGCCGGAGCTATTGGATTAGTAAATGGAATCTTAATGGAGGTAAATTAATCTTGCTAGTTGGGTAGCCTAATAACCCTACAATAACAGAAGTAAGGAGTTTATAAAATTTAGATTAGCCACATCAAGGAAGGCTTTTCTTAATAAATGGAATTTGCTCACCTCAAACATACATAATTATACTTCTGCAGATTAATAAGCAGCGTGTGCCATTGTATGGAAGTCAAATATGAATAATGATAGGTGCAGAAAGAAGGAGGAGAGATATGTAGCGAGTTCAAGTAGATTCAAGTAGTGACAAAATATCAGAAAACCCCCTCGACATTCTGGGACTAACGCTCAGGGGGTAGAAGCAGAAGTAGATTCTGACGCTTAGCGTGTGTTGCGTCCTTAAGTACATCGAACTAGTCTATGGAATGATGAGCTAGGTAAGTAAAAGAACAACACAGACGAAGTTATTTGGGAATTCGCAACATACGTTTAGCTTCATCATCTTCATCCTCAGCGTTCGTTCCAGAATGTGAAGGGATTCTCTGCCTTTCTGTCGCTACTTCAATCATTTGTTCGCCAGGTCAGGATGAAATCAAGTAATTTTCAAGTCGTTTTGTTGTGTTTTTCCTGGTGGACGTTTTTCATCCAGTTTTACGGTAAAATCTTTCCCTGCGGCAAGTGTTCTGTCAGCTCAATTTCCATACCATCGTGGACGTTTTTCCCTTATCTCAGCCCGCTTATATTGATACAACTCTATATTATCTCCGTATATCTTCACTGGTGACATGATTATGGAGTGTCTGACTATATGCCCACATCAAAGCATTCTCATGTACATGGTGACAAGTCCATGTTCTACTTCCTTATATACAAAACAACATTACACCATATTGAGAAACTCGATGAATGACAGAAGCCAATTTATTATTTCCGAAACATTTAACAGTTCTGTTTACTCTTCTTTTATCCCTTGAATACAAAGCGAATATTACAAATCCTTTCAAATTAGCGCAAATTTTATAAATATGAATTTTTGTGCTCAAATTGTGTTTTTCAGGTATCACTGTCTACTTACGAACCATCTTGTATCCTGGACATATTCAGAATTTTTACAATTTAGTTTTCTTCAAATAGAAGTCTTCTAAATTCAACGCACATATTTTTAATATACTTTGTGCAAGAGAGAGCACAATACTACTTTACAGTGTCAATGTGTTTGAATGTAACATCCGACTTTTTCAGTTTTTGTTGATGATGATAATATTATTCATTGTTTTGAAGGGCTTAAAATCCTGATCATCTCTTCCTAGCTGAGAGAACGATTACGTTAGTATACATTTCATGAAAAAATGACGTCATAGATATGACTTATTTTTAAAACAAATAGAAATTAAGGAACGTTTGGTTTAAATGCATTATTATTTCCAGAGAGACTATTTCATGTTTGTAACATAGAACCGAGGATATTAAGACTTTTTAGATATTACTGTACATATTGTAAATAAAAATAATGTAAATTGGATCAATAAACTTATATTTTTCAAGAAATTTGCTTGTGAAGTGTTATTCTCTTTTATATCATACATTTATCCTGGAAAATGAGTTATACGTCTCCACTATCGTTTGGTAACTATTCCAAAGATTTTGATTTATTTAAGGACAGTGAGGAGTAAAAATAAAGTAATGTGTCTTCACGATCTGGCCACTTACCACGGCTATCAAGAAAGAGAATTTTCACAGGTGTTTTGCATGACTTAGTGCAAGGTTGTCGGAAATGAAGTGAGCTAAGGGCCTCTCTTTATTTGTCTAGATAGAATTCAGACTATACATATTAAAGATAAGCTTTCATCAACTACAGTCCTAATATTAAAATATGATGATGTTGCTTGTTGTTTAAAGGGGACTAACATATAGGTCATCGGCCCTAATATTAAAGGAAGCGTTCTGACAGATAGCGCACGAGGTAAGGCCTACTGTAGTCCTGTTGCTGAGAAGTGAAGGGTCTGGCAAATCCAAGTTGACAGCAGGCTAGTTCTCATAGGAAGCACACTCCTACTCCGTTCTGTACACAGTGGATGGACACTGCCTATCAGAACACTTTTCTATATGTTAAAAACATTTCTTAGCAGATGAAGTAGGGGTCGCCAAACTACAAAAAACTTTTTTTGTAACTATTTGTTTTACGTCGCACCGACACAGATAGGTCTTATGGCGACAATGGGATACGAAGGACCTAGGAGTGGGGAGGAAGCAGGCATGGCTTTCATTATGGTACAGCCCTAGCATTTGCCTGTTGTGAAAATGTGAAACCACGGAAAACCATATTCAGGGTTTCAGACAGTGAGGTTCGAACCCACTATCTCCCGGATGCAAGCTTACAGCCGCGCGCCACTAACCGCACGGCCAACTCGCCCGGTAACAAAGTTAAGCAATGTCCTCAATTGTGCCGAAAGTTGAAGGGCTAAAGTGCCTGAAAAGGTTTCAAATTGTGAGTCTTGGATAGCTATGTAAAAAAAAAAAATCACTTTCGGCCTAAATGCACTTCCGGAAAAACAGCCTAAATCGCTTGTTCGTTTACTCGTTTTCTTTTTGAATCGAATCCCAGACAAATTACCTTATTTATATACTTCGTTCTGTAATGTGTTCCTTGGTTCAGGTGTTTTTCGATTTTTTGAAAAATGACCAAACCGAATGTTCATAACGAAATAATACGATATTGAACGCAGTGGATTTGTTCCCTTCTTCGAACGGATAATGAAATAGTCATAACAATCGTTTATTAAAACACGAAAAGTATTTTTGTTTTCTCAAAACATCACTTGTACAACGTAAACAGTAAAGTCCTCTACTACTCACCTGTCTTGAAATATACTCTGAAATAATTGCTGTTCTTCACTTTCACTATCATCTGCAGCTGTTGCAGAAGTTGGTCTCATCACCACTTCTTCATAAAATGGTTTGTACTCCTCTGGAATGTGTGTTACTATGTCGCCTACATCCTCGATCTTCTTCTCTTGTATTCTTTTTTTTTCATTTTAAGCTTTTTCTGTTGGAATGTGAGGTACTCCTGTATTTGGTTTTTGCCGCAGGAAAGTATTTTTCACCACACCATCAATTAACTCAGATGCGAGATGTGGTTAGATAACCTTTCGGTAAGGAGTATGCTATCTGTATTTGGAAATAAAATGTGAGGCCTTCTCCTTGCACTTAGATTTTTTTTTAAGTTAGTGCTTGAGTAACATTCAATCCTGACATCTTAGAGATTTCAATCAAATCAATGTATTGTTGTGGTGTGTATATTCTGTCGATTGGTGTGATTTTCCTTTTATCAGTCCCAAAATTGCAATCAAATTGCGTAAATCAGTCCCCGCGGACTGGAAAATAATAAATCTCTTTTAAATCGAAAATCACTTTTGTACCAAACGTGTGTTATACAGACGTTCATTCTCGTTTGTAAAAAGGGACCGAAAGTAAGGTATATGTCACTGAAAGGCAGCAAGTCATTGTCTTCATACTTTCCTCCTCCGATCGCGCTACACGTAGTAGTGATTTCTGGTATAAGTTATATGACACAGGACATGAATGATCAAATGTACAGAATTCTCTACCTATTTTTACACGCACACGTTATCCATATCAATAAAGTTCTAGGAGGGGGGGTCCTCTGTCAGTAATTCCGTTTGTTTTGCCAATCTTTTAGATATTTATATGTTTTAGGCCAACTCAAGACCATATCAATGGTTTTAAGCTTTCGTCTCTTTGTCTGTTTGTTTCGCCATCACGGCGAAACTTCGACCAAACTTCATATTTAGAGTAATCATCCAGAGAAAGGTTCAAATATGCATATTATATAAAAATCACTGAACAGACTGGCGGTTTATAAGAAATTCAGAACTGTGTCCTTTCATTTTATCTTCTATTATTGATTTTCTCTCAAATCCGTAGACTACATGTGAAAAAACCGTTCGTTATTAACAACTTTTGTTATGTACGTTATTTCGCTTACTCTTCAAATGACGTAGAAAATTACTATACTATTTCCGTTATTTTGTCGTATACCTATTTATAGTACAACTGTAAATAACGGAGATTTTTTCAAAATGTCCCGTGGAATACTTGATGAATGTCACTTCAAGGTGGTTTAACGGGAAGTACTAAAGAGCTATTTTACTTCTTTTGATGGAACTGGTAATATAGGATGGGTTTTATGCCACAGCACCACTCCAGTGGCCATCAGAGAAAGACGAATATGTAACTTAGCACAAGTTCGGACCGTGAAGTGTAACGAACAAGAAACTCTCTGATCGTCCACATTCTGTCTCTACTTTGTTCAGATTTAATGTTCTTCACGTGCTTTCGTAGGAAAAATGTCAATATAACATGCCGTATTAAACGTTTGAGTACAGGCATGTAAGTTCGCATAAATTCATGAATGGAACCTGTAATCCATTGCTAAGTCCCTTGCGATTAACGGGTACAACTGCTAGTAAAGGGATAAAGCTGAACATTTTAGAAACTCTATAAATTTATAGACATCAGTTAATAGATCTTCAACATATAGGCACTAATAAAATTGAAAATGAATACTTAAAATCCATATTAAGTTTTAGCAGAAAATGTACGAATATTTATCAGATGATAGACACCTATACCTCACCTAAGAGATGTTATAAATTCATAAAACATACACCTACTAATCTTCAATGCAATAATATAATAGTCTTCGAAAAACAATTTTGTATCAATTAGAGCAACAAATACTGTATAGATCACCATTTGCACCACTTGACGATGGATCAAAGTCTCTGAAACATTTAGTAAAACATGATTATTTTAAAATTAAGTAGATGGTTTTCCCAGGCAGGATCTTAAAGTAGAGTGTGTAGAAATGTTTGTGCGGTAGATAGTAGCTTCGTTTGACCCTCGGATTATACCACCCACCGTACCTTGCTTCAGGCGGTATACTGCACATGCGTAATGTGTAAGACACAATTCTAAGTACATTACAGCACTGCAGCTGTATACATTACTTCACTGCGGTTTCAGGACGTAGTTTGCATGCGTATTCTTCAATCGCTAGTATTTGTCAGAGTTAGTTTGACCAGTCATCAGGTTACAGCATAACTCAATCGCAAAACCACTTCCAGAACAACCTTGAGATTGGTAATATTAGCGTAAGTTCGCAATACAGGTCCTTATTTACTTTCTGACAACACTTTATCCTTCAGAGATCACAACTGGTTACATTATATGAACTGTTTGCGGATGGTTTCTTCAAATCAAGATCGCTAATTAGACTTTCTTAGAAGAAGGAAACAAATTTCGCCAATATCTGTTCTATTTTCTGCGTACATCTCTTTCAACTTCCGGCAGGTTTTATCACTCAGAAGATGAGTGAATCTAGCGCAGTATTTTACAACTAAAGTCAATTGGACAGTGGTGCTGATTCGCCACGCCTATCCAAACATACTGTGTAATCAAGGTAACGAGTTACTAGTGAAAGTCTTCGGACCGGTTCTCTCTCAATATGGATGAACAATGATGGTCAGAGATTACCCCCATTATCAAATATTTAATGACTTTAGATTACAAGACTTTGCAGTTAAGATATAATGCACAGCTAAATGTTCCCGAAATCAAATTAAAACATCCTTCCAACGGTTATTTCTATAAGGATCTTATCTGACTGACAAGCATTGTTTCCTTACTGCAATCTTGGATAATATCAGAAATATTGTCTAATGTAAAGCACTTTATTTACGGTGTGACGCAACTCAAACTGCAGGATACATTTCCATTCTACCTGGTACTTATTTGATTTCCGGCTGTGCCGTAGAAAATACAACTCCTTGTACTCTTTGAATTAAAATGCTTTACTCCGTGAAGCATACAGCTAATGAATAACAGGAAAATGAACAGTCCTAAGTCATACCCTTGAGGTACTCTGAGACAACAAGGATTTCGAATCATACTTCTTCCTTTCCCTGAGGAAATGAAGATACCTCTTACAAATTGTTTATAATAGAAGATAGAGTGGCATGTGAGTATAGTTTTCAAGTGATTGGAATAAGTACAGATATGCTTTACAATAATACATTTATTCCTACATACTTAAAGTTATGGGGAGATGACAGCGAGATACGTCAATGTTAATCATCAAGTGTTTTTGGTAACATCAAGGTATAGAAATGAACTCCTCCGTACCTAGTTGCTGGTCCTTACAGATTGAAACACATTATGAATCTTCCATATTGTATTCTGTACGGATACAAAGAGTGTTCAAGAAATTGTCAGTGACACAATGGAGCGACGTTATAGTAGTTTGATGGTTCCTGATATTATCGTAATGGGTAAGTCAGTCAGTATTTCGAATTATGTATACAGATATCCGAGTTGAAAACAGTCATAAAGGAGTATTACAGAAAATCAATGCCATGGCCATACAACATTGGCAACGTGCACTTGGTTAGCAAATATGTTCTACAAAGGGGAAAGGTAGGGGGGTCTCTATTTCCTTTTTCATATTTATAGTACGTGAAGGAGCACACTTGGATTTGAATGTCCCGAAAACCATTGGGCCAGATATCCAGGTAGTCTCATAAAAAGCAGCTTTGACCAATTGAGAGTGGCATACATAGACTAAACGTTAATGACAGGTGAGCGCGTGGCTCAGTGGGTAGCATCTGAGTCTGGTAACTATGGGTTCGTGATTCAAGTCAAGCACGCAGCGCGACGTGAACCAGCGATCCCTCGTCTTACTTTATACCAAGCACCTGGAAATTGTCGAAGATGATTTTCTTGAGAAAGTTTGAATATATGGCTCAATCGCTTTGGCAATCATATTTTAGTTATTACCTTCACGTATGGAGCCAACGGCCGTAGCCGTGTTGAAACACCGGATCCCGTGAGATCTCCGAAGTTAAGCAACATTGGGCGTGGTCAGGAGTTGGATGGGTTGCCACGCGCTGTTGGTGGGGGGCAAGGGAGTGGAGGAGCGGAAAGGAACTGGCCACCTTACCGCACGTAAACTCTGGCTCAGGAATACCTCTGCGGAGGTTCGGACCTGCCTTCGGGCAGAATAACCCTTACCTTATCACGTATAGAGTGTGAAAAATTCCGAGACCCTTCAACCTGAAGGTCCATTTGTCAGTCGCGATACCTAATCATGAACGTCCAATTGTTTTGCTACTTATCTGCAGCCAGCAACATGCAGGAATTTACTCGAATGGTAGACATGTCCAGTGTTGCTTGGATTCTTTATTCTGCTACATTGCAAAGCGCTCCTAGTGACTTCCTCTGGGACATCCCTGGTGTACACACTCCGTCCAGCAACAGTTACTACACCGAAAGTGGGCTGGGTAGTTTATTGCTACTTGACAACGGTGACACGCAGGTGGACCGAGAAGGTGCTGAGAGGGCTCACCACATGATAATCACCATCTCGGATTTTCAACCCCTCCTTCGTTTCCGGATGTCATCCCTATATTATTCGAGGCCTGAGTTCAGACTGGGTTGAATTGAGTTCGTTCTCCCAACTACTCCTACTCCACATCCCAAATCTTTAATCAACGAAGGTCGACAGTTTTCTGTAGTAGACGATATGGTAAATATGCACCCGTGCAGCCTGCACATTTCCGTCACCACTACAATCACTTCTACCACCACCACCAATTACTCCAAACAATCACCATACAATGCCTCAGCCTTAGCGTACTAAAGGGCACTAATGACATCGTACGTCAACCTCCTTAGCAAACCCTGGCATCTTCCTGTGTCCCCTCCCCGTTAGTGAATTTGGAGTTCAGTACAAGTGTACACTTCACCCAAAGTTGAGCCTGCTGCTCATAGTATAGCAGTGGGTGTACAACACCACAGGCTAGTACAGCGTCTCCGCAAGAATACGCCACAATTAAAGCGGCACCAACTAGCCTCCCTCAACACAACCTCTAACAGACATTTTCCACTCCTCTCTCCAGTTTTTTGCCCCATTACCTCCGGTCATTTCCTTCAACTTCGAATCCAAGGCAACCCACTCATTTCTTCTCGTTAATCCTACCGAGAAATTTCGCTCCGCCCAGAGAATCCTCTTCAACCTTCTCCAATTCAATTTGAAAAGAGAAGTCGCCGGTAAACACCCGACTGGAAATGGCATTATAATCAAAGTCAACGGCGAAGAAGCTGACAATAAGATCACATCTCACACAGCCTCCACCCTTGAGCTACCTCTCAACTGCGTAGTCCAGGGGGTCAGTTCGGTCATAAATACAGCGCAGAGGTTTAGGAAGTAATAGATTAGAATGCAAACTTCCTTAATCGAGCATACTCCAGTCTGCACAATTTGCGTCAGATTTAAGGGTGCCGTCTATCAGACCCCTAGGATTTATGTTGCTCTCGCTAAATTATGGAGGATAGGGCTACTAAGGGAATTAGTTTGCAGTATGACCAATTACTGCCTAAATATACGGGCTCTAATAATTACAGAATGCCATAATAAAAGAATTGAACACCAAAGGTATCCCGGCGTGGGAGGCTTTCCCGATTGAATGCGCCGCCGGTAAATATCTTCATGGTCCGTCACATCCTCCCGACCACTTCCGATACTGTATTGGTAGAATGCTGGCGCAAGGGATTTCTATACTACGACAACACTACCAAGTGGAGGCACTTCACTGCCAGCGATGCTTGTTGTAAAATGACCATGTTACGCGTCAGTACCGAGCTGAGAGGACAATCTGTGGACACTGCAGCTAGCCATACACCAATCCTCGCTGCCCCAACAGAGAGACGCCACTTCAGTGGGACACTTGTGGCCAAGCTCAACCGACATAATCAAAGGCAGTCCTGTTCAATCTGCATATCGATCGGATGTAATTGCTCCAATCAGAACAATAGATACCCCCACACGCCCAACAGACGCCATATATCCACTCCTATTATAGAAGACATCATCAGGTTTGTCATTCTATCCTTGACTAGCACCTTTCCTTATTATCACCACTTAGTTTTAACCCACCTCCAAGCCGCAGCCAATCGGGAACTAAATCTGCACTTTCAGACAGCGCACGCCATCCTAAATATTCAATTCCAGTTCCAACGATTATAAACCTTCGTATAATTCAGAACCCCCACCCCCCTCCCAGCCTAAACGTCTCAACACGCCCTCCCCCATTCCAAATATTACACATTCATCCCCTGAAATAAAGTACTGATGTGGGACCAACGTTCACTCACCGATCCACAGATTCATCTAGATTGACAAATCATTCCCATTAATTCAACCATTCGTTCGATTATTCATTCACCAGTTCATTCATTCAATATTTATAAATCCATATCGTATGTAATTTCTTTACTCAAATGCCGATTCATTCAACCCATTCAGTGATGATTTCGTTATTTTCACCTTGCTCACGGATTCATTCATTCATTTAATAACTAACTAAAACTAAATAAATAAATAAAAATAAATAAATAAGTTTAAAAATTAATAAAGTAATATCCCATGATCTTTCATACCAAAAAGTACATAACGGCATACAAGTAACTTGATACTCGTATCATACGTATCGTAATCTTACCTTAATTACTCACATCACCTCTTTTAGTCCCCCACATCTACCAGGCCGCATCTCTTGGCGAGAGAAGGAGAAACCCTACCTTCTAGGTTACTACGTAATTATCCCTCCAGGGTAAGGAATGAAAACTTCTGAAGTAAGTAAGCGAAATAATAATAATAATAATAATAATAATAATAATAATAATAATAATAATAATAATAATAATAATAATAATAATAATAATAATTTTTACGTCACACTAACTACAGTACTTTTACGGTTTTATAAGACGCCTAGGTGCTGGATTTTTGTCCCCGTGAGTTCATTTACGTGCCAGTAAATCTACCGACACGATACTGACGTATTTGAGCATTTTCAAAAACCATCAGACTGAGTCAGGATCGAATCTGCCAAGTTGGGCTCAGAAGGTCAGCGCTCTACCGTCCGAGCTATTCAACCCGACATTAATTAATTAATTAATGTTACTTAACTAGAATACTTCTCGGCACCCAGCATTTGAACACAATCATCTGGTTTAGAATAAGATGAATGGAGACACACAGTCAATTCCTCGTAAATGAAAGTTCTTGTAATTCCACTGAGTCTGACAGTTCAAAGTAGGACTTTGTTGTAAATAAGTATGCAGCAGTCTGGATCCTAAAACAGGTTCGACTAGGTATAATTTATTATATCGTATAGGTGGGAACAACATTTTTTGGTGATCACAAACCTGTTGAGACAGCATTAGTCCTCACTTCTAAACGACTACAGTTAATTAATAACCACTCATTTAATTGCATTCCGTTATTAACATGCAGTGTCGTTATCAATACAGCCATTCTCGTGTAATTGAAATAAATCGCAATTGTCTTGTTTTCAAAGGATGCATAAGAAGTTTCACTATTCATATCATGTTGCCTATTATGCCTCATTTTGGTGTACAGGTTATAGAATTCAACTTACTGAAGCCAGTAACAAGAAGTTACTCTTGCCTGCATAACGGTAATGGTATGGGTTTTGCATAAACATTAGGGGTATAATCCATCAGATCCCCCAGAATGTTTGTTACTCTCGCTACATAACTGACGAGCGAGCTAGGCGACGTTTCTTAATCACTAGCCACCGGATTTCTATGTAGTAATTGGTTAGAATGCAACTAATTTGGTATCTATTAGCCCGTTCTCCCAAACTGTAGCGAGAGTAACATAAATTCTAGGGGTGATAATGGGCCGTACTCCTAAAGTTTATGCAAACCTCATAAAAGATTCTTTATTCAAGGTACAGTTTAGCTTGTTACTAGCTTGAGTCAGTTTGAATTTTAACCTATTACTGTCTAAACATCCGGGTTCTAGTAATTATTTTAAAAGAGGAAGTACAACTGGACAACCATCCTCTAATACTGATCGGAAGGAAAATGAAAGAGGTCTGACATTTTGAAAAATTATGTGTGCAAAAGAATTACAAGTTCAACGAAGAACGTGAAAATATTACTTTCTAGGCCTCCCCAACCTTATTAATACCGTCGGGGTTGGAAGAAATGAGAGTTGGCCAAGGGAGCTCGGTTAGGGTAAACGAAAGTGAGAAGCCTGTTACAGGTAAGAGGAAGCAATACCGGGACTCATCTAGTGACCCCGTAGCTGCCAACCAACTTAAGGCGACACTCCGGATATGAAAATATATTTTTACCTAATGCATGGATTTTTACGACACTTTGTGGGAATGTCACCTACATAAAAGTAGAGATATACAATTAATAGTTTTTCCCCCAACATTTTTTAAATTTCTTGAAATGTTTAATTCCATTTCTTTCATGAAATTTAATTAACATGTTAATGATAATTTGTAATTATGTAGATAATACTTCTTTAAAAAGCACTCCGAATCGATTTTTCTGTACATCATTTATATAAGAAGATTGTGCAAATTTTATGTTCTAAATTTTTGGTCTTAAAAATTCCTACTACTTGAAAAAAATTCTGCAATCAAAAATTCCATACGCAGGTTTCCTGATATAGCTGTGTTGCATATACCATACAAATTTTGTTACATTTGGTAGAATATTATGGGATAAAAATGGAATTAAAATCTGAAATTGCAATTGGTAAACAAAGCATTATTACAGTAATAAATTGTTTGAATCCAGTGGGATAAATTTGTGGCAGATCTTACAGCTGTATTATGCATAAATACTTATATCGGCAGAAGGGGGAGGGGGGGGCTGTTGGCCCATCCTATGTATGCGTAATTTCAAAAACAAAACAGTTCAGCAGCTGCCACACCAATTTCTGTTGTGTGGAGACTGGCAAACAAAGCATTATTAAAATGATACATTGTTTCAATTCGACGGAATAACTGTGACAATAAAAAACAAACTCAATCCTTTCAATTCCAGTCATAATATTTTTTTTTACCAAAATAACCAAAATATCAATTTTATCACCGGAATGTCGCCTTAAGAGCTACTCGGGGCCCTTTTAATCGCCTCTTACGACAGGCGTGTTATTATGCAGTCCCCACCCACAGGGGGAAATGGGATTGGGAGTCTGAAGTGAAACATCGCTGCAAAGCTTCATGAAACACTTCAAAATATTATAGTTCATAAAGTATTAAATATACGATGAATGCGCAAGACGTGATGTTGCTAACTGAAATAATATGCATGACGCCTTCACAAGATGGCCACCAAATTAATGTTCCTGGCAGCAAAACAATAGAGGATTGTTGTGCAGTTGTACTTGCTCTTAATCAATCATCACTGCCAACTATTGAAAGTCACTTACTGCGTGGTGTAGCCTGGCGTTCAGTTGCCACGCGGGGGCGATTGAGGTGCCGTGTGACTTTCCTTGACAAGCTATATCAGCAACCCAAACCAAACCCCATGGCCTACCAAGTGACCGCTGCTTAGCCCGAGGGCCTGCAGATTGCGAGGTGTCATGTGGTCAGCACAACGAATCCTCTTGGCCGTTATTCTTGGATTTCCAGACCAGGCCCACTATCTCACCGTCAGATAACTCCGTAATTGTAATCATGCAGGCGGAATGGACGACGAACAAGCTCTCAGATGTAGATAAATTCGCTGACATGGCTGGGAATCGAACCCGCGGCTCCTGGTAAGAGGCAGAAACGTTACTTCTACACTGAGCGGTCTGCTATATGAGAATACACAAGATAAATTAAAATATGACCTTGAATACAGAAGAAGATTTTTGACTGAAAATGAACTGATGTCCAAATTAAGACTAATAAGCAGTTGAAACCCAACGGTAACGTGCACATGAGGACACTAGACTTAACAAGCGATCAAATAAGACAAAAAGTACATCTGAGGAACGAATGAGATGACTATGGGGCTGTATCAAACTTGAACCTCCAATGCAACACGCGAAGGAAGGAATTCGATACCTTGGTGTTAACTTCGCTGACACAATCACCTCCGTGTCAGTAAATCCTGCGGCACCTTCAGATTTAACTTGATGCACTAGTACAGGGCCTCTCAAACGCCAGAATCTCACTCGTGCAAACCGAGGCGCAGAGGTTCTCTGCACCGTGCATCGTCCCAAATCGGCTCGGCTCGGACCAGCGTTTTGTCTTGGGGCGACTCGGCTAAGCTCGGCTAAACTCGGCTCGGATGAGGAAGCGCTGCTGAGCAAGTGAGGAATGGGGAGACAGGCGGAGCGAGCGAGACCGGCATAGGGAAAGCGAGAGATAGCGCTATTGCTTAAAACGCAGAAGAGGGGGTCTGCACTGTGGTCAACGTAGTGTAGTCGTCTGTTGCACCTTGCGCCGTGCAATGCACCGGTGCATGCGCTCTGAGAGGCCCTGCACTAGTATTACCACCAATCCTTCACCACCCAGACCAAAAATTTTCTGTTCTCAATGCTTCAATTTATCCATTCTTAGTCTACACTTTCCAGACAATTCCTATGAAAAATATTCCCCTCAAGTTTCTTTAAGATGCCGACAAGAAGATCTAATGCATACTTACAAATCTTAGGTCTTCCTATTAACAAACCTGACGCCATAATTTAAAAACGAAACGAAACAAACCCCATCGCATTAGAGCCCTGACGGGCCTTGGCCTACCAAGCGACCGCTGGCCATCGCGAGGGCCTGCAGATGACGAGGTGATACAGGGTCAGTGAGACGAATCATCTCGTCCAGTTATTGTTGGTTTTCTTAAGGCGAGTGATGACAAATGTTGAACGTATACAATTTACAACTTATCAAAACCAAATTTAAAACGCATGCACATATTAATAAGATTTAGCCCCACGAAGAACTTGAAGTTGATTTAGTTAATTGGTTATAAAGTTATTGACAAATAATTTTTATGGAAAGTGCTCCCTTTTTTTTAGAATTTGTTTTACGTCGCACCGACACAGATATGTTTTATAGCGACAATGGGACAGGAAAGGGCTAGGAGTGGGAAGGAATCGGCCGTGGCCTTAATTAAGGCACAGCCCGAGCATTTGCCTGGTGCGAAATGGGATACCACGGAAAACTATATTCAGGGCTGTCGACAGTGGGGTCTACCCCACTATCTCCCGGATACAAGTTCACAGCTGCTCACTCCTGACCGCACGGCCAACTCGCCCGAAAATTCTCCTTGTGGCACAGTTTTAATTTCTTATTAGCTATAATTTGGCAGACTTATCAAAAATACTCGAATATTTAAGAACAACTCCGGGTTTTACAGCCTTGCATAAACTATTGGAGACATATATTTTTTTCAATTGTTCACTTTTCATTATTCGTTCAGTAGGCAAACATCTAGCTTCATACTCTTTCAGGAGCAAAATATGAAGGTAATATTCATCTGATGAAAAATTGCAGAACTACTTTTATTTCCTGTACATATTCAAATATTCTCTGAAAATTCAGGTGATTTGAATGTCAAGCCTACCAAGGAAGTGGACGAAGAGGAAAAGAGAGTGTACAATCCATTCTCTGCATGCCAAATCACGAGTGCACCGAAATTGAGGTAGTGAATGAAATGTGCAATTTATTTGAATTTGAAACGAACTATGTTATGGCAGAATCGCGAATGTCGACCTTTTTTATTTGCGAGAAATTGCAAATACTTTTCTTGCGAAAACGTGTGATTTGTTTTATCCAAAATCCTGTAAAGAAACGAATGTTGCACTTTAGTGTAATTGCGTTCAATATTTGTTTATATGAAGGGTCGAATTGTTGGTATCAGCTAAAAGCGTGGATGTGACAAAACAATAAAAGCCAATATTAGCAGGCTCGGCGATGACGATTAAGCAAAATTCACTTCCACAGATAATATTTCAAATACTATACTAGACTTAACTAAAGTTGGCGTCTGACAGGTAAGGTTGGAGGGAGGAGCACTGCACGTGCCATTTCACGATGTTGCCACGTTCCAGCATTCCTTTCTATATGCTCTTACCCCTCGCTTCCGGCTCACTTGTTCCCTCCTTCATTCTGACCGCTGTAATCTGTTGTGGACTACCTGGCCAGGCGGTGTCGTCCCATTTGCGATCACTCTTATACAAACAATCAGGTTTTTATCAGTGACAGTGACAGGTTTGGCAACTCCCAACAAGGCGAGCTGCCCTGAAGTTTTATCTCCATGGCAACCGCAGTCGCCCCACCCTCGTTTTCATGGCAACCACACAACCAGTCCCTTTATCCCGCCTCGGCAGGTAGTAAACGGACCTCCCTCTAAGAAATGTCAGGCGCCAACTCTTATTATTAGCAGTATAGTGTGACCCACAACAGGAAGAGAAACATAGTTCGAAATTCTGAATTCTAAATTGACTTGAAAAATTAAAATTCGTTTTTCTAAAAACTAACAAAATGCACATTGGTGGTTCTGGTACAGGTGGAACGATATATGTATTAACTGTTACTTCTTCATTAATTATTCCGGTGCAGAGAAGTACTGGAGAACTTGGGAGTATTTCTTCTGACAATCACACTTAATATCTTACTTCCAGGAGATTTTCCGCTGACATATTTTATTGCAAGATAGAAACACTAACAATCGCATTAATTCTCGATTTGTGGGCCAAGAAAGCACCGGCGGAGCACATCAAACAGCTCCTTACTATTCAGTGCGAGCTGATGATTGTTCGAGAACAGGTGATAGATAAACTAAACGTGATCCGTTACTCACTTTCTCTTGAACTAGTAGAGAATAAAAAATGTGAAATTCACTGCATCGTGACATTTGCAAGCAATGTTACGCAATCACCAGAAATAATATAACAAATATAACAAAGGATCAAGCCTAATTCATTTGAATATTTCTAATTCGATGTCGTGAATAATTCGAATTTTGTACGCAATCGTTTGAAATTCGAATACAACGAAATGGTGTCCAACTCCATTGCTAAATGGTTAGCGTGCTCACCTTTGGTCACAGGGGTCTAGGGTTCGATTTCCGGCAGGATCGGGTTAATTTCTTTGGCTCGAGGGCTGTGTGTATGTGCCATGTTCATCATCATTCATCCCCATCACGATGTGCAGGTCGCCTACGGGATTCAAATCAAAAGGCCTGCACCTGGCGAGCCGAACTTATCCTCGGACACTCCCGGCACTAAAAGCCGTACGCAATGGTAAAAGGGCACTCGAACATTTTCTTCGCTACACGAAAAAGCATAGAATTATGGGTAAATTTTCGGGCTTAGAAGACGGGAAAGCGAGTACAGATTCTGTGGATGTTCCCCTATTAGTATCCACTTACGACATTCAGGGGGTAGAGATAAGGATCCTTTGACTCCACCCGCCGGTATCTACAAAAGCATGGTAAGGCTAATGAATTGTGAGAAAATGAAAGACTTTCTAGACCTGATAGATATATTATTTATTTATTTATTTATTTATTTATTTATTTATTTATTTATTTATTTATTTATTTATTTATTTATTTATTTATTTATTTATTTATTTATTTATTTATTTATTTATGATCCATTCAACCTCCTATGGGTTACGATTACACAGTTGACTGTTGATGTTCTTTCTTTTTACGCAAATATTCCTTCATTCTCTGGCTCGCTTTTGCTCGTTACTCATCCGAGAACACCCTTCTTGTTCTTCTGGATTTATGTACGAACAGATCCGCCACCTCCGCAATTTTCCTTTTTTGAACGCTGTTCTGTTTGTAGTCTCTCCCTCCTCATTGCCACATAAAGATCCCGATGAACTTATTTCAGCCATGGTACTTGGGTTTCTCTTCCTTCCTGGAAAATGAGGATCTTATTTGCTAGGCGTTCCGGTCCCATTATTCTCAGGTCTCCATAGAAAGTCAGTCACCTTTTTCTTATCGGGGTTAAAATGTTCTCGCATTTTTCATACAGCTCTTGATTTGATCTCAAACGGAAGGTAAATTCATTTCCTGATGCTTTCTAGGTCCCAGAATTTTGCACACTATTTTATACTTTGGTAATCCCCTTTCTGGAAATTGTCTCTGCTGCATAGAGGTATTCAGGTTTCACCACGGTATTGTAGTGTCTGAGTTTGGCTTGATAGAAGAGGGATTTCCTGGCATAGTCTGAATGCAATCTCCAACTTCTTCAATAGCTGTATTCTCATTGTTGTTAGGAGTCAGAATCTCCCCTAGGTATTTGTACTATTATTATTAGTATCGAATTCTCCCAATATTAGAAGATGTTAAGCATATAACTTAATCAATTCTTCTGAGGGTGGTTCTTGCTCCAACAGGCTTTCATTCTTTCCGAGAAGGCTTGTGTACGTTCTGACGACCACTTTGGTCTGTACTGCTATTGTTGTGGTTGCTCTCATGTAGCTTCCCAATTGTGTACTTTGTGTCTAAAGATGTCTCTTTCTAGAAGGTCTGTTGAACATATGTTTGCATTTTTGAGGTCCTTTCGAAGTTCGTTAAGCCACGGTGTTGAGTTCTTAAGTGAGGTTACATAATCTATTATCCTTTTTGTCAATCGATTTTCTGGTAATCTAGTCAGATGGCCGAAGAATTTCATTCGTCTTTTCCTAATGTCAGTTTCGATGTTTGAGAACCTTTCTGTTGTTTTGATTGATTGTAACCTGTAACCGTCTTGGGTGTGTCTTGCTCCTAAGATTTTTCTAATGATCTTCCTCCCTTCCTTTCTGATTTCTTCAAATTCTTGCTTTCTGTTGAGTAGCAGTGTTTCACTTGCGTAAAGGACTGTTGGTTTTATGACTCTGTTGCAAAATCGAATGTCTGTATGTCTTGGCATGTATTATTATTATTATTATTATTATTATTATTATTATTATTATTATTATTTAAATTCATTTCTTCATACTTTGTTGTTTTCTCTTCCGCTGTCCTCGGACCACTTCGCACCAGGCTACTTGTTCAATCTTCCTTGGAATCCTTTCATACTTTCTCCCCTCTTTATAAAAATGTCTCTGTCCATAGTTTCTTCTTCTCTTATATTATTTCTTTCTAAATCTTTCTTTAATTCTTGAATCCAGCTAGTTGTTGCCTTTTTGTCCCAGAGGTACTTGAAAATCCTTTTTGTTAATCTGGAATCATCCATTCTGTAGATATGTCCGAAAAATTGCAATCTCCTTTTTCTTATGGTTTCTGTTATGTTTTCTATGTTACTGTATGTTTCATCATTAGATCTTAATTTCCAGAATTCTGTTATTATCATAGAAGATCGTGTAGCCTTTAGCAGAGAAGTACTACAAAAGACGTAAAATTAAGCTGTTTCCTCGGCTGTGCTGAAAGTTGAAGGGCTAAACCGCCTGCAAAGGTTTTAAATTATAAGTCTTGGATAGCTCTGTCAAACTAAAAAATTTAAAAAATTAGAAAATCACTTCCGGGCTAAATACAATTCCGAAAACAGCCTAATTCGCTCGTTTCTTTACTCGTTTTCATTTTGATTCAAATCCCAGCCAAATTAACTTATTTACGTAATTCTTCCTGTAATGTGTTGGTTGGTTCAATACCCTCAGACCTGTTTTTGATTTTGCTTAAGTGAACAGAATAGAACAGGCCAGGAGGCAATTTTTTTAGCATGAAACAGCTATTTACAAAATCGGACCTAAGTGTGCAATTAAGAATGCGAATGATTCGGTGCTATGTATTCTCCATTTTCCTCTTTGGATGTGAAAGCTGGACCCTTGACCAAAATCTACAAAAAAGAATTGATGCTTTTGAAATGTATCTATATCGCCGCCTACTCCGAATACCATGGGTGCTGAAAGTTTCAACGAAGTCCTTCATCGCATGAAGAAACAAAAAGAACTCTTACTTACTGTTAAAAAGGAGAAACCCAATATCTACGGCGCATTATGAGAGGCGAGAAGTACCAGCTATTACAACTCATCATTGAAGGTAAAATATAGGGGAAGAGGTCTGTTGGCAGGAGGAAGAATTCATGGCTGAAGGACATCCGAAGATGGCACAACTGCACTTCAGAAGATGCTTTCCATGCTGCAACATCACGTCCAGAGCTGGCTATGTGGACCGCCAACCTCCGCTAGGAGAAGGCGCCTCAAGAAGAACAATGCACTGACTCACATTAGCGCTCGTAGTGGTACAAAAAGCAAACTGCTAATCTAATCGACCAGATAACGATGATTTAGAAAAGGATTGTAATTTTAGGAATAAAGAACATATTCTTTTTTTGCTAAGGGCTTTACGTCGCACCGACACAGATAGGTCTTATGGCGACAATGGGATAGGAAAGGCCTAGGAGTTGGAAGGAAGCGGCCGTGGCCTTAATTAAGGTACAGCCCCAGCATTTGCCTGGTGTGAAAATGGGAAACCACGGAAAACCATCTTCAGGGCTGCCGATAGTGGGATTCGAACCTACTATCTCCCGGATGCAAGCTCACAGCCGCGCGCCTCTACGCGCACGGCCAACTCGCCCGGTGGGAACATATTCTCATCATTTATTAAGTTTTGTTCATCTAAAATTCGTAGCTCATATGCCTGGGATATTTTCAACAATGAGTTGTTTGCCTGAAGGGAGGAACTGTGGATTTTGTTTTACATAATGACATTACGTCACACCGACACAGATAGGTATTATGGCGACGACGGAACAGGAAGGTAAGGAAGCGGCCGTGGCCTTAATTAAGATACAGCCTCAGGATTTTGCTGGTGTGAAAATGGGAAACCACTGAAAACCATCTTAAGTGCCGCCGTCAGTGGTATCGAAACCTACGTGATCCCGAATACAAGCTCACAACTGCGTGCCAACTCGCACGATGTTTCAAGCAAAACTGTTGAGAAATTGTTTTCTTGTTTCCAGCTACACATTTCTTGATGTTAACAGACTTCTTTAAAAAATGTGTGCTTGGCTTGGGTTATTCTGCACTAATTCTTCCATCCGATGTTACAGAGCTCGTCAGGTAACCTGCATTAGCCACGCTTGTGCGATCTGTTCTCCACCTCTCGAGCACATCATTATTTTCCTCTTTATCTCCATGTTGGAGTTATTCTTTCGTATATTTTAGTGCGTCTTTTATCTTCTCTTCATCATTTCCCAGCAAAGCAATGCCATATACAGAAGCGATTCTCTTGTGGTACGTTTCGCTCACCATTATAGCGCTCGTGCTTGCTTCTGAGAATTCTTGCTTAGCATGCTCCATGTACAAGTGGAACAATTAATTGATTATTCAACCATTTTTCATTGAAACCTGGCTGATGTGAGGTTCTTTATAACATTCCTCAAGGTGAGGTGCATACTGATTGGGTCGAAAGCAGTAATCGCAGCAATCTAGAAATGAGAAGACAAGAAGGAATGTGAGATCTTTAACTAATTGGTATTCAAGGTGAAATGTTTGCACGTATTGTGGTAGAAGAGAGTACGTTCTTTGCTGGAGAATGAGATGGATGTCAACCAATGCGGATTTAACCCAGCAAAGTCCTAACTGCTGAGTAGGGCAAGTATGAGGAAAATTAGCCACACAATTAGACAGTTTTTCAACGTCTTCTGTACGGTCCGTACGGATATGACCTTGCATTGAAAAGATGGTATATGGCTCAGTAACTCAGCATTGGTTTCCCAAGCTCTAGGTGGTGAGGTTGATCCTCGCTCTGGCCGGTGGCATTTCAAGATTTTGAACTAGTCTTCAAGGTATTCGAACTAGTCTCGCGTCGGTAGATTTACCGGCCGCAGAACAACTCAAATGGGAAAAATTCCGGTATCTCGGCGTTTCCGAAAACTGTAAAAGTACAATTCTCTGCCAAGTGATAATACTCACAAGGAATATAAGATGTTTTTCTGATTCATTTTGGAATATATAGCATACGCGGACTGGTGAAATATTGCACTTCCTCCGTTGTATGAATAGTTGAGATGGTTTAGACTACAGTAAATTTCCTTTGACAAAAACAATCTTATAGTCACCAATTTTCTTCACACTAAAACTAATTAGAGTATAAGTACTTTGTGAAGTCAGCCTTAGCTGCAATCGCCTGAAATGCGTTTTCTTGTCAGTTCTTGGCCTTCTCTAGGCCTCATGTACTCTTTCTATGAGCATATTCTAATTTGTTAGAACTCCTTTTGTCTTAATGTATTTCCTCTATGTCATCCAAATGTTTTTCATTGGATTCAAGTCAAGAGAACTTGTTGGCCAGTCTTCCTGATTCTATGAGATAGCTGTAACAGATTATGCCTTTTGTCACGGTGCAACTTCAAGTATGACTCTATAATCTTTAAGATGCAGGTTAGTTACTCAAAATTACCTCGTGATGATCCTTCTGCATTATTCCTTGAACAACATACATACGTCTTTAAGAATGCAGTACCTACCAGTGAGTATAATCATTTGGGAGATCACTGTAGATAGTGGAAAGTGAGACCGATATTCGTTATGCCCAACTAAGAAGCGCGTTTGAACTTTCTTAATACATTGGTTTTTCGTTTCTCCCAAATATCTCTTGATTCGTTCACTGAGTTTTTATGGCCATCCCGTGTATTTTCTTCCAGGCTCCTCTGCAAATTCATGTTTGCTTACTAAGCTGCTAAGTTTTGTTTAATTTGAATGGTTTCCTCGGTAATACAAATTTCTTTTAGATATTAGTTTATTTCCACTAACCCACTGTTGCGGATTATTCAGGGATAGTACTGGGTTCAGTAGTTTCTTTGCCAATCTGTTATTATGCATTCTGTGTAGGTCACAGTTTATTTTTAATCGCCTTTTTCTCAATGTGCCTGTGATCTTTTTCTGTGACTTGATACATTTCCTGCGGTTTCTTTCTCACCCAAATTCCATATTCCTATTTTTGTCGTAGGATTCTTCTGAAAATTATCTCCTCCTGTTTCTCGTTGTCTTACTTGTGATCTGCCGCCATTGATAAGGGTTTCGGATGCAAAAAGTGCCTCTGGTTTAAATAATAATAATAATAATAATAATAATAATAATAATAATAATAATAATAATAATAATAATAATAATAATAATATTGGCTTTACGTCCGACTAACTACTTTTACGGTTTTTGGAGACAACGAGGTGCCGGAATTTAGTCTTGGAGTTATTTTACATGCCAGTAAATCTACCGACACGAGGCTGACGTATTTGAGAACATTCAGATACCACCGGACTGATCCAGGATCGAACCTGCAGAGTTGGGTCAGAAGCCCAGCGCCTCAACCGTCTGAGCCACTCAGTCCGGCTACCTCTGGTTTGATGACTCTTACTGTTTAGTAATTTTGCATGTTTTGATACAGATTTTGTTGTTGCATCTGTTCCAAGTTATTTTGTAAGCTCTTTGCATTGCGGTTCTTAAATGTTTCGATTCCTAATATTTTTTGCCCTAGGAGCTATTACTAGGAGCTGCTGTGAGTATCAAAGGCGAGAGGCTCGATTGTGTTGTAAGAGAAAGTTCACCTCACCTGAGCCATGACCTCGACAGTCCGCGCCCCCGCAGCAAGGTCGTGTCTCGCAACTCAATGTTACAGGTGCACCGGTTAGAATAGTCATTCACATTGAACTGTCTCAGGAATTTAATGGTACCTGACAGGGACCTATACAGTTGACGTAGGGTGGCACCAGAGTGGCACTTCTTCAGGTCGTTTACAGTGACTTACCGATTTAGTAGCAGGAGAGTGGCACATCTTCAGGCAGTTTAGAGTGACTCATTGATTTAATAGCACCAGAGTGGCACTTCTTCAGGACGTGTAGAGTGTTTCATCGATTTAATAGCATCAGACTGGCACTTCTTCAGGCCGTGAAGAGTGACTTATGGATTTAATAACACCAGGGTAGCACTTCGTCAGGCTGTACTGAGTGCATTTCGGATTTAATAACACCAGAGTGGCACTTCTTCAGGACGTGTAAAGTGACTCATCGATTTAATAGCACCAGGGAGGCACTTCGACAGGCCGTGTAGAGTGACTCATTGATTTGATAGCAGCAGAGTGGCACCTCTTTAGGCCGGATTGAGTGACTTACCGATTTAATAGTACCACAGTGGCACTTCTTCAGGCCGTGTAGAGTGACTCATTGATTTAATAGCACCAGAGTTGCACTTCTTCAGGTCGTATTTTCTATTAGAAAGACATGTGAACTTGATGAAACCAAGAATGCACTTCTATAGATCGTGACATATGCGGTGTATTGGAGTGTCCGGTGAACTTCTAGAAGTTTTTTTTATTGCTGATCATTTACAGGTGCATGATTAGTCAACGAATTGAACGAAATAGTCATTCATTGATATTTAAGTGAACGGTAAGCTTTCCAATACCTGCCATTGTATTTCGGAGTACTAAAGTGCCAATTTTCAGACATAAACTGAGCGAAACTTTGTATTCCTAGATCAATTAATTTCAATTATTACTTAAAAACATGCAATGTTATGGTCCTTAAAACTGGTCACCTATTGGAACACATATTCTTAAAAGGCAAATAATGTACAGAAAATAACATTACAAATCTAGCCTCATCAATTAGAATTTTTGCTGAGGCAATCTTGTAAACTACAATACATTCAGAGAGGATCCGAAGGTGCCAGACTCATTCGCTGGCGAAACGCCTAGCCAAACTGAATGCCCGTGCTGGAAACTCGACTGTGAGAGACCTCCATTATTTCATGAATATGTACTGTCTTGAAGTCACTCTATGAACTTCTTCCATCTCCAAAATTCCACCCGACATCAATCCTGCAATCTTGAACTCCAGAAGCTAACACGCGAAGTATTTGCCCGCTGGTCCCTGCATCCAGTAGCTCATTTGGTAACAATCTAACACATCATTCCACAGACCTGTTTTACATTCGGTTTACGCTCACATCATCATCATTACTATTCGTAAGAGCTGTCGGCATGAACTGGGAAGTGTCATCTCTGACCACTGTTCCTTCCTGTTCTCTAACATTCTTCTGCTGCTCAGGTAATTATTTTACAACCTAATAAAGTTCTGGCACGTACCGGCACCAACGTGACTCAAACCCTCGCCAACCTCGTGCACAAGCGAAAGTCTCTTCTTCGTACGTTTCTTCTCGTAGAAATGAGCTGAACATCTCATGCCAGGTGGTTTCTTTGCTATCCTGAGGCCAGGTGTGTAAATAATAAGCTGCAGACTACTAATAATATAAGTCAACACCAGCTCGTAATTAGGAATACTTTGACTCATTATGAATGTAAACAAGATACACGTGAGGCTTGCCGCAGACTACGCCACATTCATTTAGTAATGTGTTAACACCAGATCGCCGCAATTATGCCAAAATATATCTTCAGGGTCAAAACCCTCTAAGATGTGAACACTGTTTCCTCAAGATATACCACAGTCTCTGACGTTATACCGGATGGTTCACCAGCCCCTTGGGATTTAATTTTTCTTTCTTTCTTTCTTTCGTTTATTTTTAAAAATTTTTACTATTTGCTTTATATCACACCGACACGGTAGTTCTTATGTCGACGATGGAATAGGGAGTGGAGTGGGAGAAAAGCGGCCGTGGCCTTAATTAAGGTACGGCGCCAGCATTTTCCTTGTGTGAAGATGGGAAAGCACGGAAAACCATATTCAGGGCTTCCGACAGTGGAGTGCTCACATCTGCGCAACCCTAATCGCACGACCAGCTCGCTGGGTAGATTTAGTTTTATCCAACCCGCCGCTTTTACTATAATTCTGAAATACACTCATGTTCATAAAACCAGAACACCTTGAAATACTAGAGATAGGAAGTTCATATTCACAGGACTTGTGCATTAATATGTTCTCAAGGAATGATTACCATTTAAACCATGTCTACCCTCAGGTTCAAGGTCTACGTCAATATCTCGGCGCACCGCCACCGACTGGTAAAATGTGCCTGCGGCTCTCGTTGTCGCTATAAACAGAAGATCAGTATGACTTGAACAGACGTGCAGGATGCCTCGCAGACGTATGCGGGAACCATCGTCGAATGAGGGAGTTTGAAAGAGGGCGCATTATTGACATAAGAGAAGGTGATGCATTCATCCGAAAAATTGCTGCTCGTGTGGGACGAAGTGTGTGGGCAGTGCAACGGGTGTGTACAGAATGGTTCACAGAAGGCCGTAGAACGCGACGACATGGGTCTGGTCGCACCACCCAGACCATCCTCCGTGAACTTCGACACTTCATCCGAATGGCATTGCAGGACAGATCTGCGTCCTCCTCGGTTCTGGCGCAACAGTGGAACAGTGTAACACATCGTACACTATCAGGAGTGACAGTCCGTCACCTTTTATTACGGTGTGGGTTACCGGCTTGTCGTCCACTTCTCCGCCTACCTCTGAAGTTATCCGGTAAACTCTTCCATTCCCCTGCGGCCGACGCAGAAAATTCTTAACCGAAAACGTTTTACACCACGCGTCCAGTACATCCTCTGGCTATGTTGATCCTTCCTCCCATTTATCCAGAGGGTACTTGTCTTCTCTTCTTGGTGGTTTGCTCTGGAATCTCGTTTGTGTAAGCATCGTACTGACAGATGTCCGGTCTTTTAAATCTCTTTCTGTTCCTCCCAGTTTCTGCAGATCTTTGCTTACTTCCATCAATCATGGTGACTGGAACTTGTATATTATTTGATGCCTGACGCCATCATACTCCTTCCTACAATGTGGACTGGACATTCAATAGAAACCACTCACACTCCTAAACCCACTAAAACAACGCATAGCAATTTATTTTAAGCTCACAGTCTGATATTTATAACATTTTCTTCGCTTCCTGTTTAACGTCGCACAAACACATCAAAGGATTTTGACGACGGAAGGATGGGAAAGGGCCTTGCTTAGGAAGGAGGAGGCCGTGGTTGTCATCAAGATAAAGCCCAGCATAAGGGTAGTGTGAAAATGGGTAACCATGGTAAACCATCTTCAGGGCTGCCGACGGTGGGATTCGAATCCACTATTTCGTGAATACAAGCTCACAACTGCGCTACCCTAATGCAAGTGCAACTCACTCGGTATTTATAAAACTAGTGAATGTGTACGTCGAGCAAGAACTTTAAGAAAAACTGAAAGCAGATAATTGCAGGCACAGAACTATAGAAACAAGTACAGTTAAAGTACAACTTTTTGCCTTGACTTTCTATAAGATGTCACTTCTTTCAAAAGATTCCTCCAACAATAGACTTTATTTATTAGTAAGTTACTAGAGGACCCATGATAGGTCAGATAACTCCTCTTCATATGCCTCTCGCAGTCATATCGCTTTGCCTTCTTTTTTCGATAGTTTGATGGACATTTATACCGGTAATGTAGTTCATAACACTTTTTTACATACAATACTCTCTGTGCATCGTATATGAATCTTAAGATTTTCAAACAATCTTGCCCAAGGTATTTTGCAACATACAATATTGGCCGTGGCTGAATACTGGTTCCGGTAAGTAGACTACCCACTTTTTTCAAGAGTTTGTCCTGCGCTTTATTAATGGCCGTACAGAAGGCTAGTCGACTTGATACCTTACCGTCTATACGTACGTGGATTATTTTTTCTCTTAGCAGCATGTAAGTTATTAGGAATGCTCTGTTATCTGTTGAGTATATTCAGAAGCTGCGGAAGGTCTGAGAATCAAAGAGTCTCTATAGCTCATTCCATGTTAAGAAAACAGTATTGATCTTATGACAACAGGGTTGCCATATCGAACGGCTCTGCTCACGGGAAAACGGCGGCACGTAAATATGAGAAATTCAGTATTTAAGTTCAAGACAAAAAGCGGAACTAACTAAGCTAAAAATTATCTTTATGAACTAAAGGGGACTTGGGGTTTACAGAGGCTACTTTTGGTTTGCACAGAATCAGAGGTCAGAGGTAAACTATGGCACATAAATAAACTCTCAGCATTGAAGTTTAAAGCAAATTGAAGGAGAAAATAGACAATTCTTATGGGCTCAAGAGGCGAAGGATGAATTTAATTGCATTTAATAAATTTCCCCAGGCAATAAATCCTAGAAAAATGACGCAACACAAAAATACTGTAGATGACTCTACAAAAGATCACAGTATTAATGTTAAAGAAGGAAATCACACACGTAGGCTTATCGTGTAACTCTGTAAATAACATCACTACAGAAGTGAGCTGCCGGCGATACACAGAGTGAGGGACTACACGAGGCTTGTGCCAGAGCAACACAGAAAAGGAAGGCAACGAAGCGATGGCTGTTCCCGCTATTGTGCTTCCCCCCTACAAATGTATTTATCAAAAAAGAACATGTTATGTAGTTATTTTAATAACTCAAGAGCAAAAATGCTTCATCTTTTTTATCTTTCATAATAAATTACAAAATACAGTATAATACCTCTTAATCACGGGGAATTATGGGCGTTACACAAGGGGTGTGTTCACTCCTTGTAGGTCCATAAGAGCAATACTGTTTTGTTAACGTGGAATGAGCTATAGTAGAGAATAGTATTCTTCCATTATCAGAGGAAGCGTATACAGTCTGGCTTCACAGGTAGTAATCAAACATGGCTGCATGCAATAGCATTAGTAAGGATGAAAATCACATACATCAGAATATTAATGATAAACCTGCTAAGTAGAGAATGTTTAGCGGGTTAGGGTAAGCCTCCCCCTGCAATTATTGGAGTGATCATTTTATGATCTGATTTCATGATTACCCAAAGTTGGCTGAACTTAGACACCTATCAATGTCTCATGATTCACCGGAAGGTAACTCCGAACAGAATAAAATAGAAATGAAGCAAAACGGTCCAGTAGACCGGACGGACGGATTTACCAAAGCTGTTTTCAGTAAACACTTTAAATATACAGATAAATAAATGTATATTAAATATCGACGAATGTTGAAGGCCAGCCTATAACCACACCATATGAGAATTTGATTTCTGAATTTTGCCAGTTTGCATTCACAAAATGTGCGAGGGGAAATTATGCCCGTGAGGTTTTCATCTGCAGTCATACTAAAAAGGAAATCTTATTTCCTTGACAACGGGTGGCGCTAACACATTGTGGCGTTGTAAAAATTTACTGATCTGAATGCCACTATAACATTGCCCCAAGAGGTCAAGTGATACAAATGCGGTGACTCTTAAGTAAAGGGATTCGAAACGCGTCGCGCCGGCAAGAATACAAACACTGAGGCGCACTATTTTAATTTTCCATTCAGGGTTGTCACCCAGTTGGTAGACTCCCTATCAATTGTTTACCTAGCTTTCCCTTTAATTATTTCAAAGAAATTGGTAAAGAATTGATAAATTATTCAATGCCTAATTCGTCTTCCCATAAACGAATATTTGTCCCGATTCGTCCTCTTGAATTCCAACTTTATCTTCATATTATGATCTCCCATACTTTTAAAATCTCCATTGGAAATTATTTGTCTATCCGTTGTCCATCTACAGTATGTGTATCAAGCAGAATATCTGTCTGTCCGTCCGTCAGCTCGTTTCCTTTCTCCCAAGTCTTCCCAGCCCAAACTTTGCAACATTTTTGTAAACGCTACTCTTTTGTCGGAAATCACCCAGAACAAATCGAGCTGCTATTCTTTGGATTTTGTCAAGTTCTTGAATCAAGTAATCCTGGTGAGGGTCCCATACACTGGAATCATACTCTAGTTTGGGGTCTTGCCAGAGACTTATATGCTCTCTCCTTTACATCCTAACTACAATCCCTAAATACCCTCATAACCATGTGCAGAGATCTGTATCCTTCATTTACAATCATATTTATGTTATTACCCCAATGTCCGGCTCGCTGGCTGAACGGTCAGCGTACTGGCCTTCGGTTCAGAGGGTCCCGGGTTCGATTCCCGGCCGGGTTGGGGATTTTAACCTTAATTGGTTAATTCCAATGGCACGGGGGTTGGGTGTATGTGTTGTCTTCATCATCATTTCATCCTCATCACGACGCGCAGGTCACCTACGGGTGTCAAATAGAAAGACCTACACCTGGCGAGCCGAACCCGTCCTGGGATATCCCGGCACTAAAATCCATACATTTCATTTACCCCAATGAAAATCTTCCCTTATATTAACAGCTATATACTTACAATGATCCCCAAAAGGAACTTTCACCCCATCAACGCAGTAATAAAAACTGAGAGGAGTTTTCCTATTTGTGAAACTGACAAAATGACTTTTAACCCCATTTTTCATCATACCATTGACTACTGTCCATCTCACAACATTATCGAGATTATTTTACAGTTGCTCACAATCTTGTAACTTATTTATTACTCTGTACAGAATAACATCGTCTGCGAAAAGCCTTATCTCTGATTCCACTTCTTTACACATATCATTGATACGTATAAGAAAACGTAAAAGTCCAATAATACTACATTGAGGAATTTCGCTCTTAATTATTACAGGGTCAGATAAAGCTTCGCCTACTCTAATTCTCTGAGATCTATTTTCTAGAAATATAGCAATCCATTCAGTCACTCTTTTGTCAAGTCCAGTTGCACTCATTTTTGTCAGTATTCTCCCATGATCTACACTATCAAATGTCTTAGACAGATCAATCGCGATATAGCCCATTTGAGTTCCTGAATCCAGGATATCTGCTATATCTTGCTGGAATCCTACAAGTTGAGCTTCAGTGGATTAACCTTTCGAGCTGTTTCGAGCTGTCAGCGGAGAGATGGCGTGGAGTGACATTAGTAGACGAATTAGTTTGAGTGGTGTCTTTAAAAGTAGGAAAGATCACAATATGAAGATAAAGTTGGAATTCAAGAGGACAAATTGGGGCAAATATTCGTTTATAGGGAGGGGAGTTATGGATTGGAATAACTTACCAAGGGAGATGTTCAATAAATTTCCAATTTCTTTGCAATCATTTATGAAAAGAATAGGAAAACAACAGATAGGGAATCTGACATCTGGGCGACTGTCCTAAATGCAGATCAGTAGTGACTGATTGATTGATATACAAATCCATACCGTTCCACCAATCTGAACCAAATTTTGTATACTTACCCTTTAGGATAACCCTATATACAAGAAATGTTATCAGTTCTCTCCATTCCCTACATTTAGGCCCTTTGGTACATTAACATAGGCCATTGTAGGCGAAATATCGAATGTGTCATACAAGGACGAGACAAAGCCCATGACTCTCTGAGAAAAAAGCACTGTGGGGGTAATAATAATAATAATAATAATCGTATGGCCTCAGCTACCGTGTGCAGACATTTCAATTTGACGCCATCTGGCTGTCTGCTCGTCAATTTCGACGTTCCGTTTTTCTCTAGGCCCCTACTAGGTGGCAGACCGAGTAAACCGAAACTCTCTTGGGCGTCTATGGCTGAGATTTAATTAATTTTGTCGGGTAAACACCAAATGTGTCACCAGAGATCTTTTACATGCCGACATCGTACGACATGGAGTGTCGAATGGACTTTTTTCCGCCCTTCAAAAATCCGACTACCTCTGCCGGGTTTGAACCCGCTATCTTGGGATCCGGAGGCCGACACTCTACCGCTGATCCACAGAGGCAGCTGTGGGGGTAAGCCACCCCTAAGGCTGGAGCTTGGGAGCGGGTGGCATATAAAAATAATCGAAAACAGTGTCGCATCCAAAGTTCTCAGGGTCGCTGAGATGAATAGTGACACACTATATGTCGTTTAATTCCAATTTCAGCCGCTTCGGCACAGGGATGAGGAGGGGGTGGAAAAGAAAATATCCAAAATAACCGAGATTACGGATGAATGTGCGCATGTACCAGCATAACTCTCAACCAAACATAGTAAATATTGATGACTGTGGGGGCACGACTCCCCCAAACACCGTTGACACTCTGGGTGCAGATTAAGTAATATTTCATGCCCAGTCGGATTGGAGGTTGAGAAGGGGTGAAAAGGAATATACAAAATGGTCGAGTTTATGGATGTACAGTCGAACCTCGATATATCGAACCTCCAATACTCGAATTTTCAGTATCTCAAAGTAACTTAAATTTCCCGGCCATTTGTCCTATTCTTCACATTTATTTATTTCTCTATACTCAAAATTCGATTACACGAATTTCTCGATTTCTCGAAGCAAACGTTGCCTCCCTTGAAGCAAAAAATACTCTGTAACTCGAATTTTGTGCAGCATTAACTGTGCAAGCCAACGGCCGTAGCCGTGTTGAAACACCGGATCCCGTGAGATCTCCGAAGTTAAGCAACATTGGGCGTGGTCAGGAGTTGGATGGGTTGCCACGCGCTGTTGGCGGGGGGGTAAGGGAATGGAGCAGCGGAAAGGAACTGGCCACCCTACCGCACGTAAACTCCGGCTCAGGAGCACCTCTGCGGAGGTTCGGAACTGCCTTCGGGCAGAATAACCCTTACCTACCTTTAACTGTGCAATACGACATTTGTGGTTTGTGGGGAACAGTTAAAAAGTAAACAAAGGTTTACAGTGATGCTGAGAACTATATGACGGGAACCGAAAAACTGAAACTTCTACTGATCGGAAAATCGGTGAAGCCTCGCTGTTCCTCGGGTGTGAATTAATTTACCGGTCACGTACGAAAGCAACTCCCAAAGTCGCGGATGACAAGCTCCATCTCGGCTGCGTGGTATTGACGAGAGGTTTCATCGTGGGGAAGGAAACGTTAACTAGTAAGGATGTGTAATATGTTTAATGACTTATTCAGAAACCACGACATAGATCTCTCAATGTCCCTAACAGACTTCAAAAAATGTTTACTGATTTTATTTAGTGAATATACTTAAACAATCTTAACAAACAGTATCTTATAAAAAGAAAATAGAATTCATTACACTGACTCTTTGTCAATAACCCAAATGTAATTTAATTGTCTATAAACTCCGAGATATTTTTACACTCTTAATCATGCACCTGACCTGTTCACATATGTGTGTGCTTGTACATAAAGTTTTAGCTCTTCCTACTTATGTAATCAGGAGTCAGCAATTGCAGCACTATCTAATCCTGATCTGTATATAACCTATTGTAGTTTTTGTAATTTTTCCCTCTAAATTTGTTTATTATAATTTTTCAAAATTTGTTGTTAATTTTTCGTGATATTTTTTCTGTTTTGCAATGTGTATTATTGTACTATATTTTGTAGTGTCTGTTGTAATTGGAGTGCAACTCTGTTACAGACATATGTCATAAATAAACATTTGTTTCACAACTGTATGTACTGTATCCTGTCTTCTAAAAAGTTGCTATAATAAGGCTTATAACTAAAGTGATGCCGTAAAATAGAATTTTTCGTATATTTTTATATTTATTATTATAATATTTTGCATTTATTTAATTACTCAATTCAGAGGTAACTCTCGACTGTGCACAACATGAAATAAATGTCACATTTTGATGGACGATCAGAAAGAAGTACAATAGCAAATTACATATATTTTGAAGTTTTCAAATATGAACGATCCTCTATTTTCACGCAACACTGGCTTGTGACGGAAAAAGGACCGCTCAGCATCACAGGATGTTACTGGGCCATATTTGAAATACGTCAGGTCATCAGAGTTCAATTGAGGCTCACTATTCTTTCGCTTTATACGCATCTGTCTCTTTCTATACAGCTTACTCTCTTAATTCACATAAATATATTTCTAGGAAAATTAATTGTAAGGAATTACAAACAACAATTAGGAGATGTGAAAAATCCGTCTCTGAGACGACAGCAAGCAGGTATGCCAAATGAAATAAAAAGATAAAAAGTATGACAAAAACACGAAAATTCACTGGGAAATATGACAATAAGATGCAAAATTACTGGAAAATGACAAAAAAGTTAAGAGACAAAATATGACTTTATATTAAGAGAAGTGCTTTTCATGTTTGAATGGTCCGTACTTAACTGTGATTACAATAAAATAAAATAATTTATATGCCGATGGATCTACCAGCATGAGTCTGCGTATTTCTGCACCTTCAAATACCAACGAACGGAGCCGGAATCGAACTCTCCAGCATTCTATTTGACCTCCTGATTATTATTAAAAAAATAATTTAACTAATCTAAAACCAATTTTCCATACTATTCATGGCACCCTGCCTTAGCGTTTACTCGTATTCCCTTATCCCTCAGCCTCACCTTAATTAGCCTCTCTTGTTTTTTTTCACACCTTCCTTTCCAATTAACTCCGAACTATTTTCTATTTTCTTGCCTTCCTATTCTTGCTACCTTTCGCATAAATTATACAATACGTCCAAAACTTCGCACCGCAAATTGATTCACATATAATGTACTATATTACCTCTTCTATTTGTTTTCCTGCCCCATTTCTATTCCATTTAATTAACCCCTCCTCTTTCCTCCCCGTTACATTCCTCATTTCTTTCCAAAAATTTCCCCTGCCTTTCTTTTTATTCCTTTATCTTGCTTCCCGTCATATAAGTTATCCTGTTAGCAACGCAAGATGAGTCGCATATTACATATTTTCCTATATAATTTTTTTCTATTTTTTCCTCTTTTTCTATTACTATTTCACTGTCCGTCTCCATAGCTAAATGGTTAGCGTGCTGGCCTTTGGTCACAGGGGTCCCGGGTTCGATTCCCGGCTGGGTCGGGAATTTTAACCATCATTGGTTAATTTCGCCGGCACGGGGGCTGGGTGTATGTGTCGTCTTCATTATCATTTCATCCTCATCATGACGCGCAAGTCGCCTACGGGTGTCAAATCAAAAGACCTGCACCTGGTGAGCCGAACATGTCCTCGGACACTCTCGGCACTAAAAGCCATACGCCATTTCATTTTTTCATTACTATTTCACTAATTTGGCTTTTGTTACTATTTACAACTTTATTAATTTCATTTATTTCTGCTAATCTTCACGGTAATTTTTTAATTTTTAAAATTTTTTAACTTTCAAGCGCTACTTTCACTTTCAGTTTTTTAAAACATTAATCTCTTTGAATGACTTCTATTTACCATCTTTTTACATTGTTCACTGCGTGTTGTTTTCTCAGCACTATTACTACCGTTGATGATTTGCAGGTTTTAAAACTCCGCATCGTGTGATACGTAATTCTGAAGAATCTTCGTTATCCTTCAACGACAACTATATGCATTCATGTATGAATTTTTAAACATAATCTGAAACTCTGACCACCAGTGAGATCTTACCTGCAATACGTCCAACACATCCCGGCTTAACTGTATATAAACACCAAGAATCTTCAACGCACAAATTATATTTCTTGAATTCTTCCTTCAACAACCAAGTGCATCAATTTATGCATTTTATGCATTATCCAAAAATGTTTACAACAATTTTGACTTTTTCACTTTTATAGTGTCAAACCACTGTGTTTTCACGATTTTTTACTATTTCTATGAACTGTCAGATACATTGTGCAACTCGCGATTTGGCTGATGATGACCTTAAAAAAAGGTCGAAACTAGTTACAATAAACATTTCTTCCGTAATGTAACCCACATTACTTGAATTTGTATTGAAAAGATGGAAATATTTTACTCTTTAGTTTTTAATTTAATTGTAATGACTTGTAAAAATTGCACAATTTTAGTCACCGTAGAAAAATCATGCTTAACTTGTATTTTACATTGAAATAATATACATAAATAAAATATGACATGCCAAAAATACGGGCCCTTTGTTTACAGCCTCGTTAATGTAGTTATCCCAATGTAAAATATTTCCTTATGTAACACCCATCGATAGTCACGAATCTGTGAACGTCAGTATAGAGACTGCTGGTGTGAAAATCGGAGTCACCGATGGAACCCAACTCTCTACCGACTGAGCCAGCCATTCAGCGCGATATATAATAATAATAATAATAATAATAATAATAATAATAATAATAATAATAATAATAATAATAATAATAATAATAATAATAATCAAGATCTAGGCGATTGCTACACGAAACTACCGTATATTCATCATGAATAATCCAACAGTTGTCACAGACAACTGCCTCCGCTATTCCAGAACTACAGAGAGCATCCAGCACATCATCTCTGGCTGCCCACACTTGGCCAACACTGATTATAAGCATCGACATGATCAGGTAGCTAAAATCATTCACCACCGCCGAGTTAGCCATGCGGTTAGTGGCGTGCAGCTGTGAGCTCACATCCGGGAGATACTGGGTTCGAATACCACTGTCGGCAGCTCTGAAGATGGTTTTCCGTGGTTTCCCGTTTTCACACCAGGCAAATGCTGGGGTTGTACCTTAATTAAGGCCAAGGCCGCTTCCTTCCTATTCCTAGGCCTTTCATGTCCCGTCGTTGCCATAAAACCTATCTGTGTCGGTGCGACGTATAGCAAATATATATTTTAAAAAAATCATTCATCACGTTCACATTGGAAATACACACCTCGTCCCGTTCTCGAAACCTCTTCATACAAGCTTCTATGGGATCGAGAAGACATAACCGATGTCACGCTCAGCAACAATAGGTCATTATTCTAATCGTCAAACCAAAAATATCCGCATCCCTTATAGACATTGCTTGCCCAAACACCTCCAATCTGCAAACAACAATAGCCAGAAAATTCACAAAACTGGAAATAGAAATACAGCGGCTATGGAAACTTGAATCAGTCATCACAGTTCCAATAGTAATATCACGTACTGCTGTTATTCCGAAAAGTTTGCACAGCTCTCTGGCCGCATTAAACCTGCATCACCACCCGTACGTTGAACTACAGTACAGAAAGTCACCGTCCTGAGCACCTGCCACATTGTTCCATACCGCAGTTCCAGTAATACTGAATGACAGATTCCCAAAACGGGGACATAAAAAGTTGTTTAGGGACATCATCTGTGCACATTTTTTATATATATGTTATGATTATTTCTGTTATAAATATTTGTATGTAACTATATAGTTTCATAATCAAGAGGGTGACTCCTTGCTTACGCCAAGTCAGTCCATTATGTTACCGGCAGAAGCCGAGCGTTCCTTAACGGATGTAATAATAATAATAATAATAATAATAATAATAATAATAATAATAATAATAATAATAATAATAATAATAATAATAATAATAAGTGCTTTTTGTGTGTGGCGGTACGCAACGGTACGCAGTACCGCCACTTTTTCTTCGAAAGAAACAAAATGAAAGGATATTATCTACGTAAATAAAGTTTTGGGGGATCCGCTGTCTGTAATTTCGTTTGTTTTGACAATTTTTAGATATTTTTTTGTTTTGGGTCAGCTCAAGACCGTATCAGTGGTTTTTATTTTTCGTGTCTGTTTGTCTGTTCCACGAACACGGCGAAACGGCTGGGTAGATCTCGACCAAAATTCATATTTATAGTATTCTCGTCCCGGGGAAGGTTAATCAATGCACATCATTTAAAAGTTACTGAGTATACTGGGGGTTTATAGGAAAACCAGAACAGTTACCTTCCATTTTCTCTTATACTATTGACTTTCTGTTAATTCCGTGGGCTACGTGTGAAACATCCTTTCATTTTAAACGACTTTTGTTATGTACATAATTTCGCTTACTCCTCAAATGACGGAGAAAATTACTATTTTCTGCGGCTTTCAAGCTCTGCATTGAGTGACCGACAACGAACCTACCGGTTACCATGGCAACGTCTATGGCTGTTTGCCAGCAGGGAAGTAAAGCATGCCATTTTCGTCGTCATTTAAGTAAACTCGTGGTTGTTCCTTTGGTAGAAAGCAAGACAGACGTCAAGCTGTTATTCTGCGGGATATTTGCGCAATAACATTGGAGGTTGCAATCGTCTTCTAATAGAAATTAGGGGGCTGTTAATATTTGTTGAAAGGTACCGTGGACTGTAGCCCATTAATTCACACCGTAATGTGTTTTCTGGCATTTGGTATAATTTTTTCTGTATTTCTCTTCTACTTCTGTTTTCCGCTTTAATTCCTTGCCTCTCTAGGCTTAGATAATAACACCATAAGTCATCTTCTCATCTGTTTACCTAGGAATCCGTGCGCCTAAATTTCTCAATTTAGTGACGGACATTTCATTTTCCAATACATCCACTTGTTATTTATATGTTTGTCCTTTCCGGCTGTCCTCAGTTATAATACTATTTTATATTATTTTCAACTTTCTTAACTGTATTACTTTGTTCCTTAATTACTCCGTACGTATTCGAGTGCTAATCCCGAAACTTGGACACACTTTTCTTTGAGGAAAAGTTCCAAGCTGTTCAAATGTAGGCTATAACATTTTTCCCCAGAAAATATCGAAATGTGGTGGCAATTTTAATGACGTTTGCAGAACTTCGTTTCAGGTTATCTGCTGGCTAAACGGTACGTCATATCACAGAACATATAACACATTCGCCACTCAATTTGTATAGATTTTCAACTTTGGGACTATGACTTTTTGATGTATCTCGATTCTTTGTTCGTTACATAGCGCTGCATTTCTCGATTATAATCAAATCTCTTTAACTCGGTTGTGATTGTCATTAGGAAAAGGGGTGTTTATGATGAAAACTCTCCATCTCTATTATAAATGACAGTTGTCAAGTGGGCCTGCCGTTATGGTAGAAACTCCCGAACTCGATTGAGAATGGTAGTAGGAAACGTGGCCTGGGATTATCATCAAAACTTTCCCAATGCCCTCCCTACATTGGAAGCAACGTATGGCGTCTCCCATTTTTTGTTTCTCTGATAGCACTAAGGTGCATGCAATGTAATATATCCTACTCACTGCGCGTACAGTAATTTACGTAGAAATACGTGTACGTGGTAGAATACCGCAGCGAAACACGGGTATATTTGCTAGTTCAGAATATTCCTAATGTTTTCCATTTGAAGTGTTGGCTCATGGCTTGTTAGTCCGGTTTTGTTACGTTTCTGTGCATATAATGCGTACGAGTTTTGGTAACGTGTCGTTCTAAAATACTGTAATTAGAGGTCGGTTTTCTCACCCTTCTGCAAACGAATTGTTCTTTTCAAGGATGATCTAACTGTACCGGTATTGAACCAAGTGCCATTCTTTTTAAATTTTCCTGTGAATCAAGTCTCCCTTGTACTTAATCACCGGAAATTCACCAGAATTTGATCTTTGAGCACAGAAATCAAGCAGCCAACAATGATGATAGTCAGCCGGTCAGTGGGAAGATCTACTGATGAAGACCTCTCACTTTCCAGTAGTCTAAAATGTCACCGACTTGCCGTAGTAGCGGAATTTGACCCTGGAAAACCTTTAACACATGTAAGTACTTAATATACAGCCCCACATTGGCATAATGAATTACGAAGGATGAAATACAAGAAGTGGATTCAGAAGAAGGTAGGGAAAGTAAAGTGTGAGACTGCGTGGGAAGATAGGAAAGTAGAGTTGATAACTTTCTTCTTTGTAAGTGACCATTAAAAGTGCGTGTATAGAGTATTGATCATGAGATCTCTGAAAAGGAAACCGACCTCGTCAAAGGAATTCAGTGAGTAATCAATCTTTTTGTACATTCGAAGAATTCTTATCAAGAGAACCACCAGTCGTGCTTCAATTTATTGCATTGTGAATACTGATATGGATAAACTTGTGAGCTCTGCGGTGTTTTACTTTCTGTAAGTTAACATTCTGGGTATGCTAATATCAGGACAATCGGAAATCAATAATCAGAAGAAAATGATTACATAAGAAAGCCATTAACTTTACTTTCCTATCTTCCCACACACACACTTTACAAACGTGTACCTATCCTGATTTCCATCGACGTTAATACATACTTCTGAGGTAAGTACAGTTACAGTGGTTGAAAACATTATTAGATCATCATTTATAATCCAATATTTTTTATAATCGTAGAATAACTGAGCTAAATTGGCTTGGTTTCCCTCTATTTCTATCAGAAATGAAGCCAGTTGGTATTGTTGGAAAATGTGTGATTAGAAGTAAAACTATACGCCACTAACAATTAAACAACAGTGGACTGGCATAATCTGAAGGAAATAGCTATGAAGTACAAAATGAGTTAATGAATGCTGATGCAAGATACTGTATATTTCCACCCCTTTAACTCTTATGGACGGGGGTCATCAGAAAATTTGCGTAAGGAATTTAGCGTTACGGAAGTCACCGTAAGAAAATGTTTGAGGGAAGTGTAACCCGAAGAACCGTGCAGGCTGTGTATGGATGGATGCCCAGAGAATGTTACTTAGCAACAGGCTATGTCTTACGGCTGGTAGTCATCTGAAATTAGCAGCCGTTGATGGATGGCCATGGCTGGGAAGTATATTTATGATCATTTGATTTTTGCAAAGGGAAAAGTGGTTTCATTTCTCTTTTTCTAAATATGCTTGTATTGTAGCGCCATCATATGTCCTGAAATACAACTCGCTGAGAATTTACATCAATGCTGAAATATGTCTAGTAATATGGGCATGAACATGCCATACATAGATCATGTGTGTGTGTGTGTGTGTGTGTGTGTGTGTGTGTGTGTGTGTGTGTGTGTGTGTGTGGTGGTATGAGTTTGAGATTATTACCTCTTATTGTCTTATTCGTTGGACGGGGCCTTAACATAAGTATTATTGATAAAACTAAAAAAATAGGATAGTTACCCAGTTCTTTATCCATTCTTAATTTAATTACAATATATCATTTACTGAATATTGACGACAATGGGAGTCATATCAGCTTCCTCCTCTCCCAAGCATTGTCCTACAGATTGCTACTTTACTCGGTTCTAGTTATTGTTAAGTTTGTCATAGACGTTCATGTACACATTGTCCGGCTCCATGGCTAAATGGTTAATATTTGCCTTTGGCCACAGAAGTCCAGGGTTCGATTCCCAGCAGGGTCGAAAATTTTAACCATCATTGGTTAATTTTTCGGGCACGGGGGCTGGGTGTATATGTCATCTTCATCACCATTTCATCCTCATCACGACGCGCAGGTCGCCAACGGAGTCAAATAAAAATACCTGCGCCTGGCGAACCGAACCTGTCCTCGAATACTCTCGGCACTAAAAGCCATACGCCATTTCCATTTCATGATGTCTACACTGATAGTATCCTGCCGTCGTTGCCCTGGTCTACCATGTTGTCCAGGTTATGAAGAATTTCATAATTAATTTCGTTATGATTACACCTGTGATTTTTAGATAATAATGTGTTAAAATGGGAACTAATTCGGCTGACAGGAAGCGTCATTCAGCCCGCTCTTCCATAATGTAACGAGAGTAACAAATTCTACGAATTCTGATAGACCGAACCCCTAATATTTATAGAAACCTCATAGCATAATCGTTGTGGAGGCTAGTGTATACATGTTACTCGTTTCAGAAAATTTGCATTCTAACCTATACAGTTCTACGCCACTAATTATGATCAGAAAGTACGAGGCATGTTTTTTAAGTAAGAACCGTTTAGATATAGAAAAATTAATTATTTATTTTTTACATGTAAGACTGTAGCTTCAACTACTTCAAAACATAAGTTCCAAACATATAAAGGCACTTGTCGGGAAACCAGCTTCTGACTTCCATCCTCACAGAAATCGGCCGGCTGATATGCCAGCCACTGTAGCACGGTCGTTTTTAGGTCATCATCATCGTGCCGCTGACCTCCTAAATGCAGGAACAAGTGATAATCACCAGTCTTCAGTAATGACAGACGGTCGCCCACTACGCTTTTCGTCGTGACATTAGTACGGCATTCTTTAAATGCTCTAACCCATTTTCTTACCACTCCTTCGCTCATAGTGTGTTCTCCATACAATTCACTAACCTGCCGATAAATTTCAACAGCGTTCACGGTCTTTAAGATTTAGAAAACGAATCACAGCGCGTTCTTCCCACTCGGCGGGATCATTAATTGTCAGAGGGATTTTCAATACACACAAATAAACGTAAATACGGCTGAATGCTTCTGTAGTGGCGTTTGTAGCTAGCGTTCATGCTTTGAACGAAGACCGAAGCTCTGCAACGGACATTTTTAAACGGTACTTAGGCTATTTAGAAACCTGCTTCGTAAATACCAGTAGATTTTTCTAACCGATCAATCTTATTCGACTGCCAAAAGTTTAGAAGCCAACAGCAAAGATACAAAGTTCCAAAATTCTTGCCCACATTTCAAAATTCTACTACATCACAGGGAAGCTTCCAAGATGTAACGAACGTTATGAAATGTCCAAATACTAAATCGTCTATCGTTTAAGGTCTTACTTTCAACTGGTACGACAAATGGATGACGAGGAATAAGGCATCGGAAAAATTTATCAAGGGAAATATTCTATAAATTTCCAAGTTATTCGAAAACATTTAAGAAAATGCTATGTACACAAGAGATAGGGAATCTACGATCTGAGCAACAGCTATAAATGCAGATTTTGATGACTGATTGATGGAAATTACTACTATATCATCCACAATGCAATAATATCAGATATACTTCATTTTTTACTGTTTGTATACATGACATTGTGGCTCGGTCAGAGTAAATAGGGAAGACAAGGAACCAAATATCCAACTTTAGCAAGAACGAAGTAAGGTCCTACGGATCACCTCAGAAAAGAGACAATACATAACCATCATCGAAACAGCACCCAGATGAATGACAGTTGACAAAGAAGGGATTCAGAAAGTGGAGAAATTCAAACATCTGGGAGAGTGGATAGGCCTGTGAGAAAGAGAGGCACTGTTAACGAGAATCAACACGATTAACTAACTATGAACACTTAATTCTATGCTGTTGGCTTTACGTTCCACTAACTACTTTCCCGGTTTTCGGAGACGCCGAGGTGCCAGTATTTACTCTCTCAGAAGCTCTTGTACGTACCAGAAAATCCACCGACGCGAGGCTGTCGTACTTGAGCACCTTCAACTACCACCTGACTGAGCCAGGATCGTACCTGCCATGTGGGGGCCACACAACAAGATGATCTTGATGAATGCAAAACTCAGACACTACCAGACAGTAATCCACCCAAAGGCTTTATATGCAGCAGAATGTTTGAACCTGATAAAAATAGGATTGGTAAAGAAGTTGTTAAGAAGTTGGAAGTGGTAGAGGGAAAGATTCTGAGGAAGTTAGTGGAACCCCCAAAGAACAGAGGATGAATCATACAGAAAGAAAGGAAACCAAGAATTATATCTCAAGATGGAAAAATTCTCAGATACCACCCGGAAGAGGAGAGCCATGTTCTTTGGACATATCAACAGAATTAACCTGGGAAGACTGAACAATCAGATAATAAGTTTTTGAGTTCAGGAAAACCATGGTGCGCTGGTATCAGGAGGTGAAGAAGAAATGGAAATACAAGTAACGGAAGTCGGCAACAGGGATGCTTACAAGTCGAAGATAAAGACGACCAAGATGTTTCAAGGAAAAGTTAGATCCCATACCCAAGCGCCGTGGACTGAAGAAAGGAGATTGCAGAGTGAAAGAATGGAGGAGAACTGTACGAGAATTAAACCCAGAAACAGACGAAGATGAATTGGAATTAACGTCCTCCATAGTCGGACGAAACGAAAGAAGAATCACTTGTATGATTTTTATTACATCACTTTATTTGTGAGGAATCCCCACTGAACATGAGATGTTCATACTGAAGGATGGCGCCCCAGATTAAGTACTGTTGTTTTATTTTTTGTTTTATTTGCTAGAAATAAATACAACATACTGAATACAATGTAGAAACACCCAACAATCGAAAAGTTCCAACGTACAAAAATATCTAATATACAAATTCGTCCACGAAAGATAAATATTCAACAATATTATTAATATGACAATGAAAGATTATAAAAATCATTAGTGAAATAGATGCGACACATCGGTCAGAAAAACAAACCCACGTTGTTATATCGTAATGATCGTTACCACCATAATTTTCAGAACCGATAAGGAAAACCTGGCGTTCTTCCGAGCGAAAAAGAAAGGATCTTTAATATAGTCGAAAATGACCAAAATTACGAAGAAAAAATGACGTTCCTCTTTATCTAGGGGTCATATTACATAAAATTACGCAGTGACCCTCAGGAGGATGCTCCACATGAAGATGAATAAAAATATCAACGTAAATATCTTAAAGTAGTAAAGTATTTTTTCGATTGGGTTCGATGACCTAGATGTTAGGGCCCTTTAAACAAAAAGCATCATCATTTTTCGACATTTGCCCCATGCTGGATATTATCTTAAAAAATCATGGTATAAGGAGATTTTTAATGGACATTTCAACTGAATTATCCTTTCAAACCTTTTTTTTTTTTTTTTTGCTATTTTGTTTTACGTCGCACCGACACAGATATGTCTTATGGCGACGATGGGAGAGGAAAGGAATAGGAAGTGGAAGGAAGCGGCCGTGGCCTTAATTAAGGTACAGCCCCGGCATTTGCCTGGTGTGAAAATGGGAAACCACGGAAAACCATCTTCAGGGCTGGCGACAGTGGGGCTCGAACCCACTATCTCCCGATTACTGGATACTGGCCGCATTTAAGCGACTGCAGCTATCGAGCTCGGTTTTCAAACCTTTTAATTTGAAGTGTGGATTAATTTAGTTAAAGGACGTTTTAAGGAAGTGAATGATTTTCATTGGTGGACGTTACTAAACATAGACAATTTTCTAAAGGTGGACCTTTAGAACGTGAGCGATAACCAGTGAGGAGAAAAGCTATCAGTTAGGCGTAGAAGCAGGTGTTTCTTGCCACAGGTCAAGACTTCATCCATCTATTTATTCTGTCTGCTTGCGTTGACTAATGTAATAGATTCACCAGACCGTATTACCTCTCAACTTAAAAATAAAACTGATTCAAACATTGATACTTCCAATTTTTAACTATTGTGATGTTGTGTTGCTGGATGCTACCAGTGAACAAAATAGGAAATTGCACAGAGCTTTAAACTCCTGCATTAGATTTATTTTTTCATTGAATTTTGCCTCGCATGTATCCCCTTTTTATGCACAACTTTCTTGGTTAAAAGTAGAGAAGCAGAGGAATCACCATGTATCAACCCTTATCTATCGACTCTTGACCGAAAATATACCTGAATATCTCTCCAGTAATTTCCGTTTTCTATCCTCCTTTCATGACCGTGACACGCGATCTGGGTCAACAATTGCAATACCTCCACATCATACATCTGCCTTCAGTAATTCTTTCCTTGTGTCGGGCGCTAGAATATGGAATGCTTTACCCCCTGAAATTAGAAACTGTTCCTCATTAATTACCTTCAAAAGACAGTCTAAAGATTTCCTCTTGAATACGTAGGCTATATCATGTAGTTATGTGCGAATGTGAGAGTGAATGTCTGTAGTAAATAGTTCCCAAAAGTTTACATAAATTACTGTTATATTTTATGATTTCCACCTAGAGTAGTTAATATTGAATTTATTTTTCTAAATTTAGACTTAGGATGTAATCTTTTAGTTTTAGAGTTTATTAAGTTATATTACTATTATATTATATACACTGTGTTAAGTTTGAATATTAAGTTTGGATTCAGTATTAAGCCGCATAATGTGGTTAAGTGTAAGAGAGGGCCAAGAGCCCTAACTTCGCCACAAATAAAGACATCAATAAATAAATAAATAAATAAATAAATAAAAGGAGAAAATATGTCATCTGCGTTCACATTAGCTCATGGCATACGTTACTCTAGAATAGTTCACATTATGAACTGGAAAATGTCTCAGGCTAACATTTACTGAATAAATAGAACTTGGAGTAACAGTTTGTTTAAGTTCACTGAAATAATATCATGTGACATATATACCCCCCCCCCACCAATGGCGCAACAGCCCTGGAAGGGCCTTGGCCCACCAAGCGACCGCTGCTCAGCCCGAAGGCCTGCAGATTACCAGGTGTCGTGTGGTCAGCATGACGAATCCTCTCGGCTGTTATTCTTGGCTCTCGAGACCGGGGCCGCCATCTCACCGTCAGATAGCTCCTCAATTGCAATTACGTAGGCTGAGTGGACCTCGAACCAGCCCGCAGATCCGGGCAAAATCCCTAGCCTGGCCGTGAATCGAACCCGGGGCCTCCGGGTAAGAGGTAGGCTCGCTACCACTACACCACGGGGCCGGCTATTTATATATACAAATTGCTTTACGTCATAGCAGCATAGATAAGTCTTTTTGCAACGATGGCATAGAACAGGGCTAGAAGTGAGAAGGAATTGGCTTGGGTTTAATTAAGGTACAGCCGAAGCATTTGCTTGAATAAGAGCAGGAAGAGAAAGATCAATCAGCTGAACTGGAAGGACAAAGTACACAGCAACATCAGGACGTGTAGTGGAAGAAAAACAACGTAAGGGAAGAATGTTGTTTATCACGTAGCTGGTTGTTTAGGGAAAATATTCGCGTAATGTGCTTTTCATAACAGTATGTCGCATGATGTTTACTATTTAACAAACTAGTTTATTATTGAAATGTTTGTTTCCTTTTAGGCACATGGCCCTGAGGTTCACTCAGCCTACACCAAAAATGAGTACTAGGTTAATTCCTGGGGGCAAAGGCGGCCGGGCGAAGCGCTAACCACTTTACCCCATCATGTGCCGAGGTTACGGATAGTGGAAGCCTTTACCTTCCGCCCTTCCAAGGGCCTTCACGGCCTGTACGGAGAAGACTGACTTTGTTCCCTTTTAGGCCCGGGTGTTTTAAGGAAGCCAGAAGACAAGCAATTTTATACGGATATGCCACGTATAAGACGTGGGGAGCAATGCTTGCAAGAGATTTTGGTAACTGTATGTTTGAAGCTTAATATATGTTATAGTTTAAACATAAGACGCAGACATGTTGTGTAAACAGAGTTCAAACTTATTTGAACTTACCTGGAGATTACTTCTGTTTTTGCAAGGTTCATTGTGATGTTAAAATAATTCATAGCTTCCTCAATGTGATAAAAGGAGTATAATGCTTGTATTTCAAAACCATTTGAGTTACAACAGTACACATGCTCCTTTCTTGATACTGTATTGTTTACAAAACAATGTATATTACAAGTTGTCATGTATTTAAAACACGTAAGTACAGTACTACAGAACTCATGATGTGATATATAACGCTCTTACTATCTGGTGATATACAAACTTTCTTCCAGAGATTTCGGCGTTTCTCATTGTAATCCTGCTACGACACCATCTACATGCAAATATATTATTATTTAACTACAGTAAGAAGGGGAAAGTGTAAGTTTTATTTACAGAAAAAATTAAACCAAGACCTCCATTATATAAAGAATTAGATGTTTTAAAATTCCTGTAAAGTAGCCAAATGTGATATACAAATGTCTTTGAGGACAGCCTTCAAATGTTATTACAATATACACTTAAAATTTATCACAAACATAATTTTACAAATTATTCATTTTACCTTCCGAAGCTTGACAACCATATTTCAAAACGGAAAGGAAATATTGATGCACCTGAAACAATTGAAAAAGGACCCATTTTCTGAAAACAAAATATCCAAAATTCCAAAACATATTGCTCAATTTTAAATATTTTTCTGATTTCGGACAAAATGAACAGTCTCACCAAATATTGCATAAATTAGGATGATGATAATGATGGAATATTCAATAGGTCCTGCACCCATTTTTACCGGTATATATTGAAAAACGGCTTCCGACAACTTAACAACCTGCATTGTCACAAGAACAAACTCTTAACCAGATCAAGCAAAGATAATAATATAAGATATAATATTATACATATGTGATGAATTATACTATTCAAAACAATGCAGAGACTAGTAAAACAGTACATATAGCAGTAAAGTATGCAAATATAAAAACCAAAGCACAATTTTATTCAGCATTAGGATATTAATCGGAATACAGGAGGAGCAAGAAACTATTAAGAACATACGTATTTCGAAATGGACAAAGACTCGCAAAGCGACGACTACCAAAATATTGCTTCTGGATGTTTTTCAGACAGACATTCATAAAAAGACTACTTATGGTGCTACGCGCTTCTAACGTTAAACCCAATACTAAAATATCTTCTAAATGGTACTTGCTCCTGTAGAATTTGATCATTGGTGTTTAATTTTCATACGTTTTCAAGAAAATAAGTACGAGTAGAGTTACGCAATCAGAAAAATTAACTCGACTGCTGAAAGTTATCATGCCAACAATGAATATCCACAGACCCAAAAACTTTGTCAGTGCGCCATTCAAAAATTGAATACGTCGCGTCGATGAGAAGCAAGAATCGAAACCATGCATTTGGGATTATGAGTTGGATATCAAGACAGCTTGCTACTGTGATAATATTAAGTGAGCAACTTGTCATAGAGATTTTTCACATCTATTCATTCTGTGTACTTGCTTCGACTGGTTATGGTGTAATATACATTTAACACGAAGGAGGAGAAAAATCTACTGTCTTCATTTGCATCGTATGATGGCATATTACCCAAGAACTTAAACTATGAACTGGAAAGTGTACCCTTCAAAAATTCTCCGGTTGGTCACTTCCTTAACACTATATAACCTATTTTAAAAGTGATCCATGGAGCGAAAGTCATTTAATGAAGAATTATACAGGACATTGAGAAAACTAGGAAGAACCTATCACGTTGCGAAATGAACCTTAGGTCCCGAAGAGTTGACCTTCCGGTGCAGATGGACTTTCTCGCCAGAAGACAAGAGATGACCACTGGTCCTCGTCTTATACTCATGTAGCCTCGGGCAGCTACCGAAAAAAAGAAATCTGCTTCCTGTATAAGATACTGTTTTGGACTTCTAAGCTCCGTGACAGAATGACGCAAACCGGGCGAGTTGGACGTGCGCGTAGAGGCGCGCGGCTGTGAGCTTGCATCCGGGAGATAGTAGGTTCGAATCCCACTATCGGCAGCCCTGAAAAAGGTTTTCCGTGGTTTCCCATTTTCACACCAGGCAAATGCTGGGGCTGTACCTTAATTAAGGCCACGGCCGCTTCCTTCCAACTGCTAGGCCTTTCCTATCCCATCGTCGCCATAAGACCTATCTGTGTCGGCGCGACGTAAAGTCCCTAGCAAAAAAAACAAAGAATGACGCAAAGCGTGTTTTACTAAACACACAACGCAGAACTCATTCCAAAGTTACATTTTATTAGTCTTTCGTGCCGGAGAGTAAGCGTACAAGTCATGTTATATCTGGTCCTGTTTATACAAGTCACTGATATAATTCGCAGAAAGCCAGGCTGAGTGGCTCAGACGTTTGAGGCGCTGGCTTTCTGACCCCAACTTGGCAGGTTCGATCTTGGCTCAGTCCGATGGTATTTGAAGGTGCTCAAATACGTCAAGTCACGTATCGGTAGGTTTACTGGCACGTAAAGGAACTCTTGCAGGACAAAATTTCGGCACCTCCGAAAACCATCAAACTAATTAGTGAGGCGTAAAAACAATAACATTATTACAAAAATTCACATTTCTCGCCCTTCAGGCAAGCAACTGGACGTTGAAAACATCCTAGGGATATGAACTACAAATTTTAGGCAAATAAAATAAAATAAAGTATGAGAATGTATTATTATTCCCAAAAATTACAATCTTTTCCTTAATCACTGCTATTTGTTAGATTAGATTATCAGTTTGCCTTTTTCTACCATTTCGTGCGCTAATGTGAGTCAATGCAGAGTTTCACTAAAGCCCTTATAATATATATATTTTTACAATTGGCTTTACGTCGCACATACACAGATATGTCTTATGGCGACAATGGGATAGGAGTGGAAAGGAAGTGGCCGTGGCCTTAATTAAAGTACAGTCCCAGCATTTGTCTGGCGTGAAAGTGGGAAACCACGGAAAAACATCTTCAGGACTGCTGACTGTGGGGTTCGAACCCATTATCTCCCGGATACAAGCTCAGAGTTGCGCGGCCCTAACCCCACGGCCAACTCGCCCGGTACCCCCTTGTAATTACATTCGGTGTGGACATTTTTTTTAAATCAATGAAACCTCGGGGTATTGAACCAAGGAACACATTACAGAAAAAATATGTAAATAAGTTTATTTGGCTACGATTTGAGTCAAAAAGAAAATGAGTAAAGAAACAAGCGATTTTAGGCTGCTTTTCCGGAACTGCATTTAGGGCGGAATTGATTTTTGAAATGTGTTTTTTTAGTTTGATAGTGCTATTCAAGACTCAAAATTTGAAACCTTTCCGTGCCATTCAGCCCTTTAACTTTCGGCACAATTGAGGAAAATGCTTAATTTTCGTAGTATGGGGGTCCCTACTTTGTCTGCTAAGGAATGTTTTCAACATTTAAAAATTAGCAGTTGAGGCCCTGGGTTCGATTCCCGGGCAGGTCAGGGATTTTTACCTGAATCAGAGCTGGTTCGAGGTCTACTCAGCCTACGTGATTACAATCGAGGAGCCATCTGCCGGGTAATATAGCGACCCTGGTACAGAAAACCAAGAATAATGGACGAGAGGATTCGTCGTGCTGACCATGCGTCACCCCATAATCTGCAGGCCTTCGGGCAGCGCAGTGGTCGCTTTGTAAGCCAAGGCCTGACAAGACTGTAGTGCTATGTGTTTTGTTTGTTTAGCAGACGAAAACAATTATAAGAAAATAAAAATACAATATTCTGGAATATGTTGATGTAGGCCTATTCATTTCAAACCCTCTAAAACTAATAAGTTACTGTCTCTGTTTTTAAAACTTCAAAATTATCCCCTGAGATGCAGCTAATTTTGATTTATACTCTTTATCCCTGGGATGAAATATAGGCCGCATTAGCGGAAGTGTGGGCTTCAGGAACGGTGTCACCACTTGCACAGGTAAGATCGAAACATTTGAACTGGTCAGATTGGTATAGATCCTGACCACCAATTTCGATGCTTCCATCTGCCGGCAGTCTACAAAGCATTTACTATGTTTTCTTGATGTTTAGTCGCAGTCCAAGTTTCTTAACTCTAGCTTCCCACGTTTGCGTTTTTTGCTGAAGATACCCGAAGCTCTTCGCTAACCAAGAAATGTCATCGATGTAGAGGATCTTCCATGGGTTTGGTAGTTGGAAGTCCATGTCCATGCAAAGGATGAATGATAGCCATCTTACTGTGTTCATCTAGTTCGATTGCGTGTGCCATCCGGAGAGTCCTGAAGGAAGTATTCTAATATGACTCCCATCGGCAACCTGCGAGCCTGGATTTGAGATGACTGAGGTTGAAAGTGGGTGGCGGCACGTAGCCTACTCCTGTCAAATGGTACTTAGGTGTCTGTTCAATGCTTTATTTCCACATCCGACGGGCGAATAACCATCACCAGCGTTATATACCCTCCCTCCAAATGGACACTGCAGAGAGATTTGGAATTAAACCCAGAATTTTTTCACGCAAACCAGTGATTAGAAATTGTGTAGCATCACCTCTTCTAAGCTGCCATCCAACATTATGATGGTGAAATTATTTTTCACAAGCCAGATTCGAACCAGCTAGCCACGGTGTGAGACCGTAAAGAAAAAAAGTATCTCCATACAGGCCATGAAGGCCCTGCAAGGTAAAGGCTCCACTATCCGTAACCTCAGCACTTCATGGGGTAGAGTGGTTAGCTCTACGCCCGGCCGCCTTTGCCCCTCGGAATTAACCTGGTACTCATTTTTGGTGTAGGCTGAGTGAACCTCAGGGCCATGTGAGACCTAAAAACCTGACGCCTTAATGGTCACGGCGAACAGACGGGATAACAATACATTCAAAATAGTGTGAAATATAATATCGAACATTCCACGGGTGAAAAATGTTTCAAGTATTCGTTCCGAAACATCCTAACTAATATGTAAAAACCTGACTTTCGACCCTGTAAACGCAATTAATGACTAGATCCCGGATTTTTAGGTGCTGATAGGATAGACTGCAAAACTTATTTAAGCCAATAAGAAGTGTACCGTACCGTGTACAACAGTTATGCTATGAGGTTTGCATAGACATTAGGAGAATGGCCTATAGAACTCCTAGAATTTATATTACTCTTACTACAGTATGCAAGAGCGGGTTGTGCGACACTTCCTTATTAACCAAATCAGTTTGCATTCTAACCTATTACCACCTAAAAATCCGAAGTCTAATAATGACCATTTATTGAATGCTACGTCATACAACAGATCTAGGTGGTAATTTATTGGCGTTACATACAATGACGAAGGAGTGCGCTTAGTATTTTAGACATCTTTCGAAGCTTAAAGTAAAAAATACACTTTACATTAACTGTGACAACTTTAGTAAAGCTGGAAGTGTTTAAGGTTTAGAAGTTTCACATAGCGCCTTAAACGAGATCAGTTTGACTCAGTCATAGCTCATATTCCGTATTGAGAAATATCATTATTCCCATTTAATTTTGCAGGACGTAGAACTTGTAATGATAATGGATACTGTATCACTGTGCGTATATCTTCCATGCTATTTCCCTTTACGCCATTAATCTTCCCACCTAATAAGGTTGCTGTTGAATTGGAGATACTAACGTTGGTCTTGCCTACCTACGGATTATTTAACGTGAAAAACTTCATAATTGGTCCGTATTGAAAAAAAGATTTACATTCAAAGATAAAGGGTAGGATTGTCCACCTGTTCAATACTACTTAAAATGTGATATAATTAAAATGTCACATTTTTATTGTCAATTTTTAGGTACCGGTTTCGGCATTTTTCATGCCCTCATCAGCCTAGGGTTAAGCAAACAAGGACATTGAGTAAATAACATATGTACACAGATAAACCTTCTCAAATACCTAGCATTTTATAATTGCGTCACAACATAAAACATTTGACTGCACAAATATCTCCTATATACATCATAATAAAGTTCTATAAAAGGTAAAATTATTCTATATACAGCTCTGTGCATTTCTATTACCTGGTATTGTTAAATGCTGTAATTGTGTATAGAATTACAGTAGCCAACAAGTTTGTAAAATCTTCTTTCTTGACTATCTAAACAGCTGATTAAAATTAGGCTATTGTCATTGGAGCAATATATAAAATCTTTTTGAACGTTCTATTATGAAATATTTTAGCATATATACATTATTAGCTAATTTTTCAGAGTATTACAATATAGTATAAAAGGGAAGACCCTTTTATTGTCCAATGTTTGTAAAAAATAGTTCCTCATGGATTATAATCAGAGAGCCATCATAAATTGGTCGGATTTTTAGAATCAAGTGAAACATTTTCATGGCATGTATCTTGCTTAAATCTTACTGAAATAGCTTGACTTAGTATGGTATAAAATGGTTTTTGAACCTATATTTCAGTAGTATATTAAAAAACGTGAGTGGACTGAGGCCGTAGGTTGACAGGTGAGATTTCATGGCTGTGAGTTTGCATCCGGGAGAGAGTGGGTTCGAATCCCACTGTCGGCAGCCCTGAAGATGGTTTTCCGTGGTTTCCCATTTTCACACCAGGCAAATGCTGGGGCTGTACCTTAATCAAGGCCACGGCCGCTTCCTTCCTACTCCTAGGCCTTTCCTATCCCATCGTCGCCATAAGACCTATCTGTGTCGGTGCGACGTAAAGCCCGTAGCAAGAAGAAGAAGAAGAAGAAGAATAAGAAGAAGAAGAAGAAGAAGAAGAAGAGATTTCATGAAAAACGTTTTCAGGTGGTCAAACGTAACTATGGAAAGATTTCGATTGAAACGGACCTCAAGAACCTTTCTTCTTTTTTTTTTTTTTTAGGGGCTTTACGTCTCACCGACACAGATAGGTCTTATGGCGACGATAGGATAGGAAAGGCCTAGGAGTTGGAAGGAAGCGGCCGTGGCCTTAATTAAGGTACAACCCCAGCATTTGCCTGGTGTGAAAATGGGAAACCACGGAAAACCATCTTCAGGGCTGACGATAGTGGGATTCGAACCTACTATCTCCCGGATGCAAGCTCACAGCCGCGCGCCTCTACGCGAACGGCCAACTCGCCCGGTCCTCAAGAACCACGTTACCAGCGAGAAGTTAAAGAGGAACTGTAAAGAGGAATTGTAACACTCTGAAAAATTAACTAATAATGTATATATGCTAAAATCTTTCATGATAGAACGTTCAAAAAGATTTTATATATTGCTCCAAGGACAATAGTCTAATTTTAATCAGCTGTTTAGATAGTCAAGAAAGAAGATTTTACACAAACTTGTTGGCTACTGTAATTCTATACACAATTACAGCATTTAACAATACCATGCACAGAGCTGTATATAGAATAATTTTACCTCTTTTATAGAACTTTATTATGATGTATATAGGAGATATTTGTGCAGTCAAATGTTTTATTTTGTGACGCAATTATAAATTGCTAGGTATTTGAGAAGGTTTATCTGTGTACATACATATGTAATTTACTCAATGTCCTTGTTTGCTTAACCCTAGGCTGATGAGGGCATAAAAAATGCCGAAACCGGTACCTAAAAATTGACAATAACAATGTGACATTTTAATTATATCACTTTTTAAGTAGTATTGAACAGGTGGACAATCCTACCCTTTATCTTTGAATGAATACCTTCGGACTGTAACATTATCTCCATCAGAACAGGCAGCCATTATTCAACGTGTGCAGTAGCTTACTGAGTATACCCAGTGCAATAAATTAAAACTCATGCTTCCATTACGGTACTTGATAAGGAGCAATGTTCGAAGTACCGCGGAGACAAGCGACCAATAAGACTTAATGTAAGTAAGACATGTTTTATGATAGTATCCCGAATACAACACCAAGGAAGCTTGATGATCAATGGAGGGACAGTAGAGTAAGTGATAAATTATAAGTATTTAGGAAGAAATGTGAACTAAAACACTAATTGTGTTGAGGAAAGAAAATCCAGGATCGTGAAAGCCATAAATACATTCAATAAAGTGAAGAGTGTGTTCTGTAGTAGAAACCTCGATTTACATCTAAGACTTGGACTTTGAGATGTCATGTTTTCTCCACCTTGTGCTATGGACATGAAACCTGTACCATAAAGAAAAGAAAGAAAGGTCAACTTAGAGGCATTTGAGCTATGGATCTACAGAACGGTACTGCGGTAGAGGTGGACGGATAAGGTCACAAACGATGAGGTAATGAGGTGAATGGGAAAGAGAACGAAAATATTAAAAACTGTCAAAATCAGCAAACTGCAATAATTTGATAATGTGATGCGAGGGGAGAAATATCTTGTACTGCAGCTGGACATTCAAGGGAAGATACAAGGCAAAAGAAGACCGGGAAGAAAACGCATTCCTTGGACTGATAATCTGAAAATCTGGTTCACCTCTTCCACTATTGAGCAGTTTCGCGCTGCTTCGTCTCAAGCAAGATTCTGTATGATTGTAGCCGATCTGCTGATAGATTGCAGAAGGATAATAATAATAATAATAATAATAATAATAATACACTTCTCTCTAATTCTCTTGACACGGCCACAAAACAAATCAGTCAACCACAGATGCAAGCAGCGAAGGCAGGGCTTCACATTTCGTTTGAGAAAACACAGTTTATAATGAACATCAAGTCAGCACCCAGAGAACTTAAGGTGAACGAAGGAAGAATAAAGAATAAAGAAGGCAGAGAAATTAAAATACCTGGGTGAGCAAACAGAGCGCAACATTCGTGAAAAGGAAGCTTTCGTGTCAAAGATCAATAAAATGGAAATGGCTTACCATCTGTCCAAAGACACCTACAATAAACGATCAGTGTCCTTCAAGGCTAAACTCAGGCACTACTGTACCGTTATTCGACCGGAGGTGCTTTATGCTTCAGAATGCATTGTGATGAATAAGAAAAGCCTGGCGGAACAACTGGAAGCCAAAGAGTGGACAATTTTAAGAAAGATCTTGGGCCTGGTTAAAGAACAAGGAGAGTACAGAAGACGACACAACGATGAACTGTATCTACACGTGAATAAGAAAACGGGCACCATACACAAAAGGAGAATCTCTTTCTATGGCCACGTGACACGAATGGGCTCCCGAAGATTGTCCAATCGAATCTGTGACTACTTTGCCGAAAAGAAAACCAAAGGGATCTCGTTTACAAAGGAGGAAAAAGATCTACAAGAACTGGGGATCTCACATGAGGACATCTTGGAACGTGACTCTTTGAAGAAGAAATTTTGGGAAGTATAGAGTTTTCAGCCAAAACCCAAAATGAAAACCGACAAGGAGTGGACCGAATAACGGGGGGGGGGGGGGGGATGCTCACCGTAAAAGAATGCGGGGACACTGGGCAAATGTGAAAGACAGTAGGAGAAAGCGGTTGAAATAGCGTGGTCCATAGAAGAACGAAACGAGAATAAAATAATAATAATAATAATAGATGATGATGACTGGAAGTAAGTTGAAGAGAGGAACGATTTTACCATCGAGGTTAAAGGCTACCAGTGTCAGACATAAGAACAAAACAATACTTCACCAATTCGTGATTATCTACACAATTAATAAAAAATGAAATGGTGTTCGTTCGTCTGTTTGTTTGTTTGTTTGTTTGTTTGTTTGTTTGTTTGTTTGTTTCGAATAGACTCGAAAACTACTGGACCAATGAGCTGAAAGTTTGTAAGGATATAGCATGAAATCTCTAGTTACACAAGGGATACTTTTGATTTTGTTATATTCACCGTTTAGAATTAGAGGGGGACTTTACACGGGTATGTCCCAAATATGGGTATTTGTTTTACTTATATTAACTAAAATAACGGCTAAACGGTTGGCCCTAACAAAAAATGACGGCCAACATATGTCCTTCATTCTGAATTTTTACAATAAATGTCAAATGCATTTTCTTCGTAACGTTTTCTTCTCTTTCGTTTTTTTTTTTTTTTTTTTGCTTCTTTGCCCTCTAGTTAAACGCTGCACTACAACGTCGAATGTTTGCGGCGATGCAAGGATCGGAAAGGGCTAGGACTGGGGAGGTTGTGATCGTGGTCTTAATGAAGGTACCGACAGTGGGATCGAACCCACGATCTCCCGGCTGTAAGCTCACGGATAAGTGACACTAACCGCACGGCCAACTTACTCGATCTTCGTAACTAATGTTTTTTTGAGAATATTCATGTTTTGTCGTCTTTTAGCTGTGGTCGCGCGTAAGAAGGGGTCACGTTAAGCCATCCTTGAACTGGACCAACGTTATAGTCACATTTAATTCAAAATAATTGTGGCAGAACACTATAAAACAAAAATAAATTTTCTTCAGATTATCCCAGCTATATTTTTGGTCTCATTTTGCGTTTGGTTGATGGCCTTCCTGATGCCACGCCATATTTTAGGTGAAATTTCCTGGCTGGGGTCAATCAGATTTCTATCTGTCTAATTGCTACGCTGGCCCCGCGGTGTAGGAGTAGCATGCCTGCCTCTTACCCGGAGCCCCCGGGTTCGATTCCCGGGAAGGTCAGGGTTTTTACCTGTATCTGAGGGCTGGTTCGAGGTCCACTCAGTCTATGTGATCACAACTGAGGAGCTATCTTGGAAGCCAACAATAACGGCCAAGATGTTTCGTCATGCTGACCACAGGACACCTCGTAATTTGCAGGCCTCCGGGCTAAGCAGCGGTCGCTTTGTAGGCTATGACTCTTCAGGGCTGTTGCGCCATGGGGTTTGATTTCGTTTATATCTAATTCATATTTCTCCTCGTGAAGCAAAGGGAATCCAGGGAAACTTCCCTTCGGTACGTTCTATAGCGAGGTCTTTTATTCCATGCCATGTCCACCAGTTCTTCTCTAACTGTTCGCCTCCAAAAGTGTTCCCAAGTCTTCCACGCTGGTTTCTTCTTTCTGGATTACATTCAACATTCGGCTTTTCAACAACTGCGCACTGTTTACTTAACGTGTAACCTATCCATTCCTATTCTCTTTTCCTTATTTCTACGTCACTCGGTTAGTAAAGCACTAAGGAAACAAGGAAACAAAACTATAAAAAATAAAAGTGAGGGAAAATGTTACAATCTTGCACACAACCAATATAATCATACTTTCAAATACATTCGCCAGTCCAAAGCGTGGAAGATGTTTAAATTAGCCACGAAACTGTCTATTTTGATCGACTCCTTTAAAATTACAAATAATCAACTAGAAATGATATTTAGATTCAACGATTTCTTAAATTGTTTGAACTTATTTAAGTAGCTTACATTCTGGATATGTTGTTGTTTGAGTCATCAGTCCATAGACTGGTTTGATGCAGCCCTCCATGCCACCCTATCCTGTGCTAACCTTTTCATTTCTACGTAACTATTGCATCCTACATCTGCTCTAATCTGTTTGTCATATTCATACCTTGGGCTGATTGTGTTTTTTGATTGGAAAGGCAATTCTGGATATAGCTGGTTCTAATCCCATTGAAGATATATTTCTGTGGATTTTAATTTTCACACTAAGCAAATGCTATTGATGTACCCTAATTAAGGCCACGGCTACAATTTCCCAACGAAAATCTTTTCTCATAGCAGTGTCGCCGAAAATCTGTGTATATTATGTGACGTTAAATCCCTACCAAGATTCCTTTCTTTAACCTCGTCAGCAGCCACTTCCAAATATTATGCTGATGCTTGTTGTTTTAAGGGGCCTAACATCGAAGGTCATCGGCCCTCCAAATATTATATATCATTTTCATACCTCACTCAGATATCTACAGATGATAAATCCGTCAAACTCCCGTACCTTAGATCCCATTTGTCACGCCACTACTGGAGATAGTGGATTCCGCGTCATGAACTGTACTTCTACTACTTTAGATTCCTCCCTGATCTTCTGAACGGAATGCGCCTACAGTATCTCCAAACCTGTCCTGTACTTCAACAATGGCACATCGATATGATCGCCATCACTCTCCAGTTCCCGGAAGCGCAACAAACTACTTTCTACTCTACGAAGAATGCGCGATATTTGGTTAATTCTGATATCGTCATATTTGACCTGCAGGAGTGATTGATCAGTTTACCACACATAATAAATCAGGACTTCACAAATATATATATCGAACCGGGATGCATTGGGGTACGGGCTGACAATTTTGACGTAGAATATGTGCCCCGTGAATGTTTAGTTAGTTTGTAAGGCTGTATCATTATGTAAACTTCTGACGTATGGGTAATGCTAAGTTATGACATTCGGAGCATAACTATTGCGTCTAATTGTTATGAAAGGCGTTACTAATAGAGCCAATCGTGCTACGACAGCACTTCCTGGCCCAGTAAAAAAAATGCAATGACAAACTACTTCACACGTCGTCTTGCGTACTATTCACTTCCATCTGTACCTGAGAACGTGATTGACATTTCTCCCCTCACTAACCCCGGGAAAAAGGAAGATAACAGCTTCAACGATTAAATCTTCATTTCTTGACATTTTTAAACTCCATTGAAATTGAAACTGTATTCCCGATCCAAAAGGTCACCCTCATTGGAGGACGGACGATTTATTTCTTTAATAAATCTCTCTCTGAGAATGAACATTTCCACCGTAAGGAAGTTTCCCCTCATAACCATCATTCCGTGTCCGGTCAGCATTTCCAAAATGTAGCAACACCGATGGCCTTGTTGTTCGCCTCGATCAGGTCCTGTGTAGTGCAGGGTTGTTCTAGTAGAGGACAGATGAGCAGGTAGTTCGGATCTTGTGTTACACCACACTCGCAGGATGCGTCTCCGTCAGCTGGAAGTATGCCCCATTTTTGCATGTTGGTCCTGAAAAGAGGGACGCCCACTCCAAGACGATTAAAGTGATCTCCAAATAGAGCACGGCAGGTCATTTCCTGGAGCTATCTCTTCGTTTGTAGGGGTATCAGACGGGAGCATGGTCTTCCACCTGGTGATGCGGTTATACTCCTATGTTTCTACCAGTGGTTGAGTCCTGGTGATGAAGCTCTTTCTCGACTTCAGTCGACAGACTACAGCCTGGATATCATGTAGTGGATGGCGAGAATCATTAGTCTGCTTCGTCCTCTCTGCATCAACAGCAACAGCCCTTCTGATAGTGGGGGGAGCTATTCCAACAATCAGGTAGAGTTTATCAATTGGAGTTGGCTTCAGACATCCCGACAAGATTCGTACGGTCTCGTTGATTGCAGTGTCAACCTAGTTGGTGTGAGTGGATGCACTCCACACAGGTGAAGCCTACTCTGCAGCGGACACACACAAAGGAAGAACTGAGGTTCTCAGGACACGAGGGCTTGCTCCCCAGGTTGTGGCTGTGAGCTTTCTCAAAATATTGCTCCGTGAACTATCTTTCAGCCTTGTGTTGTGGCAATGTTTTTTGAAGGACAGTATTCGGTCAAGAGTAACACCTAGATACACAGGTGTTGGACAATGTTCAAGTCGTTTGACTTGCCATGTAATGTCCAGTTCCCGCCGAGCTTCTCTATTCCTTAAGTGAAATACGCAAACCTGATTCTTGTAGGGATTTGGTTTTAGATGATTGCCTTCATAGTAAGAGCTAAGAGTATCTAATGCAGAAGTCAACTTTCCCTCCCACCTCTTCAAATATATTTCCTTGGGAAGCCATTGCAGTATCGACGGCATAGATGAAAAGCCTGGTATGTTCCGTTTTGGGCTGATCATTAGTGTAAATATTAAAGAGCACAGGGGCTAGCACACAGCCTTGAGGTAAACCGTTTGTGTGCACCATCTGCTCTTCTTACCATGGAGAGAGACTTGGTACCTTCTGAGGATAAAATATACTAAATACATTCATGTATATACAAATGATTTTTCAGGGCTTTGATGATCACATTTTTCATCAACAACTTTGGCAGTTTGAATATTGGGCGGAATTCTTCAAGGAATTGTTCCTCATGCACCGATCATGAGGCTTGTAACCTCGATGTTATCCACTCCATATTCACGTTGGTAGAAGGGGATAGTTGGTTCGTAAATTATTTTCTTTTCGACGTGTACTTCACTGCGCTGGTTAGCGTGGGTTTCAAACCGAACCATAGGATCAATGATAAATCCATCCTACGGGTACTGCCGTTCTCCGACAATCCATGGACTTCCCCGTGCACTGTGTAACCAGCGTCTCGCAGTGGCTTCGTATCGCAGGGTTTCTATAACATCTTGGAAACTAGACAAAATGTTAATAAGCATAGCAAAGTCACATACAAAAATTTCATGTTGCATGGATATAAATTCCTAGGTAGGCCCCTACATAAATTTGCCATATTTAAAGTTATCGATATACTGTAGGGTCCATGGATTTTTCAAGGACAGACCCGATTTTGCGATGTTCTGGTTGAGATACAAGGCAGCTTGAGTTGCCCTATGGTAGCACTAGTCTTCCATATTTTTGAACATTGGTCTTTTAGAGTGCCTCCATTATTACTAATTATCTGAGTGGGTTAATTGGAGACCAGCGGGAATGAAGCCCGTTCTTACTGACGGCAGGGATCCCTTCATGGAATGGAAGATGAAGATCAGCGCTTCATGTTACAAACTCCCCTATAAGAGCGCATTTACGCCACGGAGATAGGGTGCCATATGGCTAAGAATGGGCAACCAGAAAGTAGTTGTATTCCTAAGAGTTTCTATGATAATGTTCTAATCTTGCGAGATATAATAAATATAATATAATCTACTTTAAATACGCCACACACAATCTATAATATCTTACATCTATACATATCTGTTTTACGTCGCTCTAACACGTAGAATATGCCTGGTGGGGAATGAGAAACCACGGAAAATGATCTTCACGGCTGCTGACAGTGGAGCTCGAACCCACCATCTAACGAATGCAATTTCACAGCTGCGAGACCCAAACCGCACAGCGAACTCGCTCGGTTTTATAATATGTGGAATCACCTGAGTTAGCCCGCGTTCTAGTAGTAACGACTTTGCCTCTTATCCGGATATCTGAGGTTCGATTCCCCAGCAGGTCAGGGATTTTTGACTGGGTCTTACGGCTGGTTTAAGGTTCACTCAGCCCACGTGGGAACCACCGAGGGGCCATTTGATAGTGAGAGCGATCCTGGTCTATAGAGCCAAGTATAACATGAGAGTATTCGTCGCATTGACCTTGCGCCATCTCGTAATCTGCAGGCCTTCAGGATGAGCAGCAGTCGCTTTGTAAGTCAAGGCCCATAGTTGTACGGTTTGGATTGGAATCACCTGACAATAAATAAGGATATTTTCATTAATATTATCCTCGAGAAATAGCAAGCTTTAGGCCCCTTCAAGGAATCCCTGTATACACCCCTGTAGTTCATGCATCGCCGCAGGATAAGAAACGAGGAATACTTGCTTATAACACATCATTGTTTCCTTATTTTCAGCTAGTTGAACTATAATACGATACAAATCTACATCTGGGCGTGTCCGAGTCTTGTATCGTTATGTAAATATTACCAAAGCGGTTGTCATTACCTCGGCGACCTTAGTCAAGGATGTCTGGTGAGCTGAAAGTGGCAGGTGATTCACCTGTTCACCGTTTAGTTTCCTATTATATGAAGAGCAAGGTAGGGGAAACACAGCCTTTCACTACACATCTAACAAATGCGTGTGTAACGGCATCAGTAGTAATCCACAGTCGATTAATTTCAGTTATTTGGAACACCTTTGAAAGCATGACTATGTATTACGCAATGCGTGAGTACTATTTAAAATGAGAGTCCACCCTTCTTTCAAGAAACTTGTACGAAGTGTCTGACAGATATGTGTATAATAATAATAATAATAATAATAATAATAATAATAATAATAATAATAATAATAATAATAATAATAATAATAATAATACTAATAGAGCCACCGTGGCTCTGACGGCAGCGCGCCGATCTCTCACCGCAGGCTTCCGTGGTTCAAATCTCGGTCATCCCACGTGAGATTTGTGCTGAACAAAGTGGATGTGGGGCAGGTTTTTCTCCGGGTACTCCGGTTTTCCCTGTCATCTTTCATTCAGGCAACGCTCTCCAAAATTATTTCATTTCAGCTGTCAGTCATTAATCATTGGTTCAGAGGAGTGCGACAGGCTTCGGTAGCCGGCACAATTCCTATCCTTGCCGCTAGATGGGGGCTTCACTCATTCCATTCCTGAACCGGTCGAATGTCTGGAAGCATGCTGAGGATTTTCAGTAATTTTTATTATTTAATGTGATTATCACAGCCAGATGATATCTTCCGTGGCTCAAGCGACCTCTCACCGCTGGATTCCGTGGTTCAAATCCTGGTCACTCCATGTGAGTTTTGTGCTGGACAAAGTGGAGGCGGGACAGGATTGTCTTTGGGTACTCCAGTTTTCCCTCTGATCTTTCATTCCAGCAACGCTCTCCAAAATAATTTCATTTCATCTGTCAGTCATTAATCATTGGTTCAGAGGAGTGCGACAGGCTTCGGCAGCCGGCACAGTTGCTATCCTAGCCGCTACATGGGGACTTCATACATTCTATTCCTGACCCGATCAGGGAGGGCGGTGTATGCTGAGCTTGGGAAACTGCGTATTACTGTGGCCGGAGGTAGTGTTATGCGTAGTGGGTGAACTAAAGGGATGTTGTGGAAAACAGAAACGCCCAGTTCCTGAGCCAATGGAATACATATCCTACAACTGTTGTGTTAACTTAGATGCTGGACCAGTTGGCATTACGGTATTGTAAGGAGGAAGGGGACCTAAGAGGAGAAATACATACAGAAATGTCTTTGCCAGCAGTACTTGTGTTCGTAAAGTTGTATTTGTTTTCAGAGTGGAAATGTCACTTGTGCCGTAGCTTATTTACCGGGCGATGGTTTGGAAAACCACGGAAAGCCGTCTTAGGGGCTATGACAATAGGCTTCGAACCCTCTAGCCACTGAATACGAGCTCGTAGGTACTTAACACAAACCGCGTAGCCTACTCTCCCAGTCACTCTTAAAATCCAATAGACAAGATATCCACCTTAAAAACAATATAGGCCTCCATTCGTCATATGTTCAGATATTCCTCATTATCTGACAATCCACAATCCATTCCCAGATAGCTCATGCAGCGTCAATAAATTCAGCCAAGTTAGACGATGACTAGAGCCTGGATTTTAGGCAGTATTGAACAGGTTAGAATGCAAACTTACTGAAGAGAGTAACAGGTATACTCTGTACTGCACAGCGGTTCTGTTATGTGATTTGCATAAATATTAGGGGTACGGTCTATCTGAACCCCTAGAATTTACGTTACTCTCGCTACATTATGGAAGAACGAGCTGGACCACACTTCCTATTAACAAAATTAGTTTGCATTCTAACTTATTACTCTCTAAGAATCCAGGGTCTAATGATGACATATCGGTGTCTCGGATTGAATGTCAGCAATGTACAACAGTACAGTAGACAGTATGATAATACTAGATAGCCTGTTAACTGAAAAAATTAAGCATTTCCAGGCCCTTACTCATGTGACATATTTTTCTTCCCTACTATGAGGAATCTATTTTTGGAATTATGTCTCTATGACTGTTACACCTATTATACATAAATATCCCTGTGACGTCTTTCTTGACGACTAGTTCTTGTGTCTTGACCTTCTCTTCTTTATCTTGGTAAATTTTTATTTGTCTTCAGAGTGGAAATGTCATTTACCGCAGCCATTTAGAGTCAATTATGTCGAAAGCTGTAATAATAGCAGAAAGTAAGACAGTGTGACAATAGAAAGAAAGTCATGGTCACTTGGGAGACAGTTGGGCAATATACATCCTTCAACGGTATCCCAGGGTTGCGTGCGTGACAGATCCGCAGCATCGCGTGCGGGAGTTCTACAAGTGTCTGGCGTAATCGGTGGGATATAGACACAGGATCAGTGTTTCAATTACATCACTACACATGTACGACCTCTTAAGGTCAGTAGGTCAGTTTTGTTTACCTTTGAATGAATGATCAGCGCCCAAGCTTCCATGAATTCCTATCCTTTACTACTTTGTTCTAGTATCAGCGCCGGGGTCCTCAGGGTGCGGTTATCTCTCCCGTGCTATTCAATTTATACATGTCTGGCATAGCCCGCCCTCCTCGCGTGAAAATATACATGTATGCAGATGACACTGCCATATCCTCTTGGCAGCCACCCAGCTTTCAAAATTACCTCCAGGAAGCCCTCTCCACTCCGGCTTCGTCAGTAGAGAATGAAATTTAATGTCACGAAGAGTAGTTCAGATGTAAGGCTTTTCAGGCGTTTGCTCTATTAACCAGCGTTTCGTCTTAGGTCTGACGCTATATTCATCAGAGCGGGATGTGTCCGACCCTACCCACTGACGCTGGGGTGTATGCAGGTGAACTTGTCAGAATTCTAATTTCCTGCATGGGAACTTAGAATTTTCCATTCGGAATTGCTAGGCGGGCAATAATTTCATTGTGGAGATTTCTCTCCCGTATGCAGTTATCAGACTGTGCCTCTCATAATGGGCTTCTGATAAGTTCACCTGCATACACCCCAGCGTCAGTGGGTAGGGTCTGACACATCCCAGTCTGATGAGTCTAGTGTCAGACCTAAGACGAAACGCTGGTTAATACAGCAAACGCCTGAAAAGCCTTACATCTGATCTGTTTTTGACATGCTCTATTGCTGAAAAAAAATTATGTAATTCCCTCCATGGAAACTTAGAATTTTCCACCAAGAGTAGTGCCTCACTCTTTTCCAAACGTACCTGACACCCAACGAATGGTCTCTTTCGGTGAGATGATCCTGCGGACTAATGTCAATAAGTTCCTGGGTGCTACCCACGACAGAGGATTGATAGTGAAAGATCATGTAATACGTATTTCGGCCCAGGCGTTCATAAGCTTTTATGATATTATCCCCCTTATGGAAGCCGACAATGGGATAGACTCAGAAACCAGGATCTTGCTGTACAAATCCTCCATTAGCGCAATCCTGGAGTATGCCAGTCCCATCTGGGGCATCGCAGCAAAAATACACATGGACGGACTCCAGCGTGTCCAGAACCACGCGATCCGTATGATCTCTGGTGCGCAATTGTTTGATCGGAGCAGAGACATCCACATCGACAAAATTTTTACCAGAATACAGAAGACTGGTATAAACTGGTTTAAACTCCAACCGCAATCAGTTCATCTCATCTTTGGGTGAATTATGGCACCTCTGGACTCAGATGCAAGAGGCCCAACTCCTTATTACTTTAATCACCCCACAGGATGCAGGTCATATTCTGGTCAGTCCGTTCCACAAAATTTCACCACTTCTACCACACTTACGCAGCCGATTTAAAACATGTCGGAAAATGCACACAAGGACCCCGACCGAATCTATCGAGAAGCGTGGTCTGTGTGTCTGTCTACGCATCAGTGTGCGATGCACAGCAAAAGCATAGTGGTGGAGGTAGCGTTGTGGTATAGTAAGTTAGCTATCCTGTCCCAAACACTAGAGCTAGTACTGCGTCTAGTAGCCTACTGTCCCAGGGAGTTTACATAGGGATAGTGGCTATCTTTGTCAATTGGAGAGATAGTTATTTGCCCAGATACTAGCTTTTACTCAAAGTATCTTTCCTGCTAAAACAGCGCTTTCTGGCTCAGTAACGAAAGCAACGGGAAACTACTTCACTCGCCATCTTTCTTTGTACGCCTCATTTTAGCTCGTGGTACTTTTTGAGATTTCTTTACAACAAAATAACCTGCAGCAGTGTTATACGAGGGTTTAACCAGCTTCCGGGCTGATGACCTTTCAGTTTATATTCATTACCAATTTTATAATAATTTATGATTAAGCAATAAAAATATCTGAAGTATGCAATACATTTTCAACTCGCGCGTGATCCCTAATCATAATGAATCGTACTCAGGACACTGTTTGTCTTAATCATTTATAACTTAGCAAGTGAAGTCTACGTATGTTTTTAGCATTCTAAAAATCCTTTCACAGTTTTAACGTTGTTTCATCAATTTTGCCCTTTTCGACTCAAACTCGGATGTCATATCGTTGAGTCACATCTAATTTGTACAGTAGTATAGAGTACAGAAATTACTCATCCTCTTACCTGTCCGTAATAATAATAATAATATTAATAATAATAATAATAATAATAATAATAATAATATGATTCCAAATTTATTATGAAAAGAGAGTATATGGAAGGGAATAGATCAGGTTTTAACAATCAACCTTATATACCAAATATGAAAGTATCGCTCAAGTAAACTAGTTTAAGTATGTAGGTGAGATTATTGAACCAACAGAGTTAAATCAGCAAGCTAATAAAGAAGGAATTAAAAACTTCAAAGTGCATACAAAATTACTTGGAACAGGTAAAATAAAATAACTATATCAAAAAGGAAAAATTACGACATTATAACCAGTAGTTAAAACAGAAGCACTTTATGCATCTGAAACTATTATAATTGGTGGAAAATCTCGAATAAAGATGATCGAAAAACAAGAAAGAAAAATCCTAAGGAAATTCTTAGGACCAAAATGCGAAAATGGAATTTTGGTTGAAAAAGAAATCACATGAAATCTATCAGGTCACAGAGAAAATCATAGATACAATCAGAAAACGGCGATTACAATTGGCCTTATCAACTAAAAATCCCAATTACTGGCTAAACGGAATCAGTGAAGACCTAAACGAAGTTGTCATTCATCAAGAAACCATTCAAGACAGAATAACAAACACAAACACATTTTTATGTAAAGCCCTCCCGACTAAATACAGGATGGACAGAACAACGTAAAAAGCAACACAGCGGGAGGATGAAGAGAAGAAGAAACACAAAATGAAAGTTCAGACGCGCTCCTTACTTGGTCATAACGAATCAATAATATTAATAAATATGTTTTGCTACTGTGTTAACCACGGCACCCCATCTCGGTCACAATGGAAGAAATATAAATCAAATTGGAAATGTAAAGTATAATCGTCGTCGGACAGCACGATATTTTCCATTGAAGGTTATTGCCCACTTGTGGGTGCTGAATGTGAAAGGTGAGTTGACCGACACCGACCTTGGCTAAGGAGAACGGATGTGCTGTAATTTGATTCTGGACCTCTTTTCTTCACTCATACGGTATTACAAGACGTTGCGTAACCTAAGTCTGATTAAGGGGATACTGGGTACGCAAGATACGAGAGTAAAGCATAATTATGCTTGGATTATCAACAGATTCCTTGAACATTCTCCTATCACGGTTGATTCACAGATGAAAGCTGTTCATACGGCCAATTGGGGCACACAGCTACCGAGCAAAGATTAGTGACTTGATGGTCCCAACTCAGTCAGTCACTCACTCATAACCTTCCTTGATCAAGTCTTGTTTTCTTCCAATGCCAACTGTATTAGGTTTGCGATTATAGTATTGATGGTGATTGTTGTTTTATCTGAAGGTACACTTAGATAACCATTCTTCATTCACAGGCTTACGAGGGACAAAATTTTGACACCACGGCGTCGTCTTTTTTTTTGGTCTGGGCTTTACGTCGCACCGACACAGATAGGTCTTATGGCGAAGATGGGATAGGAAAGGCCTAGGAAGTGGAAGGAAGCGGCCGTGGTCTTAATTAAGGTACAGCCCCAGCATTTGCCTGGTGTGAAAATGAGAAACCACGGAAAACCATTTTCAGGGCTGCCGATAGTGGGATTTGAATCTACTATCTCCCGGATGCAAGCTCACAGCCGCGCGCCTCTACGCGCACGGCCAACTCGCCCGGTACACGGCGTCTTCGAAAACCGCAAAAGGAGGTAGTGGGACGTTAAACTAATATCACTATTATTAATAATAATAATAATAATAATAATAATAATAATAATAATAATAATAATAATAATAATAATAATCATCAATTGCCCCAGGGTTCGGATAATATTGGAGTGCCATAATCTTGTCCCACGAAAGTTTTCTAACCTACTAGAAGAAAACGAAACACAGCGCATTTGAACTCCCTTAAAGAGCATCTGGGTACCCTTTGACTGCGAATTACGCATTGCTCCAAAATGTTGACCCCAAATAGGCTCTACAGGTATGTTTGCTGCAATAAATATTTAATTTCGTATAATTTTTAACGATATATTATTTTTCCGCACCAATAACTAATTTTACATCTTCTGGAAATGCTAAGTTGCCAGAATATTGTCCTGAAAGGATTCCATTGTATGCCAGTGTATCTTCCGAAACTAGGCTGGTGTATTTAAGGACCCTCAATTAAATTGGACTGAGCGCGTATCAAACACACCAGCACTCAGTCTCCTGAGATAATTGGAGAATAAGAAACTGTTCATAATTTTTTTGGTCCGCTTCATTGAAGTTTTTTATTTCCTTATTTGCAATTGGTCTCACGTAGCACCGACACAGATAGGACGTATGGCGGCGATAGAATAGGAAAGGAATAGGAGTGGGAAGGAAGTGACCTTGGCCTTAATTAAGGTACAGTCCCATAATTTCCTTGATGTGAAAATGGGAATCCATGAAAAACCATATTCAGGGCTACCGACGGGGTACGAACCCACTTTCTCCCGAATGCAAGCTGATAGCTACGTGACCCAAACTAAGCAGTCACTTGCTCAGTAAATAATAATAATAATAATAATAATAATAATAATAATAATAATAATAATAATAATAATAATAATCTTTTGAGAAGCCATACTCATGAACAATCGAGATTTTCTTCTGAAGACGCGGAGCAATGATCTCTTGCGAAACCTAAAGAATTTCACCTTATTTTCTTGACACGGCATAAGCCCAAAAAGCGTTATATCATGTATATTATTATTATTATTATTATTATTATTATTATTATTATTATTATTATTATTATTAACCCAACCCCGCTGCGTCGAGGTAGCGTCCCTGCCTTTTACCGGAGGCCACGGGTTCGATTCGCGAGCAGGTCATGGATTTTTACCTGGATCTGAATGTTGGCTCGAGGTCCACTCAGCCTACGTGATTACAATTCGGAAGCTATCTGACGGTGAGGTAGCGGTCCCGGTCTACAAAGCCAAGAATAACGGCTCAGAGGATTCACCGTGCCAACCATACGACACCTCGTTTTCTGCAGGCCTTCGGACTGAGCAGCGATCGCTTGAAATACCGTGACCCTTCGGGGCTCTTGAGCCATGGTTTATTATTATTATTATTATTATTATTATTATTATTATTATTATTATTATTATTATTATTATTATTATTATTATTAGACTCCGGATGTTTAGGCAGTAATGGGTTAGAATGCAAACTTATTGAAGCGGGTAACAGATATAGCCTACCTGTGTAACAGTTATGTTATAAGTCTTGCATAAATTTTAGGGGTGCCGCTGATCAGAACCCCTGGTGCTACATAACTGAAGAACGGGCTAGTCGACACTTCGTAATAACCAAATCAGTTTACATTCTAACCTATTGCTGCCTAAAATATGGAGTTTAATAATAATAATAATAATAATATATTATAATATTATAATTATAATATAATATATTATAATATAATTATTGTTATTCTTTAATTGTTATAGCTTTCGAATGATATTGGAGTACCACAATTTCGTCTCACGGAAGTTCTTTAATATATTAGAAGCCAATGAAACTGAGCGAGAGCATTTGAACACCCTTAAACGCCAGTGATCACAATCGCGCAGGACGTTTTATTGTGGGTGCAGATCCACTACGAATAACCGATTGCTGCCAAATGTTGAACTCATATCGATTCTACAGGTCTGTTTACTACGAAAAGGATTTAATTTGGTATATTTTTTCGATAGAATAATAGGCTAATGGTATTGATTCCAAGCCCAAATAAATTTACGTTTCCTGGATATGGTAACGTTCCAGAATATTGTCCTGCGTATTTTAGGACGTTCAAGTAATCTGGACTGAGGGGTATCAAACCCGCCAACACTCAGCCACCTGAGCAAGTCATCCCGGGTTAAGAATTAGACATTTTATTGCTCACAGTTTATTCTCCCCCGTTTGATTCAAGATCAAGGTAACATCTGTGAAGATATTCCGGTCAAGCTCCGGCGACGGCGAAAACAGGAGCCGTCGTCCAAAATCTTTCTAAATACTTTCCTTTTCTGTAAGCGATCTCGTATGAGGGGAATGTGAGATTGCCCAATATTGGTCCTGGTAACCGAGCAAGCCAGTGTCTTATGGAGAAAGTGCCGTCAGATATTGCCAACCTACAGAGAGGTGGGGGTATCACAGTCCAGTATATAACTACATGACACGAGCAACTCTTACGGTGTAAACATTCTTCACGCAGCAACAACAACATCAGCTTCAGTCATGAAGACCATCGTAAGTACAGTGACAAAGTGACGAGTTCCTTGTGAGTCTGAAATTTAATGTTACAAGGTTTTTCGAATAAGTTTTAAGACTAAGCTTTGGGACCAGTACCTTCGGGCTCGAAGTAAAGTCCCCGGAAGGGAACCGTGCTTTACTTTCTTCAATTGTGAATATTATAAAAGTTTTAAGATCTTTAAGGATTTTTCAATCGCGAAATTACCAGCGTTTCGCCCCAGTGTAGTATAGGGTCTATCAATTCGATTACCAACGTTGCTTCAAGAAGCTATCAGCTAATGTGTTGTAATAACAATAATTAATTATTATTATTAATTTTACTATTGGCTTTATGTCGCACCGGCATAGATAGGTCTTATGGTGACGGTGGGGTAGGAAAGGGCTAAAAGTGGGAAGGAAGCGGCCGTGGACTTGATTAAAATACAGCCCCAAGATTTTCCTGGTGTGACAATGGGAAACCACGGAAAACCATCCTCAGGGCAGCCGACAGTGGGGTTCTAACCCACTATCTTCCGAATGCAAGCTCACAGCTGCGCGGCCCGAACAGCTCGGCCAACTCGTTCAGTAAAATAATAATGTATGACCTCAGCTACCGTGTGCAGACGTTTTAATTTGACACCATTTGGCTACTTGCTCCTTAATTTCGACGACCCATTTTACTTTAAGCCTACTATATGGCAGAGTAAAGTGAACGTCTTTTGGGCGTCTATGGCTGAATTTTAATTCATTTTGTCGGGTGAACACCAAATGTGTCACCAGAGATCTTTTACATGCCAACATCGTACGACACGGAGTGTCGAATAGACTTGCCTCCGTCCATCAAAAATCCGACTACCTCTACCGGGGATTTGAACCCGCTATCTTCCGATCCGGAGGTCAACACTCAATCGCTGATTCACAGAGGTAGCTTTAGTGTGCTATTGAGAGGCTATATTGGCTAGAGATGAGTACTCGAAGCATCTGAAATAAACCTTAAGTAAGGACAACCAATACTCGCATTCGAAGCTCTGAACTTGGACCTCCGTTCCCTCATACTGTTAGTAAATTTAATAATTAATTATAAATTTTGTAGTTTCACTGTGTTTGGTATTATTCACAACTTCACTCTTCTAAAGGCTAATGATGTAATTTTCGATTGAGTATGTGATAGATACCATTCCCGATATTATCGCGTTAGATCCGATTAAGTTATCTATTGCATATGCATTGATAACAATTTACCTTCACTTTTTTTATTCTGGCCTTCGTCCTCAGGATGTTTGGCCACTGAAAATGTACGGTACTTCAGAATTAAACATAATTTAGCTCGGTCTAACATAAAACACGAATTTCATCATTCATCATTTATGATCGTGCAACGTTGCAATATGGAAATTTACATGTTCCAAGAATGAACACGATGAAGTATGGAATTGATGGTGTAATATAGGGTTATAATACCTTTTAGAAACGTAAAACGCTACAAAAATATCAATTTTCTTTAGATAAAGGGTTGCTGTATTTAAGTGGGGGATTGTAGATGGTCAGCAGACCAAGATCTACGATGCGGTTGTGTTGTTACCTGCAGTAAATTGAAACTGACAGTTGGTTCTTAGGCTGAGGTAATTTTGCCCGGTCGCTGCAGAGTGGCCAGTATTCTGGTGTGCTGGTAAATGTGCTTGTCACCTATCCGGAGAACCCGGGTTCTATTTTTGGCTATTTCATGGGTTTTAATTCTAGACTGAGATTCTAGAACGAGATTAACTCAAAGTAGGGAGCCCAACTGTGGAGATATCTGATGAAAGAGATAGCGGCCCAGTCATGAATGCCAAACAATTGAACTAACGGTGTAGTTACGTTGAATACATGATGCTCTAAAATCTGCCTGCCATATGGCTGTCCATGAGCAGTCTGAATGGGCTGATGTGCTTCGAGTTTTGTTTTACAGACCGTAATGGCGTTCACTTAGCTCCAATAAATTTATAATCATTATTATTATTGGCTTTACGTCCCGGAAGGGGGCTGTCTGACCAACGCGATAAAGGCATGCTCGGGTTTCGAAGCCCCGTCAGGAGATCGAATAAGAAACGAAATTTCCACTTCTGAAGGTGCATATTGCCCTGAGGTTCACTCAGCCTACACCAGACATGAGTACCAGGTTAATTCCTGGGGACTAAGGAGATCGGGATTAGAACTAACCGCTCTACTCCACCAAGTGCCAAGGTTACGGATAGTGGAGGCCTTTACCTTCCACCCTTCCCAGTGCTTTCATGGCCTGTATGAAGATGACTTTGCTTTGATTCGCTTTACCTCCCGTTAATACCAGTCTTTGGTGCACCTATGTGACTGAGTTATTTTATGTACCGATAGGAGGCTAGCATATTTGAACACCTTCCGGACTGGTCAGGGATTGGGCCGGCTAAGTGGCGCTAAGAATGCCAGCACTCCCTTAGAAAACCGCCGTCGTGCTAACAATACCCCATGTATCTCTGAGGATGGTTATTGCTGATGAGAGGCCAAGAGACCGTGAGATCAGTCGTGTCTAATTATGTAGACCAAACGTTAATCTATAAGAGAATACCTCCAGTTCATGACAACAATTTCAATGTACAACCAATAAAAAATCCGTAAATGATAAGTTTAAAAGTAGGAGCATTTGTCTAATTATTTAGGCAGTTCTAATTCATTGAAAATCGTTCATCATAAATAAGTGAAAGACAATTTTACAATACATTACTGGAAATTCATGTGTTTGCGTCGCATCAATTATTGTACAATTATTGTAAAATAACACAGCATTCCCTTGATTGTATGAACATTTCACGAGGTAGTCGATGTTTGCCTCAATATCAAAATAATAAATAAGAAATAATATTTAATCTTAATTCTGGAATTCAGCGATTACGAATCATTAAACTTTTAATGGGATAGGTGTGCTTATATGGTGCGATACAGTTTTCCGATACGTGATAACGTGATAACAGAACATTGATGGGATGAACCTTAACTGTAAGTTAAGCTTGAAACGTGGTTCACATCTTGAAGAGGAATAGGATGACACAGGTGTCTGTTATAGAAAAAATACTACCTACAGAGGAACATTTACGTACTTCCTTTAGAATTTAATTTCCTAATCAGCGGGCGAGTTGGCTGTGAGGTTAGGGGCGCGCAGCTTTGAGCTTGCATCCTGGAGATAGTGGGTTCGAACCCCGCTATTGGGAGCCCTGAATATGGTTTTCCGTGGTTTTCCATTTTCTCACCAGGCAAATGCTGAAGCTGCCGCTTTCCTATCCCATCGTTGCCGTAAGACCTATGTGTGTCAGTGCGACGTAAAACAAAATGTAAAAAAAAAAACATCCTAATCGTGCAAAACTAACGCGTAGATATTACAAGCGGCATGTGCTAGTTGAAAATCCTCAGCCTGTTTCCAGTCATTCGACCGGGTTAGGAATGGAATGAGTGGAACCCCTATCCAGCGGCGAGGATAGGATTTTTTTTTTTTTTTTTTTGCTATTTACTTTACGTCGCACCGACACATATGTCTTATGGCGACGATGGGAGAGGAAAGGTCTAGGAAGTGGAAGGAAGCGGTCGTGGCCTTAATTAAGGTACAGCCCCGGCATTTGCATGGTGTGAAAATGAGAAACGACGGAAAACCATCTTCAGGGATGCCGACAGTGGGGCTCGAACCCACTATCTCCCAATTACTGGATACTGGCCGCACTTAAGCGACTGCAGCTATCGAGCTCGGTGATTGGAACTGTACCGGCTGCCGAAGCCTGTTGCACTCCTCTGGGGCAAAGATTAATGACTGACAGATGAAATGAAATGATATTGGAGTGTGTTGGTGGAATGAAAGATGACAGGGAAAACCGGAGTACTTGGAGAAAAACCTATCCCGCCTCCGCTTTGTCCAGCACATATCCCACATCGAGTGACCGGGCTTTGAACCACGGAACCCAGCGGTGAGAGGGCGGTGCGCTGCCGCCTGAGCCGCGGAGGCTCTGCATATGCTATTTATTACCGTATATTCAAATGGTCAATATTATCAGAGTTGGGAAATAACTGAGTCGAAGTAATGGAATTGCATGTAACGATTACATTCTTCAAAAAATTCAAAAAAGGCTTTCACAGCCGCAGATCTAAAAATCACAGGAATAGAACCAGCTTTTGGGTGGTTAGGCCGTGTGCATTATGCAGAGTTTCGTCCAGACGTGCCATTTGGACTCATCAGCTGGAATGGCACGCCCCTCCAAGACTCTGCTTAGCAGTGGCAGACCAAACTGTGTGGCCCCGCCGAGTTAGCAAATCAAATCCCCCAGGGGGAGCATTTTTTAAACGGAGAAGTCATTTCTCCTTTAGCAGGTTAGCAAACTTGATTTGCTAACTCGGCGGGGCCACACAGTTTGGTCTGCCACTGCTAAGCAGAGTCCTGGAGGGGCGTGCCATTCCAGCTGATGAGTCCAAATGGCACGTCTGGACGAAACTCTGCATAATGCACACGGCCTAACCACCCAAAAGCTGGTTCTATTCCTGTGATTTTTAGATTACATTCTTATTAATTTTTACTTCTAATCGTAACTGTTTACAAAATGTAACTTTTAATTGAATTTTTCTTCCTTTCTTAATCCGTTTACCCTACAGGGTTTGTTTTTCTCTCGGACTCAGCGAGGGACCCCACCTCCACGACCTCAAAGGCAATGTCCTGGAGCGTGAGATTTTGGGTTGGGCTTACAACTGGTGACGAGGACGAGTACCTTGCTCAGGCGGCCTCATCTGCTATGCTGAACAGGGGCCTTGTTGTGGGATTGGAAGATTGGAAGGGAGGAGAAGTGGGAAACCACGGGAAAACCACTTCAAGGATGGCTGAGGAGGGAATCAAACACCCCTCTGCTCAATTAACCTCCCGAGGCTGAGTGATCCCCGGTCCCGTCCTCGTACCATTTTTCAAATTTGGTTTCAGAGCCGAGGATCGAACCTTGCCTCCAGGGGTGGCAGATAATCAAGTTAAGCACTACACAACAGAGCCGGATTACTTGTAATTTACTTCTCGAAATGAAATTATAATTGTTACTTCTAGTAACTGATATACATCGCACGGAAGTAGAAATTTGAAAAAAATTAAGTTTACCACAAAACGGATTAAAGGAACAATTAGAAATTAGGGAACGAAAATTGATGAGAAAAATCTCAAGACCATGAAACATAAACGAACTCATTACCCTAACCTAATAGTGAATTATAGAAGCATATTTCCAAAATTACAGATGCAATTCGAAAGCGATGAATCCAAATTGCAGGGCATTTGGAACGAATGAACCCTAACAGACTTACACATCAAATATAAAATTTCTACAAAAGAAGACCACTAGACCAAATTGGTACAAATGATTAGAGAAATACCCCACTGTATTAGGATCGCCAAATATACAACGAAAGGAATAAAAAAAAACTTCACTCTAACAAGGGGATTTGAGGAACAAGAAAGGAAACCCACACGAAAGGCGTGGTCGGAGGATCGGAGACGTGCACAATCACTGAAGATGAAGAACTGCTTGGCAAAAAGGAAGGCCAAAACATATTCATTTCTCGTGGTCCTAAGTGACCCATTCGTGAAGGAGAAGATAGCTTTTTCAGCTCTACTACAACAGAACCAGGAGCTTCACCAGTTCATCAGTTAGTGCCTCCATGCTAAAAAAAAATATCACACAAAATGGTGTAATATATTTATTTTCCTTACCAACTTTTGTATTTTCCAGCCTAAAGCGGAAACAATTCAGTGATTTCCTTAAGAATAACATTATGTAAAGAAATGTTAATACTTATTACTTTTAACTGTAATTGAATAAAATGTTTCGCATATAACTGTAATCGACCCCGATTACTTTCTTCTTGAACTCTTCTCATCACTGAATATTATCTTAAACCGATAGCTGTGGTTATGTCAGTTGTCTGTGATACATTTCTCTGCTATCATCAACCTGCTACTGGTGTTTCTCATGCTAATTGCAGCTGTCTTCTCTTGACGACTTGGCAGTAAATTAAGTAAGCGTTTAGCATTACTGTGTCTGTGGATTTTTGCATAGACACAGTTGCCTGAAGAAGTTTCTTGAATGACTGGTTGTATAATTGATCGTCTCAAACCTGTTCTTATATCGCAGGTGTGGAGTCAAGTTATCCCACCTCTTTAATATCATTAGGTTTGTCCCCCATACACACATTTTATCATGGGCGTAAAACTGTAAAAGTTCAATTAGTACGTAATTAGATATTTAAATTAAGTTCCTGAATGTTCTAGCGTTAGATGTTGCTCTAAATGATATTTCCCAGACACAAATGGCGTGATACCAAAACCATTCATTTGATTTTAATTACTTGTATTACAGATCCGCCTCTGTGGTGTAGTGTTTAGTGTGATTAGTTGCCACCCCCGGAGGTCCCGGTTCGATTCCCGGCTCTCCCACGAAATTTGAAAAGTGGTACGAGGACTGGAACGGGTCCACTCAGCCTCGGAAAGTCAATTGAGTAGGGGGAGTTCGATTCTCACCTCACCCATCCTCGAAGTGCTTTACCGTGGTTTCCCACTTCTCCTCCGCAAAAATGGCGGGATGGTACCTAACTTAACGCCACGGCCACTTCCTTCCATCTTCCTTGCCTTTCCTTTTTGTATGTTTTCATCCCCCACTAGGCCCTTGTTCAGCCTAGCAGATGAGGCCACGTGAGCGAGGTACTGGTCCTCCTCCCCAGCTGTGTTATCCCGACTCGACGTCTCACGCTCCAGGACACTGTCCTTGAGGCGGTAGAGGTTGGATCCCTCGCTCAGTCCAAGGGTAAAATCAAGCCTGGAAAGTAAACGGATTAGGAAGGAAGGAAAGAAAGAAAGAAAGAAAGAAAGAAAGAAAGAAAGAAAGAAAGAAAGAAAGAAAAATGGTGATCAGTGATGTGAACTTTGTTATCATGTTATCATAAGGAATCAGGACGATGAAGTTTAGACAGTATCTCATCAGTAATTTTGTATTCAACATTGTTGTAAAAGGTTAATTTGGTAATAAAGAAAATTAGGAAAATAAAAGCACTACTAAAGGAAGAGGGGTACGTTGTGTGGTCTATATTCAGGGGTATGTCTTGTGAAACCACCTTACACAACCATTGTCATAGACATTCTGTACGCTGGAATACCACTGCAGTGCAAGCGTACGATTTGATGCGTCCATTGTTGTATGTTCTACAATGTTGTTTCAATGGCTCACGTTCTAAAATAAAAATAAATAAAAAGCCAACAAAGTGGACTTATACAACCATGAGGTGAAGGATGTAACACAATGAAACTCTTCATTTTCTGCTAAGAATCGGGGAGTGACAGTAACCTAGATGCATTGCTTTGAGATACAGATCGGCAGTACTTACCACACGTGTATGTACAAGCTCCTGTATCACAGCGTGACTACAAATGAGACTTGTACGACCTCGCTCTTGAGAAAGTCAAGACTCTTCTCTCGGCGGATATCAGCAGTCAGAATTAGTCGCTATGTCGTGATACGACCACCTAGACGTTTCTCTCTCTCTCTCTCTCTCTCACTTGCTCGGTATCGGATGTTTTATTGATGACGGGTTATCTCGCTTCGGCGAGCATTCTAGAACCTGTACGGATAGCATACAAAGAGAAGCGTGTAAAGAACCGTACAGCGCTGAGTCATCAATGGGAGGCCACAGCTGTAGAGTCCAGTAGCTGTTCCACGAACATTTTGCGTGGGGCCAATTTTATGGGTAATTTCTCTTATATACACGTACCGATCAAAATTTTAGGACCACATAAAAACGGAATGTCATTTAGAACAAAAAATTGTGCCACTAGACCTCTGTAATTTCCTTTCTAAGCTCTCACATCTAAGAGAATTTCATTGAGTTAATCCGAGTAATAAAAGTTATGAATCACACCAACATATTAAAAAAAATTGGTAATATAATGTACTGTACATTCTAATTGGTTGAGAGTATCACCATCAATATTCTTTTTGCAGACTTAGAAATAGGCGGGGGCCATTTTAGTATAAATATACAAATTCGTGAAATATGCGGCACCGTTTTTCGTGTTTTATTTTTTCGAACCAGGGCCAAAATGGTTGATTTTTTTTCTTTGTCACGTAAGGCCCAAGGTCTCGGGGCGAGCTATCTGCCTTGATAGCTTCATTTGCGCTCTTCAGATGGCATCCAAGAACACATTTCTGATGCCGATAGGTCACATTGGGACCTATGACTAGAACAAGTAAAAAATTACTATCTTAGCGCTGGTTTGAAAAAAAATGAACGCACAAAAATCGGTGCCGCAGTTTTTCGGAATTTGTATATCTATACTAAAATGACCCCCTCCCCCATCTATTTCTAGGTCTACGAAAGAATCTTGATGGTGATACTTGAAACTAGATAGAGTATATAGTACATAATATTTCCAAGAAAATTTACTTTCTGATGTGACCTTCAAACATTTATAAATGTATAACTTCCACAATACTTAGCGTAACGCAATGCAATCAGGCGACATATATCATATTAGATGCGATAGCTCAGGAAAAAGAAATACAGAGGTCTAGTAGAACAATTTCAGGTTCTAGATGAGATTTCTAGATTTTTTTATGTGCTCCTAAACTTTTGACCGGTACTATACTCATTTTCATCAATTCAAAAGTAACAATTTTGAAAGATGCCGTTAATGCGTTAATTTTTATCAGAACATTTAAAGGAATTATTCAAATTGTTTCTAAACGATAAATTGCCAGTATTTGTAAATGATAACAATAATAATAATAACAATAATAATAATTGATTCAACTTTGTAATATCTGAAGCCATCTATTTTCAGTTTCTACTCAGTTAATTTTTAACTGAGAGGTTTCCAAAAAGTAGGCAGTGCATTGTTTAGAATCAATTTGAATATTTCTTTTAAATGTCCCGATACAAATTAACGCTTTAACGACATCTTTCCAAAATTTTGCTACTTTCAAATTTGACGAAATTGAGCATGTTTCGGCAGACTGGAAAACTTGGGAGTTAATAAAAAATTGTAATCTTCTTCTTTTCTACTTTTTCTACCACTTTTCTCACATCTGTGGGATCGCGGATGCGAACTGCGTCGCTCATGAAGATTTTGCCCTGTTTTACGGCCGGGTGCCCTTCTTGACGCCAACCCTATATGGTGGGATGTAATAAACAATTATTATACGTTACATAAATCGAATGTATAAATTGCAGCGTTAATTATCGTGCTAATTCCTCGCTAATTGCGGTATAACTGGTTTCGCATTAATTGATACTGAACCTTTCAGTGTAGCAATAACTGTATGTGATAATAATTTTAGATTAATTTTGCACAGTTTAAAATTATCCACTAAAAATTTCGGATTAGTTTCTATCATTAATAGAGAAGGGCACTAATAGGTTAAGATGTAAACGTATTTGAACAAGGCGCAAGCATCATCTAGCCGCCGTACATTTATGTAGAACGTTGCCTACCTTTTAGGGGCTATGGAAGTCCAGATCACTAATATTTATGCAAATCTCATAGCAGAACCGTTGTGCGGACTAGGAGACACTGTTTTGTGTTCGAATGTACAATATATCTGAAGGACGAATAAACACTTCCTCCCAGACGGAGGCTAACAGAAATGGCGAAGTACACACTGTGTCATCTGAAGTAATTTTCACCAAGAGCTTACGCAGTAGAGCTTCAAACTGGTCAATAACATCCAGGGCAATTCTGAAAAGAATACAATAAGAAATACCTTCACTTCATCAGAACAACATTTAGTTGAATTCATGTCTGGACATCAACTTTAAACCCTCGCAAAATTGTTTACACCTATTTATGCCTGAAGAAAATTCCACAAGCTTCTTGAACAATCCAGAAATATACGTAATTTTTGCAACTAGTAGAGGCTTTGACAAAGTCGGTTACTATTTTACATACTAGGCAGCATTAGGAATGCTAGATATCATCTTCGAAGACTTGTAGGTCTGAGCGACTTCGAGTATGGCGCTCTAAAGGGCTCTTGGAGGGAACTTCGGTAGTCTTCTAGCCAATAAAGTTCGATTTCGATGGAAATTAAAACTCCTTTTTGTGTTTTTTTTATAATTTCGTGACTCCGATGGACGTTTTAGTGCCCACGTTGGGAACCGCTTGGGTAGCAATGATCATTTAGTGACGATTTTTGGGAAACGAAGCTTTTAATTTATTTAATATATTTGCTTTCTTGGTACATTTTTAATATCTTTTCTTCATAAAATCATTGTATTATGGCCTAACTTTTGCAATTTCATATCCCTGTTTATAATTAGTATGAAGAGTGTCATTCATTGTGCCTCCGTAGCTCAGGCGGCAGCGCGCTGGCCTCTCACCACTCGGTTCCGTGGTTCATATCCCAGTGACTCCGTGTGAGATTTGTCGTGGACATAGAAGGCGGGACAGGTTTTCCTCCGGGTACTCTAGTTTTCCCTGTCGTCTTTTATTCCAACAACACTCCCCAGTATTTAATTTTATCTGTCAGTCATTAATCATTGCCCACAGAGGAGTGTGACAGGCTTCCGCAGCCGGCACAAAACCCATCCTCGCCGCTAGATTGGGGCATCATTCATTCTATTCCTGACCCGGTCGAATGACTGGAAACGGGCCATGGATTTTTATTTTCAGTGTCATTCATTATTCAGTCTCTCAATAATCGACTGTTTCCCTTCTTAAGGAGCGATATGTTTTTTATCTTTTGCAGGCTATCGTGTGCCTACTGGTAGCTGCAACATTCGCCGAAGATAAGCCCGAAGAGAAGAAGCAGATCAAGCGAGGACTTCTAGGTCTGGGCGACTTCGAGTATGGCGCTCTAGGGGGCTACGGGGTGGGAAGTGCTCTTGGAGGGAACTTGGGTAGTCTTCTAGCCAACAACCTCGCTCTTGGTGGACCAATTCCAGCAGGAGTATCTCTGGGAGAACCTCTGACTACCTCCATCCACACCACCATCACCAAACAGGTAAGATACCCTTATGGAAAGTTAGCAAGATTAAATAAATGTAATAAGATGCCAGTGGCATCTGGAAGGGCCCTGTGAAAGTTTATCTAGCCGACTCCCAAGGATGACCTGCGTGGATACTCTGAAACGGAAAGCGAAAAATGAGAATAATTCTGTTGTACTAAGGCAGAACCCAATATGTGAAATAATTTGACTTTTCGGGAGTAGAGTTTAAAAGTTGGAGAGCTAGTTGAAATTAATATTGTATTTCAATGACCTCTAAACTGAAGGGACGTACATTTGTTAGTGTAATAAAAAGAAGGAAAAGATTTACTCCTATTTATTCTGCAAGTTCAGGGAACAAATCACTCGGTTGCATCAATCTATGTACTGAACATATGGGAATCTTTGTTTTGGGAACAGAATATTTTACGGGTACCAGAATCACACAGAGCTTTAACATCATACTCTTCGTCACAATATCTACTAAGCAAAGCAAAGCAAAAGCCACCTCCGTACAGGCCCATGAAGGCCCTTGGAGGAGTGGAAGGTAAACGCTTCCGCCATTGTTAACCTCGGCACGTGATGGGGTAGAGTAGTTAGCTCAACGGCCGGCCGCCTTTTCCCCCAGGAATTAACCTGGTACTCATTTTTGGTGTAGGCTGAGTGTACCTCAGGGCCATATGCACCTTCGGAAGGGGAAATCTCGCTTCTTAAATTTTAAGACTTCCTGACGGAGATTCGAACCCACGTCCTTCCGGGCGAACCAAGCTCGCCTTTACCGCCTCGGCCAGGCAGCCCCCCACAATATCTACTACAAGGCATTAAAATCGAAACTTAGATTTTTGACATGTCGGATTCTGCCTCGGTCCTACATAATTACCCCATGATGGTCCCAAACATTTTGTGAGATGAAGTCACCAAAGGATGAAGAAAACAGAAGAAGAAGAATTTATTATACAGGGTGGTCGGAAATAATGTGAACGGGGTAAATGAGACTTACAGAGTTGATTATACTGGTACTGATAAATAATTTGAAAAGCGTAATTCAATATCTCTTGCTACTGAAGTTAGCTACTTAAGTTAGCTAATCAGATAGCTTCGCGGTGTTGCTAAGTTCTCATATAGCTTAAGGCAGGCTTGAGAGGCATGATGAGAAGTAAATATTAAAAAAAAACACACAGTAGGTTTCAGCCGGTATCAATGTAGCGCACTTGCAATGGCGCGATCCTGTCATCGCTGAAGTTCATGTTGAAATCTTTCCTCTGCGAAGTTTATTCTTTGATTGGTGCTTTCAAGCCGGTCTATTTTTACAAGTTGGGTTACGTCGCACCGATACAGATAGGTCTTATGGCGAAGATGGGATAGGAAAGGCCTAGGAGTTGGAAGGAAGCAGCCGTGGCCTTAATTACAGTACAGGTTCGAACCCCACTGTCGGCAGCCCTGAAAATGGTTTTCCGTGGTTTCCCATTTTCACACCAGGCAAATGTTGGGGCTGCACCTTAATTAAGGCCACGGCCGCTTCCTTCCCACTCCCAGCCCTTCCCTGTCCCATCGTCGCCATAAGACCTATCTGTGTCGGCGCGACGTAAAGCAACTAGCAAAAAAAAAAAAAAAAAAAAAAAAAAAAAAAATACGGTACAGCCTCAGCATTTGTCTGGTGTGAAAATGGGAAACAACTGAAACCCATCTTCAGGGCTGCCGACAGTGGGATTCGAACCCACTATCTCCCGGATGCAAGCTCACAGCCGCGCACCTCTAACCGCACGGCCAACTCGCCCGGTGTTCCAAGAGATGATCGCGTTTAAAAATTTACCTAATTGTTTCCACTGCAAGGCCCCGATAATCATTATGTTATTGGTTTTACGTCCCACTAAATACTTTTATGGTTTTTGGAGACGTCGAGGTGCCGGAATTCAGTTCCGCGTGCGTTCTTTTACGTACCAGTAAATCTACCGACACGAGGCTAACGTATTTGAGCACCACCGGACTGAGCCAGGATCGAACCTGCCAAGTTGGGGTCAGAGGGCCAGCGCCTCAACCCTCTGATACACAAGGGCCCTGAATTATGCGTACAAGCAGCAGGAAAGTAATACCATTCTCTATATGTTGTATTGTACAGCCCTCAATGTGAACAAGCAAGTAGTTTGAGTGACGAGCAGAAAGCCACTCGCACAAGCTCCACGAACCTCACCAATGAGGCAAAGATTCCCAGCTGCGCGGTGTTCCAGTCTGGACACGTAGGATTCCAGTTTCGATTTCGGGAACTTGAAGTGGAAACAAGCAGCTAACTTCTTTACTTGTGATTGTGATCTCCTCGCAGGACATCTGTTACGTCACCGAAGTTTCTTTTTAGGGTGTGAAACTTCCCTTGTCAGAAGGCCAGTGCACGTACAGTGCGTGGCAATACTCTCTCCGCAGAGAGGTGGGTACATTAGTACACTCAATTACACTGAAATGTGTTAGCAACGGATCCCACAAAACTTAGCGACATGTATACATTACTGCAACCACTGACAATATTGTACTCTTTTCTGATTACTAAATTTATTTATTTTAAATATATCTACAATATAGAAATACTCCAATTACAGTAGGCTGTACAAAAAAAATTTGAAAAAAATCATTAAACAATACACAGCAATAAATACAAACACACATACAACAGGCTGCATTAATACGATATATACAATAGCATTTTTACAAAGCTGCCTAGTAACGAACTGTGATTCCTAGTTCTTAGCTGCTCCAGGTCTTCATTGGATACCGGAAGCAGAACGAAAATGATCCCGGCAAATCCTGAAACAGTATTTGATCTGAAATGTTTCAGGTTCCCGTTGCAGTGCCCCACCCTGTACCGTACCCAGTGGAACGCCATGTGCCAGTTGCAGTACCCGCACCGTATGCAGTACCTGTACCACGCCCGTACGCTGTGGCAGTACCCAAGCCGTACGCCGTACCCATTGACAGGCCCGTCCCGGTAGCTGTCGACAGACCGTACCCAGTGGCCGTACCTCATCCTGTACCAGTAGCTGTACCCAAACCAGTGGCTGTACCCTTTCACCAACCGGTAGCTGTACCCGTCGAGAAACCCGTACCATATCCAGTACCAGTGGCCAAACCTGTTCTCAGCAAGCCTATTATTGAATATGGTGGCTGGCATTAGAGCAGGTGGGTGAACCTCAGTTATATTCTTCTTTAATTTCAGTGTCAATTTCAATTCATCCTTCCTTGTTGTTTTCTCTTCCGTATTTTCCAGTATTCCTTCAGCATTCCACTATGTCTTATTCTTCTATCCTCAGACTACTTTGGACCGGGTTTCCTTTTCAGTCTTCCTTAGAATCCTTCCATTCTTAAACTTTCTTTTAAAAAAATCGATACTGTAGATTCCTCTTCTCTTATTTTCGTTGCTTCTTTCTTGACCTCTTGTATCCGGCTCATTCTTGACTTTCTTCCAAAGGTACCTGAATATTTGTTTTGTCAATCCGTTATCATCCATTCTATAGATATGTCCAGAATAGAGTAATCTCCTTTTCCTTATTGTTTCTATAATATTTGCTGTATTCTGTTATATTTCCTAGTTCTAATTTTCCATTGTTCTGCTGTCTTCGTTGGTCCTCAGATTTTTCTCATGATTCTTCTTTCTAGTACTGTACTTCCAGTTTTTCTAAACTACAGTTCAAAACTAGACATTCACTTGCGTAAAGATTCTGATTTCACTACTGTATTGTAGTGTCTCATTTTAAGATTATTAGATAACCCTTTCTTGTTGTAAAAATTCTTAGTGATTCCATATGCACATTCCGTCTTGTTACATTTTATTTATTTATTTATTTATTTATTTATTTATTTATTTATTTATTTATTTATTTATTTAAGTCATTCACACTTAGGCATTAAAGGATTTGGTCTAGGTTATTACAGGCAACAATAGGGTTACAATGAGAATTGATACTAGAAAGTTGTTACATTGGTTGGGCAAGACTGTAATCTTTCATCTCTGTTGTTCATAGTTAGAATATGGATTTTTAGGCAGTAAAAAGTTAGAATGCAAACTAGTTTGGTTATTAGAAAGTGTCGACCAGCCTGCTTTTCCATAATGTAACGAAAGTAACATAAATGCTAGGGGTGCTCATGGACCGTACCCCTAATGTTTATACAATTCTCATAACATAACCATTGTGCAGGGTATTGTATACCTGTTACTTTTACGTCAGAAACTTTGCATTCTAACCAATTCCTGTCCATAAATCCGGGCTCTATTCATAGTGAGCATGGACCATAGGGATTCAGTTAAGTGAAATTGTAGTAAACGCCATGGTCAAGACTTTCTGTTAATGCCAGATTATGACGAAAGCCTGCAATCTAATACCTTGGAGCTATAAAAGAGGTAGAATGATTTTTGTTAGGAAAATTAGCATTTCCAGGAGTAAAAGGATCTCAGTAGGGAAGAAACCTAAGAGAATTGAATTTGAGGTAGGGAATACGAAACGTGGACAAATGGATCATTATTTCATGTGTTTAGGTTGTATCCTCTCAGAATGGAAGTATACTAAGTGGAACTGAATCAAAGTATAACAAAGAGAATATAATGAGGTCACAGATACGATCAACCGAATTCTGTAAGAAAGGAGTTAACTCTCGGATGAAACCTTTTTAATCGGTCTGTTTTCAGACTTATTAAGGTGGGCGTCATAAGAGCAGTATCAAACCAGTCAATGGACTGGTGACCAAAACAACAGCTTCAGAAAATGAATGTCTTCCCTGATCTGTTTCAGATTGTCTTGGAATGTGGCTGAAACCAAGACATCTTCGAGGCAGAAGACGTCACTCACCATTTGCTCATTGTAAATGAACATCACCTCCATTCAATTACAAAGATTTTTTATACATAACCTGTATTGTACAAAGTGTAATTAATAAATGTGTTTTTAAAAAACTCTGGATTAATATATCTTATTTATCATAGAATAAGGTCGTAACGTGACATTGTATGTATGCCTATTCCTCATCCCACGGCTAGTTGATACCTCAACAATTCTACCATGGCTATCATAAATAGCTTAGGTATCAATGAAGAGGTGTACTAGGGAAACGAGTCAGGTAGTTTCTCGTTGTTTTCCTCACCAAGCCAGAAGTTGCTATTACATATCAGTCTGTTAAGCCCACTAAAATGCACGCAACAACCGATCCTGCAAGTGGCATTTTCACACCATTCATAACAGGGACTGGCTGAATTGATGCATCTTATTTAGCGTATGGGTTTACAGGTACAATACATACACATATGCTGACTAATATAGGAAAACAAACTAGGCCTATATCTTTATATGTTGGTTGCTTATATAACTAATTGTCTCTGAAAAAGCATGAGTAAAAATCACTGATGTTGCCATTGTATGTTCTTTTGAACAATTGGCGATAAAGAGAAAGGATTTTTAGGCGTTAATAGGTTAGAATGCAAACGTACTTAACCAAGGCTCAAGTGTCCAATAGCCCGCACAACAGTTCTGCTGTGAGATTTGCATAAATATTAGCTATCTGAACTACCAGACGCCCTAAAATGTATGCAAATCGCCTACATAACTATAGAGCAGCTAGGTGATACTTGCGCCTTGTTCAACTACCTTTGCATTCTAACCTAATAGCGACTAAGCTGGATGGTTTGTTTACAGACACCATAATCGCAGTAAGGTGTAGGAAAAAGATCTTACATTTGTAGCGGAAATCTGCGCAGTTATCATGGCCCGAACATATCCTGTTGAGAGTAGACCAGGTTTTCCTAGGGAGCTCACATCCAGGTGGCAGCAACTAACCATTGTGGGACAGAGTTGATTCAGGCCTAATATCTTGTCTTCCCTGCCATTCTTTGGTTATATTGAAGTTGCCATTCTTCAAGCTTTTGAGATGTGACGTCTGGTCAACACTGCTTTATGGAGTGGAGACATGGACTCTCAAAGCTTCCTCCATTAGCAGATTAGAGTCCTTCGAATAATGGTTGCATAGAAAAATGGTGAGAAATCCTTGGATAACCAATATTGAGGTGTTAAGGAGAACTAGAGCTGAGAAAAATAATCAAAATCAGGAACACAGTTTATTTAGGCCATGTTCTACGAGGTAGAAAGTACGGGTTTCCACAGCTCATATAAGAAGGAAAGATAGAAGGCACCGATGCCACAGCTTCAAAACATCAGAGACTGGACTTACATCGACAACAGCGAACAACTCTTCAAGTTAGCTAAAGGAAGGGGTGCTTTCTACAAGGTGATCGCCAACGTCTGAGGGGACCGGATATGGCACTTGAGGAGGAAGAAGAATTATTTAATTTTATTGACGTTCTGAATTTTGGCTAAATAAGGAATGGCACTACTAGCATCGCTCATACCTCAGTCACTTTCATATCGTCGGAGCCAAGTATGAGAGACAGAAAAATGTAAGTGCATGGATGAATGCAATAATGAACGCTCTATCCGCACTTGCTGGTTATCCGTGACTGAAAGTGAAAAGTTTCCTTTCCTTTTCATGTTTACATGCATGAATTCTATTAATTAATTAATTAATTCATTCATTCATTCATTCACAAGGGAATACTCTCTCCGTAGCTGCTTGGGTTCCGTAGCTATAGGCCGAGAGCTTTCGATTCATTCATTCATTCATTCATTGACTCATTCACGCATTCATTCTAAGACTCATTCGTTCTCTTCGCTCTCTTCCCAGTTGGTGGTTATCTATGACTGGTAGAGAATTGTTTATTCCTTCATGCAGGCATGAATGCAATTCAGTCAAGTAATCATTCATTTATTCATGCAGACATTCATTTACTCAATTCATGCATAGTGTCTGTTGAATGCGGAGGAGAACTCTGTAAAGACTAATGCCAAGTAAATAAAAATTCCCATATACTGGTCCTGCATAAAAATGTAAGTAACAGACTTGATCTAACGTATACTACGAGACAAAATACAGTCAGCACATTGTATCGTATCAGAGATGGATCTGGGGAGAAATATATGACTCTAGGAAATGAAATCATTAAGGAAGCACACACATTTTGCTACCTAGAAAGTAAAATAGCCAGTGACGGAAGAATCAAGCAGGTTATGAAATAAGAATTAGCATTAGTAGGGAAAACCTTTATGAAAAAGTAAGATCTACTCACCAAAAACATAAACGTACAGTCACTTAAAAAGAACGAGTGAATGGTGGTGTTTATGTTCCTCACAAGTACACACTTCTTATACACAATTGAACCTGTAGGAACAATATTTGTTGTGGCACATCCAAAGGTTTGTATTTCCTTGGGAGGTGAATTTTATTTTGCAATAATTCAATCTGCCGGTCCCGTGGTGTAGGGGTAGCGTTCCTGCCTCCTACCCGCAGGCCCCAGATTCGATTTCCGGCCAGGTCGGTTTTTTTACCTGTTTTGGTGGGCTAGTTTGAGGTCCACTCAGTCTACGCGATTATAACTGAGGAGCTATCTGACGGTGAGATGGCGGCCCCGGTCTAGAAAGCCAAAAATAACGGCCGAGAGGATTTGTCGGCCTGGCCACATGACACTTCGTGATCTTCAGGCCTTCGGGGCTGTTGAGCCATGGGTTATTTTGTTTTAATAATTCGAGTCACTTCTAATAAAATGCGAGCAACATATAATAACATTCGTTCATTCTATTTTTTAGTGACCAAACATGCCAGACTGCTGCCTCCCAAGGTATTTGTGAAGAATATGGCAATAGACGGGAGAGAATTTCGAGACTTCGGTTGAAAGTCTCGAAGCTGGTACAGAATGGATAAATTCTTAAGCATAAAACGACATGTAATGATTTAAACTTCAAGTATTTTATATATTTAGCCTCCCTTGAATACAGTTATACATACACATATTAATAATAAAAACAACGTTGGTGGTGGTTGTTTTAAGAGGAAGTACAACCGGGCAACTATTCTCTATTAATACTAATCAGAAGAAAATTTCGGACACTTCGAAGAATGAAGATATCTGGAAAAGAAACGAAAAGGTGTGAAAATGAGAGACTTGCTAGTACTCGGTTTGGAAGAGGAGAAGATTTGGCCAAGAGAGGTCGGATAGGAAAGTTTAAAACCAGGGGCCTGACACAAGTAAGTGAAAGCAATTCCAGGACTCAGCAGAGGAAACCAGTCACCAACCAACGCTCACAAGATGAAAGTCCCTGGTTCCTCATTTACTCGCCTTTTGCGTGGATATAATGTACCGCTCCCACCCACAGAGGAATAATAAAATTATTATTATTATTATTATTATTATTATTATTATTATTATTATTATTATTATTATTATATGCTCTTCCTTTTTCCACCCTCGACAAATACCACGGTTGTACCTTAATTCAAGTCATGAGTTCTGCGTTCCGAGTTATGATCCCGTCTTTTCCTAATGTTGATGGAAACTTTAGGAAGGCAGCAAGACACTGAAAAGGTAGTATTTAAATTAGAGTAAAAAGAAGAGGGATGACAGCAATAAGGAAAAGGTGGTAGGGGAAAAGGAGATACGAGAACGTCACGAAGAAGAAAGATAGGAGGGATGAGACGAAGTAGGTAGCTAACGTGGGTACGGAGGGAAGGACGGACGAAAAAAGGAAGGAGGGTAGGAATGAATGAATGAATGAAAGGAGTATGGTAGGCAGAACAAGGTGAAGGAAGAACTAGAAATAAAATGCGAGAAAATGAAGGATGAGGGGAGATAAAATAACGTGTATGGTGGTGAATATTGTTCAAAGAGGCGTTGGTCATTGTGATAGTAATCACTGTCCTTGGCTGAATGATCAGTGTAGTTGCCTTCGATTCAGAGGGTCCTGGGTTCGATTCCCGGCCTGGTCGGGGATTTTAAATTTAAACGGTTGTTTTCCGTGGCTCGGGAACTGGTTGTTTGTACTGTCCCCAAATTTCCCGTAACTCACACACAACACAAAAACATGCAGTTCCCATAAACGGCAGATGCCACCACCCTTCTTGGAGGGTCTACCTTACAAGGCCTGCAACAAGTGAACCGTATATGTCGTCTGACACTCCCGGCACAAAAAGCCATACGATAAATAAATAAATAAATAAATAAATAAATGGTAATTTCTGTTTTCTAGGAAAGTGCAACTGGGCAACCGTCGTCCTAACATTAATCCGTCACCGGGCGAGTTGGCCGTGCGGTCAGGGGCACACGGCTGTGAGCTTGCATCCGGGAGATAGTGGGTTCGAATCCCACTGTCGGCAGCCCTGAAGATGGTTTTCCGTGGTTTCCCATTTGCACACCAGGCAAATGCTGGGGCTGTACCTTACTAAAGGCCATGGCCGCTTTCCAACTCCTAGGCCTTTCCTATCCAACCGTCGCCATAAGACCTATCTGTGTCGGTGCGACGTAAAGCAAAAAAAATCAATCAGGAGGGGGAACGAAAGAGAAAAGATTCAAAAATTAAGGCATCAAGAGAAGAATTGAAATAACCACGAAGGAAGTGAAAATTAAAGTCCCCGAGGGGCTTCAATCTTGATACAGTCGTAATCAGAAGAGAATAGCTGGCAGAGTGATGTTAAGTAGGAAGAAAGAGAGTTCTTTTCCTAACAATCTGCTTTGTGTAGCACGGACACAGATAGGTCTTCTGCCGACGATGAGATAGGGAAGGACTGGGAGTGGGAAGGAAGCCGCCGAAGCCTTCATTAAGGTACATCTACAGTATTTTCCCGGTGCGGAAATGTGAAACCACGCAAAACCATCTTCAGATTTATCTTCTGTGGAGGCAAACACATATCTCCTGAGAGAAAGCTGACAGCAACGCGATCCATACCGCGTAGCCAACACACTAGGTGCTAGCTATTTAGAAAAGAAGATAGAAGAAAAATTAAGGCGAGGAAAGAATGAGAAATAAAGGAAGACGATGGGTAGAACACGGTGAAGAAGGATTAAGGACAGGAAGATGGTAGATGATAATAATGTTGCTTGTTTAAGTCGCACAAACTACTTTTACGGTATTCGGGGACGATGAGGTGCCAGAATTTCGAAATTTTCGCAGTTCTTTTACGTGCCAATCTAGTGACACGAGACTGACGTATTTGAGCACCTTTAACGCCAGCGCCTCAACCGTCTGAGCCAGTCAGCCCGGCAGTAGATAGATATAACACGGCGAAGAAAGAATTAGAAGGAAAGGGAGATTATACATAAAACACGGCGAAGAAAGAATTGGAAGGAAAGGGAGATTATACATAAAACACGGCGAAGAAAGAATTGGAAGGAAAGGGAGATTATACATAAAACACGGCGAAGAAAGAATTGGAAGGAAAGGGAGATTATACATAAAACACGGCGAAGAAAGAATTGGACGGAAAGGGAGATCATACATAAAACACGGCGAAGAAAGAATTAGAAGGAAAGGGAGATTATACATAAAACAAGGCGTAGAAAGAATTGGAAGGAAAGGGAGATTATACATAAAACACGGCGAAGAAAGAATTGGAAGGAAAGGGAGATTATACATAAAACACGGCGAAGAAAGAATTGGAAGGAAAGGGAGATTATACATAAAACACGGCGAAGAATTGGAAGGAAAGAGAAATTATACATAAAACACGGCGTAGAAAGAATTGGAAGGAAAGGGAGATCATACATAAAACACGGCGAAGAAAGAATTAGAAGGAAAGGGAGATTATACATAAAACACGGCGTAGAAAGAATTGGAAGGAAAGGGAGATTATACATAAAACACGGCGAAGAAAGAATTGGAAGGAAAGGGAGATCATACATAAAACACGGCGAAGAAAGAATTAGAAGGAAAGGGAGATTATACATAAAACACGGCGAAGAAAGAATTGGAAGGAAAGGGAGATTATACATAAAACACGGCGAAGAAAGAATTAGAAGGAAAGGGAGATTATACATAAACACGGCGAAGAAAGAATTGGAAGGAAAGAGAGATTATACATAAAACACAATGAAGAAAGAATTAGAAGGAAAGGGAGATAATACATAAACACGGCGAAGAAAGAATTGGAAGGAAAGGGAGATTATACATAAAACACAATGAAGAAAGAATTAGAAGGAAAGAGAGTTCATACATATAACACGGCGAAGAAAGAATTAGAAGGAAAGAGAGATTATACATAAAACACGGCGAAGAAAGAATTAGAAGGAAAGGGAGATTATACATAAAACACGGCGTAGAAAGAATTGGAAGGAAAGGGAGATTATACATAAAACACGGCGAAGAAAGAATTGGAAGGAAAGGGAGATCATACATAAAACACGGCGAAGAAAGAATTAGAAGGAAAGGGAGATTATACATAAACACGGCGAAGAAAGAATTGGAAGGAAAGGGAGATTATACATAAAACACGGCGAAGAAAGAATTGGAAGGAAAGGGAGATCATACATAAAACACGGCGAAGAAAGAATTAGAAGGAAAGGGAGATTATACATAAACACGGCGAAGAAAGAATTGGAAGGAAAGGGAGATTATACATAAAACACGGCGAAGAAAGAATTGGAAGGAAAGGGAGATTATACATAAAACACAATGAAGAAAGAATTAGAAGGAAAGAGAGTTCATACATATAACACGGCGAAGAAAGAATTAGAAGGAAAGAGAGATTATACATAAAACACGGCGTAGAAAGAATTGGAAGGAAAGGGAGATTATACATAAAACACAATGAAGAAAGAATTAGAAGGAAAGAGAGATTATACATAAAACACGGCGAAGAAAGAATTAGAAGGAAAGGGAGATTATACATAAAACACGGCGTAGAAAGAATTGGAAGGAAAGGGAGATTATACATAAAACACGGCGAAGAAAGAATTGGAAGGAAAGGGAGATTATACATAAAACACGGCGAAGAAAGAATTGGAAGGAAAGGGAGATCATACATAAAACACGGCGAAGAAAGAATTAGAAGGAAAGGGAGATTATACATAAACACGGCGAAGAAAGAATTGGAAGGAAAGGGAGATTATACATAAAACACGGCGAAGAAAGAATTAGAAGGAAAGGGAGATTATACATAAACACGGCGAAGAAAGAATTGGAAGGAAAGAGAGATTATACATAAAACACAATGAAGAAAGAATTAGAAGGAAAGGGAGATTATACATAAACACGGCGAAGAAAGAATTGGAAGGAAAGGGAGATTATACATAAAACACAATGAAGAAAGAATTAGAAGGAAAGAGAGTTCATACATATAACACGGCGAAGAAAGAATTAGAAGGAAAGAGAGATTATACATAAAACACGGCGAAGAAAGAATTGGAAGGAAAGAGAGTTTATGCATAAAACACGGCGAAGAAAATATTGGAAGGAAAGGGAGATGATACATAAAACACAATGAGGAAAGAATTAGAAGGAAAGGGAGATTATACATAAACACGGCGAAGAAAGAATTGGAAGGAAAGAGAGTTTATGCATAAAACACGGCGAAGAAAGAATTGGAATGAAAGGGAGATGATACATAAAACACGGCGAAGAAAGAATTGGAAGGAAAGAGAGATTATACATAAACACGGCGTAGAAAGAATTGGAAGGAAAGGGAGATCATACATAAACACGGCGAAGAAAGAATTGGAATGAAAGGGAGATGATACATAAAACACGGCGAAGAAAGAATTGGAAGGAAAGAGAGATTATGCATAAAACACGGCGAAGAAAATATTGGAAGGAAAAGGAGATTATACATAAAACACAATGACGAAAGAATTAGAAGGAAAGGGAGATTATACATAAAACACAATGAAGAAAGAATTAGAAGGAAAGGGATATTATACATAAAAAAGGCGAAGAAAGAATTAGAAGGAAAGAGATATTATACATAAAACACAGCGAAGAAAGAATTGGAAGGAAGGAGAGATTATACATAAAACACGGCGAAGAAAGAATTGGAAGGAAAGGGAGATTATACATAAAACACAATGAAGAAAGAATTAGAAGGAAAGAGAGTTCATACATAAAACACGGCGAAGAAAGAATTGGAATGAAAGGGAGATGATACATAAAACACGGCGAAGAAAGAATTGGAATGAAAGGGAGATGATACATAAAACACGGCGAAGAAAGAATTGGAAGGAAAGAGAGTTTATGCATAAAACACGGCGAAGAAAATATTGGAAGGAAAGGGAGATGATACATAAAACACAATGAAGAAAGAATTAGAAGGAAAGGGAGATTATACATAAACACGGCGAAGAAAGAATTGGAAGGAAAGAGAGTTTATGCATAAAACACGGCGAAGAAAGAATTGGAATGAAAGGGAGATGATACATAAAACACGGCGAAGAAAGAATTGGAAGGAAAGAGAGATTATACATAAACACGGCGTAGAAAGAATTGGAAGGAAAGGGAGATCATACATAAACACGGCGAAGAAAGAATTGGAATGAAAGGGAGATGATACATAAAACACGGCGAAGAAAGAATTGGAAGGAAAGAGAGATTATGCATAAAACACGGCGAAGAAAATATTGGAAGGAAAAGGAGATTATACATAAAACACAATGACGAAAGAATTAGAAGGAAAGGGAGATTATACATAAAACACAATGAAGAAGAATTAGAAGGAAAGGGATATTATACATAAAAAAGGCGAAGAAAGAATTAGAAGGAAAGAGATATTATACATAAAACACAGCGAAGAAAGAATTGGAAGGAAGGAGAGATTATACATAAAACACGGCGAAGAAAGAATTGGAAGGAAAGGGAGATTATACATAAAACACAATGAAGAAAGAATTAGAAGGAAAGAGAGTTCATACATAAAACAGGGCGAAGAAAGAATTGGAATGAAAGGGAGATGATACATAAAACACGGCGAAGAAAGAATTGGAATGAAAGGGAGATGATACATAAAACACGGCGAAGAAAGAATTGGAAGGAAAGAGAGTTTATGCATAAAACACGGCGAAGAAAATATTGGAAGGAAAGGGAGATGATACATAAAACACAATGAAGAAAGAATTAGAAGGAAAGGGAGATTATACATAAACACGGCGAAGAAAGAATTGGAAGGAAAGAGAGTTTATGCATAAAACACGGCGAAGAAAGAATTGGAATGAAAGGGAGATGATACATAAAACACGGCGAAGAAAGAATTGGAAGGAAAGAGATATTATACATAAACACGGCGTAGAAAGAATTGGAAGGAAAGGGAGATCATACATAAACACGGCGAAGAAAGAATTGGAATGAAAGGGAGATGATACATAAAACACGGCGAAGAAAGAATTGGAAGGAAAGAGAGATTATGCATAAAACACGGCGAAGAAAATATTGGAAGGAAAAGGAGATTATACATAAAACACAATGACGAAAGAATTAGAAGGAAAGGGAGATTATACATAAAACACAATGAAGAAAGAATTAGAAGGAAAGGGATATTATACATAAAAAAGGCGAAGAAAGAATTAGAAGGAAAGAGATATTATACATAAAACACAGCGAAGAAAGAATTGGAAGGAAGGAGAGATTGTACATAAAACACGGCGAAGAAAGAATTGGAAGGAAAGGGAGATTATACATAAAACACAATGAAGAAAGAATTAGAAGGAAAGAGAGTTCATACATAAAACACGGCGAAGAAAGAATTGGAATGAAAGGGAGATGATACATAAAACACGGCGAAGAAAGAATTGGAATGAAAGGGAGATGATACATAAAACACGGCGAAGAAAGAATTGGAAGGAAAGAGAGATTATGCATAAACACGGCGAAGAAAGAATTAGAAGGAAAGGGAGATTATACATAAACACGGCGAAGAAAGAATTGGAAGGAAAGAGAGATCATACATAAACACGGCGAAGAAAGAATTGGAAGGAAAGGGAGATCATACATAAACACGGCGAAGAAAGAATTAGAAGGAAAGGGAGATTATACATAAAACACGGCGAAGAAAGAATTAGAAGGAAAGGGAGATTATACATAAACACGGCGAAGAAAGAATTGGAAGGAAAGGGAGATCATACATAAACACGGCGAAGAAAGAATTAGAAGGAAAGGGAGATTATACATAAAACACGGCGAAGAAAGAATTGGAAGGAAAGGGAGATTATACATAAACACGGCGAAGAAAGAATTGGAAGGAAAGAGAGATCATACATAAACACGGCGAAGAAAGAATTAGAAGGAAAGGGAGATTATACATAAACACGGCGAAGAAAGAATTGGAAGGAAAGGGAGATTATACATAAAACACGGCGAAGAAAGAATTAGAAGGAAAGGGAGATTATACATAAACACGGCGAAGAAAGAATTGGAAGGAAAGAGAGATTATACATAAAACACAATGAAGAAAGAATTAGAAGGAAAGGGAGATTATACATAAACACGGCGAAGAAAGAATTGAAGGAAAGGGAGATTATACATAAAACACAATGAAGAAAGAATTAGAAGGAAAGAGGGTTCATACATATAACACGGCGAAGAAAGAATTAGAAGGAAAGAGAGATGATACATAAAACACGGCGAAGAAAGAATTGGAAGGAAAGAGAGTTTATGCATAAAACACGGCGAAGAAAATATTGGAAGGAAAGGGAGATGATACATAAAACACAATGAAGAAAGAATTAGAAGGAAAGAGAGATTATACATAAACACGGCGAAGAAAGAATTGGAAGGAAAGAGAGTTTATGCATAAAACACGGCGAAGAAAGAATTGGAATGAAAGGGAGATGATACATAAAACACGGCGAAGAAAGAATTGGAAGGAAAGAGAGATTATACATAAACACGGCGTAGAAAGAATTGGAAGGAAAGGGAGATCATACATAAACACGGCGAAGAAAGAATTGGAATGAAAGGGAGATGATACATAAAACACGGCGAAGAAAGAATTGGAAGGAAAGAGAGATTATGCATAAAACACGGCGAAGAAAATATTGGAAGGAAAAGGAGATTATACATAAAACACAATGACGAAAGAATTAGAAGGAAAGGGAGATTATACATAAAACACAATGAAGAAAGAATTAGAAGGAAAGGGATATTATACATAAAAAAGGCGAAGAAAGAATTAGAAGGAAAGAGATATTATACATAAAACACAGCGAAGAAAGAATTGGAAGGAAGGAGAGATTATACATAAAACACGGCGAAGAAAGAATTGGAAGGAAAGGGAGATTATACATAAAACACAATGAAGAAAGAATTAGAAGGAAAGAGAGTTCATACATAAAACACGGCGAAGAAAGAATTGGAATGAAAGGGAGATGATACATAAAACACGGCGAAGAAAGAATTGGAATGAAAGGGAGATGATACATAAAACACGGCGAAGAAAGAATTGGAATGAAAGGGAGATGATACATAAAACACGGCGAAGAAAGAATTGGAAGGAAAGAGAGATTATGCATAAACACGGCGAAGAAAGAATTAGAAGGAAAGGGAGATTATACATAAACACGGCGAAGAAAGAATTGGAAGGAAAGAGAGATCATACATAAACACGGCGAAGAAAGAATTGGAAGGAAAGGGAGATCATACATTAACACGGCGAAGAAAGAATTAGAAGGAAAGGGAGATTATACATAAAACACGGCGAAGAAAGAATTAGAAGGAAAGGGAGATTATACATAAACACGGCGAAGAAAGAATTGGAAGGAAAGGGAGATCATACATAAACACGGCGAAGAAAGAATTAGAAGGAAAGGGAGATTATACATAAAACACGGCGAAGAAAGAATTAGAAGGAAAGGGAGATTATACATAAACACGGCGAAGAAAGAATTGGAAGGAAAGAGAGATCATACATAAACACGGCGAAGAAAGAATTAGAAGGAAAGGGAGATTATACATAAACACGGCGAAGAAAGAATTGGAAGGAAAGGGAGATTATACATAAAACACGGCGAAGAAAGAATTAGAAGGAAAGGGAGATTATACATAAACACGGCGAAGAAAGAATTGGAAGGAAAGAGAGATTATACATAAAACACAATGAAGAAAGAATTAGAAGGAAAGGGAGATTATACATAAACACGGCGAAGAAAGAATTGAAGGAAAGGGAGATTATACATAAAACACAATGAAGAAAGAATTAGAAGGAAAGAGGGTTCATACATATAACACGGCGAAGAAAGAATTAGAAGGAAAGAGAGATTATACATAAAACACGGCGAAGAAAGAATTGGAAGGAAAGAGAGTTTATGCATAAAACACGGCGAAGAAAATATTGGAAGGAAAGGGAGATGATACATAAAACACAATGAAGAAAGAATTAGAAGGAAAGAGAGATTATACATAAACACGGCGAAGAAAGAATTGGAAGGAAAGAGAGTTTATGCATAAAACACGGCGAAGAAAGAATTGGAATGAAAGGGAGATGATACATAAAACACGGCGAAGAAAGAATTGGAAGGAAAGAGAGATTATACATAAACACGGCGTAGAAAGAATTGGAAGGAAAGGGAGATCATACATAAACACGGCGAAGAAAGAATTGGAATGAAAGGGAGATGATACATAAAACACGGCGAAGAAAGAATTGGAAGGAAAGAGAGATTATGCATAAAACACGGCGAAGAAAATATTGGAAGGAAAAGGAGATTATACATAAAACACAATGACGAAAGAATTAGAAGGAAAGGGAGATTATACATAAAACACAATGAAGAAAGAATTAGAAGGAAAGGGATATTATACATAAAAAAGGCGAAGAAAGAATTAGAAGGAAAGAGATATTATACATAAAACACAGCGAAGAAAGAATTGGAAGGAAGGAGAGATTATACATAAAACACGGCGAAGAAAGAATTGGAAGGAAAGGGAGATTATACATAAAACACAATGAGGAAAGAATTAGAAGGAAAGAGAGTTCATACATAAAACACGGCGAAGAAAGAATTGGAATGAAAGGGAGATGATACATAAAACACGGCGAAGAAAGAATTGGAATGAAAGGGAGATGATACATAAAACACGGCGAAGAAAGAATTGGAAGGAAAGAGAGTTTATGCATAAAACACGGCGAAGAAAATATTGGAAGGAAAGGGAGATGATACATAAAACACAATGAAGAAAGAATTAGAAGGAAAGGGAGATTATACATAAACACGGCGAAGAAAGAATTGGAAGGAAAGAGAGTTTATGCATAAAACACGGCGAAGAAAGAATTGGAATGAAAGGGAGATGATACATAAAACACGGCGAAGAAAGAATTGGAAGGAAAGAGAGATTATACATAAACACGGCGTAGAAAGAATTGGAAGGAAAGGGAGATCATACATAAACACGGCGAAGAAAGAATTGGAATGAAAGGGAGATGATACATAAAACACGGCGAAGAAAGAATTGGAAGGAAAGAGAGATTATGCATAAAACACGGCGAAGAAAATATTGGAAGGAAAAGGAGATTATACATAAAACACAATGACGAAAGAATTAGAAGGAAAGGGAGATTATACATAAAACACAATGAAGAAGAATTAGAAGGAAAGGGATATTATACATAAAAAAGGCGAAGAAAGAATTAGAAGGAAAGAGATATTATACATAAAACACAGCGAAGAAAGAATTGGAAGGAAGGAGAGATTATACATAAAACACGGCGAAGAAAGAATTGGAAGGAAAGGGAGATTATACATAAAACACAATGAAGAAAGAATTAGAAGGAAAGAGAGTTCATACATAAAACAGGGCGAAGAAAGAATTGGAATGAAAGGGAGATGATACATAAAACACGGCGAAGAAAGAATTGGAATGAAAGGGAGATGATACATAAAACACGGCGAAGAAAGAATTGGAAGGAAAGAGAGTTTATGCATAAAACACGGCGAAGAAAATATTGGAAGGAAAGGGAGATGATACATAAAACACAATGAAGAAAGAATTAGAAGGAAAGGGAGATTATACATAAACACGGCGAAGAAAGAATTGGAAGGAAAGAGAGTTTATGCATAAAACACGGCGAAGAAAGAATTGGAATGAAAGGGAGATGATACATAAAACACGGCGAAGAAAGAATTGGAAGGAAAGAGATATTATACATAAACACGGCGTAGAAAGAATTGGAAGGAAAGGGAGATCATACATAAACACGGCGAAGAAAGAATTGGAATGAAAGGGAGATGATACATAAAACACGGCGAAGAAAGAATTGGAAGGAAAGAGAGATTATGCATAAAACACGGCGAAGAAAATATTGGAAGGAAAAGGAGATTATACATAAAACACAATGACGAAAGAATTAGAAGGAAAGGGAGATTATACATAAAACACAATGAAGAAAGAATTAGAAGGAAAGGGATATTATACATAAAAAAGGCGAAGAAAGAATTAGAAGGAAAGAGATATTATACATAAAACACAGCGAAGAAAGAATTGGAAGGAAGGAGAGATTATACATAAAACACGGCGAAGAAAGAATTGGAAGGAAAGGGAGATTATACATAAAACACAATGAAGAAAGAATTAGAAGGAAAGAGAGTTCATACATAAAACACGGCGAAGAAAGAATTGGAATGAAAGGGAGATGATACATAAAACACGGCGAAGAAAGAATTGGAATGAAAGGGAGATGATACATAAAACACGGCGAAGAAAGAATTGGAAGGAAAGAGAGATTATGCATAAACACGGCGAAGAAAGAATTAGAAGGAAAGGGAGATTATACATAAACACGGCGAAGAAAGAATTGGAAGGAAAGAGAGATCATACATAAACACGGCGAAGAAAGAATTGGAAGGAAAGGGAGATCATACATAAACACGGCGAAGAAAGAATTAGAAGGAAAGGGAGATTATACATAAAACACGGCGAAGAAAGAATTAGAAGGAAAGGGAGATTATACATAAACACGGCGAAGAAAGAATTGGAAGGAAAGGGAGATCATACATAAACACGGCGAAGAAAGAATTAGAAGGAAAGGGAGATTATACATAAAACACGGCGAAGAAAGAATTAGAAGGAAAGGGAGATTATACATAAACACGGCGAAGAAAGAATTGGAAGGAAAGAGAGATCATACATAAACACGGCGAAGAAAGAATTAGAAGGAAAGGGAGATTATACATAAACACGGCGAAGAAAGAATTGGAAGGAAAGGGAGATTATACATAAAACACGGCGAGGAAAGAATTAGAAGGAAAGGGAGATTATACATAAACACGGCGAAGAAAGAATTGGAAGGAAAGAGAGATTATACATAAAACACAATGAAGAAAGAATTAGAAGGAAAGGGAGATTATACATAAACACGGCGAAGAAAGAATTGAAGGAAAGGGAGATTATACATAAAACACAATAAAGAAAGAATTAGAAGGAAAGAGGGTTCATACATATAACACGGCGAAGAAAGAATTAGAAGGAAAGAGAGATGATACATAAAACACGGCGAAGAAAGAATTGGAAGGAAAGAGAGTTTATGCATAAAACACGGCGAAGAAAATATTGGAAGGAAAGGGAGATGATACATAAAACACAATGAAGAAAGAATTAGAAGGAAAGAGAGATTATACATAAACACGGCGAAGAAAGAATTGGAAGGAAAGAGAGTTTATGCATAAAACACGGCGAAGAAAGAATTGGAATGAAAGGGAGATGATACATAAAACACGGCGAAGAAAGAATTGGAAGGAAAGAGAGATTATACATAAACACGGCGTAGAAAGAATTGGAAGGAAAGGGAGATCATACATAAACACGGCGAAGAAAGAATTGGAATGAAAGGGAGATGATACATAAAACACGGCGAAGAAAGAATTGGAAGGAAAGAGAGATTATGCATAAAACACGGCGAAGAAAATATTGGAAGGAAAAGGAGATTATACATAAAACACAATGACGAAAGAATTAGAAGGAAAGGGAGATTATACATAAAACACAATGAAGAAAGAATTAGAAGGAAAGGGATATTATACATAAAAAAGGCGAAGAAAGAATTAGAAGGAAAGAGATATTATACATAAAACACAGCGAAGAAAGAATTGGAAGGAAGGAGAGATTATACATAAAACACGGCGAAGAAAGAATTGGAAGGAAAGGGAGATTATACATAAAACACAATGAAGAAAGAATTAGAAGGAAAGAGAGTTCATACATAAAACACGGCGAAGAAAGAATTGGAATGAAAGGGAGATGATACATAAAACACGGCGAAGAAAGAATTGGAATGAAAGGGAGATGATACATAAAACACGGCGAAGAAAGAATTGGAATGAAAGGGAGATGATACATAAAACACGGCGAAGAAAGAATTGGAAGGAAAGAGAGATCATACATAAACACGGCGAAGAAAGAATTAGAAGGAAAGGGAGATTATACATAAACACGGCGAAGAAAGAATTGGAAGGAAAGGGAGATTATACATAAAACACGGCGAAGAAAGAATTAGAAGGAAAGGGAGATTATACATAAACACGGCGAAGAAAGAATTGGAAGGAAAGGGAGATTATACATAAAACACAATGAAGAAAGAATTAGAAGGAAAGAGAGTTCATACATATAACACGGCGAAGAAAGAATTAGAAGGAAAGAGAGATTATACATAAAACACGGCGAAGAAAGAATTGGAAGGAAAGAGAGTTTATGCATAAAACACGGCGAAGAAAATATTGGAAGGAAAGGGAGATGATACATAAAACACAATGAAGAAAGAATTAGAAGGAAAGGGAGATTATACATAAACACGGCGAAGAAAGAATTGGAAGGAAAGAGAGTTTATGCATAAAACACGGCGAAGAAAGAATTGGAATGAAAGGGAGATGATACATAAAACACGGCGAAGAAAGAATTGGAAGGAAAGAGAGATTATACATAAACACGGCGTAGAAAGAATTGGAAGGAAAGGGAGATCATACATAAACACGGCGAAGAAAGAATTGGAATGAAAGGGAGATGATACATAAAACACGGCGAAGAAAGAATTGGAAGGAAAGAGAGATTATGCATAAAACACGGCGAAGAAAATATTGGAAGGAAAAGGAGATTATACATAAAACACAATGACGAAAGAATTAGAAGGAAAGGGAGATTATACATAAAACACAATGAAGAAAGAATTAGAAGCTAAGGGATATTATACATAAAAAAGGCGAAGAAAGAATTAGAAGGAAAGAGATATTATACATAAAACACAGCGAAGAAAGAATTGGAAGGAAGGAGAGATTATACATAAAACACGGCGAAGAAAGAATTGGAAGGAAAGGGAGATTATACATAAAACACAATGAAGAAAGAATTAGAAGGAAAGAGAGTTCATACATAAAACACGGCGAAGAAAGAATTGGAATGAAAGGGAGATGATACATAAAACACGGCGAAGAAAGAATTGGAATGAAAGGGAGATGATACATAAAACACGGCGAAGAAAGATTTGGAAGGAAAGAGAGATTATGCATAAACACGGCGAAGAAAGAATTAGAAGGAAAGGGAGATTATACATAAACACGGCGAAGAAAGAATTGGAAGGAAAGAGAGATCATACATAAACACGGCGAAGAAAGAATTGGAAGGAAAGGGAGATCATACATAAACACGGCGAAGAAAGAATTAGAAGGAAAGGGAGATTATACATAAACACGGCGAAGAAAGAATTAGAAGGAAAGGGAGATTATACATAAACACGGCGAAGAAAGAATTGGAAGGAAAGGGAGATCATACATAAACACGGTGAAGAAAGAATTAGAAGGAAAGGGAGATTATACATAAAACACGGCGAAGAAAGAATTAGAAGGAAAGGGAGATTATACATAAACACGGCGAAGAAAGAATTGGAAGGAAAGAGAGATCATACATAAACACGGCGAAGAAAGAATTAGAAGGAAAGGGAGATTATACATAAACACGGCGAAGAAAGAATTGGAAGGAAAGAGAGATCATACATAAACACGGCGAAGAAAGAATTAGAAGGAAAGGGAGATTATACATAAACACGGCGAAGAAAGAATTGGAAGGAAAGAGAGATCATACATAAACACGGCGAAGAAAGAATTGGAAGGAAAGGGAGATTATACATAAAACACGGCGAAGAAAGAATTAGAAGGAAAGGGAGATTATACATAAACACGGCGAAGAAAGAATTGGAAGGAAAGAGAGATCATACATAAACACGGCGAAGAAAGAATTAGAAGGAAAGGGAGATTATACATAAACACGGCGAAGAAAGAATTGGAAGGAAAGAGAGATCATACATAAACACGGCGAAGAAAGAATTAGAAGGAAAGGGAGATTATACATAAACACGGCGAAGAAAGAATTGGAAGGAAAGAGAGATCATACATAAACACGGCGAAGAAAGAATTGGAATGAAAGGGAGATGATACATAAAACACGGCGAAGAAAGAATTGGAATGAAAGGGAGATGATACATAAAACACGGCGAAGAAAGAATTGGAAGGAAAGAGAGATTATGCATAAAACACGGCGAAGAAAATATTGGAAGGAAAAGGAGATTATACATAAAACACAATGACGAAAGAATTAGAAGGAAAGGGAGATTATACATAAAACACAATGAAGAAAGAATTAGAAGGAAAGGGATATTATACATAAAAAAGGCGAAGAAAGAATTAGAAGGAAGGAGAGATTACACATAAAACACGGCGAAGAAAGAATTGGAAGGAAAGGGAGATTTTACATAAAACACGGCGAAGAATTGGAAGGAAAGAGAGATTATACATAAAACACGGCGAAGAAATAATTGGAAGGAAAGAGAGATCATATATAAAACAAGGCGAAGAAAGAATTGGAAGTGAAGAGAGACTATACATAAAACACGACGAAGAAAGAATTAGAAGAAAAGAGCAAGGTGAAGAAAAGGCTAGAGAAAAAGAATGATGGTAGCTAGAATACGGCGAAGACAAAATTAAAAAGAAGGAAGAATGGTACGTAGAACAAGGCAAAGAAGGAAAGGAGGGTGATAGGTAGACTATGACGAAGAATAAATTAGGAGCAATGGAGGATGGTAGATAAAACACAGACCGAGCTCGATAGCTGCAGTCGCTTAAGTGCGGCCAGTATCCAGTATTCGGGAGATAGTAGGTTCGAACCCCACTGTCGGCAGCCTGAAGATGGTTTTCCGTGGTTTCCCATTTTCACAACAGGCAAATGCTGGGGCTGTACCTTACTTAGAGCCATGGCCGCTTCCTTCCCACTCGTAGCCCTTTCCTGTCCCATCGTCGCCATAAGACGTATCTGTGTCGGTGCGACGTAAAGCTACTAGCAAAAAAAAAAAGGCACAACACAGGGAAGAAGGAATTAGAAGGAAAGGAGTATGAAAGGTAGAACATGGCTAAGAAAGAGCTAGATACATAGATAGAACGGAAGGAAGAAAGGAAGGAACAAGGTAATGAAGGACGAAGGAAGGCTGGTGGCGATTGTTGTTCAAAGGGACGGTGGTTATAGCGGTGGTGATTATTCTTTTCGGGAGAAGTACAACCAGACAACCATAATCTATTTGCTCTGTCCAGAATAAAAAAGGAAAAGACACAACCCTTCCAAGAACAAGGCATCGGCAGAGGAAGAGAGAGGGACACGAAGGATGTAGAGGTGGAGTACTCTTTAGAGCTCGTAAACCGAGAACCTGCGAGACCAGAAGAGAACAAGCGTTGACCATCGAAGGTGAGAAAACGTGACATGAAGAGTCTGCTACAAATAACTGGATGGAATGCCAGACTTAGATATAGGCCGTGTAGTCCCCAAATAATACTCTCAAAGCGAGAGCCCCTTTCACTAATGACAGGCAGAGGATATCGTGCATATGTATTCGCCTACAGAGTTGTGTTAAAAAGAACAAAGTAATGAGATCTACTTCTTCTTCAGCATGATTATTCCCGCTGACACGCGGATTCACTGATGGGGATCCATCTCCCCATCCAGTTATATCGCATACTAGGTCGTCCTCCAACTCCATTTCTTTGTGACCGAAAATGACAGAGTACTGTCTCCTACAAGGCCTCCCTCTTCTTCCCTTCCCGAAAGGAGGCATATCCCACATAATCACTTTGAAATGTGAAAAAATATACAGTAGGTTCCTAAAATATATTTTAGGCAACTACAATTTTAGGTAATTTAATTGTCATAAATTAAAATACCATCTTTATTTTGCTAAATTAACAGCTCTTTAGAAGGAAATATAAAAAATTTCACTCACTTCAAATTTCACAGAATATGATTTTACCATCCGATGTGAAATGGAAAATCTCCTGCAACCACTGTCTAATTAAAGTTGCTTTACGTCGCACCGACCCATATACGTCTTATGGCGACGATGGGACAGGAAAGGGCTACGAGTGGGAAGGAAGCGTCCGTGGCTTTAATTAAGGTACACCCCCAGCATTTGCCTGGTGTGAAAATGGGAAACCACGGAAAGCATAATTCACACACTGAATAAACGGAGAGTGAAATGTTCTCAGAGAATGAAATGAGTTTGGTATCTAGCAGGTCAAAGGACACTGTCTCCCGCCTCGTGTCACAGACTACGGACATGTTTACTGCGGGAGGTCCTTAAGGACTTCCGGGGAGTGTTGTTTATATAGCTTTCCGATTTTAAGATTTTGTTTGTAAAGTCTTTCAAGAATATACTGCTCAAGATAGTGGAAAAGAGTCAGCGAATATTTTAGTTTCTTTTTTCTTCTTGCTGGGCTGAGTGGCTCAGACGGTTAAGGCCCTGGCCTTCTAACCCCAACTTGGCAGGTTCGATCGTGGCTCAGTCCGGTGGTATTTGAAAGTGCTCAAATACGACAGCCCCTTGTCGGTAGATTTACTGGCACGTAACAGAACTCCTGCGGGACTAAATTCTGGCACCTCGGCATCTCCGAAGACCTTAAAAAGTAGTTAGTGGGACGTAAAGCAAATAACTATTATTATTATTATTATTATTATTATTATTATTATTATTATTATTATTATTATTATTATTATTATTATTTCTTCTTTCTTTCTCCATCCGCTCACTCTCCAGGGTTGGTGTTTTTCTCTCGGACTCAGTGAGGGATCCCTCTACCGCCTCATGGGCAGTGTCCTGGAGCGTGAGACTTTGGATCGGGTATACAACTTGTAAGGAGGACCAGTATCTCGCCCAGGCGCCCAGAAAGAGGGAAGGAAGCTGCCGTGGTCTGAAGTTAGGTACCACCCTGGCATAGGCCTATGCCTGGAGAAGTGGAAAACCACATCGAGGATGGCTGAGGTGGTAATCGAAACCCCCTCGATTCAGTTGACCTCCCAAGGCTGAGTGGACCCTGTTCCAGCCTTCGTACCACTTTGCAAATTTCGTACCAGAGCCGGGAATCGAATTCGGGCCTCCGGGAGTGGCTACTAATCACACTAACCACTACAGCACAGAAGTGCACTTAGTTTCCCGGTATAAATTAAGAGCATTTTAATCGATAGAAGGGTAAAGAATAGCAATTATAGGAATATAGGTAAATATAGTTACCATTGCCTATTAAGGCATTTTAGGCACTAGAGGTTCAACATTTCTAATCAAACCTTAAACATATAAATACAGCTTCATTTTAAGTTATCTCCTCAGGAACAAAATAGGTTTTTGCCTAAAATCCGAGGCCTAACAACCACTTCCTCTTCTCATCATGTGGCCAAACCATCCCCAGGATCCTGTCTTTAGCGCTGGTCAGCTTTACTCAGTCCCGCATAGTTTCTTTCCTTATTCTATTCTTCCTTAACACGCCGCATGCCCATCGCAGCATTTTCATTTCTGCCACTTCCAGCTTTCTTTCAGAGGCTTTTGCCATTGGCGTTGTTTCCAAACCTTATGTCCAGGCAGGACGAATCATACTCTTATAAATAGAATTATTAAGGTTTGATGGTGTCCTCTTGTCACACATATCTCCTGTACTTGTTCTGCATTTATACCATGCAGTCTGGACCCTTCTAATTATCTCAACTCCTCTTTCACCATCATTCTGCACCACTGAGCCCGGATATCTGAAGGCTTCTGTCAATGCCACAGGCTTCCCATGGAAATGTAGCATTCCAGTAAGATTATAATCCGCAAATAACTGGACGTGGAACAGTTCTGAAAACTTGAAGAATGGATGGGACATATGCAAGCGACATTAAAAAAGTTTTCTTACCACTTCTGAATTTCTGTGTTCCTTGTATTAAGTCAAGGTCAACCACAACATTTAAGAACCATATGGTTTCACACAACTTGCCTTTTTATAGGCCGAGAAATGAATACAATAGTTTTGTTCGTAAGAACCGGAAGCTAGATTTTAGTACTCCTCCTCCACGATTGCATACTCAATTTCGGAATTGCCGTTAGCTAAACATAAATATGCCCTTCCACAGCATTGTAATTAATCTATATGCTGTTAGAAGAAATGTCTAGTGAGGTAATAGTAAGTTAGTTGATTACTTTGTAATTAGCTTATTTTATATTTGATACACCGTTAGATACTTTACAGTTTAATTTACTTTATTTAATTACATTTTATCCACCCTGAAATAAGAATGGCGGGCGCAATGTTCCAGGTGCACAAAAAAATTTATATTTGGCAAAGTTATGGCTCTTTGCCCGTAACCGACGGAGAAATTTCAAGATGTTCCAATGTTAAACATTTTACACCCGAAAAATATCGAAATATTGAGCCAGATTGAATGACGGTGCAGACCTTTGTTTCGAGGTACAGTATTTTGTGGCTAAGCGGACAGTCGTATCACCGAACATGAAGAGACCTACAACTTAACATCTATGACTTTTAGTCCTATATCGATCCCTTACAATTTAGCTACACTCATTTTTCGATTTTAGGTCAATTTTGTCACGGCCATTGGCCATACGCAAGCCAAATTGCATGATTGTAGTTGCCATGTAAGTATGGGACTACGAAAGGAATAAGTGGAAAGTGTACTCATGTTTCAACCTAATCTAAGTTTCTAATCCAGTGTAACATGTATCTGATGGAGATGCGACAAAAAGTCAAAGAACCAAGATTGTATATCGATTCATCGTCGATTCGTATACCAGGTTTCAAAGACTGTAGCTCTCCATTAGGTTGGGAAAATAATTTCTAAACTTGTGAAAAACGTACGAAATTTTACCTTGATCGAAACATTTACCTCTGTCTATCGTATAAATGTAGGCCAAGTTTGAAGAATCTAGCTGTGCATTAGATATGAAAAATTATTTAGGCACCTGTGAAAAATGTAGAAAATCAATCAACAGTGTAATGACGTTAGTTAACACCTGCTGCTAATAAAGAGCAACCGAAGGTTTTGGGGAGTACCCAACGAGCAAACGAGAGTTTTTTCTATAAAAACAGAAGTTATAACCGAAAAACCCTAACAGTCCGGGCTTTTCAGTAATCCAGCACCTCCCCGGGCTCGAAAAAGATTGTATTGTAACACTGAGTTCTTTTCAAAGGTTTATATTTATAACCTAAGTCTTACAACCTGTAAACACACGCGGGAGGACCCATACCAATATATTACAATAGCAAGAACTTGGAGAGAAATTGAAATATTATTACGAAACGAACATTTTAATGGAAGCTCTTTGCAATTCTTCTTTCAGGCAGATTTATGTATTAGCATATATTACGATGTCGAAATACAGCAATATACATTAGAGAAATATCCTGCTAAACTTGTTCTTTAATTGAAGCTAGAAGATCTGGATACCATCAGGACTTTCTCTACTATGCCGTGCTGGGCGTGTCCAACAAGAGGTCCTCCCAACAGGTGGTCACTGGGCTGATTAATGGTATTTTTGTTTACGATTCCACTTACGTAACACTGAAATTGTTGGAATGACTTGCTAACGTAGGCACAGGAGTGGTCAAATAATCAGAATAAATAAATAACATTTAATTATTTATTTATGTCAGTGCTCAGAGAACTGACCCTGGAAGATCCCAAAACAGAAAAGAAACGTTGGGTCCGAGAGGGAAGCATGCAAAACAATATAAATACAAAAAATAAAATAAAACTCGACACAATCACAGATTATGCGGAAATGATGATGATTATGATAATGATGATCTTTGTTATTTAAAGGGGCCTAACAACTAGGTCATCGCCCCCTAATGTTACGAGGTGCAACAAAATGACACGATAATTACAACTTCAAAATGTATCCACTGACTGGAAACTTAAACGAATGATGTTGAAAAACTGGCCATGAATCCAAAACAATCAGTGGATCCAGTTCACAATGCCCTATTTTCTGAGATGAGCTTGTTGTACAAAGGGGTCCAAAATCCAGGTCACCGGACCCTCATAATAGTACTTATCACTGGTAAAGCAGATCCATGGTTTTTCTCACATTGTCGTACTAATCACGGTTACCGGCTATATCTATGGTGTTCCTCACATAGTGGCACTGCTCCAAGGTAACGCAGACCCATGGTTTTCCCACACAAGGGAGTAGTAATCGCAAATAGTCTAATGGTTCTAAGTCCATCATCCATTGGTCGCCCCTTTTAATCGCCTCTTACGACAGGCGGGAAATACAGTGGGTGTACTCTTTGTCTGCCTCCCCCGCCCACAGGGGTGATGAGGAAATTTATTGATAGCGAATTTGGCGACGAGCCATGGTTTCTAGATGAGTCACATCCAGAAAGATGTCCTACATTAGTTAATAGTCAATCACGACAACTCAGAAGAACTCGTAGCGTGACACCTTCGTACCACCACTTGTGCACGCAGGACACTGAAATTCTCGGTAACAGTTCGTCTTTTTATAGTGTATCTCACAGACCACAGAAACTGGAATCGCGAGTCAACACTTTGGACGTCAATATGATTAGACCGATGATTGGTGTCAAGGAAACTATTTCTACTTTGTTCTCAGGATTTTGCTGGAAATTTTTATCTTCTTCCTCTTCTTCTTCTGCATTATCTGTTTACCCTCCAGGGTCGGTTTTTCCCTCGGACTCAGCGAGCGATCCCACCTCTACCACCGCAAGGGCAGTGTCCTGGAGCTTCAGACTCTGGGTCGGTGTATAAAACTGGGGAGGATGACCAGTACCTCGCCCTGGCGGCCTCACCTGCTACGCTGAACAGAGGCCTTGCGGGGGATGCGAAGATTGGAAAGGATAGACAAGGAAGAGGGAAGGAAGCGGCCGTGGCCGTGGCCGGCATTTGCCTGGAGGAGAAGTGCGAAACCACGGAAAACCAATTCCAGGACGGCTGAGGTGGGAATCGAACCCACCTCTACTCAGTTGACCTCCCGAGGATGAGTGGACCCTGTTCTAGCCCTCGTACCACTTTTCAAATGTCATGGCACAGCCGGGAATCGAACCCGGGCCTCCTGGGGTGGCAGCTATTCACACTAACCACTACACCACAGAGGCGGACTTGCTGGAAATTCACTCTAGGAAAACTCGTTTCGTTCGGGAGCTGACTTCTTTCTTACAGAATGCCATTGGTAGCAACTGCGAGCTCTCTCCATTCGCTTTGTTACACTTAGATTCAATTTCCATTACTATATACCATACGGAGAGAATACACATCCTATACTTGAAACGATCCACCTGATCCAGTTTCGTATTTCTGGCCCGACATTCAATCCCCTCACAAGAGGAGGCTATGACGCATGGGTGACCGATTCGATTCATCTTTGGTTCACATGTAGGGCATGACTAGGAGTATAACAGGTGCAATTAGTACGGCGCAATTCTCAGCAGTTTCCGAGAAATTAATTAATGAAAAATTTCAGTGTGCTTATATGCAAGCTACGTTTGCGAAGAAGACAACGGCAAGCGCTCCCCCTCGTAAGCGCGGGATTGCTGGATCGAATCCCGCCGATGGACGATTTTCCCCAAATATTTCACAATTCCCACGAATTGATTTCAATAATGTTCATTTTGGAATCAATTCCAATAAATTATTATTTTTAGCTGGAAAAGATTTCCAAAAATTTCGTACAGGAGTAAATGTTTTCTTTCAATCTCATACGTTCTATGTACCTCTTCTTCTTCGTTTTGCCTCATGACTGAGGCGTCGTGACTATCATAATATTCAGCCCTCTAGCCGATGAACCATACTCCGCCATTCTTCCCTATCTAAAGCTTTCAATGGGGTTACTCTGAGAGAACACTGTAGGGGGCCGTTCACCATGTCAATCCATCGCGTTGGTATTCGTCCTCGTTGTCTGGTTCCCTGGACTTTGCCCTCAACAATCAGCTTTTGTAGACTACCATCTCGGAGCATTATATGTCCAAAGTAGCGTACAATTCGTTGAGAGACCTTACACGATAGACGAACTTTTATCTGAAGTTGGTTCAGGATTGATGTGTTCGTGCGATGAGCTGTCCAAGGAATCCTTAACATTTTCATCCAGCACCACATTTCAAAGCTTTCTGTCCGTTCACGATCACGTTTGAGGATGGCCACGTCTCTGCGCCATACAAGAAGACTGAGAAGACTAGAGATTCAACGAGCTTCTTTTTTGTCTTAATGGTGATGTTGTTATCTTTCCAGATCTTCCGCAGACGGATCATTGCTACCTTTGCTATTTCAATTCTGAGCTTTATTTCATCTTTGGAACCACCAGAATTATCATTATACAAATTTGTGCGTATATCGATGACAGGATATCGTTCGTGAACATCAACGAAGTTTGCTTTGTCGTAGACGTATTAAAAAACCCTCCGAATGCAAGAATACGACATTTATCACTTGCGCAAGATGCCGCAATAATTATTGTTTCTCCTGCTTCTATGACCAATATCAGTCTATTTCGTGCAGTAATCCGTCGCTTGAGCAGCACGATAGTGCATAAAAATAGGGTAGAAATACTGGGAATAAAATTATTAATTTTTCAAACAGCTCCTAAACGATTTTTTCATAAATCCTTTTCCCAATAAAATTTAATTTATTGTAATTGATTCGAAAATGAACATTATTGAAGGTGCCTTAATTTGTGAGAGATGTGAAATACAGTATTTGAAATCTTCTTTGGGCGGGATTCGAGCCAGCGATCCCGCGCTTACGAAGCGGAGCACTTGCCGCTGCACCACGAGCTCGTTGTCGTTTCCGCAAACATAGCTTGCTCATAAACGCACTGGAATTTTTCATTAATAAATTTCTCGGAATCGGCTAAGAATTTCGCCTTGCCATTTGCACCTGTCATGCCCTACACGTGTTACGCCTCCCCTTGTTAGTTGTCTCCCTCAAAGTCATCACTTTTATTATTGTCGTCTGACGAGGTGTCGTGTGGATGCGGGGTAAAGGGTGTGGAGGGTAAGCATAGCTGCCGCGCATGCCCCTATCTCAAGACTCAAGGCCTGACAATAAACGTATGTTTCGTCCGCGGTGACTCTTGCAAAGTGAGGTGCTGTCGTGGAGTTTGAAAGTGGTAGGCTATTGTGCCTTAGTTACACATTTACTGTATGTACTGCATAACGGAAAATTTAATAATGAATATGCATTGATTCATTGTCTATCACGACTGACATTTGTAGCTAAGCGTATAGTATCTCTTAGTCGTACCGTACCTTCCATTATGACCAAGTCGTCGGAGTAGGCCAAACTGCTTGCTACATTTCCAACCAGCTGAATCCCTCCCTGCCATTTTATTCTTTTCAGTAGATGATCCATGTAAATTACGAACAACAAAGGTGAAATATTACAGCTCTGTCTAACCCTGTAACTACCTTGAACCAATAACTCATTCTACCATCAATTCGCACTGCAGAACAATTATCAGCATTATAACCTCCTCCCTCGAATACATAATCCCTAAGTATGGCTAACATTATTTTCCCTTACTACTCTGCCATTTGTCTTCTCTCTATCTACGAAATATAAACACAATTCTCTACTCCTCTCGCAACATTTTTCAGTTACTTGTCTTATATATACTGAAAATCTAGTCCTGACAACCCCTCCGAGGTCTGAAACCCTTGACTGGTAGGCCTATATTGATAAATCAAATACCTGGATAGTTTTTGCAGTCCTATCTGCTCCCTTGGTTGTAGATTGGTGCATTTACTGCTTTCGTCCAATCAGAAGGCACCTTACTAACATTAAATGCTAATCCAATAATTCTACGAAGCCATTTCGTCCCTACCTTGCCGCTATATTTCACCACTGCAGGTCTAATTTCATCAGTTGCTACTGCTGTATGACGATGTAACTTATTTTCCATTCTCTTTACTTCCTTGAGCTTAATTTCAATCACATAGTTTGTCTTCCCTATAAACTCAATTATTCGTGACTTCAGCAGATAGATTTCCTTTCACATTGACAAGATATTCAAGATATTTCTTCCATCTGTCCAGAGACTGCCGAGGATCCACAATTAGTTCATCTGATTTACCCAATCAACTGTTCACTTCCCTTTTCGCTCCGTATCTTGGATTCTTCATTACTGGTCCTAGACCAAGATTTTTCATGTTATTACCAAAATATTCCCAAACTCTTTTGACTGCATGATGCCATTTTATATCCTTTCGTTTTACGTACATACTACAAGCTTCCCTGACTTCATTATTTCACTAAGATGTTCTTTTTTCTCATCATTGCACTCAGCTGTTCCTAGGCATTCCCTTGCCATTCCTAGTACAGCATCTGTGTGTGCCACCCAATCCATTTTTAATCCTGAAACCCCTGACTTTATATTCTTTGTAACTTTTCGTAATCATGTCCATTTACTCCTGTCGTACTTCCTCGTCCTGAAGATTCCCTATTCCTATTCGTCTGCAAACAGATTATTGTTATTGTTAGTTCGATTAAGGCCGTTAAAGACCACGTTCAATAACTGTTACACGTGTTTGGAAGTCTCTTTTTACCCCAGAATGGCTGCATTCCTTCCTTGGCAACCTGCCGTCTGTCCGTCGTTCAAACATTGTTCGGCTTTCGTTCTTCTTGGATTTGTAACTGATACTGTGCTCGATTTTGAGATGTCCTCTCGCCTTAGCCCAGCCTTGTTGAAGCTCGTTCTCACCTCCTGAAACCACTTACCAGAAACTTTAGGTTTACTACCAAGTATCTGAAAGACTTTTATTGTCAATCGCTTTCCATCCACTCTAAGGGGATGCCCTTAGAATTTCAGTCTTCAACTTCAATAATTATTCTTTCAAAACTATTCTGTACGACTATGAGTTGTACACGTTAAGTAGAGACTGATTCTCAAACTCTTTATGAATCAAGACACACCACGTTATTATAGCTCGCTGGCTACCGATTTTTCCAATTCGTTAATTTACATCCTGCTACCGGCTTTGTTGATACGAAGCCAGCGGGTTTTTGGCGACCTAATCTTTGTTCCCCACTGACTCTGCCAAGCATGATCGAAATTTATGAGATATGACAGTTTTCCCCTTGTTTGTGCGAAATGTTTCGCTCTGATAATATCTTCGAATTAGTGCGCTCGAGGATAATCCTGCTGATAAAATTCTGCAATCCATGGAATGAGCAAGAGCCTCCTTCAACACCACGACTGGAAGCCATGTATCTTCTTCGGAACAATTTTCTTCTAAGTCCAATTTGTTCGATAGTAAGTAGTTACAAGAAAAATAACGGCACTGACTGTACTATGACACGTAATAATTTTCTCGTAGAAAGAAATTAGCCATTTCGTGGAAAATGTCTGCCAAATTTTCCAAAATTCTTAAAAGTAAGGGTCCCCCTGTAACTATGGTAATATTACTATATTGCTGGTCTCAGGACGTTGGTGATGGTGATGGCGGTGGTGATGGTGAAAAAATAGTCCTATTAATAATCTTAAAGCCTCAACTCCCATGTCCAGGCATTTTGATTTTCCTGCGTGTCATTTTCCACGTTCCATTTTATTCTTATTAGATGGCAGACAAGCGGATCCTTGTTGGGTGGTATAAGGTTGAGTTTGAATTTTGCCAGGTGAACGCTCATTCCGTATATAGAAAAGAGGTCTACCCGAGGGGCTAATATGCAAGATGGCGGCCGCGCGCAACTACTTAATGCTAGGGCCTCCGAGGCAAGATGGCCGCTATACATTGGTTATATGAGACTAACTTTTAAGGAGCTGGGCTAGGGGCTAATGGTGATTCATTGTTCTTGTAAGTCTAATGGTTTAGACGACACTGGTGTAGGTAACGGCTAAGACTAGGAAGGTAGCCGATAGTGGTCTTAAGGTACGTACTCGTCATTCAGCTGGGGTGAAAATGGAACACCTCCAAGAAGAAATCATATTCAAGGCTGTTGACGTTTGGGCTCAAACCCACCGTCTTCTGAATGTAAACTTACAACTACACGCCCCCGTACCCTGTAACCAACTCGCTCGGCAACGAACAATGCTGTCTTGCAATTGCCGACATAGTCCACGAGTGGTACTAATAAATTCAAGTGATATCTTTCTACAATCTGTATAAAAATCAGTCTGCAGTGATAAGAATCGAGGGCTTTGAAAAAGAAGCAGCAATCCAGAAAGGAGTGAGGCAAGGCTGCAGTTTGTCCCCTCTGCTTTTCAATGTTTACATAGAACAGGCAGTAAAGGAAATCAAAGAGAAATTTGGAAAGGGAATCACAGTCCAAGGAGAGGAAATCAAAACCTTGAGATTTGCCGATGATATTGTTATTTTATCTGAGACTGCAGAAGATCTCGAGAAGTTGCTGAATGGTATGGATGCAGTCTTGGGTACGGAGTACTAGATGAAAATAAATAAGTCCAAAACAAAAGTAATGGAGTGCAGTCGAACGAAGGCAGGTGATGTAGGAAATATTAGATTAGGAAATGAAGTCTTAAAGGAAGTAGATGAATATTGTTACTTGGGTAGTGAAATAATTAACGATGGCAGAAGTAAGGAGGACATAAAATGCAGACTAAGACAAGCAAGGAAGAGCTTTCTTAAGAAAAGAAATTTGCTCACTTCAAACATTGATATCGGAATTAGAAAGATGTTTTTGAAGACTTTCGTGTGGAACGTGGCATTGTATGGAAGTGAAACATGGACGATAACTAGCTCAGAAAGAAAGAGAATAGAAGCTTTTGAAATGTGGTGTTACAGAAGAATGCTGAAGGTGAGATGGATAGATCGAATCACGAATGAAGAGATACTGAATCGAATTGGTGAGAGGAGATCGATTTGGCGAAATTTGACGAGAAGAAGATAGGACACATCTTAAGACACCCAGGACATGTTCAGTTGGTTTTTGAAAGAAGTGTAGATGGTAAGAACGGTAGGGGTGGACCAAGGTATGAATATGACAAGGAGATTAGAGCAGATGTAGGATGCAGTAGTTACGTAGAAATGAAAAGGTTAGCACAAGATAGGGCGGCATGGAGGGCTGCAGCAAACCAGTCTATGGACTGATGACTCAAACAACAACACATCTTTCTCAGATGAGACATGGTCTGCAGATACGCAGCCATTTATCTTACCCGTTAATAGTACTTGGTAATGTTTTCCTTATATCATCAGACCTGTTTCTTCAGCAAGCCACTGGCTTCCTGAATTCTTGTCCCATTTTCAGTCTTACGCAACTTTAGCGAGATCTTTCCACGAGTGTGAATAAAATATCTCCTCTACGCAAACATATACTTGTTCCATTTTTTAGTTGTTGGGAAATATTACAATATTACCAAAGTTCCACTTAAGACTTGTGTTGCCAGTAGCAGTGATATGTCCCTTTCGATAGAAAATTCAGGATCTTCTTTTTTACCCTCTCATCTTCACATTTCCATTTCGAAATAAAAAAGACCGATCTTTCATTCAATCGCAACCACATTTCCTAAATAAACAAAGATTTAGTTATTTTCCTCGTAAGGCATCACTTCAAATATTTAGAAACCATGCTCATTAGATAGATACCCACTCCGTCACCCCTGTACAAACGCCACTTTTGGAATTGCATTTTGAACTAATTTTAACTTGTAATCTAATTCGAAAGCCTCTGCGAGTCAGGCGGCAGCGGGCCAGCCTCTCACCGCTGGATTCCGTGGTTCAAATCCCGGTCACTCCATGTGAGATTAGTGCTGGACAAAGCGGAGGGGGGACAAGTTTTTCTCCTGTTACTCCGGTTTTCCCTGTCATCTTTCATTCCAGCAACACTCTCCACTCTCATTTCACCTGGCAGTCATTAATCATTGCCCTTGAGGAGTGCGACAATCTTCGGGAGCCGGCACAATTCCTATCCTCGCCACTAGATGGGGGCTTCATTCATTCCATTCCCGACCCGGTCGAATGACTGGAAAGAGGATGTGGGGGGGCTATCTCAACATCTGCGTTACGGAAGTTAGCGTGACGGAAGTTAATGTGACGGAAGCAACCGCGCAGACTGATGTAGGGTATGGGTGGATGGCCAGACAACGTTACCTAGCAACCGTACAGGCTGTGTGTTGTTGCTGGCGGTCATCTGAAATTAACAGCTGTTGATAGATGGCCATGACCGAGAGACACATTTACGATCATTTAATTTTTGCAAAGGGAAAAGCAGTTTATTTTAATCTTGCACATGAACAGAATTATTTCGAATTGTCTCTTAAAATTCTCATACATACAAATATGAATTTGTACACTTTTATCATAATAGGCAACCGACGATTATGGGAATTATAATTATTTTTTTCTGCTAGGGGATTTACGTCGCACCGACACAGATAGGTCTTATGGCGACGATGGGATAGGCCTAGGAGTTGGAAGGAAGCGGCCGTGGCCGTAATTAAGGTAAAGCCCCAGCATTTGCCTGGTGTGAAAATGGGAAACCACGGAAAACCATTTTCAGGGCTGCCGATAGTGGGATTCGAACCTACTATCCCCCGGATGCAAGCTCACAGCCGCGCGCCTCTACACGCACGGCCAACTCGCCCGGTGAATTATAATTAGAGTAGATGTGAGATGTAATAGTTATGTAGAAATGAAAAGGTAAGCAGAAGGATAGGGTGGCATTGAGGGCTGCATCAAATCTGTCTTTGGACTGATGGCTCAAACAACAACAACAACAACAACAAAAACAAAAGCAATTAAGTGAAACAACTTTGCACTTCTACATTTTGTCCTGTACACGGAAGGGCAATGAATCATGGATTATTATTTCACGGCTTAGAAGATCGGAGAGCGAGTACGTATTTTATGGTTGTTCCCCGCTTAAATGCTATTTGTGCGGGGCGCCGACCTTGAAAGATCCTTTTCCCTGAAGGGAATTGAGCCAAGGGCACGTGGTGTTCCCAAGCGGTTACCCATCCAAGTAATGACTACGCCCAATGTTCCTTAATTGCGGTGATCGGACGAGAACCGGTGTATTCAACATGGTATGGCCGTTGGCTGTTCCCCTCTTAGTAGCCTCTTACGACCGTGCGAAATGGCCGTTCGCTTAGGTGCACGCAGCTGTGAGCTTGCATTCGGGTGATAATGGGTTCGAGCCCCACTGTCGGGGGGTTGAAATGGTTTTCCGTGGTTTCCCATTTTCACAACACGTAAATTAATACCTTAATTAAGGTCACGGACACTTCCTTCACACTCTTAGCCCTTTCCTACCCCATTGTCACCATAAGACCTATCTGTGTTGGTGTGATGTACAACAAATCGCAAAAAAGAAAGAGGTCACACTGATCAATCAATCAATCAATCAATCAATCAATCAATCAATCAATCAATCAATCAATCAATCAATCAATCAATCAATCAATCAATCAATCAATCAATCAATCAATCAATCAATCAATCAATCAATCAATCAATCAATCAATCAATCAATCAATCAATCCAATCAATCAATCAATCAATCAAATCAACACTGATCTGCAATTTAAGGATATCGCTCAGGTGGCAAATTCCCTTTCAATTGTTTACCTAGTAAATTCCTAAATCATTTCAAAGAAATTGGGAATTTCGTTACAGACACTGCAATTTGTATTTTATATAATGAACAATTATGGAAAACTTTGATGCATGCGTTTATTTTACGTCGAATTTTATTTGGTAGAGAAATATGATGCACGCTGCTCAGATAATACAGCCGTGATCGGGATGGCCCTAAGCGATGTTCTGCCACCTGTGGCTCTGAGTTATTTCGGGATCCACAATTCAAATATTATTATACTTGGTTCAGGTCCGCCATTCATGAAATAATCTATATAAATCTATTACGCTCAATTCTGGATCGACTCGCCCACATGACGCCAAGAAGCCATGTGGTGAAATAATAATAATAATAATAATAATAATAATAATAATAATAATAATAATAATAATAATAATAATAATAATAATAATTCTAGTGCCTTCTCCATTACTGAAGTTTGGCCACAATCACAGCAATGTCTGTACGATGTTCGACTGTTCTGAGGTATGTTTAGATGCTGAAAAGTGATGATAATTGTTCTTTAAACGGATATAACATCTAGGTCATCAGCAGCTAATGGTAAATGTAGGGAGAAGTTGGATGCAGTAAAAATCTACAGTACTGGAAAGTTCCACTTCCAACATTATTTTGAAGAACTAGAAAGACCTAAGTCCGCCTCTGTGGCGTAGTGTGATTAGCTGCCCCGCCCCGGAGGCCCGGATTCGATTCCCACTTCAGTCGCATCCACGAAGTGGTTTTCCGTGGTTTCCCACATCTCCAGGCAAATGCCGGCATAGTACCTAACTTAAGGCCACGGCCGCTTCCTTCCCTTTTCCTTGTCCATCCCTTCAATTCTTCCCATCCCCGCACAAGACCCCTGTTCTGCATTGCAGATGAGACCGCCTGGAGGAGGTACTGGTCCTCCTTCCCAATTTTATCCCCCGTTCCAATGTCTCACGCTCCAGGATACTGCCCTTGAGGAGGTAGAGGTGGGATCCCTTGCCGAGTTCTAGGGAAAAACCGACCCTGGAGGGTAAACGGATTAAGAAAGAAAGAAAGAAAGAAAGAAAGAAAGAAAGAAAGAAAGAAAGAACTACCGTACAGAAGCTTAGACGTTACTGCAGGTTGAAATATTTGTTAATGACAAATCAGTCGAGACTCTACTGCAGCGAGTCCTATTTCTTAAAAGGAACAGCTCATAAAGGCCGACTTGCTTCTTTTAGTATCACTCAGTCTCACGGCCTTCCAAATTCTAGGTCATGACCGTTTTGTACGATCTATTGTATGTTGCATAATTATTATCCGAGGAGTATGTTTGTGAATGGATTGGAGAGATCGATAACCGAGCAGCTGGCCACGAAAATGCACACAACAGTTCTAAAACTGTAATACGCCACTAGAGTTCAGCACTGTCTCGATTTAATGTCATATTCCAGTAGTTCATTCATTGCGCTAGGAGATAGCAGCATCACTCGCTTCGCTATTATCTTTCAGAAGTTGACCAATAGAGCGCAGTGATTGTTACAACTTACAGACGTTGAACCACTTCGCGGAGAGAGTGCAGCACCTATTGGTCAATGCAGAAGTGACGCTACACAGCGCTGCACAGGAAGAACTGCTTCTGCTATCTAGCTGTAAATGACTGTAGTAATGTGGTGTCTTGAACTCCTGCGATATGTAGCGTGCATTGTAACTACTTAGTGAGGCTACATGGAACGTAGTTTGCAAGTTATTCATAGATATCGCACTCTCTCTGTTCGAGAAGTGGTGCCTTCGGAACAGAATTAAAATAAATGCCGGCAAGACCCAAGCAATTATTTTTTCTAGACGAAGGCCTAGTCTTGGTCATCTTCTTTTACACGATACCCCCCTGTCCTGGACCAATAAAATCAAGTATCTCGGCCTAACAATGGACAGAAGTCTTATATGGAGAGGGAACATAGAACAGGCCTGCAACGAGCGTGGGCTCGTGTGGCTAACCAGGCACCTCTTCTTTATAATAGATACATCTCAAACTCCATCAAGAGAAAGCTCTATTTAGCATGTGTCAGGCTCATACTGCTCTACGGGTGCGAGGCCTGGGGCTATATTCCCAAGACTCCTCTTTCAAAATTAGAAATATTCCAAAACAAAATATTAAGAAAGATGACAAGAGCCCCCCTTCTGAGATCTAATAGAAAGATACGCACCCAAGTCCGTATTCCGACTATTAGAACTCAGATAAACAAGCTAACCAAGATGACCAAGCCCAGTCTACTGATCAGGGCATCACGTTATTAAAACAGGTCATAAGGACCAAAAAGCCGAATACTCGCTACAAGTATCGCGGCCCTTGGCTTCTTTATGATCCTCAATAAAAAACAATTTCGACCTTTTCTAAATTATATTACCACCCTTCTATTAAACACCTAGAAATTATACCCTGAAAGGCGCCGTTTGTTAAGAAGGCTCCTTCTTCTCCGCTAACATTTGACTAACATGATACCAATCACGTAACGAAGAGGGGGTTTTCTCCTCTGACTTGTAGGCCTAATGTCTACAAGACAGATCGCTTTCTCCCCCGCCAGTGCATGATTGCGATTTTCCGACTCATCGGCTATTCCTTGGACACGGATAAGTAAAAGGGCATAGTTTTCGCCCTGGGACTCTCCACTTCAATGTCCACAACAACAACATAAAAAGTCTAAATCGTAGTCTGTGACGGATTAGAAATACGAATATATCAACAATAACCTCGATTATTGTTGATATGTTCGTATTTCGATTCAAACGAGAATAATAGTTATCTTTCCAGTCAAATTCGCGGCTCTGTTTCTCTTAACAGATTAAATAAATAAATAGTCCGTCTCCGTGGTGTAGTGGTTAGCGTGATCAGCTGCCACAGGTTCGATTCCCGGCTATGCCACGAAATTTTGAAAAGTGGTACGAGGGCGGGAACGGGGTCCACTCAGCCTCGGGAGGTCAACTGAGTGGAGGTGGGTTCGATTCCCGCCTCAGCCATCCTGGAAGTGGTTTTCCGTGGTTTCCCATTTCTCCTCCAGGCAAATGCCGGGATGGTACCTAATTTAAGGCCACGGCCGCTTCCTTCCCTCCTGCTTGCCTGTCCCATCCAATCTTCCCATCCCCCCACCAGGCCCCTGTTCAGCATAGCAGGTGAGGCGGCCTGGGCGTGGTACTGGTCATTCTCCCCAGTTGTATCCCCCGACCCAAAGTCTGAAATTCCAGGACACTGCACTTGAAGCGGTAGAGGTGGGATCCCTCGCTGAGGCCGAGGGAAAAACTGACCCTGGATGGTAAACAGATTAAGAAGAAGAAGAAGAAGAAGAAGGAGAAGAAGAAGAAGAAGAAGAAGAAATAATCCGCCCCTGTGGTGTAGTGTGATTAGCTGCCACCCTCCGGAGGCCCGGCTTCGCTTCCTGGCTCTGCCGCGAAATTTGAAACGTAGTACGAGGAATGGAACTGGGTCCACTCAGTCTCGGAGTGTCATTTGTGTAGAGGGAGGTTGATTCGAACTTCAGCCATCCTTCTTCTCCAGGCAAATGGTACCTGATTTAAAACCACGACCGCTTCCTTCCCTCTTCCTTGTCTATGCCTTACAATCTTCCCATCCCCACAAGCCCCTGTTCAGCATAGCAGGTGAGGCCGGTGTGTACCTTAATTAAGACCACGGTCGCTTGCTTCCACTCCTAGCCCTTTCCTATCCCATCGCCGCGGTGCGACGTAAGGCAAATAGTAACAGTAATAAATGAGTTGCAGAATTGTGAGTAACAGCAAAAACACCTCGGCAATGTTGTATAGGGACTGACAAGTCAGGTTGTAATTTTCACCAACAGTGAAGTTTTAATTACTCTAGACATGGAACGGAAGTTCCTCTGTACCACTGTAATCATCATCATCATCATCATCATCATCATCATCATCTTCTTCTTCTTCTTCTTCTTCTTCTTCTTCTTCTAGTGCCATATCTTCAGCGGGCGTTGGTGGTCAATCTGTTCGAAGCCTCCTCACTAACAGCTGCTCTAAATAAACCAGTTGATTATGAATTACACCACTGACGGAGGTTTTCCAACCAGGAAATGCATGGTCACCCAGGGTCTTTCGTCCCTTGTACTTTTCCCTGTTGGAAGTGGTATTTCTCGTTACGCATAATGTGGTCAAAGTATGCTGTCTTCCTTCCTTTGATGGTCTTTGTTACTACTAATATCTAGAGTATGGTTACAGTGTATGACACTCTTACCAGGATTACTTGATTCAAGAAGTGGAAAAAAAAAAATCCAAAATATGATGATAATGACGTTGATGATGATGAAGATGATGATGATGACGCTTGTTGTATAAAGGGGCCTAACATCTAGGTCATCGGCCCTTAATGGTACTAAATAAGACGAAATATGACAAATTAAGAGTCCAAAATCCTCCACTG